>NW_026294747.1:32052745-34742745 GCF_026119805.1 Tympanuchus pallidicinctus | reverse complement strand
TTAAGTCTCAGAGTAGCTGATCTTTGTCAGTGCTGACTAACTGAAATGGTGCAGGAGTCAATGCCCTGAATTGCAGCAGGCAAAGCATGCATGAAAAGACAAGGATGACTAACAAGAGAAATAGGACCAAGTAATATACTAAATTATAGTAGGATCACAGAGGAGTTATTGTTAATCTAGATGCAACCTTTCCGAGAACAACCAATAACCAGTAACCTCCACCTATGTTTTCAGTTTAAATTTCTTGCAATAAAAGTATCCTTCTTTCTGTATTTATGCACTCTGAACAATTGCAACCAGCACCTGAAAGCTTGCTTTACTGAAATGGCATTTAATGAATGGGCACAAGTGAACCATAGTAACACTGCAAATGTTTTCAACGTGAACACCACCCAGCAAGACTCAACATTTAGTCCTGGTATTCAGGGCACTGTATTTATACTGAGAAGTTAGAAATCATTTCTAATTTGCAATGTTTTTAAGTGTCTTTGGGTATCTTATTTTATCTTTCAGTATCTCATTTCTTTATTTATAGTGACAACACTACTTTCCTTTATACTATTTTTTAAAAATCTATTCAGATTACAAGCTCATCACAGGAGAGATTTTCAGTTAGAATACAACTGTATAGCATCTGGCAGGAAGATATCCAATACTGTTGGGAGCCTGTAGGTGCTGCTGCAATATAAATATTATAACAGAAAAATCATTGCGTCATCCAAGGGTGAAGTCAGATAAACTTGATTCTACCACGTCAAATTCCGTTTCTATTTTTGTGTTGTTCATTCATATACCCAGTCTTTTTTAAAAGTTGGGTAATTTTAAATTTTAAAATGACATTGCAGTTCTTGTAGTTTGTATCACAATGGGAGGATAAAATTGTAGTTATTCATGAGAGCAAAAGCTAAAAAGAGAATCTACAAACAGAAAAGGCAAGTCATTAGTTGTAAGAACCTACAAATAAATTAAACCTTGCCTAAGATGTATTGATTTTCTGTGGCCTTGCCTATAGAATACTGTCAAGCATGTCTGACAATCCATTAGGTTCAGCAGGCAAAAACTACTTATAATTATTCCTTTGTTTCCATCCTAAGAAGTTTGCTGGGATCAAGCCCAATACTGATTCTCATCTGCACTAGTGCAAGTCAGAAACAATTTACCAAAGTCAACAGAGTTATAAAAACAAAAGATTAAAATCAAAATACATTTTATTGTAAAGTGTGAGTTAAATTAAGGTGAACAAGAAGACCTGCACTTTTACACAAATTAAATTTTCCAGATTTTTGTTTTTATGATGTCTTGTTAACCAGAAAGGGCAGCTAAATCAATGAAATTAAATAATAACCATTGTAATAAATGACATGCTTAGATCATTAGCAGAATAATGATTTTACTTACACATTCTAAATTAATGAAGTATAATGCTTAACTTTAAGTAGAAACCTAGACAGAAGTTTCAGAAGAAAAACTGACAATCAAGAAAAAATGCTCCTGATTACAACTGTCAATGACAAAAAGTTGACAAAACAATAATCACAAATTCTCAGTTATTTCTGTTAAAATATTCTAAATTTGTCATATTCTTATATTAAATATTTTTTCTTTAAATTTTCAATTATAAACATATTTCAAAGGAAAACAATAGTTTTACATCATTTTCCACCTTCATTTACAATGTCTATAACCAGAACAATTATTTTTCCACAAAAAGATCTGCCTACAAAAGAAAAGTGTGCAAAGAAAAGATAGCTATACAACTTTTGACTGTAAAACAGAGCAGATGGAACAATGTAGCTTATGCTTAGACATGCTTGTTTTCAAATTTCTGTAAAATGCCACTAAGAGGTTTTTGTCTGTTTCTCCTTATGACAATTCAGTAGCAGACAGAAAAGTCATCTTTTATACTTTCTAACCTTTTAAAACTAGTAGCTTTACAATCTGATATGCATTGGAAATGGACATAAGTGTATGTAAAACATGGAGAGTAATTTGAATCTGTTGTATGATTAAATCTGCAGTCAAGATTCTCGTACTGAGATCTTGCAGATACTGTAAGTTTTTGAGTTTTTCATTGCCTCAGCAATATTCGGTCATTTTTTTTCTGGCTGGGAAGGAAGCTTTACTAGTTTGTTTGCACACATAGATTTGATTATAGGGTTATGCATGCAACATGTATGTATATTTTTTGGGTTTTATATCATAATATTAGAGACAAATAATGAAGACTGGGTGTACATGCTTCCCTTATAGCTGATAGAGAAAAATTAGAGAGTATCTCCAGTGAAATACACAAAGGGACATACAATAGAAGGAGTGAATTGCAATTTAGACTTACGACTTGAACTAGGTTAATTCTTTTGAGATAGCTGAATAAATATGGGAGATTAATTCTTTCCCTGCTATTCAACAGTGGACCAACATCTCCTGTTCTACTGTGTAGAAAATACAGAAACTCTTCCTGCTGAAATGTATAGAAATATTTACAGTCTTTGCAGGTACATTATAATAAGATTCTTATATTAACTTTACAATTCAGTATCAGTTTAAAGTAATAAACAGAAATACTTTGCAGTTAAGAGCCCATTATTTTTGTTCGTTCTAAGGTATCAGTTTAGACAGTAAAATAAAAATGAGCTATAGAGCTTTACTGAAATTTCCAATTTTGGGATGAATGTGACAGTTTTGTACCTCATGCTATCTGCAGCCCAGGAGGCAGAGCAACAAGAGGGGGCAAAAGGAAAAAAAGTTGCTTGAAAATTTGCTTCATTTTGTACCTCCAAAATCAAATTCCTGTTATAAATCTTTACAGAGCTCTTTACTATAGTGGCAAACTACAAGAAAGTTTGCAGAACTGGATAGTAGTCAGTACAACAATAAGTGAATCAATTGAAGACAAACATTAAAAGAGTTATTTGCTAATGGGCACCATGCCAGGGTTACTCATGCAATGCTGCCTGCAGAATTCCTAAGCTGAGTTCAGAAGATACAGATCGATGCACCTCCAAAGAGAGTCTATATCAATCTCCATTTCATTCATTAGCTCCCACTCTGAGCTGGTAGGCTGCTAGTTAACTCTTTAATGTTGGAGAAACTGTCAGTGTAAAGGCCACTGGGACACACTCTCTTCTCTGCTGTACTTGACCTGTCGATATTTCTTGCGGCATAATGTTTGAACTGGTACAGCTAATGGCAAAATGGAGATCTATGAGGCTTGGGAGTCTGTCCTAGCTTTACATTGGCTTATCATCCCACAGTAAACATTAGTAGATGCATCCTGCTGAAGTATTCCTATTTGTGTCCCCTTGCCCATGAATAAAAGGCCTCAGATGAAATAATTCAAACAACTTTGTCCCTGAAATCAAAGACAGCTTAAATAATAAATTATGGTAATTGGAGAAATTACTACATTGAGATATCATGCAAACGAACTAGAGGCAACTGACATTTGGTTACTAATTAAATTGTTCTAATGTCCCAGACAGACAGAATGAGATAGCTAGAGCTGTAAAGTTAAAACTCAGTTTCACTTTGAAGTAGTTTAGCTGGAAGTACATTGTAAAATTGTGTAGAAATCCAGAAGGTGTAGGACATGATTGATGCATAAACCATTCAGAATAGTTCTCAAAGTGCAAATATGAGATCTAACATTTAAAGGTATAATTACTAAAACAAAGAACAATCTCAAACCACCCAGACTTGTGGGCTTTGCTTATTTTCTTTCTACAAATATTGAATGTACTAATTTCCCTTGCCTTCCCGTTGAATAAAATCAATTTTCTCAGTAGAGCTGAACTCTCTTTTGTTTAAGGTTAGATGCAGAGTTGATACACATCCTTAGATATAATGTTAATGTACAATCCTTGAATATTTAGAACTACGTCACTGTGTGAATCTGCAGCTGCTACAGATTCATTATTTGACAATCACTGCTCTCTATACATTAACTGACATGCTTGGAATTAGTTAAAAGGGAAAAAAAAGACTTTCCATTATTTTAAAACTCCAGTCAAACTGTTTGTAGACAAATTTTGATAACAACACCTGTTTTTTCCTCTCTTGGCCAATACAATCCATGGAGAATCCTAGCTTCAACAATTTCCCTGCAGAATTGTCAAACATATGTATTTGTATTTCATTACTTGGGTAATAGCTGATTTGCCAAGTTCATTTACTACTAGTTGCTCCTCAAACATCTCAGTGGAATAATTAAGGAATACTAAGAACTGAAACTGTAGTATGTTAGGTGGGGGATAGAGCAATTGCCCAAATCCCACTTCTGATTAAACTGCTGTCCAGAATTAAATATTCAATAACTGAAATTCTGTTTTCTTCCCTTTCTGTTAGCAACTTATCATTAAGGAGAGAGAACAACTCCCTGTTTTGTGCAATAGAGACTGAAAAATTCACTGTGCCACTCAAACCAATTCTAATCCCTTACAAGCATACAAGAATGGTATTTAAACTGAAAATTTATTTGGTAATGGACTAAGTGGTGCCTTCTGTTCTAATAGTTCAATATGTTGGCAATAAAACAAACAAAAGTACCTTGACATCTAGTGGCTGAACTGGGGAGACTATATGAAGGGGGAAAAGTTGTAACAGTAGGAAGGCAATCAAAAACTCTTTCTGTCTGAGGGTTAGGGTTGGTGACAAGGGCAGATGCCTCCACAAATTATGCAGAAAATAGGGGTGCATTATAGGCCTTGCTTTGTTCCCTCTACACTGTACAAGGGCTGCAGAGGGAGAAATTTTTCAACCAGATGCTTTCACTGTGAAGTCTCTGGTGGAACTATTTTTGGTTTGATTTTGCAGCTTAAAACTGGCACAGCAAAGTCACATACAAACTCATCCCCCATCACAAAACTATCCAGCACTTCTTTCATTATTCTCTGCTGTGGGCACACGCTGACATCCAACAGATAAGAGGAAGGGAAAACATGCCCTTCTACATCACATGTATTTTTTCTCATCTCATTAGCCATAGAAGGAATTCTGAATTCTAGATTTTAAAATGATGATGTGAGAGGAACAACTCTCTAAATCCTTATGGGTAGCACAAAAATTACAGCCTGTAATTCACGATAGCGCTCTTCTCCAATGTTGTGCTCTGGAACACGTTGTCTTGCTAAACTTCAATATTTGGACTGATATCTTCCCTGCCAAGAGGAGATGCATTTCTCACAACCAGAGGAAAATTGGAAAACCATATGAATTACTCATCTGATACGATAATGTTTTTATTATCTCTTGGAGGGCTCATACCAAACTCCACTAAAGGCATTTTTTTTCATTTCGAGATTCATATTAGAGATAAGCAAAATATTTCTTAAGAAGCAGAATTACTACCCACCCTGTGATACTAAATAAAGACAATGATCTCTCAAATGCTAATTAAGTTCACACAGAGAGTAGCTAATTCAGTGTCTCATTTACTCCATAGTCACACACATTCATATGGCACACATGGCTACTAACTCTCTGCTCTTTGAAAGCTGATGTCATGCAGGTGTTTAGTACACTATGAACAAGAGTATTGAGAGAGCAAGCAGCTTCACAGTATGGAATTCCTGGATCCAGCGAAGTTACTGTTTCAGTGGATTTTGAGGAAGGCAGCTGACAGGTATGACAACTGTGTAGGAAATATAAAGTGGATAGAGGACTTAGTGATTGGGGCTTCAGGGATTACAATGATAATTGTGGATCAATTCTGCCAGATGATCTGAAGTAACTTAAGCCTGCCACCAGTACTTTAATTGTTTTTGCAACAGAATTTGAGAGAGCACTTAATGCAACAAATGATTTGAAAACACCTAGTTTCAGTACCCAATCCATTATCATCTCTCTCTTTTTATTTAGCTGTTTAATCTACTTCTCTACATGTTTAAGACCCAAGATTTATGTCAGAAAGAGCATTTTACAGGTGACTGCTGAAATAAGTACTTCTCAGTTGGGTTACAATGATAAACATATAACAGTGACTTTTCCATCTGGATATTTACATATATTTTTGTAAGAAATAGCTCAGTTTTAATAAGAAGTACTGTGCTATTCCTTTACACTGGGCTGTGCTAATCTTTGTTAACCGGTTCCTACCAGAACAACCAGCCCCTACTCTGTGAATTATCACTGCCATTGAGTAAGACCACCTACATGAGTACTGACAGTTATGAAGGCTAATTTAGTGAGAAAATCATACTGACATACTAACATGCCTTTCTCCATTTTTTGTTTGTTTGTTTGTTTGTTTCTTTGTTTTATGGCCAGGGAAGAAGTGTAGTACAGCTACACCTAACCCCTTCTGCTTCCTTCTTGGAAAAGACGACCTTTCAAAATCCCACAGTATTTCAAACTGATGAATACAAAACAGTAGTCTTAAAGCATACTCTGAAAACTCAGGGTGTTGCCTATGGGGAAGAACCAGAGACATAATTAATCAGTGGAAATTCCAAAATGGCTCACATAATCAATCTCACTGACAACTTCTCCAAAAGCTAGTTCCAGACTTTAGTTGGAATGCTGCCAGGTTAAAAGACTTTGATACCTCTGGGCAAAGATTGTTGTACCACCTGCTTCCTATGGTACCTTTCAGGTTGGATGCAAGCATCTGTACCCAAAGAAGGCCAATATGGAAAATAAATTAATGAGCAAGAATATACTTTCTTAATTCACTCAACACGTAACATAAGTTCTTTTACTAACACAAAATGCTGCTGTATCAAGAACTATTGCTTGATGAAATTTATCTGAAGGGTGAAACAGGAATCACTGAGAACTGTCCATTGTTGCATAATGACTCCAGAATCTCTATTATAATATGCACTCAGAATGTATATACTAAGTAAACAGCAGAACTTAGTTGGAGTGAATTGGAATAATACAATCATAGAATATCTGAGGTTAGGACAGACCCACATGGATCACTGAGTCCAACTCCTGAACCACCAAAAATTCAAACCAGGTTTCTGAGAGTATTGTCAAATTGATCCAGCTCCACTGGTTTTCACACAGCTGTGAAAATGCATACTGAATAAAGTTCTATGTTCTCCTGAATAACATGGTATGCAATAACAGAAGAAATTAAAGAATCGACTATGATATTTATTGTATCAACATTCAGTGAATAATTCTTAACATAACCTTCCGTCATTCTTAAACAAGATCCAAAACCACAGATTAACTGGGGATGGCACAATGCTAATTGCCAACGACAGCGCTAACCTTTTTTTTTTATATGATTGGCAGATATGTTTCTTCCAAAATGTTTATCAGATCTTATTTACTTATAATGAACATAAAGAGAAGACTATGCTTTGGGAAAAGTGAGAGCCTCTCAATATTTCCATGGTGGTAAACAAAAAACATTGCTGGAGACTAACAATAACAATGATCAAAACACAATTCTTTTTCAGCTATATTCAGTGAAAAATCTCAGACAGAAACTTGAGAACCCTTGGAAGAATTTGAAAAAGTGGTTAATTTTACTGTTCATTTAAATTCCAAATTATTTGCTTCTTTGATGGAGAAGTAACACTGAAAAATCTGTTGATCCTGCTGTTGCAGACTTTGAGTGCTCTCTTGCTTTCTTACTTTAGCTCTCACAGCTAAAACATTGAGTTCATTACCAACTGATTAGATTGGCAGTTGGTCAAATAAAAAACAATTTTAGAAAAACCTTGAATTACAGACATACTGGAAAACATTTCTGTTGGCAAGGCACAGGCTTGCCAACAGCCTTGTCTGTGCTAAGAGTTGCCAGCATTTTTTAAAACTGCCCTCTGAGAGAGTCCGGTGTATCTTTTAAGCAGCTCTGTGGCTGCTTAGAAGTGGCTCTGTCCTTTTGAAATGTCCATGCTAAATTCTGATGTATATTTATCCCTCTAAGAAAAATGGTCAACCATTATACACAATTTGGCAATGTCAACTGCTTCTGTTAAGGTGACAGCCCACACTGGAGTAGCAAAGGTGCTGTACATCAAGACTGAACACAGATAGATCAAACCAAAATGACTGGAAGATTAAATGTAGTCAAATCTGTCTGTTGAGTCTTGGCCTGATGCCAATAACAGATCAAGTCAGGATCTCAGTGCCTTTAAAAAATGATTCTTATGAAATGGCAGAGCTGAGAATCAGGCACACATACAACTGCTGTCATGCTACTGTTACCCTGGAAGAAAAATAAAACAAAAATCTCCCCAAAACAGTGTTGAAAGGGAAAGATGGGTGATGAAAGAAAGAGGAAAAGTTTGAGGAGTAGAAAAGCAGAATCCAGATGTTCAACCCCTCACCTTTAATTACACCTACTTGGTCTGCAATTTTCCATGTCTGATGGCATGGAACACTGCATTGCTGAAGAAAATTTAATATTTTATTGTTTGTGTTAAGGAGTAGAACACTGCATTGCAAAGCATGCCATACTGATAGCTCCTCTGTCAGCTTACAAAAAAAGGAGCCTTTAGTATAGCTTTGCAGGTCTTCTCACATTATTGTCAGTAAACAAACCTCCATTTATGCGTATGTAGAAGAAGCAAAACGTAAGGGAAGTAACTTTAGAAATAAGCCAGGTGATAAAGGTAAGTCTGGATGTCTTGACCCATGCATGGCAGGAGAAACTGCTGACCTTTCCACTTACCAACAGGGAAGTCAGCAATAAATGGCAAAAAGGAATTAGTAATCTATAAAGCTCTGCACTGAGTCGGTGATTTTTGTCATGGTTACATACTGCTATTCCAGCCATTTTCAAGTATCTCACAAAAAACCATTTAGTCAGTTTTTCAGGTTACATTTTCTTTGGTTTTCTTTCCTTCAGCTGTAGCAATTAAAAAAAAAAAATCAAGATAGCATGAAAATTAGACTTATTGATATATTATTTCTTTAAAATTAGAAAGATTGTTTCACTGAAGAAATCCAGTTTTATTCCTCCAGAGCAAGATTTTGAAAGAGTATGGCTAGGTTTCAGAAAAGCATCTTTTATCTCTTCAAATTAAAATAGGATTGATTTGTAAGACTGTGAAAACTTCCTCTTATACGTATTCTCAAGGACTCACTAAAAACTCCATATAATAATACTCCTACATCTTCTGAAATACCAGAAGAGCAGAGCACAAACTCAATCATGCTTTTCTTCTGTAGACCACACCACTAGCACTTTTTAGAAGACAAACAATGCAGAAAAGCAGCAACTTCACATTTTGCATAGAGGACTCTCTCTCTACATGCAGATGGCAAAACGCAAATGAAAGAGATTATTGCGGGAAAAGAATATATGGTTCCCTGTGTTCTGTGCATGAACTAAGAACGAAGAATAAAAGTAGACTCAGTTCTTTGTCTGTGCCACAAGCACGATGGAGAAGAAAGAATATAAAAATGTGTTTTGAGATGGTAAATGAATAGTAGACTGGTAAGCTTATTCTAATTTTCTACACTATTTTTCTATACCACCTAACTTTCAAATGCTCAGCTTTGTTACTTCATCATTCTGATAAAGTATGGAACTACCTAAACTTTACATTTGAAGCTAGAGTCCTAGACAGATAAACAGACATTGATTGATTCCAATCCTCAGCAGTTTTCTTGGCAACAATGTTGAGTGACATTTATTTATTTATTATCAGTCATTGCCTGATAGGCTAGTCTGCTTATCAGTCATCCCATGCTCATTTCCCTTAATTATAGAGATCAAATACACCACCACAAATTCTCTCCTTGACCATCCACAGCCACCACTCAGCAGTAATGCCGCAGCTTAGCATTAAAAAGAGTGGATTGGCTGATGAGAGAGAGGCTAAAATCCTTCAATGGTCTCCTTACAGGTTTACCAACCAAGCGCATCAGGAATGAGTGAAGAGATCAAAGACACTGACTGTGGTTGATCAGGACAGGTGTTTGTGGTGATGTTTTCAACAGATGGAGGTTCCTGTGAGAGAAGAAAAGAGACCGAGGTTATACCAGCCAAATGTGATGACTCCTCAACCAGAACCACTGCAATCAGTTACATTCCTGTTGTAAACTGAAGCACACACACACAAACACAAACACACACACACATACAGTTTTATCCATTTGCATGTCAAAAAAAAGAAATTTTACCCCTTCTGAGAAGAAGAACAGATGCAAAAGAATGAGAACAGCAGCACTTTCATATACAATTCTGTTGTTCTGAAGTGATTTATTTCTGAAGAGGAAAAAAATGCAAAGAACTTGGAGCACACACAAAAGTACCTTCTCATCAAAGGTTGTCTATCATTTCATGAATCACATGTGATAGATGAGATTTATGAATTAGAATCTGCATCAAAAGATTTACAACATTCTAAATTAGTTATGACATCTTCTCGTCTACGAGTGTAAAATTTCAACAAAATGTCTATATCAACATCACAGAACTATGGCCAACCCAGTTCTTTCATTGCAGCACACCCAAGCCTTGTCACAATGTTTGATGAATTCTTGAAGGAATGGGCTTCAGATCAATTAAAATAAACACCACAAGCTGATTTATCAAATCTTTTCTGAATGCTCTCAGAAAATGTCAAAAATCTGATCCATTGACAGAGGAAAGTCAGAGAATCGTGGCAGCCTATGGGATCACAAGACCTTTTCAAAACCATCATAAATCACTACAGAAAACAAATGGGCACCATGTGATAAGATTTCTTCTGACAGCTTTGCCTCAACAAGACATATATGAGATAAATGGATACCTTCTTCTGTGACCAATTGTCAGTTTACAAAGTTCCAACTTGTCAAATGGTAAAATATACCACATCCAAAATAATATACCTTTTTGGATATACAATAGCATGATTTAAAGAAAGCTCTCACTCTATTTCTTTACTGTACTTTAAAATACTTTAAAGTACTTCTGCAGGCAGAAATGGTTGAGAAAGGACAGAAAGGTAGACAGGAAAGCTCACAGACAGATATGTCACATACTACCTAGCTAGTTCTAGTACTATAATCTAAATTAAACTCCTCTTTAACCTCTTATAAAAATGATTTTAATTATTTTAAACTAATTTTAATCACAAGATCCTTTATATTTCTGATCGTTGCTTGGATTGTCCTTTTTCATGTAGATTGTAGAGATACTCAGAACAATGCAAAAATCCCTAAACTTTTCTGCAGTATTAGTTAGGCTTGTGTGAATATCATTGCTAATGAGGTTATGCAAATTGAGAAAAGTATTCAGGTGTCCGAAATATAGATGAGTTGAATTTGAATTTATGCATCTATTCGTGTTGCGGGTAGAAACTCTATTACCAATAACTATGATAATAATTTGTGCCTGATTTTAATTTATTATTTAATAAAGGAACAAACTATATCAATTACAAGAGGTTATGGACATAGGAACCTTTATAAGACCATCTCACCATTTTCTAGGAAAAAAAAAATTGTTAGAAAAAAACACATGTAACTCCCTAGAGTACGATTTTCTATATTTTGCACAAAGGCTGCTCCAAAAGTAGTGCCTTCTATTATATTATATTGGCCTATGATGTTGGAAGCAGATGTTGATGGTATGGCACTAGAAGTTCATCCTTTCCACCAATACTCTATTTCACTTTACAGCTGTGCGACAGATAGCAGCAGAGGGCCAGTCAGATAAAATGGTGTCTGACATATAAGCGTGTATGAATCAAAGGTGTGTCACCGAATCACAGAATGGCTTGGGTTGGAAGGGATCCCAAGGATCATAAGGTTCCAATCCCCCTGCCACAGGATACTACTGGCCTTCTTAGCTGCAAGAGCACACTGCTGGTTCATATTCAGTTTTTCATGCACCAGGACCCCCCGGTCTCTCTCCGCAGGGTTACTCTCAAGGAGTTCTTCTCCCCATCTGTATACATATCTGGGATTACTCTGACCCAAGTGCAAAACCTTGCACTTTGATATGTTGAACTTCATTAGGTTCGCACGGGTCCACCTTTCAAGTTTGTTGATGTCCCTCTGGAACCTCATTGAATGTCACTGAATTTCTCCATGTGAAAACATTGACTATCACTGTACTATTCACTGATATGATCAGTACTATCACTGACATTCACTGATACTTGTTGAACATTTATGGAGACCAAAGAGTGGATGTGAACACAGTGAGGCATTGGGTGGTGTGTTGCAGCACAGTCTACAGTGATGAATGGAATACTGATGAAAGTTTTTAACCTCTATTACCATACCACCAACATCTACTTCTGACACTGTGGACCAACATAATAGGAGACATCACTTTCAGAGCAGCCCTCATGTAATGTTTCCAATGTCCTGTGCCCACTGTAAGGAGAATCAAATTCTCTTTAAAGAATTTATTGAAACTATAGTATTGGTAAGGACCAGTAGCTACAGGGCTTTGCAGTCTTCAAGGTGCTATGAAAGAAAAACAATCTGAGGAGAACTTCTATGGGTTCTAGCAGGTACAACTAGAACGATGAGCAGAAAAAACAGTTCGGAAAGTCTTTTTATCCAAAGCCAATGCCTGTCCAATGGAGTGATAATCAGACAGAGTCAAGAGCCTAGCCTAGATCCTTTCAAATCTTATTTCAGATTTTAATATGAGAAAAGAATAATGTTGGCTTGCTGATGAATGGCTTCCCTCACAAGGGCTGTGTACTGAAGTTCAGCCTCATACTTCAACTACTGTATTTATTAGAGGCCTTTGAAATAGCCAGGGAGGCTATTAGTCTATATCTGTTTTCCAGCAGGGACAGATGGAGTTGTACTGAACTGAGTATTGTGAAAGACAATCTATGAATGGGATCAACAATAGAAGTGGGAAAAGAACAGCAATTTCAGGAGCTAGATGGCATGGTCTCACTCTGGAGAAATATGTATCACCTCCATTATTAAGTTGCATGCATCTCCTTAACTTCTCACGGGTCAGTATTGCTCAGAAAGCAAATCAGGGAAATTATTTTCTTCAGCTTTTCTTCTCTAATACTGAGGGTCTGCAGGGGTTTGAATATCTCACTAACTATACAGTGCTGCATGCCTGTGTTTTGCAACTGTTAAGTGTTGACTAAAACCAGCTTTGTTAGCAGTCTTTAAGCTATGAAAGCATACATAAGAATATATACATATATTATATACATATACATTATACACATAAGAAATAGTCTTATGTGTCTTGCAAAAATTTAAGTAATAAAAAAATGTAACAAGATATAAATACAATTCTATCCAACATTGATTAAAGTAAAATATAAATTTATTTATGAAAAACTTTAATTTGGAATTTCCTACAGTTTATACTTTTAATAAAGATAGAATATACATTTGTGTTTATCAATATAAATTTTTGTCTTTTTCCTCCATCTGTAGAAGAGTGGCTGGATAACTCTATGGCCTTCAGTTGATCTTCTACTTTGCTAACTGCAGAACTACAACTAAAACTAAACACAGATCTGTAAGCCAGGAATATATTAATAAGACTTGAGTACTTGGCCTTATGTCAGGCTCCTTAATTTCATCATGTTCACTGTAATGATGGCTTTGAATTCATGTATAGGGTAAACTTTCACTACAGAACTTTCAATTCTGAGATCAGAAATCCTGAAAGCCCTATGCAAACTTTGGAGGTATACAGACTAGTATCTGAGCTTAGAAAAAGCTCTGGGTAAATCCCAGTGAAATTTTTTGACAGATTTGTCTTCTAACCTTTGGGAAAATGAAGGCGCTACAGGCAAGATATTTGATTAATGCCACAAAAAATAGTGTTGCTGGCACAGCTGGTATGTTGGAAGAAAAATTCATCACTAACTCTAAAACTGCCATGTAATTTTTTCTCAGCAGATCCCTTCCTTGCTTGACAGAAGATTTGCACAGGACAAACTAGCTTGACAGAGTACAAGTTAGCCAGCTGTTGAGGTATCTCTAAACATGACAGATCGCTATGTTTTAACTCAGATTAATTCACTTATTACAGGTAAACCTAAATCACTGGTCACTGTCAAATCAGTTGTCACAACTACCAAATCATGTCAGATTTCTGAACAAAAATACTTCCAGTCTTAAACAGTTGTTAAAACCTCAGCCTGTCTGTTGACAGAGAAATTCCAGCAATAAGCACAGGCTAATATAAAGCCTGCTTTCACAGAGTCAAGTAAAGCTTTGCAAAATAACTAAATGCTGCTCCAATAGTGTTTACCATTTTTCTGGTATTCAATAGCATAATGGAATTGCTTGATCTGGAAGAGACCCTTAAAAGTCATTTCGTCCAACTTCCCTGCAATGAACAGGGACATCTACAGCTAGGTCAGGTTGTTCAGAGCCCCATACAGCCTGACCTTGAATGTGCTCAATCCTTCCATTTCTTAGCTTGTATTAAAACTGAGGGTTGGTACAGCCCAAGTGCAAAACCTAGCACTTGCATTTGTTGAACCTCATGAGGTTCTCCTGGGTCCACTGCTTGTCTAAGGTCTCTCTGAATGGTATCCTGTCCCTTGGGTTTGTGCTGCAACACAGCTTGTTGTGTCATCCACAAACTTGCTGAGGGTTCACTCCATTCCACTGTCCATGTCATTGCTGAAGGTATTAAAAAGCACCAGTTCCAGTAATAACCCTCAAGGGAAACTGCTTGTCATTGAATTCCATCTGGACTTTGAGCCATTGACCATCATTCTCTGGGTACAATTTTGCAACTTCAAATCAATATATTTTCAATTTGCTATAGGCCTTATTGAAGTCCAGACAGACGATATCAGTGGCTCTTCCCTTATCCATTGAAGCAGTTACACCACCGTAGCAGTCCATTAGTTTGGTCAGGCAGGATTTGCCCTTGGTGAAGCCACACTGATTGCCCTGTATCACCCCTCCCTGTCTTCCATGTGCCTTAGTATAGCTTTCAGAAGGATCTGTTCCATGATCTTCTCTGACATAGAAGTGAGGCTGACAGATGAGCAGTTCCTTGGAATGCTCTTTTTATCTTTCTTAAAAATGGATGTGACATTGCCTTTTTTTCCAGTTACCAGCAACTTCACCTGATCTCTGTGACTTTTCAGATATCAATGAGAGTGGCTTGGTGATGCCATGTCTGAACTTTGAGAAAGAATGAAGGGTGTTCTTGTGAACCATGGAAGGTTTTTACAAACCTTCCATATTACTTTTTCATTATTGCTAATTATATGAGGTAAGTGGTGTCTTGAGATGTGTTACATGAAGTTTTCAAGACCAGATTGGATAAAACCTCAAACAACCTAGTGTGATCTCATAGCTTTTCCTACTTTTAGCAGTTGGTTTAATTAGAGACCACTCTGATGTTCCTCCTAACCTGAATTACCCTGTGATCCTAGCAATACACCTTTCTTTGTTACATTCTTTGTTTAGACATAAAGTATGATGTTATCTGTACTGCCTACTCCGTAAACATGTGGCACATGGTGAAAATCAATTCTTCAAGAGAGCTTAGCTGCCAAATCTCACTATTGTCATCGTACAACATAAGCAACGCATTTCACCTACTTATCCTCCAAAACTCCAGTAACCAAATGTCAAATGCCCCTTCGCTCTGCCAGGGCAATTTATGTAGAATTGATCCTCCCTGACCCGGTATCTCCTCTCTGTCAGACCAGCCACTAAACAATTAGTTATCTTTAATTTATTACTCCCTTCTGAAATGGAATGCGGGTATGCAACACACGCTTCAAAACAATAAACATATTCCATCAGCAGTAATAGGGAGATTCGGTACACCCTGTTTGGGAGTTTCGATAAGACAAAAGATTATTTATTTTAAAATCACAGACAGGTTAAAGTTTCAAGAGGTTTTACGGGAACTGATGGGATTTCCAAAAGGATTTTAGTTAGAAAGACAAGGTTTCTGTGAGTTTTAGTTAGGGCTACTTCATTTCTATCCAGAAATGTGTAGCTTCAGTCCTGTAAAATATGTACGTCTCTCCTCACAGAATGGAATTTTCTTTCCTTGTGATACCTTAGATCAAATTATACATTTGACAGAGTATGAAGGTGCTCCAGCATAAAGGTACTCCTTCTAACCATCTATCTGATCTTAGCTGAAATGCTAGTGTGAAGGAAGTCTTCAACAGAAAAAGAGCATCCTCTGTGCTTGCCATTCATTGAAACAGTTGTTTGCTGTTGGTTGTTATTAGCCATATGTGTAAACTGATCTAGATTGGTAGAGCTGCACATCAGTTTCTTTTTTGTCCTTCTCCCCCCTCCCCCCCCCAAATTTTTAGACATACGACATGCTTGTTATTACAAATTTATTTCCTTAAAACTCTTTAACTTTTAAAATGCTAGAGAACTGTGTTCAGAGCTGAGGCTCAGAAACATCTAAATAAGCTTTCTATAGATCTCTGTATACTTAGTATAATATAATCACATATAATCCATTGTATGAGATGATGAATACATGTCTTTTCAAATTCCACCTATGCCAACTGAAAGCCTGCACTTTCTAGCTGCTTATCTCTCTCCCTAGCCCATTCTAGACAAAATTATTATTCTCCTATTTTGCTAGCAAACATTAGATTTCTCTAAAAGACATTTCAGTTAATCTAATGAGTGATAGCAAAAAAATGTATTCCCCGGCTTAAATATCAAGCTCATCTTAAATGAAATACAATTGGGATTGCTCATCAGTGGTTTGGCTGTTGTGTTATGAGATTAGCTTTTCTAAATACAGTGCCTTGGACAGTACTTCACAGGAAAAAGCATTTTCATGCCTGGAAAATATTTTGGGATTCAAACTGTTACTGGAAACTGTGCCCTGTCTTTCTTCTAACCCTCAGTCTTAATGTTACCTGTCATTACTACCTCACTTCTTTGATGCTTGGCAATAGGGAAGAACACTAAAAGCCTTAAAAAGTAAAAGGAAAAAGGAGATAGATAGCACTTTTCTCTTATTTTTCACTCTCCATTCTTCTCTGTTTTGGATGAAGAATGAAGAGATAAGTGGGACTGTAGAACTCTGAAATTCAGAATGAATAAAGCAAACTGGTACCGAGTTGCAATGTCATTGACACAAATGACATACGCAATAGAAATATTTTAGATGATATTTGTAAGTAGAAGTGTGAAGATTTTCCACCAATTTAAGACTTGCTTTAATCTCACTGACATACTTTACTGCATTTTCATTTTGAAGCACAAGACAACAAGCAAGTGTGCATTTTTTTCCCCTTTTTTAAAAGTTAAGGTATCTTTTTAAAACAGATGAACCAAAACCCTCCAAGGAAGAAATCAATTAATTAAAAATTACATAAGAACATCTGCTTGCAAGCTGATCACTAGAAAGGTGAAAACAACGTCTGTTCTAGTGGAGAGAAGAAAGGCGACAGTTTTGGGAATGCGGAAAAGGCAAAATGTGGGGAAATGATAAAGAAGCTGCCAGACTTCATGTCTTGAGTCACATTAAAATGTGAACATAAACACAAAGTTCAGCCCAGTGAAGCAGGAGGACATTTCTATTCCTTAGATACAAAAAGATCTTTCTTCATCTGTAGCAGATGACATGTGGCTTCTGTACAGATGAACCACTATCCAGTTCATTCCTTATACCTTGAGAAATTTATCAAGATCCAGGAGCACTGTCTTGGGTGATTCAAATGAGCTTTATAAGCCCTGTACAGAATTGCTATTTAGTATAGCCAATGCACCAAAAATCAAGCAGTTAGTATTTAGCCAAATGGCATGTCCTGTATAGAAGGATTTGTACAGCATGATACAGCGAATGTTACAAGAATAAACAAAAGAACGAGCCCTACTTCATACTGTATTGATGAAATTATATACACTTAATGATTCAAAATTAACTTTTAAGGAGACAAAATGTAATGTATTTTTAATTAATGTAATAATATAATACTTTTAAAGCATTTAACATGGTCATTATTTTCTCACGTATCCCAAATGGGTTAATTTAAAGGGAAATGTGTTTAGGGTGCTTTTTTTATTATTATTATTATTTGTATTATTTTTTTTTATTTTTGTGTGTGTGTGTGTGTTTGCGTGCGCGTGTTTGTTTTAAAGTTCAGTTGATCATACCACTGTGCTGGAACAAGAAGAATTGCTTACATAACTGTTTGTAACAGTATATTTTCTTATACAAAGACATTGTTATATGCACATGTGGGAAGTCTAGCAAAACTCCATCCCATTGGCTCATTTTGAGACATGAACGCTGTTTTAAAAACAATAACTAAAATAGTTTTTAAAATGAGAACTATAATAATGCTGAGCAATTTAACTGTTTCTTAAGTATATGGCACTGGAGGCATTGTTAACCTAGGCTGCTCATTGTGTCTCTTGCAAAGTGACATATGTCTCCTGTATACACAAGCATCAGGTGAGCCTAATTGAAAATAACACAGATTGAGCAGCTGACAGCTTACAGTGGCTAAGAGGGAACATTTCTCCCTATTTAAACTACTCTCTCTTTCATCCATCTGTCCTTTGGGAAAGGCAGTACTCAAACTTTAATCTTGCTTCTTACTTATTCTGACAAAGAATTGCCTTTTTTTTTTTTTTTTAATTTAGCAGTGCCACACTTACTGCTACCCTAGGAAACAAGGTGTGCCAAAATGTTGAAATGGCAAGATAAAAGATGTGCACTTGATTTCAGTTGCAAATGCTGCTATTAGCTGAGAAAGAAACTCTCACTTGTCAAACAAAATGTAGGACAATACTCTCTAAGTGGAAAGTAGGCACATCCCTCCACTGCCCACAGAGTTGACACCTATGGCTTCTGTCGGAAAAAGATAAATCAGAACAAACCTTATGAGTGACTTTATAGATTCCAGTTAACTTTCTCCAAGTCCTCATATGTCAGCAGAAATCCTCAGGCTTGTCATTATCACCTGAGGGATGGGGGAACTAGCAGACCGTTTTGGACAAGTACCTGTGTATATAGGAAGGTTTGTTTATACTGAGCAATAGTATGGACAATCAGTACACTAGTTATTTTGCGGGAAGTCCTAGGGACACCAAAAGAGTGGCACTTTTACTGACTAACCTAAATATCAGATTTTAAGTATTAAATTCGGGCATCTAAAATCCCTAGCCACCATCAGTGGACAGAAAAAAAAAGATGCAGGCTTCTGGTTTTAATCCTGTAACATACATTCCTCTCTTTTTTACTATACTGGGATCATCACACCATTCTTTTTCATACACTTGAAGTTACATGCAGAAAATGAGAACATGCTAACCCTAAGAAAGCATTTACAAGAATATCCACTCAAAGAGTTTGTTATTAATTGAACAATTCTTCCAAATGTGCCTGCATGTCCAAGAAATACTACAGACTGGGGATATTACACCTTGGCAACAGAATATCACAGCTATCATTTTTAAGGAAACATCAAAGTATTTTTGATTTACTTAGTAAGACATCTGTTCTGTTCCATTTCATGCCATCCCATTCCATCCCTTCCCATCCCACCCCATGACAAAAAGCAGCAACAGAAGTTACCAGAAAAGCACCACAGCTCTAGAATACGGTATTTAATATGGCCATCTGAAAATGTAACTACTAGGAAAATACGCAATATGCCAGTGACACTATTCTAGAGTAACTCTACTGTATATCAGTGCATTGAAGACAGCTCTTTTTTGTGGCTGACTTACACATTTTTCTATGAGAGGGAGCGCTTTTTACATAACATTAGTAAGAGGACAGGTGGAGGCAAATGACTGTCATAAACCGCTCTAGCTAGGTGACCTTGGAAAATACATGACACTCAGGAAGGAATAAAGGTGCAGTGTTTAACGATATTCATCCCATTTAAAGTTATTTCCTGATTGATAGACATAGGACTTGCTAAGAAAAACAGTCACCTATGTACGTGTGTTCAGCAGGCTTCCAAATTTACTCTCTTAAGATTACTCTCTTAAAAAAAGATAAAAAAATAAAAAAAATAAAAAATAAAAAAAAAAACAAGCAAAAAAAAAACCAAAAAAACTATAGGACATTTAGTTTTTAATTGAAATTATCAACCCATAGAACAAGCTAGATGAAAATATCATAGTGAATATCACACTACTTTCAGACCAGAACTAGAATTGCCTGAATACACAAACTCTTAATATCTTCACAGAGCAGAAATTCACTTAAACATTTTCCTATGGCTTTTCAAGTGTGCCACATTGTTAGATTTTTCTATTGATATAGAAAAATGCATGATAACTGAATATATTTTTTCTGTGTCCTGTACTTGCACATTCTTATATAATCACTATGACTAACTAACTATGAAGATACACTAACTATGAAGAAAAGAATAACATAATTGAAGAAAACAGTAATAAAAATCAAGAAAAGAAAGAAAAATTGGGTAGTCTAGAAGGTAAAAAAAAAAAAAAAAATTACGTTAAATTTTTATGTTTTCCATTACTGTATATGAAAGGATTTAAAGTATCGTGATACTCCTGAATGTTGGTAAGTATCCTATGGGATGAATATGCTACTATAGGAGCTGGAAAAGACTTGAAATGTAACAGATACAAACCATATTCTACATAGAATTTCAGGGCAATAAAAAACTTTTAACTCACTTGGGGGGTTGAAACTAGATGATCATCATGGTTTTTTTCGATCGAGGCCATTCTATGATTCTGTGATTCTTTGATTCTATGATTCTGTGATCTTTTTAGGGTATGTGAGGCCCATTCTTTGCTTAGACAGTATCTGCATATTTGGTAAATGGGAAGGTTGTGTTATGTGCAGACATCTTAAGCCCACTTTTATAATGAATTACATTTAATTTACTTTCTTTGCCAAAATTCTGTGAATTCTAGACATGGACAAAATGATGTATATGAAAGCTTTTGTATTTGAGCATTATCAATAAAGTTCTTAAATGATGAGTTATGATGCTTTCTGAAAAAGCTTGTTCAAAACTTTAAGATGTTTTAAGTTGTAGGCTATCATCCAACTGACTGATTGTCTGTCATCCATAATTGAACAACGCCACTTTGCATCCCTGAGTGATAGATTCAGTTTCTTCTTAGAACTTTTCTAGTTCAAATTTTTACAATGAAGGGAATCTTGACAGCTAAGTTTGATACTCTTTCCCCCCGAATTTCTAATTTTTCATTTTCTGTAACTTAAACTGTAAACTCTCAGGTTGTTCTGTATTCATCCAATGTCTGGTATAATTTATATTCTCCTTGGTTAATAATTAGGCAGTGATACAGCAAACATGATTACGACTATTACATTGGTTTTGACTAATATAAACTTGCAGCTTTCCATGTCATTATTCTGAGATATTTATGTAAGCACTTTGAGATTATTTCAGAACTTTCTATTGCATTTTTGTATGGCTGCATTATTGTAACATTCATCCCTGTAAGAGAAAAATGTTTATGTAAAATGCTAAATTTATGTAAACACTAAATAAAATAAAAAGATCTCAAAGAAAATACTGATAATTCAGTAGTGAGGAAAAACAATTCATAGAATAATACTGTAAATATTCCTGTTTTAGCCAGCTTTAGCAGATGAGTAAATCAAGGCGCCAACTTGAAAACAGCTGCCTTTTCTCTCCTCACCCATCCCATCCCAGGAGCAGCGAGTAACATCCCAGCAAAAACATTCTTGAAGACTTTAACAATTTTACTTCTGAGACTGAAGAAATATGTCCTTTGTACAACTACTGAATGACTGCCTGCTAGAAAAGTCTTCCTACCTTTATTCTTAACTCTCCTTCACCTCTGTGATAGCTCTTGGCAATTTACATAATAAGAAAATGTATAAATATGTAAAAATGTTTATAATATGCCCTCTGATAAAATAAAAGCATTTTGATATGGATAAAGAAGACAAGAAACAATAATTACAATACTGGATAATAGAAAATATAATGCAAAACTAACCCAAGATCATTCACTATCCATCTCTGAAAACCACATGAAAAACATGATGAAAACCCACACAGAATTTTTTTATTAAAAAAAAAAAACCAACAAGAATTAATATTAAAATATTAACTTTTCTCTTAGCTAATGCATTTGCAAGTAAAGGAAAAAGAAGAAATAGGATCATTTAAGCAGGAAGTGAGAAATCAAAACCCTTTATTGTTGATTTAAGTTGTAACTCTTCCATACCCAATACCAGCTCTCTCTGATAGACCTTTATTTTTAAGCCTTGGATCTGATATGATCAAACTAGCCAACTTCAGTACTTTATTCAGCATACAAGGGATTGATTTATCCACAGTGACTTTACCCAGGAAGGTACATGACTCTTCCTTAGCCTCTTTGGAACACATTCTTCCCAACTGAGACAACCCAAGTTGTAAATTATTAGGAACTATACTGACTAATTTATTGTTTGGCTTGAAATTTCTTTCCACTTCTCCATAAAATATTTCTTCTTTGCTTATCCCTCATTAAAATATATGTTACTGCTCTTACTCTTTCTACCTGCTTCACATTTGCTTTTGATACCTTTGTACTTCTTCATTGCTCTATTTACATTTAAGGGCCTTCCCAAGAGAAAGCCTTAGTAAAACTCGTTCATTTATATACATTTCTTTTTCCTCTTCAGTCATTTAACATGAGCTTACTAAAAATATGTAAGTAGATAGGAAAGTTTTTTGTTTTTTTAAGTTGAGCTTTAATTGATATAACTAAATATTGATATAACTAAAAGTAAACAAAAATATTAATAATATCAATATTATTGATATAACTAAAAGTAAACAAGGTCTTCGCATTTGTCTCAATAGAGCATTTATTACAGCAAAAGGAGGGACGGAATATGTATTCTAGTGTGATGTCATTTTATTCAGCTATTATTAATGCCATCAATATTCAGACATCATTAAGCAGTGTTGACTAAATGCGAGATCAACTAGTCTCAGCTAACTCTTGTTTCATATGGAGACTAAATAAAACTTTTCAATAGTTACTGTTTCTTAATGGCTAACAAAAGCTATTCCTGTCTTGCCCCTGTGTCTTTATAAATTGCATAAATAACTAATTAACCTCTATAACAGAAGTCTGCATTAAAAACAGAAGGCAGTCTATGAACAAATGATGAGCTTCTAAGAAAAGATCTCCTGAGCAACATGAATCTTATGCTCTTCTCTTTTGCAGTACTCTCTTCAGAAATTAAATGTGTATTGACTTCACATTAATATACATTTAGTAATCTGTCATTTTTGTTTGTTTTAATATAGCACTCAGTTTTATAGTAGAAAGGAATTATGCAGTTTAGAATTATGAATATTAAAAAAGGATATAATTAAATCTGTAGCCTGAAACCTCCGTCTAAAGCTATAATGACAAATTTAGTCCATATTTATTATGGTGCACAAGGGACTTTAACTAGATCATTAGTTTATATGCCTTACTCAGTAGTGAAGTTCTAAAACTTCACATTTTGCATATTATTACATTATTCATTTTTCCAACAAGGCATAAAATATGGCTTCCCAAGAGTACAATACCTAATTCTTCAAAATATACAAAGATAGCAATAAAATGATTAAATTACAACTCTTACATCTGTTCTTCTTGTCTGATTATAAATTAAAATGTTCAAAAACAGAAGAAAACAACACAGGTAACAAATACGTTTAACTTGCATATCTTCTCAGGATTAAAAAAATTACTGAACTGTACCCCCTCAGTTCCAAGTGCTATTGGCTTACCCCCTTTTCCATAGGTTGTTGTTTCTTTCTTGAGAGTTGTAAAATTGAATATAACTTGACCATACATTTAAAAATCACTGACTCTGACTGATAACATGGATTAGGTGCTGTGAACTCACCAACACGGTTACTACACTTATCAAAGAACTCAATGAGATTTCTGTTTTTTATGAACACTTTGGTTTAAAAAAACCGTTAAAGTGTAATGCCTGTCAGGAGAAAAATATAAAATGCTATTCTAAACCACTACTCATCACTACAAAATGATGCTTGGTGTTTTCTTTATCAATTACACATTAACAAATCTTTAATCCATTGATGGAAATGCACCAGTGCAGGTGACACTGACAAATTATCCTTGGCACAGTCTCTGAACTCATAACAGATTTCAAAGAAGACTACCTTGAATATAAAGTGCATGAACTATGAAATCAGAATGGCTACTGAGAAACTTAATTTTAGGGAGCATTATTAGAAAAATTATTATTTACTGAAAAAGACATATTTGAGAAAAATAGATGTATTTTAAAATATATTATTTCACTCACTTGGAATCATGTTTATTTCCTAGAACTCTGAAATCCATAAAAACAAATACCTAAAGAAATTGTTTAAACTGCTGTAGTTATGATGCCACTGAACCAGCATTATCCAGCAAAGCATTATTTAATGCCACTGTAGGTGTCTGTAGATAAATCAGGGGGACAGAAGTTACGACTGAGTGCTCCTTGAATGCTTCAGAACCAACTGAGTTTTCATCAAATTGAGATACCACACTATGTTTCCAGTTTTCATGTCCTGAACAGCTGTATTTACTCTAGATGAAGATTGCTCTGTATGTTTCCTTGACATATGCCTTCCAGACACATTTTATGACAATCTCAAAAATGTTTTTTTTTTAAATCATAGCTTGTTCAATTGCAAATCAAAACATAAGAAATAAAGAACTGCATGCGCTTGAATGATCAAAACTCTTACTGAGTTACTGAGCTGAATCCATGCAAGCCAACTTACTAAATGTCCCTTGAAGATTTAACTTGCTGTTTAGAAAAAATAATATCCCAGCTCATAATGTGTACAAAATAAATCTGTAAATGTTACCATTAAACTGAGAGGGAGAACAAAAAATTGGATGAGGAGAGAACTTTAAGGAATTCGAAAGCTGTCACATAGAAGAGTGTTTTATTTTTTACGAAATACTCCTGTTTACAAGATTGCCTTTGATTTATGTAATAATATGTTGAGAATCTACCTCATTCACCCAATCTGCAGGGGGAAAATAGAGAAAGGGGAAAAAACAAAAGAAACTGGCTTCATTACACGATGTCCCTCGATAAATAAAAACTCGATCTGGCCTCTGTCCACTGCTGTTCTAAATGAGCCCAGTCAGTCTGGTCCATGTTTTTTCATTTCATTTTCTCAAGCCAAATGACTACCATCTGCTGTCACAAAGCTGTCACACAATCAGTAATGGAGGATTTCTAAGGAATATAATGGCTGAAGAATGAATATATGACATTCCAGCTCCTATCTAGCAGAGAGAGAACAGCAACCCATTTGAAAAGAAACAGCAGTAGTGTTCTCCCACTTCTCAGCAAGTGCATTGTAATACAAATCTTTATTTGGACTCAAGACGTTGACAGGTCAATTGAACAGAGTAAGTCTAGTTTATGATGCAGTTGTCAGAAGTGGTTAAAGCAGGAGTCTGTTTACCAGCGCCCTGAGATATTCCAACAATTTTTCTTGCAAACCAGCACCTTGAGGTTAATTACTTTACCAATTTGAGTAAATGGCAAGCCATATTCCCATCTGTCTCCATTAGTTCCCCACTATTTCTCAATTTATGATGACTAGGGTCAAGGCTGTGGTACAAAAGAAGAGCTAATAAAGCATGAATGGAGTAATTTTCTGTTTATACAAATGTGGTAGCCACAGCATAAATATGGAAGAGACATTTTAGAAATGCATAAATGTGTACTCTTTTCCTTGAAACCTCTTGGTACTAGCAATATTTAGAGAAGGAAAAAACAAACACTAGCAATAAAGTGCTTTTTTCCATACTTATGTATCTTAGCAAAACCTGCTATGTCATGTGCAGCACTGTACTGCTATTCACACCCTGGCACAGGAATCATAAAGTTCTGGAAGTCTACAACCGTGGATCTCTACTAAGCTTCCTTGTACACCAAAGGCAAGCTGCCTGGGAAAGAAAGAAAAAAAATCTCTTTTTTTTGGTACCAAAATGCAACATTATTGAAGCTTTTCTGCCTCAAGTAAACATTTCCTGCTATCTGTATAGGATTTAGTGTTGGAATCTCTTAAAAGCTATTTAGCAGTGTGACTGATTGAAGAGCATGTCTAGGGACAATACCTATTTTACTTCTGTTTGTTCAATAAAACACTGTGAAGGTTTACTCTCACATTAAAAAGCATAGAATTTCTCTTAAGTTTTAGCCACATTGTTATTTTCTACTCAAAATACTTAACATCTTTAACAAATAGACAAATAATTCAAGAAAAAATCCCCACAATTTTCCTTAAATTATAAATGGATATGCTAGATTGATATGTTTTTCCTTATCTACTTCATCTAAACAGTGTTAGCTTAAAATAGAAAATAATATTTTGTACATTTGCCACAAATGGCACAATTATTCATTAATTAAACTACAACAAAATAAATTTTGCAGTAAATGAGGCATAAAGCATGTATTTTACCATACGGGATTCAAAATAGAATGGAAGTAATAATGTTCTATTCTGCCTGGGTAGTGCAATTTTAATCCAGGACACATGCATCAGAAGATAGTGATAGAGAGACACATTAATGTGAAAATCAATAAATACACATATATGTTAATTCCTATAACAGCCTAGAAAATAACATATTTTCAAATTACTGTGTTCTGCTGTAAGATCAGATAAAAAGTCAGCCAATAAAAATGAAGACAAAAATGTTAGAGAACAAAATTAGCAATCAACTGTATTGATTTATTATGAAGTTAGAAACTAAGATTTGTTCTGACAATAGTTGATGTTAAGAATCAACATGGACAGGCAGTTGCTAGTACTATATTAGAGAAAGAATTTGTTGCAGTCCTCAGCACTGCAGAATATTTATCAGATTGTTTTACAAGTTAGTAAACTGGAATACAAAAGATTACGTAAGTCAAATATGGCATACAGTACCAACTGAATAATTTGAGCACTGAACATTATGTGCACTCAAGGGCCAAGCTTACTACAATGACACTTTAGCAATGCAAGAGGACAAACTGTATAGCTGGAGTGTACTAGAAAATGTATTGGTACTGATTAGAATTTCATATTGCATTCTGAAATGAGAACTAGCACTGAGTCTGTATGTAGAAGAATATTTAGGATATTTCATGTTGGAACAGACTGCAGGAGATCATCTAATCTGGCCTCCCTGCATTTACTACAATTCATTTGGGAATTATGTTTTTAAATTCATTAAATATGAAGGAAGAAAAGGGGATTTTCCTCTTCTCATCCCAAAAAATTCACCAGCAGAAGAAAACACACAGTTTGTAGAAATAATAACGGAGCTTATCAGTAAATTTCTGATCTCAAATGACTCATATTCAGGGGAATTAGTAATGTTCTTTTACTGTAAAACTAATGACAGCAGCACTGCACCCAAAAGCTACAGTTACATTTACAATTACATTACATTACAGTTAATAAAAAATATAAAAATAGAATAAAAGAAGATGATGAAAGGAACAGTTCCTAAGAAGAGCAAAATACAAACAGAAAAAAAAAAGGAGGAAGTGAAAACAAAAATAATCTTCTATTCTCCACACAGTACCATTGTGTCACTTCTTCTCATTACAGGCCATCTGACTATTTTTTACAAAATGTTCTTCTGATGGTACTGTGAATACATAATAATATTGCTCTGACATTAAAGAAAAATGAATACGAATACCTAAAGATGATTGGGAAAGCAAATAAGGGGAAAGGTGGTTCACTCTGTCTTCGCTTAGAGATCAGTCTTCCTATTTTTCTTTTGTTATAACAAATCACAAAAAACAAATAGAGAATTCAAATAGATGAGCAGTCTTTGATTTATTCCCTCAATAAAATACAGATGGTCTTTTATTCAACTTTCTATTGTAAGTTTTCAACAAGCTTCTTGCATAAAATAATTATGATAGCTCTTACTTTTAATTTGCTATATGTTTGTCACACTGGCTCTAACCATAGTTCTCAAAAGACTGCCTACTATGTTCCCTGAGAACTCCCACAAACACCTGTAAGTCAAATGAATACACAGACCATGTAAAATTCACACCCTATGAAATTTCTGCAAATAGTAATTGGTGAAATTATTATTTTTACTCATTATCACTGAAATTAGCAGAATTTCCTGGACTTTTTTTCAGTTTTTATCCTGCATTAGAAATGCTGAATAATGAGCACTAGAATGGGCTGCCCTGGAAGGTGGTTGAGTCACTGTCCCTGGCACTGCTAAAATAAAATAATTCACCAACAGAATATGACTGAATGTATTTGAAAATCTTAGAAAGAAAAATACAGTGGAAGTTTAAATTATAAATATTGAGGAGGTTCTCTGGCTTAATGAACTGATTTATAAAGTTTTAACATCCTCGAAGGAAGACAAAAATGAAATTCAGCACCCTTTAACATATATGGGATCTCACAGAGGGAATGCTATGAACAAAAATCATTGATACTTGTATAACTCAAGCTGCACAAAGGCAATTGCTTGCCTCAGTCAGGTCTTTGCCAAAAGCTCTCTCCCAGAACTACTATGAGAATTCCACAAACTTGTTCTGAGTGTTGCTATTTCAGAAATCAGAAGTTTAAACCAGAGTTTGAATGATACAAAACCCAAACTTCTTGTATATCCTACACATAATGTGCCCAGAGCATATGTGAAAATTTCACTGCCATGGCTTATGTTCTTCTACTACGATCCGAACATTTTACAACCTCAATACAATGTTACAAGCATTAAAAACTAGCTTGAAATGTGATTTGGAAATTGTTTCATAGTCCATGTGAAAAGGAGTTGGAAAGATTTTCAGTGCCTACCTGATTCACATTGATAGGACATGTCATTATGAGCATACTATCTAATCTTCTGTCTGACTTTGCCAAGGAGAACATGCCTGTTAGACCCTGAGAGCCTCAAAGTGGGTGTCCTGGTCTTGTAACATGAGCCACTGAGTGCTGAGCATAATTGGAAGAAATCCAGGAAAGTAATTCCTTTTAAGACCTGAGGTTGAATCTCATAAGGGAATTTGGATGTAAAAAGACTGCCTCTTATTCATTTAGTCACCTAGACTTTTCAGCGTTTTAATTTTTTATCATTTTCTGTCACTGTGTTTCCGTGTATGCAGTCACAGAACTGAGGGTTTTATAAGTTTATAAAAAAAGTATTCAGTAATGTGGAAAGCCACTGGAAACCCTTCGGGTTACATGGTTTTATCACCATGTAAAAGAATAGCCAGTATCAATATGTGCGAATATTGCAAAGCAGCATCAAATAAATGGAAATTGGAAGTATCAATTTAATTAATAAAAACCATGATAAAATAAATGAAGTAAAACAGTAGTTAGCTTTTCCAAAACCTTCAAGCTATTACCACAAAGACGAATTACCTAGAGAGTCAAGAGAGACCAGAAAGTAACAGCTCTGTGATGTATGAATTAAAAATAATAATAATAATAATAATAATCTGGAAGATTTACATACAGGTAGGATTGTCTTAGGGACATGCTGAAATCATATCTGATTTCAGCTGCCACAATTTGAAATGGAAACCACCTAAAAGCAGCAGGAGAATTGAATCCAACTTCTAATTTGCAAAGTACATCTGCTTTATAGAGCTATTTTACAACAGCCTCATAATTAGAAAAACATGGCTTGTATTTCTCTCACTTCCTAAACCACAAAAAAAAAAAAAAAAAAGATTTATTTTTTAAAACACTAATTACATGATGTGAAAAAGCCTCTAATTTCTGAGAATATATTCAACTAAGACAAATTATTTGTGAGACTAACAAAATTTTTCTAGTGGCAGAGAAATTATATGGGACTGCACAAAGGCTTTATTAAACAGACACATTTGGTGTTCAGAACACTGAGTTCTCCTGTGCTTTGAATTTGTTTCTGATTCTTGAACTGGTACTGCTTGAAGCAAAAGATGCAGCTTTGTCAAGTGATAAAGCAACAAGACATATTAACCTGCTTCTACTGAGAAACTCCTAGTCAAAACAAAAGGACTTTTCAATTTTGTGCATGCTGTATATTATAAAATGTACTCAGTCACTCTCATGACAGAATACCTACAGAGGACTTGTTCAAGTTTGTAAATGACTGCTGTGTGCTCTGTTAAGACAGAATTGTCAGCTTTGCTGCTTGGTGTGGCAGGATGGTTAGGCACGCTTTTAGTTCCTTATTGTCCTATTTATAAAAAGACTGAATGCTTCTGATAAATGGAATAACTTCCTTTCAGATTTGCTTTACTTATGGTATCTCTGTTGTTCTATAATAAATCTTAGGTGTAAGCAGTTACACATATATTTACTATTTCTCATATGAATACACGTGATGATTGTTTAAGAGTCCAAGCAATCTGGACTTTAGCAAATACAGTAGCAGAAAAGGAAACCACTTAAAAAAAACACAAGACAGGAATTAAAAAAGAGAAGGTGAAACAGCTTTAAACCCCAGAATGTATAGAACTAACTTAACATAACCAAACCTTATTTCTTAGTTTCTTTCACCTTATGAGCCATGTTAGACAAGAAGAGACTTGAAATAGAAGACTGAAGAGATAGTACAGGAAACTGAAACATCTGTTAGTGCTCCTCTGCTTCTCTAAATCAGATCCCAAATCTCTAGGTGTTTAGATTTGATAATTACCTTGATACTGAGATAATCACAGGATTTAGGCTGTACTTTATACCAACTGAATAAGTATGCCCTAACACTTGTTAGCAATACACCTGGTTGCTGGGTATCACCACTTGATCAGTATTTCTTACAAGAAAACAAGTGAGTTTTCATTTAGAAGCAATAATCTTGCATGTTGCACTTTTGAAATAATGTTATTAATTAATGAAATCACATTTAAATTTCCTGTTCATATTAAAATATCACATTTAGCCATCCACGTACACAGACATGAACTTGTAGCAAAACAGCTCAATTCAAAAGATTCACTGTTCTTAAGCATTTCAGACATCATCAGGAATTTCAAAGATGGAGCTAGCTAGGCTGCTAAGATTAGCACCTTTTGGACTGCGTATATTTCCTTATAACACCAGGAAAAATGTCTCATGGTCTGAACAATTAAAGCCACTAAGACACTGAGTAGTACCTTAGCACTCCGGCTACTGGCCAAGATTTCCACCCATCTATATCCCAAAAACCAAAATGGCTGGTTTTGCTGTCATTCTTATCTCTACTTCAGCAGACGTTTTTAGAACTTGGAAATGAAGGTAAGGAGTGATATAGCTTATGTACCATGTAAAGACATAACCCCTGGGAAGTTGTACAGTGGGAAGATTTCTCAGAGGTGATGCACTTCAGAGGCAAAAATTCATCTATTTCTGAGTTGTGAATGTTATTTCAGTGTCAATATCTGATATATGAAATCAGCAGATTAGTATCTCAATTGCTGCCATATATTGCTTATACTGCATATGCTGCTTATACTTCATGCTTTCATGTTGGAATGTTTGCAAATAACAAAACTTCTCAATGATTTCTGGCTAAAACTTCTCAGTCTGTGGAACCACAATTTTAAAAAGAAAAATCCTTTTCTAGATTACTGTTTAAGGTCTTTTGTAGTTTATCAAATTTTCAGAGGACACCGGATTGTACCTATTCTAAGTCAAGCCCTGCTATGATTCTATGATTATGATCATTCTAAGTTGTTTTACTACTCCATGTAAAGGGTGAGAGACTGAATGAAGCGTCTTGTAAAAAGGCAAGCCACATATTGTGTTTCTCCTGTAAAACACAAAGCACACACTGTGTCTTAAGATGCAGCAAACCAATTCCTACAGGAAAGTAAGGTGCTTATTTGATGCTGAAATGCTAATTTTTCTATCAGTGGCTGGTCTGCAGGTTGTAATCCAAATTCTGAACTGTCAGGGGGGGTTGGAATGTGGATAGTAATACTGATTTGATAGCTGAGCAATGAAATTTCCTGTAGGTTAGTTCCCATGAAAGAACTAATAAGGGCACTTGTTTTCAATCACAGATGCTCTCTGCTCAGTCCTATTCTGAAGTGCTTTATTCAGAGTTTCCCCAATCAATATTTTGACTTTGAGAGGCAGAGCTATTAGAGGTTGTTTAGCCTGAGAGCTAGAATGCCAGGTCTTGAGCCAGACAGCCCTCCTCTACTATCAAAAAAAAAAAAAAAAAAAAAAGGGAAGAGAGAAAAAGATCAGATGCCAAGAAACAGCATGCATTCCCCCCTTATTATTTCATCCTTTGATACACAACTTTTCAAGATTAAAAAATGTGCAAAACCAAAGCATTGAAGAAATATATAATGTAGAGTACGATTACAATATCATAAATTTTCCCTAAAATGAGCAATAGTTTTCTGATTATTCAATTCTGGAATTCCATCCAGATTCTTAGCAAACAAACTCATTCCTTTGAGTATTGTATACAGTAATTAGGAATGTAAGTCACAATTTACATTTTTAAATGTGATAGGAGGAAAATATCCAAATATCCATATCTCTTTCCTCTTTAAGATCTGATAATGCGTTTTCAGGTACAGTTGTAAGTATTCATTTTTAGCTCTAAGCTGTAAAATTTTTTTAACATCACTTATGAATACTTCAAATCCCATTTCAAGCAGCAGCTTGGTTCTGCTTCTTCCACCAGAAAAAGAAAAAAACTCTTCTACCAAAAACGTACATACTGGGAGAGAATATCAGGTCTGACCACCATAGAAAAATGACAAAGGAAGGCTGAACTTATTTGCAATTCAAATTCTTATGAAAACTTTATTACATATGGTTTAGTACTTGAATGCCCAATCATATCCAGTCACTGTATCTTTATGATCAGCTTTCTCTCCCTACTATGTATATTTTGGGGGAATATTATTTATATGGCAATTTCTGTTTCACTGGGTATTCTTCATTTTGGCTATATATCCTTACAGAAATTCTGTTTAGTTTACTTTAGGATTATACTCTATTTAATTTTTCTTCATATGCATTTACTTTTGGGATTATTACCTCTTGTTAGCCTTATTTGCATTCCAAATGCCTCTTCTCCCAACACTTCCAGAAATACTTGCTTGGAAAGAAAAATACTTTCTTTTCCTAAAGTTTAATACTGCTCATGTCCTAGAGTCAGAAGTTTCTGAAAATCATCATTTGGAAGTCATATGTATAAATGTCTTTGTATAGCTTCCACTAATGCAGACAACAATCTAAAGACTATCTAATGAAATGAGAAAAAAGTTTTCTGTTACTTCAGATGCACATTTTACATGTACGCGATTTTACATTAGTGCTTGACACTATTTTCTTCTCACTTCATCCTTCTGATATTGATCATCTGCTTTTGATCTCACACACACAACATAATGACTTTGTTTTCACAATGTCCTGGGTGGAGATTTAATGCAAACTATTTTTTTTTGCCCTGTGAGAGGCTGCTTACTGTCAACACAGAAGCCAAACTGAGCAGAAACTGGTTACTTATTTGACATGAGGGAAATAAACATCAAATTGAGCACAAAGCAACCTTTTCTGATTTGTGCAATCAAAAAGATCCTGCTGCACCTCAAGGGGGAAACAAACTCTTGGATCTTTAGAAAAAAGTAGAAACTTCAACAGTAATAGTTGTAATAGTCTTTTCATTCATTTGGCCAATTTGATAATAAATAGTCGTATTTTTTTATAAATGATAAAGCAGCATTTTTAGTACATAATTCTTTTAATAGTACAGACTGAAGATTTCTATTAAAAGATGGGGTGTGTTCTGCCTTGCAAGACAGTTAAGTTACCCATATACGTCAAACTGCAGCTTTACAATCCCACAACATACTTTCTCACTTGATTTGAAATAGGTGTTTTTGTGTTGCAGACTATAATTCTCAATTCCTGTTGGCCAACCCCATATGCATCTGACATTATTTGTTTAGTAGCACTCGGCACACTGAACAGGGTAGGTCTGTTCTGCTGAAGACTTTATTATCCATCTGCCAAAAAGCACGGCTGTGATATAATTCATTTTATTTACCCTAAAACAACAGAAACAACAACAAATTCACTTTTCATGGCTATGCAGTGTTATGAGGGGAAAACAAATAATTTGACACTTCATCTTTCAATGTCTTCTGCCAGGACTCAGGAAAAAAATATGTAGATATAATCCTTTCATTAAAAACAGTGTATTCTATACATAAATCTTGTATTTCTTTCCTGAACATACAGCACCAAGGAAACATTCCAGCATTTTAAGTATATCTGTTTCCCAGATACAATTAAACTGTTCATATAACTTCTTTATCTTGTAAAACCTTTTAAGCTACAGATTGTAGGGTGTTTTTTGTTTCTTTATTTGTTTGTTGTTTTTTTTTTTGTTTGTTTTCTATTATTTATTTAGGAGGGTTATTTATTTCTATCAGCTTAAAATGATGTATTTAGGGGTTATTTTTGTATTATTGGAAGGTAAACAGCTTCCTCAGTATGTAAAATACTCAACAAAAAACATATCCTTGCCCTTCAAAAACTGTTCCGCAGACTACGGTGTGAATATGTGTTTGTATGTATGCTTGCATGGAGAAAGGAGTGGGAAATTAAGGGGAAGAAGCTGAATAACAATGCTTTCAGGAAGCAGAGGTTGGAAAGAAACATGTCTTTAAACAGTGCATACAGTTGTACCTTCCTTTCCATAATTTAGACAAAACAAAACTGAAGGCATATGGGAAGGTAAGCATGGTGTATCAATATTTATGCTTCTTGGCATTTATAAAACGGCAAAGTCCTATGCAAATAGTTGAGCTGCATAAGGGAAACATTGCTTTCTGCACATCATGCTTTAAGTCACATGCTCCAAAATAAAGATTTCAGGAGTATACTAACCTTTTCAAACTTTCATTTTATTTAGAAAGCTGTCATTCACAAGGCCTCAACTCAAAAAGTCCTGCTTTAGTGACGATGCATATTATTTATTGCATGTACTAGCTATGAATATATTATTTTAAAAATGCTTAAAATTGGCTGAAAAATCTACAAGCATTCCATTCCTCCTCCGGTACAGCAATCAATTCCTGCTCAGTAATTTTTGTGTGAGACACTGAAATGAAGCAAATAACACATTTTTCTTTAAACTGACATAGATAGCTATTAAATTTCAGTTCTTTGCTATATTCATAACAATAAACTTAAAAATAACATCTTCTACAAATTCTGGATAGTTCTGCATGGACAATTTTCAGTTCTATCAAGTGAAGCCAAAGCAATATTCCACTGTCATGTTTACAGCCATCTGTGTAGATGCAAAGTCAAGTTTGGACAGCTTGGATCTGGTAAGGTGCAGACATTTTGATGTGAAGGATGGCTACCTCAGTTTGAAAGCACAAATGGATTAAAATGCTTCATAGACTGGGAAGAAACAGTCAGAATGGTAAGGCCCATTTCAAATTAAGTTTTCTACATACCAGCAGACACTAATTAAAACAGCAGCAGCCATATTTGGAAAGAGTATAGCTGCCACTATCTAATTCATGTTCATAACCTGTGATGACAGCTCAATAAAATAAAAGAAATGCAGTCCTGTCCCCTGCACCAAAAATACCCTGAAAATCTAATAATTCTTTTAATGGACAGTTAATCCACACTTAAAATGTATATACGCAGCAGAACTTAATAAAAATATTTTCTGAATTCAATGGCCAAAATATCATTTCTATCATCATCTCACAATGCTAATCTTGGGAGAAGTGAGTATGCCAGCATCATCAGTTCAAAAGTAACAATCAAAACATAGATTCGGAACAGAATAAAATGATAAAAATGATAAATATCATCTATGTGATTGTAAGGGGTAGGAAACTATGGACTTTTAATTCCTTTAATAAAGTGTAAGAGCAGATCTTTGAAGCTTTTCAAAACCTGTAAGATGTCTGAATGAATGTTAAGCTTTACGGTTCTCTTAGTAGTTAGTAGATAATAAGCAGCCTTCATTTTGGTTGAAAAATTAAAATCTGTGATACAGAAAAAGCATTGAAAGTGAATTATTAAATAGAAATCTGGCAGTTTTGCTCTCAATCTGCTGGAATTTAACAAAAACAAAAGAAAAAAATACATTAAAAAAGATTTCCTTTAGGAAAGAAACATCTAATTCTCCTCCTTGAAATTTTCAATTTCAATAGAGATATAAGGATATTTTTTAAAATTATGCCTCACTTAACTCTGTGGAAACTCTGTAGCTTAACTATTTCCAAATGAGAAATGAATCAAATGTGCCTTGAAGGAAAAATGATCTGCTTTCTTGTTATCATGGGATTACTACAGTTTTGCAGAGTTGCAGTTTTAATTGAAAAACATCATTTTCCATAATATCACTTGTGTGCAGAGATTAGATTTGAATTACCATCCAAAATTTCGTGTTGTTATTGTAATTTTAATTCACTGTTTGACAGGTAGGAACCTGAGTATGTGGCACCAGCTATACAAATTAAAGAAGTCACTCTCCTGATATTTCTTTTTAAGATAAATTACCTGAGGATATTTTTCATGACCAGGAATTGGATTCTCAATGCCTGACTACCTGTCTTCAGCTACATTTTTACCCACAGTTTTACCAGTTCCATATTGATGTTACACTCCAGTCTTTATTGGTATAAAAATTTCTCAATACAGTACACGACTCCAAACATGTATCGTGTTGTGAGATGCCTGGACAATAGAAAATGGCAAGTAATGCAGGGCTTGGGGCTCAGTTTCAAATTTATAATCTAGAAGCACATCCCAAAGTGGCTGACTAACATTATCTGTCTCTTCCTGCTTTAACTAAATACAACCATGAGGAAAACAGCATAATGTGCTCACAAAAATTCCATTTTCATCCAACGCCCTACAATCTTTATTTTATTTATTGAAATTTCCTCCTTATATGTAATGTACAGAGTAAAGTTATTCTGCACTGCCACCACTGCAGGAGCTTTTTAAATGATTCAAGGAAGTATAGCTTTCATTTAGGTTTGTGCCCTCCAGTCTGTTTATACTGGTCGATACACTTGTCTGAAAAATATAATGGATTAGCACATCATTCAACAAACTAGTCAGAAGGCAAGCTCAAGGCGACAGAGACCAAAAAGTAAATTACAGCCAGGAGTAGGGACAGGCCATGCCTACAGCTAGGAAATATCATATCAGTACAAAACCTGTATTCTGTGAGAATGTTACTTGATCTGAAATGGATGAAAAATTTACACTGAAATATAATAAAACAATCAACTCCATGATTTCATACAGAACTGTAAATTATACATTTTATAGTATCTAATGCAAAAACTGTTTCTCACAAGCAGTTCATGGTACAGTCACACCTCTGATCAACAACTGGCATTTTTTCTGTTTAATCTAAAAAGATTGTCTCAGATTTGATACCTTTTTATATCAGAACTTATTTAACACATTTAAATATGTGCACAACGTAACACACCAAAAAAGCACATTATGAAAAGCAGTGAAAATAAAGTAAAACAAAAATAAAGGTAAAAGAAACAGGTCCTGATATGTAATACAGCCTTGAAATTCAGAAGTCATTATGGAGGGCTATTTTTCTTTTTGAACCACCAGAAATTAATCAGAAATCTGAAGACAAAGACTTTTATTTTACTTCTACTGTAAAACTTGGTTATTTGCAAGAGATATTTTAGTTCTGTGTTATGTGAATCCATTCTCATTTACAAAGAAAAAACAATGCTAATGGTGTCATAGGAGACAGAGAACATCACATCCTTCTAAAAACATTTCAGAAAATTAACATATTGGATGAAATTCTCTGTTGAGGCGGATCTTTTAACTCAAATGGAGGCACATCTAGAATAGTTCTGTGTGGAATGCTATGAGCTAGAAATCAACTGTATCTCCGTTAAATAAAATCTTGAAAACAGATTTAAATAACTTGGAAAATCATAGAATCAAATCATAGAATCACAGAATCAATAACATTGGAATGACCACTAAGATCATCTAGTCCAACCTTCAACCTATCACCACCATAATACTTAAACCACGTTACTCAGTGTGACAACAATCCTTGTCTCAAAAAACTCCAGAGATAGTGACTCCATCACATCCCCATGCAGCCTATTCCAATACCTTTCCCTCTTCAGAAGTTTTTTCTAATAACCAACCTAAACCTCTTAAAGCCGTTACCTATTGTCCTACCATCCTATCATCTTATCGTCCCAAAATGTAGCAGCAGGAAGAATGAGAAACTCTACACACAACTTGATTTCCAAAGACAAGTACCTGCAAGAGAAGATCTTGCCTCCAGAATAGAAACCAGCACTGCCACTCTTTTTTCTCCACTTCCACTTATTAATGTTTTTGAAGCAAGTAGTTTTGCCTTACTTCTGTTACTTTTAATTGTGCTTCTACTTTAAACACAGCTGCAGGTATTAGGAAAGATAACATCAGTGTCTCAGATTTCTTTCATGACAATATCCCTGTTTTATTAATTCACATGAGGAACAGAAGGATATGATTTCTGGACCTCAGTTTTGTCTATCGTTATCCCCCAGGACTTAAGAGTGAACTTTGGGTAGTTTTTCTACGAGAAGAGAGAATATATGATGGAGCACTGCTATTTGAAGGGAACTCCTGCTCTATTTAATTCATGCTTGTTGCTCACAATGGAGCCAAAAGAGTAAATGGAAAACAAGTGTTCATATTTTGGATCACTGATTGTTTCATCTAGGTTATTCCTGCTCAGAGACTGTGTCAAGCCTTCACCTCATGAGAAAAGTTTTGTTACTCTGAAGATGAAGTGAAGTGGATTTGGACTCAGTTCTCTGCATCTGTGAAGTATAAATCTTAATCGCCTGAGGGGAGAGGTGTCAAAGCTGATCCTTTCCAGGTTGTGTGTACACTGCACTGATAATCAGGTTCCTATTTTGGTAATTAGCTGATTTGCAAAACTACATTTGCAATGGGATATGTCTATTTCTCACTTCTGTGCTGTTACGTGGTATACCTGGGACAGTAATCTATAGAAACATCAAAACTTTCCTTGTTTAGGCAAAGATCCTAATTTTATAACATAATCCAATATCACAGCTGAGGCTACATGTTCAAATACGCTGAACCTTCAGGTCAATATGAAATCTGTCTGCTCTCCTGGCTTCAGGCCAACAAGACACTGGTGGGTTTTAACACATTCTTCCCTGTTTTGTTTGTTTCTTAGGTAGGGACTGTGTTTCAATGCCAAGTACTACTTTGAATCTCTAGTTAAGGTCTCTAAAATTCAGATGTTTTATACGCACCAAGACATATGTGACTAATTCCTTTCAGTATAACAAATCAATGAAATACTGAGCCCCATTTCCCATTCTCACAAGCACATATAGTTTCACAGTTTTGACTGACCAAACAGTCAAGCAGACACATTGACCTATGCATTAATTCTAGGTTTTTATAGAGGTAAATTTGAAATACAGAAACAAAAGAAAATTGTAACACACTGTATCGGTGCACTGCTGAAGTAATTTAAATATTTTAAGTGCATGATTTCGGTCTTCAGTTTTCTCTCCTGAACTTCTGCATTTGTTGAGACTGCCACTGATTTTAATGAGAGGCAACACAGTTCAAAAGTCTATGCTCCAGTCTCTCAAAGATTTAATTGAATAGCTTTATACACATCATTAATTTCATAGCTTTCAATGAAAATTGTTGTGTGCACATTTGCAGGATCCAAACCTTTGTTACAACATATTCATCCTTTCTTCTATTCATACTCTATTTTATTACAAGTATGATTTGCAGTATCATCTTTTGTTATTATTGCTTAATACTTGCCATTCAGAAAACTGCTTTCAGTTTCTTGTCCCATTGTCAGATTTACCACCATTCTGAATTAAATTTTACAGGATATACATCTGTTTCAGATTAAATAATTTAGAAAATTTCAGCTAAACCTCAATCTAGATACAATAGTATTTTTTTTCACTCATGTTAAAACAATAAAGTTTTCTCTGAGCAGCCATCACATCCCATTTCTATCAGAAAATGGATTTGAAACTGACAGATGGGGTTGCTTTTATATGAGGAAGATGCTATTTGCTATCCCAGGAAAAGTCTACTCAAATTTATCCAAGTCATATGCCACTGAGCAAGTAACTGCTATTTAAAATAGGTCAACACAAGCATTTTCTCAATTTTCTTACACAATCTGCAATGCTTCGTGATTATGAAAATGGGCCAAGGGCATGAACTATATGGTGACCCCCCGTGATTCAAGCATTGGTGTGATACCCACCAGAATGATGCAGTATCACACTCCTTTTCTATTCTTGAATCATGCAAGATGTGAGTACCTGAATGAGTTGATACCTACATCTGTTATGCGGAGAAGAAACTACTGAGCTGTGATGGGAACACATACTGTTGTCAGACCTAAGTATGAGAGAGGGGCCAAATGAATGAATATGAAGATCTGTCCAGAGGGATTTTAATTTCAATGGCCAAATCTCATTATAATCCATCCTTGGCAAACAGACTTCAGCCTTTAACAGCCAATCACACTAAACACACTGCACCATACCCCAGACTAAAATTAAATATGCCTCAACCTATCAGAGCTTTTCAGGACGCACATGTCCCAGAATCAGTTAACAAACATATGTGCTGAGTACCATAACACAGCAGCAGGACATATCTTATTTCTTAGTATTCCAGTGCAGTGGAGAACACAGGTGAAGAACTTGTCAGCACTTGGAGTGCTCTTTAAAGCATATAGATGCATACAGATTAACATCCATACAGACATTACATATGAATATAAAAGGGCTGCTTAGAAAATAATGCTTCTTATTTTATTATGTTGGCTCACGATGTCAGAGGCACATGTTAGTGGTATGGTAGTTAGAGGTTTAAGCTTCCCTCCAATACTCTGTTACATTTTATTGCTGGGTGACAAATGGCAGTGAAGAGGTAGTCAGACAAAATGGCATCTGACATGAGTATGCAGTTAAGGTGTGTCATTTAATTTCTGCATGCAGAAAAAATAGCATCCATTGACATTCATCAATACTTGATGAACATTTATGGAGGCCAAACAGTGGATGTGAGCACAGCCAGGCAGTGGGTGATGCATTTTAGCAGTGGTGACAATGATTACCTCCTTTGGTGCAGATTTTGATGAGCAAAGCATGCAGGCACATTGTTGACTAAAATGCATAGCTAATAGTGGTGGCTGTGTTGAAAAAGTGTGTTTTATAGTGATAATTAATGTTGTTATGCTCTGTGTATCTGTTGTAGATTCCAAAGAAATACATAGGAGGCATTACTTTTGGAGTGAACTACATAAGTATGCATGCAAACAAAATCACTCAGACACATACAGCCACGCACTCAAAGACAACTGTTATCACAAAATGCTTTAGTCTCCTAGATATTGAGCTAAGTGTGCACTGTATTGCATCCTGAATTTTGTCATTATACTAACAGAATTATTGCCCCTCTCCTCCTTCCACCCCCTGCCCCAAAATTACTTCTATCTTGTTCTTGCAATAAGTACCACTGTTTGTATTTAGGGCTAATGATCCACTGTTATCCTCTGTTCACATTTTTAAAAAGGTTACAGATTTTATTGTTAAATTTTGAAAGGTGAAAAATATCTATTCTTTATGAACAATGTATTGCAAAATGAGATTCTCATAGTCACCGATCTCATTAAAAGTTAAAACTGTGTCTTCTTAGCACTAGTGAGGAATAAAAGGGTAAGCATGAGGTGTCTATGAGAACTATAGCTATTGACATCATTGACCTATAAATACGTCCTCTTCAAGTTGATATACAGGAATTCATTATCCCTGTTTTGATATAATTGCTAATACCGAAAGCCCTTTGCTTCCAAGTGTTAATACAATTGCAGTTCATATTTCAGATTATCTGCAGAAAAGAAAAACTAATTTCTAAATATTTGATACAAAAGTTTTCTTTATATTCTTTTTAATTTAGTTAAATAATATCAGATAATCTTAAAGCAGATTTAACAGGAAATTGCTAGGGACTCCATCTAAGTAGCATCCATTTGCACTTAGATAAATGTACTGAATGTGTAGGAAGACTTTGACAGCTTGCCATATGTGATTTCATTCTGTAGCCTACCTACTTTACCATCAAAAGTTATATCCTTTGAAGCACTGCCAGAATTACTTTAGCCCAGTAGATATGCTAGATGTGCCCTTTAAAAGCCATATCATTTCCTTTCTACTCTATGTTCAATGTAGCATTTGCTCAACTAAATTCCTTTGAAGGTTAAAACCAAAAAAACCCCTGTAGTACAGCTTACTAACATGTCCATTGCTGAATGAAGACCATGGATGCAAGAGAATAAATTTGAGTTAAACGAGACTATAATACAGAATCATAAAATTACCAGCTATCATGAGAATATTATAATTATACACACACAGGATAAATATTTGCATTTCAGGATAGGTAAGCATTTTATTTAAAATAATAATAATCCCCGAATTTTATATTTCCATTATGTTGATTGTTTATATGCAAATGCTGGTACTCCTCTGACATGGGTGCTAATGCCATAATAAAGCACATCACACATAAAGAACTTGATTCAAAATAGCAAATGTAAGTATGTATATATAAGCTTTGAAATCTTTGCTTTTTTTTTTTTAAATATACAATTATTTTAGAAGTTGCTCTGTTATTTTCACAGCACCCTCCTAGGTATTCTAGAGAATAATGAAGAGATAGTTCACCTGATCTAGTATAAAAGAACAGTTGTGACATTTTAGAAATAATTTCACTTTAGCTTCTTTAATTTCTACAAATACTATTTACGATTAAAAGTCTATGGTTTTACAAAAGAGATGAATGATTTCCAATAATTACATGATTTTTTCTGTCTACTTCATTGAAAAGGTTTCAAAACATATTAAAATGTAGTGTCCTTTCCTAGCCTCTTGAAATCCTGCAATGTCAATTTTAATTAACAAGCTATAAAAGTTACATTTTTATATCAGGAGTCTTATTTTTTTCCATTAATTTTACTGTTTCATGTGAATTTGCATCCTTACTGGGGAAACTGCTGACTTTGTTAATCTGCAAGGATTTATCAAGAAATGTCCACCACTGTTCAAATTAGGTACAGTATTAACATGCTTATACCATTTAAATGGCTCGTGATGGTCACATAGTGAGAGTGAAGCAATGACTTGTTTCACATCTAGGTAACTCTGTGGTCTTCCATGATATGCATCAGATCACTCTTACAGTTACAAGTGTAGGTAAATCAAGAGGAGTGCAGTGGTATCAAACAAAAGGAGAAAAGAACTAGCATTAAGAAACAGGCTTTGATTTAGCCAAATGAAACAATTGGAATATCCTTCATTAACTTGTTTGATTTGAAGTGCAATTCTTTCTATAGATCTATTTCAGATGAAATGCAGGAAAGACAACACTTTAAACTTTCAGTGAGCTCATTTCAGTGAAGCTCTCTAGAACTTGAAATTTGCTTAAGTGCAGTTTAGTGAGTGAATTACTTTTTATTTTGCACTGTCCTCGTGAACTGTCTTTTATGCAGAAGATACTGTATGCTTAAGCAACAATGCACCCAAACTGAATTTGCAAACTAATAGGGAAGACAGATCTATAACCAAAATATTTACAAAAATACAATCAATTTTTAACGTATCTATGGAACAATAAGAGAGCAAAATTCTTATTCGAAATATTATTTGCTTATAGGGACAGAAGGATTGCTGAATAACTTTTAAAAACCTCTTTATTCATAGTAAACACCATGTTGACAATGCTGATGGATACGCAGTAAACTGCAGTACCATTCAAAAATCAGTGAACAATTTTCACTGACTTAACAGGTTGTGGATCAGACTCATGTCAAGAAGAAGAAGCACACACAGGGAAAAAGCTACTCTATTTCCATCTACATTAATAAATTTTTTAAGATGAAACATCTCTTCCTGCAAAGTCATAACACATGCATGCTGCCTTCAATATGCGAAAGAGATATGTTTACACTATTAATCTTTACTGTGCATATGTTACGGAAGTTCAGCAAGAACACGTGGAATCTACACTGTCATTCTAGGAACGTCAGGAATGTATGTGGCTTTGTATTAACTACTCACATACGAAGACGTGTTGACCCAAAACAGACATCTTCCTGGAATACAGCACGAGAAGATACAGGCTTATGCTTCACTATACTGAACGGCTACATCCTAATTCAGAAGTACTCAGAAAAAACTCTTGTCACCCAAAAGATCCAAAGACAGAATCTTAAACATAAAATAATTAATATAGGTAATAATACTGTCATACCCTTTATTAGCACAAGGCCAGATTTATTAATGTGAAGTCTTCAAAAGTTACCTAGAATGCAGTATGAGCATTATATATCATATCAGTTTATAGATCAATGTGATCTCATTCAAATAAAGATGGAGCTAGTGTTTTCCCTTTCTATTTTACTGTTGTCAAATCTCACATCTTAAACAAAATATTGCCAAAATGTCTCAGACTTTTCTTAAATATAAGATTCAACTTCTAGCGCGCTAGCAACTGGGGAAAAAAAAAAAAAAAAAAAAAGAGTAGAAAATGTAAAGTAATAAAAGCTTTCCTCCCAAACAAAACAAAAACCCAATCAGAATGTAAATAAGCTTTTAAAAATATCATTTTCATGTACTTAATAACTTGAAACCAATGTATTATTAGAGTGGATCCTGGGGCAGGAGTTCTGAATACCAAAGGTTGGCAAAATTTTTCTTGGTTAGTGAGGAAGAAGCAGAACACATTTTCACAGCTCTGATCCTCAGTTGCAGAGTAGGGGCAGCATGCTATGTCTCTTCTGTCTGCTCACACAGGAGAAACATTTCTTTTGTCTGTCTTGCTTACACCATTTTGATTCCCCCTGCTCTAATACACTCACATGCTTCCTGCGTCTGGAGGAGAGGATAATTCTTGCTCTGAGGCGCATCCCCTCACTGCTGAAAGGTCTTTTCTCTCGTTCTTTTCTGCCTTAACTTTCTGACTCTGAGCACAGGTTTATCACACTCTTGCCACATCTGATCTCCTGCTTTTTGAAAGGGAAAATGTAGCCTTTGTTTGTCTCCCCTAGCTGCCAGTAGGAGTGTGGCTCTGCGGCAGAGCTGGGTTTTGCCGTCCCAGCACAGTGAAAGCACACTCTATGTGTCCCCAAACTGCTTAGAGATGCTCACAGTAGAACGGCACTAGCCTGTGCACTTGGATGTGTCCTCGTGGCACAGCTTGCAATAGGGCATTAAACTGGCTCTTCTACGGATTCGACTACAAAGGGTCCTTTTGGGGCTGTGACATGAGAACAATACATAAATAAGTGCCACAAGGAATTGAATTACTCACTATTAATGCAGGTAAGTATGAAGGCAGAAACAAATAGTAGAAAGAACTGTGAATGTGAATGCTGTTGAGGAATTCATCTGAGGAACTAGGATAAAAATGGGTTCACAGTGAATGTAATGAGTAATCTGACGCGCTTTTTTTTTTTTTTTCTTTTTTCCCTGAACGTTAAATACAGAAACTGATCTGCTTACATTTGCTCTCATGTTATAGCTTTATCAGGAAGCTGGTACCAGTCTCCGTGCAACTGGAAATGTGGGCATCAGATTTATTAGAATGCACCCTGGTTCAGATGCCAGAAAGAATTACAGGGAAATATGAGGTTAAAATGCTAAGGCAGGACAGGTCTATTTAATGCAGAAGATAAATGGGGAGACACAAAAGAATACAGATTAGTACTGTAAGATTTCTCACGAATGTGATTATCTTGAATTCCCACTACAAACCTTAGGGATTAAGCACCACCAGACTTTGACTTGGGTGTTTTCTGGTTTGCTGAAGACAGTTTGATGAGAATTCTTGACTAGATCCCCCACTAACTCTGTGGAGAATATTTTCACTGCAGAATTTGGAACGATTCTCCTCTATTACCAGTAATGCAGTAAATATTCTGTATTTCCTTTACTTGCCAGAAGGGGAGTCCTCAGTTAAGTCTGAAGACAACAAGTAAAAACCTGACCTACACTATAGCAATAGAAGAATAAAAGTTGCTGGCACCAAATACAAATTAAAAAAGAAAAAAGAAAAAAAAAAAGATCCATCTCATCTCCTAATTCAGAGCTGTTGAGGTGTTTGTTCCTTTGTTCTGGATGTACTTTCATATGCCAATGTTTAATTGGAGTGGTAGAACTGTCAATGAGGATTTACAGTGGAAAATATGACTGAGGTAATCTGAGTTAAATTTTATTTTATTTTTTACTATTATTATTATACAAAATTTTATAATATTTTTATTATTATTATATAAAATTTTATTTTATTGCAGGGCTATTTTTACCCTGATCCACTCAGGGACTGTGTATGAGAGCTGCTCCGAAATTAATGCCTCCTATTTTATTATGCTGGTCCATGATATCAAAGACAAATGTTGGTGTTTCGGCACTAGAGGTTGAAACTTTCTGTCAATATTCTGTTACATTTTGTTGCTGCGCGACAGATGGCAGCGGAGGGGCAGTCTGACAAGTCACATTCCGGACGGCCATGCATATTTTTACAAGTGTAGCATGCAGGTCTCTGGCAAAAATGCATAGCTGCTAATGATGGTGATTATGTTGAAAAATAGGTGAGAATTTCCTCTATCAGTGTCGTTCTGCTCTTTGTTGTAGTTTCCAGGGAAATAAATAGGGGGCATTACTTTCACAGCTCCATATTTATCTAGGCACTGTCTTTTTTTCCCGTAACCCTAAGCAAATCCTTGTGTTCGTGTGGCCTGACCCACTCTTTTTTAGGTGCTTGGAATTGGAATGCTGTTGAACAAAGCTGTACCGTTTCAATGCTACAAATCTTGGGTCTTTTCATACATCACAGAAAACTTGTCAGGCTTTTCATTTGCCTTTCTTTAAGTAGAGATGAAAAAGTGAATCAGTCTTTAGCATCAGTACATCTTGGATGCACTCAAAAGTATATTTACTTGCTATTAATCAAAATTTGTTAATGACTTTTCTTTTTTATTCTTTTAGAAATGAAATTGTGATCACTTGCCAGTACAATGACTTTTTAACCTCACTCTTAAAAGATCAAATAATTAATTTTGTGGGCTTTTTTTCCTCCATCTGTATAATATAGCAAGTTACTGTGGAAAATATATCTATTCCAAATTGGTATATTTCCCACCAGTATCTCTTTTTCTCCCCCCAATTATCCCACAGCTGTTTGTTTTCTGACTATATATAGAATATTTCACCAGCTTCCATACAAAAATCTCCTAATGCAATGCAAAAAAGATACTAAAATAGTCTGTAGCTAAGTTGGATAATATGTATGTTAATCCAGGAAAATACTTTGTCTATATATATATATTTTTAATAGAACTGAAAAATGTGAAATACCATTTTTCCCAGCTGTTTTACTTAAAACATTGCATCTACCAGACAGCAAATGGTCCAATTGCTAATGATAATGTTCTCAATCAACTTATTTAGTACTGGAAAGAGTTAAGAATTATAATGAAAATGCCTCATCAAAATCTTATTTTTAACATCAAATGCTAGAAATCATGATGTGACATGAAAAGTCTTCAGCCTTCAAATGTTAAACCAATGAGACTATATTTTATAGCACAGAGAATGTGTGTGATTCATTTTAACTAGTGAATCCCTTCTGCATAAAGTCTCTCAATGTTTTAGCCTCAATGGCTGGTGAAATATGTTCAAAAGAATAAATAAAAGGAACATGATTCTCATGTAAAATGGCATTCTGGATTCCTTTAGTTATCTCAACAGAGAGCTAAGTTCAGCAGAGCCTATAAGACAACACTGTTGGCAGTATTTAAGCATACTGTAGAATAATAATAAGCAAAACAATGCGATGAGTAACAATAAGTTAATTTCAAGTTTTAAAAAAATCAGCAAAACATCACTATACACTACACTTATACTGACTACAAAGTGACAGTCAGCGGATTATTCCACAGATTTCTAATGCTGAAAATTCTGATGGCATTTACTAGCATAACCTTTCAACTCTGAGCACATCAATAGAAGCAGACAGTGGTTTGAAATATGATTCCTTGCAGATAGCATATCCTCATTCATCTGACTGTGGTGCTCTGTGCTCCATTGCACAAACAGCGGCTCACCCACTTCTGAGAGGACACTAATAAAAAAGGCATCAATTTTCAGCTCTAGTACTACTGTGATCTCTTTATATGTTCGACATCCAACATTAAATTAAAATGCTGTTATAAATCCTACTTTCTGAATCTGGAATGAGTGTTGGGTTTTTGTCGCATGAGACTGCAGCAAATCTTGTCAAAAGCAAGGAAGCACGTCTTGTTCACTCAGAATTAATGTTGTGGATGAAAGAAAGAGGTAAAAGAGGTTGAATGGTGAACTGTGGGTGTTAAAGGCAGTAGGTAAAGCAGCTTTGGGGTACCAAATAGAGCATAACATTTGCCACTTTCAATGGGCTCCTAATCAGTAATTATAATTAAGAATTATAAACTGTGCTTGAAAAATAATATTTTCACTATGTAAAGTACCTTAAAAAAATCCTGCAAATGTTTACATGCTTTTATTCTTCACAATTTGGGCAATATATTCCTCTGTGCTAGCTGTGCTAGTTTTATCTGGTTTTGTAACAACCAGATAAAATAGGCAAATTGTTTTGGATCACTTCAAGACCATACAGTGAAGGCTGTTACAGGGTGTCTATGCAAAATTATGCATATTGATGTTGATGTTCAGGATTTCTGTCAGCTTATCATTTACATTTGAGTTGTCTTAAAAGTTCTTGTGTTGGGATAGAGATTTTTAAAAAAATCAAATAAAGAAAAAATTATTGGGCACTGGTGCAAAATACTACAACAGTGGCAAAATCTTTTCCTAAGAAAAAATAAAGCTGAGAGCAACGAGTGCAAGAAAAAGCAGTCAGGATATTTCTGCTATGTAGAAGGCTGCCGTATGTTTTGGAGCCTTTCAGCTGTGTCTGATAACCTCTAATGGCAGGTATCCTTTCTCCTCTAATAACTAAGCTAAACTATACTGAAAAAGCAATAATGGCCTCAGCAAAGATACCATGTCTATAGATATTTGTTCTTGCTGAGTTCATTCACAATTATGAAAAAAAAGAAACAAGCTTGCTTTTGGGGGGGTTGGGGAGTGCCTTGGAGAGCAGTTCAATATCTGGATCGAACAGAGGAACTTTTTCCCCCTAAGGATCCTGCCTGAAGAAACCTTGACATGCACAAAGTCAGAACCTAGACAAAGTTGCCCTGGTGAGAACGATAAGGTCACCCGTGGGATTGCTGAGATTATCTCTGTCAAGCACTTGGACAGCATGCAGTCAAATGATGCATCATGCAGTCATTTTCAGGGGGGAAAAATCAATTTCTTCACCAGGTCGCTATTTGCTTTTCAAAGTGCCCTTGTAGGCCTTCACCACCAAGCATTTATCAATTTAAATGTTGTAAATTGATAATGTGCCACCATGCCTTGTTCTGTTTCTGAATTATTTTGATACTTATATTTTCTTTCTGCTCTCAACATCCACAGAGCTACTCTATTTCAAGAGTTCCTCCCTTGCTTACCTTCCTCCTTTACTATAAAAGATGAAAGTAAATGAACTTTCTTATCTTGAATATTAAAAGAAATAACTTCCTTAAAAAACACATTAACAAAAATTCCCCAGGCTTTAATAATTTTTAAAGAGGTCAAACTATTCCATGCTAGTGTGCCAGTTTACTAGATCAGCAGAGATTATCTTTTCATATAGTATTTTATAAATTCAGAACGAAATCCAAAAAGAAAAACAAAACAAAAAACTTCTCTCTTTGCTATTGTTTGGATCTGCTTAAAAAAAATGAAGAAATGTAATTTTGCTGTGAATTTTCTGGTGTTTTGTTTATTTGATTTTTAAAATTATTGCTTAGATAATGGCACAGTGGGAAATTGGGGTAAAACTTACAGAACAGGTGCAAGTTTTGCTTTATATTACTTTTAAGCAAACAGCACAAAGCAATCCTTTAACCATCTACTAGCCTCAAGTTGATTTGCATTGAAAAACAGGTAGAGCAGAGTAGTTGAGGTTTATGCTTCGTAAAAGCAAAAGAAATACGCGGCTGTTGCAAAGCATTCTTAACCTCCAGTGATTTATTGGCCCTCAGCCAAGTTATCAGGGGAATCTAATTCTTCTTTATTATTCAAATAAACCACATTTGGCACCATGGTTCCTTTTCAGAATAGCTTCACAAATAGACTGAGTACTGTCATTTATTTGACCTTGTACTTGTGTGCTGTAGCTATAATTTTATTTGCCATTTCATAGAACAAATGCATAGAAAGCCAGTAAGGAGGTAGGTTATGCTATTAGTAACACACCACATATAATATATACTGGTTGGCTTTGCTTGCTCTGTTTTAAAAATTACAAAATCTCAACAATTTTCTTCTTTTATTTTTTTTCTTTACCTCTATTATCTTTTATTATTTCTGCAGCTGCACTGCTCCTTTTTAATGAGCTTTCTCTGCAATAGGCCAATTTATAATCCCGGTCCGTGTTCTGGACAAGCTGTAGCAAAGGTGTGAAATATTTTACTTTCAGGTATGGGCCTCACAGAAGGAAAGTAATGAATAATATCCTTGTTGAGTACAACTGTTAGTGAGAGATGATCAAGAATTTCTTTCCTGAAAAGTATTCTACCAAGCTTATCAGTCCATAATATTTTATATTGATCCTGAAACTGCACACCTCTATTAATTTTATCCCTTGTTCCAGATGGACTTTTCTCCCCATTTTGTGCTACTTGCATCAGCATATTTTTGTACTAAGTCTCAAACTCAACAATTATGCAAAAGAATTGAAATTTGGTAGGTATCTATACTGACTTCCAAGTGCCCCATTCCATTTCCTAAAGGAAATCTTGGTCCTAACTTGAAAATGTTTGAGAACAGACATAGGCAAAGCAATTTTGCAACACTACAGAGGTACAGTGTAACAAGAATTGTTTGCCTTGGCACAAGGAGAAAGTAAACCATGCAGTCCAACAGAAGAATGACTGCTATACCACGCGGTTCTAGACATGTCTGTCTCTTCCAACATGTACTGCAGATCCTGGAACTACTGAATGCTTAAAAGTATGTTGGAGTATTCCAGCTCGCCCCAGCTGTATCTGAGCTATCACTATTTATATAAACTAAGGATATAACACGGAGATTTTGGTCTCTTTCTGTTTCTTTTATTCTATTTCTTTTTCAGTCTTTATTTTGATCTAACACTGTCCTTCTCTATACTTCAGCATGTCCACATCCTCTGAAACTGCTCTGATTACAATTCCACAGCATACTGCCATACCAAAATCCATGTCTGCCAAGTTAGCTTGAAATTCTTGGTTGACATTAGCTGAGAGATAAAGTGTTCTAAACAAATATATGTCTCTACACACAAAAGATACATTCACATGCGATGTTGGAAGAATATTTATTTTAATTTTTGTTTACTGTTTGAATGCACTGTCATTTTTGCCAGAAGTAACGTTATTATCACCATTGCCAGACTACCTTCCAAGATAGTGTTTTATCAGATTTTTTTACTATTAGCCTTGCAGCTATCTTAGAATATCAGTATCCATTTGTTTTCTACCACTGGCTCTCAGTGTTCTGGCTCTCAGTGTTCAGAGAAGAGAAAAACTGGTTCAGTTAAAAAGGGTTTTCACCTGCTAAGACTTGGTACAATTATTATTTTCCCACTGCTAAGAGATGTGAGATTTTTTCTTTACAAATACAAAATATGTTATATATATTTTCCATGCATACAAAAAAAAAAAAAAAAAAAAAAAAGCTGAAGTCTCTAAGATGACACTTTACTAAAAAAATAAGACTCCAAAGTCAGCACTCCAAGATGATGATTCAAATAAAAATGCTTATGATGTACACCCAGACTTTTTGAAATGCAAAATTGCCTCCAGGTTCTATACAGATACATACTTGGGAGTGGGGGCTCATATCAGGATAGGGACACATCAGTGTTTACTTGCCGCACAAGTGATGCAGTAGCACATGTACAACATAGCACTCTTTCAGAAATTAAGAATTAAGACTGTTGTAGTGGAAATACTAGCATTTCCATGTATAGTTTCAGGAATGATTTTAGGGATATTCTTACCAATATTTTTTGCAACTAATAACGCTTTGAATAGTGATTTAGTGTCAAGTAGCTACAGTGCTCCTTTTGTAATTGCTGGAAACCTAGCTGTACAATAATATAAAACCAAACAATACGTTAAGAATGTAATAATTCAGAGACATACAAAGTAAAGACTGATGACAAGTGAAAATCAAAGATATTCAAGCAGATCTCAGTTGATATCATCTGCTAACATACTAAAAGCCACGGTCCTGATTCTGATTTTATATTATTTTTCCATTTATACTATCAGCAATGAACACAAGGAAACATTTTCACTGATAAAGACTAACACGCAAAGAAAATTGCTTAATTTATCAGAATTCTTTCTTGAAATGTATATGGGGATATGAGATGAAGTGCAAAGCCTCACCAACTGGATGTTAGTACAGAGTAAGGAAAGTCCTATAGTTAAAAAGATAGTGGCAGAAAATGTTTTTAACAAGGGACTAGCATAGGGTTAAAGCCAATTTTTTTTCTTGAACAGATGATATTTCAGATGGCCACACTATTCCAGATGCATCAATTTCCTTGAAAATCCAATCCATATATGTGCATATGCTGTGCTGGCAGGAGGACTGACTGAAATGGCCAAAACCCAAGAGCTAATATTCTTTTGGCCAGAATAATGCAATTATTATTTTCCTAGCTATCAGTCTAAGCATACAGAGCCATCTGTTATGCAAAGCAAACATACACATCTCAATTACAGAAAATGCAGTTGCCTTGACAGAATTTGGATTACACCACTAACCAGGGCTGTAAAATTTGTTTTAAGCTACCGTATAATGGATGCCTTTCAGGAGTTTCCTAATTAGCATTTACCTGCTTAAACTAATTATCCATCCTTCTTCTTTACTGGCTTGTTAAACTTTGTTGGATACTATGCATAAAACAGATTAATATGAGCATAAGACAATAATAAACATTAAAGTTCTGATTCTTTACTGTATTAGCAACATGGTGGCGCACCAATTTCAAAATCTGAGATTCTCGATACCAATTCCCAAACAGATTAAGCCAGGTATTAAAGTCTATTACAAAACAAGGGACTTTAATGGCAGAAAAAAATACATATATGAGTAAGAAACACCTTTAGCATTTGCTTTGATAAAGCCAACCCAAAATAACAATTACTGAACTTACTAAAACAAATTTCTTGCAATTTCTTTGATGACTTAATGAACATCTATCCTAACTCTCATGACATAATATTCAAAATTAGTAATTTTCTGCACCAAGAGTTAAAATTTCCCATTTCATTACCGTTGGGGTACACCAAAACTAACAGTTGTCAGTAATAATACTTGCCTCCTCACAGCAGTATCGATACCAATTTAAAGGAAATAAATATTTATATTAGATTTTCTTTTTCTCCTCTGAGTGAATGCAATAGAAACAGATATCTTACCCTGCAAATCATCATGTAAAATCTTTCTTCTGCATTTCTAAATGCAAGTAAAAAGAAGCTATTCTAACAAAAGATTTCTGAATGCAGCAGGATTAGGGCTAAGTACCAGCAAACAACTTTCCCTTCTCTTCCATTCACCCTTTTAATCTTTGAAAAACAGTTGTTAGCAATTACATTTTAAAAATACTGTATTTAATATATTTTCTTCATATTAGTGAACATTTGTGGAAGCAGCAAAACGTGTCCTTGTTGGAACCCTCCCTGCCAGACATTTTAATGGTCTCTTTCAGCATTTCTTGACTCCAAATGACTCCCTGTCATTGTGTCAGCTCCCTAGATAATGCAGGGTACTCCATAAACATCCAGTAATAGGACACAAGGGAAGTACTATTAACGTATCCCTTTCCTATCAGGTATAGAGGTTTAAAGTTCAAAACAACCAAGAAAAGAAACTTGATTTGTTCTCAATAAATTAATAATGATCCGTCATGGCAAAAAGTTTTCAGGCACAAGTGTATCTTATTTGAACATCCAATACTGATAGACATGTTTTTCAATTACTTCTCAGGATGAACCAGATGCAACTTTAAATAACTAATTAAATAATCCATGCAAAATACAGAAACTAGATTATTAAAATTTCTTTTAAAATGAGAAACAGAAGAACACATCACACACAATTATGCTATAGAACTGAAAGCATGTACTTACTTGGGACAGGCCTAAGTAGATGGAGACAGTTTCAGAAATGTACAAAAATTTTCCTTCTTGATTTAGTGCAAATACAAATCCATCCAGGGACTGCGGAGAAAGAAAAGTCTAGTGAATATATTAACTAAAAATGTTAAATCCTAGATAGAAATAGATTCAAACAAGGTATCACAGAACAAATTGAGGAAAACATTCAGATGTGTGTTTTTAATTTGAATCCTTAAGACCATTCTGTTATAAAATTTATATATTAAAAATCAACACTAGTATATTTCAAAGTTGAAGGACTTACTGTTCTGCTTATATCTGCCATATACTATATAAAGTTATCTCATTTGAATACAGGAAAAATACAGAAAAATGAAATGTTCTTCAATTTTTTTTACAGGAAGAAATACATAAGAAGAACAAATAGCCTTCCAATCAAATGATATGTAAGGAGATCCCCGAATTATTCCCCAGAATAAAAGGAGAGAAAACTGAAAAACAAAATCTGAAAACAAACAAACAAACGAGAAAAAGAAAATAAAATCCTGCCACCACTCAAACCACTATGGACCTAAATAATTTGTTAATTAATTGAGGATTACACACACACCATTTTCCTTTTGTGAGACAACAAACAAAGCCAATCAGCAGATTACCCTCCAATATGCTTACAGCTTAGGCCTATAGAAATGTTATGAATTTCATCCCTTTGGTACAAAACTCTAGACCAAACTTTAGTTTGTCAGGTTGTCTTTGGATGCAGTTTCCATTGCAACTGCAAAAATGCACAGATTAATGCATATCTTTTGAAACATGACTGCAGTTAATAAACAAAGGACTATATTCTAAACTGACATGTAGAGTAAATCACTCTGCATCAAGATGGAAATATACATCTAGGTACACGAGCAAATTTTTTCTAGGAATAAATTGCCTTTCAAATACTACATGTGCCTTTAGTTTTATGCTTTTTAGAAGGCTGACTGCTGGCAAAAAAAAAAAATAATAATACTGCAAGTCTAAAATCACAGTTATTGTTTTTATCATTTTAAATATAGAACAGTAATTTCTAGTTTTTAATTTCTTTGATTCTTCTCCTTGATTAATTTCCAATACACTGCTAGTCAGAAATTGTCCTTAGGAAGCACTCACTCCACTCTGATGTAGTAGGTGGTTCAAAAATCAGTGTTTTCTAAAAAAAAATACACCCCATATTGGAAAACAAACCCTTACTGCATTAAAAAAGATACTCCAATTTATATTTATGAATTAATAAAAATGTAAATCTGCATAGATTTCCTTCATGTAAAAACATTTACATTCTGCAAACCATTTATGGCCTCTTATAAATCATCATAATTTTTTTTTAAATGATTAACGTCAATGCCTTGAATTTTGATGTCAACAACAGGTGGAAAATTTGGAGCAGTGAAGTTCAAACTTGAATCTATACAAGGACAATTAAAACCTTTACACATTTGATCTCCCCAAGTACATATTTCTTCTGTTACTTCCCACTTGCCCTGGCACAGAAAGATCAGAAGAATGGATCTTCAAGGGTCTCAGTATAAGTTGTCCTGATTTTCTGTCTCAGATTCCCCTCTTTGAGGAAAATGTTTTAATCCCCTGCTAGAAATAAAAGAGAAAACTATCAACCTGATTCCCTGGCCACTCATGTATGTCTTTGCTAAAAAGACTTTCTCCAACAACAACTTGCAGTACTGAATCAGACTAATGTCTACCAGCAGTGGTTGATTTCCCTGGATCCAACAGTCTGCACCCTACTTCAGAACAGCATTTGAAATATCAGTGCCAGTTAGGTAGGTAATGACCAGACTACTAGAAGCTTCTTTCTAGCGTCAGGTTGTTACTAGTTTCCATGGTCATGACAGGTGATATTCTATGTAATTACTCCTACAACTATTGCACTCAAGATTCTTTTTGAATCAAAATATTTTGTTGGTTGAATAATATCCCATTCAAGGAAATTTCATAGTTTTTAACATAACCCATTTTTAACATATCCAATATGTGTGATTCCCCTCCTCTTTTACTAGAAAAAGGCTCCATGCACTCAGCACATTTATAATCTGTTCTATTTAGTTTGCTAGATTACTGTGTAATTATCTGGCATATCTGGATAGTGTTTTGGGAGGATAACAAAATGTAATTCTGAGTAATGGCTTTCTTGCTTCTCTTCTAAATAAGCATGATCTTATTTAGGAACTCAGGCCTTTTAATGAAAGAAAAAATTATAGAAAGCTTTCATCACAAAGTAGAAATATTCTGCTCAATGTTGACTTGGAATTGGCTAAAAATAGCTTTGCTGGAAATACAGAAATAAATAAAATCTCAGGTAGGCATGAGAGTAAAAAGAAATTACAACATTTATGGCTGAAGTTTTTAAAGTAACCAGCAACTGGGAAGAGTGTTAAATGCGAAAATTTAACATCTTAAAGCATCTTAAGCTTTTTCACATTACTTCTCCATTTCACCCTTGTCTTTCAGTTAAACAGTTTTAATGCTTGATCCTGTTCTTTTGCTTTCCTTTGGGAAAATATTCCTTACTTTTTACCTCCTAGTTTTACAAGGGAGGTTACTATGGCACCACTGATGGAATGGCAGGGCCAGTGTAGCATACCTACAACTCTTTTAGGCTTCTTGCATATCTAGTCATTTCCATGCCATAAGTAAGACAACTGAGACAACTATGTGGTGGTCATGTATTTTTTCTCTGCTTCCTTTCCCTGCTTCCTGAAGTTATGTTTGAATAAAAATACTGACATAATTCACCACATTTTAAATTGAGCAAAATTCAAAAGATTACTTAATCATATTTTGGAAGAGCCACTGATTAATTGCTAATAGAGCAGCTAACTCAAAGTGCAAATACATTAGAAGTAATAAGCTCAAATCCTCATATCAGAGAAAAATGATCATAAAAACAGTAGAAGAAATGGTCACCTTCCAGTGCAAGGCAGTTCCTCCCACCCACACAAAAGAACTGAGATGGACCCCTTTTGTGACAGCGTTGTTGTTCCTTATACAGGTCAAACAGTAGTTCTGAAGGACTACCTCATTCGTTATTCATAGGTATTATTTATGAATATTTATTATTTAAGTAATGCGTGTTGAAAATTTTCAATTTTTCATAAAGCGATGTCCTTTGTGCATGCCAAGAGAGCAATAGACTTCAGAGAAAGCTGGCAGATAACGTAGCAGGGGTTATATTATATACTGAAGAAGAGTATATGGTGTCATTGTATCTACAAACAATTTTGTATTAATGAGTAATTTTTGGAAGTATTATTTGTATTACATTTGTGTAGCCAAGAAGCCAATAAATATGAGAAGGGTACTGGATTTACTCAGCTTTCAAGTCTCTCTTTTAAACTGAGCTGCACATTGTCATTTCCAGCGGGAATTTCACTGTAGGTCAAAGGCAGATAGTATTTGTGTTTTGGAAATTCCACAGTTCCAAGGTTATCAACTATGACGTACAAATAGCACGTGCAAAGGCAACGAGTATTTTGCAAAATGTCCTGTTTTTGTTGAAGGAAAATATCAATACCTTCTTGAGTTCATTTTGTTTTTATTTTTAAAAGTGAAATTGACTTCCATAAACTTTGTGTTATCTCATTTACTGCAGTGCCTTAAAAATGGTCAGGGTAAACATCTATTCCAATTTTAAGCACAATCACATTTTAAAAAGACCAGCAACTTCTTGTTTAAACCTACACTTACTGCTCATATGCAAAATGTGATTAAAGCTGAATTTCCCCAGTACTTTTATTTCAGAAAACTATTATGTATTATGCTGTTTCAATCACCACAGGCTACTTTTTAATTTTTTTTTTTTAATACTGCCCCACTGTTTTCAACAGGCGCCAATTAAGATTCCAGGGTCAAAGGGTTAATTACATCTTCTTACCCGCTATGTAGCATTTTCTGATTATTAACCAAGGTTGGATTAAGATGAAAAAGAACTGACACAAATGTTAATGCTTGCCCCTCCTTGAGAAGATTTATCATAATACCATGCTGAAATCTATATGCTTTTTTCAAAGCTGTTAGAGAATGAAATCTTAGAGGAAGCACTAAAATAAATGCTTTAAAGACATGGAAGTATCTGATTTATTGAGCTAGTTCTCTTATTCCTGAAAACTGTCCTAAGCCAGAGAGACAGGACTGATAGAAGATTTCCTTTGTCACATATCAGCAAGTCAATGTGGTAGACATGAGGGAAGTGAGACTCAGATGTAAAAGTCACTAGCTACAGCACCTTTGAATAATAATGCCAATAATTATAATTTACGTCCTTTGACATCAAAATAATACGAAAATGTAAAGCATGGGATTTTAACCCAAAATACTAAGTGGTTTGTACAGTGTTTGTTGAATACTGAGGTTATTTCCTTTCAAGATATGAAACCTACTGTACCACTTTGACCGAATATGTGCTAATGTATAATGCATTGCACAAAATGGATTTATATTTGTCAGAGGAATTTTGTCCCAGATATTTTTGCATATACCCACTACAGACAAATTTAATTGACTGGGATGTTAATATAGTGTCCTTCTGGAGAATATCCTCTTATTGCGTACTATCCATGCAGTCCTTAATTCCTTCTAGTGTATTCCAGCATCACAAAAAACCCTGTTACCCTGACCTAAACTCCAGTTAGAGTGAAGAATTACCAGTAGGCTAGGTTATTTTAATGATAGATTATTTTAAACTAAGCCTTCACCATCTGTTTCACCCCTAATTATGAATGCAAAAAGAACATATTTCACAATTACATCAGTAAAAAGTAAGATATACATGATTTAAATGCATGCATGCCTTCTTTGTCCAATGCAGCATGCATCTGTGATGTTTTTCTTGTATCTCAGGCTCCGATCAGGAGATATGGGCTGGGGAAGGGACTACTTCCCCTGATAAAATAGATGAATTGATATACTAAACTTTTTCCTGGCAAACTGATCATCTTAATTAGAATTTTTCACTGTTGTAATAAAATAATATCATAACTAGAGCTGAGCATTAAAAAGCTTGTCACCAATTAAACATACAACATTCCAAGTAAGAGGCTATATAGAATGCAGCTGACACTAAAGCAAAGAGTTCTTCTCTTGCAATATCACTGCATAGTGCATAGTGCAAAACACATTGCATATGTGTTATAGCATAACTTAAGAACATATTTACTAAGGATGGCAACAAAAACATGAGTCTCATCTCCAAATGTCAAGCATTCTTGGTCAGGGCTCTCAAATAAATTGAAAGGCATAGACAGTGACAAACAGAACTCAGATTCAAAGCTTGAGTGCTCATTTACTGCACTCTCTCTATTACTCATCAGAGTAATATCCACCAGCAATGCCAACACACAAAACAGTAAAGACTTCGGTGGAAAATCTGACGTTGGGGCTTTACAATTAAGTATTGTGAGAAAACGAGAATATTATTCCTGGAAATGTGATCTTACATGTGTTGTACTGGATACACAAATATAAATAAAGTTTGATCATCTGCTAACTTACAGAAATCTCTAAAAACTTTATTCCTCTCCCTCTTCATTCTTGTTAATGCTTTGCAAAATACAACAACAACAAAATCCAAATAAAATAAAATGGCATAAGAATGTCTGCTGTGTTCTTTAGGCTACAAGCTTTTTTTTTTTTTTTTTTTTTTTTAAACCATATTGTAAGAATCCCAACAAACAGAAAATTCTGTTTTCAACTCTCATATCATTGCCACTTTTCAATCATATTCCATGCATGCTTATATGATCATATATTTCTTGTGAATGAATTACATATATTTGGCAAGCAACATGTAATCGGGAACAAAACAATTGCAGTAAAAAAGACGAAGCAAGAGGACAAGCTCAAAGGATGTGGTTAGTTATGACGTTGATGCAAGGCTCCTAAGTGGTCATCTTCATGCTCTTTGCTTTTGTGGTCAGGAAGTAATGTATGACAACAAGGAAGTACCAGAAAATAAATGTGTCAGTAAGATCTGTTTTATAGCTTGAAATCAAGAAACAAAAGAGTAAACTTTACTGATTCTCTCAATGAATCTTTCACCAGACTCACAGAATAACTGTGTTTATGTAACCAAAGCAGAAAAAAAACTATTTGATTTAAAAATAAGATTTTGTATTAGATCAGAATCACTGCAAGAAGAGGAGAAGAGAAAAATTAAGAGATAAGAATAATGTTTGAAACCTAATCTGGCATTTGAATTCTTAAGGTGTATTCCCAGGTGTATTCACCAACAAGAAGCTGAGAGTTATCAACCATAAGCCTGAGAATCACAGGAAGATTACACATCTCAGAATTATACAAGTTCAAGAAAAAAAAAACACCAAATAAAGCCTGAAAACCAACAAAATCACAGATCAAGAGTTTGACAGTTTTATTATGCAAAAGCAATAAATTACTTTTAGGGGCTTTGTTGATACTAATGTCAATATTTTCTAAAAGACCATTTTATATTTCTACAAAATCCCAAGCCATCTGACTACGCAGCACCATGAAAGTCACTAAACTCACTGAAAAGTTGGCATCACAGTAGGAGAAAGAACTATATCCTAGGGTTGAAATGTAATGCTATTTAAAGAAAGAAATAGATAAGCTTATTAATGTGAAAAAAAAAAAACCCTCTCTAAACTCCAAGACAGATTTTTTGTAATTATTCTGCATCCTGTTTATCAGAAGATATATCTTTTTTTTTGTCCAAACCTTTCATATAACATATAGAAAAAACATATTAAAGTCAAAATACCAGACAGAATAACAAAATTGAGTTAAATTATCTACACAAATTTTTTTGGTCAAGTACTTGCACTGTTTTGCTACATTCCCTATATCTCTGCTAATTCTGCTTCTGTTTGATCAACTGATCCAAATTACTGGGCTGAACTGGGCTGTTGAAATTCTTAATGCAGGTTTTCATGCACGCGCTGATGAGCATTGAGGGAATTAAACTATTTGTTAGAAATGATCCAGTGTCTTATGCAGTAGAGAGATGGCTGAAGTGGAGTAGGTTATTTCAACTTACATGACTTCAAGATTTTACTAGTCTGATGACATGATAGAACTTGAAGTTCTTGAACCATTTTCATTCCTGTGCTGGGGACGAGGCAATCTCTCCTCTGAGTAAAATATTTTACAAGGTGAGTAGCATAAGAAGTGAGTAGATAGGAAATATGAGTTTACTCTTTTTGCTTTTTTTTTTTTTTTTGGAATGTGTGGAAGATAATAAGTCATACATACATTTTTTTACATGTAATGAAAATAGTTTCATAAAGGTTTCATAGCAGGAACATGTTAAATAAACTGTGCATTCCCTCTCTATTTCTGTATCTGTGGTCTCCACATCTGTAGTCTGCACTCTGATCAATTTCAAACTGAACTCTTCCATGTGAAAAATGAACTACTCAGAAGTCTGAACAATCTGAACTATTCAGTCTGAGTACCTTCAGCTTTAACTGAATGGACCTTTGAAAAGTAACTGAGAAAAGTGAGCTTACTGTATACAGATTTAAGTTTTCAACAGAACATTTAAACCATTAATGGACCATTCTGGGGTCTGCTAGTACAAAATAAAAAGATGAAAAATTTCTGTTCTCATTGAAAAATGCTATTGTTAATTTTCCGTTCTTCTGCATAAATTATTCATTAGTGAAATAAAACACTGATTTCGTTAGTACATGCTATACTAACCAGTGCTGAATATATTTGAAGTTAAAACCTTACTAGGCAGGATATTTATCTTCTCTTTACTATTCTCTTTCCTGAGAGAAAAAAGGTACGCAATTAGCGTAAAAGAAAAAGGGAGAAAAAAGGACTCTTGAGGGAGGCATTCAGCACTATTGCACTTAGTTAAAATTCAGTTCTGTGGGGGTTGTGTATTAAAGCTGACCTTTATGATCTTTATCATTTTTATGATGCCCATTCCTGATGAACTCCTACCCTTCAATTACATAGGATGTGTAGTTGTGCTTCTAGACTGTTTGGACAGCAGACCATAATGGCAATATCTGCCCCATGTAATGCAATCCAGTGTACTGTGTAGGGTAAGAATGATCATATAGAGATTACATTATTTACCATTTACTCTCAGAATTTGATTGTTTCAACCAGGGTTAAGTGTATATCTGGCTGTGGATTGACTGGCTTTGCTTTGGATATACAGAATTTGAATATCAAGTGGTTTCTGTTCTTTGTTGGTACAAATATTCTGGTCATACAGGCATTTGTGTTCCAAGAGGTAATGCCCTATGGACTTGATATTTTGCAGGTGCTTACAGTATTTACTACTACGAGTGCCTAAAACCAAAAGGGTAAACTGGCAGGAGCTATGGAGTACTGACAGGATAAGGGCTAAGTCCCTGGATCTGCATGTAAGACCAAACACACAGAAAGAAACTGTAGGAATCTGATCTGAATGGAACCCATAGTGCACATAGAAGTGTCAGTAGAAGCATAACTGACTGGAAGCAGAAAGTATTACTGTGAATATTATTGTTTGTCAAAGTAGCGAGTTTAAAGCCCTTTATGTTGTGTGTTGTATAAGTACTTCAATTTACATAAGGTACATTCCAATCATTCATAAACACTGTATATCTGCCTTTGTGGTTAATTTTTTCTTTTAATATACACAATCTGACACTATTTGAAAGTAAACAGATAAAGTTATTATGTTGTCTAAAAACTAGACAAAAGAATAGGGAAGATTAGTTAATTGTACTCTTAAAATAACACCTGCAGTCATCAGCAGGTGCTCAAGATGCTCCCCTGATTGTCCTGACAACTGGCTTACTAGAATTAGCCCTACAGCCCACAACTGAGTACATATGTATGAAACTGCAATGGAAGTGAGAACAAGTGAAGCAGAGATGCTTTGCTCAGGAAAGAACAGGATGAGAGGCCTATGCTTAGCATATTTAACTTATTACATGATAATACAGATAGCCAAAATAGATTTGAATGACAAATGGAGTTGAGTCCTTTACCTAGCCTATCTATGGATTTATACTCTTCTTGAAAGAAGAGCATGTTGAAAATACTTTATAGACCTTGGAATACTTTATAGACAAAAGAATACAGAGAAATTAAGATCAAAGAATAGAAGGAACATAGCCAAAGTCCATCAAATCCAGTGCCATTTCTAACTAATTTCTGACAGATGCATGGGGAAACCAGCAACAGCAAAAACAAATGAACACAAAAAAAACCCTCAACAATCCTATGTTCTTATCTTCAGCCTTTTATCCCATGCTGTAATTCAAAGAAGGCAGAACCTGGTCCTAATTAGCTGAGAATTTCTCCAGCTGTCACTTCTCTGTGTACTAAGGTGGTAATCCATTTCCTACACCAAGTTTTCCTACATGTATGGAATTCTGTAGCAGTTCCATAGATGTCCACTTTGAAGACTTATAGAATAGAATCATAGAATCACCAAGGTTGGAAAAGACCTAAAAGATCATCCAGTCCAACCGTTCACCTATTCCCAATAGCTCCCACTAAACCATGTCCCTAATGTGTACTTAGGGACCATGTCCCATGTGTACTTGTTGTAGTACACATCTACAGCTGGACAAAGTTAAAGCAGCCTTTTGCTTCAGCAAAGAAATGCCTCCAGGACTGTTACTGTTGATTTTGTACTGCTGTGACCCTTGAAACAAGAAGGATCTGGACTTTCATGAACAAATCCTGCAAATTACTAGAAAGGTTTAGGTGGGCACGATAAAACATACCCACATTTCTTTGAGGTCTGGATGCTGAAGTTGTTCTTCCTAGTTTCAACTTAGTTTTCTCTGCCCTGCATGCCTTCATCCTCCTGCTAACAGCATCCTAGCACTAGATTCTGATGCTAGATTTGATAAGCAAGCAAAGATCTCAGAGAAATTCCTCCAGATTAAGGGAAAACAGACTGATAATGGAGAAAAGACCTTTCATGAGCCTTTGCTGTACTAAATAATTTATCAGGCACCATATCATTCACATATCAGAAAGATCTTAAAGATTTCCTGGGCACTGAAAAATCCTCAGCCAGCTCACACTGTCTTAGACAAAAAAGTTCATAGAAGACGAGATGGAAGTCTACAGAAAACTATGTTGCACTATTCTGGCTCACATGGAAGAGCTGGCTGCCATTTACTCTGCTGTGGAGTTAAGAGCAGGGAACATAGGAGTTGTTTGACAAGACAAATAGAAAAACAAACAATTTCCTGAAACAAGTTAGACATTTCATTAATAATAGAAGTATGTCACAATCTTCCCCTGAAGAAACTGGCCACTGCATCTGCTTTCTACACAATAAAGTTGATGATTCTATGCTGAGCTGCTGTACTTTCTTCTAGTGTTTTGAGGTTGGAATGCAGTACTGCACATGTATGTGAAAATCAATTATCCTGATGGAATCGGAGGTCTGTTCCTGAATGATTTCAGGCAATGAACTAGTTTGTCACTACAAAACACTACACTGACCTTCCAATTCTGCTTCACAGCTGGAATGTGAGAGCAGGTGAGAAGACGAGCGTATACCTCTGCCATCAGCAGGACTCCAATCTCACCCTATAGTGTGAGAAAATACTGCTTTTCTTTCTCCCTACCTTACTCTATTCCTCCATTGCTTCCTTCCCTTTTTTTTTCCCCCCTGAGCATATGTAGGTAAAGATAAGTATGGATTTTGCTGTTTACCAGGTTACTGCATAAATTCAAGCACATCAACTGAGCAGTTCTTTCAATGAATAAGGTTTATATTCTTTTATAAATGCAAGTTGATACATTATAGTGGCACCTCTGACTGACAGGATAATGAAGGGTCTGTTTTTCCTACTTTCTCGTGCAGGGAGGGGTGATTGGGTTATGATTTGTCCATATACCACCAGCAGAAGCCAGAAATTCAAGGTTTCAACCAAGATCATCTTTAGAAAGTCAGTTTCAGGGTAACCACGTGAAAACATTTGTTTACCACAGTTTTAGCATGCAGCCACACTGTCACAAAATGCCTTTAGGGGGTCCCCCTTGGAGCAGTTCCATCTTGAAATATCAATAACCTGCTCATCAAACAGCTCTCAAGATTTCATTCAGATTGCAGAGTACAATATCTGCCAACAGTGCACACACCATATTATCTAAAGAGCTCCGAATAAGTCTTGATGCCACCATCCCTAATGCTATTTATTCTGCATGTCAACAATCAGTATATTGTATCCCTTGTCCTGAGTCAGAACTGACATGACTGCTCCATACTGTTATTATCTGTTTCACTCCAACTTATGAAATGTGAAGTTAAAGCCTCTTCCTAAGGTGCTAAAATTGCCTTCATCTACAGAATTGGTGAAAGAAAACTCTTCTACTCTTATCAAGCATTAGCACCATTTTCTCTTAATTCAGAAGCACTCAATGAGAGTGTAAGATGCCAGCTTTTTCTGTATCCACTATGACATTACTGTCCTTTTGTCTCCTTCAAGAAGTCACAAATACCTGCTATTGTCTCCTGCCTTGAGCAGTATCTTTTTGCAATACCTTACACGTTTGCTTGGTTCTCTAAATCACACTCAGTTTATTCAGTGATGTTTGCATCATTACTGCACAGCATTAAAATCCTTCTCTTGCTACCTGGAGGTTCTGTAATGTTGCAGTTTGACAACATCTCCCTGGTGCAGCTCACTTTCAAGTCCTACCTATGGCATATCAAACATAAGAACTTCTAGTGTAGGTTTAACTTCAACCTTTTTGTAAAAAAAACCAAACCAACAAAAACAAAACAAACCACCAAAAAAACAAAAAAAAAAAACAAAAAAAAACCCCAAAACCCAGAACTTCTTCAAAATTAATTTCACCTGTCTCAGTAGCTTACTATTTTCTCCATTTCATTTTCTTTCCTTAAATCACTGGAAACCTACCTTGAGCCAAAATCACAGAGGCAACTAGATTCTGGTCAGTGCCTTTAATACTGCTGTATGAATGTCTTTCCAGTTCAGTTTTTGTGCTGTTACCTTCCCAAATGAACATGCTGCCTGACACATAACAGAGGAAGCAGCATGGATAGATCTCTGCATATAAATTTGCCATTTTAATTGGCAGCAACCCTTCTAACTTAAAATAAATAAATTTAAGTGGTCATGCTTTAATGAGTTCCGACATTTATCTGAATTTCTTCAATCTGTTTTCAGTCACTATAGTGAAAAAGAAATTTATTTTTTTTCAGTCCTTCCCTGATTCTGGCTTGAAACCAGATGGGAAAACGCAGAAGCATACGCAACACAGAGTAACTGCAACAGAAATACAACCAAATGTTTTACACATCTGAGAGGACTGTTTGAGTTCTGCATTAGTGTTTAAAATCTAAACAGTTTTTCTGCCTGGTTCTATCCATAGCAGGATTCCAATTCAACTTGATAAAGCATATTTCCTATGGCACTTAAGACAAACTGTTTTTATTTCTAAATTATGTTTTTTAAGAGATGATAAAATAAACCTAGCAGGGTGCTTGGAAATTCAAAAAGCTTTTTGACCCTAAATGACATTCACATTGCATAAAACTTTAAAGCATTCTTACTTTACGCTGCACTTTATCTTGCCACATATTTCTAGCTGTTGGAATGAAATTCTCCCTGTGCCATTTTCCAACTCTACAATGAAGATACTATTCCTCCCACTGATACCACAAGCTACTATTGAAATTATTTTTGAAAACTCATCTGTTGCAATCTATTGCAACTGTTTGCATCTGTCAAATCCAAAACTCATCTGTTGCATCCATTTGCATCTAACACAAATGTAGAACCAGAATTTCCAATTAGCAACTCTCAAGAAAAAAAAAAGGTTTGACAAAACCAAAAAGTATGCACATACTGCAGATATTTTACATTACTGCATCTAGAGTAACAAATCTGAACACCAAATTCTGGCCAGAGTCCTCTCCTAAAGATCTCAGTGATGCCAAACCTCCTTCTGAAGGAACTCAACTTTTTGAACCCAAAAGTTAATTTGGAGCAGAATTAGTGTTTCCTGAACTATTCTCTAACATAATTCCAAACCAAACAATACCTAAAATCGTGGTAACTGATAAATTTTATATTGCCTTTGTTTGAAAAAGAAAAAGAGAGACTACAGATACCTCTGTGATATATTCATTAAGATGCGCAGATAGATCTGTAGATAGTCTACAGGCCTCAAAGGTAAAATAGATTAGACAAAACCAGAGTATGGGTTAATATCCCTATGGGTGTCAAATCGACTGTTCACAGATTAGAAAGCATTCCTTGAATCTCAGAAGTTATTGCTAAGAAAGGGAGAAATTTAAGCTATATAAATGTTATAAAATTATGTTTTGATTTAGAAAGCTGTGGACAAGAAAGTAAATGCACAGAAAAATAATAATCACAGAATTCAGGCTGAAATTTTATCACAGAGAATTTCTAGAAACTAACTAATGGCATATATAAAGACATGATGGATTCGGATCAGATCCATATAAATCCAGCAACATTTTGAAGTTCACACACAAACGTATATTACTGTGACCTACAATAGTTGTAGTCTACATGTTACATGCAATGGTATTTCAAAAACCATAATTATCCAACTACTTCAAAGCCATGTCCTATTGCACACTAAAATATTACACTTTTCATACAAATGATACCACAGCATAAACTGCTCTTACAAATATTACAGCTTTAAATAGCATTTACTTTTTCTAAACGCTTGTTGAACACAGCAGGTATCAAAATGATTTAGCATCATGAACAAATATATATGGTTGTTTGAGCCCAAATTTTAGAGCAGATAAACCTATTTTCTGGTCCTTCGTTTAATGGACTAGAAATGAGCTAAAAGGCAGCATATTCTGGCAACTTACTGCTTCAAGTGAACTTTCTCATATGGAGTATTGTGCTTAAAGAAACATAAAAGCAAATCACGGGTCTCACATATTCAGTGAATGGCTCATCTGCAATATTTCCTCTTACAGTTTTCAAGTAGGATTGTGCACTGTGGAAAAAAAATGTGCAAAGGTAATACACAGTGTTGTGCAGTCTACAATCAATAAACAGAGAGAAGATATTAACCAGGAGGCTAATAAAAAGATGCTGCCCTAGACAGTAACATAAAGAGCTCTGATGTATTTTTCTCTTCAAAAAATGCTATTCTTTATGCTGATTTTCCCTTAGCATTGCAGTCATTTCTCCGTATATACACACGTCACCTTACTTTGTCTTGTTCCAATTTTATGTTTGCATTTTATTTTCTCATTTCCTTCCTGCTACTCCCCTGTTTCTCTTTACTAGCTTGATGTTTACACAAACCTTTACTAGAATTGCAGGGTTTGGAGAGATCCCATTTTTTTCTTTGTTGTAATGCCCACGTTTTTTTCCCAGAGAAAAGATAAGTTTACCCAGAAAATAAAAAGCTAATACAACCTTTTGCTCATCAACAAAGTATGTCTTGTTGTAGCCAGGAATAAGTTAATAAAACAGGGAAAAAGCTTAGTGGCTTAAAGAAAAAAAAAATCTCCTTGGGGTTATGAACGAACAATGTTGTTTTTTCTTCCCAGCGTGCAAGGATTTAATTAAGTGATAACAGTCACCTTGGGGTGGCTGCACAAGGCAATAATATCTAGGTGAAGAAAAATGCTGAAGAGAGTTGAGTACAGTCAATTTATCTTCAGAGAAGGCAATAAATGAACAAAGCATAGGTATTTGGCTGATTGTTTTGGAATGTTTCCATTACTGATAAACATCAAAATAAAAGGACAAAGATTTGGTATTTTCAATATCTGAAATGTATTAAATACAGAAAGAAGTGAAGGAATAAATCAGTGTGAGGTCATATCCTAGAGTTCTAATTGCAAACGGCTTGGTAATTATTCAAGTTAAACATAGAACAAGGGAATTTTAATGTTGACACAAAGGACAGAAATACAGCTGAGTTGTGTATTTATAACAAACACAAAACACTGGATGAATTTCATTTGGAACAAAAAATTTGTAAGCATATATGACAAGAAGTGACATATATTAGACAAATATATGCTATTTCATGGTCAACAACCCAATTTCAAGGATTTAAAAATATGTTTGTGGGAGCTCTTCAGGAAACAAGCAGTAAACTCAATTGTCTACAATGCTAAATTCTGCCACTCTTGTAAGCAAAGAAAATTACTTGTGAGAAAGAGCAACATAGAGCAGAGAAAGAAGAGGCATTCTCACCACAAAGCTGCTAACAATTTGCACTATTTGCAGTGTGGGATTTGAAAGACATGAACTGTCCTTGGAGAGTTTAATCTGCAAAGAGGTTCTGAAAGCTATCTGTCCATTTCCAATAACAATACTCAGTCTTCCAAAACTTAACACAACTTGGATTCTAGCTATGGCAGTTGTTAGTGAGTGACGTGATCAAAGTCTGTGACAGATGGACATGAATCGTAATTTGAATGGAAGATGGCCTAAACACATCAACAATCTTGGGAATTCACTATGTTCCATCATTTGTCCCTCTCAAGCAGGAAACTCAATTTTCCCTTTAATTTTTATACTTTTCTTGACTGTGTCTCCGGCAGGAAGGGAACTGATAGCTATTTTCTTCAGTTAACAACTGGGTGAAATACTTCTCCCCCATACACTTTGCATGAAGACGATAAAGTCTACAGAGAAGTGTTTATTTATTTTAATAATGTGGGCAGACATCCTTTCAAAGAGAAAGATCAAGTCAATAATGACTGGCTCAGACAACATCCTGGGTAAAAATAAGACATTCACGTGTGTGCAAGGGAGCAGGCAAGGATATTTGAATTTAAAGAAAGATACATATTTCTGAAAAATATATGTTTTAATTTAAACAAAAATCTTAAAACAAGTTTCTCTAAATCGCTTCATTATGACTTCTGGCATATGATCAGCTATCATATTTAACTAAAACTGAATTTCAAGGCCTATCTTTTCAAGACCCGAAACAGAAGACTTTGACAATTGGTTTCACTGCAATTCCTTTCCTCCAAGACCAATGTAACCCACAAAAATCATTTATTTTTAACCAGGCTGAAGGTTTTTCACCTGTCTGTAGCTGCTGTTTGGCCTTGGTAATATGATTCCATCAGTTATCCCAGTTACAATTGAAACCTCAGTATTCATCCCTATCAAAACACAAGGGAAGCTTTATCTCATTCCTTATTTTAGAGAGATTTTCTTTACCTTGTTCCTCATTTTAGAGAGATTTTCTTTAGGGAAAAGACTGGGATTAAGAGAACGGGATGAATGAAACTAACATTTCCTTTTCATGTAGTTAAATAGTGGAGCATCTTTTTTATGTGTCCAAGCTGTATTCTGATTGTGTATGCTGATTAACATACTACAATTTAATCCAGAAGTTGTCTGGAGCAAAAAGAGAAATGAACTTGGTTTGCCATAGAAATGGGATGAGTCGCTACCTAAAACATCTTTTAAAATTTAAGCATGGAAGTATTGTTTTACAACTGTTTAAATTTTGTCATTTTGATATCTAAACTTTGATTTTGTCTGAACAGCAGAGCTCGTGAAAAGATATCTAACAGATTACCCCTACTATTTTGAACTGCTTATTTTCTTTTAAATCCTTTGTATTTGTACAAATTACCTCTCAGAAATTCTAATAATCTTACCTGAAAAACAAATGTTAGGAAGTATGTCACTGTTGCCTTACAGAAGGTTCAGAGACTAATGTTTATTAGAAGATTAGAAGAGCCCTTCTTCATTAGTTCGCTCATTGTGTGAGTTGCTCTTCGGACATTTAAGTGTCTTACATTTTTTTCATCTATAACATGGAAACAGAGAACACCAACCCTTCTAAATTATCCTGAGACACTGCATTTTACAGTCTGCAAGCACGGGTCACAGTCACAACCAAATATACTAAGTAGGGTTGTGGGAATTTTTTACCTCAACAGAAGAAAAAAAAAAAAAGACTCAAAATATTACTTTAGACTGAGGCACAAACAATTCCTGTTAACGTTGATGGGAGTTTTAAAGCTGATGCCTGAAGCACTGTATCAAAATATAACCTGAAGATTAGAAAAGCTGTTTCTGTTCTTACACAGTAAGAAAATGTCCTTTTTTTTTTTTTTTCTTTAAAAATGAAGAAACAGCCCTCTTCTGCAACACACATTTAGACGACATTACAAATCCAAATTGACTGCTTTTTCATTAATCCAATAACATCGTTGCCTGACACAGGCTGATTACACCCATGTGTACAGAAGTATATAAGAATGTAACAATTGAGAACAATATGCAGGATAGTCCCAGAGACAGACTGACTTTGAAAACACTACCAGAATCAGTGTATGTACTAGTATCTATCCTGCAGAGAAGAGAAGATGGTGGGAGTCCAACAGTGCTGCTATTTTTTGATGATTTTTTTCTACTAAGTCCAAAGATGATGAGCCTACTTTTTCTGATTGCCAGCCCTGCATTTCCAGGTGATTTCACAGTCACGACTGGTTTCTGCTTTTCCATTCAGTCAGACATATACTTCACTCAGTTAGATCTAAATGACCAGAAAGAAAAAGAAGAAAACATGCACACCTCATCTAGCACAATTATCTTTATTTTGTCTGGCCTTTCTGGAAAGTGACTCCAGTATCCACCTGCCTTTGGATCAGTTTAAAAATATTCACAATGTTCTCTTATAGGCCATCCTCAAAGAGAAGCAGAATAAACAGCCCTGTACCTTTCATTGCATGGCTACATGGATGTACAAGGATACACCTAAGAGCAAGTACAGATGCATGAAAATTACCTGCCTGCAGATTCATGAAATGCTCATTACCTCAGTTTACATTCAGTCAATTTTACTCACAAACGGTCAGAAACTTTTATTAAAAAAGAAGGAAAATTAAGTCTTACATGGTATAGCGGCCAAGGTCCCACTTCCCTATTATCATGGAAGTTCTGCACAGTCACAGAGATGTGACAAACAAGTTTTTCAAGCTCCAGCATGTTGAAATGGAATACTACATTATTTTGCTATATATGGTGTAGCGGCATTTGTAAATTCTGGCTCTAAAATCAATGCTTAATTACAGTGTTCAGAAAATAATGAGAAAATGTGATTATATGGGCATAATTTTTCTTTGCTTTTATGTTTTCTTTTATGAGAGTTTTGAAGTTATTTTTTTCTCCCCAGAGAGAAACTATACTAAACCAGATATGAGAAGCACATGTTAGAATTTCACTTAACAGAAATATTCTCCCCGCTACTTTCAAGATACAGTGCACTTCTCATGAATCCAAAGCAGAAAAGCCTTGGATGGAGGTGAAGAATGGAAAGGAGGGAAATTGAAAGATCTAACTCAAAAAAAAAAAAAAAAAAAAAAAAAAAAAAGGAAGGCACAGTAAAAGAATAAGATCAACCTTCAGAAAAAAAAAAGAAAAACTGAAAACATGAAAACGTGCAAGAAAAAATAGAGCAGACATAAGCAAAACCAGAGAAATAACATTCAGTTGCATTTCCAGTAAAATGTTTCGTAGAAAGAATATCAGCCTATTGAGAACTGTGAGAAAATATGAGTTAGCTATCGAAAAGGTATTTGGTTCACCAACAGTGCCAGAAAAAATAACTTATCTTCTCAAGAGCAGCCTACATGGCAAAGGCACAAGAAAGGACAAATACCAGTTCATCAACATCTGAACTGAGTCAGAGATGAAGAAGGATTTCTCCTCATTTGAAGGATCTTTTTTCCAGCTTTTATATTATGAACATATTCCTGCCAGGGATAACTTATTCTTTGCTTAGAAAGACTGATGCTACCTCTGGAAAATGCTAGACTGCATCAAATGATAAATTTTCCCACAATATCTTCTTACAAGAGAATCCCTCTGGACATACCTACAGAACATTTTGTTCTTCCTGTTGAAAATTACTTCATGCATTCTGCAGTGTTTAAAAAAAAAATATTGCTCAAATATTTTAGCCGTGTGAATCTGCCCAGAGTTGGCAGTCCAATGCAGAGTGCTGAAAAACTCTTTTGTATGTAAGTCAAGAGAAAACATTCTTAAAGTACTACATTCTAACAGTGGTCAACACTAGTGAGCTGTCAGCAGGAAAGACTAGGTAATCCAGAATAAAAATCTGCTGTCAAAACAAATTCTTTCACTTTCTGAAGACGTTCAAGACATACTTATATATATGTCAGTCCTAGTGAATAACTAGATCTCTATAGATCCATACACCTGTCCACTGGTACAAAATAAACAACAGTGACTGTATTTACAATCTTCCCTTTTTCTAACACTCATCAAGTATTTACTATTTGTTGCTTATTTGAAAGTGAACTTTACATTCCACATTGATCAATGTAGCATGACTAAAATCTGTTTTAGCTATGAATGTTATTTCAGACTGCTAAGGTAGGTGTGTAAACACACAATAGAAATATATTCAGGCACCTGGTTTTAGTCATTTATTCCTGTGGATGTCAGGAGTGACAGCACTATAATGAAATTAGTTAATCAGTGCTAAACTGGTGCAATTTGGAAAGGAATCTGTATCGAAGAGCCACATCTCCTTCTGACGTTGTTGTACTATTTGTTAACCAACACTTTCCAGGCTAACATATACGACACTGGCTACGTGCTTCCCTAAAAAGGATTCAGCCTGGTGACCCAGTTTTAATAAGAATGAAGTGGGAACAGTAGGCATTGATCATCTAATATAATGAAATAAATTTAATGTGATTTTGGAAAGACATCTAGCCATTGTACACAATATATATATATTATTGAGTCTCTGTGAACACTAGTGGGATTAGGAACGGACATAGGGATGACTACAGAAGTAATTAATCTAGAATACATGAAGATCGGAATTACTCTTATAAAATATGATGAATGCCACATCCCTATCGACTTTCAAGGCAAGGCTGGACCAGGTCCTGGGAAATGTGATCTAGTTGCAGTGTCCCTGCTCACTGCAAAGGAATTGGACTGACTTTTAAAGGTCTCTGCCAACTTTGAGGACTCTCTGATTCTAGTAAGCCTAAGACTGCAAAGTTGAGTGCTGCAAAGCAGAAAGAAATCCAGTGTCCAGATTTCTGCCTCATTCATTGCACGTGATAGATAATGTTGCTTTAATGAACAGCTATTTGATTTTTTTTTTTTCTTCTTCGGTGGTAAATGTGTGGCCCTAAGCTTTATTTACTGCATTCTACGTAAAACATGGACTGAACACAGAATTACAAGCTTTCTTCTGAGCTTCTCTGCAATGTTCTTCACAACCACGTCTGAGAGCTTCATAAACACTAATTTATTTACAAAATAACCTTGTGAGGTTGTAGAATGAGAAAGAAGATGTAGTCCCTAGCAGTGTCCACATCATTATTTTCACTGATCGATGTTGAGTACAACAATTAACTTTCCTAGATAAGATCCTAATTTTGCAGGTATAATTGGATATCCAAAGTAAGGAAGTACGAAGCAGGGTACGTAGGACTGAAGGGCGGGTTGAGATTTGTGGCTGCCAAACTACTAGATGCCCAAAAGTTCAAAAAGATAGAAAGAACTTAAAGGCCTAAAGGGTAAACATACATCCATGTTTTTATTTCAGCTACCTGACATTGGGTGTATAATCCGTTCTCATAATTTGCAGTGTGAGCAACACCAGAAAAAATGTTCCACCAGATTAGTGCTGCTGTTAGTGCTCACTATAGTGAGATCTAAATTTGTTTTCTTAAGGACCTGAGTGATGCTCTAGAAATGCAATACATGCTCAGCACGCATTAATTTCATCCAAATACAGTAGATGTTCAACAACTACAGAAATCAGACCCAATGCCGCATGTGAATACATAGCTAATGCTTTAGGCATTTGTCATTCTGATTCACTAACAAAATTTCAGATCACTCTTTTTTCTTTTTTCATCTGTGGAAATTCTACTACACACTGAATATAAAACAAAAAAAACAAAAAACAACAAAACAACAACAACAAAAACCTTAGAGAGGCCTTGACATGAATTCTAGTTAAAATCTGTTAGCCATCTTCATAAAATAAGTCAAATATTCCTGACTTAAAGGTGGAAAATACTCCAGAAAAACCTGTGTTAGTTCATTTGATAGAAGAAAACACTTCTTTATATTATGATTGCAGAGTCAAAAGGGAGAAAGTTCCCTACTTTTGAGAACAAAGAGCAAAAGCACAATTCACCTGTCAAAGAAGTATGTAAGTGATGACAGAAAATGATGTAATAGCCTGAATACCAGAAAGGATGAGGATCAAGGAGATCTCATACACAACCCAAGTTAACACTATTAAGGGATTTAAATGCAGTGGGGCCAAGTTAAAATCAATCTACTTTTAGGGATCAAATGTCGATAATGGAAAATGGACATAATCAGGACCATGTTAACTTAATCCCAAGGGAAACTGTAATTGTTAAATACTGCTAGAAACCAAGGAACAGTGCTGGAGATTCACCTAAGCAAGAATTATGACTATCTGTGTTATTTCTTTAAGATACTGGGCAATATGTGAAAAAACAAGCTGCACTAGTTATGCACTGAACAAGAATTATTAAATCCAAAATTTCTGTAGAATGGGGGGGTGATAAAAATCAACTTCTCACCTAGTTAATCTCTGGAGCAGTAGGCAGCCAATAGGAGATTGCTAAGCCTGTCAGAGCTATCCCTCTGGTGCACTACAGCCCTATCTTTACATTGCCTGGCATAGGAACACTGAAAGGCAGAATACTGGACAGAGTAAGGGTCAACTGTAACAAATACAATCTAAAATAAATTTTGTATGGTTGTCTAGATAACATTTTGCTCAGCAGACATAGGCATAATTTTACAGGAAAATAACAAGTGCCTTAAATAGCAGTTCTTGCCATTTTTAACATTTTCTTTTCGTCTGGTAAACTGTCAGAATAGGGATATTCAAAGGAGCAACTCACCTGATTCTACCCTCACACAACTTCTTTATTTGGAGCTACAGATCCATGCACAGAAAGACTGAATGCACTTGGGTATAGCAGGTGAACAAATTTTTGCAATGTTAACCTTGTGTTCCAGTATTTAAACTAACATTTGAATATAAAGATTTGGGGGAAAATTTGATACAGAACAGGTTAACTCAAATCTACCTGATGTTTTTTTCAGTCCTGCAAAGTACCTACTGCTGGCTATTTGGTAGGCAAGACACCAGATAATCTGAAGCACAAGTCTGACCCAGTATAGCAATACCTATGCTGTACATCATAGAAAAAAATTAAACAAAAACAGACAAGAAACACGATACACAGAAGCACCAATGGAAAAAGCATTCAAAAAAATTAAAAATTTAAAAAAATTGAAAAAAAGAAAGCTTTGCACTTCATGAATGTGCAGACTTCGTGTTGGTTTGCTGCAGAGAGTGGAAATTCACACTTGGATTGTAGGTTTCCTTTCTACAACAGATTCCAATAGAAAAGACAGATGCTATAGATTAGACGCAAAACTTACTAGCCCCTAACTTGCAATTTGTTTATCTGCTCCCTCACTTTTATATCCACACATCATATGGACATATATATGAAATAAAAAGAGAAATCAAAGTACACTCACTCATGAAGACTCACTGTCTTCGTCAGATTAAAGAATTACTGAACGTATTCAAGGTACTCTTAATACTGCGCAAATTACTGGAAAGAAGGAATAAACAAACCCATCTAGCAGCCTAGTTTAAAGACAGCATGCTGTCTTTAAATCCCTAGCATTAAGAGACTTATTTTAGTGCCTTTAACTATTAAGCTTTAATTTTTTTTTTTTCCTATGCCTCTGTGCCACCCCTCAGCTCATACATAGATGTGCCTATGGTATTTGGAGGAAGTTTTGCTTTGCTGCCGCCTGCCTGAAGAGTCTTCCAATATTTTGCACTGAACTGTTGCTAGGCTTTCCAATATAACTACTAATCAGCTAGATGAATGCAGTTCGAAGGATGGAACATTTCTGCAGTTAAAGTGTTTTCATTTGAAAAACTATAGGAATGTATGTTATTCAAATTCTACATAGGCCTTACAGTACTGGTATTGATTTGTCAGGATTATTACCATCTGAGCACTAATGTTTTGGCCTGGATAAACTTAACTAGTGTTTTTCTTTTTTCATCTTGATAGACATGTGAAACTGACTGCAGAAGGCCTCTGAAGCAATGGAAAGGGCATGAAAGGGTAGGGAGAGAGGGATGCTTTCATCCTGAAAGGCTCGAAGAGGTTGCAGTTCCATGACTGCAGTTTCATAACTGCAGTTAAAGCAGTTCCATGACTGCTGACGGCCTCAGTCAAATGAACACATTTTTCCTGACTTTTCACCTATTGTTATTTTTGTAATTCTTCATTTAACATCATTTAAATATATCAGATTACTCTAAATATCTTGTTCCTCTAAAGAATGGATCATGCTCCAATTCTGCCTTTTAGGTTCCCCATTTTTGTACTTCTGATAATATGTGCTAATAAGGAGGGGAATGTGATAAATGAGGTCACAAGTTCCCTCACTTGAGAGGCAGAGATTTCAAAGCACTGACAGAGACAATTTAAAAATTATAGAATATATAATTTAATAATAAAAATCTCTTCACTAGTTAACAATTAATTGCACAGAATACATGATGCCTGTAGCCAGCCCATGCTCTTAAAATCCATTATGTCACAACCTGGCCTTGAAACCCATTATTTCCTATTGAAAAACCCTTTCAATTTAGAATGGAATTTCAATTTATAATGGAAGAAAACCACTCTAGATTATACATCTTTCATTATTTCTGTATTGAAATGATCATTAATAAAGAAGAAAAATTGGAGGAAAAAAAAGAACAGATACGGTTTTCTTTTCCCATCCATGTTCACTTCATTCCTGCACTTGCAGCTAGCCTCAGTGCCTACAACTGCTATTCTGTTGACAAATAATTGACACCTACGATCTTGACACAGAACATGTCTCCTAATATAAAATGTAAATTCTTCACATTTTCCCTACACTTTGCTTACCTGGTGTGAGAATCCTTCTTAGTTTTTTTTGGCTCAAAACTTGCTTCCTGAGGTTTTTCTTGTGATAAGACTCTGAGTGACTTGCCAAGGAGGCAACTGATGGGTGCTAACCATGTGATAATCGATATCACTTTGGGAACATTTGCAAGCCCCTTCCCCCCAGAGCTGCTTGCTCTGTAGAAGAGCGGAAGAGAGTGCTCAGCAGTGTTCACTGGCGGAAGATCTGGCCTGTGGCCTAAGTATGGAAGGCTGGGGGATGATACCATTGTATCTTGCGAAGGCAAGATGCAAGTTGGTGCCTCCCTGCTTCCTCTTATCTGCTGGCAAGGCCAGAAAGATAAGAACAAAGGAGGTTCCTGCTGAGATCCCAGAGCCAGAAGCTGCCACCGCAAGGAGAACTGTCTCAACCACCTTGGGTTTGATCTGTCACTCAAAGGAGAGCTGATTCGACCACTTTGGATTTGAGCTGTCACTCCAAAAACAGCTGACTCAACCACTTTGAAGCATTGAAAAAGGACCATCATCACCATGGTCGTGGTCGTCGTTGGCAACAGGACAACAATGCCTGACGACCCACCGCTACTGAGGATCAAAGACGGAACTACGAACCACGCTGGATCCATGGTGGTGACTATGTCCCTCTTGCTTCCTATAAAGACTCTTCGCTTCTTCTTTTCTATCTTTTCTATCGCCCTCCTTCCCTTCCCCCAGTACCCTAATTCATAATAGTGTCCGTTCTCCCCTTCCCCATTTTCCCTGATTAAGATTTGTAATAAACTGGTCGCACCAACATTGGAACCGTTGCTTCTTAATCTCACGCTGGGTATATAGATAATAAAAGAACGTCCTCTCCCTCGTATAAATTGGAGCGAGACACCTGGAAAATTTCGAGCAATGAATTTTATCCATAGTTTGATATTAATTCAGCTTTCTGAATGCTATCACAATGTCAGAAGCAGTGGCGAAAAGTTGGTTCTTGGTGTTCTGGGAATAAATGTATCCACACAATATCTTTTCCCTGTCGCTCACAGAGGCAAACAGATAAAAGACTGCAGAAAGCTGGAAATTCTCCTTACACATGTAACCCCCTGAAGTGGCATGAATGTCACACCTTTTTGGGGAATAGGTTGTTTTTAACCCTTAGATTTGCTAGGTGGCACCTGAAATAATTAAACCTGACGTTCCTAGGGTTAAAACGTCAAGAATGAGAAAGAGCTGAAAAAGGAAATTCCCCAGTTTCCTAGTAATGAAAAGCTGAGGGTATACCTTCTGTGGTTGTCTGTGAGATGCTCTCACATCCGCATGTCAAGGGTTTTTCAAACTGACAACTTGCAAATTTGAAATACAAAAATGCCCAAAGCGACGTTTTAGTGGCTCAGGGAAACTCTTGTACGGGAAAAAGAATTCTAAAGTGAAACGTCTCTAGAAATCACACAGGGCCTGACCACGATACTCTAATTATGCTAATTGCTTCTATGCCCTTGCTTTATTTATGCTGAGCAGCTAAGATAAATAAAGGAAAATTGCTTTGGATCTAACTGTATTCATATCAGAATGCAAACTAGCCTGTGTTTGTTATGTGATTGCTGATCTGTTTACACTAAATTCTGCAGGTAATTGCAGTTTTGATTGCACATTTATTTCTAGCTGCACGGGTCCCAGGACTAGGTCTGTCTGTTTTTATAATTAAACCGTTTTGTAATATCTAAACTCACTAAAGAGCAAAATGATGCTTTAAGAATTTACATACTTTATGCATTAGAGATAAAACTATGTTGCTCAGTGATAAAGAGGAAAAATTTTGTCTATTGCTAAAAAATAGACAGCATGTTCTGGATTTGAAGAAATTTGAGACATCTGTTCCAAGGCCTGTTCACTGAGCAGGACAGATGTCCTCTACATCCCTGTAATCTGTTATACAACACCTACTTTCTGAACTTTCAGTTGTAACTTTCATGTGAATAAAATCTGTTAACAGAATGAGGCTGGGGCTTTGGTGATCAACCACAGAATGGAAGGAAATCAGCACCTGCCACCAATGCTAAAAGTGAAAGTGTCCCATGAAGTCTTGGAAGCAAATGTAGTACTTTGCTGTTGGGAAATCCTTAACTCAGTCTCATACAGCAATTTTCCAGCACTTGCAAAATCTCTCAATATCCCTCAGAAAGAAATGATATTATCCCAATTTTGCACAGCGAGGTACAGAAATTTTACTTGTCCCTGGGTCACGCAAGAAATTTGTGTCAAAGATGAGTACGAAAAGGATTGTCAAAGTTCATATCTTTTGCCTCAAGCACAAAATTATTATTATTACTTATACATCACCATAAATGTGTATGGCATATTGCAGACAGATAAAGTGACAGGTACTGCAAAGTTGACACTCTCAATTATAAAACCATCCTTCTGTGCTTGGTGATGAATTCGAGGTGAAAAAGCTTTCTATTTTTGTTTCAACATATTTAGCACCTTCTGAAACCTTAATTTGAACTTAAGCTTTCTTCCTTTCCAACTCCTCACACACACAGGCACAAAATTTAATCTTTACTTCTCTATCTTTAGGAAATGCCCATTATTATAACATTAAAAAGCAAAACTGTCTAATCTCAGTATTACAAATTTAGAGCAACGTCATCTCTGTACAGCTTCTTCATCCATCATCAATTCTAATATCAGTAATCCAGTCTGTCACACTTAATGGAAGACTTAATATCAGCCTATGCAGACCAGCCTGGCAAGCCTCTCAGCTAGGTTCTATTGTAGCAGCAGAGTGTGATAAGGTGTGCATCAATACACTGCTTGGACCTTGGGTGCACTGAGAAGTACAAAACTGATGACCAAAGGAGTTAAACCTCTGAAGTAGTATCATGTAAAACTCAGTAGCACAACAGCATCATAATGAATTTATCCTACAGTAAAACTTGCAATTTTAACAGTTTACAAAAATAAAAAAACTGTTTCTATCAGAGGAAAAAAAAAAAAAAAAAAAAAAAAAAGGTGCTGCATGACAAAATACATTTACCAGCAAAGCTAATATGAAATAACGAAGGAAGTTTTATAAAAACTTCTCATAGTCAGCATTGGTCAGTGGTGGTTTTTTTTTTTTTTCTTCCTAGTTCTTTGTTTAGACACCTCTGAGCATGATTTGAATCCACTTACTCCTTTCTGTTATTACTCCAAGAAGAAATGCTACTTTTCAGCAGTTTGTCAATTATATTATTAATAAATACATACTGTTAAATATTGAAGTCTCCAGTCCAGTAGAAAGAGTTCCCAGAAGCTGATTCAAACATCCAAACAATTTAGGAGCGGAAACAATTTTTACATTGCTGCTTTTCCTTCAGAACTTCATTTTTCCTCCCTGACAGTTCAGAACATGCTGCCCTATGTGTGTTTTTCTTTCTCTACAAACAAAACAGTTTTCCTATTAAAATGAAAAAGATGATGAGTGATACACTATTTATACTCGGTGTGGTTTTTTGTTGTTGTTTTAGCTTGGTTTGTTTGTTTTCTTGAAGGGATGGAGGTTATTTTTTTGATGGAGGGTTTTTTTTGTTTTTTTTTTTTGTAAGAAGGGAAAGCAAGCCTATGCCACTGAATGCTGCTTGTAGCTCTCTGGTGACAGAACATGGAAACACCTTTACAAAACAAAACCAGAACTGGACTGGAATAAGATGTCTTTGACTAAATGGAATCTGTACTGTTAAAAGTACAGATGGGGTATTACTGTTTTCATATTTAAGCAAAACTTTTTTTCCCCACTTAATATTGAACTGTCATTTGAGTTCTCCTCTAATTCCTGCTCCCACAGGACAACTGAAATCAGAACCTGAAGGAAAGTTTGTGGCAACAGACGACTCAAAGCCACACAGCCACTGGCCTGAGCAAGCCCTCAGTTGCAGGGAACTGGCAAGCCATCCAAAACTTCAGTTTAATCATAAATATTTTTGTTTCAGAAACTTCTCTCCTAAAAATTGTATATACAAATAATTTATTCATTTTTCATTGTTTCAGCCTCCAAAACTTAAAAATAATCTTCATAAAAAATTCTAGGAATACTTGGCAAATATAAACAAAAAAATCTGACAAATTTTAAATGAACTTTACAAGCTAACAGTGTTTTCTGTTCAAAAGTAGTCTGCATCCAGATGTTTCCATACAAAACTGAAAGCTTTTTAGCACACGTATCGCAAACAGAAATCCACAAACACAGCTGATATATCCCTCTTTGCTCACAGGCTGCTACCATATTTAAAGGGGAAAAAGCAGCAGATTCCCTTCACGGGGAAGTTACAACTGAACTTAATCTTTTCTTTTAAAATCATCTAAGCATAATATTTTTCAGCATGCCCTTAAAAGACAACGTGCTTCATAAACATTCTTCCAACTGGAGAGAAGCAGTACAGAAACAATGAAATGATATAAATGATCTCTTCATTTGGTATCTCCAGATAGTTCATCTAATTCCTCAACAATAAAATACAAAAAGCTGTCACCATTTTAATGAGTTGTTCCTATACATCTTAATTATACTAGCTACACTGAGCAACGCTGTAAGAGAAGTGTCAGAATTTTGCCAGTAGATATTGCAGTTCTGGCCTTACAGCCTAAAGACCTTCAAGATCATTGAGTCCAACCATGACCTAACCGTACTACCCTAACTAACAACCCTCCACTAAATCATGTCCCTGAGCACCATATCCAAACAGTTTTTAAACACATACAGGGATAGTGACTCAACCACCTCCCTGGAGAGCCTATTCCAGTGCTTAAAAACGCTTTTCTGTAAAGAAGTGCTTCTTAATATCCAACCTAAACTTACACTGGCACAACTTGAGGCCATTTCCCCTTGTCCTGCCACCTGTCACCAGTAAGAAGAGACCAGTCCCACTGTCATTGTAAGCACCTTTCAGATATTGGAAGAGGGCAATACGGCCTCCCCTTGGCCTCCTCTTCCCCGGACTAAACAGCCCCAGTTCCTTCATTCTCTCCTCATAGGGCATAGTCTCCAAGCCCTTCCAAGCTTTATTGCCCTTCTTTGGACCTGCTCCAGCACCTCAACGTCCGTTCTGTACTGAGGTGCCCAAAACTGAATGCAGTACTCTAGGTGAGGCCTCACCATTGCTGAGTACAGGGGCAGGATGACTTCCCTAGTACTGCTCACCACACCATCCCTGATACAAGCCCAGATGCCATTGGCCTTCTTGGCCACCTGGGCACACTACTGGCTCATATCAGCCAACTGTCCATCAGTACACCAAGGTTGCTTTCCATCATGCAGCTTTCCAGCCACTCCTCCCCAAGCCTGTATGGTTGCCTGGGGTTGTTGTGACCAAAATGCAGGACCTGACACTTGGCCCTACTGAAACTGATACAGTTTAATTTGACCCATAGGTCCAGTCTATCCAAGTCCCTCTTAATGCCCTTCTCCCTTCAGGCAGATCAACACTCCCTCCAAATTTGATGTCTGCAAACTTACTGAGGGTGCACTCAATCCCCTGAAGATCATTAAAAAGATGTTAAATAGAAGCAGCCCCAGTACCGAGCCCTGGGGGACCCTGGTTATGACTGAAAGCAACTGGATTTAACTCCATTGATCACAACTCTTTGGGCCCGACTATCCAGCTAGTATTTCACCCAGCAGAGCATATGCCCATCCAAACTGCGGGCAGCCAGCTTCTCCACGAGAATGTTGTGGGGGACAGTGTCAAAGTCCTTACTGAAGTCCAGGTAGACCATGCTGACAGTCTTACCCTCATCCACTCAGCAGGTCACCTGGTCACAGAATGAAATCAGGTTTGTCAGACAGGATCTACCATTCATGAACCCATGCTGAATAGGCCTGATCCCTTAGCATAAAGCTTATACAGAATCTGACTTATGATTGAAATTTGAAGTTGTTTGGATTCTGAGGATTTGTTTAGGTTCTTGCTGAACCATGATTTAATGTTTTAGTTCCATTATTACAGTCATCCTTTTTCCTGCACAAACGATTTTAATTTCTACTACCAGTTCTACTACCATCTTCTGCATAGAACAAACTTGCACATCTGAATAATTAATTACTGCTCTGCTTTATGTAGCATGTCAACTTCAACAGTAGCACTAAGCAGCTGACATTATCTAGTTCAGGAGAAGTAGGCTGGTTTTTCTGGATTCTATCTTGTGTCTGATATCAGGACCATCTTTTTTTTCCATGTTAGACCAATATTTAGCAAGCACCTAATCACATTAATTAGAACATACAGAGAAGATCTGAGAAGAGAATAATTTCCTAAGATCTCAATCAGGAGAGGGAAATCTGTTTCAGCAATGTTAAATACACAGAACTGTCTTTATTACCATTATCAACACTGGAATTCTTTTAACATCATAACCATGAATAGGTTGTAAGAAAATTCACTGGAGCAGGTTTATCTGAAGAGAGAAAAGTGGTTATGCTTTTAAATCTATGTACTGTGCAAAAAAAATCGTTTGTGCCAATCAGCCACATCCTGTTCTCCCACAGTCAGAGAGAAAGACCATCCAGATTAATTACACAGTTGCTACAGAAGTAAGATACGCTCTCATCTACACGTCCATGGACATGTCCTCCTTTCTTTCACAGCAGAAACTCATAATTTGGGCTGCATTTTGACTCTTCCAAGGCAACAGGAATCAACACCTCTCATGCAGTCAAACTAAGACCTCACTGAATAGTTATAGTAAATGTGAGTTGTTGGGTCATGCAAAACTGTACATAAATTCTTAACATACTAGCTCAATAATGCAAAATATAAAGTCGTATGACACAATCTGCACCAGTGGAACTAGTGGAAATAACTCTTTCAAGCATAGAACCTGATTTTAGTAGGGGCCTGAAAATCTGTCTGTAAAGAAAGATATGTTCCAGATTCTTCACTTGCACTGAGAGCTGGCAGTCACTGCTGAATCCATTATAAGGTGTTTGGTCTCAGCAACAGACAAAAATGACCATGAGGTAGAAGTCACATAAAGTCTGCCGCAGCATCCTCAGTTGAACAATTTGGCTTTCAGTTCTGGTACTACTGAGGACAATGTATAACAGCTAGAGATTTCCTACTGCCCTCTGTTGGAATAGGAGCATACTTGGATTCTCTGATCAATCATGAAGCTTTTGAGTGAAGATTGTGGTAATTGTACCTGTCACAATTATCCCACTTACAGTCACATAAACCTGTCTTCTCTCAAATTAGATGATACTTCATTTTGTCACATTTTTCTTTCTTTACGTTAAGAGGTGGTTAATACAGGAATTTTACTACTTTTTTTTTTCTTTTTTTCCTAAAAGGAAGACTAAGTAAGTCCTTGAAATTATTCAGAACATGCTGAAAGTGCTTTAAACAGTATACCAAAAACTACATTTACAACATAATCAGGCAAACAACACTATTAATAAAGCAGAAAAATATTGTTAGTTATTCTCTAACAATCACATATGAAAACTTGGATTATACAAGATTATTACTGTATTACTTCCTTAACAAATAACAAATAGCAAAGGCTGTTTTGAAAATAATGCCTTTTACTATTTTTTTTTTTTCTATGTTGACCCACAACATCAGAGGCAGATGTTATTGGCATGGCAGTAGAGGCTGAACCTTCCTCCCAATATCCCATTACATTTTGTTGCTGAAGGACAGATGGCAACACAGAGGCAGTCTGACAAAATGGTGTCTGACATGGAAGTGTGCATGAAGCAAATGTGTGGCACTGAATTCCTCTATGCAGAATAAATGGCACCCAGTGACATTCATTGATGCTTTTTTGAACATTTAAGGAGACTAAACAGCGGGTGTAAGCACAGTAAAGCGGTGGATAGTGTGTTTCTGCATTGGCATTAATGAGATAAAAGACAAGCCAAGTTCTGGACGGCCATGCAGATTCTTATGAGCGTGACATTAAGCTCCTGTTCATTGCTGGCAAAAATGCATAGCTAGTGGTGAGTTACTATGTTGAAAAAGAGTGTTTTGTAGCTGAGAATGTGTTGTATCAAATAGTGGTACTGTGCTCTTTATATCTGTTGTAGTTTCTATAGAAATAAGTAGGAGCCATTAGTTTCAAAGGGACCTAAGTCTGTATTAAGAAAAACTTACTGAGAGTTAATGAGAGAAGGCCAAAGAATAATCACAGAATCATAGAATGTCAGGGATTCAAAGAGACCTCAAAAGATCATCTAGTTCAATCTTCTTGATGAAGCAGGAACACCAAGATTAGGTCACACAGGAATGCATCCACACAGGTTTGTGACACCACAGACTCTTTGGGCAATAATGAAATACCAAAATTTAAGTTTTGATAGAGGAAGCTGAGGCAGGTAGGAAGGAGAAATTCCCAATAAATGAGGAGAAATCTTTGACAGTTTTGTCTTCTCGTCACTGTCACGGAAAAGCAGAAAGGGTCACAGCTGTGGGAAGATAGGGGGCACGTAAGCTGGAGGAAAAGTAATTTTAAAAGCCTGATAAAAACCCCGAATGAGGGTGACACTGCAGTACTCTTTCAATTAAAAGAAAAGAAAATGATCTGGGTTTCACTGTCTCCAAGAATACCGAAAATATGCATATGATATAGAACCAAAATACAAATGCTCATATCATGTTATTTTTGTTTTATAGATGGAGGATGTAAGATACAGCTTGTAACAAGAAGCTGTACTGTGTAGTACAGGACTGCCTCAGTGTCTTTTTTGCTCTCAGTGAGATATTATAGTATCCATTGTAACTAACTGTCCAGAACAATTTGCTTAATTCATTTAAACTAAATTCTGACCAGACACCAGACAGGAAAGTTACTGAATTACCAAGATACTAAAATGAAACTGTTTCCTCTACTACATTTATAGAATGCCTTAATATATATATTCAGAATCTGTCTACTTGATTTTTCTTGATCTCATTGCTGCTACTCTCTACGTTAACCCTCTGGAGAATTCAATCCAACCATCCTCCATGACTAACAAGCTGTTTAATTCACCAATGGTTTCCTTCATTATTTTACAGATTCAGTTTGAGAAAGGTGAGTATATGTACTGACAAGACTATTATCACGACTAGTGTAATAATAATATAGTATTAGCAGCTCTTTACTAAGAAAGAAATAAAAATCCTTAGAAAGAACCCATGCTTCTCAGGTGAAAAACAAAAGCATAAAAAACTGTGCAAACTAAAAGTTGTTTGAAAAGAACAACAAATATTTTAGTTAAAAAAAGAAAACTACATTTTTTTCTATATTCTTTTTTTCTTTTCATTGCTTACAAATAACTTTGAGGTAGTGTAAGTTTATCTACTGATAATTCTTGCTGGAGACCTACAGAACCTTAAAATGTGGCATGGACATAAGTGAAGGAAAATCATTTATTCCTGATTGTTATGAAAGGTCATGAGTGAAGAAATTAATTCTAGATCTCTGAAATTTAGCCTTAGGGAAAAGAAAGAGAGGGCACAGTAGTGCTATGATCCGTGGAGGTCTCTTTACACAAAAATATGTATTTATAGGTACAAAAACACACAAGTTTGTGAATTCTTACTGCTGTTCACTCTTTCCTTCCTCATGCATTTATCTTTCTTTTTCTTTCCTCATCTAATCTCATTTTGACCTAAAACATCCTGTGTTCCCTGAGTTGACATGTGTTGGATTCCTTATTTCCATAGTTTCATACGCTGTTTTACTGTCAAATACTAAAACGTATTAAGTTTTAAACTGAGAAGTAAAAATAATTCTTAAATAGTAGATCAAACAGTATGCAAAGTGTACAGATCTTTCAGCTCAGGAAGCACACCTGAAAACCTTCCTGCGCTTCGTAAGTGAAATAAATGTAATGGTCTGACCCTCACCAAATTTATGCTTAGCAGGACTGCTGAGCCCATTCTGCTGTTATGACACCGTGAGTGAATACGGGATGTTTGAACAGTGTTACTGCTTTACATCATCATATATCCATCATATTATATATGTATTTTTAATAAAAGATTAATCTTTGAAGATGTAGAACAAGAGAAGATGTGCATATCTGTGCTTGATTATATTTGTGCGAACAGCAAACACCTACACATTCCAATCACTTTCAGAATAACAAAATTCAATCAAAGACAAGTGCTCTGTTATAAGCCCCAAGACAGGGCTTTGGTCCTTCTATTCCTTTCAAACTGCACCAAAATGGGCTATAAGCTTTATCTATGTTATTTCAGACAGGGGTCTTTGCATGGAACACTGATTAAAAAAAAAAAAAAAAAAAACAACCAACAAAACTACAAAACTACAGGACAGCATTCTGAGGGCTAGCAATTAGATTTTTTTTTTTTCAGTCTAAACTTTAACAATAGCTGACAAAAACTAATAGCACAACATAACAACTTCAGTTGAAAATCTCCTTTATTACTGAGAGCTACCTCCTACAAGATTTATTGCAAGACTATGTGACACCAGAAGCTAACTTTGAGCACAGAATTTAGGAGTGTTCAGACAGCACCATTTGTGCATTTGACATGTTTCGCATTAAATTATGTTTTTGTTTCCATTAATGAAATAAAGTCTTCTGCTAAGCAGCTGAGAATGTCTAAGGTTTCTGGAAATTATACATTTATTAAGCCACTAAAAATTTAGGCAGGAGAAACCACACTAGGAAATGTAAACTTAAGGAAAAATAACAGCAGCGAGTGAAGAGCCAATTGTTTCTGTTTTGATTTATTCTGTCTTTCAGAGTTGCTTCTTCTATAGGGAACAATATGCAAGGCATTGGAAATTCAGAAGGCACCTCTTTTGTGTATCATAAAAATGCTCTGCTAACCTACAATACCCTCATAGAAATACAATTCAATAAGGAACTCAGCTGGGAAGATGCCTCAATAGAACAAGATGAAAAAATGGTCAATACGAGAATGATTTAGTTTACCTTACAAGGGATTTTGATACCGGAATTAAATGCGGCTTTGAAACTCGCAAAACAAAAATCAAGATAAACACAGACCAATGTTTTTAATTCTCACACATATTTAATGTGACTTCTTAGCAGATCATTGCCTCTGAATCATCATTTCTATCAAACCTATCACTTGAGAAGTGTTACAGCACTCAGCCCTCAGGGCAAAGATAAGTCTTCACCATTGTCACATATAGTATACATATTGAACCATATTGTGCTGAATGGGAATACAGTACAAGTTAGAAACAGCACTGATTCTCACAGAATATCATGATACTTATCAAGCTGTTAAAGGAGACATCAGTCTTTTGTCTGTATTGCCCTTGACACATCCGGAAGGAAGGTATCTAGAAATTCTTTCTTTGTTGAAGAACTCTCAGACCTCCTAGGTATAATGCAGGCTAAGTGCCCCAAAGATCTTTCAAGAGTGGAAAAGGAGCTTGAAAATCATTATCTGACATACCAGAAACAAATAAACACCAGCACTGAATAAGTAAGATCTAACATCTGTAAATCTGAAAGTTCACACTTGGTCTAAAATAGGAACAACTAGATATTTATATTCAAGATACCAAAACCAGTCATCTCAACATGAGACCAAAATGAAACTCCAAAAATCTTCCTTGAAAAACTGTGACAAATACCACCAGGGGTTAAACATTAGGATCCAACTATCATTGCATATATTTTTTAAGGATAAATAATTATCTGCCTGCGTTCAGGATTTGCTTATTGATTAAAAAGCAGACCACACAGCAAAGATACAGTACAAAAACATTCTTTTCTCTATCACTCATTGCAGGTACCTGGTATTTACTTACTCTGCAAACATTACACAATTATGCTTGCAATATTTTGGAGTGAAAAGTTGGAAACACAAAAACGACTAGAAATTCATAATATGACTTCAAGTTACATTTGTTCCTTTTTGTATGTGTTTTTAAAATTATTGTAATTTTTAGTTTGCATATTCTTATTTTGTCTTCAGAACAGTCATACAGTTAACATTGTTAATAAGTACAATGGTTAAAAACGTCACTTTTGTTTTCTACCTAAATGCCATAGCAACCAGCACAACTTGCACAATACTTCATTGTATTTAATAATATTTCAAATGTATTTTTCCTTTCCTATTTTTCCACAAGCAAATCACAGAAATATTCATGGCTTTCCTGTTTCAACAGAAAGTCACCAATAAAGAAAATTCAACGTGTGTCTGTCTTAGATTATGCAGAATTAAACACTAAGATACTAATATCTTTTCTCTAAAACAGACTTGTGCTTTCTGCTAAAAATCTATTTCATCATATCTTAAGAGTTCAGAAATACATGCATCTGCTACATGCATCTGCTACAACTACCATGTTGGAACAGCTATCAGATCAGATGCTAATAAGTAGTAAGCACAGAAGGCTTCCCCAAGCCAGGTGACACCTGCCTGCCAGCTGCCTGATCACTCAGCCCAGAGGCTGGAGAAGAGCAGTAGCACATCTCACTGGCACTAAATCGGGACTTTCACTGTCCCCCTCTCCCCACCCCGTCCAAATTTCCTCACCCCAATCAGGATTGAGTAATGCAACTGGCATCCCACAGGGTGTGTAACACCACACTGAAGCCATACAGCAGCTTTTGGTCCCAGGGTAGGAAATGGGGTGACTTTTGTCCCCCATGCCTATCTCTGTGGATTTAGAATTTCTGACAACACTTGAATTTCAAAGCCAGTTAAACTTCCATGTATAATCCCTGATGCAAATTATGAAAAAGAAGTATACATGTTTACATGATATTTCAGTCCTCAGCTTCTCAGCAGTAATGTGATCAATATATCATTAGAGAAACACAGAAAAACAGACCAAGGCCAAAGCACAAGGGAGAAGACTGGTGAAGCTAGCCAGAGGAAATGGCTTTATGTTAAAAGAAGCAAACAAAACGAATTCAGGAAAGCATAGTGCACATAGCATCCAAGTGTTTAGAACAATGACTACTAAGAAGTAAGACCACTTAAATTAACTCATATCTTGGAGAAAAAATACTTATTGTATAGGGATGGTGAATTTATGACACATGAAAATTATTATTTTATAATACCGTCTACATGCAAAAACAACATAGGAAGAAAGGCATGGTGTGAATACTTCTGCAATCAGCCTACCTCACCATCTTAGCACTTGGATGAAACAACCTATAATTTCATTTTTAGGACACTACTGACTGGAGACAAACAGAAAGGCTGAGTTCCATCAAATCTTACAAGGAGACTGAAGTGGGGATAAATATCTAAAAGGATTAGCAAACACCACCAAACTCATTTCACTTGTGACCCATTCTGATTTGAAGCCAGTCTCTTATCACTGTAATTTTATTGGAATGAACCATCCTTAATTTCTTCAATGTTCCCTGAAGCATGCATTCAATCAATTCAGACATGCACATTTTTTTTCTTCTCACAAGCACATGTTATTCTATCAGTTTGGAAGAAAAGTTTTCCATATTCTGAAGATCCAAAATATTCCTTCCATGTGTGAAAAGCTGGTAGAAGATATTGTAGAAAATTCAATGTCATTTCAGAAATAACTTACTAGGGCAATTGAGTTTAAATTGACTACATCTAAATCTCTTTCATATTTTAAGTCTTTCCACAAACTGGTTTCCAGTTTGCACTCAATGTTCCACCCTTTTCAGAGCTCAGCCAATTGCAAGAAGGCAAGATTTTAAAATATTATTTTTAAATCATGTGATTTCAGTACCCTCTGGACAAGGTTAAAAAATACTATACAGAGCATACTAATTACACCCCAAATTTAGATTTTTGTAAATAAAACACAGTTGAAAAATGCAGCACAGAATCACAGAAGTCTATGTAACCGTCAATGAAAAGGCAAGGCTGAGGGCATGGGCATCAACTCATATTTCAATAAACCAATGCTTAGAATTTGCTGATGTCTGCCTAAAAAACTCAGCCAGGCCACTCAAGTCAAGCTGAACTACAGACAATTAGTAGCCCATTTCAGTCCATTCAACCCTGTGTTTGAAGCTCTTACTAGATTACTGAGTAAGATCAACTTTCTTTCTGCGGAATAAAGAATTACTCCAGCTCTAATTTATAACGAATCTTATCAGTATGTATTTGAAAAGCATATGATGATAACAGAGATGTGGTATAAACTCTTCTGTAGATCCAGCACTACAAAGAACACTTCTTGACATTCTAAATTGTAAATTTTCCATATCACCTGTTTTCTAAAATCATGATTGTAAAGATGGCATTTACACACACTTGGGCAAGCTCTACACAGTAGAAGGAATGACTAGCACGTAGAACTTCATTCTACAATGTGCGTTTCCTGCTGCTTATGCCAGGTAAATTACAGAAGCTTGACAGGTACTGAAGAACATTCTATAAACAGGCTCCCATGACCAACAGGAAATTGTCATATTGCACAGTTACATGTAAAGAGCCTAAAAGAGAATGCTACACATATTTTGTTACCAAGAATCTTTTCTCATCAGTCTCCTTCAGTATTTCAGCTTCTATATTGATTATATGGCAGTTTTTAAATGGCCAGAGACTGAATCCAATCAAACCTGTTGAAAGAAGCAAAAGCGATCAAACTAGGGAATGCATATCAGATTATTTACAACACAAATAGTTCAGTTCTTTGGCCTGAAATAAAGTAGTACCCTGAAACAATCAATGATTAAATTAAGAAGAAAGCAGCAGACTGAATCTGAAGACTGGAATTCACAATAAAAAGATTCAGAATACAAAGTCAGTTATAGCAATTAGTCATGAATGGACAAGAGTCTTATCTCTGTCTCTATAGCTTAATAAACAATTTTATTTGTTTGCTATGGCGTGAAAACAACTGCTTTATCCATCATGTTTCAATATCCTTAGATCATTTGTAAGCAGAACTGTTACAAAATCTTTGATGTCAGTTTAAAAAATGATTTGGAGAAGCTGAAGGGGTCAACAGTTTGGTTCTACTCCACTTATTTGTCACTTACATGATGTCAACATCACAAAATTCTTCATATGAAATGAAGAACTTTTTTGTTCTGATTCTATTCTCAACATCAAGAGATGGTCAAGACAGCACTTGAAATCATGAGCTTAAAATACAAAGCATACAGCATTTAAATGAGTGCAGAGCATTCTGGAAAGAAAAAAAAAAAGCAAACAACAAAAACAACAACAAAATAAGCCCAATACCTGCTTTTTGAAAGGATACCTACATATTTGTTTAATTAAAATAAATAAATAAATAAAAAGCAAGCAAACAAAAGTCATCAAGAGTGAAGCCTCCAGAAACACAAACCCTACCTTCTCAACTCTGACTACTAGAAGGAAGAGGTATCTACTCACCTACTAAACACAAGAAAATTCATTGTGAGGTTAGTCCCAAGTCCAAGCTGTTCTAGCTCTGGCCTGTTAGAATAAGAAAAAAGACGAACAGACATGCTGGGAGTAGGTGGATGGAAAAGATGAGATGCATCTTTGCAAGTTCAGGTAAACACCTGAACTGAAATCCTGATAATATGGTCTTAACAACAGTTATGCTGCTGTTTTCATTAAGATTTCACGTCTAAAATAAGAAGTTCATTTAATTTCAACTTTTGAACACAGCAGAAATCAGACAAGTTAACTGATCCTTTCCTTGGAAAAGTTCTTTTGTCTAGCCTTTTTTTTTTTTTTTTTTTTTTTTAATTTCATATGTTTATTTTTCATACATTTTATCTTAGGACTTTAGCAGTGCTGTGAAAATTATAATTTGGGTAGGCTGGTATCCTTCATTTTTCTCCTAAAATACTCATATGTTGGAGCACTCTATCACAGTCTGGTGAGCTCCTCTGAGAGCAACAGAAATAGATAACCAACAAAATTCCCATTCAGTATGCTTGTTCTTGTCCTGACCTCCTTGGAACAGTAAACCTGCTCAAAAATTATTTGTGCTTTTTAGGAGAAACAAGAAACCCTGTGTGTAAGTTCTGAAACTGACAATCCTTCAATTCCTTGTACTCAGAAACTAAACTTTCCTTAGGTCATTAGGCCTTCCATGGTTCCATTCTTTCTTTCTTCCATCTCTCTTTAGTGAATTATTTCAACCTTTGCTACTAAGAAAGAAGTTCAGGCCGTATCCTTTTTATATTTTCTTAGAATTAGACATATAAGGAGTCATCCAATAACTCATGACCATAAAAACAGAACGTATTTCATTTAGGAGAAAAGGCCAACTAGGTTATTTAATGAAACAAGCTTGTTGTAAATGTTGAAATAGTTTGGCAGGATTTTCTTGCCTGGTGTTACCATGCAGTTTTAAACAGATGGCAAAGCTGAACATAAAAATCTCTCTTTTACAGCAGAACCAATAACAATACTGTTTGTATTATAGGCCAGAAGGCTTAATGGAAACTTCAATAAAAATTTCTATGATAAACTTAAGTGCTGAAATAGAGGATCAGTTCAGCTTCATTTTTGTGCCCTAAGAGGAAGCATCCATTGTTACATTTGCAGGAAAGGAAAAAGGTATATGAGGAAACAGACAAGATGTTTAACATAACTGAACAATTTTTTCTAACATTTAATAAGCAGTGGTGGCTTCTCATGAAACCTGAAGAGATTTTCTAAAGTTGCCATTGCCCTCAAATGTAACTATTGAATTTTTAGAGATACTTGCTTGTTTCTTTCTTTCAACTCATTTTCTTAACATGTTCACCTCTCTTTCAGGATAGAAGATTTAAGGAAAACCTGAGAAAAGGCAGGTGAATTGACAGCATCCCTTAGAGCAACATTACACCAAAAGACATAAAAAAGGATGACTCTGTTGTATGATGCTGAGCCTGCAGCAGAATGCATTGTGGTTTCATTCTCATTGGGTAGAGGCCCGTGTGCTGTCTTTAGGCCGATATAAGCTCTTTCTATGGCTGACATTTTTCATTTGGCTTAACTATACTGATGGCAAACAGCAAGGCATTGGTAGAGTCATTCCATATAGAGAAAATGCAAAGACTCTTCAGGAGGTACTCATACTCTCTGATTGGAACCTGAAGACTGTGCGAAATCTGATATGGTATTTTATGCCAAACTTAAATATTATGCAATGTATGTATTTGTATATGAGCATAAACGAATTATATATGATCATAAGCTTTCTAACTCAATGATAGGATTGGGAGACAGGTTTCAATTAGGATATTGATCTTATCCTTCCACCTAACTGGTGATTGCTATGTAGGGAAAATGTATCAAATTGATATATGAAAGATGATGATCTTAACTGTGTGAAAGACAAAATGTCTGAGGGCAGTTCATAGGATTAAACAGATGGAAGGAACTGGACAAAGGTAGGAGACAACTAAGGAAATTGGCAGACATTTTTGACCCAAAAACAAAGCGTAGATGGAAGCTGTTAGATTTAATAGCAGTTAGGTGGTACCTAGGAATGTCTAGAATATGTTAGGGGTACCAAGTGCCAGGACTGAAAGTCATTATTTGAAATTATCCTGAAATCATGATTTCTGCTTGCTGCTGGCTTGTCTGCACTAAGATTGAAAAGAGGCAATGGTAAAACAGATGTTCTTGTGGAAGCCAGCAATACCTTAAGCAATACTTTTGTATGGCACATTCATCTGAAAAGACAATGTTCAGCTTGGGTAGTGGAAATATAAAAAAGTCAGTCTGCAGGTGTGAACATTGTACACAAATGGCACACAACTTCACTGTACTGTATAGCACTATACTGTCAGATTTATATATTATTTTCTATTTCTAGTGAGTGTGTATATTCAGGTGGAAAATGTCTATCAGTGTAATAAAACAGGGTAACTAGAGCAGAATGTCTAAAAGAAGAGGTATAATGGATGTCTGCTGGACAAAGAAAGTCACTCATAGAGAAGGAGCTTGAAAAACTGGTCCTGCAACTGTAGATTTGCAAAATTGCAAAGAGACATCATTTATATATATTTTTTATATTTGATATGGTTGAAGCATATCATGAGCATGGAAAAAATGGCCTGGTCAGTCATGAAATGAAAGAGAATCTCACCCAAAGAGGAAAACTGAAAAGACTCTGTTACCTGGAATGCAATTAAAAGGGAAAGAAATGTCTGGTTTTACTTGACAAGAAATAGAACTGCTATGTAACAACAGAAGAAAAAGGGAGAATCCATCGATGCTTTATAAAGTCAAAGGACAGAAAATGTTAAAGAAGTTTGTGTGCCTCATCAGCTGCAAAAGAATAGAAACCAAATCCGCAAGCTTTATTTGCCTTCTCTTCAACCCACTGTCATTTTAATTCTCATGAAAGATAGTAATCTCAACATCTTTCTCTGTCTGCTATTGCAGGAGTATTTATTTACCTGGCCTACTAGGGGGGAAAACAAATCACAGAGAACAAATGACTTGATGCTTTCTCACATCCACACTGACACAATGTTTGAAAATATCAGCTTGTGCACAACAGTCCTACAATTTTGAGTAAACTGTTCTGTTATTATAGTAGAATGTTGTCCCAGCAAATAGCACAGGGCCTAATGGAGTCATTAAAAGTTTCCAATGTGTCAGAAAGATGTACAAATTATCTCTTTTCCAGTGAGTTAAGGTAATTCTTGCTTTTAGGAGAACTAATAATACACTTCATAAACAATGTCTGAAGATGTTTATATTAGCGCAGAGCATTCCAGAAACTGTAGAATACATATAGAGTTACAAATAAACAGTCCCAAAACTACATGAAAAACATACACACAAAAGGATTTAAACGAAGTCCTATACCATTGTTGACAGAATAAATTTGAAATTACAGCAGCCTTTCACACCCTTATTCTATAATTAACGAACAATGAAAACTTTGCCACAGTAAGATATTTTCTACAGCAAATGTAATTTTCCCCCGTGCTTTTTCCCTGCACTATTTAAATGGGAACAATTCCAGTGCAGTCCATTACTGGAGGCAAAGACTCCAGAATTTATTTTGATGCATGTTCAGCCATTGATGTCTAGTGCAAAAATGTATTGAATAATATCTTCAGATAAAAACAGAATGAAGATTTTGCTTTCAGTTTGGTGGGGGCATTATTCTTCTAAATTACATTGGTTAGCTCTGCTGAACTGTAGCCTTACCTTTTTAAAATTTAATCTTATTAAGCAATTTTCAACCCGCCCACCAAAATGCCATTTCTGTGATAAAAGCACGTGCAGGGATTCCTAAGGGATATGGAAATTAATCCCACTTCTGTGAAAAGACCTTTTAATAACTCATATGCTATTTTACTTTCTTAGTTATCAGTGGGCTTTCCTCCAGCTTTTTCTCAAGAAATGTCTTTGCAGTTTGAAAGAAAAAAAAAAAAAAAGAAAGAAAAAAACCCAAAATAAATAAATAACCCAACAAGAAAAGAATAATCTTAGAGTTGGTTGTACAAGGCTGTGTGTTTCTTTAAGTTGTCTTTAAAGTGGTATTCCAAGAGCCTCCCTCAGATCCCCTAGACAATTCTACAGTGTGTGAGGATGTCTACATACAGGGCTTGTTGCAGCTAACAGCATTTAGTTCACACTCTCAAATGCAGCTTGCCAGCACAGTAAGATTCTGACTGTGCAAATTGTGTTTCCACCTTTCTTCTCTCTTGCTCTTTTCATACACGCATATGTCACTGACAATTTTTCCTCCTTGCCTCCTTCCTTACAACCTTTTTTCAATAGTGCTCCTGGATCAATAAGACATCATGGCACTGTGCGGAGCCTGAGCGATTTCTCATAGAATGGTTGCTGTGACCATGTTTCAGTGGGAATTGCAAATCCCCTTGTAAGAAGGAGCTGAAGATATTTTCAGTCACTGAGCACTCACTACAAGGCACTGAACCTCAAAAAAGAACCTCAGAAACCAGAGCTGCTGGGCAGCTTGAAAGAAACTGATGCTGCCTGGACACTTGATGGATCTCAGCCTTGATTACAAGAGCAGACTACTCCCAAAGTGATTGATGAAATCCTGCTCCAGAGAAGAGATGAGAAAACAGTGAAAGCCTACAGACTATGGGGATGGGGGCAGGAGGGAAGGAGGGAACAAAAACAGAAGGGAAGTGGTCAGGAACCTTATCTGTTGGCAGAGAAGCATATAGTTATATGGGAGGTGAGAAGAAAAATACTTTTCTTCTTCAATTTTCTGATAGGTATAGAATTATATTAACTACAGTCATTAGTTTGTAGAGGAATCTATTACTTTTTGGGTTTAAATAGTGAACACCATTTGCGAGTAATGGTTTCAGCCTGTGGCTTTAAACATTAAATTACATTTTTCAACCAGCAGGTCAGTAGTTCTCCTATCAACCACAGTTTGTATTCAGTGTGCCAGTGCATCTCTCTTGCTCAATCTATGTCCTCTTCTTTCTTATCTAGCTATATACAACCTTATCATTAAAAATTTCAAAAATGTTAGTCTGCTGTCTCTCTCATACCGCACAGCTAAATATTTTTAAATCAAGCCTTTTTCACAAACTAAGCTAAGATTAGATACTAAAACAATGAAGACTGTTTCTGTAACTGTAAATCAAAGGGATAACTATCTTATCTTTCAATTTTTCAATACAAATTTTCTTATTCTTGTTTCAGTCTTCCTGCGTCGTTTCTAATTAGCAGGGGGCATATTCCGGTCTATGTGAAACAGATTTCATTTCAGTTGAATTTTCTGTGAACAAAAGGTGCATAGGTGGCTATAGCAGCAACCTTTAACTTCTAGAGGCTTAGACTGGAATCTGCTTGAGATTACAAGGGAAATGAATTTAGTTAATCACAACTTCACTTTTAGCAAAAATTGTTCTCATCACAAAATCATTTTGCACTAGTTTTTCAAACACTGCAACTTTTCCTAGAAAAAGTTCTTGGGGTCGTAAGAAGTTGCCTTTGCAGGACTGTGCAAAAAAGTTGGCTTTCAATTAGCACCTGACCAAATCGTGTTTAACAGTAATGAAAGATACACATCTCTTAAGTGTATCAGCTCAAAATTCAAATTAATTAAAAAACAGTAAAGCAAACAAGGCATGTATAACGAGGTAATGCATACAGATGTGTAGCATGTTACATAGATAGAATCATAGAATCACAGAATCACAAGGTTGGAAATGGCCTATAAGATCATCTAGTCCAACCCTCTCCTCATCACCATTGCCACCACAAGCACTAAACCATATCACGCAGCTCCTCATCCAGACACCTCTTGAACACTGCCAGAGACGGCGACTCCACCACCTCCCTGGGCAGCCATTCCAGTGCCTGACTACTCTCTGAGAGAAAAAGTTCTTCCTTATGTCTAATCTAAACCTCCTCTGATACAACTTGTGGCCATAACTATGACTCCGTCCCCCAAAAAACTATAATAATTATACAACTAAAATTGGTTTCACTCCTGTAAGAGTTTCACTGCCTACTTAAAAACACCTTCTTCCTCTATCGACATACTCATTTTTTTTCCTTAAACAAGCAAAAAAACCCAAAATAACAATAACCACAGTCAGTCTATTCATGGTTCTCATGTTATCTTCAAGTCCTACTATAAGGACAATATGTATGAATATACAGGTACTGCTGAAAACTGGAAGTCTGCAAGTACTCTTACTTGCATTAATTGTCATGTAAGCTGGAAACCTGTGCAGTAAAGAAATCTGAACAGTTTATCATAAAACACTGGGTTTATACGCTCTCCACTTGATTTGTGCAGTATGATTACTATGCACTAATTGGGGAAAAACATTCTTCTTGATGTGGAGCTCAGTGACTACTAAAATCTGGATTGTAGCAGAGTATAAATACTGCTCGCATGTACTACAACAGATAGTATTCAGCTCAATAAAACAATGTAACAGTTACTGAATTATTTTCACTCGTCAATTTCAAATTTGTTTCTTGAAATAAATACAACATGAAGTAGCAATTTCAGTTAATTACTATATGCCTAGATAATTTTAGTTTCTGAATAGAAGATTTCTTTTTCTAGAAACACAGCAGCTTCTAACTTGTCCATTTAGATTTGCTTCAGGCTTCAGCTTAGTAGGAAAGTGTCCATTTTCTGAACACATTACAGATTTTACAAGATTTCATTCAAATTAGATTTCCACAGTATTAGTCACCCTCACCAATAAATAAATAATTAAAAAAAACCCCAACAAATATAAACAAGAAAACCCAACAACCCCACTAGGAATTACAACTCTGTTATTAACTGCCTTTTACTTAAAGAAAGACCTTTAACCACAGAATAGCCCAAATTAGTTCCACTACAGATAACTGAATTATCTACACTTGTGCATACACTTGCAGAAAACATAGGGAGAATAAAAAAGACATTTCTTTGTATTCTCCTTTCATTTGAGCTGAACCGCTTAATACAATCAGAGTCACAAAGCAGTGCCCTTTAATTGTCTCCTAAGGAGAAAATGGGATAAGTTTTAAGGCAAAAGAAATGGAAAGGGGAAATGGAAAGGAAGGGCTTAACCTTCACATGCAGAGAGATGAGGCAAATATCAACAAAACAAACCCCCAACTTTTGTTCTCAGTGCTCTATGATAAATTTAACGTACTGTAGAATTGAAATATTGCATGGGGATAGTTGTACTTGACTACAGGTAAAATGCTGCCATTATTACCAAAAGCACACTTGAAATCAGGATTACTTGACACACAGATTTATTAAAAAACATACGAAACACTTAATGAATACATCCTTGTCGAAAAATGCACCCACTATGCTGACAGAATAGAACAGTGTTTTAATTTGTGCAATGAAAAGAGCGTAGAAATGAACAGTTCATGTAAATTACTTGCAGAAAAATTGAAAATTTGCATAAGCTCCAGGTAATTTTTTGGGCACACGTGAAGATGAGGAAAACCTTCTCAGGGGACAGTGAGACAGAATATGCTTCAACTCAGTTGCATCATTTTCTTTAGGTTCCTAGAAATCCCCTACAGAATAGCCTTGACTTAATTTGGTAGCTGATCGAATCTTGTTTAGTTCACAGATCTGTAAGAGTAGGGATGAAAAATTACTTTTATGCATGTGGTCACTGCAAGGGAAGGTATTTGTTCCACAATGGACTTTACAGTGAGAAATACACAGCCAAATAGGAGGAAAATGAACATGAAAACTTACTGAAATGCACCCTTCCCTATCAGGTAGTAGACTTTTAATTATGAAAGTGTCATTAGACCAACATAACATATTTAAGAATATTTCAACATGAACTGTGTATCCTGAACATTACAAATACAATAGATCAAGGTAAGGGACAGAGTAATTCTAACAAATTTAGTGACAGGTTAAGATCAAGGGATGTCTTGACATTCTCCTCAGAAAGGTCAATCTACCAGGTCTGCAATGTAAAAATGAAGACTCTGCCATCATTGCCATGGCAAAAGGTCAGGCCCAAGCTGATTGGTGATAGAATTATCAAATTAACCAATCGATGCCAGTGAGTAATAGATGTAAGCAATCCTCAGGGAGAGCCCCAGGGCAAATGCCAGCTCATCAATAACACATTGCCTAGGAAAAGAAGATCCTCTCTTCAATCCATGTCCTTCACATTAGCAGTGCTATGAAGGAATTAAAAAAAAAAAAAAAAAAAAAAAAAATCTCGAAAGCAACAGCTTTAAATATGCTCCCAGACTGTACACAACATGCAAATATTTTTCCAAAGCAACTTCCATTCCATGCAGTGGTAAATAAAAGCAACTAACAAAGCAAAGAAAGGATTTCTCCATGCCTCCTATCTGAGTAGGTATATTCAAAGACCTAAGGATTTTCATTCATGCCTGACACCAGTAGAGACTTTATTAGGAATTCTATTTTACCTGTGGCAGTTGCAGATACATAAATCTCAGGCTTGCTTGTGTGGCAACTTCAGCATATTAAAACACGGAGTAGATTACAGTTATTCTTGTACTGAGGATTTTAAACACCAGGTGTAGCAAGCGTTTGAAGAATGTTGTGGCTCCAAGTAATATTTTAATGCGTTCAATATATGTGTGTATCTGTTTGGTTTTACGCTGTCTGCCATATGGTTCAGAAGGTTATACCCTGCAGAAGCTCTCTGCGAGTCCTCAGGAAAGCAGAATACTTCTTTCCATAAGGGATGGGGCTTCAGGCAGGCAAAACTGAACAGAGAAAAACCCTGAGCTCTTGATCTCAAGGGACGTGCAATCAGTGCAAGAAAAGAGAGTGAACCCCATTTCTAGACATGGTGGTTATATAAGATCAGTGGGACTGTCTTAACTTTGATGAACGTGTTAGGCATTGGGAAAGGTGAAGTGCATAAAAGCTGCTTTATAATTCAAACTTTTTTCATCCCTTCAATCATTGTATTTCTAAGTATAAAGAATGATGATTTAAAGACCCCAGCCACTAGTGAAATTTCTCAAGGAGAAATTTCTCAAGTGAAATTTCTCAAGGAGAAATGCATAATTGGAGCAGTAAAAGTCTCCAGAGCACTGCAATGGGATCCCACAAGATCAGCTCTGGAAGCTACTGAGGCTTTGTCTGCATTGTGAGAGGGCAGCAAGCTCCCCTTGCCAGAACGAGAACAAGGCAGTGATCTGATCCCTGTTGGGTGCACTCCACTGAGACACAAGAAAAGTAAAAGTACACCTTCTGCAAGTGGGTGGGCCAGAGTCAGCACTTTCAATGTGACAGAGTCCCTGCTCAAATAAGCAACAACTGCATGGGGGACAAACATAATATCCTGCAGACTGCTTCAGTATTCCTTGCTCCTTCCACTATCATTCATGCTTCAAAGAAAGGCAGGTAGTGATCTTTGCACACTGATCCAGAGCGATACCATTTTGCCATACTTTTTAGCTCAAAAATGTTAGAAAGGACCATTTGCTTGCATGTGTTCTGTCCAATTATTCGAAGTTTTTATTCCTGTTCTTGCCCTGTATACACACACTGCTCTCAGTTACTACCGTTCAGGTGTTATTCCTACTTTTCCTTACATAGTTCCGGTTCCGAGAATCTTAATTTAGCTCCAGTGATGTATCTATTATCATGGCAATATGATATTGCTATTATCACAGTAGGAATGGTAATATCGTAGCACTCAGAGTAAGAATCCATTCTGCCATCAAAAAGCATGTGTTACTCCTATTACTGTTAATGGGAATTATGCACATGTATCAATGGCAGATCAGGTCCCTAAGTGAGCACAATTATAACCCCTACTGTGAAATTCTCTGAATGCTATTTTCACATTGCTTTTATTATAGATGTACATAACAGTATCAAAAAAAGTCTAACTCATTTGAATAGGATACCCATTTGAATATGAGCTAGTTTCAGTAAAATTTAAATTGCATTCCTTTCTAAAGAAACCCTTCTGATATTTTTGATGCTTAATTTTCCCCTAATGCATTGTTTAAAATTCAGTTAATATTCTCCCCTCAAGAATTGCAAAAAGCATAGAAGCATCTAAGAGCATGTATTTATCTGTAGGAGGTGCAGAGTTTTACAGCAAACTGTTAGTCCACTGACAAAGGAGGAATAAGTGAGTGTGGTGCCTCTAAACACAGTACAGCACTGTTCATTTGCTGCTTTACTGTCAAGTCTTTACTATCAAGCCCTGTGCTATCTTCTCTATAACAGTAGGGTTGGTATTGCCTCTTTTTAAACACTTGAATTTTTATTTTTACCTTTTATCTGATCTGCAGTTTAATGAGCACTAGCAGTCAGATCTGTAATTTCAGTATTTCCTTAAATATTTAAAAACCTGTCAGGATAACTACCATGGCCCATGGAAGCTCTGTCTGCTGGTGTGTTAAGCAGCAGCTCTCACTGGTGGTTTTACACATCAGCAATTCTTATCCATCATAAAGAATTATGCCTAGGTTTATCAGAAAATAGAATGCCAACTGTTCCCAAATTGGTTAAAGTAGAAGTAGTAATGACACTATAGGATTTATTTATGAAAGAGCAGGAGGCTTGTATCTGAATTTGGATGATGTAGACACCCCACCCCTGGAAGTACTCAAGGCTAGGTTGGGTGGTGCTTTGGACAGCCTGGTCCAGTGGAAAGCGTCCCTGCCCATGGCAAGAGGGTTGATGCTAAACAGTCTTTTAGGTCTCTCCCAGTCCAAAACAATCTGTGATTCCAGTTTCCAACAATAAGCAAAATGAAAAGACTGGATTGCTTTATATAATTAAAACTGCAAATTGGAAAAAGTACATATTGTAAACTATACATTGAAAAAAACCTCAAGTGGGGTGTACAAATTTCTTAATATAACATGACTAAATATTTTCAATAACATTTTAAATATTTTAAAATGACTTTCAAATTCTAATACAGTGATTAAAGATGATAAATCTATTATGAGCAGTTCTGTTTAAAATTATTTAGGGGCTCTAAAACAAATTAAACTTATTACTATAAACTTCTACAGACCAGGAAGATTGACATATGAGTTGCCTGAACAGCATAACAGAACATTGTATGAATATTATGATATACTGGCCTTCGTAGGGACTTCATTGCACTATGGACACACATACAATATAAAACAGTACTTAAAAAACAAATATAAAAACTATCAGGTTTTAAGACAATACTGAACTTCCATAAACCTAATTAACCTGATGTGTAATAAAATTCATATACATTTTTTATGTAGCAATTCACTACTAACTCTATTTTAAACTCTCAAAGCTCTGGGATACTAGAATCTGATGGAATGACTTACTTTGGATTGTGCTGCTGTATTACTCCAATTGCTTTTACAGGCTGTGAATTCACATGCAACCTCTCCTATTTTATTAGTATTAAAAATGACATGACAATACAATGAGATCTGGTTTCTGATGCTGTAAGTGAGCTGTCACCCTTCCCTCAAACCTTACAGAAATATGGAATATCTGACCACCTTTGAACAAGTGCTTGTGGTTCTAGATTAATGAACAGCATTAACAAGGCACTGATGTGAAAAAATACATCCCGCTTACTATATCATCATATAGTACTTGACAGTCCTAGGAAAAAAATTAACAGAGAGAAAGCTAATAGTCAGAAAAAGTCAAACCAGTTCTCCCCCACCCAAAGATAGTTTCAGGCCTATATAAATACCTCATTATTGTTCTCAAGAGAAAAAAAAATGCCTAAATACTGATATTATTATTACTGTATTATCATTATCACTGTCAAATATAGAAACTGTAATTTGATAATATAGAATTATTCTATAGAATAATATAGAAACTTGATAAAAGAAATCCCTACATGTAATGGAATGTTCTTTACTTATGTATGGTATAAATATACACTGCATATGTCACTCAGGAAAGGGTGAACAAAATCTTTAGTATCTTATTACTGTTTTATGAAAAGAGGACTTCTTATTATTTTCTTAGAAAAGGGATATCAGCATATCAACTGTTGATACTCTGATATCAGAAAGTATCAACAGAGCATAACAATCCCTAAACAACATCCCTAAAAACAGTGATGCTTTTTGATGAACTGAAAGTAATTCTGATTAAAACTCCTATTGTGCAGAATGCTACTGTAAGATTTCTTAAATATATGGAGAACGCTGGGTTTGCAGAGATGAAAAAAAAAAAAATAAAAAAAATCAATAAAAAGCAGCTCAGCAATGCTGAGAGACTGAATAGATATACACATTGTTTAAACCTCTGACTAAAATACTACTGCAAAACAAGCATGTACCACTCAGCAGGAAATACACGAATCTAATCACCCACCCTAATTCTGAACCCAGCCAACTCATAATATTTTCTTGAGGTTATTTCTCAAAGCTTAGAATTGTAGCATTTTCTTGTGTGCTGGATTCAAAGTTCAGCCACTGCTAAAACCCAGAAAGTGGCAACTTTTTGGTTTGTATCTTACATTCAGATATGAAAAATGTGAATTACTTTCAGCTGTGAATGTCATTACGATGTGAATACAAACTACAATACTCAATACCTCCCAATGAACACCTCATGAAATATAGTATTTTTTTCAAAAGCAGCATTATAAACACTATTAATATTCAGAACTTTGGCAATTTTTTTCTCTATTTACTGATTTTTTTTCTACTGTAATTTTGTTTCAGAAGTACATTCATTGATCACAAGCTCCTATAGCCATCACTGTCAGCCAGGGATGTTCTATCAGCAAGCCTACTCTACAAAGTATATTTAAGGAATTACTATTTGAAATAAGCTAAATTTGATTTTGTGGAACATGTAACACTGTGCAATTAAAGAACCAAAAACTTATAGAAATATCATTGATTCCTATCATTCAATAGGAAAAATATGTTTATTCCAGTCCACCTACTTTTTAAGAGGCCAAAGAAACACGAAGAAGAGAGAAGCAAAAAAAATCTCATGAGTATTTTCTTGATGCTAAACATTAACTGTACACTGTACAACAGTTGAATTCACATAGGAGATGTATTAATGGCAGTATAAGTAAATTGACAGGTAAAATTAATCAATTCAAACTGTATTTATTTCTCTGAATATCATAATGAAAGACTGATATATTTTCAAGGTTAACACGTTGAAAGTGTAAAATGAAGGCAATCAAACATAGAAATCTAAATATTGCTAAACATCAATAGGATTTCATCATTAAACTTCCTCAGCATTTTCTGAAAATTACCAATGGAAGAAACACACAGGATTGAAAGCTACTTACAGTCACATCTCGTAGTTCTTAGTACAGCTACTACGTCTGCACTTCCAAATAGTACAGCTCAGTAGGAGTGCTCTGCAGAGTGAAACAGGTGGTGCTGAGGACCTTGTGTTTCACCTATCAGCATTTCAGAGGGCTTTACTTCACACTAGGTCTAGGCTGCTTCTAGAAACTCAGTAATAGACATTAACAGCTGCAGCCTGTTAGGCAGCACTTTGGGAACACATGTGCTTTAGTTTCATCCAAATGGAATCTAGTTCAGGTGCTTCAGAACTGCTTCATAATGTGAAGAAAAACATGGTATGTGGGGATGATGGGAATCACTTCAAAATTGTACCCCTAATCAGAAATAAAACACTACTCTACTTTCAAATTTTGGCAACTGAGCATACATACACATACCCCTATGAATCCACTAGGTTTTATCTATTATACCGCATATCTGCAAAACAGTATTTAGATATCTGCTTTTGAAAGAAATCATTTGTATACACCATATTCATTCAGAGATTCTGAACCTAAAATGGTTTCCTGCAAAAAAGCTTGTAACTTTTCAAAATGAGGTTTTACCCTATTTATGATGCACTTGTACTTGGTTCTTTAAAAAAAAAAGAAAAAAGACATCTAATTAGTCTCTGCCTCTTAGAATATCTGATCTACTAAACAAAATAGGTGAAGTTCATTTTGTATTCTTCCTTTAAGATATTACTGTATACTCTATTAGCTCACAGTTAATATAAAACATTGTCATATCTGCTCCTGAAAGATAGTTTCCCTTCTCTTTCATTATTTTCAATTGTTTTTATTGTTCTTTTATGTATGGCATTACAAAGCAAATAGGTAAATTCATAAACAAAGCACGACAGTGTAACAGTGTGATAATAATGGGTGACAGTATCTACTTGTTTACCTCACTGAGCCATTGTGAGCATTAATTAGTTAATGGCCATAAAGCACAGTGTACACATAAAACACTTTACAACTGCTACATAATATTACATATGATATACAGAGCAATGCCTCTATTGCACGTGGCATAAAGTGGAAGCACTCAATCATTATATTAACCTGAGTCTTTCAGGTAGTAGAAACAGACACAGTGAAATAATGGTTGACTGCTTCCCAAGTATCATTAAACCTTTTAGACAGTTATTCTCTTGGCGTGTATACTTTCAAGCCTGTAAGTAATAGGCACCAAGTATCACTAGTAATCTAAGGTAAAATTGCAAAAACATTTCCCAGTTCCCCACATTAATCTCAATAGCTTGAATGCTATGAGTGTTTATTGGCTTCCTGGTACATCTGTTGGCTTACTGGGATTCTGGGACTAAGTGGCAACAATAAGATACAGTATTGAAAATAAAACCTGTTTCCAGAAGTGAATGTGGATAAACTTTTACTAGGAAGTCAAGCAGCTTCCTCAGCACCCTGGAATACCACTAAGAACAGTACAATTGAAATTGCACAAGATATAATGGCATTAACTACCATTTTGGGGCTATGTTTAGAGCAAATTTATTTAGTAGTCCACATTCATGCAGCACCTAGCATTATCTTAAAGCTCACAGTTCTCTGAACCCCAAAAGTAATGCCTCCTACTTATTTCCATGGAAACCGCAGCAGATACAAAGAGCACAATAACACTTTGATACAGCAAATTTTCAGCTACAAAACACTCTTTTTCAACATAGTCACTCACCACTAGCTATGCATTTTTGCCAGTAATGAACAGTAATGCACTCATAAGAATCTGCATGGCTGTCCAGAACTTGGCTTGTCCTCCATATTGCTGTCACAACTGCTGAAACACACCACTCACAACCTCACTGTGCTCACAACCATTGATGCTTTCATTGAAATGATCAATGAAAGCCACTGGGTGCCTTTTTTTTCTGCATTTAGGAATTCGATGACAAACCTTTGCTTCATATACACTTCCATGTCAGACACCATTTTGTCAGACTGCCTCTGTGTTGCCATCTATCCCACAGCAACAAAATGTAATGGGATACTGGGAGGAAAGTTCAATCTCTACTGACGTACCACAAACATCCACCCCTGGCATTGTGTGTCAACAATGAAATAGGAAGCGTTACTTTTGGAACAGCCCTCATGTATTAATATTGACATTAACAGAATATATAAACTGTACATATATAAATGTACATGCTTTTGAAAACAAGTTCCAGCTTCTGCGTATTAATAAGGTGCATGCAATATTCTGGTCCTGTCTTAGTTTCTAATACTGAACTTTATACAGTTTGGGCAGCATTCATGGAGGTAGGGTCTTCTCTGTAAGCTGAAGGAGTTGTGAAAAACATTTCTAAAAAATTCCAGAATTAGATAAAATACTGAATTTTAATTTTCTTTGCACATATGAATTTAATTTTTCTTACATTCACATACGAATTTAATAATTTTCTTTACACATGGGGGTTGGCCTTGATGATCTCTGGAGGTCCCTTCCAACCCCTACAATTCTGTGATTCTGTGATATAAATTTGAAAGGCTTGCTGCTAAAGAGCTAACTTCAGTGGAAGTTTAAAAGGAGGAAAAATTGGTTAATCTTTCCAGTGGAACACTGAGAATGGAACTACTGAGGTATTTTGGAATGCAATCCCTGGAGTTAGTATAAATTTAAATCATTTTAAATTTGGTAAAAGATATTTCAACTACAGCTCAATGAAATACAAGAATTTCCCCAGTGACACAGATGTCCTTCACAGAGTTTATACCTCGAGAACTCCACTGATCCTAGTGAAACATCTTTTTGCTAATTTTGAGTCTCAAGCTAATCCAAGTAGGGAATGTGATTCCATTATACCGGGATTCATAATGATAATATAGGATTTCTTGCCAATGTGATTTGTTAAATCATTCAGGGACAGATATGCTAAGAGTCTGGGTCAAAGTCATAACAGATGAATGCAGGTACAAACCAGTTGACAAGAATTATCACATAACTAATTAACTGAATTCAGCAGTATTTATTATATTTCTTGTGCTCGGTGTTGCTACACAATTATTAACCAATCTTCTTGTATGACTAACTTGAAAATATTCTCACCCCATTGACAATACAGATAATAAGCAATATCCTAACATTTCACATGTTAAGGCTTCCAAGACAATTCTTTCTAAAAATGTTAGGCATTCATTGCTAAGATCCAGAATAAAAAAGATATCAGATTTTCATTATGCTGATGTTAACTGAAAATAAAACAAACTACTCTGGATTTGAATGAGGCTCCACTGCTGTTTGCAGCAGAACTACTTATTGCAATGGGATCATTGTTTGACCTCTTTCTAAAATTCTATTAATTTATTTTCCTTTTTGGTATATTAGTAATCCGTCAATATTTCTAAACATACCACTCAGAATACTTTATCGAAAGTGTCTACTGCAAAAGCAACTTTGTTAATGCATATAAATGCACATAACAAATGAATTCTTCTTTCTCTAATTTTGCACAGCACTGAGTTACCAGCTAATCTGAGTATAAATACACAATATATCCTGTGACAGCAATGTCTTCACCTGCTTGAGAATTTCTGTAGGGCTGGGCACATTCCTCTAATTTAAACATGTAACACAGAAATACTGCAGGACTACAACTCAGACTAGAAGTGAAGCCACCTGATGCATAACTAATTAGATTCGCTTAGCAGGTAGGTACTATTTACCTGATTCCTTTAAGAAAAGGTATACTTCTATAAGATGACTACTTCTCAGAACAAACAAACAAAAAACCCCTATGACCAGAAACCTCAATCCAGCTTATTTATTCTTTCAGTGTTCAGCTTGTGAACTTATATTTCTGCTTCACAATAACAGTTGTGTGTAGGTAAGTTCCTTCATTAGGTAAGTTCCACTAAATATCTAACTGCAGTAACAAATTTGTACTTATCTACATTACAAATTCAGCCCTTACAGAACCATTTTCATTGCTTTGGTAACCACATACTCTCTAGAACTCATATGCTAACATATGTGAGAAGAGCCTGTAAAAAGAAAAGCAAAACCAAACTCTATTTCTGCATTACCTTGTCTCCCAATTCCCAGCACTCATTTCTGGTGAACTAATTTTCTCCTTTACCTTCTGTCTTCTGCAAATATATTTGAAGAATTCTTTATCTTTTGGTAATATATTCCACAATGCAACATTCAGTATTTCTTTTAGTTCTTGTAATTATCCTTTTAATTTGCTTCTGCTTCGGCTTACAGATCTCCCAGTCCTCCCCTAAACAGACTGCTTACATTTCCTTAAAAGTCTTCAGTTTATTACTTGTACTAATCTATGTTGCTTTTCCCCACTTAACTAGATTGGCCTCCGTGGCTTTCTATGATTTCTTTTCTTAAGGTTTCTATTATTCTGTCTGCGGTGTTAATATGTGAACTTGGTTGTAAATACACTAATGCTACCCTTTATAGTTAGATAGGGTGATACTACATTTTAACATGGGCTTAGATTTATATGCAAACTTTTCAGCAGTTAAATAACAAAATATATACAGATCAAGCAATTGACAGTTCAACCATTAGCTCCAGCAGTTCAATATTAGGACCACCTTCAAGAAAAAAAGGAAAATGGGAGCAAATGGAAGTGACAAGCCTGCTCTGGAATAACTGGTTCTACCTACAGCGGCCTCCTAACAATTTTCTAGTGTCATATTAATTCCTCTACAAAATGGAGGAACAAATGAAAATTGATCACGACCTTTTAGTCTACCGCTCAATTCTGAACCTAGTTCCACATTGCTAGAGCAGTCTTTGCAGACAATCATATCCATGAAATTTACAACTGCAACCAAAACAGAGGAGCTCTATTCACACAAGTTGCTATTGCATCACAGTTGCACATTGTAGAGCACAAGTATAAAAATAAATTATAACTAAATGATGATGTCTTTTACAAGAAGTGAAGTCTTCCAGTTTGTATTCAAAGACAAAGATATTTTTTGATATTTAGTTATTATTTCTCTATTGTGATTTTTCTCTGGAAATCATTCTAGTTGTACTTAAGCGCCCTCACTAAAACAGAAATAAATAAACAGAAAAAAACTATTTAAGTAAATCATAGAAATCTTTTTCAGTCAATGATGTAATTAATTATTGCATTTGGTCGACATTGAACGTGTTTGTTTTTCTCTTTGGGAAATGAATAAAGAGAAAATAAATGCTAAACAGTTAACAGACAAAGCTCAGTATCACCTGTGCAGCCATGTAAATTTTGGGCATCTTTAACTTTACATGAGTGGCATTAAAAAGTCTCTGATTAATACCAAAAAAATGTTGCAATTCCTCTTCCTTACTTTCTCCTTAAACTTTAAAAGATATTTTATGTGGAGATTTGAGATAAGGTGGTAAAAGCAGAGAAACAGAAGATATACATTTCGCCACAAAATTACATTAAAAAAATGGATTTGTATTGCTATCTTCTAACCAACTCAGAAGGAATTGGACACAATCCAATTTGTCATCACTTATTCACAAACACATTGCTTATACTGTGGTTTTTTTTTTTGTTTTTTTTTTTTTTTTTTAATTCTTATTCACGATTTACCCAATTATATCTATCCTTATTAGACCATTGCTGAAGGCAGCAAGACAGTTCTGGCTAAGGAAGTCCCATAGCTTAACTTAATCCTATTATCTCTAGATAAATGCGGACACATAGACTCTAGATGGCCAAATTCAGCTCTACTCTCCCTTCCCCATGAGGGAAAATGCAGTTCCTCATCCCTATGCCTGATGTAATTAAGATTTGGAAATATGCCCATTCCAATCCTTACCCAGTATAAACATCACTGTCAATGTTGAGAAATGAACTGCAGTTATGATGCAAAGGGTTGACACTTTAGTGACATTTAATGAGTGTTAGGCCTTTACAGTGGTTCAACCATATGTGGCTTATATTTTCTGGAATTTAAAATGCCTTTCTAAAAATATAATAAGAGAAAAGGGAGTATAATAAGAGAAAAAAAATTGATGCTATTGACAAGCAAAGACTTATCTCAACAGTATTTGGATAGATATAAATTACCATTAAATTATTGCAATATATGGAATTTTACACAACTGTAAAAACAAAGTGAATAGTAAAAAAAGGATCAATAGTAGAAATAAAGCAATTAATGAACTGACTCTGTCAAGGTAATAAAACTCATAGTGTTTGTACCTGCACAGAAACAAATACACATACACAACAAATACTTGTACTTTCTATCTGAAAAGTAAAAAAGAAAAGTCTGATAATACCATATTGCTGAACTATGATCTCCATTCCATGCTTAAACTTTATATTGTCCTTCAGTCATGTCTTTTTCTTTGAAAGCACACCTGCATTCTTCCTGCTCATCTTCCTTTACTTAGCTTTTGTAGAGTAAATGGCAAATACAAATACACCTGTATATGTATACCTGTATACATATATATGTCTATATATATAAAGGTATATATGTATGTATATTTAGGCAATTAAAGCAATCAGCATTCTTTCCCATGCAGACCTTTCAATTTACTTTCATCTTGTTCTACAATTCTTTAGCTATACCAATCTTAGCTTTTGCTAAAGAGAACATGTTAACCATACCAACTGGTTTCCAGATTGAGGGGTGATTTTATTATCTAATGAAGTATCTGCTAGGCTAGGACAACTAAACTAACATCCTCCAGCAACCTAAGTCAGATTTTAACCTCAGTCTCCAGAGGTGAATGTTTTGTGCAGTTCTAATAACACAAATGTTTAAATTTGTAATCAGACATCCATGTAGGACTGGCTGTTTTATTTACCATGAGCTCAGCTGAAAGGTTCCTAGGGACTGAAGATAGTTGGGTTGTAATCCTGTCATTTGGAGACTTAATATTTTTATATTATCATGATATTAGCATAATTCTGATCTCTATTTTGCAGCATTTTATGCCACTCAAGCACTACTTTGTACGCTGTTCTCGTAGTGTATAGCATCAACAAATATTCACACATCATCCCCTATTTTACCAAACATTTGGTATGAAGTATTAAGCCTGATTTAATGTTATTAGTGCCTCAGAACAGTGCAAACTACATGAATGTAGGCACTCATCTCTCAGTTTACCAGAATATTGCCATAAAATGTTAGCAAATCACACAATCACAGAATCACAGAACTGTAGGGGTTGGAAAGGACCTCTATAGATCATCAAGTTCAACCCCGCTGCCAAAGCAGGTTCCCTACAGTAGGTCGCACAGGTAGGCATCCAGGCAGGTCTTGAACATCTCCAGAGAAGGAGACTCCACCACCTCCCTGGGCAGCCTGTTCCAGTGCTCCGTCACCTCACTGTAAAGAAGTTCTTGCGCACATTTGTGCAGAACTTCCTGTCCTGCAGTTTCCGGCCGTTTCCCCTTGTCCTGTCTCCACTCACCACTGAAAAGAGTCCGTCCTTGCCATTCTGCCCCCCACACCTTAGATATTTATAGACCTGGATCAAGTCCCCTCTCAGTCTTCTTTTCTCAAGGCTGAACAGACCCAGTTCACTCAGCCTTTCTTCATAGGAGAGATGCTCCAGGCCCTTCACCATCTTTGTGGCCCTCCACTGGACTCTTTCCAAGAGATCCCTGTCTTTTTGGTACTGGGAGCCCAGAACTGGACACAGTTCTCTAGATGAGGCCTTACCAGGGCTGAGTAGAGGGGGAGGATCACCTCCCTCGACCTGCTGGCCACGCTCTTTTTAATGCACCCCAGAATGCCATTGGCCCTCTTGGCCACAAGGGCACACTGCTGGCTCATGGCCAACCTGTCGTCCACCAGGACACCCAGGTCCCTCTCTGCAGAGCTCCCCTCCAGCAGCTCATCCCCCAACCTGTACTGGTGCATGCAGTTATTCCTCCCCAGATGCAAGACTCTACACTTGCGATGGGTGATAAATGTTTCTTCTCTCTTTCCCTTTTCAATTCTTCCTTCTGGATGCTCTGCCTCTACCCAGAAGGCTTGCTAACTAATGCCATCTCAACTCAAAGGTCAACCATCACAGTTTTTCTCCTAGCCCAAGCTGCAACTGGACAACTGAGATAAACTCAGCTGGATCCCTTATTAAAACTTGTCTTGAAGTAATATCAAGCTTTTGGTAGTCTAGCATTTGGATTCAATTTTGAATATTTTTTTTGAAACAAAAGAATCAGAGTAAAACCTGACAATTTATGGCAAAACCAGATGCTTGCCCCTGTTTTATTAAAGAAAATATGAGAAGTAGCAATATTATCATCTGTTACATAACAGTCTGTATCTTTATAAGGAAATGCTTTATTTTTTGATTCTGAAACTGTAAGAAAGATAATTAAATTAATGCTGACCTTTCCTCTTAAACAAGTGCTACTTCAGATACTCCTTTTGCAAAAGACCAAACTGGCAGTGCCAGAGACTAAAAGCCTCCATTTTTTATACAGAGCAAACATGTCTTCTCTCACAGGTTGGCTACATAATATGTTCAAACTCTGCATGCGGTATTGATTCATTCTGATTTTTCAGCTCCTAATATTTGTAATATGAGTCAAGAAAAGGACAGTCTGAAGGTATTTATGGTGATTGCTTCATGATATGGACACCTGCCAACAAATGAGTTCATTCCTTCAACCATTTCTTACTTATGTGTGATCAATATCCAGGCTCTCTAGCAATAACCTTGCATCTATAATTGATACTGTTTATTGGCCCATGGTGCTGTGTACAATAAAAGGAGTAAGAAAGGGCTGGTATAATAAATATTCACCTCAAGAAAAGGTCTGCTGGAAATGTATCAAATAAAGAAACAAGATAGCATAACACCTGGTCTGAATAGATGATGTACTGGTCTAAGAATATAAAATCAAAAACAAATGAACAAAAAACCATATTATGGAGAGGTTAATTTCCAAGAAAACAAAAAAAAAGAAAAAAAGAAAAAAAAAAACAATCAAAGCTGATTAATGAATGGTTTATTAATGAAGTCCTGAGAACAGACTGCATTAAGTGGTTGTTGTAATCCACCTGCCCAGATGCAGAGAATTAGCAACTGAAGAGAACTAAATACACATCCCATTACCACCCAGGTGAAACAACATCTCATGACTTTATGCAAATATGAACGAATACATAAAAAGGAGAAGAAAGGTACCTGGGCAATATCAAAGTATATGTGAGGTTTTGGCTGTAGTGTTTTAATGGCTTGTTTACACAGATGACAACATCTAAAAATATCTTTTTCTTCCATGAAATGCCACACTTATTAAATAATCTGAAGAAAATTAGGGTGAATTAACAAAAATAAAACATTGCGCAAGTCTTGTTTACACTAGGAATGAGAATTTTGAAATGAAGAATTTTGGAATTGTAGATTAATATTTATTTGCTTTCACATCTTATTCTAATCATAACTCTCCTCTTAATTGGCTTAGTTAACTTATGAAAACAAATTTAGATCAGAGAAATTGACAGACAGTCATTGAGGAGAGGATATTACAATTTAAAAGCATGAAGAATAGTAGTATAAATGATATATATTCTACTATTAAGCAAGTCACCATAAAAGTGAATTACAATAAGCACAGATTGAATGCATTTTACTGTGTCAAAAATAATTTTATGTAATGTGTAAACTTCATGTTTCATAGTCATTCTTAGTAACATTACTTTTCTTCTCTCATTTTCTTGTCGAAATGTATTTTAAGTATGTGGTTTTAGAGAGTTAATTCATACATTCATTTAAGCACCTGCACCTTTTTGGTACGAATACATATTATCAGAAATCTTTCTAGCTCACGAACAAGTTTATATGCATTTTTGCAACATTTCTCTCCCCAAAAAAGTAGTGAAGAAAGGCATTGAAAAGCCATGGTTCTTTGGGAATTTTTTTGTTTGTTTCAAACTTTTTGTTCCTTATCAATGAAGTCCAGCCACATAAGAGTTAAAGAAAAAAATGTTTAGATGGGTATGCAACCTAGGAAGAATAGAAGGAGAATACAATAAGACATTAATAAAGGTCACCTTGAAGTTAACTTAGAAGAATACAATTGTTCTTAAGAAAACAAACCTGGTATTGCTGTTCGTCTTACAACTGTTTATAACACTGAAATTTCTGACCTATTTAAACCAAATATGAGAAAAGAACAGATGTCTCAAAGATAATCCACTTCAATGAGTTCCATGAAAAAGTGCCCATGCAAAGGAGAATGACCTCAACTCTTCTACCTCTAGAGTCTACAGGCTGTACATGGGAGTACGTGATAAATATATTAAACTGCATTAGCTTCATTGTTAGAATTACTTATTTCCTTCGCTTCTTTTTTTTTTTTTTTTCATGGTAGTAACTTATCAGTAAATTATTTTCTATGTAACCATGTTTGTTTCTTAGAATTTCACTGACAAGCAAAGTCTCGTATCCCAAGCACTAACCAGTGAATCCTTTGGCTTGGCTTGGCTTGTGCTCCCTCCTGAAGTATCTGCTAATTTTCAAGGCACATGATAATAACAGGCACTAATAAATATATGAACATGAAAAAGAAAACATTTTGCATTCTCTCTGCAAAGGGAGGATTGAATTGCTTTTGAATCTGGTGCTGATTAGTAGCTCTCTTCAGAAATCCCCTTTGAATAATCAAGTAACATTTTGGTTTTACTGAATTAAGAAAGCTACTTGTATCATTGAGAAATTCTTTCTCAATGAGTCATAGTTTTCACAGGAAGTTCTACTGCTTTTACCAATGTAAAAATATATATATATATTAAAAATCAACTTTGAGATATCTTCAAGTTATCTGTGTAATAAATAAAACTACTGGGTCTCCAATCCTGCACTACATCATCATCACTGGAACTTGCTCTGGGTTAAATCCAGAAAGATGGCCTTTCTTAAATGGCCCCAAACTTAGAACTTGTGAAATTACGGATATAAATATCATACGTTCCAAAAGAGTGAATAGATTTTCACACAGAACTAAAAGCCAAGATTTAGACAAAGCAAGCAATAGAGATCAAATCACTGTCTGGACTTGTGTGGATTCTTATGTGTGGCTTTGACATTAATCTCATGAACTCAACAGTATAATCTAGAAGCTCCCATTAGTCTCTATTATCTGTATGCCAGCAAAAAACAGGTCTTTACAAAATTCTGTGGTGAGCTGAGAATCTGACTCGGATCTCATAGATGCTGGATGCATGAAGTACTGAGGAATGTGATCAGCTCAACCAAGATCTGTTATTTGCACTCTGTGGAGTTCCCAGACTAAATTCTAGTACTTTCTACTATACATCAGAATAACACTTTCTACAGAATGCTTCATTCTCTTTTTAAGCATTCAGAGTGAACTTTCCTTTTTGGCTTGCTAGCTGAAGCCTGACCTATCCACCTTCTGGAGGTATGCCAATATAGGATGAGCAAGGTGCAAACTGACCTGTGCAGAGGTCACCAGCACTTGAAAAGAAAGGGTGATCAGATAGTACACTCAAGAGGAAACCCCTCACCATCTAACCAACTAGATGGAATTTACATGGATTATCATAGATCAGAATTTTAGAAGGAATGTCAACATGTCAAATTTTCTTTAAGAGAAGGCAAGAAGTTCATCAAAACATTCCAAGGGCTTTAGTTAGCATAACACTTTCTGCTCTGAGACTTAAAAAGGTCTACAAATGCTTCAAAAGAGGCATGTTCTGTCAGATCATTCAAAAGAATTTAAATTTTTGGATAAACGTTCTCATAGTCCAAACATTGTTTATGAATCCTGTACTTGTTGCCATTCCAGGGTTGAACATGTTTATCTTAGATTGGACAGAGATACTTCATTGTCTCACCTCCTAATCTCATATAGTTCACACAAGTGCATTTCTTCCATCCATCTGCAGATTCTCGATGTTACATTTTAGCTTTGTATTTCTTTTTTTCTCAATTCAATAAGACAATAAGTTTCTAAAGTACGATTGTACTCTCATGCCTTATTCAGTATTCAGTTATTCTTAATAGGTATAGGCCATAGCTCAAAAATTTTACAACTTGCAGACATTTGCTTTGTTGCACAGGCTTTCTTGTGTGAATTTACTGAAAGGCTACATTGCATTCCATTTGCAAGTGATGTTTCAGCATCATGATATTAAAAATGTTATTCCTTGACAATGACTGGTTTTCTGTGACATAAAACAACATCTTTAAAAATCTGACAATCTCAGAAAGAAAATGAGGACAGAAACATCCAAATTTGTTACAAATTTAAGAACAAAAGCTGATAAGAGAACAGAAATTCTACTACAACTTGAACAGAGATGAAGTACTACATAAAAAAATAGTTAGCACTGCGCTGCATGTTGTAAAATGATACAAACCTTTTTTTCTATCAGCAATATTTTTTTCTCCTTCATTAGGCTTACGGTATTATTCAGGGTATTATTACTTTTGCTTATGTTGCTATTTGAAAAAAAAGTAATCTAAGGTAAAGGATACCGCTAGAACTTCAGGCTTTAATGACTTTGTATCTACTTTTTATATTTTAAAATACATTTTAAACATATTTAAATCCATTTAGTAACCTTGTTCTTCACAGTAATGCCCTATACAGTGCTTCATTTTTATATATGTACATATTTTCATGGATATAAAGTATATTTCATATGCATATATTTATACTTTAAAGTATATTTAATATACTTTATATAGTTATCTTTCCTTCATGTACAGATGTTCACATGTTTATTTATTAATTCAACTTTTAAGCCTTTCACAAATAAAATGTATTCTACTATTTATATTAAAGCTTTTGTAAAGGCTCTGTACACTCAGTTAGCTAGTCTGTTGATGTTTTTATGTATTCAAATTTTCTGTATCATTTGGCATGCAAACCCCCCAAAAGATTCATTAAATAAATAGTGGGGACACAGTCACATTACTTAATCCAACAGAATGACCCCACTGCCTTGTTAAAATAGCGCTAAGGCTCTTTCTAACATCTCTGCAATTATGTTAGGTTAGAGCTGAATCAGATCATCTTTTAATCTTACATTTCCAAGAACTACAGTTTGAAAATACTGAAGATGTTTAAGGAAAAGATTTCCTCTTTTATGTCTAATTCAAGTCTTTATTGTCAGGCACTTTGTTTATTTTGTGAGTATGATGATTTATCATACCCTGCTTACTCTCTTGGGAGAAATCAGAAACAACAAAGACAACTTTGAGAGATTTTAACTTTTGGAGAACACAGAAAATCATTAATTTTAAATCTACAGACTACTTATTGATTCCAATGCCTGATAAGCATTCAACACATGCTCTAGGTTTGCTTATATTAATACAATCACTGTGCTAACTTACAAAGAACATCTTTTGTGCTCCATTGTATGTGCTATTCAATACTTTGAATGAGCAAACAGACGGAAAGGGCCATTCTTTTATCTTAGCTCCATACCACACACCCCTATAGACTGAACTGTAGATTTTCATATTTGAGGAAATAACAATAAATTTTGCATTGTGTAGATTTTGCAGTATATCAAAAAGTATATGCCCCAAAATCTGAAATCTATTTGTAAGGCAAGACAGCAGCCCAGCAGTATCTTAACATTTTCACTAGAGAGAATGAAAAATGAGAATACATGTAGTAAAGATATCTAAAAACCTAATTGTGCTTGATAGAATGTATACAATGAAAACTACACCACAGAACTCAGGACATGTAAAAATACCAGAACTCATATACCAAAGACAAAACATTATGGACTCTACAGGAGCTTCCATTTATAACAAAGTTGATTTAATGGGGCTAATTTACTTCAGATTTGTGCAGTGGACTCCCTCCATACTTAAGATCTGCATCTGAGTTTGACCTTTGATCATAAGAGGAAGTCAATAATTTTGAGATGCAGTGCTGCCTTCTCTAGGGGAGGCTGAAGCGAACAAAAGTAGCCACGTTTACAGCAGAGACTACCTCAAAGCTCAAGAGATGAAAACTGCTGATAAATTATTGAGAGTCATCTACTTGCTTTGTTTAATACTGTGGGAGGATATCAATACTGAAAAACAGAACCAGAGGTAGTGGCAGATGAATGTGAAGTGGATGGGCATGACAGATTGCACAGCTACCCAATTTCCACAGCTGAAAAACTGCCACATAAATGTCCTATACAGATCATGATGTTTCTTTATCCTGCCAGGTGCTTCCTTCAGTCTAGGAGCAACACAACCATATTAATGCAATAAAGATGAATTTGCTTAGTGCTGAAAATAGAATGATAGAATCATAGAAAACTTTGATTTAGAAGGAACACTCAAAGGTCACCTAACCCAACTCTCCTGCAATAAACAGGGATACCTACAGCTAGATCAGATTGCTCAGAACCCAATCCAGCCTGATCTGGCAACTTGTCCCAGTGCTTCACTACTCTTCTCAGAAAATACTCCTATATCCAATCTATATCTCCCCTCTCTTCATTTGAAATCATTTTCCCTTGTTTTATCACAACAACCCTGCTAAAGCGTCTGTCCTATTCTTTCTTACAGCCCCCTTTTAGATAATGAAAGGCTGCTATCAGGTCTCCCCAGAACAGTATTAATTGTGTATCAACTACTTATTCCAAAGATATTCATTCCTATGTACTTACCACAGTAAATAAGTGAACGAAACATGCAAAATGAATACATTTTAAAGATACAATCACGCCTTCATCAAGGGTGTCTAGTGGCCTGTGACTACTACTACTTCTGTTTGACTTCAGGCATTTTACTGCGTGCCATGAAAAATTACTTTGTAAAAATGATAATTCTTAATTTCAACTCAGAGAACTCAATCCACTTTTTTCCCAATCCTCTCATACTACCAGGACAATATGGTTTTTCTTGGAATAAAGTGGGGGAGTTTATTCTTCTTAAAGAAACTGGTTTCTCTTTCAGAGTTTTATTGGAAGTTGCACATATACAGGAGGTATGAACAAGTCGTAACACTGAAACACTTACTTCTACTTTCAATGCATGGAGACCCCATGTCTAAACATGCACCTTTATATCACAGATGTGGCTAGACACTTAAAAACCCCATGCCTTTGTAACCATAAACTGGATTGAGTTGGAAGGGATCTTAAAGATTATCTAGTTCTAAATTCTCTGCCATAGGCAGGATTGCCAACCACTAAACCATGCACTAGATTAGGCTGCTCAGGGCTCCATCCAACCTGGCCTTGAATGCTGTCAGGGATGGAGCACCTATGTCTTCTTTGGGCAACCTATTCCAGTGCTTCACTGCCCTCTGAGAAAAATATTCCCCCTAACAGCTAAACTAAATCCCTCTCTGTTAGTCTAAAACCTTTGCTGCTTCTTCTATCACTATCAGCCCATGTAAAAAATCAGTCTCCATCCTTATTATACTTTCATTTAATTAATGGAAAGCCACAATTAAGACTCCTTAGAGTCTTCTCTTCTTCAGGCTGAACAAGCACCTCATAAGAGAGGTGCTCCAGCCTTCTAATAATCTTTGTGGCCATTCTCTGGACCAACTGCAAGAGCTCCATGACCTTCTTGTACTGGGGGCCCCAGACCTGGATGCAGTACTCCAGATGGGGCGTCGTGAGAGCAGAATGGAGAAGGACAATCACCTCCCTCTTCTTGCTGGCCATCCCTCTTTTGATGCAGTCCAGGATACATCTGGCTTGCCAGAATGCAAGTGCACTGCTGGCTCACGTCAAGCTTGACATGCTCATGGCAATGACCATGACCACCAGAGCTTAAATGCATTTTTCCACCCATATTAGTCCTGTTTTACTATTTGCATATCAAGGATTACATAGCATAAGTAATGAGCTACAGAAGAGTAACTTTTCAGACCTCAGTATTCTTAAATGCTTATTCTTAAATTCTTAAAAAAACAATTCTTAAAAAATTCTTTAAAAAAACCCAAAGTTTAAGTGTCACAGATGCTGAAACAGAAACACAGCCTAGCACTATCTTACATCCAGGATCACTTAGAAGCAGCAACATCTTGATTACTCATCAGTCTTTGGATGCAGGAAGGTTTTGAAAAAGAAAAGGAAAGAGTACTAAGAAGTAAGCTTGTAACCCTGTACCCCCAGACATCCCCAGAATGGAAAACAGTGAAAATGACATTAACAATTTTTTCAGTGTCCTTGATGCAGTGGATGGCTATCTGAACTGATCTCTCTTTGCTGGACCAATCAAAATCACTGAGAAGATCAAAGAGTTACTGATTTAAAAGCAAAACAAAATAAACCCTAAACAAACAAAAGCAACAACAAACCACCACCATCATTGTCAACAACAAAAACAAAACAAAAAGCACACCACTTCGCCAAAGGATTTGGCAATTTAAAAACGTAAACCTTGATCTAGCCCCAAAATGCACAGATGGCAAAGCTGAATAGCTATTGTTGTCCTTCATATTTTACCATCTTTGTGTTTTTAACACTTTTAACACTTACTAATCAGTCCACAAGTGGTGTTGTTGGATGCATTTAGTAGAATTCCTGAGCTCTTTCTTGACTAGCATGTTGAAGATATTACACAGGGTTTCAGACTTCTGAAGAGATGAGATTATAATTTTAAAAAATATAATCTATATTGAATAATCTTTATTTTTCAATATTTTTAATAGATTAAAAGAAAAGATTAAATACAGAGGGTATTTTCTGATATTTTGATATATACTTATATACAGAAATATGTACACACAAACACATACATGGGAGAAAAGCTGAACAAGAAATAATCTGAAATAGATATTCACTTTGATACTCTTGCTCAGCAGCAAGAAAGTCTGTCAGGGAATATCTGACATGTTTTAGAAATGGATTTTTCCACTAGTACAGAAATCAATATGCCCTTTAATTCTTCTTATTTTTTATTAAGGTTTTAATAATCATTATGCAATTAGAACACAGGATTCTTATGCAAAGAAGGCTAATATCACTGACTCAACTTCAAAAATGGAAATAAAACACAAAGTTTAAAGGTATTTACCCAGTTATATGGAAGTTGTATCTCTGAAGTAGAGTTGGGATAAAACTCAATTATTCAGACTCCTTATTCACACTTCTAGTTCTACATTTATTCTCCTCTAAAAAGTGTCAGGTTTTATTTCTCTGCTATCTTCAGTATACTTTCAAAATTAATTTTTATATATAATACTCTTCTACTGATATTCATTCTACAAGCAAAGAACCAGCAGTGATTCAGAGGCCAAGAAATGAGTAGATTCAGCAGTCAGAAATGGAGTAGATCATGACACATGAATTATTTATTTGAAATTATTTTTATTGGAAGTTTTGGAGAGTATTTGCAACTTCAGACTCTGCATATTGCAAGAGAAAAGAAGTTGCTGTCTCCTAGCCTTTCAAAAGTCACATTCTCATCAAGATACTGTTCTGTTTAACTGAGGACAGATATTCAAAGCTATTTTAGGCACCTTTCTCAAATCACTTGAAATCCAAACACCTTATCCTTGTGTAGAGATATTCTCTAGCAGGCACATTCTTGAATTATTTTCTATTGTTGCAGAGTTAGAATAGCATTTTTTCTTCCTTTGGCCAAGTGTGGAAGTGAGATCAGTACTGTCCTTGTGCTAGTAATTTTTAATATATTATTGGACACATAATGATTTAGAATTGCAAGGAATTAGCTTTGTTAATGTATTTTAATCATAAAGCTCTTTCCCTTCTGCCTGCTGATCAGAAGCAGCACTTCTTGAAACAGATTTAATCAGAAAACACTGAAACAGAAAGTTAAATATTGCCTCTATTATTTCCTAATGCAATCCTTTACAGAGCTAAGCAACCACTAAATGCTGATAATTTTCCTGATTTGACTCTTAGAGGTAAAACAGTCTATCCTGCTTAAAAATGTCATGCATGCTGCTATTCCTTCAGTTTTATCATTTGTCAACAAATCAACTACCTGCTTAGCAGCCCTCATGAGGGATTTAAAATAGCCATCATGAAAATCCTGTGCATTTACAATTTTTATAACAAACCTGATTGTCACCTATGATATTTCAAAGATCACTCCACATATAGACATCATGCTGGAAATTAGATGCAGGGCTTTGCTTTCCATGGAACATTATGCAGAGGCACTCTGGCTAATAAATCTTTGTAGCTAATGCATTCCAGATGGAAGCCATGTCTCACAGATTTAACCTTCCTAAAGCCTTCCAAAAATTCCTCCCATCAAAAGCTCTCTGAATGAGATATGTTTGATTGAAATAGCATCATCAATACATGACATCTAAGTAATAGTACAGATGATTACTGCCTGCAGAAAATTTCCATTTCTCTTCACACAAAGATACCATTTTTGCACAACCATGGGGCATGAAGGTGGACCTTATGCATTTTACTAGATAGTTTAAAGGTTTTTTCCTGAACTCTTAATGTTATTGACAGACGCTATAAAGAAAACATCCACTTCTGTCTCTTTAACTTCTGTACGTGCATAATAAATGCTGCTAAAAAGAGGGACGAGGTCCTTCACAGAAGCCACTAATTAATATCCCTGTTTAATCATGTCACCATGTTTAGCCAGTCTACATCATTAGTTTATGTCAGACAGAAGCAGTGAAACATCTAAACACCTACATGTAGATCCTTACAAAATCAGTCATGTGAAGTGGTAAGGTCAGTGTTAGACAAGGCAGCAGCTATTCTCTACTATTTAAAAATGGTTACAAATCACCTCTCTAACAGATGAACACAGAATTATTGTAGAACCCATAGCTTTTCTTGTAAGGTAATTGCTCAGAGACAATTCAAATGTAGAGCAATATTTTAATCTCATCTGTAAATCACACAGAATAACCTGGAACTACTGCCAGTTGCCCGTGTTTCAGTATTGTCAGTGTTCAAACGGCAGAATACCCTAAACTGCTTTTATTGCTGAACTTCTGAACTCTTCAGTCTTTGCTGTAAAGAAAGGAATTTATTAATCTAAATACAAAACAAGAGCACTCTAGTATTAACTGTACTGTCAGTGAATGGTCATGATGCAAAAGCCTAGGGAAATTATAAATATTAAACTACATGGAGACAAAAAATACTTAGGTAGTGGGAGTTTCCTTTCTATGTACCAAACTTCTCTAAAACCGAAACCTTGGAAAAATTTTATGCAATTTGTAATTACATTTCTTACAAAAAAACACTTCTGGCATGTGCAGTTGAAGTACAAGCTTAGCTCATAAAAGTATGACTGACAAGTACAGAAACAATTCTAAATCAGATCGTGTAATTATCTTCTTTATATAAAACCTTTAAAAATCTTAAGAGCCCCTTTACAATATGTGGTACACTTTGATCCACAGATTTGTAATCTTCTACCAGAAGTCGATCACACCCAAATGTCATTTGCAAGCTTTCAGATGAGAGTGCAACAATAGACCCCTAACTGTGGCGATGGAGAAGAGATCAAGCACACTTCAGCTAGAAAAGCAGCAGGAGTTTTGCACACAGGCAGACACCTGGGAAAGGTTAGCTGTGCTGCAGCACCATACCACTTCATTTGAAAGTAACCTGCTACACTTATGTGTTTGAAAGATAAAAAGCAGCCACCAATGCTGAAGATAATTTCATTTAGTTAGTATCTTCAACCAATGGAGAAAGTCAATGTTGGATTCATATTTTTATATCAAGGAACTACACTTACCTGAACTTCATAAGAAGCAGGGGGAAAACTTAATAGGAAGTGGAATACATTTCCTTTTATTAAAAGCTAGTGCTTCAAACTGTCTTAGTCAGACATAACGTCACTGCAGAATGTGACTCGTCTTTTTATTTATTCTATCAATCTGAGTCAGCTTCAGTGAAATGATGCTTCAAAAAGGCAGCAAAAAGAAAGCATTTGTATACTTTTGGAGAGGCTCTTTTCAAATGAGATTAGAAAGTTTGGGGTCCATTTTTTTCATGTCTAATCCTATTATGCTCACTAATGAACTAAGTTTGCCTCAGTGGTTAAAGTAAAAGCTAATGGTTGTGTCCTAAAATGCAGATTCTCCTTCAGAAGAGCATATTAAACTGTACAGCTCAATATTACACATTTATATCATCTAAAGGAGAATTTCCAAATACATGCTGTTGACTTCACTGTACAGTGCAAATATCGAATGGTTTTAATTGAATGAGAAGACATTAAGCTGATATGGTTCTCATATATACCTACACTTCAAGTCAATAGAGGAAGCAAATGGATAACAAAATTATTAAGATACACAGATTTTTAGATAAAACTCTTTCTTTGGAACAGTCACTCCTGTAAAAAAATAGAGACTCCTAATGTTCTCCTAATTATCCACATAAGGAATTACAGCCGTCATGCTTGTAGTTTAAATTAGATTTTCTCATAATCTGTGTGTACAATGTCACATTCCTTGACCATATCACTTTTGGAAGTCCACCATATTTTCCTGTTAGGAAGAAAGAGAAGTTTGCAGTGGCAGCACTAGTTCTCTTGGGAGACTAAAACAAATGCATCCAGGGAACTCCTGAATGATCTATGCTGTTCTGATGGACAGACAACTACAGCAAATAACCCAAATCACAAAGATACTGCTAAGCAGTCTGCTTTCACTTTACTTAAAGAGAGACTCAAGGTCTATATGTGCAAACATGATTTAGGCTCAGAAAATTAAAAGGGTCAGAATCTCTGACAGTTGGGAAAACGAGGGACTGCTGCCTAAAATCAGAATGACCTTTAAAGAAGATTATTTGTTCTGTCTTAAAGTAGATTTCCAAGGTTTAAGTTGCAAAAATGGAAGGAAGAACATTGTGGTAATGTATATATGCTATGCACAATGTGATCATGTATACACAAAATCTACAAAACCTGTATCACTTTAGGTTACAAGAAAAATGCCTTGTCTTTGCTTACAATCCTTATCAGTTCATTAAGTCATGTTTAAAAAGTTAGCATTGAGTGCTCCTGAAAACTTGTCCACCTACTCTGATGTTTAAAACTGAAAGAAAAAAAAAAAAAAAAAAGCTTAATTTTGCTAAAACTATTATGCTGATGAACAAGAAAGTTATTTTAATTTTCCAGCTGTTGGCTACTTATAATAACAGTAACATTTCTGATTATGTTGACTGTACTAAAAAAAACAAACAAAAAACACACCGAAGTCCAATCTCTTTGCTTCTGCACTGGATGGAGGATACTGAGCAACAAAATCAATAAACTTTAACTCACTGTCCTTCTCTCTGTGAACAAGACAGACTGTTAGCTTCCTTGCTCACACCCTTGACTGCCATAATGCAAGGTGGCTATCCAGATTAACTCTATTATATGTTGTCTTTCACTTGAAGTCTCTCTGCTGCCAATAACTATGTGTGAACTTCTAGGATAAAACTGATCATATTTGCTCTTACTGTGAGAGCAGATGCTCAGAAAGACTGTGTTCAGCAGTCACAGCACTGATGTATCAATTTCTTTATTTTTATTACAGACTTCCCTTAGAACTGGCCATATTCAGAACAGACTTCTTACTTAGTAGAGATAGACTGGCAACTGTGTTTACCCAGTGAAGGCTCTATGGGCAGAATCACATGAACTGTGATTTCCATAAAACAATCTGTGATACACTAGTGCTTGAAGTAGGATTTAGGGAAGAAAAAAAAAAAAAAGCAGTCAGTGAAGCATAAACATGCAATTAAGTTTAAATGAATAGGAGGGTTTGTTGTTTTTTTTTGTTTTTGTTTTTGTTTTTGTTTTCCTGGGCCTTGTCAGACTGCAACGCACTTCTTACTGCAATATAGTGTTTGCTTTTCTTTAAAATGTTTCAATGCATGTGCAAAATTGATAATCAACTAGTAATGAACACATATGTTATGTAAAAATATGGCAATTACAAGACAAATTATCAAATAGTTTCTATGTAAGATAAGACTGACGACACAAGAACTCTTGAATTTTGAAACAAATGACTAAGTGAAAACAGATTAGGACTATACAAAGCCCCAAGTATGACAGAGAAGATGGGAGAGAGAAAGTGAGGAAGCATGCTCCCCGTTCCTCTTCTCTGCTCTCTCACATACTCCACTAAGAATCTTGGAGGACATCAGCAAAGTTAAATGGAAGCTTGTTTAAACACAAGGAAGCACTTAGTTAAAATCACTGGATGCCATGCAAGACTGCAAAGATGAAGTCCTAGACAAATGTAAAAGCAATTAGGAAACTCATCAAAGAGAAAATGACAATAATAAAATTGTGGATACCACATTTGGCACAGAAAATATCTAAAGTGGAGAGTGACAAATTTGAAGGAAAATTCTGTTATGTGCTTGCCTTACTCTAGTATTTTTCCCCACATATTTCCTAGTGGTCACTGACAAAGACAGAATATATGGTTATGTGGATTTTTTGTAAGAGATAGAGACAAGAATTATTTCAACTTCTTTGAAAAATACAACTCTATACACTGAACTTGTCTCAATCTTGCAATTTCTGGTCCTTAATTATTACTGATTAGCTATCTCTGGCCACAATTTGAGTCACAGTGACATCTTCTAGGAAGAAAAAGAGAGAAAGAAATATCACAGTAATTTTTTATTTCTAATGAGAAGTGAGACCCTACAAACAATGCATTTAGGTGCTCAGCTCATACTCAACAATCCACTGTAGCATTCCTCAAGACTTTTCCTTTGTGATGCTCAGTTTATTAATGGTCTTGGAAACATCAGGTTCTTACAACTTCAACACCACTCTGCCAACATATAACAAAGACAGTAATCCACACTAAGTCAGAAGGAAAAAATGTTTTAAACCATACAGTAAGGCACTCCAGGAATTGATACAACAGCAAGCCTATTCAAAATGCTTTTTTTTAAAAAAATCATTATCTGTAACAAACAGAAAACTAGACATCAACTTCCTAGCCAGTAAGGAATGATTTACTGAATCTACTAACATATTACTTAGGTAAATTTCAATTTCTATATTAAATGTGTTTATTTTTCTGCAGTATTTATACATTGCACATAATGAAATTTGCAGGCCTACTAATAAAATCACCATGTGGCAATAAAGATCAAATAAAGCTAATTTTGAAGTGCAAAGAAATAAATAAGACTTAAAATCACAGAATTACTCAATTTGGAAAGTACAGTCAGAATCATCAAGTCTGAGGTTAATGATGAGTCCCATTACTAAATTGATGTCCTTTAGCATCACCTCCACATGTCTGTTAAATTCCTCAAAGATGTGGACTTCACCCAGGAAACCGTTTCTAATTCTTGAGCGCCCTTTTTCCATGAATAAATTCTTTCGGAGTTCCAAGCTAAACCTTCCCTGCACCACCTGAGGTTGTACCCTTCCATCCTAACAGATGTCACCTGAGAAATGAGACCAACTCTGTTGGCTCATCTTCAGCCAGCTGTTAATCAGTACCTTCAGATCCTTTTCTGCTAGGTACCTTTCCAGCCACTCTTCCCTAAGTCAGTATTGCTGTGTGGGATTGCCAGGACTCAAATGCAGGACCCAGCATTTACCTCTGTTGAATCTCATGTGATTGGAATTGACCCAGTAATTTGGTTCAAATCCCTCTGTGACACTCTTCCTACACCTTCACACAGACTGTCACTCTGGCCTAACTTAGTATTGCTGCAAACTTACTGAGGGTGCACATGATCCAGAGACCAGCTGGATCTCATCCACAGACTATCCACATTTAATTGGGTACTTAATACCCAACTCTCGTGGTATTTTCTGAATCTACTACTTATCCTTGGAAATATTCACTTCTTAAGTTCTCTGTAATACTAACTTAGTATGAACATGTGTTTCACAACATTGTCCTTTCCTCTATTCTTCAGAACTTCAAAATGTTTCATTTTAAAGTACTTACATTGTAAGCGTATAAAAAAGTCACATGCTTTCCAATTCATTCCAAGTTGCTCATACTTTCTTTAATCACAAGGAAACTTCTAGGTAATAGTAAATCTATCCTGTACATTTAAATATTGTTTTACTTGCGTTCTGTGTGTGCACACAATTACTATACATCAAGGCAGGCTGTCCAGCAGAGGGCTCCTTTGAAACAGAATGTGAAAGGCAGCGAAGTTTCAATGTATAGACAATACAAAGATCATATAAAACTGCTCGTATGCTAAGGTTCCTCCATTTCTTTTAGCAAGCCACCTACACAGAAATGGTATACCAACATGATAATTTAAAGTGCTTTTTTAAAGAATAAAATATTTTCACAAAACATGTTGGTTAAAATTGCGGGGAACAAATTTTCTCCTAAAACCACTCTCATTTCCACATTCTCCTTCATTAAGACACTGTGTGCCTATCAAGAATACTCATTCTAACTAAATTTTTACTTTTGGTAAAAACATGCATAAATTAACAAGTAAAACTTGAAGAAAAACTGCCTAATAACTGATTAGGCTCTTACTACTTAATACTAAATAAAGAGGGAAAGAGGCTTTTTTTTTTTTTTTTTTATTTCATGAAATATATAGAAACATAAATGAAAGGCAGCACAGACCATCATACTTAATTCTGCCCTATATGGTCATATTTTAGAATTCATTCATGATCAGCTTCAGTTTTGTGATGGTTTACTGATAGTTCTGCTCCACAAAAATCTTATACTTTCCAGAACTCTGAAATGCTACTGTGATATCGACAGTGTGCTGCATACTTTTTGGAGTTCACATTTTAGCATTTCTGCTTACATTATCTTATTTCTTGGACACTCCAAAGAAATACTGTAACAAAAAATTAACTACAAGAAACTACTGGAAAGAGGTAGGCTAATCTGCTCTTTCATATTAAGAAAAGTTTAAAACAATACAAAACAGTATATAAATAGCACAAATACGTACAACAAATTTACATAATCTACATTTCCTCCCCTCCCCCCTATTTTCTAGATGCCTGTATAAAAATTTTAAAAAAAGAGATGAAATGAGTTGGAGGTAAGTTATGCTTCCAACATCCCAGCTAATCAGAATATTCAAGTGATAAAGAAGCTCAAACAGCTCTTCCCTGTTTCTTACATAATTTCTTCTTACATTCTTACAAAATTTAATTTTTTCAGGAGTTTCATGATAAATATAGAGGAATGGAATCAGGAGTATGATGGAGGTCCTAAGACGGATCCATATATCTGCTAAATCTGAAAATATGCCTCTCATTCCATTCAGCAACTGTACTCATCAAAGATGCAAAAGAGGTGCCAAAATACAGCATGATTCTCTTTATACATGCTTATAGGACTGTTACTGCTTGCCTTTGCTGATATCAAAAATTGTCCTGACTGCAATGAGGAAGGATCGGGACCCAGCAATGTCTACTCTGGACAATTAAAATAGCCTTCTGAGAAAATCCTGTACGATTTAAATCTACAAGTTATTTAAGAAAAAAATACATAAATAAAGACTATGAGCAGCCTAGCCTAATGCAGAAAGGTTATTCCATTAAGCAGACAGCATAATTTGTGGGTGAATACTCTGCAGATATATATATATCTATATATATATATATATATATATATTTCCCCCCTGAAACCACAGACAGATTATTGAAACTTTCTTATGCATGTTGTTGCTTCTGTTAATAGAAGTGAAGAGGTTGCTGCTTAGCTCTCAAGAAAAGAGTTGGGAAGAGGGGGCCTGGCTGCTCTCTTGGTCTCTATATACTCTGTCCTACAGGATTGTGACCTAAGTACATTACTGCATTATGGAACACATTTGCAGTCATTTGTGACCTTTGCCAACCCTGCCCTGCTGACCATAGCCAAACTTGAAATTTGTATTTAAATGGGATATAATGCTATGAAACTGTTACATAATATGTGGTTCACATAAAAAAGCAAAAACAGAAGAATGCAGGAAGTAAACTTTTTTCTTACTGCAGAGTTAGAAATATTTTCTTCCATATGAATACCACATTCTGGTATTTATGTTGCAACTAGCCAGACAACATTTGCTAATAACAGCTACTTTTAATACAGCATATCAAACTGCTTAACCCCTTGGCTTGCTGGGCAGTTTAGAAGCTCCTACTGTGATGTTTTTGTTCTCACATATGTGCCAGCAAAGGCTGTCACGCTCCTCATTAAATAAACAGACATACATGCCAATTAATAATTTAATTTACAGGGGGAATCTTGACATAGAGCTGGGAGGTGAATTGCTAGCATCTTCTGAATTATCTTCTGTTAAAATTGGAAGCAATTAGGTTTCAGTCCTACCTCCAAAGATACCACTGGAATGACATCAATATGTTGGCAAATCATTAGATCTGTATTTTAGTGTTGCAGTGAAAGTTGTCCATTACTATAGAACTGTCTTACAAATAAAAGCTTAGGTCCCGAAAATAAAACCTACCCTTCAGTTTTGCAGGTACTCTATTTTTAATGACTGGATTATGTTTGACATCTGTATTAGGAGCCTATTTAACTTTATAGCTTTTTTATTTGGATGGCTATCATTATTTAATATTCTATATAAAATATTATATTGTCAGTATTTGAAAAAGTATTTTCCCCTTTAAATATTCACCTACAAATGTAAATGTACTTTCATTTTTCTGTTTTTCTCCAGCAGCATAGAAAATTTCTGACATTTGGTTTGGGCAGAGTCCCTTGAAATTCAAACAATGCTTTAAAAAGGGACAGATATCTCTTCTTGATGCAAGGAGTTGGCTAACAGCATCAAAGTTTCTCCATGAGAAGCAGATACAGAAACAGTTCTAATGCAAATATTTGGATCATTTCCTCACTTCTAATTTGGGCATAACATTGCCAAGTTTCCCCGCATAACATTGCTGTTATTATCCTGCCTTTCTTCCTCATCTACTCAAACAGAGCTTTGTCAAGGCTCCCACCACCATGTGTCTAAACTTCTCCTGTCCCTTCTTCTACAGTCCCACAAACAATGTCTATCTTGTCTATTTAAAATGTTATCAAAATTATGCATTTCTTGTTCATTACCTCTAATGGCATGATTACTTGCACTTTCTGCTACATTGTTGTTTTTGAATTGAGTACAAGATACTCTTCCAGGTACTAACATGCCTATCTGCTTTCTCTTCATATAGGAATACTATCCTTCTGCTCTTGTTCCATAAATCATAGCACTTTTGATATATCCAAATTATCCATCAAAAACTGTGCAATTTTACTTCCTGCACTTGCTGCAAAATCAAAGCTTTCTACAAATATCCACAGTGCCATCTTCCACCTTTTCCTACTTGAACGTTTCCTCTGCTAGTGAAGTTACAATAAAATCCACAGCAAATGGGAACTGGATTTCTCACTGAAATCTAAGAGGTTTATCCAAACAATATTTATGCTTATCACTGAGAGGAGATGGTCTTCTCAACAAATTTTAGGAAGTAATCTTTTTAAACTTATGGACACTGGTGAAATAAGTTTCTATGAGTGCACGATGCCAACCAGTTCTTTTTTTATCTTCAGAGAAATCCCGTATTAATAGAAGTATGCATTTGTGATTTTTTTCTCTCTCATCTCTTTTCTTTTTTTTTTTCTCCCTGGCTTAGTTCAGCAAAAAGAGAATTGTGAACAATCCATAATTTCAAGCCATGTATCCACATATGGAAACTACAACTTCTGATTTGAAGTCATCTTTTGACTGGTAAGGTCTGCACATTCGGATTGTCTAGCCAAAGCTATACTGATATTGATAATTGAAGCTGTATTGATAGCTTAATACTTCTAAATGCAAAAAAAATCTAGAACAGCATTATCTTTGAAACAGTAGCCTTTTCTGTCCTACTATTCTTTTCACTATTTGCAGTTATCAGTAATGATGGGCAAACAGCAAGGCTTCTAGTTCAAAAACCAAAGAAATAACAAGTCCTGCCTCCTTTCCTCGGTTCTAATGACTGCCATTGCTTATAACAGATTTACATCATGCAGTGCTCATAGTGTTCCTATCTGCCTGCATTACCCCTCCATACTGGCAATCCCATCGTTGCCACTATCAAAAACTAGTGAGTGCTATAATTTTGCACAGAGATTAACTACTATAGGAATGAAGCAAAAGGATGTATCAGTATTAACACACAGTTATTGAATATAGTCACAGAAATGCAAATCAAATTTGTAAGCATTTTTTTAATACAGAGGAAAATTGACTCATTTTAAAGTATTTCTAGGATAATCACAACAGAAGAAAAAAAAAAAAAAAAAGAATAGTTTTTAAAATTTCCATAGCATTTAATCCCTTAATAAAGAACACGACAAAAGCTAGAAACATCCACAAGTTCCAGAGATAATATGAATGCTATTTTAAATATCAAAGACTGCCCTCAATTACAACCAAGAAAAATCAGATCAGATTCCCCCATCTCAGTGAGATGCTTGGTTTTGTTGTGAAGAGATGAATTTAGAGGAGAGAAGCACTATTTACTTATTTTCTGTATAGATTCTGATTTTACCAACAAAGTAATGTAACATGGATGTGTGATTATTTAAACCAGCACTTCACAACAAACAGGGCTGTTGAATGCACTACTCTTGCCAGGCTTGTCACAATGACTGACGTTTTCTAATATTGAACTGGAAATAATATGGATATTTGATACTGCAGAGTTTACATCTAGTAGAAAAAAAGTGCTACTGTTTATCAGCAATCTACTTCTGATGGCATGTATCTATACAGACATAATTATTGCTGCAATAAAATGTGATTATCAAATAATGGAATAAACACATCTGTACAATATTCGCAATGTTTTATATCAGGTAACTTGAAAATCTTGCAAACTGCCATTTTTAGATATTTTCTATGCTTTTCACTTGGATTTTGACTAAAATTTACCTTTTAGATCTGTTATGCCACTCATGAATTTTTTAAAATATCCATCTGTGCATTGCAATCTCTATTCTCCCTGGCTCCACATTGTTTTGGCTAACTAACAGGCCCATATGTTGTCTTAATGTATTTCTGCACAATGTTTGTGCTTTAAAAAAAAAAAAAGAAGAAGAAAAAAGAAAGGAAAAAAGAAAGGAAAAAAAAAAACCAAGCAACACAGGGAAAACCACAGGCCTAAATAAGCTATAAGGAGCATCCACATACAGTTAGATGGTCTTTACTGAGTCTGGAGACATTACGATTCTACTGCGACAAGCAGCATTTGTCTTCATTTTGTTTGACTGTCCTCATGTGTTATTATTAGTGGCTGTCAAGCAGCAGCAGAAAAAAAATAGCATCACTTGACTACGAAGTTGAATGCATAAACGCAATAACTACACATTGGTAGCTGAGGAGTAGATGCCTGTTAAGATGGTTTAAATGAAAAAAAAAAAAAAACAACACTCTCCAATAATCACATTTTGAAAGGGAAAAAATACCTATCTGGCAAAACATAAGCATCCATCCCTCCTTCTGCTTGCATAGCTAAATTAAGAACTAATTATAAATACAACTTCACAGAATCTGAAGAAGTTGCTTTGAGAATGTCCTTTCAGAATGTCAGTGCAGTTCAATAGCAAGAAAACAAATATGTTGGAACATTCACATCCAGTCACATTTTTTCTAATAACATAGATAGTATGAACATTTTAAATATGAGATCTTTATCATACAGCAATTCACAGTAAAATGTATTTAACACTTTTAAAGCCCAATGCACAAAACATGCTTTCTGGTTCTGATGTGCTCCAAATGAAGTCCCTTCACCATAAATTTTTTCAGTTGTACAATACAGTGTATAATAATACTGAAAATCTTCTATATAACATAAAATAGTATACTCAGAAATTCATGCTTTTAAGAAGAAAAAATCATAGGCTTCAACCTAAGAAAACATTCCTACCTTTAAAGTAATAAATGATTTCTCTAAAAGTACGTGCCTTTTGAAAATGCATACACACAGAAGTTTGCAGACTGTTTTCTGCCATAAAACAGCCAACATACAATTTTTTGGTTCACTTATAGAGTACCATAACAAAACTAATTTTTATGAAACTTCTACAATAATTAACATCATTTTACTTAAAGATTATTAATCAAATAAGTGCCACTACAAACAAAGAACATTTTGCCATCAGCAAAACAAAATAAAATAAAAACAAAACACAAAGAAAAACAGATCAGTGGTGAAACTTGTGTCCTGCTGCAACAAAAGGCCAAATTCCATGGCATTTTTCTATTGCAAGAAAACAAAGTTGTATTAGGCATCAAAATGAAACACTGTGCAGTAGAGAGGACTAAAAACAGTTTTCTGCCAGTTGCTTTCAGTGATACTGTCACCAGATGTTTTGTCATTAAGTAAAAGATCTGATGTTGATTACTGTTTATATAAGTTAGGAAAAGATTCTCAGCAACCCTCACTGCTCCCAGATGTCTGTTTTTGTCCTAGGTCCATGGATAACTACCAAGTTTCAACTTCCAAAATTAATCTTCATTTCATTTTTTTTTTCATTTGGAAGTCTACTACTATTTATTTCCATTGCAAATTCCATACTGACAGATCTAAAATTTGAGTCAAAAGGGGAATTCTTGCTTACAGTTTTGCCACTTTTGGGGTTCAATCACCGAGTTTCATATTTTATTTCAGTGTTCAAAGTAATGGCAACTCATTATCAAGACATAGAAGGTCCCCACTGCCATAAAGTGCATACAGTAAAGGAGCATCACCTCTGTATTACACTGAAAAGCTGAGGCAGATAGAGACTACATCATTTGTTCAGGAAATACTAGAAGTCTGACACGAAGCCAAAATGAACAAGCCAAATTCCTGAGTTTCAATTCAGTTCTCAAAGCATGAACCAGAGGGACATCACAGCTGCTGAAAAGTTAGGCATAAGCTGAATTATCTTTAAGAATTAGGAACTGTGAGCATACTTTCACAGCTTTTTGTCCTATCAGAACTGCAAATACCACAGATGGGACATGAGAAAGGAAAAAGGAGGTAAAACTGGGTTGAGAATGTTAGCATTTTGGCCTACTTTCAGCAGAACGATAAAATTATTTCCATAAGTAAAATGTGAGGGCTGCTCTCAAAATAATGCTTTCTAGTTTATTATGTTCTGTTCCATCATGTCAGAGGCAGATGTTGGTGGTATAACAGTAGAAGCTGAACCTTCCCATCAATACTCTGTTACATGTTGTTGCCATGTGACAGATGGCAGCTGAGGGGCAGTCTGACAAAATGGCATCTGACACAGAAGTGTGTATGAACCAAAGGTGTGTAATTCTGTTCCTCCACATGTAAAAAATGGCATCCACTGACATTCATCGATGCTTGCTGAATGTTTATGGTGACTAAACAGTGGATTTGAGCACAGTGAGATGGTGGGTGGGGCATTTCAGCAGTGGTGACAGTGATGTGAATGACAAACCATGTTCTGGACAGCCATGCACAGCTGTCACACCACAAAATGAAGAGTCTCTTGATCAGCTCATCCATGCAAATCAGTGGATTACGACCAGGGAACTACATTTGGAGCTGAATATCAGCTTCAATGTTTTGGAAATGATGGTGGCAATGTCAAAATATCACAAAGTATGTACCAGGTGGGTCCCACGAATGCTCACACAGGAACAGAAAGAATACCATAGACAACAAGTTTGTCAGGATCTATTGAACCAATATGAGGCTGAAGGTTAGTTTCCTGGATAGTATCAGTATCTGTGATGAAAAGTGGTGTCACCACCATGAGCTGGAGTCAAAACAGCCATCCATAGAGTGGCCATGTGAATTTTCCATGAAAGAAAAAGTTGAAGATACAGCCCTTAGTGTGCAAAGTGATATGCATTGTCTTTTGAGATAGAAAAGGGTCCTTTCCTGATTTCCTGAAATCCGGACAAAACAAGAATTCTGAGCACTACATCATAATGCTGAGTAAGCTGACATCTTGAACTTCTATAGTCAGGCCAGAGAGGAAAACAATTTTCTCTTGCAACACAACAATGCCAGGCCCCATAGCAGTTTGAAAACTGTAAAGCACATAGCCAGTCTCAGCTGACTGTCCTAACACACCCATGACACAGTCTGATGCCTTCTAACTTCTACCTATTCAGGCCAATGAAAGATGGACTGTATGGGCAACATTTTCATAGCAATGATGCCATCATGGCACCTGTGAAACAGTGTGTTTCTGCTGCGGCAGATTTTTACAAGTGTGACATTCAGGCACTTGTTCATCACTGACAATAATGCATAGTTAATGATGGTGGCTATGTTGAAAAATAATATTTTGCAGATGAGAATTTGCTCTATCATATAGTGTTATTGAGCCTTTTGTACCTGTTATAGTTTACATGGAAATAGATTGGAGGCAACAATTTTGGAGTGACCCACGCATACATGATTGCTGTTGATTCAGAACCAAGACAAATAATACCTTCACCATATTCTATGCTTTAGCTGTGTTGACAAAACATCTATTTGACTTAAAGAAAAAACAAAGTTCCTATGAAATAAATGTGAAACAGTTGCAGAACCCTCCATGGCCGTATTTATAGTTATTTTTCTGAACCACACTGAGGTAATTGCACAAGATCATATTACACGGGGACATAAAACTGTATCCAATCTTTAACAGAAGCAGTCCCTTTGTGCCATGAATGGGAGACAAGAACAATCACTTTCATATTCGTTGTTTACAGAACTGTCCTTGTGTTCTATCTTTCTCTTCCTGATATCACACGAAACACCACTGAATCTAACTCAAGATAAAAACATTAGAACAGATTTAAAAGTGAAGAACAAAGTGGCATGCCATTTTTGGGCATGGCAAGTTAAAATGAAAAGTGGAATACTTTGTTTAAACTGACACTTTTTTAAAAACAAAATCTGAAGAAAGAGAAAGATCAAATTACATTTACTCTCCACCTAATGTTTAGGAACTCCTGTATTAGCAGCATGTGTATCACTTCTGATAAAAATTAAAATGAAATTTAAAATAACATTGCTTAAAACCTCTTTTTATGATGCTGCCATGTAGCATAAAATATCAAGAATGAAACTGTATTTCAAATTCCTAAACATCAGAGGTATATTCATCTCTTCAGGATTTAAATTCTACCAGGAAATCCCTTGCTCCAGTTCCTTATGGACTGTGTTCAGATGAATTAAACGAGATTAACCTTTTCCTTGACCACACGTGGTAAAACTGATACTCTTCTGTCAGTTAAATGGCCTGTGCCCATGTTCTGCAGAACATAACTTTGATCTTTGTCGTTATGTACATTACTAATGTGAGCTTATGGGTTTTTCAGACTTCTTCTCTACATAACTCAGTAGCTGTACCTAATTAATTACATACTTGGGCACTGTAATTTCTAATTGAGGGGGTTTCATTGCTATAAGGTCTGGAAGTTGGTTTTCACCAATCCTTGTTCTAGAATAAAAGCATTCACACATGGAAAGAATCAAGAGCGATTAATATGGAACATATCAATGTGAAGACAAGCAATGTAATATCATAGTATAAACAGAAAGATTTTTCTGTAATATCTAGGGCTGTAACACAATGCGTAGCTACTCCTAGCAAATACAGATGGGAATCTCACATGAAAATAGTCACATTCAGTATATTTTGATAACCTAAAATAGGTTCACAGCAATGGATGCCTTTATCATCATTTTTAATTGCTTAGTCTTGCAGATCCTTCTGAAACAAATAAGTAATAATGGGTTAAAAAGTTAATGAATATTCATGAACATTATTCCCATATATATATATATTTTAACTTTGCTTCTTAGTATTTACGTTTGTCTGCAACAATAGCTGGAAAAGCGATTAGTGCTTCACAATTTGATGCATTCTCCAGTCATTTTACATCTGAATGATGTAACTCAGAACTTTAAACTATCTGTGTTATCTAAGCTATTGTTTACAATTTTTCTAGCAGTGGTGCATTTTATATTCCATTTCACTCGGATGTACACGGGTCAGAAACATGCTGCTTCATCCTCCATACACTCCAAGGCTGCATCCCTCAAGTCTGTACCCCAGTGCATTTCCAGGAAGCTTTGCAGTGGCCAGGTCTTATTCTGCAATAAACTATGTTCTTCTCTGAAGGGAGTGCTCAGTAGCTCTAATATTTCATTCTTCCATATTGAAGGAGACATTGCACTTACTGTCTGACAAAGTACAATACTTCTCAAACTCCTCAATCAGTGAAGTATTGCATATTAGAAATCTTATACTCTTCTTCTGAAGAGCTGGAAAGAAATTTCAATAACATAGCCCTATAAGAGTCTTTGGTTTTTTTTTCTCTGCATGATTTATTTTAGTCATTGAGAAGGGCAATGAGCATTGAAAAAAATCAGTGCGCTTTTCTACTAATTACAAATTTACTGTTATTTTTAGGATCTTTCCTGCTACTCTTTGGTCCTTCACTCTTTTTCGCTCTTTTTCAGTTTTTAAACTTTTCTATATCCTTTCAAAAAAATTATAGATCAGCTTTCTACTATGTATAGTTCTTCTGTAGTTTATACTATTTTCACATAGATCCAGTAAGATCACTTTTCTTTATAACTTGTGCCATTGTTAAATATTTAACACAGATTAATTTCTGTCTTTACATTTTTAACATTTTCCCTTTCTTTCTCAAACTGTTAAAAATTACCTAGATCTTTGATTTTTAAGTTTAGGTTGATGACACAAAGCCACATTCAAATGTGCTCTGTTCCTAGTATTTCCTAGTGGCTAGGCATTCCTGAAAGCTATGAGGTTTGGATGGGAATGGAAAACACAAGCCAAAGAGCCTTGGGTGCTATCTCAACCAGTTTGCAGCAGGCTCCAATGACATCATCACTATATCTCAGCACTGAGCAGAGGCCACTCCTAGACATGCTGAAAGAAAAAAAGAAAGAAATCCAGGGAAACTCCCATATCAGACAAACTGCTGAGCTTTAAAGGTTGCCGAGACACTTTTATATTGAAACTATAAAAGACCAGGATGATCTAGACAGATTTTTCAACATTCACTTTTCATTCAGATCTTTGAGAGTTACCAAGGAAATATTCTAAGCACAGGAAAGTTTCAGAGAGCCATGTCTACTTTGAGTGACCTTGGCAGGCCTCAGTTAGGGAACAGGTACTCAGCTGAGAGGCTCTGGAAGAGCTCTTGTTGGAAGGATACCAGCTTTCCTAAAAGTTGTAGGTGAAAAGGACACAGATCCTCACGCCTGGGAACTGATGGCAGCTGATCATTTTACAGGGGTCCAAATGCAAGGAGCAAAATCCCAACATGTGCCAACAATATGGCAAACTAAGGAAGATGAGGGAGGCAGGAAATCTCCCTACAGAGATTACCTCAAACTGCTTTTAAGTTCAAAAAATTTCAACTTATTTTCTGGTTAAACCAAAGTCTACTTGAACAGAGACAGACATTGAATTTTGAATTGAAAACAGTGCTAAACATAAATCCAGAAGACCTGCAGTGAATTACATACCTTGCCACAAAACATGCCTAGCAAAGTTATGGGCAATTCAGCTTTGTGAATGACACAGCGCTAAGGACATGGGAAGACTCATTCTGATGTGATGAAACATTCCAAACACTGCGGCAATATGACTGAACAGGCATATAAATCTTTCCCTCCATCTTTTTCAGCTTTTGGAACAAAACTAGATCCAAATAAATATATTAAAAAAAAAGAAAAAAAAAAGACAAACAAGCCCTGAAATAACTATATACAAGCTGAAATGCCATCAATGATAAAACTCATAGGCAACAGCAAGCAAAACAAAAACCCCCCTCAGCCCTACATAAGAGCTACAGGGTGTCCCATCCTGGATGTTGTCATGCACTGAAAACATTCACATGGTGAAGTATAGCAGTTGCAACAGCTATACAGAATAATGCATGACTTCTGGAGCACACATCTGAGACAAGGATTTCATGATGAAAAATATGAGACTTAATTACTTATCTTAGGAGATAAGCATAGAAGTCATTTTTAATGAGAAAACAGATTTAAGACTAAATACAATACCAACAGTAACAAGTTCAGCCAGACCTTGGTTTGTAACATATTGGGAGCCATTGCTAAATAAATTCACCAGAATTATTTCAGGGAACAGTATAGGATTACTATTCAGTCCCACTTTTTGAGAATCTGGATGTTCATTTTATTTGCGTAATGCATACTTGAAATAGGGTGCTGAAATAAACTCAGCTGAGTACACTGAAGGAATACTATCCTACAGTAGTCTAAGAATTTCAGATTGCTGATAACTTAGAGACAACTGTCAGCGTAGCATTTGATGAAGAGACAGACTGATCCAGGAAATTTACAGAAGTGAAGGTAATGATTTTTCTGTGTGTAAACTCATTCTGTTCATAGTGTCAGATTTGTAAATGAAGTAACGTAAAGAGGGGGAGAATCAGAACCCTCTGTGAAACGTTTCAAGCAAACACTAAAGTATCAGGAATTTGAGCTGACTTGAGAGTCATGTAAATAGTGTCAGCTTATAAAAACAACGTGATTCCCTGGATAGGAGAATACCAGTACAGCGTCAAAGCTCCTATGCGTATGTAAACATTCTGAGTAAATATTTGGTTGAAGGTTTCACTACAGTGAGCTTTTGCTGTCCCAGAGTGTGGGCGTTGTCTAGAAACCTGAGATCAGGAATGACATGATCTCATCTCCCATTACTTAGATAACTGCATTTGATGCATGCCTCAGGGAAATTGAAATGATCTTGGCAGAGGATAAAACAAGGGATTCAAATGTACACTTTAACGGATGATCTGGACTTTGAGAATGAAGTCCCATCTGATTTCAGATAGACTTCTAAATATCAAAGAGGAGTTGACAGAAATAAAAGAGTTCAAGGAACCACAAATGCAGTTAGCGTCAGGCTATTTAACTTTGTTTTTTAGGACATTTATCAGTGAATTCTATTTACTTGCAATTTGGAATGTTCTGCAGCTGAGGATATGGAATTGTGTCATTTCACTAGAGTTACAAGCCATTAAAAGAAACAGAGACATCAATTTGGAGACTTTTTTGGAAAACTTTAAATGCATTCCACATCCACAGAGCAAAGGTAAGGCACAGATGATAAAACTGTGCCACACGGTGTGGGGGATACATTTTGGACTGTACTTTCATTGCTTCTGGCTTGCCAGAGAATACAAGCGCATCACTTAGAGTTGTATTTTTAGAAGACTAACTGTCCTGATTTTGTTCTATAAGGTGAGATTGTTATAGGAGCATGGGGTGGCCTTTTTGTTAGATAATATAAGCAGTGTGCAGCAATTAACAGGCAGACAGAAGAATAAGGAACAGTGATTAAATTATAAAGAGTTTTTGTCCTAAGGTGTTTGATCCTCAATATATCTTTCAAGGCTAAGCACGTGCCTAGAATTTATTATCAAATGGTTGATGATCACACTCCTGCTTCAAGAGCTCTGAACTCAGTATTCTGGTTTCTGAAGACAATAACCAATGCTGCCAACGATATGGGATCATCAGTTATTAAAATCAATTTAAAAACTTGAGGCCAGCAACACAAATGGTTCAACACACAAATAAAATGGCTAGTTTCAGTGCAAAACACCAGTTTGTTTCCATTTTCTGAAGCTTTTCTATGCTTTGCCATTAGCTCCAAAAGCAGCAGGCAAGGAGCTCCACTCAAAGATGACTAGAATGTCTTAACTAAGGCCTAAATTTTGTTACAATTTGTGGGGGGGAACATATCAGAAAAATAATAATAATGAAAATTTAAGTTTGCCTGTGTCAAATTATTTGAAGTACAGCAGGTTAATACTCGAATTAAAGTCTGAAAAATTTTTACATGTGCCCTTGTATGCATTTAATACCTGGAGTACATATATTCCCCAATACCTAACTACAGCTACATTTCTGCTAACAGCCTCTGTAGCAACTGATTGTTTGAAAGAGCAGCATAGCAGTCTCACACCCTTACACGTACTCCACTCATGCTACAGCAAAAGAAAGATGTTGAGGAACACCACACAAAAGTTCCAGAAGGTTTTTGGTAACTACTGTTTCAGGGCTAGTGCACATACACTCCATCAAGGGACAATAAGTAGAAGGGAGCAAAACTATTAAAAGCATCATCAGAACAATCGGCACTTAAATTGCAGATCTTCAGACAGGACTATTGTCTCACGACTAAATACTATCAGAAAGCCTCCTATTTATTCCACTTGTTGCAGCAGTTCAAGTTACTATCAAAACCACGAGATGAACCATAAAATACAGCTACTTTTTCCATCTTGTACAAACATAAACATGGGTTTCTGGCCAATGTACAAACACATTTCTCATAGAAAGGAGATGGAATGAGCTTCTTTACAGATTACTTGTTTCTAGCTTTAACCTGGGGATTTTCTTGTGATTCTGGCAACCACTACTGAACAGCCACTAGGTAACTCTTCCTCATGAAGTAAATCCTCAATCACCAGAATGTACATAAATGCTCAGTATCAGGCACCATTTGTCAGGAGTACTGGATGCATCTTAGTACGTTGAAAATAATTGCAGCTACAGAAGAGTGCAATAATGTTGCTGACATGAACTCCCTGAATTAAAGTTTACAGAAACACTAAAACTGTAGTTGATTACAATTAGATCTTGAAGCGTAAATCTCTGTTAGAGGCAGGAAGGAAACACTGACAGTATTTTGTTGGTTCTTTTTCTATCACATCTCTGTGGGCACATGGAAGTGAGGTGAATTTCTATATATTTCATTTCCTAACACCAAACTGGGAAAAGTGATCACTGAATGACATTTGGAGCTGGAACCAAGTGAACTATGACTCAGTCCTCCCTGATTTCAGATTGAACTGATTTCCAATCAGTCTCTGAAGACTGGGTTACAGCAAAAGCAGGAAGGAGCTACGGTATGAGAGAATTAAATATAGTCTGGTATTGATTTAAAGAGAAAAGGATGGAATAAAATCACAAGAAAAGGCAGGGGGGGGAAGTTGAGGGTTTTTCTTGAATGCTGACTTTCATATGAACCATAAGAAGCCTAAAGAGGTTAAAAAAAAAAAAAACCCACACAATTTCACACCGAATGGCCTGGGTTGGAAGGGACCTCAAGGATCATGAGCCTCCAACCTCCCTGCCACAGGCTGGGTGACTGACCTCCAAATTTAATACTAGACCTGGCCTTGAACACCTCCAGGGATGGGGCATCCACAACCTCTCTGAGCAGCCTGTTCCAGCCCTCACCACTTTCTCTCTAAAGAACTTCCCCCTGACATCCAACCTAAATCTTCCCTCCTTCAGCTTAAAACCATTTCCTCTTGTCCTGCTTTCAAAGAGTTAACTCCCCTCCTGTTTATAGGCTCCCTTTAGGTATTGAAAGGTTGCAATGAGGGCACCCCACAGCCTTCTTTTCTCCAGGCTGAACAAGCCCAGCTCCCTCAGCCTGCCTTTGTAAGGGAGGTGATCCTTATCAACTGTGATGCCCTGTGTCTACCTCTATGGTGTAACTTATATCTAATGACTACAGTCATCTTCATAGAATCACAAGGTTGGAAATAACCTATAAGATCATTAAGATCATCTAGTCCAACCGCCTCCTCATCACCGTTGCCACCACAAGCACTAAACCATATCTTGCAGCACGTCATCCAGACGCCTCTTGAAACCGCCATGGACGATGACTTCACCACCTCCCTGGGCAGCCATTCCAGTGCCTGACCACTCTCTGAGAGAAAAAGTTCTTCCTTATGTCTAATCTAAACCTCCTCTGACACAACTTGTGGCCATTTCCCCATGTCCTGCTCATTGCCTGGGAGAAGAGGCCCAATCCCTCTTCACCACAACCTCCCTTGAGGAAGTTGTAGAGTGCAACGAGGTCTCCCCCGAGCCTCTAAGCTATGGTTCTTCAGTTCTTGAGTTATGGTTGTTCTTCCTTATGGACTAACATTTTAAGGGATAGATTTAGTCTGTTTCCTTCTCGCCTGTATTCAATGAGAGTCACTACATTAAAAAAAAGAATTAAAGAATATTGTTTACGTGATCTAGTCCCCATATGCTATCAAGTGCCAGAATTAAAGTCACTTTGGCAAAGTTGACACCGATCCCATCCCACCTCCCATGCATAATTGTAATGATACAAATTTTAATTGTAAGACAATATGAAATTTTTTCACAGCAGCTCCCCTTCCTTGCTCAAAGCCCAAGGTAAATACTTCTCAGGGAAAGAGACACCTCTTCAATATTTCTATCCTTAACATGCTATTACTGGCTCCTGTTTTATTTACTGCACACCATCAAAAGCCTGCAGAGAATGCAGAATTGTTTATTTCCTCATGGTGTTTCTAGAGCGCTCATCACCACAGAATCTCCATGCCTCGTAAACATTAATAAATTCATCTCCACTAAGAGATGAGACTTATTGTCTCCATTTTACAGGTGGGGAAATCAAGACAAAGAGACTTCCCAGAGGTCAGAAAGTTAATAGGTAGCATAGCCAGCACTGGAACACAGAACTGCTTTACTTATGAGAGTCTGATCTGAAGTGCTGAGTGCAGTGTCTTACTCCTTGCACATCCAAGCATGAATTCACACATGAACTCAAGCACTCACAGCTGTGATTTTCTTACCTGCCTCTGCAAGTAATGAAATAATGTCAAGGAATTGAGGAATGCACAATTAGCAGTCTCCTGCCAACATTTCACTTTAAATAACTGAGCACTGTATAAAACATCTGCCAGAAACAGGGATCAAACTAAGTTCTCCAGTGTGATGTTAACTTTTGTCATTCATAAGACCAATATTTTTCTTCCTGAAACTCCATCATCGTTTTCCTTTATGTAATTCGATAAGTAGAGAAAATAACAGCAAAAAAATCCCTCTAAATGTATTCTATTCAGCAATGAGTTCCCTTTTGTGCATACTGAATAATGCAGATATTCCGAGAACAAAACAGAATATGATCATACTTGTGGAAGACTCTATCATAAAAGACATAAAACAACAAATTAAGGATAAACAGAAAAGGATGAATCCAATATTGTTTCAGCTTCTAGTAATTGACTTTCTAACTCAGTTTTCTTTTAATGGAGTTTTGGATTATTTATTTATTTTGATAGCTTTAAGCTTTCTGACCTTTTCTTTTAGTAGGAAAAAGTTAATCAAATTCACCTACATGCAATAACATGTAAGTCAATCTTGTACGGCAGAAGGGCTGAAATTTTAACACGAGCACTGGAGTATATCTTACACCAGTGAATTAACTAGTTTGCTGGCAAGAGGAGATTGCTGCTGCTTTGGAGAAGAGGAAAGGTGCCAAGAGACATGAGGTTGGAACCCGTTGGCTCTGTCTACTTCTACTTGCACTGCTTTTCACCACTCACCGAGAATGACTGTCTGTTGCTCAGGCTGCCAGCGCAGTATGCTCAGATGCTACAGTTGCTCTACAGTATTACAGTCTTAGTTTTTTATTTGAATCCGAGCTGATAAATATTTTTAATTTCTCTGAAGCAGATTAGTGACAAATGTTTTATAAAATTTGAGCACTTAATTCTACTCAGAATTTAGAGTAAGGTTTTAGTCCTGCAGAATGTTCACGCTGTCTTGCAAACAATGCAAGTGCTAAGAGGTCTGAAGAAACAATGAATAAATCAGAAGTAATTCTTATTGTTGTGTTCTTATTGAAAGTGTTAGGTCTTGTAAGCATACGTAGTAGTAGGTATTTACTACCCAGCTATTACAAGCTGGTTTTGAAAGTAATCGAGTCAGTCTTTGTCCCCACTGCTTCCTTCAAAAAATTCAATATAATACAATATTGCCAAACTGGACTTCATGTCACACACAGTGGCAGCAAGTCATTGTGGGGATTATCTAATATCGTCTAGGGATTATTTAATTATTTAATACCATTCACTTGAAATGAAATATCCTTGCCATTCTGAGAGAGAAGTATTACAACAGGCTCAGAAAAGACATATAAAAAACAGGCAAAAATCTTCTTATGGAAAGTTTTCATAGTTTTTAGAAGCGATAGCTTCAACTGTCGAGCTACAGCTGTCTTGTCTAAGTTCTATCACTGAAAAAAAAAAAAAAAGGTTATTCTTGGAGAGGAAACCCATTCTGAGATGAAGTTATATTTCCTTAGGTATTATTTTGGGTGATGTTCTGAAACAAATCTGTTATGATTACATCATACAGTATAAATAAAGTTGCAGTGTCATTATGTCTCCTGTCTGTATAATGGTTAATGAAACAGGCAGTAAGGAGTATGTGGGAAGATTCAAACATCCTTAGTCTCAAATGCAAAACACAGCAGCTTATTAGTTACCCAAAATACTGGGACCGAACAGTTGCGATTGCACTGATATATTTAAAAGCAACATTTAGTTTATAGCTTTAACATCCTTTTCCAGATAGGACATGCAGAGCTGCACTTGCAGGTAATGTGAACAAAGATAAAACTAGTGTCAGTGTCCATTTATGATACTATCATTCAAAAGTGCAATTTAACAAAGAAATTGAATACTAAACATCTATGAGTTAAAAAAAATATAGAGAGAAAGAAAAAAATGAAAAAAGGCTAAACCTACAGGCAAACTATGTAGCTTTATGCAAGCTGCATGACTGACATAAGCTATTTACCATTTTATCAGCGATTGAATAATAGAAGCAGGTGTTCCTACTGGTCTAGGAGGAATACTCTCCCTAAACATTTTCTAAATCTATCACTCCTGTATCAGTAATGCATTGTGTCGCTGTATTTTCCAGGGCCTAAGTTATGAAATAAATTCACAATACAGCAACTTAGAATCAACCTGCAATGTTTATATCTCAGGTACTCTAAGCTACTAATTCTTCATTTAGGGAAAATGAATTCACTTCCTCCAAAGACAAAAATGTGGTTTCCCTCAATATTTTTTTTTTTTTTTTTTTTTTTTTTTTTTTACATACAGCGCATAGAACACAGTCCAAACATAAACACATTTTGGGGAGGCAGATGTGAATTTTGTAAAAACACTGCACAAAGTAACAGATTAATCTGCAAAGATATAAAATAATATAAAGTTGATACAACAGAAAAGTCATTCTTTAAGAGCTTTGTCCAACTATGAATTCATTGCTAAGTGTGCTATATTAAATTCTATTGTCAGTTTAGAAATGTTTGTACCAATAATGAAGTGGAAATACAGATATTATTGAATAACAAGATACAGCTTAAAAACACAAGAAAATAGAAAACCTAATTAAACTTTTCAAAGCGAAGCTGTCTTCTAAGTATAATTTTGGTTCTATGCTAGGGGGTTTCCTTTCCCAAGTGAAGAAATATTTCTTTGAATCTCATCACTCAGGGTGCAAAATATTTACTTGGACATAACTACTGTAAGATTTAACTTTTAAAATCCAAATTCCAGGCTTTTTGTCCAAAACTAAGGACAAGCACCCCAAAAGACCAAATCATGATGAAAATCATAGCAGGTTAGAAGCAAAGGATTTGTTTGTGCACAACAGATCTAGGCTCAAGTGTCAGCTGCTGTAAATGTTTAAAATACTGAAATTCAATCTAGAATAATCAGCAGATTGTGTTCCCACTGCAAGTAGGGAAGACACAGATTTAGATCAGTGTTGTGCATTATACTGAACACAGATTTGAACTTCAGTTTCTAGAGTGAGTGAGCTAATCCTGGGATGGAGTAATTCCCTTTCTCTGGATGGAATTTTCATCCTGAGCATGACAATTGTTTTCCAGTAAAATATAATCTTGTATAAACTATAGATATTTCTATGCGCCCAGGTTTCCCAAGGAAGATTTTATATGAAAACAAACTTCCAACAAACTGCAGAAACTTAACCAAAGAGAAATGACTCTGGACAACAATGCACAGAAAGTGCCGCCTTTCACAGGACACTAGATTTCCATCATACTAGGTTTGACTATGATTTTAACATGTACGCATGAAAAGCCACAGAAAGCTTGTAAACAGTTCCAAGTGCTGGATCACTTATTATGTTGCCTACTACTTCATGGTCCCAGGAGAATAACTTAAAGTTCCTGAACATTCAAAACAAATTTCTATTAGACAAAGTGAACCACCTGTTAGAGATGTCTGTTAATAACTCTCTTGGAGTGTACTAGAGGTGACTCAATTAAATTAGCTTGAAATGTGTGGTTATTCTTGTCCAACAGAACACTTTATTGAGAGTCCTTTGTGTTCATAATAACCCTTAGTAACAATCCATTTCCAGTTGCAAGTCAAAACAGCACCAGCCGTTAATGTTCTAATAAATAAATGGTTTAAACAATTGGAAGCTAATTGTCACAGTGGGACAGTCTGGGAGTTTTGTAATCAGGCCTGTATTGTCACAATTCATTTTCATATTGTAGCAAAATAATAACCTCAGGAGCCCTATTGCATTAAAAGAAATGTCACTTTTTACTCACAGATGCTCAGAATATTACTTTAAAATCAGATTCAGTAATTTTAGATCTGCTTAATCTCCTCAAAATCAACAGCCAAAGTTTTATTGCTACATCCAGGAGTGACACTAGGAAAAAAAAAAATCTCATTTCAAAAAAATGGATGGGATTCATTCAGCAGCAAATTTCTTATAATATTTTATGGATTTACTCCACTACACCTTTACAACAAATTTTACAAAACCAGCACTTATTTAAACCACAGGTGTTTGTAGACAAGTAGATATTAAATATAGCTGGGATCCAACTGGTAAAATAAACTTTTAAAGAAATGCCTCTTCTAAGAGTATGCTAATAAATTCAAACCTAACTTTCACTGTATTTAAGGGTACAGCAGCACTCAAGATTTTTAACCTTAAAGCATAAGCCTTCACCGTAAAACTTCAGAATGTGAAAGCTACAAAAACATACAAAACAAAAAAAAAACCAAAACAAACCAAGGCATCTATTGTGCTCACAATTGTGCAGATAAATCCATTTGCCAGCTAGGTGTGATTCAAAATCTTTGGTTCAAAAAATACCTTGGACTACAACAGAAACGTTTACAGGCAGTGGAACTCAGCTGCATTTTTAGAAACACCTGAAAAGCTTTCAGGGCACATCTCAGCAACTTCAACTGACTTAGAAGTATGTTGACTTTTACTTCTATAGACATAGACTTTCCTGTCTTTTTTTTCCCCCTCAAATTAAAGTAAATCAAAATAGAAGTGGCATACATTTACTGGCTTCCTTTCATGGAAGAAATTAAATGTCCACCTAAAACAAAGTTAGAATTGTTATTAAATTGATCTGTGAATGCAAGTTATGTCCTCTCCAATTCATTCTGTAAAGAACATTTTGATATGATCTTGTGGTGTTTTTATTTTTTAGCTCCATCTATGACAGAATGTCTAAATTATTTTATCTGCACCAAGTCAAAATTAGTATGGAAAATCCTAGTTATTAAACCAGCCCTACTGATATTTCACATCAAATTTGAAAGAAGAAAGCAATTTCGTCAACTACTTTAAGAGATCATGTTTAGTTCCTTCTGGAATTGTAATTAATTTAGTAAAACCACCCATCTCATCAAGAACATGTACTTAATTAGCCAGAGTCTCCTAATTATAAAAACAAAAATGACTAAATTCTGAAGTGTTTTTTATGTGTTTATTCAGTGTTTCTTATTAAGACATAAGAAACAAAGTTTCTTATATGTTAAACTTTAGTGTTAGTGTGTAAAAGTTTAGCAATTATTATTCCCAGTTATACTTAAAAATAAAACACTGATTAAAACAAAATACCTCAATATACTTTTAACCTCTTGTTAGATAAAAACTCAACTAAAACAAATCTAATTCCAAATCTCAAAGCAAACATACTACTTTGTATTATCCCAGAAGTTTCTAGATAATGAAAAAAAAATTCTCACGACAACTGCCCTTCACTCACCTGATCTCTTGACCCAGGTATCAAGGCAGTTGTTGGTTGAGAACTTGTGCATTTCTTCCTGGGCTTACCACATGTTAAATATTCTAGTTGTGGTGGGTTGTGGGTTTTTGTTGTTGCTGGGGTTTTTTTTTTTGTTTTGTTTGGTTGGTTTTTTTTATGCCCTGATGGTTCTTAAGAAAATAACCATTCTTAAAAGAAAGAAAAAAGATCTGTAAGATTAATCACAGAGGAAATGAGAAAATGAGATAGAGGAGAGTCAGAATAAGTCATTAAGTCAGAGTAACAACATAAGATTTAGAATCAATAATCACAATCAAAACAGTATTTGAACACCAGTATGCAGTATAAAATGGAATTTTTAAAAGATTTGCAGTCTTGAAATAGAAGCTACAGGGAGAAATGACTTTATTTTTAGAAGATTTTACTATTTGTACTACTAAGTTTTGTTGAACACAGTAAATTTACTTTTGTACCTATATTATGTGAAGTAAACAATGACATTTAGTAGTCGTGTTCCAGAGAAAAAAATAATATATAGTCTGCCCCTTTGGTGAAACAGTTTTTAAATTCTAATAGAATTTCAAGGTTATTATCTATTTCGGATCAACACTGGAGGTCAGAGTTCACAGCAGCCAGAATTTACAAACCTCCAATGGGTTTTGATTGACAGCAATCAACATCTCTTCAGCATCACTGAGGGAACAAAGTACAGGTCAAGACAGCAGGCGATTTCATCTGTCATTTTTAATTATCTAAATGATATTCACAGACAAAACCTTTCCCATCCATCAGGGCATCACATTACCATAGACAATGTTTGTTTAAAGAAGGGGCCATAAAATCAAACAATTATGAATGCAGACAAGCCTTACTATTGACTGCATAAATAATCAAGTGAGATTTTCAAAACTCTCTGCTAATGAATTGGTAGATTGCTGGCAGGAAGTGGCAAGTAATAATACAGACAACAATCTAATGTTCTTATTGACTTTTTCTAAAGCTTGGCTACAGCACCAAAGATCCAAAAATGACGTCAAGTAAGGTTTCCATAGAAGCCGTATTGATATCAGTACACTACTAAAATACAAGTAGTTAACTCCTGACCTTATAGTATGACCAACAATCCCCTGGGAGATCTGAAATGCTAGCAATACAATAGATCATGAGTTGAGCCAACAGCCTCAAGGCTCTGACAGTGCTTCTGTTCAGGCAATGGTCCCTTCTTTTGTAACCTATAACAGTCTAATCCACAGTAACTACAATCCCAAAAATTAATTTGGTTTGAGTCTCTTCGGTGTGTAAACTTTTTTTCTATAGCAAGATTGAAAAAAGTACACATTTAATACCATAAGCTAACGGTTCCAATTACACTATTATGCCTACATCTCATTAACTATTATCATAAGTAACAAACTGACCAAAATGGTAAAGAGAACATTGGTTTCATTAATCAGAAACGGCAGATAATGACCATTTTTTTGAAGTCCAACATCACAAAATTAGTAGGAATCTTTTTTAAAGTTCTAATAATCTACCATGAGGCCTCTTTGAAAAATAAAAAGGTTATAGGATTTTGATATGTGAAATGAGCAGTATGTTTCTGTTCTGGGACAAAACTTGAAATGTTTTTTTTCCCAATAAAAAATACCAGAGATGGATTTCCTCCGGGTAAAAGATGAAAAGAATTAGCATCAACACAAGATGCACAAGGAATATGATAACCAGATATGGATACAAGATACAAAACAAGGAGTAAAGTTTTTTGCAAAATTCTTGAGAATGGTTATGAGAGAGAGCAAGAGAACTGTAGAAATATTTTCTCTCATCCCATCCATATGACATCCCTGGATCTAGGTTGGTGAACTCTGTGGAAACAAAAGGCTGTTTTGAGTTGCATATCTCAGAAGTTTATCATAGAATGGCCTGGGTTGAAAAAGATCTTACAGTTTCAAGCCTGGCCTTGAATGCCTCCAGGATGGGGGCATCCACAACTCCCTTCGGTAACTTGTTCCATTGCACCACCACCCTCTGTGAGAAGAATCTCCTCCTAGTATCCAACCTAAACCTCTCCGTCTCAGTTTAAAACCATTCCCCCTTGTCCTATGACTATCCGCCCTTGTAAACAGCCATTCCCCTTCCTGTTTATACACTCCTTTCAAGTACTGGAAGGCCACAATGAGGTCTCTCCAGAGCTTTCTCTCCTCCAAGCTAAACAAGCCCAGTTCCCTCAACCTTTCCTCATATGAGAGGTCCTCCAGCCCTCTGATCATCTTAGTGGCCTGCCTCTGGATCCACTCCAAGAGCTCCATGTCCTTCCTGTAGCGGGTGCCCCAAGCCAGGACACAGTACTGCAGGTGAGGCCTCACAAGAGCCGAGTAGAGGGGGACAATCACCTCTCTCCCTGCTGGTCACCCTTTTTTTAACGCAGCCCAGAACACAGTTGGCCTTCCAGGCTGCAGGTGCACACTGCTGGCTCATGCCCAGCTTCTCATTCACCAGGACCCCAAATCCTCCTCCACAAGGCTGCTCTCCAGGAGATTTTCCTCCAGTTTGTATATATACCTGGGATTTCCTTGATCCAAGTGCAGCACTCTGCACTTGGCCTTGTCGAACCTCATTAGGTTTTCATAGGTCTCATTAGGTCTTGCCTATTAAAATAAACCAATGTGTATCTGCAAAATCATTAACTACCAGCTGTTTCCGAGACCTGTTCTTCACTTCAACTAGTTCACTGATAGTCTCATATTAACTCAGTCATATTTTTCAACTTATTTCACCTTTCATTGATCTTTTATAAAAGAAAGTAGAATAATATCAGTGAAGTTCCAAAAATTACAAATAACTAGAAAAAACTCAATCCACAGAGACACAGACTATTCTATTTGATCTTGCTTCACAAACAAAAATATGATGTCTAGCTATTCCCACATAAGTCACCTCCTGGTCTAAAAATTTCGTGGGAAAACTCTTTCGTTCCCCTTTACACCCACACTCCTGATTTTGATCATTCTCAGAGTGCAACTGGTTCTCACCAAGCTTGATTAGGAATATTAAAGAGACATTGGAGATTTTACTTTTTGCTGTAATCTTCCCCTTGAAAACATAATTGGTAATGAATGCAAGTCTACAATCAGTGAATATATGGATATTTTAATTAAGAAATATACAAGAAAGTTATGCTAAACAGGTTTTCATACTAAAGAAGAATGGATAGAAAGCTTACCCCTGTCCCGGGCTTGCTAAAAAGACTCCTAGAGGAGCAATCTCCAAAAAAGATCATTCCCCAGTAGTAGTCAGCTCTTAAATGGAGTCTGGGAGAGGTGGAGCTTAGCTCCACCTCTTCCAGTAGCACAAGAAAATTGCCTTCACCTGTGCTCCCAGGGCTGACTCATTGCTTGCCTCAGGTGGTCAATCAGAGATTCAGGCCATGATTCAGCAGTTCCCATACAGCAATGCATCATATTTTTACAAAGCACAATGAAATTCTTTCTAAAGGCCTATTGAGAATATCTTCTCAGTAGGTAATATGGTATGGCTTGCTTTCTTACTCTGATGGACAACAAGAACACTGACTGCATTGGCTTGCAGTTCCTAGAACTCAGTGTTTCAAGTCCCACAGGTACAGGTTCTGAGCCTCAACAATGCTTAGTCAATACTTGTTCTCATCAGCTTGCAAAGGTGACTGTGTTACCCTAGATTCACCACAAATGAATGTCTAACGAAACATAACATTTATGTCCAGAAAAGTCAGTCAAGATCTGACTGGAGTCAAGTCAATGATAAGCTAAATAAACAGTACAGTCCAACATCACAAAAAAGATTATTTAGTTTGAATGAAGAAGTTACCTCACAGTTTAGATCTGGATAACTTGATCACAGATGCTCATTTCAATAAGAGAGAGATGCCTATAATTCAGATTTACATTCAGGTTTCTGGGTTTACAGAAAGCAGATACAATGAATAACTGAATTGAAATTATTATAACTACAGGTGTTCTACAAGACACTCTTAGCAAACACTGCTAAAATAGTACACACAGTACTTTGGTAAATGTGCATTACAAAACAGGCAGCAATTCTTTCCAAATCTGAAGACCTTTCATCTACATATTTCACCTGAAAATTCAAGAAAATCTTTTATTTTACTTTGCAAGATTAATAGTATGATTTACTGAGATTTACTCATCCATTGAAACTTATTTTTTGCTACTAGCATACTAGGTTTCAAGTTTATATTCACTGTATCATAACGTATTTTCATTATATTTTTGGTCATATAGATAAATATTTTACAGTTGCTTGAAAGAGAGCTCTTTTCCCTACTATTTTAAAAAAATCTTAAAGCATATGCTGAATATTTTAAAATACTTTGTGATGAATGATTCTCTGAGGAATTAAGTTCTGAGGAATTAAGTTCTGTTTAATAACATTCTTTCCTTGACTAAGCAGTTGTTTACACCATAGACAGAATTAAAATAATCCGCCCAAGAATCATAGTTTGGTTACAGGCACTAACACAAAGGAGAACACCCTGGCAACAAACCAACAGAAATATAGGTTTCATAGTTTCAACTGAAACAGGTAATCTCAGCTACCTGCCTTTCTCAGAAAGGAAGACGTCCAAATTTATATGAAATATTACTTTCAGCAATGGAGATCAGGAAGTTTTTTAACAGGTGTCTCACTCAGGATAGAAGTCACTTTTGATTTAGAGATTCTGAAGAAGAGTTGTGATACTTGGTCTTACTGCTGAAGATCTACCAAAAGAAAACAGATCTTAATGTAAAGTTCTTAAAAACATTTTGAGCTGACAGTCCAGCCAATATAGATGCAATTGTTTTTAGTGAATGTATTATATTCCTTCATTTCTTGATACTAGCAGTCATGGTATTCATGCATGATTTCCTATGGAAATTCTACATAGGTTGCTTCAAAAATGCCTCCTATTTATTTCCATGGAGACTACAACAGATACAAAGAGCACAATAACAGTTTGATATGACAAATTCTCAGCAACAAAATGATTTTTTTCAACATACTCAACCACCATTAGACATTTTTGCCAGCAATGAACAAGATTCTGCATGCCATGCTTATAAAAACCTGAACCACTGGAGGTGTTACAATCACCACTGCTGAAATGTACCACCAACCACAGTGCTCACATTCACTCTTTGGTCTCTATAAACATTTAGCAAGCCTTGATGAATGTCACATGACCAGAAGCCAAACTAAAACACCAACAAGTGCAAAGGAAAAGTCTGAACAAGTAGTTCCCTTTTTGAAAGAAGGAGTCAGGTTAATATACATGTTCATGAAACTAGGAATTTATTTTGAAACAAACTGGTATCAATGAACAATTTTATTTTATGCTGACAGGGAGCTATTAATTATCTTGTTCTTAAAAGAGGTGCTTCAAATGAAGGAGGAAATCTTTCTAACTATAATGAAAGCTATTATCACTCTTCTGCAAAAGCCTTTGCAAAAGCAGAACACTTTCTGTCATTTCTCTCAGCAGCTCATGACATTCAGTTCTGGATACTATTTCTTCTATCAGCCTTAGCATAGCCTTTTTCTATCTGCTTACAAACTCCTACTAAGAAAATCACAGCATATTTTAAGTTACACATACACTTTATTGTAAGGCAGAGCTGAAACACAGAATGCAATTTCTAACAAGTTTGTTTAACCAGATAGATACAGCATGCTCTCAGCAATACAAAGTTTTCAGGTGCGCTGTAAAACAAGCCAACAGGGAAGAAGATAAGCGTGGATGAACAGGGAACATTTTCTGAGACTCCAGAGAAAAAGAGACCTTACCTCCTGTGGAAGAGGGGACAGACAACTTAGAAGGAGTACAAAGAAATTGTTAGGATATGCAGGGAGAAAATCAGAAAGGCAAAAGCCAAGTTTGAACTCAACCTGGTCACCGTAGTAAAAGAGAAAAAAAAACCCAACTTCTAAAAACATATATTAACAGCAGGAGGAGTGCTAAGGAGAATCTCTATCTTTTACTGGATGCAGCAGGAAAAATGAACACTAAGGAAAAGGGAAAGGATGAGGTTCACAATGCCTTCTTTACATCTGTCTGTAAAAGTCAGACCAGTTATCCCTGGAGTACTCTATCCCCTGACCTGGAAGTCTGGGATGGGGAGCAGAATAAACCCCCCATAATTCAAGTGGAAACAGTTAGAGACCTACTACTCCACTTGGACTGCCACAACTCCATGGGGCCAGATGGGATCCACGTGAGGGTGCTGAGGGAGCTGGCAAAGGTGACTGCCAAGCCACTTTCCTCTGTCTGTCAACAACCAGTCAGAGAGGTCCCAGATCATTGGAGGCTTGCCATTGTGATTCCCACCTACAAGAAGGGTCATAAGGAAGGTCAGCCTGACCTCAACAAGGGAAAGTTATGGAGCAGTTCATATTGAGTGAGATCACCTGGCATACATGGGAGAGGATCAAGCCTAGCCAGTACAGGTTTATAAAAGGCAGGTCCTGCCTGAAGAACTTGATCTTCTGTGATTGAATGACCCACCTGGTGGATGAGGGAAAGGTTGTCGACATAGTCTAACTAGACTTCTGCAAAGCCTTTGACACTGTCTCCCACAGTATTCTACTGGGGAAGCTGGAAGTCCATGGCTTGAACAGGTACACTCTTTGCTAGGTAAAGAACTAGCTGGAGGGCTGAACCCAGAGAGTGGTGCTGAATGGAGTAAAATCGGGCTAGTGATCAGCCACAAGCAGCACTCCTCAAGGCCTATCCTGTTTAATATCTTTATTAATGACTTGGATGAAGAGAATAAGTTTACAGATGCCATCAAGGCAGGAGGAAATGTCAATCTGTCTGAGGGTTGGAAGGCCCTTCAGAGAGAGCTAGACAGGCTGGATCACTGGGCTGATGACAATAGGATGAAGTTCAACAAGTGCAAGTGCTGAGTTTTGTACTTTGGCTACAACAACCGCAGATAATGGTATAGGCTTGGGGCAGAGGGGCTGGAAGAATGTGTGGAAGAAATAGGCCCGGGAGCATTGGTCAACACTCAGTTGAACATGAGTCAACAGAGTTCCCAGGTAGTTTGTATAGGAAAGAATGTAGCCAACAAGACCAGGGAACTGATTGTCCGCCTATACTCAGTTCTGGTGAGGCCTTACCTTGAGTACTGCGTTCAGGTTTAGGTCTCTCACTACAGGAAAAACATTGAGGCCCTTGGGCATGTTCAGGGAAGGGCAGTAGAGCTGGTGAGTAGTCTGGAGCATAAGCCTTATGGAAAGTGGCTGAGGGAATCAGGATTGTTTAGAATGGAGAAGGGAAGGCTCAAGAGAGACCTTACTGCCCTGTACTGCTACCTGAAAGTAGTTTGTGGCAAGGTAGGAATTGGCTTCTTCCCCCATGTAACCAGCAACAGGACTACAGGGAATGGCCTGAAGTTGTGCCAGAGAAGGTTCAGGTTGGAAAAATTTATTCTCCAACAGAGTCAGGCACTGAGATGGGCTGCCCACAGGGGTGGTTGAGTCACCATCCCTAGAGGTGTTCAAGAAACGTTTAGCTAAGGAACATGGTTTAGAGGGAAATATTGGCAGTAGATAGATGGTTGGTGGTACCTGGAAAAATTATTGTGGTGAAAATGAGAAAAGAAACAAACAAGGAAGAAATGCTCACCTATATCCAAAGATCTAGGTTCACAGGAAAGACTCCACAAAGGAGGGATTTCCAGAAAGAGAACCTTCCCCAGTGGTAGACAGCCCTTAAATGGGGTCTAGGAGGGGTGGAGCCTTCTGGTCACACAGGTGAATTGCCTTCACCTGTGCTCCCATGGCTGACTCAATCCTTTCCTCACTCAGTGGTTCAGGTCATGACTTAACAGTTTGCATACAGTTGGACCAGATGATCTTGGAGGTCTTTTCCAATATCACTGATTTTATGATTAATAGTGATACAAATCAGGAATAACAAAGTGTTAAAAGTTAGAGAAGCAAACTTTCATTTAGATACTGTCATAAAGTTCCACTGAAGCATCTGTGTAGGGACCTTCACCAGCTTATAAACTCTTAAGAAAATAAAACTTTTAAATACAAAAGTTGAGATTGAGGGGTTCCATTTGCTTAGCATTTAAGAACTTTTGCATTTCAAATAAGGAAGAATTCTGGAATTTATACTTAACAGTGAAATGTATTTTCATACATTTAGTTGGTTCTATGTCCTAAAAACATTTGGCTAAAAATATGCTCTGGATTTCCTCCTTTGGTTTTCTCTTACTTAACTGAAAACTCTTCTCACTTTCAGAGCAAACAACCAGTTATATTTATGTGAATAACTGAAATAAAATCTAATGAACTGTCATTGCAGCATTTGTAATCATTACGGACTTTTGGTTTTGAAGAGATATGTATCTGGGCTTGTTTCTCAGCAACTCAGACTTCTGTTCAGCCAGCATATTCACTACAAGATGTTGGTTTTTGCACTGTGTTGTTAAACCAGCAGTTATTTGTAGAAACCATGTGTATGCAGTGTTTTCCACACTACATTAATTTAGTTTGCTAGGTGCTCTCATCCTTTATTCAGACTTAAACTGCCATTAACAACATACTGTGTCTCCTGTAGCATAAAGTTTATGGAGGAATTTGACTTAAGATGATTAGCTAGAAATTTATCATATGTGACCTAAAGATTTAGCTCTGCAGCAGTATTTTGAAATAAGCAGTATTTAGGATAAATACTGTCACATGCCTTACTCATTGTTTTACTTTAGCATCTTTTACAGCATGGATGGTGCTGAGGGAGTCACATGAATGGATCAGAACCCTACAAATTTGGTCACAAAAGAGTGCATGTATCTTTATGAAATCACGCCAGTATCTTTATGAAATCATATTCAATGCTTGCTGAATTTCACAGCATTTTTGTTTTTTTCCTCTGTGGACAAGATGCCCAAATAGAAATTTCTGTATTCCTGCCAGTTCTTTGAATTTATTCTTAGTACAGTCTAGAGTGTTGCTCACTTCTACTTCCTTATTGGTATTTCTATTTTAAACATTGATGACCAAAATGATGTGCTTCTAATACTTCTGTCTGACAGGACAGAATAAAACACACAGTCTACCTTTCTTTTGGGTTCCTGTAGATCACAGCAGTTTAAATGAATAAACATATAACAAGAATAATCATAATATTATTTAAAACTTTAATGAAAATAGTAACTTATAACTATACTGACTACTATAGTAAGAAAATGTTCCCTTTCACCTTAAATTATTCTTATAAAATTCATGTTAGTTTGAGCCCTTCTGGTGTACAGATGTCTGGGGGATACTCACAAAATTTAATTTTGGATTGTTACAATTAATGTCCATGCTCTTGCTACAATCAGATAGAGAGGAAACACATTATAGTGGGTAATTCACAACAAAAGCTTTATTTCATAGTTGTAAATTCCTTTCTAAAATTTCTAAAATTATCCTTTCACATGCCCTGGACATCACATAGCTGTTTTGGTTTAAATGAACTGTTTCAACCAGAAAATACACAATAAATAATAATAAATAAATATGGACTGAATGCTGTTTAGTGAAACGGGACAAGCAGCAAAATAATGCAGAGGTTAAAGCATTCAGTATTCTGTAATCTGTGAAGATTTTAAGGGAATTCCCATAAAAGTTTTATTTTTCTTTCTCTAATATGAAGTACCTGTTCTTTACATAACTCATAAAATGCTTTATAAGATATAAGACTATGATGACTAATACCTACAAAATTTATAGAACTGTATGTCACAAATCACAGCATGACAAGTAACTAATATTCGCAGTACTATATATATCAGTGACATCAGTTAAGAAAATACAGTGAAACTATTATTGTATAGAAAAAAGGAACAAACTGAGAAGAGTGAATTCTTGTTTCTGCTTTTAATTTTAAGTTCAATTTTATCTCAAGTCAAGAATGGTTTATAAAGGTATAACTTAGGAATCCATGTGGGTTAAAATAGCAGAAGATGCCCTATCTTGCCTTATCTTCTTTTAATACCATTGATTTATTTTTTTTTTAATTTTGAAATATTTCATTTTTAAAATGAAACCAAATACTTACTTCCTCCTAGTCTATATAAGCACAGGCTAAATATGAAAAACACACTTCATAAAATCACACCTTTAAAAGAAGTATTATTGTTGACATTATTAACAACACTTTAAAATAAAAGTACATAATTGTTCAACTAAAATGAAATCCCCAAGATAGAAGTACGTTAAGCCATATTAGTTCCAAATGGCTAACATTTTTATAGCACTAGCTAAATGAATTAATAATTATTGGATACTTATTTTAAAGGATTGGCATTTTTTATTTAAAAAGCTATGAAGTACATGCTGCACTCTCAGTAATACTTCCAGAATCACTCATATTTAAAACTTCTACAGCACTTAGACATAGAAGATCAGCTCCCAGTAATCTCTATATATCACACACAATTTATATTGAAAAGAATTTAGAATTTCTCTAAATTAAAACACAAGTAAAGCTGTGGGTAGAGCTGATAAAAGCAGCATGTGTTCATACTCACTGCCTACTCTTTTCTCTATGTGCAGAAATATCAATCAAGCCCATTCAAGGGTTAATTCAGCTCTACATTTTGACCACATAATGCTTACAATTTAGTCTAAGGCTTAAAACCAAGCAAGAAGGAAATGCTCCACTGATGTATACAGCCACCTTGTAAAGAAGATTACATATTAAAGAAGGTGGTTTAATCTTCCTTTCTAATCTACACCTTCAATTTCTAAATGAGGCCAATGTGCTGAGTTTCTCAGTTCTATATTGTTCTTGATATTTATTGGTATCAAGCATTCATTCTCAAATACTTCTACTTCAAATGCTTTGAAGGACAACCCTCCCATTATTTTACACAAGTGAAAAGTAGTACTGGATGAAGACCTTTGCTGATAGAGAAAAAGTTGGGGATGGCGGAAGAGGAGAGAGAACTGCAAACCTTCATGTCTGTCACTGAATTTTCTTTCTCTCTGAGATTGTTCTGTGTGGCACAAAAGGATCTGGCTTTCATGGTGTTTTGAAAACAGTATTTGAAGAGAGCTTCTTTACTTAAAAAAAATATTATTTCAGAGTTTCTGGAGATCAACGCTTATTTAAGAATCCATATCAAACTTTCCCAAGGGAATGAACAAGTAAATATTAATGATGTTTCTTTTCCACTTGAGAAAAAACACTTGTAAGTTACAGCTCTTTCAGATAGACTCTTTTCTTGTGGCATTGGAAAAGTATTATATTTTCCTCATTGTATCATTTCTTTTCATAAGCTGGCATAAGCAGAAAAAAAACCTTATGCATTACAATCTTGCCATGAATGGGAAGAGCCCTCAACTATCTCACAGGACATCTTTTGACCTAAATTGGCCTTTCCAACGTAACAGCACTGCTTCAGAAGACTTGGCTTATGCATTCACTGACTGTGCTGGCTGGGATCTCTCACTAGGAATACATAGTCTGCTCAAAGTTGGGAGCCAACTGCTGGTGTAACTCTGACAGATGCAGGACCCATATGTCCAAGTCTGGATAGGATGCCTGTATCACTTGCATTTGGATGTCAGCTTTCCTTCACTGGCTCTGCTGCTGCCTTTGCTGATAAACCTGCCTGTCGGTCTGCTGTGGGTCAGCGTGCTGCTGCTCTGAAGTCATGCTTCTTCGATTACTGAGTGGTTCCTCTCTATTAAGGAGTACTATCTGAGCATAATATTCATCCCTCAAAGTCACTACACATCTATTTCCAGTACTGTTCCTTGTGATGTAGGCACAAATGATGAAATTTTGCAGGTGCAGTTAATCTGAAAAATGTGTAAATGTTCATTCCCTGTCTTGTGGCTGGAGAGTTCTGCTGATATCATCCATTACTTTTTAATCCTAAACAATTTTTTACTGCTGGATAACACAGCCAGGAATTGCAAGTGGAAGATGTGGATGACATCACAAAGACATTTTTATAAAAAGGAAAAACACTGCACTAAAATGTTCTGTATGATATTAAATTCTGTGCAAAAATTTGCCCATATATCATTGACACCTACTTAGAAATTTGCATGTGACATCCTTGACAGGCACATTTTTGACACTAGAGAAAATAAAATCCTCTTTAACTGAAATGCTGTGCTCTCCTTTTTCTTCTGTTGGTTGCTTTGAAAAAGCTACAACAGTACTGTTGGTTTTTTTCTTTGACTTTAGAATGTTCTCAAGTATCTGGATACTTGAGAACAAAGCAAAGCTTGATAACACTCACATATCAGGAATTTTTCCATTTTCTCAGGTAAGAATGAGGAAAGATAATTTTCCTTTCACATACTAAGTCTCCAAATCCTCTCCAAGCAGGAATCTGGAGAATGTCATTTGAGCACAAGGCTTAAGGGTGTGCAAGCTCCTAAACCCAGAAATAGCTGCTATAGTCACTTTCTGCCAAGCCTCCTACATGTAGATAATTCATACCCTCATCAGGAATAATCTGTCTGGGAGCTGGGGAAACTTCTGCAGAACAAATGCCAAATGGTGCTAATTAGCTTTTGGCAATCACTGGAAGTATGGGGAGCAGTACAAAGTCAGTAGCCTCAATATGCAAGGACTAGTCATAAAGTAACCCCTGTCCTCTCCAGCAAGTGGCAACCTAACGTGGCCTACTGAGTCCGAACAGCCAAACTCTCAGGTACTCAAGAAGTCATAAATAATAAATGCTGTAACATCCTCAGTGTCTGCACAGTGCCAAGAGCAGGACTTCATACAAGAAAGTACCATTCCTGCTGCTCTCCCACTTGACAAACAGACAGGTTTGATCTTTCACAGGCTTAGCTTTAGGAGACTACAATTAAGCATTCAGATGAAAATATGTGTTGCCAATTGCAAAACATAAAAATGACTACTGCAAGAAATTGGACATAGAAGAACATGGAAGCATGACTCAGCTTTAGGCCAAAAAGCTTCGGTTTACAATAAACAGACAAGTATTTCAGGTTTATATTGTATTATAGAAAATCAAACCATAGTACACTTGAAAATCTGATTTATTTTTTTTTACCTTCTAGAATACATTTTAATAACTATTAAGTTTAATATGATATCTAGCCCTATTCATCAAAAGGAGTACCATATTCTATCTTTGATTTTACTTGACTACATAATTTGTAAAAGACGGAAAAGACTTGATTAGCACTGTATCAGACATGTAAAGGTAAGCACACACACAAAAAAAGAAAAATTCAAAAAGAAAAAATAAAGATATCAAGCTTAGCAGGACATCTTATCAACAACACTATTTGTTTACAACCTTTTTTGTTGTTTGAGATTTAACAGAGGACTTACATGTTATTTCCAGAACAGTATACTTCATTTAAATAAACCTCAAAATTCTAAACTGCAACAGTTTTTAGTGCTTTTGTTTAGTTTAATTTTTTTTTTGTTTAGTTTTTGTTTGCCTGAGAGAAGCAATTCCTGTTCTCTACCTTAGGCCACTCTGGAAATGTAAGGATGACTTCTGAATATAGACCACCACAGATATTTTCTTCTCCTTAAAGTGTGCATTAAGGGCAAACAGCTCACTAGATCTCTGCTAGCAAAAACTATGAATGGAGTCATGAAGATTAAAATCTTTATATTCAGCAGAAGGTATAATTAAAGGGAAGAACAGAAGAACAAATAATAAGCACAAAGCAAGCCAATGATATACACTATAAATCACTATCTAGAATATGCAGGCAAGAATTTACAATCCATTCAATCAAACCTGAATTCAATCAGACATTATCGAAGTAGTATAGTCTTACATTAATGTCAAAGGGTACACCTAAATAGTGTTCTCCATATAATGGAGAAATTGTGGAAGACAAAAACAATCCATTGGCTAAGTGCTGTGCATAATTAATAAACACAATTCAGTATTGATTTGGATCTCATGTGACCTTATAAAATGTCCCCTAAAGAAAATGTGATATAATGTAATTATACACAATTACCTTACTTCTGGAAACTTTACCATTTGTTTCCACACTCCTCTTTTTATTTTCTGTACAGGCAGAAATTCTAATACAGTGACATTTTGGCAACAACTAATGGAAATAGCTGCTTTTAAACAACATTTAAGTTAATATACTCAAACACAGAGTGTAATCTCTACAAACCTGATTCATTTATTTTAAATATTTTTGTATTCTTTTGTGTGTTTTAAAGTCTGGGTAAAGATGCTTGCACTTTCCAAGTGAAATCCATTGCCTCTAGGGCTACAGATTCTATAGTAATGTGTAACACTGACCACTGAACTTCCATTTCAGTATTTATATTTGTATTTATTTAGCCCTCATAATTTCAAATAACGGTGTGAAAACACAATCAGCATACAGCTGATATAATGAAATGACTCCATGTTAAAAGCAGCCTGAAACAACATCATGCACGTGAATCTCCACCATCCATTTAAGGATTCTATGTACACAAATCCCAATATTATCCTTTGTCAAATCCTGTAAAAAAACAGTCTACATACTGCCCTTCACCTCTACTGCAGAGCAGTACAAAGGATGATCGAAGCCTGTCCAGTAATTTTTATTTCCATTAGATTTGAAATGAGGAATCTTTGAAAATATTTTTCAAGACTGTGAAGAAACATATCACTGTTAACTTGCACAGCACTGATCTAAATTTTTGTTTTCCCCAATTTTATTTATTTATACTCAATCAACACCCTTTTTCTTTCTCAATGAATGCTGTGATTTGGGGGAAAAAAAAAAAAAAAAGAAGAAAAGAATTAAGGCATTCTGAAACCAGGACCCTGCTGTCCTTGTCTATGTCCTTCCAATCACCACAGAAGGTATAATTCTTTCTGGTGAATCCACAAATTAGTTTATACTGTCTATACTTTTCAAGCCACCCTACTTCAGTTCAAAACATGGCTAAAACCCAAATCACAACCAAACTCCACTAAATAGAGTTTTGCTGATGCATGTGAAGAAAAATTCCTCTGTCGGCATCAACAGGCTGCAGATAGTCCTCAATTTCTGTTAATGACCTCTTCCCTCTGTCTGATTCAGTACAGCCCACTGGCTATGGAAATGACAATGCTCAGCAGGTGACAACAAAATCGTCAACAAACAGTGCTGAGATATGTCATTTTCTTCAAATACTTTCTCAGGAATTAAATGGCACACGATGGTATGCTTTGTTCTGCTCAGATCAAATATTTCTTTATTAAATGAAACTGCACACTCTTATATGTAGTTGCTATATAAAATGCAGGTTTAAGTGAACTGCTTCAAGCTTCAGTTACAAAACAAACTGATATTTCCCATACCTCCCCCAGTCTCCTTTTAACACCTAACTCTTTGGGCAGTCACTTGTAGGATGCTGTATGTTTTGACATAACTCCAGATTGAAAACACTGCCCTTATGGATCCATTCTGAGACTTTTACTGTAACTGAGACAAACTGGAGTATGCAATTCAGCACATTTCAGGTTTCCTGAATCTGGGAAATCTTCTTGCTATACACTCCAGCTAATGGACAGAGACATCCCTTTTAACAATGCTGTCTGTGCAATATTTAACCTTTTCGGATTCAAACCTAGCCTTTGTTCCTAGCTCTTTCTAGAAACATGAAATGTGTCAGGCTAACCTTCTTTATAACTAAAACTGGTGTAGAACTAGAACCATATCATAGCATTCACATGTTTAGATATTTACACATTTAAAGTGCAAAGGTAGCATCCAACAGTGAAAAGAAGTATACAGCATTAACATTTCTATTAAAGCATTCTCCTTCTTCCTTTTTGGCTTAAATACCTACTATTACTCAGAATCATTTAAACTTGAAAAAAATGCACAATTAAATTTCTAAAGTTCAAAATAAACATCTTTTCTAAATAAGTTTACACTTTTATTACAAGAGGATGATCTTCTGAGAAGATCATTAATTTACAAGCTGCATAAGGTGTCTGGTGACCAAACTTGAGCAGATTCCTATGTAGATTATGTACTTCGCTGCAGAAAGATGAAATATTGTATGTCCTTAAACCAGAAACAGAAACGGCTGCTGGAGATGCCTGAAATCTCTTGAAAAGGCACACTGCCAAGTTGACATACTAATCATTTCTTACTCAAGCCCTATGGCTCTTTTCACAACATATCAGCATTTATACTGCTGACCTGTTTCTGAACTGTGTTTGGTTGAGGTGTTCAACCAGTTAATAACTGGACATTTCATGTCATGCCAAATTGCTATTTCCAAGTAGATTGGGTTTCTCTCAGTTGTTTTCTAAATGTAACACTTGCCTCAATCTATTTTTTAATTATTTTCATCTTAACTATACTCCAGATTACATTCTTTCATCTGTCCAGTGAGAAATTATATTTTTAGAAGGTTGTACTTCTATCTGTGTTGTGGATTTGATGGGTGGACGACCCGATGGATAAGCAATTGGTTGAAAGGCCGCAGACAGAGGGTGGTGGTCAATGGCTCTATGTCCAGGTGGAGGCCGGTAACAAGTGGTGTCCCCCAAGGGTCTGTCTTGGGACCGGTGCTCTTTAACATCTTTATTAATGACATCGATGAGGGAATTGAGCGCACCCTCAGCAAGTTTGCTGACAACACCAAGCTGAGTGGTGCGGTTGATACGGTGGAAGGAAGGGATGCCATTCAGAAGGACCTCGACAGGCTGGAAAGCTGGGCTCGGGTGAACCTAATGAGGTTCAACACGGCAAAGTGCAAGGTTTTGCATTTGGGCCGGAAGAACCCCAGGCACCCGTACAGGCTGGGAGGAGTGGTCCTTGAGAGCAGCTCGGCAGAGAAGGACCTCGGGGTCCTGATGGATGAGGGACTTAACATGAGCCAGCAGTGCGCTCTGGCAGCTCGAAAGGCAAATGGGATCCTGGGCTCCATCAGGAGAGGGGTGGTCAGCAGGGACAGGGAGGTGATTGTCCCTCTCTACTCGGCTCTTGTGAGGCCCCATCTGGAGTACTGTGTCCAGGTGTGGAGCCCTCAGTACAAGAAAGACAGAGATTTTGGAAAGGGTCCAGAGGAGGGCGACTAAGATGATCAGGGGGCTGGAGCACCTCCCCTATGAGGACAGGCTGAGGGAGTTGGGCTTGTTCAGCCTGGAGAAGAGAAGGCTGCGGGGTGACCTCATTGCAGCCTATCAATACCTGAAGGGAACCTACACCCAGGAGGGGAGTAAACTCTTCAAAAGGGCTGACAATAGCAGGACTAGGGGAAATGGATCCAAGTTGAAGGAGGGAAGATTTAGGTTGGATGTTAGGGGGAAGTTCTTTACAAGGAGAGTGGTTAGGCCCTGGAACGGGCTGCCCAGGGAGGTTGTGGATGCCCCGTCCTTGGACTCGTTCAAGGCCAGGTTGGACGGGGTCCTGGGCAACCTGATCTGAATGTGTACGTTTGGTGGCTCTGCTAGGCAGGGGGGTTGGAACTACATGATCCTTGAGGTCCCTTCCAACCCGGGTGATTCTGTGATTCTGTGTATATGCAGTCATTTCTTATACCACAAAGATGTCATTTTTGTTCAATTTATAAGGCATTTCAGCATCCAATTTATTACTGTGATCTCAATGTTTCTGAATGAATAATTTGAACCCTATATGATTGCCAGTTTTCTTAGATAAAAGATTTTCCTAGATAAAAGACGGTTGCATACCAAAAACTTTTGGTTTTAGATAGAGATGTAGATTTTTACTTTTCTCCTTTAATTGTATTTAATTTCTGGATAGCAATTTGCTGTGAGAAACTGTTCCCCTTTTGATTTTGTATCTAAATGGTCAGAGTGCTATCTCAAGAAAGAAAAACATATGAGACAAACTGTATGACAAAGGTGAAGTTCAGACTGAAAATTTAAGTACACAAAGTACACTGCTTGGGTATCATAGAAATTGTTCCCTTTTGGAAGGATTATGTGATCTCCAAACCTTTCTGTCTCACTACATTACATACAGCTCTTTAAGCCAAGAGAAAGCTCAGGATCACTTTGCTGAGGTTTGATCTAGAACTATTTTAATTAATCTTCTAACTTCCACTTTATTTTGGCTACTAATGCATAATTTAACCTGTACTTCATTTCAATCAACTTTTTTTTCCCCCACATCATACAGATCTATGTTCCTCAGCATATCCGAAGTTTTGTGGTGTTTTTTTTTTGTTTCACATTTCCCTTTCTTGCCTGTCTTTGATATGTGCTAACACAGGCCAACTAGTAGTCTGTCTCTGTAAGCCAATATAAACTGCAAGAAATAGAACAGTCTCCTTCATTCTCGCAAAGCTCCTACAAAACGTCACCACTAGCAGCTCTGTACAGAAATCTCCAAGCCAGTAGAAGTCTTTTCTGCTACAACCTTTTTCAGCCTGGAAAAATCCTCCACCAGCACTGCTATCTGCTGCTTCCTTGCCTTTAGTCTTGAGTCAATATTTCTGTGCTGACCACTGTTATACAGAGATATAGAGATATAGAACCTCATTCTGTAATATTCAGAGCAACAGAAAATAGCAAATGAGAAGGTAAATCATCTCCCAATATTCTCTAGTACTCCAACCCTTTCTTGTCTATTTTCCACTTTTTTTCATCCTCTTGTCAAGGTGAGGAAATAATAGTTTAAGCATTGATAGAAATTGGACCTACACTCAGTTATGGCCCAGTCAGAAAAAGAGCTACATCTAAACAATGTCAGCTTGTACTGTTTATACCTATATAAAACATTCCGAAGTTTTACAAGACTCAAAAATTTGTGTGGTATTTTCTTGTTCTACTTTGATAATTCATATAGTTTGGCCAATTTTAATTTGTAACAGTAAGTTTGCAGTGTGTAAGTATTAATACTTACTTTCAATACAGAAAATATCTTCTCTTTCTCCATGACACTATTAACTATCATTGAGCCACAGAATGGTTTGGGTAGGAAGGGACCTTTAAGATAATCCAGTTAAACTTCCCTCCTTCCCCCCCACTATAGGCAGGGATACCTCCCTCTAGACCAGGTTGCTCAAAGCCCCATCCAGCCTGGCTTGAATGCTTCCAGGGAGGAGGCATCGACAACCTCACTGGGCAACCGATTCCAGAGTCTCACCACCTCACAGTAAAGACTTTCTCCCTAATTTCTAGTCTGAATCAACCCTATTCAGTTTAAAACCATTTCCCCTTGACCTGTCATTACATGCCCTTCTAAAAAGTCCCTCCCCAGCTTTCCTGTAGGCCCCCTTTAGGTACTGGAAGGCCGCTATAAGGTCTTCTCAGTCTTCTCTTCTCCAGCTGAAGAGCCCCAGCTCTCTTAGTCTGTCCTCACAGAGGAGGTGCTCCAGCCCTCTGATAATCTTCGCAGCCTTCCTCTGGACCTGCACAAACAAATCCATGTCCTCTTGTGTTGGGGGCTCCAGAACAGGACACAATACTCCAGATGGGGTCTCATGAGAGCACAGCAGAGTGGCAGAATCAGCTCCCTCAACCTGCTAGTCACACTTCTATTGATACACAATTCTTGTACTGCATCCATAATTGCTCATTACTGCAAAACTGTAAATAACTTCCCCTGTTCATTTTGTGCTTTGCCTTAAGAAAAATCTCACAGGGATTTCACAGATGCTGCATGCTGAACATTCATATTTACAATGCATGAAAATCTTCACTCACATGCACTCTGGTAAGCTGTCTCTAGGAGAAAATGAATAGTGGCACTGTCTTGTTATGTTCAATGTAATAGTTATAGGTAAATCGAAACATCTTCCAAACATGACTAAACATTGTAGTGAAGATGCATAGTGAATTCTCTCTACATTTTGTCTATGTCAAGCTTGATAGAATAACATTGTCCTTCAAAGAGAGTCACAGCTGCAAAACTAATAACAGAAATAACTAAGTACAAGACCCACATGAACAATAGAGAATAAATTCTGATATGGAAGTTTCTTTCAAATTGTGTATTTGCTTCTCTACCTCTTGTATTTGGAAACACCAATACATAAACTGCCTTAAGTGCATAATCACAAGAAAATGGAAACATCCAGTGCTTCATCACCCTCATTATAAAGAATTTCTTCCTTACATCTAATCAAAATCTACCCTCAATTATTAATAAAAATAGTATATTTTAAAACAAAACAAAAGTTGTTAGGATGAAAGACATTTTTCATTTGCTCACAAGATTGGCAATGTATCAGGGTTCTTACATTCATAGGCCATGTGTGGTTAGTTTTCTTGTTTATCTTATTTACAGAAAAGCTAATATAATACATCAATTGATTTATTAGCCTGTGGTTTCTCTAACACGGGACTGCCCTTCACATTCAAGGAGAGCCTGGGACTATTGTATGGAATAAAGCCAAACCATGCCATTTGCACCATACATGGCTTTCAGGGAGTTCAGATGGTGCTCCCATTCTAGATTTGCCTTACGTGATCAAGTCTATGCTGATAATGAGGCTGCTGCAATGTGAATAGGACCTAATAGCACTTGAACATTCTACAGATGACTTGGCTCAGGTATCTTAGTACAACTGCACATCCAGTACAGGTATCCTTTCTGAATTATGAGCAGCGCTACAATCCTGGATCCCTAAAGTATGTGGTTTCTTTCTTGTGGCTTCTAACTCTATGCCATCCGCTTGCAAAACAACCACGCATAAATTTCTGGTAGGAATCTCTATCACAATGGTTACTAATGATAGTGCTCACCACTCAACATCTGAAAAAAAAAAAAAAAGTTTTCTGCACTCCAGCACTTTAGCATCTTGTTGCTTTAAAGATTTCTTCAGACAAAAGTAAGTAGATGGGAAGAGAGAACATGGTACATGCAATTAAGACAACTAATGTCTAAGTTATTGTCTATGGTAATATAACCCTATATGGAAGCGTTACAGTTTTTTAACAGTAGAATAGGTGTTGAAGCAAAGAATGCAATTACAAAAGTTATCACTCCTGTATGCAGGAATACATAATGTACCACTCACTGCAGTTCAGATACATAGTTCAATTAATATTACTAATACCCTCCTTCTATCCTTTTCTGACTTTAAAAGCTATTCCATTGTGTTTAATTCCAAATATTTATTCCTTAAGATGAAGTATTTATAACGAAGAAATATCTTTTATAAATATTGAATTTTATTTGAAAATACAGCACATTTTACTTCTAATTGTTTTACAGTTCAAACTGTAAGGTGCGTTCTTTTTTGTTCAAGAATTTTAAAAGCAACTAATTTAAATATGCAAAATTATCTTGAGTTGTTCATACGTGAACTTAAAAGCCATGCAACACAGGAAAATTAAGTAATTATGCCTCCAAGTTATTTACTGCAATTAAGCTCATTTATCATATGCAAATTAGTGCAAACTGGTCTCATTAGTTACTAAATTACTCAATATGAGCTGAACAATGTAGCACTCCAGTTTGTAATGAAAAATCCCTGTAGAGGCAAGCAGTATCAATTAAGCTAATTTGCATATGCAAATATATTCACTAACTTTCCCTTTTCTCTATATTTAGTTCTACATTTCCTGATCATTCCTGATTATGTGAAGAATATGGGGTTATTGACCCTTTTCCACACCTTTTCAGTAGCAATGAAGTTACAGAAAAAATTCAGGGGCCTTATATAAACCAATAATTTTCATTTTTACAACCAGTTTCAATCACATTTTTAATAGCAGGGGGAGGAAGTAATACTTTTTTTACTACATTTATTTAATAAATGCTGACACATACGTAAAAATGTAAAACCGAAAATGTATCAAAGTCTATTTTCACTATAACACCACTATTCTGAAGAAGATAAATGCAGGCTAACCAAAGCACGCAATCTGACAAGCCAAAAATTTTACCAAAAAATAATTAACTTATTGCCATTACCTTCCCCCTTCTTCCCCCCTTATTACAAACATTTCTCTTTTTTCTATTCGGGTGATTTTGCTTGGAAATGCTTAAAAAGTATTCTGCCCTGACTTTGAAGATACTTGTATGACAACATGTAGGTATTCATGTTTTGGGTTGGTTTTTTTTTTTTTCTGTAAACACACGGGGGATATTTTCCTTGTCTGTAAACTTACCACAGGAATCTGTTCAGTATGACATATAATTGTAATTGGCTATGGCTAGGAATTTTCTGACACAGCTGAGACTTCTTGCTTGTAGAAGTCAGATGTAAAATATTACAAGATGCACCACCATTTCTATTTTAAAATCATCATAAATAAATTACATCCACCTTTATAAGCATGCTTCTCATGTTTGTCAATAAATTTTGAAGTATCAAAATATTAGGAGGATTAGAGAGGCTCCTTAATTTCTCAGCTTACACTTAACCCAGTCTTCAAAATATTAATAGCAAGAGGGATTAAACAAACTATAGGTTCAACTTCCTCAGATAGCAGACTCCAAAAAAAACAGAGGTAGTCACAAGGTATAATTATTCTACAAGGCTGTTTACTTCACTTGCAAACAATACATATCATAATGCTGCTTTGTGAATCGTTTCTATAAGCAGCAAATTAAACAAGAACTTGTTAGAATAGCACTCCATTGAAGAGTCCATCTAGTTGTTGTTATTTTATCTTCTATCTTCCTGAGATTATTTTTCTACCTGTAATGCCTCAAGGCAATTATTCAAAGTTCAGATCCTTTTAAATTGCTGCATTTGAACACAAGACCTAAATTTTCCTTCAAAGTGCTGACTACTCTACTACATAAGAGAAGATTTTGACACACCATGATAAACTTGTGATATTATTAATTCATTTTGTCCTGTATCCATCACCAACAGTCTATTATCTTTTAAATGTCAGAGTGTAAGTTTCTATTATCAATTGGGAGATTAATGGGAGTAATTTGATAAAAGGCACCACCCTCTCTGCAAAGGCAACACCTCAACAGATATTCAGTAAGATGTTGATGGCAATTTTGAATTCTTGAAATATTGAAAATTCTCAGTCTATTTGTTACAGATAAAAGTGCAACATAGATTACTTACAAGCACTATGATAAAGTTATATCCAAAAAACGCCCTAATTTATTAGGTATAAGTAGAAAAAAATAAAAACAATAGTGGAATATTTTTTAAACAAGTTTAAACAAGTAATAAAAACACTAAATATTCTTAAATACACAATCAGTGAAAAATTGAAATGTCCAGTAGGTTTCAAGGTGGACAACTTAGTTTTTTTCTTATAACTGAATTATTCATACAGTGTCAAACCTAGTAACTAACAAGTATAAATAAATCAGTCCCAATGAGAGTTTATCTAGATACTTGTTATAATTTATATTGTAATAAGCATACACCTAGGATATATAGGGCATGTCCACATACTCAAAACACAAATGACACAAATTGGAATATCATGAAACCCACATTTATTTATTCTTTTTTCTTCTACATTTACAAGACAACATAACAGCACTTCTGTCTAATATTCAAACAGTGCTGCAGATGGTGGTGCATACCTTTGGTACCATATCTATAATACAAATATTTGTTACAGAATCAAAAACTTGAACTATGTCTCTGCCAAGAATGTACAAGTAAGTAAATAACTTCATTCATGATTTTTGCTCCAAAGATAAATTCATTCTAGTGGTTAATTTCATGTTTTCCTAAAATTATCTTTGTTGCCATTCAGCATTTAGTTACTTTAAAAAGATGTAAAAAATCTGACATATTCTGCAGTGCTTTTGAATGCCACAGCTGAAGTAACACAGAGAGAGATAGCTCTCAATCATTTCAAATTAAGTGGAATATTTCTCATGATAATATCCTAATTTACCTCTCAAAAGATAATACACCAAGCAATATATTTGCATAGAGAAGCTGTGTACATTCCTAAATAAGTGCAGTTATTCAATGCTGTAGTTAGAAAAGGCTACATCTAAAGGGTGTTTTTTTAATTTCTATGGTGCTGTGTTTTTGCCTTGCTGACAGAACACTTCACACTCTTAACTGCTTCTGCTCCACTTTTGATTATTGCAAAGTAAGAAGGGTTGTACTAATCCTGACAAAACAAAACATGCACAAGAACATCTCCATCAGGTTACTGGTGGGTTTTTTTTTTTTTTTTTTTCAGAGTAATCCTCCTGGAATACAGTTACTTGAACAGTGTGACTAAATTCTTTGACAAATATCTCATTAGTTTTTATCTCATAGCTAAGGAAACCAAAGAGGCATGCTGCTGTTCATTTTTCCTCTTTACAGATTGCTGCAGATTTGTGATATATAATCATGACAAATGTGATATCAAAGAGGAAAGCAGTGCTCATAAAACAAAGTGGGGGAAAAACACCCTAAATTTGTACATGACACACAAGGAAAATGAAATAAACAACAAAAAATACTGTTTTATGCACACACACAAAAACATAGAGTCATTCTGCAAGCAGACGTACTGCACAGTTGAAAATAACATAACATTTATCTACACAATACATGCCCTCCCTCTCCTTAAAACTGTCCCAAGCATGGGCTTTTCTAAAAGGAAAGAAATATGACTTTTTATAAATACTGACACCAACAGTTTTCAAACTATGGGCAGAAATAGGATTGACTAGCTATTTTGACTTTGTCATGGAAAAGCCTTTTTTTTCTTTCTTTTTTTTTTTTTTTACCTGTAAAATGTGACTTCCCAAATGAGATTCAAATACTTCAATGGCAAGGGCACTGGGACTTCTCCTGCGTTGGGCACCTATAACTGAATAAAAAACAGTTATGTTGCAAGGTCTGCAAATTCATTTCTATTCCCTGATCACAATATTTCACATTATTGAAATATGTTCTGCATTTTAAATACCAGTGTTAATTTAAAATTTATCTTGCACACAGTAAGTATAACTAGTACATAATTTTCAGTGACTCAAATTTTGAGGATAAAAGGATTCTCTTTGAAAACAAAGAAGGAAAGAAAAAAATAAATAAATAAACACCTATTTAAAAGTACAAGAACTCTGAAAATGAATAGTTTACTCAAATAGCCCCTGTGGAAGGTTTCTTGTACATATGCTATGACAGCACACAGAAATTACTGAAAAATACTACTGAAAAAAATGCTAACTGTAAATCTAATGAGAATTAAATATTACTTAGGAGTTAAGAAGATACGAGAGAGATTTATCTGAAATGAAGTAAACACCATGTTAAAAAGTCAACACTTAGTAACAGCTGTCTTATCATCACATCTGAGTTGTCGAGCATTCTCCAAAGTACAGGTATGGTATTATTTACAAGTACTGTAGTGTTCCAGATATCCATGTTAACTGCTAGAAAAGATACTTGAAACTAGCTTCTACTCTAAAAGATAGAGTGATAGATGGTTGTGTTTTAAAGGCACACATAACTACACAAGCAGGGAAATCATAAAACTAATCTTTTGTGAAACTCTTCATGCCAGTAGCATAAAGCCAGAAATCAATTCTGAGTAGAGGCAAGAATAAGCATCTACTACTGCAAACTGAGGTTTCTTCTTAGGTCCAATCTATATTTGTCACTTGAGCAGAGAAGAGGACAAAGGGCTGCAGGAAGTTTCCCTTCTTTTTCTGTCTTTGTGACAAAGTCAGGCATATCCATAACAAACAGAAGAGGTCACGTTTTGAAGCGTGTAAAACATTTACATCCAAAAACACTGATGGTCTAAGCCTCTGCAACCTCTTTACAACACACGCTAAGAAAAAGAAAATGCCAAGGGATTCACTAAAACAAGCAGAATGGATAAATGCTGTTACTGAAGACCTAAGCTAACATTCCTGAAAAAAAAATACAGAGTAACATTTTTTTAGCCCTCTATGATACTGTCTGCCAAATGTTATCAGTAAGATATATGCCAAGTAATGATAGTCATATTGACCTAAGAATGTAATATCTTTCCTTATTGATGCTTCGTGTAATTTCCTTGCAGGAAATTCTAAGCTATTTATACTGAGCAAACAGGTGGCTTCATCGCAAACAGATTCAGGCAATAGCTCATAATTACAAATGGTGACTGCTGTAGACCCAGTATTTTTTTTAAATCCTTTTCTCAGGATATATTCAAGGATACTAATGGTAGCAACATATGAAAATAAGCTTTCTTCAAAACTTCTGCTTTGCAGCGTAACTGAAGTTGGTAATACACTTATATGTTGCAGGGATTTTTCAGCTTTAGTCAGTATAGTCGCTGACCAGACACATCAGCATAATATTCTTCTTTTTCTAGTTTTAAGTATTCACTTATTCACTCCTATATTTTTCCATATGTATCTTCTGATCCTAAATAATTTTGCTTCTTTTCACACTGTCTCATCTTTTCCATAGTTATAATGGCGCCTGCTTTTTACTGTAATGCCTGTTTCATGAAAAATAGTCAGAGCACATCAAATTTTCTAGCAACTAAGGCTTTTAAAAAATTATTTTTGCAGACACAGACTTAAAGATGAGCCCTCTTACCTCCTTAATAAGCCTCCAGACATATTATCAAAGGCTTGCATGCACAGGAGTTGTAACTCTTATTTCTAACAGAAGCTTTAGGTTTAGTTATGGGACTAAACAAAATATATGGCATTGTAAAGATTATCAGTGTCCCCATTGTTATGAACTGGCTCTGCAAGCTTTTTATTTAATGTAATTTCATTTATAATCAGCTGATAACAAAAAAGAAATTCTCAGTTCTGGACTGTCAGGCATTGCTTCACAGTAGTCTCCATAGGAGCATTACAGTAAGCAAAAACAACCTCTGAAAGAACAGCTAACTGTGCTCAAATCCTTTAGGTCTTTTCATTCTTCCATCTAGACTGTGTTATGGTTTCCACACATTTTCTGAACACATCTCCACTTGCAATTTGTCTCCCATTTCATTTTCTGTTTCCTGCACTATATCACTCCTTTACAATCCACTGCCTTTTAAAGTGTATCCATTACATACAGAATATTGCTTCCAGTTCTATGTTAATTGCATTTTTTTGCATGAGAGTATAATAACTTGAATAAAAAGCATGAAGACTGTATAACACATTAAAACAGTATCTTAACTTTGAATTATATTTGCAAGTAAGTTGTCTGTTCCTAGTACTTGGGATGCTCTGAGTTCTACAGCTCAAATAAAACCACTTCAAGGTCAGTGAGTTAAATAGTAAGCACAAGAGGGCTGGATCTCAGCTTTAACATTTGTCAGTTAAATCCTCTATTGATGTCTGTATCCTAGTAGCTGGTATACATGTACACAAATATCTTTCAATACTTTCAAGCCATTCAGATCATTGACATTTTTATAGCAGTAGAACCTCTTGATTTACGTGTCTTGCACTTGCTCAGGCTTTGTGGGGTTATAATGACAGTTCCTAATTTTACAGCCAGCATAAATACATTAAGCAGAAAACCATTATGCTTCTGGTAGCCATACTGCAATTCTTTTTTTGGAAACCAAATAGATGTTAAATATGCACTTCATGTATTGCATTCATTTCCTAACTATCATCCTTCATATTTTGAGGACTGAGACAAGAATACTGAGATAAATCTAGAATAAGGAAAAAAAAACTTATTTTCTTTCATTGTTTACTTCATTGCCTATTTTTTTTTTTTTTTTTTACTTATTTAAGCTTCAAAGATTTCTTGATCTATATCTGTATCAGAAAAAATACCACTTTGAGTATACAAGTGCATGTTGCGTTGATGGGTTTCAAAAATAGGTCAATCTCACAGACCAATCACAGCACAAGGCCTCTTATTTGTACTGAATAGATCGTTGACACAGCAGTAGATAAAAGGAAGACATGGACTGAAATGGTTGGATTAAAAAAACAGGCCAGAATTTTACTTTCCTATAAAATTTCAAAATAAACACTAAACTGGCTTCCATTGCATAAGCCACAGCCAGTCATCTCTAAATCTCTCACCCTTTGAAAGGAACCATCAGCAACCACAGTTTAGCTGCTCACAGAAAAATTGGAAAGCAATGGATTCGGAGTTTATATCAGAACATCTATGGCCTTCTATGATGGAGTGATGACACTAGTGGACAAAGGAGAAGCAAAGATGTCTACCTGGACTTGTGCAAGGCCTTTGACATGTTTTCGCACCATATTCTTATCTCTAAATTGAAGAAATACAGATTTGAAGGCTAGGCTATTCAGTGGATAAAGAGTTGGTTGAATGGTCAGAGCCAGAGGGCTGCAGTCAATGGATCTGTGTCCAAGTAGAAGCCAGTCCTAAGTGATATCTATTTTGGGACAAATGTTGTTCAACATCTTTATCAATGACACAGGCAGTACTATCTGATAACATCAAGCTGACTGGTGCAGTTGATATGAAATGAGGAAGGGATGTCAACCAGAGGGAACTGGACTAGCAATCCTTCCAAGTTTCTCTTATTTTGGTAATACGAACAAAATAGGCTTTTGCAGGTGGACATATTTTCTGCCGTCTATATTCCATCATATTTAAGTGATAATGGCTTGAATGTACAATTGTTGGGGTTGAACAAATAGTTGGCTGAAGCAATATTGCCATCAAGTATTGACTACTAATAATTACATGAAAATAGAAATAAGGTTGTCAAAATGCAATTTGTTGTGCTGGAGCAGAGGAACATTCGTTGAAATCTTTTCCTTTCCATAGCGTTGGAACAAAACTTTTACTATCGAAATTGACACAACTAACATGCCTATTGCTGGCAAAGGATTATTCTTTAACAAGCTATTAATGAGAAAAAAGAAGAACATGGATTGCCTAACAAAGATTTCTATGTATCCCAATGCGAGAGGATTTCCTCTTAATCTCAGTTCTAAGACACTAGTACACAGAATGAACTGACTGGTGTCCACTATGACCTCCTCCTAGTGAATCACAGAATCACAGAATTGCTTGGGTTGAAAAGGACCTCAAGGATAATCAAGCCCGTACCCCCTGCCACAGCAGGCCCACCAACCTCCATATCTAATACTTGACCAGGCTGACCATGACTTGAACATCTCCAGAGACAGGGCATCCACAACCTCTCTGGGCAGCCTGTTCCAGGACCTCATCACTCTCTTGGTAAAGATCTTCCCTCTGATATCCAACCTAAATCTTCCCTCCTTCAATTTAAAACCATTTTCCTTTGTCCTGCCAGTATCTACCCTTGTAAAGAATCGACTCCCCACCTGTTTATAGGCTCCCTTTAGGTACTGGAAGGCTGCAATGAAGTCACCCTGCAGCCTTCTTTCTCCAGGTTGAACAAGCCCAGCTCCCCCAGCCTGTCTTTGGAGGGGAGGTGCTCCAGCTGATTATCTTCGTTGCCCTCTTCCGGACCTCTCCAACACCTCTCTGTCTTTCCAGTACTGAAAGCCCCAGACCTGGACACAGTACTCCAGATGGGACCTCAGGAGGGTAGAGTAGAGAGGGACAAATATCGCCTTGTCCCTGCTGGCCATCCCTGTTCTGATGGAGCCCAGGATACCATTTACATTCTGAGCTGCAAGAGCATGCTGTTGGCTCACGTTTGGTTTTTCATCCACCAGGAACTGAACTGAACCGAACCACTGCCAGTATGTCAGACCTTAGTTAGTAAAGCTGAAAGTTCACAAATATCCCATTAAAAAGGTATATTATGATCTATTCACAAAATATGTAAGCATGTCAGGCAAACTCCATATCTTCACATAGGCCTGTCTAATATTTCTCCCTATAGGTATCAAAAAAATACATGATAATTTCACATATGACTGCATAATGAAACAGAGTTGTCTGAACCAATTTACATAACTGTAGGTGCAAAGCAATGTATAGTATGAGTGTGGATATAATTGCGTGTTCTTTTACAGAATTCAATTGTTTTTCTAAAGTAGAGAATTTCAGTACACTTTTGAATACGTTTACCTTGTAAAGTAAATTCTACATGAAGTTTTATCTTTTGCTGTTTCAAGAAACAACAAATTGCTTATGAAAGAACAGTGCATGTGAGCATGATAATCAGGGTAGTTATACAGGAAGAGGTAAGATGCCATCTTAAACCTTGGGACTTTTGAGCAAGACATAACAAATTACTTGGAAATACTTAAAAACAGTGTTTTAGAAGGGAAAGGCACAATGACAGAGGGCAACACTGAACAACAGAAGATGCACTGTGAAGGAAGGAGAATATGCAACCAACATTAGTCTCATGAGGAAAGGCTATTATTTATGTATGTTGAAAATCCACAGAAGCAGTTCATTGCTTTTAATTCTTTTACTTAACACACTGTTATGGATATCTTTTCCATTGATTGTTCTTTGCTATCCTATTTATGACATATTTGAAGCTTTGAAAGAAATTTCTATTAAGAATCAGTTCTCATGCCTGACACATATGTTCAAGGCATAAGGTTGTAGATGGTACATACTTAGATCCTGATAAAAACTGAGATCAGTGACAGCAATCATCATGATGTAAGCAGAAACTCTGCCCTCTGAGTTGGAAAATGTATTCAAAAGAAAGTAAATGATGTCACCAGTCTACCTCATAGGGAGCCATCATGGGATCCAAAATTTAGGTCCCTTGTAACAGCCACCCTCACAGATGGGAAGAAGAAATAAATTTCAGATGGATTTGTAACATATGTGGAAAAGTATTTTATCTTGGTTTAGTAAAGCTAAGGGAATCATTAATGCTATGCCATTACCAACTAAGTATCACAGCAATAAAGTACCAGAACAAATCTGTCACAAAGGACTACGTGTAAGATGCATAATTCAGAATATGATAATCAACTTACAAAGCTAACAATGGCATTTCAAATCTATTTTTTGTGTACTTGAATATCTGTTATTCTAAATGTCCATCTTCTGGTCACTGGTATACAGCACGTATTCATTACTCAAGAAACCTCAGCTAAGAAAGTAAGACAAACCTTTCCATTGAATAACTAAGTATGGTTAATTCAAGAAAATGTTACCTAACACAATCAAAGGTGTTATTTATTTCAAGTACTTCATCTATGTTGTTTCATCAAAAACTCTAGGAGTTAAAATATTTTTTAGCAAAATTTGTTTTTCGAACTGAAGTTAATATTTTTAAATTAAAAAAAACACAACAGCTTTTACTGTAGCTTATTTTGTTTTCTATAACATAAAACTGATCAAATTAATATGCCAAAAATGTACAAAGCACTCTATCACTTTTTCATTGTACTGTAATCAAAAGATTTGAATATGCATTTCTCAACAATAGTGTGCCCTTTCCCCAGAAAAGATACTGAATGAATGGAAAAAAAGTAAGCAGAGAAATAGCTTTCATTGCAAGTTTTCATCTATTTTATGCACATGTTCCTTCTCTAATAATTTTAATCTATTTTATAGGTCTGCTTCTTCCCAAAAGATCTGTTCTTTTGGGGATGGGGTGGAGAAGATGAGATTTCTCAGATCCTAAACATCTGTCTCTTTTCTGAACTTCTTAGAATTAAAAACTCCAAGATTGAAATTTCAACACACCTTAAAAATAAGCATATTCAAGATTTTTATATTCCCTATTTGATAACTCAAATTGCATTGTTTGTTGATCAGAAGTACTTATTTGTACATTTTAAGAGTTTATTTCAGATATTTATTTTATTTTATTTTATTTTATTTTGCTGTTAAGTATGAGGCTTTGCTGTGCAAGAATTTCTAGTCATCTAAGGAAGGAGAGTTCTCCATCTGTGGCTGGGGGAGGGAGCACTGGCCTTTCTTCTGCACTGTAGTAGTTACTATAGGAACTATTGTGCCTCCTTCAAAAGGGCTACAGACAGGGTGATTAAAATTCTTCATGGGAGAACCCTCTCTCTTATCCTTGACAATGAAATTCTTCAGGGAGAAGGCTAAGCCTCCAGTTCAAGAATGGCAGCACCTGAGGGAGTGATGTGGCAGAGAAAATCACCACTGCTTTAAATTGAAGCACAGGGGAAAAATACAAGGGCTGGTGCTCTTGCATTAATTTTCTTCTCCCAGGAAATACAGAAACAGTGGAAAAAACTCCTGAGAAACAGAAAGAATGACTACATGCATCTTTCACCATATAGAGGACAACAGTATAAAGATCACATAATTTTTATTACCACCAATAGAAGGAGAAGCAAAATAACTGACCAATCCAAAAAAAACAATTAAGAGTAGCTATTAGCACTCACTCTAGCCATTAACTGATCTGTAAGGCAGCAAAGCACACCTTGGCATTGAGAGGAGCAACATCCATCTCTAACAGAATTGAATTAGAGCCACCTCCCAGCATCAAATTCATTTTACACTCATTGTTTTACAATTGTTTACAACACTAACATTTGCTCCCAAAAATCTAGGAAAAAACTATACAGAATGATAGTATACAAATTGTGATCCTATAACAGACAGTATAATTTACTGCCACAAGTAGATTTTTCATTCCTAGGTCATTAGAATCATATAATAGTCATTAAGGCTGGAAAAGACCACTGAAATCATCTAGTCCAATCCATTACCACCATGCACATTAAGCTATTTTCCTCGGTGCCAAATCTACCTTTGTCTTGAAAACTCTCAGGGATGATGACAACACTTCCCTGGGCAACCTGTTCCAATGCATTACTGCTCTTCCTAAGAAGAAATTTTTCCTGATATCCAACTTGAATTTCCCTGGCACAACTTAAGGCCATTACTCCTTGTCCTATCACTAGTTACCTTGGAAAAGAGGCCAACACTCACCCTCTACAACCACCCATGAGATGGTTGTAGAAAGTGATAAGGTCACCCTTGAGCCTCCTCGTCTCCAGACTGAACAATCCCAGTTCTCTCAGTCACTCCTCTCATATAATTTGTGCTCCAAGCCCTCCACCAGCTTCATTGTCCTTCTTTGGGCAGAATGAAAGAGAATAGAAAAGTTTGGTTAGAAGGAATCAACAACGATCATCAGATCCAATTGCGATATTACAGTTTTAAAGAAAAGTGGTACACTTAGTCACAAATAAGGGGCAATGAGAGAAGTACAAAAGACATTTTGAAAACAGTAGAATATTTTGATGAAACAGTTGAGAAAGTGCTGCAAAATACATCTACAAGAAAAGGATCTTGTATGTGTTATTGTAGCTTTAAAGTAATTTGTTTCAATAATTTAAGCAAGAATATAAACCCAGAAAATCTAATTGCTTAGAGTGGAGAGGAGAAAAACTCTGCAAAATACTGAAGAAGAACAGAGGTGCAAGGCAAGGGAGAGGTGTAAATTGAGGGGTTAAAAACTTAGAAATATAGCAGTGGTTCAGATAGAAGTCCACACTGTGAGTGAGACTTAACTCTATCAATAGAAAAAATGGATAAACATTAAGACAGCACATTGAAATTTCTTAAATTACCAGTTATGTCCAAAATGAATAATATGTATAGTTTACTTTTCCAGATATAACAAGGTGATGCTTATTGGGGTGATAATCCTATTGTCTTATTTCTTAACTAGCATTAAAATTCCTCTGGCAAGAAAACTGCTGTCACCCCTTTCCAGCTTTGGTGATAAGGAAATGGTTAGTGTCACTGATTCTGTTCTCAGGAGGAGGACAGGGTATTAACATCAAGTCAGAACAGTGTTATATAGCGTCAGACTATACTTACTGGTAAAACTAAGAGGCCTACATCTGTTGTCTTGCCTTTTTTTTTATTTTTTTTTCAGCCTGATCCCAAAGGTTCATGTTATGACATTTGTAACATCTGCTACAAATGTGGAGGTAAGTCAGGCACAACCTTATTACTTCCAATCTAACGCTCCATCCATCCACAGGGCTTTCATATGCCACTAGTATGTCAAGAGGACCAAAAACTGTTCGATCTACGTGAAGCAAGGTATAATGTATCTCTGAGAGTCAAGAACAAGAAATCTTTCTTTGTTATGCCTACCCTATTTTTGTTGTCTTAAATTTTGGCAGTGTTATTTCAGAATCTTCTGTGAGCAAAACAGGCAAGCTGCTCCTCCTCAGAGCCAATACAATTGCCTTTTTATGCCTTAGACAGTGGCGTGTTACAAATCTGCAAGCTGTGTTTCCCATCATCCTTGGTTTTTACTAACACTAAAACACATCCAGATTCCCCAACTATTACCTTCTTGCACAGAAGTCTGCTTTCTTGCCTGCTCTTTTTCTTCATTTCTTTCCTTCCCATTATGTTGGACTTCCTACATTGTTTTATGGACAAAGATAACTTTTTTCATTACTAACTGGAAACATGCAACTTTGGCAGACAAAAACACGGTAATAACAACAACAAAATAATGGAATAAGGAAAACAAATAACAAGAGGCTTTACAACAAGTATTCTTTCCATTAGCTTCTCATTATTATCAGTGGAGTAACAGATGCAGACGTTTACTGATACACCCACAATACTTGAAGATTTAAATACTTAATTGTTAAAGGCCTAAGATATAACATGTTACCAGGGCTGTCACTGCAAAGTGTAATGCTAAGGCTAAGCATTTCACATCTGTTTGCAGAAGAAGCCAATCATTAGCTAGATGGCTACAAATGTCTCCTGAATTTTCCTAAGAAATATGTATAACCTCTTCTGATACCAAATTGAAAGCTTTAGATGTTATTGAACTAGGTAACGCACTTAACATTCAGTACAAAGCACTGAAAAACAACAAATTTTGTATTTGAAACTGATGCAAGTAGTTCTATTTTTTAGACATCTGCACTTTTACTATGTTTGCTTTTTTCTGTCATACTATCAAAGTGTAAGTAAAAGGAAGCTTCCCAGAGAAGAAGTGATTGGAAAACAATAAATCTCCTTACTTTACATGAAAACCAAAAATTAGGAAATACCTCACACTGCTATTGGCAGATGTAGGAGTCATCTTCAATACTGGCATGAAAAATCTAACTATGAGATTACCCGGTAACTGGCTAATGCACCATCATTCTACTGAAATATGCGATACACAGAAAAGAATCAAAGTGCACAACAATTCAGTTATTTCTGATTCTGAGGTGGTATGTAGGGCTTTATTACTTTTTCATATAGAAATAGTACAAGTAGGAGGTGGATTTGCTTTATGCTGTGCGCCTCTTATTTTCATGATTCAGTCACAAAAAGATACAATAAAGATTTATAAAATAAGTGAAATTTGGTAAGTGAAACCCATTAATAAGCGAAACTGGGTAAGTAAGATTGAAGTAAAACTTCAATCTCCGTTTTCAGGGAAGAAGTCTGTATTAGTTGTGCAATTAACTTAGGATTTTGGCAAGAATCAACTCTGTCACTAATCAGTTATTTTTCTTTGTCTTTCAGCTGCTGCTTCTTTCTGTTCATAGAACACTGGAAGAAAATGCAGTTTCCATGGAAAATTTGGTGATTTCAAAAACTAACTAAAGAATACAAGATTACTAAAACCAGCCGTAATATATTTTAAAAATGCTTGAAATTTACTGCAAAAGGTTGTTAATTTCTCACAGGAAAAAAAATAGAATTTTTCACAAAGAGGTGTTATAAGTACTATCATAGTATTTAAGAATTGCTGAGGACTGAAAAATGAACAAATATGAGCTATACTGATGATCTCCCATTTCTAATTAAGTGGTCTTCAAGAGAAGTGGTCTTACACATCAGAATAGTGGTTAAGACCTTAGAACTGGAAAATGGAGCTGCTTCTTTTTAAAGCACTGTTTCTTATAAAAGAATTTGGGTCGATCCAAATCCCGAAAGACTTTCTGTCACTTCTGATAGGGTTCTTAATTTAAAATAAAAGAGGTGTGTTACCATTTCTAAGAGTATCTTTCAGCAGTTTTTAAGAAAACAAATTCTTGGAGATCCCAGTGAGAAGTATAGTTAAATCTTTATTAGAAGTAGTGATGTGGTCTTTAAGTCTTTGTTAAGATTAAAAAAAAACCCATACAGTTGATGCATGAATGATCTTGAAAATAACAGGGAGAGGAAGTTAACATTTTGTGCTGTTATTACTGGCTCCAACAAAAGACTGGTGTTTCCTTTTTTATGGGCATTAGGATCTTTTAAAATATTCACGTGAGGAAAGATCAGTTTCCTTTTTCTTTGGAGAGTGCCTACCAGGGAAGAGTACAGAAGAGAGAGTATAGAAGGCAGCCAAAATAGTTATGGTAATAAGAATGATGTAAACAGGAAGGAAATTCTCTATAACCAGAGAGAACATTGCATATAGGCACATTCATTTCAGCAGAGCTGCACTCATTAGCATCAGGATTTAATTTAGCTCCAGATTATTTCCTTCAGTGAGGGGAAAATATTCCATTTGTTTCATTATGACACAGGTAGGATTCACGCTTGTTACCTGCAGAACAGTCTCTTGGGCTGTAAGACACACATGGCAGCCATGATACAAAATGTATTGTGAACATCTTACATATCAAGTTTAGTGACTTATTCTAGCCAGATATTTTGGTATTCTTTAGCAAATGAACTTAGAAGCATCAAAATTTATTCCTCACACAATATTTGAATTAGACATGGACACAGATGGTTATCTCAACTTTAGGGGCACAGTTTCAGTTTGCAATATAACACTCCAAGTCTTTAAATCTTCCTCACTTTTTGTGAGCACTGATAAATATATCTTTTTTTTTTCCTTGAACTGTACAATTATAGTGATAATGTGTTGCATTTAGATAGTGTCTCAACAATTCTATTTTATTATACATCCACTGAACACAAAGTAATGCATTTGCTTTAAATTAAGAAAAAAAAAAACAAAAACAACATAATTTGCTTGATGGAGCAGTTCAGCAGTGTGAGCTTTTAGTGAAATAATTTTTGAAATTCTGTTCAAATTTTGTTGCATTCCAACATTTCCTTTCAATGTTTAAACATATTACTTCCTGTGCTGCCTCACTGCAACTGAAGAGCTAGATTTTTACAACTATATAATTTGCAACTGAAGTTCATTCATTTAAATAGAAAAAAACCTTTAAGCATTCTGTAAAAAGAACCCTAATGAGTAATACCTGACAGTCTATCTATTTTTATTATTTTTTAGTAAACCCTTGGAAGAAGGTTTGTTTCTGACATTTTTCATTATGACTGTGCTAGCTTAAGGGATAATTTTGGATAATTTTAAATTGTCTGCTGTGCATCCAACAACATCTTATTTTGTTAATAATACCTGAAAATCTGAGAAATTTAGAACAACAACAACAAAAAATGCATTTGCAGTCAACAACATTGTAGGAGGACAAGGCAGAAATGTGCCAAGTTATTTTCCATGAACACTGACCGAAGTCTTTCGACACAAAGGCTTCACCTTTATGTGAAGTAGACCTACATGTGAAGTACAGTACTGTTCCAAGATACATTCTAGCCCTCTGCACAAATAAGATGGAGAGTGCACTAGAGCTGCTAAGACAAAAATTAATTATTGAGCCTAAATCCCAACTTTTCCAAAACTTTTTCTCAAAATATTCTTTTCAAAATTCCCTGAGAGGTATTCTTACATAATAATGTCTCATTCTACAGGAAAGCACTCTGGTTTCAGCTGGAATAGAAATGATTTTTCCTTCATGTCTGGCATGAAAAGATGTTTCCGTTTCTCAGTTTCTCACACTGTCCTGCAATCCTGCCATTGAGATGGGCTGAGGGAGCACTAGGAGTTGGGAGAGGACAGAACAGGTCAGTTTACTGACCATAGGGATATTCCATATCATATGATATCATGTGAAAAAAAAAATCTTGAAAACAGTAGGGAGTTGGCAGGCAGGCAGCTGCTGTTCAGGGACTGGCAGGGCATGAATCAGAGGGTGGTGAGCAATGTGCATCACCTGTTTTGTATGTGTGTATACGTATATATATATATATTCATAATACATACACACACAGACATAAAACAATGAGTTTTTTCATCTTCCTTTTCCTGTCTTAGTAAATAGTTTTTATTCCAACTCACAACTACCTTTGTGCTCTTTTCCGATTTAGTCCCCCATCCCACTGGGAGGTGAGAAAATGAGCAAACAACTGTGTGGCGCTCAGCTGTCTGTCAGGTTAGACCACAACAAAGAGAAAGAAGCTGAGGAATAAAGACACATCTTCATTGCTGAAAAAGAAAGAGTGCTGTAACTGAATGCACATAGATAGATGTCATAGAATCATAGCATAGCCTGGGTTGAAAAGGACCATAATGATAATCTAGTTTCAACCCCGCTGCTACGTGCAGGGTCGCCAGCCACTACACCAGGCTGCCCAGAGCCACATCCAACCTAGCCTTGAATGCCTCCACAGATGGGGCATCCACAACCTTCTTGAGCAACCTGTTGCGGTGTGTCAAAACCCTCTATGTGAAAAACCTTCTCCTAATATCTAACCTAAACCTCTTCTGTCTAGGATTAAAACTATTCTCCCTTGTCCTATCAATATCCTCCCTCGTAAACATGTCTTCTGAAAATAAAGGCCTATTTTTGCAAGTGATGACTTCAGAAAAAAATAATTTCTTTACAGATAAGAGAAATAATAGATAGCAGGAAGAATAGATTGAAAATGAAAAAGCACTTATAATAAAGACAGAAAATTGAAGAATGCAGGGAAGAACTAGGAATACTCTAAACAGAATTCTGAAGCTGTGTCTTTTTTTTGAACCATGATACATAATGCTGGGTTAACTGTATGCCTGTATAGTCACATTATGGAAATGTGAACTAGGTGAAAAAAGGTTAATGTGGCCACTGCTAATAGCCTAGCTGTGCTAACACAGAGTATAAAACTTTCTTAAGAAGCAACGTGTAATAACTTTTTCTTCACTATGTTAACACAGCAGAGTTGCTTATAATCCCTTGGCTAGTTTGTATTTCTGTGTAAACTTGATCTGTCTAAAAAGAATTGTTAATTAATTCTTAATTAATTTGTAAAGAGATAATGAGGAAAAGACCATTGCACAAAAAATCCTGGAAAGGACTAAGTATACTCCTTTTCTATCCCATATTTTTTTTTCTTTTACCTTGTTGGAACTCATCTCTTCTAACATTCCTTCTCTCTTCCCTTAATTTTCCTATTTGACACTAGCTATTTGAATTGGCGCTTTCAAACCCATGCAAGTTCCTTAAGGAGAAAAGTTTACTATGATCATAGGACCTAAAGTGTGAGGTGAAATGGGACCAATTTCTCAGGCATGTGAAGCTCCAGAAAACAAGAGAGCTGGGAATGAAAATACTGAAGCTGCTGAACTTCTCTCACTAATCATGTACACGTACAAACAAACACACATCCCTCTGCTCAGCAAACCTTTGGGTGTTTTTCCAAAAAGCCCTATCCTACAAGGAATTTCTAAACCATCATAGGTTTCATTCAATTCACACAGCAGAGAACCTACTATTCACTCCTCCAAAATTTAAAGGATTTATCATCAAAGGGGAGGTAGACGCTTCTGTGATTTTGTTATTGATACTGAAGCCCCAGAGGGTTGTGATCTACCCTCATTTTCAGATTAATGACTTCAAAAAAATAAATATTATCTGCAAGTGGGTTGCATAGATATTTAACCTCACTGTCAGACATTGCTGGTTAGACTACTGCATTCATCATCAGAGAGCTACAAATAACTCAAAACACGGTGCTTTCACAACACTAGTTTTTAAATGCATCTTCACTGAATCCTTATTATAGATACAGAGGATGGACTGCAAGATGAAAATTTCTCACAACAATTTCTGATTTTCGCTACAATTCTGTGATTCTGTGATATTATATTGTCCTGACAATATTCACTGTTTGGAGTCAATGTAAGTATTTCTGTACTCTGGTGAATACTTGTCAGAACTCATTAATTAGAAAATGCTTTTTATGACACTGTAGCAGCAAGAACTCTAAACAGAAAGCTTGCTATATGGTCAACAAAATGTCATGTTATCCACCAAAGCACTCATTTTTATTTCTTCCTCTGGAACCTCACAAATAACGAGAGGCAGCATTAGAGTATTACTTCAGTAGTGCTTGAGTGGCGCTTGAGTGCAAGTTTGCAGATGACACCAAGCTGAGCTGTGCAGCTGATACAGGTGAAGGAAGGGATGCCATCCAGAGAGACCTGACAGGCTTGAAAAATGGGCCCACACAAAACTAATGAGGTTCAACAAGGCCAAGTGAAAGTTGCTCCACTTGGGTTGGGGAAATGTCAGATGTATACAGTCTGGAAGAAGAATTCATTGAGAGCAGCTCTGCATAGAAGAATCCTAGAGCCCTGGTACATGTAAGACTTAATATGAGGCAGCAGTGTGCACTCGCAGCCCAGAAGGCCAACAGTATGCCAGGTTGCATTATAAAAGAGGTGGCCAGTAGGGTGAGGGAGGTGATTGTCCCTCCCTACTCTGCCCTCATGAGGCCCCATCTGGAGCACTGTGTCTTGATCTGGGGCCCCCAGCTCAGGAAAGATGCAGAGCTGTTGGAGCACATCCAGAGGAAGGACACAAAGATGATCAGAGGGCTAAATCACCTCTGCTATGAAGAAGGGAGCTGGGCTTGTTTAGCCTGGAGAAGAGAAGGCTCTGGGAAACCTCACTGCAGCCTTCCCATGCTTAAAGAGAGCTTATAAGCAAATGGAAAAATTTTTACACAGTAGATAGTGATGCGACAAAGGGGAATGGCTTTAAACTGAAAGAGGAGGACTTTGAGATCAGATGTCAGGAGAAATTTTTAACTGAGAGGGTGGTGTAGTGCTGTAATAGGGTGCTCAGAAAAGTTGTAGATAGTGTTTCCTTGGTGTAGTTTGAGGCCAGACTGGATGGGGCTCTGGGCAGTTCATCTAGTGCCTAATTTAGTGTTCGGCAATCACGCCTGCAGCAGAGGGTTGGAACTAGATGACATTTTAAAGTCCCTTCCAACACAAGCCATTCAGTGATTCAGGTTAGATCGCAGAGGCAACATGCTTCATTTGGACACTCATGCAAGTAATATCAATAGGGAAGACACAATCACTGGGCACTTCCTGATTAGTTCAACTTCTGCATCTGTTAACTATACAGTTTGAGGCTGTTTTCTCACTTCCCAGCTTATTTCACATTATCTGCTACTTTATCTACATCTACATTAAACTTACTGAAAACTATCATGTTTGGCATAAAGGTATTTCCTAGAAGTATCCAAGTAAATTTAGTAATGGTTTCTAAAGTTTTTTCTTCTTATTTAAATAAAACTGTTCAGGTTTGAGTTTGACAGACTTTTTTTGCTGGCTGACAGGACACTGAAACTTAACACAAAATCTTTTCAAGTCACTTGCATCCAGAAAGTGAATAAAAGGTAACTATCTTCTAAAACCGTGAAACAAATCTTTAGAAATGCCACCAATAAGTCATGCCTTGATTTAAAAAAAAAAAACAAAAAAAAAAAACTTCAGAGCTTCATCTTAAATATTAAAACTAAAAAGAAAAGTAGCATACTTTAAACTAGGACAGATGTCTATTCAAGTTCAAGTAAAATCTCCACTCTTCCTCCAAACTATTCATCCGATAAAGGATGTTCCTAGGAGAGAAATGGGATGTGAGCTTTTGTGACTTGTGAAGTACTTTAGGTCCATAACCCTTTTATAAAGGACTTAATCAATAAAGTTGAGTTTTGATTCTGTGTTTAATATTGCAATAGTGCACATAATTGTGTTCAATAATTTGTCATAACACAAAATTATCTAAACTAATAAATGATTCACGGCTCTAAGAATATCCTGTTATGGATGATGTTCAGCAGAGAGAACCAGCTTTATTTGCATTTAAGGTTAGAACAATTTTGATGGCATTTAATGTTTTTCAACATGCTGAGATTTATTGCTTCCTTTGTCAAATAATAGTTTTCTTAGACAATAGACAGAGAGCTGCCATTTGAGTTTAAAAAACTGCACAATGCCCCCTGGTATAACTTATCAGAGAGATTCCAAGATTGAAATGCACTAACCCTGATACTCTCAGCTACATAATACTACAGAAGTAAAGGTTTAGATAAACAGAGAAAGATCCTAGAAACATCCCCCAAACCCTTCTGTCCACCCTATTTTGCATGATTGATTGTGTCATGTTTATTGTTAGCCCATCTGGACAACAGGTGCAGTAGTTAATGGCTGCAGTGTATTTGACTGTTGACTAGTGAATATTTCTGCTTGATACAATAGGCTGCTGACTGACCCCTGGTAACAGCAGACTTCCTACCCATTTCTAAATTCAAAGTCTGAAAAAAAAAAAATTGAAAGCATAAGATTTTAAGCCATCTTCTATCTGGAAGTTTTGTACAGAGCATCCACATGCAATTCATAAAACTCAAATAGGTAGCTTGGCAAGCTTGTATAGAGTGTATTGAAGGGAAAAAAAAGGTGCATGAATTTCAAGCTTGGGGGCCTCTAATTACCTCACGCTTAAGTTTAACTACAAAATGTAGATAAATTGCTGCACTAAAACCACAGAAGATCCTCTACCCGATTTGCGCCAACATATCTAAAGTTCAGCGATGCTGATCCGAAGGGGTCTTTTCCACTTAGTCCCAACAGAATTCATTTTGGACCTATTTCTAATGAGTATATAAAGAATTAGTTGGATGTTTTGGTAAAGCTACCCAATAAATTAGTCAATCTCAAATTTTATTAGCCGCAAAGCATTACGGTGGTCATATAGCTGAAGAACACTGAGGGAATTGAAGACATATTAGTCATTTATTCAGCCAGATACCACATATCAGTACTCAATACAGGCTGTTAGTTGTAACATTAAGATAACTGGCTAATAGTTGCAGCAGTTCTTAGAAGGTTTTTGTACAGAGAGGTGTGACCTCTTCCTGAACCAATTTATGTAAACCCAGAGGGAGTCCTAAATTTATTCCAATTTCATGAATGCATGGTCTGGATTAAGAAACCAAAAGCAAAAACAGTATGCAGAAAAGCCACTGTGCCAAGCAAACACCTAAAATTTACATGCTGCTAGCTTGAAAACTTTCATTTTAATAAATTACTTAAGATAATACATGTTTAAAATACATGTAACATTTTGCTATTAAAGATGTTCGTATTTTGTCCGGTTCACATTGTAGGGCTGTGTTGTGTTTGTTTGTTTTTTTTTCCCTTCTCAACGATATCTTTGGCTATTTATCTAGTTGCAAACTTTTTATAGCTGTGAAATATTTTAAGAGGTCCTTTGGAAATGGCCTGAGGTAATTTCAAACTTAACAGACCCTGTCCCACCAGAGCTCATTACAGCAAATTTTATAACAAAGTACCCTCTACTTAATTTTCAGAGCTTAGCCAAGCGTACTAGAAATGCAGCCACATTAAGTGCAATTAATGGTATAATAAAAACTGTGGAGGGCTGTTTAAGACTCAAGAACCAGCAGTAAACAGTGGCTCCATGTTCTCTAGCAGTCAGTGATGTGTCAAAGTGCCAGAAGTGTGAGATTTTCTCTGCTAGGTAGGAAATAAATGAAGCAGCATGTCCTTCTGGGGAAAAAAAAAAAAAAAAGAAAAAAAAACACCAAAAAACTTCTGTCCTTCAAAAATCCCACAAAGATAAGTGGAAAAAGATAATAAAACAAAAAACATTCCCTCCAGTTATGCCACTGGCATTCCCCTCACTCTTTGAGCAGGAATCCAAAACAATAAACTTCCCACCAGTGAAGAAAACAGGCAAATTCAATTCCATATAAAGTGAGAATAATAGTAAGTGACTCATATAATACACCAAATGATCTTATAACAAAGTGTTCTGTCAAACGACAAGAAGAAGATAGATAATGTTTTTGACAAGAAATAGTAGCTTCTTACTTTAAATAAAACAACCCACAGCACAACTGAGCTAGTGACTAGAAAAGCCCTGCAACTGCTAAACATGAAATTATCTTGATAAATTAACCAGCACTCTTGGGGAAAAAAATGAATTATTGTATAAAACTAAAAAGGAAAAAATAACTTACTCTAAAGATAAAGACAGCAACTGACATCTCCTGATCTAGGACAGGGGCTATGTTTTTCTATATAGGACAAATAGCTTTTCCTTTCTAATTTCGAACTCTATTTTCATATTTTTCCCTCAGTTATTTCCTTTGGCAGAAAGAGACCACTGTATTCATGCTGATAAGTGGTTAATTCACACAAGTGGTCCTTCTGATTCACAGAAGGTAACTTGCTTACAACCTAGCTTCATGGTAAAAGTTGGAAGCACGAAAGGGCTTGATTATTCATGGACTGGAGATACAAATGATTTACTTCATGCACAGTAAATATAAAAAAATTTATGTTAATGCTGAAGGAAGAAAAAAATACAATTTTTTACTCCATACAAGAATAACAGATTTTCAAATCACAAAACAAAAAGTTTGCCGTTTTTAGTGCATAAGTGTTAAAAGTGAAAGCCACAAGAAAAGAGGTAGAATTTCAAAGGATCTTCTCCCAGGAATAAATAAATAGGGTTTTTTTTGTTTGTTTGTTTTAAAGCTTTGATTGTCTAGGGAGGAATACACACTAAGTATATTTTATATTTTCTGTATCTTTAAGATTATTTGAGAGTTAAAAGAACTGCATAGCCAAGTACAATGAAAAAAAATGTTATTTGTGGATTACACTGTTAGCAATTTCCAAGTTAGCTCTGGCTCAGAATCCTATTTGCAGATTTAGAATAATCAACAGTGTGTAAAAAGATAAATAAAAATCAGTAATGAAACCTACTGTCAAGCTAACTCAGAAACACTTCAAAAGAATTAAACATTTTTCTTCACAAAGTATATCAAACATGCTCTTTCTGATGTACTTGTTATCCACTATTATCTGCTGAGTTATGGAAACATTCCCACTTCCTCTTTTTGCTGAACCTTATAAATAGGAGGAGTGCCCCTGCCAAGACTGTTTTGCTGCTTACTTCAATGAGGATTGAAGTGATCTATTTGTTTAGAATGTTCTGACACAGTTTTCGTTTTTCACACGAAGATAATTCTATAAAAATGACTTCAGTAACATGAGAAATTGTTGCTGTTTATATAGGTTTAAGTAGACTGAAAAGCTCATCAATTATTTCAGCAGATCATTTAATCGACATTTACATCTTCTTACTCTTAAGAGCACACAAAAGATAATGTATCATTTTACATTGTATTAATTAACATATTCTTTGAAGTAATTCTGAAAAACGTTGACTACTGCTTACTAAAACACCACAATTACTGCTGAAATAACTACAGTAATATGGACTGTGCTGATATATTAATAATAAAGTCTAAGAAATAGATTGAGACAATGGCACTAGAAACTGAAAAAATCTCTCTAAGGAAGGGAATTACCACCTCTGTCATTAAACCAATAAATGACAGTTCACCTTGACTGAAGATACATAAAAAAGATCAAATCTTGCTGCTGCCATGAAAGTCATAAGTAGTAACAGAAGTGATTCTCTAACAATTCTGTGTTAGCAAACTATAAAAGGGTATGTCCACTCAAAGAAATCTTTCAATAATCTTACTGCACTTTGAGAGATGTCATGGTGCATCAGAAAGACCAAAAAGGATGGAAGATGGAGTAAAATTTGAAAAGTTTTATAAATAGTGGGGAAAAAAGACCCAAAAACTAAAAATAAAAAAAAAAACAAAAAAAACAAACACCTGCAAACTTTAAAGACAGTAAGAATACTACCTAATCCAATTTCCCTAATCTTTTGGGAAACCTGAACAGCTCAGCACTTGCATAGAGAATACTATGACTAATTTATGAAGAAAATGAAATAGGTATTTAAAAACACAAAATATTAAAGGTAGAACTGCATCATTTTTTTTCATAGAAGAGAAGAAAGGAAGAGATGGCTGTTAAAATAAGTAAGGCTGAAAAGGAACCACATAAATACAGTATTCATAAGCTGAAAGAAATTCGATGTTGAAAGAACTAGAGACCAGCTCTCAATGGACAAGCATGTATCAATAACAGTATGCTCTTCAGTTCCTCATGTAAGTGGGCAAGAAAAGGAAAGAACATGCTACAAGTGGCAACACTGACTTTACTCATCTTATTTTACTCATTGACTTTACTCATCTCCTTTTCCTTGTAAAAGGGAGAAAGACAAACAGTTGAAGTAGCATCTTTTGTAAGAGGTGAAATAGGATAACCTGAGATGAATAAGAAAATATTTTCAGAAAGGCTGAATGAAAAGTTGCCAAGGGACTAAGATCCAAACTGAAAATACATTTCAATACATGTGGATTTGTCAAAATGAGAATGTGGTCTCTACATCTCTTCCCTCCTCTTCATTAGGTCTATTTTGCAAAGTTTGAGTATTCTTGACCATGGCTTGGGAGGTTCCTATCTGTTCAAAGAACAGCTGAATCCAAACCTGACTGAAATGATGTACATTTCCATGTATGTGCAAAAAAAGACTTGACAAAAATCTGGATACCAAATCACCTAAAAAAACACTTATGCATGGAAGGTATGAATTTGATGACTATATGGAATATCTCATCCTCAGCAGAGATCTGTCTTATTCAACTGCAATACAAAATAAATGTACAGATATTGGCACGGAAACAAAAATTTTAGGACTGAAAGTAAAAATAAAAATCCAGGCAGAAGTATAAAAACCAGAATGAATGAAAATATGTTCTAGACTTATCATGGATAATATCATCTCAATACTCTTCATACAATGCTGAACACTATAATGAGTACTGGGAACTAGGTCAGGGCAAAGAATGAAAGAAAATTGTATTAATCACAGTCTCCAAAGGCAGGCCATAAAAACCATATCGCATGCACTGAAAAATAATTCATTAAACCATATCCCAGCTGGAAGCAGAGAAAAACAAACAGAATAAAAAGACACTAAGCAGCAGGGAGAAATAAACTTTATGGAACTGTCAAATAACAAACAATAGGGAAAAAAAATAAAAAAAAACAATAACCATTCCTGCTTTATTGGTAAAATAGCCATGTTAAGCCAGACATGAGAATTAAATTTTAAGCAAAACCCAAGATATGGTGATAATGCCAAACTTGAAGAATCAAAATCATCCTAAAGCAGTTCAGGACATTCAGTACTTTCAAATTGTGTCTTGGCAGTGCTTCACAATGGGACAAACCACTAAATGATAATCATTCATGGAGCATCAGGCACATCTCTTTTGAGTTACGTACCAAGATGAACTAAAAGGAAATATGTTTACATTTCAGGATATATTGTTAAAGCAAAAGTATGTGTAACCTCTACGTGGAAAAGAAAGAACACTTTCTCTGGTAGGTTGTTTCCGGCTTTGATTTAGTGAAGAAAAGTAATACTTTGCATAAACATTTCCAAGAGTACCTCTGTGAGAACGTACCTCTTTTTTTCCTTTTTGAGGAACAGATGGGATAAGGAAGCACTATGATAATGTATTCCACTGCACAGCAGCATTAAAAAATAAGGAAGAACACTGCCCAACATATTCTGTTCAAAGAAATTAATACTAGCCATGCTGAGGTTTTCCTAGCTTAGGGCTTTTTGTTCGTTTGTTTACTTACATATATTTTAAAAGTACCCTCCCCTCCAGTTTTTACTTTCTCGGTATATAGAAAAAAGTTGCCTTACATGTTTTTCAGCAGCTACAGTTTTTACAGGCTTCACCTGTTCTGTTTTCTCAGAACAACTGAAAATTTGGCCCAAAGTGTTTGAGAAAATGGACACCTACAGGCACTAAAAGCTGAAGTCTTTACAAGGAAAACTAAAAAAAGTAGATGGACAACCAGTGCAGAAATGGGAGTACACACTGACGATAATCTTCCCTTTTGATCATCAGTTAATTAAAATTGGCTTTGTAATTTACATACATTGAACACAACAGAGAGAGGGTAGATTTTTCACATAACCCAGGGAGACAGTAGTTGCCCTCTTTCAATAAAACAGAGGAAGCTGAGTCCCAAATTCCTTCTGGTTCTTTAACATCACCGTTAGAAAGTATTAAATCAATTATGACTGAATATGATTTATCCACCAGTCATTGGCTTACGACAAAATAGACCTTAAGCTGTGAGTTACTGACCTTACTGAATAAAAGCATGGGTTTTTTTTGTGTAAAAAATACTTTATATCTCAGATACATTTTTATGAAAGCTCAGTGAGGACCAATGGTAAATGCTTTCAAAGAAAAGACATTAAGCACTCGAAAACACCAAATTCTTGGATGCTAATTCCTTCTTTCCCTCTCCCCCCTTTGACATCCTACTTCTCTACTCCATGTTTTGGGCTAACAACCTGCAAATTGTATCCTTATGAAGAAAAACTGTTTTTCAGCTAGAGGAATGAATAAAATTATGTTTGACGCATCAGAATTTCTCTCTTTCATCCTTCTTTTTATAACTGAAAAGGAGTCAAACTAATTTAAACCAAATCTGATTTAAAAATCCTGCTGAGATGAGACTTTCAAATACCAAGTGTCAGCTTGGAGTAGATTTTTATGACTATGTTATAAACACCTGAAAAACAGCAGGTGCCACAGTAGTATACAGGTTGTGTTTTTATACAATTTCCTTACTTTTAAAAGTAGATTCTAGTCAGGTTTGTTGTTTTTTGTTTTTGTTTTTCTTTCTAATTCTATCTTGTTATAGATACTACAGTTCCAACTAAAGGCTTACAAAGCAGTATTTTGGAATAAATGCATATGTATGTATTTTGTAGTTTATAAAATTATCCAATGGATGCATTTACAGTTAGGCTAAGATGAGGAAACACTTCAGTGTTCTATTACTGGTGTTCAGAAAATGAAACCTCTGCCAGTTCAAGTTGGTTAAATGTATCTCTCGTGTGTGGAGCTTTAACGCGTTCTGTGAGATCATTCATTTCTGTAATGATTTCATGATTCATTAAAGTAGTTTTAAAACAACAATGAAAATATTACTTTTAAAAGGCACAAATATACTTGTACTCTTTGGCTGTATGTAATATATTCCTCACATTTGAAAGTTTAACTACACGGAGATGTTCAAGGAAATTAATCCAAATTAACAACGTGAGAATGCAACATGGATTTCTCATTTTGCATTAAACTCTTTTGTCCAGACAATCTTATTCGGAACTAATATTGCTTTCATACATTTCTGCCTAATTTAAAAGCAAAAGAAAGAAAAATTATTAAACACTATTTTAATTCTCATCAAGGATACTTCCATGTGAATGACTCCCTTTAGATTAAAGTGAGCATAAACTTTAGTTACTCTGATGGCTGACGTGCACATGCTTGCAGAAAAGCCATGGAATGACTTCTCTTTAAATGAAAGACTGTCCTAACTGCATGATGGTCCCCAGGGCGTAAGCACGCACTCGTGAAGCATCTGATCACCAAAACAGTTAGATTAATAATATGTACAGTTCTCAGAGTAAAGACTGGAGCTGTGGATTCCTTCTGTCCGATCACTGAAATGATCAGAGGACAATATCCTGAGTATATTTTCCCTTCAAATGTAGGCTAGAGGAAGTAGAGAAGCCATATTTTTCTATGATGGGAAAGACAACTTTCAGTCTCTCTAATGAAGACAGGCAGACATCACTAGCAGCTAAAGAGGCCCAGGGAGAGATGGCATATGCCTCTCCAAATTCTTTGGCCAAAAAAAAAAAAACAAACCAACCAACCAAACAACAACAAAAAAACCCAACATACCTCACTCCAGTTTTGAAAGCAATTTCTCTTGAGAGAAAGTAGCAGGCTGTGCAGAAGAAGCTGCTTGGCCATACAGTGCTCATTGCTGTTCTCAGACCTTCCCTAAGTACTAGCACCACACAGTGAGCGTAGACAATTCTTAGAGCTCACGCTTCACCCTGGGGAAGACTAGATCACAGTGACTGCCAAGGTCACTGGCTGCACCTGTGCAGTTGGCTGCTGAGGTACACACTGAGGCAATTTCTGAGCTCACACACTTCATAGCCTGGTATTTTAAAGTAGATGGTCAAAAATATTAGCCTCCAAGTATCAGGCTGTAAACTGCAGCTTTATGCAGGATATGATCAGCTAGCTGTGTGTGCAGGAAACACACAGCAAACAGAGGAAAACGGACAGCTGGCTGAGTAATCTGTTAAAACCCTCCTCTCTAAGTAGACTTCCATCGTAGAAATTTTCTCCTGCTATTTAAGGAGCATGGGCATCCTCTCTGTGCTCATGCAGCAGAAGCTGGAAATCTTCAGGTGAGTTAGCATTACTCTTGTCCATGTAATGTTAGCCACAGAACCGCATCCTACACCCTTACCTCCAGATACATCTAATCTCCTGGAAAAAAATGCCATCAACATGAGCCTTGGGATTATCACTCTTGTTCAGGCAAATCCAGCTAAGTCATGTAACGGATGTGTTAACACAGAAAGAGAGGTAGCTTACATACAATAGGTAGGTTAATAAAGCTCTTCCTATTACATTTCTGTCTCTAAGTCTGTCTAACATGTATGATGGGAAGGCTGAATAGAATGAACAATTGCCACTGCGGAGTTTGAGAAAAAGTAGCCTTCAGCTTAATATACGGCCTGAAGATTAGGGTAGAAGTACATGAAGATTAGGGTACATAGTACATAGACTAGAGAACCAGCTAGCTAACATTATCACATGTACATTTTCATTCAAAATATGCAATTTCTTTTTTATTAATTCAATTTCCTGCAAGCATATGCAGAAGTTACAAGGTACAGGTACTGATTTTAGACATTAAAATTAAAAAAAGGAAAAAAATCACAAAATATTAAATCTGTTTTCAATGAGATCAGCTGTTCAAAAGGAATGCAAGATACGTCAGAATATAATAAAATCATTCGAGTACACAGTAATGTTTTGGAGAGAATGGTAAATCCTAATTATTACTTCAGAATTACAGTCTGTGAACTCAAAACCTTCATTAAACTGAATTGTTCGGTTCTTAAAATGCTTAAGTGCCCCTCTTTGGTGCTTAAACATGTGTTTACCTTTAGGTATTCACTTCAGCTTACTTTGTTTAAAAGAGCATAAGACGCTGTACATGCAAAATGTTCTGCTAAAAATGAGCAAGATTAAGCACTCAATGCTTTTCCAAATCGGGATCCCAGTGCATCTGCAGATAGGGCAGTGGGAACAGGTGATATGAAAAATGCAAGCTGAGCAGTTCTGCTGACACAAACACGACAGAAGGTGTTAGGCTTGTACAGATTCCCTCTACAGTCACCCCTGTTGACAAATCTTTTGAAAACTTAACTTTATACCCTCAGATTTTATTTAGGAATGTTCTGTCTTCCTCCGGGCAGCATAAAGTTTGTCTACAAGGATAAAGTTGGCATTAACCCTCCGAACAGCCTTTGACTAATCCGACAAAAGTATGACTGTGCATCCATACATAAATGGATTCAAATCCTATGATGCTCTTCTAATATGAAGTAGCAGTATTTGTAGAACCACAACCTAAATATACTTTCTCTTTTGCAAAAAATAAATAAATGATGTCAGACCATGGCACCCTTTTTCCTACAAAAATTTCAGTTTCATTTTCTGTTTTTCCACTTTCATTTGGTCAGAAACAGAACTGCATGCTTACATGCAAAATTAAAGGAAAGAACATGAGCCTGGCAACAAGTACCACTTTTATTTGTTGAAGTGGGAAGCATTCCATAATTTTTTTTCACCTTCCTGTGCCTCAGTTTCCACATCTTTAAAAACGATAATTTCCTTGCCACCTTTGCAGAGCTGTTATAGATGATTTGTGATTTAAACTCAGTTAATATCTTATATGTGATAAAGGATCACAGAAGACTGAAAATTGTTTTATGTTTCTAGTCTGTGTTAGAACAAAACTGGTAAATCTTTTAAAATTCATTAATCTTTAGAATGTTACTAATTTTCGTTGTTTTGTTTTGTCACAGATTCTCTGACCTACTGCGCTCACTATTCTTGCAGTCTCAGGAGCAAGGAATTAATTCAAGAAGCTCAAAGAAGTAGGGCTACAAAATATACATGTCTTGTAAGCCTCCTGGGGAAAAAAAAAAAAAAAAAAAACACCCCCAAAACCCACGTGCACAAAGCGCCAAAACCAAAACAGACAATCCTCTGTTACGCCCTAATCGATAAAAAGTCCACATTGGTATGCAATTATTTATGCACTAGGTCCACATTCAACAGTGCTGGCTCATGAATATATAACTCACTCATTGCTCATATAGTTTACTATGGAATAGGTTCAAATTAGAAAGCAGGCTCTGGAGACTCTGCTGAGACCAACAACTAAATGCTGCTGACCATGAATGCCAGATAAGCACCTGTGCAGTGCTAAAGGACACAACCCAATACAGAAAGCAAGGGCAGATTAGTATGAAATTATGAATCATTTTCTCCTCTTCCTTCTCTAATGATTTCTACAGTTGCTATAAATAGTGCTATTACGCAGAACATATTCCTGCATTCTTGCAGTGCATTTTTGCTTTTGTTTTTAATTTTTGATTCAGGAGTTTCATAGATCGCTACAAAACTAGTTGTGCATAATTAAAATATTTCACACATGAATCAGCTAAGGTACAAAGAGGTCTAAGGCTAAGTTCCTGAAGTTTGCCATGTCTGGGGCTACACAAAGTCTTTCAAAAATGCAATAGCAGCGCCAAGATTGGAGCACTTCAGTTCCTAACTCTTATGCTCTGTCAGCATTCCCAGTCAATGTTACTCAGTGTCTGATGTTGTAACTCTACAGCTAAAAACAGTCATTTATGTCCAAGACCTCTCCTAACCATTTAAATAATAATGTTATGTTGAATTTAATCTGTAGAGAAAAAAAATTAAAAAAAAAAAAAAAAAAAGGCTCAGCTCTTGTAATCGGTACTAAATTTAAGTATTGGCAAATTAGTGATGATTTTAGTGATTTCAGTGATGAATTAGAATGATTTGCTTAACAGTGAAGAAGGAAAGAGAAAAAACAGGTTTGTTTCTTAATTAAGTACATATGGACAAATTGGACTGCTTACTTCAGAATATTAACGACTCATTAAGTAATTGATATTATATTAAGAAATGTGAGCATGAAGGCATAATGCGGAAAAAGCTTATGTAATGGTAATGATGACACAGGTACCAAGTAGTAGAATAATTTGAAATGAAGCTTCTGACTTTGAGAGATTGGTATCTGTCCTGACTGTGCACTCAGTAACAAAACAGCCATTGCCAGTTTTTTAATTTAATTCAAAATAAGTGCCTGGTTTCATTTTTTTCTCTCTCATTACTCATGTAATTCATAGAACTATTTAGCAGAAAAAAAGGAACTGTCTAACCTATCCAACAAAAGACAGGGAGTAGCAAGTGATTTAGGTCACTTAGGTCACAAACTGCTTAAAACTTCTTTACCTGTTGTCTTTCCATCTGATTTATTCTCAGTTGCTTCAATGAAGATGAACCTAGTCATGCTAGTTTTAGTAAATATATATTAATTAGAACTGACACATCATAGTCATTTTTATAAAACACTTATAGCAGTTTATGTTTCTGAAGTTTTTAAAATTCTTCTGTCTCTTCAGATAAGAAGAGTTCCCCAAAATTGTTTGAAATAACCATTCAAATTCAACATGGCATCCACAAAAGCGATCCAAAGTGTCATAAACTAGAACCCATGAAAAGAAAACAGGAAAAAAAAAAGAAATATAATTAATATATTCAGTAATAAACAAAACAATTAAATCTGATACTATTTTTACATTTCCTTTTTTATAGACAATAATTGAGCCTTTTGTTTCCTGTCAGGAAGATGAGACTGAACCTGAAAGCAAGCTTATTTCCACCTCTCTGAATTTATCAGCTGTCGCAAATGTAAAGAAACACTGAGACTATTACAATGGCCTTTTCAAGTTATATAAGGGAAACTGCAAAATATTTTAGTGACTCTTTCACTTCTTTTTTTTTTTTTTTTAACACTTTGTCCACTTGTGTTGTTGTGTGATTTAAGCTTGAATTAATGCAGATTGCCTGGGGGCTTGTACACTATTCATTTTGTATGCATCTCTAAATCCCCTGTGAACTTCATGAGTTTTTGCCACATTTATGATGACAATTACTTCTTTTGAAAGCCAAAAATTTCTCCTCAATGTTTTTTTTTTCTTTTTTCTTTTTCTTTTTTTTTTTTTTTTTTTTTATTAGGGTGGTTGGAACAGCTAAGTGGCAAGAAAGATGAATGGAAAGAGGTAAGTTATGCAGTGTAGCATTTTGTCGCTGAGGAAAGATTTCCCTCAGAAGTGATAGAATGCATGCTGTTATAGATGGTGCCCAACTCAACATGCTATCTTGGCATGTAAGTCCTAATGGAACACTATGACCAACTAGTGAGCAGGCACAATGCCATCCTAGCATATGGGCATGACTATATGCAGCCAAGTGACCATGTAGGAGAATCAAATATGTTTGCTGAGGGCAGGAGTCCCAGTCTGAAACATCCAAACAGCTGTCTATCCTGAGGTTTACATGCCTGTAGTTAAGGGGATGTGGCATACATGATCCAGAATCTGGCTAAATTAATTTTAAAATACAAAAATTAGCTTTCTTGGCACACAAGGCAGTTAGTAGCTTTAATACCAGCATCTTTAAAATAATATTCCAGGTGAATTCCCTTGGACTTTTTGGAATTAAGTTATACTGTGAAATATCCACTGCTCTCCCAGTGCTTTATCTGCATGCACTGTCAAAGGAATGCAGGATGTCATTTGTCAGGGCTCATGTAGTACAGAAATCACACTTATAGCTGTATATTTACACCAGAATTTGAAGTATTAACTATTTAAACTGAAGAAGCAATTCATTCTATGCATAAAATGAACCTCATCCCAGTTTACATACTGTTTTGCAATCAATAAAACTATTTAACAAATGCTACTGAAATATACACTCTTACTGAACTGATCTCATGAAATTCTGTATGGTGGATATTTCTTCACATTTTAGTAACGCTTTACTAGCGATTATAAATGTACGAAGAGATTACTCCAGAAGTGCATTGTTTGGTTTTGATATCAAGCAGTAAAAAAAGTGATTAAATAATTCAGTAGCCTGAATACAATTTTCAAAGTAAATCAACTATTAAGTGCAAATTCTCAAAATGTACCTTCTGTCATTGAAACCAGCAGGTTATAGGTCTAAACATAATATTTGAAAATCTAGAAGAGAAACCAACAATTCGCTGAAAGCATAGGGAACAGACAAAACTGATGCTAAAGGGAAAAGTTTGCTTTACAGATGTAAACTTTTTCAAGCATCTGCTTACCTGAAATTGAAGGAGTTACAAATAGAGAAGACAGATTTCATGTTCCACTAGGAAGCAGAGACAAATACAAAATAGTATCTGCTAGACTGCTCTTAGAACATTAAAGGATGAGAATTATCAGTACGATTTACAGCAGTTCATTAAACATCTGATTAAAAGTGAGATATCAATATGATTATTAAACAGGACTGAATCTGAACTATTATGATTCATTACAAAAAAAAAAAATCAACAAAAGACAACAGAAAGCAAACCCCAGACCACATATGCTCAGCACAAAGTCAGCTTACTTTACCATCACATCATTTAGAGGAACTGGTATTATTTTAGTTTCTTAATGTGGTCTGTTAAATCATTTACATGTAAATGGAATTACTGTTTTTTGTTGTTTTTTTGTTTGTTTGTTTTTGTTTTTGTTTTTTTAAACCACATGCACTTTAAAACCTTATATTCAGCAAAATTTTCTTACTCTCTGCAGCAAATACAACTAATTTCACTTCATTAAGTGTGCAAAATCTATCTTCATCATTTTGTAGATACACAATTAAAATAACAAAACACATTCAAAGTCAGATTTTCTTCCAACTTCAAGTTTGCAGCAAAAATTCACAGTAACTATCTCATTCTGGAAGTATTTCTTCTAAATCAAAACATAGCAGCATATACTGAAGTAGTCAAGCGGGGGGGGGGGGGAGGGTCTGAAGTTTGAATTAATAAACAAAATTCCCCAAGACTGAATCAGGTAGCATGCAGATGTTCTGATCCCTCTTTAAGGGGATAAACAGAGTGTGCTGCAGAGCAGGAAGAATCCCCATCCAATTTAGATTAATATCATTTTTAGAAAATTCAACTGCTTGCACATCTTGGAAGAACTGGGATCATATTTTAGTGTAGGCTAAAACTGTAAATTTTAGATTACTTTCAAAAATTGACATGAAAGGTTCTTCAGATATGTGGCTCCAGTAAGGATTTATCCCTTCTAAATGTGTCACCATTTCAAGAGTAAATAAAAAATCATCAGAATTTATGTACAAAGCTATGTGAATAATTTTTTTGCTTCAGTCTACAATTTTCTCAACCTCTTATCGTACAAATATAAAAAATTACTTCAGATTAAGAATTTTTTCTCACTACAGCCCTGAGAGAATCTTAACCTAGGTATTGAACTATTCTGTATTCAGGTATCATCTACTTCTGTTAACACAAATAACTGAGCAGAAGTAGCAAGCATTCTCATATCGTGAGTAGGTTGTCTTCTAGTTAAAAAATAACATACAACATTCTTATCCTTACTCTGCATCTCAGTGACTATGGAACTATTTCACATAAAATAGAATCTCTTCAAAACAAGGGATTTTAAATAGGAGGTCTTTTAAGCTTATGCTCAGACCGGTCACTTGAGAGAAGGAGAAAGTTGCGTGCAATTTACTGCTTATTTGATGCAAATTATTTTGAATTTACAAATAAATTTATAGAATGTTTTAGAGGTACTAAACCAGACCCTTTCCTAAGACTTATTAAAAAAAAATTCTTACAGAGACCTTCTCAGCTCTTAGAGATCTGCACTGGTTATCACATACATAATTTTGCAAGAAAAGTAGGCATAAAATAACAATTGGTGTTATAAATTCTCTTATAAGCTCTGCAAATGCATTGTGGAAAATTTCACTAGACACTGAGTATCAATAACAGTTATGTGCTAGGACTGAAGAGCAGATAGATTTTTTTAATTGCTCTTTAGATAGCAAGGCTATAAGTTTCTCTCATTAACTGATATAAAAATGAAAATGAGTACAGAAGAACAGCAAGTCCAAAGCAGAAATACTGAATATTTTCACTAAAGATAACAGTCATTAGACCGTTCATAAAAATCAGATACTTAACCACATGTATTTAAATCTGTTCAGAACTTCTGCAAAATCTTGTCTTGCAAGCACCTTCACCAATTATTCTTACACAATAAATAATGTATATATGGAGTGCTTCATGTTTTACACCACACTTCATAGGGTAAGAGCCAGAAATAAGTCTACACAGCTCAAATTGTGAATCTAGCTTCCCCAGGGAGTCTCTAACCGCTTCCAAAGGAGGCATAAACAAGCACACTAAAAATGGGGTAGGGGGAGATTTTTTGCATTTATCATTTTCAGTTAGATCTAGGCAAATAGGAAACTACCTGTCGAAGTACTAATTTATTCTATACCAAGTATTCAAAATAATTGTTTCATGTTTTGTCAAAACCTGAGTGAAGACAAACCATAAAGGAAAATAAATTAACAGGCTGATCCTGATGTTTGAGAAATCGTATAAGAGTAAAGAGAACAAGCTCTGAGAAATTGGAAAGCAAGTTTTATAAAAATATGAAGACAACACAAAGAGTATCTGCTTCCACTAAACAGAGAAGACAAGAGGAAGGGACATAGCACAGAAAAACAAATATATGCACAAGCAGCATAGTAACGCAACTATTCTGGGAATATAGCTAAAGGTATTACAAAGTTCACACTATATTTCTGGAACAGTGTATATTACAGTAGGGTGCTCTTCTCTCTGCCCCGCTCCCCCACCCATTAAAAAAGATGGTTGTGTTAGACAATGATTCAGATTTTAATCTTCCAACAGCAACACAATAATTTTCAAAATTACTGACAAATAAATCAGTTTCTGTCTAGGGTAACTGCATTACATTCTCTGCAGGAGTTCCACATCTCATGACCAGCCCTAGAAGTTGATATTACTTCTAAATATCTAACTTAAAAACATTCAATCGTGTGAGGTATAAAAAGGACTAATTTGTATTGCAAACTTTTTAGTTTGGGTCATGATATATATATATGAAACTGACACAGAGAACTTTTCAGAACAGATGGCAAAGCCTTCAAGTACAGTGCCTCAGACCAAACCATAAGATCATTTTTCCTTCCCCCAAGACACTACTATATTTACCATGTGATAAATAATTTGAAAAAAAAATGGCAGGCCCATTATTTCCTTACTACACGAACTATAATTTTGTGAAATCTAAAATTGTTGGAAGTAGTTTCCCACAAATACAGTTGACCTGCAGGTGTGCAAGCCCTTGAAAGTCATGTAACAATCCAGTCACGGTTAATTTCTTCCTCCCTTGTGTCAATGTGGAAGAAGAATGATCAGCTAAAGCTTTTCTTCATAGGAAGACCAGAAGTCTACTCTCCACATACAATCCTCATCCACTGTCTCTGACTTCAGCTATGCTTTCAACTAAAGGAAAGTTCAGTTCTCTTTTCCACCTTCAACGGCACACAGAATAGTGCGCCTTAACTCCTGTTCCCCATTATTTCATTGTCTCTTCTCTGTCAAACCTCTTCTTTATAGAGTGTGCCGTGCATGGTACAGGTTTGCTTGTGGGGCTAGAAGCGGTAGCTTTTCCTCTTTTGATTAGCACTGGCTAGGGAAGATGGCAGCACCCCTCAGCATTCCCTCTCAAACCTTTCAGAGCAGGACTGGTACACCTTCTCCTTCATCTGGAAACCCCCAAACTTTTTAATACAAGCTTGACTCTTGTTGATTTCCTTCTCCAGAATAGAATTCTCTAAGATCATTGATTGCTTTTCACCAGTTACAGAAGAAAAATGTCACCTACCACACAAATGATTAAACTGTAATCATGAGTCCTTTTGCTCCTTTACACCACGTTGCCCACCTCTCCTTTCCTTTGCCTCCTTTCATGCTTCTGTCTTCTATTATTCCCTGTGCACTTCTATAACCCTGTAGTTCCTACAGCCTCCATGACATTATAGCGTAATATTAAAACACGTACTACTTGTAGCTAGCGTCAGCATACTGGCCATGATCATTCCATATATACTTAAGTATTTGTCTTTACACGGGAGTACTCAGTCCTAAGATCACAGTAATCCAATGAAAAAAGATTTTCAAGCATGTAAATCATTAAGCCGGTACAGTGTTAAACAATTTATTACACAGGAAATGGATTGAGCTCTTCTACACTCCATCTAGCATTGGGGGAATCCTATGTGAGTACATATGTTTTCTTGTAATGAGAACAACTCATCACAGAAGAGTAGTTCTACCTGCAATTAAGTAGATCATGAAGTCTGCATGATAGAATGCACAACCAGGCTTATATAGTTTGAATGTGCACAGCCTTTAATACTTTGGCCACTGGTCACTAATTCTTATGTAGGTTTTGCTTACTGTGCTGTTTGGGCATCAAATCATAAGTGTTCAGAGAAATTATCACAGCATAAGAAATCTGAGGAAAATAAAAAAGTTTGCTGATAAATTATCATTTCAGATGATGGCATTAAGTATATCACAGAAATATAAGGAAAGCCAGTGAAGCTATCAGTGGCAACTGCAAGTATAGAGAAGAACTTCATAATTAACAATATTCATCTGTGGCTAACATTGTTTCTGCTGTCACTCAATTACTGATGACCACACAAATCAGAACCCCTAATATTTCATTAAGTTCTTTATCTGTATGAAATATTATAACTCAATTTCTACATGGCAAGAACAAATTAAAAAAAACAGTTAAAACAGAACAGTCTCACACTAATAAAACAGGGTAGCTTTGAAAACATAGCCTATTCAGGCCATCAGATGATACTATTTAGGGTATATAACACAAAAAGGGCAATCTGATAATCACAGTAGAAGCAATTTCAAACCATACTACTGCTGAAAAGTCAATTTAACTTTCCAGCTTTATAAGACTTTGTTATTGCTATTGTTAATTATTTCCTGTTTAATGGGAAATTGGCAACAAGGTCCCCAACTGTCATTTTAAATCTGCAATAATATCATGTGAAGCTTTTCGTCCTTATTCCCAAGTCCTGGATTATCAGAGCTAAATGGCAGCTCCAGCAATACAAAAGCTCAGGGGCAGGTACTGTTACACAAATTGCCAATTCAATTAACAGTGTGTAAATGCTCCACTGGCAGGCTGAGGGAAGGACAGTCATTTTGGCAAGTGTCATTCCTAATTTATCAAACTGTCAAACCTTCTACTCAGGTGCCTGCGGTCACTGTCTGCCTCTTAATGCTAAGTTGTAAAGCTGCAGGAACCATTCTTGTAGCTTGACAAGGCACAATACTCAAAACTGATTTTAAAATCAAATGTACAGTTGTCTTAATTATTCTCAGTATAGATGATGTTTTAATTACAAAATCAGAGTGGGAATATTCTATCAAGATCCAAGATTCATGTATGTGTAAAGGAGGCAGATCAAAACCTGAGGTCCAGCCTCTTTTCAGAAGTAACAGTTTTTCTTAACACGATATATGCTTACCAGCCTCCCTCAACTAGTGTCCTTTATAGTCATTGATTAGATTCTGGATTCTGTCCTTGGCTGTTTCCAAACCACTACGCCAGTTTTAATGCCTCCCAGAGTAAAGGCTGAACAACAGGACTTTGCATCAACACATTGGTTTAATCTCCACAGCCCTTGCACCACCTCCTCCATCACATGTGCTGAGTCATTAAATTTATGATTTTGTTTTCAGATCCTATCAGGAACCTAAAAACAAAACAGCCATTTTGTAGAAGAGAAAAACTAAACTTCCTATTTGAACTTTCTCCCTCATTCCTTGTTCCTTGAGTTTTTTCCTGTGTCAATAGAAACAGCATAGAGAAACTATTACATATGCAGATCAGAGTCCTTGCAGTGAATACACGTACTGTGCAGCACAGTGTGGCTTTCAGGACAGCTCTCGAACAGTGCATCCATTGTGTACTCTGTAGGGGGGATGTTACATGAGTGCATCTGTAAATGTTTGCTTTTGGGTTGAATACTTGCTGAGAGCGAGCTGGGAAGTGTTTCACTCAAGTTTAAGTTGATTTGACAATTCTAAAGCACAGAAAATTGAAGCAGAAAATAAAATACAGACGTGTTGTCATTTCAGAGTCTTCTGTGACTCCTGTAATTAAAAACGAACAAAATTCATTGCAGAGAAGCAGCAAAGGAAGCTTAGATTGGATAAAATGAATACGGTCCGGATAAAATTGGATAAAATGTTTGGTGTGGTGTCTTCAACAAGTCAACAATTCAACAACAAACTCAATTTAGTAAAAACAATATTGTTTTTTTCATCCATAGGATGAAAGTGGATGATGATAGGTGTGAATGAAGAACATATTCTGGAGCACAGTGCTTCTGGCAGTGAAACATTGTTCTCTTGAAACAAAAGAAGGAATTCTAAACTTCAGTACAATTAAACTCTTTGAAGTGAGCTTGACATAGCAGCTTTTAAGGATTAGCCTTAAAACAAGCCAAAAATTGTTCATAAAGCTCTACTGAATATCAAACTGCCTATTTCATCCAACGCCCCATGAAATCATTGCAACCATCTTAAATCTTTCTCTTGTCCTGCTGTAGCCGTATCTATGTAAAGATATATCATTAACTGGATCAACTGCACATATAGAAAGAAAAGCAACAAACATTTGAGAGTTGAGGTCGATTCCATTATTTAAATGACTGCACAAGTTCACAAGTGTACAAAGTCAAAGCAGATTTTAGAATTAGAGGACCAAAAACAGAAAAGAGGATTCCAATAAAGTTTTAAAAGCACATAGGAACTTTGAAACTACTAACAGACATAAGTTCTGACACTAACATGTGGAATTATCCACACAGATATGACCTTTCACCATACCAAGTTGTCTCTAGCTAATATTGTTAACACTACCTTTCTGCTTGTCCTCTTCTATAAATCTAACTCTTTCATCATTAACACTTTCTTGAATCTGGTAAGCATGCATACTTATTTTTTAACTTGAAATTGCGAGAAAGAAGAGGCAGGAAAAATTCAACATCCTAAATCAGCAATATGAAACAGTTGCTATTATGGCTATACAGCTGTATTATGGCTATTCACTGGACACTATTAACTCTATAGACTTGAATAAAACTACATGCGATAGTTAGGAGTAAACAGATGCAACACTATACAAGAAATGTGATCCAAAGAAATACCCAAATAAATACAATAATTAATGAAATTAGATCACTTATTATATAGATATTGCATTTGAGAATGAAATCTAGAATAGCTACTTCAGTTCACACAAACTGAAAAATATTAAAATGCAAAATCTTATTTGGAAGAAAATAAAAATTACACAGTTTTAGAAAACACCAAACATTGTTCTTGTCCTCTCTAAACTTTGCAGGACCAAATAAACAGACAATGAAACAGGTAATATGAAGTAGACAATTGTCAATAAAACAAAGGGAAAACACTGTTAATAGATTTGTATCTATGGGATTATTCTAAAAGATTTTTTCTTTTTTTAAAGAATATTAGTTTAGCTAGAATTGTAATTCTATAAACCAGTGTGCTAGGGCATTAGACTGAACTCTGCAAGAAGTCAAATATCAACCCACATTATAATCCAGAGTACAAATGATAGAATGCTTCCGAATCTGAAGTTTTTCAGTTAAAAATACTTTACAGAAGATGAGAATGAGTACTTTGACTTTAGACAAATCCAGAAGAGATAATGATTCATACATATTAAATGTGATCTTTGTGCATTACAAGACTTTACTGCTCCATCAAGACTACTCTTTGTAATCAAACAACCCACTGTACTGAAAAACATATCAACTGCTGTGGAATTATATGAACTTCCACACTGAGAAATGTCAGTTAAGCTGGCAGTGAAATGCCTTCAGTGAAAGCTGAAGGCATTGGGAGACTTCAAATGAAGTATAATGACCAGTGGAACTAGGGATTGGACTTTATGATCTTGAGGTCCCTTCTAACCCCTGAAATTCTGTGATTAGTCCCCAAAGCCTGCACAGGTGCACAAAGAGCTGGTGAAAGATTTTGGTGGGAGTTTCCTTTACACACCAATGGAAATTTAAACACAATAGCTGTTCAAACTGTAAAACTCTGGCTTCATAGTAGCTTCACAGTGGTAGACAAACAAGTACAAAGAAAGAGCATGCTCACAGCCCCTGTTTGTGAGCAATTAATTTAACTAGATATTTAAATGCAAACTTTCTTTAAAGACTGCTATTCCCCTGGTACACCTGTGCTCAAATTAACATGAATAGCTATAGATCTAAAAATCTGTGCAGTTTCTCTGAGAATACTTCTTGCATTTGTGGGAGCTTTGTGATCAGAGTGCTAGAACAGAAGATCTACCGGGATCATATACTTGCACAGGAAATTCAGATATAAAATTTCCTGAGCAGAGAATTGTAAGTAATCCTGCACAGATAGCACTCCCCATTATCCTAGATTCTAAGTTAGATATTGACTTAGGTTTTAAATCATCTGTGTTAAAATTCCTGCCCTTCAATTTTGGAAATAACTAACAGTACCTATACTGGCACAACTAGTGAAAAAGAAATATGTAATCAGAAATGAAGAAAATAAGATCCCCTTTTCTAAGAGCAGTGGCACTTAGGTCTTCAGCTAAGAGCTTGAAGTGTTGCTATCAGCTGCTCAGAAATCCTTTTGTCAAGAATGAAAAAGCAGTAAATACTCCAGAATTTTCCATTGGCAGGCAAAAATAGATGGCCTTGAAAAGGCTTTCATTATGTTTAGCTGCACAGTTCAGAGATGTGTGAAGAGACTACTGAATCCTATCCAGAATCAACGTCTCTCCAAGTTACCTATTTTTTAGTAAAATAATATTTTGTATACCTGCTGTTTAAACTTTAAAACCAAATGCAGTGATTTCTCAAATCAGGATGAGTGGAAGACATTTCTAGTCTCACCCAATCTTCACTGGTTTTCAGGCCCAATATATCTACATCCATGTAGTATACAATATTGATATCTGGGCTCTTCTGAAAGTATATTTGAAAAAGCTACAACATCCTTCCATGAATTCTAAAACACACAGAACTGTTTGAAATTTGTGAAATGAGGTTCCACTATGCATTTCTGCAGATTTCTGTGGTTAGAATAGTCTGCAGAATTTACTCCCTTGGTGACAAGTCCCTGATACTTATTTCTTGTACCTTGTATATTTGTGAAACTGAAGTCTGGACAAAGGACTAGATTAACCTGGCCCCAGATTTTATTCATATATATCCACATTTTCAAATAGAGCTGCTGTTAATTCTCTGCCAAACAAGAACATCAACAGTAAGATGATGAGTAAAATCATCTGTTGCCCTGCTGGAAAGGTATCTATAGTTCTAACCTCCTTTTGGCTTTCACAGTTAGCAAAATTAATAATCATGATGCAAGATTTGGCTGGGCCCTGTCTCCAATTCTTAATACAGCAGTGTGGCAACATTTGCCCATATGGAACATAAAAGAAGCCAATGGGGAAAACATTGTTAACACCTCTTGCTCTTTTTGCACCATCCCTGCTTATAATCCAAAAGACATCAGTTCCTAAATCAAACAAAAGCTTAAATAGGAAGAGAAGATAAATGCACTAAAAAGTATTGCCAGTTGTCAACTCAACTAAAGGGTTATAGCACGTTTCTCCTATCTTTCTTTTTATGCAAACCACTGTCTGTTTCTCATGGAATTGCAGCCCATGATTCCTTGAAGTTGGTATGTAAGGATACCTCAGTATCTTCAATGTCTCAAATTTAAGCACAGTTAAAAAAAGAAAATATTCAAAATACATTTAAATGCGTCCAGGTAACTTGCAGAAAAGTAAAAATGAGAGTTGTGGCTTGTCCAAACATCTGCTCAAATACATACTGTGCAACACAAATGAGACAAACAACATGCACACTGTGAAAGAACTGAGTGAATTAACCAGGTAAAGTCTAGTCTAAAACAAGTTTCAAGCCATGTCAGTGTCCTCCTGGTGGTCTCACTGACTTATTCCCTTCACTGGCTCAGTTTTCTTAGACCAGTGATGTCATACTGCTATGCATGCAATTAAAATTGGCCTCAAATTCATTACTTACACAATATCTAAAACACAGCCTTCAGTGCCTCAGTCACCTTAGAAAAGTGTGATCTGCTCTCCTCCCACTTTCCCCACTGGTAGGAGATGACTGCAATAATTTCTAGCAGGTGCTGTAAAATCTTCATAGTCAAACTTGCTTGGCTTGCCAGCACAGAGGAAAAAGACTATTCCTTATAGCTCTTGGCCAATTCTTGCTTCTCAGATATCTCTAAACGAGTCCTTGCAAAAACTCTGTTAACTACATTTTGCAGTGATGAAGAAAGGAATGATTGCTTTTTTAGTACTGGCCTAAATATACTAATGCTAGTCACAACCTAGCCATGAAAGAACAATAACAGATGCCCATATATCACTAAGGTGACATCCCTTTTCTTTTAAAAAAAAATTGGTGAGTCTGAAAAGTCAAAACAAAATTTAAAAACAAAAACAAAAAAAAAAAAACCCACAAAAATAACAACCCCACAACATCTGTCTCACAGAGTTCAAGCAGGCTGACAGTTTCTCACATTGAGAAGCAGAGAATGATGCTATAATTAAAGTTCTCATGAACAAGACAAATCTATTTTGTTTGGGAAAACCGTTGTGAAAGTATACAGAGAATAAATGAATATGGCAATTTCAGTTTAATTCCTGGACTTAAATTTAAGGATTACACCTAAGGATTCTGAATAAAATTGTTAGCAACACCTCATAACTTAATTATACGTGTCATCACTGTTCGTCACAGAAGCAGGTCTCAACCATTCCAAATGAATGCATGGCTGTTGGCACAACACCACTCCAAGTTCTCATTTGTTTAATGACCGAGGATTAATTATTCCCATCCTTATCAGAGAATTTAAAGTTGACCCAATTAATTTTCAGCCTAGAAGGAAATAAGCAGGAAAAAGTGAATAACCCTTCTCAAAATAAAATTTAAAAAAAAAAAGTAACGTCAGAGTCATCTTACTGGCTTTACTTTTGGCTTTGGTTGTTTGTTTTTTTTTTTAATAACATGCACTGCTTTTTTTTTTACTGCATTTCAGTCAAGTCCATGGGAGACAACACCATCCGTCTTATTTCATCTTTTAACAAGGACTTGATGAGGTGACACAGGACTGATTCTTAAAAACACATTACCTGCTATGTGAGGCATTGTGTGACAGGGAGAACTATCTCCATGACAGGCACCTGACAGCAGATTTGTTGATTTCATGGTCACTTCATTTAAAGTAACAACAGGGTGAAATATGCCATCTGATAATCTGTTTGAATGTTGACTGTGAAAAGCACTTAACATTTCTGCCAGCTACTACTACTACTACAGAATCTGTTCTTCAATATGTGCAGTTTTCCCAGCTTCTTTCTTCAATAATTATGACAAATTTTTATTTTAAAGAGAGGAAGAACCAACTTTTAGAATGTCTTTTAAAAACTTCATTTAAAAGGAACAAGTTTAGGACACATCACACTGACTGTATTGTTCACTGTTTGAGAGCAACTGCTGTGCCTGCATTGCATTGGCAAGTTTAGCATACATATGCAGCCCTTCGTCAGTTTTCTTTCTTGAAGTTGTTTAATCCAGATATTTAAAACCAAACAAGTCTCTACTTGGTTTTCACTAATAGGTAGCAAACTGATAACGAAGGGATGAGTCATGTCAGGAGGGGATTATACTGAATGCTGTCATTACAACTCAGGGTGAAATTTTATACACACGCACAAATAAATATATGTGTCAGCATGACAGGAATTTAAAAAAAATTAAACTAATTCATTAGTTACACAGCTTGCAATACAAGTAACCAGAATGGTACAAAAACTGTTATTCACTTTCTGGTGGCTGAAAGGGCTGAAACTTTTGTTTTTAAACAAATTTGGGTTAGGCACAGAGATCTCTAGATTAACCTGGAAACACCAAAGATTACATCAACTTAACATCCTTAAATAGCGTCATCATCATACAGAAAACATATCAAGCATAAATTATAAATCCTTTATTCAAGCTGGGCTAAATGAGAAATTCTAACAAATCAGCGCCATACCCCTACTGTAATTAACACATACTCACACACTGAACTATCTTGCTGATTTATGCCAACCTTTGTGAAACCTGGTGAAGAAATACCTGGAATTGATATGATTTAAGCATTTTAAAATCACATTAAACACAAACCAGAAGCAGGCTGGTTAAAATTTACACTTTCTCTGAAAGATTTTTGACACATTCAGTGCTCGTGAAAGCTGAGGGGATGACGGCCCTAGTCAAATACAGTTGAGTGAGCAGACTGCAAGCATCCCACATTCCACCTCCAGTGCAGTTCAACCGTGACATGGAGGGACCTGCCTTCTCTTTTACTTCCCTCCCCACACACTTTTATTTACTGTCTTGCAAATATTTTATTAATTCTTGTTGCTTGTTTTGTTTTCATTTTTCAAGCATTCTTAATATTTTGCTACACTGTTTAACTTAAATTCACCTAGTCTTCCCATTCAGAAATAAAAATTCTGACAAGTTGACAGATCGTGTAAGACTATCAAGAGCATCTTATTTCTAATCTATGAAGATGTTACCAGAATCATTTTGTGTGTATTTGTTTATCTTTAGAAAATAACCTCAGGGGTCCAGGTTCCCATCTCCTGGGATCACATCAATGGCAGAAGAAGCATGTATCTGAAAAAACCTCAGAGTGGATTATGAATATTGTTTTTATAATTGGAACATTCAGTTGCACTATTTCCTGCTAAATTTCAGCTACATTAGAAATAAGAATCTACAGTAATTGTGTTAAAATAGCTACTGTCAACTTGAAACCCTGTCAATTGAAAACAAAGCAAAAAGCAAAAGAAAGACAAACAAAAAAGCACTGTCAGGTGCTAAATCAATCCTGAGCCTCAATTGCCAATTTCTGTAGTTCTAAAACCATATGCTTCTATTTTAAGAATGGCTTTTCACTTGTCTGTGCCTGTGCAAAAGCCTCAGATAAACAAATAAAAAGTGAGGCACAATGAAAGCTATCTGAGCAGGAATAGCTTTCAAAAATGCCTAGGAGAGCAGCAAAGAAACCAGGGAAAAACAATAAAGGAAAAAGAAATACTTATTTTTTTTAATCTATTTCACTTTGCAGTACTCTCTGGAATTACCTAAGACTACACTGGTAAAACATTTATGGAGAGAAACCTGGTTCAGAGGTTTACTGTGCTCATTTAAATAAGCATCAGCTTTGAAACATGGGATACAAAACCCCGTGGTCCAGTTCTGAGGGTATGCTGTGGCTGCTCTGTGTTGCATCATGCATACTTCTGGGCAGGATGCCAGCGGCATGGCCAACCCAGGTCACCCATGTGCAGCAACTTCTGGTGGCATGGAGCCAGCATTGCTGTTTCTTGATACTGCCCTCTGAGGACACATGGACAGGTCTGCCCTAAGGCTCCAAGACCTACACTTGGTGCAATGCTTAAGGCAATCTAAGAGCCACTGCAGTATCTTTGTGCATGTGCAAAACATGTCCCATGCCAAGAAGCAGGCTATTCCTCAGCTGCTCTGGAAAGTCTAGACTAAATTAACTTTGTTTACAATCCTGTTAAGCATAAAGTCATTAAAAGTCATATACTCAATAAGCTTCACAACAAGAAGGAAAAAGGAGCTGCCTCTACAAACATCACTAGCTATCTGTGCCACATTCCCTGGTATTGAACTCCTAGTACAAAGTCTCTTTCTACCAGGAGGAACATCATTTGGCTTTATAGTATGGAGCTGTTGAATTCATTGCTTTCATCTTTCTGCCACCTGCAGGATATTGAAAATGAAATGAAAACAGAAGATTTTTAACATGAGGCAAACACCTGATGTATTAAGTTATTCAAGCACCAGGAATGTGTGGTATTCCACATTCTCACTGTCACAGCCTTTGTTGAAAAGGATTTCCCTGACCTTTTCCTCGAACCAGCAAACAAATAAGCCCTATCTCTCAGCAGGAGAGAGCCACCACTCCATTAGATCATTAAGCATCTCTATTCAGACTATCTCAGTCTCCTGTCCTTGGCCCCAAAGAAAGAGCTGGCACCGCTCCAGACAGTCAGCAAGAAGGAAGGCAAATGTGCTCTTGTATGGTACAGCTTGAAATGTCACAGCAGGATGAAAGTCGTGGAACAGACAGCAGTGAGGAAAAGATGTGGTGCTACATGAGGGGTAGTGTTCCAACAAGGAAAGGCTGGTGTTTCAGTCTGCCAAACAACGTAATGACTCATCCAGGCAGAAAAATATTACCACCATGGGAATATTTGGAATGTCTCAGTCTGAGAGTAATTAGGGACTAAACTATACCGGCATGCTTCAGTGATGAAATGAAAAAATAAGCAATACCTCTGTCAAGTTCTGATTGGCGAGTATTAAATGAATATGAGCTTCTATCATATTTGACCACAAACTAGTAACTTGCAGCAGATTGTCAGAACAGAGAAATATTGCCACATTCTCATAATATACAACAGCACAAAAAAAAAATACACCTGGTAAAATGAAAAGTGTTACAGTTGGCAGTAAGAGTTTTAGGAAAATCATTACCATGATTATAATTTAATCCTTGTAACAGCCATTTGCACATAGTGTTTTCAACCTCTAATTACTCTGTCTGCAATGGAATAAAGAAAGAGTAAGAAGAGGATGGGCAAAAGCAGTAAATGCTGACAGTTTCATTTTATTAATAATACTGTATACGAATCACAAAATGAAAAGCACAAATGTTTAATGGATATAGGTAATAGAATTACTGTGCTATATTGGTTGTAAAATGTAAATACTTTGGCAAGTAGGACAGATGTTAATTTTTATTCTTTTGTATTTCCAACTTGTTCAAAATTTGTATGCATTAAGCAATGCAAAAGGTCTTTTTTTCTTTATAATTGTAAAGTGACATTCTAATTAAATTGTATAACCTCAGCAGCATCTGCAATTTAAAGGATCGCTTACAAGCTGGCTGGACAAAGTGCACCGCATTAAACCACAAATCTGAGTTACACATCAATAACCCTTCATTCCAGTGGCTGGGTCAGAACCTCAGTAACATGAAAAAAAAAAAAAAAGATTATTCAGAGTAAAAAGGTTTAGAAGGTCAGAAGCAAAACCGCTTACAAGATCAAAATTTCCAGGATTCTTTAAGACTACATACGCTGAAACCTGCAGTGACACCTGTTTGACTTCTTCCAGCAGGACAGACACTTGTTAGATGAACTAAACACAGCTTCTCAGATTAAAAGGAAGGGCAAACACAAATTACATCTCTGCACAATATAACAGCCCCTTTTAGACTGGCTTAATAAACTCTAATAGATGTATAGCTTAATACAATATTCAGGTATTGACATAAACATAAATATAAATTTCAAAGAAAATAACCTACTTTAGTAAAACTACCTGTGCAATAAAAATTAATGAACTCCAAATGATTCTGCACATCTCCACCAAATTGCATTTTCAGGCTCACATCTTCAGGACATGCTGGGTGGTTTGATGCATTCCCACAATTCATCTTCCTGCTAAGCCAATTTTAATTTAAATGCAATTAAAGGCTCAAAATGAACATTATGTATTAGATAAAGCCCTGAATCTGCAGACTATCATAAATATGATTTTCAGAAAAATTAATTACAAGCCATTAGGGTACAAGTCATCTTACTGCAAATGTTGAGTTAAACTGCAGAATCAGTTTGTTCCTTCCATTAAATGTTAAATACTGATTTTAAGCTTTGCTCGAAGTTAATAGCAATAGGTCAGCATAAAGGAAAAAATGTTTCCGAAATAATCCTAGGAGATTTTGAAGACCTATCAATCCACATTAATTGAAAAAAATATTTTATTTCTAAATGCTTTGGAACAATGAGCTTCTCATCCACTTCTGGTCAACTGAGATATTAAAATCTCAGCACATTCTCCTTGTGCTGAGTATACACATAGATTTGTACAGAAGTTATAGATGGCTGCTGTAAATGAAAGCAATTGTATATTGTGTGATATTTCTAAAAAGTAGTTGGAAGACAGCCACGAACTACACTAGAGAACTGCATGATGCACATTGTACACCTGATACAGGAAACTCTGAGGAATTTAAAGCATCTTTTTGTTGATGTGAGGTGGAGTCTGAGGATTCACTACAATCCCAGCATTCAAGCAACAGTGTGGAAAACCCTGTGATTTCTTACTCAGAGCACTAGTGAAGTTAAAACATCAATCTTTTAGATATTCCTGAAAAAGACTTAGAAATGTGGCTGTAATTCTTAGCAACAATGATGATGAATTTATGCAGCCTATGTTGTTCTATATGTCTCTAGATTTATAGAACACATGAGAAATTTCAAAATTATGAAAATATGAAAGAACAATTCTGTTTTGTGTAACATCTATTGCAAACAATTACCTTTAGATATAAACATATTCCTCAGAACAAAAAGCCATTTTTTCCAAATTCACAACCCCTGCATCTCATTGCAAGCTGTGTTAACTCTATCCCACTGCTACTAAATTCTTCCTGCCAGTATTGCCCACAATAGATTCAAAGGAAAACCCTGCTTAATTCCCATCTCCTAAACTGACACACTTTATACACAATATGTCAAAACTATGCATTTTTCATTAACTTCTGTTCAATCATTAAACAGAAAAGCAACGACATGGTTGGTGAAATTCAGCCATTAATCTCATAATAATTGCTTATAAATGTTCAAGCTACACCAAAGAGCTGAATGCAATGCATACACTTGAGGGGGTCAAAGTAACTTAAAAAATAAATCTTTATTAAATCAAAAATTTCTGACATTATTCAGTTTAAGTATGAACACTGAAACTCACTGTATAATCAATGAATATACAGATGTTATAATTAAGAAATATCCAGGAAAGTTAGGCTAAGTAAAATTATTGCAATAGGAAGATAATGAATGGAAAATACTTACCAATATAAGCTTGCAATATCCTCCCTAAGGAGTGATCTCCAGGAAGAGATCCTTCCTCAGTGGCAGTCAGCTCTTAAACGGGATCTAGGAGAGGTGGAGCCAGGCTCCACTCCTTCTGATAGCACAGGTGAATTACCTTCACCTGTGCTTCCGTGGCTGACTCACTGCTTGTCTCAGGTGGTCAATCATAGGTTCAGGCCATGATTCAGCAGTTCCCATACACTCATACATTTATCTTCTGTACATTTGAATCAACTTAATTTTATTGCATGAATATAAAATATTTCAATATATACCCCTCTATGTAGGATCTCCTTCAGCTGCTAACTACTCCAACCCTCTCAGGGACTCCATGTAGTTGCATTCAATCCATATGCATGTAGCACCTCAGACCCTAGAATTCTTTGAGATAAAACTCTCAAAATGTAATTTCTGAAGGGGTCTCTTGTAATTTTCATATTTTTTTTAATGCACGTCATCCTGAATCCCTAACTAGTATTTAGAGATCTATTCTCAATCTTTTATTATACAACTTGTAAATCAAGAGATACACTAAACTGAACAGGGGTTTATTAACCTCATTGAGGTCTTTCCCACTCACTCAAGTGCATTGATGCTCTATATATTATTAAAGCCTCTCTGGGAATAAATATTTTGAATCTAGAATATGGATCTGATCAACACCATGCACTCCTATTCAATATTTCAACTGCTCAGTATATTCCTGCATGCTAGAAATCAGTAGGTAAAAATAAAAAGTTTAGCATATTAGAAGTAAAACTGCTTACAAGATCCAAATTCTCAGGGACCTTTAAAACTGTATGTCAAAACCTGCAGTGACACCTGTTTGAATTCCCTAAGCAGAATATACAGAGGAAGGAGGCAAACACAAATTACCCTTCCACAGAAGATAAACAACATCCACTAGGGTAGGTTAATAAACTCTAATGTCATTCTGTGTGGGGACAGGGGCTAGGTCTTTTTCACCCCAACAACAGAAACTCAGAATTCTAGCAGTGTGGTATCCATCATTGATAACAGAATACTCTGTGAGGCAAGTACAAGGGGGAAAGAGAAGGAAGAGATTACTGCATTCACCAGTGAAATGCCTCTAACTCTGAAAGATGAATGCATAGCAACGCTATGGAGGAAGTAAGAAAACACTCCAAGCTTAGTACAGTGAATAAAATAGAGATACAATGAGCTGTTGTCCAGATTTTCAAACACAATCCTCTTTCACTCTCTCAAGCTTACTGCTGTTTGCCATTAGATTTTTGATTTCCAAATAACTCAGCAACCAAACAGGTGGAAAAAGTCAAACTCTGCCAAGCTTGGCTGCCCAGGAAGCTGTTGAAACCATGAGGTTCCCATTCAGTACAAGGTCTTTGTGACAGCATGAGCTTTCTCTGAATAGCTGTGTTCAGCAATGTGCATATTAATGAATACATTGTTCATTGTTATCATAGAATGTTATTCAGTGTTTCATGCAAACATTAATAAAAGATTTTTTTTTTTTTTTACTCTTTTTCTTTCCACTGCAAATTTAAAACACAAGCTATTTTTATATTTGCCTTTTACTTGTCACTGCTTCTTACTAGTTCTTAGGAAATTGGTCCAAGGCCAATTCTCTGCCTAGCCCCTAATCTCAACTTCATTTATTGTTTTCAGTACATTAATCAATTTCCAATTCTGTTTTACTTTGAATCTAAACTTCAATCCTTTTGATCCACAAGCCTCTCAGATTCCAGCTCACACTGCAGTTTAATTGGGCTATAAACCCACCACACTTTACAGCAGTTCTCTTCTACACAAAAAAAGTTATCTTCTTTCCCCCCTGAAATTCACAATTTTTAACTTTCTTTGAAATAGTAAGAAATATCATAATTGTTGTTATTCATCATAATGATACTTGAAAAGTCATGGCAGTCAGCTGAAGTCCCTGGTGACTAGAAAAAGGTAACATCACACCCATTTTTAAGAAGGGTAAAAAGGGTAATATTGAGAACTATCAACCTGTCAGTCTCACCTCCATGCCAGGAAAGATCATGTCGCAGATCCTCCTGGAAGCTATGCTAAAGCACATGGAAGACTGGAAAGCAACATAGGAGAATCAGTGTGGCTTCACCAAACCCTGCTTGACCAACATAGTGGCTTTTTATGATGGTGTAGCTGCATCGGTGGGTAAGGGATGAACTATTGATGTTATCTTTCCGAACTTCAGGACATAGTACACTACAACATCCTTCTCTCCAAATTGGAAATGCATGGATTTAATGGGTGGCCTGTTCAATATACTAAGAACTGTCTGCAGAATTGAATCTAGAGAGTGGTGGTCGATGGCTCAGTGTATGGATGGAGATCAGCGATGAATGCTGTCCTCCAGGAGTCAGTGCTACAACTGATATTCTTTAATAACTTCATCAATTACATCAACAGTAGGGTCAAGCAGACCCTCAGTAAGTTTGTGGATGACATGAAGCTGTGGGGTGAAGTTGAGATGCTTAAGGGACAGGATCTCATTCAGAGATCCAGACAGGCTTGAACAGTAGGACAATCTCACTAGGTCAAGGCAATGTCCACTACCAGTACAAGCTGGGGAACAGAAGAACTGAATGCATCCCTGCCAAAAAGGATCTGTGGTACTGTTGGATAGCAAGCTGGACATGAGCCAGCAATGTGCCCTCACAGCCCAGAGAGCCAACTGTATCCTGGACTGCATCAAAAGAAATGTAGCGATCATGCCCATCTGCACTGGTGAGGACTTACCTGGAGTACTGAGCCCAGATGTGGAGTCCTCAGTACAGGGAGACATAGACCTGTTGGAATGCATCCAAAGGGGGGGCCACAAACATGGTCCAGGGGATGAAACATCTCTCTTAGGAAGATAGGCTGAGAGCTGAGATTTCAGCCTGGAGAAGAGAAGGCTATGAGGTGTGACATGAGAGTGGCCTTTTACTATGTCAAGGGAAGCTACAGGAAAGAAGGGGACAGACTCCTCAGGAGGGTCTGCAATGACAGAAAAAGGGGAAATGGTTTCAAACTTAAAGAGCATAGCTTTAGGTTGAATTTAAGGAACAACTTTTACAGTGCGGATGGTGAGGCACTGGAACAGGTGCCCAAAGATGCAGCTGATGACCAGTCCCTGGACAATTCCAATGTCAGACTCAACCAGCAACCTGAGCAACCTGATCTAGCAGTGGGTGTTCCTGCTCATTGCAGGGGAGTGAGACTAAATGACCTATAAAGATCCCTTGCAACTCTGAGAATTCTGTGATTCTATGATTGTGTTTATATATAGACACTACATGCACACACTCTACATCATTTTAGGTTTCTAAATTGCCAAATCATTTTTCCAAAAATGACCTGCTTTTCATGAGATTCTGTTGTTCTGAGATTAGATATGGAACTGAATTTGCCTACACTACTAAAAAAAAGGATCAACCTCTAACTCAGTGAGTAATTTCTCTCCAAAAAGATTTTTTTAAGCTCTGTTTAACATTTGAGTAAACTATACATACATAGAATACTTAAACTAAACATCTGCCAAAATAACGAATGGATTTGAAATAGTTATATCTTCACTGGTTATTGAGGCCTGACAGTAGCTATAATGTTTTTACTGTACAAGAGTAAAAATTTCAGGCTCAAAAGAACAATTCTGAATAATGCTAAAAGATGCATAGTATTAATTTTTGGGTTTTTTTGTACACCAACATGTTTTTCTGTGGGGGTCATGTTCTTTTTTGTAAGTGTTTATATAAATATTTGATTCTTCCCTTTTGTCTCTTGTAAGCAGCTATACAAAATTACTTCAGGAGGTTCATAAAACTACATAAAAGTATAAAAATATTATTCCAGAGTTTGGAATGTTGTCATGGTTTTGTGATTTTTGGTTCTCAGTATTCCATATCATAACATCACTGGGAGTTTAACTATTAATGCTCAAGTTCTGGGTACCTGCCAGAAGAGAAGAAGAACTACATTCCCCACGGGACTTTGCAGTCACAGAGAAAAGAAATAACTCCTGGCAAGGTCACCTGATGCGCTCTTTTTTTCATCTGCTCTTCTTCATCAGCTCTTCTCCTGCCTCCCTGCTGCTCAACTGAGGTGAGATGCACAGTCCAGTGTTGTGGTGAGGCCTATCCACCTTTTGGACATTCTCTCATTATATTTGATTTATTAGCTTCAATTCTAATTATACTATGTTATGGTGCGTTATCTTGCATTCCATTACTATATTTAGTAAATTAGTTTGTTTCTTCTCAGATCCTTGCTGCTGTTTTTAGTTATTTTAGGGTCCTCTGTCCCCTTTTCTGAAGGCATGGATTTTGCAAAATCCCTCCGCTCTGCTAGTCACAGAACTGGGCCAAACCAGTCTGTAAACTGTTGACAAATGTAAATATAAAAAGTCACAAAACACGGAAATAATGAGCAAAGAACAGGTCCTGTTAACCATCCTGTTAGTGTAGGCTGAGGTCCACAGGGGTTACTCGCTGCTTAGCTCATGCATCTGCTTAAAAACATTTCAGGCTGAGATCCTTCTGAGCAATGGCCAGAAGCCATTCAGCTGTTTCAGGGCTATTCTGGGAAGTTTTCACAGGAATATTTTCCCTTTTAGCAGAGGACTGTTAGTATTATCCCCTACACTTATGTATGTTAGTCTATTCAAAGATATCTTATAAACAGTTTTTCACAATGGGACAAACTAAATAACAAACCTCTGTTTTGTTCTAGTTAGGTTGTGGGGTTTTCTTTGTTTTGTTTGCAGATGGCTTCTGTTTAGCAAGCTGGTTAAATAGATTAGTTTTATCTGGCTATTGTTATTATTTTTTAATATTTCTAAACCAGAAAGGCTCCATAAAATAAAATAAAAAAATCTGGCTTTAGAGTGCCTGCAGTATGGTTTCACCTCCTATAGCTATATAAGTCTTGGTGTTACTGAGTTATTATACTTTTTTTTTTAAGCACAGTTTACCTCAGTAACTGTTTTGAATTATTAATTTCCTTTTCAAAGATACTCATGCTCCAACAGAAGCATTTCCCTACTCCAATACAATAAATATCACATGGACTTTTCAGAGAAATAGCCAACAACAATATAAAAGACAACAGTGTCCTGTAAATACAATCCATAAATAGTGACAATTTTATAGGGGAATAGAAACAACGCATTGCTGATGTTAGTCATATCTACTGAAAATAGTAATTAAGGAAATAAAATATCGGAAAAGTAAAATTATCAAAATCATATAACCTCTAGCACTATACATTTAAGATGTTCTCTTTCCACAGAGACTAATGTGGCTGAGGTGATCTATTTAATCTTTACCCAACAAGATGATTTCCTCCTAAAACTACCACAGGCACTAGGAATACTACTAAAATCTTCAGGATGAGAATTCTCATGAAATGTAGTTATAAAAGGCACACCTAATATATACATATATATATATATATATATATATATATATATATATCCATCATGAAGAATTAAAAGCACAATGTAGCAATAGAAGTAGATGTACTGGAACATTACTGCATGCAATATGATACTACCCTAACATACAGTGATGAAAATTCAGAATCTTACCAGGAAAACCAAGATTATTACAAAAAATCATTAGTACATAAGTGCAAATTAGTTGTGAATCAGGGTAGCTGCAGATGAAACCTGTACTTTGACAAGAGGCACTCTTTGTTCACAGACTGAATCACAAGCATTATTCATAGCATCACAGAATGGCTTGAATTGGAAGAGACCTTAAAGATAATCTGGCTCCGCCCCTCTTTCTGTGGGCTGAGTTGTCAACCACTACATCAGAAATGGACCACTGGAGATCACTTAGTCCAATTTCTGGCTCCAAGCTGTGTAAAAATTCAATTCAGGCCAAATGGACTGGTCACAAATTAAACCCTCCACGCCACTCAGTAGTTTGATATAATACCTTGAGCTAAGCAAGGAAACAAAGCTTTCTGTGTCAAAGAAAATCACCTAAATTTTTAGGTTACCTTTGATGTGTGCAGATAACTAAAACATTTCTTCTGTATTGCGGGGAATTTCCATGCTGAATAGAAGAGTAAAGAACAGTTGTTCTGTTGTTTCAAAACAAAATAACCTCAATTAGTTTCTCCTCTTAGTCTTTTATTTCTTCATTGCTAGTCTGCAGGTCTAATTTCTGTCTCTGTGGTTTGTTAACCTATTCACCTCAGCATTTACCTGACCCAACAGTAATAGTAGCTGAGTACCTCAACTGCAGATGAATTTATTCTCATAATTTTTTGGAGGGATACAGAAGTATTACTATCCACATTTAGAAACAGAATAAAACAAGGAAAGATTAACAGATTGGTCCAACATCATGAAAAAGCTAGGAACAAAGTTATGTCTCTTCAGTGGCCAGTCTAACACACCTATAAGCTACTTCTTTCTAAAAAAAACCAAAAAACCAAAAAACCAGTTATCTCTTTCTTCTTTATTTTCATCTCAGTAGCATATTTATCTTTCTATCCATCTGTACAGGGTAATACGCTCTTACTTGAGCTTCCTGACATATTTCCTTGTTCATTTGTACAAGGCCATCATCCTTTCTTGTTTCAGTTTCAGCCAATAAGAGCCACTCATCTTCTTTTCTCTACCATAATTTTTCTTGATCCACAAAGTTCCATTCAGTCTCCACACAAAACACATCCCACACAAAACACTGAATTACCTTCTGATTATCACATTTGTGGGATATAGTCTCAAAGACCACATCACATCACTTGCCACATTAATCTGCAATTCACAGTAGCACCCACAGTGGTTTACGCTGCAGTCTTAGTTTGAAAAGGCAGCCAATCCCCTGGCAACCAGAAAACAGTGAAAGATACACTCTTACCCCCTTCAAAACTCCTTCTGCATGATGTCACATAGTATGGAATATCCCTTTGGCCAGTTTAAGTCAGCTGTCCTAATTCTGTTTTCTCCCAGCTCCTTGGGCCCTTTGCTGCAAATGGCTTTGGCTCTATACATAACACTGCTCAGAAGCAGCTATAAACATTGGTGTGTTATCAACATCGTTTTTCTCCTAGAACCAAAACATAGCATCATACCAGACAGTCTGAAGAAAGTAATTCCATCCCAGTTGAAACTAAGACAGTCCCTAATGGAATTACTGTGCAAATCGCAGTCAAATGAAGGTTTGCAGATAATTATAATATAATATATTATTTATTTCTTTATAATATTTATAATCTTTATATAATATAATCTTATAATATTATATACTATAATCTTTATAATATTTCTTGTGTCCTGCATTGCTATGAAAGCTAATGTTCATTTCAGTTTGCTTGCTCATAATTCCTCATATGAATGCAAGAATATTACTACTTCTACACCACCAGTGAGCAGTCTAAGTACTACTGTCTGTTACATCTAAACTGTATCAATACAACTGAAAAAGACAAGTACTTACTCCTTAACAGTACAACTTTTCCTTGAAGTCTCTATCTTGAAACTCTTACTGCACATAATCAAGTGAAATCAATGAGATTTGATTTTAAGTGATACAAATTTTGCTGACTGTCATGTATTCTACTTAAAATAGAATTAAGCACAGCTAGAATAGTTCAAATACTAGAGCCATTATTCTTTCATGTATCGTAAGGGCATCAATGTAGATTTATTAAAAAGAATTATTCAGACATTTATGATTAAGTTATTTTTATAGTTAAAGTCCAGCGTACATTAAAAAAATAAATTGCTGAGGCTGAAAAATCAATGCAAGTCTTCACAATGCAGAAGCTAAAGCCAATCCAGTGGATAACTTTGAGGGTAATAGTAGAAAAAAGTAAGAAGCAGAAGCTTTTATGACAAGATAAATTCATTGCTTTTCAAGATCTCACAGCGACAAACAGTTTTAATACGCAGGTTATTTGGTACTTGCAATAGAATTACTGACTTGATTAGTCATTTGCACTTATCTTGGAAGACTTGGATCGAAAAATAATAGCAATACTCCATACGGTTTATTTCTTACTTGGACTTTAATCTGACTGAAAAAAACCAACCAACTATGAATTCCCCTTTAAGTTGCTGAATATGGGATTTAGTTCTCATTTCAGAAAAATTATGAATACTAAGTTCCTTTACAGTAGGGAAAAAAAAAAAAGAGTTACTATTCCTTGTAGTCTACTAAGAAAATATAACCTGCTTATTATAAGTTTCTAGGCTAAACTGCTTTTTGAAAATCTGTCTCACCTGTCAAAACGCTATACAGCATGGGCAACAAGCAGGAGAGCATCTTCAAGGAGTTACAATAGATTTTTAATAACTTAAACTATCGGCACCAATTTTGAAGGTGTTTTCATTTTGACAGAAGCGCTGGATGAATTTGTGTAGGAGAGCCATTGTATTGGCTCACTACTCAGGTTAAGTAAGTTTCATGTTTTTCTCCAATACTTATTTTCTCATTCAATACACATTTATAAAAATAAACTTCCTCTTATATTGTTTCCTGATAGCAACTAATGCCTGGTCTACCATTGTACAATCAATGAATATAAAGATACTATGATTAAGAAATAAACAAAAGAGTATGACTAAGCAGGTTATAATAACAAAAAGACAACAGATAGCAAGCTTACCTGCATCCTGGCCTTGCTGCAAAACTCCAGAAGAGAGATCTCCAGAAGAGATCCTTTCCCACTGGTAGTCAGCTCTTAAATGGGTCTAGGAGAGGTGGAGCCAGGCTCCACCCCTTCTGGCTGCACAGGTAAATTGCCTTCACCCATGCTCCCATGGCTGACTCATTGCTCACCTCAGGTGATCAATCAGAGGCTATGGTTCAGCAGTTCCCATACAACTATTATCAATATTCTTCATAATTCTGGTAGGTCTTCAAAGAAGTCTATTAGAAGCTTCCTAACTTAAAATGTCTTGATATTCTGGACACTCAGCAATCATGACATTTATCCTTGCTAGAGCGTTATGAATACACATTTTTACAATTTCCTCTAACTTAAAAAAAAAAAAAACAAAACAACCAAATAAAAAACCTTTACAATAATGAACAAAGGTGAGGAAAAGCCAGAATACGATAGGACATATGCAGTACATGCATTACTTCACACACCAAATAAAAGGTTGTAATTTGTGTAATGGCTGCATAGAAATGAGATATACTCCAGCTTCAGCCTTGGGTTTGTGTTTCCATTATTTAAACAGTTTGTTTACTAAAATTTGGCCAAACATTCTTCACTCTCAGAGATATTTTAATAGAGCACTAGTAACAGGAGTATCTAGAGGCTGCAGAAAAGCTCAGTAAAATCAAGGGAGCTTTTCTTGCCAAGTACATTGAAAAGTCATTAGATTCACTAAACCAGTTCTGTTGTCTTACCTACACTTGAGTTCCCCTATTTCCTGTTATTGTTGATTTTTTTTGTTGTTTGTTTTGAGAAAAAAGCCTGATCGTACAGAGCACACTGCACTGATTACAAATCATTAAAATCAGGTCTTTTGTCTTCATAAATGTCCTTTTGTGAAATCTATGTCTGCTAGCATTCTGCTTCATGATGATCAGACAGACACTAAACTACAGCATATTATCTCTTACATTGGTGTGGCTTCCTTTTAAAGCAACTCACACAAGTAGTGACCTTGTCCAACTCCCATTCAGAATGTGAATATTAAAACTGAAGCAGGTAAGGCTGTGATCCTGATAATACCTCAGTGTTTTGATAGAGAACTGCAAATATACTTCTTTTTTTCCAGTTTAACAGCAAATAATAAATTTTTTCAGTTGCTAAAAGACATCTTCAGTCCTGTAGCACCATGCAGATGGGTACTGCTTTCTGCAAGTAGGCTCTCAGTGTCCGACCATGTTAGATTGTTTCTGTGCACAGAGAGCAGGCTCAGACCTCAGGAATTGTGGAATCATAGAATAATTAAAACTGGAAGGAATCCATAAGGAACATTGAGTCCAATACCTGGCTTTACACAGAACCACCCCAAAATCAGACCACATGTCTGAATACATTATCCAGACACTTCTTGAACTTTATCAGCTTGGTGCCATGATCACTGTCCTGGGAAGCCTCTCCTAGTGCGTGGCAACCCGCTGGTAAAGAGCCTTTTCCAACCTGACCCTACCCTGACGCTGCTCCATGCCACTCTCTCAGGCCCTATCATGTCACCAGAAAGCAGAGCTCAGCACTGCCCTTCTCTCCCCTTGGGAAGAGCTGAAGCTGATATGAGGCCTCCCCTCAGCCTCCTATGTTCTGGGATGAACAAACCAAGGGACCTCAGCTGCTCCTCATACATCTTCCCCTGTAGACCCTTCACCATTTCTGTATCCCTTCTTTGAACACTGTTTTATGTCCTCTTTGTACTGTGGCACCCAAAAGTGCACACAGTATGCGAGGTAAGGCCGCACCAGTGTGATGAAGAACAGGATACTCGCTTCCCTTGCGCAGCTAGCAATACTGGCATTGTGCTTGATGCACTCCAGAGTACAGCTGGCCTTCCTGGCCTCTGAAATCTCACCAACTTACAATCTAAAATCTGCACATGCTCCCATGACTTTTTGCATTGTTTTTTACCATGTTTATTTTTTAATGGAAGATAATATTAACAAAATTCTGTAGCAAACTCAAGGGAGGCTGCTTTACCCATTCCTAGGCATGTAAAGACCAATGCTTATCTAAACTTCCACAATTATTATAGCTGCTAGACTCCCAATTAAATTGTTATGATCTGCCCACAAATGTTCCTTTTGTTGAGCTACTGCATAAAGAATACAGTGGAAAAGTCATCACTGAGTTCAAAAGACAATACTTAAAAAAAGAAAATACTGTGGATGTAGCATGTTTTGGAACAAAAGAAAGACATTTCCTTGTTTTAGGAAATGCCTATAAAGGATCAGCTACCAGGATTCTCTCAAAGAAAGCAACAGCTACTCTTCAATCAGCTCTTCTATCTCTCAAGTTCACCTTTGGCCAAACTTTTTTTTAAGCTGACATGTTGTATTACAAAATGTAGATTTTTCATATAAAAAGCACTCTCCAGTGGTGATAATTGAAAAGGATATTCTGAAAATATAGACTTATTATAGCCCATGAGATGGCAATTTGCAAATTGCCCATGTTCAATCAGCAGCATCTAGCTGTTGAGGGTAAAACACTAGGTTTCATATATACTGTAGTTTATATCCTCTGTACAATTGGCTACTGTACCTGAGACAATTTTGAAACTCTTGAGAGAAACATGCTATGAGCTACTTACATTGAAATGCTAAGTGCTTGATATATCAGGAAATACCAGAATATTGTAATACTTCAAGCATTTCCCCAAAATATTCATATACAACCCCTATGGAAATTATTTTTGCACTTCAAAGTCTACTTGCAATAATACTAAGGTTTTGTTTGTTTGTTTTCCAATTACTGGTCATTCTGTTCTCCCAGTTTCTAACAGAAAAGGTCAGAACTGCTTACAATAAGGATTTGGTAATTGAGATAGTTTTACTTTTTTATAATGCACATACTTCACAACTCATTTCAAATAAATAAATTACTATTCATTTCATTTGGTGAGAGAGACTTATGAGAATAATGGTGTAAGTCTGCAGATGTGGTATGTGATAGTATAGATTCTGGCAAGTAAGGTATTATTGGCAGAAGCTTGGATAGATACACACAAATGGGAAAGCAGGCCATCTCACAAGTGAGAGCTAATAAAACTCATATATCATTTTTTCACATATTATTTATATGACACTTTTAAAAGAAATGCTGCTTTAAAAATGTATTAGTTTCTTAGAGAGCTTTGAAAGATTTTATAGAGTCTGCATAGCATACCCTTTAAACTGTAAAATCTTAATATAAGTTCAACACAAACCTCAGAGGAAAGAAAAAACAAACAAACAAACAAACAAAAAAAAAACAGGAAAGCACTTAAACTTATCTGAAAATTACCAGATTAACTTTTAATTCATAAAACCAGAATATCTGTGAAGGACAACGTTTCAGAACTTTCCAGAGCTATTCTGCATTTTTCCAGAAAACTGAGATATTCCTTCTCTGTTGTAACATAGTTCATGACAACTTTGAGCTTTAAGGTACAGTGCCTTTATACTGGCGGATAGCATGCGTTTCTGGCCCTCTCTTAAATAACTGATGCAAAAATGGACTGGTTTCCTATAAGTCATATCTTGGAATGCTTGAAAAAAAGAATAAATTCTGGATGTATGTTATGGGCTGTATGGATGTATGTATAAATGGAAAGACACAGGTTCCTCTGCTGCAATTAAGAACATTATCACTAACACTTCATTCATTAGAATTATAGAATCCTTAGAGTTGGAAGGGACCTCTGAAGACCATCTAGTCTAACTCCCCTGCAATGAACAGGTACACCACAGCTAGATCAGGTTGCCCAGGGCCTGAGACAGCCTTACCTTGAAAGTCTACAGAGGTAGGGCATCAATCACATCACTAGGTAACCTGTTCCAGTGCCTCACCATCCTCACTGTAAAAGACTTGTTCCTTATATCTAACCTAAGTCTACCCTCTTCAAGCTTGAAAACATTTCCCCTTTTTCTGTCACCACAGACCCTACAAAAGAGTCCCCTTCTTTCCTGTAGCTCCTCTTCAGATAGTGAAAGGCCACTATCATGTCACACCTCACAGCCTCTTCTCTAGAGGCTCAGCTCTATCAGCCTGTCCTCATAGGAGAGATGGACCATGTTTGTGGCCCTCCTCTGTATGCACTCCAACAGATCTATGTCTTTCCTGTACTGAGGACTCCACATCAGTACTCTAGGTAAGTCCTCACCAGCGTAGAGGGGCAGGATCACCTCCCTCAACCTGCTAGCCACACATTTGTTGATGCAGCCCAGGATACGGTTGGCTTTCTGGGCTGTGAGGGCACACTGCTGGCTCATGTCCAGCTTGCCATCAACCAGTACCCCCAGGTCTTTCTTGGTATGGCTGTACTCCTTTTATCTCCCAGTTTGCATTGGCTGTATTGGTTGCCTCAACCCAGATGCAAGACCTTGCACTTGGAGTTGCTGAACCTCAGGAGATTCACCCGTGCCTACTGCTCATGCCTATCTAGATCTCTCTGGATGGCATCCCATCCCTCTGGTGTGTTGACTGCACACCAGACCCATTGTCAATGTAATTGCCAAACATAATAAAGACTATCAGCCCCAGCACCAAACCTCTGGGAGACACAATTTGTCACCAATCTTGATCAGACATTGAGCCACTGAGCACCAATTACAATTAGCAATTGTAATGTTTGATATATTGGCATCAGAGTGAACTGAAGGTAGAACTTGAGTGTTCTGCAGAGAAAACTTGATCTGTTCATCCTGATTTACAGAACTGTCTTAGGTTTTGATTTTATATTAGGTAAGTAACCAACATTTTTTATTTATGATTTAAGACTGACAATGTTTAGGTTGCTATTTCTTATTTCTATATGTCTCAGATGGTTTTATTTCTCTTAGGGAAAAAATGTTCCAGTACAGAATCTGCTAGTTTAGAAGTCCACAAACTTACACTGAGTTTTAAATATATTCCCATCCAGTAGCAAAGGTCAGTTACTATATTTGGTCATGAAATGGCTACCTTTTCCCTACTTGCCTTTTAACTTTTCTCTGGAAAGTCAGATACAAATATTTTCATTCCTAATTTAGCCACCCAGCTGTTTTTCCACTTCATTCAAGAATGCTCAGACAACTATAAGAGTAAATGCAGTGAACATTTGAAAATCTGGTACAGCTATCTAAATATCTAAATACACAACTATTCCTGCATCACGGCCAATGAAACATGTATGACTATTTAGGTTTCTTGTGAGGAAACAGAGGAACACTGCCAACGAGCTTAGACCATGAAGGGAACAAGAGGGATCTGTCTGCTTCTGTTGTATTTTGGAGGCTACTTAAGAAAACCACAGTAATGCTATGGTTGGTTTTGCTGTGTTGTATTGATTATGCAGTTTCCATACAGGTACACTACCTGTACAATGGCTCTTGTACCTATGCACAAGGCATCTGAATAATGATGGAACTTATTTCAATCACAGAGACCCAGCAGCATGAAGAAGCTAACAGAATCAGAGCTGCAATTATTAAAATTAATACTATAACCACAACAACTAATTAATTAATTAAAATATAAATTCTCCCTTAATGAGAGATAGGAGTTGGAATTCATTATGGTCATAACACTAACATTAAGCATTTTTAATGCATAATTCCTTGAAACAGATTTGATTCTGCTCTAAAATAGACACTCAATATTTCATGTTGATCTAATGTCTAAAAACATTCCAGTCATGCTTGAGAAATGTGTCATCTTTCTACTCCTTTGTATCTTCTTATTCCACTCAGTGACAAAATAATTGAAGCTGTTTGTGATTGATGCTCCATTCTTATTACAGTTATTTCTGGCTGTGAAAATTCTTCTGCCTTCTCATTCATCCCTAGAGGTGTTTGTAGCTTCTTTCTTCCTTTAATCCAAACACACCCACCATTTGGTTCCCACCAAAACTTAACAATTTCAACACGTGTTCAAAACTCTCAAATAGGTAAATTCCTGTTGTTCTGTGCTCACTTATACATTCTTGGTGTGGTTTTTTCTCGAAGTTTGGGTCCTAGTGATTGTCATTTCTCCTGCAGGAACAGATTGGAAGCTGGAGAGAGATTGCACTAAGCATCTTCTACTCTCTGAATGACTTCTACATGACTCTCTACCAGTTAGCATTATCACATCAGCAGTAACTTAGAATGTACACTTTACTTAAAGCCATTATTTATAGCTGCAAGTAAACAATTTTTCTTTTCTAATCACCTGGCATCCTAATGATATAGTTTTTTGCTTTACAGAAAGACTCCTTATCTAAGTACACGATGATTTGTCTTGTTTTCTGAATGCTTTGAGAACATGGTTTGGTTTGAGAACATTCTTCTTTTCAACACGTTCATGTTTGCACGCAAATTCTCTTCCCACATTTTAAGAGTGATTTTACTGTTATTCCTATATCCTTTCTGAGAAAGCAAGTGATTTATAAATATTTTCTACTTTGAGACACATTGCATAAATCACTGAACTGACCTTTACTAGCATTTTGTCTGCTCAGCCTTGATGTGCTTTGGGATCTGGCAAAGGGCTTTATTCTACCAGGTCAGTTTTTGAGCTTATCAGATGGAAATGCTTGATTGAGGCAGGTTAACTCCAAGTTTTTTTCCAACTTTTTTGCCATATTGAAAGAATTCAACTCCCAAAACTGTCATGAGAGCAGTTAAGACTCATAGAAAACACCTCTCTTTTAACTTTGAGTCAGACAATTTATCGGAACAGGCAAAGCTATGCTGTTGTTTTATTCACTCTGTGCCTGCACAAATAGTCTTTTCTGTATGGCTGTTAGCTACCCGTTTAAAGCAATGCTTATATGTCTTGGTTGAGGGAGAATGTAAAGTGTGCAGAGCAAACCCTCCTACAAGGCAATCCATACAACAGTGGGATCTCAAAATGGGAATAGCTTGGGTACTTGTGCAACAGCATTCCCTTCTTGACTCATTTTACCACATTCTATATTGGGAAGAGAATGTGATTCTTTCCCGTCTGGCTGTTAGGCTTATAGGGACAGGGAGTGACAATCATATGCAGCTAGTACATACGAGCCTAGTACATCTTCTACTCCACTAGGCACTACATCAAGCAGAGTATATGGGGCTGGACAGCACTCTCTCACTGCTTTCATGCCTGCATCAATGGCATATTCACTTCTAAGCTTTTATTCAGTATTCAGAGGCAACCCCTTCTTGCAATACCACTCTGTTAAATTTTCTGGTTAAACACTGAACTTAGCTATTATTTTCCCAAGCATTCTGTTCCCTGGATAATGCTATCTAACAAATCCATTTATACTTTCAACTAAAGTAAGCCTGAAATTCTACTGCCTTCTTTTTCCAGATATAATTTGTAATCTTCACCTTCATAGTGCTGTATCAGTCTGCATCCTTTGTCTGATTTATTTAAATTAGTTCTATCTGCCATGAGAAGTTATTGTCTTAGTTTCTCTGTGCTGCTTTGCTACAGAATGATGGATTTTTACATACTAACCTGAAGTGAATGCAACGTCCATGATTCTCTTTTGCTACTGCAATCACTATTTATTCTTCTGTAATCCCATGGATGGTGCACCCAGGCATGATAATTGGTACTTATAATATCTCTTGCTTCTGCTTTTACCTTCTTTTTTTTTTTTTTTTAATTGTCATTTGATTGTTAATACTGCCTTTTCCAAAGACCATATTCTCAGTTTATTTTCCCAACCTTCATTGTCTTTATTACTTTCAGCATCAAGAACTAACCATGTTTCATTTATAGATCTCTCAGGTTCATTTATCATCCTTCCTTTTCTAGCTTCTGCACCCGTGACCTAAGATTCCTGATTGTTAAACATCCATCTTATATAAACTTCCCTTTAAACTTTCCCTGCTTTACAAACGTACATGCCATCACCTGACAAACACCACCTAACCTATGTGATTAATTATACAAATGCCATATATTGTATAATGAGAGACAAATCTGCCTGGTACTTCCAAAGATGTTCCTTTCTCAGCACATGAAACATCCTGTGATCAATTACTTCAGACAGATAATCACAGAAGGATACAGCATAAACATTCTTCAACAAACTTTGCCCTCACAGACTTCTTTACCACCTATTTGGACAAATTAATGTTTTACTTCATGAGAAATCTTCTTCATTTTAATAGATAACTTGGACTTTATGTTATCCCAAGCTGGATAACTTTGATACATTTTAATAACAGTAAATGGGTATATCTTGCAGACAACTGAGTTGTACTCAATTATTTCTAAGGTCTTTGTCAAAGACAGCTATGAAAACTATTATCAATAGACTTAACCTTGTCAGGTGAGGGCTTGCATGCCTACAAAATGATTGGAAAGGTCTACAAATCATAATCTCTTAAGTGGAAATATATTGGATTTTGAAGCCTTTTTCTGCCTATGTTTGTGCCAAGACATATGAATAATTATACTGCAATTTTCTGTTCCACATCTGTATACTGGAATACTGCTATATCCTGGGCTGCATTAAAAAAAGGAGTAGCCAGCAGGGTGAGGGAGGTGATTGTTCCCCTCTGCTTAGCTCTTGTGAAGCCCCATCTGGAGTACTGTGTCCAGTCCTGGGGGCCCCAGCGCAAGAAAGATGCAGAGCTCTTGGAAATTGTCAAGAGGAGAGCTACTAAGATGATCAGAGGGCTGGAGCACCTCTCCTGTGAAGAAAGGTTGAGGGAACTACGCTTGTTTAGCTTGGAGAAGAGAAGGCTCCAAGAAGACCTCATTGTGGCCTTCCAGTACTTGAAGGGAGCATATAAACAGAAGGGAGTATGACTCTTTACATATGTTGATAATGATAGGGTTAAGAGAAATGGTTTTAAACTAAGACAGAGAAGATTTAAGATAGATATTAGGAGGAAGTTTTTCACACAGAGGGTGGTGACACACTGGAGCAGGTTACTTAGACAGGTTGTAGATGCCCCCATCCTGGAGGGATTCACATCAAGGCTGTATGTAGCTCTGGACAGCCTGGTCTAGTGGTTGGCAACCCTACCCATGGCAAGGGGGTTGAAATTAGATGCTCTTTAAGGTCCTTTTCAACGCAGACCATTCTGTGATTCTATGATTCTATATTTGTTTTCATTTGGTTTGTTTCTTTCTCTATAGTTAAGCAGGCAAGGGATGTAGGCGCAGCTTATAGTAAAGCTGGGAGCCTTCTTTCCCAGGGGGCCAGCCAGCCCTGGCCAGTGCCACCATAAAAAACTTAGTTGCTGTGGCACAAGGAGGACAGAAAAAACTCATGCCTCCACTTCTACTTTCCTCCTGGACACCTCCAGTGCCACAGTACAAGGATAACTGCAATACCTCATTCTTTCTGAAGATACAAAGAAAATCCCTGATAGTTGGAAAAATGAAAAATTACTATTAAAAACTCAGAGCATTTGACCAATCCTAAAGGGAATCACTGCTGCTCTAGAAACATGTACATAATATATTTATAGGACAGAGCAAAAATATTATTCAAAAACTCCATTTCCCTATGTTATTACAAAATGACAATACTGTTTTTATCTTGTTTCCTTTAACCAGATTGACAGAATTAAAAGTTGACATTACTGTGAAATTTTATGATGTATTATGTTAACTGTGCCAGTTTGATTAGCCTTGATTGACACCCAGTACCTGCACAGAAAGTTAAATATCTCAGGAATATAAAAGCAATGAACAGTGTATAGTCTCCTTCATTAATATAAATATACAGGTAGCTAAAAGTAAAAGAAATATGCAACAACAGAGGAAGTAGCAATAAAATTACAGGTACCATTAAAATAATCAGAGTGTTGCTGTTGTCGTATTGATCACTTATATATTCTCTCGCTTAAAACATTCCATGTTTGCCACACTTTTAAAACACAGACTGACAAACAGAAGTTTAAAAAAAATTTGAATCTTTCTTTCTGTATATATTGTGTTTCTAGATATTTTACCACCCTGGCTGAGGGATGCTGTGGCTATATCTGAGCTACCATATCATAATGCTTCTCTCCTACACCATCTGCGTCTGTTATTTAAACTGGATTTGAGGTTCTTTTACACTATATAACTGGAAGCTAGTATGTCTCATGAATTAAGCATCGAAGACAAGTTTTCTTTCTCTAGCTTTGGGGTGTGAGTCCAGCCTTGAGCTCAGCACAGTATGTGACTGGTGACTCTCTACAGGCTCTGCCTATAGATTACATTAATTCATGCCACACAGCTGCCATATACTAAAAGGCACAGAGAGACACCATTTCTAAAAACTGTCATGTGCTTCACTTGTACAGAAAGAGGGGAATTTATGATGAGTGCAATGGGGAATTGATCTGTCTTATGCACAAAAAATTATTTAAAGTAGTCTCATAAATGGCAAACAATTTCTTTCCACTTTCTTAAACATCTTAGAAATCAAGGGACAAAAAGTAAGAAGGACCTTGTTTACTGTGTTAATGTATTTGCTCATATCATCATTTATCTTGTCATAAGCATATTGATTAACCTCAGGAAATTACTTACTGCTTTGCCCCCTTTGCAGTGGATGGAAAGTAGGTGGATGTCTTCTAAATTTCCAGACTGAATTTATTTGTGGCCAGTTAAAATCAAACTCTGAAGTTGGAGTAAGTAATCATGTACTTTTAATTTTTCCCTGATCCCCTAGCATTTTAAGCTCCTCATGGACCATATAATCAACCATATGATCTTCTAGCCTTCTTTTTGCTAGTTACATCTCTTAACTTTCATCCATATTTCTCTAAATTTTCAGGTTCTACTACCCCACGCAAATAAGCCATTCTTCACATGATTCTCAGGGCCTTTCTCCATATCTTTCACACTGAATTCCCATTTTGTCAGCACAGGTAACTTGAACTGAACAGGGGCAGATCCACTTTGGGAACAGGGGAAACATCCAGACCAGAACAATGTAATGCACAGCAAAATCTTTCTGTATCTTACTTCCTACCTGTGCTGAGCACAAAGAACATGTATGCTGCCACTAAACTTGCCATCAATGCTCTGGAGGCAGAAGAAAGCCCTGGAGTAAGAAGCACACTGCTTCAGCACAACTATCCTTGTCTGGAGTATGCCACCACTATGAAGCATTGGTATCCTGTATTTCACATAGCTTCATAGAAATCATTCCCTTCTATATCTGTAAGGCTATCATGCAGTCTCTACTGGAAACAGCACTCCAGACTTAGGATTACATTTGACTTTTTCACATTACATCATAGCGATGCTTTTTAGGCTCTCTAAGATAAATTTCTCTTTTGCAGTCATTTCTATCTGGTGAAATTCCTTGCTTTAAGAGAATTTAGCACTACTAGTCCCCAGGTGCATCATTTTTCACTTTCTTCTATGTAATTTCATTCCATTTCTCTTACTCCAGTCCTCAAAATTATTTGGCCCTGACTGCTCCTTTCTCTTAATTTTTGTGTCACTAGTACTCTTTTTTTTTTTTTTTTTTTTTTTTTTTTCAGATCTTGAGAGGTTTCTCAAAATCTCTCTTGTTAAGTAGTTCCTTTTTGCTTTCTCACAGTTTAGTTTCTTAAAAACTCCACAAACTAGCAATCGTTATGCTGATACCTATACTTTTTGTTTGAATACATAATTTCTGATATGGCACTATGCCAGATTAAGCTTCAGAGACAGTACTAGGAATTTATATTTTTTTCCTAAGGAGTTACAAATTTGATTAGAAAGATAGGTTAATCTTATTCAATCTGCCCTTTCTATGGCTACAAGGATTTCTGTCCTATTTTTAATGTATCATTTTTACTTTTGAAAATCCAAAATCTAACATTCACTGAAGCTGGAATTTTTAAGAAAATCCAAATTGCAACCTCCATATTGAAAAACAGATAATAATATAATTTTCTTCAGTTTTATGGTGCCATTCCTGGTTTGGCAGATTTAATATAATTTTTTTTGCTGCTTAATTTACAGAAGATTTATGAACATTTAATTTCATAATCCTTCAGCCTGAAGAAAAAAAGTAAAACACTATTGTTTTTATATTTTTATTTCTTATGATAAATGACTGTATGGTCTTTATTTTCAATTAATTAGATCAATACAGTCAAAATCATTTGGCCTTTGTGATGATACCTTGAGCTCAGGCGTGTTGGAAGGGCAAATCATTTCATATCAAAATAAATGCCTTTTGTTTTACAGGAATTGCTTCAGCACATTGGGGAAAGAAGAGAGAATACATAAAGGATGCAAAGGCTTACGCTCTTACAAAAATATTTAGTAGTTAAACTATGAGAGGTTGATATGTGCAATTGGTAGCAGAAAGTATTACTTGATTGAAAATCCTTCTTTGAGATGTTGAGGTGTACTGTTAGCAAATGGATTAATTAATTCATTTATAAGAATTTTTTTTCCCATTTAAAAAATTCTGAAATATTTTAATGAAATGTGGCAATGGTAAATTGTTTCATGTTCAGACTTTGGATTGCACTTTTTTTTTTTAGCGTAAATTGCTAAAATGGCATAATAATTTGAACTATTCATCATAGCTACCTGTTAATTGAAAATCTACATATTTTGCTTCAGTTACTTTTAAGGCAATATTCTGTAATTAATTTGTTATTTTTAGACAATCAACCTGCAATATTTACAGGCTTATCTCCAGTCATTTGTTCAATATACAACCAATGCTGAAATATTTTTTTGGCATCGACTGAAATTACTTCATTACTGAAGTTTTGGCAACAATAGAAAGTGTATTTTCATTGCAACCTTTTTTCTGTATTCATTTCTCAATGGATAAATAATGATTCTAAGATGACAGTGGCTGATGTCTTAGTAAAAGCCTCTTATTTTCTTAGTCCTACAACCAGTCAGAAAATTACAAAAAACAGAGCTTAAAAGTCACTACACAGAAAATTAAGATGAAAGAAAATTATAATTCTAAGTAACACCTAAGTACCATAATTAGCCTCTTTTGGAGACCCTCACATTCATGCTATAATGGCACACAATAACATGAATTGATTCCAGGGGGAAGTCTGATAGAGTCAATCACTCTCTCCAGTTATGAGAAGACAAACACCCTGGTTGAATACACCTGTAGACTACTGGGAGCTGATATTCCTTCAGCTATAAAGCCCATGTGGACACAAGTCCTTATCTTGCAATGACATCTTTAAAAGCTTTCTTTCCTGGTGAGACCTACATAGAATCTGGATTTCCTCTTGCTCTACAAACTCTGCCTCATGCGAAAAGAAAGTGCATAAAGCTCTTACTTGGGTACTTTTTGGGTGGAAAATAAAAGAGGAAATGGACAGCACTAATAGGAAAACACAACTAGAAACGTGTGTCCTGCCTTAAAACCAATCAACTTTTATGTGTTTGATAGACTTAATGAACGTGATAGATGATATACACTAACATGAATGTAACTAACAATAGCAACATATGTACATGCCAGGAAATAAATTCAGGGAATGCTTAATGAAAGTAAATTTCTATTCGGGGGAAATGATAAGAAGAATGATTTGTGTAATACTGCTTTAAAAAGTTCTATAAAGGTTTCATTTACATGGTATGGTTTTTTGCTGATCGTGTTTTCTTGCTTGTCGCTGTTGGTAGTGTGCTATGTTTTTCTTTTAAATTTACTTACTTATTATTTGATCTGTGTTCTATCAAAGAGCTAAACTCAGAATGAAGAAATTTTATATCATTGTTCCAACATTTCATTACCACAAGTTTGAGTCAATTTATGTTAAGCCTTTGATGAATTTTTCAACTGCAGTTCTGACTCTTCTAGTTTTAGAATTTGTTTTTTTCAAGTTTTGTTGTTTAAAATATACTGTCTGGTTTTGATCAGCCTTCTACTGACTTCCATCAGACAATCATTTTTCCAAGTATTACAAAATTGTTTTACATTTGAAAATAATTATTAAGTAATAACCAGTTAAAATAAGAGGATAGTCACTGCTTTTAAAAATAAACAAGAACAAAATAACACCCCACAACTGGGGCATTTCCCAATCCCTGCCATTTTCAGATGATATTGAAATGTTTTCTCCTTAATTGCTATGTCTACAAGAGCTGAAAACGTAGACAGTCGTCTGTCAGAAGTCAGATTTTGCTTCTGGCAGGATCATAAATAAAGATCTAATCTGAAACAGTTTCCCATTGAACAGCTTTACCTGCTTAATTGTTAATGCAGAAATATTTCATCTGTTCTTCTAGGAATATCTTTTTAAAATGTTCCCAGTGTTCTTTCAATGGGAAAAGAAGGTAAAGAACAGAACCTTCAAACCATGTAGCTTTGATCATTGAAAAAAAAGAAGTATGAATAAACAATAAAAAGAGATAAAACATAAAATTACAAACTGATTACGAAATCTAAAAAAAAAAAAAGTCTGAAAGAGCCTGAAAGCATAGAAATCCAAGTGATCTCTACAAGTATTAGTTCTGAAGTTATTGTTAAAATGTCATTAAAACGTTATTATTAAAAAAGCATGTGCTGATCAGTAGTTTCCAGTCACATAGTTTTCTAAAATACTTATCTCTGCCTTTTGTATTAAAACACACTTTAGATATCAAACATTTCAAAACATATCTAGAATTAATTCATAACTAGGCATAATAAGAACAACTGGAAATGCTATTCCAAGTTGTTAGTTTTGTTTTTAACTGACTTACATGCTACTCCTGTTTTTCAGGTGAACTTTCAAGTGAAGAATATCCTTGCAGATGGTAGATTTGCAGAAATAATCCAATGGCTTTCATTGTTAGTTTATTTTGTAGCTAAACTTAGTAGGTAAGAATTTGATTAAAACTTTTCTTCCTGTGCTAATTTAAGGATAGAAAAGAAGAAATTATCCCAATAGTTGCCTAATGGGGTGGGAAACTGAATAAATGAGATACTGCTAGGTATGCCTGCCACCTACTACTGGTAGATACTAGTGGACAATAATGACAAGAGAGTTAGGGGACTGAAAATCAGCTACTATAGTGTTTTAAAGCTCAGCTGTGAGGAAGTTTTTTAATATTTGGGTTTTTTTAATTGCCTTCTGTACAATTTTGCACCAGTAAAATTCATGAAGGTAGTATTAAAAGGCTGTTCTAGAGAAGGATAATCATACAATGCAGGAAGAATTGGAGGATCGGAGAAGTAGAAGTGACCTAACTTAGAAAAACTGACATCATATTCTTAGGGGCTAATATTAACTTTAAAGTCATCAACTAGACACAAACAAGCAAGAGAGAGACCTTGTAGTGCTGCACTAAGAAGATGTAACAGCTGAAAATTAAATACAGACATTAATAACATATATGTTTTATTTCCTGGCTGTCTCAGGATATAGAGCTACATTTGACATTGGGAGCAAATTAGTGCCAGGGAATGCTCACAAGGTAGTGGTAAGACATCATCTCTAATACTTTGTTTAGCTTTGGTCCCTGTGTTCAAGAAAAAAGCTTCATCAAATCAGATGTAGAATGAGGATACAAGGATAATAGAGAGTATCTCTAGCTGATTACAAGCTTACTTGGCCAATTTAAACAAAAGCTGAGAAGAAATATTATTACAGGATAGGGAACACAATTTTATTTAACAGACAGTGTTGTCTCAAAGAAGAGGTAGGTTTAAATGATTTAAATTGGTTGTGAATAAATTTACTTTAAAGACTGGAAGACATTTCCAAGATATTAGAAACCATTATATCTAGAGCCTTTCATTTAGAGAAATTGGAATGCTGGGGTGGGGGAGGATTCTCACTGCATCGCAGATAGAGCTTAATAAAACCATAAGACATACTCTGTTTGCTAATAATGAATTTCCACTTCCAGTGTGAAACTACTATTCCAGCTATATGTAATTCTCATCATAGAAGGCAAAGGTATACTCAGGGAACAGGGAGGTGTCCCATATGTATATGTGTACAACAGAATCTTTTTAGATTTTAAGATTTTAGATTTAAAGAGCACTGTATATTTCCACTGCTACCAAAAACTCTCTTAAATGTGCTGCTTAAATGTGCTGTGCTGTATTTGTCTTTTAAAATAAGTGTAGTTGAAATGACTGTAAAATTAAATAAAATACATCTTTAGAGCCTAAGCAATTTAAGACATTTCTCTGCTTACTTTTTAAAGGAGGAAATTTTTAGTAGCTACAAAAAAAAAAAAAAAAAAAAAAAAAAAATTCAGACTGCCTGAATTAAAATGGAAAATACTATAGAACATTTTATGTGTGTCAACTCAAAGGTAAGACATCAAGAGAAGGAACTCAAATTTGTTTTAAAACAAAGTTATGACAATAGTCTCTAAAAAGCCACTGTGTCTTGTCAGCCCGTGGTAGCAGTTAAGTATGCAATTAATTAGAAGAGAAAACTGCATTCAGCAGCGATTTAAGCTGACTGGTTAGGTTAAATACATGACAAGTACAGGGCAAAAACTACGGTCACTAACTCCCAGATTCAGAATGATAGCAAATACATTTCCCAGATTCCAAATCCAGCATTTGGCCTCCAGTACAGTGCCAGTCTCATTAGTACTTATTCAAAGGACAGGCCCTGCACAACAAGCATCTATTGGTTAACGGATCCTGCTGTTAAGGTTTTATTTCATTCAAGAAATACATTCACACTGAATTAAGCCACTGGTGAATTCTATTGTTTCTGTCTTTGTAAACTGTATAGATCTAGCTGTCAAACAATCTCTCTTCTACTGATTTAATGGTGGTTATTCCTTTATAGTAACACATTAGTTTTGCATTCATCAAAGTTCAACTCCAGCGTGATCAGTTTCCCTTCTATTAATGCCTGCAAAATACAGCAACTGGCTTCTACCAGACTGAATTCCAAGCAGGTGGATGGAAATCGCTACCTCTGTGCCTGGCTACTTCTGCTCCAGGGAAGGAGAGCTGAGAGAACATTGATGCTACAAGCTGGGAGGACAGGGCATTGCCCTCAAAGGAGAGCACACCACTGCCCTCCAGACCTCTAGACGGTGTCACTCCTTACATCTAATGGCTCCTCGGACATCTTGCTTTGGAGAGAAATACGCAGCAGTAATTGATTGTATTACAGATGGGCATTCCACAGCCAACCCCTCTGCTGAACTGTTTAGACAAACAGTATTTCCAAATCTAAATGATGTAAAATTGCAATTGAAAGCAGACTGTTTTATGTCCAGCACTTCTTAGAAAAATTCTCAGAATAATACGAAACAAAGTGGAAATTTGACTAATTTAACTAGAAGTTAACCACGATTTTGCTGGAAATTAATTTTATAGCAGTTCTTTAACATTTGTACAGAACAAGTTCCAAGTGAAAAGGAACTTGTCTAGTTAGATTAGAAGTAGGAGTGCCTGATCAAAGCAGATGCATTAGGAAGTCTTACAAACTAGTACATCCAAACTGCCTTTACAGACTGATCCAATTTGTATTGGTACTTGCATCAATAAATATCCTACCATAAACTGTGTAATTTAGGCTGCAAACATAGCAGAATTTCTTAGGCTCCAGCAGTAGATCAAAATGCGTACCGTATTCATACTCCTTACTTGCTACAGACTAGCACAGTAGCAGACTAGTTAGAAGACAATTAGTTCAATTTCACATTTCCTAGTAGCCGAAAAATTTCATGTTATTTCAGTCACAGTGGATGGATGCCAAGTTCACTGGAAACAACCCTGCTGATTTACCCAGTCCATTTTAATACTTTAGAAATACTGTTAAAACATGGCTGTCCTAATTACGCAGGGATCAGTGCACAGTGTTCCTCTCACCCAGGATTCTCCCAGAAGAGCTGCAATCACCTGCATTCCCCCTAATTTCACCATGCAATTCCAACTAATTTCATCCTAGTACTGTGCTGTCAGACAACTCCCATGTCTCTGCGGTTTTAATCGATTAGCTCAATGTCTCTATAATGCATCACCAGCTGCCAGGCACAGAACTGGACGCTTCGCAAGCATTGCAACTAAAAGACAGTTTAATTACTATAGGAGCATCTCAAAGGCATAGGCACAAGGACTTGGAAAGAAATTATTAAAATATTTGATGTAAACAATGACAACCAAAAGGCAGGAAATAAAGAGAGTCACATTTTAAATAGTCCTTTTTTCATGAACTCTAATGTATTCAGGCAAATGGACTACTGTAAGTATTGCTGTTTACACAATGCAGTTGTGCTCTACAGTAATTCTTTTGCTGAAATATAGAAATGCTAAGAACTGATATTGCTGTAGCAGCTATTTACAGTAGAAGAAAGATACCTTGAATTAGAAAATAGTTGAAGTAAGCAAATTAGATAAAAAATAAACTGCCTTAAATTCATGAATTACCAAACTGGACTGTAAACTCAGGTTCATTCATTGCATTTCTGTGCATCACTGTTCACGAGTGCAGTAAAAGGCTCTAGCAGCTGTCTGATGTGAGCATGTATAAAGGAAAATCCTTACATTTAAGATAATAGCACTTCTAACAGAAACAACTGTGAGGTTGTAGATCAGTCTAAGAGACAAATGACCAGAGGAATTTAGGGCATCCTGCACTGTGCAAGTCTACAGCAGGGTCAGAATACAGTAGGAAGACATTGGTTTTGCTGCACAGGCGGAGGACAAGGAAGCCAAACTGCGCAAGATCCAACCAGTCAGATTTAGCACCTCACTCATAAAAAAGCATGCAGGACCAAGCTTCACCAATACTCAAAGGCTATGACTAAAAACCAAAGAACCTTAATTGGATTTAAAGCATTTTCCAGCTGGCATAAATGCTCACCAATTTCCTCAAGCTCCCATGTAAGGTTAAGGCTTGCAGGAACTGCAGCCTGGCTGTATCTTAAAGCTGGCTATTGAGAGGTAGGCAGGTGTTGGAAAGGGGTTCAAGGTCACACGCACTGCTCTAGTGGGAGATGTCTATATTTGATCTTTGCGACCTCTTCTAGCAGTGTGAAAGGATGGCATTGACAGAAGCAGCATAAAGACTTGCCATTTTTCTTTGCTAGAAGGAGGGTCATTTCGATTTATCACCTTTGTGATGGGAAGAAAAGAAAGAGATGGAGAAAAGAAAATGTACTGCAGTTAAAGACCGTAGGATCTTGGGCCAACATTGCTGTGAAATGAGAAATTCTAAATATTTCAAAGTGCTTGTTCATTTACATCGTTTTAAATGCGCTATTTCATTTAATTAATGCGATGGGTTGTTTTCTTTCTTTTTTTTCTTCCAGTGAAATTTCATCCATCTAATTTTCCTTGGTGCTATAAAATAAATCTGAGTTATGGGAACACAAAACCTAGGGTCCTCTGTTTTAAAAGCAGAAAAAAATCTCTCAAACATACCACTTTGCCCAGCTCACATCCTCACTTCACTTGTAAATGGCTATTGCACCCCAAGTTTACTCAGAACGACAGCCATCCCTCTTCTATCTCTTCTCAATTTGCCATTCCAAGGAGCAGTGCTCTCAAGTGAGCACAGTGCTCTCAAGTGAGCACAGAAACCTTGGGACTCACTTCTCTTCTGGAAATGAGTAGACAAGTCTCTACGGCTTGATCATGAACGTAGTCATTTTAGTAACCAGTACAGTGCTAGGTACAGTTGCAGGTATGAAGTGAATAGTAAGTTGTATAAGATAATCTTTGAATTCATACAACTATAACAGCAGTTTAGATTTACCAAATTAGCCATTTCTATGATTTTGGTGGTGATCTTTTTAAGTCTGGGTAAGACACAAGCCTTTCTTCATGTTTAGAATAAGTGCATTCCAGAATTTTCCTTACCATGAAGATGTTAGCAGTCAACACACACTGTACAATACCAGCATTATGGCATTTAAAGACACGTATGCTACCAAGTCCAAAATTACAATTTATATTTCAAAAATCTACTCCAAGGAATTATTTCTTCTATGAAGAATTTCTTTACATGTTGAATAAAGTTAAGGTGCACAGGAGGTACCGCTATTCAGCCACAAAGTGATCAGCAACACGGAGAAACTAGGGCAAACTGCTTCCAAAGTAAGCACGGTAATACTGCACAGAAATTCTATCTTAAACTCAGAGTTGTTTTGATTCCTGCTCTTCATCAGCCCTGTTACTGGTCAGGTCTCTAATGAATGAGTAATTTACATTTTTCAGTATTTACATATCATCTGTAAGTGCGGTCAACACAGGGGCACGGGTTTGTTCGTTTATTCGTTTATTTAAAAGCTTTTATTAAGGAACAAAAGCAATCACACATATCGCAAACTTGGTGATACAGCAGGAGTCATCAAAATATTATCCTGCCAGTAGACCTCTAGAACTACTATTAATGTGCAACTATTATATAATCTATGGTTAGGTGAAGGGTTAATGTGACTCTTGCTACAGTGATTTGTTTGCCTAAGAAGAGATTTTAATTTCCTTGTCTAATTATAGGAAGTACCAAAAAGAGGTTCATGAGTGTTTTGGTGGTTTTCTGTTTTATTTTTCAGAGTAATATCATACATAGAGAACAGTATATCCTGGTTATGTTTTTTATGCTGCTTTGTAATGAGTTGAGAAACCACTTCTTATTCAAAATGTCTACAAACAAACTTAGCCACATCATCCCAGAGGATTATTCATTGGGTTTTCCAATGTCTGATTAACAAGTGTCCCCAGGACTATCGATCTTCTGCTCTACCTTCCTTTTTGTCCAAGGAAAATTTAATGACTGCAGTTCTCTTCCCAGGAAGTTCTTAGATTTTGGGATCATAGCACACTGCAAAGTGATTTAACTTTTTAGAAATTGTTCCTACACATTCAGATAATTTTCAAGAATCAAATGGAAAACAGACAAAAAAAGACAAAAAATAAAAACAAAAAATAAAAACCAAACCAAACCAAAACAAACAACATCAACAACAACAAAAACAAAAACAATACTCAACAACAAATGAACCATAAAACTGAGCTGGAACACTTACTGTTCACTTGAAAATCTTTCTCCAGATTCTGTAACTGCACATAAGCACACTCTTTGAATATGAATTCTTGCTCAGATTCATTTAATACTGATCTGACATCAGAAGAAGAAAAAAGTATTTAATTCATTATCACCTATCCCTGAATTAGATATATGAATGTGAAAATCTCTGTTACTAATTTTAATTGCACTATTCCCTCACCACAGGAGACTGTTAAATTGGTTTGGTGAAATAGTAGTGAATCACATCAAAGTAGTAGGATACATTTTATAATATATCTAAATAACTATCCCATTTTCACAGCATGTTGCTGTGTATTTTGAGTATTAATATTATGAATCCAGTTTAGAAGAATGTAACTTTACTCAAATAAATTTTCCTCATACAGTATGTTAGCAGTGTTAAAAATCAGGCTAAATTCTAAGTGGCTATCAAGTAATAAAGGAGAAACATTTATTGCAGAAGCCAGCGTGAAAATGTGTTTGCCTAGTCATAAAACACTCACGAAAGTAGGATGTAGATGCATCGTTTTTATGCAATAATGGTCCTTCCCATCTAATTCCACTTTTTTTCCAGCCTTCAGCTGCAATGTTTATTACTTGCACCTAGAATATATTTACTTGTTTGCTTGTTATGTTTTGTTGCAATTCTGTCAGGTTAGATACTAACATTTCTCCACAGATTTGCAGTGTTATTATTTCCACTTATCACTAACTCCAACCCAGAAGGGCAACACATTGTCAGACATCAGTACTACCTTTGGCACTGGTTTCATAAGAATGCAGAGGCCTAGATGACTGAAGAGCTTGACAAATGCTCAAAGAGCATTTAAAGAAATATCCAACAAGCTCTAAAAAAAGTGTTTAGGCTGCTAAAACATCAAAATATTTCAATGTTTAATGGCAAATATGTATAAAGTAATAAGTTCCCAGTGTAAATACTCTCAGAAGTGACTCGCCGTAATTTTGGGGAGCATGCAAGACGATGGAAATTAGAGTTCTGCAGAGAGGATTATGCATCAGACTGATAATCTAAAGAGAAATTTTTCATCAAGCTTTGCATCAAGATCCATTATTTTGGTCTAGATTTTCAATGCTGAAGCAAAATTTTTTCATTAAATTTAGATGATTTTTTGTACCTGAAGTATTCAGTTTAAGAGGAGTAGCTGTATTGGATTTTGATATCTACACAAATAGGAAGGCATGTATTTCATATACAGAGGCATACTGTAGTGCAAAGTTAAATTCTGAAAAAAGAGATTGTCAGAGAACTTCCTACTATAAGATGTATACTGATATTACTCCATCATGACTTGCTCATAAGTTACTCCTCATGTTTTCTCCAGCTAAGCTGACAAGTATCGTTTCTTTTCCTGTCAATGTCTCAAACATTAGATAAAAAAATCTATTGTGATCAAATTACATTTACACAAAACATATCACAGATTACCACTGTAAATATGAAGGGATGTGATGTCAAAATTCTTCCTTAACACAAGTTTTTCAAACAATCCTATAGAGTACCGAATTTTTGTTCACTGCCATATCTAGCTATGAATATATATACTGCAGCAGTTGCTAAGACTTACATAATGGAGAGAGACCTCAACTCTATTAAACTCCATAGCATCAAGAAAAATTCTTCCAGAAAATCTGTTTTTTATTTAAGCAAAAATAAAACAAAATAAAAACCTGTGCAAAAGAACAGCAAGCTATGCAATGGAGCATGCAGCAAGATGATGCCAGAACAGGAAAAGCTATGAATATATCAAGTAATTGGCAAGCTAATATTCATATCTGGTTTTCTGCCAGGTTTCATAAACCCCAGATAATCTTTGGTACCACCTGGGTTTCCTCTCCTGGCTCCTATTATCCAGCCTGTAAGTAGTAGGGTCTCTCTGCTTGCTCTGGCAGTCCTGGGAATAAGGCAGCTCCTTTTCTCAGGTACTCAGGCAACAAGGGTAAGAAGTGCAGATTAACAGAGCAGGAGACGGCAAAGAAGGGGAATTAAGAGCAGGTTCATATTGCATGGTATAGTGATGAGTGCCTGTGGGCAAATTACCATGTCTCACAGCAGGGCAGAATACTTCTAGTACTTATTCTTACTCAGCACATGAACTCAGGCACCACTGCTCTCTTCAGTGTAGACATGCTCTGAAAAGCATGAATGTGCTGAACAGGGAACAGATGAAAATGAAAAAAAAAGAGATCATGATGTGAAATTGGAGCTTTGGAATCCAAAGCACAGCAGAAGTAAGATGAAATTATTTGAATTATTTGAATTAATTAATTAAATGATTTTTTACATATCATGGAGATATGTGAGGTTTGGCAGCCAGTGTCTACTAAAATTCAGTGGTACAATAATCATACAACTAATTGTAAATAGGGTGGCCTGTGAAAAATACAGTTCACATACGTATATACCCATCACACAAAGCATTCTAAGTTTAAGAAGACTTCACAAGCTTTAAAATAGGCAAACTTATTATTTCACATCAACTACAGCAGATGCTATATATTGTATTTGTCACAAAATGCTATTCCAGGCATTGGACAGCCAAAGATTCACGTAAAATTATTGTTTCCTTAATTTCTCCTTTTTCTTCATTACCTGCAGAACAGAGGACTACATATCAGGCAAAATCACAAGAAGTGACAGGCACAAGAAGACAATGTGCATCTCTTCTTAATTACTTGTTTACTAGTTAGATCTCTTCTAGATCATCATCAGTATTTTTAGCTTGAAGAAGAATGGATTTGCATGATTCAAAATAAAGGGTATTGTTTCTCCAAGGCCACTTTGAACCTGAAGACGTTTTAAGACAGAATTTTAACAAGAGATATCATTAACACAGTTCTGTGATTCAACTATGAACTATCCTTATTTAAAATTTTATAAATACATGAAAGTACATGGCAACATAAGAAAGACTGGGATAAAAAAAAATTGCTAATTTAATTATGTGGATGGTAGACTTGTTAGTGAAAAAATAGATGGCACAAAGAATCACAATGGATTATTTTTTAATTGACAATTTTTGATTTGTTCTTGCTCAAATTAGTAGTGATGGCATTACTATATATTATGTATTAAATACAATTCTGTTGGCTTTTAACTGAAGTACCGTTGTCAGTTTATCCAGCAAACTCCAAAGAGGACCAGGTGAAAATACAACATTTATATGACTTCAGATTATATTAAAAAACTCCATCAGTAAGCTTTATCAGGTTCTGAACACCAAACCATCTGCAATGAATTTGAATAAAATAAGAAGACGAATGCAGATAACTGGTTTTTTAGTTAAGACTTTTACTTACAATGAACTCAAGATCAGATGTGTGAAGAAATCCTGTACATGTAACTGATTCAAAAGCGAAGCAGGAGAATTTCTTCTCTGTAAATGTTTTGGGTTGTTTTTCTTTCTAAATGAAAGCCAAGGAACTACTTCACAAGTAAAATATGCATGGTTAGCTTTGCAATGTCTCAACCTAAAAGAAAGTTGGAAGCAAGTAAGGAGGTCATGGGCATATCAGTAGAATCTTCTTTTGCAATGTATTCCTATTAATTTGGAGTCTGTAGTAACCTTAGTAATTATAATTAGTGTCAGATGTACTGAAATGTGGTTATGAATCACTACAAAATCCAGGTATTAAAATTTCTTAGCATCAAGCACCTCTCTGACAAATGAGTTAAGGAAAAAAAAAAAGAAATTTAAAAACTAATCCATTGTGTTTTTGTATAGCACATAGATAATAACTACTTGTCTGGTGAGAAAACTGGAATACTGAAAGACTAAATATTCCTCAGTGTAAGTTTGTTGTCAGGTGCTTATCTATTCTGTCATTCTTTAAATACTTTTGAAATTGAACTGTTTCCACCATGCACTTCAACATTCTTCTGAACTGTACAACAATCTACATAGGAAGAAACAGTAAAAAAAAAAAAAAAAAAAAAGGCCACAAATCTTACTGGATATAAACACCCATTTTCACCTTCAGAACCATACCACAGATCTGTCCTCAGGTTCAAAGTGAAATGTATTCCACAGTCTCAATTCTGTCATCTGGGAATTATTAAACCACATTCCAAAACCACTGTAAGTAACACTTCCGTTTAGCATGACCAGCAGGTCACTAAGGACAGGTCCTGTATTGCTCTTTAAAACTACATTACTTTAGAGGCTCAGAAAGGACAGATTTTCCAGGTCAAGCTTCAGTTCACATGTAGCAAGCCTAAAAGCCACTGTCAAAGATGTCTGCACCATATGTAACCATAAGTAAATAAAAAAGAGTTCAGTTTCTAATGCCATAGTGAACAAAGGGAAAAACAATATTAAAAGTTCATAGTAGCTTTTGGTTTAAATCAATATTTGCTTGGCCTGTTTTCCCAACTAACTTTTATACAAGTATCAACTTACATCTGAAGACTGACTCAAAAAAATGTAACCCTTCCTTTCTCCCACACTTCTGCAATTCTCCATCATTCCTTCCTTATTCCTAACAATTTTGTGACTTTTTTTTTTTAACTTTCCTTTTCCAAACCCTCCACTTGCCACAGTGACACTATCTCCACCTGTCTTATTACTGTCTTTACTCAATAGGGTTCCCATACTCATCATGTCCCTTCCTATTATTTTTAAACCAGAATATAATTTTCCCATTCTACATCCAAACTAGCATCTTTTTCTTTACATATACTTTTCTTTTAATTGTGACCAAAGGGCAAAGTTAATCAGCTCTTTAGCCAGTCAAAGGTTACAGGCAGCAATTAGGCTCCTGATGATAATTTTAGAGCATACAATTGCCAGCAGTTCACAGTACAGACACCTCTGGAAGAACTGTTACATGAGGCCATATTTTCTGAAACATTTGGAGAATTAACTGGAAATGTCAAAATTAGCGTTCAACATATGAGTTCCAAGATGAGCTGCTGCTAATAGACTCAAATGAAGTGTTAATCAAGGGATAGAACACCCCAGTTTTTCTACAATTCATTTCTCAAGCTGATGACACTATCCTCATATCAAGTCCTATGTAGAATTTCATATTCTGTATATTTCATATATACAGAAAGGAGAAAAGATAGTTCAAGTGTATAAGAATGATCCAACATTTATCTGCTTTTTGAGATGCATTAATATAATGTATATTTTCATTGCTTGTGATCTAACAGAACAGAATCTATGTATATTATGTTATTCTACATCAATTAAATCATAATTCACATACAAGTCTTCTGTCTATCACCATACTTCTCACAACTTAAATATCTTTCCATCTTCGGCTGCAATTTTCTTTAGTTTATAGTTGTGCAGTAGAAAAGGATAGGGGAAATGACAACAGCATATTGCTTTTATTTTCTTCCCCTTTCCATATTTAAAGATTGCAGATCTGCACTGAAAACCACAACAGTAAAAAGGCAAATGCTCCATGTCTCTTAAATTCTGCTGAAGAATCTAGTCACAATAGGAATTAAGGAGATCTTGCATTAAACATTTTGCGCATAAAGTGATGGTTGGATGAGTTATTTATAGGTACAGTAAATGACACTTCTCATTCTTCCTGTTTTTTTCGTGACACTTCATGAGCATTATGCATTAAGAGACTTCTGGTATAATATGGAGAAGACTCACTTCCCTCAACATCACCACTTCTACTAATGTCAAATTACTTCACTGAAAAATGATGAATAGCGATAGGCTAGCTAAAATAAGGACACGAGACATTAAGTTAAAAAAAAATGGGAGAGAGGGATGAAGTATTCTGACGTACATTTTGTCTAAATATTTTTCCAATCAAGCTAGCTACCATTTAAAAAAAAAAATCTTACCTCATGTCCATTATAAAAACTTACTTATTAGTTAAAGGAAAGGAAAAGCAAAGTATTTTTTTCACCAGAGGAAAAGAAGTGATGCATGTAAGAGACAGCTGTTAAGTTTCATAGGCAGAAGGTTTTTCTTCACTGTGCTACACACATGTAGATTTGGCCTTGGGAGTGGAATGAAATAGTAGATAATCGTAACAAGCCATGCAGATTTTAGCTACAAGCATGTGATAGAGCTTCATTATCCAGGAAATTTCCCTATAGCCACATCTCTTTTTTTTTCCAGGATCTTAGTGCTTTCCAAAATATTTTCAGTTTGCTTAATATATGTAGTAGGTAATGCCATTATTTTGTTTTTGCACTACTGTCTAAAATATGTGCTCAGCTAGCAAACAATTCCAAACTTTTAAACTCTTCACATTTTTTATATTAGTTTAGCTTTACAGAGCCAAAGAATAAAATAAAAGAAAGGTAAACATACTGAATACTACTGATAAGCAAGATTGATTACTTCTGATTTCTCTTTGTGTTTACTGACAAAAGGCAGTGCGCAGTAACACTGGGTTTGTACTGAGAGAAAAATGAAGCCTAGTTGGTAGATTAACCATCTACTAAACAATTCCTTGCAGAGTAGAGTATGGCTTTTTGCACTCTAATATCTTATGCAGCAAATCTCACTAAATTACATCTTTAATAAATCATTTAGTACTTACCACATTTCGCTAATTATTTCAAAATACGGTAATCCTACATTATTTATATGTTAATTTTTTATCCTAGAAGAACAATGGTACCAATATAGTGGATTGGTACCTTCAGTAAACAGTAATATGAAATATATAACTATCAAGAGAAGACACTGTAATTATGCAAAGTGCTCATTTAGGATTTGGATAAGGCTAAAAATACAATTCATTCAAGTGTGTGCCACTAAATATCCATATCCTGCATATAACTAAGGTGAAAAATTCAGAAGTTACAAAATAAAAGCTTCAAAAAAGAAAAAAAAAGAAAAGACATTTGTAACCACAATCATGCATGAATAATTACAAATTTCAAATGTAAAGATCATTCAAATAAATGTAACTGATGGATAATCCTCACAGGGTGCAAGTTAAAGTAAACAGACAGTCCACTTTAGAAAGTGTCTAGTGAATTGATTTAACAAGTTTAATGCGAGCATCAGTGTGGGGCTATTACTGATCGTAAGCTTTACTGATGTTATTTGTTCGCTTGGAAAAATACCGCTCTTTGGAATGAGCACATTAAGGCTAAAATTGCAGAGAAAACCCTATTACAACTTTATTGCTGGCAAATTGGAACCAAACCTTGTCTGTATATCAATTACTTGGAGTTACCACAGAGATAAATCCTTTTTTTTTGTATAGGCTCAATCTTCAAGACAGTGATGAGAAAACTCCTTATTATACCCCACCAACATCACTAGGTTTTCTTAGCAATTTCAAGAAATTGTCAATTAAGTTCTTTTTATTAGGTTCCAAAAGCTGTTAAGTCAAACACAAATCTATCATAAGGCTTGTAACAGCATGTTATTTAGGCACATTTCAATGTTTCACTCTTTTATTATCCACCTACCCAAACTCTAATCAAAAGTTCTCATAAAGTGAAGAGTTTTTGAGTTCTCCTATCAAAGGTACAGATAAATTTAGAGCAACTGAGCTCTCACTTCTCATATCTGGTCATATGTGGTATTTCCATTAAATGACTGGAAATATCACCCTTTAGATTACTTTCGATATTAATGCAGTTGTTTGTGAGATCATTAATCCTAAGTGACACAATCCTGTGTAATTGCATGGGACAGTTAAAGCAATAATATTCTACGATGTCTCTCAGAGATACACCTATTTTTATTTGCCTTGCTGCTTGATATGGTTTCATTTTAGAAAAAATACAACTATCTTTAAAAAGGACAGAGGATAAGGGAAATTGCTGAACAGATCCCTGAGTGGCAGTATTGAAATAAGCTGTACTGTTTGCATCCTTAGCCAAGAGAAACTAAGCTCTTTCTAGAAATGATGCTCTGAAGTCTACAGAAAGAGTAAAGAGTAGGTTATTGCATATAGGAACAGCACAATGGAGAGCCAAACATTTCAGCTAAATGAAATCCCAGTCAGAAATATAGTGCCTGAAAAAAAAAAGGAGAACCAAAAGCACACTAGCCTGATGAATAACTGTGACTAGTCAATAGTACTTCAGTACTTTTATAGTATTCACACTTCATACGAGCTTAAGAAATGTTAAAACAGAGGCCCATGTTCTGCACTGCTAATGCTTGACACAACCACCTTAATAAGGGAATTTTATGTTCATCCTACTGACTGTTCCACCACACAAAAGAAAGTGAAAAATTTTTGAACTCTTCTGCTTTATCTGTACAAACAGATGAACAATGATGCTCTTGTTTGAACAGGAAGAGAATGTGGTATAAACATAAACCTAAATTTAAAAAGATTTGTTAAAAGTAAATGGATAGCTGTATTAGCTAAGAGATGAAGATAGCTTAAATTAACATGCTGCAAGACAGAAGATGCAAGTAAAGCAGTTGTGCAGGGGCAGCAATGCAAGAAGGCTCAAAATTTATCACAGACTTTACTTAAGTACTATTAAAAAAAAAAAAAAAAAAAAACACAACAAAACTTCAATGGATGGCTACATGCACAGTCATCCCAATTCATTCTACAACACCGTGATTGGTTGGTCACATGCTAATGACATTTGAAGAGGAAGAAGGTCAAAGCTATCATTACAATGGTGACAACCAATCACACTTGGGAAAAAAAAAGTTTTCTTTATTACACTTAATATAAGAAACCTTTACTGTAGAATATAATTGTACTGTCACTACACACCAGAGGTTTTTAATCCCCAATCATTTCAACATATTTTACAGTTCATTACCTTTTCAGTTAGCTATTGCAGGAAAGACTCTCCTGAGTCTGTACAAAAGCTTTAAAAATTCTACTATTTTTACTCTCATATTTCACTTACATGAAAAACTGGATGATCAATTTCAGTGAAGAAAAGCAGACATTTTGCATGACGATTCAGAGAGTTTTTGAAACATCAACCGTTTTGTTTGTGAAGCTATAAAAACTGTTAACACATCAATAAGTAAAATGCTTATAAGAACTTGAGCATGGTGCTATGGCACATACTACAGCATTGTCTCAGATAAATAAGATGGACTCTATATCTCTCCAGTAATACACAGTGCTCTAACAAACAAATAGAAAGTTATATTGCCTCTAGGAGGAGATTACTTCTTATGATTCTCATAAGTTCTAATAAGCGTCACTGTGAAAAGGTAAGCACTTGTATCACTGTGAATTTTATTCTGTAAAAATCTATCACATATGGTCATTCCTCACATAATATGGCTCCCATGGCTTATTCTGTATGGACGGAATATAATCTAGACTTCATAACAAAACAAAAAAAAAGTCTTCACAAGAGAATGTCTAGTTAACTAAATCACAATGTGTGAAAATATAGTAGTGTGTTCATGTTTGGTTTGGTTTTGTTTTCAAATGGGTAAGGTAGGCTCTGAAATACTAGCTGAGAAAAGAGAGAGGTATATTTTTTTCTCCAAGTTCTCTGATATTTGGGAATTTATTAAAATCTTCATCAAAAGATGAAGACCATGCAGAAATACATCTCTGAAAGTGAGGAATATGTTTGGGACATAACAGAAAAACATGCTTGATGAAATCAAATATGCAGCCAAAACAGAATCTGCCTTTTTCCCCTCCTGTTTTCTTTTTCTCATGAGTCATGAAATTTGTAAGCAATGTAGAATCAAAGCAAAGTAGTCTAAATCTTTAGTCCACCTGAACTGACACTTATTCTAGTAACTAACTTCCTTAACAAAAAGACATAGAAACAAAGATATATTCATATTCTGCTAGACAGTAGAAAGTAAATAATTCTAGTAAATGAGAAAAATAAACCAAAAAATGAATAGCTTGCAATCTGAAATGGCAAATTAGAAATTCTGTAGAAAGAGGAAATCATGTAAGTCAGACAAGAAGCATAATCAGCAATCATGAAATTGAAGTCTTTGCTGTTTTTCACTATATTTTGCTCAAGGCCAGTTAAAGCAAAATCAGTGGAATTATGCTGACACAAATCAGATGCAGTGTAACAAAAAATATATCCTTCACTTTGAAGAATCAAAACAGAAATCTCATCCTTGGAAGAATCAGCTATTCCACAAAATGTTATTACAGAAAAAATGCATCAGAATTGAGCTTGCCCAATAACTTTATCACAACAATAAATATATAAAAAAATAAATCTGCAGTGGAATGCCGAGCTGATATAAATAATTTGGCATTTTCTATGGCAATGGAAGGGCTTGTATTATTTTGCCATTGAATTATGACATTGATTTCCCTGAATCTGAATTTTACTTAATTACTGAACATTGACATTGGGAATCAGTTCTTGAGAGGGAACTGTTTGAGCTGTTCAGAGGTGAAGATATAATGAATAGAATTTTGGGTATTGGAAGACTTGACATAGATATGAAGTCCACAATAGCAGTGATGTCTAAAAGAGTCAAGGCCCATGAACATCTCAGAGTAGTTTAATTCAAAAATAATTTTCAGTAAAGGCATTGCATAGTTATTCTGATGCAAATAAGACAAATCTAAGAAAATTGAAATTCTTCACACAAAATTTCACTAAAACTACAACAGAGAGGTTTATTCACTTGAATCTACATGGAACGATACAAGCTATCAATGCCTAAAATCTCACTGCTGGTAAAATTTTGCTTAACTGGCAAAATGATGATTTAGAAATAGTCCAGGGTGAGGAATTTGAAAGATGTTTGAGAAGGTTTTGTAGTTAATTCTCAAAATCTTTAAAAGGCACTACTGTGAGAGAATAAAAGGTAACACAATGCTGAACAGACAAACACAGATTTGTCAAGTAGAAATTTAAGACAGACTTAATTTCATTGAATTCCTAAATCTCCTTTCAGGGAAAATGTGGCTTCTAGCTACTGAATGAGAGAGACCAGCTAGAGTCTTTATTCAGCTCTGTTCAACTGGACATCACTCATCTGAAACTCAGAATTTTTCACCCCCTCCCTTGTCTAGAAACAAACATTTGGACATCCAGTTACCTAGAACCACCAAAGATGAAGAAAATTGTTTTCCTGCAAAATGTGAAGGCTAGATGAGGATGAAATATTTTTTCACTGTGGTTTTTTTTTTTTCATGGTATAAGTAGCACAGGCTTTATGAGCTTTAACCCTTATATCTTGGAAGCCAGAGCATCTGTAACTGGATGTACCAGAGTTCAATGTATTCACATAATCAAGGATTAGATCTCAGGACTTGAGTAAAGACTACTAGGGTATGAGTTCTAGAAAATGGGGAAATATGCCTGAAGTTTTTCAGATCTGATTTCTTTCCTTTTAAGATAGAACTGACCCATAAATACTCCCATGGATATTTACTATCACAACAGGACGTAATTCATATAAAGAGTGCATGTCAGTATGAAATACATTACAATACAAGGTTATAAACAGAAGTTGAATTCTGCCATTCATTTCCAAGTCTGCTTCTCTTTTCCTCTTGTACCTTAAAGTTTAATCAATTCTACCATCTACCTATAATATGCACATTGGTATTTTTTTTGTAACTTAAATAATATTCTTAACATAGGAAGTAATCTGTCCATAATTTCAATAAGACAAAGGCAATTTAAAAAATTGTTTTTGTGAATGACATGACTGTGACAATTTACTTTAAGTGACAAGACAAGCTATATAATCTTTTGTTAGAAAAAGGGGTACCACTGAGATGTACAAATAACTCAGTATGGTAGGTAGGGTTGGTTCCAATCACTGAAAGAAATTATTGGAAATGTTCAAGTTTCTGAAGGTACAGCTTGAAACCAAGCAGTTATTTTCTCTTTATAATGCACACTCAATATACATTTTCTGAAATCAAACTCACAGGCATGAACATTTAATAATATTTGGCTAGTATTTGTGAATTTTAAAATTAACTAAGAAGCGTTTTTAGTGTTAGCATGTTTTAGTAAAATATTTCTTTATAGAAAAAAATAGTAAAATATATTTGTTAGTTTGTTACCTATTTTATCTTCTTTTTATACTTCTTCCTGTTCCCTTCTTTTACACTTTATTACCACTAATTTCAGACATCTCAAATTATAACAGGTAAAAAAATGCAGAGCTTGTAGCTGAATACAAATTGGTACAATAGGCAGACATATTTTAAAGTATGACAGGACTGTAAATTTTTCTAATCTTTTACAGAAAATCCTAGTATCACTAGATAAATGTGAAAATCAGACTTTAAAACTATTCTCATATTGAATCAATATGCATGTCTAAAACCTTGTTTAAGAAAACTATTCACCATGCAAAGTTTTAAATGCAAAGTATCAAAGAATAATTTTTGACATTTTGATTCATACATGCTTATAAAGCTCCAAGACAACATGGTTTAATTATAAAACATATTTCTACTGCCTTAGTCATGCCAATTAAATTTGATTGGATACTTTCTTTATTCAACAAGCCCCTTTCATGTCATTTTAATTTACTGTCAAAGCAGCCTGAATATTGGAAACTAAATTATTTACTACAGCCCATAAGCCAATAATGTTCCATTTGTCTCGTACAGAGGGAGACTAGACTAACAAGATTATTAAGGACATTACTTGTAATAGCGAATGTCCTTCACTTTATTTGAGCTTCATGCTGTGCTTTCAGAGATCATACTTCAAAAGAGCTCCATTTCATTCCATCACAGAACCTCTGATATAAATTATTCTTTGCTAGCTTTGTAATACTCTGATCACAGAAAAAGTGGACCCCATCTTGTTGGGTAAAAACAGAGGCTTCGCTTCTAAGATAACTACATAGTTTATTTGTGCTAAACACCTTTGATGCATTCCCCTGTGAAAATAATGCAGAACAGGCAGAAATAAGCCCAAATTTATCATAAAATCATCTCAGAGATTTAACTCACAAGGGCTTTGGTTGTCTTTGCAACAGTTTTAAACCAAATTCTGCAATCTAAATGCGTATGGTTAAAATCAATCTTGTACATTCTTAAAAACACTGTGTAGGAAATGTAATAAATGTAATGAAGAACATGCTTCAGGAATGTAATAGGTCTAGCATATCACAGAAACAGATTTAAGAGATAGAAAATAAAATTTCTACAAATATAAGCATGTCAAATAGACTGATAAACTGATAAAGAATTACAAACACAAAGATAGACCGAAAAGATAATAAACAAGCGAAGGTAAATCTTGTCCTAATGTTAGATCCACTTTTTGCCTTTTTGTTTTTGTGACAGTTTCAGTAGGACTCCTAAGTAGTAAACTAACTCAAAGCAAATGAATAATCATGTTTAAATCAATGAAATTACTTATTTGCCTAAAATTAAGCATGTGTTTAAAACTTTCTTAATAGAGGATATTTGTTTCTTATGATATCAGAAAGTACTTCCTACATAAAAGAAGAAAAGTTTTTGAAAAATTAAGAAAAAAATCTTCATCTTGACAAAAAGAGACTTGGCGAATGTGAAAATTCCTCCAGGATCACTGGAAGAAAAGTAGATTATATGGTAATTCCTCCAAATTCATATAAACATACAAGAAAAATACGCAACCGGGTACATTATCTGTTAATGTTGAATTTCAGATACAAATTAATTGGGTAAGGCTTACACTTACTAAATTCTAGCTTCTTCAGCAATGACCATCTTGAGTTAAGGAAGTAAATTTAGAATCATAGAATTGTTTCAGTTGGAAAAGAACCTTAAGATCATCAAGTCAAACCGTCCACTTAGCAGTACTAGTTCCACAAGTAAATCATGTTTTCCAGGCACCGCATCCACACGTCTCATGCCCTAAGGGATGGAAACTCCACAGTCTCTTTGGACACTCTGTTCTTCAACCTTTTGGTGAAGAAATTCTTCCTGATATTCAGTCTAACTTCCCCTGGCACAACTTGAGGCTGTTTCCTCACATCTTATCAGTTGTCACTTGAGAAAAGAAACCTATCTTGCTAAAATCTCATTTTGCACAGTTGTAGAGTGATGGTAGCGCCTCAGCCACCTCCTCACCAGATCCCTCAATTACTCCTTATATATTTTGTCTGGAGTTTGTTGTTTTCATCTGATGTAGCTACTTCTTAAAAACTTACATAATACAATAGGATATAACTGTGGAAAAAGTAAGGAAACAACAACAAAGATAAAAATCACTTCAGTATCTGTCAAGAAAATGGATAAATAGTCAGATTAAATTTTTTAAATCTTAAATATCTTGGAAATGTTCACAAAAACTACAGCTGAATATATATATGTGATATATATTTATATTTATATATATTTTTATATATTTATATATATATATATGTTTAATTTCATCTACTAAGGAAGGACTTTCATGTGTATTTCTGTATGCTTGTTATTTTTCACCTGTTCTGGATCTTCATCAGTTGGAAGCATTAAAATGATGATAAAATAAAATAATAAATACACATACACACATAAGTTCATAAATAATATAAAAAATAAAAAGTAGAAAAAGGCAGCAACAATGTTTTCTTGGCAAAAGCACTTTCTTATGATGGAGAAGGGCATGAGGTGATAATTTAATGTCCCAGCGCAGATTTAGTGGATAATAGCCAAATATTTCAAAGCAAACACAGCTGTAATGTTTATGTTAAAAACAACAGGCTATGACAGCAGTCTGTCAGACATTCTGTATCCTTCAAGTACTGAAAATAAATTGTTTCTTTTCACACAATAGAGATTGCTAAAGTGCAACATGACAGAAATCTCTGAGAAAATGGAGTTCTCCTTATAAGGATTTGTTATTTGCATTTTTTGAGTGCTTTTAAAGACAATATCATTTACTAACGTCACTTAATCACTTAATGATTTTAATGTGACCTGGGGAATGGAAACATAGAAATAGCGCCGCTAATAAAGCTACTGCTGATATTAATGGGGGGGGGGGGGGGGGGGGAAGAAAAAAAAAAAAAAAGAGGGAAAAAAAGAGAGGTGTGAGAAGTAGAGAGGTGTAGTTTTCTTCAATGTCCCTTTAAGCCTTTTTTTTTTTTTTTTTTTTTTTTTTTTTTTTTTTTTACAAAACTGGATGGGAATTTTATGTATCATATATTGAAACAGTACATGAGAACCACTACCAATCTGCTCCTGACAATTATACAGAAATTTGCCTCTAGACATGAGCATTTTGTCAAAATAAGGATTGCAGAATTTAGTTGTACAATATCAGATATGTCAAAAAAACATTCTCTTTCTATTCTTTATGTTAATATGTGACGCATCAATTTCAGATTATCTGTATTTGAAAAATAACCCAGTGGATCACATTAAAAATTAAAAAAAAATTCTTACTGTAAAGTTTATGTTTTGGAAACATACTTTATGACTCCACTGCAGTTAAATCATATTTTCCTATGAATGACAAAAATATTTCACTAGGGCTTCCTGTGTAATTACCAGAAAAGAGAAAATTTAGTGAGGTACATAATTTTAAAAATCACTTGGATCAAAGATTTCTCATTTTTAGATTTTATGATCAATGGCTGCTAAATCCAGATGCATTTGAAGTAATTTGAAATTAAAAATATATATTTATATTGTAGGCTTTTGTTTGACATATGTCAAACGCAAAGAGTGTTCCTTTCAAATCTTTGACAAAGTGCCCATCAGTTACCTACAAAAGATAGTAACAATAAACAAGAATAACAAGAATAAACCTTTCACACCTCTTCTAAAAAAGTAAAAGTAAGAAATGAAATTCAAAAAACACACACAGGCAAAGCTCTCCCTCCACTCCCCACAAATCACAAATTTGTAGATCCCATAATGTCCATATAATTTTGTATGAATCAACAGCATAGATTCAAAATGTTAAGCTGAGTCTAAAAAAAGGTAATCTTTGTACGTTTATTGAATTGTCACTGCTTTGTCTTCACATCATTAATAGTTTTTTAGCTCATGAGCTGATCGATATTTCAACACTTTTGTACCTATATTTATTGTGTGCAATAAATGCATATGCAGCTCTCTTTTAGCAAGAAAAAGCATGAATGCAGTATACCACAAAATACACACTGAAATGTATATCACAGTGTTACACAAGGCACAAGGAAAATTGATGTATTAATATATGTATGTCCAATTTATTTATTTTACGCATGTATCTAAACATAGGTATGCATTAATATATATGTAATATATAAATACATATAAATATATATAATATATTTAAAGTAGTCATTAAGATTCGTTTCAGCAGATCTAGACTTGGAAAAATCTCGTATAGCAGATGTGGAGATGAATACAGTCCTCAGCTACTCAGGATACACGAGAGCTGAAACCCAGCTGAGGCAATTTTGAAATCCAGACTTCTGTTTTTATCCCAGATATTTACTTAATATAAGCCTACATGCGAAGATACACTTCCTTTTTATATTCATGTAAGTTCTTTGACGAAGCATAAAGCTGAAGTAACTCGATGTTAAATTGGACCTTGTAAAACTGTATAGAAAGATGTTCAACAAGTAGTTTCATGTCAGTTTTCTTGATTTCTGTTAAAGATATATTTGTATTAAAGGACAAAAAAGATGAATTCCTTAACATTTCCAAGTAAAAAAATTATGTGCATAAACTAATGTATTTTTTTCCTGATTGAACTTTATACACCATGTTCCATTTTGACTGAAACAGTGAAATAACTAGCATGTTGCCTCTCTGAAGCCGAAAGCAATTTCCTTTTCTAATTTTAGTTATGCAAAGCCTATGGGCATCATCAGCATTTAGTAATTAGTTTTATAATTACTGCTGTTTTGCTCACTGTCATTCAATTTTTCTTACAACATGGTCTGGGATTGAAACATCCCATACCCACAGCTGTGTAAATTACCATCCATTTATAAGACAAAAAAAGTAACATTCAACATACATCATTATTCAGTCAAGAATGCGTTATTTGTACTTAGGTGATGCTCTGAGTACATAAGCTGCCCAGTAAAATACAAAGGAAAATATAATTCAAATACTTAGTAAACGCTATATAAGATAGGAATGTCTGGAGCATTTAAACTGGAAATGAAAGAATTACCATTAAAAAACATTTCAGCCTACTCTTGCTGACTGTGGGTTTCAAACATGAAACCCACATCTTTTTTGCGTAAGGAAAAAAACAGGTACTGAGCTGAGGAACTGCCAAATTTAGATTTACTGATACTACAATTAGATCATTATTTTTACAAAAATTCATAGTCTGACAACTAACTACGAAGTCACTTAACCTAGAATTAGCTATCAGTATAGAATGTCAATACAGTTAGACATGGTATTACAACATATTCTCCCGTTAATTTTATGAATTCTAAAAATACAAATAAGTCTTGGTGTGACACTCATTTAAATCCCTAAGTTTGCCTTAACAACATTATACTACAAAATAGCAAAATTAAAGATTGGCTAGAATTCTTGGGTAAATAAATTATACTATTTTGCAAGCATTGTATGTCAAACTTGTTTAAAAAAAATAAAATCTAATTTGAAGTACAATGTTAATTATGAGTTTTTACAGAAGAGAAATGTAAAAGAATGAAAAATTGATACTGTCTTCTTAAAATAAGCATAATTTCTTCAGTGAGAGAGACATGCTGTATTTTCTAGAATACCTGTTTTAAAATAAAATTAAGATAAGAATAAAATTCCCATATAAGGTGCTGATGGTTAGCTAGCTGGATGCTGATCTACAACGGTATAGCCTCCCTGTCAGAGGAAACCAACTTTCCCCAGCACTAGTTGGTCCAGAGAGAGCCAGTGTAAATGCTCAGAGAGCAGATATGGAAAGGGACATCAGAAATGAGTCCAGTTCTCCATTTCCAAGGAAAAGAAGAGTCAGAATATAGTCATTCTAATCTTAAGCTTTTGTCAAGCTTAGCTAGGAAAAAAGCAGCTGCTAATAAACGTAAAGCTGTCATACACAAAGGGTAGGATTGTGCTCAGCCCAGGGAATGGGCAGGGGAAATATTCCACTGCAGAATCAAGAATTAAGTGGGTTGCTTTCAAACATTTTTGCTGTTCACTCTATTTCATCTTTGTGATAAAGTCAGGTGTCTTGCCTTTTTGGATTAGTAAATCAACAAAGAGGTGAAAATAATTCTAAACATTTTTTAATATTCTTTTTTATTGGACAAATCTTAGTTAATACTGAAAATACACAGAATTCAGTGTGACTTGGGTCACAATCTTCATTGCTGTCCCACAGCGTGAAATTTGAGAAACTTAAAGGCAGGAAAATGAAAATAAAACTTTGCATATGAAGGAATATAAGACAAGATTCTCAGAGTCAAGATATGGGCAGTCATAGCAGCTCTTTTTATTCCTCTTTAGTTATTTCTGCTTACAGATTAGCAGTTGCAATATTCTCCAGGCCCACCCTCCCTAATAGCTCTATAGCTTGCAAATTGCCTTGGCAATTACTGTTACGGGAAAGCTGGAGGCTTCTCTTATGCATTCTCACCAGCAAGGCTGTGCTGTGACTACCATGCAAAGCTCATCATGATCTGCAATCCCACAGGCAGTCCTATCACCCCCTTTCTAGGCTTGACCCACTGTAAGTCCAGTAGAACAGCAGGCTATCTGAAGATCATAAAATCGCCAGGTATTCTTGTCTCTGGGGTCTCTGTAAGTTCCTGACAAAACCAGGAAAACCACTCCGAAAGACTGACACTACACACCATGCCAAAAACTGACCTTTGTATACTCTGAATCTCTGTATCTCTTTTAATTTTTCTTTTATGATGGCAGAACTCATCAAAGTGACAATTTCTTTTTTTGTTTATTTGGGTTTAGAGTTTAGTACCTGAGAACAAGTGAATGGAAAAATAGAATCTTTGTCTTCCTTAATTCCTTAACAAAGAAATGCAAAGGAATCACGTAGCACATCATTTGTGAGTGAAAGAAGTGATTTCACTTTTTAAACCCTTGAAGACAGATAGCCATCTGGGGATGATCTGGCTATATAGCTAGGTCAGAAAAAAAGAGATCTAAGCAAAATCAGTAAAATCCGGATGTATCTATTAGTGATTCTGAAGTTGTGGGTTTAGATGTTAAAAACAGCCCAATTCAAATACAAGGCTTTTTTCCTCTTTGAGATATGTAACTCGAGTTACTGAAATTTTACAGGAGAAATGCCTGAATAAATCCATATTATTTCTGCTAGTGTTTTGTTCACTGATTCACCATTCAAACTAGGTAAAAATTATTTCATACACCATGGCTTCTAATTGTTTGGATGTCACAACTTTACACAGAATTTCAAAAACAACTGCAAAATGTTCTTCTCATGTGCTGAACAGCACAGTCTTATACTAATCTGCACAAGCATCGTGACACAAAAAAATTTTAAAAGGTGGAGTAACTGATAAACTGAAATTTTTAGTTACCTGTCAAGTCTCTCTGCAGAGAGGGACCTGGGTGTCCTGGTGGACGACAGGTTGGCCATGAGCCAGCAATGTGCCATCGTGGTCAAAAAGGCCAATGGCATTCTGGGGTGCATTAAAAAGAGCGTGGCCAGTAGGTCGAGGGAGGTGATCCTCCCCCTCTATTCTGCCCTGGTAAGGCCTCATCTGGAGTACTGTGTCCAGTTATGGGCTCCCCAGTACAAAAAAGACAGGGACCTGTTGGAAAGAGTCCAGCGGAGGGCCACAAAAATGGTGAAGGGCCTGGAACATCTCCCCTATGAAGAAAGGCTGAGTGAACTGGGTCTGTTTAGCCTTGAGAAAAGACGACTAAGAGGGGACCTGATCCAGGTTTATAAATATCTGAGGTGTGGGGCCATAGTGGTGAGGCCAGTCTCTTTTCAGTGGTACGTGGAGACAGGACAAGGTGAAATGGACATAAGCTGCAGCATAGGAAGTTTTGCACGAATGTGCGCAAGAACTTGTTTACGGTGAGGGTGATGGAGCACTGGAACAGGCTGCCCAGGGAGGTTGTGGAGTCTTCTTCTCTGGAGATATTCAAGTTTCGCCTGGACGCCTACCTGTGCAACCTGGTTTAGGGAATCTGCTTTGGCATGATCTCTAGAGGTCCCTTCCAACCCCTACAATTCTGTGATTCTATGATTCTGTGAAGTCACACAGACACAATTTGGTGATAAATGAGGAAGAAGTGATTGAATTGACCTTCCTGTGCTGCTGACAGTGAAAGCAGCTTTTGGAATTCTGAAAAGCATTCCAAAAATCCTCTCACCTAGTTGAATGGATCCTCTTAAACTTTGAGAAGGAAAACAGAATTTTCTTATGGAGGAAATCTTGTTTGATGGAAGGACCAAATACCAAGTTACTATCTGTAGCATTGACTTTTTGTTAGCTTTTGAATAGACTATGTTGCAACATGTGAATGTATTTTGAGATCAAATTACAAATCTCCGATAAATGTGAAAAAGTAATACTGTGTATTCCAGAAAGCCTTTTCATTCATAAAATATTCGTGGCCATATGTCTGTAGACTAATAGCTATTACCAAAATGGTAAGAAACATGGCACAAAAAAGTGTGAAAAATAGCACAAAATAGATCTGATACATCTTCAGGGAAGTTTCATGGGAAAGCACTCCAACATTAACAACTTTCAACGGCTATCAGAAATGCATTTTTTTTTCATTTTGTCAGTGCTTATTAATCCCAACTACACTGACAGTCAAAGGTTAAAAAATGGAATAAATTAACATTATTGTCAATCATTACATACAGAATAATAATTAATTCAGTATGTTTATTTATCTACATTTGCTACTTGATTAAATGAATGATTGATGACAGGTTCCTTGTTTTCTTTTTCTTTTTTGTCAGTATAAATGATTGGTATGAATATTGGAAGCATAAAATACACTACAAGTGGACGCTAGTGATTTCAACTTTCTTATTAACTCTACTGTAGCTTACTAAAATACATTTATATATACAAAGAAGAACTATATTAATAGCAGAAATAAGAACCTGCAGGAACACAACCAAACTTACCCTGCTCCTAATACAATGTATCATTAGTTATCCTTATATTATCCTTTTTAAAAGCATCTTTCTAAAGCTCCGTGGAGAAGTTGTGCAAACAAATGCATTTATCCAATTTATTCTTTGACAACACATCATCAAGAAAGTGTGTAAAGAAGCCAAAGCACTCCTAAGTTTTGGCTGTTTGTTCCTTAGACCTAAGGAAGAACTTTAGACATAAGGAAGAACTATTTCTCTCAGAGAGTGGTCAGGCACTGGAATGGCTGCCCAGAGAGGTGGTGGAGTCGCCATCCCTGGCAGTGTTCAAGAGGCATCTGGATGAGGAGCTGCAAGATATGGTTTAGTGCTTATGGTGGCAACGGTGAGAAGGAATGGTTGGACTAGATGATCTTGTAGGTCGTTTCCAACCTTGTGATTCTATGATTCTATGATTCTATGTTATGAATAATCCAATACCAGCAAACCATTTTGAGGAAGAAGTCAGGACAAATGCAAGTAAGGTAAATCGAAAAATTGTCATTTGGTTAACACAAAATGAGGGAAGATAGTGATCAAGATAGAGTCAAATAACTATCTAGTCTACCTAATAGGATTCCAGGCAGGGCAGAAGTGAGCAATGCTGTCTCAGATTTTCCTTCTTGCACACACACTTCACAAGAGAAGACTTCAAGTTCTTATATCACTTTGTTTCTTGTAGGATAGAAATGAAGTAACCAGCCCAAATTGTTGAGAGTGGACAAAATCCGTATGCCTCTGAAGCATAATGGCAGTTTCTCCCAGGCTGACCAAAGATTGCTGTTTGCGATAGAAAAGTTGACCAAATATGACTGTATTTTTGGAAAGCTGAGGAATTGACCCAAGAGTTTCAGGAGACAGCTTTTGTAAGGGATTAAAAAGAAAGTAAAGTATCTTTCTCCTGAAGCAATTAACAGAAGAAAATGGCTGAGAATATGAAATCTTTGTCTATTACAGAATTTACTTTTGAGAAAACTAAAGGAAGGCAATGGCAAAATCTGGAATTTTGTTATACTCACGTATAAACTACCTGGCTCTAAAGAAGCCATTTGTTTGTTGTTGTTGTTTGTTTGTTTGTTTGTTTTTTAAGATAAGGCTTGTATCTCTATTACCTGGAAAAGCTAGAGAAAGCTGTACTGAAACCACGCAGATACTCTGAGTCCATTTAGCTCTAATTGTGAACCAAGGGAAGTAGGGGTTCAGAAGAGCTTTTCCTCTTATTTCCATACGATCCCTGGCTTCAGTTAACTACAGTTTTAGAAGGTGAGTTCCTTTTCCTGCAAAGCCACAATTTCTGTACACCACAGGACTGTGGTGGTATGTTTGTGGGCAGAGGCTTGTTTCCAGAGATATTATGAATTCTGCAGGTAAGACAGCACTGGAATTGTATCTATTCTGGTGTATTTAAGATCTTAACCATGAAAACCACTTGCCCTAGAAGATTACTAGATTGTTTCCCCAATTTCATCTTGTGATGCTTGCACTCAAGCAAGTTCAGTTCTCTCTACTACAGCCTATTCCCACTGAAATAACTCTGCTGTTGAGAAAAAATAAAACCAAGGACAACTTTCAGCAGTCACAATTAGGCCTGAGAATTTGCTGTTGTCATTGTTCAGTCCTCAGCCAGAACCACCATAAAACACTGTGAGAAAGAAATCCCATGTTAATGCCCAAAGTAATGAAAAAAAGAAAGAAAGCCGTTCATATTACAACAAAATGCATATTAAGTATGCATCTGGAATAAACCAGAGAATATCACACTGAAATAGATACTGGAATTTTAACTTTAGGCTTTTATGACATTTATTGAAATATTGTGTTCAGCTGTAGTTTTCTCTGAAAATATGTTAGAAAATTGGATAGTGCTCAAATAAGAGCTACAAGAGTGATTAGATTTCAGAAAGTCATTCCCTATAGTGAAAGACTAAGAAAGCTCAATTTATTTAGTTACTGAAAAGAAGGTTAAGAGGATCACAATACCTACATGTGGAAGAGATTTCTGACAGTAGGCAGCTCATTAATCTAGTGAAAAAGGCACACGAAGATCCAGTGTTTGTAAGCTGAAGCTAAAATAAGACTACAAATGAAGCGCACGTTTTTCATCGTGACAGTAATTAACCATTGCAACAATCTGCCCAGGGATGCAGTTGATTCCTTATCATTTAAATAATTTACATCAACACAGGATACCTTTGTAAGAGATAAACTTGCAACTCAAGACAGATGCAGAAATTACTGGATGAGATTCTCTGTCTGGCGACTGCAAGAAGTGAGACTGGATGCTTATCACAACTGCTCAACATTGTACCTTAACAAAACAGTTCTGCAAGTGCTCTCCACTTCAAGAACCAATAATCTCATGATCATCACATCCTTTGTATGCTCCAGACTGCTGGAGATACCAGTTACAAACACAAAATGTGTAATGAGGCTAGGTGATCTGTTACATTTCCTCTCAGTTCCCTAAAAGTAGTTGTGAAAAAAAAGTTTGTCCATTAAGACTTCAGGATAGCACACTGCAGCAAAAGAATAGGAGATGAAATAAAAGAGAATAGGACACAAACTAGAAGGAACAGAGAGCAAGATATTAAAAGTAAGTAACAGCTAGATCTTATGCACAAAATAAAGAGAAAACTTCATTATGAAGTTTTTAGAAAATACTGGATGCATTTTCTGTATGTTACATCTAGTTAAGGCAACATTACACAGAGACGGAATATAAAATGAACTGGCATTTGATATTTGGTTGTTTCATCCACCTTGGGCATATGTCCTACTTGTAATTCTGAAAATTATCACCTCATAGTAATAGGTCAAGTTTTCTAGTGAAATGATCACTAAATACAGTATGTTTACAAAGGACATGAAGATAACCTTCCTGCTAAAAAATTGGACAGAGCCCTAGGACATGGGAAGAGGGCTCTATCACCTGCTCAACCACACACTTCTCATGTGATATTGAGCTAGTAACTCTTGACTGACAGTGCAAATGTACTCAACAGCTGCTTTTTATGATCAGATTACCAAAGTGCTGAAATCTTTTGAAAATCTGGCTATTTATTTGTTTCTGAATAGGATCAGAAATCTTTTGAAATCTGGCCCCAGTTGGGGCGCTATGCTCTTTTGAAAAGCTAGCTGTAAATTTGTATATGCCTCAATTTCTCTATTAGCATTATCAGCACTGTTCTGCTTCATTGGGAAGATGAGAAACAGCTGGTATATGCAGCAATTCAAATTTGAAAGGGGACATAAATGTAGAATTGCTCTGATAGTTGCAGAAATGTCACATGTACCTAAAAAAAAAAAAAAAAAAAAAAAAAAAAGGCAAACAAAAAGGCAGCTCCTATGCAAACATGGTTTTCTATAAGATCTGAAGTGACGTGAAGTTGGTAATATCATTTTTCTGGCTGTACATAATGGTTGGGAATTCTCTATGTGTAAAAATTGGAACAAAAATATTTCTCCATCTTTCTTTTATGATTATGAATATGCATTTAAAGACTTTCCAAATGATTAAATAAGACATGAAAATTTTTGCTTCCATGTGGCATCACTCCATGCAAAGTAAAGCAAAAACAATTTTTACATAGCACAAATAGAATGCACACGTACGCAGATGCACACAGCTAACTGCAAGTAAAAAACTACAGAGACTGACATGCTCAAGCAATAAAATTGAGGTAAGCATTTCCTAACAGCTCTAATTATGAGGAGGGTCATGACACAACTGGAGTTAAGTAGTTTGTTAGGAATTTGCCTTTCTTTCTTTTCTTAGGAAAAGAAATCACAGAATTACTAATTTCAAAGAACCTTAAAAGATAAATATTCCTGTTTAGAAGTTAGCAAACAAACAAAACCTCAATATCTTAAAGGAGCTGATTATTTTAAAATATCACCTAAGACCCCAGCAGTGGAGAGATTTTACTCTCATTCTCAGAGAGTTGTAGCGGTTTACATCTTCTCTAAATTGTAAGCACTCTATGAAGGGTGTTCTTTAATTACAGACAGCTAATGAAAACAGTTTTTACTGACCTCTCTAATGTCCTGGGAAAGTCTTTACTATGGATTCATTGTATTCTACTTCATACCCCTGATTGAAATGGGAGACCACAAGAGCATAGGGATTTGGTGGAAACTCGATTTCCTTCCTCAGTCTTCAAAGAGAACAGTTGCAGAAATTAAGTTGCATTGATATTGTGGTCAAACTTTGGTCAGACTGTGGTTATACCTGCATGTTATATAGATATAACTTCACTGCACTTTGATTTTGAAAATTGCTTGGTCTACCTTGAATATCTAAATCTTATCTGTGGTCAACAAAGCATCTCATATGACCATTACAATAAAATAAGGATTATTATTAAATTCATGTACTTCAAATTTCATTTTCAGGCTCTGAAGATTATTTACCACTCAAGTATTTAGACAACCAGCTTGGAAAACACTAATAAATATGTAATTGCAAGTATACAAAATAGAAAAAATACACTTGCTCTCTCCATGAAACAAACAAACAAACAAACAAACACAACAACAAACCAATGTGGGTTGTGGTGTGGTTGCTTTCACTTCAGACAAAATATTTTCTGAGTCATAACTTTCCGCCTGTATTATGGAGTGATTAACTCTTGTTTTGAAAAAAAAAAAAAAAAAAAAAAAAGTTAAAAAGTTTTTAAAAAAAAGCCTAGATGCTAAATAAGGACTTGGCTCCCTTTGTTTTTGCAGTGTTAATCTATTTCATTATCACTTAATACAATGGTATTTATTATCCCTTCAGTGGTCTCAACGAGGTCTTAAGGAAAATACAAGGCAGAAGTTCATGTGACTCAGAAATACAGTAAATTACATTAATAGAAAGAAAAAGTATTGCTAAACACTATTAAAGTTATCAGTTATCAGGATTTCAAGCATGATCTTACACTCTCTGCTCAGCCAAGGAGATTCAGGTATGATGTTTATATTGAAATTGTTAAATCCAACCACAAGATGCAATTCTTATACCACTTATTTACAATATGGAGCACTATAACATTAAGCTTTGCAGGGGCTCCCTTCCAAAACATTCTTCATAGCAAAGTCACTTTTCTTCTGTTCAGAATAGGATAAATGAAAAGACAAACAAAAGTTCTATTACATATTTTAAATACAGCAATCCACAGATAGCAACAGCCTTTTTCTCATTTTACAGATCAAAGCTACATCAATTATGACTTCTTGCCTGTTTCCCATTACTATAAGTAAAGTGTAGAACAAACATTTTTGGCACACAGAATTTATTCACATCTGCCATTGGCTAACCCCATCACTTGCACAATTTGAAAAAGTTATGTAGGCTGCACAAATAATTTAAGATGTTCATGCCTCTAAAAAAAGACCACCAGGAGTTAACCTGCACAACATAAAACATGAATGTAAAATCATATGGAAACATTTTGGAAAAGTGAACTGTTGTAACATCAAGTTTTACATAGGAACTTCTACTGGATTAGTAATTAACTCTTCTTGACAATATGCGTCATTATATGATGAGAAATTAATTTGTTTTTAAGTTGAAAGTTTTCCCTGACTCATCATCGTCACCAAGTTTGCAGCCAATGCAACCATCAGTACAATTCTCCTCCTGACAAATTTACGACTGCAAGATTGAAGCCCATGCCATTGCCACAACCCACACAGCCCATATTCTCAATATTCTCAGCTATGTATAGAATTACAATATCCACAATATTTCACAATTACAATATCCATTTTATCTGGAAAGGATGTGAATTTTGAATGGCACAGTGGATTATTATCAGTGGACATACAAACTGAAGGAAACTGAAGGACATACAAACATACAAACTGAAGAAAAAATCTGGGGGGGAGGCAGATGACTCAACTGAAGTGCATCTATACCAATGCACGCAGCATGAACAACAAGCAGGAAGAGTTGGAAGTAATTGTGAGTCAGACTAATTAGGACCTTGTTGCTATTACCGAAACATGGTGGGACCACTACTATGACTGGAGTGCTGTGATAGATGGCTACAAGCTCCTCAGAAGGGATGGACAAAGAAAGAAGGGTGGTAGTGTGGCCCTTTATATTAAAGACCGTTTTGATATTGAAGAGCTTGGGGTTGGGAATGACAGAGTTGAGTGTCTTGGGACAAGGATCAGGGGGAAGGCCTGTAGGGGCGACATCTTGGTGAGGGTCTGTTATAGACTGCCTAATCAGTATGGAGAGTTGCACGAAACATTCTATGAACAGCTCACAGAAGTCACGCGATCGCCATCACTTGTTCTCATGGGAGACTTCAACTTCCCTGATACATGTTGGAAATACAATACAGCACAGAGGAAGCAGTACAGGAGGTTTCTAGACTGCGTCGAAGATAGCTTCCTTATGCAACTGGTAGGAGAGCCTACCAAGGGTGGTGCCCTGCTAGACCTGGTTTTCGCTAACAGAGAAGGACTGGTGGGAGAAGTGAAGGTTGGGGACTGTCTTGGGCAGAGCGACCATGGAATTGTAGAATTCTCTATTCTTGGAGGTGTTGGAAGAGTGACCAGCAAAACTACTTTCTTGAACTTCCAGAGGGCAGACTTTGATCTGTTCAGGGCATGGGTCCTTTGGGAGTCGCTTCTTAAGGGTAAAGAGGTCCAGGAAGCCTGGACACTCCTCACAACGGAAATCTTAAAGGTGCAAGAACAAGCTATCCCTGAATGCCTGAAGGCAAGCCGTAGGGGAAGACAACCGGTGTAGATGAGCCGGGAACTACTCTTGAGACTCAGGGAGAAAAAGAGTCTACGTCCTCTGGAAGAAGGGACAGGTTACTTGGGGAGATTACAAAGGAGTAGCTAAGGTATGCAGGGAGGAAGTTAGGAAGGCAAAAGCCCAGCTTGAACTCAGGTTGGCCACTGCAGTAAAAGACAATAAAAAATCCTTTTATAAATATATCAACAGCAAAAGAAGAATCAAGGATAATTTTCATCCTATATTTGATGCAGCAGGGAATGTGGCCACTGAGGACAAGGAGAAGGCTGTGGTCCTCAAAGCCTTCTTTACATCTGCCTGTAATAGCCAGACCATTTTATGCCCTGATCTGGAAGTCTGGGATGCTACTCAGAATAGTAGTGATTCAGGTGGAGACAGTCAGAAAGCTCTTCCTCCATCTGGACTGTCACAAGTCCATGGGACTGGATGGGCTACACCCCTGGGTGCTGAGGGAGCTAGCAGGGGTGACTGCTGCTCTCGGCCATCTATCAGCGCTCCTGGTTAACTGGAGAGGCCCCCGAGGATTGGAGGCTTGCTGATGTGACTCCCATCTTCAATAAGGGCCATAAGGAGGATCCCCCAAACTATAGGCCTGTTAGCCTGACCTCGGTACTGAGGAAAGTAATGGAGCAAATCATCTTGGGTGAGATCGCACAGCACTTGCGTAGTGTCCAGGGGATCAGGCCCAGCTAACATGGGTTCATGAAAGGTAGGTTGTGCTTAACCAACCTCATCTCCTTCTATGACTGGATGACCAGACTGGTAGATGAAGGAAAAGCTGTTGATGTAGTCTACCTAGACTTCAGCAAAGCCTTTGACACAATCTCTCACAGGCTTCTTCTGGGGAAACTGGCTGCCCGTGGCCTGGACAGGTATACACTCCTTTAGGTAAGAAACCAGCTAGAGGGCTGTGCCCAACGGGTAGTGGTGAATGGAGTTAAGTCCAGCTGGCGACCCGTTTCAAGTGTTGTCCCCCAGGGGTCGGTACTGGAGCCCATCTTGTTTAATATCTTTATTGATGACCTAGATGAGGGGATAGAGTGTACCTCAGTAAGTTTGCAGATGACACCAAGTTGAGAGGTGGTGTGGATCTGCCTGAAGGTAGGGAGGCCCTTCAGAGGGATTTTGATAAGCTGGATCGCTGGGCTGAGGTGAATGGAATGAGGTTCAAGAAGTCCAGGTGCCAGATTCTGAACTTTGGCCACAACAACTCCATGCAGCCTTATAGGCTTGGGGATGAGTAGTTGGATGAGTGTGAAGAGAAAAGGGACCTGGGGGTGTTGGTTGATGCTTGACTGAACATGAGCCAACAGTGTGCCTAGGTGGCCAAGAGGGCAAATGGCACCCTGGCCTGCATTAGAAATAGTGTGACCAGCAGGAGCAGGGAGGTGATCATCCCCCTGCACTCAGCACTGGTGAGGCCACACCTTGAGTATTGTGTTCAGTTTTGGGCCCCTCACTGCAGGAAAGACATTGAGGCACTGGAGCGTGTCCAGAGAAGGGCAGTAAAACTGGGAAGGGTCTGGAGCACAAGTCTTATGAGGAGTGGCTGAGGGAGCTGGGATTATTTAGTTCGGAGAAGAGGAGGCTCGGGGGAGACCTCATTGCACTCTACAACTTCCTGAAGGGAGGTTGTGGTGAAGAGGGGTTTGGCCTTTTCTCCCAGGCAACAAACAGGACCTGGGGAAACGGCTGCAAGTTGTACCAGAGGCAGTTTAGGTTGGACATGAGGAAGAACTTTTTCTCTCAGAGAGTGGCCTGGCACTGGAATGGCTGCCCAGGGAGGTGGTAGAGTCACTGTCCCTGGCAGTGTTCAAGAGACGTCCGGATGAGGAGCTGCGAGATATGGTTTAGTAGTTTGTGGTAGCAGTGGTAATGAGAAGACAGTTGGACTAGATGATCTTATAAGTCCTTTCCAACCTTCTATGAAAAAGGATTCTATGAAAAAGGATTGAAGCAAACGGTTAATCATGTTTTTATTTTTCTTTATATATATATATATATAAAATAGCAAGTTTTTATGAATTTTCTCAATACTAAGATTTCATCAAGAACTCAAGAACTGTAGTTGCAAACATGGAGAAAAATGCAGGTATACAGAAATCAACACTAAAGCTGTGTGAAAGAGGAAGTCTTCAACCCTATTCAGCACGCCAAGTAAGCACTTAAAAAGAAAAAAAGATCGTTCAAGAAAAATAAATTAAATAAAATGTATCAGCTGTCTTAAAAGAACATAATGAATATGCAAAAATTGACCAAGTTGGTCTAACAACACAATAGAAGGGGAAAGAACTGGAGTTCAATCGAATGAAAATACAGTTATTAGTAGCAGCTTGGAGTACGAGAAAAGACATTAAAATCACCTGTTCTTTTCAATAATAAAATTTAAATACTTAGTTTGGTTCTTTCGCTATTTAATGGTTAAATTGTAAGGTGGAGTTCTAGCAATAAACAACTCTTGCAGGCACTGATATCTGACTGACAATATTTTAGAATAAGTATTAATTTGCTAACATCAGTAAATGCTTTGTGTCTCCACACAAGTGATGGATAGAACTTTTCATGATACAAATAAAACACCATTGGAAATGAAATCATTCTATAATTTCTTCTGGCACTGAAAGTATAGAACAAGTTCTTTTCGTGCGTTTGCTCATACAAAAGAAACAAGAGCTGAACTTCTAGTGCTTTTCCCATTGTTCCTGTTCTGCATCACAAGAAAACCAAAGCATTTCAAACCTTCATAAACAAAATTAACTACAAAGCAACAGCCTGTAATTCAGGATAGTCAGGATAAAAATGACTAATATTATAATAAAAATAAAATATAAAAAATACTAGGAATATACATATAATTTTCTATTTAATCTTTCCAACTGAAATAAATTTTATGATATTTGATTTAAAAAGTTACACAGAGCACTGTCAGTGACCCAAACACCACTGTAATCTGCAAATTTTAAATCAGCAGTGATGCTGTATTTACTGCCAGTTTACTGATAATCATGCTCACTGTGATTTCTGCAGAAACCCAGAGAAGCTCCTTTGTACTTTTCTCTTAGATATGCTTTCCGAGATCAGTTGTATAGTAAATTCTTATAGACTATGATTTGCTAATTCTCTAGTTTTTTAAAGCCATGATCTTATGAAGTAGTAAGTGGAAACCCTTAAAAATATTCCACTATACAATTTAGATATGTTGCTCTCAAAGTAATGCCTCCTATTTATTTTTGTGGAAAATACTACAGATACCAAAAGCACAATAACACTATTTGATAGAGCAAATTCTCAGCTACAAAACACAATCTGCCTCTGACACTGTGGTCCAACATAATAAAATAGGATGCATTACATCCAGAGAAGTTTTTGTATATTGTTAATTTCAGAGAAATAGTTTTGTTTTACAAATCTACTTTTGCTTTATGCATGTTTATTGAAAAACTATTTTATTAAACTAATTTAACCTTTTTCTTATAGTTACAAGAATTTTCCAGGTAATTTGCTTACAACTGATTATAGACTAACTAATCGATGGTTACCCACATTACTCCACTATCTTTTGAACTCACAACATTCCACTATTTTTTTGTTCCAAACTTGCCTCCTAGTTATCTTTTCTATCTAGAACTTCCATGATATCAAAGGATTTATTTAAAATTAAGGGGACAAATATCTTCTCACAGTTTTTAGAGCCCTTTTTACAAGTTATCCATGCCAACTGATTTATTCAGGCTTCATCCTGCTGTATGCCACCCCGCTGTTGTCCAGTTAGTTAACAGTTCTCTAGTACATCATCCAGTCTTCTTGCAAATCTGACAGGATGTTTACCTCGGAAATGTTGTATTTGAAGATGAGCTGTCCACTGCGATTCTTTGTAATAACTTGCACGTGGAACAAATCAAGCTCAGAAGTGTGTATCAGTGTTACATGGACTGAGGAATAAACAATGGCACATCTTCCATTGTCACTCAGACTGGAATCCACATTGGTGAAAACAAAAAAATTCAGGCTGTTAAAGCTGTATTACTACCATCTCAAAAAATAAAAAACTATCAGTAGTTCATTATCACAGACACTACAGGCTGCCTGATCAAGCGGAACCTGCTCATAAAGCCACCTTCTTCCAGCTACAGGACTATCATGGCAGTCCCTGGTGACTAGAAAAGCTACACTCATTATTTAGAAGGGAAAGAAGGATGGCACAGGGAACTATTGACCTGTTAGCCTCACCTCTATGTCAGGAAAGATCATGGTGCAGATCCTCCTGGAAGCTATGCTAAGGCACATGGAAGAGGAAGATAATATAAGACAACCAGCATGGCTTCACCTAGGGCAAGTCCTGACTGATCAATCTAGTGGCCTTCTATGATGGTGTAACTGCATCAGTGGACATAAGTTAGAAGAGTCTATTGCGACAGAACAAGGGGAAATGATTTCAAAGTAAAAGAAGAGAGATTTAGATTGGATATAAGGAAGAAGGTTTTTTTTACAATAAGGACAGTAAAGCACTGGAATAGGTTGCCCAGAGAGGTGGTGAGTGCCCCATCCCTGGAGACTTTCAAGGTCAGGTTCGACAGGGCTCTGAGCAACCTGATTGAGCTGTAAGTGTCCTTGTTCAATGCAGAGCAGTTGGACTTCGCGATCTTTAAGGGTCCCTTCCAACTCAAATTATTCTGTGATGATTCTGTGATACATACCAGCCTAATGAGGTCTCAATACTTTTAGTTCTATTGATATGCTAGGCAATAGATCTCCCTTTCATTTTTTTTACCTCTTCTAGATTTTTCCTTAACGTATCTACTTTCTTTGTAAACTTTTGGCAGATTAGACATTCCAGTTTATCTTAATTGTTAGATATTCCCCTTTTATTTGCTATTTTTTCCATAAATGGACTTTTTTTTTTTCAAACTACTTGCATTCATTCTGAAAAAGTGTGTAATTTTATATTTTCAGGTTTATAAGAAATCATCATTTCATATAGTCTTTTCTCTAAGAGTTCTAGCCAACTTTCATTCTAATTCTTCCACCTAAATTTTTTGTCACAATTGATTTCACATATAAGTTTCTCCATTAGACAATTAGTCCCTAAAAAGGACCAAGTATATTGGTTGACACCCTATTCCATTTGCGGAGAATGAAAGCAATCAGGTCACTAGGCAACCACCAACTCTGAGTCCAGTATTCAATTCACCCTACCTACCACAACAAGATTCAAACATTCTGAGTTCCATATCTTTCATACTAGAAAACCATAAATAATTCTCACAAAGAATGAATATTTTTACCACTGACTGCCTGAAATTTCCAGCTCTTGTTTCTTACATTCAAACCCCACATAATAATCTTTTTCTTTTAACCTACGTAAAAGACAGATAATTAAACAACTTACCACAACCATAACACTACTCCTATTACCAAACAAACAGGTTTATAAGAGATAGGTGTTACATTTATAAACAGTGTTTCATACTTTTATGCAGCCAGAGCACTGCATAGTGACTTTCACATAGGTAGTAATCAGATTTTCCTATCAATAAGAAAAATGCCTTTAAAATAAGGAGGAATAAAATATAGAGCTCTCAAGGTTTCTCCAGCACAAGAACAGAAGATCTCTGTGAAGCAGGACAGCCAGATCTGGAGACCCCTTTCGTGGTAAACAATAACGCCAAATCATCTGTGTTATGCTGTATTTGCTATGCCATCTGATCTTTTCATGTCTGACAGTTAAAAACAGTGTATTGGACCAAAGACAGTGAAGATCAAAGTGATTTTTATTTCCTCACCTCAGTGAATGGTTTCTCTAAGAGAGAGGAGTGCATAATAACTCAGAAGGGAAAGCTGCTCTCAGAGGAAAGCCTGTGTGGTTTAACAGGGGAAGGCTTGTACTATCTTGCTTCTACTCAGAAGACAATATTCAGCTTAAAAAACAAGAGAGTGACAACAGATAATGTTATCTAGTAAGATGATTCAGAACTGAAACATTTATTTTATCTCTTCAAAATATATACTTATCTAGCATAAAAATAACTAGATAAAATTATTTAAATAAATGAAGATAATCTCATGACATTTACTGTACTTTCCAATTATTATTATTGCTTATTTTCTTTCTCAGAAAATTCAAAGCACCAAATTCAATCCCAAGCTCCACAATATGTTAAAACATCAAGATCTTTTTCAGCCTATTTTTTTTTGTACTTTGTTTGCATTGATAACCGGCTCTGAAAAATATGCAAGTTTTAAGTCTTTATGTAGCCCGACAGTTAGTCACTACTTTTACTGTGGTCTTTTTTGCTCTTTAGTGAATCTCATTCACCTCATTATCCCTCATGACAGACGATAAGCGAGATAATTTTATATACATAAAATAATTTTTTGGCTTTAAAAAAATAACATTTACAACAAACTAACTTATATCTTGAAATTGCAGGTAATCCCTTAATTGCTTTTTTCAGTCAAAGAAAAAAGATGCCTAAACTTGTCTTACATGCTCTAATTTCCATGTCATATAATTTAGCAGGAAATATACTCATGGCCTAACACAAATGCATGCATCTCCAAAGACAAAAATACACACCTCAGTTTAACAAAAAAAAAAAGCATGAAAATAATCATGGCAAATTTACAGCATTTAGAGAATTAAGTATAGACTACTGAGTTTAATTGCTGCTTCAAAAGAAACAGAAATGAGAAGTGTCAGGTACCCTGTTCGAACATCAAGAGCTAGGAGACTTCTGTTTACAGTGATGGTAATTCTGATCTAGTATTGGTGTCCCAAAACAAGAAAAACAATATACAAGGTATGACTTTACATCTGCCACAGATATTCCACACATCACAGAACACAAAAGTACATTTGCAGACAATGATATCTCAAAATTTGAAGGTGCTCATAACAGTTTGAAAAGTACTATGGGCAACGTGTGAGGACATCAGAATACCCTGGAGGACTTCAAGTGACACATCATGTTACTGGGTGAACACATTGTACACCCTATAAAAATACTTTCATTCCCGGGTCAGAACTTTCAGAAAAGTCTCTTTGCAAAAAGAAAAAAAAAAATTGCTTAGGAATTAATTCATTTTTCTGTTCAGAATACTTCCCTTAAATACAGAGATTCAAAAACTTCAGAGTGCTGGGAAACAAAGGGAAATTGTGCTGTTATTCATAGTTTATTGTATGTAGTATGCAAAGAATAACCATATTATTCCTCCTGACTCTAAATAACTTTTTGCTCAACTTCTGCCATAAAAGAATAATTTCTCGATCTTTAAGAACTGTAATCTTTAAACTCACCTGCTGCAAGTTGTGTATGTATTTGTTTATGAGGACTAATACTTCCTAGATACAGAAAGCCTTAGACAATGCACCAAAAAAATTGACTGAAGTCTGCTGATGGAAGATTTATCCATTTTTAGCAAATGTCAAATCACTGGCTATTGCTTTTAAGATTAATAAAAGATATAATGGTTTCTAGATAGCCTCTAAATAAAGATTACTATGAATGGAGAAATGATTTACCAATAGTCACCACAATGATATTTCTTTAAAGGTTACAATCATAAGTTATTTAGCTGAAACACTGCTGAGAATGCCTGGTCATTTCTTGAATAATGCATAATGTTCATTGTAGATCTGATCTGTATTATAACAATAGATATTTCTAAAATAATGGAGAAAACTATCTGTTACTTTCCAATTGCTCAAGATATTTCCATGAAGTAATTGACTCTGAAAATATTATATGGAGTCACCTTAGAGTTCATTTGCAAGCAAAACTCATAGCGATCACTACACAATAGGCATAAGAGAACAAACTCATCATCTTTCATAGACTTTTCAGGAAAGCTGTGACAAATACAAGGCAGAGTAAAGGATCTTTATGAAATCCTAAATTAAAAGGTATAAGTTACTGTACAGTACTGGGGAACAAATTTTAAACTAAGCTTTGAAATTTAATTATTAACACAAGCAGACCACCACATTGGGTAGGGATGGGGGAAGAGGAAGTGAGGGAGAGAGTGAAAAAAAAAGCAGTTCCGTACACCCTATACCATTCATATAGTTTTTGAAATATCTTTGAGTCTATTCAGGAGATTGCTTGGGCATGAATGAAGTATAATGTCTAATGTTTTATTGTAGGAATATCAACTATACTCCATACAAAGCTGCTAACTATTTAAATGAGCTTGTTTATCCTTATGAATTTCCTCAAGGGCAGCAAAAGTGACCTTAATAAATGAAAATGAATTTCTTTTGATGTTATTTCATGAATGTTTGATCAGAATGTGTTAACAGGACTCCACATAAGGAGAACTGGTGAAGCAATAAAATATACTTCTACTATACAGTTAATCCCGCTTATAGTGAATTCATATACAAAGAAACACCATTTATTAGTAATAATTATTATTTCAGTATTCTGACAAAAAAAAAAAAAAAAATCAATCCTAGTTAGTATAAAGAAACCCTACTCAAATATTATCAAAAGGAAAAATCCTTTTTTATCCCCTACATAGCCGTTATGCTTAGAGGAATGTGAATTAACTCATCAGAGGTTGGAAAGACATTAACTGTTTACGTAGGCTTTTTACAGGGAGGAACAAGACCTTAACAAGAACTTAACTTAGACCAGACTAGTTATGCTGATATCTAGGAATAAGGTTTAATTTTCCCTCAAAAATCTTTCCTTTGTCAGAATCTTTGCCCAAAAGGAAGCGTCAGTATTCAAATATATATTCTTATTCCACAAGAGGAGAACAAGAAACAAATCTCAGGTAGTCTGAAAATATACACAGAGATGAGACCACTTTCTACAGCATAGGACATCTAGTAGAAGCTTAGCTATACGAATTTTGGGAGGAATTATCTATTTCAATAGATAGATCGCAGATCCTAGAGCAAGTTCACTTTATATCCAGCTTGAAACAGTTGCTTAATTACCAGACGGCTCATCCTGGAAAAGGGGTGAACACTTGCATATTATATAAGAAGGCTGATGAACCATGTTATACTCATGCACTGGATGATGCAATTATCCTTTTTTTTTCTTCACTAAAATTATACATGGCATGGCAGACAATATAAATGAAATAAACGAAGTGATGCAAATATATCCAACTAATAAATCATCAGTCCAAAAGTCCTTCAGTTGCTGCCCTTCACGTCTATCTCCATCCACTGAAAATTATAACTTTGCTTTACTGATCTTTCTTCCTTTAAATGAAAGAGCAAATAAAAGCTCCTTTCACTGGCAGTACCAGTAACCCTTTGTGGGCGTTTCTGGTTTAATAAGCCACTATAAAAAATAATAGTTTGTAATACTTATCAAGCATCAAGACTCTTCTTCATAAATAGCATAAGTAAAAAAATTACACAAAAATGTTCAGTTTATACAAGTCACTGGAAACCCTAGTTAGGAACAATACACATATAACCTCTAAAATCAAAGATTTAAAAATTTTGATGTTACGTTCATGAACTAGAAGACACAATTCTGCCTTTAAGCTTTAATTATGGAAATTAAGTGATTGTTTGAGTCCTCACATCAAGAAATAACACCACGTTTCCCTCAAATACACCCATTGATAAAATATTAAAATAGGAAAAACAACATGATCATTGCTAGATAACTTCGAACAGTTAAATGTATGCTACCCAAAAGACTTACTGTTGTATTATTTATATCAGTAGGTTTGTTGTTAAATAAAAATAAATAAAAGAGGTTTATTTCACCTTCACATGGTGTCTTTCTCATGCAGACCTCAGATTTCCACATTTGTATCCCTTTAAAGGATTTGATATGCAGGGAAAGAAGAAAGGATGATGGTAAAAATTTCAATTTAGAGGTTACTAAAGGCTGCCATAGCCGATACAAAACAATGTATTTAGGCCATACCTTTTACTGATGTATTAGGTGGAGGTCCTTCCATTCTCAAGTTCCATGGAGGATCACCTTGATTAGCAAAGTCCCTCATTTTCAGATAGCTAATTGTAAGTCGAATGATGGATGCCTTGTCAAGCTGGCTGGTAATGGCTGCAGGCAGAGGCAACAACTTTGCCAACTCATAGAATTCAAAATTCTCCTTTCCCCGGCGAGAGCGAGCAGCATCTCGTGACTTTTCCTTTCTCAAAGCCTGTAAACTGAAGAAAATAAACAAAGTAGGACATTCATCAATATTAGTGTTATGTCATATGACATGAACTTGCTTTTTCATTGCTGATTTTCAATATACATTATGACATTTTAAAAGTGTTGTGAATGGATGTACAGACTACAGGATACATTTAATGGTACTCCAATCTTTGAATAATTAAAACTAATGACAGTGTTTTATTTTTAGTTGTAGACATGTTACATAACTGCTCCTAACTCATTTCATCCACTCTCTAATTAGCCTGTCCTTTATTTTTCTGCTGCCAGCCAGAAGAAAGGATTCCTAAGAATCCTTTATCTACACAGATGCTACTGCTCCTTCTGACCCACTAAAAACTATCTTCGTCCATATTTGTACCAAATTCTGACTCTCATGGGAAAGGAGGTTAGATTCAGATGCCTGAAGTGTGTGCTATCACTGACAGGGGTTGCTGTAGCGGCAGTCAATACGACCAGACAGGCTATAAACTTCTGTGGCTCAGAAGCTGCTTTAAAGTCTGGTGTAATAATGCAAACCTACTGAGATTTCAAGAAGTTAATCTTTGTGACTTGTTTAGCTGGCCTTGCTGTTGAAACAGTAACCATTTTCAGAGATTCAAGAAAGCAGTTAATGGAGTTATGCGCTTCATTTTTTCCAATTTTAATTCAACATCACATAGGACAGACTCCTACGCAGCTTTTTGGATTAGAGAGACCCTTCTGCTTTATGCAAAACAGGTGGATATGCAAGGACACTCATTTACTTCAGGTTTATTAAGATATTTCTTGCTACCACCCATATACTAGGCCTAAAATTAACTCCGATTTTACTCCTGTGCTACTTAATTTGTGTACAACATCTGAACACACATTGAGAAGACACTGGATCATCAAGGCTGTTGTCTTCCCCTGATTTTTTCCCAAAAGTCAAAGAAAACTCAAGTTTCAGTTTCTTTCTTTCTTTGTTAATATCTGATATAATTGCTTTACAAGAGAAAATGGATTCACACTGTTCGTTGTGTGGTTTGAAGCCAATGAACAAACGCACAGTAAATTTACCAGAAGGTTAAGAATCAATGTACAAACAACAAAAAGAACAGGTATGAATTTTTTTTCCTCCTCTTCTAAGGGGTTTTTTGGGAGACAAACTTTTCAGCTTAGGACAAGTCTCGACTGTACATTTTACCCACATCTTGGTAAATAGAGATTGGTGTTGATGTTTTTGTCTACCAGTCAGTTCTAGACCCTCAAAAAGGATGTATTTTTACTTTGTTTTGTTTGATTACTTATTAATTGCATGAAATTACAGTCAAAATTCCATTAAATACCCATTGGTTTAAGAAACAAATTTGAATACAACTAGTGTGTAATGAAACAGCAAATACTTCTCTCAAGCTTCTACAACTCTTATTGAAACCTTGGTTTTCATTAGAGAATAGTCTACAAAATCACTACAGCTTATGAAGTAGATTAGACAAGTAAATTTAAAACTACGATTCTGAGACTCCTATTCACCTTCTAACTTGGGGATGACTTAAACTACAGAAGAGATTATCTTGTTTTAATATTCTTACCTATGTACATTTTTTGCAGCTATCTCTGCCTAAGATACTCCTCAGAATTGAAAGGGCAGACCACCAATGCATCACACTGCCCTGAGAATGATTAAAAACTTACATTCTCTACACAATTATATACTAACAACTATATTTTTAAAAACAGCTAAGGAATACAGGCGGTGAATGATCAGACCACCAGTAAGAAATACCATCTATTTATCCATAGATAAAGATACAATGCTCTATTGAATTTCATACTAAAAAACCTACTTGTCTTTATGAGCTGTAACTTAACAGCTCACAGCTAGATTGAAATTTACAAGCTATATTCTAAGTGACAAATGAGACTTTTGAAATTGAAAGGTGTTAGGAATTGAAAAGTGATAGAATATTCTTTAGCAAAACCTAAAACTGAAAGCACAGTTTACAAATCCTGTACAATGTTCAGAAGATTGCTAAAACTGAACAACGTATTGCAATATAAGCTTATATAATGCACTACTGGATTGTTAAGTTTTGCAATCTCAGTCAGTTCAGCTGAAAAACAGGGCTCTCCGTTAAATAAACAGGTGGCTTTCAGAGCCATCTAAGTGTATTCAAACTTCTAGAATAAAAAAAATCCCAGCATACAAGTGATGGGAAATTAATAAATGTATGAAAGCAACTCTAAAGAAGTGGTAATATCAGTAAACATGGCTTTCCTCCCAGCCATACTGTATACTGCTCTTTGTGAAAATACTAACAAAGTTAGTCAAGTCTAGAAGTTTGTAAGTCTTGGCATCAGTGCATTTTGCTAAGTTTAGCAATGATGTCTGGCAAAAAGTGTATATAAGTCTCAATTTCTCTACCATGCAGTTCTACCAATAGACAAATTGTGGTAGTAGTATTGGACACCAAAGTTACACTGATACAATGGGTCCTTAATTTAGTAATAGCAATTTCCTCAGCAGAATGCAGGAATTCATTAGATATGCCCTGAATGTCTTTGGCACCTGTGATTCTGATAGGCAACATCAGCTTCATCATTGGACGTTCGTAACAGAGGAAAGTGCTGGCACTGACCATCCTAATAATGTGATATAAGAGGTGTGAAGCTCACAGCAGAAAGCAGTGGTGCTGACACCACATGTTGGGCCCTTGTCATTTGACATTAATATTACAGGTAGTTCTTGGTAACAAATGAACTTGCTGCAAACCAGTCTGCAAACACTTAGAAATTCCTACTAATGAAAAGAATTGAAGTGTGAGAAACTGTACCCACGTTTACTACATTGATTCCACATTAGAAAGTACCTAGAAATCAAATATTGTATGTGTCTTACACAAGGATTAGTTCTTGGATGAAGTCTCCCAACAGACAAGCAAATCTACATATGCTGTCTATGCTACCAACAACGAAATAACGAAGTGTGAAATATACCCAAGGGACATAAAGATTGCTCCCTCCTTGCTGCCTGTGGAGAAGGGGAAAGAGCTCAGATAATTGGATCAGAGCACATCCCTGTTCAATATCAAAGGATGATGTCATGATACAATGGTAAAACTTCATGCATTCCCCTAAGAACATACTTCTAAAGCAATTTTCATACAGAGTCCACTAAAGAAGACAAAGAGGTTTCCAGCTGCTAGCTCTTGATAATTCTGAGATGCAATAGCATATAAACAGAATATTTAATGACTAGAAAACTAATGCTACTTTAGATAGGAAGTTTCTAAAATATATATCATTTTTCCTTCTAGGGCCTTTTCAGATGGACTGATATAAAGCAGGTCTCTTTTACAGTTGAAAGGGTACGATAAATAGCATCGTATAATTTTAAAATGGTGTACACAACATTTCAAAAGTAAATTTTCTATTGAAGACACAGCAGATCCAGAAGACATGATAATATGCTGTTGCATAAAAGTTTTATTGGTACTCATAACTCACTTGCGATTTCATTGTGCTCGTGGTCATTCTGAGCTTAACCTGCTTCGTATTTTATTCCACATCATTTTATATATTTTATATTCATAAGCATATAAATGCATCCATGTCTATGTCCAACCCTCCCCCCACCAATCTCCACGTCTGACAGATCATCATCTGTCAGTTTAAAGATGGGACAAGCACAGCTCCTAATTTTTGCAGGATATAATGGCAATCAAAGATATTACAGCATATCAGCAGATGCACTGACCTACATTAGTAAGGATTTTCTAACATATCAATACCTCACCTGTGTATCTCAGTTTGGGTGGTAAAAATCAGTGAAATAATTTAATGCCATGAGTTTGCATTTTGAATGAAAACAGGGGAATGGCTGTGGTTACAAATAAGTATTTTTATCTACCATTTCAGAATGCAGCTCGGAAGCAGACACATAGAAGGCCCACTCAGTTTTAGAAAAGGAGTTCACATTTACAACTCACTCATTACTCTTTCTTTAAGCCCAACATAGGTAACTGGGGTGTGATCATCCCTCTGTACTCAGCTCTGGTGAGGCTGCACCTCGAGTACTGTGTTCAGTTTTGAGCCCCTCGACAATGAAAAAAACGTTGAGGCCCTGGAACGTGTACAGAAAAGGGCAACAAAGCTGGCAAGGAGTCTGGAACACACATCTTACAGGGAGGGGCTGAGGGAGCTGGGATTGGTTAGTCTGAAGAAGACTCTGGGGAGTCTTCTCTGGGGAGGCCATATCACACTCTTCAATTACCTGAAAAGAGTTTGTGGTGAGGTAGGTGTCTGCCTCTTCTCCCATGCAAGTAGCAATAGGACTAGAGGGAATGGCATCCCGTTGCACAAGGGGAGGTTCAGGCTAGATGTTATGAACAATTTCTCTGAAAAGGTGGTCAGGCATTGGAATGGGCTTTCCAGGGAGGTGGCTGAATCACCATTCTGGATGCTCTGAAGTTTTTCAAGAAATGTTTGGATATTGTACTAAGGGACATGGTTTGGTGGGGAAATATTGGTAAAGGTGGACACTGGAACTGTATGATCTTGGAAGTCATCTCCAAAGTATGTGATTCTATGATTCTATTTCTTTAAGTGCAACACAGACAACTGGGGTTCCCTGAAGATATTGGTCTCTCCCCAGTTCAGCCCCATATACCAGAAGCAGCGAGGTTTTACAGTGCTTCCACTGCACTGGTCATAAATAGAGACTGAAGTGGGTGCAAAAGCCATAAAACAAGGTTTGAGGGACAGACAGGCTACTGAGATCCAGCTAGAATGGTTAAAGCCAATGGACAGCGTGCCAGTAGTGTTCCACCATTGCTTTTGCTCATTTTTATTAGTTACAAGCAGAAAGGTATGATACAATGAATAGGCAATTATTATCAGAGTTCTTTTGTGTTTCTGGAGTTCTACTGAAATCCTCCTTGACTTCAGGAGAAGCTTTACTACAAGGGCAACAGTATACTGGAATGGAGCACTTCTTGTAGTACTAAACAATATCATAATTGTTAATTCAGCTATTATCAACCACTAGTGAATTTCTTAAGCCTCTAATGACAATGTGGATTACTAGCAGGAAAAACAGATACTGTACAACAATAATACTTAACAATATCTAATAATGTTTATAACAAGCTTTATAGAAAATGAAGCAATATGTGCATGTGTGTGTATTTTTATATTAGTACACTTTTTAAAATAAAAGGATCAAAAGGTCCTGTATAAGCATTCTCTAACTCTCCAAAGACCTTTTCAGAAGCCTGTTATATTCATTTCACAGAAAAGAAATCAGACCTATGGAAAGGATGTGCAACCATTAGATTGCACAATGTGTCTGTTAAAAAAAGAAAAAAGAAAAAAGGGACTGGAACCAAGTGATCCAGCTTCATCTCCATATCCCATTGGACTTTTAGTTGTGTGTCCTTCTGTGTACAATGTTTTCCAAACTATAAATAATGAAAGAATGCATATTTGGTCAAGTTTATCTGTAATGTAACAAAAGGAAATAAATTTATCTGCTCTGGAGTCCATAGGTATGAATTTGTGTAATTCTATGAAGTACACTAAAAACATCCTTACTGTTCTTTTCTCTGCGTAAATGACATGGCATATTATGGACCTACTTTGGACATTTTAACAAATAAAAATTTTTAAAAATCTCTTTTTTTTTTTTTTTTTTTAAGTTACATCTTTTCTCTCTTTTTAAAGGATACTTGCTACTCAGAGTGGCCAACTATGTACTTTGACTAATAAGAATGTTCATACATTCTGATCTATTACAGTCTAGCAACTGTTCCTTTACTTAAACACATTCTCAGCAAATGCCTTTCCTTGAGTTTCAAGCTGACCAGTGCAAACAATGATGGCAGCTGACCCCATTTATAGTAACAGCAGCATAAAAGTCTGACTTTTACTGCCTGGGGTCTAAGTACAAATACAGGCATCCAGCAGGCCAAGTTCTGGCCTAAGAAAAAAACAACGAAAACCCCTCCGTATTCATTTCACTGATATGGTAGGATAATTACACAGAATTAGAAGCTCAATGAATGGAATATCTTTGATATCAAAATGATAACATTTTTTCAGTATAACAGCTACAAATGAGTACAAAAGAATGAAAAAAAGCTAGTGTGGACAAGAATTAAGAGAAGAAATAATCCTCATCAATTTCATCATGTCTACTCTATTAATTCTCAAAAAATGATACTGAAAATGTTTATATATTTACTCCTAACTTCTACATAATTTTTCCTATCACTTTGGATTTTACTCTTCTGTGACAACTTTTTTTTAAAACTTGATTTTTTTTCTCTTCCTTTCTTTGCTTTTCTCTTTTTTTCTACTGTCCTATTCATAGACTTCCCTTTCTCACAGTTTTTTTCTGAACTCAAGAGTGCAAAAACTTCAAGGCTATAAAAAACAGTTACACTGTTTAAAAGAGAAGAGTGCTGTTGTGAGGGCAAAACCTGCAAAAAAGAGGAAAGGAGGAGAATCAAAGCCACATTAAATTTTACCTTCTTCTTTCTGTTTTTTAAAGTACATCTGAGAAGTCAGACAGGCAGATTTTTATGGATTTTTCCACTTGTTTGCTTAGGAGATCTGAACATTGCTCAGTCTCACTATTTATCAATTAATCTAGCATGCAGCCTCAAAGGAAAAAAGTAGACCTGTATTAAAAATTCATCCATCAAAAATTCATCAAAGGCTTCAGCATTTTAACTCATGAACCTTTGAACACCTGCATACTTGTCAGATCTGTGGTCATAGTTAACTGGAATCTATAGTTACTACAGTAGCCATACTTGCTCTGACATGAGCTGCGTGGGGAGACTTTCAGGTGAAAGTGCAGTATATAATCTAGTGAGTCACGCTGCTTTCTCAAACTGCTCTTTTCAACAGATAGGGGATATCTGGCATCTGACTAAGTTCAAAGTCAGTGAAATAAGACTCTGCAAAACACTTTTTGGGGCATTCATTTTTGTACATATCATAAACATTGCGATTCTCATAGGGCAAAACATTTGCCAAAAATGTAAACAAAACTATTATCTGACATAAATATAAATGGCATAATCCACAAATAGGAGTCATTTAATGCTTTCCAAGAAAAATTAATGATTTCAGGAGAAATTCCTTTAACGTATGAAGAAAGCTGTATAGCACACACTGGAAGTTAAAGCTGGAACCTTCAAGTTCAAGGTAAAAATTCTGCTGCTTAACTAATGCACTGCTCATAGCTGTCATCATTAATTTATGTTAGCCTCTGTAAACATCAAGAGTATAATAGGCCAATTTCACAACTAAATATAGATGCACATTTTGCCCTTATATAAATGGCAGATTGCTGCTGTAGATCATCACTGCAGCTACACGTCAGTAAAGATGCACTGTTTGATGGTCTGATGCTCACACAATATATAAAACCAGTTGTAATGGTTGTTTGGAAGCAAAGTGTAACACAGCAGCAAAATTTCATTTGTTCCACAAACTCAGGATATATTAAGCTTGGCTGACAAAGTCTGTTTGATGTGCTAAATCAGTTTGACCTTCATTTTTTGCTTTATATTTCTCATTTAACACATGAAATGATCATTATTTTTTCAATATATAGGAAAATATCACAGAACTAGTTTCTATTAAAAAGCCTCCTTTCCTTGTCAATAGTAACAAAAAAAAAATAAATAAAAAAAAAAAAAAAATTCCAGATGTTTTAAAAAAAATCACTCTAAGAATAATATGCAACTCATTAAAAATAATACCTATATCAACGCTAGCTTTTTAAAATATATATAAAATTTGATATCAAAAATCATGGTTATATTGTGGGAATTGTGGTTTCTAAAATAGACTTATTTTATTTTCAATGGGAAAAATTCGCTTAAATGTTTTTGGTTGTTTTTTTTGGTTGTTTTTTTTTTTTTTGTTTTGTTTTGTTTGTTTGTTTGTTTGTTTGGGAGGGAAAGGTTTATGTTTGAACTAATCACTAAATTGAATATTTTATCTCCATCACCATATTTGTTACATTTAAATTTCAAGATTTACTTCCAGAGCAAGTCATTAGAATGCAATTGGAAGAATCTGGCAGCTTTTTCAGGATTACATACTAACCATCCCACTCAATCTTCTAAAACTAACTTGCATTTTGATCTAGCAACAATTAAGTGAGCTGTGACACACCAGTTAAAACTCAAACTCTGCAGCCACAATACTTTCATCTATTTTTTTTTCCTTATGTTGAACTAAGCTATTGCATGAGAACAAAAACTGCAGTTCTATCAAGCAATTTTGCAGTGCCCAGTAAATAGCACTTTACCTTGGAGCAACTTGTACATTTCACACCTTAAATTTCTATTTACCAAACCAGCTAATCACTTCACAATTGAACTTCTCAGAACAAAAAATTATCAATTAAAGTGGTTGAAACTCCTGCAAATTATCAGTTAGGAATGAAGTAATTGCTTTCATCAGGGCAGAAAAGCCCGCCAGAACAGAAATGTCACTTCAGATTAGTGTTCTCACTCCTGAAGCTATGGATGACACAGCTGATATAAGACTAAATGCCAAGACCAATCAATTGCTTTTGTGGCTCTGTTCTGAGCTGCTGTAAAAGGGGCCATTTTCTAGGATCTACTCTTCATTATAGTAAATGCTATCTCCTTGGTAACATAATTCCATTTCTCATAAATTCCGTCTGAGAGCATTGTCCTAACAATAGATGTTTGTGGAAAAGAATGCTGTTGGTTTAATGCAAAGAAATTAAGTGTGAACGGCTGTCAAAGTACTATAGTTTGCTTGTTCTTAAACAGAAATTGAAGTCTTTACACTAGAAAAAAAGAGCAGAAAATACTTTGGCGGAAATGAATGTTCTGAACAAGTGTAATATATTGCATTTGGAAGTGCTGTGCTTCTGATTGAAAGTGCAGACTTTTTTTTGTACACATATATTCTGTCACTGGTGGGCACAGTAGTCTCTAGCGAAGTCTTCTCTGTTAAAGAGAAGTAGATAAATACTCCACTTATTTCACAGCAGTGCAGTTAGGAAACGTGAAACTGCTGAAGAAAACATGGTCTCATTATCATATGACATGCTATTTGTTAGAAGGCTCATCTGTGTGTAAAAGCTGCCTTTGAACTGAGCCCTTACTGGAAATATCAGTATTTCAATTTGTATTGTTCAGCTTCCTAAAATACTAAGGATCTGAGTTATGGTCTCCAATTAAAAGGATATCTGAGAAGCTAATTTGGTGGAACAGCAGCAATTTCCTGCATTGCTCTCCTCATGACTGAAGTTCAGAAACAAATTCAAGATTACAGATTTTTATTCAAAACAGGATGAAAAGTATTCCTCCCTCAATGAGCATAAGCAATTCCAATTAACAACAACAAGAGTTATTTGACAGGAGAATATATTACAAAATACGCAAAGAAGTAATTAATTCAGCATCAAGATGAAAAGTGCAATTTTACTACAGCATTTCAATGGGTAACCAAAGAAAGATCACAGGTACACTCTCACCAGGATTATGAATGTAGGCCTGAATGCTGGCAACCTCACAAATATGTGAAAAACACTATCTATTATGGGATGTGGGGAAAGCAGCAGGACAAAAGAGACAATATTGCATAGCACCTCCACCTGCTAGAAGAAAAAGTAGTACTTTTAATTGCAAATCTAGATAGTTTTAGCCCAGATGCTCCAGATGTGCTCTCATACCTGATATTAAACTTTATATAACATAATGCAATATAAATATGAGCCTTGCAAGCTGCAGTAAGTAGAAGTTACTACACAAATAAATCACCCTAAGAAATGAATAAACAGAATCCAAATGTCCAGTTTAATCCCTTAGTATGATCTTTTAGATGTGCTCCAGATTAGAAGATTTTGATTCTGGTTCTGAAAGTAATATTTTAAAGAATGAGTAAAAATCTGTTATTTTCCTCACCTATGTCAGAACTATCGCATTCTTTTTCCCTGAAATGCTCATATCAGCCTGTGGGCCATATTTTCCAAAACGTTAGGCTGAACGAGTCTCTGGACAGCATGATCTACCTGTAGATGTCCCTGTTCTGCATGGAAGTTGTAGTAGATGACCTTTAAGGGTCCTTTCCAACTCCAACAATTATACGATTCTATGATTATTTTACCTTTGGTAGCTCTGACATAAACATCTGGCAAAGTGTTGTTTGGCATAAACTGCATCTATGCTAGGCAGTTTGGCTATATCATGAAATTTCACTAATATAGAAAGGCGTAAGAGCACAATGGTGCATTCAGACATCCCATGTTTGCTCTTTACAGATGACCTAAATAGGGATTTTGTTAGAGTTGGCTGTGCACTCTGTAACTACTTGCTCCAAGTTAGTCCCCAGAGCCAGGAAAAAAAGGCAAGAATACAAACCTTTCTCTTTCACTGCTGTCACATAAATAATTTCTGTATGGCATGTTCTCAATTACTATAATATCAAGATCTATTCTGAAGGAAATAATATGCTTTATTTCCCTACCCCCTCTTACAATTATCATCCTCATCATCTCGCAATTCCCTCTTTGCCATCTGAACATTGTGCTTATACTGAAGATACACAAAGTGGTACTTACAAATTAGAGTATTAACAAGAACTTTTATGAAGAATCTTTGGACGGAAAAGGATACACTGGCACTCCAATCCAGAGGAGCTATTGCATTTTATAGACACATTACTGAACAGTCTTAACACCGACAACACTATAGCTCAAACACAATAGACTCAAAGATAATCTACATCAGCAAAGTCACCATTGACTCCTCTACATTTTGTTTCTATTTTTTATTTTTAACCTGGTACTGAAGCTACCTAGCTAAAACAGCACGTTTACAAAAAATGCAACAACCACTCTGGGCTGTTGGGCAGATGCACCTATGCATACTCAAAACTCAGAAGTACACGCAATACTTTGCCTTTGCAAACTTAGGAAGATCCTGATGCCAATTCTCCAGAAGCTCATTTTCCTAGCAACATAAGCTTCCCTCTCCAAGGTGCAGCATTAGCTGTTGAACCATCATTTTGACACAGAATAAGTGAGCAGCAAGGCCTTTCAATTCCACACTTCTGGCACGAATCCTGAGCAGTTAAGAGTGAATTAATTTCAGCAGAGCACAAGGCAGCAAAGCTTTCACAAGTAGATGTCTCTTTCATACAAAACCAGTGAAATAACTTATACTACTTCCTGTATATTCCAGAGTAGCCTACAGTTTATATGGAGTTCCCTTGAAAGGAAGGTATTCACTTTTTGCTCACCCCTCTGAGAGAACTGGCAGCTCTATAACCACCCTGCAAATATTCATGAAAGCATAAATTGGAGGAGGTTAGGGTCGGATTCTGTCCTTCAATTTTTTGGACACTCATCTGTTATTTCAAGTCAAAACTGAAGGCTGAGATATCATTAGTAGGGTTGGAGCAAGGTATAAAGTTTTAAGAACAGAAATAGGCAACTGTATAGGTTTGGATACAAAATAAAGTCTTGACTTCAGAAAAAAAAAAAAAAAATCTATAATTCTTCCATAAATCAGCATTAACATGCATTTTCCTAGGCTAGCTTCCCACATCCTACTTGCTTCTTGAGGGAAATATTCTATACTTATATCTCTTTATTTCCTATGGAATATGAAAGACATGCCAAATACAGCAGAATCTTACAATCAATTTAGCAAGAGGAAATAATTCTCCAAAATTTAAATAGACTGTCAAAGCAATCATATGGAAATGCTTGTGTTCCAACTAGCACACAGCTGGCATTACAATTTACAGACTAGTAGAAAAAAAAAGGCTTCATGAAGCAATGTTATAGTGTACAATACTCCTCAAGTCTCTCCTCGGTTCTAGTAATAAACTTCCACTTTTCATGAATGACAAAAAGCCAGTTAAAGAGATTCCTTTGCCCATTAAACAAAAGAAATTCCAAATATCTGCTACTTTCTTCCTATCTGGGTAATCATGGGCCATGATCATGTCACCCTTTAACCTTTCCTTTGATAAGACACTTGATTTACTAAACAAATTCAATCACTGTGTGTTTTTACTCACCAATCTAGTAATCTCTTTCTTCAACATAAAATCAGGTAAAAAAATTTAAACTATAGTAACAGTAGCAATCTTCAGTAGGTAACATCATTTCCCAAATTCAATACTTCAATTCATGTATTTAAAGATTATTTTAGTCTGCATCTGAAACAGCAACACGCTGAGTTACAGTGCTGTGCTACTCATTAGAAAACTTGCCCACTGATGGTATTTATGTTTCAGAAAAGGAAACAGATCTGGTTAAGTAGCATAGTAATAGAAATGAGAAAAAACACATTATTTTGTTAACTTCAGAAATCAACATCTTGGTTTCTACAAGGCATCTAGACCTATCTCAGTCTCATTTGGACTGTTCTCTGTTTCTCATTCTTCATTATATTTCTGAGGTGAAATAAAGGTAAAGTGATCACTTGCTGTGGATAAACCCAGGCAAAGGTTTCTTTCACATCACAGAGTTCTTGATAGGATTAAAATGACAGAACTCAGAAATAAGATGAGACAGCCTGTAAAACTTTTTCATTTCCCTCAGCATGACGTAGGCATTTTTTGCTGCTGAATGGACTGGAATTCCTCAGAGAGGGAAAGACTCCCATGTATCCTAGCCCAGACTACTTAGATCAGTCAGACTGTCACCTATTCAGAATCGTTCCATCAAACATGCATAATAATAAAGAAAAAACATTAAAAACATGAGAATAAAGACAATTTTATTCCCTTCCTACTCAGTAATGGCACGAGGCTTTAAAACTATTCTGTTTTTGAACTCATCCACCTGGGATGAACATTACTTCTCCTAACCTTCTTGCCATCTTCCCTAGTGCTCTGACTGCCACAGGACACCATAAATGCAAGGCTGACCTGTGAAAGTGAACAGGGATGTAGAGTATTTAAGAGCACAAGCATGAATCACTGAGGGCACACGGTATAATTCGTCACAGATGGGATGTTGATAGAATATGATTATTCCTCAAAAGCTTTCAGATTTCTCTTATCCAAACTATTGCTACGGTTCAACATGGACAGTACATTCAGGCCACAGAAATACTGATAGTAGTGCTTTTCATGTTCTCCATTTCAAGTCCTCACCAAACCAACAGACACACATACTAAGTTAGTCCGTGCCATTAAATATTCCTATGGTCATAGTTTTAATGAAACTTTTGAGAGCTCCCAAAAGCCGTTATTCACAAAAGTCTTCAAATCACATGGAATAATTAAAATAGCATTTTCAGAATCACATAATGCCACAATAATCCTTCTCCTAGAGAAATGAAGCCCCAGAAGCTGTGTTTGAAAATGCCACCTCACACTATTTAAAACCTGTCATCAGCGTTACGAGCTGAGACAAGCAAACAAGAAATACCTTAGAGTTAAGAGGAAGTAAATCCAATATGCCCATGTGTAAGAGATTATTCTGTTAATGTCTGTGTCTCAAAGCTTGCTGGGGACACAGATGGACTTGTTCAAGTCCAGACAAGTCCCGAGCAAGGCTTGTGAAATCCTTTGTCTGAAGGACACAGATGAACAAGTCCAGGCAAATCCTGGGCAAAGGTGGTGAGATCCTTTGTCTGGGGGATGCAGATGGGCAAGGCCAGGGGCAACAAGAGCGAGATGAGCTGCAGCTAAATAGCTGTGAAGTGCTCCTTTGTGTGGACCTATCTCAGGATGATGGCCATCTCAAGGGGTACTCAACGACTCTTGCTCAAGGCCCATCCTTGTCACGTAGGCAGGAGAACAAGGAGGGTAAAAGAGGAACTGAAAACCATGAGGATAGGTTTTCTGGCAACAGATTCCTCATGAAGAAGAGGGATTCCTGACGATTGAGGTAATTCCTGCATGCTGTCGACCGCTGCTGCTGCTTCAAGGATTGGCTCCGCGACTTCCTCATCTACCTGCTTGCTGCCCAAGGCCGGCCACCCTGCTGCTCCTCGCCCCCCCCCCCCCCCCCCCCCCCCCCCCCCCGGCCTCGGACCTTCAAACGCCGTGCAACAGGACCGCTGCTGGATCCTGCTAGTGACTATCCCCGCTTTACACAACTCTTGCTTCTTTCCCATCTTTTCTATCGCCCTCCTTCCCTTCCCCGTCTCCCTGATTAGGTTTTGTAATAAACTGGGCGGAACAACATATGAACCATTGTTTCTTAATCTCACGCTGGGTATACAGATATTAAAAGAACCTCATCTCCCTCCTATAAATTGGAGCAAGACACCATGAACAGTGTGTATTAATTTTGAAACTGGCCTGTTGATAGATCTACATACTCATGAAATGGGGGAAGAGATGCAATGACTCTTAGATTCCTAGCAGTAGTACTGAGCTATCTCTAAAACTAGCAATTGTATTACAGGTTTGAAAGTGGGGGTGTAGTGATAGGAAAGAAAGAGGAAAAGGAGGAATGATCACAAAGAGCTATTATTTGTGACGAGCTCCGCACAAGACAGATGAAATGTGAGCTTCAGTATTCAAAATAGAAAGGATACAATCGTATGTCTGGTTAACTTACAGGAAATAGTTCCAGAGACAATTTTATACTAACTACAGTGATTTGAGCAATTTTTAAAAATAATACCAGCCAATTTCTCTCCATTATACTCTGCTGGCAGAAAATAAAACATTTTTCTTTGAAATGATTGCCTCTGGTTTTGTTAAATCATGTAGCCTGTCAACATGTGGTCACCAGTTTTACATGATCTTTCTGCCTCTCTGGAAAAGAATGAATTTGCAGTCTACTCTCTGATATAGATGCATAATCTGGCATCAGTTAAAGTTCTTGTTATTACTAAAAAAAAAAAAAAAAAAAAACAAAAAACAGGTAAGCAACTGTAATATTGTGATACGGAAAAATGTCAAAGCCAGAAGAATACATTTTCAATTCAAATACAACAAGATTTTTTATTTTATTAAATGCTAGTGCTGGCATCTACTACCACTGAAAAATTAAGAATGGAAAAAAATATAAATGGAGTCTAATTCCATCACCAGATGTGCCTGCCCAACTCACTCCACTGATTTCTTAGGACAACACGAACCCTTTGTATTAAGTGATTTCATAAGAGTAAATATTTGAAAAACAAAATGAGAAAAATTTATGGAATCCTTCTTTTGGTACACAGTTGTTTCAGCAAGCTCACAGCAGCTGAACAAATTAAATCTCCAACCTTTTGCTGTCAAGTGGGAATCATGTACTAATAATCCTATAATGGTTTGATTGGAATATGTGCCCATCTCAACAGTGTGACTAAACGTCTGGGAAAAAGCAAATGGAGAACAAAACCCCAGAAAGATAAAAACACTAAATTTGACTTTAACAAACATGTTGAATTAACCTTTATGAGATGCTCCATTTTTGTGAGAGTATTTGCCTACTAAGAGTACCCTTTTTACATCAGTTTTCAAGCTTACTGTTTTTTCCAAACTTCTTTGTATACTGGGTATAGCATACCTCACCTCCTTTCATTTCTGGTCAGGAATTAAGATATGCACAGTTTTTATAATTAAGTCATGCCTGGTGAAAACACTAGTTGCTGTGATTTCTACATAGATAGCTATTATTTGTATTCTTAGGAATGTCTTCATCAAAAACATGATGGGAAAAATCATGCTCTTAAAAGCAAGGGAGACAAAGCAGGTGAAGTGTTCCCCATAGTGGAGAGTCAGTGCATCTGTGTGTGATGCTTAATGCCTTCCAGACACTGGAGGAGTTCTCAGAGCAACGGAGTTTACAACTAATCCTTAATAGAGTGTAAATAGTAATTCCCGAACCACTAGACCACTGACAGATCCTAAGACCTGACAAAATGCAATCTTGATTACTGTGCTCATATGACTTGTGGCAGGGCTACTGAAGATAGCCCATTTATACCAATCCTGTTTTTGACCATCTCTTCTAGAAGAATCAGAGGTCAGGATTCTCATAATTGCCTCCAGCACCCCAAGAATCCAGCCATCAATGCTGGAATTTTAGTCAAGAAATTTTTTTTGCTGTCTAGTTTCTATTTCAAATGCCCCCTAAAATAAAAAAACCTTAGACTCTTCTGTTAGTGGCCGATATAAATGAATGCATTAGGCTGATGTACAAGAAGACTAATCATTTGGAGAAGAACTGAACAGTAAAAAGTAGTGACTGGGTAAAAATAACCAGCAAGTTAAATCAAGGTAGAAGTTTTCAGGTTACTTCAAGATTCCTATAGAACCACAGCCTTTGAAAATGAATTCCAACTTTAAAATGAAAATGAATATGCCAACTTTAAAAGTCTTATTTAAAATATTTTATGAGTTCAGTTTACATTAAAGTTTCAAATAAAATAGCGTGGATGCTTTGTGCGGCCATCTGCTACCCTCATCAAGTGTCTCTAGTGACGAAAATGAGGATTCTAGTAGTTTTACTATGGAGATAATTGAAGCCTTTCTAAGAATAATTTCTATTCAGTTCTTCAGAGCCAAATTTTGCCCTTAGATCTGCACTCAATCTTGTAATATCAGAATGTGGCTCTTGTTTAAGCAGATAGCAGGCTCTCAGTATAAAACATGAGCTGGTAGTATTGTTTCATCCTTTTGCAGTGATTATATAATTTGTATTATACATTTCGGCAGATTATTCTAGAGTCACACTGACCACATATATATTTAAACTGTATTAATACTACCTATATCAGAGGCTGACTGTCAGTGATCTGTGTGTCTAATGTGAGTTCTACTGTTCATTTCCTAGTGTAATTGAGAGCAATACACTTACTTGATCAACATCCTCACAATATTAACCTACTAAAAAAACTGTTTTGAGATTTGAAGTATGTGGTACATTTTCAAATCCTCACAGACTCCACACACTGCATACCTGCACACTTTAATTGACTGAAAGCACTTCATTCATTTAAATGACATTTTACAGAGATTTCTTGCAGAAATCAGAAGCTATGAATCAGGCCCACGCAGGATTAGCTTACACTGAACTCTGATGTATCTAAACTGCAGACCTGAAAACACATAAAAAAAGCATAGGCTTGTTGTTGAATAGAAGATACTTTCAAAAACTGAAGTACTCAAATCAACCTCATTGCTATGAGATGCTGCCTCCCACAGCTTTTCCTGCAGCTGCTGAAGCAATGCTCCCATGATCTGGGAAGGTTCCAAAAAGCTGCTTCCCTTTCTTTGCTAAGACTGCTTATCAGCTTTCTGACTGACCTCGTGTCACAGAAAATCATACTATATCATGATACAGTAAATAATTGCTATTTAGCTTCTCTCTCAGTAAATCTGAGGAAGTCTGACTCGATCTTAGGGAGCATTTCTTCAAGGATGTTCTTCCCCAGACATATAAAACAACTAAGGAAAATTAAAGGAAAGAGGAAAGAAAGTGTACTATCCTTTCCTGTTGGAGAGTTAAAGTCAAATAAGAGGTTAGGCCTGGCACCCACATCACCCTAGATCAGCTGGAAATTGCTAGTGCATAGGAAGCTCTCACCCAGTTCAGATTTGAAAGTACTGAGGCACATACAGAGTGAATGTACACACATACAAGGTGAAGCTCTATAGTAGCTTGTGATTCTCCGTACAACATTAGTAGAGAGAATATGTATGGATTTGGGGTTTTTTTGTTTGTTTTTCCCCTGGGGAAAAAAAAAAAAAAGGAAAAAGAAAGAGTAAAAAGAATAGAACAAAGCAAATGGAACAGATGTAGGAATTTAAATCAAAGCACAGACTGCATCCCCTTGACTTCACTGAAATACATTTAGCCCTTCACTTGAAACAGCTGGACACCAGTGAATACAGGTATCATTTCATATATTACTGCAAATATGTTATATTTGGGAGCTGTGTACAGAAATAAATAACAAGATTCTAGCCACACAAACACATTAAACTGGCAAAAGCTAACAATATAGCAGAAAGAAATAACTTCTCTGTCAATATGGATACTGTATTCCCACATCTCACCAACGCCTGCCTTAGCAATTGGTACGGTTAAAAGTAAGTGATTTTTAATAGGTTAGTTTACAGGTTCCTTGATACAGTTTATCACACAGATGTATAGACACCCATACAGGCAAGGGTAACACTGATTAAGCAAGAGCACATCTCTACACACTGCCAGATTAACATATTCATAAAGGAAAAGCGAGGATAGGAGCAAGTCAACATACTCAGCTGAAGCTGTCAGAACAATAAGAGTTGCCAGAATGTGACTGCCCACTTGGAGTGAGGCCAGAATTACCATTCCTTTAGAATTGCTTGCTTGGAAGTATGAAAAGTGCTAAACGTTAATAAACACAGTCAATCAAAATCTGAAATTCTCACTCAGTTCCATCAATAACTTAAGGCTGTGTTGAGGCAGTGGTTTGTTTTGGACTCTGCTGGAACTCAACTGTATACAAAAAAAAAAAAAAAAAAAAAAAAAAAAAAAAAAAAAAGATTTCAATATAATTGAGAACATATGTTTCTATATCTCTATTCAGTAGCTGATAGAAATAACACAGAGTGCCAATGATAACCATGGCAAATAAAACACTAGCCAACTTCCTGAACTGCATTCTAATAGAATCTGAGAAGAGCTAAGCCAGGTTCCTCAGGGCCTCCATTCATTTGATTTGTTTCCCTTCTTAGTGGGTTATAAGAAATGCATCAAAATTCACTTAATAATTACTTCTGTTTTTGAGGTTTAGAAACAGTCTGATGTTTTGAATGCTTTATTTCTAATATGCTACTCTAACACTTTCTTCACTTGAATGCTTTTCTTTACTTCATTGAAACATACAACAGTCTGTTTTAAACTAAAGTTTGACTAATGCCAAATCCAGTTTAAAAACATCTAGATGTTCCCTGAAATAACATTTTCATATGAGGCTGTTCCCAACTGGCAACATATCTGATCTGCCTGTCCTTGCCAACTGTTTACATATCTTTAAGCCATTAGAGTTCCTGATGATAAACCCAGCTTTTTATCATATTCTGTGACACTCTGACCTCCTTGGAGAACTGTAGAGTTGTAAGTTAATAAAAGTATTATTTTAAATCCATGCATTCAAGTATATTTTTTATTGTGATAGAACATAAAGTTCTATTTTAATATACAATAATTTATATTCAGTGCCAAATAATATAGTTATGATCTTATACCTATTTTCACAGTTTAGTAACTCTACTAACTTCAAATGAACTGCTCTTGGCAACATCAGTGTTATGTGATAATCCATCTCCATGCAACTTAAGTACAATCAGTGTTGAAAGTTCAGCCTTAACTTCCCTGTGCAGAGTCTGTCCCACTTCCAGAGGCAAGCACTGTGTTTTCTGCTCTGGCTCATATCAGGTGACTGGTAGACATTAATGCCAAAAATGCAGCTGGGGATTTTCACGACATCTGGTTTCCCGCAATACTCAATTTCTTCTAAACGTGCACATCTCTGAGTGCACATATCCAGAAATGCAAGCAGATTGTTTTTAAAGCATGACATACCACAATTAAGAATATCTGAAAAGCTCGGTTTGCAAGAAAACATACAAATTAAAATCCTAAATACCATGAATGTTCTGATCTCCTGCACTTTTTCCCTTTTATTTTTTACTGAAATTAGAAATTCTTTTCCCTATTTTGTATTGTATCTTACTGATACCACCTAACCAGAGAACAATATCAGACTCATCAGGTCTTTGTAATGACTTTGCTGGTTTCTGTGTGTGTCTTTCCATGACAAATAAAAGCATTACTACTTATTTTATTCACCCCAGCCCAGATACTGAAGGTACAAGCAAGAAAAGCCCATAACCTCAGAACAACTGCTTGGAAAAAAAAAAAAAAAAAAAAAAAAAGGCATAATCCACCCCTATTATTAGGCTTTCTAATTATATACATAAATTCCCTCTCTCTCAGTTACACATTTAGATATTAGGAAATGTTTCTACTATATGTTTAGTAGCCCTTTTGTAACAGGAGAATCCCTTTCTACAGATCACTGAGTTTTCCAGCCCTCAGGAGACATAAGTTCACTCAGCGGACAAGTAAAACTCTTTGCTACCCTCCTTTTAGTGTCTTTTAGACCTTTTACCTCCAAACAAATGCATTCTATGCAAGATGTATTTCTCATTACAAATGCTCATTATTAGGGTAGCTGGCTTCAGTCAAAGTGACTTTCTATGAGCACAGGCTAACTCTCTTGGTTATTTCAAGGTCTCTGTAATGAACCCTATTGTCCTCACATACTTCCCCCAGTTTTGCAAGCTCTGCTTTGACTTGCAGTCTGCAGGCTGGGGGAGATGCTTCAAGAAATGCTCTGTTCAAACAGAGGTAAAGTCTATGCTTTTAAGGAATCCTGCACACACTGACAATACACAGACTGGGCTCTGCTCCCTCCTATTTTGGGTTCTTATGAAGCTTACATTTTGGGTGGTATTGGTGCTGCTTTTCTGATCTCAAATGGCCACGTAGGCTTTGGATAGCGACAGTGTGTATTTGCCATTTGGCTCCAAGACCTTTAGAAGAGGTAAAGGGAAAATAATCTAATGGGAACGGCTCAGGCATCTCTGGCAGCACAGACAGGACATTATGGAAGCAAGGCACCTGAGTGCTTACAAGTGTGGATCAGAGGATAAATCAACTTGGGTGATATCATGGTAGGCTTTGCTACAGACCACCTGTCCAAGACAAGAAAGTAGATGATGCTTTCTTCTTCACAGATTTGGAAGATAAGCCTATGGTGTAAATCCTTTCAAAAACCACTCCTAAGCATGTGGAATACTTGGTAATTGGGAACAGCAAGCAAGGATTAGCAAGGACAAATAATGCCTGATCAACTCAACTGCCTTTTAGGAGAAGATGGGAAAGGGGCAGTGACACTGTTTACATTGCTACACGGCCTGACAGATAAAGGGCTGTCTGATACAAGTCCACAGTGGAGGAATATATGAATACCTTGTGAACCTATTTAGATTAATCCTTCTTGCCTCCTAACCTTGGACTAAGGGCATACCCCTCCCTAATCATTGGCAGTTTAAATTAAGAACAGATAAGGCAAGAGATAATACATGTGCCAATACGCCACTGTCACAAAAAGCGAATACAGTAACTATGAAATCAAGCAATAGTTGATGATTCTGTGAATAGTTTATTTTCCATTCTTTCACAATATGCGAATAGTAGTGATAATTTAAGAGCTCCAATTCGACACTATTTCAAAAGCTACATTTTATGACAGCAAAAAGCAGAGGCCATATGAGTAAGCTTTGCAGATGGTCCAAAAATGTTATTTAATTCTTCATCAGCTAGTAATAAACAGCTGCATTCTTGTCTTTTCTGCTTTTGTCTTATGTGCCACAATGTATAAGCTTATTTCATGAAAACTGAGAACATACAGAATATTCAAAATACATTGTACTGAAATTGTTACTTAATTGGAGATAACGCAAAATGACAAAAGAAGATTTACAAAATATGTAGAAAACTACAAGATGAAAATGAAAGAACTTGCAGTTTTTACAGCTCAATTTACTTGAATGGAAAAAAAAACACATAAGAACAAGATTAAAAGAAAAAAGAGTTTTCATATTCAGTGGCTTAGATTACATTTTACAGATGTTCTTTGAATTATTTTATAGCTGTCCTCATATAACTGATTTTTGAAAAATAGCCTCTCCTAATCTGAGAACTTTAAGCTTGTATATGCCTTAATAATTAGAATAGTTATATTACTACATCTTTACTAGGGCTCCCTGCTCTCACTCCCTCTCTGTAATTATAGCAAAGCCTACATTGGCAAAAGAGGGAGAAAAAAATAATTACATTTACTCCCTAAATGGAATAAATTATCTGACATCTTTTCTGGTACTATTCCATTTACTTTCCAGTTTTGCTGCTATAGAAGTATTTGTAAGGGCTAATACAATGTATTTTTCCCCCACAGCTTTAGCAAACACACTTATTCCAGCAGGGCATGCACCAGAAAATATTTGGTTACTTGGTGTCTCCAGCCAAACAACTGACACTACTTTTCTTCTGTTATTTCATTTCAAAGTAATACCTTTTCTTTCAAATACAAAGGGGTGATTTAGTAAAATGGTCCCAAAAATCAATAGCAGTGGTCACAAAGCACTATCAAACACTAATTCAAAGTATAATAAGCTATACATAAGTACAATTGTATTATCTGAAAAATGGAAGATGTTTCTACAGATCTTCCAAGCATACATTTTGAACAATTACGTGGTGAAATATGAAAAGAGAAAACGTGTGCAATAAACTTAGCAATATGACTTAAAGAAAAAAAAGTCAAAAATTTCAATTTTGTGCACTAGCCACCATTACTAAAACATGTATTTCTACTCACCCGCAAATCCGCATTTTTGGCTAGTTAACCGGCAGTTGAATTCACAGCTGGCAGTTAGGCAAACAATTACCTAATCTGCATGAGAACTGCTGAAGTTTAAACATTTGGATCTAGAGAGTACATTTCTCTGTTAGTATGAAGAATCACACGATCAGATTCTTCACCATTACCAACATTTTTAGCACAATCAGGCATTTTTTTCTTTTCCTTTTACTAAAAAGGAATGACTTCGATACTGAGCTATTTCAGTGAAATGGATTCTTACTAAAGAGAAAATCTAATTTTACTGAATTATACCATATCTTATTTCCATTGTCATAGAACTGTGAAAAATACAGGGTATTGTTTAACCTTTGTGTTGTTGTTATTGTTTTTCAAAGCAGGGACCCTCAGAATATAGTTAACACAAAAGAATTGGTCTGTTAAAGGTAAGAAATTTCTGTCTTCCAGACACTTTTATTTGTGTGGGGGGAGGGGGAAACTGATTGATTATTCTTGATATGCATAGGTGCAAAATATGTCCTTCTCCCTTGAGCACACATTGGCATCTGAAGCAGAACATGTGGAGGCAACAGCTTTTCAGGCATCAGAAATGACAGAAGAAGGAGCACAGGTAGACTGCTTGGATACAGTTCTTTGACCCATATTCAATTAATCCACGTGGTTTCTGTGCTTTAACCAACATTAGAGGCTGCACAGAAACTGTATGAGAGTTCATAGTACAGTTTCTTCCTTCTGGGAAACCATTAAAAAAAAAAAAGAACATTTTCACGTACACAGAAATCCATAACAGGACACTGTCTTCCAAACAACACACCAGGGCTTTGTCTCCACAGCAAGCAGACATGCAAATATATGAACACAGGCAGAGCAAAGTAAGCCACATCTATGTAGTGGCAGTGCCAGGGAGCACTGGGTCCACAGTAAGCTGCAGAGACAGTCAGTTGAGTAACGGAAATCATAGAAATCATAGAATCACAAGGTTGGAAATGACCTGCAAGATTATCTAGTCCAACTGCCCTCCCATTACCATTGCTACAACAAGCACTAACCCATCTCAAAGCTCCTCATCCAGACACCTTTTGAACACTGCCAGAGACAGAGACTCCACCACCACCAGGCACATTCCATTGCCTGACCACTCTCTGAGAGAAAAAGTTCTTCTTTATATCTAACCTAAACCTCCTCTGGTACAACTTGTGGCCATTTCTTATTTGCACATTAGGGCACATAGAATGCACTAAAATCCATGCTGCTACAGCTTGATAGCTTTTGGTTGAAATTAGTCTAGGTATGCCTTTGAATGCTATGCTCACACCTATAGGAGCCTGTGGTAAGCAGCTGGGAAATACAGTTCTGTTCAGCAACATGGTGTTGGTAAAATAAGTGTGCGTACCTATGTTCACAAACATATGCATATATAAGAGGTTTATTTGTTTATAACTTAGAAAGAAGAAAAACCACACTGCATTTTTTAATTTTGATGGGTGGTCTTAGGATCACTACAAGTGCTTACTTTTTCCGTACACATGGTTTACCTGAGTATATCCTGAAGTGGCTTAAATGGTAACAGCAAAACTTGGAATGGCAAGACGGCCTGCCCAGTACCATTTCACTTTCAGCTACCTACAGTACATAATTTTTAGGTGAAAAAGTGCACCTCAAGTGCAGCTGAACTGGTGCTCAATAGATTTCAAAGACTACACTCAGCAGAAGTTTTTCCACTTATTTTTCTGGTCTTGGAATAAATCCCACAATGGAGTTAAGGGGGCATTTACTCTGTCAGCTGCATATGCAAAATGTGTGAAAGAAACAATACTCAGACATTAGCGCTGCAAAAACATGTATCTTTTTGAGAACAACCTTTTTTATAAGAGAATTCAATTCACAAGACACTGACAACATACTGCTCACTGGTAAACTGGTAAAAAATTTCACAATTAAATAAAGAATAGAATTAAATACATTCTCCCTGACCTCCACACCCCACCCCTTTCCCTTGAAATACCCCACTTTGAGCAAAAGAATCATCAGGTTCATGGTGAATTCTGCTCAAAATAATAAGAAGTTAGTTATACAGATGGCCTAATCTTTAGAATGCTGCTGCTTGTGCAACTACAAACATTGGGACACAGAATCATAGAATCACTGAGTCCAATGGGACCCTTAAAGGTCACTAAGTCCAACTCTGTGGAATGAACAGGGATAGCACAGCTAGATCAGGTTGTTCAGAGTCCCATCCAGCCTGACTTTGAGTGTACCCAGGGGCGGCCATCCTCGATTTCTGAGCAATCTGTTCTAGTGCTTCAGTACCCTTACTGTAAAATACTTCTTTATATCCAATCCAAATCTCCCCTTTTTTGGTTTGAAACTATTTCCTCTTGTTCTGTCACCACAGACTCTTCTAAAGAGTCTGTCCCCTCCTTCTTGTAGCCCTCTTTTAGCATTGAAAGGCCACTACCAGTTCTTCCCAGAGCTTTCTCTGCTGCAGGCTGAACCCCCAGCTTTCTCAGCCTCTTCTCATAGGAAAGGTGTTCCAGTCCCTGAATCATTATTGTGCCCCTCTTCTGGATGCTCCCCTACAGGTCTCTGTCTTTCCCATTCTAAGGGCTTCACATCTGAAATCACTATGGGTGCTGCTGTGACCCAGGTGCAAGCTATTGCACTTGGATTTTTGAATCTCATGAAGTTTTCTTGGGCCCACTGCTTGAGCCTTTCTAGGACTATCTATATTTTCAGTTTACTAATTTCTGTTCTGGCTCCTTTCAGCAAATGTATTGCTTCAGGGCTCAATAACACGATATGTTTAAATACATAAATAAATATATAAATAATTAGAATTTCATAAGCAGAATACCAAGGTCAATGAAACTATTTATGTTTAAAGTTACCTACATGACTAAGAGCTTTTCTGGACCACAGCCCATATTAACTTTCACTTTATACGAAAACACTGAGTTTTTTTTAAATAAAATAGCAGACACCATCTTAAAGGCTACTGTGAATCATGTCAAAGTTCTTCTGGATTTGATACAGCCCTTACATCCCTCTTAACTAATCTCTCTGCTCAGAAGCTTACTGGAATCCTTTTCATATATTTTAAGTACACAGTACATCAGCAGCATACAACACCCTTTCTAGAAGGAATGTACAAAAAATGTCAGAGAATTTGCAGTAGAAGCCCAGTGTTTTGATGCCTTAAGTATTAATCAAGCATAATTCAAGGTATGAACCAGATCGCAGTTCTCCTCAACCTCTTATTTTGTTCAGGATTTTTGGAAGACCTTAAGGAAGGAGTGAATAAATCAGGGGAAAATTCCTATAAACAGAAGAGGAATCCAAGAACATAAAACACTATCAACATCATCCAATTTAATCTCTCAAGCTGATTGCAAAAAGATGTAGCAATATACATACTATTAATGTAAAGCATGAATATCTAAAGAAAGAAAATTCAGGATACACATAACTGCTAGCAACAATTAAAAAAATACCTCTCCCATTTCTTGTATAAAGAATATCTTTCAAAGCTGATGATACTCCTATCTTTAAAATGAATATTGAGAATTTGGTTATGTTTAGTCATAATGTGGAATTAAATTGGGCTACTTTGTTATTTATTCTAAATGGCATTTCACAGAACTGGTATTTAGATATTAATTCCTAATCCATAGTGAAAAATACTCTCAAGTGTAAATACGTTTCAACATTATTTTATGTCTTCATAATTTTAACTTTTCTGAAGACTGCTTACTTGCATTTTGTTTAAGAAAGCATGCAACATTCACATCTGTCCTTTGTAAGGAAGGCTTCTGGCTAGGGCTCTGCAACACCTGAAGCAAAGCAGCAGAGCTGGGTGCAAGACAGATGAGAGACCTTCCTGAAGGCCTACTTAGAGCTGATGATCATAGTGAATGACTGAAGAAGAAAATACAGCATCATTGTACTTCAACAACAAGATTGAGGGAGAGGTTAAAAAAAAAAAGAAAACAAAAAAGAAAACCAAAAAAACAGAAAAGGATAAGGAAGACAACAATAAAAATGAACGGACCACATTCTGATTCACATGTGAGCAGGATGGGAGAGATTTTTGCAACTTCTACCATGATGGATGTAAGATGACCCACAGACAGCTACTTGAAGAATCCTGTATACCACCTTATACATGACCACATTAAGCATAACTGACACATCTATGAATTTCAACCACACGTTATTATTTCAGTACCTGGCGAAACATTTTTAAGTTTATCTAACTTAATCCAAGAACATTCCTACAGATAAGAAAGATTAGGAAAGCTCCCTTAGTATCTTGTACTTTATCTCAGAGTTTGCCAAAGAGAAATTTGGAAGAAAAAGAATAATCTCAAACTATTTGTAATAGTCCTAGAATTGGTGTGCAAATGCAGTAAATGATAAAATACTGAACCATCATAGTTGCTCATTTAAGACCATCAGAGACAACGTATATATGTCATTTCTGCCAAATTAGAAGGAGTTGAAAAACATCTGACTTCTGTAAACTCATGAAACAAAAATAAAAAAACTGATCAGAGGATAAAACCATGCTAAATATATACAAGCTCAATGGCCTCTAAGCACCATTGGTGGTAAAACCATACTGTAATTATTTCTCTGAAGTCAGTGTGACACCACAGAGTGCGAAATATTCATTCTCTGGAATAAATATGAATCTAGAACTATTCATCTTTTTTCAAACTGCTGACATGTTGCATAAACAGAAAGTATATATGATTTTTTTTTTTTAAAGTAAACAATAAAATAAGTGATTTATTATGCAATTTATCTCTTTCCATCTCTGCTGTTCATAATTCAGATCCACAGGGCAGTTCATATATCATTAATATTTCCCAGATGTGTTTGACTTTAAGGCTATGATCATTTTAAATGTTTTAAAATGTATGCCATTTATCATTAGCATTATGGTGGTGTCATTCATATTATTATAGTTAAAGTTGTGTCAGCAGTTCTATAAGCCCTTATTTTCAGGGGTTCAGAACCTGGCAGTAAGAAGTGGTTACTGACTGAAACCTAGCATAAAGCATTCTGGCTTGGGAGCAATTACATTTCTTTTTCAAAAGACTAAGAAAGGATTTGGTCTTGAAGTTCTGCAAAAGGGAAAGAAATGTGTTCAAGATTTTAGGATAAAAGTTCTACTAGCAAATTTTAGAACATGCATACAGCTAGCTAGCTGCTGAGGGTAGGGACAAACTGCTGTTCTTCTGAGGAACTCGGCTTTGCCTACCTCATTTAGAATAATCTATCAAATATAGCAGGGCAACTCAGTGACCATCTGCAGCACCTGGAAATTCAACAAGTATACATTTTTCATATGATTTCAAGTATCAGAATGCATCATTTCTGAGAATGCATTATTAGAAAGTGTTCTTTCCATTTAGGAATAGCAGCATAAGCTCCAATTTAAACGGTCACATCTTCTCTGACCTCTTCTCTTGTAGTCATACAGAATTACCCTAATTTTCCAGAATCCAGAAATCCTGGCAACTGCTTCAAGATCTTCATGCCATTTTCAAACTCTTCTGAGTCAGTACATTCAGCAAGGAAAACGTTAGACTTTTGGAGAAATTGTGTTGGTTGTGGACCAAGAATAAACACCCAACTCCACTGTGCTGGCCTACCATCTTCCCACTTGAAGACTGCCTCTAACACAGAACAGAATTTGCTTCTACTGCCTAGCAAGGCTCATTTATTCACTGGAACAGGCTCCCCAGGTGGTGGTTGAGTCACCATCCCTGGATGTGTTTAAAAACAATTTGGATGTGGTGCTCAGGGACATGGTTTAGCGGAGGGTTATTAGTTGGGTAGTATGGTTAGGTTGTGGTTGGAGTCGATCTTTAAGGTCTTTTCCAACCTGAGTGATTCTATGATTCAACAGACTAGGAGAAACAGTAAATTTTCTTCATTTGTAGATCTAAGATATTATTCTGTTAACGTCTGTGTCTCAAAGCTTGCTGGGGACACAGATGGACTTGTTCAAGTCCCGAGTAAGGATTGTGAACTCCTTTGTCTGAAGGACACAGATGAACAAGTCCAGGCAAGTCCTGGGCAAAGGTGGTGAGATCCTTTGTCTGGGGGATGCAGATGGGCAAGGCCAGGGGCAACAAGAGCGAGATGAGCTGCAGCTAAATAGCTGTGAAGTGCTCCTTTGTGTGGACCTATCTCAGGATGATGGCCATCTCAAAGGGTACTCAATGACTCTTGCTCAAGGCCCATCCTTGTCAAGTAGGCAGGAGGGTAAAAGAGGAACTGAAAACCATGAGGATAGGTTTTCTGGCAACAGATTCCTCATGAAGAAGAGGGATTCCTGACGATTGAGGTAATTCCTGCATGCTGTCGAACTCTCCTGTGCCTGCTGCCTGACCGCTGTTGCTGCTTCAAGGATTTGCTCCTCTACTTCCTCATCTACCTGCTTGCTGCCCAAGGCTGGCCATGCTGCTTCTCCGCCCCCTCCCGTTTTGTCTGCCCGGGACCTTCAAACGCCGTGCAACAGGACCGCTGCTGGATCCTGCTGGTGACTATCCCCGCTTTACACAACTCTTGCTTCTTTTCCATCTTGTCTATCGCCCTCCTTCCCTTCCCCATCTCCCTGATTAGGTTTGGTAATAAACTGGATGGAACAACATATGAACCATTGTTTCTTAATCTCACGTCGGGTATACAGCTATTAAAAGAACCTCATCTCCCTCCTATAAATTGGAGCGAGACAGTAGACTCATCACAATTTCTTTTTTTTCAGTGTCATGGACTATAGCTAGTTAAAACTTGCCAGGTGCAAAGGAGAGAGGTTGGACTATTTAATGCTATTAGTTTCTTTTCCTCATCACAATTAACTCTCATGCTGTAGTAAGCCCAATCTGAGCACTGCCGAGTAATTCCTCCTGCCAATTGCTACTTCAGGTTCACCAGCTATGTTTTCTTCTACTAGCTTGACCCTGCAGCAAGAAGAAAGTATTTTCCAAGTCCTCCTTTCAGAACACTTATTTCCTGAAAAGTATCCCCCTTTTTATCACTTCCTTCTAAACACAGCTCTTGTGAAATCAGTTCAGGTCCCAGCCCCAAAAGGAATAATTTCTTCCTTCCTTTAAGCTTCATACAGATATTCAGCAGATCTCCACACTCCCGAACCTCCAAATCTTTATTCTCCTCTACTATGATTTTATTTTCCTTTGCCTGTCTATTTGCTCTGACACGACCCTTTCCATGTACATCAATAGGAGCCCTGCCCCAGCATTATCTTTAAAATCAATTGCAGGGAACTATGCCACCTGAAAAGTAAATTGATAATGCCCTACCACTTCTTGCAGTCTTTGCTGTTGCTATTCCCCTACCCCCACTACGCTAGCTACTAGGAAATTGGCTTCCACTTCCTCTTATTAAGACTGCATGCTTCCCCACTACTGATATCTCACTATTTATTCCCCTCCTGTTGACCACAGCAACATTCTGGAAGATATTTTCCTTTTCACTCTCTCTCAGTAAGAAAAATGAAAATGAAATTGTGTCAACTTCTGACAAAATAAAACAGCTGTTCTTAATCAAGCCATCTTTTAGAGATGCAGACTGAACATCTTATCAGCTAAGCTGACCATTTCTGATCAGAACATAGAAACCTGATACTCTTCTTACCAAGTAGTCTGTTTTCAGCTAGCCAAGTTATTTAACACATTATTTCTTGTGCCCTGACCTGTTGCAAGACAAAAATCTTTAACAAAAAAGACAATACGAACTTTTCAAACACTGCTTGGGAACTCAGGCTTCATCACTGATAACATCACCCCTGTATAAACAAGGGAAAGAACCTATTATTCATCTATCTAGAAGAACATGATTGAGTAATAACTATCAATTTTTTTACATGCAGATTCTCCTTACATTCCACCAGAGGGCTATAGAACTCCCAAAATGCTGGAAAAAAAACCCAAAGTTTCCAACCATTCTGAAATAAACGACATTAAGTGTTATTTCCAATTTGTGAGCATAGTTTTCAACCAATTTTAAAAGAGAAGTGAAGAAATTCAGCTGAGATTTTATCATTTGGCAATTGAAAAATATATTTTCAGAATAAAATCTGAGACAGGTCATTTAAATAGTGGTTTAAATATGCCTAGAGCATTGTCCATAACCCATATTTCCATTCATACATGCACATGAAAATGGAAATTTACTCTCCTTATATTCTCTTTTTCACCTACTTTGCAAATCTACCACAAAGTTTCACAGTGTACATTATCCAAGCTAAAAAGTCTCTATTTGCAATTTGGAGCAATTATTTTTCTCTTGTACAAGAAATTTTTACTTCTTATTCCAAAAACATAACACACTGCTTCTGGATACATGCCATTCCCTCCTTCACTGTTATTGAGTGCTCATACTTATGACACCACAAGTTTGAATAAGTGACACATTCAAAAATGAGAAGTTAATTTGGAGAGAGAAGGAACAGAAAACAAGCATGCATGTTGGATAAATAACAACATGAAAAGTTCCTGAAGAAAATTACATGACAAATCAACAAAGCTTAACACACACTCCTGATTTTCCTGCTGTAGAACTGGACTTTCATCAGCTCTGGTCAAATTTATTTGACAGCCAAATAAAGCATATTGAGATCCTCAATTTGAGTTTGCTGAAATCTAATCCCAGGTAAGGAAAGTGACAGTTAGTAAAAGAATTGGCCCCTTAATCTCCACCTAGCAATATGTTCAGAGCAATGAATAGCAATCAGTTTAACTTCTTTTTCTTGTATAGAACACGTTGGCCATTTTATTTTTGTTTCACATGCTGCATGGTATTAACTTTTTCTCCCCTCATATTATAAATATGACAATTAGACCATTCATGCTGTCAGTCAAGAAATAGTAAAGATAAATCTCTTCATTCCATACACAAAAGGAAGCTAAATGTATGAATCCAGCAACAAGGCTAGTCGTTCTTTCACACTACTTTTTCCCTTTCAAATTGGTAAAGAGCCTGTACACCAACTTAAAGTAAACACACTTCCCAGATAAACGCAGTCTAAAAAATGCACTTTTCTCCTTTGTATTATCTGCTTGCAACCAGTGAAACACCAAGGAAGCACAGATAGGGTTTCTTTTAATGGCAAAGAGAAGAAACAGTTGTACAGTTTGACTAACATAAAAGACATTTTAAAGATACATTTTTCCAGGTTCTACTACTACATTTGCCAAAGTATAAATAGCCAGATAAAATCTGGAGATTATAAAATATTTGGCTTGTATTTATGTCACAGTTGTTTTTTGTGCTACAGTTCAAAGGCAAGTAGGACTCCCATAGCTCCATGTACTAGCATGGAGCTAGTACTACATGTACTATTCTATATACATGTTTTAGCATATAATTTGATAATCAGACTAGTATTGAAAGGAAACAGTAAAGAGCAAAAAAATCTGCAGATCAGTTTACATAGGACACTATCTTTAAAAGCAATAAATTAAGGAACACAGAGATTCTTAAGTGCTGAATTAGAAACTTCAACAGCAAACCTTATGATCATATTGAAATATTTGATGGTAAAAAAAATCAGAGAACCTCTTTCAAAAAGAATCTTGTCATTTCTTTCCTCCTCATAATCGCTGCCAGTTTCCCAATGCTCTTTTGACAGGATAATCAGTCAATTCAATCAGAGAAATTCTATAGTACAATGGTAATTTTCTCTCACTTTTTTCCCTCCCTTTGCACTGTCAATTCAAACCACCTGCTGTAAGCATTGATGTGGAACAGCTTAGTATTAGCTCTGAAATTAGTACCAGTCCCCAGTTAAATACCTGGCACATTCAGTGTGGGACAGACACTCCTGATGGCACATAAACCCATCAGCTGCAATCGGCACATTACTTGAATACGTTAAGTCTCTTTCCAAGCCATTCAGGGAGCACCTACCACGTATCAAGAAACTAGACTTAAAAATCAGAGTGAGAGGGACGATTTCAGTAGGGAGAACACCTAGCCAAAGACTCATGTGTTAGTTAAGAAATTGTTACAAATAATCTTTTAAATACATTAAGCAGCTAACAACACCATTTTTTCAAACACAGACTTCAAAATACCTTTTAAGGTATGAAGAACACCAAAAGAAGGAAACACTGTGTTCAACCAGTAGAACCAAACACAATGAATAACAGTATGTAAAATTTCATTTTTTAAATTCTAACATTGGACTTCAACTATAGATACCAACTTCAATCACACATTTTAAAAAAGCTATTATATCCAGTGTCTTACAAATCCATCAGTTCTCCTGCCCTATTTAGCTCAGCAGGTAGGTCTATGTACATAGTCAGCAATGATGAAAGGCATTTACTATAGACTCCTCACAGGGTCATCAATGGACAACCTGTACAAGATTTCTGCTTTCAATAATAAATGAACTAAACACCTTGAAGTAATTGACTGTGTGAAGCCTCATACTAGGCCAGATAGCTTGCCTGTACAAAGTAAAATAAGATTAAATAATATATGACCAGTGCAGAGGTTTTCAAACCAAACTATTTCTACATGATTTTTTTTGAGTGCAAGTTGTTCATGAGTCAAAATGCTTTCAAGATTTCATACTGCTATCATGGGGCCACGCTCTTTCTGGATCAACAGTAACCATACCAGAAATCTGTGTTGTTTTAGGTGATGATATTAGAAAATCAGTGCTCTCCTTCCCTGAGCAAGTCAAGCAGCCTAAGCAGTAACGGATGTACGTCAGGACTTCATCAAAATCTCATTCCTCTTTCCAATTTTATAATGATCAAACAGATTGAGATTTTGCAGATAGGTAGGGAAAATTGAGCAAATGCTAAGAAAATTATCATCAATTCATTAACTAATTCACAAATATAATGTACAATTTCTTCACTGATGGGATTATACTGATAACAGTCATGGGATTTACCCACAGTAGTTACAACATAGTGATTCACGTTCAACACTTTTTCTCTAATGCTGGCAAGGGTTTCTGAAACATCTTTCAACGGCAAATAAATATTCTAGCTGACAGTTTTCTGCAAAAATTCTCTCTCAAATATGATTCCAAATATGATACTATATATTGGGCTACAGCTTGATACATCCTCACTAGATAAATATCTCCCTCCCAGATCACAGTTAGAGAAATCTGTTAAAACTGCAGCTTTATTATCCACAAAAGTATCAGTGTAAAATATTTAAATTAGTTTGCAAAGCTTATTAATACAATTAAGCAGCTTAAAACTAGAGAGAGACCACTGGTTCACAGGCAGTCCACAGCAGATTTGTCTTCTAAAACAGACCAAATTTATTTCATTTTTTCGCTAGTCACAAATCTCATTACATAAAATACGGATCAGAGAGAAGACATAGCTTGAAAGGACAACAATGGGAATATATTTCAATTGCTTATAGCTGGTAGAAAGCGTCTTGTATCTAGAAATCTAACTGAAAACAAAGCTCTTCCCCTGGTTAATAATTAGGGCACCTTCACTAAAAGAGGTGCAGAGCAAAATTTGTCAAAAAAAAAAAAAAAGGCATATTTCTGGTTTAAACTTTTGTCAAGTCTCTGAAATCTCTAAATTTCAAAATGCACTTCTAAGTCCTCTATTTTAAATGTGTGAAAAAGGCTTCTCTTAAGAATGCTGAATTAGAGAAGAACACCGCAGTTTAGATAGGCTCACATTCTCCCTCATGGTTTTGGTTTTTTTTGGTTTTTTGTTTTTTTACAGAAGGTTGCTTGACAGCTATGTTGTGGAACATCTATACACCCTAAAGCAGTTAATTCACAATCCACCTCTGGGCTTTGTACCCCACGCTTGGAAAGCTGCTGCTCTAGAGAACAGAAGAGATTCCAGTGCAATGGTATGAATAACAAAAAAAAAGGGAGGGGGAAGATTTAAAAAAAAAAAAAAAAAAAAAAAAAAAAAAAAAAAAAAAAAAAGGAAAGATGTATCAAATGTTTAAACGAGAAGTACAGAAGTTATAAATAAATAAAATAAATTATTTAAAACGTGTAATGAAATGTTAAAGCTAACCCCCTTTAAAGCATGCAAGCGACATTAATGCAGCTGATAATCTGAAGTTCCTGTGACCTTGATAACCTTATACTGGTAATCTTCACATAATATGAATTATTCTTGAACAATTGCTCTAATGTATTAGGTACAAGCATATGGTTCTTCAATATTAGGCATGCTTGCCTTTTCACATCTTCAGTTTTAAAAGAAAAGTATTCATTAAGAACAAAGTAAGGCAAAAAAAAAAAAAAAAAAGACTACACTCTACATAGATATGTACCACACCACAAAAGAGAATAAAATTCATTATAGTCCATATTACTGAAATACAGCAGAATACAATGCCTTAAACATTTCAGAGCATAGAATGACTCTCAGTAAAGGTTACTGCTCTGCTCACAGATTAGCACATCCAAGTATCAGAGAAAAAACTTCCAGAGAAGCCAGCATTTAAGGAATGAAAAAGCCAACTTCTTGATTCCTGTGAATCTCAGAAACGCACTAACTGACCAATTCTCTTGAACTTGATAAGAGGACCTATGCTTTGCCACTTTCCTGTGTTGAGTTTGTCCCTACACTTAACATTTAATGATCAAAAAAGAAACAGTTTGGACAGGGCACCAGCAGAAAAGTCAAGTATCTTCCATGATCTATTCAGATGTTTATATGAAAGATTCTGATTGCATATGATAATAATGAACCCTGCTCAGAAGTTAATACTTCTTTTCTTCCCCCAAATTGAAGTGTCTTCAAACTTCGTTTCTCAATTGAATTTAAGTGCCTAAGATGCATTATTACTGAGATATGCTTAAACATAATTAGCTACCTCCAGAACATTTCCATCTAAGCTCCTTGCAGTCTGATTAGTAAGCATATGCCATAGGACCAAGGCAAATAAAGTAAGAATTTGGAAGGCACCTAGGACAAGAACGTTTGGTTAGCTCAAAGTAAATCCTGAGAACTTCTAAGCAGAGATTCTTCAGCTCCCATAGGATCCCCTGCCTTTACAGTTCTTCATCTATTCATGCCACAAACATCCTCACAGTTACCTAAGCAAAGTAAAGGCACAATCCTTATGTAGCTACTTGACACTTTCTCGCAGTAACATGCCCCGATCCAATGTTATCGCCAATCTCTAGGACTAGATTCTGTACACAATATGACTGCAGTGATGACTTGATTCAAAACCAGAAGCTAGAAGAGGAGTATATGAAATTCTGCTTACACAGCATCTTGTTCAGTAGCACAATCATGAAAAACAGAAATATCAGGTTCTATTTCCCCCCTTCTTCAGTGATCAAACCCTAAAGCCCTGCAAAAAACACTGGCATTCTCCTTTTAGAGAGCTCTTAATCCCACTCTTGCACAAGTCTTTTACAAGTCCATACTGCAGCACTCCTCTGCCACGTAGGTCTGATGATTGCTACTGAGCCTGTGCAGACACAGCAGCTTTCATACACTATATCCTGACAGTAAACGTGTTATCTTCTTTTGAATCAGGGATGTGTAGAGTAAGCATTAAGTAAAAGAGAATCTTCACAGAAGTCAGACACAGGAGGGTCTGTTCTTCCCACAGAGAGTATTTATTGATCACCCCCACTGATTCTTTAGCCCTTAAAAACCTGGCTCAATGGATACTAATGGCAACAGATCAGAATTTGTTCCTTGCCTTTTAATGTGGGTATTTACTACATAATATTGAGAGTTGGTGCACAATATCATAGTGGCCTACGACACGTAAAAACTACTTTCTTTGTAGAAAATAGTGATGATACATCAGAGGAAGCATCACTGCTTTATACTTTTTTCCAACAGCTACTTTTTTTGTGGGCTGGTTATATATGTTATATCAAAATACATCACATCTATCAAATCAGTGCCAGAGGTCTGAACAAATGAATAGTCATATTTTGGTGTCATTAATAAATAACAAAGGAAGTCTAGGAGCTTTGTTGTGAAACACACAGTATTTGCTGTAGCACTATGCATGTCATGTTATCCCTCAGTGATTCATAGATCACTTGAAAAAGAGACAGGTTTTGCAAATTGCACAATTGAAAAAGGATAAGTGATTAATTCTATATTTATACTACCAAAGTGAAATTTGCAACCATGATACAGCAGTGGTAGAAGAAAGAGGTATATGCGTGATATATTGGCCAGCCTTGACTGTGACTGTTCCTGCAGTGTAAGAATTTCTTTATCCAAGGACAACTACTTTCACCTTCCCATCTGTCCTGTGAATTTTTTAATGTCTGAGACAGGTGGCCTGTTGGAAACCTAAAACCCTGTGGGTACAAAATATGATTAAAATCTGATGTTAGGCTCTATGATAAAGAAGAGCTCTTTGCTTAGCTGAGAATTTGTAAGTAACCTGCAAAAATATGTCAAAGGTAATTTGGACTCTACATAACCAAAATCCTTTTAATTCAAGTTCAGCATATGCTGTATCAAAACTTTGTTTGCAATCATTTCCCCATAGATTAAATACGTATCTTGATAAGTGCACATGCTAGTTTCTTTCAGAAAAATCTTTAAAGGAATGTTTTAATTTTTCATTCCTAAATACATCATTAAGAACAATAACATGAAAGATTAATATGTTGAAATCATTACAGAGCACACAATTAATGCATCATAATAAATTCTTAACAATTATTAAAACAAATATCTGAAAACTTCTGAAGGCATATAAAGAATTCAAAGGCTGTTGGGAATGTAATATTGCCTCTTTTTGGAGAAGGAGGTGGTGATTTAAAGGAGTCTTTCATACTTTCAATTATTCCCCAGAAAAAAAGAGCAAGAAGCCTAATTGAAAACTGTTTAGAGGAAATTCAGAATTTTAAACTCAGATGCTGAGTTTAAAAGTTTGGCATAGAATTCTAAGCGATGATTCCTGCAGATAATTAAAATTTAAAATGTTAAATGATTTATCTTGTTGTAAATAATTAAGAGGATTTTTAAAAGGCAAGCAAGGAAATGCAGTATATGAATATCTCGTCACCACCAAGTTCTATTTAACAGAAACAATACATATTTCATGTGGATTAGAGTTTCTTGAGTATATTTCATAAAACTGATAAATTAAAAAAAGAAAATCAAAGAATTCCAGCAGTTTTAAATATATTGAAAATGAAGTAAAATTGATTGACGTTCCTGTTTAAAATGTTTTAAAACACATGGAAAAGGAAATAGGGCCTGTGAGGCAAACTTGATAGATGACTCTCCAGTCGTGCCAAAACCAAAGCCATTGAAAAAAAAAATAAAATATCAAGTGTCATTTCAGCATAACTTTAGTTAAATCTACACATTCACAAGAGTCAATAATATCCAGAGTGTGATTCTCAGGCTAATTACTTTTATCAGCTGTACAGCTGTCTAACTTCTCTGACTGCTGTCAACTGCCTCTGATATGCACTTGAACAAAGATGACCAAATGAAACAAGGTAGTGTGAGCATTAACAATAGATGTTAACAGATAGAACAACAGAAGAATAAATAGGGGCCAATTCAAAGCTAACTAAAGCTAGTCCTATCCTCTAGTTTTTCAGCAAATTCTCAAAAACACTGATAAAATTGTTTTCAAAAAGGGAACAATGGTTATCTACTATTTAATGTTGGCAAAGAGTTTTAGATGCCACGTATGTTATTTTGTTTATACAGTGATGTAGGTAGTTTCACTTAGCAACAGCAATGGATTTCATTATACCAATTTGAGATGTAATGCACGTACCTTTCCCCACTTTTCCTTACCAGGTAGCTATCGGTAACTTCTTATGTAGGGCTTTTTGAATGGAAGTCAGAGTTCAGTAAGTCAAAACAACATTTGCAAGGTCATACAAGTTTTCTTTTTTTTTTTTTAGAGATAATACAATGATGATAACACATAGCTTAAATTATGCACTAAAACTCATACACCTCTCTCCCCTATTACTTTAATACACGATAGCTCTGCATGTACACTGCAGGACTGAAATAATATAGTTTGTGCCCACATGCAAGCTTAGGTTCCAGTGAAACACCAAAATTCTTATGTGGCAGAACTAGTAGGTTGTTGTGTACTTTGTGTTTTTGTTTTTTTGTTTTTCCAAAACAAAATGTCTAGCTCCATATAGTTCTGGGAAAACAAGAAAGAAGCACCCAGATCTAAGATACAGCTCTGATACAGAGAACATTAACCAGAATGCTTTTTACTCTTTGTTATTAATAGCAAATTCCTCTCACTTGGAAAAGGATGCTGATTATTTGTTTAAAAATTTGAATCATGAGTAAAATCAATGAAGTCAAATGATAACAGATTTTATGAGAGATCTGGAAGTCACATAGCTAGTAGACAGTAAATTCCTTGCAAAGTTACTGAAAATCCAAATTTGAGGTCTCAACAAATCTTAAGTCACCCTAAGAACTTCAAAAGTGATTAAAATGCAAGCATTGTTAAACTCAGAATAGTCATAAACAGCCATATTTTTTAAGTGTAAAGTACATCCGCCATCAAAAATCTCAGTCAGTTTGCTTGAACAGTAAGTCCTTCCAGACAGGCAACATCAAGTGGGATAAGTTCTGGGAAATACAGAACACCTGCAATTTCCTTCATCTTCAGTATACAGCATAACTTGAAGTAAGAGCTGCAGGTGCTCAATTCAATTCAGTAGTAGTCTCTGAGCATCAAATAAGCACTAAGGAAGGCAGGAGAAAATATAATGGAATCAAAATGTTTGGGACTTCATATTGCTATTTACATTTTCACTTACAGGAAATGTTAGGCTGGGAATTTGTTATTTATTCAGAAGCTAAAAGCAAGCAAGCTTATTTACGTCACAGAAACTGCAATACATAAATTTTTTCTTTTTGAATTACCACACAGTACAGTTTTTAAGAAATCAAAGAAAGTCTCCTGAAGTTTCAAAAGCCACTGCAGTTTCCTGCCATGCTCGGCCTAGAGAGCCACACAATGCACCCTCTTCTTTTTCACAAGTATAATTTACTCAAGATAAAAAGATGACAGAATGAAATCCTGAGTTTTCCGTACGGCCTATAAAAACCATCAGTTTCCAAAAGCACTCCTACCACCTTTGCACATTATAACATACTATCATTTTTCCACTCATAATGCCAGGTCTGGATAAGCTTGACTGCTGTACTTAAAACCCATGAACCTAATCTTTTTAATTGTGCTTTTTTAACTTATTAAAAACACAGTTCAATTTGGTATTCATTAATAATAATAATAAAGACTATAAAATAATTTTAAAAGCAGACAATACAGTGGACCTTGCAATTTTTAGATAAAACATCAGTGGACTTGTCTTAGACACACTTGAAAAATCAGAGATGTGAGAAAACCACTACTTGTCTTCTTACAAAAAGTAGCAAACATTATTTTGCAGACTGTTTGGAAAACAAGAAACATTTATCAGCTATCGCTTATGTACCAAAAATGATTGTATGAAAGCAAAGTCCTTGCCAGTGAAACCAGGTTTTTGCATTACATGAAATATTTTACAGTCCTTTTCAATAGCCTCTGAATTGCTTAACCCTCTGAATCATATCTTTACTTCTCTAAATAACAGGTTGCTCTCAGTGATGATTGTAAACTACATACTTTAAGCAGTGCTGTAGATTCGCATACTTAACTAATAATGACTACACTCCAGTGACATGCAAAACACAGGAAAACAGGCAAGAATCTACTATTTTCTTAGCATGCAATCATGGTGGTGTTTTGCTGTCTTCCACATATACCAGAGCATGTCAGCATTACATATGCACAGACTACTAAGCTTGATGAAAAGGTTTACAGCAGGTCACTTGCAGAATTTCAGGCGGCAACTGGCCTGAGTCAATAGCTTTTCCTACTTCCTGCATCAGTTTCCAAATACAGCTGCTCCTATCAGATTGTAAGGTGTCTCCTTTTAGCCCTTTTTATTCTATGGTTGGCTCTGCAGCCTCCTGATTTCTCTGCTCTTGTAAACTAGGGACTGAAAAGAACAACTATGCAATCAGAAAAGAGATAGGCTTTCATTTCTTCTTTGTGCATGGTACCTGTAGACTGTTCAGAAGGATTTCTGGCTTTATAAATTATGTTCCAATTTATTTTTATAAGACTAGTAAAAATAAGAAGGAAAACTGAAATGGAAGGACACAGGAATTAAGGCCTGGAGAGTCCAAATGACCTTTTTTGGTAGAAGCGGAGAGATTAACACCTCAAAAAGAAACCTGGACTGAGCACAAGGCAGCCAAAATGCAGCAGCAGAGAAACCTGAAAGAAATGCTCCGGCAACCATCCATCCATAGGGTGGTCCAAGAGTTCAGATGATGGTCAGAGACATTTTAGACAATGTCCGCTACTGTTCTTACTCTGGCAGCACTCTGTGAAGTAAAATACTGCCAAAAACACAAAAATACACATTTCAAGCTTCCTCTCTTTCTTGTGCTGTCCAGATCACGTATTAACAAAAGCATGCATGGTACCCTTTGTTGCTGTCTACATGTGTGTAAGTCATTTGCTAACATCTGAATAAAGTATTGGCATCTAAAAATTCTTAAACACTTTAAATAAGTGCTTGTGCACTAATAGGCCTCATTTATTAGATCATTATCCAATGATAGCAAAATGAATGAAAGACCACACAGTATGCAAGTCAAAGAAAAATAAAGACATGAAGAGTGAGGAAGATATTTTCTCCAGCACTTATGTTCCAAACATTTAGGGTTGCTTTGCTGCTGTTTTGATGCATTGTAAATGCATTACTCAAAACGTATCATGGCTTAAGAAACACACTCTAGAAATTTCCTTAAGAAACAGGGAAAAACTACAGAGAAATTTCCAGCTTGTAGATTTTGGCATGCAAAAATATAGCATTGAACAAATAGAAAAGCTAAAGAACTATCAGGAAAAAGCATTATGGAAGAGAAGGTGAAGTTCTGTGAAAGCTGCAAAGGGCCAATTCTCCAACATATCATACACATCAGGACTGATGCTGAGAGCATCAGGTTTTTTTTTTTTTTATGTTAAGAAAGTTATATGATCTAGATTTCTCCAAATCATCATCTATTGGAAAAAAAAAAAAAGAATTTAATCATACAGAAATGCTATGAGACATTTATGTAAGCAATACATACAAAAAAAAAGCATTAATTTGTATTTCAGATCTGCATTTAATATCTGTAACTTGAAATGTATAATTTTATAAGAACTATATGAGTTATTTTAATTGGCAGAAAAAGTGCATTCAGTTGCTTCTGTACCCCCATGTTATGATATCTCACCTATAATCACCAGAGAAAAATTAAGAACAGTTCACCTGTTAGAAGCTCAGGTGAAAGAAAAATGATACCTCAAAAATATTGCTTAATGTAAAAAGTTTTATTGTCTGCTAATGAAGTTTATGTATACTGTAGCAGCAGTTAAATTTTACATATAGAGAGAGAGAGCGCACCCGTTTGCATTCAGTTAAATTCTTCTCGGGTAATATTCTCAGTTATTTTGAAAAACTGCATATATTTCCATTTAACAGCATCTCATCTCCTCCTCCATTCTCTCACCTTCTCTAACTAAAGGATAATAAATGCTACATTCTTTACAGCTAATTATTAATTAGTAGAAAAAATCCTAACCAATAATGAGTGCCCAGAATGGAATTTGATTTCACATTATTATACAAAATAAAATGACTGTGAAATTTCCACAAAAATATCAGCAAAGGAAATTTAACAGAGGCACATACGTCACTTAAAGCACCACCCTCTTTATCTCCAAAATCCCACACTCCTTTTCTTACCAGACAGAGTAGAAAATGACAGGTTTTTTTCCCCCTATAAAATGCACACACAAAATAAACACAATCATTTTAACACGTATAACTGCATACTTATAATTTAGCCTTTTTTAGCCTCCCCATATGCCTTAACAAAGAATAAGCACTCAAATTTAAGAAACTTGCTATAGGTCTACTTAGACTAACACAGAGAGCTATGCCTTTGTCAGTATCATTGCACAGACCTCCTCATCACTCACCTGGGCTCTGCATCAACTTTTAAACTCTTTGGCAGCTGTAGAATCTTTTGCTGCCATACAGTATTACTATCACTATTACTAGCTTGTTGAAATAAAACTTTTTTGTTGATACAGAACCTTTTTGTTGATAAAAAAAAAAACCTGGCATGACCTTAAGGCCCACCCAGTTCCAACCCATTGACCCCCACCAGATCAGGCTGCCCAGGGACACATCCAATTTGGTCATTAATGCCTCCATGGATGAGATACCAACAGATTCTCTGGGCAGCCTGTGCCAGAACTTCACCACCTTCTAAGTAAAGAATTTCTTCTTAACGTCTAATCCGAATTTCCCATTTCAATTCAAAAACATGCCCCCTTGTCCTATCCCTGTCAGGCCATGCATGTAAAGAGTCTGTCATCTTCCATGTTTTTCACCAAGTCTGCCCATGTGTCTCAACAAACCATGCCCAACTGACCTACTTAGTTTTGCTGAAGTAGTTTTATGACCTATGTGTTGCACCAAACTGTTCAAGCCTTGTTATATTTTACTGTATTTGTACAAAATACACAGTAGCAAAGCTGACTAGTATTCTTACAACTGTCCTTTTTAGTTACCTTTATCCACAAGACAACTTTCATAGTTACTCCCTTAGTCTCACACCTCTCATCTTAACTCTCATTTATCTCAAAATATCTAATATGCCATCTAATATTGCTCTTTGAGCTCCTGTCTAACTAACCAATTTCCATTCAACTTCCACAATTGCACTCTCAAATACTCTAATTCCTCCAGTCAGCAGTCCATCTCTATAACTTTCTCTTCAACACTTGCCATATTCTTTTTCTAAAGCCTTCTTTTTTTTTTTTCTTTTTTCTTTTTTTTTTTTTTAAAAAAAAGCCTCTCACTTTCCATGCTGATGAACTGCATTTATTCTTCCATCATCTCTCTAACTGCTGCTTCAGTTGTCATATTGAGCACATACCTACCTGAATCTTGCCCATTTCCTCCACATGAGATCTCTGAGATGCAGCCTTGTCTTCTCATTCAAACAGCTGAAGTCTCATCTGGGTTGCAATTGTTTTATGTCTTTGTTACTGCAAACCCCTTTCCTCTGTTTCTGAGAAGTGTCATCTTTCCCCATTTATATCTATTTAGAAGGACACTAGGTTTATAGGTTTATATCTATTTAAAAGGACACTTTCTTTCTTTGATAGTGACAGCCCTTCTCTTTCCACAGTTCTGACTATAATTTTTAACAAGAAATACAAGCACAGTGATTTTATGGACATTTGCACATATGCTGTCCTTAATGTAACATTTTAAGGTATTATAATCTCTATAGTGAACATTCCTTAAAAATAACCAGATAAGGTTGATATTCTATTTTTATTTTAAAAACACACATATTATAATGCTGGGTGATCATTATTTAATATTTGGGTTTTTTCTGCTAGTGATGTTTTGATTGAGATGACCAAGTGAATATTTTCACTGAGCACATGAGACTGTACCTTACTGAAATTACCTGTTGTGGAAAAATGCTGAGCTACTGCTTAGTTCTTGACCTGCACTGGGCTGCTGGAAGTTTCTTCCACTCTCCTTATTGCTTGCTGTCATTGTATCTCAGCTACCTTTCAGATCTCTGTGCCTCTACCACATTTGGTAGAAATTCATAAAAACAATTAAAAGACATGAATATCTTTAAAGTCCCCTCCAACTTCAGCCAATATGATATTAGAGCACCAGAACAAACACCATATTATACTTTTGTATTCAGATCTCTATAGAAACTTGGGTTTTTTTTCCTCTTTAACTTTCCTAAGCAGATAAGCCATCAGAATATTTTATTGTTAACTCAATTTCTAATGTTTAAATTAAAACAACATACTTTCTACTGGTTAATAAATGCAAATCAGTTTCTCAATATGAAAATCAAATTAATATCTGTAGCATAAAATAAACAATTACTTTTTTTTCCTCATTGTGAGAATACAGCTATAGAATCCTAAAAAAAAAAAAAAAAAAAAAAAAAAAGAAGAAGAAGAAGAAGAAGAAGAAGGGAAGGAGGTAAAACAGATATTTGCTCTAGAAAAACCTATAGCAATATGCATTATATGTAATTTCAGGTCCAAGCATCAGTTAATTTAATTATACAAACACCACATTTATTATGGAAATAATTCAGAAAGCTTCACTTCAGACAATAATTCAGAAAGCTTCACTTCAGACAGTGGTTTGATGATTAAGCTACTTCAGTATCAGGAAGATAGCTAAGTTTGCCCTGAGTTTTTGAATTCCAAATAAGCAACCAATGATTGGATCCAGTTTTTAGATATTGGAAGATGCTGTAATCTTGAGGCGTTCTTCCTTGCTGCCTTCTCCTAAATCTATGGATCTTTTCATACTGTTTTGGTTCTTGACAAAAATAATGATTATTTTTAAAGTTGTTTTTATTGTCCCAAATCAACCAACTGAAGTCTGAAGTAGTTCTACTTAAACTTTCAATTACTACTTCATTCTGCATTGCAAAATAGAATATATGCACCCAAATGACTGAGCCAATGTATAAAAAGCTACTCACTAAAAAAAAATAAAAATAAAGTAAAGTGACTCTTCAAAAGAGGAGATTTAAGCAAAGAACATGAGTTTCCTAAACAGGGAAAGGCAGCTTATTCCTTAGCTGTTGGGCATAATGGTAAAATCCTCCATCACACAAGGTTTGTAGGTTCATAATTGGAACTTTCACTAAGACGGCATTGAAGAGCACAGAGGCCTGGAAGCTATGTAGCTCAGATTTAAATCAGGAGATATATTCAGGGCCTTGGCCATAAAGGGGCCGACAGGTCAACTTCGCAATCAATCCCTTGTTTCCCAGTAGCCAATGCAACAATGCTAGGTTTAGATATTAGATATACCATCCTTCCCTCTCCCCCCCTCCTCCCCCCCCCCCCGCTCTCTCTCCAAGATACACTTTTCTGGTGGAAGAGTTTTCCTCAAGCTTGGTAATGAGACCACTTGGCAGGTCAGTGAGCAAAGCGTTACAGTTGTCTAGTTTGGAGGAGATAAAACTCTGAGCCAGCTTCTCACAAACAGACAAGGATAAATACAGACAAAGTACAGTTTCATTTTTCAAACGACAGTAGGAAGTCTTAATAATCTGCCCAATGTGATTTTTAAAGGACTTCAGATTCCAACAGGAATATGGACATTTAAGTGGTAATCCTGTGCCGTGAATAATACATAAAAGCTATATCAAAAATTGAGGTGGCATTCAGCTTACAGATAGAGTCACAGAATGAAAAAAATAAACAACTTTATTTTACTTGAACTTAGCTAAAGAAAATCAATGCAACTTATATTTTAATATTTTTCAGGAAGCTGATTCAGACAATAAAATCAGAGTTTGGATTTGCTGTTTCAACTGACAGATGAATTAGCATGTCCTCAGCACAGAAATGAAACCCAATATCAAGCCAATGATTAATGTGGCCCAAAGGCAGCATACAAATGTGAACTGCAACAAGCCAAAAATAGAATTCTGTAAAATGCCAGCCCTAACTATCCCAATGGAAGACCAGAAATCACCCCCACAAACATAACACTGCCTGAAAAACCCATCACCTTCAGACCAGTTTGAGATGGTGCCTGTCACAAAGCCCACTAAATTTCTGGATGCTGAATGAAATACAGGGGCAAAATTTTGTTAAAAATGAAGAAAGATTAAATAAAAATCAACTGAATGCAATGTCTTCTTTACTGTTCTAAAAATGAGCACTTACTCATAACATTTGCCTATGGATCTGTATTTAAGTGTTATTCATATTTACAATCCACTTTTTACAAGATGAAAATACCTCTAGCAACTTCAGAAGGACTACACAGTTGATAGCACCAGAAGGTACACTGAAAAAAAATTAAATGAGAGCTATGGAAAACAAAGAATTAATATCTTAGTTAATAGATTTGAAGTTCTCTGATTAAAAAAAAAAAAAACACTTATCCCTCCTCCTCCACTCCAGATATTGCCTGCCTGTATGTTTGATATCTCCTGGATCTAAAAATTCAGCTCATTAAGTATTTGTATAATTCTGGGCATGAGTCTGACTGAAATCACTCAGATTGTGCCTATATGCAGCCCATAGGTTCATATCTGCATACTAGGAGGTCAGGGCTTGTAACTTTGGAAGGAAAATAGTCACAACAATTACCGGGACTTCAATGTCCAAAGAAAAATGCTTTAGCCATGCGATTTCCTAGTGATAATATAAGCAGTTCTTACTTGGAGACTACATTTGCATGTTAGGGTTATGTTTTAACAGATACAAAGCAGAAGTTGTTAAAAGTATATATATTATTTCGTTCTTTGCAGCGGTGAATCTTAGATTCACAAACATTTCCATTACTTCTCACTCAGAGCAAGAACAGTTCTTCAGCACTTTCAAAAGCTAAAAGAAATTCTATCCATGTGAAATATATTCCATATCCTATTCCATACCCCATTTACATCTTATTCTATCAAGATGCTGACACATATCTAGATGCTGAGGTTTATTATTTGCAGGTTCCTTGTGTATTATTTCTCTTGGAGTTTCATCAAGGACCTCCCACATCCTACTTTCCTATGGACTTGTTTGAACAAGTTTTGTGAAACTAGAATCAATGTAGATAAACCTAAAACAAATATCTGAAAACAAGCCAAGGAGGAAACCAAAGGATTTAGCTTAGAAATTAAAAGTATTAGTCATCTATTTTATATTTTAATTTTTTTCTTGTAAAACTACAGAAGAGCAACATGGTTCAAGATTTGTTCATTCTTTTTAAACCAGAAAGACAATAATAGTCATCTGTTCTGACCTCCAAAATGTATAGTCTTCCTTCCAGTTTTCCATAACTTTCACTTGAGCTGAAGCATTTGACAAAATAAAACGAAAACATCCTCACATCAGCTTGGTTTAACCATATACACATTTAAAGCTACTTTCCAATCTCTGTCCTGTAAACCTATTACAGAAACCATACACGTGTTCTCAGATTAACGTCTTAGTAAAAAAAACAGACTTTCCTCACTCCCTTGCTTAGGCTTGAACTTCTAGCCTGTATTTGGCTCATTCTGAAATACTCTGAACATAATTAATGTTCAAGAGAACAGAAAGGAAAGAGTTTTGCTGTCCTATTCACACAGCTTACGAAGCTTGCCAAAAATTTATGTGCACTTTATAAAATTTATAAGCCATCCCAATATTATATTTCTTGTTTAAGGAAGCACTTCATCAGGTGTAACCAGATGACAAGATTACAAAGTTGAGGATTGCCTACTAGGGTTGAAATAGTTTATTTTGAATAATATAAAAATTGTTTTAAAGCACATTTTTAAAAAATATACTTTGATAACATTGTCTTATTTGACAGCTATAATGGTAGAGACCCACTGGTAGGTTTCAGCAAAAGATCATCAAGATAGTCAGAGACAAGAGTGTTTTCTCTACGAGTAAGACTTACCGGACTGGGTCTTGTTCATCCTGGAGGTGATTTAAGGGAACACTTAAAAGCAGATCCTTAGTACTTACAGAGAGGGCACAGAGACAACAGAGGCAGACACCTTGCAAATATTCCCCACCCCTTCTGCTACCTTCAAAAGCATAAGTGCAAACAAAAGAGTTTCACTTTTCCATTGTAAGGTCAGTCCAGCAGTGCCACAGGCTGCACAGGGTAGTTATGACATATCCAATTCAGAGGCTTTCAAGACCTGACTAAAGAAGCCCTGAAAGCAGCCAGGCAACTGATGCTGCTTGAGATGTTTACGTTGGAGACCTTCTGGGGTTCCTTCCAGCCTGAACTGTGGCACTTTGACTCAATAGTCTGTCATAAAAATATGTTGCACTGAACTTTACACTTCCAGAGTGACACATTAATTTAGAAATGTATTATATAGCTGCAGAATTCCAAAACAATAGTATTTCAGCCTAACACTGGTAACAGTATTCTGAAACCGATTCTTTTTCAAACTATTTCACATATCTTACAGACAAAAACTGTTTCTTTTTTCCCCAATAATTGAAGTTGTTCCAAATATTAATACTGAAAATAAGAGCCATATTGTTAACTAAAATCCACAGAGCTTCAGCTGCCATGCATTAAATCACTACCATTTGTGCTAGTGTGTTCATTAAGATACCATGATAAAATCTTTTTATTCTAAACAAGGATATGGGTCTCTAGATATTTTATAACAATCATTCCAGTTGGAAATTAGAAGTATTTATGTTCTACAGAACTATCACAAAGTTATTAACTTGCTCATTATGACATTTCCAGTAAAATAAAGAGTATGTTTATGGACACACAGACATATACATGACTATACAATGCCACTTCCCTTTGGCAATTCTCTTATTGAGCATAAAATTCTGAGAAATTGAAAATAACAAGTATATTTTCATTATCGGTATAGAATTTTTTTAAGAGTATCTGATTCTACAATGATTTTTCTTAATATGTATTATATCACAAATATTTTGGGGCAGGGGCACATAACCACCATTTGTTAATTCTTATTTATTTTTTTAATTTCTTGAGGCTTGGTTCAGAGATATAAAAAAACAGAAGCACAACACACACCACCATCACAGCTTCTGCGAGGTTGATTAACTCTGTATTAAACAAATTCTGAGCTAATTAAACTCAAAGCCAATTCAGCCCACGACAGAAGGTTATTACCTCATAAACAGGATGTACTTTAAAGTTATTAATAATACACTAACACTGCCTTTTCAAAACCTTTGATTAACAAACAAGTGAAAATTAGCATCTGAAATTCTGTTTGTACAGACTGAAGATCAGATTATGTAAATTTCTAAATCTGCGTTTTTCCAAGTGAAAAGAAAGCAGCTAGCAACAGCTGTACATAAAAACAATAGAGCCATGGGACCCAATCCTGCCCTACTTCACCAAAATCCAAAATCTATGAAGTAGTATCAAGGTGACATACTGTTCCATGGTACCATCCCTGGTGCGCTATGCAACAATAAAATATAGATATCCAGGATGTAACATTTAGCAAAGAATATTAGAACAATATTTTAGGTGCCCTTTTTTAAATTCCTTCACAGTTGATACAATCTCTTCATAAGAAAATGATGAATTGAGAGGCTAAGTTAACAGGAAAAAAACAAGTCTTGCTCTCTCTCCAGCAAGCTTAAGTTGTTCACAGAAATAGCAACATAAACCCAACAAGTTCTTTTCACAGAATTGTAGGGGTTGGAAGGGACCTCTAGAGATCATCGAGACCAACCCCGCTGCCAAAGCAGGTTCCCTACACCAGGTCACACAGGTAGGCATCCAGGCAGGTCTTGAACATCTCCAGAGAAGGAGACTCCACCACCTCCCTGGGCAGCCTGTTCCAGTGCTCCGTCACCCTCACTGTAAAGAAGTTCTTGCGCACATTTGTGTGGAACTTCCTGTGCTGCAGTTTCCAGCCGTTTCCCCTTGTCCTGTCTCCACTCACCACTGAAAACAGTCCGGCCTCGCCATTCTGCCCCCCACACCTTAGATATTTATAGACCTCGATCAGGTCCCCTCTCAGTCTTCTTTTCTCAAGGCTGAACAGACCCAGTTCACTCAGCCTTTCTTCACAGGGGAGATGCTCCAGGCCCTTCACCATCTTTGTGGCCCTCCACTGGACTCTTTCCAAGAGATCCCTGTCTTTTTTGTACTGGGGAGCCCAGAACTGGACACAGTACACCAGATGAGGCCTTACCAGGGTAAAGTAGAGGGGGAGGATCACCTCCCTCGACCTACTGGCCACGCTCTTTTTAATGCACCCCAGTAAGCCATTGGCCCTCTTGGCCACGAGGGCACACTGCTGGCTCATGGCCAACCTGTCGTCCACCAGGACACCCAGAGCACTCTCTACAGAGCTCCTCTCCAGCTGCTCATCCCCCAGCCTGTATTGGTGCATGCAATTATTTCTCCCTAGGTGTAAGACTCTCACACTTGCTTTTGTTGAACCTCATCTGGTTTCTCACTACCCAGCTCTATAGCCTGTCCAGGTCTCGCTGAATGGCAGCACAGCCTTCAGGCGTGTCAGCCAATCCTCCCAACTTTTTATCATCAGCAAACTCGCTGAGGGTGGCCACTATCCCCTCATCAAGGTCATTGATGAAGATGTTGAACAAGATCGGACCCAGCACAGACCCCTGGGGGACACCACTGGTTACAGGTCTCCAACCAGACTCTGCACCACCAATGACAACCCTGTGTGCTCTGCCAGCCAGCCTGGCATCCCTGCAGGCCCAGACTACATTCCTATATTCTTCCCAAGTGGTCAGACCCTTTTTCCACATTTCATGGACCTTCTCCTTCCCTTTGAGTTTGTGCATGAGCTCCTTGCTCATCCACACAGGTCTCCTGCCACCTTTTCCCAATTTCTTGCTCACAGGGATGCACTGATCCTGAGCTTGGAAGAAGAGCTGTTTAAATTCTGACCAGCTCTCAGAGGCCCCCTTACCTTCTAACACCCAAGCCCATGGGATAGCTCCAAGTAGGTCCCGGAAGAGATGGAAGTTGGCTTTCCTAAAGTCCAGGGTAGTAATCCTACTTTTTGCTTTGCTTCTTCCACTCATCAATACACCAATACATACATCAGTAATACAAACCCACAGCCTCAAGACATTTTACATACAACTAAGAAAGTGAAGAAGCCAGGCAGATAAAAATCAGACATCCTTTTTGTTTTCTGTTTCTGACTTATCATTGTTACTAGCATGATCTCTGGTATCAGGAAGACAAGAATGCTACCAGTAAGCACATCTGATATTTCCAAGCGTTATAGAACCAGAGATATGATTTGTATAATTAAGCAGTATATATTAATTAAGCAGTATATATTAATCCAGTGAAAATATTTTCATAAGTATCAGTTCATGCAATACTGAACTGAATAAGCTGTATGTATATCAGTAGCCATATGTAAACACAGAGTTTCTCCCAGGGATCTCACCAGGAGGAGATGTACACTGTATCTTCCTTGGAGTCCCATCATCCTGCCTACAACACATTATATAATTCTTAAAGTGCTGTCTTAAAACAACCTATAAGCTCCATGCCTTTGATGCCACATCCTCAAAGCCAAATAGGCTTTTAAGATAAACTCCACAAGCACAAAGTCAGAAGTAGTGTTCAAGAATGCAAGACTATTCAAATAAAGGAAATGCCAAAATAAAAAGTTAACAATCTGCCAGCTGGATATAAGAAAATTTATGAAAAGTAGCTATTATTCAAAAAGTATTAAATTGTTATTGAGTAGGACAATTCTCTCGGGGAAAAAAAAAAAAAAAAGTGATAGAAGATCATGAGACACATAAGGCCAAAGAAAATGAAAAAGTGTACTAGTAAATCAAATGTTTGAAGTGCAAAACACGTGCTAGTACAATAATAATACTGTATAACTTAGTAATTATCCTCTATCTTACTAAAAGTCAACATTTGGTTTAGCAGAGCATAGAAGTTTCCAGAATTCCAGGCTCCAAATATTAAAATCTAATGGTACACATAATATTTTTTTTCCATATATATAAAAATTATGTTCAAGCCTTTAAAAAACAATATAAAGTGGTAAGGATGACTCTTAAAGTATTAGTAGTTTTCCCTTCTATTGCCGAGTTGGTGATAAATAAAGCTTAAAAGTAATTGTTCTCAACCCATCTAGGCAACAAATTGGGGGAAAAAAATCCCTTTGGAAAGAGGCAGAATGCTGTTTTGCAGACATTTCTCAAAAGAGAAAATAAAGAGAGAACAGGAATTCAGCTTCTGAATAACAAGGAAAGGTTTTTCACTGAAGTAAAGATACTGGCCACAAGGGGAGAAATAGCTACTGATAAAACAGCAGTTCCAAAAGTCACTGACAGAGCTCCAGCAACAACCAGTAGCTTCTGGCCCAGAAACAACCTGCCCCAAATTTTCCATACAAGATCATGGATGGGTCTTTCCACGTCTTCTGGCTAGAGAACAGAGACGCAGTAGCACTAAAAGAGACAAAGATCCTCAAGAAATAAGTCTCAGTCATCCCCTCTTCTATTTTCACTATCCCATGGAAACATAAGCGCTAACATTTTTCTAAAATATGCACTTAAGTTCGATACATTTACTTAATGGAGGAAAAAAAAATCAACAGTAGATGGAGGAAGGGATGACAGAGCAGTATTTCTTCTCACACTCCTGTATTCCATTTCCTGCTTCACACACACACTGCAGACATACAGGTTGCTCCTTATGTTTCTCATTTTGAGCACCATAACTACCTAACCCACCCTGCACATGGAATCTCTTCAAAATTTGGGATGAGCTCAGAAAAAGCTGATGTGATGCAAGTTTTCCACGTGTAATTTCCTTTTTTCCAATTCTGTTACAAGATGGGTTGCAGGATCCAAACCTCCCATATCCTCATCGTTTTCTTAATATCTCTCAAAGTGTTTGTGTGTGGCAGCAGTCACTATTTACAGTGAGTGCTACCCTGAGGTTTATCACTGTACATCTCATGCCGACCCCTGTTCTGCTACAACGTAGCAATGTGAAAATCTTCCACTACCATAGGGGAATTTATCCTAATTTCACCAACTTCATATGGTCTCTGATCAATCTAATAAAGCATATATTCAGTTCAGTCAAGTGCAAGTATCTCATGGTGGAAAAAAGCTTATCACACATTACAACCATAGTTGAAAAATTTTCAGGTTTATGTATGACCGTACTCAAGCATGGAAGAGATGAAACACAGCAGCCTCCATATGGATATCTTAACTAGATCTAATGTTTAATTTCACCAGCATACTATGAAAAAAATTTTGAGAGTTTTATTACTCTTCTTATGTTATAACAGAAGTTAATGCCTATCAAAGTTGAAAAAAAGCACTCATTGACTGATTAGTCACTGCTAGTGCTCAATTTCTGGTAAAGACACTTTAAACTTACAGAATTCTGCTGCATTTTCTATGCACTGTGTTAAAGGAGAAATGTAAGCAACCATTTTACATTTTTTGAGGAATATATTGTAAACAAAATATTTTAAAATGCTTCTTACAATCTTCTTAGATTTTTCTTTGTTGTCTATCAATTATTTCTATTGAGATATTTATGGACAAAATTGAGCTGATACTAACAAAAATGTCTAGTCATGAAATATTTAAGTGTAATGTGATGGAAAGCACAGCAATGATAGCAGAATATCACAATCCTAAACTGTAGCAAGCAAGCCCTTCCTCAAATGCAACAGCAGTAGGCACAAAAACAAAGGAAAGAAGCTTCTTACCTTGAGAAAGCCTCAAGTTTGCAGGGATCTCCATCAAGATATCCTTGCCTCCACTGTCACCCCTTAAATGAGGCCTGGGAAGGGGTGGATCCTGGTTCCACCCCTTCCAGTCACTCAAGTGCACTGCATGTACCTGAGCTCTCCTGGCTTGGCCCTGCCTTGCCACCAGGTGCTCAATCACTGTTTCAAGCCATGACGTAGTATTTCTGCTACAACAAGTTTAAAAAAAAAAACAACACAGTTTATTAGGATTTTTATCACCTATCTTTCCAAAAAGGTCTGTCATTTTATTGCTGGAGATTAAAGACATAAATAGGCTATACAAAGCAAAACTATAAGCTTCTCTAATTTATGCAGAGCCTACAGCTGTTTCTTCTCTTTGAAAAATAAGAGGTAGTAAATATTTTCCTTCTATTTCTAGTAGAGAATCTGAGCTGCTGTCCTAAGATGCAGTTCATTCCACACTGAATCAGTGCTAAAATATGAATTCTTACATTAAAGTACATAGGTAGTATCCACAGATGTGCAAGAACAGTATAGTTTATCCCTATAGTAGCTTATTGATAATAGCATTTAAGACCAGAAAGACCTGTTACACTATCTATTTTTGGCTTCCTGCATAAGCAATCATTCAGTTGCTGCTAGTAACTTCTGAACTTCTGTATTGAAATGAGTGACATTTCTGGCTAAGATACATCCTACAGAAAGCTGGCCAATGTGAAGACGTCTACAGATGGCAAGCCCATCATTTTATCAGAATAACTACCCAGCAATGCCGAGTTTCTCTGTTGAACTCATCATAGTTCAGCTTCCAGCCAGGAGTTCCTGATGTGGGTGTCTGTTCTGGTCAAGGTAGAACAGAAGTCTGTTGACTGTGAAGACAGTAATGCAGTATGAATCTAGTAATCTTTCTATCTCCACTGAATAAGAGAGAACTTATCTGCATATCTGAAGTAAGAAAATTTCCTCATTCCACATCATTTGAAAAAGAAGTCCTACAGAAATCCTAATGTCAGAAAAAGACGGGACTAGCCAATTCACTTCCTTGTGTAAATCTTTTAAATTTTAAATACTCACGCTCTTTCATTTTGCAGTTCACTGTAAAGCTTGTCTCCTGGGTGACCTCCAAGATCACTTCTCTATGGACAGTTCTTATGAGAAATTCAGACATTAGCAAGATGCAGACAACTTGTCTGTCAGTGTTTGTCAGCAAAATGTCATGTGTCACAGCAGAAGAGTAAGAGTGGTAACTACTACAGTAGGTGTGGTTACATAAATTGCATACTAGTTGTGAGCTCATAAATGTGGAAAACTGTCTTAAAGTCTACCAGAATATTCACAGAATGATATCATACCAACACTGCAGTTCCAACCCTCTAGAGTTGCTGATCTGCTCCTCCATACCAGATTTCTAACAACCAATAGAATGTGGGGAAATAAGAACTGATAAGGTCTCAAATCCCATTGAGGAAAATTTCCCAACTCCCTAACTAATTTTCCAACTAAGCTTTGTGTATCAGTCAGTCAGACAATAAACTCCTTTTCTCACAGGCAACAAGTAAAGCTGCTAGGAAATACATGACTTTTTTTTGCTTGGCATCTACTTATAAATTACTAGCAGTGAAAAGGGATTAGTGGGAGTAGTACTTTATTACATCACATACATTTGTTATTCATTCTGGCTTAACATATAGCAAGTTTTTTTTAAAAGTTTGTGCAAGTAGAGGTGGCTGTTTGGTTATATAGCATCAAATCAAGTTTAACAGAAAGTGACTTGTAGAGGCCCCAGACACTCATAACAGCAAAACTCAAGATCTCCAACAGTTAGCATTCAACACATTTGATTTATTACTGTAACCATGGTGTGATTCATTTCTTGAATATTCCAACAGTTTATACTAAAAGGAGAAAATACCTGGAAGCTGTGTGCTCATAACAGGAACCTACTTATACAACTGTTAGTGTACGAACATGGTTTGATGTTAAACTGACATGCTCTCTACCCCCCAAAATTGCATTAAATCTAATTAACATTTTGTTTAGAAGCCTTGAATTTTGATCATATTTGTATTTGTGCAAAGCAGTACTGTAAAATAAAGTCTCCATGGACTTTTGGAAAGAATAAACATCACATTAAACACTGTGTTTACATACACTGAAAACACCCCAATAACAAGATACAGATAGATTGTCTGCACTGAAACATTGTTTATTAAATTTTCATTCCTTTAGTCAGCATAGTTGGCAGCCTAGAGATTATAGAGAATGGGTCTGGGTACAGATGGCACAGTTTGCTCCTAAAGAACATGGATTTATGAAAAACTTTATTGATTTTTGGATTATATTGATAATCCAAAATATTGATTTTTGGATCCATATTGATTTATGGATTTATGAATTGGTGCTCATCTCACACAAAGAAAACTTTTTGATTTGTTGTTGCACAAATAAGGATTAAAGTTCTAATAATCAGTCAATGAACTTAATGTTCATCATAATCTAGCAAGCAAATTAGGACAGCATGTTAAAAAAAATGTAAAATATGATACTTTTTAATATTTTATTAAAAATACCAAATACAGAAAACCTGAAAGCCTGAAAAGCAGGAAGCTATAGATGCATTTTGTACTCATATGAAATACTTTCCTTCCACAAGTTACTGAATTTAACTTCCTATTATCTACTCTTTGGATAAAATGCTGCACGTATTTCTGTAAATAAATAATTATTAGGAAGAGCTATACAGGAGGCACACAGTTTAGATCAGCTTACAAAGCTTTTGGGGGAAACTCTATCCTAGTGTAATCAGAATGATATTTTGATAAAATAACAAAATCAATAATAGAGAAGATGTTCTTTTTCTTCAAAGGTGCTGTGTTTTGAAAATATTGCCATGTAGTATTTATGGTAACAGCTGTACAGTTAAACTTTAGGCACAAACTGAACTGCAGAGGATCTGCTGCATAAATAAAATTCCCATGGCAACTAAATGTGCTACTAGATAACAGAGAAAAAAGGATTTATGTGTTTGCTGAGCTGTCTTGCCCTAGAGGAATTCTCCAGGCAAATGCAGGCCACCTGCCACATGTTATATTAAGCTCAGCCTTCTGGACTTATTTTCAAATCTACAGCAAAAAGGTCCATCAAGTTTTATTTGAAAGTTCCATTGTTATATTTCCAGCCCCTTCAAAACTCATAGTTCACTCTTGAGTATGCACCCTATATTGCAACAAACACATTCAGTAATGCATAGGTGTATCTATGCTTGTAACTTGTTAATTTAAAATACCCATTTAATCTGGAAAAACAACCTGAATACTCTGATTCATGTAATTATTATTATTTCTTTTAATGTATACCCTCTTTTACAAAGATGCACTATAAAGTGTGCATACCTTTTTCAACTCTACAAAATAATTTCTTTTATAAGGGAATAAAGACAAAATATTTGGGCCAGATCAGTTATGTAGTATCTTTCTATATTGCATGTAGATTTTTGGTTAAAAAAAAAAAAAAAGTAAGGCATAAACTTTTTTCTTCCTTTTGTATTCAGGAATAAAGCATTTTCACTTTACCAAAATGCAAATGTTATACTTGAAATCTGAAGGCTACAGTAGAAAAGAAATATATCACAACTTCTAGCAAGAAATAGGCAAACGTACCACAGATAATGCTAGCAAGTCACTGGAGTACCAGAGTATGTATGAAAGTCTACACTTTTTAACAGACTGTTAATGGAATTTTTTGCCATTTTTGCTTCTGAAGAGTTTTTATCAAAAAACTGTATTTCAAGATCAGATCCATTCTGATCTGGATACCTGTTTGCTCAACTCTGTCTTCCCTAGGAAAGACTTGTGACATTTTAAAGAGGCAGCAGAGCTTGACTCATGAACACACACCAGAAATGCTTTTCAGGTAGCTTGTCAATCTAATCTTAATGCTGAGTCCATGAATCCTGATGCTATCACGCAGCCACAGTGTCATCAAACTGGACACCTGCAGTTATGAAACATCTTCTTGTTATCTTTCTAAGGCCTTCAAGCATGGAAAATATATGAGCAACTCATCAACATGATCTTACTACTTTCTCTCTATTAGGTGTCATCTGTTCCAGTGTTGTTCACTTACACCCCTGCCTTTGCCTAAAAATCTTGCTTCAGTTAGTATGAACCATAAAATTGAATAAAAACCACAGAAATTAAATCAAGACTTGTATTAACACAAATATATTTTGGCAAGCATTAGGAAAGTATACATTCTCATTGCCTTTTACTCTTTTTTCCTTTTTGAGGAGGAAGCCAATAAAGTTAGCATTTTAACAAGGGAAAAAAGTGAGATTAATTTTCATGAAGAGATGTTGCAATTTTCACCACAATTTAGTCTCTCCTCAGGATATATATATATATATATATATATATATATGCAAAGTATTTGCATGTAAAATGCAGAACTACATGTGCAGTGCTGAGGTTCTCTAAATGAACTTTTAGAGAATACTTGCATAGCACTGCCACATAACAATATCTGCATTATACAAAATACAAAACTATTAAAGCAAACAGTACACAGAAGAAATTAGTTGACTATCAGTATAACATTACTAACAAGTCTTTGTATTTTTATTACTAACAGTTTGTATTCCCTAATATTCTATTTAGACGAGTTAAAAAGAAAAAAACAAACACACAAACAAACAAAAAAACTAACAAAAAAAAAAAAAAAAAAAAAAAAAAAAAAAAAGAAAAACAGAAAAACTAGCATTAAGTTTTACTTTGGCTTGATTTCTGTTAGATGTGATCACATACAATATTCCACCAATAGATATGACAAATGCACTTTATATTCCAATGTGTCAAACCATTTCAATGCTCAGGAACTATGTTGAAGCTGGCAGGCAAGCAGACTATATTAAATTTTTCTCTGGCATTGACTTCAATTCTGTACTGAATTATTGGAATTTTAGTGACCCTAAAAAAGGCTGTCGTAAATAATATTCAAGACAGATTTTTTGAATCTAATGCTCTATTACACATACCTCACATAAAATAATATAGTTTCAATACAAGAACAACATTCTATTTGTAACTGTGATTTTAGATACATTTTTACATAGACTTGTCACTGTATTTTTAAATGTACTTTCTCCTTTAAATCAGAGGCTATGTTTGGCAATTAAGTGACTTTGTTGCTGATTTTACAGAGTTGGAAGATGGTTTTTTTGTGGTTTTTTTTTTTTTGTTTGTTTGTTTGTTTGTTTGTTTGTTTTTGTGTGTGTGTGTGTGTGTTTTTTAAACCAAAGGAAGTAATCACATTAATAGCTATTTCAAAGCTCTGATTCTTCAAGATTCCTAATCTCCTGCAGATAACAAAATTCTATTCAGAATTTTCTAGTGCCAGAAAACCAGTTGCATCTGCAAACCACTTAACTCTTCCAGCTGCAACGTTTCTTTTTCTGTTTTTCCTTTCCAAGTGATCAACTTTTTACTATCTTATTTTTAAGACATCTTTGCTTTACTATTCCTACCAGTAATAAAAATAAAATAAATTAAGCCTTAAGCTTCCTATTTGCCTGATCAATATTAATTCCAACTACATTCCTCTGTTAAATCCCTGCTATTACAATATGATAGAAGTGATGAAGTATAACAATATCTTTGCTTTTATATTCACTGATGTGATAGAAATACAGAAGTCACAAGATCTTGTAGTGCTTCACTTAAATAAGGGAATTCAGTTGTACATCACAATTCAGAAGGAGGCATGGTTAAATCCACAGCAGATTGGTAAGCAACACAGAAAACCCATCAGCAGCTTTACTATATGACAGACCCAGAGGCAACTCAAGAGCTGTCAGCACAACTGCCTGCGAAGCTCACAAGGGAAGCAATAACCAATTATGCCCCATGACCCGCCACTGGAAAACACAGTAAGAAAAATAAAGTGCTTGAAAGAATTCAAACTTTTCAGAGAATCTATGCAGTTTACATCCTACCAGGCAATGCATCTCAGTTGTGTTTTATATTTCATTATTATTTCTTTAATTACAGGTTTTAAGAACAGACTGGTATGCAGTGACCATTATCTATCTGCCTGACCCCTGTGACTCAAACATTAAGACACTCCAAAAAGGGGACCACACCTTCAGCACTCTCAACCTAGCTAAAAACATATTTACCCGGAAACTAAGCCAATTAACACTTCTCTATTTTAGTCTCCACTGTGACTAGTTACTCTCAATGTACAAGGGTAGTAAGCTTACATAGGAAGGTTTTTGTGGTGAGGGGTCTGCAAGAGGGGGTGGGCTGTTCATTGAGAAGACCCCAGCAGCTGTCCTGTGTCAGATACGAGCCATCTCCAGCTGGCTCCAAAAGGAACTTCTGCATACCCCTCCTCTGATGCAGCCCAGGATAGAACTCGCCCTCCAACCTGCAAGTGCACTTTCCTGGCTCATGTCCAGCTTTTTGTCCACCACAACCCCCAAGTCCTTCTCAGCAGGATTGCTTTCAAGGAGTTCTCTAGTGTATATACGTATCTGGGTTTGCCCCAACCCAAGTGCTACACCTTTCACTTATAGCCATGATCAAGTTGAAAGTTTGTGGGGTTAAAATTAGGACCAAATCAATAAAGGACATCCGGTGGTTGATATCTTCTACAGACCACCTGTTCAAGGGGAACCTGTTGATGAAGCCTTGCTTTAGCTACAAAAGATGTCACGCTCAGGCTCTCAGCCTGACTGGGAATTTCAACTACACATCTATGGGGAAAACAACACAGCATGCTTCAAGCAATCCAGCAGACTCCTGGAGTCCATTGACGATAACTTCCTTGTTCAGGTACTGGATAGACCAAATAGAAGAGTTGCTGGACCTGATGCTTACCAGTGTGGAGGAGCTCATTAAAGAGATTAAAACTGGAGGAATTCTAGGATGTAGTGACCATGCTCTGCTTGAGTTTGTGATCTCAAGGAACAAGGGATTGGTAAGGAGGAGAGTTGGGACCTTGAACTTCAGGAAACTAAACATAAGGCTATTTAAGAATACCTGATTCACGGGTGATGAATGAAGTAATTTGTTAGTTATAAGACATCAAGGAAGTGCAAAAGATCATGAACCATAGTGCCTGTGGGTTATTCAAGTACTAGCACAGGAAAACTGGATTAAACATGTTTTAAGCAACTTAAGATTTAGATTAAATGTTGTCTCAGTAAAATGTAAACAGAATAAAGAGGACCTCCACATCAAGCCACCCAAAAACATGCTGTTGTAACTTTCATAACTTTAAAACGTCATCGAACAAGATGTGACAAATATTACTGAAGGCGTACTATGAAAGATAATAATGACTGGGGCCAGTTTTACAGTTCTGCAACCACCCTGGAATCTGATGTGGGAAGAGCCACATCTGAAAGTCCCAAAAACACTTTATTCTGTGGCCAGCAGGAGCATTTAGGTAATTATCTCCCTGTACTCAGCACTGATGGGTGAAGCCACACCCCACACCTTGAGTACTGTGTTCAGTTTTGGGCCCCCTAACTTCAAAAAAGACACTGTGGCCCTAGAACTTGTCCAGAGAAGGGCAACGAAACTGATGAGGGGTCTGGAACACAAGTCTTATGAGGAGCTGCTAACGGAGCTGGGATTGTTTGGTCTGGAGAGGAGGAGGCTCAGAGGAGACGTCACTGCACTCTACAACTTCCTGAAGGAAGGTTATGATTAGGAGGTGCTTGGCCTCTTCTCCCAGGCAACAAACAGGACCTGAGGAAATGACTGCAAGTTGTACCAGAGGAGGTTTAGGATAGACATAAGGAAGACATTTTTTCTCTCAGAGTGATCAGGCACTGGAATGGCCTGCCCAGGGAGGTGGTGGAGTCGCCATCCCTGGCAATGTTCAAGAGACATCTGGATGAAGAGCTACAAGATATGGTTTAGAGGCTTGTGGTAGCAGTGGTAGTAGGAGGATGGTTGGACTAGATGATCTTGCAGGTCGTTTCCAACCTTGCAATTCTATGATTCAACAAGTTTTTCTGAACAAGAAGCAAAATGGTGGCCTTTTAAAATAACTGGACTTCTAAAGGTCCTAGTATCAAATATCAAACAAAATGCAATTACTTTAAAAATTTTTAAATTCTAACCATGATAATGGCACGTTCTTTCTCTAGTCAATGTGCCGCTTCATTGTGAAACAGGGAAAATGGCAGACATTCTTTGCTTCTAATGTGACTAAAATTAATCTGTGAAGAAGTATTTTCTACTGTATTTTCTAGAAAACTATTCAGTCTATCTCTGCTAATGGTCACATCCTTGGGATTTCCTTCAGATCTGTTCTGCACACAGATTTTCACCTTTTGCTTGGTGAAATAAGAACTGCAGATCAGAATGCTCCTGAAAGAAGTTTCAGCTGTACAGATATCAATATTCTGCCAACCTGACTTTCTGTAAAGCGTACTGCTCAGGGACACTGAGAACATATCAGTCATCAAAGAAGCAGTATGACTGCTACAAATCTCTATCAACAAGGTTTTGGTGGATAAGGTGAACAAGGGTGTGGAATGTTTCGAATGTTACCTGGTGCAAACAAATTACAAAATGTCCCTGAAGGATTGTTTAGGAAAGTTCTTGCCCCCATCAAGGATTTCTAAATAAAAGAACAATTTGACCCTTTAATAAAATACTTTTCAAAAGGTTTTAATGAATATAAATTAGATCAGCTAATCAATACTTATTACTATGTTATATTTTTATCAAATTATATCCGCAACCATCCTCTCTCATCCACTCTGTAATTTCCAGAGTGGGTTCTGATTGACATTCCTCTAAACAAAGGATGTCCAATATGTATACCTACATTATTGGCATTTTGTCAATGGCAGCAACTTACAACTTGTCTAATAACTGAAAGCTAATGAAAATTAGCTCTCCCCAAATCTGGTAATTCACCTAGATACTACTATCTAGCATTCACCAAACTACAAGAGCTGGTTTTTGCTATACTGCAGCAATCTGCGTAGTACAGTTTTGGAAAAGAATGACAATATTCCCTTTGTAATTGCTGTTCAAGTTAAAATGATATTATAGATATGTCATGGTGTACTCAAACATAGCACAGATATACCATAGCTGGGAGGCATTGTTGTCACTTTTTATTTCATACAGCTTATCCCCAGACATTCTAAAAAGACTTTACAAAAATTTGTTTTCAAGAATTTTTTCCACAGTAAGCATAGTTTTCATAATCAGATCTGTAACATGGTAACTCATTTTAACTTGCAGAACCATTTATGTATGCACTAAGCAAAAAAATCCGTTTGTGATTTCAACCTGCTTTCCTTGGTAGAAACTAGAAAAAATTGTTCTTTTTTTCCTTCTGAATCTAATGGTGAAAGTTGATTTACTGTATATGTTGGACAGTACTTATCAACAGTCATAGAACACAGGCAATGGTAAGTGAAATTCAGCCAGAGTTTTAGAGAAAGGTATTAAATATAAGTTGTGAAGATTAACAAACCTCAAATTAGCATTAAATAATAATAGCAAATTGGAAGTTTTCAACACTATGCAAAGAACAGCAAGTGGAAAAGTTTATCCAGTCATGTCTGCTTCAAGTGCTAACCAAGGTGGCATCTGTTTATTTCTTCCTCAGGGGAAAAAACAAACAAACAAAAGAAAAAAAAAACCCTCCGCCTACAAAATATACAAATATCTGCATTGTTCTGCATAGTCAAACATAGACACTGTGATTATAAATAAAGTTGTAATCAACAGAAACAGGTCTCACACAATACATCCCATTACTAATACTCCATATTCTCCAAGACACATACACGAGTCAAATGAGTCAGTAAAATTTAACTGACTAATTTAAGGAGAACATTTATTTATTTGAAGTTTAAGTTGCCAGGCTTTCAGTTTGCTGAAAAATTTGTAGAATTTTCAGAAGAAAAGCAGTTCATCTAACACCCAAACCAATACATCCTACTCAGAAATGGAAAATGATATCTGACTTGAAATTTGTATTTGTTTTAAAATAAATGAAAATCAGCATGATGTGTTACTTTTTTGCATTACAAAAATTTTTGCTGGTAGAGATCTCTTACAGAGATAGACATAAGAAAAGTGGATGGGAAAAAAAAAAAAAAAACACATAATGTGAAGTATTCGTTTTTCCATGCATTTGCTGAACATATCCCAACATAAGTGACAAGACAAAAATCAAACATTTGATAGATAGAGCAAGCGCAGTCTATAGAAGGTGAAGCAAATATTTTTGAACATCAGCTGGAAAATATTCCACTGTGGTAAAACTGGAAGTATGTATGTAAAAAGTGGCTGAACAGATGAGAAACTTCCAAGTTTCATGACAGCATTCAGATTTCTTGCTGCACTTGCAATTAAGCTATGTTTGGATGCCACCTGGAAGCACTTTTCTTTCAAGGCATTCCAAAACCAAAAGGAAGATGTTGTCAAAAAACATAAAATTAAATACATCTTTCCAAGGAACTGCCAGCAGGATGGCAAGAAAGCTACTCTAAGAGGACCAAAACATAGGCTACTTTACAAAAAATCTAAACGTGATGATTTTTAACATTTGATTGTCATCTGGATAATTAGCTGGCTCAAGAAGTTGGAGGTATCTGGTTGGCAGGGTGGGACCTGCAGATGGAAATCACCACCACTGCTCTGAGCAGCTTGGGGAAAGAATTCATCACCTAGGCTGCTGGAAAATATATTTCTGGATCAAAGTTCAGTCTTGAAGATACTTTTTGTTAACAAAAATAATGATTTTGAGCAATTGAAAACACAATCTAAGCGTAATAAAATGGGAGGTAGAAGCAATTGCCCAAATTTGTTTTATAGCAATTGAATAAAGCTCATTTTGTTGCTTAAGGAACAACATTTACTAGGAAAAATGTATTTCCAGAAAACATTTATTCTTTACGCACTTCCCATACTCTTTAATATCTTCATTAGCATCAGCAGTGGGATCAAGCGTACCCTCGGCAAACATGCAGATGACACCAAGCTCTGTGGTGCAGTTGACATACCCAAGGGAATGGCATACCATTCAGAGAGACCTGGTCTGGCTCAAGCAATGGATCCAGGAAAACCTCAGGAAGTTCAACAAATCCAAGTACAAAGTCTTGCACTTAAGTGCAAGTAACTCCTCTACAGTGCAATCTAGAGAACAGAAGGATTGAGCAGAGCCCTACGGAAAAGGACTTGGGGGTACTGATGGACTTGGGCAAACTGGACACGAACCAGCTATGTGCCTTCACAGCAAAGAAAGCCAAGTGTATCTAGAGCTGCACTAAAAGTAGCATGGCCAGCAGGACAAGGAAGGTGATATTGCCTCTCTGCTCTGCACTGATGAGACTTCTCCTGAAACACTATGCCAAGACGTGGAATCCTCAGTACAGGAGACACAGATCTGTTGGAGTGAAAATCCAGAGGAGGGTCACAAAAATGATCCGAGGGATGGAACATCTCCCCTGTGAGGACAGGCTGAGAGAGCTGAGGTTGTTCAGCATGGAGAAGAGAAGGCTCCAAGGAGACCTAATAGAAGCCTTTCAGTATTCAAACAGGAGCCATAAGAAGGAAGGACAGACTCTTTAGCAGAGTCAGTGGTGACAAGACAAGGGGAAATGATCACAAACTAAAAGAGGGAAGATTTAGATTGGAAATAAGGAAGAAGTTTTTTTTTACTGTAAGGGTAGTGGAAGCACTGGAACAAGTTAGCAAGATGTGGTGGATGCCCCATTCCTGGTCAGGCTGAATTGGGCCCTGATCTAACTGTAGGTATCCCTGTTCGTTGCAGGTGAGTTGGACTAGATGATCTTTAAGGGTCCCTTCCAACCCAAATAATTTAATGATTTTATGATTTCTTATTCTCAAGTCATTTAATAATCTTAAAACATTTTAGAATGGATCTTGTATTCGTTTATGAGTACTCTTCAATCAAAATTTATCCCAGTTTTTCAATACCAGGTTACTTTGTTACCAGATGCTACTTTAGCATTTCCACTCCCGGCTGTCCTCACTCAGTGTTACCCATCTTCATCTACATGCTTTTCACTTTCACTGTTCTGTGAACTTTGAAAAGATCCATAGCTTACATAAAAAAGTAGAACTACACATACATTCTCTCATAGCCTGTTTTTTATGATGCCACTATTGTATTCTGTGCTGAAGTCCTACTGCCACAATACAAACATGCCACTGTCACTATTCTGACAACTCTTGCATCCTTCTGTACCACATGCTGCTTTGTCACCTACGGCTGTCCAACTTGTGCTGCCATAAGACTGTTACATAAAAGCCATGAATACCCTTCATTTACTGAAAAAGAAATCCTAAATCAATCTCATTCTCACTTTTCCCCTGCTTTTATGATATTACTGTGGAAAAACTTTCCCTTTGCCCAGTCACATTTTGTCCCTGGCTGCCTTTGAAGTTTCTCAGGAGGCAAAAAGCTTCTGCATAAAGTACCCACCATCCTGTTCACTTACTCAACCCTCCCCAGAACAGTTAAATGTTTGTGGTGAAAATTACTATATTTGTGAGCATTCAGAATTTTAATCATAATTTCTTTGACATGCGGAAATAAACAGTGCGTGTGAAGTGCCATCCTTTAAAAAGCAGAAATGCAAATCAAAAAGATACAAGTCAAGAAGAGGCTCAGTTCCCTGCTAAATTCATTACAGTGGAAGCCACAAGAATATAGCAGCACTGATGGGTTTATTTTCATGCCTGTCTTCACTTTCCACTTTGACAATTCTCCCCCAAACAACTAACACTGCAGGTGCTTTAAACTCCTCCCTTCACCCCCCAAAAAAGACACAAACAAAACAACAAAATGCCACCCCACAGAAAGAGTCTAGAAAGTATCTATGTTCAACTAAATGGCATTAATGCTACCTCAACAGAAGTGGCCTCATTTCTGATGCTCTTTCTTATGCTGAAGAAGAGAGTTTAATTTTGTCCATGTTCTTGCTGAAGTATAAGTTGCAGTCATTATTATTTCCACCCTCACGCACATGCAGTGCTGGATTAACTGCATGGAGGCATGAACATAACTGTACTATAAGAATGGCTGTGGGGCTGAGGGGCTAGGAACAGGAGAGAGATATAGCAAAATAACTGGTATCAAACGGTTATACACATTAATTCACACTATTCTTAAAAGGCCAAATAACATAACTGCAGCGTTTTATGGATAAGCGTACTTAATGTTTGTTGGTAGCCTCAAGGTTCATTTCTGGCAAACCTCTAAGAAGTGAATTTTTCAATTGCTTCAAGGAGAAGGCTGGCAGCGGTAGTAGCCTCTGGCACAAGTCAGTTCACAGACAGAAGATTTTGCTCCCTACTGCATAATTTCTATGGTAAAGTTTATCACTCTCCTTTCCATTATTATGGAAACTCTATCACGCTTGTTTGACTGTAATAAACAACATCAGTCTATCACCCATGACAGCAACAGTTTTCCAGGATGTCAGTAAATCACTGTATAGCCAGCTGTGTGCCAGCTCCTTTTGGCACTTGCTCAATGAACCAAATTTCTCACACAAGATGTCTACAAGGAGGCAAGAAAGCACAGTACTTGCACTAGCAACTAGGGTACAAAGTGAGATGATCCTCCTTGAATGTAGGCAGCAGTCACATTCAAAATTGTCATGGCTGCAAGCACAGGTCAAGAAAGATAAGGCAAAAAGATACTGCAATGAGATAACAAGATCTTGAATGAACATCTTAATGCTAGGGACAGAGATGCTGCCTATGGGAGGCAGAAGCAATCACAACTAGGCAATTTGGGAATATGCATATGCATGTGGCAAAATAGTTTGAAAAAAATCAAAGGACGTTTCTTGACCAGAAGTCTCTGACATGAGGATTAGAGTCTGGTAAGTAATGAAAGATTACATACAAGTAAGGAGGATTTTTCAAAGATCGAACTCTTGATCCTTATTTTTCCCTGCCCAAATTAATTTCAAATGAATGAGATACTGAGACGGGAAGCTTACTTTGATTGATGCAGGAGAATCTGGGTGGGACTAATACTAATCTCTATGCTCACTGTGAAAGAGCTTTCACATATTTGCCTGTCGTAGCCAACATTGGAATCTCCGAGTGATAAGACCAGACCTCGGAGATACCACTTAATCGCAGCCAAATCACTCTTGTCTACCATCTAGACATTAATCTGAAGAGAGAATAAGACCTTCTGAATGAAAAATAACTGAAAGGCACAATGAAAGAACGACAGTCCTGATTTACTCGATTTGTAATATGAGGATCAGAATCACACAACGTTTCACCTAGACATCTTGCTTATAAACTATATGAAAGGAAGACTCAAAAAAGAGTCATGCATGTGTTTTGTTTCTTTCTGTGGCACTGTTTATGCTTATAGCGCTCCCAAGTGTTATTTACTGACATCTTAGACAAAACCTTCAAAGGTGGTATCACACAGTTCTTTTATTAATGGGTTATTTCAAAACGATATGGCTCTATGTAAATCCAATAACTTGATCTGTATATGTTTAAATTTTCCATTCTACAGAACTCTGATTAAAAAAAGATCTGCCAGAAAAAGATAAGTGCATCTTCTTGTTCCTCAAAGCTATCATTGCTATCATAATCACAAGAGACATGAAGTATTAAAGAACACTTGTCATCAAAGTCAGCAAAATAAAAAGAATCCCACATACAAAATCTAGAAATGATATGAGGACGGTGAACGAAGATCTTCTGAAGATCAGCTTTGTTTCCCGTACAACATGAATTGTTTCAATGCACCACACGACCTGTCTTCCTTTCTATAGGATTTGAATTTACCATTCAAACAATTTCAGTGCCTATAGCTCAGAACTCATCCAATTAAGTGTCTGATTTTAAAACTTACTTTCCTTGTCTAAAGTGGGTTTGAATCCCAATTCCTTCAATTTTTCCCCTGAGACGGGACATGAAATCTACAGCCTGACAGAAGATGTTGGTGAAGAGTTTTTGTAAAAAAAAAAACAAGCAGAGGCTGTTACAATGATAATCAGCTGAGCTTTCTTGCTAACAAATATTACTCTATTGTTTTTAGGGCCCTCATAAGAGTGGTGAAGTTCTTGCTTTCTTGTTCAACTAAATTAGGAATTAATGACTAGAACAGTAAAACTAATTTTATCAAGTAAAAATCTCTCCCTGTATAAAACAAAGAAACAAAATGAAATTAGTTGTTTAAAAAAAAAAAAAAAAAAAAACAAGAAAATTTTCAGTAGAAAATTAGATAGAAGTTTATTTTTTTTCCTTGTTAAACACTGAGAAGTTTCTCATCTTATACACTTAGAATAAAATTTTGGAAGGAATATAATTGGAAAACAGTTATCTAAGAAGCTCTTTATAACAACTGATTTCTTTCCAGGATTCCTTTCCAACACTCCCTCAGCTGGCACAATAGTTGGGAGCGATGACCTGAGAATTAGGATTCTGCAGCAATCTCTGGAAACAAAAATCCACAAAGTCACGATAACAAGGGTGGTTTGTAACAACAGATAGGTATTTCATCCATTTTTTGTGCACAACAAAAATGCTATCTTTCTGTTCTTCTATTCCAAGAAATCTGGGAAAGTATGTAAACCTACTAGACAGATGTACTAATTTATGCAGGTACTGACATCTTAGTACATGGTTTAAAAGTAACATACTTTTAAGGCCTAAGTATGTGTGGTCAGAAATGCATTTTTTTTCTTACAACTTTCTTGTAGTTCTGATATGCTCTGATATTCTTTCCTTGCAAAGAAAGCAGAAATTCCTTGGGAATGATGCATCTAAATCTGCACTTCAAAGTGCATTTTAGTCCATTCTTCCCAGTCTTGACCTTCCATGCTGCAGTTTAAGAAAAGCAGGGAATGAGGTATTGAAGCTCATCACAGCTGTGTTTCAGTAAAGTGAGCTGGAGATGTACATTCATATTTTTAAATCTATTAATATGTAATGTCATTGGGATATCTACCCAATAAACCTTGCCTCATTTCAAAACCTAGCTCCTCCTGGATACTGGCTTCATTTCCCAGCTTTGGCAAGAGCCACAGCTTGAAAAGCAGAAAAGATAAATAAGTAGTTCAGTTCTGCAGTAAAAGACTGATTAAGAGCTAGCAGGACGGTGATCCTTCACACAATGCTCTACTTACTATCCATTTGTGGAGAGAATGATGCTGCCTTCTGTTTTGATCCAGGCCAAGGAAAAAAGAATCAAGACAGCAGTGGCAGTTCAAATCCCACCCGATCTTTACAGTTCAGTTTCACTCCTATCTCATTAGGGCAAAGGTAGTCAGGTGTGTTCCTGTTCAAGATGGTCTTTTGTGTATAGAGGTAGCTCAGTTTCTATTTGAAACATCAGAAGAATAAAAATTTTTTACTATCTTATCTCTCATTTCCTACACTCACTATTTCCCCACTGAAAACTTCAGAGTTTCAGCAACATAAAGAAACCATCACTAGAAAAAGAAGAGGCAACAGATTAGCCTCTTAAAGTAAAATAATTTTAGGACACAGACACACACACAAAAAGAATCAAACACTATCCCAAGGTTCTAATCTGAAGAACAAGTTAAGCTATTAGAATCTCTCTCAAAAAATTTGACTTGATATGATATTTTGAGTGAAAATAAAAATGAAGGGAATAAGGTATAGGGCATTTCATTGCTACTACATCTGAATCTGGTACCAAGCTGTAAATAGAATGAAGTTTCAGATTTGTGCATCTATTGTACAGAGTGTGTGGTGGACAGGGAGAATCAAAACCACTTCCTAAGGGTAAAATCTGATCTTCTCTGGACAAAGAATATCTGATGCATATATTCTTTAGAGAAAACACAAAATCTTGTCTTGAAGCTTGCAGAACAGTTTCCTCAAAGAAATCTAGGATTGAGCTCTACACATCTCTGATTCTGCTCTAAATGACTGAAGAAACAAGGAAAGGCTGATTAAAAGAAAAATGCTTCAATTAGCACATGGTATCTTGATAATCAAGCAATAATAGCAAAGGAAATGCAGAAAAAGAATACAACAATTTAACGGGGGCATTCTTGACAAAATATTTTCTCTAGTTTAGTAAAGGGTATATACAGCAATTTAAAGAGGGTTTTCTAATGTACAGTATTTTCAGTATTTGCTACAATAGGAAAACTATACTACTGATTGGCTTTGCTGTCTAATTTTCTAAAAAACAGTCAAAATTTCTGAATATATTCACTACAGTGTAAATTTTTTGTTTGTTTTCATTAGAAATAAAAGAAATTGTGGTCTAAATACATGACATGTTGTTTTCATTTGCAATTATAAGGGAAAGAGATAATACAGAAGAATGGTTTTTCTTTGGAATATGAGCCTAACTGTAGGGATTAAACCATAAAAAATAACTTCTTTCTATAGCACAATACATGCTATTATGCAACAAGTGCATTATGAAATTACTCTGTAGACACCAATTACTTACACAACACATAATGCATTTTTCTGCTAGGTGAAATTAAGTCACAGCAATGAAATCACCATGCCCAACAATTTGTACAAGAAAAAAGGGAAAGAGGATATGTAAATTAGTGGAACAAATGAAGGCATTATCCCTATATGCTGTGATTTTTGCCAAACCTTAAATCTCCAAGATGTGAATTTGGTGGTCTCAGAACTGAAAATGTTATGTCTAACAACTTGTGCAAAGAAACAAGAAAAGAGCAAATGTAAAATGGTAGAACAAACGAAAGCCCTTTCCTGCCACATTCTAATTTCAACCACCTCTTAAAAACCTTGTGGAAATGAGTTTGATGGCTTCAGCTGAATTTCACGGTTAGCATCAGAAAACTAGTTTCAATTATTAGCTACAATTTCATTTGATTAAAAGCTCCTAATCTGGAGAGGCCCAGGACTCTGCTAGCTTGTAAATTAAGTTAACATTTTCCTTCACCTCAAGACAGGAGGATTGCTCAGAGCTAGAATTCAACGCACCACGTGTTTTGTAAAGATAAACAAGTGTGTAAACATGTTAGCGTAATGCTTTAACCTTCATACATCACACAGTATTCTCCTTCAAGTATTTCAATGCTGTTCTCTGACTACTATTTACTAGCCACTGTTCTTCAAGAGAGTCTGGTAAGCAAGACCAATTCTGTTTTATCAGAGGTCGCTGTCAATGTACCCAGAACTTACACTGTCCTAGTATCCTACACTATCCAAAACACATACACACAGAATGGAGGGGGCTAGGGACTGTGAGATGAGCCTACCAGTCAGACATAAATCTGCTAATGAGTATTCTCTCCCAAGCTAGGGACACACACAGGGACAATGTTTAAACACAGTTGAAAAGAAAATCAGCAATAAGCTTCACAGAAATATAAAATACATAAATCCTCCATCAGTATCTATCTCTCCAAAAATATCAAAACAATTGTTATAGTAGAAAGTCTATACAAGCCAGTTTTTTGAAATTTAATTTCTGGGAACCGCTAGGCTAGAGCCAGCCCAAAGCATGGCCTTTCTTAGCCATGTGTCCAAAGCATTGCAGCAAAAAATAACTCAAACATCTCTCAGGATTGGTGTTGGGTGCTTAAATATATAACTATTCTTATCATAACAAAAATATGAAAAGGTGAAAAAAATAATTAGAAGACAACTGAGAATAAGAGCTCAGTTACCCACTTGCACTGGCAATATCTTGGTTACCCCCACCATTGCCTGGTGCAATGGAAAGATACAACATACATACCATAGCATTTCATGGCCAAAAAAAAAATGAGAGAAGGGGAACAACTTCTACAGTAGATACAATATTTTCAAGTTATTCCTTTGTAACTTCTAAGTCTTGGTTCGAATCACGTATACATAAGATTATACCAATTGTATATCAAAGCCGAAGAACCGAAAGGGCATTAACCTGCATAAACTTGGCCTATCAATAAAGTTAAACTGCAGCTACTTTCACATTTACAATATAGTTTTCTATTCCTTTCAATATTGTCTATTACATTGCTACTCTGACTTTTTTTCTGTGTTATTCATCTGGACAAGATCTCTTTTCACCAAGAATAACAGAAAGTATGGGATTTATTGCTATAATGGAGTTCATTCAAATCTCTGTTTTCTCTCTCTAAAGGACAGGAGGATAGGCGTTCATCATCAGGCAGCTTATTAGGATTAGCACTGAATAAGACACCACAGAATGTCAAGCCTATCAGTTACTAAACATGCATCATACAAACTTTGTCTTTGCGAGAACCTCTGCTCTGCATTTGTCATCCACCTGAATAATTAACAAGTACATGCTGCCTGCCAGCAGCTTAGGGAATTAATTTTCACAGATTAAATGCAGGTCACGTCTGCAAAAAAACTCAGACCACACACATACTGTACTATTACTTTTCAAACGCTAAAAGGCGAGGAAACAAGTTTTATTATGGTTGCAATCAAGTCTGACCTAAAACTTCATGATTATGAAGTCCTAACTATAAAAAATATGAAGTGGTCAGAGGTGTTTGAATACCTAACTGATGCAACAAACTACCATGGAACACCTGTTATTAGTACAAGAAGCTGTTTACATAAGTCTTCAAACTTTCCAAAGTTGCTTCACTCTTGAATACTATTCTATACCCAAAAAATGAAGAGTCACAAGGAAAAAACCAATGTCTCTAAAAACTGAGGTTTTGAACTTTTACTATTTGCTATGTGTTCCTTCAAAAATAGAGATGATAATTGCAACATAGAATAGCATGTACATTGAAAGCAAACATTTTAATGAGATTCTGCATTTTTGTCTTACTTTGTACTTTCTATGATCTAACACTTGTTACAAATCAGAAGCCAGTTAGAGACTAGGTTACAGCTGAAAAGAGAAAGATTACCGATTATTGAAAAAGATGATGCAAAACATCCCTTTGTGTTACACTTGGTGAAAATCAAATCACATAAAATCACTGTGCAGTTATCTTACATCAGAACTATTTCTCTATAAAAGGATCCAAGTGGACAGAGGATCAGATTTTAGACCTTCCAGGGATCCTTTTATGAGCTGCCATGCTTTCTCAATGTACTGATGGCTAAGCAGCAATATTTTACTCAGTTTGAAGCCATGGTAACCATTGTGCCATTTACACTATTTCTGTACCTAAATAAGGAAAACAGTACCAAAGAAGTTAGAAATTCCCATAAGGAAATCTGCACTATTCCCAAACTGAAAGGAGATGAAGCAAAACAAAAACGCATGGACTTAAGGCAGTACATTTCTTAGGATGTGAATGAACATAGAGTAGAAGAGCCTATATGAAAGAGGAGATCCCACAAAGAAGAGAACAATGGCCAAAGTAGCCCACAGCTATCTCCACTGGGGTACAGGCATTAGAGTAATGTTAATGTAACTCTAACAAAGTCTACATCCTGGCAGATGCTGAAAGTTTTGTATGTACAGTCCTTATAATAACATAATAGGCATCACAGGTTCACAAAATGAGCAGGACTAACTTGGTCCTTTCTCTGAATTAGAAGCATCACTGTTGTAGTAAGATTTTCCTTTTCTGACTACACTGTTCTAAGATGCAGTATTTCTACTTATATGAAGGTAGCTTCCTTTTGGTTAAAGCATACTGTAATTTTTTGTGCTTTCTTCCTACAAATTGGCACTGGAGAGAATTTAATAGGCAGGAACTTAGCTGCATGCAGAGCACTTGCATCAGTAGTAGATGACCACATAATGTATGTTAATTGAATAAATATCAAAAGCACTTATTATAGATGACATATTTATTTGTATTTAATCTGAGCTATGTAGTGCTTCTATTTCATTTAAATAAATACGAAGTTTCTTTTGGAAGTTCTGAATCCAGAAATATCTGGTTTTATACATACATTTTAAAAAGAATATACACACTTAAAACTGAAATTTTCAAAAAATTGAAAGCCACCAGATTTTTTCTTCAATTTTAAGATGTTTTGATATATTGTATTAAATTGTGCCTATTCATGAAATGGTTACATTTCAAACCTATAGTTCCAAAAATCTACTCCTTCTCGTAACATTACTATCAAGAAATAGCATGATTACAATTCTTTTGACCTGCACTGAAAACAGCAAACTTAATGTGTATGAATTACCAGTTAATCATCAGAGTAAACAAAAATCTATTAAAAAATTGCATTGAAGTGCAGTACTTATTACAGTGATAAACATTATCAAAATCATCTTCACAAAAATCATCATCTTTTTTGTTCTTTGCTCATTAATAATCACACCCTCAGATGTAAACACTTTACATAAAATTAACATACTGTATTTGTCTCTATTTCTTTCCATTTTTGAAAAAGAAAACCTATTTTATCCAGGGAAACAACTAAATATAAAGACAGTTTGTGTTGTGTTTTATTTTTATTCTTTTTAATTCACATTTTCTGTGTTTAATATTTTGCTACACTTATATAAATTTAAATTGAATAGGATAGGTATTGTCCACAGCAGAGACCTAGTTCCAATCACAGTATGCCTATCACTAGCAAACTAAAATTGAGGCCCTGCCCTTGGCCCTGGGGCTTAATCTCTGGGTAATGCTGGAAATGTTGTTCCATGCATGGATTAGCAAATTAAAAGAAGTTACAAACCTCTACTGTGACTTGTCTAACTCTGCAGTCCCTAAATCATCATCCATAGTTACAGACCTAGGTTTACGTGTGCTGAAAATACATAGGAAATAGCAAATTCAGAGGAAGATTTCTGTCTAACTAAAGGCTGGAACTATATTTGCAGAATAACGACAACAACAATAGTAAACGTGCACAAATATCTAACTTAGAATTAATAATCAGACAGTACATTTTATCAGCTGTAATTGTTTTTAACCTCATAAAAAAAAGTTAAGACTGAACCAAGCTAGATCTAGTTAAATGCAAATGAATCTGATTTTTCCCACATTAGTATTGAAAAGATAACATTCAGTTTACACTTCATGCAATTTTTGTTTATGTCATAGTGTTTTAATGGAACATTCAAATTGTTTAACATCTCATATCAAACAATACACAAGGACTGTGGATGCTTTTATTAAGGCTTTGAAACTGACTGAAGTTTGATGTCAAAAAGATGCAGGTATGAGCAAATGTCTTTGTAAAACAGTAACATATGCTCCATTTAGAACTTTCAATTCTGTTAATTATCCCCAAGGGGGAAAAAAAAAAACCAGCAATTTGTAAACAATGTTCATCGCATCATTATCTTAAATAAAGTCAAATAGCTGAATATCTGTAAGTTCTCATGTAATATTTGAGGAAATGATGTTTTCAGGCTGCCCAGTGTTTTGCACCTGATTTGTTTGTTAGGGAGGATGCACAAAGAATTCTGTTAGACAGGCTCCTGGGATACCAACTATAAATCTTTCATATTTGTATATTTAGAAATACAATATTTACAATACTTACAATAAATACCTACATCATTTAACACATTCAGTGGAATCTAGTTGTATCCTTTAAATCACCTTAAGGGGTTACTATATTTTAAGAAGAATAAGCACTTGCTTGAAATTTTTTTAGTAATAAGTATGATACAAGATTCTTTCTTCTAAAGTAATGTCACTCAAGTCATTGCGTTCTAGCACCCAGTCCAAGTTTGAGGCACATGAATAAAGCTGAAACATCAGCAACGTCTAGCCATAGTCATAAGAAAACAACAGCTGCAGGAAAGGAAATGGATTTCGGTGTAACCAGTGAAATAGCCAAGCTATTCTGCTCCCATGACTTTCTTTACAATGAAATATCATCTTTGACTTATTATGTTACACAGAGAGATAAAAGTGCATCTGGAGGTACTGGGTAGCTTATAGCAACATGGTCCTCTCATTTGTGGTGTGCCCCCTTCATCCTTAAACAAGAAGATAGAATACGGTGGGAGGGGAGGTGGTAAGATAATGAAGACTAGTTATCCTGCAAGCTGGCTTTCTAGAAGGTAAGGACAAAGGAAACTCCTCAGATTGCCATAGAAAGTGAAAAAAAAGGAAAAAAAAAAAAAAAAAAAAGACAAAAAGAGATGATGCTGCATTTATTAGGCTGGATGAGCTTCACTATATAATCAGGGACACATAGAAGGGCTGGTTTATGTTTGAGAGAGATACACACAAACCAGCATGCATAAATGCTGAAAGGGAGAAATTATCTGCGGGTTGGAAAAAAATGCATGCATTGCCATTCCCTAGAACAATTAGATATTGAGCATTGATTTTCAACAGTGATCAAAATTAAGAGTCTTTCAGTGCATCTGACAATAACATAACATACAGTACTTTTATTCTCTAGTTTCAAGACAGCTTAAAAAAGCCAGAGTCTGGTGGCAAAATTACAGGCAGAAAAGCTGAGGCAATTAACCAGCTAGTTAGATCCAACTAGCAAAAAATCAACCATTACAATCTCTTCTAGACTTAGTGCTAACTAGCAGAAGTAGTTATTGTGTTTCCCTTCCCTCTTCTCTATTTTGTCCTTGCCCAGCTCCCCGCCCTTTCTAGGGGTCTTCCCCTAGGCCTGGTCTTCCACTTATTTCTAAGAAGGATTATGCAGCATTTCTTTGAAATACCTGGCAAGCAACGACCATAGCAGCCAAACATAGCTAAACAGTTTTGGAAATGCATTTAAAAAATAGAGCTGGCCAAACAAGTACCAAACAAGGAAACCAATGGCTTCTCCATTCTGTTGCACAATTATGCTTCTTGCCTGTCTGGGACGAACCATTTGAAGTTCAGCATTCAAGCTCAGTCAGCATCTGATTTTCTGCAAAGAGTTCCACCAAATATCCCAATTTGTGAATGCTCTAGCCATGATTCTGTAATATTGGCATCTTGCTACTAGGAAGTAGACTAGGACCATCATCTCATTTTATACAGGCCATCCAAGAGCCATCAAATAATAATGGCTTTCAGTTTCCACCCACCTGGGCTACATTCATACTGGTGACCTAAGGTGAAGGTCTCCACATCCCATTACTAAACCTTCAAGCCATTTAGTATCCTTGTGTAGTCTTATATCTGCAGTATAAAGTGAAGAGACAGTAAAATCTGTCTATATTTGAGATCTGTTCTCAAGTTCATGGTCAGTCAAAGCCTTATGATGCAAGACAATATAAAAAGCCTCGTGCAAGTAAATAGTAAAAAAATTAAAATATAGTATTTTCACATAAAATATAGAATTGTTTATATGAACCAAAAATTATTATCGTAAGTCTTTGCATGGTACTAATAAAAAGAATAAAGTAGGAAAAAATAAAGCAGGAATCTGAAAAATCTTTCATAGCAATTCAAACGATATTAGCAGTATTATCAAGATATTAATGTGTATCTTTAATAAATTAAAAGCAAAGCTATGTATAAATTACGTATTCAGCGTTTACTGCTACATTCACATGTAGTAAGTATAATGCATTTTCTGTTAACTAATGCCAGTCTTTTCCATACACAGTTTTAAATATTGGGAACTGTAAATTATTTTGCATGTTAAATATGCCAATTGCTACTGAAGTGTTAATTAATGTATTATTAAAGCAGTTTTAGGAGAAGTGAGAAGACTTTTAAACATTATGGGTTTTGACTATGAGTAAATGCACAAACAGTGAATTTACCAATTTACTAGAAACAATTTTCTATAAAATAAGAATTTAAAAAATTAATAAACATTCCATATACAATTCTAGACTAAAAATACTTTCTTTGTAACATTCAGCCTTGAATTAATCTGATAAAGATGAAAGTGAAGAATTTTGCCAATAGTGTTTTTTTACTAAACTCACTCAGTTATGCCTTTCAGCTTGCTATATTTTATATGAAGGATATCTTGTTAAAACAACTGTTGAAGGCAAGTCATGTCATATCAACCACACTCTCCATACCCTATGGGAGCTCAAATGTTCCAAAGTTTATGTTAATATAATCCTGCTGTACAATTCAACGAAGGAAAAATTAGCATTTTCTCAGTGACACGTAAGACTTCATATAAGTACCATATTATCTATATGTCTTCCAGAAATGAGGTAAAGCCACAGCAAGGATTATACTGAATCAATTTAGGAAGGTAAATATTGTTAACAAGCACCATAAAATAGCCTAGTAGAGATTATTCAAATCTCTATTTATCAACTAACAAGTAGGCTGCACTTCCCAGTGCAGCTTCCAACAATATATCTGTAGGACAGCAATATTCACTGGCTCAAGAGACCAATGCAACTTCTCAGCAAGGGGTTTGCTGCTTTCTAATAAAAGATTTACTATGCAATATGCTGTATGCTTCCACCATCTTCTCTCAAAGTGGCTTTAAAGAAATGGATGTGGCTTTTTGCCTATCTAAATCTTTTAAACACATTTTGCTCAGGCCATAAACACTTAGTACAGAAATCTTTACAGGAATTATTCCAAAAGAGATATAAAGTATTGCTTATTGTAGGATTTTGAACCTCTAAAGCAACACACTTTAACAATCATTTAGATTTGCTAAGGAAAACAAGAAACAAAAAGAGAAAATGTAACACAAAACAAGGCAAGAAGACAACTGGGGATCTGCAAGAGCTACTGGAGCTTATACACTCTTTGCTACTCTTCTGTATGACATGCAAAACTGGCTGAAAATTTCCATGTTACTGGGAACAAAAAAGGTACAGACAGAAACAGTCATGTAAATGCTTAAGAACTTTAGTAAGCCAGTCAGCTACGAGTCCCTGCCAAGAAAGTCTTATTTTGTTTATTATTTAGGCTAGACCCCAAATCACTTTTTTATTTTTAATTTAGAAAAAAGAAAGCCAAACAACAAAAACTTGGCAGAGTCAATTCTCCTGTTTAACCAGGCTACTCAGCAGGCTGACACTCAGCTTCTAAACTGCATTTTTCAAAATATTTTCTCTGTACTGACAGAAGCTGCTATAAAAAATTTGTCTCAGCATCCAGCTGGTGATTGACGGCAGGGCCAGAGAGACCGCAGTAGGCTTAAGCAAAGGAAAAAAGCATTAGCTGTACCACAGTGGTGAAGTGGTATGAAGTTTACAAGTATTAATAAGGAGAGATAAAAGCATGTTCCAGACATATTTTTGAGGCAAAAGAATAAGGATGATGCAATAATCAGCATAACATTAGAATGAATCTGAAAAAAAGACAACAGCAAAAAAAAAGTTAAGACTCAATCTTTCCCTCCTACAATACTTCAGTGGCGAAAGCAGCATATCCACCTTATAATCAGGAAATTCTCCATATCTTTCAGGGTATTTCAGACAAACCGGGATTCAAATTTTGAAGTCACAAGAAAACTATACTTTCCATATCTTTGTGTCCAAGATTCAAATTTTCAGATCAATTAAATATTCTATTTTTAAAAGATCGTTATCAGATTCTGATAATCTGATTATCGGATTCTAGCCTTTAACCAGACAACGTAGTTTTACCAAAATCCTGATATACCCAGCCCAAAAATAGCTATGAGCACTCAGCAGTAAGCATAGGTAAGTTTAATCATAGAATTATAGAATTCAGGTTGGAAAAGACCTTCAAGATCATAGAGTCTAACCACAACCTAACTGTACTACCCTAACTAACAACCCTCCGCTAAATCATGTCCCTGAGCACCACATCCAAATTGTTTTTAAACACATCCAGGGATGGTGACTCAACCATCTCCCTGGGGAGCCTATTCCAGTGCTTCACAACCCTTTCCATAAAAAAGTTTTTCCTGATATCCAACCTAAACTTATACTGGCACAACTTGAGGCCATTTCCCCTTGTTCTGTGACCAGTGAGAGAAGACTAGTCCCACTGTAAGCATCTTTCAGATATTGGAAGAGGGCAACATGGACTCCCTCCTCTTCCCAGACTAAACAGCCCCAGTTCCTTCATTCTCTCCTCACAGGGCATATTCTCCAAGCCCTTCACAAGCTTTGTTGCCCTTCTTTGGACCTACTCCAATATCTCAATGTCCTTTCTGCACTGAGGTGCCCACAGTATTTGAGGTGAGTCCTCACCAATGCCAAGTACAGGATGACTTCCCTAGTCCTGCTCACCACACCATTCCTGATACAAGCCAGGATGCCATTGGCCTTCTTGGCCACCTGGGCACACTGCTGGCTCATATTCAGCTGACTGTACCATCAGTACACCAAGGCCCCTTTCCATCAGGCAGCTTTCCAGCCACTCCTCCCTAAGCCTGTAGGGTTGCCTGGAGTCATTGTGACCAAAATGCAGGACCCAACACTTGGCCCTATTGAAACTTGTACAGTTAACCTTGGCCATCAGTCCAGTCTATCCAAGTCCCTCTTAATGCCCTTCTTCCCTCAGGCAGATCAACACTCCCTCCTGACTTGCTGCTGTCTGCAAACTTACTGAGGGTGCACTCAATCCCCTCATCAAGGTCGTTAATAAAAATGTTAAATAGAAAAAATAATAATAATAAAGATAAATAATAGAAGATAAATAATAATAAAGATGTTAAATAGAGTGCTTAAGTCTGGTTGATAACAGCAAGTGGTAGTCTTGGAACAGTTAAACATTTTTGCCATCTAGAGAACATCTTCACTGCTTCAGGGAAGAAAGAAAATAGCACTTCAGTGAGCAAATCTTTCCTCAGTCATAAATAATTTTGTTTTAAACCAGCAACAAAACACAAGTCATAAGGCAGAGTGGTACATTCGTGACAATGAAAGGGTCATTTCAGCATTTCAGCATTTCAGCACTTTATTCAAGAGTTTCTCTGCAATGTCTCTATGTCCTGCTGAGATCCATAACTGATAACAGAGTTTGCAATTTCACAGTCAGAATGGTTAAGTTTCTCCACATGGGTCTTCTAGAAGAATGCAGAAAATTTTGTTGCCTTTTTTTTCCCCAGATCTGTTACAAATGCAGTTGGCACATGTTCAGTATACCCAGCCAATCTGTAAAATCTAAATAAGAGAGCTGGTGCATAGCAGATCCACTAGCCTTGGTAGACTCTATTCAGTCATCTGTTATTTTTGGGTTTCATTATATCTGTGAGCTTATAAGCCTCCTCCGGTCCAGTTTTCACGCACTTTCCTCAGACTAGCGATAATCACTTTCATGACTACTGTGGCATGGGCTTTTTTAGTCACCACTTTTTATCCACATGAGACAACACTAGCTTTGTTCTCCAGTGGTCAAGAGCATAAACCCTGGTAGCTCTAACCCTTGTGGGATTTTGTGTTCACCCTCTGAAGTAATACTGAAGCAAAAAAATAGATTTTTTTCAGCGGGTTCCAGAAACAAGTACACTTTTCATTCTCTAGCATGCAAGTCTATAGCAAATCCAGCTGTCTAGTTCTCCCATCTTGCTTGAGTTTCAAGAAGTACCCTTTTTGGGGAACACAGGGCTCTCCCTTTTGCATACACCTTCTTCCCCTTATCACTGCAACAGTCAGCTCTCCACCTATTATACTCTTCAGCCTCATTCCTTCTGCCTGAGCTGAGTTTCACCTAATCAGGGATCGTGTTCCCGTTCATTGCACAAGATTCATTTGTTTCAACAAGCCTGTAATCCTTCTTCCCTCCCAAGTCCATTCTGAGTACTTCTGACACTACAGCCTCGAAGACTCAGAGTTAGATTGTGATCTTTTTTTCCCTACAGTTCTGAGTATCCTTCTTGTTCTAAATCCAAGAGGAATTACTCATTTTTCCTCTTGTAAGTTCTTGTGTGTCCCCGAGTATGAATGCACAATGATGTGACAGCCAAACTCTAGCTATCTGCAGATGTAATTAGCTACTTACAGCAAACTAGAAGTCAGGTAATTATCCTCCACCACTCATATCAACACCTTAAATAACCAGGTCTTTACACAGAATTGCAAACAGTGAACTTCCTTCCATCACAGACATTCTTTGATCCATATGCAAGTACAGGTCCAACCTAAATTTTAATCTGTTTACTAAGGGGGTTGTTTACCACCATATAATAAACACTGTAATACCAGAATTTAACTAGTATTTTTGAATCCATTTCATCTGATACCATAATCAAATTATACAGTATAAATCTCCAATTACCTCCCTGGTTCATTATATTCACCTGTTTTTCCTTGGCAGATGTTGTCTGCAGAGCCATCTGGAATGCATACTGCGGTCTTCTGAATACAGGCCTCCAGTAAGGGAAAAAGAGATATATAGCTGGAGGTAATACATACATTAAAAGTAGTATCAGACACTAATCCACTTAAGCGCTACCACTGCTTTCTAATGTGCTGCTGTTGTGAGGAACATAACCTCCAGCCCTAGGAAGACAGGTAAGTAACAACGAGTGCAACTGGCATCAGAGGAAGCTATGGGGATAAGGCATAACGAAACAGGAACATGGTTCAGTGGTAGGGACTTTCAATATAAAAAACTGAAGTATTAATGGGGAAAAAAAACAGTAATTTCCTATTTACAGTAAATTTCCCGTACTTAGTCTAAAAATTAGTCTAAAATACAATTATTTTCTGTTTTTTATGTCAGCTCACTGCCTCATGCAATATGCAGCACCCATATCAACTTGAATTAGGTTTAGGTTTTTTATTCTAACACAGACATAAAATTTTACTTAAACACAACAGTAAGTGGCTCATGTTTGCATACATTGCTTTTTTTTTTTTTTTTTTTTTAAATCAAAAATGTCCAACACGTTAAAAATCAAAGACTGAGAAGTCACAAATGTGGTAATGGGTGTACAAGTACAAGGAGTAGATGACCAACTGTAAGCAATTATTTATTCACTTTGACTTTCACAAATTGTCCTTATAAGCACATGGAAGACAATACGCAATATACAAATGTTAATCCAGCAGGAGTTGCATCGTTCATTGCAACATGAATTTTAATACATTTCCCAAAATCACCTCTTATAAAATATACATGTGTAAACAGATGAGCCTTTTATGTCTTTAGAGAAAATACACTTCAAACATGCAGAGAACCAACTCTTAGTGCAGAGGAGTCCTACTTCCCCATTCCAGGCCTGGCCACAAATTTAAGTGTTAGTATAAAATGCTAATTTCAAGCATCATAACTGCACATATATCATGAGATTTCACAGACAAGAGTGAACAACATGCATAAGAATTGCACTGAAGGAAGAAACCTTCCACTTAAGACCTTGAGCATACTGCAGCCATGACATCAAGACTTGTGTTTAACATGCTTGCAAGAGCCACGTGGCCAGTACCAACTACCCACTAAAAAAGCATTTGGGTGAAGAGGCTCAGAGAAGGACTCCGCCTCCTTAAACTGCTGCTGAGAAAAGGAGTACTTATCCTCATAAAAGGCAGTGCATGAAGAGTTCAGCCAATTCCCGTATAAAATGACCTAAACATCTGTGAAATACAAAATTTATTCATCTTTATGAATTCTTCAAAGTTCCAGATAAGAGTCTCCCTCAATTTAAGGGAGAAAAGCTATTCCTAGTTTTCAACTCAAAATGAATGGTAACTGGAGTATAATAAGGAAACAGAGAAAAAAAGGAGTAGTACACTGCTCTGGCCAACATTGCTTGGGGTATCTTAAAGCTTGTGATGTGGGCATTGCTGCAAGAATACAAAGTATCCTAACAACAACAAAAACAAAAATAGATTTGGAGCATACAGAAGTCAGAAATGTGCATGTAATTGTTGGTATTTTGAAACGTATTTTGTTCCAATTAATGACAATGTCAATATTTAGATTTCAGTTTAACCTTTAAGTGATAACCTAGGTCTGCAATGGCTGAATTGCTCTTCTGACACATCACAAAAAGTCTGTAACTTGCCAGTAGACTTGGGAAGGAGGTAAGAGGAAAGAAAGTAACAATGAAAAAACTATCTAATGAGGTTGCCCTGACCTGTTTCTTAACAGATTTTGCCTGTTACAGGGTACTGTGTTCCTGCAAGATACAAACCTACCATCTGTGAATTTTACAGCCATTCAGTAGTATTATTTTATGGATAATTATCTGATGCTATGCCTCTCTTGTAATTTCAATGCCACAGTTACTACTGATGTTGATGCATGGTTTGGATACATGCCTGATGCTCCCCAGGGCGATATGAATCAAAACTGCCTCTGTCTGGCATGCCAGGTCCAGCATGTAACTCAGCCATCATCAGTAAACAAGCAGCAATGCAGTGATTCTAAAAGCATGCTGCTTTCCATGGAAGTAAGAAAGCCTCCTGCTATGATAACCATAAATTGCCTTCTTAGTAAGAAGATCTAAAGCAAGAAGATCTCAAAGCAAGCAGCAAAGCATTCTGCCTGACTAGGATACAGTCATTAGGTTTTACAGTCTGATTTTGGTTGAGAGTTTTTTGAAGGAGTATAAAGCTCAGTATTTTTTTCAAAAATCTTGTGTACATCGTTAGATATCAATGGAAAGAAGCTCAACTATGTGGGATTTAGCATGAATAGCATTGCCACAATAAATCAGGTAAATCCCAGCATCTGAAGTATTCTACAAAGACTGAAAATGAAATATGCAAGAAGATAAGGTTTCTCACCCTCAGTGCAAGTCTCCAGCAAGAGTGCCTCAAATGATTAAAAAAAAAAAAGTTGTTAAAAAAAAATTGGACTGATTTTTAAATACACTTCAGCTCAAGCTTCTCTATCCAAATGATTATTCATGATGAAGTTGTGGAACAATGAATGTCCCTTCAAATTCTACACAACAAATCTTACTTTGTTGAGATTTGAAGCCAAAATGACTGAATGGGCTGGAGAGCTGAAATATGAAGATAAGGCTGAAAGAACCAGGCTTGTTCAGCCTGGAAAAGAGAAGACTGCTGGAAGACCTCATCACAGCCCTCCAGTAATGAAAGGGAGTTTATAAACATGAGGAAAATCAACTTTTACACAGTGATAGGACAAGGGTGAAACAGTTGTAAATTAAAGGAGAAAATATTTAGATTAGGTATTGGGGAATTTTTTCACTGAGAGGGTGATGAGGTGCTGCAGCAGGTTGCCCAGAGAAGTTGTGGATGTCCCTTCTCTGAAGGTGTTTAAGGCCAAGTTGGATGGGGCCCTGGACATTCTGATCTAGAACTTGATCTAGCAGTTGGCAACCCTGTCTGTGGCAGGGGGTTTGGAACTCTTGTTGTCCCTTCCAAACTAAGCTGTTTCTATGAATTACTAAAACCAGATGAGGTCTATGTTAGGAACACATTACCAGTACAGTAATCATAGCATACTGTTGAGACAAAGCATGTAAAGGACTACATCAGCAAAGGCTTGATTTTACATCTATGAGAAAATCATCACTTATTAGCAAAAAAGCAATATCAGTTAAATAACATATATGCTATATAGGTTTCTACTGATACAGCTTTGTCTAAATGGGATACAAAAATATATTATAAGCTTGGACTATTATTTTTAATACAATTTCTGAACGAAGATATTCAGTATTCTCCTCAAAATACTTTTCTTTATTTTCTATCCCCAGTGAATAAAAAAATCTGCTCAATTAGACTTGCAAACTTAGGAAAATATGAAAACTTTTTAGTAAAACATCTGACTCAAAGTGTAGAGCATGGCAGCAATGTTGGGGCAAAGAAAATCTGAAGTAAAGGTATGGTCTATAGCAACGGACAGTTACGAAACTTGATAGTCAGAAACTGGGGTCAGTCGGTGGCACTCATGAGATTTCTATTGAGTTATGAGTATCATGCATTCTGTGTAAATATATATCTTAGTTTTTAAATTATTTTTTCCCAAGATTCTCACTATTATTTAGAAAATATAAATGGGAATTTCCCTTTAGACTGCAGGATATACTGCCTTACATCAATTACATCATGTTTTCCTTTAATCATTTGTATTTCAGTAAATGCAAATTAGTATTTTTGAGGTTTTAGAGTCAAATCCCTTTTACGAACATGCTTGCTTCTTAACATTATTGCTACTGATTATTTATATATAAATACAAAAAGCTGAAGAACCTTTGGTATTCATTAGTCAGTAATAGTAACACCTTACACAGGTGACCAACTGCACCACAGCTCCTCTCCCTTAGTCTCTACCTCTAGATGAAGCAGCACATGCAGTATCTTCCAAGAGCACATGTATGAGGGGACAGTGCTAGTGCTCCTTCTCCTACTGCTGCAATTGTGTCCACCTTAGAGGCCTTAACAGGCAGCAAAGTCCACCCAGCATTAAGTGAGGCCTTTGGAATTACACCTAGGCAAATAGAGTAGTAATTCCAATTTAGCAAGGGGTGAAAAGCTACACACAACACTTCTAGGCAAGGAGGCAATTGATCAGTACTGACAAATTCAGCAGCCCAGGAACTCCAGAAAGACATGCAAAGGTCCTGGCTGAGAGTCAGCTGTGGAGGAGCCACACTGTAGTGTCACAGCCAGCTATGGACAGGTACATGAAATTAATTCGTTCAACTGCTGCTCAGTTCCCTGCAGTCCATTTAACTACTTCTGTGTAGAGGTAAGGGAATTTCACCTTTCATATAAATGCAGCTGGAAAGACTTTACACACAAATTATTCCCAGTTTACCACACATGCTCTAACTAGTGCAGACTGATTAAATTGGTACATGATACAGCATCTCAGACTACTCTGCGTCACAATCTACAGTCTCAAATATGGCACAGACCCAACTACAGTTACGAAACTGTAAGAGAATGTACAATGCAATTACAACAGGAAAAGGTACCTTCTTTTATGAGTATCTTAACACTCAATAAACAGAAAGCTTAGAAGTGAGACAGACTGTGTGTCTGTGTCCCCCCTTCTTGTTCATCAGATTTTTTGCTTGGTATAAGTGAGAAATTTATTTCATATTTTCCATAAATAAAGGGCAAATCTCATTTATATTATCTGATTATACAGTATTGCAATATGGTTTTTTTGTTGTGGTTTATTAGGTGGTTGGTTTATTGGGGTGGGGAGGGGAGGGGAGATTGACAGTACAAGACTGGCTTTATGCGTGAAGGTGATGACAATTAGAAATTTTTACCTTTTTGTTGCACTTGCTTTATACAGAAATACGCTTTCCACTTTCATTATCTCATGCCTTAACATCACTGTATTTTCTTTGTTTTCAAAATGGTGCATGTATTTGTGTATACATATGTCAGTTCATACGAACATGGAATTTCAAGGTAAAACATATAACATATAGAGAATGAATCAAAGAATGGTTTGGGTTGGAAGGGATCTCTAAGATCATCCAGTTCCAGCTCCTCTGCTATAGGCAGGCACACCTCCCTCTAGACCAGTTGCTCAAAGCCCCATCCATCCTGGCCTTGAATGCTTACAGGGAGAAGGCATTCACAACCTCGCTGGGCAACCTTTTCCATTGTCTCACCATCCTCACAGAAAAGAATTTCTTCCTGATATCTAGCCTAAGTCTACCCTCTTCCAGCTTAAAACTATTTCCCCTTGTCCTGTAACTACATGCTCTCATAAAAAGTCCCTCCCAAGCTTTCCTGTAGGCCCCCTCAGGTACTGGAAGATCACAGAGGTCTGCTCAGAGCTTTCCCTTCTTCAGGCCAAAGAGACCCAGATTTGTCCTCCTAGAGAAGGTGCTTCAGCCCTCTGATAATCTTAATGGTACTCTTCTGGACCTGCTACAACACTGTATCCCTCTTGCGTTTGGGGCTCCAGAACTGGAGCAAAAACAGACAAAAGTTTTACAGAATTTAATACAAGCCTTGTTTTCTGTAAATCAGTTTGAAGCAATAAACACTTTGCTAAATATTTGCATTTTAACTGGAACATTATTTCTCTTATAGTAAAAACAAATTAGCACAAGTAAAATAGCACTATCCATAGTCAATTTAAAGGAAAGGAATTTTGGCAATAAGTCAACAGTTTTTCCTGTAGATAAGTCCAAAACTTAGTTATATTGCTGCATTTGAATGTGAAATATGAGTTGCATCACTTTTGTATTGTGTACTCCTATGGCTGGGTGGGAGAATAAATAAGTGACTAAACAAATATTAAAGAGAAGCTAGGGATACAGATATCTACTAAATCGCCAGCTTCATTTTGTTACTGTTGTTAAGAAGTGAGAGCACAATTTTGAAGTTTGCTCCATGAAACCTTTTTTGGGAGGGGGGGGAAGGAACAGGAGAAGAATGAGTGATAAAACATTAACCAAAAGATTCATTTCCAGTACACTCTGAGACTATCTTACAATAAATCATTATGCTTGACGATTTCATTGTTTAATTTTCTGGTTGTCTAAGAAGCAGATCTAGTTCTAAATAAAAGCATTGCTTGGAAATGAATTAAAAGTAATTTGTTTAAGAAGAACTCTAACATTAATTGTTACCAGTTTTCGAGAAGCCACTTCTTTACTCTTCTTTTTGGACACACATTCACTTAGTTTGCTAACCATTTGCAAATAATCTGTTTCTGGAAACAAAACTAGGTTTTACTATTAGTTGTCACTACAGACATGCAGATTTCCAAAGGAATTTTTTTATTTTTTTTTAATTATTATTATTATTATTTTTTTTTTCCAACAGCATTACTATGCAAAAGAAACCTCATATTACTTTAAAGAAAGGCTGCTGTCACCTCATAGTCCTGAATGTAATGCAAGTGCTCACGACTCACAGCCCCTGTTTGGTTGCAGCTCATCAGTGCCGGCAGCCCTAATCTGCTCCCAGCCGTTATGACCAGCAGCTCTGAAATATGAATTAGACCTACCCCAAGTTCTCCATGCAGGGAAAGAGCTCCTTGGGCCCTTTATTCCCTGCAGAGTACCCTGTGCAGAATAAATCAGAGATGTGAAAGAAAACAAAATCCTTCCCAGTAAAATTTGCAGATGACACAAAAGATAATAAAATAGTCACTACCAAGGAGCTGTCAGTTCTACAAATTGCGTGGCAGTCTGGGCTCACCTGAATAAGATGCATTTTAACACAGTTGAGCACAAAGCTGTCTGTCTAGAAACTAGGAACACTGATTCCAGATAAAGGCAAAATAATAACATAGAAAGGGGCATGTGGATGATAATGAGTAATAAAATTAATATTAGCCTACAGTGTAAAGTCTTAGCTAGTGCAATAGAAGCAATCCTTTGATATACACAGAAAGAAACAGCAACAGGAAAGGCTTGTATAAATCACCACTCATGCAAGAGACTGAGAATCTTTGTTTCAAACAGCAGGCAACAAAACACCGCTGGTCTGTATCTGTGATCCTTGAGCTTTACCAGAGGAACATCTAATACATGATACAACTACTCAAACCAGAAAGACTGCAAACAGCTACAAGAGGTTTCTAGAGAAACTGCCTCACTAAGAACAAGAGTGGAAACCTCTGTCAAAGACAGGGATAAAAGGTCAATTTGATACTCTCTAGGGAGAACAGAGGAATGTCACGGGTATTAAAGGATTCTTAAACTTACTACTGCCAGATTTGGTGAAAATTCAACATAAAATAAAGTAGCAACACATAACAGAAATGATAACTAACAGTAAATATGTTTCATCTAAGAAAAGTAGCATTTCTCTGTACCTGAAGTTCTTATAATCAGCATTTTCCTTCTTCTAAAAAAAGGTTGCAGGTTTGTCTTTATATCTTATATTGCTCTTTCAAATCAAAAGCTGGCACTCTACCTTTCAAAAGCGTACTTAAAATGCTCCCATGCTGCAACCCATGACTTTCATATGAGCTTTAAGGCAGGTATTTGGCTCCTTATGCTTGGGAAAAAAATTACTGTTTTTTGTTCAGTTGTTGAATGAATGCATAAATCACTGGTAAATGAAATGGACTTATCTTGCACACTGCTTTCCTACACAGTATTTTGGAATTTCTAGGTATTAATGTTTCTTTATTTGTGCAAAGCAATGAGGTACTGAAAGAGCAAGGGAAAATTCAAGCATTGCTGAATGCAAACAATAACTCAGTCACTGATAATTTGAATTGATCTTCCAATTTCTGAAAATGATAGCATGGCTCAAAAAAAAAAAAAAAAAAAAAAAAAAAAAAAAAAAAAAAAAAAAAAAAGAAAGAAAGAATCACCAAGACTTTCATATCTGAAATAAAAATGAAATGCATGAACAATTTCTATAGTCTATCAAAAAAGCATGTATTAATAGGGAATTCAAAGGTTGTCATCATGGGACCTGAAAACCCAAAAAGTTGAACTGCATGCAAGACAGCAAAAGGTAATTGCCTAATTGATCAATTGACCAATACTAAATTCTCTTCAGGATTTAACCAAGAATATATATTAAAATTAGATGCTGCAAAGCTTAAATGAATCTTCAAAATTTGTATTGAACTACGAACCAAATAGGATTTTGTTAAACTGAATAATGTGGCCCTTCATTATTCAATGGAAGAAAATTTTTAGTTAATACTTATACATATCATCTATTCATGAAAACTTCCATTAATCTCAGAGTAAAATTTAGACCAGTGCAACATCTATGTCATAATAGAAATACAAGTATGATAACATTTGTATTATCGAAAAATTATATTTTTGAGTGCTCCAATGTTTAAATGTTCCAATCAGCCAAGGATAAGATATTCAACTTAATGCTAGCCAGTGATCATTAATCACTTTAAAGTGGCACAGCTAATTTCATTTCTTATCCAGAGAAAGCTCACTCTCACATCTTAGATGCAAGATGATGTTAGCTCACTTTTCATTGTTTTAAATTCAATTTAAGAATCCTGTTTTTTTGCTACAAAAGACATCAAGAAAGCTCAACACAGATAATATGCAAATACGCATATTTTTGAGATATACTTTGAGTGCAGAAACAGGTAATGGTAACAGGGATAAAGATCTGCTAGGGAGAGTCTCACACTTAGGCTACAAGAGCCAGATTTGTATTAATAGGCTTGTCACCTGTGGCTTATTTGGCAGATGCCCATAAATAGTGAGTTGGGTTATTAGTTTTCAAACAAATATAGTGTTAGGTCAAATTTATGGCAAGGAAATATGTAGACGCTTCTTCAAATATAGCCATCAAATTCAGATTGCAAGGAGAAAAATTAAGGTGTGAAGTGAGGAAACATTATCTTCTTACTTCTACAAAGGCAGACGAAATGAAAAAGCAAATTTTTCAGAATGAGTTCAAAGACTGTCCCCTACCAATTCCTTGCTAGATTAACACTTATACATGGCATGCTGAAGGGGGAAGTAACTCGTATACTCTAATACCCTACAGCATTAGATAGAATGACAGTCTTGTTCTCCTATATGCTCCTTTTTTTTTTTTCCTGCAGCTAAAAGAATTGTTTCAAACCTAGCCCAATCCATCCAACGTCACATAAACAAGAATAATTAAAAGTTTTATGCCTGAGTCAATTTATGTGCAGCACTACCTCTAAGGAATAGAAAGACGTAAAAAGGTAGCAATCTCTCAGCCCTGATCAACTTCTCTGTGCCATCCCAATCACCATACCAGCAAGAACAGCTGCAGAGGAGCCAGCAGGGGGTTTTAAGCCCAGCCCCGTAAAGTTGTAGTTCTCCATTCAGAACTATTAGCTCTCCTCTACTTTGTCTGCTCTCACCATGCTAAGGGTAGGATGACCATTATAAACCACCTCGACAACCCAAGAAATCCTTTAATCTTTCATCACAAGAAACCCTGGGAGAGTGATTTGGTCCACTGTGACCTCTTGTGATGTGTAAGCAGGGCCATGAGATTTCTTGTATATGCAAAGCAATTGTTTTTGGTTTGTCCATTTGATAAATAAGCCTTAATTTAAACTTTAGAGACAGACAAGAATGGTTTAGCTTTCTGCCTCCTTCTCGCGTTGTACAAATATTTATATTTTTTGAGCTATCATACAGTCTAAGGGGAGCTTATTTTAGTCTGGTAAGTCTGGATGTTCCGATCATTCACAGGCTCAGTATAGTAATGCATATATGACCAGCTACACCTTCCAGGACAAACTGCTCCACTTCTTACACCGAAATCAATAGGCCTTCTGTTCTATGATCATTGCAGAGAAATGAGGGGAAAAAGAGCTAATAAAGCCATAGCTGTATTTCTGGACTTAAGTAAGTGAGGTGTTTTCCTTGCATATTTATTCCATGCTCTTGATTTCAGAAGAAATACTTTACTGCAGAACTCTTTCCTGTTCTCTATACTCCACCTGAAAACAGACATGAAACTTATGTCTGCTTAATATGGGCAGGAAAAAATGAAGAAATTATTCTTCCACCCTTGGAGATAGCACACAAGAGCCATTAAACTGAGAGTTTCCCCTTCACAATCCAGATGATACTGTGAAGAACCACTTTATGAAAGGAATAACTTCAAGGGGAAGAAATAACTGAGATATCCACTGCTTGTACACAACCAAGGCTCCCAAGACAGGCAAGAAAAAAATACCACTTTTCTTGACAAGACACTATTCCTTGTAATTCAGCAACAAATATAACTGGAGCACGTGCAGGAGCTATGCCATCTCTGGCGATCTTCTACACAGGCTTTGTTCACTATTTGACACTCCATAAAGGTGAACAAGTGTGCAAAACATAGGTGTCTGAGCAAACAAAAGAAAGAATTTTCAACCTGGGCAAGTGGGAAAAGCCTTGGCAGCTTGCTTATAGTGAACTAGAATTGAGAAGAAAATATTTCTTTTCATTGTTTGTTTTGTTTGACTCCACAAAAGAACTCTTGAAATTCCTGGCTACAGCGATGGGGACAGGTGGAGGAAAAAGAAGAAAAAAAGTATTCAGGAAGTGATGGTCAGTCAAACTGAAAGTCAGTAACCAACATGTCTCTGGTTTTACTTCCATAGCTTAAGACATACAATTTGCTTCAAAAGGTACAACAGTAAAGTCTTTTTAGAACAATTACGTTGTGTCGGTCATTATCGCTAGCAAATGCAGAAACAAACTGTAATTGTTTTCAAGCTTTTGATCTTATCTTAAGCATATTTACATGTCCAGCAACCTCAAATAGCATAGGCCCATGGCAACTGAATTGATTGACAGTAGGGGGAAAAGTGTTCTAGTGGCATTAATAAGACTTGATTGTACGTGGATCATAAACAGGTTAGAGTGATTTCTATTAAAATATTTAATATATATAAAACAGACAAAATATCATAATTGGACCAACTCCCTCCTCTTTTTTTCCTTTCTTTCTTTTTCTTTTTTTTTATAAGAGAATTAAAAGATATTGACTTAATATCTTAAGTTGGAAGGTACCCTATAAAGATCATCAAGTCCAACTCTGTACTTCACCAACTGTTTTCTGAAAAAATATTTCTGAGTTAGAAGGCCAGGGCATAATCCTGCCAGATTATAATGGAAAGGATAAGAATATCTCAATTTCAGTTGCTAAGTAGCTATAACAAAATACCTTTAATTGGTAGATAGTTCAGCATAAATTCAGAGCAGGGGGGAAAAGTATTATGTTTACAGGCATTTTCAATGGAATTGGTGAAAAAAATTCAGGGAGAAGAACCTCAATCATAGAAAATAAAAAAATAAAATAAAGTCCTGCTACTTAAAAACAAAACAAGCTTCTAGAAATTGAATATTCTCAGCATGTGCAAAGTGCACAGGCTCAAGTCTAGTAAATGGTCATAACAAGAGTATCTGAATTGTGAAAAGTGAAAATTAACTCAACTCTGAAAAACTTCAGAATATAAAAAGGACTGTCAAGTATTTATGAAGGAATACAAACTACTAGTTACTACAGATATGACTACACTTCTATCAGGTATGTGATTCTATAGTTTCTAAATCTGGTATGGACAGCAATGGAGCACTAAATGACTACTGAACCCAGCTGTTGCCTGTGCCAACAGCCAGATACCCTAGTAGGATTTGCGCACCACACAGCCTTCTGCTGTCTTGCGGTGCTTCCCACCATTAAGTGCCCCAAGCAACTAGTTTGAAGCTATCACTAATGGCTACCAAATGGCAGTCCCTTCTCCAGCAGAGTAGTTCATGTGCATGTTATTTCATGTAAAGTCATCTATTAGCAAGAGTTCATCCAGAAGTTTAAGCCTCAAAAAATGCCATTAATACAGCTTGATTTTGTTATGGTTGTAATTTCGTGGGAAGTTTTTAACAACTTGTTTTTAAAACTCATATCACTGAAAATATATCACCATGGGGTAAAGTACCAAAAACATCCATCAGGAGGAAGATAAAAAGAATGCTTCAGAGAACTTAAATAGCACTGAAGTACCACCAAGGGAATATTTCACTAATCTAAAAACCCACTCTCTGCTATTGGAAGACAGGCATTAGTTTTCAGAACCAGTCTGCTTTCTACAAGTAGACTTGGAAATAAAACTTCAACCAATTCATAAGGTAAGCAATTTCAGGTAATGATAATACAGATGTCAATTATAACACTGATTCGTCATCTGATTTTTGGCCTTTTTTTCTTGGCCAAATTTGCCTGTACAACTGTGTACCGACATGTAATTGAACTTCTACCATCTTATTTTTGGTCAGCACTGATAGCTGTTTTGACTATACTGACTGTTAAGCCTATTTCATTTCAAACATTAAGATAATCAGCATCAGCATATTTAGCATTCATAAGAAACTGTGCCAATTTTCTCTTATTTCAACAAAGTTCCAAGATCTTGAAGTTACTCTAAAAACTGAGACAGTGCACAACAAATATGCTTTAAACACTTAAACAAAGGAATATATTTTCATGAATAGTGATGTTACAAGAGAATTAAAGCCACAAAAGTTGTATGCTGGCATTTACAATCACATCAGATCTAAAATGCTTAAATCAGCCTGTATGCTGATTGCTGGCAGAGTGAAATAGAAAAACCAACAAAAAGTAGAAGAAATACATATCAATAAATACAAATTGTAAATAATACCTCAGATCAAAAGTAGCTACTCACAGGGTTTTTTTTTGTTGTTTTAAAGCCAAGCCAATGGCCAGATTTCTATTTTCAATCACCAAGTTAAAGTAATGCTAGAATTATAATGATAAATCTAGATTTCTCTTTTCTTCTTAATTCTGTAAACCAAAATGATACTTTTCATCTACTCAAAACTACCAGTTATTTTTTTTATATGGTGATAGCTGTTACTTAAAAACACATTTAAAAGAAAAAATCACCAAAAACAAGCAACAAGTTATAGAATAAGAAGAATGGATGAAAGAATATGACCGAAAAATATAATGACAGCCTTGCCCAAGAAACATTTTGTTCCAGCATAAGTACAACTGATGTTTAGAAGCTAAGGATTTTTTTTTTTTAAATGACATCTCTTATACACGAGACAGCAATAATACTGATACAGAAAATAAAATTGGAATATGAAAAATAAATGCTAAATGACAAAAATCAGTTTGAAAATCCAGCAAGGCTGCAGAAAGTTCATAATGCCTTTGCAATATATTAACACAAAATCATCTATAATATAGCTGTCAAATATATACCTTTGAATTCTATTTAAAATTGCATTATTAAATGCTTACTACAATAAAATAGAACTTTACTGATAGATTGCAGCAGTAACATAAGTTAACCATGTTACAGTTGCCTGCCCACAGCAGCAGCACTTTTGTCAGAAGTACTGGTAACAACCTTCAGTTGCACACAAAAGCAGGCTCTGTTAGGGCGATGGACAAAGGCAAATGACTGCAAAGCAAGAGGACTCAACTTCAATTTAACTGTCCTGTAAGGTACATACTAATTAGCTGCAAAGCTAAGAAATCCTAGCTAGCATGTTAAGTCTGCTACATGACAGTATAATTTGACTTCTTAAAGGATTATGCAAATTACAGCTCATCATTCCATTACACGACTGAAAAAAAGTGACAGCTAATTTATACATAACACACCTTTCAAATCCCTAAGATGTGAACCACCTGTGCAATACATTTTGCCTAGATTTTCTAGTGTATACCTTTTTGTTTATTGCACTGTACAAAAGCATACCTAAGAGATTTAGCAAAGTCATAGGGTCTCTTATTTGCTTTTTAGCTTTTAGAACACAATCCCAAAGAATTAAGCAACATATTTCTGTCCCTGCTTTAGAAAGTTTACGTGTAAGCAGAGGTATAACGTTTCAACATGTAATTTGTGAATAGCGGGAGAGCACGAGCACTAAATGCACGAGCTAGAGGCAAGACTCACACAGATTTCAACATACTTCTGGTAGGTAGATTCACAGTAGATTCCGTCATATCTGTAGATTTTCCTACATTCTGATTGGTTGGGCAGAGGATGCTGGACAGTTATTCTGTAGAGGCATCAAAAACAGATAGACATGACTAGAGATTCTCTACAGGTAACTGTAATGCAGCACAATCAGTATGTTGAAATTGATTTATATATATTTTTAAACATCTTTCTGATCTCTTTAAATCAACTGCCTTGTGCACGTAACATCCAGAGGTTCCACTTTTAGAAATTTGCACTGAGAGTAAACTGAACTTCAGTTCTTCACAAGAACAGTATTTTTTTCCCCCCACGAAATAAAAGTGGTAAAGAATTTTATGAGCCAAACTGATACTTTACATAGCTTGCGTAAAATATGGTACTTATAAAATTGATTATTTATTGTTCACTATTGCAGTCCATCCTCAGGCAAGACGTCCATTTATATCAGCTAGGAGTTTATCCAGACAAAGATCAAATAACCCTCCAATTTAAAACATCAGCAGCAATTCACACATTAGCAGAGTATGAGGATGTTGAGGATGTTGTGGCATTATGAGGACTGTGACTGAAGGTGCTCAGCACCATCTGAATAATGCCATATGTTCTCGGATCAACTGAAAAAAATTGAAGTGATTGGCAGCAATCAGGAGGTGCGCAGCATCTTGTAAAATCAGTCTCTAAAAGATTTGTCAGTCATTCTATTATTCATCCGTCCCCAACTCCCTCCTAGTAGAAAATATAATTTGGCTATAAAAATTCAAAGTTATTTCTAAAATATACTTGGGAATTGCACACAAAACAGTACACACCAATTTCCTTTTTTTTTTTTTTTTTTCCCTTCCCCTCTTCTCTGGGATATAAACATGTTTTATATGCTTATTTTTACCTCTCACAAATTAATATGTTTGTCTCTTTTAATATAATAACAGTTAAGCAAGCTAGGGCATAAAATTGTGAAGTTCACATATTTTTCAAATGTTGAATTTTAGACTGAAAATATATTTTAAATAAATATTCTTGTCAGTATATGCTTTTATAACTAACAAGTCTACATTTCTCTGAACTAGTTTTTTAAAATCACAGGTGTTTTAACAGTGATTTGATTAAGGGGGCATGAGGAGAAAAAAAAAAAAAAAAAAAAAAAGGATAATACTCCAGCAAGGAGCTCTGCGATAAAGTGGAAAATTATCTGCTCTAGAAACTGAGGGACATCCATGATAAACTTGCACTAACACAGCAAGAGTACACCTCTTAATATCTCCACAGTCCTGGTCCCCTGGGTTCTGACTGAACATCAGTTACAGGCCCTGCATGAGCACTCCTCAGCACTGATTTTGGTACATGTGCCTGATTTTCTTTCATTGGGACCCCCCTTGCAGAAGGGAGAAGACAGCAGTGTGGAGAAGATACTGCATAAACCATCTCCAGATCAGGGTATTGTTGAATTCTCCCATAAAGTCATCACCAGAGAATAACTGTGATAGTCAAGGCTTTTAAATAAGATGTGCATACACAGCGTATGAGGAAAGTTGAGTATCCCAAAATGGGATTGACAATACAAGCACTATCTGTAGAAAGCTGTGCAAGCTAGAGAAAAAGAAATGCAAACACCTCAAACACCCCACTTCAGGTCACCCAGAAATGCCTACATCTAAGGGAATTCAAGTCTTAAAGTTTTCAGCACACAATCACAGTAGCTAACCCCTGCTCCATCCATAACGCTTATCTCTCCAGTCCTTTCTTTTCTTTTTTCCTTTTTTTTTTCCCCTTTTTTTTTTTTTTTTTTTTTTTCCAACCAAGGCTATAATGGGTACCTGTATGTATACAGAGCTGGATATCTAAAGCCTCAGCAAAGACATGGAAGAGCCAATCTCACCCTTGCCTCTCAGTGGAGGTTCAAACATGCATTCCTCCACAGCTAGAAAGAATACCACAGGCTCCATAGTAATAACTGTTCTGAAACAAGGTTCATATTGACTTCTGTTAAAACAATACTACCTAAAAACAAATAAATAAATAAGGATTCATTGGTTCAAAAAGACTGAGGCAGTGAGAACCTGTTATATTAGAAGTCTGTCAGAATTGTCTTTTGCAAGGACTACATATGAATCACAATCATTCCCAGATGAGTGCCCTCATCACAGGGCTTTAGGATTGTACTCTTTTTTCCACCAGTTGTCTGGCCAAATGAACCACAAATAGTAATACTGATTATTAATATTACTGCAATAGTTAAGCAAGAGGAGTAGAATATGATTAAATCAAAAAAAACCTTTACCCTGAAGTACTTGTGGCATTTTTTTGGAACATCAAAGATGTGGGTTTGAGCATCCATGCGAAGAAATAAGTTCTAAAAAAGTATCTGATATGCCAAGCTTGGAGCCCTTGCTCTTCCCTATGGAAACGAGAGGCACAAACTGAGAAACCAGGTTCCAAGTGAGCATCAACTTCTTCATCGCGAGGGTGACTGAGCACTGGAACAGATTGCCCAGAGGGACTGGGGAATCTTCACTCATGGAGACAGAGAAAAGCAATCTTGATATGGTCCTGGGCAGCCTGCTGTAGGTAACCCTGCTTCTTAAATCCAGAGGGTTTGGATGAGATGATCTCCCAAGGTCCCTTTCAACCTCAAACATTCTATGATTCAAGCAGTTCTTTGGACTATGACTCACTGTCCTACTTTATGTCTAGCCAACTGTACGTGCCAAAATCAAAGACAGGAAAGAGATTAGAAACCTGCTTTGGCAGGGGGTTGGACTCGGATCTCTGGAGGTCCCTTCCAACCCCTACAATTCTGTGATTAGAATATGGATCTATATTTTTTCATTTATAAGGCTTTATATACAAGACAGTAGCTGCTGTGGATCCTACTCAGAGACACACTACCTTCCTTTACACTCTGTAGTGCTGGGTGTCACTTCAAGACTCAATATTCTGTGGATATTTTAGAGCCAGCACTTACATAATTGTTTGCTAATAATTATATCTACAGAGTCATTTTACTCTTCTCCATTCCCCCTCAGTTGCAACATTAATAATAAGAAAAAAATATATAACCCAAAACAGTGAGCCAACGGGAATCACTTAAAATCTCACTGACTTGAGTGGGACAGCGCAGCATCTAAATTAGCACAGAATGGGGCCTACCATGCTTTACTTGAAAAACCAAACAGTCCTGAAACGTCATGTACTACATCTCAAAGTGCACACCAGGTTTTTAGATATACTGCTACCACCTATAGCAATGCATTAAAAAAAAAAAATAAATCCTGTGTTTTTCCATACAGTGTTAGTCCCTTGTTGTTAAGTTTCATTTTAGCATGGGAAACATACCTCCCACAAATTGGCTTCCATGCTGAAAAGACTATGTATTTAGATAGAAGTTGCCTAACACTATCACGCACGTCCCTCTCTCCTATGCCCCACGTATGTTACCTGCCATTGAATAGATTTACATTTACAATTAATTACCATGTGATAACTATGAGGCTGTGAGTCAAAAATTAATGTTCTACCTCATAGAACAGTTAATTCAGCATTTCTTCCTGGGAAGAAAAACAAAACAAAACCAACTAGGAAAAATTACTGGTTACAATCTAAAAGACAATCAGTCTATTTTTTCCTCTCTAAAGAATAGAGAATATTCACAGAATTAATTTTGCTAACTTCTTTTAGTACATTATGTTAGCAGAGTATCTCTCTCAGGTTCCACATACAAAATTGATTTAGTACAAGATAAAACTGTATATTGCCTATTTACTCAGGGTACTATATATTCTTGTTCTATTTTATGCTTTCAAATTGATTTCTTGTATTTTTCTCAGTATTAAAAATTAGAGCACTGAGGAGTATTTGAGACTGATCAATTTGCAGTGGTTAGCTTTCCCCAATTTTAGCTGAGTTTTCACAGGTTTGAAAAACCAAATATACCTACTCTTCTATAAGTTTTTAAAGTTGCCACTTTAAGATAACAAAGGCAAAAGTAAGTTTTAGGCTATAAATAAATCTTTAGTACAGAAGTTTATTTTCCAATGTAGCTAAAAGCATAGCACACAGTATGCCTGTAAGTCCGACATTAAACGTGTTTCACCAAGTATTTGTTTCTTCCTTTCCTTGTTTCTGCCATGAGACAATGATGCTAGGTACAATCTCACACCTGAACTTAGCATTTTAGAGGCTGTATACTTTCCCTAAAAGTTCAAATAGGATCACCTCAGATGTGAAAGGATTATAAACTGCTGTATTTGCAAATCTGACAGCTCATCTTCCCATCCTTGTCACTAAACTCTAGATGGATTCATCATATAACTTGAAATGGAACTTAAGTGCATTTACATACATGTGGAACGTGTAAGCTATGACTAATTTTAACTCACAGGGCAGAATTTAAATAATTAGTTACAAGAAGTCAAACTAAGGGAAAAAAGGAGGAAAGAGATGGTTAGAGGCAGAGTAGTAAATTGTTCCATTTTTGCAGGTAATCTAAATGCAAACTAGAAGCAACTTATCATGAGAATGGATTTTCCACCATCTGGTCAAATAACAGGGGATTTGTCTAGTGGCAAGCAAAGAATGGAATGATGTGAGAAAGATTAGCGGGCAAGTACTACAGTTGGCTAAAATGTATTTTGTGCAAACAAGAACAGATGACGCCTTAACAATTACACCTGTCAAAAACTCCAGAAAGCAATCCATCTCTGAACAGCCCAGTTGAAAACAGGCTAGTTCATAACAAAATGAATTTTTTTTAAAACAATTGCCAGCCATAACAGTTTGATGCATGACAAGCTAAGGAAGTCGTGTTGCATGTACAACTGAAACCTTAACTAACTGGACCCCGCTTTTCTCTGATAAATAAGATATTAAACGATAAAAAACCCTAAGTGAAGCAATGCAAATAGTTAACAATCTAGGAAAGCAAGGACATCTAGTTGATGTATAGGTAGAGACATTCAAGTCTGGAGTAGGACTAGACATTCCAGTTACGTCCTATGTGAATTGGAACAATAATGCTTTTAATTATCTTTTAGTGGGAGTTAAAGTATCAGACAGTACTTTGGCTGGCACGTACCGCACAGAACTAGTATAATTTCTAGAATTATAGTTCTTTCTAAACAACAGGCCCTAATATCACTTCCTTATAGGTATATTGCCAGGAGGTAGAATCCTAAATAATCAGATCTCTACAGAAATCACAGTTTCTTTCTTCAGAATATATACAATTTTAAAGATTAAAGAATATTTTGCACTACTTCCAAGGTGACTTGTTTTTTAAATTAACATCAATTGTACATACACCTAATAGTTTAGCTTCCATATTTAATGTTTATTAATACTATCACTTAAATAAAAGAAAAACAGATCTCCATAGTAAACAGAGATTACAGAACATAGTTATTTCAATCAAATTATAAAATAAGACTGCTGCAGCTTCAATGTTTGTATTATTTTGGTCTCTAGCTTTAAAGTATTCAAACAGTACCTAATTTATTAACCAACATAGCAAAAAGAATTTCATGAAAAAGTTCATAGAAAGTCAGCAAAACAAGGTTTTGACCATTTAATGCTGGGGTTTTTAAGAAAGACCTGCGTATGTGAGCAAAGCATGTACAAAGGATATCCAAGAATCACAGAACTGCATTCCTCTAAATTCATTTAGTCATTTAACTTTCAGCAGAAACACATACACTTGCAAATAATAAGATTCCAATATGGAAAAAAACAGTTTTGGGAAATACTAACTTTCTAGTTCCATATCCCCATTCTTTTTATCACAGATTAAACTTAAAAAGTACTAGAGTAATATATAGGCCTGATTTTTTATTGCGCTTGAAAATCCTGAGATTTAGCAACACTGGTATTTTAAAAGACATTCAGAAGGATAATATTCTTCTTTCTAAATATTCATTGCCTATCACTACAATATTAAGCAATTAAACAAGCATACACAATTTTTCTGTATCATTTTTGTAACAGCATTATTCCCATTTCTTCACAATAAAAAGATCAGAAATTCAGACTGACTTTTTGAGCTATGTTGTTTGCCTCTTCCCCTGCTCCTGACATAGCTTATTGCTGTCAGAAGACAAGGTAAGCCAAAGCTAAAGATAGGTGACTGCTTTCTCTTTTCTTAGAGGAGCCAAGGGAAAACTTTGGCTGGTTATTCATCTCTCAAACTTTCTCTCTTACGACAAAATATAGCCTTTCGCCATGGCTCATATTCACATGAACATACTTCACAGATATTGAGTAAGTAACAATCAGCATTATATGCATGCTGTTGGTCTACAATCTCCCAGGCTCCCTGCTGCCTTGGTATGGATGAGAGTTCACTAAACACAACATTAACACCAAGGAAGAACCTCAGCTGTTGTAACTGTGGACTTTACATACAGGAATTAGCTTATCTTCTTCAAGTCAGTAATTTGAAACTTCCGCTAGTTTCTTCAACTTCCCTGGTTGCCAGCAGTGATTTTATTTTCTTTTACCTGTCTCACTTTGGCTAGGTAAGCGTGGTACAGTTCAAAACTGGTGCTGGAAGTTAAATCTGTTCATTTGATTTCCAGATACATGTTATTAAATATTTCACAGGAAGAAGTAAGCAAAAAATGGTGAAAACATATTCTTTTATTGAACTTTGTTCCCATCTTCTAGGAATTCTCCACTAATTTTTGGCAGAGGTTAAGGTGCTATGTTTAACCCTATGATTCTTACACACCAGTGAGTTATGTTGATCTTTCAAAAAGAAAAATCTTCTAGCATTGCTTCTAGCAGACAGGCTTTGAATGAAATAACAGGGATGAGTGGGAGGACACTAGGCTTCAGTTCTCAGAGACAGCTGATCACAGGGAAACATAAGACCAAGAACTTCGGTGACAGTCAAGCTGTATGAATCCCATGGAAGATTCCACTTACTGTAAAGTTTCATAAATGTCAAATAATTCATTTAGCCTTTTCTAATTAGGGAACGTGTAAATTTTACATTAACATAAGAGAAGAAATCCAAATTTCCATCCTGCATCCAAGACCTGAATAGTTTCAGCCAAGCAAATACAGAAAAAAAAAAAAAAACAACTCATGTATACACAAAGTTTCCAAACTGAAACTTCTACACTTTCTTTGCTTTGACTTCCTGTTTCCCCCAATATCACTTCAGCTTTCCATGTATCCTTAAATTCTTCCCCACTTTATTCTCGCATTTTTGTGCATACTGTTGAAATGATTTACATGTACATCTATGAATAACTCTAAGTTGGCCTTAATTTTAGAAGAGGAAATTTGAATACATTTTAAAATTAAAACATAGGATGGATCTGCTACAAGATTCCAAGGACCATAGACAATTAGCCTGTTGGTTTGACATTCAGGAAGAGACAGAAGGCATAAGGATTCTAAGCCCTCTGTCTAACACTTTGGGCATTTCTGATAGCTACTGAAGAAAAAAGGCAGCTGAATCAGTCAGGTCACCACTCAGTTCTATCTCTATTATGCATAACAGCCAACAGAAAAGATACTCAAGTATATTTTCTGTATCAAACAGAGCTGCAAGCAGAATAAAGAAAAGTTGCAGTCTCTTCCAAAGCATAATTAAGGTCAAGATTTGAGATACATTGGCATAGGCAGAAATGAGCAGGCAACAGCTCAGAGACATCACTAAAACACACCATAGATAAAATACCATCAGTATGGACATCAATTTCTAGAAAGAACTACCCTTTATGGTCCATGTGCATGTTTGTCTACAGCCTGAACATCAAAGTATGTCCTATGTACATATACCAACACTTATTGTAGTGCGCAATATGACACATGAACAGAAAAGTAACAACATTCTGGCCAACTTGCCTGCATGAGGCTCCCTCCTGTAATAAAATTCAGGGTTGGTCTCTATGAAGGAAACTTCTTTTAGTGAAATTGATGGTAATTTCACATAATCAGCTCTTAAGGATATTGCCAGGGCACTAACTTATATAAACTGAGTACGCAGTCTTTTCTTTTCCTCCCAACTGTACTAATACTACAAAAAGCAGAGCAGACTGCAGCAATTACCCATTTGATTATGGTACTTGATAAGCATATAAGGTATGAACATCTTTAGAGACAGTTGTCCTAAGGTTATTTTAGATGTACATCCTGTCAGTAGTTGGCTCTTATCTACCTTTCAGATATAATATAATTATATCACTGCACAATTATTTATTACTTTCTCTAAAATTTAGTATTGTTCATGTAGAGATCTTCAGATAACACAGTCTAGGAGACAAAATATAAATGAAGTTTAGCACTTGCTTATAAGTTAAGAAGTTGAACATTTTTGTAAGCCTTGACTAAGGTCCTTTACAACTGAAAACATCTGCAGCTGAGAAAAAATGAACTGAAGTCCAAGGTCACAAGGCAGGTCAGTACCGGACAGAATTGAAGCAAGGTCTTGAATCCCTAACTTTGGTCCACCCTTTTCTGAAGTGGTGAATGCCCTCAATACTTCAACAGATATCAAATATTTACTGAGACTTTCTACTTTTTTTTTTAAAGATGTAGAGGGCATCTACAAGAATCTACAAGAATCATTCAAAAATTAATCCTTTGGTGTTGGGAAAGACTTTAAATATATTCTAATAGTCCTAAATTATTAAGATTTACTTTCATTTTACATTCTCTTGCTTCTCACACAGTAAAACAGGAGCATTCAGTATGTATTTTATACACCTTTCATTCCTCATCTATTTCTCTTAATACCCAATCTCTTCAGCTTCCTCGTGTTAAAGACATAAACTTGTAGCTTCAGACTAGCTCTTTCTTGTTACGTTCTTCTTTAGTAATTAGAACTGAATGAATTAGTGATGTCATACTATCAATTTACATATTGCAATATATTTGCTGTAACATCCACACTACAGAATCATTTTCAATATCATTTTCTACCCCAACCCTCAATAAAGCTGAAGAGTTTGTTGTTTTGTGTTGCACGCTAACACAAAGATTTTCCACTGAGTTGTCCTCTAGATTATAGTTAATTTAGAACCCAGCAATGTGTATGAGTAGTTCAAATTGTTTTTACCCCAACATGCACTACTTTTCATCTGTCAGCAATGAATCATTTGCTATTATGCTGCCTGTTAGCTCAGTGAGGTGCCTCAGAAGTCTCTCAATTTCTTCTAATCTCTAGAAATCTATACAGAAGTTATTCCTTCTTTTACAGTTCGCAAGTATATAGAATTTTGAATAAACTTTAAATGAGGGACATTTCAGAAGCATTTAATGGAAAAAAAAAAAATATCATGCCCTCCCCTCCTCTAGCTTCCCACTTCCCTCCAAAAAAGATACATAATATTTGCTAAGAAAATTAGGATAAATTAGAAAACTTCTCTTTTGAAGTACAGGAGTCACCCTTATTTCCTTTAAAAAATTAACTGTTTTTATTTTCATAAAGTACTATTACTTTACTAGAAACAGATTAAAAACACTTTGAAGTAAGTTTTAACCTCATAACAGTAACTAGAAAAAGTGAAATGCTGTTGGTGTGTTTTAAGCTTTGTTTTTAAATGCTTGAACGAACATTTTACCATTCATGTGAAAGAACAGAATCAGAAGTAAAACAAGGCCTGTAAGACTAAATGCAATCTTCAGTCCAAAACGGGACTAAGGTTTAATTTCCCAACATCAAGACTAAAGGAAGAAATCTGACTGTTGATGCTAATGGGCCTGCTGAGTGCAAGTCTTCAGTGCACCATCTAGTAGTTTTTGATGGTCAATTCTGGATTCATGCAGTGGATAAAAACATACCTTTCTGCTGACAGGACCTCCTAGGGCAACAAGGTATAAAGAGATATTGTGCTGAACTCTCTAGAACATAGAAGAAAACATTTCATTCTGATGCATGTAAGTATTAAAATTCTGCAAACCTCTCAGACAGTGAGATTTCTCCAGCTCAGCAGAATAATATCTCAGAATCTACAATTCTATATTTTTTCCCTTTTCTTTCTCTCTCTCAAAAAAAAAAAGAAAAAAAAAGTACACCTCTAAAATGTTTTTGTGAGCTTGAGAATGTCATTTTGATGTTTCTGTTTCAGGAACAAAAGTAAACAGGTAAAAATTCATAAGCAATATCTTGACAAGTGTATCTTCTTCATTAGAGCAATTAAATTTACATAGGTAGGGAATATGCTCATGAGAATAAGCTTCCTGAAGTTTGACTTGGTCTGAAGCCAAAACATTTCAGGTTCAGTACTCAGGAGCATTATTTAGAAGATAAACTACTTGACATCAGATTTTGAGAAAGGTAGAATTAACATCAAGTCTTGTTGCACAACAATCGGGGGAACATACCCTATATTACTTGCTCATGCTCACAGTAACAATAGAAACACACTCTGGCTTAAGGGAGTTGAATGTTTAAATACTTGTAAAATGCTGTTAGAGAGTATTCCAACAAAAAAAAAAAAAAAAAAAAAAAGAGAAATATTCTCCACTTTATTTTTAGGTTAGCACACTATTGTATAACTTCAAGAATGACTTTAAGTATTATGTACTTCTAACATAAATCTCTCATCTTTAAAATGTAATTGAGATTATTATGAATGAGATTATTGATCTTGTCCTTCTTTTGAGGGAAAGGAATGGTTCTTGAACAACTTTATTGCAATTCCTCATAAAATGCACTCTCCTAGAAAGTTATATTTAAAAGACTATTTACAAACAAATGATAGCAACGGTAACTTAGAAAATGTTTCTCCTTTACGTACTTGGAGCTTAAGGTTTTGCACTTTACGAACTCAAGGCTACAGCACTATATTTGCGGATACATGCATGCCCACATTCACAGGCACGCACCTAACAGGAACTGACTCTTGAGCAACAAAAATTCTCTCTTGTTCTGCAAGTGCACTTTCCATCCTGAGAGGGTAAACGTGACTTTCTTGTAATAGTATAAGCAACCATATCAAATTGTGCTTTTTTTTTTGCAGGTAAATGAACAGCAATATTTCTTGAAACTGCACTCTTCTTGTATGTGTACCTAGTTCATAATATTGGTCTAAACATATTAGAGCACAACATATTTGGAGTAAGTATAACAAAAAGGGATCTATTTAAAATTGATTAAAAGAAGTCTAGAGTTATGCAGAAAACTGGATGTTACTTAGAAGTCAAAATGGTGATGTTCATGCAAAGGAGTATCTCTGTCTCTGCAACTGTTGTTGAAATATACATATTTCTGATTGCCTATTGCTGACATGCACCTATTCCAACAGCTTTTTTTTTTTTTTTCTGGAGGTACACCTCAACATAAACATCAATGAGCAAGACCAAAAGGCAATCTAAATGTATTAATGGAGAGAAAACAGCTGGTGGCACTGAAAGCCTTAGAGAAAAATGAAGTGGCACGTTAAAAAAAAAAAAAAAAAAAAAAAACGCAATTTAACAAAAAGCTCTTCAGTGGTGCCACCCATTAATTTATTTTGGTTTCGCAGTTTTCTGATTCTTAGGAGCCCAACTAGGAGAACCCTTGTAACAGTTTGACTTACTTGGTAAATATACTGCTACTTGACAGTGATACTGCATAGTTAAGTAGGTTTTGGATAACTGCATTCCAATGATATGATTACATTTTGGAAATGGAGCAAGTTTCATATACCTCAAGTTATCCAAATAAAGGTGATGATAATGGTAAAACACTGGAGGATGTTTCAAACAGATAAAAGTTAACAAAAATACATTTCATTAACATAACACTTAATCTGACACCAACAATTCACAACCACTCATGCTTTTTTGTATTATTCGGCAACATTATTATACATCATTCTTCCCCAGATTCTAGCAATGCAAGAAGAAATCCAAGCTGGTAACAGCCAAAATTAATAAACAAAGGGGGCAATGAAAGTAGTTGATTTATCTAGTTAAGTATTGTTAAAGAGGGTATATAAAGCAATATTCTAACTTACTATGGATAATTTCATTGTAAACAGTTTCATAAATAAGTAAAAACCAGACAGTACATTTATCATCACACAGGATTTAGTAATGCTTAGCAAACTATATTGAGTTAAAAGCTGATTTTTTCTTTAGCTATTGTGACATTTTCATTTTTAGGAGAATGGCCCAGGAATACTCCCTTAAAAGACATTTAATAAATCAGAAATCTGTAGATATCCTGTTTCCTACCACAGAATTTTGAAAAAGAATGCTTATCCAGCAATTCAGGTAGGTTGTTAATTTCAAAGACAGTAGAGGCTATTGAAGTAATCTAGCTACTAGCACAATAGGCTATTAGCCTATTAACAAGTATAAATGCCCATTATATCTTCAGTTCCTCTTTGCTTTCAGTAATCCTCTAGTAGATCACATTAAATATATTTTTCCCTGACTCATACTATTTAATAATCAGAGGTTTTGAATGAATTTTCATCAGATTTGATTTTTCTTTTTAAGCAAAGGATTGGTTTTTTTGCTTAGTTTTGCAACAGCTTTTTTAAAAAAATCTTTGTTCAATAAACAGTTCTCTTCCTTTGAGTGTATACATCATCCAATATATTTTTCCTCTGAGAAGTCAAGTATTAGCATAAAATATTGGTATCACATCAGCAAGTGATGAAGTCAAAGTTTTTTCACATAAAAATAGCATGAAGTACTGTGAAGTATTTGCTATATTTCCTCTCTGCCATAACAACGAACTTTATCAGATATGTTTTAGAACAAAACTCCCGCTTCTTCTCAGTATGGAGTCATTCTGTTTGTGTGTATACTGTACATGTCGTTGAAAATGTTTAATAATAGAAGACCCTGTACTTTCATGTAATTCATAATTAGGAGATGACTACAACGGCATTATTTAAAAATCAAGCCTTTGTTATCAGCACCAGTTTTAGACAGAAGCTGAGAACCATTTGTGAGCTGTAGCAGACCCAGACTGTTCAAAGCAATTGCTGTTCAGCATGAAAGCTGCAATGGAGGTCACAGAACAGGTCAGGAGGAAAGATAGTGTATCGATTTCACACCAGGAATAGAGGCGAAGCAAGGGCCCACTGTTGCTGCATGTGATGTATTTCACTTCAGTTTAAGGCACATTTCATTCCAATTCAAGAGGGGGTGGGGAGCAAAGGGCGAGTGGATTTCGCACTGAATCATGATGAATTCTGGACTCATGTATTCCAGTAAATATCTCCTTCCTGACATTAAGTATTTCTATAGCAGAGTGAACACAATGGAAATTAGAGTGCTACCAGATAGCAGATGAGGACTAAGGAAAAAAACAAACTCTACAACATTAGTTCTATTTTTGCTCAGTTTAGAATATATACAAATATTGCCTTAAAGCCAGAAAAACATTATCAAGGACATACTTTGAGAAAAAATAAAATACTTTGTTCCAATTTGCAATTCCCAACAAATATTTTAAATGCATAGTAAATATGCAGAAAGGTTTTAAATGTTCCCTCTCATTTTATTTTCAAGTGTACAATGCAAATAAATAACTGACTGTTCTAGCAAAGAATGTAAGCAAGAGTCCTTAATTTTTTTGTAGCATCGTGTTCATGGCTATTCACATTTCGCCACTTAGTATTATCCAACATCTGTCTACTCTGAATTTTTATTTCTTCTAAAGAGAGTAAAGCTTTAAACATAGCTAGATGGAAGTTACATGGACTATAGGTAGCCTTGTTCAATTCCCCTTCCACAACATTATAAAGCTGAATTTCCAGTATTTTTGCTGTATGTGTCAACTCCAACTATTAAGATCACATACGGTCAAGGTAAAATAGTATGACCTGAAAGGATAAAGAGCTCCTTCCCTCCTCTAGTGTAACATTATATGATTTGTTATTTTAAAAAATGCTATTCTTTTAAAATGATGCAACTCTGGTACTCCTCTGGTGACAAGCCCGCACAAGTTTTCTAGAGCTTTATAATAGTGTTGTGGAGCTTGTAAAGTAGCCAGACATTGACATATTTTCAGAACAAAAGATGACTGTACTTGAGACTGCACAGAGATTTCCTATTAAATTATTTATATTAGTTCAATTCCACGTCGTTATTTCTTTTCAACTGTTCTAAGGCATCAGCGTCAACTTCTTGAAGTCTTTCATGAAAGCTTTGCTGTCATCAGGGTCTATTTCAGAATCCTTAATTCTGCATAAGGAATCAGTTACCCAGCAAGTTTCCAATCAGAAAGGGCCAGATGCTCCCTCTGCCTCACACTGGAGCCGGGCAGAAGGGCCCCTCACTAAGACAGAGAAGGGCAAAAGGTGGCTGTGCAGTGTGTCTGAGTGCTCCTGGCCTGCCATAGAACAGCTGAGTCTGCTGTGAGAAAAAAAAACTTCAAGCAGAAATTATGGCTAACTAACTGAAGCAATGCCAAGGATCACCTAGCTCAATACAGAAGGATTCATCAGGAAACATCAGTAAATTGTACTGCTAAATTGTATGATAATTATTGTATTTCAATAATTCTTAATCTTTCACAATGCTGTGCTATAAACATAGAAATTATTCAAAGCCATGAGTGAAGTTTCAATGGATTGGCACCTGCCAGCTACAGACATTTACAGCATGATCTACAAATTTGTGCTGGCTCGTAGCATCATATGCTTCCGTAATCTCTGACGTGTAGAGTATGGTTAAACTGCCTGTGAATGCTCCTCTCAAAGTCTAAAAGTATGGTGGTGCATTAGGCTGTTTTGCTCAAGATCATGAGCTGCAGAGCAACTGCAAATGCAGCCCTATCAGCAGGGGCCAAAAGAACAGAGAATTTTCTGGCCTCTCTGTTCTGGTATCCAGAGCCATTCCTTGCCTTACAAAATGACAACAAGATCAAGACATTATCTCACATCTGTTACTGGATTCCCAGATAATACCGGTGGACAAAATAAGGCATTTTTCCATTTGCAGTTGGCCAGAGGATTGCTATTGTTCAACGGACAAGGACCTAAGTAAAATAACAAATCATTAGAACAACTGTAGACTAAGCTGTTTTAGCATGCAGTCTTGAAAACAGAGCCTGCAAGCCACCCAATTGGAATAGATCATAAATCCCAAGAAGTTAAAACCAAAACACAGTAATTCAACAGAGGCTATCAATCTAGGCTATCCCATGCTAGGCCCAATTTCAATTCCAGGTCTAATCAGAAGATCAGTGACCTCAGTGACACAGGGCCCAGATGTTTTTCACACTCCCCTTTTCCTCCCCTTGCGCCACCTAACAGCAGCATGGCAGTTCTACGGCATGTAGGGAAAACATAGCTGCATACAGAACTTGCTGTCATTGGAGCCCAAGTGGAACCCTAGACTCAGACATACTATGGAAAGGTCCATGCCAATCACTGATGCTGATATTCTTTGAAGGCCATGCAACAAGTCCCTGTACCAGAATTGCACAGCAGGGGATGCACATGGCAGGAGTGCCAACTGTACTACCGTAAGACAGGACAGTTAATGTCCTGGGCATGGGCTAGGCAGGCCTCCACACTCCTCAAACTTCTAGATCCTCCATTTCTTGGTACTGGGATAAATCTGTACCATTCCCTAAAAGTCCCTCAAGTCCCCTCAAATTGTTGATTAAAGACTTAAAGAACCTCAGTCTGAATGCAGTTTCCTCCTCAAGAGAGTGAAGGACAGGAATGAGAAAGATGACAGATAAACACAGGGGCTTGGATTAAGCTCAGTTAGCAGTAAAGCTTCCTCTGGAAATGTGCATGCAGGCCTTGGGGAATAGTGGTGGTAAATAGACAAATTAAAATTCAAGAGTTTTTTTTAACCATTCATATATATATATAATTTTGAAATATTTTATGACTGTAAAAATATCAGCCTTAGACCCTTGCAATGAAAATAATAAATGATCATACTGGTTGTGTGTTAATTTATATTAGCCCCTCTCCAGGTAAAGAAAAAAAAAATACTGCAGAATAAATGAAACAAATCACTAGCCTTTACAGAATGAATGCACATGCTTTTAAGAAACATTGGTCTGGCAAGTGGGTGTGTTCCAAGTAAACTGCACTGCTGCTTGTTTACTTTCACAGAAACAACAATTTGGAAAAAAAAAAAAAATGAAACTCAGTGAAGTGCAAAGCATTAAATTGCATCTTCTTCATGTAAGATGCTTTTACCAAAACATTCAGCCACTTCAGCAACAATCTCCTCCAAACTACAACATTTGGAGTAAATGGTGTGAGTAGAAACTTTCAGTTCTACACTAGGCATTTCTACAGATGGGCCAAGAACACAACAAGGTTCTTCTGCACAGTCGACTTCATCCCTAGAGAAGTAAACTCACTGGAAGCTCACTTTCAATACAATGTCTCTTAATCTACAAGACTTGTAGGGAAAAGCAAACAAAAACAAAACACACAAAACACAGGAAAAAAAGCCCTAAATCCAGAGCATACACCCAAAACTAAATGATGTTTTTGTATAAAGTCACACAGTTCCTCTGAGGGGGGGGGAGAAATTCCCCTCTCAAACAACTAATAAAAAAGGAGCAAATGTATTTCCTAAAAGCATAAACAAGTATCTGTGAACACTTCGCAAACGTTTCCTTTATATGAACCATTTGCCAGAGTAAGAAAAAAAAAAATCTCCGAAAATAATGCACTTGTCTCATTAAGTCTCAAGTGCTCGTTTTTCTAGAGATCAGTTTGGTTATGTTTAATTATCTTTTCCAGCACGATTGAGTTCCTTCCTAACCAACATTCTACATTAAATAATAACAAGACTGCTAAAAAAAGTACTAACCTGAGTTTTTAAAAAAAATGAAAAAAGTGATTGACACACAAGCAACTGAACTCCTGAGAAGAACTGCATGACTTGATAATTTGTACTTTTTGAGGGGGATTACTAAGGATTATGTGTAATTAGCTATAATTGCACATTCTTTTTCTCAGTTAAAAAAAAAAAAAAAAAGGGCAAATGATACAGATTCCTACTGGTTTATAATGATATTTTGTCCCCTGAATCTTAATAATTTCCAATTTTGCACTAAGGAAAATGACTATAAAAAGCTTCTGGGATTTCTTCTGAGTGCAAATAGCAAGACTCAGTTCAGAATGGGTATCAGAACAACTGATCTTAAAGCACGTTGTAAAAGCCTGTGTGCTTCCTTAATCATGACATAAAATAATTTTTATTTAAAAAAAAAAAATAAATGGACTTGATGTTTCAAAAGGATGGTAACCTATCTATAATATCTGTTGCATTGTTGCATCTTGAAATCATGGAGTATCAGTTTCTCCAAAATTAGAGGGACTGAGCTCCTCAGTATTGCATAATTCAAGGATTAGAAGGTTGGTAACAATGGCTAAAAGAGATTGTATGTCTACTAGTTTTAGAAGAGGTATTTAAATACAAAATGCCTTTTTGGATTCGGTACAGGAAGGGGAAGAAAAAGCAAAGAAAAAGCTAAAATGTAAATAATGTCCTTTTCATGTGATATTACAGAAAACCATGCTGATTGAAAGGAAAAAGCAACGTATCTTTCACATTTTATGTCCTAAGTAGGTTTAAGTACTGCCTATTACTTGTCAGGAATTCAATAGTGAATAGAAACTTTCCAGGTTGACGTGCTGGGGCAGAGGAAGGTCACTCTTTAAAGCATTTGCTCCCTTGAGAGGAAAACCTGGAAGGATGCTGTTAGAGCAATTTATACCAGGCACAGCAAGTCATTAGGTACCTCTGCTGCAAGTTTGCCATGATTCCACAGCCATATTTGGTTACCATGCTGGGAACCAGTTCTAAAAGTCTAAATTGGAGGGGGGGGGGGGGGGGGGGGGAGAGGGAAGCACAGAGGTGTGTTTTTTCTTCGGAGCGCTCATAGATCAGTAAGAGAGCAGAACAGAGAAGGAGAGCTAGGCACATGAGCATCATGCATTGTTAATCAAAGAAAGAAGTTTTTACGGGACAAGGTTGCAGAGGAAAGAAAGAAACCAATTCACAGATTGGCAAATATTCTTTCCGGTTACTGTTTTAAAGGGTTTTTCCTTCTCATTTACTCTGACTTCAAAAAAATCACAAACAAGAAGTAATCCAACAGCATATCTAAGCATTACACTGCTCATATTTTGCTTTAAAAATACCACAAGAGCAAATAACTAAACTAAATAACTGATTCAAATAACTAAACCAACAATTCCCAAGCTCAATGTAATTCCAGAAATATATTTTTTAAAGGTTAGAATGCCACTACTTTTCAAAAATCCAGACGTGCAGGACAAACACATAAGCTCTCAAATAACTCCTTTTTATCAAGAAAAGGTGACATAAAGATGCAACTGATGCCTAGCTTTCAGATACATAGCAGGCAATAAGTGATGCAAATTTGCTATACAGCACATGACCTTACCCCACTTACAGAGGCACAACTTCATGCCTAATGCAGATCTGCGTGACTAAAGAGGACCTATCAAGTGCGCAGTTCTGGTATGCATGTCACATGTAACACTATCTAATGCTTGTTTTTATTTTCACTGTAAATTAGAAATGACAGGAAAAAAAAACAGAAGTACTTTGCCAACAAGACATGCACATGGGATGGGCTAGTCCCATTCTTCCTCCTCTCAATGCTTCAACAATCTAAGGTGACAAGCATTCTTCTACTTGCTGTCCCCAAGGGCATCCCTGTCTCACATATTCAGCACAAGCAGAAAACTTCCCATCTTAGGATGGACTGCTTCACTAGCCTGTTCAGAATCTTTCCTATGTCTCTGGGCTACATATCCTTAAGTCTGTAGATGTTTATTCTTCCAGTGCTTTCTGATTTCAATTGCAATTGGAAGGGGAGGGGGGTCTAGAGTACAACTGAAGACACATAAACTGTCATCATTAATGATTCATTACATTTATGTAACAGCACAATATAAGTGTTATTTATGGACTTCTCAAGTTAATCCTCCTGGAACATCTGAACTTCTCCCTTTATCTTTGGGAGCTACGTGAATATATTTATATTATTCTCAGCGGATTCTATACATCCCCATTATTACATACTACTTCAGCACAGGAAAAGACATCAAACTAAAACTCTATAGAAAAAGTTCCTTAAAAAATAAAGTTAAATAACCAGACTTCAGTAACACAATCAAACACAGAAAAATAATAATTATCACCCGCATATTGTCCAACAGGACAATAGCTTTGGCAATAGGATGTATTAGCCAAGAGATGTGCCACAGTATTTTGAAAGGTGGTACAAAACATTCTCACTGCTTCTTAAGTTACTTGACAACCATGGAAAGCGTGTATTTCAGTATTCTAAAATTAGAAGGTAGAGGTAAGTAAATATATGTAAAAGAAGAACACAGCCATTTGAAATCATTATTTCTATTTACACCAAATACCAGCTGTATGATATACACACACATATATACATAATTTAATACTTCTATTTATGATATAATTTATATTATACATATTATATATATAATATTAATATATAATTTTAATTCATATTAATATGTATGTATATATGTAAGTAAATATATGCTCTCCAACAATGCAAAGTATCAGTACCTTTATCCACATCAAGTTAATCCAAATACCTTTTCCCAAAATGTGCAATAAATTCACAACAATGCAATCATTTTGGAAGGTAAGATTTATACCATAGTCACTTTATTTCACAACATTTTTAAGAAGTCAGCTTCTGCAACTCCAACTGTACTAATGAACTTGTTGCTACATTCTCACTGATAAGAGTAACACATATACATACATTTTGCTCTTTCCTAAACACAACCATAGCCATAGAACAATTTCTCTCAAGTTTATTTGTTAAGGGGTGTCTTTACATACAGAATCAGTATGTACACATATGCATTCATGCATCTTTAAAGCATTATTATACAGCTTACTTTCCAGTATCATTAGCAGCTGCTTGCATATGTGTAACTTCTTGTCCAGAGTGACAGCTGTATTTTTGCCTGTTTTGACATTGAGTCTGATCTGGGTGAATAGCTCATATCCATTAAAGTACTATTACAACACTGAATGTCTGCCAGAATACTTCCTGATCAATTTTAAAAGCCAGCTAGCTGTCATCATCTAATCGCAACAGTGGAAAACAAATCTTTGGGGAATAAGAAGAGATTTTAAAACATTTTTAAAAAGCAGGGTATTAAGTCTAAAACCTCCAAACTATTTAAATAAGAGTCACCAGCTGCACAGATATCTAGGTAAAAATCTCTGTACTTTGCTTGTCAGTAACAAGTATGTCTGTTTTTATTCTAACGTAGTTTCTAAATATACCATTTCAACAATCTCTGGAGTTTGAACTCTTGCCATTACATAACTTAATAAAGTAGTACTGAAAACAATCACCACAGAGTGTGATTGTACTCACCATTAAATTTAGTTCTATAAAATTTAAGACTGAATTCAATCATCTTTCTGTCTTTGCTTGAATGGCTGAAACCCAATGTGCAGGTTCAACTCCTTATTTCTGAACAGCTTAACAATATGCACATGTTTAAAGCTGCAGTAAAAATTTCATTTCATTTATCAAGTATACTTGAAAGGCTGTGTAACTCAAAGACACTTAAGACCCCCCCAAAGAAAAGGCAAGGTTGGCACAAGGCTGGCACAGCTTTAAGTGGGCCTATAGCAATGCTGTAAATGTAATAAAGCACATGATAAGAAACAAAACTTGGGTTGCAACATGTATTACAGAAAATATACCTAACAAATCAACTTTGCAATGTCCACATGCACTTAAAATGACTAGTGAATGTACTGATGACTTTCATTTCTTCCCATTATACTGTTTTCTGACTAAGACTGCTCAACTAACAGACTCGTGTGATCAGTTTGTTTTGATCAGTGAAACAAAAAACACCAATCACCTGATGAAATATGGCTGCATCACAATATATTCATGAAATAAGTTCAGAAAGGCAGATCCATTATCTACTCAACAAACACTGATAATTTGGCTTAGAAGTGACACTATGCAAATACATAGTGAATGAAGGGTTCTCTGAAGACCTGCTCAGCATATAACCTGGAACTGAAAAAATATCAAGCATAATAATCAGGAAATTCACAGCCAAACCCTTTGCTCACTTCCAACAATGCTGAACTAACATAGCATATTCTTAAACCAGGGAAAACTGTCAACATGCATCAAAATAAACAAGTAACAACTAACTTATTGTGGTTCTACTTCCGTTTATGAAGTAATACAACATAGAAAAGTTTAATTAGAAAAAAGGTTGTACTGCCTGCCAAAAAAAAAAAAAAAAAAAGTATTTGATAGTTTACAATATGATAATGATTAAGAAATCTTGCCAGAGTTATCCTTGCCAGAGTGTACATAACATCTAAACTCTCTAGATGTAAAATGAGAAACTACAGAATTAGAGGATATTCTGCAAACATAAGCCTTATGAACTTCATAGAGGTGAGATAATTCAGATCCAAAAATAACTGAAGGCATTTGTGCAGAATATACGTCATAAGATATTACTGGATTCACAGCATGTTAAAACATGAACCGTGAACAAAGGCACTTTAGCAGTAACATCACTGGATTTAAGGGACAGTGAACGCATTTTTCAGAGAAGCCGGAGTGATGAGAGATTTACAGTTTAACAAAAGGAATCCCCTCACTTCATGTCAGACTTTTGCTTAAGCAAAGTGGACAGGAACAAAAAATTCAAATCCATGGGAAAAAAAAAAAAAAAGTAGATCACAAAATGATGAGTTACCTATATACTTAAAACTTTGCTGGGGTGTAGCAAATAGCATAAAAGAGTAGAAACAAAATAAGACAGGTCACACGATAGCTGATTTTACCAGACAATTTGTTTCATGGCACATACATTTCATATAGAAGAACCTTATTTCCAAGTAGGCACTCTGATACCTTTGAGAACATCAATGAACTAGAGCTGGTGGATAGAATTTTGTGCCAAGCAGCTAGGAAAAAATTGGTGCAAATGTTAAAATTAGTGTTATTTATGCACTATTTATTAGTACATCAATATATCTGTAAACATCTTATTTTGTATTGTTTATAGGTTTACTGTATAAAAAAATGCAGAACAGTAAAACTTAGGTTTGATTAGGAGGATAACACTTTTATTAACTGTCAATTTTGAATAACAACACATCATTGACAAGCAGTGATTATATTAATAAGTACCTCCCTCACAGCAAGCCAAGCCACTACCGGTAAAGATGGTCCAACTGTATAAGAGAAATATGGCCCAGACTTAGCATGAACTAGCCAAATCAGCTAGTTAGAGCTAATCTATTTACTGTTCAAGAAGGAATGGCATGAACCACATCACTACAAATGTCCTACTACCAAACTAACAGGTTCTCTAAGACATGTTGCCACTATGTTTAATCTTGGCAAGAATACACAGCAGGAGGAACAACGTTACAAGACCAGAACAGGAAGAAGAAACAAAAAAAGTCTACTAATTTATGAGATTTGCATACAAGGTAGGTGACCAATTAAATGACACTCAATTGAAAAGTGAATGATTAAAAAGGCCCTAAAAACAAGCAAACCTTAAGTGTTATCAAACAAATAGGTTTTTAAACATCAAGAGTCAAAACATCGTCTTCCATCACCATCATGATACTGCTTGATACAAGCATCGAGGTACTTACAACAGTATGAAAATAGTATATTTACTGTGGTCTGCCACAAGTGATTACTAAATTAAATATGCCAACCAATTATTTGAAAATCCATCTGCGTAACTGGTTTAACAATTCCATTTTTAGGAAAGCTTTGTGACATGATTCCTATAATGTTCACAGAGATATTGATCGTGCATGTATTACATAATACAGCTAGTATATTATAATTGACGACAGAGAAGACTTCCTCTGCTTTAGTGCCATAGAGTTAAAAAAGAAGCTCCTTGAGCCAAAAGAAAGAGACACAGAAACTCATACAATTCCACAGCAGTTATGCTAATGGTGAGTACTAACATAAGGCCAAGCTTCGTACTGTTTTTCTCTCCTCCTGCTTAAAAACAAACAAACAAACAACAACAAAACACCACACCACCACACTGTTCATGAGGGAGATAACTCAGCTTTGGATTGAAAGTAAATATACCAACACTAGATCCCTCCCAGATGTGCAGCTCCTTTCTTTAACGCAGGTATTTCTTAGCCTTTAAGCTACGTGAAAATAATCTGTCAATTGGAAGAACAGTTTTCATATGATAATTTATTGGGTAGATGAAAAAAGACAGTGAGTGTTCAGGGGACTGCACATCCTAGCAGGCATATTTCACCCTTCTCCTACCAAGTCATCACTTACCAATCACAATCTAATTGCTCAGGAACTGTGATCTACACGCAACCTATCCTTGCCTAGGGGACTTTGTTATGGAGGCACACAAAGAATTAAGTGGCTTTCACCTCTACTTCTCCCCCTATACGTATATAGGATTGTTGTCCACTATGTCATCAACTTCCAGGACATTTCCATCCCTCCCACTTTGAAATAAGAGCCCACCACTATCCTGTACTGCCAACTCCACCAACAGAACGTTGCTTCAGTTATGGCAAGAAAGGGAGAACAGAGATGGCATAACAGAGAAGCATGAAATGGAGCTAAGAGCAGCTACAACAACTATCACAGGAATTACAGTATGATTACATAATTTTAGTATTTTTTAATATCATCTGCTCTTAAAGTTATATTGTTATGCTGGTAATAGCAACGAGTGACACACCACTATCATTAAACAGCAAATCTGCACCCATAACTATTTCGTTAACAGGGGCAGTGCAGCAGCCCAACATACAATTGCATTTCACGCAAGAACTATTCGTAAGAGACATACGGAGGAAATTTATTCTACACAATGCAAAATAAATAAATGGGATATCAGGCATAAAATTAAGACTTCAGGTCTTGTTTAAAAAAAAAAAAAAAAAAAATTCTGTTTGGAAAAACTAAACACTAAGAAATGGATACTTGCCATTGTACCAATATGGGCCAGCATCATTCTCCGTATGAATCCCCTCATTAGAAATGCCTTAAACAACTCACCTGTCACACTAAACACATATAAATTGATCAGAACTCATAGAGCATTGTTCTAATACATTAGGAAAGAGAATACAATTGTGAACAGCTGCCAACACTAATGTCCACAGCAGCAGAAAGAGGGAAAACATTTTCACCATAAATTTGAAGTACAGCTAACTTAAAAAGAATAAAATACACACTCACACACAAATAAAGCAGATCAGCTAGCACTTCATGCTGAAAAGAGATGTACATTCCAAAACCAACGTCAGAGGTCATCTTTGAATTCAAGAGTAATCCTAAAACCGTCTCAGCTCTCAGAAAACAGTTGGCCTTATGTACAGTCAATTAATATAGAGATGTAATAATTATAAAATAAACAAGAGAGTTCAGCAAAGCAGATTATAATAACAAAAAGAGAATAGATAGAAAGCTTACCCGCATCCCGGGCTTGCATCAAAACTCCAGAGGAGGGATCTCCAGAAGAGATCCTTTCCTACTGGTAGTCAGCTCTTAAATGGGTCTAGGAGAGGTGGAGCCAGGCTCCACCCCTTCTGGCAGCACAGGTGAATTGCCTTCAGCTGTGCTCCACTGGCTGACTCATGGCTTGCCTCAGGTGATCAGTCAGAGGCTCAGTCAGTGATTCAGCAGTTCCATACACCTTGTAACACAAGTCTGAAACAGCTACTACAGATTTTTTTTTCCTCTTGAAACCTCCTGACTGGTACTTATCAGTGAGAGTCTGTAGGTTTGATAGAGACAATATTTGCTGCAGTTCGATGGTCACACAGGGAGCTAGCAGATTAGCAGGCATGAGTTGCCTGACACAGGCATTCTAGTGGACTTCTGGTCGCATCTGACAGAATAGAAAGGAATATACTTGGAAGATCTAAAATAAGAGTTTGGGTTAGAACATGCACCCTTCCACACATGATTTGATGTCTGCAGCTGTAAAGCTGATACATTTTGATTGATCCTATTCTGTCTTATCCAATGACTGAGGTTCGGATTTTACACAAGGTTTTCTATCTTGGATAGCAGTAGGGCACTCCTGTGTGAACTACCAATTACTAAATATGCTTCTTTGTTACCTCACAAATATTTAAAGGTGCAATTACATATATGCAACATTTCAACAGTAATGCAATTATAAGAGAATCCTACGCATGGAGTTGACATTTTTCAAGGTGACTCGATCATAGGGGATACTAACTTATACGGAAAACTAATTACACCTCAGGTAACATCTTTAAGACCAAATGATAGCGGTCATACCTCATGTATTCCATATGTATTGTTCCCATTAAACTACAAAATACAGCTCTATTTAATAGGTAAAATTTGCTTTGGCAGGGGATTTCTACGGGACGATTGCTTGAGGTCTCTTCCACCCTCTGTGATTCTGTGGAGTTCCAAAGATCAGCAGGTTACAAAAATCTCAGATTGTTAACCAGTCTCTAGCAATTCCTACTGCAAATAATTAAGTACAACTTGTTGCATATCATTTATATACACATGAACATTGCACACTACCATTAAAAAAACAATTAAGCATGGAAGCAGTCCTGTCTTTCTCCATACTGAAGAGAAATTGTTTTCTTGTTCCCAAGAACAAGAAGTCTCTCAAAAGTCAACATTTCTAAGTCTGCACAAGTGGAATAAATAGCCTTTATCATTCTCTATCCAATCTCCCTAGAAATGGGTGACTGATCTTCCTCCCTTGCTGTTCATATCTAATGCTGGTTATCCACACTTTAAATTAACTATTTATTTTTTCCCTCTTTCATGAGGATCATTCAGCATCACGAGATATAAACATCTCCATAGACTCATCTGTTCAGTAAAGGAGGGCCAGAAAGTCAAGGGTGTGGTGGGCAACAAAAACAACAACAAAAAAAGATATTATAAACTCTGTGCATGAAAGCCGTTCTTTATACCATTCACTTAAAGCTTCTGACACCTTCAAGAACACAACACACAAAAACGAGTGAACACCACTTCACAAATCTAGAGGCGCATTGTAACCGCATGTATCTCAAAGCACCTTTTATGAAGTCAGGTATGGGTGTGTTTGTGTTTCAACATGTCTAAGATGCCAGTAGAGAGGATTACTAAGCACCAGGAGAAAATGAAGTGGGTGTTTACCCTTAAAAAGAAGCAGCAAAGCAATGGGGCTGAGAAAACTCCCTTCCCTCACAGCTCTCTGATCCTTAATACCTGAACACAACAGCTTAAAGCAGGTACCACTGAAAACAAGTACTGTATTTGGAAGTTCTTGCTCTAGGAAATAAAAGCTGAGAGTATAAATTGTTTGCAAAGTGCCTAAAATAATACTTTTGACAGTGCTCCTATAATCAGGAATATAGACACCCTGTAATTGTGGGGTTAGAAATTGCCAACAATATTAAAAATTAGAGTGATTTTAATCAAAATCATCATTTAAACAAACAACAAAAAATACTATGCCATTCCAGGCAAAGACACATCCCTGCTGTAAAACAACCTTTAAGAGTACTGTAGTTCCAATCTGTTTATTATGGAAAAAACAAACAAACAAACAAACAAACAAGCGACCACCTTTGGAAGGTTTCCTTAATTGTCTAGCTATTACATGTCTTAGTAACTGACATTTGCTATTAGTATAGATAAAAGCATAGCGAAGCTCAGTTACATACAGTTCTGATGAACAGTATTTGCAGAAGTGAGTAAACAAAGTTATGAATAAAATGTTGATCTCATCACTAAAAAACAAAGGAATGATAACTCTGTGCACTGATAGCTTTATAGCTTCAGACTGGATTTTTTACCATGACTTACTTGTATCGTCTCAACTAATTCTTTAACCACACCAAAACATATAACAGCTGCTTCTGAACTATCTGCAAAACCAAACTGAAAATGGAACTAGAGCAACATTTACAAAGTAATGCTGCTTATTACATTTGTTGCACTCCAAATAAATATTGATTTCAATCTCAGAATGCTATGAAAGGGCTTGCATCAATTACGTGGTACATCACAGTCATGATGCAAGTTACCTAATTCCAGCGATGCATACAGCAAATCAATCATTCACATCCATTCACATTGGTAAGACAGAGCTACCACTACTTACCTTTATCTGAACTTTTAAATATTGCATTCATTTTGGAGTGGCATTATAAAGGAAAAGGTTTACAATGAAAAAATGTCAGCTAATCTTCTAAAAAACCTGTAGTAATTATAATTACCTCTATTCATGTCATGTGTTTTAATACACACACAAATGAGTAAAAGAGCCCTTAATGACAACAACATTATGAGGGAAGGTTTCTCTTTTGCATTATCTATTTATTCAACCCAAAATTATTAGGCTATTGTGATAAAGCAGCTAGAGTACAATGACTTTCCTTTAATCACTAATTAAAATGCTGATTGCCTGTTGAGTGAGACGTGCAGTTATGGTCAAACACCAAGTCCTATTGTGTGATAACAGCTTGGGCTGGCCTTACAACTGGGTGGGGTGGAATCACTGCTAAGTAAACAAACCCTCTATGGCTGGAAAACACAATTGTTTCAGCTCAATAAAATCCTTAAGTAACTTTTAATTTTACAGCCTTAGACAAGCTAATATTGCAGAGCACAAAAGTTCAGAGATAAAGCGACCTACCAGGTGCTGGAATAAACAAGCAATTACACAGATTATAGAAGTGCAGTACTGGGTCTGTATGAATTAATTTATTCTGTGTACAAGCTGAGGTGGAAATTAATTTCATGGGGCCAAATTCAAAGGACCACTGGGACATTATTGGCTTCATCTATTCAACTTCTTAAGTATACTCAAATTACACTTCTGCAATCCCACTGATTGAAAAACCAGTGCTGGCACTGGTTTTTCACAGACATGGTCAGGATGACCTCCACACATTTTTCTTGCATCTTTCATTTTACTTAATTTATTTTTCAACAAATAAGAACTATTTGTTTACAGTCCTGTATTCTGCACAATTATTTTTAAATGCTGCTGAAGCAATCTGCAGAATGGCCACTGTTAGTGTTAGATAGTGCTTTATATGCTCAGTAATGCCCCAGGCTTTGATGCTCAAATCAGAATTGTTTTTCCAAAACAAGTACAAAATACATGCTTTCTAAATAAAGCCAAAACAATCTAACAACTGATTCTATGATTACGATCACTCTAGATCTCCAAGTAAGACTTCAACACTTAGTGTTTTAAAAGAAATCTTTTTTTTTTAAATGGGGGAGCATGGAAGAGGAGAGATCAGTACTTACTGATATTTTAAGAAATAAATTTAACCCATAAATTTGACATAGCACAGACAAAACAAACATACAACATTTTTAAAAATTTAGTAAATTCTTTCCTTGGGTCTTAACTGGACTCTAATTTAAGACAACTCCATTACAGAAGGAAGAACAAATTTACTTTTAGTTCAAAATTCTTTGAACAGAACATACAGTGGTGTCTGGTTTAATGTATTAATCTTTATCATATTATAAATAATCAAATTTCAGTGTGTATTCTTTTCTTGTATGCTGTTGCTTTTTTTGTTTGTTTTTAATTAAACAGTACAAGAAACTACCTGTGCCTGTTAGAGCAATGTGCACCCTTGCATTTTACTCATGACTTGTAGTTACAATTCTTCTAAATATTGTAGAGTGTCACAAAAGAGGCACCAGGAACCCTTCTTTCTTACTGATGATGCACAGAGAGGCCACTGAACATGTTACAACCTGTATACAGCGCTGGACATACAGAATGGGATGTGTCAAGCCATCTCCCATGACACATGACAACCATCAGCAACGGCAGCACTGCCTTTCACATCACCCATTCCTCTCAAAATAAATCTAACAACTGATTGTGTTGAGAAAAGTGCCAGCAAGCTGCAGTTGCTGTAACATCCAGAATCCAGCTCACAGCAAGTAAGTCATGAGTTTTCCTGACTTAGTGCTCTGATCTCACTGCCCCACTAAGCTTCACCTTTTGCAGCAATTATCCACATGGTTAAAGATACATAAGAACAGCATCTAAAACAGCTACCAGGCAAATAAGAAGTTGTCCATTCTACTAAAAAAATAAATAAATATTTTTGTTTCTAGGTTGCTGTATATCCATCTGGTGACCAAGCCACTATGACATAGCAGAAAGTCTAACTGAGGACTCCACACTGAGGGGTGCTGAGGAAACCATTTGCCATGTAGATAATCTTTCTTGAGAAATATGGATTTGAAGGCTGAGATATTTGGTGGATGAACAATTGGTAGGACAGTCACAGCCAGAGGTTGGTGGTACATGGCTCTATATCCAGGTGGAGATCAGTCACAAGTGGTGTGCACCAGAGGTCTGTCTTGGGACCAGTGTTCTTCAACATCTTTATCAGTAATACAGACAGTGGACAAGTTTGCTGATGACATCATGCTGTGTGGTGCAATTGAAGGAAGTAAGGCGGTGCAGTAGAAGGGATAGCATCCAGAGAGATCTGGACAGACTTGAAAAGTTGGAGCAATCCCAGATATGAATACAGATGGGGAGAACTCCTTGAGAGTAGCTCTGCAGAGAAGGACTTGGGAGTCCTGATGGACAAAAAGGTAGATGTGAGCCGTAGCATGCTCTTGCAGCTCAGAAGGCCAGTGGTATCCCAGGCAGCATTAAAAGAGAGGTGGCCATCAGGGTGAGGGAAGTGATTGTCCTCATATACTCTGCTTTTCTGAGAAGCCACCTGGAATACCGTATCCATGCCTGGGATCTTCAGCAGAAGAATGACACAGAGCTATTAGAATGGATCCAGAGGAGGGCAACAAAGGTAATCAGAGGGCTGGAACATCTCCCTCATGAAGAAAGGTTGAATGAGTTGGGCTTGCTTATTTTGCAGAAAAGAAGGCTCCAGAGAGACCTCATTCCAGGAACCAGGGAGAGCTTATAAGCAGCAGGGAGATGGATTTTTACTCTACCTAATAGTGATAGCTCAAAGAAAAATAGCTTTAAAGTAAAAAAGGAAAGATCTAGTTTAGATATTAGGGGGAAATTCCTCACTCAGAAGGTGGTGGGAAACAGGCTGCCCAGAGAAGTTGTGAATGCCTCATCCCTGGAGACATTCAAAGTTAGATTGGGTGGAGTCCTAGGCAACCTGACCTAGTGGTCAGCAAATCTTCCCATAGGATGTTAAAGTCTCTTCCAACCTAAACCATTCTATGTTTTACTAAATGTGCCACTTAAATGAAAGAATGATGACTATTTTGAAAGATAAGGCAAATTCTGATACCAGATACTGGCAGAAGTACATCAGAACGATGAATAAAACAGCTCAGGCCCTAATCTTTAATGAAGACACTCATCATTCTCTGAATCTGTCTATTTTTCTCTGGTTTTGCAGAAGTAGAGGGGGTAGTGTGGGTGTCTGATTGCAGGACTGCAATCTAGAGTCACAAGTCTAAAATGGTCATTCAATTTGAATGCTGACAAATTACAAAACTTGATTTTATTCTATGAACCACTAAGCTTGTGGCTCAAATTCTTTTATGCTTTCCCCTTAACATGTTCAAATAACAACTAGAAGCATCAGTTTCATTAACACTGAACAAATATATATATATTAGATGCAGTGAACTGTCTTTTCAAACAGTAGTGCCTAACTTTCTTCTGATCACTATTATGCAACTTCCTTCAAAAAGATGTCTCTTACTACTTATAACACTTATGTTGCTTAGCAAATGGTAAAGTTTGATTTTTAGAGACTTATTCATTGAGTACTGTCCTTACCAAGAAAAACATCTTTCACACAAAGTAGGAACAGACTTTGCTTTATGTGCCAACAACTATGCCATGATCAGCCCACTCAGAGGTTCAGAATTGAAACTGCAAGGAAGTCTGCCTATGTTTTTGTTAACTTGCTACATTTGCAGTCTGCAACTTCCACTTTGTTTTGGCATACGAAGGCATCCAAAGTTTAACCACAGAAATTCTGGTATTGTATGCTATCTGGATGTCATAAAAAGGTCAAATAAAGGCAGTAAGGGAATAGAGGCATGTCCTTTGCCTACTTAGCACATCCAAAGCACTCTCTAGTAATGTGAAGGTATAATTTGATTAGTCTTCTCACAGTGGTCAGCCTAGGAGATGCAACAAATAACAGCAGTCTAGGCAAATATGCGTACATTTTCTGTCGATAGACAGGAACATCAAGCTGTATTTGCAAAGGGCTACATAGTTTGCCATAACTGCAACTGGGAAACTTCCATATCCACTTAACTGGGACAATATGGCATCCAAAGAAAAGTCAGCTACTATCTTTTGATCAAATTATCATTAGTTATCCCATGAAGTAAAATTTACTTGGGACCAGTGTTCTTCAACATCTTTATCAGTAATACAGACAGTATTTCCTCTGAAGAATAGACTTTGCAGCCATAGAAATCATGTATAAGGCCACAATGGAGAAAGAATAATGTCTTCCAGAGGCAGAAAAAACAAACAAACAAACAAAAAAAAAAAAAAAAAAAAAAAAAAAAAAAAAAAAAAAAACCCAACCAATAACATTTAACTAAGGAAATGCCATACTTATCATGGGAACATATTTTTTCCTTAAAACAGAAAGTATTAGGTCACAGAACAATCTTGCTGGGTAAATGGCAGAACTCTATTCTCTTTTGACTTGTAGAAAAAGCCAAAGACTAGGAGAAATTGTAGAGATTCAGTGTACACGAGCAGAAAGGCTAGATAATTTAAACAGTCTTTTCCACACTTTAATTTCATGATTTAGTAGTTCTGAGATTTATTTAGTCTTTTCTAGTGCATAACACAGAAAACTAACTCATAACAAATAAAAAATATTTGTAACTTGGGTAAAACTGAAATATTTAGAAAGATTTTTACACCTAAATCAAAACAATGCTGTTAATACTCACCCTTAGTGACTGTGCATAACAAGACAAATACTTTGTAACCACATAGAAGCTCATATGAAAAAGCTGTCTTTCAATGTCTATCACCATCATGAAGAACATGGAACAATATAACAATCCTCTGGAATCATCTTCTAACTCATATATTGTATTTTGCTGCCTAGCCTTATAGACTTTTTCTTTGTGCAAAATTAAAGACCAAACTCACGCCTAAAACACATCCTTCTAATACACATACAGTTAACACTGATTACACGCCAATGTCATAGTATATACATAAAGAAAGTGATTACTCTATTGGAACTGCAACATAAAGATGGTATATTTGTGAAGAATCATGAACAGTAAGTGTTTATCAGTAGGCTACATGTCAATAAATAATTTAATACTTGTATTCACTGTTGAACTGTACAATTCACTGTACAATTAATAATTGTATTCACTGTTGAACAAAACATATGCATACAATTTTTATAACTGAAGTTTTTTTAAAATCAGTAGAAAAGGCACAATCTGACTCATACAGACTGAGAAACAAGTCTAAATGAAATCCAGAAAATGTTGCCATTACTTGTGCCAAAAAGATTGTTTTTTGGTCTTCTACAATGATAGAACATGCTGATGCATGACTGAGACAAAGGGTTGCTCCAGGCAATACGTGGAACACCACTAGTCAGTATTTTAAAGACAGTTGCACCTTATTAATATTTCCTTGATCAAATTACTTCAAGGTCTTTCAATTCTTTGGGCAAGGTTTCCATATCTCATATATACAATGAAGATCCCTGTTCCACTTCTTGGAATGATGATTCAGTGTTTCCTTTTATATTAACACGGCACATAAACCTAATATTCAGCCCGTTATCAACTTCTATTAACGCAGTATGCCTTTTCTCCCCCAGATTACCTTTTCTCCAAGAATTTGAAACATTTGCATAATCTAAGTAGAGTATTTCGAGTTTGCAAGTTATGTGTATTTTATATCCTGAATTTAACAATATATTTTTGAATTCCAGCCCTACAATCTGAAGTATTCACAAGATTCTCTTTGCTGCAAGTAGCTCTGAATAACTACTGCAAACAAAATAAACGTATTTCTTATTTCTTCATACTATAAATAAAATAAAATAAAATAAAAAAATGCTTTGGGCTGAAGACAGGTCACAGAATGTCTTTGGTCAGAATGAAACTCAAAGATCAAAGTCCAATCCCACCTGCCACAGGCACTGTTGCCAAGCACTAGATCCTGATGACATCCCACCAGCTTCTTCTACATGAAACTGCGCTTATGTTACTCATTGTAGCACATAAGTTTGGCACTTATCTTCAGATTCTAGGTTTTCCATATGATTATGAAATCTTTCAGTCATCATCATCCCCATCCACTTTGTGGTAATTTCATCTCAGACGTCATCACTGAACATCTGATGTAAAAAATATATTTACCAAAAGCTAGGATTTTTACTAAAATACATTTATTAAAATCATGACATACCACATATCTTGTTTCTCTTCTACCTGCAGAGTGTAGGAAGGAAAAAAAAATAAAAAAGAGTAGGTCTAAACTACAGAGCCAGACCTTACACTGACTGTACACTGACTACTCCATGTTACTGATACCTTTCACTGTGCACCCAAGTTCCTCTCTCAAAATTTCTCTCTGTTTTTCCATACCATTCTTCTGTACTCATCCATAACAATCTAACTCAATTTCAGTGTTTGGCAACATCATTTAAGTTTTAGGTCACACTTAGTCAAACCAGACCCGTGTTAAGATTTCATTCTTTGTACTAACAAAGTTAGTGCTTAACCCCTCGTTAATGTTTTTGTAAAGAACTGCCAGCTATCTTCATGTCTGTTCAGCACCTATCTGCTTCCTGCTGAAAGCTGCATACCGACTCTGAGTTCACTGAAGTGTGCTTTCTTGAAACCTGCTGTCTTTAATAATGGGAGACATTATATCCTCTGAAAGCAGTACAAACTCCTACCTGATAACCAGGAACACCACAAAATTAATTAAAAACAACATCTGAAAACTAGCCAATTGGAGGCCTTGAAAATGCCACAGAGAGGTTAATAAGGCCAAGCAACTGGAAGAGTGAGTTGTAAGGCTACACAGTATACACAGTACGCTGAATTTCAGTAGTGGTTTGTTTGTTTTTAATTAGGAACCATGGTTTTATGTTAATGTAGCTAATTTGACCCTAGAAGAGGTGATACTTACCTAATAGTAGGTACAGTTCAATTCCCATCAGTGTCAGTGGATGTTTATGTTATTATTGAGGGGAAATAATGAATTTATAAAGCATTTCACTTGGAAGGAAGGAGGACAAGACAGGGGCAGAAATTCTTGGAAATTTAGCATATTTGAGAAAATGCTCAAAATTAGTTATTCTCATCCAAACTATATTTCTTCACGTCCAGCCATTTATTTGCATGTATTTCTGCTCCCAGCCTGCAGAAAACGTTTGAGAAACATTTACTTCAGTGTTCCAGAAACTTAATTTCTCTAATATTCACATGATATTTTGTGGTTATTTTCTAGTGTTGGCAAACTGGTTTCCTGACAGACTTGTGTAGTGAAGAATGGAAGTGCTTAGCTTACCACAGAGTTTGTGATCACTCTCATTTGGAATATCTAATTTTAAAAGTTGCATCAGTTCAATCAAGAACTCAAAACCACCTTAAGCCCACAATTGAAAAAGCTCATATTTTACACCTTCACTACTCTCAGAAATAGCACATCCCAAATCTGTAAGAATTTACATAAGTTATTCAATTTAAACTTTTGAATACCTAATGTGCTTGGAAAAAACAGTAATTTTCACTATGAAATATCTATATCATAAATTAGTACTTACTCCCCACTAGCAGCAATGCTATTACCTGGAACATAATAATAGAGGCCCATTTCAGTTGCTCACCAGGTTAGACAGAGAACACTGCTACACAAATTTTTGAACCACTTAAGTTTAGCAGAAGTTTCTATTTACCAGTACTATTAATATTCACAAATTAGAAGTCTAGTCAGTTTTAAGAGAATAGAATTGATAATGGCACAGATACAGGATACCACAAAGAATGGTAGGATACACTGCAAATATCTGGAAGCAATGCCTCCCACAGCTGTAGTTATACCAGCTGTCCAGGGTATAGCATCATCTTTATCACTGAGAAGATGGCCAAATGTACTGACCAGTGGATAAAAGGCAGAGCCATGCCCTGCTAATCTCCAAGCCCTTCCATCTTTGTATTCAATTCAATGGTTAGGGAGGGAGGTCAAAGACAACTTAGTTCCAACCCCCTGCCATGGGCACCTTCTACTAGATCTGCTTGCTCAAAGTCTCATCCATTCCTGAAGTGTTCAAGACCAGGGTGGGACATCCACAGCTTCTCTGAGCAGCCTGTTCCCCTGCAACAGTGCCTTGCTACCTTCACAGAAAACAATTTCTTTTTAATATCTAATCTAAATCTACCCTCTTTTAGATTGAAACCACTGCCCCTTGTCCTACTGCTATACTCCCTGATAAATATTTTACTCAGCTTCCCATAGAACTTAAGTAGTAGCTAAATATGAATATTGTTGCATTATAGAATTACTTTTGTTGCTAGAAACAAAGCTTCAAAGCCTAGAACAATTAATGTCCTAGTTAAAATGTCCTGAAATACTTGCTTTTCCAAGGACTTTGGTCAGCTTCTTCTAACAAAATCTACTTTGAAGAGAAAAAACACTGTCAACTTCTTTCAACAAAATTGCAAAGCCTCTCTTTTTAGTCAGAAAACTCTTAAATTGTGTAAGTCTAGTCAGCAATTTATAATATGTACAAAAAAAAAAAAAAAAAAAGTATTTGAAGAAGCATACTTGTTTGGGGGAAAAAACACTGATTGGGAACAATGTTCTTATATGCCAGAAGAAAATAAATCTTTAAAATTTTTGTTACTTTGCAGATGCTACTCAGGACTACAAGACAAAACAGATATCTGGCAACCAGATTAAAGGCCAAGGCTTTATTGGAATACAGTAACTCACAGTACAATGTTATCTGACAGTCAATCATCCTTGAGGTAGTAAATAATGAAAGCCCAAGGCAAAGCACCATATAGACTGGACACCAAGGAAACAGTCCAACCCCCAAACTATAGGCTTGGAGCAGAGCGTCTGGAAGACTGTGTAGAGGAAACTGACCTTGGGGCATTGGTTGATGCTCAGCTGAACATGACCCAGTAATATGCCTAGGTGGCCAAAAAGGCCAATGGCATCCTGGTTTGTATTAGAAATAGTGTAGGCAGCAGTAGCAGGGTCATCCCTCTATACTCAACACCAATGGAACTGCACTTTGAGCACTGAATTCAGTTTTGGGCCCTTCCCTGCAACAAAGACATTGAGACACTGGAGCATGTCCAGAGAAGGGCAAAGAAGCTGGTGAGGTATCTGGAGCACATGCCTCATGAGGAACAGCTGAGGGTGCTGAGATCATTTAGTCTAGAGAAGAGGAGGCTCAGGGGAAGCCTTATTGCACTCTACAACTATCTGAAGAGAGGTCAGTTTGTCAGTTTGGAGACTGGAGGTCAGTCTCTTTTGCCTTGGAACCAGCAGTAGGACTAGAGGGAATGGCCTCAAGTTGAGGTAGGGGAGATTCAAGTTGGACCATAGGAAAAATTTCTTCTCCAGAAAAGTGATCAGGTACTGGAACAGGCTGCCCAGGGAGGTGGAGGAGTCACCATCCCTGGAGGTGTTCAAGAAACATTTATACATCACACTGAGTGACATGGTTTTGTAGAAAATATTGATGATAAGTGGACAGTTGAACTGGATATCTCAGAGGCCCTTTCCAAACTTGGTGATTCTATGATTTTTTTGTGAAGTTAAAGAATTCCTTCCCTATACCAAAGCATCCTATTCTTTGTTCAATATTTAAAACCAGTTCTGTTAATGTCTTCCTCAAAGTATCGCTATGGAATGGAAAAGGAATGTTTTTGTTAAGCTTGTCTTCAAAAACATACCTCTTACTCTATATTTTTAACTAATTCTATAACTAAGTTATAGAACAAAAAAATTCAAAGTGTTATGTCCTCAGACAACAATATGATGAAGAGCAGATCTTGACTGTAATCCATATTAACTTGAACAAGATATTAAAATAGTGCTATATATCATGGGCTTTATTTGTCCATAGACAGGCAAACTGACTAATGCTTGTCTGAACACAGAAAAAATGGACTGGCAAACCTGAAGTCTACAGGTAAGAGAAGACTCATTAAACCATGATAAAAGTCTGCACATATATAGAATTCACTTCAACTTGTACATTCTTTGATGTAACTGCAATTTTCTCATAGCCTCAGGACTTACAGGTTCATGGTCTACTAAAATACATAAGCAAATAAAAACTGCTTATCCTCAAATCACACAGTGGTAAAAGACAAGTGACTTTTTTCTTTATCTGAAAAACAATGGCTCATGTCAACATATAGTTACCAGTCCCACAGTCAACTTAAACAGCTCCTGTTCTCCTACAGGAAGATCTACAACCCTCTACAATGTTATTAGTTATTAGTATATACAGAATGTCATTAGTTTTATATACATAAATAAATTATGTTATGTTCTCCAAATGATATCAGCCATAATCAGCTCACAAGGCAGGGTCCCAGAGCTCAGAGGGAAAGCTCCTGCGAGAAAGGGAAGAGAGTTTCTCTGTTTGGAGTTAAAAAGCTCCCATTATCCTTGCACAAAGTCCCAAAGGCTACATGAAAAGCATCAGGTTGCATTAGATTTCAATTATTTCTCCCTGCTGTGTAAGTGCTACATGTAAATCTATTACATCTTTGGAGTCTGATATCTAACTGAACACTCAGTCAAAAAAAGTGATAGAACAAAGTGTCCACTAATCAACTCGAATCAGCCAGGAAGTGAGGCTTTGCTAATGAATTACAGTAATTAGCTCTAGGGAATGGTCACTGTACTGACAAACTACTGTCTGCTCTAAGCAGAAGAAGACAGATTAAATACACTTGTTCATATTCCTAAATCCCTGTTCTTGCATTTTTTGAAGCAGTGATTCATCCCTGGAACAAGGAACTCTGAGGTACTATGAGTGTCTTTCAGAAACACCTGACTAACAGCTTTCTAGGACAGCATGAAAAATACACTTTTTATACAATTCTTTTCATTTAACTAAAAAAAAACAAACACAATAATGGTTCAGTATAAACATATGACCCCACTGGAGAGATCAGCATCATTCTCCTGTCCCATGATATTTGACTAGCTAGTTGCTAGAGCTAATGGGTTAACAAATGAGTAAAGGGCATAGACCCATTCTACAGCTGAAATCAAGATCAGTACTGGCACCGCAAAGAGCTAAAGGATTATTGATATCTAAAACAAAAACAGAGCTGATAAGTATACAGTAATGCCTCAGCCCCACACTGCCTTCAAATAACCCAAGCAACAGGTACATGATTAATTATCCTTCCCAAATTCTATCGGACAACAAATAATTACCCACCTAATTTAAAAGGACAACAAAATAGTTGGAGAACAAGGGCAGAGAACAAGACCAGCACACACAAAGAAATCTAAGATTTCAGCCTTTTCTGATGAGCTGAAGAGGAACCCCTCTGCTTTGTCACTCCTGTGGGCTGTGAGCTACAGCAGCTCTATCCAGGTCCTAGACATAGCAACAACTTCAGCTACTCTTCTCCCTCACTTCATGGTGACCCTCAGCCTTCTCACATCTACATAACCACTGGAAGACCTCATTTAGACCCTGTAGCACGACTCAGAAGCTGCTGACTTCTTCAGTGCTTCTACAGAGTCAGAGAGGTCACTAAGGCCAGACCACCAGGATCAGTTTTCCCCCCAACAAAACTCAAGCAAGAATAAAGGATGTGGTGAAAAAAACCATGGCAGGTGTGCAGTGCCTGTATTCTAAGCAGCAGTTACCACATCACAGTAGCTAGCTCCCATGTAAGGGGCAGATCCTTGGTTTGGCTTGCATGCTACAACTTAAAAAGAAAAAAAAAAAAAAAAAAGAAAGAAAAAAAAAAAAAAAAGAAAAAAAGCATAGTGCAATGGAAAATTTCTGTTCCAGCATTTTGCTGTTTCTAGTAAGAGGAATAACCCTTCAATATTTTTGCATCTGTGATGAGGCTTACACAAAGGAAATCCTACTTGGATTTCTTATAAACCAGAACAACCTGCCAAAATATTCAGGGGAAAGAGCTCATGATAGTGTTATATTCTGTTCTGAAAGCTTAATTTAGACAACTACCAGCAGATCCCTTCATGGACACAGCAAAATCTTAAACTCTCTCTATTTGACTGTGCTTGCCTAAGGCATTAAGTTCAATCCAACATGTCGCACCTCAGTAACTCGACACAGACTAGGAAATTCTTACAGTCAGCTTCCCCAAGGGATTTGTTAAGTTTCACATACATTTAGTTGTGCAGTTGGCCTGCTCAAATTGATAAACTTGTTGCTCGGTGCTTTCTGCTGCAGATTTTGTCACTAGGAAAAAATAAATATAGGAGGGAAGGGGAGGAATACGAGGAAAGAAAGGCACTATTTTTCAGTAATAACTTTAAAAAATTATACATGTATTACCATTCCTATCTCCTCTTCAGAGGCATTTATTTTGCAAAAGAGACAGGCAGATACCTTGGTGGTGGGCACATTAAAAATGCTACAGACAGACAAGATGAACGCCATTAACATGTTATAAAAAGAGTATAGCAGACAGATACAAAAATACTATTCAGTTTTATCAAACACAAAGGAATAATTCACTACGTGGGTATTCTGTATACTCAAACTACACACACAGAAATTGCAAGTTTATTAATAGACTCCAACCTGGAAGAGCACTTAATATTTAAGTAGGTGAACAGCACACTGTAGTCAGTGAAATTATTCACTGACTTACAGCTAATGCAAGCCTAAGTTGTTGGTTTTTTTCTTTTGTTCTTGCTTGAAGGCTACTACTAATACAACCAACACATGTCTATAATGCTATACTATAAAGATGGGTTTGACAAGTTATTATGGAGAAAAAGCACTTCCTCTTCCATCCCTCAGCACTCCTCCATCAATACTTATGGGTATAAGATATCATCCTATAGTACTTGCCACCAAACAAGCCAGTGCAGCCCAGTATCCACAACAGCATTTGTCAGCATTGGCAAAAGACAAATAGAGCTGAAAGCCAGAAGGAAGGGAAAGCTGTAGAAAAAGGAATCAAGAGCAACCTTCTTTTTAGAGGGGTAGCTTTACAGACCTATGGCAAGCAGAAAACCTATGGTGCTGGCAAAGGAAACCAGGCATGGTCACAGCATCAAAGGAAAGCAAGAAACGATGTGTCTTTTCATCAGTCTTTAGCAGATACAAATTAGAACTTTCTCTGTATCCTGCAGAGCTCCCCAATTACTTGTCATTACTACTGTGTGATATAGAAAGCATTTAGTCCTCAGTGCACAGCACAGATAGTGTGTTAGCACACCACACACTTTCAGCTAGACTCATGTATTTTGATGGCAATCCAAAGAGAAGCAATTACTTTCTCCATCTTTCCTCAGATGCCTTGGTTACAAAAACACAAAAAGCTTTATTATCAGTCCCTGCACCTACACTGCACAAGGATTTCCAGTTATCAGATGAATTTACAAAGATGATGTACTACAAAACCAAGAACAGAACCATCTAAACAAATAGCTTTGCGGCTCCGCAGTGGCCAGTGGTCTATAGATTGATTATTCACAACCTTAGAACTAGGACTGTTTTTCCAAAGAAATTTAGAATGCGTTAAAAAATGTGTACTGTGTTAAAAATACTAAGGTTTTTTTGTTTGTTTGTTTGTATTTGTAGTATACAAACTGAATTTAACAGCTAAAACAATGCCAACAAAAATACATATACGTAGTTCTACAAAAAGGTAGAGATCACTGACATTCCACAGCTAGAAGAAAAATACAGATTGAAGGTGTATGTGTGTAGGTTATGAGACAAGTTCTAAAAAAATATTTATTTATGGAACAAGATGCCCAAATTGATATTTAGGTGCAATAGCATATGACAATCTTATTTATAGATAGTTACAGAACTTGCATCTATAAACAGAACCACAAGAGTACTGACTTGATCAGATCTCTCTTAAAAGAGATAAATAAGCATAAAAGTACTTCCTGTTTTTCCAACTCATGTGAGAGCTGTCTGCTTACACAGATCAGGTTACAGAAGCTTTCATTGTGACTACCAGCACTGCAACTGACCTGCGAAGAAACAGGACTTCATCTTCTGCTAGCTCAGTGATTCAAACTTCACAGGCAATTAATAGCTGAAACCAAGGCAGCAACACCTTCTTCACTCTGAAGCACAGTGATTGTCAGTTTGCAAAAAAGTCTACAGTAGAAGGAAAGGGAAATTTCTTCCTGCTGAAGTGCAAAGGCACCAAATAACCTAGAAGCTTCTCTTCAGTAATCCATCTCTTCTAGCCACACTACTGTACATTCTGCAACAAAAGTTTTGTAACTATTCAATTATATATTACTCTTTGAGGAAAAATAATCTAGAAAAAATAAACCACTTCCCCAACTTTTGTATTTCAAAACAAGACTTTCCTTTACTCTTCTCTGGGAGCAATCTTTTACATACAGTAAACTAACAGTGATAGGGCAAAGGGGAAAAGTCTTAAACTACACCCACATTTTTGTGGGCAGAACAGGCTCTTCCACCAATATGCACACATTGAATGAGTATGTAACGCATAGTCCACGTGTTTGGAAGATAAACTATGGCAGTTCCCATTTAAAGAATACAGAACCTAGCTTATCTATTCAATCAAACAATTCTCATTTCAAGTCAATTGTGGTTTATAGTCAGCCAAAGGTTTCTGTACTTCCCTAATAAGAAATAGACAAGTTTCCTAAGGAAAGAGTATTACCACACTCAGACAACTGAGGGCTATCTGCAGCTATAGTAAGTTCTTCAGCCGTCTGTCACCCCTTTCATGATGAGAATATTGAATAGAAAAGCAGCACCTGTACTGCTTTTAAAGAGCCATAAACAAATACAAGGATGTAAGGTCCTGAATAAAGGTAAAAATTTTAACATAGAAATTACCACTGACAAAAAAAGAAGTTATTTCATGAATACAGCAAGGAAATAATTCCTACCACATATTACTCAATCCTGCCTTTCTTATCACTAATCATGCTGCTTAATTTTGTGAAGATTTTTGATTTGTGGTTTTGTTTTTAAATTTGACTTCTCATACTGTAATTATAGTCTGCACCTTGGAATGTTGATTTAAAGGATTAGAGCCTTATGCTGCAAAATTCCTCACATTAAGATTATTTTATCAAATAGCATGAACTGCTTAAATTTCAAAAACGTTTTATTGATATCTTAAATATTATCCATCTTGGGAAAGAAGAAATAGACTTTTCTCAATCACAGTCACCAGGAGACAAACTAGACAGCGAATTCTCATCCCTTCCTAATTTATTCAATATCCCTCACTCCATACATCTCAGTGCTAACATCAAATTAAGAATCCCTTTACGTGCTACATTCTGTAGCAGAGAAATTGTGAGAAATCATTTCAGTGTAATAAGACAAACTACAGTAGCATGTTTTAAGACAATTTACAAGGTCAAAGGACTGCACATCAAGTAATGTTTGTACAATCTGTGTTAGGCAATGAGGCAAGATTTCACAAAAATGAAATGGGAATGGGCAAAAGAAAAAAAGGGTGGAGGAGGGGAGGGACTTACCTAAAGTCACTTGAAATGAATTGTAGTGGCCCAAAAACTAGAATCCAGAAACACTTCAATGCTAAATGCATTTTTCAGACAAACCATCTCTCTGAAAACAGCTCTAGGAACCAACAACTTAGAACCCTACCAACTGGTACCATCTGGCTGATTTGCAACACTTGCTCAGCACAATAGTCCTAATAACGACTTCATTGGGCACTCCTGCTTTTACAAGTTAACAGGTGATACTAGTGCACAACTCACCCAGCCAAGAACTCAGATGCTATTGCCCACTCTAATACTAGTTGCACCAAAAAAATTAGGGCCAGTCTTAGCCACTTTGTCACTCCAATATTTTATATGCTTTCTGATGCTAGCAGCTGTTTGCACTCCAGATGGAATTAGACCAGATAGTGAACTCTTCATTGAAGTTCAGGGTTACTGAACCAGCAGAGAAAGAAGGAAGAGAGCAAAAGGAAACTAATGCTTTTTTTCTGTTGTTGTTTTTTTCCCTACTGACCCCATCTCTAAAGTAACAGAGCCATAAGCTATAAATTATGTTTGCAGATAAGCCATGAATTGATACTGGCCTCTTACTGCACTTAGTCTACTACTACTATTCCCATTTTACATATGGAACAAAAACTATATCATAAAAAAGTAGGGTTAATATATTAGCACCAAACTATACTAAAGGGACTGTAGTGATAAATTAAATATATATATATATTTATACATTATGTCATCCCAGGTATTTAAGATGACCTAAGAAAACATAGGAATGAAATAGCAGAATAAAATTAGGTGTCATGCAGAAATTGCTAAGTTTTCTTCCTCTTTTTTTTTTTTTTTTTTTTTTTTTTTTTTTTTTTTTTTAAGTGTGCAAAGCAGGTGTAGAAACTATCGTTTCCCTCCTGCTGCTTGGCCCACCTGCTGTCTGCCTGATGGTGCAATACTCCCCACTTCACTATTTATTTCCAAAATGCTAAGTTTAAAGTAACAATGTAAATTTATTTATTACTGCTATTTTTATTTTTTTTTTAACCTCAAGTTCATTCTTGGTATCTCTCCAAACAAACCAATCAGAAATGTAGATTCATTATTCATACATGATTGTAAAAAGAAAACAGGCAGTGAAACTCTTCTATCCTAAATATTCTGCTGTGCATGTGTGATTTGCTGCAGAGGATAGAATGTCCCCTTCCTCTATTCTGCTTCCCATGCACTGTGAAGCTTCTCAGACTGCAACCTGCAAAAATGAGTGTTGGCTCATCTCGTGTGAGATATTGTTGCAGGTTCACTACATAATATCCAGTGTAGAAGGGCTGACAACTGCAGCAATAAAAACCTCACAAACTGCATAATAACAATATTACATTAGTAAAAATAACAATAAATTTCAAGGTGCCAACCTTTTTGTTTTGAGCCTTTAAGATTCTCAGCCTTATGAAAGATAGCCAAAAAGGGATGTACAAACACACGAAGCCAGGGGGTTTTAAGTAAAACATAATGTCATGAACTCATAATTAGATGAGAGTTGGCAATACTGTAGCAGTCCTTATCATGCAGTTTTTTTCTCTCTTACTCCTCCCTTTTTCCACAAGATTTATAGCAACACATATGATCTTCTAACAAATGCTTACTGCACAGATCTAGCCACATGGAAATGTGCATTTCTGAACCCCCTTTCTTTGGGGTTGCCCCATCATTACTCAGGCTGCTGGACACCTGGGTCCACCTCTCCACAGCTCAGCCAGGCTGCTACCCAAAACATGCTGAGGTCAGAGAGGTGCAGCTTATTTTAAGAAACACAGATTTTAGCTTCTGCTACCATACGCTCTCACAGCCAGGGCATGGATTTTTGTTCTGTCCTAAAAAGCCAGACAAAGTCTCATAGCCATGCAGCAGTGTCATATATGAAGTCATTTACTATCTGGTTCCATAACCTGTCTGGTTCTTCTAACCAATGAACTGAAGTGCACCTTAAGCCTCCTGTTCTCCCCTGCAAGAAAAGAGATCCACTGATCTGTAATGGGCACCCATTAACCCTGCTAGCAGTAATTAACATTTTCAGATTCTGGCCAGTGAGATCCCTACATTCATAAGCAATATGATTCTTAATTCAAAATAATTATTTGTATCACTGCCATTTATTATATACACATTGTTTAGACGTTTGCTTTGAAGTTACCTTTTTCTTTTCATTATTTTTAACTTTCTTCCAATTCTTTCTTTGCCTATTACAGGTGCCAGTGAAAAACAAAGTTTATGTAAGTAAAAATAATGTAAAGTCTACTGTCCAAGCAATAATGCATTTGTTGTTGCTCAAGAAAAATAAACATTTTTATAAATGCATGAACTGTGTGAATAATTAACTCTTGTTATTAGTACTAAAAGGAAAATAAATTGAAGTCAGACAAAATAAAATGTAACAACTGACAAAGCCCAAAAATATTAAAAAAAAAAACACAACCAGAATGCATTTCTTACAGCTTTTTCCTCTCCATAATGCCTTAGCTCTTATATGTATGCAATTTTATGTTGTGATTCCACATGATTCAGATTTACTATGGCTACATGCATTCTATTACAACAAAACGGGGCTTCTCTTTATTTTACTGTGCTCCATGCAATATAGCCTTGTTATTTTAAAGAAAAGTCCAATAAATCAGTTTCTTGAAGATAAAAGTTAGCAAAAACATGATCTGTTCTGTTTTCTCCCTTAACTGCCCTTCTGTTCAGTATTCATTTTAAATGTAATGTTATTTCAGTGAACCAATACTTTTAAGCATGCTGAATAGTGTGGAACATTCTTTTATTCTGATGTCATGCAGAAAGCATTTTTCTCAGAAGACATCTTTTGTAGTTGTAACCAAAAGGCAAAAGAAACTGGAGAACTCAAAGGGAAGGAGTGGGGGGAGGAATTGCTTAAACCCTCAATCCTGTCACTTCTAAAACCATGTGTCATAACCATACATATTTTTTGCAATGACCTCTTAAAATAGACCCTTATAAGCCAAGTACCTCTTTGGAACTTCTAAGATATTATACTTATTTTTACAGGTTTTTACTAAAAATTCCTTGTATTATTGAACTGTATCACAGGGAAGTTCGCTATAGTTTCATGAAAGACGTTTTCATTTCTGACTGGCATCTTCTCAATAGGAGGGGGCCCAGGCACACCACTCTCTTCCAGGCAAACCTTTCTGCTCTTAAACAGTACGGCATTCATAACTTACTTTCAGCACTGCAGGGCAGCCACACAGCAAAGCCTCTCCAACTTAATAGCTTGCATCACAGAGAAGTCCACTATTTGGCCAAGGTATAAAACATAAATGCCTCCCACATGCAGTTCTGCACTCCATGAAAATGAAATCCTACCTACCCCAAAGACCTGCATTTCCACACTATAGTCTTGGCAAGGCAAGAATTCCACACAGTTACCAAGCTTTGTGTTATGCTGCAGTGTGTGTATCATCACTCCCATCTAAGCAAGGGGAAAAAAATATCAACCACAGAAAAAAGGAGAATTGTCAACAGAAGAAATACTTCATAGGACAGCTTTAGTTTCTGCAAACATGCTGAATTCTCACTGCATGAAACAGTACTCTTCACAGAATATGAATCTAGCTTTACTATTTGGGCTATCTCAAAGTTATAAGATATAAAGGGAAGAAATAATAAGGTAAAATTACTAAGAAGAATCACCAAAAAATGATTCAGAAACAGGACATGAACTCCTCCTGAAAGGAGCAAAGCTTTGGAGTTATCCCAAAATAATTGATGAAATTATAATTAACAAAACCTTTATATAATTACATACTATAGTACTAGCATTCTACCTCACCGCCACCTCACTTACAGCAGGCATGTCAAAAAACTAATTTGAAAATACTGGAAAGTTTCAAGACATTTTACTGGAAATATATTTTGGATAATTCTACCTGCAATAATTAAGTAAACAAATAAACATCAACATCTTGAAACATAACTTCTTAATTTCCAATGGTGTTAAAAACTTCAAGTCCGGCCCTAAAGAGCTTCAAGACATTGAGCTTTAGAACTGGCATATTCAAGTACAGAAGAGCTTTAATAAGCCAGAGGCTGGATCTTGCCATTTTGAGACTCAGAAAATGTTCAGTCTGGGAGAGAAAGAAAAGAGTATTGCCATATTTGCAAGAGAATGAGAACACACTTAGCAAATACTTTTAAAAATGATATTTGTTTAAAAAAACTGGCTACGTAGCTAGAATGTTAAACTCAGCCTTAAAAAAAATAAAATAAAATAAAAAAAAAATTGCATTGGACCTGAGAAAGTCAATTGTTATCAGTAAAAAAAGTAAAAAATATATAATCATATGTTTAGTTATGCATTTTTTGTCTGTTTGCGTTACAAAGTTCTAACTGCTATCTCAATTGTTAGTACCAAAACAACATATATGCACTTCTGCATATATTCTCTAAGTACAGATTTATAGGCACTTTCCTGTTGAGGTTGTTATTGGATATAGTTACTGGACTAAGATATCAGTCACAACAATGCAGTTAAGACTGAATGAAAGTGTGTGTATAGATACAATAAAATAATATGCAGAATACAAGGATGTTTCCTTACCACCTACAATAGACACAAGCACTATTTCCTGCAGACTTACTACCTTTAACATATCCCATGCCTAAAACATGTCTTGTTTCAAGTAGGCAAATTCCATGTTGTTCTCAAAAACCTGCAGCATTTACCTGGGAGGAGTTTTCGTTTTGTTTCCTTGTTTTGTTGGTTATTTCAACACCTATATTATTTGGGTGCAATATGAAAAATCCTGTAGCTTAAACAAATGTTTCTTGTGAAGAAACTACAAGCAACTTCACTGGATAGAAATGCATTAAGATAGAGAAACTGGGAGGTTGAGCGGTCACGGTGAACAATTTTTTTCCCACAGAAAGTGAAACAGGAGAGGCCTATTTTCTATTGTCTTTTCTGTACAAATACTTCTGGAGCAGGCACTGCCAGAAGGTGGACTTGGGACAGCATTGGCTTCCCATGTGTAAATTGGAACAGGGACTCAAATCTTGTGCTGTGGAGAGGAGGGAAAGGATCTCGGTGGGTTTTTAACTGTCTAGCAAAGTCTAGCTATTAATTTAAATCATTTCTCCAGAAGTGCTGATGACAGGAAGAGATGAAACTGTTGCTACCACTTGAAAGGAGAAATACTGACAGATTTCTTTAAAAACTATACTATCTTACATAACATTCTCCGAGAGCAATCAAAATTAAAAAAAAATTAATAGGAATAAATATTTTGCTGCTCTTTACTGCTCTTTTAAAGAATCAGACTGGCTATGGCAGAGCACACTGAATCCTCTTCTGGCTCATGCATCAGCAAAATGGGTAGCAGAGTTCCAGCTGTGGAGCCCTCATTGTTGGTGATTCATGAACCAGAAAGAACACAGCTAGACTTTCAAATTCCAGGTTGAGCTTGTGGCACTGGCAGTCAAGAAAAGCGCCCTTTTAATTACTATTTCTTCCCTCTGACATGACAAAATAAATTAAATTATCCCAGGAAAGACAATCAGATGCTTTATGATAATAGATTTTTGAAGAAAACTCTTTACTTTAAGAAAGCAGCAACAGCATCTATTGAAAGCACAATATTAGCCCGTTGTCCACCATGAACGCTGTGCCATATTGCTTATTAAAGAGCACTGAAGTATGAAAGGGGAAAAAGTGGGACTGCTTTTGAAGGAAAGCATGTTAAAATACTTCAGAGAAACAGTCTGAAAGCAGGGGTTTTAAATGTGAAAATAACGCAAGATTATCATATGCAGGCAGAATTACTGAGTAGAGGAAGGTAAACAGAGTAGTGTTTCTGCATGCATCCTAACAATTGATTTGGAGCTGCTATGAAGGAAAAAAAAAACACAACAAAACAACAAAAAAATTAAGACATATCTTCTTAACATGCTTAACAAGCTTATTTCACCTTGATATATAAATACAGCTTATTTCACAGCAATTTGATACTAGAAGAGAACACACTATACCATGAAACTTAGTGATAATTCTGTGTACAATATTCTGATAAGATTATACTATATGTGATTGTGTTACAATTGAGAATGCACTAGCACTATACACAAAAGAGAGCAAGCATGAAGAGACTGCCAGACAAATATAGGAGTATAACTACAGCAAATACTGCAGAACAGCTTTCATGCTCAGCAGAAAGACAATGTCAAAAAGGAAGTTTACCTCCTACACACTTTTAAAAAAATGCATAAATTATGAACTATGTGTTTTCATTTCATGAGTTCTTTGGTATGAACTCAATAATAACAGTTGTCCTCTGCTCTAATGCTGTGTAGCCGCGTCAACAACAGCAATAACTCTCAACAACGTGACTTTTCCTTTACATTCCTCCACAACTAGTCACCCCTACAGTTTATCATTCTTCATTCTTGTAGCATATCCACCATAAGCAAAAATTCAATGTTGCTCATAATATTTTGAAAGAGATACAGCTTCACAAAATGATAGGAACCTTGGGGCATTTCAAATTGAATGCATTTTTTTAAATCATTTTAAATTTCAACTATGGACTGTAGCTAGGCCTGCTTGCCTAAAGGTAATGCTCTGCTCTATATTACCATGCCACAGATCTGGGTTATATTTCCAGCTTCTCTATAGCTTTCCAAGCGGGCACAACCTGGGGTTAGACTAGCACCTCTTGTTATCATGTCAGCACCACTCCAGCCGATTAAGGAGCAGCACTGATAGGCTCTGAAGAGAATCCCATCCTCCTCACCAAGGAGGCTGTGTCTTTGAGCATAGCAAGAGGTTAAAAACAGGGCTGAAATGGAGTATATCCTCAGGGCTCCATCAGAGACATGAAAGGCAACCCAAGAAAGTATGTTATATGACAACAAAGACATCAAATAATTTTAGCGGAATAGCTGCCTTCTACCTCTCCAAGTTTCCCATGCACTTTCAGATACATACCATACCTTTTTCCCTTCCATTACAAAATCTTTGTGCATTGCTCTTACGTGCTATGAAACAGCTGCTAGATTGCAACCTAGACTGCTGAATTACAATGGTGGATTAAGTTATTCCAATGTAATGTATCAATTATCTGGACCTTCTGTACCCAATGAAAAACAGAAACTGCTGGTAACAGGGTACAGGCAGGAATAAAGCAGCTGTGTTCAATCTTCAGACCTCCAATCCTGAAACTTCAAACCACCATGTGCATTCAGCCACAGAAGAATATTCAAAATTTAATTTACATTTAGCAGTTAAAGGGTCTGTTTCATTTAAGTTCTGTTTACAGATACTGTGTAAATATTCAAATTGTTCAGTGCTAAATAATTTCAGTGGTTAAATGTGCAATGGTTACACGGAGATTCAAAGCCAGTTTTCTAACTCACACCTGTTTCTGAAAAGAAGCCAAGAAATCCTACACTTGGTCTTCCTTGGTTGTAAAGAATCTGGGGATCCTTCAGAAAGAAAGGTGGCAACACACGATGGCATTGTAAAGGCAACACTGTTACATTAGGCTCAAGGTACAAAGCTTTGTATTTGACACCTTTAAAACTTCAGAGTACGATCACTTGGCTTGAAATCTGATTTCTCCTGTTAATGCAGTTTTATAAAAGAGAAAAACAAGTTTCAGATTAAGGGAAGTGGCTTTGCAGTGATAGCAGTAAAATCAGGATCTGTGGTCTTGTGCAAATCAGTACCAGCTTGAGACTGGGCATTGATAAATAAAAGACTGAAAGGCTGCACATTTGCTGGAATACAGACGAGGCAAAAAAGGCTAGTGCTAAGGCACCTAAAACTTTGAAAGATATATACTGCTAAAAATTAAATTGAAATACATTATCTAAATACCTCCGGTAACATAAGTGGTCTGTATCTTCTTTCAAGACAGAGTATCAGTTTATTTCAAATTTAGAGATATTGGCCTTGATTCAAATTCATGGCAGTTATAGAAACCAATGTTCCATGGCTTGATTCAGGTGGCAAGCATTAAATCTTTTTCCTGCTGTCATGCAACAACAACTTTAATACAAATTAGCACTGCCAAACTCAGTTTCCTGAGCTCAGAAGTCCTTGATGCTACTCCCTGAATTTTATTTTTACTTTCACACAGACTGTGCTCTGCTGAAATTGTTGTAGCTGACAAGAAACAAAAAAAGCTACAATTTAATGGCACTGGATTCAGTATTATAATTCATGACATCATAGAAAATTTAACATGCAGTTCTTCATTATTTTAAGTGAGGTAAAGCTCAATCAAATGCATACACAGGAAAAAGAAAAAAACAGAAATTTCATTTCTGTGGCTCAGATCTTCCCTTCAGACCAATCCAATTGTTTATGCTGAAATCAATCCTGCCAGTCAATAATAACTCACATTTTTCAAGTTACTGATTCAGTTTTTGCAAGGGCTTTCTTAGAGTCCAAGAAAAAAAACCAAAAAAACAAAAACCAAACCAAACCAAACCAAACCAAACCAAAACAAAACAAAACAAAAAAAAAAAAAAAAACAAGCTTCAGAAAATACAAAAAAGTAAACCAAAAAGAAGAGTTTTTCCAGTTTTTTTTACTCACCAGGAATATACAATTAACTAAACTTGACACTCCTGACAACTCGGAATGAGATGCAGAGGGTAGATCTGAGTCAAGAAAGCATATTTCCACTTAAGAAAGAGCTTTCTGTTTCCCGGATCAGGCACTCCAGACTGATGGGCCCTTAATTACAGAATTCCACAAAAAGAGTGGGAAATGCCAATGACTACCTAAGCCTGGCCTAGTTCAAAACCCCCTTGCAAAAAAATTTGCATTTCAAGGAACGCCCGGTTCCAATTCCTTGCAACTACCAGAGCTGTAAACCAAAACCACTTCCTAGCAAAATTTCTGCCAAACCAGTCAACTCTCCTTGTAGCTCTACATTGAAAAAAAAACTCATTCTATATGAATTAGCCCTCAATTTATACCAAGTCATTCATCTGTTTGTTTTCTTTTTGGATTAATATTTTAGCTATCATTTACAATCCAGTAGTATCCAAAGGCTAATCAAGCTCTAGGCTATGGTGTGCCTAGGGCATAGCCTCTGGGCAGCGGCTTATGTGAGAAGACAAAAGGAAGCAAAAGTTACATCTCATTTCCTCCCCAAAATCCAACTATGATGAAGACAACCTTGTTAATTCTATAACTAACATGGTTTTTACTCATCATCTAAATGTAACATTTGTTATTTTTGAATAAATGTAGCTTTCACATTTCAGCACTTCTATTTGACCACACTTTTTCGTTAACTTTTACATTTTTCCACATATCTTCCAAAAATGCTCATAAATATGTTACGCGTATGTACTTTGCAATTTAACATTCGCCTTTATGTCTCCTTGTTTTCATATATTTTTACAAAACAGATCATGCTTCTCTTTTAATTAAAGCACTTGCAGTCCATTCTCTAAGTGATTCTCAGTTTCAAACTCATTTTGTGTACATATATATATATATTTTTTAACTTTGCTTCATCATAAAAATGAGAAAACAGTCTGTTTACTAGCTACATCTTTCTGTGTCCACTGCTAGCTACCCTAGGCCAGCTTGCAAGTCATCTTGCAAAACACAGAGGCATCACTGACACTTTGAAAGCACGGCATACATTCCCTCCTACTCCTCATCCCACTAAGAAGTGCTGGAATTTTTCTTAAGAAAGAAAGAAAATATATTTATGATCCACCTTATCTCACCTTGAAGAAGACAACAGTCTTTCTCAAAGTTTCAGCAAAGCTATCACACTCTTCAAAAGCAAAGAAATAAAAAGTACTGATTAAGATGCTCTGATTAACATGAGTGAATCTAATATCTATATATATAGTTTACATATTCAGAGAAGAGAGTTGGTGGATTTTCTTCACCAAAATTTCTGCAAATTGCAATCCAAAGAGCTCAAAAATACATCTCAACACCATAGAGCCTTTTGGAAATAACCATTTTTAACTTACTATCAAATAACAACATTTTTAATAATCAGTGTAAACAATGAAACATTCTTATTCAGGATTTGTTGCTGTTCTTTTGGCCAATACTCCTAACTTAATGAGATTTTGGTGAGAATTCTGCTGTTAGCCAAAGGCTATAGAAGCTGAAAACTGGCTTTCTAAAGTGCATCACAATCGTTTACAAAGGATAACAAAGAAAAGAAATGGAAACAATGGGTTCAAGACATACTGTGCATTGGTATAATTTACTCCATCTATACCTTACTACATCCCAAATATTTATCAGATGACAGCAATAGAAATCCAATGTTTTCTAAGGCTCACAATTACACTTGCACACATGTCAGTCTTCTAGAATCTACATACAGATTGGAATTATAGAATTGACAGTATTACCTAGCTTTCATTGAAACTAAATTATAGTCTCACTACATGATTTCACCTATGGTAATTCCCAAGTGATGAAAAAATATCAGACATCTTAAATAAAAATGACAATCTTCTAAGAGGATCTGAGCATCCTACCAGCACAGACTCAGTTTGGTGACTAGCATTAAGATAGTATATAAAATTTTGACTCAACTACCTACATTGAGTAAAGTTTCCACTTTTAATTCATAAAAACTTACAGTGAATGATGTTTTAAAATGGAGAGGGAAATAACAGAATAAGTAGGAAAACAAGGGAATGATTTTTCATTGCATTGGTACATACACTGCTTGTGCAAAATGACAGCACTCCATTGGATCCTATGGTGCCACAGTACTTAACACTAATTAATCATCTGACTCTATCTACTGAAATCAAGTCAAATATAAGCACAAGCTTTCACATCAAGGAGAATAAAATAGAAAAGTGACCCTGATTAATAAAAAGGTGTATGGGAATTCTTATATCTTCCATGCAAATCAAAAGAAACGATGAAGGGACAAAGAGGGTAATGACAGAGCAATAAAGCCTCATGTAACCTCAGTTAGGAGATTCATAATGAAAATTTTTCCTAGTTGTATGCACAACGCTCATGGTAATACATGCCTTTGCGCTCTGCAGAAAGAGGGGAAAACCTATTGACAGAGGCCTGAGAGCCCCAGATACAGCACTGAAGGATTTAGTTAAACATGTGAAGTAGGCTGGACACTTTTTGAGAAGTTCACACATATCAGTGATGGCACTACTGGACAGTTCAAATGTGAATAACTTATGATCAGCTTGATACTTCAGGATTGGAATAATCCAATGGGACTAGAGGGAATGGCTTCAAGCAGTGCCAGGGGAGATTTAGGCTGGACGTTAGGAAATACTACTTCTCTGAAAGAGTGGGCAGGCACTGGAATGTGTTGCTCAGGGAGGTGGTGGAGTCATCGACCCTGGAGGTGTTCAAGGGATGTTTGTTAAGGGATACGGTTTAGTGAGAACTGTTGGTAATAGGTGGACGCTTGGACTGGATAATCTTGTAGGTCTTTTCCAACCTTGGTGTTTCTGTGATTCTGTGATTTTCTTTTTTTATAATGAAAAGTAAAACTTTAAAAGTATGAAAATGTTTTAGTCAGTGGAAGCTATTTTTTTCAAAATCTTTTGAAAATAATTTTATACCTGAATGAATTGTACATCATGAAGCCTTGGATAGATTGTTTTTTTTAGAAATTCCCTCAAGTTTACCTGCTAGCCCATGTAATAGTCCACTTTTTTTTTTTTTTTTTAACAATTTTCCTATGTCCATAATATGAGAAGTACTAAAGGTACTGTTCTAAACTTCAGAAATTCTGATCCTTGATAATTTATCAAGGATCAAAATAAAATTTATTGATTTTCTCATTCCTCGAGCCTAATTAATGCTATTAAACACATTAAAGCTACTGCTGAAGGAGAGTTTTTAAGAAAGTTAGACTACAAGTGTGATCTAAAATCACTTGAAGTCCCTGGGAGTCTTTCCACTGATTGATTTCTGTGAGCTCTGAAGGTGGCCTGGACTGGTCATGCTCCAAGGTACATTACAAAGTCAAATTCAATTATTATTATTGTCGTACTTTTATCATGGTGGAAGAAAAGTCATCTCTTCAGTAATCTTTAATGTAGCTTTCACACAGATCTTTTGATACTGTACTGCTTGGCAGAAATTCTTTTTCTCTCTTGTTCGCTACACATTAATCTCAAGTATGTAGAGTGAACATGGCATGGCCTGAACGCAGTAGGGAACATCCATGAGAAATGCCAGGTGCACTTGCCAGCAGTGGTTCCCTGGCCCTAGGAACTGGCAGAACAGAATGTCTCAATTGGCTCGGAGGACAGCCAGCTTTCTGGGGAGGCATTTATAACTTCCCTAGCCACACAGCCAGCAAAAGTAAACTTGCACAATGTTCCTAAAGTAATAAAAAGAAAAGGCTAGATGGTAATGTAAATATTCTAAGACATCTCTGCCTGTTTGTCTCTAAACTAAGATAAAGAGGATAAAAGAGATCTCTTTTACAAGATAATTAGAGGTGTAAAAATTCCTTAAATTGAAGAAAATATTTAACACAGTGTTATGCCCTTGGTCTGTTTTTTCTACATTATGTAAAACTCACTGAGCTATGTATTCATTCCACAGTTTGTATAGTTTCATTTATTTCAAATTTAAATAAATATTAAATGAATGCTCTACTCACAGGATAACTTAATGTCCTGGCACACTATATGGTGCCACCGAGTGGCACATGTTCATTTAATGTGCAATTGATAGTGAAAATCTTTAATTAAGAAGAATGCCTGTACTTCAGTATTAATTTAAAAGGCTACGTCACCTTTAAAAGGCTACCTTCTACAAAAGGAACAGAAATATGACTGTTTTTGTAGCATCAGCACACTCAGTGAGAACTAGTGCATGCTGAACATTATTAAACCTAAAAACACATCATAGCACAGAACCACTCTTAAAATTGAATGGATAGTACCTGAACGCTGCACATAGTTTTATTAGGTTCTAAATGTAAAGATGCAACATACTGGTATCCTTTGCTATTTACTTGAATAGGAGTCTTCTAATCTATAAAGAATTGACTGGTTCTTTCAAAAGTATCCCACTCTGGCAGAAGAAAGAATTCAAGTCAACTTCTTATGAAAATTGCATGAGGTCCTCCTGTGTTACCAACATTTTCCTTGAAGAAAAACACAAAGTAAGTGACATTTTATTGCTAATGGACGACAAATTAAAAAACCATATTGATTTGAAAACCTAAGTCCCATTTTTCAAAACAAACCTTAAGTACTTACACATCTTTGTGTTTTTCACTGAGATTAAAGTTTGTGTACATAAATCATATCTGAAAATGAAACTTCAGGTTCTGAATGACTTTGGCTGCAACTTTAAATATTGTTCAACATATTTGTTTGCTTTAAAGCACTGTAAGTCTTAACTTAGTAATTTTAATATCACTTACTAGAATTAAAAATTTTCACTTAAACATATCTGCAGACCCAACTTCAACTTCTTGAGCAACTTCAGCATTTGCCTTGTTTATACAAGCAAGTGAAATTGAAAGCAATACATTATCCAGCCTTCAGGACTTGCTTTTCTTTGTTCTTTCAATTAATCTTGTCTCCCAGGAGTCCAGCATTAAAATAAAATAAATATCAATACTATTTTTTTTTTAATTCAATGTGTTCAATTATAAGCAGCAATTAATCTTTTTTTTTTTTTTTTTTTTTTTTTTTTTTCCAATTTCACTTCTTGGGGGCTTCTCACTGATAAACTGAAAATTAACACCATTGTATTAATCAAACAATCAAACTTTGAGGCAAAGTGTTCACCCTATCAAGACTGTAACCTAAAGCTAAGCATCTCATACCTTCTCCTTAAATTATTGGTAGAACTAATTTATTTTTCCTAGAAAACATTTTTAGAATATATATTAAGTTTCAATGGCAGAGGGCCGATTTCTATTTTCAATCACACTCTGCAAGTTCATTAACACCAGTGCAATTGTTTGGATGCAACTAATGGCAAAAAATGATACATGGTTTACAACTACTTTTTCTGAGTACTTTCTATCAGAGAGAAGAGAGCTCATGATTAATCCACTCCTATCCTGCCAGTGGGATACGAAAGCCTGGGAAACACAAATTTCAATCATTTTGACATTTTTGTTAACACTGAGTTCACTTTAAGAGAAGGAATGCTACTACTGCTGCTCTCTTAAATATTTTAATATCAATGAATCAAATCAAATCACTCTGGATAGGCTTGGATTTTGACCACTGTGCAAGATTAGTTAAGAGTTGCACAAATTCTCCATCAAACTCTTTGGTTTGTAAGAATTCCCAGTATTTTGGGAAGTTGGCCTTCCCTAATGCTACTCCAATTATTTATTTGAATATATACAAACTCCTCTGACACTATGAATATTTGACCTCATTTACATTACTACTGCCACTAGATTTTTAGATACTATTACTGAGAAGTAATGAAAATATTCCAGGAATTAATTTCAATTTCCAGGATAATAGTTATAATATTAACCTTTTTTTTTTTTTAATCTATTTAATTATTTCCATCCTTTTAATCAGTTCAATTCAGTTCAGATGAATTAACTGACTTAACTGCAGCAATCTATTTATTACTACATGAGAGAATGTTGCCCATCAACAGACAACCTGAAGTTTCTTCCTCTAATGTTTAGGCTAGAATTTTCCACTAAAAGCTTTTAGAAGCTTTAGTGTACTTCTGCTGCACAGCAAAGCTCTCAAAAAAATCATTTGGGGCTGGATTTACATTAACTTATCAATATAATACATATCTGCCAAATTCTTTTACAGCATACAGTAGTAAAGTCATTACCGCAACAGAAACGAGAACCCTTCCATTAAAAAAAAAAAAAAAAAAGTGTAAATGCTGATGGCTCCATCACAGTACATTCCACTCAGCATCTCTTCCTTGCTCACAGAGTCACACTCTCAGAGATGCTTTGTGCTCCCTGGAAAGGGAATTATTTGTGAAGAACTTAATGCTACTTTTCTTTGCTATTATTAATAGCTGTATCTCTTACACAAGTAACACAATTATTGATACACGAATCTTTAATATATATAAGATACATACTTATTTACCCACCATAACTTATTTAGTCTTAACTACGAAATCTGGATGTGTGAAAACATATCTGAGTGGCAAATTTTTTGAGAAATGAGAACCTTTCTACTAAGCAAAAGACAACTTACAGGATTTATTTACAAATATTATGGACATGCTTTCTTAAACATAGAATCTCATCTGCTTGACAAATTCAACCATTCTACCCTATAAAGAGGCAACCAGTGAACTCTTTCTTTTAGATTCACTTTTATCAAGAGTGATAAATTTATATTTTCAACTATTTCAGAAAGTTCCTTACTACTTTTCTGGATTGGTTCTATACACACAATATTAGTTTAGCAAAAGTTAACTGTATGTCCTCTCAGCATTACATTTACTTGAGCCATAAGTGTTTTGCTATCTCTACACAGAAAAGATATATATCTCAATAACAATACAAATAAATAAAAGTAATTAATACCTTGCAAGTATCAGAAAAGAAAAATAGCCATGAAGTAATGATAAAAGAAGTTGGTGATGACACTAAAAAGTTACTTTGAAAATCCAGTGTAGAGAAACGTACAGCAACAATTCTTTCTTCGATTGAATCATACCACAGAAGTAAAAACTCAATACAAAGAATTTAAAGTTCTGCGGGTTTATAGCTGCAGGCCCTAAGCAAAGTTGAGATTTTTCTCTTAATGAAACAGCCAAACTTCATCTCCCAGAGTCCATCACTTTATGCTAATAAAGTTTGTTAATAAAAAAAAAGTTTTTAAGAGCTCTCCAGAGACGATAAATTTCAAGTTTGACATAATCTCAAACACTATTACAAGCATATCTGTCAATATCTGATGTTAAAATAATCTCATTAAGAGAGGTGCATCTCAGGTATTGTTACAAGGCACTTTTACAATATCTGATTAGTGTGCAATGAAGTAGTTTGTGCAGTTCCACTTGAATAATGAATATACTGTTTCCTGCAGAATAAGTTTTCTACATTTTGATAGCTTCCACATTTTAAATATGATAAAAGATGTTCAGTATTTTCTGAATATATATCAATTTTTTTTAAAAAAAATATTTATTATACTGTTAAAGAAGGTCCCAGTTTAATAGGCCCTGTGCCAATTTCTGCAGCTACCACCTCATAGTTTCTAATAGGAAGTGCAGAGATCAACAACTCACAGCATATAACAAAAAAAAAAAAAATTATCATTAAACTAAGTCAACTCCTTTGTTCACCTGTGTTCCCAGAGCTGACCGGGCCCTTTCTCCAGGTACTCAATCAGTGGTCCAGGCTGTGACTCAACAGTTATCATACAGATCATGTTGAAGTCAAGGGAAATATTGACTTCAGTACCACTAATATTTGACTAAGGGAATGAAAAAAAATGAAAGAAAGAATGAAAGAATGGAAATATCTGTTCAGATCAGGTATTTAAATGCATGAAACTGCATAATCATTCAAATTCAGCCTGTTATGAAGCCATTTTTAAAATTTTGCAAATGAAATAAAAATACTACAATATTGCACATTGCACTATATTGCGTACTTCCACTTACAAACAGGGAGTTGGATTGATAATGCAGACCTGTAAGAGAGTTCAGGATTTTTCTGTCAAATTAAAAGCAATTAAAAGCTTGAACTCATAAAAATCATGAAAGATACCAACTTTCTTTCCTTTTAAAGGTACTTATTACAGATTTTGATTACAGTATATTTTACCTTATAAAGTGAAAAATGTTGTCTATAAGCCACCAACTACTAGATGCTACTGAGCATTCAGGACCTGATCTTACACTTCCATTCTGTTGTTACTGCTTCCTAGAGTAACCTCGAATCAGTCACCGGCACCTTATTCCATACAACTGTTTTGATGAAGAAACATGCAAAACTTTAAATATACTTGTTTCCATTTCTTTACAAATTAAACTTTTATGATAAAATGTATTAAATTTTGTCCTATCTCCTGCCTTTACCTTCATAAACAAGAAAGCTTAGAGTAGCCATATCTGAACAGCAATCAAGTTCATCAAATCATTTAACAGGCATATAGCCTTGCCCTTGTCTCAGGTTCCTTAAGAGCAAAAACAGTAATAGGTAGACCACCACACTGGACTATTTATCTGGTTCTGTCTTGCCACATAATGAGAGATGCACATAGCCATCCTAACATAATGGGTGTATTTTGCTCATGGGATCATAAGAAGAACTGAAAATTGTCTACATGATACACAGACCTGAATAATTCCAACTGGAGGCTAAAAGTCTAATACCACCCCACTGATAAACACGTTTATAACACCTGTTATACTTAGCTGAATGAAACTCTTCCATTCAAGAATTCCTTTTGGGATCCTTTTCTTCCCAAATAAAGTTCAGTCCCTTAGTAAACATTTCCTCTCCTTCATGAAAGCATTTCCTTATTCATAAAAGTCAGTTTGCCCCAATAATTTTCTTTTCAGCCCTTCCACACAACAGTGCACTGCTTCAACTCTAGTGAAAGAAAAAACCACAGGACATGCAAGCAGGCATTATGACATGTTTCATGGTGAACAGCAAATTCGTGACTGCAGACCAAAACACAACCTTATTACATGAGTAATAGTCCTTCAACTCTGCATCTAGCAAAATCTTTTTTCCATTTTAAGAGCAAAATGCCCCCTTACACATGCCTGAGATTCTATGTTGTCCATCTGAGCAGCAAGCATTTTCTCAGGAATTTACTTCTCCCAGAGAACAAGGATTTATTCTTTTGTAATAACTAAGTCCACGTCAATAAAAGGAATCAACATCAACTGTAACACTGGTTGAAAAATCAGGCTTTGAACTACTGTATGTTCACTGGAGATCTTTTTAAATGTTCTGAAGTAGTTATTAAAAATTATTCATCCACTCCACTTCATTTAGTGTATTTCTATACTCCCAATGTGATGTAAAGCACTCTTGCACCATGAAGGGAAATTTTAATATTTAATCCATATTTTTTCCATTTTTCAAGCATCCTGAGGTATATCTCTGCGAGACACATCAAACGCAGCTAACTCAAACATCACTAACTGGAACTTTCATGAGATTTTTGAAGTTATTTGTAGTTTTCTCTTACATGTATTTCTCATGGAAGTAAAACATTTATTTTTTTAACTGTCCATTTCCAGCTTCTCCTTTATCAAGATACAATGCACCTCTGAAAAAAATTCTAATTCACATGAAATTACCTATCAGCTGCAATACAGAACTGACTTCCTTGGTTTCTTCCAGAATGCCTAGAGATACATATGTACTAACTATAAAAATGTTTCTCAAATGCCAGGAGATCGACTGTGCTCGGGGAATAGCTTATGAATATTTTTTTTAAATGTACACACTTATTTCAGCCTGACCTATGAATGTCTGCAACACACTTCCATTTCTTATTAAATCTGTCTACAATGTTAAGTGTAAGAGGCGTAACAGAATTCTGCAGTTCCCAGGACAGTTTTGGTTAAGATTGAGTATAAAACAATACCGTTGATTAGTAACTTCGTGGGATTTCTCCTTTCCAGAATACGCTCATTACTGTGTGGACTGTGCTATAGCCATAGTCTTAGTATACACGATGATCCCCAGCAATTTAAAAGAATAAGATTCAATCTTTTTGCCCAAGATGCACATTTTCACTTTTTACTGCAGGTGAATTTTTATCACTTGTACTCAAAATGCAATACCTGAATCATGATATTCAGTATCACAGACAATAAACTTAATCACTGATGAAGATTGACCATGTGCAAAGACAAGAAACTCCATTTAAACATTGGGAAAACCTTTTTTGCCTTGAAGTAGCCAAACACTACAAGTTGGTCAAGAAGAATGTAGAATCCTTCTCCTTGAAGATATTCAAAATCTGGCCAGTCGTAATCCTGCAGAACCTGCTCTGGCTGAGTCAGCCTGAGAAGGAGTGGGACCAGATACTCTCAAGAGCTCCAGTCAACTTCAACCATTCTGTGACTCTGGGATTGGACAGAAGCTAGAGCCTAAGAATCTTGAGATATCACAAAGTAACTTTAGACAATGTTTAAGACTGATATACATTCAAATCTGGAAGTAAATCAGCCTTCTTTCTCCTCTTTCAAATATGCTGTAGATTAAATCAAGCTGCTTCTTACACTCCTTCCCAAACATTCTTCCAGGATTTAGAGCTTTACCTAGCTCATTCAGAAATCTAAATAGTGATTGGAATCTCCTGCTAGAACACCAGCAGTTTTCTCTATTGATATCCTAGGAAATATCCAACCAAATTCTGATTTTCCCTCTTGGAACCCTCCAAAATCTCTCCTGATTCAAGACCTGCTTATCTGATCTTCATTTTACAGTCAGGTATGGATGCATTCTGATGAACAGCATTCTACAATCATTTTTCTCTCCTCTTCTTTAAAGAAATCAACATGAGAATAATTATTTCAAGCCACAAGAACTTGCAAGGAGCCGGGTTTACGACCCCTGCTATCTCAGTAAATCTTGAGCCTTTCTAGTAGACACAAGCTTATACAACAGTAGAATCTGAATTCGAACACTTGCTTGTATAGTTAATTTACACACATACTGACCTGTCTCTGTCCAGAGTCAGAGCCAAAGTCCAACACTCTCTGTTGAGGTTCTTTTATATATACGGAGGGATAATATTTAATATCAAGAAGATTCTGAAAGATGTTTGAAGCTGCACAGGATTTTGATTTCATTATTCCCCCAGTTTCATAGGCACATCACCTTTGCCCATCTCCATGAATTTTCTTCCACTTGAAGTTTATTCAGTGACTCACATTCCACCACTACAGATTTATTCATCACACTGCTAGCATGCAAGCTTGCATATTTAGGAAAATAACTGATCGCTTATGTCTCTAAAACTGGCAGAAATTAAGCGATTATGTGAACTGATATTACAAATCTTTGAAAAATTGCTTGATCAGCAGATTTTAGATTCATAGACTGGCATGATTCATAGACTGACATAATTATGTCAGTGTTTATGTTTTCAGTGTGGTTTTTTTGTTTGTTTCTTTCCTACTAATTTCAAATATTTCATTTACCTTTTCAATTGTTGCTAAGCTATGATGAAGAGGTGTGTACCCATGAGACTGTCAAACTACAGGCCAGTCCCAAGAGAAAATGTTATCCCAAAAAGTTGATGAAATGTTTGGAAAGAACTCTAGATGCATTTTGTCTATATGAGTCTAAGCTAGGAAATAAAGAAGGAGAAGAGAGAAGTCAGACAGAATTTCCGCTGAGATAGAAATGCCATGTGAATAATCTGTAAAGAGATCATACTTTAATTGTGCTACCACATGAAATTATGCAAAGATGAACAGTAGAATGAGGGAAAAAATGGGGGTGGCTGAGAGACAACATATTATAGAACTCCCACGAAAGATCCTCTGAAGAATACGCTAAAGTGATCAAAGTGTTCAAAGGCAGCAGAAAGATGACATTAGCCAAAAAGTCACAGAACAGAAAGAACAGGGAAATGGTCAAATGCTTTAAAGCAGATTGGCAGGTTGAGAGGATCAAAGCTTAAGACCAGAAGTGCAATTTTCTACAGTGATTTGGAAGTCAGTATCCTGTAGGAGGAAACACCCTGAGAAGCAACACTGCAATCACCCCACTTAGCTGCACACACCTCTGCTCTGCCTTTTAACATGCTCTTACCACTACTGCACATTACTCAAAGCACTCCACCTTTTTTTTTTTTAATTTATTATTCTTATATTGCATTTTGTAGGACTTTTTTTTTTTTTTTTACAGCAAACAAATTTGCCTCATATCGCCTTCTGAGTGGAAATTAATATTGACTGAAGTGGTACAAATTCTATCTGAAACAGAATATCATACAGATTTGAAACACACAGCTCCTGACTCTAGCAGGATCTGTGCCACAATTAGAAGGATGGCTGCGCTGCCATGCCTCTGCAGCTCCTTTCCCCCAACCATCTCAAGATCTGTTAACCACGATAACCACCTTCTGCTATACTTCCTCTCACCATTAATGAGAATTACTGAAAAATGTAATTAATGCAGTTTATCATCACAGATTCTTTTTCCACCACGAAATCTTCTCAGAGAATGTGTCTGTGAAGTGGGACAGCCTAGATCAATAGTACTATTTGAAACTGTTTTTGGATCCTCTCATTTTTCTCTATTTTGCATGCACATGTTCCCTGAAAACGGTTGTGTAAATGCCCTACAGATTGCAAAACAGGTAAAATGAGTAAAAAGCTCTATTCTCTGATCAGTTTTCCAGTCACTACACATGCATACTCATATACTCATACACACTCCTATATATATCAATAACTTCTGAAAATACAAATGGAAATGATATAGTAATCCTCTAAGCACTCTGCTCTCTTTTTAATTGAAGGAGGAAAGGAAGAAAGGAAGAGAGAGAAAGAGAGAGGGAAAGAAAAGAAAGAGGAAGAAAGAAAGAGAGAAAGAGAGAAAAAGAGAGAAAGAGAGAAAGAGAAAGAGAGAAAAAGAAGGAAACAAAAGAGAGAGAGAGAAAGAGAGAAAAAGAAAGAAAAGCATTCTTAACTATTGTACTTCAGTTATTAATAATCCCTTGGAAAATAGATAAATTAATTATAATTAGCTCCCACTTGGATAATTCTGTGTACAGCATTCATATGAGGGAAATCTAAAAAAGAAACAGGCAAAATCAACACATACATCTTCTTAAATAAAGAACTTGCATAAAACAAAGTCAGGCACTCAGTTCCTCTTTCATTCCATATGATACACAGCTGCGTCAATCCCATCAGGAAACAGGCAACAGGAAATTCTTAACATTCTGAAGAGAAATCTAAAGATGTGTCTCATCACCCTTCCTCCTAAAAGTGCTTTTCAATTGTCTAAAAGACGTTTACACCAGTTCAAAAATTATTAATTACTTTACTGAGCTTTTTAGCAGTTCTGGGCCTCATTAAGTAACTAACAAGGAGTCACAGATATATATTTTGTTAAGTTGCCTTCACTTTTTCATTTTCTCCATTCCAAAATATAAATCAATAAAGAAAGCTTGACATCTATGGACAAAATCAAAGGCAAGTACCTCAGCTATTGGAAAATACTCCCTCATAATGTGCTGCTCCTGTATTATTTGTCTTTCTAACTACAGTTCTTGCATATATAATTCCATTATACTTTTATAAATCACCGTTTTGAAAAATGCTTTTGAAGCATTAATATATTTTCCTGGTTAAAATTCTTTGAGATGTTCTTAACAAGAGTCTTAGATAATGAATTTGGGCAAACTCTGGAACAGTCTTTACAGTATTATCATTCTCATTAATTTTCAGAACTACCCACTGTGTTGAGATGATTGTCATGGGCCTAAGACTTCAATTTGACTAACTATTTTTGCATATATTTCAACATATAAGTAACTAACAGATGTTTAAAATGTTAAGTTCGCATTCTAGAAGTAGTTAGATGTTTACTTTAATATGATAATTTGTTTTTGCACTTGTTTTTATTTTGCTGCTTCTATCTTTAAACACTCCTTTAGTGTCCTGGTTGGCTGTAGACAAAACACTTTTAAATGACTTCAGGAGGATATAAAACATACTTGGTTTAGTAAATACAGCTGTGCTTTTAAAGAAAAAGAAACAACAAGAAGTACTTAATGATACCGCAAAAGAAAAACAAAAAAAAAGAAAAGAAAAAAAACACTTAATGCTAGAAATGTTACTTTTACCTAAGATCGAGACATATTGTAAGCCATTTCAAATCGTTTGCATAATAAAAGCTTTCATAGTCATATTTTGTATTCACTTTAGAAACCAAATACTTTCTGTTCTCTTACATCATTACCAGAAGGCTGCATTAAATGAAATAAATTACTTTAAAACTGTTAATACACAGTATATACAGCATCTTACTTTAGTCCAGATTACTCTTTTCTCTTTGTTTTTTTTTTTTTTTCTTCTTGGTTTATCTTTGTAGACTGCTCCTGTTTCTATTGTTTCATCCTTAACCATTCACATATCAGAGCAATAAGTATTTCATTACTGGTTTATCTGTCCAGAGGCTTGAGAAGCAGTAACAATTAACCCTCCCTTCACAGTGATTGATACAGGCTTTGCTTTCAATTTGTTCCACTACACAGATCATGAAATTCTGAATGCGATCATCCTTATTGACCTACACTTTCAAACACACAGCTACAATGAGATGAAAGTAATTATTAAAAAGAACACAGGACTACTCAATGCTGAAACAAAGTCTTGAAAAATATTTTGGATGACCTTCTGAAAGAACTAGCATTATTTGATGTGAAATAAAAGTTGAATTTGCTTCATAATCTGGAAATACTAAATTTAAATATGATCAAGGTACAGTACCATTATGTCATGTAAGCCAGCTCTAATGCCATGACAGTTCATATCCAACCCAATGAACACTGACTTCAACAAGAGTATTCACAGTAGGATCAGGCCCTATATATTTTAAAAGTTTTTTCTTCAGCTTTATTTTACAACAGTACTGTCTGAAATGTTTTAAAAATGACAAGGCTATAATCACTCTTCTCCCATAGTTTGTTTCAGAAAGACACGGTGTTTCTTTTTTAAGGTCCTAGACTTCTTAAGGCACCTAATGTAAATAATAAATACACAGGAAATTCAGGCTGCTAAGGAAAAATGAAAACCTCAAGTCAGATTTCCATCATCAACTGATATGAACCAAGCCATGTACACCACTGCTGGAAACTTAGTGCAGTGAAAAAAAAGAATTTTTCATAAACCTTTGAAAAACAACCCCATCAAAATATTAATTTATTGTAATTGATACATATTTGAAAAATGTAGCAGGATTGTTGGGTGAACAGTAATGACAGACTTGTTTAAAATATGGGTTGCAGTCAAAGAAAATCAGGACAGAAAACTGTGCAGAAGGATGTTCTTACAGGCCCGAGGCTCTAATCATAAAACAGAGTGATGGAGATGAACCAATACTGCATGGATTAGCAATGAATTATTTTGAACTATAATCATGTGCCAGCACAAAGGGGAGGTAAAAACTAGCCATTACTCACAAGCTGATCTGCAGATAAGAAAAAAAAAAAAAAAAAAGTAAAAAGGGGGAAAAATTTATATGCTAAACTGAGTCAGGAGAATAATGAAAATCTAAAATGTTGTTACACTTCAAGTAACATTCTATTTAATGTCTTTCGTGTACTGTATAATACCAAGTATTTACACAATGCAATCTGTAAGATTCTAGGAATAAAGCAGGGTTAAATCAGACAACTCTTCTTTAAATTAGTACTAGATAATAATATATGTATTGAAAAAATATTATAATAGAGAAGTTAGTTATAATATTACACACAGAGGCATCAATTTCTCCCACTATAAAATTCCAGGAAATACACATGTGGGTGCTTATAGGGAGCCAAGTAAAGATATTTGCAGATGCCTATATGCACACACACACACTTATGTATACATATGCATATATAATGAGTGATTTAATTTCCATTAGTCCGTTTGAAAGCAAAGCACCACCATCTTAAGATTCAATGTTAGTTTCCCACTCGGGGGGAAAAAAAATGTTAGAACTAATTTTGTGAGAAATGAAAAATCAAAACTGCTATCCACAAAGATTCCTGAGATTCTTATGAACAGACTGTTTAAATGAAGAGCACTTTAATCAGTAGAGGAATCCTCACGTTTCTAATGTCTTGCTGTGCATTCTGCAGGTTATAGTAGCAGCTGGTAGAGGTCATATATCTTTTGTGAGCATCCCAAAAAGGCTCACTGCCAGACTGTTAAATTATGAATAAGCAATGAACAAAAGAATGCAGATACGGTGGTGACAAGATAATCCAAGCAAATTTATCTATGACAAATTTCACAGGATTAACAAATTACATTTACACAGAACAATAAAAATGTGAAAAAAAAAAAAGATGAGCCTACTTTTCCCTCACAGCATAAGAGCAAAAAAAATCGCCATTCCAGTGCATGTATTTACATTCAACTTTACCTAAAGTAAGACATTTATAGCACGCTGAGAACAATCAACCAGTATTATTTCCTTTCAAGTAAATATATATACTGTGTCTATCTAATATACAATATATGCCTACACTTTAAAGAATACGTGTTTACAAGTCAGTGGAATATTTTTAAAGTTTTCCTCAAAGTACCAACAAGCAGAATAAATATACAGGATTCTAATCTTGCTTTTCAGGTGGGCTACTCAGCCATCCTCTGTCAGATAGAAGACACTTTTCCCCAGCCATGTTCTTTTTTCCTATTTGTACCAAACAGACACTGTAACACATGGCAATTACCAGAGGAAAAAAAAAAAAAACAGAAAAAAAAAACCCAAGTCGTGAAGGGGATTTGAATACTTTGAAATAACATTGCAAAATCATTTAGCAAAATATTATTTTAAAAATAAAAATCAAGTAGAAGATCATTCAAAAATGTTTCCTAAACGATGGAAGACTATAAATAATGAAGGTTCCTAAAGATGCTCCTTCAGTATGCCAGATCACTTTGGGGTGAAGAACAGATTTGCAGTGTTTGCTGCATCCTGCAGGTTGCTACTCTAATCTTAAGATGTGATACAAAAACAAAAATTGAGTAACAGTCCTGGGAAAGCACAGAATAATAGTTTCCAAACCACAATTGTGTAGAAAAGCATTTTTCTTTCTGTTAACAAAGAAATGAAAGGAATGAGGGCACCTCTTGGTTTCAAAATCTGAGTGTGAGCAGAGTAACTGATAAAAGGAATAGCATATATGTCTGATAGATCCGGAATCTGTTGTATCTTTTCTATCATTCCTCTTATGCAAAGTCTGTATTTTTGCCACTTTGTTTATTTTGTGTTTGTTAACTTAAAGCAGTTGTTTAGTAAAAATAAATCTTCAGTAAAACCAGACCTTCTCAAATCATATGTGTAATGTATGTGCCAAATACATGCTGTTGTTACAGAGCATTGCCTACAAGGAGGAAAACTCACTATTAAAGTGAACATCCAATTAATTAAGATACTTTAGTAAACTACTTGGATCCTTCAAACACTGCTACTTGAGTACCGTTTATCTGGCTCACTTAGCCACTGAAAAAAAAAAATACTGTACTTTTGATTTTCCCCAGGAAATACAAGTTTTGTTGCAAGTCCGAGTAGCAGCTCAGAAAGAATGAATAAATAAAGCAGCCTAATGCATTTGTTTCTCCTTTTATGCTCATCTTCTATTTGTAACCTACCAAGAGAAAACAGTTTGGGTTTTGTATTTTTTACATTGTAAATATTTTTTTAAAACGTCTTGTCCATGTACTGTGAGTAATTTATGCAAAGGTGAAGCAAACATGCCAATCTGACTACACTCAGACAAATAAAACAGATACTTTTTTGCAGTGAAGGTTGAAGGATAAGTGCCTCTAGCAGCTATTCTCTTTTTTAAGATTTTTTTTCCTTTTTAATCCAGCTGCCAGCACTGTACGGATTCAGTCACTCCGTTCGTTCTATATTGACCTCAACCTTGACCTGTGAAGACTGCCCACTTGCATTTCTTTTCCCCACAAGCTAACATATTCAGTGTCCCATAATCTCTAGAAAAAGACAGCTTTCTAACAAGCATTCTTCTCAAATTTGCCATGTTACACTTCTGCTAAATGAATTACAGTCTCAAAAGGATAATTCTGAGCCACCTAACTCATACAAGCCAACATTGCGAATAAGCCAAACATAAATATGAATATGCACACGATAAAATGAACCCCTCTCCCAGTCAAAGAAGAAATCTATCAGTTCTTTGCTTAAATTTGAGCAAAACGATATCCCATTAGGATATAATACAAAATGATTGTTCAAAGACTATTCATTACTCGACAAAATTCAGTTTAAAACAATGTATTGTGTAATGAAGCTTGTTCTAAATTCCTTTGAGAGACAAAAAGCATAGGCAAGTATTTAAAAAGGGGCTTATAGGATTTAGGTGCCCATATTTCACTTAAATGCAGTATATGCTAGATGCCTAAACCCAATAGGCTCCTCAGAAAATTCAAGCCCCAGGGACATTATTGCAGATTACATACATACATATTATTCAGACCATATCCCGTAAGTTCACTATATACATATGTAAACGTATGATGCCTGCAGGTAATGGAACAGTACTTTTCTACTTAAATTATTTAACACAAGGGCTGAACTTCTATTATATATCAAGCTAACAGCTAATTTTAAGTTGCAATCAAGCCATTCTCTGAGAGCACTTTATTTCAGTGGAGGTTTTGCCTGTAAAAGAAATGTAAATCCCTCTAACGAAGGCAGTGCAATCTTTGAATATGCACTCAAAATGGGGGCTTGAATTTTATTTCTAGTGTTAACACTGATATCTTCTGTCACTTCTGCTAGTTCTCAGAAATGTTTTTCATCTATCTAATCAGTAAAACATGCTGAACCATGCTGAAATCCTTTTCAAAGCACACTAAGATATATGAAAAAAATAAAAAATGACAAAGTAGAAATACTAAAGATTAATACTAAAGTCTTCTTCACACACTGAATGACATCAGTGAGAAGTTCCTTGGAACAGACAAATGGCAAGATACGGCTGAAGAGTGAAAGTCCAAAATGCAACACATAAAAATGTTGGAAAAATCGCCTGTAACAAATCTTCAAAACTCTGCTTTCACTAATCCATTTCAAATTCTTGCTTACATATCACTTGTTCTTTAATGTGACTGACTCTTGCCTGCACGTCAGATACATAACTCTCAGTATCGGGCTGCAGCAGGCTGAGATTGGAATCTCTTTGAGGACTGTTCCACCTTTCCTTGAGAATCTCAAGACTTTCATGTTTTATAATAACACACAGACGCAAAATCCAATCCTCCTCCCATTAAAGTACATTAAAGTTTGTCATTGTCATCTGAGTGATAACAAATTCACATCTATTGAATTATACGGTAAAAAGACTTTTATCCTTGCTTGTGATTCTCCATAGTGTACTTTAATTATAGGTATAATTTCATTTGGAACTTTTCTAAAGATTAAGGTACAACTTGAACTCAATATTCTCCAAAGGCAGGGTCCACTTCTGCCAAATTACAAACACAAATACTATCCTGCCATATCTTCTTTGTCCTATGCAGTAGCCTATCACAGCATACAAAATTAATCGTATTTTTACTACTCAGAGCCCTGTTCAAATCAATGGCACAACACTCCTATTCATTTGCCTAGGACTTTGTGTTTTGCAAAACTACTGCTCCAACTAGTCACAGAACAATGCTCTAGTCATATAGGACACGGCAGCAACCATTTTATTCTTACTATGATACAACTTCTTATGCAGCAAAATGCAACATTATTAGAAATTATCCTTATTATGCAAAATCCTATTAAACAAGAAGTTACACACCTCACTCGTACTACTGGACTTTGTATGTTAAAGATAACATGCAGCAGCCTTATACAAATTATACAGGAATCAACTGTCTCTTCTGAAAAAAAATGCAATTACAATAAAAATGACATTTCAAAACATTTCTTATGATGGGAATAAATCTTTGCCAGTCTTTTTCAAAAACAAAACCACTAAACAATAGGCGTAGATCAACAAACAAAAAACAAATGTCTGGGGGGAAAATGCAAAACACTGGCAATGTACCTTAAGTCTAAATTGTAAAACCAGGTTTCTAGGCTGAAACCCCACAGAACAATTTCACTTAGTTTGTTTTAAAGTAACATGACTACTGTTGAAATCTCATCTCACAGGAGGTGCTTTTACACCTGCAAGAGTTAACACAATAATACAAAATGAAACCCACTGATGGACTGAACGTGAGGTTTACTTGCATGCGATGAGATGTCATGAAATGTCTCATAACTTTAAACTTACGAAAAAAATTACTTAATTGATACTAAATAAAAATTTCACTATGGTTCCAAAAAGGCTTTAACTTACTGACCACAATATGAGCAGAATTGATCCTAAAATGTTTATGAAATTGTAAGAGTTAATGCTCATGGTCAGTATCGGTTATTTGGACTTAGAGCATATCTTCTAATAATGAAGGCATCATTACAAAGATAGTCTTACGAAACAAATGTTTATTTAAACTAATTGTACTTTTTAGCATGGATGCTGATGAAACTAATGCCTCAAATGTCAGTTTTCCAACAACTGTTTTACATCTCTCTCACAGTAAAATTCCCATCTGGGCTGGCAACTCGTGTGCCAAGTTTCAAATGAACGTGATTTGAAACTGCCAGCATGTGAGACACTGAAATTCAAGGGAGACACTAATAAAAGGAGATGGATGCTGACAATACATCCTGGTACTCTCTTTAAAATACCTGCGGTTTCAAGTGTTGGATGGATCTGTTTTCATAACCCTCTAATTATTGTAACATGTTTATAACGTATAGTAGTCCTATATTGGTACAGAACAAGTTAACTGGATCTAACTTGTAAGAAAAAAAAAAAAGCAGTTGTGTCGAAAGAATGTACAAACAGTGCTGCAGACAAAACCTTGTTATTCGGAATCCCATTAGTTACTGAAAATATGTAATATAACTTTTGTTGATCAATACTCTCGTGTAAGCTCTAAATAATGTATGATTCAGGTGGAGAAAAAATGCTGCAAATGGTGAGAGAATGTTTCAAATTATGAAGACATGTATGACTGCTAATCCATAAATCAGGAATCGGAAAGATTGTTGTAATGTGGGAGGGCTCTATTTAATAAAGGTCATTATAACTCCTGGCTCTAGAGCTATAAGATCTAATATCCTCTCTGGTAGCTCTATGATATGCCCATGCATTACTGTTCTTGTTGACAGTCTGTTGCCTTGGAAATATTTCATTATTTCAGTTTTTCCATTTGTAGACCCTTGGCCTTGTGATATGAAGGCCACCCTATTTCATATTTTCGATTATCATTTAAGCAATCTTCTGGAGCTATTTATATAAAAGCAAGTGTTAGACAATGCATATCATCATTTATCACTGCTATGTTTAAGCTCACGCTCTAGAAAGAAATGCCAAAATAAAGGGCTTTTTCTCTTCCACTGTAAGCCAATAGCACTCTGATATGATGATATGCTTTACAAATCGATACTGGCATATCATGTGCATGACACTTCTGTCTATTTAATTTTCTTGGTTAAATATCTACACAACTGAAAAACCCCAAACTCCTACCGTAACTGTAGCATTTGCTAACACATGCAGTTTAAAAGAAAATCAAATTATGTGTGTAACTTTTCAAACATCCTTTCAAAACCTTGAACAGGTGGAAAAGTTTCAAAACAATCAGATGCCTGCTTGCAGCAAGGACTACCACCTCTCACAGTTGTTTCGTAATTACTAACCTTGTGCTGGAAGCAGTAATACAATCCACGTAAATATTGTGGAAAATAAGACCAAACAGAATGTGTCCCCACAGCCTCCTCCAGGATCTCTCACCCCCAGAACTCCTTTAGGGAAGCAGTAACTAAGGAAGAGCCTGCAGAACCCCTTCAGCGACTGCTGAGTGCCACGGCTCAAGGAGCCTGACACATAATGCTGGAAGGATGTGTACAGACAGCTTAAATCAACAGTTAATGTAGGGCTTTGGAGCCACATTATTGAATTTTTAAGAAAAAGTACATGTGGGCCTGAACATTGAAGCACTGCTACAGTTTTCCAGAAACTTTTTTAAAGAACAGTAGACCGACGTTATTTCTGATACAAAAAATGTCCTCAGCCTCTACATGCAATATTTACACCCACAATGGAACGCTGTAAGGGGCGATAAGAAGGGGAACCCCAAGGGCACAGTGCAGTCGCTCGGCCGCCGGGCCAACTTTGTGGCTACAGTGCTTGAGGAATCCAGACGACTTTTTTCCCCTGAAATCATTACTCCTCCCACTCCCTACAGGGAAAAACCACTCGGATCCAACCTTTAAAATGACAGCACCAGAGCTGAACAAGAAGATGCTATTAAAGGGCATTAAATTAAATACAGTATATCCTCCTACAACTTCAATCAGAATTTCAGACCAAGTGTTATTTAGTTCAGCTCTCAAGTGGAGCAGAATAACAAATCGCGCACTTTGATTTACCTTCTCCGAATGCCAAATGGAGACAGGTGATAAAGAAAGCACTCATGCACAGGCTATGAAGTTTCCCCTAGAAATTAATTCTATCTTCCAGATTCCTATCTCAGAGAAATTCCCAAAATGGCACACAAATATGCTTCTGCCGGAGAGATTACTGAAGCTATCCTGGCGAATGCACTTCACACTAATACAGTACGGTGCTCAGAAAGGAGGCAGAGGAATTGTTTATGGGGGGGGGACAGGACTTATTGATACAAATTGTTTCCCAACAAAGAACTCTAAAGCAGCAAAGCTGCTACTGGAAGCGGTGTTAACTCAGCAGAGACCAGATGCCTCTACAGCTGTCAGAAAGGGGATTTTTAAAAAATACTATAGTCGGAGATGAAAATCTGTAATTTACTGACTTCTGAGAACACACTTTGTTCCCACTGCAGGCATCTCCCAATCAGCTGCATGTCAGTACAGCCTTGTCCCGGTGTGCAACAGTTAATGACCACACGCCCTGTGCTCAGTGTTTCTGGGCTCAGTTTCTCATTCGGGGCAGTCTGCTTCCCTTGGAAAACAACAGAGACAGAATCCAGACTGAATCCACGGGGTTTAGAAGTTGTACGAAGAATGCTGATGCTACTCAAAAACAGAAGTCTGAACTGAAGATTAAAGTGAACTGGCCCCCTACACTTTATTTTTGTTTAAGTATTTTTTCAGTGCTGTGAAGTAGAAAGAAAGCAACACGCAGCCCAGCTACTTCTAAAAGCTGTCTAAATGTTAATTTTCATTTTTACAGCAAACAAGCTCCTTATCCTTCACCCTTAAGTTCAATTCTGAAGGGAAGGAAAGAGGTGGAAGAAGCCACCCCCCCCCCCCCATCCTCCACTTCTGGACGCAGCTCTCCTCGCAGTGCAGCACCGCAGCTTGGAGCACTTTTTTAAGGAGCACAAAGTAACATCACATGAACTTGCACTCTTGTTTCTTCCTGGTCACTTCTAGAAAGATTCACTTCGCTACAACAGATCCGCTATGGGAGATCTTTGTCAGCAGGGCAGCGCGTTCACAGCGAGCGCTCTCCCCAACAAAAGTCCCAGAGGCGACCGGATGGAGCCCCGCGCCCGTCTTCCCATCGCCCGCCTCCCGCCCGCTCGCGCCTCGGCACCGCTCCGCCTGCCCCGGGGAGCGCCGGAACCCTCTGGGCTGCAGCGGGGCTGGGTCGGGCCGCGGGGGCCGTCGGCGGCGCGGCCCCCCCGCTCCGGCCTAGCTGCACTTGAACGGCACAGGCGGGGCCGGCCCCTCCACTCCGGCAAGCCGGGCCTGGCGCGGCGCCCCGCTCCCCCCCTCCCCCCCCGCTGCTCTCGGGGCCGCCGAGCGGTGGGGGCCGCCCGAGGGGGGGCTCCGCGCACACACACACACGCAGACACGCACACCCGCTCGCCAACGCGCCCTGCTGAGCGGCGGCCGCTGTGAGCCGCGGCGATAGGGCTACGGAGCGGGGCTGCCGCCGGCCGCCCTGTGTCGGTGCGGCGGTGCGTGCGCGGCGGTGGCGACGCGGGGTGCGGCGGCGCACTCGGAGGAACTCGCGGCGCCCGGCGGGGCGAGCGGCGGTGCCGGCGGCGTCCCCCCCCCCCGCCATGGCAGCCAGCCCCGGCCCCGGCGGCGGCGCGGCCCGGTGCTGCTGCGGCTGCGGCTGCTGCTGCAGGTTCAATAAAGAGAAAGTGTTACCGTTCTCGCCTGGAAGGATCCTGCTGAAAGCTTGGCTTGGTGGGCGCCATCTTCCTGGCTTTTTTTTTTTTTTTTCTTTCTCTCCCTTACTTTTCCCCCTCCTGATGTTGGTGTGTGTTGTGTGTCTAGCAGCGGCAGCGGTGGCCCTGCTTAGCCAGACGGGCTAAGGAAAAGTACTGAGGCCAAAGCATAGCGGGCTCCCGCTCCTCCGCGCGGTCCTTCTGCAGGTTGCTCGCTCGCTCGCTCGCTAGCGCTGCTGCTGCTGCCGCTGCCGCCGTCCATAAGCCGAGGAGTGGAGGGAACCGGGGCCCCGGCGGCCCCAGAGACATGCCCAGCGCGGGCGGCGGCAGCCGGCGACGGCGGGAAGAGCGAGCCGCGGCGCAGCCCCGGCGGGCAGCCCGGCCGCTGGCATCGCCCGGCAGGTGCGGCACGGCCACGCACACACGCGCGCACACACACACAACGCAGCCGCTCACACGCTCACACTCGCGGCCTCGCGCCCTTGGGCCGGGCTACGAGGGCTGCCGGGCCGCTGGGCTAGCGGGGCGGGGGCGGAAAGGAGGGCAGGCGGGGATCTCCGCGCTTGACCGCTGTGAAAGTATTTCTGGGCATTTTCCAGCTGCTTCCCCGACTCCGCTCCCGCTCTGCGTGCAGGGGACGCAGCCTCCGCTGCCGGCGCAACACCGCCACTCAGTTGCAGTTTCGCACACTTTCCTCCTCCGGAGTCGCGGCTCCGGCGGAGAGAGGTGCTGAGGGCGGGGAGACGAGAGATCTCCGTGGGCGCGGAAACCCCAGGGGCTCACTCCGCGGCCCCCGGAGGACCGGGAGCTGACGGGGGTCGGGCACCGAGCAGGCCCCCAGACCCCCCTCCCTCCGGGGCCGAGCAATGGGACGCAGCGCTAAGGGTAGCAGGGAGGTGCCCCTTTTTGCTGGGAGGATGCATTGCTGTGCGCAGTTTCACTGCGGACTGTGGAAGTAAGCAGGAAATTAAGGAGCAAGAAAACGGAACCGCTGTCCCAATTGTCTCATCCAGTACACCTGGATAGGAGAAAGCTACAAGCTCTCCATCCCCGCGGTAACTTTGTGGCTACTTCTTGCCGCTGCCGTGCAGTGCAGCGCCCCGGGCCTGACCCCCTGCGGGTTCCCGGGTAAGGCTCAGCCAGGCACCCTCACGGGACACCTCCCCGCGGCAGCTCCGGGGGGCGGCGGGGAACGGGCCGGCAGAGCAGCGACTCTCAGGGAAAGGCGCGCAGGTACGCACCGCCGGCGGGAGCGGGGCCGCGAGCCCGGGGACGGTGCAGGAGGGGCGCGGAGAGAGGGGGCTGCGGGTGCCACGTGCCGGCTCCTCCGCGCACGGCTTCCGCCTCGGCTCGAACAAGGAGGAAAAAAAATAATAAAAAAAAGTTAACAGGTGTCACCTCAGTTTGTGCAATCGCGGAAGGAGGTGTCGGTGCCCACTGTGATTTAAGCTTTTCCAGAAAGCTCGGAGAAAAAATCGTTCAATGTAGAGGACGCCGTCGTGTCGGTAATAGTTACAATTTGGAAGAAGCGCAGAATGTTCCCGAGAAACCCAGCGTGCTGTGGGGTCCGAGCGGCCGCTGCTGCGGGGCCGCACCTGGCCCGGGGCCGTCACTGTTTTGGCAGAGCTTTGCCCTTGGAGCTACCCCTGGTCGGAACCTGACGCAACTCAACTCCCAAACGCCGAGCACTACAAATTCGCACGCTGCTCATCTGTATATTTCTGTTTAACTTAAAGTCTCCAGAGGTCCCTTTTATTTGTCTTAAAGCCAATGTGACATTTCTGACCCCTGACTTCCCCACTTCACAGCCTCAACTATTGTGATCTCTGCCCGTACTTCCTCGTTAAAATGCCCATCAGTTTCCATTGTAATTTAAAGATTTTGTAAGTGACAAAAATCATAGCGAAACCGTGAAAACAAACCAACTTTAATCCGCTCCCTCCCTCTCTCCCGGCCAAGACACTGTGTATGGGGACGGTTGGTGGCAAAGAAGGACTCAGACTTAGTTCAAATGATTCTAAGGAGGTGGTGGGGCAGCACAGGGGCTGTTGCAGAATATTAGTGCTCGTGCCTTTCCCTTTAATAAAACCCACAGAAGTTAGCACCGAGCATTTTCTGTCATGGGCATCAGAGGGAAAACACAGTGTGTGTTTCCCAAAGTGAGAGAGGGGAGCCCAAAGTTGCTGAAGACCAAAGCAGGCACTGCTCTGTCAGGCTTCTAAAACATTTGTTTGAAATACAACATTAAAAGTTTCTATGGTTTTAGCTTCTACATTATAGAGAGATTTAGCTGAAGTATTTGTTATTACACTGCATTTTTTCTCAGGATTTATGTAGTATTGAAAAGCCAGATCGTTGGGACATTATTGCATTTAGAAGAACGTGTCTCGCTCCGATCTCAGCCTACATTGAGGTGTTGTCAATACTTTTGTGAGCACTCTGCTTCGCTCCTGAGCTGATGGAGGACCCTCCCGGAGCTCCACTCCGGGTCTCGCCCTGCACAGCACTGCGGGACCCCGACCTCAGCCCGCAGTGAACTCAGGCAGTGCCGGCGCGGAGCGGGGCTGACTGGGACGATGGGAACCCCTCTGAACTTCGCTGAGAGTTCCTGCCAACTTTGTGCGCTCCACTTCCTAACGGCGCCTACCCTGAGAATTCCCTGCATTTGCATCAGAATGCGTTTAGGTTGGAAAAAAAATATATATATAATAATAGCAGTGCTGAGGGTTTCGTGCTGCATTTCCCTGTAGTAACAGATGACACAGTAAAGCTGTTAACCTACAGTGTGGAATTGCAAGTGTGCAACCCCAAGTGAATATTGGTCTCTTTCTTGCTTGAAAGCAAATTCTCAATCGGCATCCCGGGATCAATTGTCCCCCTGGCTGCCACACACTGGGATCTGCACAAGGCATTGACATTGAGAAATTCCTCTTTAGAAAGGATGAGTGGACGGGATCCCAAACTTTGCAGCGGCCACGCTAGCGACCGTGCTCCTCGCACTTTTTTCTTTTCTTTCGTGTTTTTTTTTTTCTTTTTTTTTTTTTCTTTTTTTTTTTTTTCCCCCAGCTATTGTTGCTTTCCAGTTCATCCGAGAAAAAACTAGGAGATTGCGTTTACTTCTCAGTGCATTTTAAAAGATGCTGTATTAAAAATAAAAAGGAAGCGGGAAGGAAAAACTCTTCCCTCCCACCAAGCTACCCCCCAACAATCAAACGGCAATATTTTTTTTATATATGAAAAGAAAAAAAGAGAAAACAAAGAAACACAAAAGCACAAAGAAAAAGCAAGTGGGGGAGCCCCGGAAAGAGCCGCGCGCCCGCTCCCGCCCGCTGCTCACCGTTGTTGGTACGAGGTGATGCCCTGCACGTTCTGCGGGTTCCCGTTGGCCGCCGCTCCGGCTCGCCCCATGCCCGGCGCCGCCGGCACCCCCCCGGCCGCCCCGCCGGCCGCCGCCGTCACCTGCACGCTGAAATCCGGGAAGATCCTGATCATCCCCGCGGCTCAGCACCCGGCGGCTCTCGGCGAAGAGGCGCAGCGGCAGCGGCTCTCCCTCCGGCGGCTGCAGCGGCGGAGCCGGGCACGCTGCAATCCCATTAGTGAGTGGCGGCCGCTGGGAGTGAGGCAGGGCGCTTTGATGTGAGCTGCCGGGCGAAATGGAAAGGGGCTGGGGGGGCGCGGGGTGAGGGGGGACGATGCCGAGCTGCGAAGGGGTTGGGGGGAGGGGAGCAGAGCTAAAAAATAAAATAAAATAAAATAAAAAATCCTAAATTAAAAAAAGAAAGAAAAAGCTACGGCTAACAGCACGGCGGCTGTGGATACAGAGAAAATCCAGACTGAGGGACGGGAGGAGAGGGGGGCGCAGTTACTTTGGCGGTGCGGTGGAAATGATGAGCAGCGAATGTTGCCTTTTTCCCTCCTCCTCGTCCCTCCACCTCCCCCTCCCCCCCCAACTTCCCCCCTCCCCAAAACGCGACTCTTGGAGGATCGCTCGGGCTCAATGAAGTAATAAGAAAGGCGGCGGAGCGCGGCTGGGCCCGCGCCAGGGGGGAGGGGGAGAGCCCCGCTCCGGTCCTGAGGAGAGGAGGAAGAGCGGCGGATGGTTGCTGCGCGAGTTCTCGCTCTTGGTAACTTGCTTTTGCTTTTGCTTCCCCCTCTTCCCCCCCTCCCCACCCCCACTCCCCTTTCTCTCTGAAGGGACGATTTTCTCGAGCGAGAAAACGCGCCGCTTTTGTGCAACGGCGGAGTTTGTTCCTATTATAGGGAGCTGACTCTCCTCCCCTCCTAGTGTGCAGCAATGTTATTGCCGCTCAAACTTGTAAGGTGTGCGCCGTGCGGTGAGCGCACCGATCACACCGCGCAAAACCCTCCGCAGGCGGCACTCACCGCGCCGAGCCCCTCGCCTCCTCCCCGGCCGCCCCGCGGGAAGAGCGGGCTCGGCGCCTTTGAGCCGCCGCCTCCCCGCCCGCGCTCTCCTCCCTGGCCCTGGTCGAGGGGCACCCCAGCCGGGAACTGCGGGCCCGCAGCGCGCCCCGAGGGCGAGGGAAGGGCGACATGAGGGCCCTTTCCGCAGGAGGGTCCCAGCGGATCTCCCGGCGCGTCGGGGCGCTCCCGAACCACGGACCTGTAGCTCCGTTCTGCTGCGTGCCGGAGCGAAGAGTGCGTTGCCGTGCACTTTGCTGAGCAGCGAGGGGACATTGCGAGCCAGGCGCGCGGCAGTGCACCTTGCACCGCATCAGCCCGCTGCCGGCTGTAGGCCGGGGAAGAGCGGCTCACAGCGCTCCGGCATGGGACGGGACGCTGGGAGTGCCTCTGCGTGCGCGGTGCTGCAGAGGCCCCGCCGCCCTGAGGGCACCTTATCCTCCGCTTCCATAAATTAGAGCTGTCACCTGGCCCCATCTCTCTTTTTCCCATGTGTGCCTCCTGGAATCTCAGCTTGGCTCCTCATCTAACGGTATCCTCTCATCTTGACTTTTCTTTGCATTTCTGCTCCGAACCAAATTAAAACGCACTAACTTGATGTTAAAACAGAGACTGCATTCAAATTCTTTGTATTAAATAGCATCTGTGTTTGCATTCTGTTTTAATACAAAATGCTTTGGATTGCAGCTAATACCAGGAGATATGAAACTGGTTAGTCCCCACATGTTGCACATAAAAAGAATTCATAATGAGCATCTGTGGGATGTGGAATGGATCCCATGAGTTAGCTGAAGACCTCATAACGTAAGAGCTGAGAAGCCTAAGTGAATTATGACTCTCTTTCCTTGCAAGTAGGATTAATTTTCTATCCCACTTATATTCATTATCTATCCTGTTTATACTATAGGGACACCAATTGTTTGAGTGTTAAATATGAAGACTTTACAGAAACGTGTGGGTTAGGTTGTTCACAGAGAAGAGAGGGAACGTTGCTCGCTAGGAAAAAACGTCATTCGAATTCCATGTTTAAAGAGCTATATTAGATAAAGCTGTTCACTTCTTTTCAAGAACTGCAAGTTCTTCGCCTTTCTCTTACAACATCTTTAAAATGTGAGGTTTACAAAGTACCTTCCATCTGCCTGTGGCCCTCCCAGTGATGTCAATAGGAATTTTGCATGCAGATGAAGGCCCGTAGATGGCCTTTAGAGAGCAGGTCAATAAATGGCTGGAGGAATAATTAAAGACTTCTGAGCTGCTCCTTTCCTTTTTCTTACAATATAGTACAAGACTGGCATGAATATAGGCTGGGCTACCACTCTAATTGGCTATGGAACAACGCTGAAAGGAATGTAAATGTGGGGAGTAGACATTTTCCAAATGATCATTCCATCAGTGTATGTCCAGGCAATAGAGTGGATGTAATCATGTCCAGGTCCCCATCCATTGACTGTCACTCTCTGCTCTATAGTGGCAACTCCAGGCAGGAATTCATGTTTCAAAGGGACAGCTCGGACAGAGAGCCTTTAGTCAAGCCCGTTTAGTCCTGAAAGTCACCAGTTTTTATCCATGGGAGAAGAACCAGACTCACTCTCTCCCTCTCTCTGTCTGAGATCTTTGGTAACTATTGATTAGTATCTGAATTTAAGTGTTAACACAACTGAAAAGGCAGCGTGGGTAACTTTGCTCACACAAGTAGACCCACTGAGTCAGTGGAACTACCAACAGATAGTTTTGTATGCTGTGAGACTAGCACGATTCCAAGGTAGGTTTGCAAATGTTTGCAGAATACATAAGCACTTTTTTTCTCATCACTCTAAAAAGATACTAAATGAAAAATATTATCTCATCTGCTGAAAAGTCCATTTTGATTGTTAGTATCTTCTGCACCCAAATTAATCACAACAGTAAAACACAGAATTTCTGAGACATGTCTTCTTTTATACACTGAAGAAAATATCCATCATCAAGCTTCTTCTCTGCACCTTATTAAATTGCGTGGGCCCAATTCACCACGCGTTTCACCAGTGCTACAACACCGTGTGATGGATTAAAATGAATTCGGTGCAGCACGCCTGTGTGAAAGAGCTGAGGATCCAGCCTCATATTTTTAATTGAATTTATTTCTCATTTTGCTCTGATTATTGACAGGTTCTGGTGTCTGAGTGACATACTTTTTGTCTAAATGCCTTATACCATTGTAAGATATTCTGCAAGTTGCTTTAGTATTGATTGATCTGAGAAATGTTCTGATACAGTACTGCTGTTTCATACAACACAGTCTAGATCTTCCTGTCTTAGGCAAAAACATATAAAGATAAAAATTAAAAACACATGACAGTGTGTAATATAATCACATATAATATTTATGCTTTACATATACCTATCTATCACAATTATATATTATATCTTGATTCACATTGTCAGTATACTGCTGTTCCTTTTTTTCACAGGTGAAAAAATCTCTCTTCTCTGGAAATTCATTTCCATTTACTTAAAGTTAAATGGTTTGACTTTGAATTTTCATTATCTGCTGTTGGAAGGAGCCTGTGACAGGTATGAGAGAGAATGCTACAAAGCTTCATTGTATCATCTAATTTTTGCTTCACTTTAGTCAGATATCATTTAGGTAGAGAGTAAAATACTATACATAGAACAGGATAAGATAGAACAAAACAGAACAGAAATAAAATAAAATGAAAATAGGATATATAATGAATTACAGTAGAAAAATGCCTTTATCTTGAAGTGACTTTTTTTCCTCAGCTATACTGATTCCTCAGTAGTGAGAAAATTGAACTAATTTTATACAAAAGGAATATGTCATAACAGGATATGGCATTTATCTTCCTGAGATAGGGGTGACCTCATCATTCACAAGTGGCGTAGCTATGAATGAGTAATCAGCCTCCCCACCCATTAAGTGTAGATAAAGTCCACATCTTCGGAGTATTAAATATTTGAAAAATATTATTTTACAACATGCCACCTCTACAAGTGCCCACTGACTGTTGCTTCAGTTGCTGCTACCAATACGTATGTTAGTGGGAAGGGAAGGAAAGGAAGCTCCTCAAAAGGACCTTGCATAATAGTGAATGGGAGATGAGAAGTGAGAATAAAAGAGAAGAGGAAAACAAAGGAAGATGGACCTGCAGGGAAAAAAAGCTACTGGCAGAGCAGGGATAAGGCATTTCTTTAACTGACCAGTACCTTCATTGCTGGCAATATTCCAAGAGCTTTATAACATACATAAGTAAAAATATTTTTCATATTAATACTTCATATACATCAGCTACCTCATATCTCAAGTTATACTGCTTACGTTATTCCCATAGGAATTTATCTATGTATAATATGAGAGAAATATATAGTTAGGAAAGAATTTGTTTTTACTATTTATCAGCAGTGCATATCAGAGAAGAGCCGCAGTTAAAAAAATACAGTTTCTTTCTAAAACTCCATAAGGTAACAAGATTTTCTCCTTCAGATGTCAGACGCTGCATTTTGTTTTCATTCCTTTGTAAAGGCAATGAGTACAGTTTGAAGAAAATATTTAGAGTTTAATTCTAAATTGAAAAGAACTGGCTGTTCATCAATATAGAAGAAAAACCTCTAAATAGAACGTGAAGTCAGGAAAAAAGACCATCAAAACTTAAAGAGAAAAAGCTCAAATATTTCCCATCTTTAGAATTCCTTGATGTGTACTCAGGGTGGGAAGAGCAGATGAAGGAAACAACTTTTCTGAAAGGTTGCACTGCAATGAAGGGCAAGATTAAGGTAGTTCCCTCCCCCTATATTCAAAAGAAAAGCAAGCGGAGAGTAAGATAGAAGGAAAGTGCCTGGGGAAAGTAGCATCACTATCGAAATCATAAAAGATGTATAAGGACATCAGTGGAAGAACTAGAAAAACTATTAGAAGAATGCCCTACAGGGCTATCCCAATGGCTCAGCGATTAGCACGCTGCACTGCCACTGGGAAAATACAGCCAAGGTTTGAGGCGAATCTTAGCATCTCCCTCATTGGTACTGGCAGCTGAGAGCCTTATGAGGATGGTGAGTCCACAGTGGAGAAAGACTGATACATTGCTCACTTGCCCAGAGGTATGCACCTAGGCTCTGTTTTGACCACCAAAGCTGTTTCAGGAAGGAGGATCTTTTTTTTTTTTTTTTTTCAGTCATCAACTATCCTAATTCCCTCTCTATGTGAAAGCAAAAGAGCACTTCTGTCTCGCTGACATTATGATGAAGAACCGCTCATTTTCCAAGGCTAGAACACCAGTATTAGAGTCAATTGCATCCTTTGCTTTGTCCCAGAGTTTGGTTAATTAATTCTCTCTTAGCACCAGAAGTTTCCTGCAGTTTTGATCTCACCCAGGTTTTCTGGCAGCACCAGCAGAAGATCAAGAGATGGATGGGCAGCGAGTGTTTCCAGATTCTGCTTTTGCAGAGTGAAGAATCTGTGAGCTCTGCAACCTGTGATGCTCCTCCAGGCAGTTTTAGTGCCTGTGTCTCCATTACCCTCATCTTCAAGATCAGTGTTAGGTTTCCAAAGTAGAGTAATCTGCTTTCACTGGCATCAAATTGGGGTCATGGAGACAAGACCACAACTAAACTGTGCTGCTTGCACATCCACAGAAAGCTGATTGATACCAGACAGTTTGATAAGAAGCTTAATTCAAGAAAGTAGAAAAATAAATCATGTAGTCTTTTTTTTTTTTTTTTTTTCCAAATCTCAGAAACACCAGCATCTTATCCTGTGCCCTCACCACATCAAGAGTTTCAGTTGCTAATTCTCTTTGGTCCCACTTGTCTGTAAAACAAAGCAAAACTTACAAAGGACCCAGGAGTAGGCAACGCTTTCCCCTTTGAGTTATTTATCTTTCTTTTCAGGCTGTGTCAGTGTTCCTAAACCAAAATAAGTTGAAGAAGCAGCAGTGTTTCCCGGAAATGAAGCAAGAAGTGGCAGCTTAAGGTTTTTGACTCTTGGCCCACCTGCTCTGGGTGCCCTGTCTTGGAACAGGCAGAGCCAGAGGTTCCTGCCAGCTTCAACCATTCTGTAATTCTGGACTGTGCTTAGAGAAGTCTTGTCCTTCTCACTAAGCAGTCATTCCATACTAATTCAGAAGAAACAGAAACCAAATATGCTGTCTCTTATAACTCCTTTTTGTTGAACAAATCCAAATTATTTATACATACAGGAAAAAAAAAAAGAGGCTTTTTCTCAGAACATTTTCAGACAAGCCTACTATAGTCTCTTCTTCTTGATACCAACAGTGCACTGGTGATTCCTGCAGTAGTGAACACACTACATGAAAATTCATGAGACTGAGCATATGTGTTTCCTTCCTGCTGGCCAGGTTGGAAGTCCCAACCAGTACCAATATCAACAGCATAACAACAGTTCTGTTAGAGCAGTTTAAAACTGTGCTAGGTCCTCACATCCATGCTTCTTCACATTTTCTATGGTTTTTGTTTATAGCAACAGCATTATTTCTTTCAATTCATTGAAGACAACAGTGTATTGTGTTCCTGCACAACACAGCATAGTCCCAGGTGGGCAGCCATGTAAGTCTGGGTCTCAAAACAGCTTCTGAAACTTCAAGCACAGATGAGAGTCAGAAATAAATACTATGAACATTGATCTTAGTGTTTTTCCATCAAGAATTAAAACTTCTAGACAAATACATGTATCAAAGACTTGAATTCAGATTAGCCTCTGAAAGTGTATCTTCGTCTAGTAACAGAAATCTCTAAGAAGGTACCCATTCTTATTTACTATTTAAAGATAGCTGTATTTATAGCAATTTGTTATTATCCAGTTTCAATTCTCACTGTTAAGCTGATTGTCCAAAATCTCCCTTGCCTTCTTTTCACAATCAAGAAAGTGTTGAGCATACTCACAGGATACTTTCAACGTTTAAAAATCTCAAATCTTACTTTTTCAATGTCAGGCTTCTCTTGGCTTAAAAAGAAACAAACTGTTATGTAGTCTTCATGGTTTATCAGAAACGTTAAAGAGAGAGCTTTATTCATTCCAGAGTTACTCCTCCATCCACATTATTTGTGCTTCAGTCATTGCTTTCCATATCATATTAACCACTGAGAAGAACAAACACGACAGGCAGCACTTAACCAAGTACCCTTACTTTTCACTCTTCAGAATTCCTTGTATTTTTCATTTTGACAATAAATAAATAAATAAATAAACAAACAAATAAACAAATAAATAAAATGATCTAATGATCTGAAATAATTCCAGCCCATTTCCCCAGGTCAGGTAGCTCATTGTCTGGAGACAAATTGCTCCAAATCCAAAACTGATTGACTTTTAGATGTTAGCAGCTTTTGCATGTGTATCTTTATTATTATTATTATTATTATTATTTCCTTTAATTACTTTTACACTTTGTCATAAGTCTTGTCACAATTTCAAAGAATATTTTACTATGTACTTCATCAAATCCAGATTGGATGGTAGTTTTTGCCTAAATAAAGTCATTAACCTCACTTTATTCACTAGAATTACTCCCCCAGAAGCTACTTAATTTTTTTTTTATTATTATTTTCACTGTCGCTGCTGGATCACATTGTCTTATTTTTATAACCTCTTAGGCATTAGCAACATAGTGGATGAAGATTTTCTGGACACTGAAGGAAGTAAGTCATGTCTCTGCCTGTTCATTAGTATATTCTTTTTTAAATGTTATAGAATTTAGCCATTATTCTCTGATTACAGATTTAAAGCCATGTAGATTTAATTACAGTGTGTATAATATGGGTGGATATCGACCTGTGTAAGAAGATTATAACTTCTTTGTTCAACATTAATTGAATAGATTTTATTCTACATTTCTTGTTTTTGTCCTAAAACGGTTACGCTTCTTTTTTTTTTTTTTTTTTTTACATCCAGTAAAGTCTCCTTTTACTTTATTTTTACACTTTACATAGTAGTCTCTTGACAAGACTGGTAAATGAAAGTTGCTACTTGCTAAGGTTATCATCCGTTTCTTCTCTGTTCTCTGTTGTTGTTTCTCTAGCAAACCTTATACAGAAGAAAAAGCAAGAGAACTTCTTCAAATTATTGTTTCTCTTGATAAGCATCTTGCACTGCGGGGAAAAGCTCCTACAGGTTTTCCAGGTTTTTTTCACTTAATATAGATTTTGCCTTTTTAGTTTGGAACACGAGAATATGTGAGTTTATACAAAAAGATGTTATAATAATGGCAACAGTATCTGTAGAGCGAGAGAAGTTATTTTTAATTGAAACTCGTAATAATAATTTTCTCCTCAATTTTCAATTTTTGCAACAATTTTGTGGAAATAATTATTTTGTTTCAAAGCCTGTAGTTTCATGGGAAGTTTCAGCATTAAAAATATAAAAGTAAAACCAACTTTGTTTAACTTGACTAAAGCTGTCATAAGGTACAACTAACCATGAATCTTTTGGTGAGACAGGATAGCAGTAGTTCATCCAGTATTCAGATGTAACCACTGAATTAATTAAAAAGTTAAAAATCTGTCTTGAATGTTTCACAGTCCATTGTATTCTCTATGTTTTCAATTCATTACCTTATTTTATGTGCATCTTGTCTTTCAATATATGCCAACAAAGTACAGCAACTAGATTTTTCTAGGATATACTATAATTTATTACTGCTGGACTTTTGATTCTAATGAGTTTTACTGAACTGTTTTGAGCTTATAGAGGAGTACAAGGATGAAGAACTACATAATAGAGAAGACACATTATGCAAAAAGAAGTTTTAAATTAATAAAATGATTAAAGCCGACATATCAGACACCTGAAGTAGAAAAAAAATTAACATTTTCTTGAACTAAGTTATGGACTAAAAACATGTACTTCGGTGTTTTTGTATTTGAAGATAGGAACAAGAATTATTCCACTTAAGCAGAAATAACTTTCTTAGCTTTCAGAATATATTTATTATGGAACTTTATTATTTCTACTAAGATCAATTTTATTTGCATTTGATTATTATGTGTGGGAGAGGCCATGAGAAGGAATAATCTAAAATAATTTGAGAGATTTTCGAGAGATTAAGATCTTCAAAACTATTTTAACAATTGATGCTAGACATTGCAAATCATTTTTTTCCTTTTAAGTCCTGGTATCTGAATTATGATATTGTTCATTTTATCACACACATATAATTCCACATGTTTTGTTATGATGCTGTAGGAGGATAAAAGTACCTCTAACTTTTCAAAATGGGCCTAGAGTCGCACACCATCAAAATTGTAGAGAAATGAGAATTCAACTTGCATCTCATGGTAACTTCACATAGAATCATCCAAGGATCAGTGTATTTAGGAGTCAAACCACCTGTATGCATACATGAATAGTTAGAAATCTAGTCAACCTGAGACCACTGAGATGTAGTCCTTCCCCACCTCTCCAGAAAGCCAGGCTGAGGGTTTCCTGAGGTTTTATGCTGGGAGAAAAGTAGCTAAGGAGCAGAAAATGAATCAGTACCTTTTTCATCTGTGAAGCACAAAGTTAATGTGAGAGTGAATCTATATTTCTTTGTTCAGAATTACTGTAAATGTTCTCTTGAGGAGAAATTGCTCAGTCTAAGGATAATTATAGTTACACAGCCATTGAGGTGAATTAGTGTAGGGAAATTAAAGAGACTCACCTCATCACTGAGGCAAGGAGTGGCAGTGACTATTCCAAATGCTGTCTGTTCTGAAGCATCCTACAAGCAATAGTATCTGCTCAGACAGCAGATGCGTATGCCATGCTTGAAGCTAATTATTTCTGCAGGGTGACAGTCTGAGAGTGATTAAAAATATATATTAATATATATGGTATATTAGACCTATAAATATATCTTCTCTGATTTATTTGGTCTGAGCTCATCTATAAATTGTCTGGCTTCTGAAGTAAAATGGCAAAATTGTCTTGCATGTAGAGGGATAGATTTCAAGTTAAATCAGTTTCTATAACAAAAATCTAAGTAAATTACAAACTCTGAAGAGCACAGACACAGCTAATTGCAGTATGCAAATAACCAAGGGTGCATGTACATCTTGAACAGATACCAAGCCAGAGATCTGAATGGAAAAAAAAAGTTCAGACTATACTTATCCTCTTGGAATCCAAGAAGAATAAGACTAACGTTTCAGTAGAGAGTAGTGTTTAGAAGTGCAACACACCTTATTCAATCATGAACATGAGTAATGACAGACTGGTATTCTGTTTCAAGAGAGCAAGCAGGCATGATTGTCCTCCTCAATTATCCACAATGTCAGTCAAACTTCTTGGAAGAATTTGGTGGTTTCTTCAAGCAGAGGAAAAAAAAAAAAAAGAAAAGCCAAATAAGTAAAACAAAGCACTAAAACAACAACAAAACAAAACAAAAAAAAATCAAAAAAAACCCCAAAACACAATTATATTAGACTTTTCACATGCTTTTTATAGGGAGCAAGAAGGATTGCTGATCCTTTTGATTCTTAAAATATTATTATAAGCTTTATTCACTGTCCCTTCCTCCTCAGAAAAAAAATATTTTGAAAGATACTTACAAAAAGTAAACATACTTACAAAAAGTAAACACAAAAACATGATGCTTCTTCCTAGCACCCCTCTCATGCGACAGTATTTGGTACTGATCTTCTAAAATTAGTAAACAACAAGAAATAATTTTCATTAAAGTATGTTGAGAATTTATTTTTATCTTTGTGAAGTGTTTGAGTATTTGTTGTTGGCAGAATGATAGTGGAATCAGTAGCCTACTGCTACTAAAACTGAGCACTGAAGTTAAGAATAACTTTCTTTTAGTAGTTTTTAGTAAAAGAAAGTAGTAGTAGTTTAGTAAAAGAAATCTTTTAGATTTCTTTTAGAAATCAATGGGCTAATATTATCATTATCATCATATATATTATGGTTCTCATTGAAGTTTTGAAGATTCATTTTTGATAGAAGGCTACTGAACCCTAAAGAAAGTGTCTACTGAAAGTTATCCTCACAGTGAAATTAAGTCCAATACAGCCCTGTTTTGCAGAAAATAAAAGCTTTGTTAAGTATGAGAGCTATGCATTATCACTTTCATAGAGTATATAATAAACACAATGCAATAGATACTAGTGGATAACTGTAAACACATGTTGCCATTAGATTTTCAGGAAAAATGTACAGTACATTATCAGCTAACAGCACAAGTTACATAATACTACAGCATATTTTCAAGAGAGACATAAGAATTAAGATAACACATTTTATGCTCTTTTAACCACAGGCTTTCACTTTTTCTACATAGCTATGAGAATCACACTGATGGAGTCCAGTGTCTCTTGCAACAGAAGAAAATACCATCAGCACATCCACCCTACACAACCAGTTTTCTGCCCTTCTCTCCCAAGCCAGAAGAATAGTCTTCTGCAATCTGAGTAATAGTATCTCCACTTCACTGAAATACTCAGACAAAACAAGATTTGTAACATTAGACTAAGGGAGAATAAATTAAGATGCTTATTAGGAAAAACAATCTTCAACTTTTTAAAAACTTAAATCTAAACACTACTGACTTCTTAAATGGCTAGAAGAACTTGATAAAAAACATCAGATGCACGGCTTGATCACACTCTATTTTGTGCAGGTTCCTCCCTTTACCACTTCATGAATGTTGTCATTCCACAAACTTTCAACAATACCATTATATTACAGTAGAAAAAGCATCAACAGGAAATACTGTACACAAACTTGAAATAGGTATGTGGAGTGTGTAAACTCTTCATTCTGGCTACAGACTGTGAAAATGGTGTGCAGATTTATTTTTTTCTTCCCATATCTCTAAGATACTTCCTGTATTCTGGGTCCATTTTCCAATAATAGTGTAAAATTTTATGTTTTAAGACATAAGCACAACATTTCCAAATTTAATTGAATACTTAGTTCCTTACAGTCATGTGTGTCTTTGCAGCTCAGAACTATGTAATCATGGAACCACTAAAGTAGAAAGCACAGGTAACGAATATCCCATCAACACCAGGACAAGGCATAAAACCAACGTAGTCTCTGTATAGGGTAAGAAAAAATAAAAAAAAAATACCTGAAACCCACCCAACAAATGACATAAGAATCCAAGTCAGCTGATGCAGATTAGTTTAAGCAGCCTCAAACCTATCCTCCAAAGCTGCAGGTGGGCAATGATGAGAAAAAAAGAAGCAAAATATTTAAATGCCCTGTCTCCTTCAAGCGTAATAGATGAATTTTCTCATTTTGCCTTAGCTGCAGGAAGCAAATCAGGTATCTCAGTACAGAAGATATTTATGTAACTTTGAAGTCATACTAGCACATTACATGATATTCAGGTCAGCTTGAAAACACTGGCACCTGACCAGCTACATTAGTGCAATACTCTGTTACACCATTCACACCAACACCCCATCTTTCAATGCCAATTCTTTGCAAAAGTTTGTCAGATTCAACTCTCATCAGAAGTTGTGCAGATTTTTTAATTTTTTATGTACTTTTTTGAGCCTTGAGGCTGCCTTGTGATAGAGCTTCATAGAAAAGTTTCAAAGAAATTACATTACTTTTAAAGATTTGTTTATCTTGCAAATTCATCTAGATTCTCTTCAACAGAAAATTGATAGTTCAGAACTTTATTAAAGTCTTTAAACAAAACAAGAACTCTATTGTATATTTGGACATATTCTCAAAGAACCCACAAGCAAACAGAAATACATATAAAAATACATATTGAAATCAATTTTGATTTTGAGAGAGCATCACAGTCAATCCACGTGTAAGTCACTGAACACTGGGTTACTGGTTTTGACTGAAAGAATTCTGCATAAGAACAGCTACGATAAAAGAAAGGATGATTGACAATCCTGATAGCTTCTGAAGGACCAACATTACTGAAGAAAGAATAAGAATTATATTTTGACAATTAAGAACTCCTTTCTTTAAAATAAATAAATACATAAAAAATAAAGTTAGAGGCTGGATTGATCAAATAATTGTAACAATATAGCAGATATGATCAACTCTAAAAAACAAGATTCTTAGTAGTAACTTTACCACAATGTTCATTGTAGAAGGACATACGCATAGTTATGTATGCGTTGTAGAACCCCTGTAAAGTAATAACTTTAAATGAACTAGCCCTGTTAAAATAATACATTTCTGGGCACCAAACCAAATATGTGCAAGAATATAGTGCAAACCTTCTGAATGATAAAGCAGGAAACTAACGAGAAAATAAAACTACAAAAGGAATGCTCAATAGAAAATTGAATGATAAGGCTGTTTATATTAATAGTTGTACATGTTACCATGAAATCAAACTAAATATGATAAGAGAACCTTTTAATATTACTATCTGTTGAAGAAATATATTTATTAAAACACTTGACCTAACCAGGTTGCTTCTAATTTCATCTCTGATGTTGATTATAAGGAAATGGTACCAGGAATGTATTTGTTCTTTTTAAAGTATTTCTTTCATTGTAGATATATGCTCTCCTTTGTTAGGGCAGCACTGCAGACCCTGATAGGGATCCAGTCTCTGAAACCAAACCTTATTCCATTTAAAAAGCAGGACCTGTGCAGAGTTAGATCCAGGACCTCAGAGAGTCCTAAATACCAAACTCCTTTTGAAAACAAGAAACAATACCACCCAAAATTCAGACCTTCAGAGAAGCTTGGTCCTCTGAACTCCTGTGAGGACCAAGGTCGAGTCTCGGGAGGCAGCGAGCATATTGAAGCTTCAGGCATATGCTGTCATCCTAACACGATATTCAACTTCTCCCCAAAATTTGGGAGCCAAAGTTGATGATGATAATTGATAATATCATGGAGGAACTGAACTTCCAAGCACAACATCAAAAAGTCATTTCGCTTCCCTGAGCATCAGATTGCCTATGAAGACAAACCTCAGGAACACTATTAGCTTGTTAGGGCTGTTATTAAATTTAGAACTCCCAGCATCTCCTCTTCTAACATCAGACCAATTTGTTGCCGAAATGCATTCTTATTTTACAAGAGCAGGATATCAAGAACTAGAGGAGCTGAAAAGTAACCTGCTTGGTGAACACACTTTCTTTAAGTAGCAAGAAAGCCTTGAAAGTAAAGATTGCTCAAAAATGACAGGAAATCAACAACATTTGGAAAGTGGATATCAAGGTGTGAAAAATAAGAGCAGAGCCACAAATACTACAGAATAAAATATCATAGTAAATTAGTTTTCAAAATGATATTTTGAAGGTTAAGTATTTCTCCCTAAAATAAAACTGAGAATGCTTTCAGTATTATTTCTGTGCCTTCTGCATATATCATTCTACTTTTCATGTATTCTTATTTATTAAAAACAAACAAACAAACAAAAAACCCTTATTCGGATATCACTGAAAACAGAGAAAGTCTAACAGATAATAAAAGAGGAACAAAAATTACACTAACCTAAATTAGTTTATTTTTCATGTTTTTTTGGTTCCATCCAAACCCCAGACTCTGTCTCTTGATGCTTACTGTGAAGTTGCCTTCTGCCCTGGTTGACTCGTGTCGAAGTCACCTGACTTAAGAGGCAGATGGCAGTGCCTTGCATCTACAGGTATGTAGATGAAATATAGCAGATTAAGTGACTCTGAGCTGATAACTCCAGCCTCTGTTCTTCTAGCTTTTTCAGAGCTTGCGACTCATTGCCATTCTCCTGAAGTCACAGAGAAAGGACAGACGGTTTTAATTATGATCACAAAAAAAGTCTATCAGGCATATGGAGATAACAGCCTAGAATTTTTACGAGGCCTTGGAGAAGTTGGTTTGCCAGAATTTGAAACTCTGGCAGTTGACTTATTTGAGGCTGAGAGAAAGTTTCCCGCATCTCTGATTTTTTGCCAGGAGAATCTGAAAATAAAGTTACAAATATATGACCTTTGCTTAGAAATGGATGATAGAGAAAAAGTAAAGATAAGAATAGCTATGGGTCACTAGGAAAATAAAACAGAACACTCTTGTAAGAAGTAATCATGAAATATTTTGAACTTTATTTCAAAGTCCCTCCTCATGGGACTTGCTTGAAGTTCTACCATGTTTTGTTGAAGTCAGTGAAATTTTTGTGCCAGATGGATGGAATTCTTGATAACTATATTGTAATAGCTGTAAAGGATTTGCAGAATAGCACATAACTTAATTACTTGAAGACTGTTTTAAAATGAACATTTGGGAGAAGGTGGGGAGGCAAGAGACCAAAGATTTCCTTATATCCTGGTGGCATGTTAAAAATGTAAAGAAAAACCTGAGAAATTACTTTTCTAATGGAAAAACTGATAGTACTCTATTCCTGGAAAAAAAGTAGGATTTTTCCTACTTGATGTTGAATGCCTTATCTTCTGTTTATTTCCACTGGAAGTCTTTTAAGAGTCTTTTAAGAGAAGACTATGCTTAATTTGCAAACATTAAAATAACTCATAGTCTAGATACATTTCACTATACATTTAACTTTACAATAAGAAGCTATATGAAGAACTTGGAAGAACAGACTTTTGCTCTTTGTGAATGAGTACTCTATGGGACATGCTGGAATTGCAGGCAGAGCACAGTCAGACTCCAACACAACACAGTTCTCACCAGCATCATGAGTGCACTGCTTTCTTAAGCACATCTCCAGTGTGTTGTTTTGTTTTGGTTCTTTCTCCATAAGAAAAAAAAAATAACCTAGCAGCAGCAAATTATCTGTATGTGCAATCACTGATCATTGAGAGCAAAACCTGCTTTATTATTGGAGATATTTAGAAGTGTAGGGCAATTACAGCTGCCTTGTATGTGAAGTAATACAGAGTGATTCCTTAGCACCTTCACATTCTTCTCTCTTGCAACTTGTATTTCTCTCACAGTTGTATACAGACACACAGGATAAGCCCTGATAAACAAAGCTCAAAGGTTGTAGATTTTACCTGAGATCATTTCTCATCCCTGAAAAAAAACCAAACACAAAAACAAACAAAAAAGAATGACAATAGCTGCAACAACACTGCTTCTTGGAGAACAATCTAGGAAAACCAGAGTCAAAAAGCCTGCCAAATTCAGAAGTTGTTATTCAGAGTCAAGCTCTTGTACTTAGAATGACTTGCAGCTTACAGTATTGGCTCTCAAAATGTTTTTTGAAAACAGGGACTGCTAGCCTGGTTCTTTCAACAAGTGAATAGCACAGTGAAGATTTGGAGGAAAATTTCAGGTGAAACAGATGATGGCAGAGCTCTTTTAACTTCCCTGCTGAAGCTGGGTATTTGACATCAGCTGGCTACACAGCCAGCTTGCTTTCTCTGCAGAAAGATGCCATCTGGTTTGAAAACCTTAAGATGGACTGTATTTGGGATATAAAAGTCCATGTAACTTTCAAAAATCATGACTTGTCCAAGTATTTTTGCCCATTCAAGAAATATTTTTTTTTCTCGCATTTAAATTCCAACTTCACTAAGCAAGCAAATTTCTGCATCGTGATGAGCACCAACAGTGTTAGCTGAAATCAAACCACGTTAACACTACTCAACTCATAGGTAATCCTGTTGAATTCAACATCCTTACCCAATCAAAACTTACTGCTCTGAAATCCACATTAGCTATCACTGTTCCCTATTAAAGACATAGATGGGAGTTAAGTAACTCTTAGAGTAGATTTTTACATCCATCAAGATCTCTGAGCAAGCAGCAGTACAGTGCTTTCTGGTGACCAAATTGCTATTGAATCAGCTTAACTACAAGTACAATGAAGCCTAGAGCTGTAGCCATTTGGCAAAGAGCTTTATGATCTGTTGTACTATGGCATGAATTCCCTGCAGAGATTTGGCTTCAGTATGAATGCCGGTGGCCATTGCCATCAGTGTATGATTGAGGTGGGGATGGAGTAACAATATGGGAATAGCATTGGGAAATTCAAATTTTTCCTCCCATTTTTTCAACTTATTTTTCCACTTCCATGTGTTTTTTATTCTGATTTTGAGGACAGAAATAATCATGCACTTACCCTGTAATAATGTAGTAATCTGTCATATAAATACCCTGCCATTATATGGTAATTATGGTTTCATTAAATGATCAACAGCTACCATGTTAGCCAAGAATAATTACACATTTGTGCCCTGTATCTTAAAGTGTTCTCGGCACTTTTTTTTTTTTAATTGAAAAGGGAGAAAAAATGTTCCCTTGTGAATAAGACCACAGTTTGGCCCAATGTATGCATTTATTCAGTATGACTTGGAATGCCACAATCTCCTATTTTGACTTTATTCCACAGCATACCAAGGTCTCATTTAAAGGAACTTCACCACAGCTATAATGGCTGCACATTTTCAAAGTTTCCTGAATAGGGGGCCGTTCCACATTACTGCCTTTTTTCCTTTTCACTTCTAGCGTCAGTTCATTACTTTCCAGAAATTTAATAACACCCTAGTGTGTGGACTATAGCTCTCTGTCTGTACAACCTGGTTTAACATTTGACACTGATCCATACAATATGCTAGCTTGAAAATTTCTGTGATTGTCCTCAGCTCTGAATATCTTCTTATGGTTAGCAAAGAGGGACATTCTTCACTTTTGAAACCTTTTAATTTCTTTAAGTTGAAATTGGAGATATTGGATGTAAGGAGCATGTTTAATATTCAAAGAAGATGCATTAAATTGCTCTGAATATACCAGTGCATGTAGATCTGCTAAATTTTACTATGTAGACATGGTGCAAAAAAAAAAAAAAAAAAAAAAATTAGCAGTACATTTTCCAACTTACGACTTTTGAGCACAAATACATGATTATTCATTGCAAACAGCTTTTGACCATTCATTGAAATGAGTGTCAGCTGCTCCTATATTCTGGATAAATACATGAGGAGTGAATTTAGAGTGAAATTCGCATGCCTTATCATGCTTTTAAAGGTCTTAAAGGACCCTAAGTTGCCCCAGGGTATCTGAGCCATCCACACAAAGCTGGCTGGTCCTTCAGGAGACTAATGCTCTCCTGGAGTGGCAGCCACAGCCCAGGAGGGTATCCTTCAATAGTAAATGTGACCCTGGCCACCCACACTTGAGTTGTGCCACCTTCCTCCCAGCCCAGCAAGTAGCTGGGCTGAAGTCTGGAAGCTTCAGCTCTATTTCAGTTTCCTGGGCCAAGATTTCTTCTCAAAGACACGCATGTAAAAATCCATATGGGAAAGAGGGGAGGAAGTAAGGAAAGAAGAAGGGTACATTCAGATCTTCTCTTTTAAGCCTCTCCCATGTTATGTGTAGATTTTCACCACTCATTCCTGCATTTCTCTCCCATACCAACTCATTTTTCTACCACCAAATTCTTTATTTTGCAGACATATCGCAATTTTCAGATAAAATCTTTCTCTCCAACTTTCCCTTTTCCAGCTCTTACTGAAAAGCTTCTGTTTCAGTGGTTTTCACCTGCATTTCCCCTTTCCTTTTCCTATGTAATTTAAATTGCTAGTTCCAAATTTCAGGGAGCCTTTTGTTTCCAGCATACTCATAGTGTCTGATTCAGCACAATAACTTGAGCCCATGCATAACCTGACACAGTCATCAAAAACACACAAATGGAAATAATTGAGCATGTACCTCACAGAACATCTTCCAAAGAATTTCACTTCAATAAAGAGTAAAAAGGGCAGGATTATTACAATAAATAATCTGGACCATTTCCTTATGCTTGGAGTAACTAGAATAATCTTTTTTTCCTAAACAATTAAGATGTTTACACTGAATTAAATGCAAAAAAATTTTAAATGCTGTACAGACACAATGTTGGAGCCCTTTCTGAAATGCAAACTTTCCATTTGCAATGGAAAATTTTTATGTCCATTTTCTCACACTAATTCTTTTATTAATTTTTTTCTAAGACAAAAAGACTCACAATCTGTGATACAAATAATACATAAAATACAAACAACCATGTAAATACATTAAGAGCTCAGCAAAGACTCTGGATGTGGATGAGCAGTAAATTCCAATCATAACATCAGTGATCCAGTGACAGAACCTGTCCATTGACTGCATGCCTAAAGACATCACAGCACTCTGTTCTTAGAATGTAACTCAAATTGTTGTGTACCATGATCTATTGATTTGTATTTGTACCGTGTCACTACTTCAAGTGAGATGAAATATACTCTGTGAGAAAAAGGTATCCTAATGCAATCTCTCAGACCATATGGGTCCAGCAATCTGTTGTGTGTACAAATGCCTGTGAGGTAGGTGCTTCTTGGACATAATGAGCAGAGGTATAAAAAAAGGAAAAAGTGTGCAACACAAGAGAACTGAGAGTACTCAGACATGATCCTTAATCTTTGTAAATCATCACTGATGCCATAGGTTATGGCACACAGTGAAGTTCTGGGCATATTTCTGAATAAATTAGGAAAATCAGAAAACCCAGAGAATTTCTAGATCCTACAGAGATACTCCTTCTATTTCACATAATAATATGCATTATTTATAGACACTTTCAGGATATCTAAAAGTATTTTTCAAGAGGAATTTGTTACCAGCCCTTATTAGAACTATGCACGTATATAAAAAACCAAAAGCTCTGTAACCTGCAAGAGAATGCAATCAAGAAATTCAAAGCTAGATTTGGACTTCCCCTCCCCAATTATTACTCGAGTGAGATCCTGACTGTTGAGAAGGAAAAAGCAGCTCTGTCATGTTTTATTTATATATTTATTTATTTTTAAAAAGCTTTGCTAAGAAAGGGAATAATTTAATACCAGGAAACCTACAAAAGAAAAATGACCACTAATAGTATATGCAAGTAGAACATACTCAGGTAACTTGACCCATATTTTTAAAATATATATATTTAGTCTGTCAGGGGCTGCTAGCACAAAGGCTGTGGTCTTGCAACTGGAGACTTCTCATTGAAGCCCCAGAGGCCATTAGGCCCATCCTGGCAATGGGGCATATACGTGCTCTGGGGGTGGGAGGCAAAGTCGCTAACAGAGCAATAACATTGCTATGGAAGGCTTAATTGAACTTTCTTTCTGGATGCTCATACACTGACTGTGTAAAGTAAGCTGAATATAACAGCTGCACAAAGCTGGCATCTTTTTATCTGCATATATTGGCCTCTTTTTTCCTTTTTTTCCATTTATGGCTCTCACATTTTAAAAGTTATTACGGATTTTATTTATACAAGGCAAACGTCTTCCAGTAATAAAACGGAAGTGAGAATAAAACATAGGAATGAGGTGAACAATCACACAAGCTTTGAACTTGAAAACATTTTGTGCTGTAGCTGAACATGTTGGCAACAAGCCATACAATTTGTGTACAATCCACATGGGCAGTTCAAAATGCAAATGATAAGGATGCAAGGACTCCTACAAACACATTTATTCTGTCCCATAATTTGTTGTGTAAGTATACATTACATGAAAAAAATGCATTTCAGCAATACTGAAGTGAAAAATCAAGTCTTTTCAATAAAGGTGAAAATAAATTGCTCTTATTTACAGTCACCTTTTATTGCTGTGCCAAACTACTGTTTTGGTTTAGTCTTTTTCTTTTTCATAAATTTTTGCTGTGCTTTTGAGAGGTTCTGTCATGATTTGAAAGAGTCTTCTTTTTCAAAGTGGGAAATCCTGTTAGTTAGAATATCTCCAAAGAAAAAGAATTTGAAGTGCACATGAAAGGCACCTGCAATGTGGCTACTCTACAGCCTCATAGATCATGTCAGGTGAAGCCAGGCATTGTTTAAAGAGGTAAGGAACTGTGTCCCTGTGGGTGGCCCTCCATGGCCCCTGCCAGCCCAGAGAACTAGAAAGCTTCTTCACCAGTCTGTCTTTCTGTTTTTCTAATTGTTGTGTTTTTTCTTCTCAGTTTCCAGAGATAATTGTTTAGTAGAAACAGTAAGTATCATAGAATGGCCTGGGTTGAAAAGGGTCACAATGATCATCTAGTTTCAACCCCCGTGCTATGTGCAGGATCACCAACCACTAGACCAGGCTACCCAGAGCCACATCCAGCCTGGTCTTGAATGCCTCCAGGACGGGATCATCCACAACATCCTTGGGCAACCTGCTCCAGTGTCTCACCACACTCTGTGAGAAGAACTTCCTCCTAATATCTAACATAAACTTCCCATGTCTCAGATTAAAACCATTCCCACTTGTCCTATCACTATCTACCCTCAGGAGGTTCTTCCTCCTTTTATATGCTCCCTTCAAGTACTGGAAGGCCACAATGAAGTCTCCCCAGAACCTTTTCTTTTTGAAGCTGAACAAGCCCACTTCCCTCAAACTTTCTTCATACAAGAGATCAGAGAAATATCTTGTTTTTCCTTTCTTCTTCTGTCTAGCCACATTCTAATGCTCTCACTTTGAATACCAATGACATTTTAGCTACCCTCCTTTATGTATGATACAATATTGGGGTGGTTTTTTTTGGGGGGGGAAGAGGAGGAAGGAGGGGCATCAAACCAAACAGTGCTAGATATGTAAACTTCTGCAGTATTTATTGCAAGGCAATAGAAAACGTATCACCAGATCATTAAAACTCTGACCATTGTATCTCACGTACAAGATCTTTCTTAGTACATTAAGACCGTAAAGCAGTTTACAAGGTCTGGTAGAAACATTTTATTTTATTTAGCATCAATATTCATTTTTCCCCTATAAACCCTTCTGCCGTGCTACTAATGTTATTACTGTCAATACCAGCCCCCTTGATATTAAAGAGTAAGACTTGCTATTCAGGGACATAATGCAAACCTATTCAATTTGATGGCCACAAATGGAAACTGAGGGAATAGCATTACATATATCACACAGAGAAATAATTTTTCTATATGCACTCTCAAGTCCATGTTTTCCTCCAGTTACCAGCTGACTCAGGCACTTTAGTCCTGTACTCCAAAGTGACTTCAAGCACTCAACAGCAACCAAACGATAATCAGTGTGACTTACTTAAACATAATATCTTAAAGCAAGACCAACATCTGCATTGTTTACATATTCACTGAACGTTTCATTGGGTTTAGTGTTAAGCACTTACTTTTACATAGAGAAGCACAGACAAAAATCACTAACTCCTTTCTTTTTCCTTCCGTTTCTTTGAATGGTAAGACAAATGACAATTTTTATTTACTTAAAATGAGGAGGTCTTTATCTTTGTTTCACAAAAATCCCAAATAATTATGGAAAAACAGCTCGCTTTCTCCATCCTACCAAAGTTCCTTCCATTTTGTAATGGAATTTTGTCTAATTTCACCTCTTTGAAGGGATGAGTCTGTGTATTCATATAGCATGAGGAGTCATACTGTAGATAAGTCTACAATTACATTTTACTTAAACAATTTCACTTACTGAAAGCGTAGCCTTCCCTGCCTCGTGCATTTGGTATTGTCTTTGTTATAAACGGAAGCAGTTAAGTTAGAATTAATTTCATGAAGGATTTAGCAACAGGCAGTTGGACCCCTATCTGCCTTGAATGGTAAACACCAAATGGCCTAACACAAAGTGGCAAATTAAATTAATTATGCTCATGCGTATTGTCTGCATATAGGCTTTCTTTTTTCTTCTTAGAAGAAAATACCCTCAATGTGAAACAAAACCGTATGTCATAGCTAATTAAGTAATTGCTCTAAATTGCCATAACTAACAGATGCATGCCTAGGTGTATTCACATTGTAAATCTACAGAAGAGGGCATAAGAAATTAAGAAGTTTCAAATGGAAGAGAGTTCACTCAGATGAATTACTTTACCCTAAATATCATAATTGGCCTCTCTTACAAGAACTGATACTTTTAAATTCCAGAAATGATAAATGAAGGACTTCATTAATTAAGGACTTTACCCCTTTACCCTTGAAACAAATATCTCTTTGTATATATACTTCCCCCCCCCCACACACACACACACTCTCCTCCCTCCTTTTCTGCTCTCTTGTTTTTGGCTGTAGACTCACAAAGCAGTATCGTGATCCAGGATTCGTTTGAAGAGATTTCATCTGGAATGGAGTCAAGCAGGGCAGAGGCAGGGGAGCTTTTACAGATTATGACTTGTAAACTGGTTAATACTCTGAAGCACAAGGATCCAAATGTTGAATAGTTTTGGAAAAGACTACAGCCTATGTAGCCACATCCCATTCTGACAAGATATGCTGGGGGTCCAAGATGAAACCAGCTATCTCTACAGTCTAATATGAATTGAAATAAAATGTATATAGTTACTGACACTTAAATGTACTGTTTACAACAAAGTAAGATGGTAATAAAGAAGAAAACCTCATTCTCTGACACCTTGCATGTTTCTCTTGGCAGTAGAAGTCTGCACAAGGCTCTATGTAATGCTGAGAATTTCATCCAATATCTCTAAGGACTATAGAATGGTGGCCATGGTTTCATGGGATAAAAGCTTTTAATCTCTCTCTTTTTTTTTTTTTTTTTTTTTTTTTTTTTTTTTTTTTCTTTTTTGAGGTCATCAGACAGCAAACTGATTCACAAAACCTGGCTCAAGTCCTCAGCAGCTTCTGAGCAAATTTCACACCCTCGTGAAGAGCTAACTACGTAGATACGAGATGAATTCCACTTCTCATGCTTGAGGAGCCAGGACACAAGACAATGTCTGAATAAGCTTTGTATCTACATCAGAATTCTATTTACTTTTATTGTCAAATAAAACACAAACAATATTGTAATCATTTGGAAATAATTCCTGAATATGCAGGCTGTGCTGAAGTGAGATTCCCTGGGATGGATGGATGTATATTTTACCTGCTGCATACACTCATTTTAAATGGACTTGTGGCACAACTGATTGAGAACAGGTGGCATAACAACAAAAACTGCAAGTGATCATCTATAAATATATGAATTCTTTGTTTTCCATGATAGAGAGAAGTACAAGGCTACAGACTGCTTCAATCAATGTACTCGAGTAACTTGATTTTTTTTTCCTTTCTCCAGATTATATCTTACTTTAGCAGCACAAAGGTAAGGGATTAGATATATTTAGCATCCACATTCTTTGCAACATGTACTGAAAACTAGTTAAAAGTTAAAAAAAAAAAATAAAAAATTGGAGATTCTGCACAGTAGACTACTACCTACTTTTATCTTTCTCTAACCTAAATAAAGGAATTACATAAAATTGTGTTTCTTTCAGTTGTATTCATAATACAATTCTAAGATCAGAAAAAGTTGTTCTGTATAGATGGGCTAATTTCTGCATAACAAAGACCATAAATATTATTTGAGTTAGAAATAGAAAGACACCCATATTGAATCTAAGCTCAACACACCTTATTTTAGAAGACAATGAAAGATAAATATCCAAATTCATTAGTCTTCCTGTACTTGCATGGAAGATCCTCTGGACACATGAATCACAAGCACAAACTAAAGAGGTCTAACCAGACTAATTGTGTGGGATTTGTCTCACAAATGAGAGAGTTTATGATCAAATTTTAGCTCTCCCTAGCTAAATTAGTCATCTGGATTCCTTCTGAAGTTAATACAGAGAAACAGACAGGAGAAATCAATTCTGCACCCTGAAGATAGACATCCCAAAGGCTTAGGCACCTAAAAAGTAAGCGTGGTGAAGGCCACCTTAAGCAAGATATGAACCGCTGAGCCAAATGATCTGAAAGCCTCTATTTATCCCACTCTTGTGATAATAAGAAAAAGCTTAAGGGTTCCAATAGAAATATATATTTCTAGTCATAATTTTCAGTCAGTGGCTCATTTTACATCTTGTTCATTTGAGTAAATCTATCCTTATGATTAGATAAACATTAATTATAGGTACTAAAATCTGAGTATTTTGTCAAGTAATGTGTGTGCATAGAGTAGGAAACAGTTGCTTACATTTTCAGCTGTAACTCAAGACATTCCTGTGCTTTTCAGAGTCTTGTCAAAGTTTTCCAACATCTTTTTTTTTTTGGTTTGGGGGAAAATAGGCAGGGATAATGCAGAGAAAGTCTGTCCAGAGTTAACAATACCTCTTATACCATCCTTTTTTTTTTTCTTTTTTTTTTTTCAGCTATATTATCCCTTTTCATCATAACTTTGCTCTCACAAATGAAGTTTTCAAAACAGACTAAACTCAAGATCTTTTAAAACAAGATTCTACACATGTGGAAGAGAAATACCAGAACAACTTACAATATTACTGGAAGCCAGTATCCATATACATAAAGTCAGAATTTGTTGGAAAGCTAACCCAACTTTCAAGAGTAGCCATGCCTATCAATCCAGAGACAATACTTTCTTTATTTCAGTTTCTCCAACAGGTTCTGGTCATTAGCTACATTTTTCAAAGTTGAGAAACTGATTGCAACTTTTAAGAAGCAGGAACATTTCTCTTATGAATAGCAACCAGTGGAATAGAATGAAATTAGAGGAAAAGGATAACTATTTATTAAATCTCAGACATTGTATACAGAAAAAAACGATTCTCCTACTTCTATGTTGAGGATAATCAGTTCTAAATTGAAAACATTTATAAAAGTGCTTTAATTGTAGTCAGTTACATTGTAGTCAGTTAAATAAAACAACTATAAATTTAAGAGAGCTTTAAAAAAAATATTGTATTTATCAGCATGTTGTACTGCTCACTTACTGGAAAGGATAAACTTTTCTTTAAGGAAAATAAAGTACAAATACATAACAAGACAGTATTCATTTGAAGAAGTCCAAGCTTCCTGTATTCTGATTTAAATGAATTCACCCTGAATTCAGTCTTTCTAGTCCCCATGCTTGTGGTAGTAGAGTTTTCTGGCCCCCCTTTAGTTTCTCAGTGTCTTTGTGGTAATGGTTGTGCCTAAAAAGGGAATGCAATGTTCCAAGTGACTTCACACAGACATGCCTAGGGCCTGATCCAAGCCTATTGACAGCGGTTGGAGTCCTTCCATTTGCTTCAGTGGACTTTGAATCAGTTATTTTATAAGGATGTTACCTCCTGGCTTCCTGATCCAAAAGACATGCATAAAGAGGCCAAATTTGCTGCGCTCTTTTTTTTTTTTTTTTTTTTTGGTACTCTATTAAATGGCATCTAACTCTCTCTCACCCTAAATTACTATCTTATTCAAGTAACAGTTTTAGGCCTCTTCTTAACTTTAAGGCATTTATCATGAGTATAGTAAATTTTACCTTGTAATTTTGTTGTTGTTGTTGTTATTGAACATGATCTGATTACTTTCTATTCACAAATCTAATTCTTGTAGATTTCCTTTTCTATTACATCTCTGCTCCTCACAAGTAATGGCTGCTCCTGCCATTTCAACATCATTTATGAAAATTAATACCTCTGTTACTGTCTTTCTGAGATCATTAAGGAAGTTAAAGAATAAACCATAGTACAGATTCTTGTGGTAATGCGGGATTCTCTTTCCTTTTTACAGTGATGCTGTTTGTCAATGCCCTTCATAGACAGCCTTTCAAATGGTAATATAAAGTCATAACCATCTTTCAAATCAATCTTAATTTATAAAAATATGAAAGAAAATACAGCCTAACATTTAACCAGCATCCAACTGTAGTGCAGCCAGCTCTTTTAACTTTACTTGTATTCAGCAAGACTTTTCAACAAATTCTTATGAAATCTCTCAGCTTATTAAATAAGCGCATCTGTTATTCTGAAAAAAATTAAATGAAAAAAAAAAAAAAGAACATCAGCGAGTTTCAGAATTAAGTTAATAGTGTTTTGCTAGAATTTGCAAAGTTAGAATTAAGTTAATAGTGTTTATTTCATAGGACTCTTATTCATCCCTTACATGTCTATTGGCCCTGTTCTTCCTCCCAGTAGTATATGAAGTAAAGATTGTCAAAGATCAGAACATTTCTGAAAGTTAAAATCCTCTCTTCTCAGTTCTTGTAATGTGGTGTGTCTTTCTTTACTAGGAATTAAAACAAATCTGTTATTGGTACCACAAGTTCAACTTCAACTCCTTTGGAACTATTAAGGTGTCAGTTACCTTAGGCAGGCAAATTGCAGGTACTCAGTTGTGTGTTGTTTGCTTGCTTTTTAAGTACTCCCTTATTCAGTTCTTACCATCAGAAACTGCTTCTAAGAAATTATTTTTAAAATTTTTGGTACCACATCATAACAGCTCGAGGGATCACTTAAACTTCTTCCATCTTTTTCAATCAAACATCTAGCTCAGTCTTTCTTCTTCTTTTATTGTTCATAATTAAGCTGCATGACTGCCTTCTAACACTCATATTCTGTCTTTTCTTTAGTGGAAGTATAACTAGAACAGTTTGATCCTAGTTTAGGTATCACAGTCCTCTTATTAACCAGGGATCTTTAATTCTTATTCTGTGTCTTACCATTTCCTATGTTCCTTCCGCAGGTAAAGTTTTCATAAAATTGAAGAGCACTTTCCCTGAATTAAGCCTCTTCTTAGGCCTTTTCTTTGCTTTTGCTTTATGAAATCTTACTTTAGTGATAGTAGAACATCTTTTACACTGCCAGCTTTATATTCAGAAAAAGCTACTTTCATTTATCTTTGTTTCCAAATAAAATAACTTAATCTTCTTTAATTCAACACACAGAATTTCTAGTAGCATCATTAGGAAACCTACCTTTACTTGATGAGAAGACACCTGCTATATTAGCTGAAGGGATAATAGAAGTAAGCTTAAGAAGCCTTGTTGAATATCTTCCAGACAAAATATACTAACGTGAAAATGATTGTAGGTCTTAAAAAAAATAAAAAATAAAAAATAATAATTAAAAAAAAAAGTAAAATTCAAAGACAGCCTGTTTCTACCAGGTTCTTCATTGCATAAGCCCTGGAATCCCACTTGAACATCATGAAGTTCGATAAGACCAAGTACAAATTGCTGCACTTGGATCAGGTCAATCTCAAACATCTGTGTGGACCAGGTGATGGGCAGATTGAAAGCAGCTGTGTAGAGGAGCATTTGGGGGGGGGGGGGGGGGGACAGGATTCTGGTCTTGAGTTCTCCCCCAGGGCAGAGCTCAGACACCAGCCTCACCTCATGAGTCCCACACATGGCTGGGAGACAGGTGAAGGCAACAGTTCTATTAAAATTACAAAGCAGACTGAACAGTTTGTGAATACCCTACCAATTGGGAATGATGTTTGGCACTGGAAAAAGATAGTCACGAAATACAGTGGGGGAAATTACCAAATTGAGAAAAGTGAGCTTTCAAATGAGCAACAGGTATATTCTTGGGGAGACAGAGGAGAGTGTTGGTTATTTTTAATTATGGCTTATTTGACAAAGAGAATCAGCTCTCAAATCAGTGGGGAGACAGGCATTATTCCAGTAAGAACTGAATCAGCCAATAAATCACACATAAATCTGAAGTTTCTGTGCTCTGTTTTTAGTGGTTTTCTTCTGCATATCTGCTTCTCTTGGCTGGACCACTTCATAATGTAAATAAGGTCTAAGTCAGACCTATAGAGAAAAATAGCTGGTGATGAGGGGCCAGTATGCATACTAGACATTTCCTAACATTTACCTACCTGTAGAGTACGAAAAAGATTCTTTCAAACTAGATCTACTTTGTTCCTGTGCGTTAGAGCTGTTTATAGAGCTCCTATATATTAGAGCACCTCACTGTTGGAGCATATTTAAAGATGTTTTACCTCAGAGTAATCCAGGTTGCATTCAAACAGATCACCGTGCAACATGGGCCAGAACCTGGTAAATGGAGATCACTGAGAGCTGCAGTTCAAAAACATGCTTAAATTATGCAAAATATGAATGATTTTCAACAAAAATTGCATAACTTCTGTAAAAACACACTCTGCAAAGAGAGATGCAGCAGCTAATTGTTGAGAAGGAAGCATCCAAGGAAGAACATATAAACCTAAGGCACTAATCTCACCGGTTCATCACTGGAAAGATAAATGATGCTTTGTTAAGTGATGCAACCATGAAACCATGTCTCTGTAACGTTCCTCAATGCAGTAAGAGCACTTGTATGTCCAGATTTGATGTTCTTTCATTTGATTTTTGAAATCATTTTTTATGTAAATAAGTGCTCATCACAGGGCAGTAATTGTAGAAAATTATTTACTCTTTGTAAAAAACACAGATTTTACATTTCCTATGCTTGCACTCTCTTGCACCCCTCCTTTTTGTCTTTGTCATTTATTTCTATTTATTTTAATTATGGATTTTGTGTAAAATTTATTTATTAGAGATTCCATTTAGGTTTTACTCTATAGTATAATGAAATGCCTACTAGTCTGGCACTTTAATGAATTAGAAACTTGTTTAGGACAAGGAATGGTATGTCTCAATTTCTAAATTGCCCATCAAGTGTATTGTGTGAAATGTTTTGCTGGTGTTTTCATGAGAAAGAAGTACTGATTACTATAATAAAACTCTTGTGAATTTCAGTTCAGGGAGTCATACTGGGACTCAAAGGAAATGAACTCCAAGGGATATATCATATGTAAAGTCCTAGCATGTACATTAATTCTGATCAGTTGTAGCCTTTGCGCCTTTTCTCCACATTTTTTTCCAAGTCTCTCCCTTTCTTTACTTTACTATCTGATTTACATGAAAAATTCTGCTACATATGATACAGAGAAAACAAATACTTACCTTTGAATTCCAAGACAAACAGGCAAAGAACAATTTCTTCTTTTGTGATTTTTCAGAATTCCCCTGATATTCCATGATGACCAAGAGAGTCCTCACAACATTTCAGAAAGATGGGAAGTACCAGAATGGCTGAGCTAAGACTACGTGTCCACATAGAGCACTCGTCCAGCCACTTTTTGGGTGCTAATTGCCATCATACCAATCCCTAAGAATTTATATCAGGAAAGAATAAGTTGTACTGATTCTATTAGTCCTTTGCTACAAGGAGTGCAATATTCTTACCACAACCAAAAAAGGAATCAATAAACATGTATGTTTTAAATCATAGTCAGAGTTGACATTTTTTAGATGCAGTTCTTTTTCTCACAAACCTCTTTAACTGGCATCATTTTCTATGCTATGAAAAGGTAGTTCAACTCATACGAGTTAGTTTCACTTTAGCTTCTTGTTTAAAGCATTTGAAAACTGACTATTTTAAGTAACGCTAATGCAGGGAAACATTCTCAATAATCGTGGCTGGTGTATACACTGCTTCTACTGAAATTCCAAGAGAAATATAAAGAGCCTAGCACCTGAAGAATATTTGCATGATATGATTATTTTTCCATGTTTCCACATGGAGAAAAAGAAATGCACTATAGAACTATTTGTAAGAAAGAGTGAACAGACAGAAAGATGAATCTGAGGAGAGCTTGTGAGGGGCAGTGATAGCTGTTGGTATGCATTTCAGTAAGATAATACAACAGTTAGTTATTCTATTCCTATCCTTCCCTCAGACAACAAAGTAGTAACATTTTTCTCGTAAAAGGAGGGACCCCGCAACTAAGATTTTCAGGAAGCTTGGAAAGGAAATGAGCAGGGATTTGTTACACATACTTCTGGCAAGGTAAAAACCTCTTTAAGAGGAAGGTAATTACAGCAAAAATATTTTTTTATCCTTGTCAGTGTTTTACGGGCTGATTTGGCTTGGTTTGTGACTAATGGGGCAGAGGAACCACAGACCCACACTGGAGGAAAGGGGGAAGGGGAAAAGGGAAAAGGATAAGGAGATGGACCTAAAAGCACAACAGCGGCAATGATCTGAGGAGGAAAGCTAATTTACTAAGTAAGATAGTGGAATGCAAGATAACAAAATATGCTACAATATAATTGGAATTAAGGCTAATAAATCAAACAAAATGAGAGAGAGAGTGACTGAAGATCTCACTCTAATGCTGAAGGTTAGATGGCTAAGGAGCTCATAGGCTGCAGAGACCAGTAGAAAGGGAAAAAAGTGGATATATCATAATTTGTGAACAGTTTTTATCTTTCCCTCTGAATGGAAAACAGACACAGAACATTAAAACTATTCTGGGCTATGTATGTTCTTCTCTACTGAGAACCAGGTAACAGAAAATCAACAGTCCATGAAACTGGAGCATTAACTCTTTAACTCCCATAACATGATGTTATGATGTGGAATACTGATAACAAAAATCATAAAACCATTACAATCCTCTACATATGAAGGACTATTTTCATTTAATTTGATATGCTTTTGTTCTAGGAACCATCTTTGCTACAGTAAAATAAGCATGGGAGACTGTTACATATACATGAATAAATACTATGATGTTGGAGTTCAGTGCGCACATTGCTAACTGTTCATTTCAGTTTGTGGTCAGTTTATAACAGCCATATCTTGAGTGTGCATCTCAACAAATGCTGAGGTGTAGGAAAGCCAGTGTGCTTTCTACACCTCAAATAAGGACATTTTCTTTCTAGAGCTTTCCCATTACTTCTCAGAGCACAGCAAGGATGTCTCAAGCTGCATTAGGAGAGATTCAAATTGGATATTAGAAAAATTTCTTCTCCAAAAGAGTGGTCAGGCACTGGAACGGGCTGCCCAGGGAGGTGGTGGAGTCACTGTCCTGGAAGGTGTTCAAGCATTATTTAGATGCTGTGCAAGAGACAAGGTTCAGTGGGGAAATATTGATTGTGGGTGAACAGTTGGACTAGATGATCTTGGAGGTATTTTCCAACTTTGATGAGTCTGTGATTCTATTCTATGACTTTTCCATTTTCACAGTAAAGTAGTACTTTTGGTGGGTATTTTGGAGGCTGAAATCCTTTCTTGATCTACATAACAGAATTAGTAGCAAATGTACAATTTTACATGTCACTAAACGTCTGGTTTATTCTGTAAATGACTTGAATGTTTTCAGAGAAAAACTGGTGTTCAGACTGGATATTTCTGCAGCAGTCTCTCTCTCCTTTCTAGACCTGAATCAAAGACGTGGTATTAACTCCAATTCCCTCACGTTTGTGAAATATGTATTATTGCTGGAGTTCAATACTGTCCCTTCCTATGCTCTTAGTTCAGTTAGCTGAGTAACCACTCCTATGATACCCTCAAATCCAGTAAGTAACCAGTGTTATCAGATATTTTCTACCATGGTTTTCATGTTCTGTCTAGAAAAGAGTTCTCTTGCTTGAAACTGCCAAGAATTATGCTACTCCTTTCCATGAGTCTTGCTACCTTTTTTAACATATCAGCTAGAAAGTGGAAATACACATACCTATCACAGGCATCTTAGTTCTACAGAATTTATAAAGCTTCCCACCACATGAACTCAGAGTATTGTCCACGTGCAGTTCTAAGAGGCAGCTGTGCTGGAGTTGTTCTGATGTGGGATATTCTCACTAGTGATAATTGCAAAATAAATAATCTGGGAAATAGTGTCAAGATAGATCATAATCCAGTGTCTGCTCTTCATGACATGGATTTAAATGCAGGATGAAGTTCCTTAAGTCAGAAGACTTCCAATTTATGTGGTAACAAATCAGAATTTACAGTATGTCGAAATACCAAATATGATAAAGTTACTTTGAACAAATAATGTCAACTTTAGAAGAAATGCATCGTGACTCATTCCAGTAACATTTTCTCTGTGAAATTATCTGAGCAAAGGGCTAATCCTGTTCTCTACACAGAAAAAAGTCCCTTCAAGTCAGGGAGAGTTGTGCTGGTTCTAAAATTGCCTGATTGGTATCCAAATGTATTCAGTTTTACAGTTTGGAGTGTCTTATAATCTTTCCAGCAAAAATACAACACTTAATGGTCCCAGTCCAGTAAGGTTATCCACACATACTGATTCTTATTTACAGCCAGAGTGATTTACAAGAGAAGAGACTAAATCTGCCATTAAGATCGCTGACATAGTCTTGCTCAAAAGCAGGCCAACAAACATGAGCATAAAACTCTCTCCTTATTACTGAATATTGTTTATAGCTATAGCTGTTCTTTCAGTGCTCACTTCATACAGATTCAGTGCAACTGCTCATGTTTTCTTTCTCCAATGCCAATTTTTGAGCTTTATTTCCTCTTCTGTTAAAGAGGCCTAACTGTAGTGAAGTAAATATCATTCTTCTGGTAGTAGGGATAAAGAATTGACATACAAATTCTATGAGAAGGTTTTGCATTTTGGAGGTCATCAACATAATCAGATGATTAACTTCTGTTTGTTTCATCAAGTTGCAAGATTGGTAAATTTGTAGTGGCTTTTTGGGACACTGTGACAGCGTACAATTCTGTATGAGCTTGTGCTCTGAAGAGGAATTTGAAAGTAATCTAAAAATATTTTACATGGTATTTCCTAAATATTCTAAAAAGAGAGTTTTTGTTCTCTTAGCCTAGCAAAATAAGAAAGCAATTAAAGAAATAAATAACACAGAAAATACACAAAAAATCCACTTTAATGGAAGAAAAAAAAAACAACAAAAAAAAACAAAAAAAAAGAAAGCAAAAAAACACTTTTCACCAAAGAGTGTTTATCTCATGTGAATAAAATACGTAAGTCCCAGTCTTGGTAAAGATATAGTGAAAGAATAATCACAATGACAGTTAATACCTTCAAATAGCCTAGCCACACAACCTGAAAAATACTTTTCAAATAAAGTCTTCAAAAGACATAGGATAGATAATTTTATGTTACACTACTAATTTGAAGGTACTTTATGATATGTTGGGAAACAATTTTTTCCTCTGAAAGACTCACTAGTTCTAGTGGTGACAGGTATTCTTTCAAAAGAAAATATCCTATTTACAAGATTTTTGTGATAAGAGCACTTTCAAATATGGAAGACAGTTTAAATTAGTCTGCCTGAGGAGAATTCAGCCTTCATTTTTCGCTGTCTGCCAAACACTATTTCAACAATACTGCAAGGATTTTGGGAGGGAAATCTGTGTTAGTCTTGCCTCTTGAATTATTAAATATTCATAGGGACAAAGATTGTGAGTATAGCTCTGCACAAGTTAGACACTTATTGAATGGTATGAAGAGGTACCACAAAAAAATTGTTTAAATCCTCAGCTTTTTGAGTTTAGAATGCAATAAAAAAAGACATTTTTTTTCTTGTGTTTTAAAGCTGAACTTTCATTTTCTACTGAATTTAAAACAAAACCACCTTGACTATTTCAGTCAGCTCCAAGCATGTTTTCACTATAGCATCAATGTCACCTGATACCGAGTGATCGGCTTAGAAAGATGAACAACACCTGGCCTTATAATTTTAATGCACATTTTTTTCTGTTTTCATAGCCTTCACTGTAAAATAGGTGCCATACAAATGATTATAATAATTTAGTTTATTAGTTTGTTGTCAGAATGTTATATATCATATCAAAGGCATGAACCATTACTGTATTTTAGAATAAATCTTTTAAATTCCGCATCATATTATCATAATACGCTTTTACTTTCATAGGTGTGTGTTGTTGTTATAGATACTAACCAGATTCCTTGCGTTAAGTCTCTATTACTTGGGCAACATATTCCAGTCCCAACCTAATACATTCCACCCATTCTAGCAGCAATCCTTCAGGGTGCAGGCTGAACAGTTATATTGAGCTTTGTTGAATTAATTACTTTCTAGAAAGTAACCTGTAATTAAAAGATAATGTAACTTGTAACTTCTGATATTTGAAAAGCTACTCTTGCTCTTAAAAAACCCAAACCAGTTTGAGTACTACCTTTCTCTGAATAATTAAAAGTTAAATCAGAGAATTGTGGTAAGTTATACGATTAATTATTGGAAGAGCATCTGGATTTTGAAAGATTTAGCAAGAAAAGAAATGGCAGTAGGATCTTTATTAGGCTTGATACTTTTGCATAACTTCTTTTCTATTAAATTAATCTTTCCTATTTGTCACTCAACACTTTTTGAGGTAATTAACCTAGTTACCTAATCCTGGCTCTGGTCTATAACATGCATCCATAATGCTCAAGTCAATCTCTGTGGTATTCTTGTTTCTGATATGTCAAGGCAAAAGCGTGGGTTTTGTACTTGTTTTCTACAGCTCTGTTGAGTTTATAAAAGATGCTGAGTACAATGAGACAGACCATGCCTGCTCTTTAAAATGTGCTTTGCAGAAGTTTTAAGAGAAGAAGGACAAAAAAAATGTGCTAAGTACAGTATTTTGTACTTACTGCTGGAAGCATAGCCCATATCATAACAGTCAGTAGTGTCAAGATACATGTTGAGATTTGCTTAACATTCCATTGCTAAAATGAAGGATGATCTTGGTGTTTAAAAGAGTAGAGAGAAAGAGAGAGAGAGAACAGAAGAGGCAGGGCCACAATTAAATTTCTCTGCCTAAAGCTCTGTTTAATATTGTCCTTGATACATAGAAGTTCTGTGAAAGCTCTAAAAAACATTCTCATCATTAGATTTAATGACTTAGAGCACTCAAATTAGGCATTTCAGGGTTGGGAGCCTAAATTCAATCTATGTATTCTAATTTGAAATCTGGCATCTAAATTGGGCTTAATTAGAATTTTTGAAAATCAAATATTTTGTTTCATGATTCAGAAATTAGTGAGATCTACAAAACTTGGGACCTACATTCAGTTATTTCACACCTCCCTATTCTTTCTTGCTTTTAGGGTTTCAGTGAGTTGGGAGGGAACCAAGATTGCCTACAGAGGCATTGCAGCAGTATTTCTCTGTTCTCATCTTGCCTTTATAAGAATGGATCCATTGGTGCTATATTTTTCTCTTTGTGCTTTGAATGAAACGAGAGAGTATTTATGAGGAGATTGTAAGACACTGTGAAATCCTAAAACTTCTGAATAGATAAGGTAAAAAAACTGGGAAGTGTCAGCCTTGATACTGAATACCATAACTTAAGAGCTTTTAGCATGAATTGTAAGCACTCAGAGAAATAGTTGTTGACAGAAAGAAGTAGGGCCCAATTGTTAGAGGGCAAGGGTTAATAGAATCAAGCAAAAGTGGCACTTTTTAATATCTTTGATTAAACATGATAGAAATGTGCTGTGTCTTAGTAATAAAATATTTTTATATAATAACTGTCATCAGTATCTTGTTGATAAAGATTCATGTCCACAGAAAATAAAATAAATTTTCTAGCTCCTAGGAAAGTAGTGTTTTGAAGCAGTCCAGAAACTGGAACTATTCATGTTTTTGTCCCATTGAAGATGGTTTCTGATTCACTACAGAAGAATATGGCCTGATGTAAAGATAATCAGGCACAAAATAAAAATCTGTAAAGATCTCCATTCCTAAATTATCCTTTCAACTCATGGGCTGACCTGCTTTAGTTATTGAAAAGCTGCTCAGTGGTCTCACGGGAGCTACATCCTTCCCACATTACAGGATTCCTAACATCTCCTCCCAAACTGAAAAGGCAACTAGAACCTGTTTACTTTATAAGGCAGGCAAAATTTTCCATCATTTAAAGTTTTGGCTTAAAACTCTTATTCCAACTGCAAAATTCTGCATTAGCAATGGGAATAAGCATGAGGCATTAATCTGCTTAGATTTCAATAATTCATCCTCTGAGGCACCCAATGGATAGCAAGTTTAGCCAAGTAGCTTGAAGGAATGTTTAAATAGAACTGTTCCACGTGTTAAACAAACACTGATGACTGACAGTAAAACATAAATTAAAATCATAAGAAAAATAACCACAGAATCCATTGCTATGATAGAGAGCTTTGCAAAGGTACGTGAAACCCTATTTGAAGCTAAACAATGTAGCTCTACTGTCAGAATTCCTTCACTTTTCTTAGCCTTACATCCTACCGACCTTACTGCATTTGAAAAAATTTTGTGTAGTTTTGAAGCATTTGGCCATAACTTGAGCTTCTCAGTACAGGCGTGTTTATCAAATGACATCTGGATTGTTAACTACTCTGTCAAGAAGGCAGTGTTCAAAACTTTAACTAATAGTTACATTTTTTGTGGTAACTGAGTTTTATTCCATATTCCCAGTCAATTGCTCTGCACATATTTCCAAATTATCTCTATGTAGAATTTTTCTTTTCTTCCTCCTTCTTAATCTTGGCAAATTACAACAAACATGATTTTTAAGTCATTGTAGAAAAGCAAAATACACACACAAAAAAACCACAGTAACTCCTTCACACTTGCCTTATAATAACCCTTTCATTTATCTATGATCCTAATCCTTTATGAAAAGTGAGAGGTGATGAGTTTCATGGTTTATTTTAAAAAGTACATTATTTTGAATGGGTAATACTACATCTTATCAATTTACAATAACCTGTCTTCACTGATAGCTCAAAAATGTATTTTTTATTTCAAATTCAGAAATACGACATCTAGAGCCAGAATAGCTTTTGGATGTGTTTTGCCTGCTTCTGTAGCAAGTAATTAAAAATCAACTAAAATACTGCTATAAAGTACTGTGATACTATGGAAGAGAAGGAAAGGAAGGGAAGGGAAGGGAAGGGAGGGAACGGGAGAAAAAGAAAAGAAAAGAAAAGAAAAAGAAAAGAAAAGAAAAGAAAAGAAAAGAAAAGAAAAGAAAGAAAAGAAAAGAAAAGAAAAGAAAGAAAAGAAAAGAAAAGAAAAGAAAAGAAAAGAAAAGAAAAGAAAAGAAAAGAAAAAGAAAAGAAAAGAAAAGAAAAGAAAAGAAAAGAAAAGAAAAGAAAAGAAAAGAAAAGAAAAGAAAAGAAAAGAAAGAGAACAAAAGAAAAGAGAAGAAAAGAAAAGAGAAGAAAAGAAAAGAAAAGAGAAGAAAAGAAAAGAGAAGAAAAGAGAAGAAAAGAGAAGAAAAGAATAGAAGAAAGAAAAGAAAAGAGAAGAAAAGAAAAGAGAAGAGAAAAGAAAAGAGAAGAAAAGAGAAGAGAAGAGAAAAGAAAAGAGAAGAAAAGGAAAGAGAAGAAAAGGGAAGGGAAAGGGAAGGGAAGGGAAGGAAGGGAAGGGAAGGGAGGAAGGGAAGGGAAGGGAAGGGAAGGGAAGGGAAGGGAAGGGAAGGGAAGGGAAGGGAAGGGAAGGGAAGGGAAGGGAAGGGAAGGGAAGGGAAGGAAGGGAAGGGAAGGGAAGGGAAAGGGAAGGGAAGGGAAGAGGGAAGGGAAGGAAGGGAAGGGAGGGAAGGGAAGGGAAGGGAAAGGGAAGGGAAGGAAGGGAAGGGAAGGAAGGGAAGGGAAGGGAAGGGAAGGGAAGGAGGGAAGGGAAGGGAAGGGAAGGAAGGGAAGGGAAGGGAAGGGAAGGAAGGGAAGGGAAGGGAAGGGAAGGGAAGGGAAGGGAAGGGAAGGGAAGGGAAGGGAAGGAAGGGAAGGGAAGGAAGGGAAGGAAGGAAGGGAAGGGAAGGGAAGGGAAGGGAAGGGAAGGGAAGAGAAGAGAAGAGAAGAGAAGAGAAGAGAAGAGAAGAGAGAGAAAGAAAAGAAAAGAAAAGAAAAGAAAAGAAAAGAAAAGAAAAGAAAAGAAAAGAAAAGAAAAGAAAAGAAAAGAAAAGAAAAAGAAAAAGAAGAAAAGAAAAGAAAAGAAAAGAAAAGAAAAGAAAAGAAAAGAAAAGAAAAGAAAAGAAAAAAAAGAAAAGAAAAGAAAAGAAAAGAAAAGAAAAGAAAAGAAAAGGAGTAATGGTGTTTAACTCTGGGTGGAAGACTAGCAGAGACAAGCTGAGGAAAACACTCCCATTTTTCTTTGTAGTGCCTCTTTGCTATAGAAAACTCTTACCACTTCTTTTGCAATCTTGAGAGAGGTCAGAAAAGAAGAACAAATCTGACCCCTAGAAAATAATCTCTTTCATCTTCCTTGCTCTGCTAAGGATACACTTCTTGTCTTGCAAATGGAGCCGTTTGACAATCATTGCTCTCAGTGTCTGGTTAAGCTTCATCTTTGGTGCTAACAACTAGTGCACTTTTGACCTCTCTCTGCTGCGGTAGACATACAGTGCCAAAAAGGTCAAGGAACAACTTTTCCACAGAGATTATAGTCTAACAAACGTTTTTCCTCTGGGCAGCCCCAGAACTTGGATATTGGCCCTATTGGACTTGATTTTATGAAAATTTAAGGTTGCTCCAGTGAGAGCAAAGACAGCTATTCTTCTATTATTGCTAAGGAGCATCCATAGTGGTTCCTTTTCTGAGACACACTTTTCCTTACACTTTCTCCAGTGTGTTTACTTTCAGCTTTTTGTATCTTTAAGAGGGAGAGGGTGAGAATTTTTCATTTTTTGAAAAAGTATGGGCTACTTAGCTGTGGTGAGAGCAAGGGGGTTTGAAGAAGGAAAACTAAGTGCATGGTTTTGGAATCACTGAATTATTCAGCTGCCCAGAGTTCATACACAAGCACTAGAAATATACAAAAAGTTTTACATATATTAAAGCATTAAAGCTTTTGGTTGTACACTAATAAAAACTTTCCTTTCATCATTGTGTTACATAAATACTCTTAACTCAGAAATTGCCAAAGAAACTAACAGTGCAATACCTTCTCCATTTTCCTGTCTTAAAAAATATTAAAAATTTAGCCTCAAAAAAGTGGCCAAATATTCAAATATGGGCACCATTCCATCATCTAATCTATGGGATTTACCTGAGTGGTGTATTTAAAGGCCTTTTCCTGTCAGTGCTTTGTTTTTTCATGATCATGCTATAGGGCACATAGGAGGCTGTGAACATGCTATATCTGTCATAAATCAGTGCTAAAGGGCAATTTGTCCTGAGCCATGACCCTATGCACTTAGCAATTGCAATTTGGAAGTTCTGCAAGATCTTATATTGGTGGCAATATTTGCAAATTTTCATGCAATTAAAAAAAATATAAAAATTAGAATGTTAACTGAAGTTAATTGATTATTTGTCAGAAATTCATATACAAGCATTTGTATATTCTTTTAAATGTGTATTTTATTGTATAACTCAATACTCAGATTCTAAGAAACTAAGAACAATGAAAAATAAAGATCGATCATGAAGTAAGTTCAAAACCTTCAACTTGGAACTCAACCTTGAAGAAGATTTCTTTATCCAGATTTAAATGATGAAAAAAACAGTCTGGTACATACTATGTAGCACCACAGCAAGCTTATCGCATTCAAAATGCCATACTGTTACTTAATCAAAAGCATTGATATAAGATGAAGCATAGCCTGGATGAAACTGCTAGAGTTCAAAGAAATGGCTATATATTTTATAAGCACACAGTATGCAAAGTAGCGTAAGAATTTAGGGTAAGGAGAGGTGCTGCAAATTTTTTGTTTGTCACACTTCAGACAGGTGCTGCCATCTGACTCTATAAGCAGATTCATCTACACATTAACAGCATTTTAAGAGCCCAGAGTAGTTGCTTCTAGTTGCCAACTACATCATGGAAAATCATTGTGCATAAGGACTGGCTATTTCTGCAGCCACAGTGGAATTTTTTCCATTGTCACATCATTGCCTTCTAGGTGACTGTTTCTCACTTTCATCCAGCTCCCCACACTTGTATCTTGTATTACCACTTCTTTGTGCCCTGTGAATACAAGGCCTCACTACCCAACTTGCAGCTTCGAACACAGCAAGGGAAGAAATATTCAGGGGTCTTTTCCCTTTTTCAATCCTAATCCCTTATGTGTTGCAAATACAATTCCTTAATAAGAGAAACAGAAAACTAGAGTCTGTAGACTGTTTTGTGGTGCAGACATCACTAGTAAATTAAACAGCTTCATTTTCAGAACCAGTAAGGATCCTTACGCTATGTGCCTTATGAGGCACCATGGCCTCCACTTGCTAAGATTATCACATCAAAAGGATTTTGGACCTGTTTTTAAATGTGGATAGGAATAAATGGAAGAATGTCATAATGTGATTTTCCTTCTTTTAAATTTAGCTGAAAAGAAGTGTCCCATGGGTCTGTTTGCAAATAGGAGTATGGAGAAGAAATGTTGGTGGGCTTCTGTTTACTTTCTTCTTTTCATAACAAACAGGTACTCCTCCAAAATTTATCCCATAGTCACCTTTTCTGCAAGGCACAACAATAACACAAACGTAACATTAAAAAAATAATAATAATAATTTTGGAAAAGGAATTTTCAGTGAGATGCTGTTTTGAACATTTTGTTATGAAGTCTCATTGGTAAGGACACAGAAGATGAGGACATTTTTTATTGATGCTATTGCATCAGTCAGAAGGTAATATTGTAAAGGTGATATACTTACCAGTTAACCAAATCTTAGATGCAAATATACAACCATAGCATTTACAACAATTTCATTAGTAGTCTACACCTACCTTCAGAAATGTTTTTCTTCTCTGTGCAGATATCTCAACAAATTCTCTCTTCGCCATGGCTCGTCTCCATTACTTACCTAATTATACTTTCCTATTACCTGATGTGTCATTTCTTTCCTTCCCATTAGGAGTTGTCAGCAGCTGTTTGCCACAGTCTGCATAGTTTATTCCACATTTTTAAGCCCTTTGTTTTCCAGCTCAACACACATATCCAGTGCTGAAAGTCAAGATTTAAGCTTTTCCACAGGGGCTCATTTTTCTGCAGCACCAGATCTATATTTGTTATTGATACTAAATAACTACTACTCTAATACTTCTAAAAATGTCATATCAAACCTTCTTTTTAGAAGGCTGGATGAGATCCCAGAGATTCAGCTGCAAATCTGTTTTGAAGAAATCTCAGCCCTCTCACCAGTTGCAGTAGGTGAGACGAAGAAAGCCTAGTACATTGCTCTGGTAGTGGCAGGAGTGACTGGAAGGATGTTCCTGAAAATGCTTATTTCTTAGCCTTCCACAAATCTCATGAGTACATGATAAAATGCCAGGGGTAGATTTCTAAGATTAATAAGGACTTTCTTCATATCACCTTTTCAATTTGACTAAACCTAAGAAATCTGTGCAGAGGTATTTCATTAGTAAGTATACAATAGTGATAAAGATCAAGGAAGATAAATAGTGTTGATTGCCATTGAAATCTCACAAGAAAAACATTTTAATGTGTATTTTGCTCTAAAAGAACAATCTGAATCTTCAGATGAGGATATGTAAGTTTATCTTGCAATTGACATTACAGATTTTTCTAAGGAAATGTTAAAATTAAGAGTTCCAGTTGTACACAAAATGCAATTCCCTGCTTACTTGTCTTAAAGACTCATAAAGTAAAAGTTCTAGTGTAACATTTTCTTGAATCAAAAAAAAAAAAAAAAGGTATATGATTGCATAAAACTTTTGAAGTGCAATAGAAGTCTAAGAGAAATATAACTATTACTGTCGGTTTACCACCTTAAACACGATGTTGTAACTGTCATTATATCAGATGAGTTTGAAAACAGATTTTGCATTGCACATTTTATTTGACAAGGTGATTCATTGTTTAGAGCAGTTTAAGATGTCAGTCCTCATGGAAAGAATTGAGCTGTGCTGTTGTGCTTATGAGCATTCCTCCATCAAAGTGTACGATTAAAGTAGGGTTATTCTTCTGAAATACTGTCATTCAAGTGGCCTGAATTATGAGCATTTTCATGATTGAAATATAGTTTATCACAGTTAACTCCTAGGTAGCCATCTATGTTACATATGGAATATAGAAAGCTGGTTACAGTTACCCAAACAAATGTATTTAAATTACTTACGCCACAGCACAATAGTTTGTCAAGTAAATGAAATATTTCTGTCCTGAAAGATCAAATTTTCATTCTCGGAGAAAGAATGAAGAGGAAGGAAAAGAAATGCAGGCATTTTCTATGGTTTTTTATGTACCTTATGTCTGTCAGTGGTCCATTTCTAATTGCCTAGGAGAAAATCAGAAATCTTCTATTGCTTTGGTCATTATTATGTAGGTTTTGGGAAAATCTGCCTGTTCTTTCAGCCCACAACAGCTTCCATTATGGAGAATGAAATTTGCTTTCCACTGTCATTACTTTGAACTAACCTACTATCTTAGCACAGCTGCCTATTCTATATTTAGGCTTCTTTACAATCTCACTAAGCTGTTTGAATCATTAATTTCCTGTAGAAATGAAATTCCACAGATAATTATATATCATGTAAAGGAGTACAGTATCATCTTCCATTATGTCTAAATTCACTACCAATCTATTACTGTGAGTGACTTGGTCTTATGTGGCTGGGTGGAGAAGAAAGATTTGTCTTAACCAAACCATTCATTATTTCAAATACTATCATGTCGTGATACAAAATTCTACCATACAGTCATAGATACACAGTGTAGACACAACTCCATTTTCCTTTTTACTATCCCTCTATCCTTCCCACTCTCTCCCCTCTTCCTTTTACTCTTTCTTCTCTTTCTGCTTCTCCCTCTTTTCTTTTCTCTCTCTTCCCTTCTCCATTTTCTCTCATACCTTTCTTCTACACTTGTCTAGTACAGTGACTTTTCGATTTCTGGATGTTGCTTCACATATGAGAAGTTTATATGCAGGATATATGGCTAAGGACTAAGCTGGTGAAATACCTGCTCCATTTGTCTACCCCTTTTACTGTGAGTGTAAGAGTGACAAGTAGCATGGAGACGTGCACACAGACTGCAGTTCGATTTTGCTTGCAATTCAGGATAATTATTAACATGTCCCTCCCCTCCAAAGGACTCAAACATTGATACCCCTCCCCCTCCGAGAAGAAACCTCCTCTTCAACACCCTATGTTTAAAGCAATCAAATGTTAATTAACTGACAATGGTACATCTGATTGATATGCTTAGCATACTGAACAGCAGATTTAGAAAAAATGTGTATTCATGAACAGCATCACTTTACAGTTTGCAATAACAAGTCTAGCAATAGAGATAAATTGATTTCAATACAGCGTATGCTCCTATCATTCTACAAATGTTTTAAACAGAGCTAATTCCCATCAACCTTCTTTGCAGCTCTGCATCCTCTTCTGTCTGTCTTCTTTTCCAGCCATCAGCCAGCGTATCTGCAGACTAGAATCCTCCCTCCAGCCTTGCTGGCAGCTGCAGCCATTACATATCTGCCAGCCACATTCTCTTCACTCCAACCCTCTATTTTATTGCCTTCTACTTACCTGCCCTTAAAATGGTGCCTGTAAATTATCTGTAACTTTCTGAATCCTTCTGCAACAAATGTAAGTTGCAAATGCTTTCCTTAGTTGGTGAATTGTGTGAGAAGAAAAGATATGAGAGAACTGTTTGGCTCAGAGGACCAGTTCCAAACTCAGTGTCACCAAAGACTGTTTGTCAATATGGTGATAGCTGCTATATATGTATATAATAGTGTAAGAGATACATGAACATGTAAAATAAACACTAACAGGCCTGGGAAACATTTATGATCTCATTTATGGCAAAACCCCTTTATAGGGGACAGTCTTTTTAGTGAAGCAAATCTTTTTTCAGCAATCAAATGGAGCCCTGGAATTTCCTTTGTTTCTTGCCAGTTTTAACCATTGAAAAGGCGTTTTCATAATCTTTTTGCATTATGAAAATCCTTATTTGAGTAATGTAAACCAAACACTGTAGAAAGATATAGCTCTGGTCAGGATAAATAATGATCAGCTAATAAAAAAAAACAGTAATACCACAAAGATTAGAATTCTGGGTTAAACTACTGGCCAGGACCACTAGATTTACAGAAATATTGTGTTTTTTTGTTTTGTTTTGTTTTCTTTTGTATTCTGCCAATGTATATAACTTCAAATCTAGTTGTTACAACTTAATTTTCCATCTTGTCAGAGAAATATGCTTCTCAGACCAAATTTGATCCCATTCTTTATAAAGATGCAAGAAAACACACGCCCTCTAAAGATAATTCTAGTCCGGACCTAAGAGAGGAAGTTTCAGTATGTATCCTCTATGAGAAATAACCAAACCACCTCACCTGAGGGCATGCTTTTTCTAGCAGCATATATCTTTCCCTGAAGAAATGCATAGATGTGGGATAGATGGTTGACATTCAGTATCAGTATTTCCAGAGTCTGATATTTATCATGCTGTAAACGAAGTGTATCATGTACAGCTTTTGTTTTTCCACTATTGCTTGAAACCTTGTTAAATACATTTCTCTTTCCTATCACTCTCATGATATTCCTTTGGCAAATGCTACAACTGAATCCTTGCTGCATTTAAAACATCCTCATAGTAATTACAAGGAAGAGAAAAATCTTTTCAAAATATTATTTTAATTTCCATTCACAATCCTAGAATGTCACAGAGACATGAGATCAATACAAGACAAAGTCATTTCCTTCTCTGTTTTTTCCTGTGCCATAACATTTTAAGTACAATGAAATTCTGTACCTGTTGTATTTGTAATTAGTTTATCAATAACTACATTATCACAGTAATAGTTATGCATTGGAATTACTGACCTACAAAATTCTAACTCCACTATTAGCTTACTTCTCCACACCCCAGAAATAAAGCAATACTACTTGCTGTTGATTGGAAAATACATTTTTAAAGCACTGAACCACTTAGAATTCATATAGCGCTCAATCCTAAATGATGCAAAGTTCATTTATGATCTAGCATTTAAAAACCTGTCTAAAATCAGAGGTGAGAATGCATTTACTGAGCAAACAGTAGTCACATGAAAAATGTAAGCAACTTGGATTGATAAAATAGGTATAAAAGACTGTGAGTCTAGAAAGTTAGAAGCACAGAACTGAAAGCAATAGATCAGATGTCATTTGCTGGCCAAAATCCCTTTCCAATTGATGCTATCATTAGGAATAAGTTTGTAGAAAGTTGCCAGTGAAGGAGATTGATTGGGTAAGAACTTGACATTCCAGTTAATCTTCTTGACTCAAGCTTGTGTATAGTCTGTCCTAAACATTAATAAACCATTTATTCTGCTTTGCAGCACAGAAACCTTTGCAACATTGTTCTTGATGTCTTCAATAAAATAAAATGATAATAATTAAAAAACCACTTCTATTGAGTACATTTTTGTCAAAAGATGTTCTACTTAACACAGGATAATTATAATGAAATTCTAAAATACAAGGCACGGGAACTGGAATTATGGTATCCCTTCACTATTCTGAAGGAGGACAGATGAGAGCTAACGTCATCTAACTGACAAGGACTGATCATCTGATCATCTGACCTTACTGTGAAACAAACTTACACAATTTTGCTGGTGCGCATGTGTTTGTATGTTTGTGTATACACAAGTACATAATGAAAAACACAAACAACCCTAAAGCTTTAGAGGTGCCACCTCTACAACATACAGAGGCACTGTTTCATAGAAAGGCTGTTTGGAAAAAGGCAAACCATTAAGTTGGAAGGAGATTGGCTATGTGGTTCACAAGGCTAGCCAAACATAAAACTACAGTGACTACAAAACAGCTTCTAAATCATAGTGTCAAGCAATGGTTTTACCTCTAGCATTCCCTTTGTTTGGAACTGCAGATCTCTGGCTCTCTGCAGAAGGAATGTGAAGCAAACTGGAGATCCATGCATCAGGGCTGTTTCTGTCAAATGTTCTCCTCACACACTGCAGATGTTGTTCAAGCATAAGTCAAGGAGTGTGTGGAATAAAAAGCAGCCTGTGGAGCTCTGGAAGGAGATAAATGCTGCAGAAAGCTTGTAGCATGCTTCTACAGCACAAGAGAACTTCACCAGAAGGTAACAGGATCTATACAAGAACTTATTTATGGGCTGATCTTAGAGCTTATACTGGTAAACCTACATTAATTTTACACTGTATCAGTAGTTTTCTTAAGGCCATTAACACCAGAACTTTTTGAAAATTCGATGCATAATTTGGTCATAAGCATATGACTTAAGACAAAAAAAAATCCTGTAGAGTTATTTGTCAGAGATTTCTTTTCATTTAGAAATCAATTTTTGTTAACATCAGAACCCAATATATCCTGAGAAGAAGAGTAAGATTAAGGAGAGGGAAAAAAAGGTAAAACACATAACCATGCCAGAAAAAGAATATTTGATAATGATGGCTCTTGAGTCAGGGTGAATGAAGACTTTACCTAACGAGACCAAATAATTCAGACCTGGGAATATTAGTTAAATTAAAATGTTCAGAAGTTGTCAGCAAGGAATCACAGAAATTTGAGCTGTAGTCATATAATATTCCAGGTATTGTATGCTGAATATGTGGCTTATTGATATGACAAGTACCACTATTTTTCCCTAGGAAAAAAAGGGAATTCGTGGCAAATGATCTAATAGAAAGACACAAGTAATTGACAGATTTCTACATAGTCTTTTGGGTGAAGCGACAGATCTGAAAAGACTAGACATATTAGTTTTTCTGTCATCATAGTGTAAGGCCTCACTATAGACTAAGTTTAAAAAACAAACAGCACAAACCAGAAAATGCTAGGGAGAAAAATGAATGATTCCAAACTTAATTCCCACGTCAAGACTGTTTTACAAATAATTTTTGAAATAAATCTTTGATTAAAATAATTGACACAATAAATATTTTACTAAACTTAGAAGTTATATTCTTAATTACTTTCTATATAATTTAAAAAATAGTTAAAATATATTACTGTGGTCATTAGCTATACAGCTATGTAATTTAGGTAATTGTAAGTCTAACCTAACAGATTTAAACATGTTACAAGACATGCTAGAGCAGAAAACTTTTCAAGAGTTCTGTTAAAAATTGCTTCTTATTAATGCTCTTCTGTAAGCTGGGAGTTGTTTCTGCTGCCATACCAACATCAAGGCTATATAGCAGAAATTTAAACTGACAGATAGACGACTTGTCTCTTGCAGTTATAGGAAGCTATTAATAATTTGAAAAATATCAGATTTTCTTCACTCACCTGTAACTTCAGTGTTATATGAACATATTAGCTGGTTGGTATAGTGCCTTTAAGCTACAGCTTGTCAAACATTTTTTTAAAAAGAAAAAGAATACTAAAGCTTTTTGTAAAAAAAAAAAAAAAAAAAAGCAAAACAAAAGAAAAACAAAAACAACTAAAAACCCACAATAACAACAAAAAACTTATATACATGGAAAAAATGGCAAAAGATGATTTTAGGAGATGAAAGCAATGTTTGCAGAGGTAGATCTGGCTTGATTTAGTCAGCCAGCACATGAGAAAAACCTTTAAATTGTACAGCCTAAGTCATTGAAAGAGCAAACTGTATAAGTGTCCATATGAATATCTATAACGCTTATTCAATATAATTATGCAAATGAAAGAAAGTTTAAGAACATTCTATAACCCAATATTCCAATGATAAAAAAAAAAAAGATAAAGGAAAATGTCTGATATCAAAGTGTGCTTGACCACTTTTAATGGCTGTTGGCAGTACGTTAGCTTAATGCATTGATTGCTTGTCTCTCCTTGTTTGACTTGGGAGGCCTGCCAAATCTTTAAGAAAAGGATCTTTCCTTCTGAGCCAGGTAACACAAATCTTCACCAGCTATGGAACTGCTTCTCTCTATGAAATCTTTTCAAACAAAAAGGAATTTCTCTGTATTTTGATGCAGCATTCTGTTCTTAGAACGCAGGTAAAACACATCACCAGTTCTGCTTTTTTATTTCCCCAATAAACTATGTTTATTATGCCAATTCTAATTACCATGCAATCTAATGGTTTTAAGGCTTATATTTTCCACATCACTGGACATCACAAACACAAAAGCATTTTATACTGTCATTATACATCAATGTTTGCACTTGGTCATACATATATACAGAAATTATTCACACAACTTAACCTTGCTATTTCCTCCTTCCAAATCAACATAATTTTACTGTGAAAGCAGCTTTTTAATAAATGGTATAAGAAATACAGCAAGGCACACATTTTTTAAAAACTTTTTTTTTTTACTCATTACCACCTCAAGAAGCATAAAAAATCAAAATGTTGTACTTAATTCAGTAGAATGTCAACAGTTCCTAATATACAACACCATGTAGTTGTTTCTTGAAGTGTTGCATAGATTAAATTTTAAAATTAAATAAATAAAATGACATTTATTTATTTTAATTGTTTATTTTTTAGATGCATTGAATCAGGAGGATAAATGATTTCCTTTTGCTGCAATCCAACAGAATTGTCAAATCAAAATAGCTTCAATAAGTTTATGCATTATACACATAAATATTAAATTTGATACACAAAATAGAGGAGTACTGGCAGGTACAGTACTGAAAAGATGAATCAGATTGATCGTAAATCCTGTGGAACTTCAAAACTTTAAAGAACAGAAACAGTGATAAGTAGTACAGGAGCATTCAATTTAGGAAGGGAGGTCATTAGAGGTAGCTTGGGAGAGGAATCCTTGCGAAAGCAACGGCTTTGCTACCACACAAAATGATCACTGAAATAGGACTAGCATATGCAATCTGATCACAAAGCCAACATGGACAAATCACATTTGAAAAAAAAATTTATCTTGGGAGTCAATGTAATGAAAGGCAGTGATACAATGGAATTGGAGGTCATCCCAGGGTTTACAGGATGAACCTGCACCTGAATTGCAGCCAAGTTTCTAAAAGGAAACAAAAAAGTAATAGTAGGTTACAGAAAATGCAGTTTTATTTGCAAAACATAGCTCTTCCAGAACAACCATAGAGAACCATTAAATGACCACATGCCAGAGCCTTTAATGCAGAAGAATACAGTTGGCAAACAATGACTTTTAACAGCCTGAGGTACAAGGTAGTGTAAAAATTGTTTTGATGTAGAAAACTCATTGATTTCTATAAAGACTAAAGAAACGGGAAATGTCATGAAATTTGACCTTTCTGTGGATCCAGTCTTCATCCTTACCTGCAAACTTACCTTCAGTGCACTCATAGGTGCACCAATCAATGAAAACATAGGAATTTTTTAAAGCCAAACACCAAAAAGATGCACCTGTCACTTACTTTAATACTTTTGTATCATACACTATAAGATTTCAATGGAGAAAAAGATTGTCACAAAAGGAGTCCATGAACAGAACTCTCATTGTCATCACTGAATTTTTGAATTGTAAATAGCTACTTAGACACTTCTAGTACAAGCAATGAGTTAAATTTTCATATTATAGAATTATCCTGCTTGGAGTTTAGGGTTAAACTATTCATCAAAGAGCACAGACTTATGATGAGGATTATGAAAAAATAACTGTCAGAATACAGCTCAAAGCTTAGTGCAAAGTACATCTTGTAGGCATTTCCTAGGAGGCACACTAGACATGCATTATGTGCCTTCTGAACTAAGCAGAAGTATCTGCATCTATCCAGTTACCTTCTCCTTTGATCTTATTTGCTGTAACTCAGTCCCCCTCTATCTGTAGAAGGAATATACTTACACAAAAGAGTGAAAAGCTCAATAGTTTGTTTAGAAATTAGGGAAGAATTGATGTGAGTAAAGGGAAAGATTTTATCAAAATGTTCCTACAACTTTGGCAGGAGTTTCATGTATCTACAGTAAGAAAAGTCTCACTGATGAATTATGTCAGGTTTTTTTAAAAAAATGTAATCACGCAAATAGTATAAGATTATCTGTTTATTCCATTTCATTTTTTTTAAAGAAGTCAGATATTGTGAGGAAATAAAAAGTCAGACCATTTTAAATTCTATAAAGAAACATTCTTCTATCCACTCCCCTACAAAAATTAAATAAAGATAAATTTAGATTACTTTTGTAGTTCCATTTTCAAAAAGTAAATTATTGCATACTAGCTATTGTGTAAATTTCTATATTATTTCTCTCCTGCAATGACTAATTCACTAACAATACTTTGCATTTCTCTACCATATTTTATCTGTGGATCTCAAAACATTTTCAGCAAATGAATTATGTTACGCAGGTTCCACCAATTATTATTCTCATTATTTTGTGGCTAAAGAAACTGAGGCAGGGAAGGAAAAGCCATACAAAAGCATCTATTTCTGAGCAGAAAATAACAGTCAGGCCTTCAGGGACCAGTCCTGATCACCAACCATAGAACCTGCCCTCTCTCTAAGATTTCTTTCTGGGTATAGCAAGTTGCAGGATATTCTGGCTAACTTTCTGGCTCTGTTAGATAAAAACCCAGATAAAACATTTTTTTCTAAATTAAGTTAAAACTTCTGTTTAAACTATGGATTCTGTAGAAAAGGAAAGAAATAACTTTTCTGACTTACTTTAAGCACTAACAAATAACACGCAAAAGTATACTGTATTTTCTAGAAAAGACATCAGGCACATCACATAAACTCCTAAATGTAATGATTTTTATGCATACTGAATATATGACTAAGAATTCCCAACCCTTTTGTGAGTCATGGGTCACGCTGACAGCAGAACACTGTAGGATCTCTCATGTACAGAAGGACAGTTCTTACAAGCCATCCTCTATGCATAGTTTTATGAGTATCTCTGTTACAGAATTCTAATGTTGGCTAATATGGAAGATGAGTTGGTGCTGATAGACATTTCTGAGTCTGCTTTTAGAATTTGTACTATTTTAACATGATGAGCATTTTTTGTAGTATGCTGATAAACAATAGGATTGTTACATATACTTGGCAGAAGTATATGCAACTCTTCACTGTTTTATTCCCCTGTACATCCAGTGCAAATACTGAAGCAGTATAAAATCAAACTATACTTGAAACTAGGCTTCTTTCAGCTTTGAATTCTTAGTATGCTTTAAAGGTACACATATACTATAGATTATTTTTCTCTAAGTATTGCAGCTACACATGGAATTACACATTTAAATGAGCTTACAGCACAGGTGCTACAGGAAAAATAATGGTGTTTGCCATTTATCTTTCAAATTAAATAATGTGTTTTTAAATAGAAACTTTTTTCATAATACACTTATGGGAACAACATTTATCTGTCACATTTTAAAAGATGTATTAGTAATAAATGTAAATTACCTTTGGAAAATCAGTAATTAGCCTCATCAAAAAATAAACAATCTGCCACCAAAAAGATAATCTTTAGCATAGTTAAGTATAATAACTGTTATTTGAATAAGTTAACAAATTAGGATAGATTGCTTCTGTAATTCATTCCCCATAGCATGAGAGATGAAGTTAAAGTACTGAGCTTGTGAAGGGGGGATGGGAGCTCAGTCTTCAGTGAAACCAAATCTAGCAGCTCATATTTTCCTTTTTTGATGTGCCTGAGACATGCTACATGTATCCTATGGCTTTATTGCTGGGAATAATACAGTCCATAATTTCCACGGAAGCAAGGTTATATATATCTGCTAAGAAACAATGTATCTTAAATTTAAAAAGTGGGATGTCATGTGAAAGGCTTCGTTGTCTTAAAATTTTTAACCCCCAGGCAAAAATTAAATGCACGTTATGTTAAATGCTATAGTTTTAACATAACTCTGAAAATTTTGTATATAGTCTCTGCATTCTATTGCACTCTGAGCATGTATTAAAATGTCCATCCTCTATACCCAGTTTTAGTTCTGATGTTTTGTTAACTGCACGCTGTCATACCCCAGTCTTACAAGAAACGCTGCTGGCTACCATATAAGTAACTATGAAGCTCTTAAGAGTGAGAAGAAATTTACATAGTATTTTGAGATCCTCAGAGGAAAAGTACTAACGAATGAAAAGTTATGTTATTGACTTTGTCAGTGAAAGAATGAGAAGAAGAAAATCAAACTCACTGTACTAAGTATTCTTCCCCAGTGTTACAAAATGAGTGGAAAAAAAGAAACTTTGTAAAGAAGTAATTTAGGAAAAGTTTACGTTTATATAATAGTCACTTGTCAACCTCATGCTTTTGTCCTCATCTCAGTTTATAGATCGTGGCCTCTGTAGACACACAATCTTTAGAATGCAACCCTAGAATATATGGTATCATCTATCAGTTTTGTAAATCCCAGGTGATATCTGTTGCTTCTTCAGTTGTTTGAATGTGTCCAAGTATTAACCTACTGGCAATCAACAGGTCAGGAAAACTCATTTCAAAGCCTTTCAAGAAATATCCTCTTTGCCACGACAGTTCCAAGATAGTGTATTATTAAAATAGATTTGTGTTTGAAAGAGATCATGGCAAGGTGTACACTTTTGCTACCATAACCTAAATATTTTCCTAGCTGTCTTTATACATATGTGAATATGTGAATGGTGGATAAAAAGTTAACATGTGCATAAGAAAACTCCAATGCACAATAATACAATATAGCAAAATCAAGAAATTCTGAAGTTAAATATCCAACAGTAGTAAAGCAATCTATTTTTTTATATAAATAGGCTCTGAAACTCTGTCATCGCTATGCAGGTTGCAGTTGGTGTGTACTGGTGGATTTCATAAGCAGTGATGAATAACAACCTTCTCTCCTAAGGGAAAGAATAATGGCTTCTTAGAATAATCTAGGTAGGAAGGGAAACTTGAATGTCATCTAGTCTAATCTCCTTCTCAAAGCAAGAATATCTTCAAAGGTAGATCATTCAAGGATGAGTCCACGTATATTTTGAAAATCTCCTAGGATGGAGATTTTAGAACTAGCCTGGGCAACATGGTGTTTAACTTCGTGCCTTACTAGAAATCCCCTTGCTAGTTTCTCATAAGCAGAAGCATTTGGAATTGGAGTGGCATCTGGAGTTGCCAGGCTGGTTCTGGACTGGTGTTCCCAAACTGGATTGGTGTTCCCAAAAACTAGTGACATCATTGTAAAGCTATGCTGGCTTTTGGCTCACCAAACTGCTAGTGAGACTCAAAGCAACAGTTCTATGTGATAGGATCTGTTCCAGAAGTTGCTTTGTAGATTTTCTACTAAATGTGCAGCTAATTGTCAGACATTCATGTGAGGTCAGAACTCCGGATAGGAACTATATATGGTTCAACATGCTTACCACAAAATAGAATGGAAGCTTTCAGCACTGCTTTGTGGCTATCGTATTTGCTTTGGTGTTTGAGCCTTTATTCTACATCACCTTCAAATTACATTTGTCATTGATGTTGCAAAGATTTCTTACTTTTGTAATCTCAAATTTGGTCTAATCTATAATGGTTAGTAATGGCTTAATAAATGTAAGTCATGGTAAGGTGACACCAAGAGATGACTTATTATCTCACTATTTAATTTCTAGTCTGCTAGGACATATGTCATGGACTGTCTGTAAATATTATAGAGCTCCAGCTCACTGGTCACTCAAAATCCTTGTAAAACCAGTTCACATTCATTAAGTGCATAACCTCATCAAACTCATAAGGTCAGCTGTCTGTGGAGAAAGGAATCAATGAGTAGAGCTGTTATCTGTTTTCATGGCTCCACTGACAAGGGAGGAGTAGGCTGATATAGAAATTTTAATTTTGAAGGATTCCCAAGTTCTGAAAGACAGCAGATTTGAAGTATTCCAGAAGAAAGCAGGTCCAGTCAGTGCAAAGCCAAAGGGCAAGAAGCAGCTACTGTTCACTGCATTTTTTGACCAGTGGCATGTAAATCAGAATTATAGTCTAATCAAAACAAATGAAATAATACTACCATAAAACAGAAGCCCTGGATGATGATCCACCTCTTTCATAGTACAAAAATTTAAAAATAAAATAAAATAATAAAAAAAAGAAAAAAAAAAAAAAAAAAATGTAAACAAAAGAAATTGTGTTTCATAGAGTACATACCTGTTTTTAGGATAATGTATATGCCTGGAGAGTGTTACATTCTATCTGCGCATATTAAAACGTCTTTCTTTACGAAGATTCAAGAGATTTTCTTCACAAGTAAGAGTTTTAGTGTTCTGGTGTAAAACCTCCTCATTCTGTGAATGGTCATGCTTTAAATGAAACTCTGTAGCTGAAGCCTCTTCAGAAGCAGCAACACATCCTTTGGGATCTTCAGTTGCAGGTGATTTTCCTATACTACTGTTTGTACTGCTGAGCTCTGGAAAATTCTTATCCAAACCTTCTGTTTGCCAGTCTGAAATCAACAAATCATCCACAGCATTTTTCAAATTGTTTGATGCATTTTCTTTGTTAGGATTGGAGGAATTTATATTGTCATCATCACATAGAAAAGATAAATCACTATCTTCTAATGAAGCTTTAACTTTTCCTAATGATGCCAAAGTCAATTCATCTGGTGACTCTGGAGATGTTTCAGAAGTAACATTACAAATTGGCTGCTGCTGCTGCTCAGCTCTTGCTTCAGGAGTACTATTACAAGTGGATTGCTGTTGCTCAACACGTTCATCTTCAGGGCATGCTTCAAAAAAGCATTCAATATTATCTCTCTCATCTGTAAAGTCCAGTGGCACAGGTGTACTGCTCTTTTCCTCTATGTATTTGATTACTTCTCCACAGTCACTATCATGAGAAGAAAGTGAAAGATAAGAATAGAAGTCGCCTTTTCTTAGCTCAATGGGTCTGTGAGAGTGTTCCAACACTTTTTCCTTTATCTGTGTTAATGAAGCTGGAGCAGATGACTCACATTCAGGTTGTGACTTACTTTTCAAAGCTGTTGATGCCATGTCTATTATCTCCTTCACAAAGTTGTGTACTGAGTCATCTTCCATATTTCTTTTATCAAAAGCAGCAGAGTCACAGTTACAGCATAAGTCAGGTCCATTGGCTGAGGAGTTATATTCTGCCTTACTAGATTTCAAGACTGCACAGCAATCAGTAGATTTTTCAGCAATGCTTATTTTGTGTTGTTGATCATCAGCTAAGGATGTTTGAAAAGTAGCAGCTTGTGTGTCTACAGAACTTGTTTCTGAGGAAGATTCAAGACAAGGCTTTTTAGCAGGAGAGAAAGCAGTGCAGTGATAATCAGACCGAAGATGACTTTGACATTCTTTTGGAGGGTTTCTGGATCCAACTGACAACAGAACAGTCTCCTTTCCATCCATATGTGAATCATCCGAACTGTCTGTAAATGCTTCACAGATATGAAATTCATTTTCAGCTTCTTTTACACCAAGTGATGCATGAGTTTTGGAAGTTGCTGATGTTCTAACAAGATCTCTCTTATGACTGGCAAGAGTATTTTCAACATTGCCATTCTCCATATCATCCACAAGTTGATCCTTCACAACCTGAGAGATATCTTTCATCAGGTGACCCTTTGTTCCCTTTTCATGATTACGTGATACATTCTTACTGTTGCCATTATTTTCTGTTATTTTCTGCACCGAACCATTCAAAAGTGCTTCAATGTTCAGTGTATCTGTGGCTTTTGATGTCTCATTATTAACTTTACTGTGCTGAATTTCATCACTGAGGTTACTTTTCCTCTTCTCTCTTGTCAAAGAAAATTTTGGTCTCATCCAAGTTTGGAGTTCATTTTTTATATAATCAAGTCCTGAAATTAAATTGCATTCTTCATAAATATCCTCATCAGTTGCTATACTGGAGTCATCATCTTCATCTTTGATACCTAGCTCTTCCTCAGTTAAGGTAAGGGTGGAACTCGAAAGCAAATCACTGTCATCTTCATCATCAGTGCAAGCAGAAGTGCAGGAGACATTAACAATCATGCTAACATTGACATCACTCTCATCAGCTACAGATCTATTAAGATGTTTTCTAAATGATGCATTTGAATCCGGTATTTTATTTCTGTGCAGTACTATGTCTTCAGAACAGAGAGAAAGATCCTCACTGCTGCTGAGCTCCGTGAGAGAAGCTGCTGAGTCTTCATTTACTGAGGAAGCAATATCTACAGACAGCTGTCCAGTAAAAGACATTTTTTGAGAACTACTTTGGAGTGTTATATCGGAGATACTGCGCTTTATCTTTTGTTCTAATGGACTCTGGATGTTCTCTAAACGATTCAGAAGATCTAATGTCCTTTTGCTGAGCTCTCCAACAGAATCACTGCTTGCACTAATGTCTCCTGAGCCATGATGACTAAAAAGATCTTCATTGCTTTTGTAGGAAGTCAGCCAGCTCTCCAAAGAGGTGCTTCGTTGAAGACCATCTCCACTTTTAAAAATACCTGAGCTGAATAAATCACCTACTACAGACAGAGATTCTAATGAAGAACTATGAGATAAAGCAGAAAGCTGTCTTGTATTTTCTGTAGCAATTAGTTTTCTTACTGTTTCCACAGACTTAGAGGAATTGGGATCTGATCCTCCAGGGATATTTGCCAGATTATGGTCGTGAATAAACTCATCTGGTTGTGACTCTCCAGGCTTATGTTCAGATTTACCAGGTATTTTATCAAAACAAAAACCATGAAAAAAAGCACCCTCTGTTTGTGTCTTTTCAGTTTGTGACTGTTTCATTGTCGCTGGCAATTTGAATTTGGAGCCTTGAAGATATGAGTAATCATAAAATGTAAATACATCTTGTTTTCCTTGCAGTTCTTCTAAACAAACAGTTTTACACATGGTAATGTTGTCCAAGTCCCTATCAATTTCATTTCCACAACCTCCAGATGGTGCCAACTGAAAATCATCTGAGAGACTAGCATGGTCTTCTTCATCTTGCTTTATTTTTTGTTTTATTACATCAATTATGTCATCCATTTGAGTTCCTGTGTGACCAATTTCAGGATTGCTCTGAGTGCTTTCAATATCATTTAGTAAAAAAATTTCTGAATTATTTGTAGTTTCTGTATCACATTCACTCACTATTCCACTTTCACTCTCGGAATGCCTGCTTATGTTCCCACTCTGGTACATATAGTTATATGATTTTGCCAACATTGTTCCCCCTATTAGGTCTGGCAAGGATTTGGTAGATGAAAATGAAGAGTCTTTACTAAGACTTTTGTTTAAAATGTTAGACTGTGTTACACTGGAGAGTTTTGATGTTTTTTTCAAGAAAGGCATGTGTTTTTTTTCTGATAATTCGATATTATGAAGACTATAGACCTGATAGATGTGAGGATTTGGAGGGGAAGTAATGCTGGAACAATAAAGAGGACTTCCACGATCACTGATACTTTCATCTTCATTCACATCATTGCTGCCACATTCTCCTGAAGTAGATTTCTGGCTTAGATCATCTTTTTTGAGTTCCTGATCAGGATCACTTAAATCTTCATTAACACTGATCAGCTTGTTACTAATATCAGTTTCATCCCATTCTAGTGCATCTTCACTTGGACCATTTAGATCCATCAAACTTGGATCAATAAAGTTCAGAGACTCCTGTTAAAAAAAAAAAAAATCAGAGATGAAAAATACATGCATCTCTACTTCAAAAGTTCTTCCACTGAAATCATAGAAGTAAATTCATGGAAGTAAAGAGCATTTTTGGTACAATGATAATTAAGAGGTTTTTAACTTTATTATGTATTGTGCACTATTTAAATGATCAATTAAGATGAAACCTATTAAATTCTGCATCTCTTCTGACTCTGCATGATTTCTCATTTTTCTTAGTTTTTTTTTCTTATTTTTTGCTAAAACACCATATAGAAATTTGACTTTTCTTCAAATGAGATTAATGATGAGATTGGTGGATTTGTTGAATGTTTAAGGCCCTTTACAGATCAGTATATCACAAAACTTTTATGAAATAAATTTGCTAGTCTTTTTTCCATGATGTATTGGCTGGGGGTAGCTCAAATTTTAAACTTCCATGAAAACACTCATTTGCTAGATAACTAATGCCAATAAAGTAGTGCTGTACATCAAGTTGAGCAGTCCACATTGGGATTTGCCAGTTGGCCATGTTTTCATAATGACTCCCGGTCGGTACATAGTTGGACCGTGTATCACTTGTTGCTAAGGAGAGGAACATCCTTTTACCAATTTACAACTAAAAATATGGTGCAAGAGATCAATAATCAATTTAAATTAGTTTGAAAACTTGTTAGATTAAGTGCAAAATCACCTAAAGTTACTCATTTTCTCTGTAGTATGTTTTATGACTCTGTCTCACCTAGCATTAGGAAGATATTGCTGTGAAAAGCTTCCTGAACTGCATAGTTTTACTGTTTTACACTTCTGTCAGCTGCAAAAAGAACTCCCAAAGGCAAGAAAGGCAGGAAATCAGCAGCAGGTTCCAAGGATTTTATGTTCCATAGAATCTGATCTTGTTTCTCAAAACAAAACATTTGGTCCTCATTGGTCAGGAAGATAACCTTCCCCCTGTAAATCAGCACTTGGCTGCCTTGTTTGTTCTGCAGGTCAGATGGACTAAAACAATAAAACATGTGGAATTGTGACCTCACCCCATTCATCTTCACTGTGTAGTCCTTACTTCAAAGCCTATTTTTCATTCTTCAAATGAACATGCTTTTCTGTGTGCTGCTGTATACTCAGAAATACATGTACAGATGCAGATATAATGGCAGGGAATTTTACTTTTTTTTCCTTATTGTCATAGCTACCATAGACTCTTATGAGGATATGGTCGTTTTACGACCCTTCTTATAAGCATCATCTGCCCTGAGATCTATTAGTATGACTGTAGTATTATCAGACCTTTCCAAGTACAGCCTAGTTTTTAACTTTTTCTGAAACAGACCAGTCAGCTAAAGTCACAAACATTTTTAGCAAGGATATGTATTTTTCTTTCTTTTTTAAAATATTTAGCAAGCTCACGAAACAAAAAGGAGAAATTAGAGATGCAGTAGTTGTTGGAGAGAGCAGCACCAGGCAGATTTTTGAATAAAGCTCTGGTTTGAAGAATTAAAAGTGGTGTCATACCGGCCTGTTTGCACACACAGCAATAGCAAGGTGAAAACTAAGACTATCTGAGGCCAATCTTCATTATGTCAGATGTCTTCTTATCAGCCTGCTCAGTGCATCGGTAGGATGCTAGAAGATTGGAGTTATCATGATTATGATATATATGTGTAAATGTGTGTGTGTAAACACAAATGCACAAACCCCTTAGCAATTTTTCAAATTCTGGGAAATTTAGTGCAATTAGTTACACTTGTTGATATCCAAAGAAAGGTCATTTTGCCAGCCAGTTATTGTTCCTCTGGTGGAACTTGGTCTCCAGGTGGCTTACCACAGATTTCAACAAGTAGATATATGTGCATATATCATCTTTCAAACAATGACTATCTTCATATATGTCATCAAATTATAGGCACTAAACAGTTAACTCTGGAGTCAACCTCAATGACCACATGGTTTAGAGTTCAGAGAAGGTGAAAAGTTTTGATCAAGTAAAAAATTGTTATTAAATAGCAACAAAAAGAAACACACCATAAAGTATATTTCCATTTTTATAGTACCATTAGGTACACAACATTCAGAAAGCATTTACTGTCTTATGAAATATATCTAGCATATTTTAAAAAAGAACAAATTAAATTACAGACTCAGAAGAGTGAAAGATTGAATTAATTCGACTGCATTTGAAAATGCTGCTTTAAAGTCTGGTTCTTTCCAGTGTGAGCCCTGAACTACTTTGCTTTGGATAGTAATCCCATTTCAGTGGGAAATCTCATATGCACAAAGTGTGCACATCAATATTTGCAGCATTGGTGTCTAATGGTTAAACAGTTAATCTGCTGAAAATGCTAAAGGCAAGAAACAAAATTGTCATATAAGGATATTTCCTCAATCACAGTGCTCTTTGAGAAAAAGTCTTAAAAATATATTTTTTTCCACTTTTTTTGTTTTTCAAACGCAGATAGTTTTGTTTTTCCTGCAGCAAATTTTATGAAACAATGATTCTCTGTTTCAGGCTCATTTGCATGTGCTACTCCAATACAGATACTTTGTGTTGGTAAAACAGGCCTGTAATGTAACCCCTACATACCATTATATTTTTTAAAAAGAATTAACATGAAAAAAAAAAAAAAAAGCTTTTACAATAATAAATACAAATTCTGTTCCTCCCTCCCCAAAACATATCCTTCAGTTGCTGTGGACAAATTATCCAAACTCAGCTCTGCTTTAGGGCCAGAGGAAAAATAGAGAGAAAGAAAGAAAACCATCCCCCACCTCCAGGAATGTGTGCACATTCAAGGAAGACAAACATGATTTTGTCTTTTCAAAAATGCAAGCATGCCAAGTACTTCTGCTGCAAGAAACAGTCATATTTACAGTACCCACTTCACCTCTGCTTCATTTTCTAAATGAGGTTCTCTATATTATAGCCAATAAAAAAAATCCCCATTTCCCAACACCAATATTTTAATATGTATAAGCATACGCAAAAAAATTCAATGTGCATAATATTGAAGTAACCTGCACATTAAAATATGGTCTCAAAATATATAGAAGCCTTATGCTTTATTATATATCACTGGAAAAAAAAAAACAAACAACAATTATTAAAAGATATAAAGATATAAAATAATCGTTATAATTACAATTAAAAAAAGGATGTGTTTGTTTGCTGAGAAAATAAGAATCTGGAACTGTGGTTTTCACTTTTTCTGTCTTCATTTTACAATTACCTTTCTCAATGAAAAGGTACACTCAGTCCTGCACATGCAGAACTTGACTTTTTTTGTTTGGTGTTTACAGGCATTGCCAGTGTCCTACAGGGGTGGCTATATGCACAGATGCCATAGGAAGGACACTGGCTTCACTTCTGCTTTCTGAAGTCACAAATGCCACTTGTCTCAACAAGTCTGGGTCTCAACACAGCCTGGGTCACATGGAAACAACACAGGTCACATCACTGAGAAGCTGCCTGCCTTCATGTTGACATGGAGAATTCTCCTATGACTCTCAGAAATAAAAGATTAAAGGATTGTTCCTTATATCTAGTTTTTAATATTGATAATTTTCTGAAATGGTAGCAAAGGGATAGTCTCACAAAATGCTGCGACAAATGCACATGAAGCAAAAGTGCAGAACTGAATTCTACCATTTGAAAAAAATTGCACCCTTTGGCATTCATCAATGCTTGCAGAACATTTGCAGAGACCAAACAGTGGATGCAAGCGCAGTGAGGTGGTGTGTGGGGCATTTTAACAGTGACAACAGCAATGTCAAACACAAGCCATGTTTCAGACAGCTGTGCAGATTTTTAGGAGTGCAACATGCACACTTCTGTGTCAGAGAAACTAACCATTCTCTAGACATTCTGCTGCTCTTCAAATGTCTTGTGAGCATACTAGGTAATACTTGAGGTCAGTTATGCCTGCACAAGTCCTGTGATCAAACTTTAAGTTTCCTGATAAGCTCCCCACAGCACCAGATGACTAAAAGAAGTGAAAGGCTCTATTCCGTCTACCACTCAACAAGCTAGAGCAGCAGGTGAGCCATGCCAGTAGAAGGCCTATAGGAACTTACTTCTATCACAGGCCAAGGCAAAAGCGGGGATTCAACACAGTACTTATTCTTCAGCCTCTGTGGAAGCTGTGGCTTCCATTTTTGCCACTGTATCCTCCTGTGGCTTTTTAACATCTCTGGTTCTCATTTGCTGAAGAAGCCCTTTAAGTGTTACTAGAGAGCAGAACACCTATAACATTTTAATGTTGAATAATATTGTCATCCAAATAGGTTTACAATCCCAGACCTATATTCCAAGTTGTGTTTATAAGCTCTTTTCACATTTTTGTCATGAGAAAGCCTGACTACATGGCATATTTTACAGACTGTTGTTTTTGCTGCTTTGTAGTTTTCTTTTCATCTGTCAAGAGGTTACATGACAGGATTTTTTCAACCTTGAATGTCATTTTGGTCTCACTTCTACTTCAAGGGAATATATTATTTTCTTTGTGCAAGAATCCAACACAAGCCCTTAATGAAACTCTTAGAAAAATGCTCCTAGGTTGACCCAAACCGAAAATGTTGCCATGTATACCTAGTTCAGTAAAGACCAAATCCTGGCACTCTACCACAGACACACGCCCATGCAAATTGCAGGCAGCTCATTCAGGCTAAGTCTCAGACGTTGATCCAATCAAGGATTACTTTTTATAGTAAAGACAAAAAACAAAGCAAAAAACACAACACTGCCACAAACTGCAAGTCTGTAGAACTGATCATGCTTAAACAGGCTTAAAATTACTGCTTATCTAAACTACAGAATTTCATCACAATTTTTCATCGCTATGCCCCTTCTTGTGGCAAATCAGTTGTCCTCTGCATTTGGATGCTCTTGCATAATTGCACTGGCATAACAAAATCACTGTTGTTTTGGCTTTGTACTAGTTACGCATAGTTTCAGTTTAATATATTTTACATTGTACTTTATACTCCTTTAAAGGTGTACTCTCAGTTAAAGCAGAATAACTCTGTGGACAGTGCTAAAGGACTAGGTAGATGCAACAGTCTTCTCTCTTGTCACGGGTACCTGAAATCACAACGTTTAAGAGCTTTGTTTCAACAGAAATAACTGTTTGTGAGAAAACACTAAAAAGTGAGAACCACTGTAGAAAAAAAGATAGGACATTAGCTTTTGAGATTTTAGCCTTAGGAGAAACCTAGAAAGAAAACTTTCTCACTAAAAGCTGGAAAAGAAAGACTTTAATTTCCAAATAAAATCTTAGAATCATAGATTATCCTAAAAAGACTCAGATAGATCAAGTCTAACTCCGGGCTCCACACAGGACTGCCAAAACTCAGACCATAGGTCTAAGAGTACTGTTCAGACTCTCCTTGAATTCTGGCAGCTCAGTGAAATGATCAGTGTCCCGAGGAGCCTGTTCCAGAACCCAACCATCCTCTGGTGTGGAACCTATTCCTGATATCCACCCTGACCCTACCCTGACACAGCTCCATGCCATTCCCTTGTGTCCTGCAGCTGCTACCAGAGAGCAGAGGCCAGCGCTGCCCCTCTGCTTCCTGTCTTCCCATTTACAAGAAAGGGAGATTTGATCTATTATTTATAAATAGCAGAACTGCACAAAGGATATCTGGGTCTATCATCAATTTCTCCTTCTCACAAAGCAGTTAAGAGACTATCAAATTTAGCCTAATTCATATCAAGGATGACTGACTCGTTTTTCCTCACATGTAAATTTTCAACAGCATTTCTTTCTTATCTCTGATCAGGCATTTTCGATGTCATTGATCCACAACCCAAAATTTATCATATTGACTAGAGGGGAGTCAATAAGCAAATATCGTGAAGTCAGAGGCTCTCAGACTATTGCACATTACAAGTAGTTCCAGTCTGCCTACCTATGGATTTCCAGGAATTAAGTTAAACATCACTACTGTCAGTAAATGGTGGAGAGTTATGACAATGAATCCAAATGATAGTGGTAAGCACCCTGAGATCACACCACAACTACAGCTCATTGACATTACACAGTGCATATCTAAAAAGTGCTGCTTTTCAAATGTTGCAGAAGAGAAACAGGAGCCTTATCTCCAGATGCAAGAAGTCCTTAGGCAGAACTTTTTCAGTAAGATCATCTCACTCACTCTCAAACTTTCAGACTTTTTTCATGTGTCCATCACTGGTAAGTGCCTGTTATTTATGGTTGTCTCTATACATAACAGATGCCAACATAGCCCTGGAGCTGGCCCGACAAAAAAAAAATTAAAAATTAAAATATATATATATATATATATATATATATTGGCAATTTCAATCTCATCTTAGATGCTGAATGAATTCTATGCAATCTGTGAAGTACCAGTGTTAAACGTACAGTTTGTTTTGGTCACTGGAGAAGTTATTTAATATATGAACACATTATAGAAATTCACTTAGAAGAAGAAAAAGTAAAAAACAAGTACTCCTTGTTAGGGTGAGAGGTTTGTATTTGCCTGCTTTAGTTTCAGAATCACACACAGAATCACCCGGGTTGGAAGGGACCTCAAGGATCATGTAGTTCCAACCCCCCTGCCTAGCAGGGACACCAAACACCCACATTTAGACCAGGTTGCCCAGGACCCCGTCCAACCTGGCCTTGAACACGTCCAAGGACGGGGCATCCACAACCTCCCTGGGCAGCCCGTTCCAGGGCCTAACCACTCTCCTTGTGAAGAACTTCCCCCTAACATCCAACCTAAATCTTCCCTCCTTCAACTTGGATCCATTTCCCCTAGTCCTGCTATTGTCAGCCCTTTTGAAGAGTTTGCTCCCCTCCTGGGTGTAGGTTCCCTTCAGGTATTGATAGGCTGCAATGAGGTCACCCCGCAGCCTTCTCTTCTCCAGGCTGAACAAGCCCAACTCCCTCAGCCTGTCCTCATAGGGGAGGTGCTCCAGCCCTCTGATCATCTTAGTCGCCCTCCTCTGGACCCTTTGCAAAATCTCAATGTCAATATCTCAATATCAATGTCAATAATCTCAATAGTTTGGCTAAGTACAAAATGACACTGGACTGTATTTTATTACTACGAAAATATTACTCATTATGTCATTATGCAACATCCTTCTATTGCAGGAGAGCTTATTTAAAACATTGTACAGTTTAGATTTGGACTCAAATTAGAACATAAACTGAAAATTTAAATCTATCTACATATCTTATACCTTATGCGGTGGTGAGTGACAAAGTCCAACAAGCAGCAAAAGTTTACAAAGTGATGTAATAACTGAGGGGCTCAGAGCTGTAAGTACTAATGTTATTAGAATAAATGTTGTTAGCATGCAGCTTTAAAACGTTTTGTTTCAAACTGAAGCAATATTCCTTCTCCCTTCTAAAACAACAAAAAAGAGTATTTTAAAAATGAAACATCCCCCTGCTTTGTTCAGTAAACTTGCTGGATGAGCTGTGACTCCATAAAGTTTAGGAACTCATTTATTATGTTGCTAGATTAGAAGCTGCATTTATTCACACAGTGCATCTTTAAAACTTAGCTTTCATTAGAGCTGTGGGGAGGCCTAGTCTTTCTCCCTTCTCTCGAAGGTGAAGCTCAAGAAGATAATTAACCATGAAACAATAAGGAGGCTTGCTGGGTAAGCACTAGTGTGAAAACAGTTACTCCTCACAAAAGAGGGGAAATTAGCTGGCTGGATAAAAAAGGAAGTGTCAGACTGGAAGACTGAAAGGGCTGCCAGCATAAGTAGATAGCTCTATGCATCATTAATACAATTTTTTTTTTTTTTTTAACACTTAAACTTCACTGCTCTCTAAATTTAGATGCATTTAAACGCTATGTTTGAGAGGAGATTGACATGCCATTTTAAAAGAATTTCTCTTAAACTTTCCATTTTCACATTTCACCAGTTTTAGTCACCCTTCCCACAAATGCAGAAGTTCACCACCCTTTCAGTACTCTTGTTTACAAAGCCGACGTAAACAGAGCATTCTAAAAAGATTCAATTTGCTCGTTGTATTTTACAAGCACAAATTATTTTATATTAAAACACATTTTTATGAACAGAAAGTTTGTTTCGATTTCACTGTTTCACACAGTAAAGACTTATGATGTGTGTTTCCTTTCAAAACTTCCTTCTACTCAAACAGCGTTCCCTGAAGCAGCCACATCTTTGGCAGAAATTCAGTTATAAGCTATGCCAAAAGAAATTGAATAAACAAACACTGCTTAATGCAGCTGGGTAGGTAATTTACATATTACTGCACACCAAACATGAAGGCCTGAATATGGATTAGAGCTACAGTGATGACACAAATATCTTATGTGTTAGAGGAAATAAAAAATTCAGATCATCATTGCTAATGATTTACATGATATGATTTAATGTATACTGTATTACTTCAGATACATAAATGTTCATATTTAACTACTAAAGAGATGTATGACTTATATTTTCTGTTTTACTAGAAATCTTGAAAAACTGTTAAGTGGATGCAGGATGCATTTTTCAAAGTTTCTTTTGGTGAAAGCAGCCTACCCAAATGACTGCATCATATTCTTTTCATACAATGAAGGAAAAAAGAAACGAAAAGAAATGAACAAATACAATGAAAACCCTCTAGGCATTGCTTAAAACTATATATATATATATATATATATATATATATATATATATATAGTATTCCTTTCTGCTTTCAGCTGATAAAGCTCCTATAGCATCCTATAATAATGAACAATGACACACTGATTATTCAAATATATAATAAAGATCCTGCAAATATATGTTTATAATGACTGGAATCATCCAATCTTTTCAGGATGGAAATAAAGGCTATACAACTTGTTACCAAATGAGGCTTCTTCTATTCTTTCTAAAAATTGTTTTGCTTGAGAACTCTTGAAGATATCAGAAAATCAGCTTCAATCACAGTCATATATCATTCCTTGTAGAACTGTGCTCATTAGAGACGCAGTGCAACAAGTCACTAAATTAATTCAATAAACACTATTTTGTGACTGTTGTATTTCTCTTCTCTGTAATCTTTTAAAGATGTCACGATTTCATGATATGCTGATATTAGGTATAGGAATAAAAAAAGACTGATGTCATCCTGTAATCAGAACAGAATGCACTTCAAAGCTCAGAACTTTTATATATATAGCCCTATTCTTAGTTGTCTAAATTGGAATTTCTTTCTTTCAAATGTGACATTTATCACTGAAAATAATAATACTAGCCATTTTTTTTCCTAATTTCCTGAGATGCATGAATAAGAGCAGGTGAAGGAAAGTGATCCTTCCTCTCTACTCCACCCTGGTAAGGCCACATCTGGAATACTGTGTACAGTTTTAGGTTCCCCAGTTCAAAAAGATAGGAATCTCCTAGTAGTCCAGCAGAGGGTGAAAAACATGATAAAGGGCCTGGAGCATCTCCCATATGAAGAAAGGCTGAGTAACATGGGTCTGTTCAGCCTGGGGAAAAAAAGGACAGAGGGAACCTGAAAAATATTTATAAGTCTCTAAAGGGAGGTGGGAGGCAAATAAATGAGGCCAGGCTCTTCTCGGTGGTGTGCAGTGATAGGACAAAGAACAATGGCCTAGAACTTGAACATAGGAAGTTCCATACAAATATGTAGAAGAATTATAAGAAAAAGATTGATGAAGCACCTAAACAGTTACCCAGAGAGGTTGTGGAGTCTCCTATGGAGATATTCAAGACCCATCTGGACACTTAACTGTGCAACCAATTGCAGGGAACTTGCTGTAGCAGGGGAATTGGACTCAATCTCTTAACATCCTTTTCAACCCCTGCAATTCTGTGTTCTGTTCTATTCCATTTGCAATTAGTTATTTTTGCCATTTAAACCCTGCATGAACGTTCTTTCAGTACCTGCATGTACTGGAAACACCAGATTTCCAGTTTCTGAATATCATATATTGCTACTAGAACTGAGAATTCACTTGAAGATTTTATGCATCTTACAATTCAAATCCATATGTTTCTGGAGCACAGGATGTTTTGCTATCAAAGCTGTGGCTTCAACCAAACTCTTCCAACCATTATTTAGTATGTAGCATAGGAGAAAAAAAAAAAAAGCCAACAACAAAGATTGACTGCTGGATGGTAGAATACATGCCATCATGACCTGAGCATGCCATCATGATGTCGACTTTCCCCACTGTATAACTATAAAGCTCACATTTACAGATTTTATAAGATTGAATTCTGCTGCCCCAATACCTGAATTTTTGTAATCAGTACTATTATTTTTAATTGTGGGAAGTGTTGTTATGTATAAATGCAAAGAAATTAAGAATATTAAGATACACCATCAGTGGAAGACAAATACCATATCAGGAGAGACATGATATAATGATAATTTTCGTGATCATACAATCATGAAGTTATAGAGCTATGAGATATATTGGCACTCAGCTCAGTCTCTGAGGGACTTTAAAAAACAACCACTAAAAAATTAAGGAAATTTAAAATAAATAAATAAATAAATAAATAAATAATCAGATCACCAGGCAAGTCTTAGCAGCTTTCTGCCAGCTATGAAATTTCCTCACCTAACTGGGAAACAGAAGTATCTTCTTGGCCACATGCATAAACACAGAAGTTTTGTATACCCCAAAATAAAACACTACCAATTTCTCACTGGATAATGCAGCATCACTGACCAGCCATAGAAGTTACTGATATATAATGAACTACTTTTAAGCAACATTAAAATGCATACATTTCCTCTCTTTCCAAAATTGCATATATGAACAGATTAAAATTGCATTAGCAAGAAAGGGAACAGAGAAGAAATTATTCTCAAACTTGAATATAAAAGTATACAAAACCTTGTGGCATTGTACTAGGTAGTTCATATAATTCTTCCTTTAATACTGAGAAAAAATAGATTAAAAAAAAAAAAAGTCTAAGCATACAGGATTTAAAGAGAAGGCTTAAGAGACACTGACCACAAAAAAAACAAAAACAAAAAAAACCCCCACATTAGTCCAGAGGCACTATTTTGTACTGAATTCAGCAACAATGCTTTAAGACAATTATCACACCAAAAACCTTGACCTATGATGATGACATTGTTTACCTCAAGTACCTGAAATCAGTTTTTCACTGATTATAGAATAAGCTGTGGTTAGTAGCTATATATAGTCAAGCAACCAGTTGGTTTAACAATTATATCCTCTGATTATTTTGCTTTTGCACTCTTTCTGTTTAAAACCAGCAGCCATTATGAAGCATCTGCACTCTTACAAAGAAAGATATCCTATAAAAAAAAAAGTAAATCTTAAATCCTGCATAGAAATGTGTGCGTCATTAATAAAAATCAAAGAGGATTTGGGGTAATTAAATATTGCAGCAATTGATTTTCTCATTAAAATAGCTCTTTACTTTCAATGTAATTTTGTTTATCTTCCTGTGCTCACACCAACAATGTCAACAAAAAGTAATTTTCACCTCTTATGTTACAAAGTTCACTGGGTACCTCAAGAGGACACAGAAACCATATGTGCCTGTGGAATTGACAGGAATTTACAGAAGAGAATCATGCATATCAGGGAAGTATTTTCAGTTAGTTGAGGCGGATAGTGGTTGAAATCTGTTACTATGAGTTGGTGATTGAGCAAGCTACAAGAGAAGCTTGCGTAGGTTTCAATACATCAGAAATTACAAATTCATACCTAATCAACACCATCATGGCCCACAGATTTGTGTGTGTTGAGTTAGCCTACAAGATCTCTGAACAGATTCTCCTCCACCAAGCAGAAGTCTTTCCTTCCCCAGACTCTCTAGCTTATCTCAAGGGTCTGGAATTCCCAAGAGGCAGTCTTAGCAGTAAAGACTGAAGCACAGAAGGTGTTTAGTAACTCTACCTTCTCAGTGTCTTTTGTTACCAGGACACCCATCTCATTCAACAGCGAGCCCACATTTTCTTAGTCTTCCTTTTGCTACTGATATGGTTAAAGAAGCCTTTCTGGTTGTCCTTGACCTCCCTCACCAGATTTAAATCCAAGTGGGCCTTAGCCTTCCTTGTAGTGTCCCTATATGCTCCTGACCACATTTCTATATTCCTTCTAAGTGGCTAGACCCCTTTCCCACATTCCACAGACTTTCTTCTTCCATTTCAGCTTCCCATGAGCTTCTTCTCATCCATGAATATCTCCTGCCACTTTTGCCTAATTTCTTACTCTTACAGATATACAGATCTTGACCATGGAAGAAGAGGTGCTTGAATGCCAGGCAGGTCTCTTGGGTCCCCTTAACTTCCAGTGTTCTAATCTATGGAATACCCTTAAATAGGTCCTTGAAGAGGTGAAAGCTGACTCTCCTGAAGCCCAGGACTGCAATACTACTTTGTCTCATTCCTTCAATGTAAGATCCTGAACTGCTATATCTCATGGTCACTGCATCCAAGGCTACCCTTAACTTTCATTTGTTTCTTGTTTGTAAGAACAAGATCCAGCAGCACATCTCTCTTCATTGGCTCCTCCACCACCTGTGTCAGAAAGTTACCTTCCCTGCACTGAATGAAACTCCTTGATTGTGTGCACCCAGCAGTATTGTTTTTCTAGCAAATACCAGGCTGATTAAAGTCCTCCATAAGAATCAGACCCTGTGATCATGAGGCTACTTTCAGCTGCCTATAGAAGGCCTTATCAACTTCCTCCTTTTCATCAGGCTACCTCTAGAAAACACCCACAAACGTGTCACCCATATTAGCCTGCCCCTTAATTCTCACCCATAAGCTCTCTACTCACTCATCATTAATTCCTAGACAGAGAGCAATACGTTCCATTTGTTAGCTCACTATAGAGTAAGACTACCACCTTGGCTTGCTGTCTGTCCTTCCTAAGAAGTACACAGCTATGCATTCCATAATACTGAACTACCTTTTCTGCTCTAAGTGGAAGAAAGAGTAAGCTGCTCTTGAAGAGGCTCCACAGAAAAGCCTATTCCTAGCACTACTCATCTACATATATCCATACTGTGCTACATACAAAGATTTCTTTTCCAACACCCCTCTTTCATTAACTGAGAAGAACAAAGGGCATGCTGAGTACATTTCCTCTCAAGCTTAACTGTTTACCCCACTTCCAAATCATCTGGAACTCGTGAGAAAGTTAGGAGTATCATTTTCTGTCATCCCCAGGCTTGCCAGAGACTGTGAAATAGAACTGCCTTATTCTCTGTACTCTGAATTAGCCATTCGTTTCTTTTTGCCTAATCAAACCTACAAATAAAGAGTTCATAACATTATTAAAAGTAGATATAGATAGAAGACTGACTTATGGCAGTGAGCTCATATGACTGCCTCTCATGATTTGTGCTCTCTTAACGAAAGCATCTTGCTGAGATGAATGGAAGCTAGACTGGCATCACACCTGGACGTTGCCCTAAATTGTCAGTTGTGCAGTAAAGTTTTGCATTCTCTGAGAAATCTCTCTGGAAAGACCTAAATGTATTAACTCTATTCGCTCTATAAAAATTCACTGCAGATGACCATGCAGGAGATTTTCTCAATAATGTTACATAGAGCTTATTTGTTTTTTGTTGTTGTTGTTTGTTTGTTTTTTAAATAAATTTTCACTAAGAGTCACTGCATCTGTGTTATTAGGTTTTGTTTTTTTGTTTTTTTTTTTTTAGAAAAAAGTTACATCTGATTTCATAATTATGCACTATTCTTTTTTGGATTCTACAGAAGAGTATTCCATGTCACAAATTAGACGTGTAATACCACACAGAAGCTAAAAAGCTTACAGCACCTCAAGTACAAGAATTGTGATGAGCCTAAACAGAGTTACATACATCAGAGACTATCATCAAATATCAAGCCACTGAAAAATGGCATACTTTAAGAAAGGAAGCTCCAAAGAGAGCAAACTTCAGTACTGAAACATGAGCAGAATAAGATGGCTAAAAGAACCAAATACAAGCAATCAGTATCACACTATGAAGAAGTGTAATATCAAAACAAGAATAACCTTTGACAGATAACAAAAAAAAAAAACACAACAAAACCAACTTCTGAATATTCAAACGCAAGTTATACAGTTGAAAGAGTAGTTAGAAGAGTATTTTATAGGTGTTATAGTTAGAAAGATTATCGCAGTGAAAAAGAAACAATCAAGAAGGAATTGATCCAGTACCCAAGGATCTAGGCTTGTAGTAGAAAAGTCCAAAAAGGAGAGATCTCCAGAAAGAGATCTTTCCATAGTGATAGTAAGCCCTTAAATGGGGTCTAGGAGGGGTGCATCCAGGCTCCATTCTTTCTGGTCACACAGTTGAATTGCCTTCACCTGTGTTCCTGCAGGTGACTCAGTCCTTTTCTCAGGTGATAAATCAGTGGTTTAGGCCATAACTCAACATACACAAGTCAGTAAATAATTACTTTGTGAGGGCTAGATTATGCAAAAGATGCTCAGCACTTTAGAATGTGTAGTATGTCCTCCTCAGCCAATTAAGGTAAATTTTACTCAGTACTTTGCTGTACTGCTAATCTTCCAAAATTTTTTATGCAAGATTTCTAGCTAGATCTCATCTCACAAAACAAGAACTTGTAACAAAATTACAATCCTATAGGAATCATGTTTCTAATTTATCTAACTATCTAGTTATCTAATTATCTAGCTATGTAAAAAATAACAGAACAATGTTGAGTACATTTTTTACCTCTGAATGCAGGGTTTTGTACTGTATCTTAGAACAAGTGTCAGTCCATACCTTGGAAAAACATTGAACCAATGTATTAAATACAGAGAACTGAAAGGGAGAAGAATACAGTTAGCAGTACACTTAACATTATTAAAATCTATTTTCTTTGGAAAAAACATTACAGAAACAGATGAAGAGAGAAAAGGGTAAAGATACCTGATCAGAACCAATACAGTATGTTTAAATGACTTGTTTTTTGAAGTCAGTTGTAAAGAATGAAATAAAGAGAAAGCTGGGAAAAATACTAAACAGGGCTTTACGGAATCTTTGTTCCTCTTATGAAACAAGCACATAAGAAACAAACTTGTGGAAGAGAGAGAGGTTTGGGTTTTGCTTTTTTTTTTTTTTTTTTTTTTTTTTAAAAGTGAGCTGCTTTACCATTGCAGATTTTCCCAAGTCCTTACAACTCTAATTAAAATGTGGTAATTGGTTATGTTACCTCAATTACCATGATGCATGGACATTGATGCAAAGCGACATCAATTGAATCCCTTGGGTGTTATACCCCAAGGCCACCCCATTTATTGTGGCCTTATTATTTTCAATTATGTGGTTGGATGTGTAGCATACTTTCCAGCCAAACAGGGGGTTTTGCTGGACATACAGTGTAGTGTACATACAGGATGACTCAGGAGGAAAAAAATAAAAGTTTCCAAAATTTCATGAAGCATAGTGGTAGACTTAAACCAATGAATACTTCAGACACTTTCTGGACAATGTGAGAATTACAGCACCTTAATCCAAATTATCTTCACTCAAAGTCTCCATTTAAAAAGCATTATGAATACGGTCCCTTCAATAATTAGCCCTCTGTTGAATAAGAAAAGAGATTGTGCGCTCCATAAAATTGATATCTTTCTCATTCAGTGAATGAACAGTCTGGAGAAAAAGCAGTTTCTCTGGTCCTCAAAAAGGCAGGAATTGAATTGCAATTTAAGAAATAACATCTATTAGAAAACACACTTTTGTCTCTCTATGAGCCACAGCAGTTTTACGTATTCCAGTACTGACAAAGCTGTTCCAGAAAAGTGAATACACAGAGTAACATCATTGTGGCTTCCTATACAGAGATATATCTGACTTGGATAGGACATCAAATTGTGAATATCGTGACTGCTGTAATAATGCACTGAGGCTAGATGCTTACTTAAACTGAATATACCAATTGGCTAAGCAAATGATCAAAAATACTGCCTAAAACAACTTACATATTCCCACTTTGAATTAGCTGATGAAAACTTGTTGGCATGACCATGACAGATGCTGTCCCAAATCCATTTTTAACTGTTCAGTTTTCTTTCATGTAGACCAGATCCTCCAAAGGAGAGTGCACAGTGAGTTAAAGCTTCTCCAACTGCTGAGTAGGAATTTCTGATGGCAGTTTTCAGTTTAGTTGACTAAAGACTGTTGCTATTGCTGTTGCAATTGCCAGACAGACTCCTTTTTCTTCTACAATGATTGCCAGCAGGGTCTTGTTAGGTAAACTGAAAGGCATCTGTGTAATTCTGAAGCTAAAATTTAGTTGTCAGATAACATTATACCAGCAAACTATGGAATTATAAATCTGGGGGAAAAGAATTTACAAAAAAAAAAAAAAACAAAACAAAAAGGCTGAGGAACATTGAAAAACATCAGTGAAGACAAACAATTCAAAAGAAACCTAAAACCTCTTTGTCATTAATTCCAGTATGCTTCTGTAATGATATAAGTGGCTCAGATAAGTGACTGGGGACAGAAACAGGATAAAGAAATATCCCAGTACACAAATTAAAAAGAGAGCAGAAGATGCAAATGACTTTTGCACCTCTTTAATGCAATATAATAATTAGGGTTATCTTATGTACTATCAGCAAGTTGGATGCCATGAATGAGTTCGGATGCCATGAAGTTATAAAATCATCTCATCATTTGTTTTCATAAATTACAGTATTTTGTGGGCAATCACAAATGAAGACTTGTTAGTAAGAGATACTGTTTAAGTGCCAAGACTGGCACACTATCAAATACAGAGAGATAGGGAAGCAGAACTAGTAATCCTGGTACCTACACAACAAATGACTACACAGGAACTGAATGAAAAGGAAGTCTAGAATATGCCAACTCAAACCAGGGAAGAGAAAGGAACCTGAATTCTGTAGTGGCTGTGGCATCCGTAAGTGTTGGGGATATAAACAGTTTTATCAACATGAGAAATCTGTAGATGTGGACACACTCAAAGAATCATATTATTATAAACAAGACTAGAATAAGAGCAAAACAGCTCAGTGTAAATTAAATGAGTATCACATCATAATGGCAGTTAATGGCTGCTGTTTCTTAGCAGAAAGAATGGTTCCCCCCTTGCACAATGAAAAACAGTTCAGACCAGCAAATAACTCCAGACTCCCTCAGGCAAAGGGGGAATGAAGCAGCATGCACCTTGTGAAGTTCCAAGCACTGGGACATCAAGCAAAATACAGTGCTTGAACACCATGCCTCAGCTCCTGATCGATTGCAGTCCCACACAGTAACACAAGGCTCTTCACTCCTGCTGTAAGAACAGCACTAAGCTCTAATTAGCACATTACAGCTTATTTAGAGTAACTGCAGCTACAGTGAGCAAACTGTCTCCATGAGCTGCCCACATGCAAGAGGAGATAATAGGCTTTCACTACAACAACTTGGAGTTCTGTTCAGCCCCTCTTGAAGCTACCTCACAAATGCAACTTTTTTGGTGTTCCACACTCAACAGAACAGATATATTTGTAACAACAAAATTGTAAGTTTTGTATGAAAAAGGTAATTTTCATCTTTGTAGTACCTTACCTTTCAGATAAGTACAGTAAAAACCCAGCTCAATCTCTTTTGGGTAGCTAAAAGGACTGCTACAAAAGTAATACCTCCTATTTTATTATATTGGTCCATGAACTCAGAGGCAGATGTTGGTGCTATGGCAGTACAGGCTGAGTCTTCCCACAATATTCTGTTAAATTTTGTTGCTGTGTAACAGATGGCAGCAGAAGAGCAGTCTGACAAAATGGCGTCTGACATGGAAGTGTGTATGAAGCAATGGTGCGTCACTGAATTCTTCCATGCAGAAAAAAAATTGCATCTGTTGACGTTTATTGATGCTTTTGGAATGCTTATGGAGACCCAATAGTGCACAGCACACTGAGCATAATGAGGCAGTGAGCTGTGTAGTGGCGACATTGATGTGAAAGACAAGCCTTATTCCAGACAGCCATGTACATCTTTTACACCACCAAATGAAGAATATCTTGATAAGCTCATCTACACAAATTGACTAATGGTGGTGACTATTTTGAAAAACTGTGTTTTGTAGCTGAGAATTTAATCTACTTAATAGATTATTGTGCTCTTTGTATCTGTCTGTTGTAGTTTACATGGAATTAAATAAGGAGGCATTACTTTTGGAGCAATCAATGTAGTTACAGACTTAGCAGAGTCTCAACTTTTAGCAACCCAAATTCAGAATTGCAAGAACTGATTTTTAGCTATCGCCCAATACCTCACATATGTGTTCTTGAAGCTTCAAAATTCACGTAGTTTTTCTACTACTGGCTCAATAAATAAATCTTTTGCACAGCACTAACCAACAGTTTACTAGAGCTATTGACATCTGAGTAATATAAAAAAAAAAAAACATTTCAAAGATGGAACTATCACATCAACAAAACTGGTGTTTCTCAATAGAATACCAATTACATTTTTCAATTAAAAAAATATTTGCTATTTTGTTTTCCTTCTTCAGTTTTTTCTGTTCTTCAGTCTCAAACCCATATTCTAAACCACTATTTTGCCTTTGACTTCCCTCACTTCTGTTCTTATTTCTCGCCCTCCTAGATTCACTACCATCAAAACTCAGGAATCTTATCTCACCAGTGAGACAGCATTTGTCTTCTCTTTCTTACACTCTCATTTAAAGGTGAATGTACTGTTAAAATTTCTCCTATTATTACCTTCAACACTACAGCATCCTCCTCACCAACTCACTATTTCTTGGCTAGTTCAGATTGATAGTATTTTCATTCAAGAACTGCCATTTTTTTCAGAATGGTATCTTGTATATCTTAATACTACATTAACACAACTCCCAGAGAAATACAGCTTCTGTTTGTTTTTTTTTTTAAAGGAACAAAACTAAGTCAAAAGTAGTATTTTGTTGCTAGTCAGACAATTGTCAGGAAATAAGTACATATCAAGTATTTTTGCCTTTTATTTGTTTTATATAAACCTAAAAATTATATAAGCAAAAATGTCACTTATTCTCAAATCTCATCAAGGCTCCTCAATACATGCATTACAGAGGGTTATCATTGCTGTCAGCGTAGCTGCAGCATACAGGCTTAGGCATTATGATGGTACCACAGAACATGCTGAGCCAATTCATCCATTACAGTCAATGGTGTTACAGTAGGGATTACTTTGTCCCCCCTATGGTTTATTGTTTGAATGTGGATACTGCACCATAATATAGTTTTATGCTGTAGAAAACCTGTCACTTAATGGACAGTTTAAGCAGAGTGCTATTTTGCCTCTGAGGAATCATTTCCCTGAGATAAAAGGGAAATTAATGCATTTTACTTAAATTCAAATAACACAGATTTGTATATTAATCACATACCATGGCATTCTATGTGAAATACAGATCTACTGCTAGGATACTAATTAAAACCAATCATACTTACAAAGAAAATACTTCTTCTGAAATATATTTACAATCAATGATATATGTCTCTGGGGCCAATTCTTTTTGGTACTGAGCAACTTACTGATCTCAAAAGAAAGTGGCTTTCATTACTCAATAGAATCAGATGAGAAGAGATTTAAATACACAGCAAATAGAACACACATATTGTGAATTTATCTTATTAATTAGTGGTGTCCGTAGACTATAACACTTTGTGAAAAACTAAAACTTCACTTGTCATTAGAGACTAGGAACAGCACCATCAGTCAGAAGAAAGCACTCAGTACTTGCCTAGCACTGAAACAATGATTGATGTAAAATGGAATTACATGAGATCTTTTTAAATGGCTGGCGTAAAGTGAAATTACATGAGATCTTTTTAAACCAAGCATCACTCACTGGGTCTTTCTCCAGTCTCTTCTGTAGCCTTGTCTGCCACTGGACAGCTTGCATGACAATGGCTTCCCACCTCCTCTCAAGGTTTACGATTATCAGCTGCATGGACTGGTGATCTGCACTCAGGTTGCAGGTCTCCTGGTCATCCAGGAGGTGCTGGCACAGCCGCAGCACAGAGGCAACCCCACGGCGTCTCTGCTTGATCTCACAGCATAGGGACTGCAGAACAGACAGATGACAAATGTCAGGGTGGGACATTCTATATTAACTCTTATCTGATAGATACTGGTTCTAACAATTCTTCAGCTCTTCCATAAATTCCCATTCTTAATGTCAAAGATTACTGTTTATTTCAAGATAAACACAATCTTAATTGCACATAAGGAATAAAGCTACTTTCAGTCTTCAAACTGATGCCATACATAGCTAACTATCTCAATAATGTTGAAAGTTTTATGGTGTAGACTGGTTTATTCTTCCTTTTTTACATTCAGCTGAGACACATCTGAAATGAGTTACCCTGACAGCAATCAACATCAGAAATTTTTCAGGAAAAAAATGGGGAAAAAAATTGTATTCATAAAATGAGAATATATATATACTGTGTGTATACACACATATATATGCCTCTCAGAAGAAAACAAAAACAAATAGAAATTATGGTTCATCTATACCCTGTCATAGGAGAAACCTTCAGGAAGAAGAGTAAAGAGGTTACTACAAAATCCTTTACAGATGGTTTTTGCTGTCATAAAATCATTTCCAGGGTAGTTCTATGTTCAGATAAATTTAGGAATACTACGATAACTGTCCTTCTCAAAAATGGGTTATTCATAGCATTTATTTCATCCTACAGATTCCAGTGCCACAAAGAATGCAGTCTGACGTAAACTGCGTGATGGGACAGTCACTAAGTCCTAATATTACTGAATATTGATAGAAACTGGAATAGGCTGGTTGTATGCCAGAAAACTACATATATAACTACACTGAGAGTCCTATTGAATAGCTATATAAATAATGCATTTTACATGCCAAAATGAAAGAGAGATCTACCACCCGGAAGCAGTTAATGGCACAGGATGACTTTGAACACAGTTTAGTCTACAAATACAATTGCACTTTATAGTCATTCAACATCAGATCAGGGTTTTATTGCCTCACAATGTGTTTTTATAATATCTATAACAGTAGGGTACACAAAACACAAACACTTCTGAGGATGACAGCTTCAGCCCAGCTTCCAAGGCTCCACACTTTTATAGCATCACAGAGTTCAAGTACACAGCTATTATCAGAGGCCAATGCTACTCCTGAATTTAACAGAACTGTGCTCTACACATGGGAACCTTCCAGATAATTTAAATTATAACTTGCTAACATCTGTTTCCCTCTGTGGGATGCCACAGATGAAAGTGCATGGCCCTTTGAGAAAATCTCAACTACCATCTTTTATGAAGACAGGGTATTTTCCTTTAACTGGAGTTAATAATGATAAATAAATAAACAAACGAATAAATAAATAAATGAAAGCTAGCCACCAGAGCAGAGTTCTCAAAGTTTTTCAAAACCATTGGCTGACCTGAACTTTACCAGAAAAGGAGTTAATATTCTGTAGCAAGTGTATTTAAAGTCCAAAGTTTTGTAACATTTGTGGATTAAAAATCAGGAAATCTACTTAGAAATATTATACATATACAGAGTATTTTGGTAATGAAAATATGCACTTGACCAATAGCATTAGGTGCAAAAGAGTGGTATACACATCTAAAAAATACATATCCTTTGCCTACAGATAGGGTTGAAGTGATTTTTTTTTTAATTCAGAGCCTTCAAGAGAAATGATGATTAAACCCTACAAACATAGCTGAATTACTAATTTACTTTCACTGGCAGAACTGGGCTGTTCTAACAGTTAACAGATTGCTTATTAATCAACAAGGGTAAACAAGACAATGCAATCTCATTTAAGGCAAAAGTTTTAATGCCTAACAGTATTTGTGTTCAAAATGCTAATCATGATAAGACTTCATTAGAAGATGTCTTAAAATGATTAAGTACATTTCACTGTAAGGTACACTCAGTAGTATATCAGCAGATGGACATTTCATACAGATGTTCCACTTATTGATATAATGCATTCTATAGCAATGTAAATTACCCTAACTCTGTAATAGCTGGAATTCTATTACTTCTATAATGAGAGAACCCTGTACCTTTAATATTTCTGAATTTTAAATAAGGTGAATGACAAATTCCCAAACCACTATTTAGGGCAAAATATGACCAGGAATTTTATTATTCAATTTATACCAGAGCTGCATTTTCACTTATGCTTCCTGAACTTGCCCTATTTATTTTCCTCGACTTCATTACTAGTTTCCTACATAGTTCTTGATGTAACCAACATGTCTGACACATTTCCTTTTTGATGCTGTTCATTAGGCTAACATATCAGAAAAATAAATAAATAAATAAAGTCCTACCTAAAGTCAGAGTTCTTACTTTACATTGTGTAACAGCAAAACAATTCATTTTTATGCATGATGGTAAGTTATATACTGCTGGCAGCCAATTCATACAGCTCTGCATTAACTTTCTGGAAGTCAACACAGCTCAGAACTTGGCCCCATAACATTATCTTACCTCAGTCTATCTGATTATGTCATGCCTTATAAATACTGTTCATTTTTGATACAATACCATATAATTTGATGAGGTAAGGGGTATTTAATTCATAAGCCATTATGTGAGTATTTAAGTGAGAACTTCACATTGTGCTATCTGAAAGCAGAGCTACAGGATCCAAGTCACTTCTAATTTACATCAATAATACACCAGCATAATAACAGTAGCTTTACTGAAGCTATTTCTGATTTACATGGCTGTGACAGTGCAATTAGGCCTATGGCACTTTTGTTTCAATTTTATTACATGATATTATAGTTAATATTAAACAGGAGAAGAATGAAGTGCTCGTACCTAACAGCATGTTGAAAGAGTTGGCTATAGCAACAATACTTTAAAAGCCACAGAACTTAATCATGTGAAGACTTCTCTAAACCCCATATAATGACAAAAGCAATAATGAATCTAACTAGTATCATGATCTGGTATACAGTGTCCTTAAGGGACTCAGTAATTGTATCCTATGACACAACACTTCATGGTGTTGTATATCCATCCACAATCTGCTGTTGTTAAAATGGTATGACTCTATGAAAACCTATTAATATGGCAGCTGTACAGCCATGCATGCCTCCAAGGTCACAGTTACTTCAATTCTTTGCTAGGTACATTCTGGATTGTGAATTAACAGCTATAATTCATGATTAATAATACTAATAAAAAGGAAAAGAAAGGAAACAAAATTTCAGATAGATTACACAGTATCTCTGCTGAGACTTGAGCCATATGTCTAAAGAAGCTATGGTAAGCTACTGAGTACTTGACAGTTCAGAAAATTAGGAAATAGTCTAACACAAGACTTCAGAGCATCACTTAGGCTCCTGTGTGTGCAAAAGTTTGTCTGAAACACAGATTAAGAGATCAGACACATGTAGCTCTGTCTAACTTAAGTCTTACACGGTAAGACTTAAAGTAATATATACCGTTTTGTTTGCTGCAGGTGTAAACATGGTATCTGCAGCTGCCATGTGCAAGCTTGACTTTGTTCAGGTCTTTTTGCTTTGCAACAGGTACCCTGAAAACATTGAGGAGTCATTCATTATAACATTATTGACAGTCACACTTTCCCATACCCATCAGAGCTGCTAGAATCCTGGGAGATAATTCTTCCTTCTGCCTACTTCTATTTTCAGTGCTTTGAAGTTATCACCTGCATAGCTACAAAAAACTACTTTCACAGCTTGTTAATACCATGCCTTAAATCACGTGGAAAAGCCCCTGCTGAGTCAAATGACATCAAACAGACTTTCCAAGCCATGGGATAATGGCACTATCTATGAGGTTGGAAGTATCCACATCCTGATCACAAGTTGTTCTCTGCATGGGTGCTAGATTCCCGAGTGAAAAGTAGGTGACAAAAATCTGCAGCTTTAGGCAGTGCCAGAGAATGTAGGAGACCTAAACAGGTGGGAAGTTGAGGAGCATTATGCAGCCCCAACTCTCCTCCATCCCTCAGCCTTTGGGCAATGTATATTCTTTATGATTGAAGGCTGGGAAGCCAGTTTTGTTCTGACACAACATAGCAGAGGAGTTGGCCGTAGAAGTTATTACACCAAGGTTCCTCAGAGAAGGTGTTAAAATGGATGAGCTAATAGTACCAAGGTTCTCAGTGAACTCAGTAGACTTTGAGACTAAAAATATTTTAAAAGTCTGTTTGAAATGAGTTTCCTTCATTTAAACTATCACAACCCACATATAATCACCACATAAAATGTTTATATACAATTTATGTATTGTTCGCTGAAATATTTTTTGTATGATCTGAATTTTTTTCAACCATTTCTGTCTTTCTTACTTTCACTCTATGCTTAGGAATATTTAAAGCCTGTATGGAAATGTCCATGGCTTTGAAACACAGTCGGAAGATGATAAAGGTTATCTTTTACAGATTACAGATTTTCTTTGAACTTTCAGGTTCAGAAGTAATGGCAATGTATACTAGGATCCTTATGTTGTGTTTCTATGCATTGGCAATACTGGCTGTTTTCAGGTAAATGACAAAATTTCCACTAAAGATAAATCTGGAATGATTTTCTATTAAACCTTGATCTCTTAAAGGTTTGCTCTTTCTCCTTGTTACAGGACATGGCTATGTGCAGGAAGGAACGATACTGCATCCTACGGCATCTGTTGTCACCTGATGGAGAATGATAGGAAGATGAAATTATAGATCTGTTGTTATTTAGTACAACAACTGCATATAGAAATTAAGGCAAATTCTGAGAATGGAAGTTATCTTTTTCAATACAACAATCAAACAACATAAATAAACTAATTCACCTCCTAATATCTGATATTTGGCTAGTGTAGAACTTGAGTTTACAACAGTGCTAATGCTTCTAGAATCATGGTTAACATCAATAACACAACAAGCAAAAATAAGAAAAAAATATGCTTGCAAATACTTATTAAAATTTACTTTTCAGCTTTTTTTTCTGTAAAATTGTAATGCCTGTAGAAAATTCTCCTATTTTACATGATCCATGCTTGTATTTCAACTTCCACTCTTATAGGACACATAGTGAAACAAAACTGTTTTTGAATGAAAACGAAAACCAGTAATTCCTCAAAAAATAATGAGAAAGTAATTCCTAAAAACAAAAATGCCAAACGAAAAATATAGGAAATGAATGACTTGTCATCTTTTAGAAAAATGCTGCCAAACCTGTGTGCTATTGCTGATTTCAAGATTAAAAAGAAAATGTCACCTAATATGGGAACTCAGCTCACTTGCAGACAGTGGGACTTAATCTATACTGAAGCTAAATATTCTATAAGTATGCAGTGAAGTGCAAAAAACAGCAATTGAAAAATGACATGATTAAATGGCACAACATGCAATCATTTGCTCTCAATTATATCAATGTATCTTCTTCATTTCAAGGAGTCAGGCAGAAATATTGTTTTTTAAATGCCTCTATTAAATTGGGCACCAATAATAAAATAGATGAGGGTCCTAATAAGCTCATTTACGTAACATACATCACACACCACAAAACTATTCTCTCCAAACGGGTTTGTTCATAGATTTGTCTCCTGGTTGTCACCAGTCTTGGCTATATTAATAGACTTTAAAGGCACAAGGCTTGCAGACCATTCAGTGGAAAACCTTTGTACTTAACCCTTGAGAGATCTTTAATGCTAATTATGGAGAAAGTATTGATATAATATCTTTGCTGTCACATTTTATTATGATGATGGTCACAACAGAATCTAGGACTGACGTTTTAGAAATATCATCTAATTGCAAGTCAGAAACACAGAATGACAATTTAAAGTAGATTATGACTTCTCCCAAAATAATGAACTGGTTCTCTATTTCAGAGGTCCACTTTTTAATAGCATTACAACCACCCAATTGCTACAGTGATCATTTCTTTCTGTAATTCAGTGCTTAGTAAAGTATTACAATACTTCTCTTATAAGTCTGACTACAGTTCACCATATTCTTTGTGCACTATGTGTATTCCTGCACATACTAAAATGGCAAGAAAGTAGCAAGAAAAAATATTTAATTCTTATACTAGCTTCAAGAGCTTGTATTCTATGTATAATTTAGTATCTAATAGATTCATATTAATTATTACTTCACTAATTTCACTCTTTAAAATGTACAAGGAAATTTGCATTTATTTGTAATTGATAATGTAAACAGATTAATTAAATAGGTAAATATATTTATTTTAAATAAAGTATCGATTTTGAAATAGCATTCTAAAAATAGCCACATTATTTCCCTTTTTTTTTTTTAAGAAGTGCATCATTGTACTGAAAAAAACAGTCAGAATACAGAACAAGTTCCTCTAGGCTTGATCCACAGAACCTGCTATTATATCTGTACAGCATTCTTTAATTTCTTTGTTCTATTCATTCTGCTTGTCTAAGTACTTCAAAATATTTGTTTGTAAAAACATAGTTGAATGGACTGATATTTAGCTCACATTTCCATGTAACTAGTAATATATAATATATTTCTACTCATAAATTAAAAACACTATTAAAATTCCAGACATATAAAACAACATGAAGATTGAGTTACTATAAAAGAAACTATAATAGCTTACAGATTGCTTGTATCATTATTAAAGCACTGGTATCTATTACAGTGTCTCCCTGGAATAAAGAATGCACTTTTGGCAATAATCTGCTAAAAAAGTGCCCATTATTGCTAAGATGCGCCTATCTAAGCTCTAAACTAGTGTGCAATTACAGGAAGGTAACTTTTAAAAATAACAGTGTTGGATGTAAATGCCTTTTCCCTGCTGAAATACAACATACCTTCTCCAAGTATTATTTTTTTGTGCTTCATATTGGAAATTAATTAGATGCATTTTCACAAATATTTTTGAGCTGCTGCTACACAAGCAGTTGGAGTTAACTTGGATGTGGGAATAAGCCAAGCCATCCACATGGGGAAGCCAGACGTGATGGCAGGAGGATTCATTTTCCTACTCTAGCACTATTTGTGTTTATAAATGCCTTCAGTTCATGCCCTCTTTTCATTCAGTTTGAGAAGTTCTCTTTCCAGGGAAACCCGTGCAAAAGAGAAACATTGAAGGGAGTGGTATAATTTGTTAGGGTTTCTTTCTTTGCTCCCAGAAAATGCTAAAATAACAGTAGAGAGAATACCAGACAGATATTATAAATATCAGGGCTGTGTTTTCCTTTTATGATGAATACCAAACCACACCAATCTAAAAGTCATTTTCCTGTTGTAGACAAACTTGAAATTTTTGCTATGTAACCACACTGGGCAGAGTTTCAAATAAGCATGTGTTGAAATTCAAGAGAAGAAACAAATTAAGGTACAAGCAAAAAGTTACAAAATCCAGTGAGGCATAAGTCAGGTTTAGCTTTACTTGCAATTGTTGGAAATCACTTAGAATTACAGCTTAAAAGAAATGAAGATGTTTCTTAACATAAATTTCACACTGTATGCAAAGAAAATCTACAGTGTTATGAATTTCAGCCATCTTTAGTGAACAATTTAAACTGTTAAAACTTTGTGTACTGACTCGGAGCTACATAATAGTTCGTAAAAGAAAATTTCTTTACATGGAGGTGCACCAATACCTGTAGCCCTCAAGCTGAAGTTCAGATGCTGATATTGTGCTTAATTCCTTTGTTATTCTTCTTTATCCTGTTCTACCACAAGTGGTAAACATGCATTTTTGTTGACTCTGTGTGATGGGCCTGTCAGATTCCAAAATTCGGTGTGAATTTACTCAGTTCTGAATTACAGGAGAAAAGCATCCTGCAGTGCACTGGTATTACCTTCTTATGGGAAAGCAGTGAACATAAAATAGACTAATATTTTGGAAACTTCAGGCAGGGAGGGTGAGAGTAAAGGGAAAATAAACACATATAACAAGTAAGGAAAAAATGTATTTTCTTTGGCTCTTTTCCTGTGCCAGTGAAGCAAATTTAGCCTTGATTCAAAAATGTATAGCTTGAGTTGTTCAGAGCTAAAGAGAGGAAAAGATACTATGTTGCTGCCAGAGCATCTGTACACACACAAGGACAACACATAGGCTTTTCTAGAAATGGTGTTCCTCACCTTATTTTAAAAAAGCCACACCTAGCAGAGTGGTTATACCTTTAAAAGATAAAAACATGATGCCCATTATTTTGCTCTGTCTTAATTGTGAATACATAAACCAACTTTTTAAATTTCAGCTCAAGACAAAACTAAAACTAAAACTGTCCTACAAGAGAAGGCAATAGCAGAACCAAGCAGAGCCGGGCAGCACTGCACTCATGTGGGTTTATTCATATCTGAAGTAAGCTGGGCTAATTCATCATCTTACTTCCAGGAATAATTACTTTTTTTTTCTTTTTTTTTCTTTTTTTTTTTCTTTTTTTTTTTTAAGCAAGTGTTTGCATAAATATGTTATACATAGTAAATTAATTTGCTTGTACTGTTGAGGCAGACATGACCATTTAGCCACAGGGCTATGACAAGTTTGGAATTAGAAGTGAGGACAGAAGTGGGTGATGTGGTCAAGATGAGCTGTGGATGGGAGTAAAAAAGATGAAAGTTGTTAAAAGGCAAACTTCTGGATGAGGAGACTGTTTGCAGATGATGGTCTCAGAGGCTCAGCATTACTCATTTTATTATTGCTCTTTTTCCAGCCATTCTTCCATTGCTTGGACAATATAGGATTAGGATAAGGAGGCTAGATAGGATGCAAACAAAGAGGGCACAGAAAACATTATTTCCTTCACTAATCCTCAGAATAGAGAACATAATGAGGTTGCTTCCTTGTGTTCAGAACACAAAAGCAAGCATCACTGTGGAAAGGGAAGGTGGTACACTACAAGTGACATTGCGCTGCCAGCAATTGGTGAAATGCATGGAAAATCCATCAAAATAAAGGCCGAGCCTTCAGTTTTATTCTGGGGTGAGGAAATGCAGCACTTTCCTGACAGAATAGTAGGGGAACCATCCTGCCAAGAACAGGAATCCACATACTTCTTTTTCCCCACTGACTTAATGCAGCTAGCATAATTTGCTGTCTCTAGTAGTATGTTGCCAGTCTGCAAATCCCATTCCTGACATACATCTCATACTTGTGATACATAATATACCTGATAAGGAGTTCAATAATTCTTACACTGAAGGCTTGTTCTTTTTACATTCACATTCTAACTCATACTGCACTACACTTAACCCTGCAAATAATTATACTAGAATCAATGGATTTCCTGAAAGCATGATATTATTTTTAGTGTGAGTAAAGGTACAAATACAGTCTGTAATACTGTTCCCTACTGGGACACCAATCTATTAACTTACATGCAAAGATGAAACTTGAGAAACCCTTACAGTTCTGAAACCAAGATTAGGCAATTTTCTACTAGGTCAGTGATAGACCAGTTAAAGAAAAACATCATCAGCAGGATTTAATGGCTTCAGAGGACACTATCCAATTAATAATCCACTAATATTGGAGCACTGGAAGACACAATACTATGGCTCCAAAGGGACAGTCATGATCAAATAAATCATACAATGCCTACTCTGAAAGTAATTCCTCCTACGTTATTATGTTGGCCCATGAACTCAGAGGTAGATGGTGGTGGTATGGTTACAGAGGTTGAACCTTCCCTCCAATACTCAGTTACATTTTGTTGTCATGTAAAAGATGGCAGCAGAGGGGTAGTCCAACAAAATGGCATCTGAAATGGAAGTGCATATGAAGCAAAAGTGTGTCACTGAATTCCTCTGTGAGGAAAAAAATGGCATCCTGTGACATTCATTAACACTTGCTTCATTAACACATGGAGACTAAACAGTGAATGTGAGCACACAGAGGTGGTAGCTGGTGCATTTCTGGCAACAAGGACAGTGGATCACCTCCACTGGTGCAGATTTGTATGAGCATGGCATACATGCTCATGTTCATCACTGCCAGAAGTCATAGCTAATGGTGGTGACTACAGTGAAAAATAGTGTTTTGCAGATAAGAATTTGACTTATCAAATAGTATTATTGTGCTTTCTTCTCATTCTCCTTTTCCAAGCTAGTAATAATTGAAAAGGAAGTTTCTGGTTTTGCAGTAAATAGATAATAGTAGAATAAGCAGTTGCATTTTCATTTGGGTGCATCAAAAGAAGAAAATCAATTGTATCACCAATGACAACGACAAAAAATAAGTGAAGAACTGAGAATGATCTATCAAAAGAAGTCAACTCAGCTATTCTCGCTTCCATACATATGACTCTTCAAGAGACCCATGACTAAGGAAAAATGTAGCCCAAAGATTTCCTTCAGATACCAACAACACAAAAGGCTTGGAAAAAAACTGTGAGCCATTAGACCTTACAAAATTGCAGGTTTTACTTTGTAGTGGTGAGCCTGAAACATCTTTCTCCATACTTCAGGATATCTTTTGTGTTACTCAGCTTGACTCAGGCCTCAAGTCTTACAAGTCTACTCAGGGCATAAAAAATGAATGCAGACTATTCCAGTACCATAAGAAAGACAGGAACAAGTATTAGTTGCATTGCCTTCTACTCATCAGTTCCAGCTAACAAGGGAGAGTTTCAGATGAAAACCCTCATGCACATTCAAGAGCGCAGAAAGAAACATGGGCTCAACTGTAATTAGCAGTGGGGAAACCTCACAGACATTAGTAACTAATCTTTTTGCAGTTGACTCAATATCTTCAAGTCTCTCGAGTCGTAGAGATATTTTTACTGATTCTGTAAGTGGTATTCATCTGATCTAATGGAGAATTCAACAACTGAGCTAGTCATTCAAAAATAGGCATTCTGAAGTACAGTTTACCTTCTCTATAGACAGATGTCTAAAACAGGATTGATTAATTGCATTCCAAAAGTGCTTATTTCTTTCCAAGTACTATAACTGAAGCTCAGACATTATCTCTGCTGTGTGTGTATCAAAAGGTAGCCTGTATTATCCTACCTCTACCACATGGCTATGCTGTCTGCAGTGTAATCATATTAGTATACCAGAAATAAGCGGACAGGATGTTTAAAAAAAAAAAAAAAAAAAAAAAAAAAAAAAAAAAAGACATAAGAAGGAAGGAAGTAATAAATGAAATAGGTAGTAGCATAAAAACAGCCAGTAATCTATTCTCTCCTCTACTGAAGATTTCATGCATTGCCTTAGCTCTGCTGAAAACAGGCTGTTCCTGTTACTATAGTAACCTCCATCCCACAACCCCAGTCCAGGAGCCCACAACTGGTGCTGGATTAGAACTACATGCAGATGTTTTATGATACCTCTGTGGAAACGTGCAGCGTGTCAGATCTGACCACCCCTACTGGGTAGAACTTCTGTGTTCCTTTCTTTCCCTCAGCAAAGGGAGAACATAGTAAAATCAGAATTCACCATTCAAGCTTCAAAGTTCAAATAGGATGACAAAATGACACCTCCTATCTCAGATCAGATATTTAGTTCAAAATGGGAATTGTAAATTGTATTATTGTTGCCTTAAAGAGGGAGAGCTTCATGAAACAAAGACTGAACTTTAACTAAGTGAAAGGTAAAATAAAACATAATTGGAGATATGTTTGATTATATTAACTACTGTTTGCATACAAAGTATTGAGTATATTTGAGTATGCTAAAAGAAAAAATTGATATATAAAACCTCCTCATGTTAGAGCCCAAATACCACACTTTTTGGGAAAAAAAAAAAAAAAAAAGGCAACCTGCTTCACTTTACATAGTTGGATTCTCATTTAAGTGACCTGCAGAATTGCTGTTTTGGGGTAGTAGGTTATGTAAATTAAGTCTGAATTTGCTTCAATCCTTTGTAAGTGGCATCAAGTTTTATTACACTTTGGAAATCTGTCTGGTTTTCATATGATTTAATACTTTATGCCTTCCTGTTTATTGAAATTTAATCCAAACAAAATTTGGGTAAACATTTCTTCATCTGTGAAAAGACTCAAAGCTCTGGAGTCATACTCTTTCTGAGAAATTTATTAAAATTACTACAACATTTTTATCATCTTAGAGGTATAAAAAGGATTAAATGCTGCTTGACTTCTTTTGGACTGTCTGCTGGAAACTGTTCTGCATACATTTGTTACATGCACATTGAATTTCTGCAATTCTTTGATTGCAGCTCTGCCAGAAACATCATTCCAAAAATTGTAAAGCATCCAAAATGCAGTAGCAAAAGTGATTTCTGGCACCTGTAGGAACATTTTTCCAATCTCTGAGTCACCAAACCTTTACTCAAAGTTAATATTTTCCTTTGATTTCGGTGGGGCCATAAACGTACTTGCTCCCAAACTAACTCACTTGTGTTATATTTAACAGAATTTTGTTTGACCAAATTGCTCTTAAGATGTACAGTGCTGACTTAGTGAAACTTTTCAGTTACAATGAAAACTGTTATAAGAGGTGTCAATTAACTGATCAATTATGAATTACCAATGTAATCTACATTGCTACATCAGAATGCTCAATTTCTTTAGGTGATGTTGAAATAAGAGATTGTGATCAGAAATTCTGCTTTTTAATGGTATTGTGTCATCTGGCTTGCTGAGTTGAAATTTAATGGAAGACAAAAACTATTCTTCTGTGAGTTTAGTCATTAGAAACAGCTACAAACATTAGATAATTTACACTGCTTAAAAGGCAGAGATGGCTACAAATACTACTTGCTATGGAATTCAATACACTATTGATTTTTAGAAATATTAAATGAGAAAGTCTTTCTAACATATTCTGGTACAAATGGTTTTGTCTGATTTTTGTAATGAATACATTGACTAAAGTCAATGGGAACTACGGGCCTTCAGTGCTGCCGAAAGTTAGGCATCTCTTTTTTAAAGAATCAAATTATATGAGACAGGTATGACAATAGAGCATGGCTCACATAAAACCAGATCAGAAAACTACATGAAATGCAACTTTATTGTTGCCAAAGAACATTAGATCAGAAAATGCTGCTATGTTATTTTAACCAAAGTAGTCTTCCCTTTTCCTTAAGAAAAGAGGAGATTTATAAATCTGGCTACCAAAAGGAACAGGAGCTTTTCCAGCTTTATGTGTCTGAGAAGGGATATCAAGATGGATAGATACTCACAAATCTATGCTTGCTCTTGAGCAGCTGGCCTGTAATCCAAAACCACAACAAATACCTTTTCAATGTTGATGAATCATCGCTCTATATAAAACACCTAAAGTCATAAGTTTTATTACAAGTGATAGAAATATGTGACTAATTATTGAGGCTCTTCTGCTGCCTTTTGCACAGAAAACAGCATGATTTTTGAAATCCCAGACACATAAAAGCAAATGTGGCAGAACACTCCTACTTTCAAGCCAACGAGCACACAAGTTCTGGCTAGATCTTACTCAAATAATGGGATTTACCAAAACCTTCATGAAAGAATGCAAATTCTTTATAGTATTGTTCCTCATTCTTTCCTGTTTCAAGTCTCTCCTGACCCACAAAATTGTCGTACATCATTAGGTTAGGAAATCAGTTGTGCCAATTATTAGTCTCATGACAGTAGGTTTTTCAGTTGCTAAGATTATGTGTTTACCTGAGAATCTTGTAGCTCATTTAAAAAGCATGGTTCTGATTCTGGCCGTTAGAGTTTCAGTGAAAAGCAAGAAAACAAGAATTCCGGGAACTCAAAGGGCAAAACAGAAACGAAAAGGAAGAATAAATAAAATAAATGCATATTTGTGGTTAGGAAGATCTCATGAAATTTAAGTCCGTCTCTTGATTTTTTTGGTTCAGATTCATCTGTTTTTCATGTTACAGCAAATCAGGGGTAAGACACCCACATGTCTCCCTTTGCAGCTGTGCAACTTGTGTTCACTAGTTCCCCTCCATCTTTTTTAAAGCAGCTTGAGTTAGGCTATATTTGAAAACTTGCAGTGTTGCTGTGGAATGACCAGCAAATGTCACTATAGACTGAAGCAAAGTTTGTGCCTCTGCCTTAGAACTAAATATGAAAATGTTTGAAACCTTGAGGAGGACAGAAAACTGGCAGAACAGGTTACAAAATGGCATTGCAGACTGGCTGCAAAACATTGTATAGAGATTACTGGGCCAACTGAAGTATGTAATATAGTTATCCCCAAACCAAGAAATACTGTAGTATATTGCTGAGTTACTGGAGTATAAGCTGAGTTATGACTGTAACTAATGATATTCTACTAATTCTAACATCTAAATATGCTAATAATAATGGGAAAAAAATCATTTAAACATTTTCAGCAGGATTTGAACTTCAAACAGAAACAAGAAACATTGATTAGCACAAGGATGCAGTCTGTCTGCATTACATATTAAAATTGACTATACTGAGAAGTAATCTAGAGGAAAGAAGGAAAAGCAGCCCTGCGGTTAGAACCAAAGACTAGGGTCATAGCAGCTGACTTCTTCCCTAGAACAACCATTAGTTTTCTGAAAGCCTGAAAAAATCACTTAATCTCCTTGCGTTTTATTTTTCCCATTTATAAGAAGGTGGTGATAATTCCTACCTTTAAGATTTAATGGAGTTTAGTTCATTAATGTTTGTACAGCAAGTACAGATACTTGGCAGCAGAGTACTGTAGAAATATTTGATATTACTATTATACAGGAATATATCAAAAGAAAAGCAAGAATAGCACATTCTTTAATAAAGAAAACTCTCAAATTAGTATGCATGATTTTTTTTAAGTAAAAGGAAAAAAGTCAAAATAATTTCCTATTAGCTAATTTAACAACACCTCTTTCCACCAGAGTGTTGTCATCTTGGGTCCCAACTACATGTGAACAATACATTCAACTCATCCTCTAAGTGCAAAATGAAATAAAAGCACTCAGAAAATAAAATAACTGTTTTTCCTAAAGCATAAGTGTAATTAAAAACATAAGATTATAAATGAAAATCAACAGCACTGTTGAGTTTATTTTATAAAAAATGATTCTCTGTGCACAATGGCTATAATTGGGATAGTGCTGTACAATAAAGTTCCATTAAGTAACAATGATTCACTTACCATAGTGAAAGCAGTAATAAGGTTAAACTCTTAAGTTAAGTGGAAAGTAAGTCAGTCTAAACCCCAGCAGGTTTTGTACTAGTGGCATTGCTAATGTTTTTGAAAATGTTCTAAATGTTCCTTCTCAAATATATGTATTATACATTGCAGTATTGTTAATTATATCCATTTTATCTTTTATACACTTCCCCAGGAGATCAGTGAAAAATGGAAAACTTACTTATAGTGGATTTCAGATTTAATGAGACAAAGATGGTTTAATATATATGACAAAGTGATGTGCTCTAACCATGTTTGATAAGTAATTTTTTTTCTACTCTAATGGCTACCATTTTAAAAATAATTAATGTATTATTTATGTAATTAATAGATAATCAACCAAGTAATTAAATACTCTGGTTATATCACAGTATGTGTGTACTATAATACCCTGTTTAACAACTCTAGAGCTCTTGGCATGACATCATATTATATATATATTAAATATTCTGTATTAAATATTATATAATATATATATATATTATATTATATATTATATATATATTATATTATATATATTATATTATATATATTATATATATTATATATATACAAATTTAATTTCAAAGATTTATGCACATTCTGAATATGTAAGTAAAATTTTTATAATAGTTATGTTCATACATACATGTTCATATACGTTACACATATATTGCTATGTCTTTAAAAACAAGTTTGTTAGAATTCAGATTTTTAAATCCATAGTTATACACTTATATAAATGCCATAAATTTCCACAGAAACAAGAACTATCCAGCATTTTCTATTGATAACATGGGTCCATGGCTGTTAAGTTCTTCAGCTTTATCAACATTTCCTTCGTAATCACTAACATTTAAAAGTTTGCTGGTAGAACAAATAGAACCAGCATAACATTTTTCCTGACAGCAGAAGATCAAGAATCAGAAAAAAGACAAACAACATGGATGTAATACATAAATTTAAAGTTGTATTCAAAGAAACATGCTCAGGAACCTGAATAGAAAACCAACTTCATCTACACTGACATAACTCTCCCCCTCAATTCTCATGACTGGAAAAAGAAGTATAAAGACTGCCTAATTTGGAAGACAGACAGTTTTCCACTGTTTTTTTTCTTGAATATTTGTCTAAAAAAATATTTGATATTTGTTTGGAAGTGTTTGCAATCTGCCCTTTGAGGTGAGTATTCAATAAATTGTCCATTGCTGAGTGCTTTTGCCCTAGACACTCTGTTGTACCAGAGAAAAACATCTTTACCTCTAATACTCAACAATTAGTCATGATTTGTTTCTTATTCTTTGGTCAAAGACGACTTGTAGAGTAAAGTGACCTGTAAGAATAACTCAGATGTGGGTTTACTTAAAAGTCGTAACTATGAACAGAAGAAAATTACATAGTGCCATCAGATTTAGTTGCTAACTTAATAGTCCTGTATACTAAACTGTTCCGAATGAATTAATTAATACATAAATGAACGCTAAAATATGAGTGCATGAGGACATTGCATTATGCTATGTATAAGTTAAATATTTTATCCTACCATAAAGAAGAGTATCTATGAAAACTATGACTGTTTTTTTATTACCTTAAAATATTGCAGTTGTTTCTCAGCATTCATTGTTCCTTCATTTTCTTGTCTCAGACAGGAATTGAAGATGAAAAGCTCTGTATCTCTCAGCCACCCTTTCAGCTCTTTGATCCTGACCTCCAGCTGCCTTACCAGGCTGCCGCTTTCAGGCGAGAGCAGGTCACGTGGACCTAACCCACTGTGCCCTACCATTGTGTCTTGGATCTTCTCTCCTAGGGTTTTCTAATACATCAGATAAAGAAAACATAGATTAGTCTTATGCACCAAAACACATACAGGTTAATGTGCAACAAGAAGCATCTGTTAGATGACTAGAGAGGTTTTTATTTTTAAATTACTACTAATATCAATCAATTTCACTCTTTGTTTCCTTCTTTCAATCAATTTCATATTTTGTATCTTTGTTTTTCACTAATGCCACAGTGTTGTTCTCTATGGGTCACTGGCTTTGCTGGAAGCATGATAAATCAATGTTTATTAGGAGCAACTGTGGACAGAGAAGACAAAATGCTACATAACTTTATAAAGTAGTTTCAGAACTTGTCAGCTACTTTAGATACTTATGACTATAGGACTTACGATTTCTTGGCTGTAAGAACAGAAAATACAGCAAGCTCTGAGCCCATCTGGATCTATGTTTTTAGCGTAACATTGCAGTAGTGAAATATTTCCAAGGTACAAACTGTCAGGTCAGAGTTTCCAAACTTGCAGCCCCGAAGTTATGTACAGGAACAGTTAGGTCACATAACATCTGGCTTGCTTGTAAAAGCGGATGAACTCATTCAGACACCAATAAGCTAGAAATTGCAAAGCCATCAAACCAATTATTTGGGCACCTAAATTTGGATCTAAGTTCTCCATGTTAAGCATCCACTTTAAAAATAATGGATCAAAATAAACATTCACCTCTGATCATTAATGAAACTAATTAACTATAGCTTTTCAAAGTAGCACTTCTAATAAAGGAACTGCTGAATAACATTTTGATAGCGGACACGGTGATGGTAATGAATATTCTGAAGAGGCCAGAGATAGGAAGTTACCTTCCTTTTTAATATTTTGAAAGGCAATCATTTAAACATCACAAAGGAAATATGCAGTTGCCTGCTTCTCCTATGCCTAGCAGTATTTTATCTGACCTGTAAGAGGCTGTCAGTCTGACACTTATTATAAGTAGTAGATCTGTGTTACTGATTGTAGAATACTCAATATACACTGACAATCACATCCAGTAACCTTTTAAACTGATAATTAGCAGTGGTTAATTGTTGTAACATGAAGACATGGTTTTAGGTGACCCAGAATGTCTGTCTGTTGAAAATACACCCTTCATTAAGTTACTGGAATATAATCTATCATAATGAACTTAGCTTCCAAAATAAGCTTAAAAACCACAAAATTAGATCAACAGACATTAATCTACTTTGTGGCATTCTGTAAATAACGTCCTTAGGAGATCATAACTGAAAAACATGTTTTCTTGGCACCACCCTTCTATTTTCATGGTGCAAATATTGATAATTTGAAGACCCTCAGTGGAATCCAGTGCTAGCTATTGTTTTCACGCTGTAACAAAAGTAGCAGCAGGAGGTGAAATCAATGCCCTTGGAGGGTAGGGTCACAAAAAAGAATTTATTGCCACTTTTTTGTTCTGGAACAGTTTGCAATCATAAATTCTTCATAAACAGAATACTTCAGAGAATGGTCCGTCTTCATAAATATACGACAGAGGACATCAATTTCATTTAATTCACAATTTGTGTCAGCACAGCAGATGCCAATGCCTGCCTTGATAGGGTTGTTTAATATGCAATTGAGACAGAGTAATATTCAGCACAGGGGACAAAATTTCACAGATTAAACTGTACGCACCACTGACATTTCATTCTAATGTATTTCCATTCCACACTGTTCACCTTAGATGAAAGTAATATTAAAAACCATATCCCTCTATTTTACCATTGTTAGAAGTTAAAATCCTTGTCTTTAATTTTTTTTCATGCCAATTAAAACATAATCATGCCAATTAAAACAGTATGCCTACCACCGTTAGTTTCTGTGAAGATTTTTATTAAATTAAACAAAACTCTATCAAACTCTGCTTATTATTAATGAAATCGCATTTAGCAGGAAAACAGGAATACTTCTTTTTTTTTTTTTTTTTCTGTAAATGCTGAAATTATTTACAAAACTTAATCCAGAGGTATATTTTAATCTTAACATGCAGAGAAGAGGGGGCTTCAATTTTTCTTAAGAAGTTTTCTCAGATTTTTTGTAATTATTATCACTTACTCATCATTTGCATCCTACCAGCTGTAATCAGTGTAACTGAATTAATCTGATTAAATACATTGAATGCCATAAATATAAGGCTAACTAAAATTATTTTAAAATTTTAAAATAAAATACATGAATTTATGTAAAAGAACAGGTTAATAGGTCCCACTTTTATTAGCAAATTTATTCTTGTTCAAATATTTCAAAAATGCTACATATTATAACTGGGAAATAATAAGCTCACTAGTTAGAAGACAACTTTCAACATTTTCTGACAATTTGCAGATTTAGACAATCAATCAGTTAGAAACAACTTTCACTGAACTAAACGAACTCAACCCTCTATAAAATGGCTATTGTATTACCAAATAAGCTAAAGCAACACAAGTCAGTATTTAAAATGATGCTGGCAAGTTGCATGTATAGTTTACTCATAATATATTAGAAATGGTTTTTAAGCTCAGATAATAGCATGCAAAATTATGCAATGTGACTGTATTGTTAATATCACACATCTATAATTAATCATTTAAAGTAATTTATAAATTTATCTTACCCTTGATTTGAAGTGAAGGCAATTAAGGAGAGAAGTGGATGGAAAAATATATAGTTTGACCTCTCTCTCTCTCTCAGCTGTTTTACAACAATAGGACTACAGTGTCTCCTGCATGGTGCCATCCCTGGTCTCTGGATAACAGAATCTCTATATTGCTTTTTTTGCCAGATTCTTGTATCTCACTCTTTGGCTGAGACCCAGCCCATCATAGCATGAAATGAATTACATGAAACTTTTCTGGCTTTTGTCAAAAGTGAGCTGAATATAGCAGTATGAAACATATCCTGGCTGCATTCTAAGCTTCAGGTATTCAGATTTATACAGAATCTGCATGTTTGTGTTTGAGCCATCAGAGTGACCTGAAATATGCGGTGACAACCCCACTTTTCATCTTAAGGGTATAGTAAATAGTTAAACAGTAGATGTCTCTAACATGTACCTTCAGAATAAATTCTATTAACATTCACTCAAGCATGACAGTCAGTGTATATCAGATATACTGCATTATAGTTGACTTGGTGCATACCCGTAATACATGGCATATTTTACTTACATTTTTATGTATTAAAGAACTAAAATTATTAAAGTCAGACAGGAGACAAGCATGGAATAAAAAAAAATCAACACAAGAGGAAAATACTATGGAGTTTTTATAATAGCATGAGTAGCTTGTTTGAAATGTACGTGGTGAATTGAAAGAGAGAGATATTTGTGCCTCAAATTAGAAATCAGGCAGACAGCGTACTTCAACACACAAAAATGTACACATAACCCACAAACAGTAATAAAAATGCAAATACCCCGAGCAGTTCCCATTTTTCATTAATTGAATCCACTTTTTCAAGGAGATCATTTGGTAGTAAAACACCACTTTTCTTCAGAGCTTCAACCTTACTGAGCAGTTCCATCTTTTTCGGTTGCCTGATTGACATTTCTACGCTGTATCTCTAAAAAGAAAAGAAATAGATAATATTAGCTACTGTGACGAGTCTTCTCTACAAAAAAAAACTTGAACTTTAATTCTAAGAGTCCAGTTGATCATGCTCACTGTACTATTTTCTTCCCCCCCCTTTTTTTTTAAACACATAATCTTATTACATATCTGAAGAAATTCAGGTACCAATCATATTGTCTTCTGGGTGACATATAAGCACAGGCAGTTAGTGATGGATTACACTTAGTAATATCCACTTACTCACAATATTCACGATATTCACATGTGCGATAGCATTCACTAACATCCTCTCATCCAAAGCTTGATCTGCCTTGTCTCATTCAAGGGAGTTGGTATCTTATTTTTCAAATATGCTACTTCCTCAGGTACCACTGAGTCTCTCCACTGAAAAAAGCCCATGGAAATAATTACAGATTTATGTTTTCTGTGAAGTTTATTTTTGCTCCCTCTCCATTTTGCCTTATACATGGGCTTCAAACATAGCAGCACATGAAAATGTGAGGGCTTCACCTTAGAAAAACACTTTGATGTAACTCACTTGTAACAGAATACAAGTAACTTGATTTTTATTGTGTCAACCAAGAGTGAAATGGCACACAAACGACAATGGCCAAAGTGTTAATACAGTCCTGCAACAATGCTTTATTTCCTCCGCTGTTAATTATTCTTTAAAAAATATAAAGAACAGAGAAAACAGGACTAAAACCAGGAACTTTTTACAAAATCAACTTAATACAAATTTCTGAATATTTTAGCTGCATGTCTAAATATGTGATATATACTCTATTAAAATGTATTCTAATCTGGAGATGCACAGGGAAATACATCTCTTTAAGAAAATTTTATTCTCTGAAAATCTTAGTTAAGTGTTCAGTGTGACAGCTACTACACTGATCAATTAGTAGCTGGTACTTTGGGTTTAAAAAAAACCCAAAATTTAAACACAGACATATACTCATATACATGCCATACCTATAGGTAAGCTAATTCACTCTCTGTCTTACATACAAACTACTTATAGAAATAGGAGTAGTCAAAATCACACCTTTTAGTGGTAAAGGAGAGTTCAAAATGTATTCTTAAAGGAGTTTATGAGACATTCATAAATTATGCAGAGTTATTAGCAAATTACATCCCAAACATTAAGCTTCTTTGCTTTATTTTCAGCCATGAAAACTGGTACAGCAGCTCACACTGCAAATGCTAGTAACTGAGCCAAGTATAAAAATTAAATATGAATAAGGAATGTTTAAAACATGGGTGCCTTTTCCAGATGTAGGGAGATATTCTGTAGGAAAACAAAGCAAAAATACAATTGGAGACAGCATAAAGAAAATAATAAAGGTGTGAAATCACTGTTTCAGCTAACAGGTCCTCAGCATTTCCATGCATATGTTTGCATATTGTTAGTTTCATATTTTAATCTTTCATTTGCACAACACATGCACATCATTTGTATTATGTAAACTTCAGCAAATATTAGTCGTTTGTGGATCACAGAGCAAATGTTTTAAATGAGGTGATTTAAACCATTTCTCATTATTAATGAACACTGATCAGGTGTCTGTGTATCCAAAATTACATGAATATGCATAGTAAAAAACAAGGAATTGTTTGTAAAGAATTTGCCTTGTGATACAGAGTGCACTGTGACTAGTTTCAGACCTGTAAATATTAGGCATCGACCAGATTTCACACTGGCAAACTGAATTCTCAGTTCAGTTTGGCCAACATCATTCTGTTGGACTGAAATGTTCAACAAGTACTTTTCTTGGTCCCACATCTTTGCCTTTTCAGCTAGAATGGTTACTGGAGGCAATTACGATCTTCTTCATGCAATCTGATTTCTATTTAAAAATGATATAACTGAAAAGGATTTGCATAATTATTTCTATGAGTACATGTAATATCAAGGGGAATCCAGAGTCCAATTTGCTAGGCACTGAAATCCAGTTCATGCTACTCCTTTTCTTTTGTCAAGTGAATTAATAGACTGAGGGAGTCCTCTAGCTGTGTGAGGCTGGTGCAGGCATAGCTGGCTAATGCCTATCACCTGTTACAGGCTGCTACAGGGTGGACTGCAGTTGGTAGTGGTCCTGGATGGCATAGGACCAATGAAGAAAAAAAAATACAGTGAATGTTTTGTAACTACAGTGTTTTGCTAACAGAGAAATGTAAAATGTTTCATTTAATTTTGGGTCAGATGAAATAATGCAGTGAAGCATAATCCAAATAGAGTGATGATGTTATTAAAGGGTTATTACATTAAAAAATAAATCAGATAGATTTTATGTACAATCTCTGACTTTGTCACCATGTAACCTACTGTATAAACAAGCATGACAAGCACTGATTGACAGAAAATGCATTATACTATAACTATAATAGATGAAAATATTCAGTTCATTATTAGGTATCGGTATGTGACTGAGAGTCAGTTTCATTTCTAGATATTTAATATGCAGTACGTATTTTAAGTTAAGGGAAGAGCTTAATGTTAGGAGGTATAGTTTAAGAACTGATATAGTTTAAGAACTACATGCTATTGCTAATGCTATTTTTTAATCCATTAAACACCTACACTCTGAGCAGTTGCATGGAAAAAATTAGCTAGCAGCTCTATCAGCGCAGCACAACCCTAGTCTGGTAGGACTTCTTAATCCTGCAGTGAGAAGATAATTTAATCTTTAGATTCATTCTTTCCTCAGCTTTAAGTGAGCAAATGCTGCTCCATTGTGACAGTCCATGGATGCTATGATACAAATCATTGTTTAATAGGCAAAAATAAGATTAAGTAAAAGTTCCTGTAGCTTTTAATATTTAATTTCTCACGACACTTCTCATGTTAAAAAGTTGGGAAAAAAATTTAATGAAATTAACCCACAAAATATTTACAGCATTATTAGCTGCACGCATGCATGGCTGGCTTTGTGCTCCTGAAGCCACTCAAAAGAAATTCAAAGTTAAAGCATTTGGGCTTTTCATTCCCCCTCTCTCAATATGATTAGTACTTCTCTAAAGAAAAATAGTAGAATTTAGCAAAAAGCAGTAACATTTATTTATGAATAAGTTTGGCAAAATATTTAAACCATGAGAAGTTGAATTCCAAAACAAAGCAAGTCAAATTTCCTTTGATAAAAATGTTTTACAAAACCTAGGCAGGCTTGATTGAGACATGTTTTTTGACACTTTAATTAAATGATGCCTTCTTTCTTTTCTTTAAAAAAATTATATAAAACATTTTTTGTTTGAAAAATCACACCCGAAAATTCTGCCCAAATAGAGACTGGAACAATGCCTTGTAACAGTGTTAATTGTCACCATGGAAACCAGAAGAATAAGCCATTTTGAAACTGGTATAGAAGGCACACATTGAGCAACTCAAGCATTTTTCAGCCTCCTTCAGTGTTAAGGAACAAGATGCCTAGTCACTGAGAGGTCAGAGAAAGAAATCATCATGAAAGGTTCGTAGATGAGCACTGTCTGGTAAGCAGTAAAAAAATCTGTACACAGTTAACAACACCGTAAGACTGCACACCACATCTTTCAGAAAGAGAAACATCACAAAAAGATGATCAGGATGAGGGTGCAGATTCCGCTTCTCAAGCAAAACTTTAGGGCAATATTATGCAAACCTTGCCCCTAAAGCTCCCTGGGAATTCTGTTGTTGTAATAAAACTTCAGAAGAGGAAAGGAAAAAAAAAAAGCCTGCATGATGGAATTCAAAATAATGCTCTAAAAGCACACAGAGAGATTAAGACATCCATTGTAAGACTTTTGTATGGTGCTTCTGTTGGTTATAGTGAAAAGAGACTAGACATACTGAACACACAGTGGAGCTATGGCTACGAAGTACAGAAGAATTAAGCCAGTGAACTTTCTTCATTATTGGAATAAGGGTGTGCTATTTGTAGATGTTCTGCATTCCATCATTCACATACTAAAAAAGTGCCTTCAATCAAATGGTACTGCACCACAGACAACTGAGATCACAACTCAGTGACTTCCAGTTTAATTTTTACCTAGATTACATCTTTAAATTTTAAAACTTAGCCTTTTGGAATGATTTGGTTGAGGCAGACACAAATACACAAACATGCACAGTCAGGGGTTATATATGCACACATTCAGTGGTGACACATATTCACAAAACATGGTATATACATAAAGTAAATACTTTGCAGGTAAATTCACCAAATACCCAATATAAATATACGTAAACATACAGCCATGCACACATAGCAATATTTGTCCATCATCTCTTCACACACATTCTCACTTTGCTTTCTGGATAATGTTTGCACTCTTCATGCTAGGCTTCATGGTGGCCCCTTAGGAAGCCCATGCCTAATGCCATTCAGTGAAGAACAAAGAGTCTTTTTATTCCAAAGTCCAGGGTCCAAAGCTCAGCTGTATACAAGCAAAGTGAAGGAATCTGCTAGAGGCCAGCCTTCCCTTCACAATAGCTCTTAATGCTTCTACCTTTTTGGTACTATCAGTGTGAAACATTTTAGAAACCGTCCAGAAGCTTGGTTATATATCTTATGTTGTCAATAGTACTAGAACCTCTGGACAACAATCAAGATCTCAGCTGAATGCTTTGTCTAGATAAATAGCAGTTGCTGTTTCTTGCAAACTTCATGTATTTCACTATTAGCAATATATTGTAAATAATTGCACAGGGAAATTATAGAGACTCCTACAATTGTCCTTGTAAATTAATAATAGGCTTTCCTGATTGGGATAAATTTGTTGCTGAGCCTTTGGAAAAATTAAAAAGTGCAATGTCATTTAAAATTGCCAGAACTCACACAGCAAATTACATCTGAGGTTAAGAATCAGTTTTTCCTGTCCTAGTTTATTCCATTTGCATGATCTGAAAATCATATTACATTGGCTATGTATTGTTAATTGGACATAGATTGCATTATCTTTAATATAAATCAAACTACAAATACTAAAATGAATTGCAAATTCTTTAATAGAAGATCATAAAACAATCTTTTTTAAGCATTTCCCATTAATAATTTAATTCCAATTATATCACTCAGAAAACTCAAGAAGGAGAGCGCTAACTTATTTCCATTTGCTTTTCCCCCTTACAAATAAGCACAGTGGTAAAATATGTATTTGTATGAGTGAGTGTGTGTGTATGTGTGCACGCCTGTAAAACAAGACAAATTTTAGCACTTTTGTCTTAAATCCTCACATTTTTGTTTCAGAAAGTAACAAATGTGGATTACACTTCTGCAGCACATTCCTTTTCCTGGCAGCTGGAGAAATAAACACATTGAAAGAAATATTAAGTAACTTCATGAACTATTTCTTTCCTGCATTAAAAAATTTTGCAGTCAGTACCCATTGTTCTGCCTTTTTCTTAAGGAAGGTGATCTCAACACTTTAAATTTTACTATAAATGTAATATCTTTTTGAAGACTTTGTATGCCCTTTAATGAATTTATATTAAATATTTAATACTGTTTAGGGCATATCCACTACTACCAAAAACAGTTATATTCCCAGCAGTCCTACTGTTTCAGGCAGAGGGCTTGATTGATCCTCCTAGCCTGAATTGAGTAGAATGAAAAGAAGCAGTTGGAAAATAGCTGCAATCATTTAATGCAGATGACCTCTGACAGGCTCACAGCTCTTCTATCTGAACAGAAATTTGCATGGGGTCTCTGTGCAGAGGAACAATGTAACCTAAATGGTAGACAATCTTTATTCTAATGAAGTGGGTGTCAAGGTCAATGTAAAACTGCAATGATAAATGGTGCACCACAAGGCAAGAGAAGTTGCATAGGCATTGTAGTGCTTTCACATTAATTGAAGGCTGAAATGCACTGAGTGAAAGCACAAGACTCTCTTTTCACCATAATGTGTTAATGCACAAATGTTTAAATGTTTTATTCAAGCCTCTAGCCTGTTGGCTCAAATCTTATTGCAAACAAAAATACAATAGTTGGCCAATAACCAGAAAAATAGAACTTTTTATTAGCTCGCCTTATTTCTTGAATCCCTAAGAACTTCCACAATCTACTCAGAGTACCAAAAGAATAACAAGTCTCCAGACAACTAATGTAATTCCCATGATCCTTCTTCTATTTAGGATATCTGTCTTTAATTAGTTCCAAACAAGCAATCCTTTAGACAACTCTTCATTAGATACCATTCTCAATGAACTAGCTGCAAGAAGAAAAGTCATGCTTCGATATTATTATTTCCTAGATTCCAAGTTTTCTTTTAGTATATAGTTAACATCTCCAGGTGCCTTTTGTTCTCAGTAAGAATTAGACCAGTAAAACTGGGTTTTGTAATGCAAAGAGTTGTGTGCCTGGAGTGGGGACTAAACTACAGTCTGTTATTGTGGCTTTGTCAAAACTGCAATACGACTATAATTATAGTACTTCATCAGCTGATCAAGCAATTTGTAGGAGGCAGTGCATTTTGTCTTATAAAAATGAGGAGGACAGTAATCTGCTTTTTAAAATCCTGAGCTGCTTAAGCTTGTTAAGGGTATATTGTTTGCTAATACACTCATTAGCAGCCAAGCATTTTAACTTCATCAATTAAACGGGAAATGGTGTTGCACGATTAGTTTCACAAAATGCTAAAATACAGATAACAGTTTGCAGTTAAGAATTTTAGAAAACTTCTTTTCACCTGCAAACTGCATTAGGCACTTCAAAACATTCTATGCACTGAGATACACATGGAGTGGGAGCACTGGGGCGGGGGGGGGGGGGGGGGGGGGGGGGGGGAGAGGGGGGAGGCTGTGCATGAACGTAGCTGGTGAAAACCCTGCATCTAGTTGTGAAGCTAATTATATATATATATATATACACATACACCCACTTCTAATTTCCTAAGTCCCATAAGGATTGCTGTTAAAGTAGAGAGTCAGTGCTGACACTGATATTACTCCTGAACATTACTCCTCCGAGTAATCCCTGGGATGACAGAAGTTCATTTTTGTGAACAGCAGCACACAGCTTCCCTGTATCATAAAAGGGTGCACAATATGGACGATTGTTTTTGAATATTTATCAGCCTTTATAGTTTTAGGCTCTTCTGTGCAAATAGATGCTAACAATGCGCTTACAGTTATTAGCCAAGGAGCTATAGCTTGTTGCTAATTAAGGAGCCACAGCGCTTTCAGTTTGTGGAGGGCTGAGTGGCATGCAGTGCACAACGCCATTTCCCTGTCACAGCTCGGCTGCGCCAGTGTATTTTCCATACAGAAATCAGTCTTTTGGATATTGCAATTCAGAGAATAAACTCCAGAAAAAAAAAAAAAAAAAAAAAAAAAAAGGTATTATATAAAGGAAAAAAAAAAAATAAAAGCACGTTAGTGATGAAACTGTTTAAAAAACTGTACAGCTTCATCTGTGTGTGATTTGTCAGGTCTGAAGCTTTGACGTGCCCAAGGGGCAGACCCCAGCGGGGAGTAGGCTGCAGAGCTAAATAGCTGTGAAAGAAGTCTTAATGTAGGATGGAATTCAAACTAACCTTGACATGACCTCAGGAAAAATATGCAAAAAGTAAAATGAATGCACTCTGCAAGATACATCCTAATTTCGTGGCCAAGCTGGTTAGTTTCGCAAACATAACTGGGGCTCTAAAAGCAAAATAAAATACAAGAAAAGGAGGAAACTTTGGAATTCAGAGTAAAAACTTAAGCTGGCATGGTGTCACTGTGGAGGCATATGAATCATTTGGAAACAATCCAAATAAAAACCAACACTGAACAATATTGTTGTCAGGCTGTCTATTCAGGAAAATTGTTTTTTTTTAGGTTGAATATAAATGACACAAAGCCAAGATTACATCATTGCATTACAAAGTCTGTTGTGGCTTTTAGCTGAACAAGCCTCATGGATCTACTGGCTGATGGCAGTAATTCAGTAAGAAGTTTTAAGGGCTTCTTTTTCAGCTTTGTTACTCTAAATATAAGGGAATTTTCTTTAAATGCTGATTATTTTTCTTTAATCCATATCCCTGAGCTTGCTCTGAAAGCTTACTACATGATACAAAGAATAAAAATTTGAGTGGGGATATTAAGTCTTGATTTGGCTTTATTGCGCATTTTGCCCATCTTGCTCAATCCTCAGTTAAGTAGGAAGACATTTACCCTGGCACAGCAGCCAAGAACTGGCTAATTCACTAGATATGTGGCGATTTTAATTGAGCATCAACTTGTGTTGAAATTCAATCCTTTGCAATACCAGTTATTTACAACACTATTAACCTGTTTTTAAGTATAATTAAATCACTAAGAACATAAAAAATATAACACATTGAATTTGCAAGGACAATTAAATATCAGCTGCATGAGATTCCACTAGATCTACAAGTAAAAGACAAACCCTGGCAGATGGTAACAGAACATGGTCCCACAATAGAGGTTGCAGTGCAGTTCAGGTGTATTTCATATCATAACAATCTACTGATCCAATAAGCTATCCTTTAACTGGTATCTTTGTCTGACATCATAACAAATTTCAGAGATTTATCCCATGTTGCTTTGACTAATACAACAAGGTATTTTTCACAACTAGCATCAAAAGTGCAACTTTTGGCACAGACTAATATATATGCAACTTACAGACATGCTTAAAATATCAAATTTGGATTTAGCATAATTTACATTTGTTTAGTGTATGAAGAACAACTGATTTAAAATAAACTAAAAAATAGCGCTCTTTAGGAATTAATAACTACTGTATCTTTGGATTACTGCTCAAGTATTTTTAATTACTGAGGGAAAGTGTAGATTAAATGGATTCCAAAACACTGGAGAAGGCAGTAGTTAGCCCATTATTGGTCAGAAAATGTATTAGATGACAGGGAGACTGTATGACCTGGAAACACAAAGGTGGAGATACACCTCTCCCTGGCCTGATATTCTGAAATGCCAACTCAGAATGTGTCAAATGTCATTCGGTTACATTTTTACTTTTACATTTTTACAAAACAATACACAACAATATAAGATTATGAAGATTTTTTGAAGATAATCAAAGAAACTAATTAATAACCTGAAATTCACATCTTATTCTTCTCTCTGCTAAGCTGCGCCTACTTGTGCAATATGCATGAAACATAAGGTTGGAACTCCTCTACAGAGGAATTAATTCCAAATGCACAGCCCATTGTCAGGCTGCGTGTTACAGGCTGTGTTTTATTTTGAAATGGATGTTCCTGCACATTTATCTTTCTCAGGCTGGCTCTTCTGAAGTCCTTACTCCATCGTTACTCAGCCAGAATGCTAATGGCAGGCAGTAATAACCTCCCGTGAGTGAAGTCCAACTGAAAATCGACAAATAAATTATCCTGTCTTCTAGCAGTACCTTCTGGGATATGTTTGAGGATAGAATATCTCTGGATCCTTCTTCTTACCTATTTGTTGTACTGTTACACAGGAGAAGAAGCTGTCAACTGCAAAAAGAGCCAAATGGAAATCTAAACCGACACAGGCAGAACTAAAAGTCTCTACCAAAGAGCAGGAGAATCCACAGAGGAGCTCTGGGATCCAGATGGCTCTCTCATCCCACCATTTAAGGCACACTTTCTTTAGCAACCCATGTTACTAGACCTTGTCAACTGTAAGAAAAGAAAATCATCCCTTGCCTTTGGCAATAACTGCAATCTGTACAGGCTGGTGAGTGAACTCATGCCAAGGATGGACAGACTCTGTGTAGTTAACTTGGACTCTAACCTCAGAATATGCAGATCTGAGTTCACAACACCTGTAGTATGTAGCATAACAACATGATCTTTATCATATTTGAACTTTTTTCTACACAACAGAATTTACACCTGTTTGAGAGCCCAAGTAAGGTGCTGCTTGGAAAGGTGCAGCCTGGTGTTGACAGCAGATTTCTTAATTTGCCCCAAAGTTATAATGAAAAATGGCATTCTTATTTTATATTCATATTCTGTACTATATTAAGTAAAGTGAAAGCTAATAGTTTTTATAATTTGCTATTTGATTTGTTCCTTATAATTTCCCTTGAGTTATGTCAAAGTCAGCACAGTCAGCAGGTCCACTAGGAGCGCTAAAACATCAACACTGACTACCTAAAACATTGGCTATCGCTCTAGTTTCTCTTACAGCAATGCCATTGCAATGTACTGCATCAAAACAATTATTAAAACATGCTAAAAATAAAGTTGTATAGTTAGTCCCATTTTATCATCTCCAGACAGACATTCTGAACACTTCAGGAGACATGAAAACTAATAGCTACTCACTTCTCTAGTACAAATTAGAGTTATTAAAACAAAAGGAGAAAGTTATCATTGCTGTGCCACTATCTGTGTTAACAGTAGACAAATCCCATGTTACCCTGAATTTTTAAAATTGAGAAGTCAATCTCCCATTTTTAATATTATTCTGTGATAAAATTAAAAAAATTCTTTCAAGTTGAAAAACTATTTTTATGATCAACATAAACTGTTTTCAAGAGCAAATTTATAATGGAAATGCTGACACAGCTTAAACCCTGCCTGCGTGAATGCTGCAGAAACAGCTATTTCAGAAAATATTTTTAGCATTTGGAAAAGTCCAACTTTGTTTAAACCTGAACTTATTTTTCTACAATAGCAAGTAATGTTAACAGCATGCTGAAAATGTTAAGGATAAGTGTACAGTGTCAAAATAGATTGAATCTCTTCGAAAACTGGAGTTTCAAGCTTTTTAAACATAATCCAGATGTTTTGCTTTTAATCACATTTCAAGAAAGAGGAAACTTATGTGATACAAAATTCATACATGCATATTTCATTAGTGCCTTTCCTATCACTGAATTAAAAATTTCTAACATATGTTTTCCTCAAACAGATAATGTTTTAAATTAGAAAAGTTGGCAAGAAGTTGTACACCTCACAAATGTCACTGAATTATTATAACATGGAAGAAAATATTTCTTTTTTTTTTATAGTATTAACAGCTTTGATAGTTTATGCTATGGCAGCAATCACTTTTTCCCCCATTGGTAGGAAGTCTCTTAAACAAATCAAGTGTATGGAGATGGCTGAAAAGTAAGAACTAACAACATACATTCTTTAGAACAGCTGGTAACCTCATGGACCTATGTGTATCCAGCACAGATGCTTTCTCCCTTCTTCGAGTACTGATCTAGACAGCACAATGCTGTGCCCAAACAGTTTTTTCAGTAAGAGCCAGACAACTCTGAAGGTGGGAAAACCTCTTCCAAGATGTAATTCAATCTTAGAACACTCTCCAGCACCACTATCTTTGCTGAATAATATTTAAGAGACTATACTGGTATGAACACTGTTTCTAAAAATTAACACATATGATAAGCCCCAGACCCTTAGTAAATTAAATAAATTAGTACTTTAAGACTCTGAATCCATTCCTAAAAATGGACTTTCAGAATGTAATAACATTTTAATATTCTAATTAAATTTAAAGTAGACATAACCTAAGCAATAACACTGGGAGAACTATCACACATGTAATAGCAAGGAGAAAAAAATCAAAGCAATGCTTCTTTTTTCTACCTGCATATGGTATCTGGCTTGCTCTTTGAAACCCCCATACCTACTGAGAGGTCTGTGAAACATAAACAGGAACCACCAGGAGCAAAAGTGTACATTCTGCTGTTCTGTGATTGGAGGGAGGGAGATTCCTTTAACTGTTACTATGAACTGCAGCTCTATCCAGAAATGCTGGAAATTATACAGTCCAAGACATGCTAAAAGCCAGTCTCTATCTCGAACAGCTTCTGTACCTAAAAGAGATACTTGGCCCCTTCCAGAACATCCATCAGCAGCCTTTCACATACAGACTCAAGCTTGCCATTCCTCTGCTCCAATTCTTAACAGGCTTGCAACAGTTCAGTGAAGTGGAGAAATATTATTTGCAATTTAAAATGAGAAACTGAGGTACAGACAGATCATGTGTCCAGTACCAGAAATCTCTGATGGGGGAGCACGTCTTTCATTCTGCCCATCACCTTCTCTTATGCAGCTGAGCTCAAAACTACTTAACAGTTTTTACTTCACACTAGACTGAAAAAAAAAAAAAAGAAAAAAAAAAGTACTGTTGTACTTATGATACATTTTAATCATTGCAGAAAATACACCAGATCTAAACTCAAAAAATCTTTGTTTCTACTAGATATTTAGGAACTAATAGTTACCTTTAGCAGAATACATGAGTGTACTGACACTGAACTCATTTTGCCTTCTGTACAACTTGTAAGAAAAAAACCCAAAAATGTTTTTCCTGTTTCTATTTCCATGAATTCAGGTGTCTATTTTCAAGGCTTTATACTGTTGCTAAATGTAAACTTTGCTATTTTTTGGCATAATGAAAGCTGAAAGCCTCTTCTCATTTCTAATGGCATTCTGCCAAAATATTCTCCGGAAAAAAAAAAAAACAAAAAAAACAAACTTGGTCTGATTCACAGATCTAATGCTCAAGATCTAACCTCACAGCTTGTATAAAATACGTCATGGTCTTACCTTCCCTCCTATATTTAGCTCTCAATGTTCTTGGCTAAAGAAAACCTTTTGATACTGAATCCAGGTCCAATTTAAAGATAGAAATGATGGAAAATTCATAGCATTCCATGATAAAATGATAAATAATTCGTTTCTTTAGCGGTTAGAAGCTGTATGGTATGCTACTAGTTTGAATTTGTTTAATTTTAACTTCCAGCTGTTTTATCTTCTCGTACACTTTCCAATAGCTTGAATGTCTGTGGAAGTATGATGTTAGTACACATGATAAGAATCAAATATGAAACCAGATGACTTGCACTGATCTGTTTGGTGTTTCTGGAATTACAACGTGTACAATCACAACAGAGAGAATCAGGACAATTTTTGCAGCGCCTGGTGAAGTCAAACACACATACTTTGGACATTCTTACAGTTTATTTCATTATAGTGCAGTTAGAAAGCCAGTTTTCTGTAACTTGGCCCTGATACAAATTGAAAAGAAATTAAAAAAAAAAAAAAAAAAAGGAGAAAAGGAGTTGGATTTCATTTGAGTTTGTGGACAGTATTGCCTGTATTCATATTTTGGTTTTTAATTGTTAGGCTCCTCTGATTGAACCTAAGATTATTTTCTGCTTCTATTCATGCTGGAAAGGAAGAGGTGAAGCAAGATAAAATAACAATGGTAGCAAAATGATTGGACAATACCAATGAGACTTCCATCCACAAAGAGATCATTTTCAACTGCATATGCATGCCTGTTCTAGATTCTAGATCCACACTGGAAACTGTAAAGCTGAATATGAAGTAGTCTTGACAGACTGATGAATCTGTCCCTTACTCTTTAGTACTTTGTAATAAGATGCTACAAGGTCGTATCTGTATATTAATATAAACTTTCAGTAATTAAAAAAGCACAGTTCTGTAAAGGTACTGCAATGAAATTGCAGAAGTGGACTTTAGAAAACAAATAAACATACCTTCACGTTGATTTATGTTGCCAACTGAAATCCTAATGTCTGTGCTCAAAAAATTCCAATAAACTGGTGACTACCATGTTCAAACACTCAAAATACTTACAATTTAGATACTACAATTCAGATATGGGTAAATTATTCCTACTTTAATGTCTGAATTCTATGTAAAGAAGATGAAGAAAATGTCTTGAAAATTGGAGAATACATGCATATACCTGAGAAGGACTTTTTTCAAAGGACCACAGCAATAGGAATTATCAGGACACAAAATCAGTCATGAAGCAAATTCAGGACATTTTGAATGTGTTTCAGTTGTAGTAAACACAGGGTAGAGTAGCCTTATGAACTTTTTCTGGCATTTTCTCAAGAAATTCTGGTCCTGCTTTTGTAGTCAACTTATTCTGGTAACCAGGCATGTCATGATAGCTGTATGGCAGTTCAAATACAAATTGAAAATGTCTGTGCCCATTAAGGCAAGCTATGTGCTCACACTAATGTGTCTGAATGTCTTCAGTTTTAACTGCTGTCTGCCCAGTTGATAGATCTTTGTTATACTATGCTGCAATTGCAGGGAATTTAAAAATACCAAACGATGGTAGAAAAATTAAAGAAAAAGAATGAGAACAAGCTGAGGAGGAAAAAACATTGCATATGCTATAATTTTCAGATATTTGTAAGAAATATGTTCTATTGAGAATATCAGAAAAAATAATGGACTGTGACTTCTATGGTGACAGAAAAATAATGAGTTGCAACTTCAGTGACAGAAATAAAGTAGTTTTACTCAGTCTTGTGCTTCTCATGTTAACAATTATTTTATAATAATAGGCAAAAATGAAAAAGTCTACCTCGTTGAATACTCCATATCCCTAATACTACTAGGTTACTTTTTCAAATCTCTATCTATATCAGCTATGTCAGGTGACCAACTACATTAACTATGTTCACAAATAATACGTTGCTACAGAACTTAAATTTAAATGAAGTAACAAATACGTATTTCAGAACAGGCTATAGAGCTTTTGTCCATTAAGAGTCCACACTAGCACTACATTAACCCTATTAAAGGTAATTTTTCCAGTTCATTGGTGATTGGCATTTGGTTCTGATGTTTGAAGAATTGCCATTGCATTAATTTAATTCCTTGCCTCTTCAATAAAATGTGGAAGTAATGTTAGAGGAAGCAGTTAACTGTCCGTTGGTAAGGCCATTAAGTACTTCAGAAAAGGTTTGAATATTCGCACCATATAAAAATCTTTAAGGACATTCTACATATCTGTTAATTTTGCAACCTTAAACAGTTCTGATAAAGTCCCACTAATATGAATACATTTACATTACAATACATTTACATTCCAGAAAAAAAAAAAGACCAAGGTAAAATTACAAATTTCACACCTACAGTCACAGAATAACATTATCTAACAACAGAATTTTTAATAAATATTATTGTATGCCCTTCCCAAGACGAGAGTCCAGGCATACAGTGAACAACACAGTGTAGCAGGCCACCTGGCGGTCAAAGAAGCTAATTATCCATTTAAAAGAAAATTAGAAGACCACTCAAAGGAAAAACAGACATGAAGTAAGTGCATAAACCCCATCCATTTAAATCTACTGGAAATAAAATAAGGATATACAAACGAGATTTTTTTCTTTGCTTTATCTTAAATTTTCAGGGAGTGGTCATTGCATGAGACAAGATACCAAGGTTGGTTGGCAAATGATTCGTGTGCTAAAGGTCCACAGCAGCTAAGTTCCTAGGCTTTACCCATATCACTTCATAGAATAAGGTTCCACATCAGCCTATCCCACTGTATCTGTCAATTCCCTAGATGAGACTTACAAGTGTTCTCAGGAGTTTCTCTGGCAAGCTTAATCATAGGGTACGCAAATACATGTTGGCCAGCCCATTGCTTTAAAAGACACAGGAACTGAGATGACTGTGCACACAGATCTGGATCAAAATATCTTATTGTCCATACAAAACAATGACAACAGGTATCAGTGCAAACTATTGTTGATACTGTACGTTCAGACCTAAAAATGTTGGTATGAAATGTAAAGCAACTGCTGGCTACTGACAAGTAGGTGAGACACCTGAACAGATAAGTTAGGGTCAAGACTTGGGAAAGATCCTCAGCTGTTGAATGATCTGACAACTAAGGATCAGAAAATGGGAGACTACATGGTTTGGAGATTTACTTCATTACGATCTGCTGATATTAAAATCTATAGTACTAGGATAGCAAATTCTGGACCTGATAGATTAAGTCATCAAGCTAGACTATATAACTACACAAATAATTAAAAGAAAAGGTAGAGCAACCTCTGAAGAACTTGTAAATGAAGCATATTCTTCAGGAGAGAATAATTTAGAATGCATTAGAAAGTAAAGCAGCATACATTTTCTGGGCTATTTTTAGCCTTAAAGAACCATAAATATCAATATTAAAGCCATTTCTTGGAAGCCCTTTCTCCAGAACAAATTTATAAATGAATTGCATGCATGATCCAAACAGTCCATGCTGATTTTAATCACACCAAATGTCTAAAACATCAGAAGATGTGCCATTGTTGTACCTCTACATGTTGGGTTATCCACACGGTGAAGAAATGTTCTTCTGAACATAAAAAGGCACCTATGAGCATAATAGCCTTATACAATATGCAAGTTATGATAATAATATAATAATCTAGAGACTAGTTTGAAGGGAATGAAGCATGTAGAAGATTCATTTTTTAGCATGAATTCATCTGGGTAAAGTGCAGAAAACATACTTCCTCACTGCTTAAACATGCTGAGATGAACCAGAACATTTTAGCTGCCATTTGAGCATGCCTCAGCACTAAGGTCAGAATTTCTTAGCTGCTGATGTATGATGGCCATGCAGAGCAATGTCTTTGCAAATGGCTAGTCCTCCAAGGGAGAATACCTTGCCATCCAGTCAAGAAACAGATTATGGGACACACCGTTTTTAAAGAAGATGCAAAAAGCTCTGCACATCTAGTTCACCTAATTCTGTTTGTTGCTGCCTGTTGCTGTTGACTAGCAATATTCTATCTTCCTTTTAATCTTTCTTTGAACAGGAAGAGATGTATTTTAATTAATGTGAGCCAAACAGAAACATTTGCCATGAAATACATATTTTATTGTTTAACATTTTAATTCCAGAACTTTGAAATGTGCCAGGAATAGCTAAGCTCACTTATTCAGTATTTGTGGTGTTAGACAAAATACATGTCTATAGATATGTATCTTACATACAATTGAACTAAACACAGATATTTGTCCTTAAGCAAACTGTATCCTCTTTGCTTTGCACATGTACCAAGTAACGTACCAAGTTGATGAGTTTTTATGGAGGACTCAGTGCTGTTCATTATTTAGTAGAAATACACCCACCATTTGATACAGGGAAAAAAAAGGGAAGTGTGGGCCCATGTGCAGCAGGAGACAGCAGGTTGTGTCTTAAAGGTACACACCACTCATTACTTAACACATAGTACATTGTCTCAATTAGAGTGCCTTGTGCACATGAAGGGAGCAAGTTATGCTGTTGCTACTGGGTGAGATAGAAATTCATAGTTTCACTAATTTCAGAGCTAGAAACCTTTGGTTTGCAGAAGTAAGATACCACTGATCAGCTGAGGCACAATATTTTCTTCAATAATCCATCTCCTAACTGTGATCCAGGAGCCCCTATTCCTTGCAGCACTATCAGAGTATATAAAGTGAGTCTCAGGTGTAGAAGGTACTCACTGAAGCTACCATTTTAAGGTCCAAAGACAAATGAAGGAAAGAGAACTTTATTATCTATAGTGCTTCTCCCACACCTAGGTTAAGACAGCAATAAAATAAGAATTGGGTCACATAAGATAGTTTTCACTGCTGTAATCTAGCTTCTGGTTGTCACTGAAACCTTATTTGCATTCGAGGATCTATGTTGGAAGGAGCACTACTTTCACTTTCACTTATCCCTACATTCATTCACTATTTCTGCTATGGTGTGAGGTACAGCAATAGAGGACCTACTAAGAGAGCTCTAGATCACTTGGAGATTTTTGTAAATCTTTGTAGATCTGTAAAAGGGATATCTCACTTCTCTAAAGAAGAATATCATAGCTTAGTCTCTTGAAATACTTGCATTATTTAAAAGATGATATCATATTTCCAGTTTAGGGGGTTAGATATTTTTCCCCTTTTATTTGCTCTTTGTCCTTTACCTGAATTATTTTGTATTGACCGTGGCAAAAATGGTTACTCATCTTTGTGAAAGGTTGAGTAGTCCTGTCAAGTGTTCTGCCTGTTTCCTGAGAGGCTTCTGGTTTCTCAGGGCTACCAGCAAATTCCTCTAAAAATGAATAGGGGTCACTCACAGGTGACTGAGATTTTTCCAACTTTTCCCTTTATTGCCACCAGCTAGTGACTAAAGCAACAGAAATTTCTTCAGCACCTAGTCTACTAGAATTCCTCTCTGAGTTGGCTGAGACCGAAGATTATAAAAGCCTGCAGATATCTGGCAAAATATGTAGCAAAACAAAACAGTGGCAATGTTGTTCATTCAGATCAATAAGTTTGTTTGTGACATCATGTGAACAGCTTTGCCTCAGGAGAAAGAAAAAAAAAAAGTAATACATCTCAGGCTTTCAGCATATTGCTCAGTCATTCGGGGATCAAGTTACTCCAGTGCTGTCTGACCACTAAATGTCTGATTATTTATCTACTCCGCCTTCATTTCTGTAGCTACATGATCTCTACTTTGCCACTTTTTCAGAAGTTTCACTGAACTAACAGAATTCAGTTCTTATGAATTTGAGTATTCTGCGGTGTTTTGTGCTAATTTCAGCTTAACATCTAGGTTCTATTCTTCTTCAAACATGTTGTGTTCATCTAGAATGCTAGAGAGGAAACACAGCAACTATCCTGTTTCTTTTGCATACTGTTTTGCAATTGAAACCAGAGTTTGTACAGACATGTGGCTACTGATGTGCAGAATTCTTATAAAACAATTACTGTAAACTTTAAGTGATGATGTCCTCTCATTTCAGGGTTTCTTTATTGACTGACTACGTTTATCAACTGGCCTCATCATGATTTAATTGCACATCTGCAGTGCTTGGTTGCATCTCTCCAGTCTAATTTTGATCCTTATCAGTGTTGCACTGCAGCTGGCTCCACAATCCAGCTGGTATCAAATTAGTCATTGATCTAATAGCATCGTTGCAAATATAGCAATTGAATGTCTGGCAGCCTTCGGCATTACCAGAACACTAAGAATCTTCAGATCAGCTTAAGTTACATTACAGATATCTTCATTAAAACCTTAAATTCTTAATGGTTTCAGCCACAATATTTAACTTCAAAGGTATCTGCAATATTTAATCTGCCTACATGTTCTTTTTTTAAGAACATTCTTTCTTTATACTTCATATGTTGCTTGCTACACTGCATATGTTGCACTAAAACATGTGTCTTTTCAGCTGATCCAAACCCGCTTCACAGGTTCTTTTGACTTAAATCTATGCGTATGTTCTTCTGTTTGTCTTTTGGCACTTCTCTGGGTATTTGGGGCACTATTTGGAAGCATATATTAGACTTGCTTTACTTTTAAATCTTCCCCCCTCCAATTAAGAAATGTTTTATGTTTCCAGTTACACATGGGCGCTCTAGATCCCAGCACCATACCAATTCCATTTTCTGTTTCTGCTATTGGTTAAGAAAACCTTTCTACAGTTTTATGTTTACTTAAACGTATTTGTGTCATTCTAATCAATCCTAAGCCACTTTTTCTGTTTCCTCAAAGCAGAGCTTTTTGTCTGGAGTACCACTTTTCTGGGTGCCCAGAGTCATGGCAAGCTGTGATTTAGGTGTGTTTTATCTTGGTATTCACAGAGAGTACTTTTCTGTCTAAGGTGACTGTTGTCTTAAATCTCGTATGCTATTTTATGGAAGTAAGAGGAAAGGACTAGACTGTAACTGACTCCTTATTTAGTACTTAAGACTCTTAAGACTTGGTGGGCATAAGGGGCCAGTTTTCATGTGCAATGACACCTGCTGCCTTGTGTCTAATCCTCTGATCACACTAAATGAGTTACTGATCTGCAGTGGGAACATGTGGATTAATGAGGAACTGTTGTTTGACTGTATTTACAAAACCATCATTCTGTATATTTAATAAAACTGAATAAAGTATGTACCTTCAAAGTCTTTGTAATTTCAGTAGGTACCCTGTGAATTTCATTCTCTGCTTATCCAGGAAACTAACTACAGAGAGACTATGTAGCCATTAATGTTATAAGGAGGAGTGGGCAGAAAGGCCCAGCACACAGAAGCAAAGGTGGAAGTGGGGCAATTTTCTTTAGTGCTTTTATCCTCTCTCCCCCTCATCTATTATTTCTTTTAACTATTACTCATTACAGATTCTGGCAGTCTGGCATTAACACCTTACACATTCTACTAGACAGCAAACAAAAAAATGACACTCAAAACATTAAAATTTCAGATTAAATCAGGTAGAAGTTCTAAATTTTTTCTTTCATCTAAGCCAAAGCAATAAGCAACTACCACATATTTTTCTGTTTTTAAGAAAAAAAGCTTTTCTGTTAATTTTTTGGGGGGAAGGAGAGGAAGGAGAGAAAGGCAAAAGTCTTCCATACTCGCAGTATGATTTGACTACTGACTTGCTGGAGAAGAATGAATCCTAACTTTAAATTATATACACTTGTTAAAAAATCAAAACAAAACAATACACATGAACTTCCCAAAAGTTCATGGGACTAACTACTTCTCATATCTGATGGTAGTTATTAGATCTCTCCACACACTGTAAGAATCTAAGAGGTCCCAGGAATTATTGTTCTTCCTCTCCCCTAGAAGACACATAGTCTTCCTTGATGATAGCCAGCAAAAACCATGTATGTCTATCTAAACAGTTCATTCAAAAAGTGAAATGTTCATCTTTATAACGTTACCACATGAAAATCTCTAACAGAAATCCTTTATCCATCATCTCCCATTTCTAAGCAAAATCAATTGGTACAGCAGAGATGATCAAACTCCAGTGTAATGTCTGTCAAATTCGGCATGTATCACAGCAGGGTTTCAAACACAGACATGACACAATGGTACTAAAAAACCCTCTTTTCATGATAACAGAGAAAGCCAGTGAGAGGTAATGTTGAGTGAGGCTGATCTTCATAACCTCTTTATACAATCAGTGGAGAGAGATAAGAGAGAAAAGGTTTTTCCTGAAACTATCTTAGTGCTTAGCTCAAGCTTCTACCCTGAATTACCCCTTGGAAGAACCTCCATTTCCTAAAGACTGGTCTAGTCTAGAAATCTAAATTAGTCTTCACAGATGACTCTTCTCCCACTGGATCACTGTTCAGGCTATAAGCTGCCCATAGCTTTCTCTGCAGTCTCTGACATGCTGCTCATCTGCTCTGTGACACAAATGGAGTATGTTCTGCACATCTTAACAGTACCCATCATTCTGCAACAACGATGACTGAAGGGAGCAACTGTTGTCTTCTCCCAAAAGCATCTCTCCATTCAGACAAATTTTAATATTTATAGTTCATGATTGCTGCAGTCTTATAGCAACTGTTTTCTGTGTTTTCTGCAATGCTAAAATGTCAGTATCCACAAAAGGCTACAGGTATTTCCCACTGGCCATGGGAGTTGGGTGGAATCAACCCTAAGACCCAATGGACAAATACAACTACAGCTGCAACAGCTATGAATAAAATTATGTATAATGATTGCCTATTTTACCTTGATAGAAAGAGAAATTAGCACAAAATATTGTAGACACTTCCAGTAAAATATATTAAAATATATAAAAACATTGCAAAACAATCACGTAAATGTAAACTTGTAAAGAAGTTTAAAAACATTACAAATAAACAAAAGTACTTTGTATAAAATACATAAAGAGCATATATATCTTATGTATATTTATGTAAAAAATAAAAGCAAAATTTCTGAAGATAGTAAGCTGATATAGTTCACTGTAACATATATTTTATTATTTCGATAGATATAAATTGAAGGTACCGCAACTTCAAGTTAATTGAGACTTAGTGAATTTGGGTTTCACCTAGAAAACCTGGTAACAAGGTTTTTGTATGGTCATTTGTTTTTGTTCTGTTTTGTTTTTTGAAATAAACGCTACAGTATCAGTTACTTATGAGGTATACTCACAAGGAGAAATGAGGAAATAAAAAAATATTTCCTGTATTACAATTATGAAGAAAAATATCATGGATAAAACATAATTCCTATGACTTCAGAAAATACACATATATTTTATCCTGCGGAACGATGTGAAAAAAATAGGAAACTTAATTAAACTTGTCAAGTCAACGTGAGAAATAGGGTAACACTATTGCCCCACATATTTTCACTGTCATCCAAAGCACTAGTGAATTTTTTATCTGTATCCCAGTAAAAAAGTTCAATCTACCAAGTTGCTAAAAAATATTAACCTATCCACATATACCATTAAGAATTTTGTCTTACTTTAACATATTATTTACTGTGCCTTCCAACATGAATACTATTGGGCATCAAAGAAGACTAGTAAAAGGCAGAGACTGCACATGTCACACAAAAGGCAGCTCTCTACCATGTAAAGTTTGGTCTGAGAAACCACTTGAGGTAGGAAACATTACTTTCACATCAGGTCAGCATTGCTGGATTCCCCCAAGAAAGGAAAATATCTGGGGAATTCTCTAAGATTCACTGCTCTTTGACTCAGTCGAGCCACTTTTATGTTACATTCCTGTATACGCTTAATTGGTAGTACATGATTTTGGAACCCAGAACAACAGCAGTGAAATGTTGACTAAAGCAGCAGAGAGAGTTAGATACAGTGTAATAAAGATAAATCAGTCCTGGCTTCTTCAACCTTCCTTATAGATGACTGATCTCTTTATCTGACATTATTGTATTTGAGATTTCATGACTCAATTATGAGTGCAAATTCCAAAATGACTGCATAAGATTCTTTTAGTCAGCTAATTCCTACTGACTTTATTAAATCCAAACAAGCCAAGTTCAACACGCAACTTTGAAAATATGTCTCCAGAATCCTAAAACCTATGATAATATATTAAGTATTAGCCTCAGTAGGCAGCTCTAGGACTTACACGTGGTCTGTACATGATCTAGTCTATCAGGAAACAAGAAAATACTCCTAATCTAAAGTTCATTATACAAAAGGATAAATTTTTGAGAGATCATGCTAAGAACATAAATCAGAACATGCCCATGTTTTGGGACATCATACAGATTCTTTACTCTGCTTAGAGCAAAGAAAAACACTGCAGCACCAGTACTGTCATACCAAGTGTCTGATTGCAAGTGTAACAACACAAGCACAACATCTTTTATTAGAAAATCCTAGCTTGATGACTAAATATATCTGAGATCAATCTTCAGCACTTTCTACCTTGAATGCTATGTAGTCCTGGAACACAGAAAATAACAAATGTGGTAATTTCATCATCCTTTCACGGTGAATTAAGTTGCCATTTCCTCACTAAAATGAACTAAAATGCTTGATGAACAGAAAATGGTTTGAAAAAATATACTGCTGGACACAGACACTCAAACCACCATAACGGAGTTTGTCAGAGCGTTGCTTCAGAACTGAATCTTTCATAATGCTTTAAGGTCTCAGTGCTTGCGACCTTATCCTACCATTTTATACCAGCAAGGGCACAAAGACAGAGCATGTGGAGTTGACTAAGATGCTTGACGTGATGACTGTAAATTGTCCACATTTTGCAGCTGTAGTATGGAATGGTGATGACAGCTATGTGGTACACATTTACTTTTGTTTGAAGTCCAATGCCTCTTTCATTCTAGACACACTGCTTTAATCTTCCAAAAGCTGTGCTGGCTTTTGCTACAATTTCAGTAAGTACTGCTTTGGTACAATGTGAAGTTCATCTTCAGTGTCATGCTGGGAAGAAATAGGAGAAACTCACTTATTCTTGGGAAACACATGAAGACACTTTTTTTGGAAAGACAGGGAGTTTTCTCTAGAAGTTGCCTGTTTAAATTTGAAATGTATTAGGGAAGCAACCAAGAACATGTAAGAATATTTTTCTTGTTCCTTCTTTACTCACGCTTTAAATTTAATTTGTAATTCTGTTGGCATGGTAATTAATGTTTTCCTGTTGTACTTATGCAAGATATTAAAACTTAAAATTAATCTATTTTAAAGAAGATTTCTTCCCAACAACAATTTCATTTGCTGCTTTTTAAAATACAGAATTTGCCAGAGATAGCAAGGAATTCATTCGTATTTTGAAGTTAAAGTTTGCTGCAAAATTCAGTAAAGTTATTTTACTCTGCGTGACTGTTAAAAACATACTACAGAGTCAAAGGCAAAAAATAGATGACATTAATGCAAATATCACTCCACTTACAAAGACACAAGTGCATGGTGTAATTTACAGTTTACTATTACTATTGAATAATGGAATAATTTTTTTTTTATTTTTTTTTTTTTAAGAATTACATGAGTTTCATCAGAGAAAAGCTTTCACTTTGGGGTTTAATTTGCAACATGATTTGCTAATAGCATTAAAAACGTATTTTGAAAAGGTGGCAATTTTTGCAAGCTAGCCTTAAAAAATTGTTAGCTAACTATAATAACTATTCCAATTGCAATTAAAAACAAAAAACAAAAACAAACTAAAACAAACACACAAATGAAAAAAAAAACATCAAAACCACCTTCCCAAATGGGTCAACACACCTAAATGCTATCTGCAATCACTTAGATTTTAACATCATGGTTATTACTTATTATCAGGTTGCACAATGAGATATTGATTACTTTTAACCTTTAGATCCACGAATTCAAGAAAAGTCAAGGCAGTAGCAGAGTCTACTTTGCCTGCCTAGTAAACTTATGGCCTTTAGTGGAATTCTAATGATTCTTAGTAGCAAGGCAAATCCAAAATTAGTTTGTTCTCTCGGCTCATACAGAAATGATGACATACCTAGAAATACTGCACGCATAGTAGATTTGTAGTTACTACCTACAAGGGCTTAATCCTGCAGTGTGCTGAGAGCTTCTTCTCCATACCTGTCACCATCTTTTTTCACCGACTGCTGCAGCTGCCCTGTGCACCACTGACACATTACTAGAGACCAGGCCGTCTGGACCCTGCACAATATGCATTGTAGGAGCAAAAAATCTTCACGCTTTCTCATTTATAACCAATCCCCTAAGCATATTGTCCAAATATATCATTCTTCAGGCTGTTAATCTTTTAATAAGTTTTCTTTATACAGAAAATCTGCTTGAAATAAAGACTGAACCACAATGCAGCTTCAGTAGGTACGCAGGACTCATTTTAAATGGAACAAAGTAATCCAATTAAACTAATCTGTTTTACAAGTTAAAATGATATGAAGCACATAAATTGATCCTTCTAGGCTTCTGCTATTTGAGCCCTCTTTCTATTGCAGCATTTGGAACTGCTTCACACATTCATATCCTCTGCCTGAAGAAAACTCAGCCCTCCGGTTCAGGAGAATTACAGGCAAGAGAAACATACAACTGTTATGTGTTAGATTAATTTGCAGAACACTTGGCATTATTATTGCCAAGTAGTCAAATTGTTCCAAGTTGTTCCGGAAGGTTGTTATTAATAGTATGTTTTCTGAGGAAAGTTCTGTCTACTTTTGGAACTGCATTTCTGTTGCCAAGGAAACTCCTTTAAGCACAGCATTCGAGGAGCACACTGCTGCTTTTGTTTGCCAGTATCCTATTCATATCATCTAAGTAAGCACTTTACATACTTCAGCCTCCAGTTTCAAATGTGGAAGTTTCTCAGTATTTATACTTGGCATTAAATATAGTTTGTTCTTCATGTTAAACTTGGGGACACTTGCAAGATTATTTTAACAGTTGCTTTAAAGAACAGGTTTTTTTTTCACAAGTTTTCAATAAATTAGTTTTAATTTGAATAACAGCTCCATAGGTTATAGCACTACTCCTTAAGTGTTAATTATCTTTTCACTCTGAAATTAATGTAGTCATTTCCTACTGACTCCTCTACACCATTGCTGAAGTGCTGAGGAAAACATGTCATTGAGTTCTGAGCCAGAACTGTTGTGATTAATCCTGGTCACATGGCCGATCTCTGCCAAAAGGAGATCAGTGAAAAAAGGTGACAAAGACAGTGATTTCCTGTCAGCAAAGAGTACGACAGGGCTGTCTAGAAGTGATGCAAATGAGGGAAACTTTCAGCAGGGTTTGTTTGATCCACTCGGGCTGCCCAGGCCGTGCCAGGAGGGCGGGCAGTGGAGCAGCAGCACACCCAGAGGAAGAAGCAGCACCTTGCGCAGTTTTCCACTTGGTTTGAAGCGTATCCTCAGCTTTTGATATGTATTTTAATGTGATTCAAACCAGGGGTCTGCTTGCCGCAAAGCAAGCAGTTTTGCAGTTAACCTGCCCGAATGCCACACCAAATGCATTTCTTCACAATTTCTGTGCTACCACAGAGGTTTTCTTCCTGCTCTCACCGTGTTCTCTGTGAACTTTTAAGTGCAAGTCTTACACAGCTCATGCAGTTTGTATTAAGAACAGCATCCATCATTTGTAACCAAACAGAAAAATACAATTTATTTGATATTTTAAAATGTTTAGTTAATTTTATTCTGAACATGCCTACAGTCTGAACAATCACACTGTACTTATTTAAATGGGGTTTTAATCTAACACAATTAAGTTTTGCAATTAATCTTCTGAGGGAAATGGAAAGAATTATCATTAACTTTTCTGCATAGTATACTCATTTCTAATCTCCCCAGTTCCAGTAAATACAGATTTGCTTCAGTTTTGAACACTCAAGGTACAGAATTACTCAAGTTCTCACTAAAGGGCTAATTAGCAGAGTTTAAATTCTTTGGGTTTGATCGTTTGGTAACGGCATATGAATGCAGCTGAAGTCAATGCAAGTTCTGTGTACTTAGAGCTTATGAGATCAGGCTCACATGTAGTAGATTAAAATGAAATAAACATAATACATTAGGCATTAAACTGAGTTGTTACAGCAGTACAAAGAAGTGAGAGTCCAAAAAAAAAAAAAAAAAAAAAAAGGAATGTTTCTTTAAGATTTTCTTAGTTAATAGATACAGCATTGGAGGACAGATTAACTCTCAGCTGTGTGGTCTGCGACTGCCATTCCATCACACACCAGTTAATTTTCAAAATCATTAGTTTAAGTGTGTAAAGCTGAAATCCTTTAGAGCTGCAGGGGAACACTGGGAGGAAAATGAAGGAAGAATAGTTTTCTATTTCTGCATGTCTTTGCACTGAAGTTAGAAATGTGAGGAAGTCAGTGTACATATTCAGAGTTTAAAAAAAAAAAAAAAAAAAAGGAATAGCTGTGTTGCTTCTCTTATATTAAGGGCACAATGAAACCTGGTTAAAGAGAGATAATAAGGATCCTAATAAAAAAACCACGTAGCTACCAAAATATTAAAAAACAAAATTAAGCAGAGAATTAAATGTGTATTAAATCTGAAAATAGAGTATTAGGAAAATAATCTAACTATAAAAATGTATTTTATTTTCCTTTATGAAATTTTAGCATTTATGTATTATGTTAAACTGTTTTAAGGTATGCTTCTCCCTTCTGATTTACCTGTGCTACCACTGTTCCATCCCATTCATGGACATCTTAGGGGCAATGATCACTGTTGGTAACAGTGATACCACAGCCAGATCCGTGCCATGGGCAGTTTGCTGAGCTGGCTTACAGGTGCAATTACTTATCAGCTCAATTACTGATAAATCTGTGGGTTTAGGAGAATCCACCAAAATGCAGTGCCATTACAAAGTTCATATTTGAAACTGTAACTGGTAAGGATGACAAAAGCAAGACCTGTGTTTTCATGACACCCCACAACACTGAGGAATTCTGATAATAAAAGCTACCTGAATATCTCTTTACAGATTTCTTTCCACATGGAGTAGAAAGATGCTGTTCACAGTGGCCAATGGCTTTGAGTATTAGATCATCCACCATCTTATATAAAACTTCAAAAACAATAGGGTGTCACATCTGATTCTGACTACTTAAAAAACAAAACAAAACAAAGAACAACCCACCTATTAATGGCATTTCTGAAGACATTTCTGTTACTTGAATCTCAAAAATTAAGGATAATAAAGAGCTACTGATTTATCTGATCTCTAATTTTTTGCTAGAGTAGATTTTTTTTTTCCTTTTGTCTACTTTTAAAGGTCTGAAATTATGGGGTTTTCAATGTTTTTTTTTTGGGAGGTGGTTATTTGGTGTGTGTTTGGTTGTTTTTTGTTTGTTTGTTTTTGTTTTCTTTTGAAAGGCTAATAGACCTTAATGCTATTCACTCAGGCTTTTTACATTACCTGAAAATATTCATTCTGGTTTGTGGACACTTCTCACCCACTTCTTAACCAAACTGAAAATTTCCAGTTGTTTAAGTCTTTCCTTTTGCTCCTTAACAATTTGCTTTCTGCTTTCACTATAAAGGTGTATTCAGAGAATATTCCCTGTCAAGAGGATAAGCAGTCTGTTTCTATCTTTCTTCAAGAGGTTTTGCAGTGGTCAGACTTTTGAGACAGGGGCTCTACTACTGAGCAGATGCCCTTGCTGGGGAAACTGCACAGCAAGTAAGTTGATTCTGCACAGGAAGCAGTACTGGAGTGTGTGCTGCGTAAGTTACAGTTTCTGTCTCAAACCTCCTGCTTTTGGAAGTGTCACACGTATCATAAGACAGAATTTGGTAATAATAAAAGATGAATACTCCCCATCTTGCACAAACAATATTTCTCATTTTGCCTTCGTCCTCTACTGCCAAGTAATTCATAGATTACTGCCCTCTTCTCACTACATATTTATCCCAGTCTGACCATCTATAATTATTTTTAATGGCTACATTTGGATATCAGAAAGGGAAGTATCCTAAACACCTAAAATACTTGTGCTGTATGAGCACTGTGGCTTTTCATATTTATGAGTTGATTTTTTTCCTAGAATATGATTTATGTTTATTGATATATTTTTTTTAAGTATACTACTAAGACTAACAGATAGGTTAGACATGTACATGCTGGTCTTATAAGAACAGACACTACCAAAACACGCTGTTTTAGACTTGCAAAAAGCTTATATATGCTTCTCATGTTGCTTATTTCTGAACTTATGAAGAACAAGAACTGTCTGTGCAATTTATTTTGATTAAGTATTTAGAAAGATAGGAAAAATTAGTGAAACGGTAGTGAAAATAAATGATTGACAAAGAAATAGAGATTACTGAATTAAACTCACTTGCAAACTAAAATAGTTCAGATCTGAAGCATATTTCCATTCCTAAACATATTTTAACTTGTTCAACAACCCTTTTTCATAGGATATTTTAAATAAAAGGACTAAAATTAGAGAGAACAAAATGCAAGAAGACCATCAAGAAAATAAGAAATCAAAGCAGGGAAAACTAAATTATGTTTAATAAATTATCATCTCGTGCTATCAAAAGAGAAAGAAAACAACTTTTATTTGACCTTGAATGTACCATTTATTCGAAAAGAAATTAAAAAAAAGCTAGAGGGTAGTTGTTTCTTGTCATTATACTGTTGCTGATTCTGTGGTTAGTTATTAATTTTATTTTTTATGATTCACAATCTGCTCTTTGAAATATGCCATATGCTCAAAGCAATTCAAGGATGACAACTGTCAGAATTACTCCAATAAAAATTGCCTAAATGAGGAAGATTTACTGCAGCCTGATATTTCTGTCAAAAGCCCCTCCTTTCTTTTCCCCACCACCCTTAGTACCCATAGACTGTAGCTTCTCTAATGCAGAATGAAGCCTGAAACATTTTTAGGATCAAATCACTCATTTTGGACAACTTCCTCTATGTAATCATACATTAAAAAAGTGATAAAGCTTCTCAGTTAAGGTTACTATGATTAATCTAAGAAACTCTGCATATGTATGTATATAAACATACACACATATCTGAAAACTGTATTATAAATATGCAAGTCCAAAATCATTTTGTTGAAATCAAAAGGCAACTGTGATGACTTAACATGAAAACAACTGCTTTATGGATAACTAATAAAAATTAAATTGGAAAAGTCCTGTATTCTGGCAGCAGCAAACCAAAATCAAGGCAAATTTCTTTCTTCCTAGAAGAGGTCTGAAAGGTGGATGAAAATTCAGCTGAAAGCTCCAATCAAAACACGTTTTGTGAAATGCTACCATTTCATTTTTTTCCCTTCATTTTGTTTCACTCTATTTATTAATGCCATTTCATTTATTTCTATTCATCTTGAAGAGAAATCTTTGTCCTTCTATAGAATTACACCAAATAGAATGTGATAAAGGGAACTTTCTTGCAATTATGATGTCGGTGCAGCCTGTCAGCGCACAGGGGATGGAAATGAGGTTGGGGACAGGGAAAGGAATTCTAATAGACACCATGATACATACAATGAACGCAGCGATATCCTGTGAGAGAAAGACTTGTCAAGCTAATCAGATCTTCTATAGCTAGGTAAAGGCAGTAACGGTAACACTAACCTTGTAAAGATGCTGCTGCTGCTCCTCTGACATCATCAGGTCATGGCTGTCCATCACAATGGATTCCATGTCAATCAGCCAATCCCAGAGCTCCTGGTATTCTGAATCAAAGTCCAAAAGGCTGTAGATAAGGAACAAAATGTATTATGCATAAATACAGTGTAGTTGTTAAAATCTTGTATTAGAATAATATATTCTTGAAAACTCATGATGTTCCTAGTTATATTTCTAAAGAGACATTCTGTATTTATACAGAGTTGAGGAAAATGGAAACTGAAATCCAATTTAAGCCAGTGCCATGACCTAAATTCAGTGGCTGATGCCAAATCCTGACAACTGTTGGCATATTGCATTTGCTTCAAATTTTTTTGAAATAGAAATCCTTCACAGATAATGTTGATTAATGGTTTTTAAAGTGTTGACTTCATAATGAGTAAACTTTGCAATAATAATTCCCATACAATTCATATATAAATATTGTTTTCACAGAAAAATGACTCAATCCGTTCAGCCATCCTTCTGCTGTCTATCTGCCTATCTCTGTAAATATCCTACATTTATTTTCATGGATGAGTAGCTAGCATTTCAACTTAAGGCCTTAAGATAGGCTTGAGTGAATATGGTAAGCCAGTGAGAACTAAGGCCAGATACAGTATTAGACAGGTGTTCCCTACAGACATGTAAGAAACAAAGGTAAGGACAGGAAGTCAAAACAATGAATCCTTGAATAGCCAGCAATCATTAAAATTCAAAGGAGGATCACTATGGTATTCAACAAAATAAATCATTAGAATAAGGAGCTTAAAAGGATTAATGTGATTCTCCATTGAAAGCTTAGTGAATAAGTAAAGCATAGTTTCTTCTCAAACACCGTAGTACAAGACAGAAGGTACATGCTAAAAAATCGCACGTTTATCAAAAAGATACCCTTTAGAAAGAGATCTCCAAACATCCAGAACTGGAGTTAACAAAAGCCTTGTCACTAGTATAAAAAAAACCAGACTGATCAAACAATTGTACATGTTCCACTGAAGCTGATTTATCTAACTACTGAAAACTATTTCAGCTTTCCATATCTTTAGCAATGCCATTTAAAAAAATTAGCAGTATTTCAACAGAGAAACAATAAACCAAACACGTTTCTAATGTTATTAATGCTATTGTAGTTTCAGTTAATAATAACTAGAGTACCTTGTGCATGTTAATTTTGAAAATTGGTAGAAAGCAAGCAAGAAAGAGAAAGAAAGAGAGAAAGAGAGAAAGAGAGAGAGAAGGAGAGACAGGAAACTATTTGCCTTCTCTGATATTATTTTCAACAAGCTGACAATAAAGGAAGCCTTGTATATTGCCCAAGTGTTGATTCCCACTTTTGAAGTAACTGCATTCTAATCCACTGTACTTAGTGTACTTTTACTCAATAATCTATGAGGTGTATTTGCTTAAAACTACTCACTGTCCTCAGAAATTAAGCAATGGTGCAATTACAAAGAAGAGCTAGCATACAAAAAAAGTACAATTGTTGAAATACAACAGTTTCATTGGGAGTGCAGGGCTTATCCTCAAGAAAAGTAATTCTGTTACTGTCTTACAGTCTGTGTACCACACCAAATTCCAACCTCAAATCTTGCTCACATTCAACTCTGGCTGCAAAATAAGAAGCTGTTTTTGAATACTTAACCCCAGTATACATCTATATACATAAATGTATCAATTCTAAACAAATTATTTTTATAACTAGGAATAGCTGCTCTAGCGTGTTTGAGAAACTGACAGATTTGTGCATAAGTAATCAAGATCTCAGATAAGTAATCCTACATAATTAGCCTACATTAACTTTTCTAAAACAGTCATCTTTCTGTATAATAAGAGGGGATGTTTACAAGACTCATTTATCCTTACAGTTAGTAATTTTATAAAACTTTATTTCCAACTCAACATTGAGTTAACAACTGTAAAATGAAGTTTCAAGGATGAAGAGCAGCTTGGTCAGTGATGTTCCTTTCATATGAAGTTGAAAGTAAAAGTTCTACTGAATTTTCTGGTTACTAGAAATCTTATATCAGGATGAGGATGTACACTAGCCAGCTCTTTATCACTACTTTTGCTGCATACTATTATGAACTGACAGAGATGTCCCCCAAAATATCTTAATGGAGAAGCTGGCTACCCACAGTTTGGATGGGCATATGCTCTGCTGGATGAAACACTCTCTGGATCCAAAGGGTTGTGGTCGGTGGAATCAAACCCAGTTGGCAGCCAGTCATGAGTGGTCGCTCAGCGCTTGGGACTGGGACCATTTCTATTCAACATTTTTATTGATGATTTTCAGAAGGGGATTGAGTGCACCCTCAGTAAGTTTGCAGATGACACCAAACTGGGAGGGTAATAAGGCACTACAGAGGGACCTGAATAGACTGGATCGATGGGCCAAGATTAACTCTATGAGTTTCAATAGGGCCAAGAACTGGGTCCTGCATTTTGGTACAGTGACCCCAGGCAACCCTACAGGCTTGGGGAGAAGAGGCTGGAAAGCTGCCTGACAGAAAGGGACCTTGGTGTACTGATGAACAGTCAGCTGAATATGAGCCAGCATACCTGGGCCCAGGTGGCCCAGAAGGTCAATGGCATCCTGGCCATCAGGAATGGTGTGGTGAGCAGGACTGTACTTGGCATTGGTGAAGCCCCACTTCTAGTACTGCGTTCACTTTAGGGCACCTCAATACAGAAAGGACACTGAAGTGCTAGAGCATGTCCAAAGAAGGACAACAAGGCTTGGAGAATGTGCTCTACAAGGAGCAACTAAAGGAACTGGGGCTGTTTAGTCTGGGGAAGAGGTGGCTAAGGGGAGACCTTATTGCTCTCTTTGAATACCTGAAAGGTGATTGCAGTGAAAATGGGGTTGGTTTCTTCTCACTGGTGACAGGATAAGGTGAAATGGCCTCAAGCTGTGCCAGGGGAGGCTTAGGTTGCATATCAAGGAGCAACTTCTTTACAGAAAGGGTTGTGAAGCACTGGAATAGGCTGCCAGGGAGGTGGATGAGTCACCATCCATATATGTGTTTAAAATCCATTTGGATGTGATGCTTAAGGACATTATTTAGTGGAGGGTTGTTAGAGTTCGGGTAGTTTGGTTAGGTTGCTTTGGATTTGATCATCTTTAAGGTCTTTTCCAACCTGAGCTATACCATGATTGTGTACCTTTAGAGTTGTCAAATATGATTTTGTGAAAGAAAAACTCTTAAAACCAGAGCTACAATAAATTCTTCTCAGTGTGAAAAAGTGAGGGGCAGCCATTCAAGACACCTATTCTGTGATGAAACTACCTAAGTTTCTTTGCTCAAATTTCCAAGAAAACAGTTAAATTTAAAAAGAATTAGAATTGCTGCTTTCTAGAAGTACAAAACTGGGAATTTTAACTTCACTTACATACATGTGTGTATATATAACATTTACATAAATAATACATATTTTATATATATACTTAAGATATACACTTTAGCTCCATATTTAAATTCCTTAATCACCAGTATAATTACTATTACAGAGAATTGTCTTGCAGTTGTATTAACAAGCTATAAAGACATTTCCTTGTAATATGCTAAGAAATGCTAAGAAATGAAGACATTAGGAGAAAAGTCTGAAGTGAAAAGGCATTACAATTATTTTTAATTGAAACAGTGGATTGCCTCTAGATAATGTTAGGGAGTTCTATGAACAAACCATGACTTGGGTACTTTATCTAGAACAGATAAATTTTTGCAGTAATATATGACAAAGTTTTTCACTGCTTCATGACCTAGGAAGAAAAGTTCGAGTTAACTAGAAGTAAGAAAGAGTATATCATGTAAAAAATAATACAGATCAGTGAGAATAAAACAACAAAAAGAATAGTTCCCTACCCATTACTTCCCACTGTGTGAACTTTTGACATATCAGCAAACTCTTCCTTTCGCTTGCTACTACTGTTGTACTGCTCACTGTACAGCTTTAAGGACATCTGTTCAACAGCATCTCTTTGTGCTTCCAGATAGCATAGCTGAACCTCAGCCTAGAGAAAGAAAACAAAGAGAAAAAACAGAACTTTTTTCTTTAATTCAAAACGAATGCATTTAAAACAGCTACTTTTGCATTGCAAGAATTTTAACAGAGGAGTATTCACACCATCATTTTTCTCTTAGCATGATAGCAAAAAAGGCTGAACCAGTCAGTCAGATAAAAGTCCATTGTATTCCAAAATACTTGAACTGAAATATTTGGGGGCTATCAGAAAATGTAGAAGATATTCCATAACATGTATCAAATGTTGCATAAAAATGTCTACGTATAGATACATAAACAAGTATTTATCATAGGCTTCAACATTTATCTATTTAACACTTTGCCTGTGCTTCATAATTAATGAAAACCACGTTAAGTATTTTTGTTTTGAGCAGCAAGTGTAATCAAAACAAAAGAAATCAGCAATAGTCACATTCTGCTTTCCCCTTATTGGCATCCACCAATTACTCAGCAATTTTGACTGCAAAGTTGAAGGCAGTCAGTTAAAAGTTAAGGCAAACTTTGTGCCTGGCCAGAAGAATGCTGAATAATATTTGGAATCATAACCTATTGAAAAGACACTTTATTTAGAGCAGCTGTGGTGATTGGTTTGATTTTGGGGCTCAGAGAACCAGATGATAGGATGAAATCTGTTGTGTGCCACAACTGCCCCTAGGAAAAGGGAAACGAACAGAGGACAGAGTAAGTTCAAAAGCACTTTGGGATCAATCTGCTATTGTTTTCTTTTAATATGCCTCTCTGAAAGAAAAGCACATTACAAATTCTGATAACGTTTCAAAATCTACTACTTCTGCATAACTACATACTCATTTCTATTAGGAAAATGCCTGCTTAGCTATTTGGTACTATGGCAAGCAAATGTAACAAATGGGAGAAATTCTGTGCAAGCACTCTTGCATTTTTTACTGCGGCAGGCAGAAAAGTGAAGAGTTTGCCTGGTTGCTGACAGCACGGCAGAGTGCTGTCAGGCTGCTGTCCAGGCTGTGGAATGGCAGCTGTACACAGACAAAGGAGGGAAAGCACTGGATAGAAGAAATGCGCAAAATCCAGACTAAAAAATGTTGGCAAGTGACGTAGGCACTTAAGAGTGGCAGTGGAGAAGGTCCGAAAGAAGGTTCAAATATCTTTTTAAGCATGTCATAATAAATTCTGTATATTTGCTTATGCCTTTCTTCAGCACTGATGTTGTTTTTGCTGAGTAACAATACAGCTAATTTGAAAATTCCATTTCCTTTTCAAATGTATCTTTCTTATGCTTAACAGCTTTATTTCCCATTGGCCTTTCATATTAAAATTCCTTTTGTTTTGCAGTAAATCCCCCCCATCTCCCCCCTCCTCTTTTTTTTTTTTTTTTTTTGGATAAATTAAAGAAAAGTAGGAAATATTCCAAGGATATAGTAGATAAAATTCCAAGTAAGCCACTCAAGCCACTCAGGACTTCTGGTGTGTACATAAGTGAAATACAAGATTTTGTACCTACTTCTCCAAAATAGTGGAAAATTAAACCAGACAGAGTTACCATTGAAAAAGCATTAATTCCATATAAAACTATGTCAGTCTGGCAAGTTATTCAGAGTAGACTACTAAGGTTAGAAAGGGCTGTAAAACACACTACTTTCAGAAACTGTAAGTAAAACTGTTCATACAACTCTAAAATGAAAAAACGAAGCAATAAATATCATCAACTTCCTGTTCTTCTACCTCCAGTACGTTTTCCCACTGAGGTGATAAACAGTCTCTTTCCAAACATTATAGAGATTCTCGATTGAAATTAATCTTTGGAAAGACTCTTCAACAGCCAGGTGAATCTTCCAGGTGAGTATTTTGTGCTGTTCACATAAGGCTATGAATTTTCTCTTTTAATTTATTCTTAACAGAAGACATATTCACTGATTGTTTTCATTTTAGTTATTGCTGACAACAATTTTTTGACTTTCCAAAGCAACTACCTTAAACTGAGATTTTCCATCTCCATTTTAAGCATAGAATTGAAATCATCTGGAAAATTTTCAGCAAATAATTTCTGTCATTTTCAAGATTGACATGGAGATAAGTAATTATACCTCTTGCGTGTTTTCCTTTGATTTTCTTTTCTGTTCTTTTTAATGTGTATATAAAATAAAACCAAACACTTCTCACCAAGTTATCCAAAACCAGGAAAAAAAAAAAAAAAAATCACATGCAGCCTAGACTCAGGAACATCTCATGTGCTAATTAAAACTTATCCCCAATTGATATAACATACACTATTTCTCAAAGAGCACAACATCCCAATACTGCAGGTAACTCTGGGGAACACTTTCTAATTCCTACACCCTCCACCTCCACAATTTCCTCTCTGTCTTAAAAGAGAGAAAAAAAACAAAAAACAAAACAAAAAAAAAAAAAACAAGAATCTTTTCACCGACTTTTCAATCTGTTAACTTGCAAACATAAGTCATAATAAAATAACAATTACAAAACATAAATAGATGAAAACTTTAATTGATTTGAAAAATAAGAGAAGAAAATTGAGGATGAAATAAAAAAGTGAAAAAAAGAAAATACAGGGTGGAAAGAGAAAGTAAATATATGAAAAAAAATGAATAACCACTATTTCTTCTTCAAAGTTATGAGGCCATGTTGCAGTGATGATTCTGAACTGCATTAAAGTCATACATATGAATTCTGAATAGAAATTTTCCCCAGTTCTTGTACCTCAGAAATATGAAGCCTTTATAAATCTTTTTTTTTTTTTTTTTAAACTCATTCACTTAATGTCTTCAACTATCACAAATGCTTACAACAACTCTACAGTGCACAGTTTCAGATGGAACTCCGATTTCTTTTGAGTTTAAGTTAATCTATCCAATGATGCGCTTAAGCATTTTTTCGTCCATTCTACTCTTAGCAACTGAAAATCCAAAGAGCCTTTGAAGAACTCAAGTAACTATTGATCAGTTTAAGTCTCAAAAACCATTCTACATTCTGCAGAAGCTGAACAGGCAAAAAAACACAATTTAGAAATTAGCATGTAGCATGTGTGTAATAAATCTACTGCAGTTTATTTTCATCTAAAAATCTTTCATAATAATGAAGGAACAGTTTTGAAGTATTTTGGCACCATGCAGTAGCAACTTCATTATTTGCTAACCACATACAGAATAGCTAGTCGTTATCCTCTAGTTTATTTTGAGAGTCCACTTTCAGACTGTCCTACAAACATTTCTGTGTGACTTAAGGAAACTCTGAAAACTCAAGTCTTTATCACAAACACACTGCTATGGATGTAGATGTCCAGCAAGCTAGGATATGCTTCATTCCAAATATGCATAATAGAAATTAGAGGGGAGGCAATCATTCATTTGCTCTTAATATTCTAAAGCAGAAGTGGAAGTGAGAATTGAGAGACTGACCAGGCAAAAAAAAGAAAAAAAAGAAGAAAAAAAGAAGCCATAAATAAAAAGAAAAAAGCAAATAATGATGTACAGCTGTTTCGTACTTCATGACTTCATGATCTTATTCCAAGTGATTGTTTCTACAACAAAGATGTAACCACAAAGATGACAAGCTTTATTTGATAACACAAACTCCAATGCCTTCTTGGTAAGACAGTGACTGTTAATTTACAATATTCAGTTGTAAATTAAACTGAGATTTTTCCAATAGTCAAATGTCACAATGCTCTGATATTTCTGAGCCTGGAGAATCTCTGATCAGAACTACAAAAAAATAATAGTCTCTATGGGAAAACTGAAAATTTTCTATAACCATGCCAAATATTCGGATTTAGTGATGGGTTAATAACTGTAAATATTTTTAAGACTGCTTCAAGGGGCTCATTTGTTTAAAATGCAGAAGCTTATAAATAAACTGAGGGTGCCTATTCCTTTGGACTGGCTTTGCATAACAGCACAGAATGTCCTTTACTATACAGTTCACTACACAACACAAAAGGGGTAATCGGAGACACTACCAATCAATGAAAATACATTGTATTTCTTGTTAGACCTACACTGTAGAATGACCTTATTCTGAAGTGGAGAAAGGCAAGACATGGGATAATGGCTTACACTGTGGAAGGAAGGAGATTGAAAGGATACATATAGAGTGTTAAATAAGAGGCTTAAAATTTACACCCGTGTAAATTGAAGATCAGAACTCAGTGTTATGTTGTTATGCTGTAAACCATTTTTATATTGGAATGTGCTAGAATAAATATCTCTGAATTGGTGTGAAGGTATTTTCAAACACTATTTCCGAGGGATCACAAGTCTTTTATTATTAATTGCATCGTTGTAGACAAACTATTTCATGTTATACAATATACCATGCAGTTGACTTTGCATTAGAAATTTACTCCATCTTGCATTATCCTTTCTATACAATCCTTTCAAAAAGCTGTATCACTTGTACACTAGACAACAATTACTCTAGAATTATATGTATAAATACAGACTTATTTCCTCTGCCATTAGTTGAACTTAAGATAAACAAAAGACTTTCTCTTAAAGCATAGGTTCCATCTTTCACCACTTAGTGAGGTGGTCAGATGACATTCTGCAGCATGTAGACTTAGAATGTTCAATTACATGCATATTTTTAGAAAAACTCATATGCCTCTGTCTAAAAGGATCTAAAAGTACATCCCAGCTGAATACTCTTCATATTCTTATTTATATCCACACACAGAATTAGGAGTAATTCCTTAGTAGAAATAAGTTGATGACAGTAACACTCATATGGTCATATCTGCATTCAAGCTTTTTTTTTTTTTTTTTTTTTTTTTTTTTCCTATTTTCTGTCACATTTTTCTGGCTATATGTCCACTTTATAAATTTGTAGACAAGGTATAGTTACAGAACATGAAACAGACTGTTTTCAGTGCAGCTACTGAATAAAATGATATCAAGTACAGAGCACAAGACATTTTCCACTGAGATATGGCTGACAGAAAGAGTTCTTTGCCAGGCAAGAATCTGACCAAAGACTGTACAGACTTGATCATCCACCACTCCATTCCCACAGTGAGACAGCACATCTTCCATCGCTCAAAACACTCTGGGTAGAAGCAGGACTTCCAAGTTTATCTGACATTATGAAACAAATATCTGTTGTTCAGGGCTTTTTTTTTTTCCCCCTCATTTCTTCCTCCGCAAAATTTAAACAGAGACCTTGCTGCTGTTTACTTCTTCCTCAGTGTGTCACCCTTTCTGCTTTCAGTTTTTCTACCTTTCACATCCTTCATTTGCACACTCTCTTCAGGACTGAAATCAGATTAAAAAATAATCCTATATTGTGAGATGTGTTTATGAAAGCCAAACATCTGATAGTCCTATTATAAAGGACACACTGTGTTTTGATCATGCAGGAAATTAATTCTGTTAATCAGGGTGTGCCTGTTATCAGGTAAAGTCTTAGCAAAGTGTTTTTATCGTCATAAATCTCAGAAATGCTTTTATATCAGTAATAACTTCATCACTATATTTTTCAAGTGATGAAACTAAAATTACAACAATGTGAAACCTCCACACACATTAAAAAACAACAAAATTATAAGGAAATATTGTTCTTATTAAAGTACTTAAAATCCTTGTGGAGTTTAAACACCAGCGGTAACATTACTATGAATTTTATGCTTGCCCACAGGAGGCATAAGATGAAATTTTAGACTAGGGCTGTGTTAGAGCAAGACAGGACTGCCTTCTAAGGCAGTTCCCAAAGCCATCAGAATCAACATCAAGGACAAAAAGCAGTACATTTTTTGCAGGGTTTCCCTTGCCTTTCAGAAATAGAGATTAAAAAAAATTTTTTTTGCTGTTTTGTTTTAAAGGGTAAGAACATGACCTGTGACTTCAGGCCTGGGGAGTGCAAACTGAAATCAGTAATGTGGCCTCAGCAGCATTGTCTGACCAAATCCATGGACATGTCCACATCACACTGTTAATTTCAAATCTGGACCTCTGGTGTCTAATTTCTGACTGCCCTCTGCCTTTGGTTCTGTTCAGTGTAAAATTAAATACACTACAGAAGTGTCGTATATCTTGTGCATCAAACGGATCTCAGTTGTTGATCTAGAATTGTTTCTTTTATCATAAATACCAAAAAGCATTAAAGGAAAGTATGAAAGGAATAATCTCTCATGAGACTTCTAGGACTGTGAATAGTTTCTGACAATAGCATCCCAAAGTTGTGAATTAAAAAGAAATCCCAGTAAGAACAAAAATTGAACAATGGACGGTATCTTTTAGTACTTTTTTTTGTTGCTGTTATTTTGCAGGTCTGCAAAACAGATAAAAAGGGGTTTGCAATGGTCAGGGACCAGGTGGAGAATAGGTTTGCTCTAACAAGGAAGCTCACATAGAGAGGGATGACAAAATAGTTTCTTGCTAAGAACCAGCAAGATACCAATTAACAAAGACTCATCCCTCTGAAGACATCAATACAATGGTTAGAGTGTTGTAATTTCATCAGAACTGCCATACGCATTCCAGCCTTCTTCAGTGACACCACTCCGATTGCCACCAGAATCAGAAGCCCCCAGCAGTCCCAGCCCTACAAGCCCTGTTAAAATTGTTCTATTAAAATTACAATTTATTAATACATTTCGTCTTGACTTTTTTTTTTTTTTTTTTTTTTTTTTTCCCAGCTCAGTAAGCCAACAATTTGTTGGGAGAAGGTCAGAACACAAAAATCCTATGTTTAATATCAAGGTTGAACACTTTCCCAGGTCAACCTCAAGACCCCCAAGTAGTCAGGGAATGGAAAGACTAATCAAATGCTGAAAGTCCTTCTCAGTGTGCTAAAATTTCGAACTTAATCTTACTTAATTAAAATCTCCATTTTTTGCACAGTCCTACCATTCTCTGTTAGAACAATGAAGTGGCTTAAAATCAGATTATGAAGAATTTGCACTGATGTTCCCCTAGCCACACATAGGCCACACATCTAACTAGGTCAGTAGGCCTGGGCATTCAAAAGGGCAACTCTTAAGGTTGAAGGCACACAAGTTCAAAATTCCAGACAGTAAACACTCTGGATTTTATCTTGCATGGGATCATTCATCTTCCTCTTCCTCCAGCCTTGCAGTGATGGGCTCATAGGTCATTTCTAAAAATAATGAGAAAAGTTTCTTGCAAAACCAAAACCTCCTAGGGAAAAAACAGCCAGCACGCCACAGGAAGTCTGAGCTCCCGTCATAAACATGATGGCCTTTTTCTTCATAACTTTTCACAGAGGTCTACTTTGTGCATATTTTGGAGGAATCATTTCTCTCTGGTGGGAGCTTTACTGACTTACAATGAAGAGAATCCCAATGAATAATGGTGGCTTCCAAGATATTTGAAATTATTGTATAACTTAACCACTTATTTTGAAATAAATATAAGGCAATTATTCTTTTAAACTTACAGTGCATAAATCTGATGTTACTTTGACAGCAAACATTGACTTATAATTACAAGGGCTACTCCAAAAGTAATACCTCCTGTTTCATTATGTTGGCCCACAATGCCAGAGATGGATAATGTTAGCAGTAGAAGTTTAACCTTCTAGCAAATATCTTGATACATTTTGTTTCTGTGCAACAGATGACAGCAGAGGGATAGTCTGACAAAATGGCATCTGAACCGGAAGTGTGCAAGAAGTAGAGGTGTGCAATTGAATTTCTTCATGAGAAGAAAAAATGGCTCCCAGTGACATTTATTGACATGTATCAACACTTGCTGAACATTTATGAAGACCAAACAGTTCAGTTGGTATGAGCACACAGAGACAGTGGCTGGTGGGTTTCAGCAGTGGCAACAGTAACAGTGGGTCTATCAGCATGGCACCAAGGCTTTTGTTCATTGCTGGCAAAAATGCATAATTAATGGTGGTGACTATACAAAAAAAAAAAAAAAAAAAAAAAAAAAAAAGTGTTTTGTAGTTGTGAATTTGCTTTCTCAAATAGTGTTATGGTGTACTTTGTATCTGTAGTAATTCCCATGGAAATAAATAGAAGGCATTACTTTTGAAGCAAACTGTGTACATTTACCACCCTGTTACATTATTCCTGTTTCATGTTTCGACATTTCTTAATGAACAGATTTTTGCACATTACTGTTTCTCATCATGCTGAAAGATACCTACATAAAATTCGGCTAAAGTAGTAGCAAAATGATGCTGTATTAGAGAAAATATACATTACACTGCATATTTTGTGAGCTTATTACATGGTGATGAAATTAATTTAAGCCTTAACATTTTGAAATTTTTTCAAGTAGTTGCATTTTAAACTTCTACATGCTTGGCAAGTGTTTGATATTTATTAAATTAATCATAACAAATATTTTAATAGCTTGTCCCCCTGTACGTAGTGACACACAAAATTGAAAAAATTTCAAGCTAAAGTCTCCCTTTCTCCTTTTGATTCATGATTTTGAGTCAAACATTTTCAAGTCCAAATTCATACAGACTGTACCTTGAAGACTGTCACTGAATGCTCATCTGACTTCCTCTGAAATTGAAGGGGACTATCCTCATGCCTACAATATACTCCTATTGATTGTTTTATTAACCCTAGAGAGGAAATGTTTTCTAACTATAAAAAAAAAAAAAAACCAACACTTTTTCTCTCTAGGAGAAGTAATATTTTTCTGACTTTTTAATGTATTCAGCTGCTAACAATGAAAAATTAAGCAATCAAAAAAAAGGACTTTTTCCCTTCAAGATTAAGAAAGGCCATTAGACTATGAAAGTGAATAAAATCTACATAATGTACTTAACAAAAGCCATGAAATGCTTTTTTGAATTTTATTTTTTTGAGGCAAATTCAAAACTGAAATTTTGCAAAATAATTTGAGAAAGTTAAAAAATTAGTAAAGACTGGAAATAACTATAGCAACAGCAAATTATATAGCTTAATGTACTGATCCATGCAGTTACCTTGCCACATATAAAAAGCAAACACAGACTGCATCTCCTTTGAGCTTATTTATGACCCTTAGATGAGAAGCCTCTGGAAGCACCTGACACCTACTGAAGTAGAAGGAACTGTGAAAAGATAACTGTTTTAAATGTAAAATATTTGTATTGCTGAGAGGTCAGCTTTGCCACTACTGACTACATTGCAATTTGCATACTATTAAAGCATTACCCATAACATTTGTAAAATTTAATTTTAAAGCTATGTTGTTAAAGATGTTTGCTGAATTGTAAGCACCTGGGACATTTGGGAAATTTGTTAACGCTTTGATAGTTACAGTATTTTAGTCTCATTTTGCTTTCTCTTTGACATTCCCCACCACCCAAACATGCACATACTATTCTCTTCTTCTGCTTTATGACAATGAATGTTATTTTAATGCAAGCTGAGATACTTTTAAAGAATAGTGCAGCAGTATACTAATGAAGATAAAAATATTGAAAATGAAAGGACAAGTTTGTTAAAAAATGACACTAACACTTATTTACTTTTGCTGGGGTCTGAGATTCAATTATAATCCTGTCGATTACAGGTGATTATGATTCTTCTATTTCATACTAATACAGACCTTCTCATTAAATCAGTGAGCTCAGTAATCACAGTCATCAAGTTGTGTTTCAGTGCTGCATTCACATTCTTTTTCCCTGGAATTTCTCCCTTCTTTCCCCACAGCCTCCCCCAAGATCTTTATTTACTCCCTGGCAGAAACTGTGAAATTAAAGATGTGTAATGTAAAGATACAATCTCTGCTTCCTTTGCCCTGCCAGGCTAGCACTTCACTATAAAATACACTTACTCTGGGAAGTATTGATATTAACTCAGTTACTGCAGTGAATGAACCACAGTTTGCCTTTGAAGTTTATTGAAAAGTTGTCTAGATGATAATAGAAAGGATGGGGTAAAGCAGGAATAAGAATTGCTTTACATACTAATAACAACAATTTAGTTATCAAAACAGTACAGAACAAGCATGCCTTTATACAATCTCTAAAAAATTTAGCTTCCTAGGGTTCTAATAGGCTTTTCCTGCAGTTCAGGAATGCACGGTAGCACTCAGCCCAGTGGCTGTATCCTTATTTCAAAGAGAATCATTCAAACCGACATCCACCCTGTCAAGAATCTCAACTTTGAGCTGCTAATGCAGAATAAAAATCAATATAAATTTTGATCATTTGATGAATATTTACTTCTTTCCTTGGAGCTTGGGGATTTAGAATTGAAAACTGCTGAATCAAGTCTTTTTTTTTTGTGTGTGTGTGTGTGTGTGGGTGTGTGTTTGTGCCAACACCAATTTACTACCCTCCTGAAAGTTCCTGAACAAGATGTCTCATGTGGCATACATGTTATTTTTTTCTGTCAATCATAACTGTGCCAGTAGGGAACCATAAACATTTTCCTTTCATACTCTTAGTTCCCCAAAAAGAAGTATTTTGATTTCTTTGCTGGAAAAGGTAAGCATTCTATAGAATGGTTAAATAAGGCAAGTTTATGTCTGTCTTCCTAGGATGGCTGCTGCACCTAATTTGATACTAGGTATTACATATTTTGTTTTCAGTATCAGTTGCTTCCTGCAAAGACACAGTTCACATAAAGGAATAATTGCAAACAAAGCTTTGTAACAAAAAACAGATAGAGTCCTATACTGACATTATCAATTTTTCCTATATATTTTCTGAAAAACAGCATGGAAATTCTGAGCACTATAATTTGCACCAAATGTTTGTGTAAATGAAGATAGCAGGAGATAAAAAAGATCCCACAAGTTAGCAATTAAAATGCAATTCTAGTTTGCATTTAATCTTAAAAAGAAATGTACCTTCAATCTTAATAAAATGAGTTTCTAAAAAAAATGTATATTTAAATCTCTTATGTTTCCATAGTGGGTTTTTTTGGGGGGGAGGGAGAGGGAGACAGCAGAAGAAAAGGGAGAAATGATGCTTCTAAGTCTGAAAAAAAAAAAAAAAAAAAAAACCACCCCCCCCCCCCCCCCAAAAAAAAAAAAAAAAAAAAAAAACCTGTAAATGCAAGCAATTTTCATCCTGCAAACTTTTTCATATGTTACTCAGTGGCAGACGGGCTTTAAGGAGCAATTTTGTTGGTCTCTTATAAATTAAATAAAAGTAGCAGCAGCTGTCTTTCAGAAGGCTGATATAGGCTTGTATAGTCAAATGATATTATGTAGACAGATGTTTTAAATAAAATAAAGTATTTAGATTATTAGATACCTTGCTAGATACAAAGACAATTATAGGATGTCTTTGTTAAATTAAATTTCTCATACTTCTGAGAAGAAAAAAGGAGAATTGTCCTGGAAACTGTACCAACAGGAAATGATCCTATATCTAAAACAGCTGGAGACTGTAACTAATATAAATTTACTTGAAAATAAAAATGCAGTATGCCTCTGGAGACAGGCAGCAACATGCAGTAAAAACAGATGTAATAAAATCATTTTTTAAAACTTCAGTTTATATATGCACGTACAAAATATTAAGATATGATGCACACAAGTAGGGGGACTATTCAGGGCTAAGAGAAAGAAGGAGAACAATTAAAGCCCTAAATATAACAACAGTGACATCTCTTTTTTAATAATAAAAATATGGGATTTTTTTTGTTGTTGTTAAATGATGCCTTTTACAAAAGGGTATTAAACACATTACTTTGACTAGGATTCTAAAATAACCCTATTACATTACCAGGACAAAACTTAATGGCAACCTTTTACCTCAGCACCATAAGGTAAATTTTGATTGACATCTACCTTTCCTGCATAAACTTCTGAAAATAACTTTAAAAGAAATGCCAATAACGGTATTCAAGTTTTTTAGATTTTACGTCTAAGAAAGTTTTCCATAACAGAAAAACAGAATTTTGGAGAGCAAAGACTGCACAACTGAGTCTTATGATGCAAGAAACTTATGAACCCTTTTTTAAAAGTGACCACACATTTTAGCCTGCATCTATGTAATGCATCTCAGCTAATTTGTTCCTGCCATTTTTGTTGAAAACATTGCAGAATAACAGACTGCATCCAATTCTATGCAGTTAGGTTGTTTTATTTTCCTCTTATTTACACAAGACCTCCATTACAAACTCACCATGACTCTGGGCCCAAACCTGCTTTGCTTATTCAGACACAGCATGAATGCCCTGACTTACATATAAAGCAAACATTAAGGGAATATCTGCAACATGTGAATGTATGCTGTATGAATAAGCACTTCATGTGTGTACCTTTCACATCATCACTGATACTAATCTGTCCCAATTTGCATAACCTTTTTCATAATAAAATGGTATTACAGAATCACATTGTTTGGGATGCTTTTCTTATTTAATATTACTTAGTAATTTTAACAACTTTCTCTCATGCATTATAAAAAGACCCCACTAAACAAACAAACAAACAAAAAAACAAACTGAAAACAAGATCATGAATCTACTAATTGTAGTACACAACAACGATTCAAGTTGGATTGCTTTCATTTTTTTCCAATAGCCTTAATTGGCTAAGTGCCTTTGGGCCAACTGATACCCAGAGAGAACTAAACTCAGTAAATCTCGTAAATACAATGATTTCAACAGATTTTCTTCAAAGACTTGATCATTACATAAGATAATGCTGGTTTGGCACTGTACCATTTTTCACTTAGAATGTACATGAGTTTATGAACGTAGAAGATTTATTCTTACTGTATTCTAGGCCAAAAGCAGCCCTATAAGCAGAAGATACTGGATATTTTTACTTTTATTTAGATAAAAATTTAAGTGTATACGAACAAAGCTTTAATTTCAAAAAGGAAAGGGAGTCTGGAACAGTCTGGAACAGACTGAGAATTACAAAAAAAAAAATATCACACTTTCAAGATGCAAAGATGGAAATATGAAGTGTATAATAATTGATTGTATAATTGCCCAGTGCCATGTTTTTTCCTTCAGATAATACTAGGAAGTCTAGCTGATATGACAAAAACATCACAGTATGAAGTGGAATCTTGGGCATTCTAATTCTGATCAAATGCTGATTTGTTTCCAGCAGTAAAATGGGTGATATCTAAACCACGTAACAACCTTACAACATGATGTGGGTTAAAGTCTCCTTAGAAGTTGAAGGAACAACAAAAATCTTAACATTTTGATTAATCCAGAACTATGAGAGGTATTATTCTGAACATTCAAAGGTTATTAAAATATTTTAAAACAAAGTTCTCAATATTTTGATAAAAGAGTTTAATTACAGAAATTCTATGAAAACAGATTAACACTAGGTAGGTTTTTTGCTTTTTCAGAGCATTAATTGAAGAGGAAGCATTAAGCTTGTACTACAGCAAAATATTACAGCTTTTAATAGACACAGTGAGTCCCTTTATACAGGTAGTCATACCAGTGTAATGGGAAGGTCTAATGTCTAAGGATATTTTTCAGCAGGAAAATACATAGATGCAGGTAAGAGGAGCTGATAATATAGCTCAGGCTAACCAAATTACCTTTGCCAAGCATAACTGAAAAATGGACTGTATTGTAGCTATTTATTACAGAACACAGAAACTACTCTTGGAGATACTGCCACATTACATGTATGAAGCAGTTTGGATCCTACCATAGAACCTCACATTCATTCTTCAACTGTGTGTACAAAGCAGCAAAAATTACCATGCTTTTGAGCTTAGTTTCATTATAACTGAACCATCAATATCTTACTGGAGCAGGTTTAGATCAGAAGTTCAGTCTGGAGCCATGAGCAATAATTACCACAGAAAGTCATATGGTTGCAGGACATTATGGTCTTGTTTATGGAGCTTCGGTAGGATTTCCAATCAGCATGATTGCATCTATTTCTAGTGCTTTGTTAATCGCTTCCTGAAGCTGCTCATTAAAAGCTCCTATGTCAACACATAGTGCTGTGGTGACTGAAACAGAGATTGGGAATACAATCACATCTCTTGGCTTGGCTGAGAAGTAACATTGTTCCCTTTATCACAAATGCTGCTTTCCCATTTGACAAAAAGCCTTACCATGCCATGGAACGGTGGTCATTGTTTTAGAGGAACAAACTGAATCTTCACCATTAAACACAGGATGATATTTGCTCACATTCAATGTTTCTTTCCATCAACAATGGCATTGCAACGAGATCCAAGTACAGAAATTTAGCATCTCTCTTACATGAGCCACTGAAATGATGAAAGCCCCTGACAATAATCACTTACCAATACCATAGTACTTACCTACCTACAACTGTGAAAGCACTCATAGCCAGAGTCAATAATTGAACCAAGCAATTCCACCGTGCTCATGTGATTGGTGATATTATCCCTTTAAGTGTGTTATTTAAGTTTGCAATGCAGTTAATTGAAACCCTACTAGATGCAAATCAAAAGTTTCAGCCTTAATTGAGATATTTTGAAAATTGAACCCATTGCTTCAGGCAGGTGCTACATGAGATTCCATTAATATAGGTAATTAACATTAGCCTCTGCTTTAATTAACATGCACACTTTAATTAGTAAAGCATTAACCAACATTTAAAAATCTGATCTTCATGCATCGCAAAAACTGCAAAGTTATGACTATGTTACATTTTTTCCAAGACTATAAATCATACAATCTATTTTTTCTTTAAATACATAACAATGCATTGTAAGAAAAGAAGTACATATAAATTTATCTACTCTGTTTGAAATGATGAAGATTTCTTAAGAACGTGGGAAAAACCTCACATACTTGAAAATTCATCTAAAATGTGTATGTATGTATGTATATATGTTTGTATGCAAGTATGTATAAACGTTTGCCTTATGAATGAAGATAGTTCAGTTGTAATCAAATACATTGCTCAGGACAGTTTTTTTTCAAAGCTGACATTAAAAAAAATAAATAAATGCCCTATCATAAGTTCCAGCTTTGTTTCCCATAATGCTTGCTTTATTTAGCACATAACATTTTAACATAACACTGCTCCCCTCAGCAAGTAAGAAACAGATCTGCAATCATGAATGGAATGTCTTCTTGAACATCCTCAAGAACTAGCCTGATCCTCTGAAACATTCTACTATACCAACTGTATCACAAATCCCACTACTGGGCATCATCACATCTGTGAATTCAAGTCACCAGGGAGCTGTAGTGAAATAACTGGATTAGGTCAAAACCAGCCCTTTTGCATGGCAGGTCCCAGTTGTTGGTGTTTAACTCATGTCCTTATGGAGCTTCTACAAGTGCAGCTACACTCTAGCTTTCAACCAAACACAGGAGTATTTCTCTGATACAGGCAATGTCTTTATTACTCTGGTTATTTAGCTATCCATCTGAATTATAAATTCTTATTTATAAGTATAGCATGCTCCCAGACATACCTAGCATACAGAACTCTGCACAAGCTTGTGAGATTAAATGGTGCAGAGCTCTGATTTCAAAATCCTTCATTAAATAAAATTTAACCTCAATTTCTTTCAAAATACATTTCCAAACAATATAAAGATACCTTTGTCTCCCTAAAACTTCCCCCCGTTATGAATTACCTGCCTGATCCTGACAGCTTTGCTTTAAATATGTTAAGTTCCATTTCTATAGCCTCATTATTAACACAAAAATTTCTTAACCACTCGCTTTTAGATTTCCAGTGTTCCACTGTCAATACGTAAAGGTGAAACATATATTAATTACTGCTCTGCAATTCTCATAATAAGATTTTGAATGTGATGGCTTGAATAATAGAGTCAGCTGAAATCTAGTCCTATTTCTACAATTTTTCCACGTTCCAACCCTCCACTGCATTTGGCATTGAAAGAATGGACAGTCTTAAAGGAGTATATACTGCATTCATATTGCATCCAAATATCTGCAGATCTCAGACATGCGCAGAGAAAAGAATATGCCCTTCAGTTAGAATTTATGAAGCTCCTAGAACAACCATATCAATGTCAATTCAGTCTTTTGCTTATTTCTCCGAGTTAAATGAAAGATAGTTTTCAGAAAATAAACATGAAAATGGAATTTACTTTATCAAATTTAAGCACTTTTTATCCACGGGAGTAAATTCTACATTATGTTTCATATTCCTGAAATACAGACATGCTTCTTATACACAAGACTTCCCAGATACTGAATCTATGATGCTTCTAGCTAAAAATGCCAGATCTTTTTGGTGCAGTTCACCAGATTTCATGGGATACTGCAGGACATTTTGCAGAGTTTTGACAGTTCACTATGAAATTAAGAATATTACCACTGAAGAATAATTCATTGAATACCTCTTCTGATATGCATTTGAATTCACCATACTTTTAATTTTGCAAAACAACATAAAGAGTCAAATCTGTCCTGTTTTCCATTCAAGTTACCTATAGTGATCAGGAAACTATTGTTTCCATAAAGCAATGTGGCAATACTTCAAAAACAGTGATTTTGACAATACTAAGTCTTAAGTCTGACCACAGAACTATTTTGTCATTCACTTTTTTGAGTTTAACTAATATTTTTATTCACACAGTAACAAAGAAATAGGTATAAAATATATGAGGAAAGTTCTTAAAAATAGTCTAAACAGCATCTCGGGAATTAAGATGCCTCACCCTGCAGTGGAAAACCAGTAGTGTGTCAATCACACAGTGGTTCAGGAACCATAGAAACCCTTGGCCTACTGGAAACTCAGCAAAACATGCAACAACTCTGCAAAAGGCCAGCTTATTTATATACTCATCAGAAAACCATCCTCAACTCTTCAGTGCAACAAGTGAAATAGCTAGTCCTACCTAGCCTTCTTCCCTTGTTCCAGAGGAATTCTACCTCTTGTTAGGCAATGGGGACAACAGAAGAATATAGTGAGAAACTAATTTTCATTGCTAAAACCTTCTGCAATGCTGTCAAGTTTCAGCAACAAAGACTTTTTGATTGCTCTCTCAGTTGGCTGTACTACTATGCACAAGCGTGAAGTTAGGAAGAAAGATTTCACAAATAGAATACTCTTTGTTAGACCTGACCCCACATAGTTAAAATAAACATGCTGCCTCATAGTGTCAAAACAAAACAACAAAAAACAAAAGTTCTACTACGTTTAAATTAGTTCTTCATTTATCTGTGCAATCATTTCAAGGTTTCCTTATGAAAAAATCTTCAGATTCTTATTGAGAAATGTCGGGCTTAACATAGACTCAGCACAGCGAAAGATTTACATGGCATATAATAACACAAAGAAGCAACTCTTAAGTCATTAGTTTTAATATAGGAGATTCAAAGTGGTCAGAATAACAGGCATGATGTGGTTTTTCACTAGAATGATTCTTCATTAAACAGTTGTATAAAAGCTTTAGGACTAAAATTATAATTACACAGGGAAGGAAGTTACACTATAACACAACGGAAAGCACAGCAATGACAGCAGAGTAGTAAGGAACTCCACTACAGCAAGCGAGGACTTGATCAAATACAACAGTTATGGGCACAGAGCAAACAAAAGAAGCTGCTTACCTTCAGAAGGTTTCAGATACATAAGAAACTCCAGCAAGATACCTTTTTCCTCCACTGCCAACACTTACATGAGGTCTGGGAAGGGGTGGATATTGGCTCCACCCCCTTCTGTTTGCTCAGATGCATTGCATGCACCTGAGTTCCCCTGGGTTGGCCCTTCCCACTAGGTGCTCAATCACTATTTCAAGCCACGACATGGCATTTCTGCTGCAGAAGTGCACTGTACTCATGATATTTTAAAAGGTGGAGTTTTGCTTTTCTAGTACCTTCAAAATAATAGGCTAAACCTAGAAAATTAAGGTTGGGTTCTGTTCTGTCCTGTCAAACTCAGTGATGGTTTTCTTACCTTCTGATTCAAGCAAAATATGCTCTTTCAAATCAGTTGACAGGAAAAGTATATGAATTTGTAATTTCAAAGATTAATGTTACTAACATTCCATATATTTTTTGCAGGAAAGAATACATACTGTAGCTGTAACTATCAGGATACAGAGTATGCAAACAAAGAAAAGATTGAAAGGAAGTGCAGAGGAGTCAAGGTCTAGCAGCACTTATAGGAAAAGTTGAGTTCTACTACTTTAAGGATGTGCCTTTTATTACGAGGAAAACGGAGAACAGCCAAGGTTTGGTTAATAACTTCTGCTGAAACTCAAAATGTCAGCCTTGGTTCTCCAGTGTCACTGCAAGAAGGAAGGGTTGGAGCTCTTTTGTTCAGTGTGGGAAGCATGTTTTGCCTTCCTGTACTAGCTGCCACCCCAACAACCTCTTTACTTGTAGCTAGAAGTTTCCTGTAACCTGGACACAGACAATTGCAGACAGCAGGGTCACAGCTATCTTAGTGATCACTACATAACTTAGTACTGAAAGCCACCCCTTAAGCTTTTTGTTCTTTTCCTGATTCTAACAGATAGTCTAATAAAAAATACTAAACTTTGCCTCTCTTGTCTATAGTTCATTACTTGCCATTGCCATAGTGAAGTTATGAGCAGTCTTAGACCACACTGTTTGACGTGTTCTGAAGAATGTCTTTAAACATTCCTGGAACACTGACGTAATTATTGAAAGAAAAACATGATACACAACGCTCAATGTCTTATTGTTGGGAGCAATAAATTTTGTTACACTATGGACATATATATAGCATCCTTTTTGAAATAAAAAGGTAACAATTATTTTTGTTTCATGGAGGTTTATGAGCAATTTGGTTCAACTTGACTTCAGCTTACAAAAGCCAAATATAAGTGCATATGAGAATGCAATTGCTAATTTAAGTCACTAAACCAAATTTGAAAACATACATTTTATTTTTTTAAACTTAAATTGTCATAACGTAGAAGACACTGGAACATTAAAAACAATGATTTATTCCAATAAGCATAATATGTATTGCATAGCAGCTCTTTATTTTTTTTTAAACTTAGTAGAGCAGTGCACCTAATGTCATTCCTAAGTAGCAGTGTGTATGCTTTGTGTGAGTGTATGATTCCAATATGATACAATCCAGTCTAATTAGATTCATAATTCTATCACAAAGTAGGAACAGTCCACACCTAAATGCAGATTTTTCTCCTGTGCTTGCATGATTGTCTGAGAATACCAGAAAGAGTTATCTTGCTGCTTGCTAATACTGACATTCACTACTTGTATCTCTGGCAGGACTTTTGCTACCACACTGAGACATGCAAAGAGCATGGGAAGTTTGCTGCCATACTCACAGAGAACTCTGCATTTCTTTTTTCCTTCTAACATGTATAAGAACATGAGCCTTAAAATCCTCTCCAGTAATTAATCTTTCTCCACGATACATAAAAAATACAGAAACTAAATATTTCTTATCAGCAAATATATTTACTGGTTACATTTATGTTTAGTTTGTTTACTTGCTAATAATTTCCTACCAAAGTTCAAGCACAGTATGCTAACGATTCAAGAAGGACACCTTCTGCAGTAAGTGGAAATACACCAGGATTCATGTGGAGCAGTGTATTTTATTTGCATTTTGCATTTTTTTAAGAAAAAAGATGGAAAAGAAATTATAGAAACTTAGTGGAAACTTTGGAGAAAAACCAAAGATAGATACGTTTTGATCATGTATTTCTTCTTGCCAATTGGCATACATAATAGAAAGTGGTAGAGAATAGGTTAAACAGTCTAAAAGGATTTTAACCTTAAATTTGACAGAAGCTAAATGGCTGTGACATTGGGTTCTTCTACTTTATTCCAGCTAGTAATCCACCTTCAAAGTTCCTGTCAGGTAAATGACCTTGTATTTCATTAACTGATAATTAAATGGATTTATTCCACTAACGGTTTTAATTAAAATGCTAGAAATATTGATTACCCCTCTCATCCTTATTCCCCCAGATGAAAAAAAGGTTTTAGGAATGTTTATTTAGAGAAGACAGAGAATTAAATTAGATTGAATCTCTATGAGACCTGAAGACTGGTTCTTTCATTTCTGCTGCTCAAGCAGAAAAAGGTTTCAATTTTTTGATGTTTGATTAATTATTTTGAAATCCATTTATGCTTACCTTGGTGTTTAATTAAAAATGTCATTTTTAGCATAATTTAATTGGCTATCTGTGGAAGACTAACTTCGAACTTGTATTTTAAAAATGTTTTTTTTTTTTAATTTGGGGTAAAAGAAACTTTTTACTTATTTGCTTTTGCTATAAAGGTATCATCTCATGAATGAAGAACTAAGGGCTAGAGCTTAAATGGATTTTCTACATTTGAATATGAAGCTACATATGCTTATGAGTAATGCAGCTTTATTTAGCTGAATGCTTGAATCCATTACCAGTTATTCAGAATCTCTAATCTAACAAGTATGGAGTGTGTGCCTCCAAATATGCTGGATTTTTTTAAACATTAATTGAAAATTTACTTACTTGGTTTTCCTCGCATAAAAATATGCAAGTTCTTTACTGTTTTCATGCCCTCTGTTCTTACCTATTGAAAATCTGCTTTACATCTGAGGCAATTGTCCACTGATGAAGCAATTGCTTTTTTAAGTATACAGGAGATTAAAATAAAATACTTATGTGTCTTTTCAATACCAAATAAAGACACGTCATCTTATAAAGAACACATTTTATTACCAGTTGCTAGTTTTAAAACATTTGGCCCAAAATACTCAGTGAAAAGTCACAGTACCTTAACTGACAAAACCAATAACTAAAGCCCTAATCTGTAAAATGTGCTTAATTTCAAGCACATAAATCGTCACACTGAAGTGCAACAGGATTATTCCTCCATTTACCACTACAAACTGTGGACTTGCTTAATGGCTTTGGTCACTCAAGACCTTCACACTTAGAGTTTTGTTCCTTTTGCTTTACTGGCTTGTGGACTATATGCTCCACAAACATCAGGTCAACAATCTCAGAAAAAACACCATTATGAAAAGACTAATTGCACTGTTATTTCATTTCTAATCTGAAAATGAAGAAAGTTGTGCTCTGCAGACACTGGATTCTCAGGCTTGTCAAAAACATTAATACTCTACTTTCTGCAGGCAGTATAATTTATATTCCTCTTTTATTCTTCAAGTATTTATTGAAGAAAAATGTTATACCCCGATTTAAGGCTTGATGAATCAATGAAAGTACCCTTAATCAAAATATTTGTCTCCAGAATTCCATCCTTTTAGAGTTATTTCAAAACACTGTGTGAGAGCTAGCTAGGTGGCAGTGGTTTGTGTATGGTCACGAGTAATTTAAAAATAGAATGGTTTTACAGAGATTTACTGTCTAGAAGTTATCCTCGTCTTTTCACAAATAACTGCAAAAAGCAAAGGAAAAGAAATACAAATAAACAGCTTGTGCATTTGTGAGCTGTAGATTTAAGAACTTGAGGGGTTGAAGAAGATGAATTGTGTAGAATGATGTTGCCTCTTTGAAGTCAGTGATGTTCCACTCCCCTGATGTGCTCATTGTTACATTTTCAAAGTGCTGCACATGGCTTTACTCATTCAGCTTTCCATGAAGTCTGTTTGAGTCCATTATCTAATGCACCAAGTCAGAATCCTTCCTGTGAGCATGCATTCATATACATTCCTTCCAAGTTCATGGCAGCTGCCCCAGTGAGTTCTTATTTCCATGGGTATGTGTTTGTACAGTGTGACTCAGAATGCTTTCTTGTTATAATTCTAGCTATGAAAGAAAACGGACCTACTGACTTCTGCAAACAATGTACTGGCCTAGTAAAGACAAGATGGTCTGTCATATCTTTCATCTGACAAGATGGTCTGTCAGACAAGATGGTCATCAGACAAGATGGTCTGTCATATCATATCAAGACTCTGCTGCTTTGACATATTCAATGCAACAACATATTTCTCTCACTTTTCAGAGTAGGATTTAAGCATTTGGTCTAGTATTTTCTTCTAGGTTACTCTTTAATGCTGCCTTCATATTCAGTACTGCAAATGTGGGGAAATAAGAGCAACAACATGCTTTTCATTTAATTTTCTGCTACTGATTTGCTCAAGATTTAACAGAATCATTTTGCCTTATTTGGTTACATTTTCTATTTTAATTGAACAAATTTATTAAATTACAGAACAATCTTTGAACATGATGATCCATTGGGTGTTTTCCATGACTACTTTAAATGATGATTTCCATTATTGATGAAATGAGCAAAGAAAATAAAGATTGTCCCTGTATGTTACTAACTTGGATGTTCATGGATAAAAGACAATTGAAAACATGCAGAAGCTTTTCAACAAAGGGCAATCACTGTTACAAACTACAGAAATTACAGAAGCACAGTCATCTAGAAGTTCTGCCTGCACTATTGCTACCTTCAAATTAGCTTGATTTCAGAAATGTGAAATAATTTTTAAAGACACATATGGCATACATTTTACTGCCTTTTTTTCTGAACTTTAAGAAAATAGCCAAAATGAATAGCTTTATTTTTAACACTGATATATGACACATTTTAACCTGTCTACATACAAAAGTGGTGCTGTTAACAACTGCAACTTTCTTCAAGTATGCTATGAATCACTGTATTCCTTTTCCCTTTTTTCATGCACCATTGCCACTATCTTACCTTCAGCGGTTTTGCTAGATTTCAATGAAGATGGAACCAGAGGGCACACATTAGAATTTTATATCAGTTCAAGAAGGAGAGAGAAGAAAGACATATGAAGCTAGAATGACATTCATTGAAGGTTCCCTAGGGAAGATAACACATGTTTTTGTCTTTCACCTGCTAGGCATGCTAAATCAGTGCAATGATAAGCTAATTTATGAAATATATTTCATTGAAACGTGGACATCTTTACTGTTTCTAGTTTGGCTATTAGCTTTTAAGAAATAAAAGATACCTAATTCTAAAAATGTTAGAGGGCTGTTTTTCTTAGATAATACTTACAGTACATGTTTACCAGGACTGTTTCAGTGTATAAAGAAGCGTTTCAAAAGCAGTTCAGATGAGCTGAAGGTTAAAATTTATACTCCTTCATAAAAGGAGTACCTTTATTTCAAAATAAAAAGAGGACTTTACACTGTTATCTTTCAAATACCCTGAAATTAAAACAAAACAAACAAACAAACAACAACAAAAAAAAAAAACGCTGCACCTTTGAGTATTCTCACCGTACCAGTGAGAATGGAGAACATGTTGTACCAAAAACAATGGCTCAGCCATCTTTCATAAAAGATACATTGCAGTTCAACACTGAGCAGTTCATTTCTTAATCAAGGCAGGCAGTATACGCGGCCTTACAGCTCCTCTGCTCAGTATATAGAAACTAACTCTTCAGAAAACATTTTCAGAATATTTGTATTCGGGGAATACATGCTAGAAGATCTCAATACTTTTATTTCAACTATGGGGAAAAAATGCTTCCATTAAGATTGCTGTTAATGGAACATAACACTGAGGCAAAGCTTACAGATTTTCTTAAAAAAATTTCTTAAAAACAAACAAACAAACAAACAAAAAAACTGGAAAATGCTGTGATACTGCTGTTATTTTTCAGCAAATAAGAAAACCTCAAAAATTCACAATCCTTGCTGAGCGCAGATTTACAAGGAATTTAGAGACAGTCCATAATGCAGATTTAGAGACATAGAATCCAAGAAGAATATACTAATGAGGTTAAAGTTTATAAAGTAACCTAGCTGTCTTGCAGATAATTGTGTTTAATTTTAACAGTTTCATGATCAGACACATATGTGAGCAAAATATCAAAGACGATTTAATGCTTACATCAGTCATGTATCTTATTTTTTTCTGTCTAGCACTTTTGGGAGTACATTAACAATTATAGGTTAATGTTTTTTTTTTTTTTTCTTTTTAATAACATTCAGAGCAAAGGTATTAAAAAAAAAATTGTGACATAATGTATTAAAAAAAAATTATGACACATTGGGCATAGACATCATATATATTATTCTGGCTCTACTACCAAGACTTAAATATTCATTTTTCTGAGGGAGAAAGGAATATGGAGAAATTAGAGCACCCAAATGCTTAAACACCATTAATAAATAAGGTTGCCTAACTTCTCAAATGCCAGGACTGAAGACCATACTTTCCAAAACCATTTAGTCTGCCCTTCAGTGGCAGGTTAATGGGACAACATGCTTGGTCTGTGTTTTAGTACATATTTAAGCATGTCACTGAAATAGTACCATGGTCTTTTTCTATGGATTTATGCAAGAGTTAAAAGAAAATGTGTCAGTTAAAGTTTCCTGTTCATTGTAGGGAACGAATAAAATCTCCTTCATTTTGTCATATTTCCCTGGATGTTTTCACATCTTTTCTGATGTTCTCACATCTTTTCTGATGTTCTCTCTACAGGTTAACATTTTCTTTATTGATAATTTATTTTGAAGTATTCTGGATTTAGCTACACTCAGGGCAACTTTTACAAAACGTAGCAAAAACATAAACTTAGCTAAGTTTTAATTTATTATTTCTCCATGTTGATTTAATCACTTTTATAATGGCTGAATTAAATCAGCCCAAATTATTCCTCCCTTGAATTCACTTTCCTTAGTGAAAAGTTTCCAGACATTGAATGTCTCTAAATCCTATCTTCAGTTCCTGTACTCTGCTGCACACTGACATGCCCAAGTAGACCCCAGTGCTCCACTAAAATCAGTACATATCTGCTCAGACATGAGTATTTGGCAAGATAAAGACTTTAACAATCAAACACAGAGAAGGCTCAAAATGTCCAATGGTGTATGTAGTACTCAGGGATTTATCAAGTTAATTAATGATAATTCAAAAGTATACATATATACATCAAAATTCCAATTATTTTCTGGGGAAATATCAATGCCTAATTCATGTACATAGTTCTAGATAAGTTTTTAAAAGTATGCAAAAACCTAGGATATTTGGGCAACAAAGCATCTCAGCAAATTCGTCTCTAAGATGGCTGCAACGATATAATATTTTGTTGAAGCATGAAAATAACATCATAGAATCACAGAATGGTTTGAGTTGAAAAGAACCTTAAAGATCACCTACTTTTTCCCCTGTCATGGAAATAACACGTTCTGCTAGATTTGGTTGCCCTATCCAGTCTGAATACTCACAGGACAGGACAACCACAGCTTCTCTGGCCAGTCTACTCCAACACCTCACTTCCCTCACACTGAAGAATTTCTCCCTTTTATTTAATATAAATTTGCTCACCTTGAGTTTAAAACCACTGACCCTTTTATCACTGCTACATGCCCTTGTAAAAAGCCCCTCTCTGGCTTTTTTCTAGGCCCCTGTTAGTTACTAGAAGGCTGCAGTGAGTTCTCCACAAAACCTTCTCTTCCCCAGACTGAACAAGCCCAGCTCTCTCAGCTTGTCTTCTTGGAGAGGTGCTCCAGCCTTCTAATTATGTGTGTGGTCCTCCTCTGGAATTCCTCTGTACTGCTCTTCAGGTGCTCTCTTGCTGACCTGTGGTCCTTCTTTAGGCTCTCCAGGTTTTCGTCTTCCACCAGTGTTAGTTTAATGTGGTCTTTGCCTATCTGAATCCCTCTCTATTGCTAATTATCAAAACATATACCTACAAATAGCACAAGAGTACCTCTTCTTTTAAAGACACTTCTGTGCCTGTCAGATTTCTTTTTACAGTACATTGCTTCTGCAGTCTGTTTTAGAGGTACGGCAAGGCAAAACTGCAAAAATTAACTTCACTCCAGAATACAGGACTGTCTGAATTCAGACTCTCAGTTTGACATTTGCACTGTTGAAAAGGATAAATTAACAATATTCTTGATTGCTTCCTGTGATTTTAATGAAAGATACTTTCTCAGCATCAACACAACTCTGGCTGTTGCTATAAATTTTAGGCACTAACATCTTTTAAAATGTGCACAGATTCATGCATAGAAATTAATAATAGCTTCTCCTGAGCTATTTTCCCAGTGCACAATGTTAGATTGGCAGTGACTTCTTTTAACCTTTAGAAAGAAGGAAGGTCTTTTAGGAAAGCAGATATTCTTCTTACACAGGTCTAGGGGAACTGTGTAAACATAAGTAAAGTGCCCATGAACATTTTAAGTTCAACAAAGGATTTAGCTTCAGAATTCACCACACAGAGTAAATTTTCAAGAGTCACTGTTTTGTGACTTCTTCAGTAGAACACAGTGGTGGTTATGCTAACCAGCTCTTCAGTGCTGGCAGCCTTTTGAAAACTCCCAGAAAACCTTTCCTGGCATTACACATTTTCAGCTGGTGTCCAAGTGAAGGAGCATCCATCCTCATCAAAGCAAATATCATCATAAGATTATGAGAAAGAGGGGAGTGAAGGTAAAATTAAGTAAATCAGGGAAAATAGAATTCTGAGGAGGATATGGAAAGTATATTAAAAAAGAAGTGAAGATCAGCATCTTGCTCAGTACATATTTGAATATTCCTACAGGAAAAGAGAATATAAAATTGAACTACTGATCTCTTGAGGACTAGATCATCGTAGACAGAATATTCTTTTTCTAAACGGACAGATGGTGTGTAGCTGAAAACTGAACACAGTTCCTACTCACTATCAGGAAAAGGTATGGATGCACAATGAATATTACTTTAAAAGCAGGCACTATTAGCTTGCATGTACTGAATTTTTCAACCTTGTGGGGCAATAGGAGTGAAATTTAAAATTACCAACTGTGAATTAGGATATGAAAGGCTGATCCAAGAACATTTTCCCAGCATAATCCCCAGAACCACCTACAGAAAAATGGATAAACTTTTAGGCTGAATTACTTTCTTCCCATGGCTTAGTCATACAGTGGCTAACAGGAAAAGCCCATGCTAATGAGCTAAGAAGACTATAGAAAATATGCACATGCATAGCTGATAGTTTGTTCTACGTACTGTTTGAATCCTTAAGATTCATATTGTTTGACTGCTTTTCTTACTTAATGAGGGGAAAGGAAACTGCAGAACAATAAATGATAAAGAGATCTAGAGAACCTCAAAGGGGAAATCTTTCTTCTAGGAGACAATCTGATAACAGATAAGAAGAAAAAATCATTTTGCTTAAATATACATCTAAACGATTACCTGGACTTTACAATAAATAGGCTGCTTGTCAGAAATGGTGCCTCACAGCCCTAGTTATTGCCAAGAAATCCTAAGATAAATAAATAACTCTCTGTTGACATATATTTACTCAATTCAGCACTCTAATACAAGGATCTCTGCTGTTTATCCTTTTTCAGTACGAAAGTTGTAACTAAAATCCTGAACTTGCCTCAACAAATCTTGTTTATTAGTACCTAATGTGTGTCTAGTTAAAGAGATGCATGAGATCCAGATACACAAAAAGACATACATGTGAGAGGAAATTTAACAATAGAATTCACAGCCTAAGCATGGTGGCCAGTTTTTCTTGTGAAGCATGGAGATAGTCTGGTAGAAAGAATGGGATTCCTGACACTCAGTGCTCTGAGCAAGACATTATATATGGAACCAATAGAAAATGACAAAGAAAGGCCAAATTTCACACTATTGCCTGTATGCCAAAAATAGATGGAATTCAAATTGTAAAATGCCTTATGAACATAAAAAATGCACATAAGTTATCTCTATAGGCTAGCTCTAAAGGAGAAGTAGATAACTGTGCTGTTATAAAAAAAAAAAAACCTGAGGATTGGAGCTGCTACGATAAATCTGTTCTTTGATAGGTTGGTAATTAGAGCATTCTCTTGGGAAGTTGAAAATAGTGATTTGATTTCTTATCATAGCTGCTCACACAGCTAGACTGCATGTAAGATATTTTCTGCTCTTCCTGCTGAAGCTAGGTATTGAAAATCAGAAATACAAAATTCCTGATGCCACAGAAGAAGTGGGAGAACCTGTATTCCTGGACTTAAGCTTGTGATTGACTAATTTATCAGCAAAAACAAAAAAATCACTGGATAAAATACATAAACATTTCAACTGGAATTCTTTCCAGAGAAACACCATTTCTCCCATTCAGAAGAGAAAGGATATTCCTTATATTATTTCTTCTCTTTTTAACGCATTACTATGTGTTTTCTGTACATTTGTATACTTTAATAGTGTTGGTAGTTTAGTACATACACTAATTCTGTAACAGGCTATGGCTGTGTCTATTTTAACAAAAAACACAACATAATGAAAAGACCACCAAAATAATCTGGATTTTCAGCCAGGTGGACCATTTTCCAGTATATTGTACTATCATCGAACATTTACCCTGGTAAACGTATACAAAAATATACTCTACTAGGATACTCTTAAGGCTTCATTTATGCAAGCATTAATGCTTATTCTAAAATATAACAGCCATATTTACAAGAAGGACAAAAAATCCTTCTAAATCAAGATAAGAATATACTCCTATGTTAAAAAATGTATTGGAGCACATTTAATGCTTTCTTAACAATTCAATTTTATGTTTAGCCAAGACATAGCTTTTCAGCATAACGTAACAGTAACTTCCATGATTTTATAAATGGACTTTTTTCCAATTTGCTTCTATTCACATCATCCATTTGAAAGGAAGATATCTAATTTCAAGGATTTTGTCTTTACATTTTATTAAATAAAACCTACACTCTATAAGAAAAATACATAACTGCCAAGGAAGTGTCAGTGAAAAAACTCCATTGCCTGAAATAGGGAGGCAAGAAATTACATTAAAATTTTAAATGGAAAGTTTTCCACCAATGTAGATAAAAATCTTTTCAAGATAAAACTGTTTTGACAAAACTGTACAAATACAATGCTCCTGACTGCAAGACTACTGTTGAAAGCAAGTGGAAAAACATTGTAAGACACCAAAAAGGGCTATGCTAAACTTATAAAATATAGATCCAGACATTGCAGCATAATTTTTCATGTTAATTATGTTCTTTTATCATCAACATACAGCCAAGTAAAACAACAAAAATAAAATAGCAATAAAGTTAGTTTGCAAACATGAAAAAAAGCAAACAAAATAATACTTATACCTAGTTAATTAGCTTAACAGCCTTCTAATCTTGTGGAATAGCTTCCCTCAAACAAAAAGACTGTATTAATAATCTCTTGTTGATAAATGATAGTAATTTTTCAACTGAATACTAAATAATAGTATTTTTCTAGAAATATAATGGTTCTCACTTTTTTCTTAATGATAGAGCTGGATTCTTCAGTGATCAGAGAGCTGGAAAGACATTTTTCAACACAAATACCTTAACAGGACTGTGCCTTTTGACATAAGCAGAGGTAATATCAGTGCTCAAATCAAAATTCCCTTGTATTTCCCAGTAGGATTTCTCTCCCTTCCTTCTTAAGAATTGTGTACTTGGGCCCCAATTTCACTGCATAAAACAGAATATCAATATGTTTTACTACTCTCTTCTTTCAGACTGATGATACCACAGTCACACAATTACAGAACTACAGATGCCAGCATGATAAATAAACAGAGATAAAAACTGTGATATTATTACTATAACTCTTTCCCAGGATTCCTTAAATTCTTGGGAATTTCTGAAGTGTGTTTTTAGTCCTTAAAAAGTAGCATGTCCTACAGCTACTTAAAAGAGGAAGAGCTGAAATACAGACATCAGTTTCTCAAGACTAACTTGTGCTCAAGCATCTTTCCCCATTCACCACTTTACTCCCTACTGCTCTCCTAAAAATCTGGAATGAACCATTGTGCTACACTCATTCGTCCAGTAAAGGCTCTTTATCATTTTTCACACGTCTATTCTGCTTCTGACTTTTAAAATAATTAAAATTTCTGCTTCAAATGTATTTTTAATATATCTTGCTCTCACAAACATTCTTTAAATGATATTTATCTGTATTTCTAATATGTAGCAATGGGTGAACTGAACTGGCTATTTTGTCAATTCCATACATATTCCATTTGAATACCATTCAATGCATGCTTTCAACCTTTTACCAATAGAACAAACATTGAAATGACACAGAAGTATAATACCGAAGTATTGCAATAAAGAACAATAACAGCATGAAGACTTCTATGAATAAGTAACCTTTTCTGAGGACTGATTAGAACAGATGCTTATGTTTGCACTTATGTGGCTGTTTATAGATGGTTACAAATGAAAATGGATATATTAAGTCTCTTTTCAAGCGTACAACAGGCTGGAGAAAAACAATGACAAGTTTCTGGGTCAAGTCCTTTAGGCCACAGAAAAAGGAGGGACTATTCTTTCCCAAGGCCCCATAATCATTTAAAATGATGAAGTTTTTTAAATGATTTAATATAGTGAGTTGAGCTACATTCCATTAGATATAATTAGACCTAGACAGGAAAGGTAGATCTGAAAAGCTAATGAAATATTATTCAGATTGAATCTATGATTGTTGATTAGGATAAAGCTATCCCTGATTAGTATAAACAAGATAGGTGTTAGATACCTTATTTTTCTTTTTCTTTTAATTTCAATTTTATGTTACTCTGAGGAGACCATACCTTGCCATACTTAAAGGAGGTACATCTGGAAATATTATTTTCTTTATATTTCCTAATAATGTCTCCTTTCATCTTCTCGTACTTTCAAAGTCTTCATCATTTGACCTCTTCTATACCTGTACTTTCATTTCATTATATGTATTCCATATGGCTCCTACAGCTCACCACAATTCTCCTCCATATGGCAAGTGCTCATTTTGCACTGGGTTGGCACACGATCAGTGCTCTGCCTGAGTCCTACTTAAGCCCCATAACTTCTTCAAACAGTCTGTATCTATACAAACCTCTATGCTGAGGGATTAAGATCTAAGTGATGTATAGATTTTGTGCTGGCCTTCTGCATTGTAGTGAATTTCATCCTTAATCTAGTCCCACTCCTAGCTTTATACTTTCCCCATACTCCTTTATATGCTTTCATCAGCTTTCCAAATCCTGTGTGTCAAGCAATCTTTGAATCCTCCTACAAATCTCCCTTTAAACCCATTTCTTTCATAAAATCATCCTTAGTTCCAATGCCTAAATATATTATGCTTTTGGATCTTAGAAACTGCTCAATGTAAAAAAGCTTTCTACAGAAACAATGAAGAATGTTGCTAGACTTCATATGTCCCAAACAAAACTTCCAGCAATGGTGTTCAAACAGTGAATTAATGATGCAAGCTGCCTTATCTTACTGCTACCTAGTATTTAAATACAAATTTTGAAACCTTGCAAATGGAACTTGAAAAGTCCAAAACAAAACTAATTTTGAAAGGTCTTTCGAAACACATACAGTCTGAATACTTTTATCAGTCTTCTTTGCTCATAGAAAAATGTCATACATGAATTTAGAAATATTTCTGGAATGTAGAAGTTGAGGTGTATATTAAAATTTCCCTAAAGTTATTATCTTGCACAAAAATGTTTATAAAATTATTATGTCGTTCTTTATTTCTCATATGGTAACTAATCCAGGAAATATCCTGCAGGTATAGCCTGCATGAGTAACTTTTAAGAGGGATGCTTCATCTGCCTCTGGGCAGATTTTAAACCTAGAAAAAATTAAAAAATAAAAGAAAGAAAACCAGAGCTCTGTTTAATATATTACCTGAGATGAATTTTTTTTAGAAGATGATCATTAGTAAATTGACACAGTAATGAATCAAATTCTACTGACCCTTCAGATACTGATAACAATGTATTATATATGGAATATACATATATATGTACTTACATATATGCTTCTCTTATATTTGGTGAATTTATGCCTTGATTGAAATATACATGCTGAAGGTATTAGGTGGGTAGAACCCAATGACAGACTCAGCTAACTGGTAAATGGGCATTATTTGTGCTTTTGATTATTCTTACGCATGAATTCTTTGAAAACAGACAGTCCAGTGCACAGATACTTTTTGTAGTCTGTGTTGCTGTAGGAGCATAATAACATTCTGTTTTCAGTCAAGGATAGGAATTACCTTGGATTTTCAGATATAACTTCTATCAATACTATTTCAGATTACATTTTAATTCATTCCTCTAATCCATCTACAAAAGACTATTAGTCACAACTAATTTACTAATATGGCTCTATTATGGGAAGTACTTTGTGAAGTAACTGATTTTAATTAATCTCTATTGTGTGCTCAGTCCAGATTTTGGAGTGACAGACTCACAAATAAAAACAGGCAGTGAAATACACAGATACAAATCCTTTCTCTTTCATGTGGTACCTATCATGCTTATATTTAATATGCAAAAACAAAGAACTTTGTATCTTACATACTAACACCTCTGTAATTCTTTTTTCTTGATGGTCACGCAGAACTTTGAAAAGATTTCCTCCTACCTTCCGTGAGTCTGTCACTGAAGATATTTGTGGCAAGGGTTGTAGGATTTATCTTAGAGGTGTAACAGGAAGATATAACTCAAATTTGTGCTAGCGTAATTGTGGTGTAGATGGATATCAGGGATATCACACATCTGTGATAAGTTCTTGATTATGAGAGTGGTGAGGTGCTAGCTGCCTAGAGAACTTGTGGATGCCCCATGCCTGGAGGTGTTCAAGGCCAGATTGGATGGGACTCTGGGCAGCCTGGTCTAGTATTAAATGGGGAGGTTGGTGGCCCTGCATGTGGCAGGGGGGTTGTGGGTTCATGATCCTTGAGGTCCCTTCCAACCCTGACCATTTTGTGATTCTGTGTGATTCTGTGTGCACTACCAGTGCTCTTAGTTGTTAATCCCTGGGTAGCTGAAGAACCCCTAGCCTAGTCTGAACAAAGATGAGCTGACTGGGGACAATAGAGAAAACTGAGAAAAAACAATTGAAGGGCCTCACTAATTGTCTCAAGGCTCTCCAGGTGAGACTCTCAGTCCTGGAGATTCCTGCAAGCTGTTACTTCAACATGCTTATTAACATCCTGGGTGGGCAATCAGACAAGACCAGAAACCCTAAGTCAATTTCTGTTGCGGAATTAACCAAATAGGAGATAGCTAATATATTTACAAATAGTAGGAACTGACTCTCTGAGATGGTTATGCAGGACATGATTAAGACAGTTAAGAAATGTTTATAGCTCGTTATACAAAGCAGCTGGTAGCAACTGATACTTCTAATGGCTTAATTGGTCAAACAGGATCAGGGACCAGACAGCTAGAAGACCACTTCTGGAAGCCTCATCTTATTCAGCTGAAGCCACCATTACAAAATAATTGCCCATTGCTACCTGAAATTTGACTTTTCATTTTGTTTGAGAGATTTGATTCCTTTTACAAGTGCTACCCTGTGTATAAATCCAATAAATTGGGGTGGGGAGCAGAGTGGTGGTACTATTGGGATCTTTTCACGGACAGTTCACAAGTGCCTGTGCTACAGATTTCCAGGGAAAATGAAGATTAATTATGGGAACTGAAATAAACAAACAAAATTGGACCAAAGCAGGATAGTCTTTTCCATCTATCCCTATTTTGTTTTAAAATCATTTGAACTCACGTTAATCATTTGAACATAAATTCTGTAGTGTGCAAGAGATTTTTTTTTCTTATTGGAAAACCACATAGACCAGAATACCTAACACATAGAACAAAAGTATAGGTTACATCCAGATAGAAAATTGAAAGTGAATATGAACTTAACATTAGCAGCTTTACCAGGTTATTACAATCTGAAAAGAATGAGATCTTATCAAACTAAGAGTCCCTTTCATCATCATCTGTCCCCATAAAAAATGCAAAAACAAGCAAGTCCCTTCTTCATTAGTTTCTCTGAACTTGTAAGTCCATTAGAAATATTTTTAGCATTAAAATTTTTACTTTCAGCAGCTTTAATATAAAGAAGCTGCCACTGGTAACTGACTAATTGGTACTAACAGTTATTGCCAAAACCAACAGATTACTACTTAAAATGAATTAGACGCCCATTTGTTTTTAAGTTGAGTAGAACATGTTGAAAAATTCCCAGCAATTATGTTTTTCCAATGGAAATTTTTAAATTAACAATGTTTTTTTTATTTGTGAGAAGTGCTTCACAACATTTTTTTTACACTGCTTTTCAGTAAAAATTGTGGTCTTATTTTTCTGCTTAAAAGTAGTGCTGCTTTTTCAAAAAAGGTTTTCATTGATTGAAGAAGATGGGCTGCATTCCAACCAGTGATAGTTGAGGCACTGAGATCCCTCCTGACTGTTCTTTTTTCTCTTTTATGATAATGAGAATATATAAAACTAAAAACTTAATTAACGTAAGTTTTTTAATTATAGGTGTACTTTAATGAACTGACACGTTTGCATGCATGATGAATAAGGAATTGCCTTCTTCTCTTTCAGGACTTATCTTCATTTGGATATGGGGTCTTTGTCAGTTTTTTGTTTGTTTGTTTGTTTTTGTTTGTTTAACTGATCCACAATATAAGTAACAAAGTATACCACAAGATAAATCAATATCTACTTAGCAACATAAGAAGTGGTTTTATTGTATTCTGTGTTTGCTGATCTGGGCTTTTTTAATTCCTGTTTTGGACACATTGTGGCTAGGGATGAAAGAAAACAAGCATATCCTACTGGGTGGTTTTACTTATGTTGTGCTTACACAGTTACACAATACAGTTTTAAGCAAGGGGAAAAAAAACAAAACTTGCCATGTTCCCTATTTATAGCTACCAGCTTCCTATTCAAACAGTTGTAATTAAGATGAAAATTTAAGAAACTGATGGCAGATAAATGAAGTCAAGCCAGCAACTGCATTCATTTTTTTCATTTTTAAGTGACTCTATTTACATTAATGTCCATTTGGCTGTCCTTGAACATCCAATTTCTGAATAGTTTTACAAGAATTACATTTATTCTGGACAATTTTACTACTCACCAGTAGTCATTCCTTACTTGAAAGACTAGCATTATATTCTAAATACAATGTATGTTTTGCTCAGTATCCTTCAATAAGCCAGTTTCAAATTTTAATAAAAATGTTCTGGAAAATAAATATTTTGACCAAATTGAACTATGTTGCCAGGTTTCTGACAGATTATTGTCAGAAGGATATTTCCACAAACTGCTTGGCTGTCGCTGATACAGCCTAACACAGAAATCAGTTGTAAAAGCTTTTATATTTAGCTAAAATCTTAGTATAGTGTGGAAAATGTTATCTAATCCCATAATTATGAATTGTTTTTACCTCTCAAAGATTATTGTTATTTACTGAATAGGAACAAGTTCAGAACTATTATGATGACAAGTATCAGCTAATTGAGATGTTTCATTGAGTAAAGGTAAGAAACCACCACACGTTTTGAAGTCATGTATTTAAATACTGAATTTTAAATGTTTAAGAATATGTTCCTTCAGAAAATGTCATATTAGGAGAGATACAAAAACAACCCATTCAGCTAGTGCTTTGGGAATCACCATCTCTGGAAGACCTCCCTGTGGGCTTGTCTGCATAGGGACAAGACTTCTAAGATTAAGTAAGTAATGCTGCAAAACTAATGTGCGTAAATTGAAGTGCATTAATCCCCCATGTGGACATTTATTCAGGAATAAAGTGGCCTTCATTTGCTGTAACTTAACCCTTCTCTAAGGACCGAGCGCAAGCTAAGGCCACTTTACTTTTGAGGTAGAACATCTTTATGGGAATCTAATCCTCTTTAATTTACGCACAAAATTTTCATAGATTCAGTAATGTTTCTGAGGTTCTCACCATGTGGACAAGCTTTTAGTTGCAAAGAAAGTAATACTACTGCTGACCACTATGTGATTCCTTCCACCACTCTTTGACTTTGCTAATTAAGGATATTACATTGCCTTCTTCTGCCTTAAATAGCAAAGAGAAGACTGAAAAATGAAGTAGGCTAGACTTAAAAAGTCTACACATAGAGGAACTGAGTGTAAGGGACATATCTTTTTTCTCACATGCTATATGAGCTTCTTAACAATGCCTCCATCTCTGTCCCTCTGATTACATAACTATAAAACAGATCTTCTATGAAACAGATGCTATCTTCCTTTCTATCCATTTTTTTTCTGGTCTAAAAACTAATACAGGTTTCCCAAACCATACATTTTCTTACATTAAATGAGAGAATGTGTTCTGAGTACAGACTCGAAAGGATGAAATTTAGGCACAGGTGGAGGCCTGCAATGCAGCTGTAATCTTCTACATACGTCTGATCAGCACAATTTAAAACTTTAGTTTACAAATGTAACATGCAATGGCAAGATTAGTTCACAATTCCTACAAATCAAAGTCTAAAATTGAAACCAGGCACCATGCAATACTAAGCTATTTCAATTACAGTTAAAAATCAATATGTGGTCATTGGACTTTCCAGACAAAACGTTGCTCACATAGTACATGTGAGCAGAACAGTGCAATTCGTGAGAATTGTTGAAAGATGATTCATGTTTATTCATAGTCAGTTTTTAAAGTGATTTTTTTTTCCTATTCTTTTGAGGATAATGATACCAGTGCTCATATAAAGAAGAAACTCAACTCATGTCAATTGTACACAAATACTGCAGAACACGAAAACTGATCTTATTTCAGTGCACACTTCAAAGAGAGTCTAATTCTTCAGAAACAGGAAATGCACTATTTCTTAGCACTAATTCTGGATAGACAGACAAAATAATCTTTCCAGACTTCAGCGTCTTCTGCAAATAAAGCCTCTGACATTACCATGCCTCTTGAAAAAACTCCTGAAAATGTGAAAGAACTGTAATAACTCAAATAAATCTGATTTTGACTCCTAAATTTTAGGGGACATTGCCATGATGCACACATGCTTGTGGTCTCCTTCATTTCTCAGACTATTACTGCTACTACTTGTTACCATTTACCATGATATGTTTCTGCATGCATTACAGTTCTGGCAACCCTTAAGAACATGCTTAACTTTAATCAAGATAATAGTTTCTTTGTCTTTAGTAAGATCGTCACATGGAAAAATTCATGTGTAAAGAGTTACAGAATAATTTTTAAAGATTTTTGCCTCTGACAAGTGCCACACCTTCCCAGCTATTCACCTGTTTGTTTTTCATGAAGGTTTCCTTAAAAGAAGAAAGTTGAGGATCGAGCCTCAAAAAAGGCAAAACGAGTTACATTTTTTTTTTTTTTAACACAGAAATTAATACAGAACATAAGGTTCAGCATAAAATATACTATACACTGAGGAGAAATTCAAGTAGTAATCAAAAGAGTAGGGGAAACAATACATCTCTTTGAGTAAACAGCCGTTTACTAACCAGTTAAGTGTCAAAGATAATTTCTAGGACGATCAAGGGATATTTATACATAGTGACTAAAGGGAAACATACTTTGTTCTACTAAAGATGTCCAGAGAATCTTCACTAAAAAAGGCAAAATCAGGAGTTTTGAAGAGTAAAGGACTGAAACAGCCTAGACTTTCCAGAAGATCTGAATGGGAAACTCATGCACAATGCCCAACTCCCATTGTGACAGAAAGCAAGCAGCCAATAGGCTGAATAACATATTTTTTTAATGTAACTTTAAAGTAAGTACATTAGGTGAACAATGTACTTTATTACTTCATTTATGCCCTCTCCAAAAATTTGTAGCTATTTCCTTTCTCTTGAATATTTGTATTTACATTTTTATGGTAGTCTAGCTTATGTGTTTTATTAAGTATGTAAGTTAACAACAGTACACTCCTCTGTGAAAAGAGGGTAAATGTCTAAATGTGCTCCCTATAGACACTCTTGCAGTGCATCAACTTCCAGGCCTACCTTGCATCACGTCTAAGGCATTATGAAACAGTGGAAACAGCAGCAGCCAGGGCAGATGGAAGTGTCTGTCTGTGACTGATGGTACATTCTCTGGGATGCAGCAGAGCAGATTATTGGGATAACATTTGAATCTCAACAGGCAAAGGGAAGAGGATGTTGTTTCTTTTGTTTGTTTTTACAGTTGAAGTCATTCATCTTGGTTAATTTATTTTCAGTATTACACTGGCTTTACAGTTTGACAGAACAATGTGACACAGATTAGCAAAATGATGATGATGTTCAAATATGTTGAAACTTGTCACATAGATTTCTTTGTATCTGCTGGGGGCAGGACTAGAACAATTGTGTATAAACTGCTGCAGGATAAATTTAGGCAAGATAGTAGGAAAAAGCTTTCAAGTTTGTAAAACCTTGTAATAAACTGTATAGATATTCCTGAATATCCACCACTGACCATTTTTAAGAAAAATATATACACTCGAAACAGTTCAGATATTATTTTGTGTGTGTAAGCATGTGTTTTGGACAGGGCAGAGGAATAAATGACTTCCTGAATTCTCTTAATACTTTGCTTTATGATTTTATGAAAATGTCATACACATATGAAGCAAACTGACAAGTGTTGCACGTCACTTATTAGAACCTATCTTATCCCAGTTAAAAAGCTAATACATTAGACCATTGCAACAGGCAGCCCCAGGAAAAAATTCTAAAATACTCAAGTAGTCCTTTGCATGGAAGTATGCACACATCGCTTTACAATTTTTCAAGAGGAGTCAGCATCTCAGCAAATCACATTGTTATGCTGTGTTATGATTCATGATGTTTTCATAACGATGTGACATGTCTAAATGACAAAAACCTGGCTTCCTACCAAAAATGTAAAGCAGTTCAGTTTTTTTGGTTTTTTTCCACAGGAAAAAAGCCATTATCAGTTCATATAGTAAATTCCCCTGCAAGAAAATGGCACCAGATCAATTTAATATAGAGTATTCCCCAAGTCTGTAATTAGGAGAAAACAAAGAAATGCAAAGAATTTTAATAGCAGAAGTTTTCATAGAACTGTGCATCACTCCAAGAAATGAAAATAACATATATATATTCCAAATAACAGAACTGCATCTTGAACATCATTTGGGAAATTTTGTAAACAGTCACAGTATTTCCAAAAGCCAGAATACCTTTTTCTGTATTAAGGTCACAAGTAATGAGTAAATGAGTTTACCTACTCTTTCCAGAGGAGGGCGACTAAGATGATCAGAGGGCTGGAGCACCTCCCCTATGAGGACAGGCTGAGGGAGTTGGGCTTGTTCAGCCTGGAGAAGAGAAGGCTGCGGGGTGACCTCATTGCAGCCTATCAATACCTGAAGGGAACCTACACCCAGGAGGGGAGCAAACTCTTCAAAAGGGCTGACAATAGCAGGACTAGGGGAAATGGATCCAAGTTGAAGGAGGGAAGATTTAGGTTGGATGTTAGGGGGAAGTTCTTCACAAGGAGAGTGGTTAGGCCCTGGAACGGGCTGCCCAGGGAGGTTGTGGATGCCCCATCCTTGGACGTGTTCAAGGCCAGGTTGGACGGGGTCCTGGGCAACCTGGTCTAAATGTGGGTGTTTGGTGTCCCTGCTAGGCAGGGGGGTTGGAACTACATGATCCTTGAGGTCCCTTCCAACCCAGGTGATTCTGTGATTCTGTGATCTGTGATTTCTTTAGACTGAAAAAAAAAAAAAAAACAAACCAAAAAAACAACCAACTACCTGACAAATAATAATGCAAGAAATTGCTGCTATTTGACATTATTCTTTTTATTTGCTGTGTTAATGTGAAAGCAGAAAACAATCTTTTGGATAGCGTGCTACTTTGTTACAAATAACTCACTCCTAATTCTGTTCCCCTATCTACTTTATAAGACTGCTAGATCTCTTTTAATGTAAGTTTTTAACAAATGCAAGATAGTTTTTGGCTTTCAAATTGTACCCTGAAAAGTTGCCATGACAGCATAGAAGATTCTTTACAACTCTGCTGTTCCTTTCTTACCAAAGTCTCTTAGCACCTGTCCAGACATGCACTAAGCAATGCGATTAGCTCCTATCATATCATTCATTCTTCTGCTCATCATCCCCCAGTGTGAGTGGAGTGTTCAGCATTTTGTTATGATAGCATCTTAGTTTTTCTCCTGTTATTTTAAAGCATGTTACTCTGTCCTCAGGTTAGACAGGCAGAGACAAAAAAATCCTGTTCCAAGGTGGCATGAGATGCGACATCCTTCTACTCCCCTGGGAGATCATTCTACAGTCCTCACAACTCAGCCCTCCATTATTCTAGACCCATTCAGCTGCCCATTTCTAAGATTCTCCAGAGAAAAAAACAACATATAAAGATGGAGAAGGAGGGCTATAAATATATTTGCTCAATCACCTATTAGCTCTTACTTCAGGTTCCTGGGAGTCCTTGATAAGCTCTCACTCTCACAGTGGTAGTAAGTACAACAGTTAATGCCATCCCTGCTTACTTGTAGCAGAACACTCCCTATATAACAAGTACTGAGCATAGAATGGAACAATAAACTCAATTCAGAACAAATTCAGTACCTCTGGCACCATGCATCAGGTTGTAAGACAGATGATTTTAGGCACAAAAAGGATTTTTGCTTTAATTCAGCAAATCTTCTGAGATCACATGCAACTGTATTTGTAAAAAAATGTACTTTTTGACTCAGAAAATATACCATATATACCAGCCAGGATTTGCTCCTGAATCAGTCACCCAACCCTGATTCTAACAGAATACCTCTGAATAGTTTTACACTAATAACAGCTCCGTAGAGACCCTTGAAATTATAATATATTAAACACCCATTCACCTATCAGAAGAACATGCAATTTTATGTTCATTACTTCTTGGTTCCTGAATATAGAATTTGGATGGTTGCACCTCAATTAAAAGTTGAATCAAAGTTAATACAATTTAAATAAAAGCTTCAATAAAAAGTTAAAGTTCTGTTCTTAATAGCATTAATACCCTCTAATGACCGCTACGGTCATTACCACTAGATAACTGACCTTCTTGAACCTCTCCTAGCATAGAAACCTTTCTTCCAATACAGTCAATTATTTAGAAGTAATGAGCACTCTGTAAGAGATTACTGTTTAACCAAGTACCTTGACACACTGCTTTTTCCTTGTTATCTCTATTCTTCAACAAATGCTAAATTTTTTTCTATTATTGTCTGTAATTCAGCTCTGATGACAAAAGGCTGCAGTCTTGTTCTCACCAAAGCTGAAGTTTACCATGTAATTGGAAAAACCCCAGATGTCATTAAAATCTTGAGAATTATGGTGTTTGCTTGAGAGCAGCAAATGTGGTCCTGTAAGGCACAGCAGTTCTGAGGGCAAGTTTGAGATACCTCTGGAAAATGAGGTAGGAAAGATGAATATTTGAAGGATGAAAGGACACAGAAAAAGAATAAAAAAGACAAAGGTTCGGAAGTATAAAAGATGTGAAAAGAAGTGAATGGAGGAATAAATAAATAAAAAAGGAAGAGAAGGGGAAGTAGGGGAGATAAAATCAATTATATTTAGGTAGACAGAACTAATTTTCTAATCTTGACATAGTCCTGTAAGCATTAGATATAAATGGATCTTTGTTACTCTGGAAGTGTGAGAATTACTGTCTGAGCAACAACGTGAGTCTAGAAGACAAAATTCCTAATGATTGTAAGAGGGAAAAACCTCTTCATCCCTGACTCAGCTTCTTTGTCTGAAAAATGTAAAAATTCCTTTTATCAAAAGGCATTCTGGAACTAAAGTATGACGTGTTTCAAAATTACCAAGTATTAGTAAGTACTAATTCTATCAGCTATGTCCTCATACCTTTCCTAAAGATGTTGGGCAAACCATTTTGATTTCAAATTTTTAATAATGTTTTTTTAATTCATGAAGCACCTTCCGATTCAAATGTTCAGGTTTAAGTATCTTAAGCATGTTTCACACAAATTCAGTCAGATACAACAGTTCTTCCTTAAAGAAAAAAAAAAGAAAAAAAAAAAAAAAGCCAAACAACTCTTGCCTAATCACATTAAGAGAGAAAGCATATTATAATCAGTTTAGCTTAAACGTTCTCTTCACTTTTTCTTCTACACACAAAGGGAGCTACGATCAGACTGTGGAACAAAACTTGAAGAATCTAGAAGAAACACCAATATTCTATACTTATTTATAAGGCAAAAGCACAATATTTGAAAATTACCTGACACTCAGATATTATGTGCTCTGTGAGAGAGTATTACAGCATCATTTACAATAAAAAAGGGGTCCATATAATGCTTCAGTACTGTATATGGAAAATAATGCACTACAAATCATTTTCTCATTTAAAAACAGTAGAAACATTTTGCCCATATTCCTATCTTCTCTTTCTTTTAAAATACTGCCTTGAAAATCGAAATGGGAAAAGTGATATATTTTGCTATTGTCAACACTGCTGTTATTTAGATGACAACAAAGAAGATATTTGCCCAAATGATTTTTCTACACTCTCATGCCACTGCATAAAAAATCAGCTTTTCTTTCAATATTATCTCTCTCACATTGGTTGAGGTTTCTTTTGTAAAGGAGCCATGTTGCTGAGTAAGGGGACAACAGAGCACAAAAGGCAGGGGACCTTCAGATCAAACTGCTTACATCTCTGATGCTAGACTTTATTTTTTATTTTTTAACAAGACTATAAGAAAGTATAAAGCTGTGTTCAGTTCTGGAAAACACTACAGGTAGAACTGCTTTATACGGAACTCTGTCAAGTAAACACTTTACTACACTGGAAGAAAATGGAGCAAGAAGGTATTTTTTTATTATTTGTATAAAATATATTGTTCTTTCAGGCTCTACTGAAATAGTTTCTATTTAATTGCAGAGAAATCCTAAGAAGGTTACAGCAGTGAAACATTAAAATTCTAAGGGCAACTAATAACATTAAAACTTTATAGCCCCAGATAGAATAATTTAGACAAAAACAACATGAACATATGTTTTGTGTAATAATAACAAACATTTATAGCTGTCAAGAGAGAAAAACACAGGTTTATGCACACCTTAATGGCGTGCATGGGTGAGCATGAGTATATTTAAAACATAATATATTACAAAATTGACAGCAGGCATGACTCTTCTGGGTACTATGTTAAATCAATGAATAAATTACCAAAAGTGTGCTGTGGCTGTTTGGATGTGTAATTGAGCTTAACGTATGTAGTGTTATTTCAAAAGAAACTGTTCAAGGAGTTTCTAGACTAATCCACTATGCATCTTTACTAAGCTGTTTACAAATAACAATAAATGAAACTGTCTCACAGTAGGAAAGAAGTTTAGTTATACACATTACGTAAATCGAAGAAAAGTTAATTTTAATGTTCTTCAAGAATTACAAGCAAACTTACAATAATATTGCTAGGATTTACTGAATAGAAATCAACATTTTTCATTTTCAGCTTTAGAATTATTTAAATTAGCTTATATTCTGTAGACAAAAGTTTTTTTTAGCAATATGTGTCAGGATTAGCTCCAAAGAGATAAATATAGTTGCTTCATAAAATATCTACCTTTAAGAATCAAGTCCCAAATGAATTAACTAGGAAAAATATGAACCTAAATACATTCTATTTATTTTCTTAATACAGGGCTTGTCCAACAGATAAACAATATATTTTAAAAGCATTTTATTAGAGTAGAAACCTATGGAAGTAACTTTTAAACCTGATTGTTTTTGACTGGTTAATAACAAAAATAAATAGTGTTGCAAACTAACACATTCATTGTGAAATGAAGAAGAAAATGCCTGGATACATAGTGCCACTTCTTGTTTTGGGCCTATTTCATCTTACTAAATCCAGAGTTTACAAAATAGTAAACTTCCTTGCATTCCCCTTTATATATTTCATTCTAATACTAGCTGGTTATTACACAATGCTCTCAACTCTTGTACCTCAAATGTGAGGAGCATATCCTGTACAGGTTAATTCTTACCACTGCAGTCTCCAGGTAAATTTGCTGACTTCAGTCACCTTTCTTGCCTCTCTTCACTGAATTTAAGTATCAGATCTCAAATGTAAGCAACCATAAATGCACCATTCCAGACTTCTGATGTGTATTATAGATTTAAGACAGCATTTCAGAATATGGTACAAAACTCTTAAGCACTTAATCCTCTGTATTTTTCTCTCTGCTTCCTCCCCATTTTTCTGCATCTCATAAGGGATATGACCTGTCAGCATCAACCATACTTGTGATCTTCTTAGGCCTCATAAACTCAAGAATTAATTTTGCCTTCTGTTCCAAACATACAACCTTTTTCTATAACATGACTGTAAAGAAGAAAAAGAGGATAAAGAAAGAAGAGTACATGCCCAGATGAGCTATTCTTTCACTCAGGCCCGATGATGGTTCATAAAGCATGATACAGGGCGATTATAAAAGAATATGGTATACCACCTGCCTCCTGGTCAGAAATCCCTTGTTACATTTAAAGCCATCACAGGTTAACTGTTATTAATGTTTACAACTTCCCATGGGATAAGGCTAAGTACGCTACTACTGCATTTGTTTTTCCACAGTTTCTTCCAGGAGTTTAAGGAACAGCTCAAACTTCCTAATGTGATGCTGTCCCTAGTGCATATTCCACATTTTTTTACACTACCCTGGGTAGTTTAATAATGAGTGAAGCTCAACTGAAGATAGTATAGGGATAGTATAGGAAATCCTATCAAAATACTTAAGTACTTAATATAATGGTAGGCTTATCCACAAGATACTAAAGCTGACATACAAACTTGCATATGCTTTAACTAAATGCTCTACCAAAACAGTTGTTTTGCCATATTGTAGACACATATAAAGAAATGGGATCACACAACACATATTCTGCTGTTTTCTAATAGTACAGCTTAAAAAACAGCAAGATCTATAACACTGCTCTGAATCAAAAGCTTAAGTGTAGCCAAGTGTACTGTGCTACAAGACATTTAAGAACAAGTCTTATTTAAAATGCAGGATGTCCAAGTATATTTTTCCTTTAAAAACAGTTTTACTTTAATTCCCTTTTGTGACCACCCCAGTGAAGAATAGCTGTTTTATGTATACAGCTGAGACTAGACCTGAAAGATTTTGCAGATTAAATCACTGGTAGAAGATGTTCTGAATAACAAAACAGGGAGTTGAACTGAAAGGAAAAAAAGAAAAAAAAAAAAGGAAAAGCCACCCAACCACACTGAATACGAATGTAATTAAAATATTTTTAAAAGATTAAAAACATGCAGAAGATAAAATTTACCTTTATCTATCAGTATCTTTATTCACATCAATGTTCCTTTTGTTCTCTATTACACATTTAATCACTCTTAGACATCAACCATAACAGCAAAAACTCAAATATTGAACTGATAATTAAACAGAGTAATATTTATAAGATGTTAGTTTATTTTGTAGATATGAACACTCAATTTAATGCACAAATACAATGAAAGTAAAATTTCTTTTGAAAGATCAGAGGAGTGCCATGCCAGTCACTCTTCAATTGCATAAAGAAGTAATTTTTGTTTTCAGAGCAGTAATATAATTTTAATAAAATGACAAAGAGAGAATGCTTTTAACTGAATCTTTCATAATTACAATTGGCAATAGCACTCATATTAACTTGCCATTTATGTATAAAGTACAGGGTTTCTAGGAGGCTGTATTAAAAATGGAAAACTAGCTTCATAGGCATAATTTTATAGAAGATAAAATATTGTGCAACAATTGGGCACCAAAAAGCGAAAGCACTGCAGTATAGGAAGGAAGATGAGTTTACCTCACTCAAGCCTTCACTGCCAGAGTCAAACAGGCAAAACAGTCTTATAGAGAAAGTGAAGGAATCCTGTAAGCTCATTCTGTGGCTCTTTAAGCCATGTTATCTGCACACAGTCTGAAATACTTATCATCGTGGTGACTGGTAAGCAGCATATGGATAGAACACACATTCAAACTTTACTTGAGCATTTCAGAGCCATTATGGTCTGCAAAGCAGCTATGATAGCAACCAAAAGCTGTCTTCACTCCTGCCTGCACTTCCCACCTGGGTCTGCCCAGGAAGAAGTGAGACAATAAAGTGTCCCCATACACATCTATGCGCTTTGCTTGTGATCCTTGGGAAATCCTGAACTGCTTTGAAGAGTAACAGATGACGCAGAGTGCAAGGGAGCGGGAATAAGAACTGAGGAATGAAAGCGGAAAAGATCCCAAATATCAAATAATTTGCTTCATTAGTGATTACAGTCTCTTACTATTCTTGCTATTTATTACTATTTAAAACCAAAAAGTTGTTCACCATTTTCAGTCAGTGAGGCTTCACTCCTTTTATTTGCTTATTTATGATTTTTCTTCTAGTGTGTTCCATCATTTTCTGAATTAACACTTAATGAACAGGTCGAGTAAAAAGACTTTGTTTCTCCTTGGACGATATGAACTTGGCTTTGAATGGGCAGATTCTAAGCACAGACAGAGTGTAGGAGAAGCTATCCTGCCTTATAGGTGAAGGAGACACTAAACTTGTGTTTTACAGTGGGAGATGACTAGTCTTTAGTAATATTAACCTGTGCATTTGTGCATGTGTGTATTCAAAAACTCATTAACTGTAGCTTTCTCTAAAAATCTGAGAAGCATAGTAGGCAGATATGAATAAGTATTCCACCAATATTCACAACTGAAAATATTTCCTATTAAGAATTACAGAACAAAATGCGTAAGTACAGTTGTAGAGAAAATATGAAGAACAGATACAGGCAAAAACATAAAAGAAATGTCACTGTAGTTAATACTTAGAATCATAGAATCACAAGGTTGGAAAGGACCTACAAGATCATCTAGTCCAACTGTCCTCCCACTATCATTGCTATCACAAGCTACTAAACCATATGTCCATACTAAACCATAGACCGTAGCTCCTCATCCAGACACCTCTTGAATACTGCCAGAGACAGCAACCACACAGTCTCCTTGGGCCATTCCAGCACCTGACCACTCTGAGAGAAAAAATTTTTCTTTATGTCTCATCAAAAACCTCCTCTGGCACAACTCACGGCCATTTCCTTGGATCTTGTTTGTTGCCTGGGAGAAGAGCCCAAATCCCTCCTCACCACAACCTCCCTTCAAGAAGCTGTAGAGTGCAAGGACATCTCCCCTGAGCCTCCTCTTCTCCAGCCTCAACAATCCCAGCTCCTTCGGCCACTCCTTATAAGATTTATGCTCCAGACCTCTTACCAGTTTTGTCGCCCTTCTCTGGACATGTTCCAGGGACTCAGTGTCTTTCTTGTAGTGAGGGGCCCAAAACTGAACACAATACTTGACGTGTGGCCTCACCAGAGCTGAGTACAAGGGCATGATTACCCTGCTCCCTGCTCCTGCTGGTCACACTATTTCTAATGCAGGCCAGGATGGCATTGGCCCTTAGTTTAATTGATTTAAGATAGATGTGCTTATATGCACACATACATTCATGTTTCTACATTTTCAAACATAGGTCAAACCCAATTGGGAATTCTGGCTAAATACAACTTGTCAGAGTTCGTCCACATGTGAAGTTACAATAGCCTAATATACCTTCAGAGTTTCAGATAATAGTGTTCAAAGATTCAAATAGCATTATGATAAAATTTGCCCCCTGGGCATATGTCAGTTTAAATATCTGTTCTCATCAAGTTCTCAGTCTGCACTTGTTCTCAGTGGAGTGATTTAGATTTAAAACACCTTTCAAACTGAACTTGATGTATGCTTTGATAGGAAATAGACTTCCTATTCTAAAAGTGAAAATGTGTATTATCTTTGCTACTAAATGTTCCAGCATAACTGTTTTAATTAAAAGTGATGTCTGCTGAAGAGTCTAGGGTTGACAAAATGTAATTCAATCTACAACATCTAGAATCACCAATCTGTAAAAAATACAGAAGCATAAAACCACAGAGATGTCGCAGTTCTTGTTCACATTTTCAGTTACTACACAGCATTCAGTATTTCTGCAATGAATATTAGAATGTATTGGATTAAAAACATGCACATATTTTATAAGAGGATTGAATACTGTACCTAATTGTGGATGCAATTTGGCTTCTTACATTTTATACTTGGTATGCAGCTTAATAAACATGAGAGGTAACTTTTAGATTAAACAGAAAAATATGAAGAGCTCTGGAACAGTTTTAGAAATCTGGCTTGTTAAAGCTCATTAAAATTATGCCATATACCAGGAAGTAGTATCATACAGAAGACTATCTTTGAGCTAAAATGGGAGCCAACTTTGCTTAACTTCAGACTTCAGGGAAACAGTTCACGAAAAACTAACCAAATATTCATTTAACTAGTGATATAGAGAAGCTTTAATGGCTTTTTAAAAAAATGCCTTTGTTTAATGACCCTAAAACTCAAATTCTACAAGCTTGGAAACTTATAATTTTCACCCGAAAATTACCTACCCAATTGAAGAATTTTATCCAAGCAAGAACTTGCTCTATTGTATAATTTCTGTACAGTAAGATATATACAAAATACAAGAGAGAAGAACCTTAGCATTTTTATGATGAACAGAAGGTTTTGATGAATATTATTCTATGTGTAATGGCTGTACAGAGATTACATGACTACTTTGGTTTTGCATGGGTTTTTGAGAGCTTCTGCTTATCTGAAGAAAATTTCCCTTCAAAGTATGATAAAGAGAGCTTTCTTGGTAAGGCACAGGCTTTGCCAATAAATAACTCTGTTCCAGAAATTCAGCAGTGAAAAGTAGTTACTATTTAACTGTACCCAATGCTCTGCAGTTGTTCTGAACAGAAAAGACAAATACATTCAGCTGATACTGCAAAGAATTTAGATGGCAGATGCTAACTACTGAGTTAGAAGAAGGCATGGATAAAGATGTTTGGAATTTTGGTTTAATATCTGATCTGCAAGGTGTTACATTAATGGCAAAGAACTTTCTCATGTCTAGATGGGAAAGTGGCTCATTATGGACACATAAGAGAAAATGCCTTCTACTAAAGCACCAGCACCATCTCTCCTTATACATTCATATTCCAAGAAAAGACTTTATTAAGCCATGAGATAAACACAGACCAGGTTGGTATGTGTATCACTAGATGAAAGTCCCTTTCAATATATGTTCAATGTCAGAGATGTAAGTCTGATTTTCATTTCATTACCTTTCAAACTGTTACTGATTAAGTGATAGCTAGTTACTTGTCATTTTACTACACAACATGAGATACAGGATTTAATGCATGCATCTGATTCTCAATTTGTGAACATGGAAGAGAGGAAGAGAGACTGCAAGAGAAATAAATTCAGTTTTGAGTGTAGAGTTTTAGAAGTCCCCTGTGACTTAAGAAACTCCATCAATCTAAGTAAAATGATCCCTCTAACATATGCTATTCCTGCCCTTTTGCCAGGAGCAACTAAATAAAAGAGAATGTGCTATCTAACAATTTCTAAGCACAGCCATACTATCTGCAATACTCCAACACAGAGTACACCAAAAACTCAGTTTTCAAAGTGGTTATCTAAGTAAAAACACTAGATACTGAATTCTTGCTTTCTGCTGACAATCCTTCCTTGTTTTAAAGTAGAAAACAATAAAAAACATACCAGCATGTTGGCTTCAATACAATGCCTGCTCTGAAAATAATACCTTCTGTTTTATTACATTGGCCCAAGACTTCAGAGGTTGACAATGGAAGTATGGCAATAGAGGCAGAATCTCCCTACCAATATTCCATTACATTTTGTTGCTGTGAGACAGATGGCAACAGAGTGGCAGTCTGAAAAAATAGTATCTGACATGGATAAACATATGAAGCAAAGGTGTCGAACTGAATTCCTCCATGCTGAAAAAATGTGTGGAGAACAACCAATGGATGTGAACACAGTGAGATGGTGACAGCAGCGTGAAAGACAAGCCATGTTCCAGATGCCTTTGTGCAGCTACCATAGCATGAAATGAATAACACCTCAATCCACTCAGCCACATGAATCAGCAGATTATGACCAGGGAACTCTGCACAGAGCTGAATATTGGCTTCAGTGTGTTGGAAACAATGGTGGCAACACTGGAATGTTGCAGTTTGCACAAGGTGGATCCCACAAAAGCTCAAACAAGAACAGAAAGAACACTGTAGGTAAGTTTCTAAGGACCTGCTGGACCACTACAAGGCTAAAGGTGACAGTTTTCTGGATTATCTTTACCCGTCACATGGTGTCACCACCATGAGCTAGAGTCAAAACAGCAGTCCATGGAGTAGTGACAAATGAATTCCGCATCAAAAAAAAATTCAAGATGCAGCTGTCAGCAGGTAAAGTGATGCATACTGCCTTTTGGGATAGGAAAGGGGCTTTCATTCTGGATTTTCCAGGCAAACAATCACCTCTGAGCACTACTTTGCTATCTATACTGACTACGCTGAAAGATTGAACTTCCAGATTCAGGCAGGAGAAGAAGACAAGTTTTTCTTGCAAAATGATAATATCGGGCCCAATACCAGTTTGAAGACTGTGGTGGACATTGTCAAGTATGGCTGGACTGTCCTACCACACCCATTGGATTTGGGATCTTCTAAATTCCATCTGTCCATACCAACGAAGGATGGACTGAGGAGGTATTTTCCTAACTACACCATCATATTAGCTATGAAACAGTAGGTCACCTCTGCTGATGGAAATTTTTATGAGTTGTATGTGGGTTCTTGTTCACTTCTGGTTAAAATGAACAGCTAATGGTGGTGGCTAAGTTGAAAAACAATGTTTTGTAGCTGAGTATTTGCTCTATCAAACAGTGTTATTTTTCTCTTTGTTGTGGTATCTATTTCCATGGAAATAATAGTAGGCATTACTTTCAGAGGAACCTACCACAACATGCTGAAGTCTGCTGATTTAGAAATTTAGAACTGATTAAAGACACTGAGAAAAAGAAAAAAATGTAATGACAAATACAGTATTTCTCTGCAGTAATCACAGAGATTCCGAAACACCTCACTTGTATATTCTTTTTATAACAAAGAACAAGTTACAATACTCTAGTAATAAAGAAAGGACTATTACTATCTTTTACAATTCTCTAGTAATAAAGAAAGGACTATTACCATCTTAGAATGCCTTAGATTGGAACAGACTTAAAGGTCATCTAATTCCAATCCTTCTGCTCTGGGTAGTGTTGCCAATTACTAGATCAGGCTGTCCAGGGCCCCATCCAACCTGGAATTAAATTCCCTCATGGATAGAGCATCCACAGCTTCTCAGAGGTGGTGTCCCCCAGGGGTCCATCTTGGGATTGCTACACTTCAAAATTTTTATTATATATGATACAGACAGTGGGATCAAGTGTACCGTCAGCAAGTTTGCTGATGACACCAAGCTGAGTGGTGCAATTTACACAATAGAAGGAAGGGATGCTATGCAGAGGGGTTAACCTAATGAAGTTCAACAAGGCCACATGCAAAGTGCTGCACTTGGGTCAGGCAAATCCCAAATATGCATATAGACTAACTGAATGAAGAACTTACTGAGAGCAGCCCTGTCAAAAAAGGCTTGGGAGTCCTGGTGGACAAAAAGTTGGACAAGAGCTAGCAGTGTGTGCCTGCAGCCCAGAAATCCAACTGTATCCTGGGCTGCATCAAAAGAGGGGTGGCCAGCAGAGACAGAAAGGTGATTGTCCTCATTCATCTACTCCACCTTTGTGAGGCATCATCTGCAGTACTGTGTCCAGGCCTGAAGCCCCCAGCATAAGAAGAATGCAGAACTGTTGGTAATAGATCAGAGGAGGGTCACAAAGATGATCAGAGGGCTACAGCACCTTTCCTTTTGAAGAAAGATTGAGCATTTCCTCTGTTCTCCATTTTGCAATTTAGTCTCATATTGTAATACCGAGCAAGATGTAATTGTTCCTGACTACAATGTTTATTCCACCCACTAAGTCTGAGACCAGTGTCACTATAAAACTGTCAAGGACAGTTCCCAGAATCATAAACTGTGGTTAGATATTAAATAGCTTCAACGAGTTTTCATTTCTTTTTATGCAAATCACTTTTCTTTATATGGAAGACTTTGTTCAGAATGGCTGGAAACTTCAAGATTACGTATAACTGAGTGGGAGATGATGCTGGAAACATGGGATATTTAATTACATATGAAGGGGAAATTACGCTGGTTTTCTTTTTCCATTTAGACATAGGTTTGTTTAACCATTTCAAACACTTGAGCAGAAGATCTATCTACTAATTCTACGATTTTAGGTTTACCTCATATAAAGTTTTTACCTCTTCTAATGTTCCTTGAATGCTTACTGCTTCTATCATTAACCTACTGACGGACATAGTCATTATAGAGATAAGAATCTTCCCAGGAGTGTTTTTTACTCGTGACAACTAAGTCAAATTTCAATATTCTAAGCACTAGGCAGTTTCATAGTTATTCCTCTGAAGCTAGAAAAGAGAAGTACAATTTTTTTTTCAATAATACAGTAATTATTCTAGAAAGCAATATGTCCAGAAGTATAGACTACATTCATATTTCTAGTGTAGATTATTTTCTTTCAACCTACTAGCTGTTAAGTTCTGATGTTATGCCCTGAAATGTTTTATTGCAGAATAAAATTGTACAGCCCAAAAATTACAGACATGAGCTAACTGTCCAAAAACATTCTGAAAATAGAACTTATAATGGGCACTAAGAGTACTATTTCATACAATCTTGAACGAAGTTAAATGTTCATTATGGACAAATGCTGTTGAGATGTCTATACTTTTCATGTACATTAATTGCAATTTACAAGCTCTTTAGTAGGCAATGAACTTTTCCACTAAACCAGGAGTTAAATAGGCCAGCATCATATTAGGGCAGTAACACTCACTGGTTCAAGGTAATAAAGTACACTGAGTTATTTTTCAATACCACTGTTTATTGAGAGCAATACTCTTCCCATAGGCCTTTCTTGATGGAGAGGTACTAGCCACATTATTAAGATGTCAGTTATAAAACAAGAAGTCTGAGACCCCATGAGAAGATGGAAAAAAGCAGATATGCATATGTATACAATTTAAATTTACAATATACAAATGTATACAATACCTCATTTCCAGGTATTTTGGAATATTACTATCAGAAGAAATCCCTTATTGCTGAATAAGTGTCCTTCTAAAAGGATGACATATGACACGTTGCTAGTAATGTTAGATCATTTTGTTGAAGCATTTTGTTGAAATGCATAGTGGCAATTCTGAGATTTATTTTTAAAGGTATTTCTCAGTGGAGTAGAAAACTCAAAATTTACATAATCCAATTTGAGATGAATACAGCAGTAATTTTTTTTTATTTATAAACACAACAAAGTAGTAGCTTTGGTAAATACGTAAGAGGAGATCTTACTGCATTTCTAAGAACTAATACAAAGAATGCAGTATATTAGAAGAGTTTAGTTATCAGAAATATTTAAAAACCTGCAAGTCTTCTACAGCAATCACTACACTGAATTTGAAAGTACAAGCTGGTAGGAAAAATACATACAATAAAATAAATAATCTCATAAGCAAAATCTGAATTCTTCAGTACAAATGTTGGTGATGTATTTCTAGTGTGCAGAACCTCTCTCTCTCCTTTCAACTCTATTCCTTGCAGAAAAGATGCCATAGAGCTATAAAAACACATTTAAAAACTCCTAAGGGAAGGCTTCCTAGGGTCTTTGAAATTCCTCCTTTTCCTATTTCTTCACAGATTTCTAATGCCAACACTGTTTCTGTAGTTTCTCAAACAAGTCAGAAAAGAAAAATACCCTCTAGATATAATCTTTAGATTTTCTATTATACTTCTCAGACCGCTTTTGGCTTTTGAAATAAATGCAAACCAAAATCTACGGTTGTAATATCAACTGTATTTTAATTTTAGTTAATCTTTCAGCATGAATAAGTGGATGGTATTTGACAGCACTGCTACCCATACCTACAAGAAGCATACAATATGATTTAATTAATGAAATAACCTAAAAATTCTTTTCAGTTGATCATTTCTGTCACTTGTAGTTTTATTTATATAGCTGTATTCACAAAAGTATTGCTTCAGGTTCCTATCTATATGATAAAAAGAGTTAGGCAAGGAGTTGCTACCTACCCACATAAGAAAATGCTGAAACAAAAACTATACATTTTTCCCTCCTTAATCAAGTATTTGAATGTAATCATTCTATGTTCAGATTTCCATAATTTTCACTGCAAAATCAAGCTGGATTATAGAACACTTTTTATGTAATGATTTTGATTGAGCAGTTAGGTGTTTGGCCATGGAAAAGTGAAGCTGTTCTGAGGCACAGGGATATATTTCTGGGGGGGTAAAGACAACTTTGGGCTAGGTTGTTTACCTAACTGTGAAAACCAAGAATTGTTCCACCTCCTCCTAATTCCTAAACTAAAAACCTATGACATACTGGATAATTTTGAACCACGTAAGTGACTAGGCATATTAGTTCAAATAGAATTTCCTGCCTATAGTTTTTTCCTGTATTATGATAAGAAAATATCATAATCATTCAATGACATTCTAGCCAAAAACTATTACACAAACTGATCTCTAGAAAGCTGTGAATACCAATACAAAGAATTGTCTAGTATCAGAATCAAATCTACTCAGCACAAGCACTTTTTATTTCTAGAAACAAGAATCTTGATTTCTGCCTGCAGCATGCCAAAACGTTAGACTTAGTAGGCTCTCTGCTGTATTGTTTATTGCTTGGGATGCAATGGAAAAAACAACACCTTCCATTGCAACCTCTCAACCATTTTTTCTACTGATATTAATGCAAGGGCAGGGACCCTACGCCATAAGTTTGTGTTTTGTGCAGTGTCCTTACACTGCTTGTGCTAATTTGAATTAGTATGCTTTGTATTCAAAGTGCTCTTAGAAGTTTCAAGTTCAGCAGCTGGTAAGTACTATAGCTCTCTTTGATAATTAATATCCACAAAATGGTTATAGGTGTCAATACTTTATTCTTAAAGTACTTGTTGTATTCAGCACCTGCACTATTATGGAAGACTTAGAGGAAAAAGATTTGTGAAAAGGCATATGACCTTCTTCCCACTACAATGGCCATCCCCTAATTAAGCAATGCATCTGATAGTCATTAACAGGAATGAGATAATGAATCACTTTCTCTGTTCTTTGTTAATTTGCTGTAACCAAGCGGCTAATGGATGTCAGAGCTGAGTGATTGCACTGATTATAGTGATTTATAGTTGCAACAAAACAATTTAAAACCATTCTGATTATTCATGTTAAAGATGCTTTATGTTTTGTTTACTAAATGTTTTATGTTCCCCCCTCGTGCCCCTTTGCACACAATGAGAAAGGTCTTCCAGGAAAACTTGAAAGTTCGAAGATTTTTTACTGTTTCAGAGTAAGGCATTTCATTTTGTTTATAGAAAAAAAAAGTTTACCCAGTAGAAATGAAAAGCCTTAGGGTGGAAAGAAAACTTCAGTGGTGCCTAGTTCAAAAGAAGACGGAAATAAGAGGAAATAAGGCAAACTTCAAGCCACTTACCTTAGGGCTCCCAGTCCCCTCCTCATTCTCTGCAGACACATCAGTAGCCAGTATCTCTGCTTTGATGATATCCAGAGCCCTAAGAATCCAGCTGTGTTGCCGTTTGATTTGCCTCTGTAGCTCTTTCCATTGACTTGCAATCATCTGCAGCATGTCCTTCAGTCCTTCTCCAAAATGAAGGGGAAAATAAAGTAAGTTGTAAGCTTAACTGCATCTTTAAATATTATTCCTTAATCAAAGAAGTAGCAGGATACTTAAATAAACAGAACAGGATATTTAGCATATTTTCTCAGAAATGAGTACAAGCATTATTATTGTTCACACTGCAAACAATGCTATAGGGTCAAAAAGTTATTTTAGCCATCATTTTAAATTTTTATCATGTTTATGCCAAAGTTTTCAAGAAAAGGAAAATCCCACATAGAATGTGACTGCAATAGGAAAAGCTACAGTAATCCCACCCCCCAATATCCAATCTTTAAACATATCATAATCTACCAAATACATTGCTTCCTACCTTCATCTGTTCATATTTTCAGTAGTTTACATATTACCACTTTCTAAGTATAGCATGACATGCAATACCCTTCTCTGCTATAGCTTCTATAGCTTTTTGGCCTATGCATTTCAGTCAGTGATTTCCTACAGCTTTCACATTAGAGAGATCTGCCTGAAACTCTGAAACAATAGAGGCACAATGTATAACATGATCAGAAAAATGCAAACAAGAGGATAACCTCTACCTGGGTGAAAAGCAGGCAAAACGAAGATGGCATTACATAGCAATATATACTGATTAAAACCCTATTATCATACAAGTCATGCAAACATCTAAAAATATAGGGGTTGGTGAGGAAAGAGAAAGGGGTATCAGCATCTCTCTCTCCCTCCCTTCAATTTAGGGCCTCTGCAGAAAAAGACAAGCCTAACCAAAGGAAGAAGGAATTTTTAATTTTAGTCTATTCCTCATAAATATATTGAAATCATGTAAGAATTAGTTTAAGAGACAAAATAAAGTTTTACCAATGCAATTACCCATGCAGGGTATGTAAAAATATATATGCATATATTTGAAATCTTAATTCATTATCTTAATGTTACTGCCACTGCTTCTTCATCAAAGAATGTGTCAGTGTAAAGTTCTCACTGATGTGATTTCAATTGAAACTCAACTGAGCAGCAAGACCAAAATAAAATGAACAGACTATTTGCAGGCAGTATTTCATTTTATAAGTATCACTGCATTGTATGCAGTATATGAAACATTTATAAATCTTGAAGGTCAATCTGATAATGCAAATATTAATAATACATAAGGAAGTGAATATATGCAGTAATTTACAGCAATGCTTCTTCATTCTTTAATAGTCTGGAGATATAAAGACTTGCAATATTTCAGAAGGATTTACCTGATTTGTGAGATACAATAAGCTCAAGAAGTTGACGTCCTTCGTCTACCACTGCTTCTTTTAAAGCACAGTGGCTATCAACATTCAACTTAAAACTCTGGGAGAAAAAAAAAAAAAGAAAAAAAAGGGAAAAATCTCAGCATCAAACACTGAAGAGGCAGTTCTCATAAAACACATATACAAAACTACTTCTGTTTTTTATCAAAAACCACATCCCCTTTTCCCCAGTAGCCAACTAATCTTCAATACTAAAAGCTCTTGATATTTTGGATCTGGGCTCAAAATGTTTCCATTTGATCAGCAAAGTGCATCTGTGCTGAAACAGTTGACAAATCTAGAAATTCATTAGCTTTTATGAAAAGTCACAACCTGTAGGCTATATCTGCAGTAACAGCATTCTATAAAATACACTAAATTTATGCCATCACATATGAGCTCTGTTTTTTTCAGATTTCTTTGAAATGTTGGTGATAGAACTATTTATGAAACTATTAAAAAAATTACAACATTGAACATATTGGCCTTATGTGCACTCATACAAATCTATTGTTTCAGCATTACTCTCAAATCCATTTTCAAAGAACAAATCAGATTGCTTTAGATCTCTACATTCTTAATTTGTAAAGCAAGTATTTTTCATCCTTTTTGCTCTAATATTTTTATTAGTTGTTCAATTTTGTGTCTTTTTGTTGTATTGAAAGCTGTTAATAGAGAGATGAACTGGAAACACGATCTACTCGTGTTATGACATTTTGTACACCACTGATAATTTAGTTGGAATTATTTGTGAATTAGTTGGCAGAGTTTCTCACTCATACTTGCATGAAAGAAAGAGAAATAAAATACAATAAAGAAAGGAGCTCTTGCTTTATTTAATCATCAATCACGCAGCCCTGAACACACACATGCAACCCTTGTTCTCTTTGAAATGCCTACAGAACAAATGAAAATAATATTTGACTCCTTGGAAGAAAAGACTTTTGCTTTCTTTTGGGAATGAATTAACTGGCAGTGATTACAGTAGACTTTGCGAGTGCAGATTTGTAGCTTCTGGATTTCATAACGCTTATTTATATTTCTCCAAATATTACCAAGTATTCTAGTACTGAAGATATTACAAAATACTCAAAAGTCCTCATTTCTTAGGAAAGTGACCATATTTTTTCTTTCTTAACTCCTGTAGTCAGTTTGATTGGCATAACAGAAAATAATTTACCCAACAACAACAAAATGATGTTTTTTCACTGTATTTGTCATGGTTGAAAGAGGAACATTGCTCAAGTAAACCCTTAGCAGTCTTTCAAGCAGCAATCTACCTAACAGTTAGTGACAGAATATTTTGGAGAATTTTCCACTCAAATTGAGTAATAAACAAGAATTTTGCTACCTTCAGCATTTTGTCTATTCCAGTTTTCATGTATAAGCATCTGAAAATAATGTTTTGAACCAGCTGTTGAACAACTGGTGAGTCAAGAAGTTAAGAAGGAAAAATTATGTCTGAAATCAGACTGGCCTGTTCTTAAATCTAGGGAGTTTTATGAACTTGAACCTAGAAGTTCTTTTTTCTTCATGAGAGCCTGTCTGAACAAGCACTGACAATATTTAATTTACTGTTTACTTAAAACAGGCTTGTACTGAATAGTTTGTAATCATGCACTTCACAGGAAATGCTCTGTGCGTGTGTCTCAAACAGCAAAAGGGAACTTAAAGGACCTGAGAGTAGGTTGTCTAATTTCATATAATTGAAGCTGAGTACTGATGCAGCTGGATGTGGTAGTGTCTCAAGATGATGTGGATGGGTTTGATAGGAAAATTGGAAAAGATGAGGTATTCTTTTTCATTAGGAAAAAAAAAGAGACTTGCTGTCCTATAAAAGATTCATTTAACATAACGCACCAGATACTACAATACAGCTTGATTTTCAGGTGCACCTATTAACCAGTAATAATGTTAACTGAAGAAGTAAAATATGATGAATAAAGAGCCAAACTTTAGGTTCTGACTAACAATATTCTACTTGTACAAAATTCTGATTTTATGGATAAATTATGCATGCCACAAATACTGTGAACACACATAAAATTTAGAAATAAACTCTTAGTATGTACACATCAAAAGGAGTGAACTATTTATTTAGGTATAAATACCAACAGAAGCAAAGGACGTTGTCAGCTGATGTACTGAGTGTGAGTTTTAGCTTTCAAACTACATGCATATATATATATAAGTTCTCATGAGTGGAAATTTCCTAACAAAAGGAAGAAGTGAACAAAGAACACTGAAAAGAACAGTCCTCAGTGAGTGCATCGGTGCTCATAGTTTCTCATGCTCACCTAACTGAAAATGTGACACATAAGAAAGGCAAATAGATTTGACAATGAAATAAGATTATATATATGTAAATCTATCTATCTATCTATATACAAATCTGCACAGCTAAAAGCAAAAGCAGATCAAAAAATTGTAATGTAGAAGGATCTTCAAACAGAGGACCTCTCCCATACCAGATATTTCCCATTGCCTACTTTTTACATACACGCTGTTAGAGTTACAATTTTCCAAATACCCTACTTTTTACTTAGGGTATTTGGAAAATTGTAACTCTAACAACGTGTGACCTAGGTACTCTGTTCCTCTCCTCTGATCTTCCCTGATAATGAACTAAGCTCTTGCATCTGAGAAGGGGGAAGGAGAAGGAAAGGGAAGTCAATTAATCAAAGCCATTTTTCCAGACACATTTGAAGCTATGGAGTAGTCTAAATATCATACATGAGCACATATACATTATGGAAAATGCATGGGCAATGGCCTCGCAGCTGCTTTTAAAACAACACATTAGTGTCATCCGTAGCAGTAAGGATATATAATGCAGTTTACAAGCTGCAACAAACAAAATTACCTTATGAAGTTCTCTGCATTTATTTCCTACAGTCACCACGCACATACATACAAATATCAACTATTCTTATTCAGCACAAAAGACAGACAAGAATCACATCTTTTTATTAAAGCTAGAAACTGTAAATAAAGACTTCAGAAGTGACAACTATTAAGTTCCAGGAGTGTTGTCTTGTAGTGACTACACGGAAACAAAGGACCTCACCCTTCACAGAATGAAGCTCAGCATTGAGTTTTAGGAAACCTACTGATTCATTGGATAACAGTACCAGGCAGCCAAGAAGGCAAATGGCATCCTGGCTTTTATTAGAAACAGTGTTGTCAGCAAAGGCGAAGAAGGTGATTGTCTCCCTGTATTTAACTCTGGTGAGGCTGCACAGTGTTCACTTTTGGGCCCCTCACTACAAGAAAGACACATTGAGGCCCTGCAGTGTCCAGAGAAGGGCAATGAAGCTGGTGAGGTGTCTGGAGAACTAGTCATATGAGGAGCAGCTGGGCGAGCTGGGATTATTTAGTCTGGAGAAGAGGAGGGTAAAGGGAGATCTTATAGTTCTTTACTGAGAAGGAGGTTGTGGCAAGGTGGAGGTTGGCCTCTTCTCCCATATAACTAGCAATAGGATTAGAGGACTTCAAGTTGCACCAGGGAATATTCAGGTTGGATGTTAGGAAAAAATTCTTCTCCCGAAGAGTGGTCAGGCACTGGAATGGGCGGCCCAGGCAATGGTGAAGTCACTGTCCCTGGAGGTGTTCAAGAAATGTTTAGATGTGGTACTAAAGAACATGGTTTAATGAGAAAACGTTGGTGGTAGTTAAACAGTTGGACTAGATGATTCAGAGGTCTTTTCCAAACTTGGTGATTCTATGAATACTCCAGAACCATAATGGGAAAAAAGCAGCATCTCCTGATCTACACTAGTTTCTGAACACCCTCAGACTTCCTTTTGTTTTTGTTTTTGTTTTTTTTAAATGAAATTTAACTGTTCGGAAAAAACCCAATGTACTCCCAGCATATCCTAATCTCTCCTCACATCTTATTGTCTGTAATTTAAATTTTCCAATAAATTATTTACATTTTTTGAGAAAACAACAACAGTACTAAAACAAGGATTTGTATATTTAAGTAATATTTTGGGTGAGAATCTAGCAATTTTAATTATAAGAGTTAGACATTGTGGCAACAGTCATGAACCAACATGAAACAACAAGTTGACTAATTCTGGAGAACTACCATACTCACATATATCATCTCTGTAACATTTTTGCAGATACCTGTCACTGTCTATCGAAAAAAGCAGTTCTGGCACATTTCTGTTCTACAGACAGTTAAGATACTTCATTAGTACTACCAAACTTCTGACAACATTTGTGCTGTGAGCTGGTAAGTAACCTGTGCTCTATCCAATACATAATCAGTTTGAAGCTACGTAAATACAAAGTAACTCCAGAGCAATAGAAAAAATATTTTTCTACTAGTATGTCAAAATGGTGATAGATATAGGATAATTATATATATAATATAGGTGATGGTATCGGGTAATTATAGAAACTTCTCTAGTGATTTTAGCTTTCAATCAGTGATGCATATTCTCCAACTTTCACTTGTCCTGACTTTACTTTTTGTCCCAGCACATTTATAAACAGAGAAACTGGTGGAAGTTTAGTGAAGATCAAGTAAAATATGTTAAAAGGTATAAATGGCAGAAGGCTATGAGAAACAAAGAGGACTGACTAAATGACAATTAAGAGAAAGGGATATCACTATCTTTTTTATACAAACATAACTTGTGTGGAGCCAGGAGCTGGACTCAATGATCCTCATGGTTTCCTTCTAACTATCAGTGATATTCAGTGAATCTATGATTCTAATCTGAACGCCAAGCAGAAAGACTTGTTAGCACAGTACATTACAAGAGGATACAGTAGATGGGACTAATGGAATTAAATTAAGAGAGAGAAAATTTAAGATAAATACAAAGGAAATTTCCCTTGAAAGCCAGATCTATTAGATTTTGTAATAATCTCCTAAGGGAAACAGTGAAAACTCTGATCCATGGAGACCTTTAAATTTTGACTGTAAAAGATGCAGAAGTGAGGACTGCAATGCAGCGAGCTTGTAGTGCAATATCCTAAGACTTTCATGTGCCACTGAGTTTCTGGCTGGCCAGATTCAAAGGGGCAGACTATTCCAAGTAGTCCAGAAATAGCTTTTGTGAAACCACCTCACCTCTTTTCTCTGTCCACAACTTCTATCATTATAGTATTAGGAAATCAATGTTTTACCCCTTTGTTACTTCTTAAATGTGAATAGCACAGTTCTCCTACCCTTAAATAAATATCTAAAGGGAAGATGTCAAAAGCATGGGACCAGCAACAGAACAAGGGGCAATAGGCACAAACTGGAACACAGGAAGTTCCACATGAACATAAGAAAAAAATTCTTCACTTTGAAGGTGACGGAGCACTGGAACAGGTTGCCAAGAGAGATGGTGGAGTCTCCTTTTCTAGAGATATTCAAGACCCACCTGGACATCTTCCTGTGTGACCAGCTGTAGGAAACCTGCTTTAGAAGGGGATTGGACTAGATGATCTCCAGAGGTCCCCTCCAATCCCTACAATTCTGTGATTCTGTAAATACTTTAGGATCCCCAATTTCTGTTTCTCATTCCTCCTTGAATTTGTCATCACTTAGGCAATTTACCCAAGTTTTGAACGCATAGCTTTAGATGTCAAAAAAAAGAGGATAGTCACCTACACTCTACAAGCCTTTTTGGCAATTTAGTTTAGAAATCACAGAGAGGCTATTTTAGCAGATATGTCAGTATTTCATATTTTAAACTCATGCTAATTTTTTTTGCTGCCTACTCTAATCTCTTTTGAGTTTCAATACATAAATTTCTATTTGTCATTGCCTGCCTGCATAATACAAATTTTTAATAAAATGTTAACTTAAGGCTTCCCAAATCAAGTCTCAGTTTCTTTATTATCAACAAACAAGAGATGCAAGCACAAAGGTAAGAAATCAAATGGACAAAATGGTCACAAGCAGGGTGAACCACACATCTAATAGTCCACCCTGCGTAACTATCCTTGATCCTTTCTGGTTTTCTAGAAATACTCAGGAAATAATCTTCAAAAGTCAGCATCTTCTGGCTCCTTTTTCTATCTAGATGACATTTGACTACTGATCTCATATGTTTCTAAGCACAACTCTTCCACAAAGACCTACCACTCTCAAAACCTACTATTTAAACAAAGTATGTTTATATTATGCTGTCCTAGCACATGCAAAAAAAGGCCAAGTGTGAATAGAGTTTTACAACCCAAAGATAAATTAATGGGGCATTATATCCTTTGCAAATACGGAATTACTAAGGGAAAAAAGAAAAAAGAAAAAAGAAAACAAACAAACAAACAAAAAAATACCCTCAGCACCATAAAGGTATATACTATTTAAACATAAACTAACCTACAGACTAAAAAGAGCACCTTGGAAATAAAAACACTATCTAGTTTCAGAACAATTCTTGAAGGATTTTCATATGATTGAAATTTCATGGGAATAAAATACAGATAAAATTTTCTTTTTATATATCTGCAGAGAAAAAGTTTTAGGCAATTTAAGGATTGGTGCCTCCTTAGCAAAATTTGTCTAATAAAATACATAAGATTCCAAATTATTAACCCAATACATCTGTAAAATTAAGAAATGAAAAAGGAATTCAAATAAAATATAAAGAAATATAAAGAAAATATAAAGAAATGAAAAAGGAGATGCAGAGAGAAAAATTTACCAATAACAACCTCTGTTCATGCTCTGAAATTTCTACATTTTTATTGAAATCTTTGGCAAATACCAAAGCACAGACAGCAACTGTATTACTTCCAACTACTTGAAGTGTGAATGATATTTTGCCTTTGAGAAACATGACTGAGAACCCATAGGAATAGACCATAGCTCTTGGGAACTGAAAACAAATATACTTTAAGTGTTGCATCCTGTTGGTTGTCCTTAGAGATCCTTTTCCTATACTCTTCCAATGATTTTCAATCTTAGATATTTTTCTCAAAATTGATTTCATTCCACTTTCAAAACAATTTTCAGACTAAATCTACATTGATGATACCAGCATACTAAAACTACTAAAGCAACAGCATACATTTTAATAGACATAAATTACAACTAAGTTCCTACATAATCATTATGCAGTCTATTAATAAAATAAGCATTAGTTTCAAATCAACGTGTTGTGGTTTTTTTTTCCTAAAGGTGTTTCAAAAGTTGTTACATTGATAAATTAATGTAAAGACCATTATCAAGTTGTCATTCCAAGACTATTCTACAATTGCTGTAAAGCTTTTAAGTCAGAACTCCAATGACATATTATATGTTCACTGCTCCACAAATATGTAATTCAAATAGATGCATAAACAAGAATATCATTTAAGTAACAACCTCACTCCTGTCAAATAAGACACTTTCTGTGCTCTATATGTGCAAACCATATCATAACTAATGGGATACGGATGGGCCCAGCAAACAGTGTTTGCTTTTAGTATAGCATTCTGTGGCCCTCTCATGCACAACTGTGGAAATTTGGGTTCACAGCAAAGAGAAGAAAAGGAGTGCTGAGAAGGCTTGAATCTATAAATAAAAAAAATATGTAGGTGCAATGTCCTTTTTTCTTCACAGCTGTGCAAAACACCTACACAGGGTTAAGTATTCACAAATTTGGACAGTAGGTTTAGGAGAAAAAAACAACTGATTCTCTTAACATTATTCAAGTCATTCAGTCTCTGGAAAAATGACAGAGCAGTCCAAAAATGCTATTGGTTTGCTCCTAAGTGGGAATGAATTATGGCAATAGCAGGTAGCAAGAATACCTGAGAACAGAAAATGGACATTTTCTTCCTTCATGAAACAGACATGGTAATAATACATGTCCCTCACAACAGTTCTCCTGTTCCTGAGGTGCTGGGAGGAAAAGTGTCACTCACTTCTCCATACACAGAAAAGATATGTGCGGGTTCTTCATTGCATTATCTTATAGGAAACAGCTTTAGATCAGATGCAATATTTCTGTATTGGTCAGCACAACAACACTGTCAGTAGCAGGATGTATACCTGAATTTTCTTAAGAGTTTGTTTTGTTTTTTTTCTTAGTCCCCAAAAAACTCACAAGATGCTCCAATTCAAAAGAACAATCTGAACTGTATAGAAACCTGTATTTTTCCCATTGTCAGCAACTGTACATACTGTGGCTCTAGACTGTAGTGCAGGCACAGCTGAATGCATTAAATGACAGCAACATTTAGCTCTGATGTTCTCATTTTCACTGAGGAAACAGAAAAGCTTACACGAATGTTATTTTGTTCCCAGAATTTGTAAGCTAAATAATACAACTGAAAATATACGTGCATTCTCTTTAAGGTTCATTTCTGAGCTTCAAATTAAGTCCTTTTATTTTCATGTGTTATTTTGAAACTGCTCATTTTAGTTTTTACTTCTGATTGACACATTCTGCAGACTGGTTCCTATATAAAATAACATGCATTCAGAAGCCAATGCATGCACAGAAGATCTTTTGTGGTAACAGCATGACAGTCAGAAACTGAAACTAACAATAGGCCAAACAGAACTAAAGCTAAGTCCTTAAAGAAGCAAGAGATCTGTCCGGTCACAGTGCTCCAACTCTTTATCATAATAATCGTGCAGATGCTATTGTATATTTTGAGGAAAAAATCTAAATTGGCTGCTATGGGCATCAGAAATGTTCATAGAGGAAAAACACAGTACGTAATTTAGTCATTTCAGAGGCTTTAATATCTTTAATAAAACCACTGTTATTATTGCCACCACAAAGACAGCCAGTAGATTAGCCCAAGGCATGTGTATTTAACATCACTTCCAGCAAGAACAGGTATTTAATACTTCTCTAAACTGATGTTTTTCAGGAAATAACATTTTCCAGGGAGATAAGAATGATTTTTCTTCAGACATAGCAGACTTCTTGCAATAAGATGATCAGTTATCATGAAAAACCACAGAAGCTTCTTTATGTTACCAACACAATTTCTTAAAGGCAAAAATTCGACCTATTTTCTACATGAAAGTGTCTGCTGTTTACAGCTAAGAAAGTGATGAGACATGATGTAGCCATAAATATTTCTATTGGATACAGGAAAACTTTCATTCTGTTTTCCTTTAGATAACAACATTCTCAAAACCCTCACACTTTAAGAAGAACTTCATTTTTTAAAGAACGGAGATGACAAATATGCTATCCAGAAGAAAAGTGCTGGAGTGAATCAACTTATAATTTCTCTTGCAATACTAGTGATACTTTCTGTGTGATTAAATGAATCTTAAAGGTCTCTTCCAACCCAAACCATTCTATGATTCAATGATATTTTTAAGTTTCAATTAGAAAGAACATATACTCCTGCCTAAAGCAAACAAAAATCTTGGGACAAACAATGAATTATTTTTAAGGAGGTCATTATCTCCCATTCTTTAAAGAGTTGCAAACCACTTTGTGCTGCCTTAAAGGAAGAGGAATCCACTAGTTCCTATCTTTTTTAAGGACAGCATATTTCCACAGCTGCAGTGAGAGTAAAGTGAAACGTCTGCTCTGTTGCAAACCGCAAATTTAAATGTAGGGAGATACAGTTCTACTCAAAACAGCAAGAGGCAACAAACAATTGTAAGTACATCATCAAGGGAACACCTACCATACCTTAGATTATTTTCAAGAACCAAAAATGTATCACTTTATACATCCAATCATTTATATACGTATAAAATGTTGCCTGTACTCAATGTTTCAGAACTTTAATTTACAGAATTTCTGAAGAATAAAAGTTTTAGGATAAAAATGACTGACTATTGGTTCCAAATTTCTAGCTAATTTTAACTCCAATGAAATATATTAAATAAAAATAAAAATTGCTTGCACACATCTATTAATAATGCAAGAAAGATTTAAAAGTTTGAGTAAATAAACTTCATTTGTGGTATTTCTTTAAAGAAGTCTTATATTATCTCGTTCTAAGTATGACGCAATACAGAAATGGCTTTGGGCAAAATACACATAAAAGCAAACAAATGTTGCACAGTTTGGAAGCTATCAAGAGCAAAACAAGAAAACGGAGTACACTAAAAACAAACAGGAAACTTAAGAATTTAGATTTAAAAATCCCAGGTCTCAATGAACATAACTATTTTACAGTGCCTTAGATTTAAACCTTTTCCTCAGTGGTTCCTCAGATTTCCTTATCTGCTATCTTACTTCTTTACCGTGCTAAAACAACGTAGCTGTATTAATGACGTATAAAGAGAAGTAAATAGTCAGTTTAGCAAACTAAAATATTCAAGAGCAACATTATGAATTATTTGTTGAGCCACTAAGAAAGTCTATCTGGTTTCAAAAGTACAGCAGTACCCATCTAGATAAATGCTTTTTTCTCATGAGCTGTCTTCAGAATACTAGTTTTGATGAGAACTGATTTCCATGTCACCATTTTCATTGACGTTACTTCATGGTGAAGACTCATAAAACTGAAATATTAATTTTAGTCACTATTTCAGGAGTCTGTGAAAGCGTATTTTCACTGACAGCTTCATGTTTAATGTTATGTAAAACTAAGTGTAAAGGAATGCCTGTTGAAAATCAGGGAGATAGGCTTTAAAATTTGCAATGGAAACCATCCACCAAGTAGAAGATTGCCTGTTTTGGGACATCTTATCCTAGCTGTAGACTACCTTACAATCGGAAGGAAAATTTATAATCATCAAACCTCATGGTTATTCATCATGGGATATTCTGCGAGACTTAAGTTGTAACTGTGATATAAGAATGAAAATCCAGTGTGTCCTACAATTAATAATTGTCATGTATTTGGCAATAAGAACAAGAACTATATCTGTGTGCAAAAACAATGACTGAGTGTATTCAGGCATTAATTCCATAGTTCCATTCCATTCCATCTCTGCATAGATGAAATAACGGGCTGACTAGGGACAACAGACCAACCTAAGAAGAGGCAACTGTTTGAGTGCCTTATCACCTTCACAGAAGTGATGCTAATTGCTTTAGGAGCTCTCACTGTGGGACCTTCAGACAGTCCCACAGACTCACGCATGCATCTCTTGACAGATCCTGGCCGATATGTAGATACTATATACATGCTTAAAAGCACTGATTAACATCTGGGGTAAACAATCTTGCCAGCTCAGATGTAAGAATTACCTAGAACAATAGCTTGGGGAAGTGTAACAGTTTAAGCTGAAAATTTTGTTAAGGGACTCTTGTAACAGAAATTCACATGGCCAACATCTTCAAGAGATTTCACTCCTTGTGTGAGCACTACCTCGTGCAAAGATTCTAAGAAATGTTGTAGGGTTTGAGGGTTTTTTTTGTTTTGATAATGATGCTGTCTTGAAGTGTCTGCATCACATCGTTTCTCAAAGTGCCAAAGATGTAGAAAAACAAGACAAAAAGTGAGGAATAAACTGAAGATTGAATCCATTACCAACTACGTGCACTGGGGCCCTAACATGACAATTAAGAATTGTACATGTTAGAAAATTTGTGGGATGCTCACAACCTTGTACTTGTTTCCTCTGTAAGACTTTTCTCAGCAAGTAGTAAGAAAAGGAATGAGTACATTTTTCTGCTTTCCTGTTCCCACATTTATTTTTCTTAGAATTTGACAGCAGAGATTTAATTCATGAATGCAAAATATTCTCTCTTTATGGCACTAATTCTGTTATTGCAACAAACATACTTCCAACAAAACAATATCACAGGTGGTGAAATTGATAATTTGTGCCAAGGGCTAAGGCCTTGTCTCTACTAATAAAAATAAAAATACTAATCTACTAGGTTTTCACTCCTTCTACGACCAGAAAATTTGCATTAGTGAGGAATAATAGTTATGAGGTTTGATAGTGCAGATGAAGTTTGCAGAAAAGAACCAATACATTTTCTTTCATTTCAGTTTAGTTTGCTACTAGAGTTCATGAGCCTGAAACCTAAATTTAAAAGTGTTAAGCTCCTTTTGCTTCAACATATCTCAGGTTAGTGGGACTACTTATATAACCTGAATGGCAAAAGAAAAAAATGAGCAGTGTACGCACCTTCCCAAAGGCCTTGATCAGTATTGTCTTACAATGATCAATCAAGGAAACTTTTAACTTTCAGCTCAATGTGATTTGAAGTTCATACACTTCTTTTTAAACACAGATTAGGATTTCTGTCAGGCAACTGCCACTGAAAAGCTGACAATCTAATTAATACAAATAACTATCTTCCTGTTATAAAAATGTTCTGTATTTTAATAATTCAATTCTGCTGTATAAAAATGAATATGATAGCATACGTTCCTGAAATTCAAAAGGAAAAGGCATAATTACTGTTTTTCAAATTGTGCAATGGTTTTTTGGCTGACACTATATGCCATGAAAAAAATTATAATACCATCAAACTAAAAGTGAAATGTTCATTTTAGACATTTCACTTCACATAAATAAAGAGCAGAACACCCCAAATATCCACCTTGTTTGATTAAATAGTAATCTTCAAGCATACAACATTTCAGGTACATTCCCACAATATAACAACAAAAAAGATTTCTTTTGCCCACAAATTAAAATAGTTATCAGCAGATGTAATACGAAGTACAGCTGGGAGCCTAAGAACTTACAGGGGAAAGTAGAGCTGTACAGGTGCCCACACACTCATTTGTTCTGACTGCCCCTGGCAATGAGCTTGTAGCTATTAGTCCACATTCCAATCCATTAGATAGCTTTGACCTTACCTCCCAAAGAACCAAAAAGCAAAGCTGAAAGTAATTTGCCTGCAAAGAGCTACTGTGCTTCTCCACATGGAAGAAGTAGAAAAAAGAATCTGACAGGGACTGACATGCAGCCTGGTGATTGTCCTGTTCCTAGGACAGCATAGGTCTGTCTTTTGTTATTCAATCAGAAAGGAAAACTACAATTCTACTCATAAAAACTCATGTCTCCACAAGTTTCATGTTGTAAGGGGAAAAACAAACTGAAATCACTAATGGCTTTTCTGAGGTTTCATCTCTCTATGTGCTCTGTGTCTTCAGAGCACCTGCAAACATAATGCTCCCACATTAACACATGGGAGCAAATGTTTTTAGTACAAGACAAAAATCCAAACTCTTTGCCAAAAAATAAAAATAAAAAATAAAAATAAAAAAACCTGCTGTGCAAGGCAAAACTCTTCATACTACATTTTATAGACTACAAACTGATACCTATATCACACTATATCTAGTTGCTGCTTGTAGGCACTATACAATAATGTTTAAGAACAAAAGACATAAAAGAGTTTGCTCTATAGCCGCAATTCTGAAAACACTTTTCCATTAGTTACTAATTTTGTATGTTGTAAAGCAACTAATTTTATAATGATCGTTCTAGTATAACAGTAGGAATTAAGATGACATTTCTTTCTGTAATGCATCAAATTACTTCCTGGGGCTGTCAAGTAATTTTTGCCACCAGATTATCACAGAATGGAAATGAATCTGAGCTTTGGGTGTTGATGTTTTGATGTAGGTTCATCTAATGCACTGTTCTATCCAGCTACGGTGTCTAACGCATCAGCTAAGAATAATTCTGATGAATAGGTTTGATTCAATTTACACTGGCAAGTACCTAAGATTGGGATAGAGGGAGAGGGAATTTCTTAATTTAGCCTTCTTTTATTTTTCCTTTTTGCCACAATGGTTTGCTTATCGAGATACCTACCCATTGAAAAGATTACATTGATCTGTACTCTTTAGCTACAGCATACAATTTTGGTTTTGAGGAATGAATATTTGGTTTAATTCAGGTCTTTTTTTCACTTGTCTTAGCCAGAAGCAGCTCTTGGCAGAATTCAGTGAAAGCCTCATGAGGTTTTTCAGATATTTCTCAATCTATGATTCTAGCCTGTAATATATTCAGAAGATTATTCATCCAAGTGTTTCCTACTTCCACCCAATGTTTTAGCTCTTTGCACAAGAACAAGGTTAGTGACAGTTGTATTAATTACTTGACAGAAATGCATATCAAGTAAAGTGATTGAAATAATTATTTCAAACATTTTATTTAAATGACTTTGTGCTATGTTAAACTGTAGAAGGGAGAATGAGTTCCTTACTATTAAGGAAGCTTTCTTAATATTACAACATTATAAAAATCCTAGAATAATCAGCAGAAAGAACAGTATTCTTTTTTTCTTTGGCTATCACAATTTTCATTCAATTTTGGAGATAATTTCTGAATTGTAATGTAATTTTGGATTTTAATTTAATTTTTAAAAAGCAATCAGGACTTATTTCAAATATAGAGGTAATTTGTTGGTATATTCATTAAAACAAATTGCAATGCTGCAGATCTTACATTAAAATAAAGATGCACACTAGTAATTAAAAAATAATAATCAAATAAAAAGCACCACAGAACACTTCAATTACTGATAACAATCATAGTATAATCTTGTCCTACCAAGTGTGTCTCCAGGTACAGTTTAAGACTGTCTGTCTCTGCTTTAGGAGGAGTCCAATTCTCTGTTGTTTCCATGGCTTCATTTAACCAGTGAATTAATTCATCCAGCTTGCTTACAAACCCCTTAACAGATAAGAAAAAAGAAAGAACAAGAGAAACAAATTTGTTAGTGAAATGACAATCTGAAAAACGTATGCTTCTTTTTTTTTAAACTGAAAATGTACTGTACAGGAAACATTTATCTTTTGCAAGCATACAAGGAAAAAAATACAATTAGCAAGTAGATTTCTAAATAAATGAGGTGCAAAACATTTTTGGGGGTATAATCTAAGGAGACATTTTAGGAGAGAACAAAATCTGTATGACTGTGGGAAAATGAAAATAAAATGAAGGTTTCAGAACACATGAAGGGAGTATACATAAAGCTGCATTGAGATTACAATGGCAATTGAGCTGAAGACCTTGTACTGAGGAGACTGGGTGTAGCAGGAGCACTTCTGGATGAAAAAGTGCTGAATAAAGCTGCATTAACAAGTTATACCTTGGCAGACTGAGGAAAGAAACTACTTGTCAGAATGTATGTCTTGTGATTTCTGTTTTGATCCCTTGGATGAGACGCAGAGAGAAGAAATTAAACAGTAGGTGAGGCAGAATATATATCATTTAATATAAATATCGTTGATTGCATATGAACCACACAGATGGTAATACTGAGAAGGAGCTTCTGCTTCTTCAGGAGCACATTTATTGCAAAATTAGTACCAATTATATTGTCTGATTAAAAACAGTGCCCCTGAATTTACATGATTGGATAATACTATAGGTACATACTGAGTACAAATAATTTTACTGAATTCTTATTCACTGCAAAGCAAGTGTGTAAAATAAACTGACCATAACGTTTATAGGCAGCCTGAAAATTAACTGTGAAGAGAAATGACCATCTATTACAAGCAACCTAAGACAAGATGAAATTAGGTCTAAAACTGGTTGTATTATAAACTACTGACAATTCCACAGTCCAATGTGAATTATAAGCTCCAGTAGGATAACAGCTTAGTATACACACTCAGTATCACACTCATCACTTTATTTATGGAATGATTTCTAGTAATTACTAATCCATTCAGATAACTGAAAACAAGCTGAGGACAAAACTTTCAAAGACTGGTAAGGAATCCAAATCCCATTTCCCCAAAGTTGCACATGAAATTGGAATTCAAACTGACGTGGAAACAGGAGTTGGACTTCGGGGGCACAGCTGTGTTACAGTGGCTGCTCTGAAAGTAACATCAACTATTTTATTTTTTTGGGCCATGACATCAGGGATGGACACCGGTGGTGTGACAGTAGAGGTTAAACCTTATCACCAATATACCGTTACATTTTGTTGCTGGTGCCAGATGGCAGCAGAGGAGCAATCCAATAAACTGGCATCTGACATGGAAGTGTGTATGAAGCAAAGGTGTGTCAATCAATTTCTCCACGTGGAAAAAATGGCATCCACTGACATTCATCACTTGCTGATCATTTCTGGAGACCAAACAGTGAATAGGATGCGTGGTAGTATAGTCAGTCTGGCCCAACTCTGTGCAAAGTAGCATCCAGTAGTTAGTTCCTGCCTTAAGGCTCAAGTGCCTGATCTCTAGCAGGATGCTCCAGTGCACACTGGAGTCACAGCAGCACGGCACATACTGAGCACTCTGAAGGCCTCATCTTAATTATCATATTTTTGGTGAGCCACTATGAGTTCCCAGAGTGGTAATTAGTCTTTTGTCATTTCTTTTAATGGAACCAGCCACATCCCAAAGCACTGCAAAGAAGAAAACTGATATTCTATAGGTTTCATTACAGGCTATTTATCAGGACATTGTGTGTGTGTGTCTGCTCTGGAGACTGAAATGAAGTTAGCTGCATTTCCTCTCACACCTAGGTCATGATAAAAGAAGTATGTTACTCCAAGGAATGGGACAAAAGTGGGGGACAATATGGAGCAAGATGTTTCCCTGACTCCTTACACAAAAAAGCAAGCAATACACTTGCTTTTTTCCAGCTCATAGCAGAGAATAAGAGATGCCACGCTGGCAGAGGAATGGGAAATGGGAGCTGACAGGGAGAAGAGCAGGAGGAATAAAGTCCTTCTAGGCCCTCCAATAAATCTCTGCCTGCATTTTAGCAACGTGCTGTCCTTGAGAGACAAGGTGATATGGTAAACAGAAAAAAATGAAGAAAGGCTCTCTCTTGTATGTGTGTCTTGTACTTTACAAAAACAACATGCATAACATCTGCCTACAGTACACGATGTCTGCATGCCTTCAAAAGAGTGCTCAGAAACCTTTCAGGCCTGCACAAGAACAAAATGCAGCCAGCAGCAACAGAGTTACTTCTATCCTTGCACAAAACACGTGCGTGTTTTACAGTCTGTTAATTTACACTCATATTTGGAAATGCTCATGCACCAGCAGCACAGACTACTAACTGTGCTCATAAACACAAGCACCAGCCTCTTACAAAACCACACTGATATGTGTTCTCTGGGCACCTTGAGACAGTGGCCAGGCACAGGCTGGGCAGCAGGACAGCTCGGCAGCACCAGACCCATTCCCTCCGTCTCAGGGAAATCTCTCCTGCCAGGCAGCGTCTGTCGTAATTTATTTTCCAAATGACGGTAATAAAATGTTGTTGAAAACATTCAGAAGAACACAGCAGTAGAGACCGAAAAAAATTGAAGGGGAAGGAAGGGAAGAAGGGATGAAAAGACCGTGCCCCGCCGCGCGGAGCCACCGGAGGAGGGAGCGCCTCTCCCCTGCCAGTGCGCCGTGCCTGGGCCCGCAGCGCCATCTACCGGCACCGCTGCATCGGCCGGCTGAGAGAGGCGGCCACGGGATTGAGGGAGCGGCGGCACGGCTCGTTGCAGGCACGGTGCCAATAAAAGACGAGCAAAATACACAACTGCTTTTACCTCAGCTTATATGTAAGATTAAATTTGAACAGTGCAGCTCTTGCTTCATTTGTCACGGCTTACTGACCAAACAACGCTCCGATGTTGTTTGCTGTTGTTTTGTTGCATACAATTTCATTTCCTTTATTTTCATAGCCTGATACCAACGCAGGAGCCAGCTTTATCACCTGACCCCCAGCTTTATAACTTAACCCCGCCTGGAAAGCAGCACCAGTCTGAAAACTGAAACCTACGCACATATAACTGGCTGCAGCAGCTCTGGAGCCGAGAGCCGGACAGCAGCTACCTCCTGCTCAGCTCTCCCTGCTCCCCTCTGCCTGCCTGACCAGGGACAGTTAGCTGCAGGCTCAGAGGGACAAACCAGACCTCACTGCTGCTCACAGCCCATGACAAACACACATGGTTCTGCCTCTGCCGGCAGAGCCTTCCCAGCCAGCCCAAACGGAAACTCAGGCTCCCAGTACCGACGGAAAGAGTGCTGGTGGTGCTGATGGTCCCCAAGAAACCCTAACAGATACAAAGCCATGTCCCTGCTCTCCTCAGAGCACATGAAACAGAAGCAAAGACCAAAACGTAATTGAAACTGTACTGAAGGGATGCTGCTCCTCTAAAAATTGATCACATTGAGTTCCTAGCAGCCTGTTTAGCTGGAATGATCAAAAATATACATGTTCTCTGTGACACAAACTGCATGACAATATTTGCTTTTCTCATTATTTAAGATCTTTCCCAGAATGTACATGCTTTCAACAAAAGCTTCAGACAAAGTAAGTTCTAAAAATTAATATGGAGAAAACTGTTTTCCAATACTCTGACAGAGCATAAAACATAAATAAATAAGTAAATGCTACAGCATAAATTATATTAAAATAAAGGATGAGACTTAATATGCAATCTTGAATTCATATCGAGGAGCACTCAGTGAGAGAAATTCATAGGATGACAAATAGTAACTGATATATTTTCTTACTCTTTCTGTATTTTCTGTTTTAGATTATGTTTTTCTTTCTCTAAATATTTTTATCTTCATCAATCTTAAGATAGGAAAGAGTTTCAATCATTACAAACTTCAGTGTAGCTTTGCTGATTTATATTTGTTAAGGGTCTCATCTGAACACTGTTATACTTATAAAGAAAATGCAGTAAAATTTATCCAATCCATATTTTGGTAAGGAAAAATTAAATGAGTTTTTGGAAGTAAAAAAAACTCACAGTCAGCCACAATGAAGCTAAAAATTACTGCACAAAATTCCTCAGGGAGAAAAGCGTGGAACAGAACAGAAAAATGGAGCACCAGTATAATAAATCCAGCCTTTTGACCAGCTGGTTCATTTTTGCAAATGTAATAGTCTTGTAACTATGCTAGCAAACTAGATATTATTTAAATAAAAAAAAGTCCCTACATGACACAGCATAATGCCCTTCCTCTGTGCTGTTTAGGAGAGAAACAAATACTGTATTCTGGATGATTTGTAGCAACTTCTGTTGTAAAGTTTGCAAATAATGATAAAGCTCTTACCATTCCCCATGCAGAAATTTTTTAAACATTCACCATTAAATCATGCAGCTTTTCATTTTGTTTTATGACAGCTCTACAGATTTTCCTAGGGACAGGAAAAAAGTTCAAATCACACACCCATGAACAATGCTACAGCAAACAATATGGCTTAATCTGAAATTTCACATGTATAAGTGTTTGTTTGGTTTTTTTGTGGTCTAATTTTATTTGCTCTGTATGGATAAGAATGAAGAAGAAAGACAATTGTAAGTACTGTGAAAAAAAATAACCATAACACAGTGTGTCTGCTTCAGTGCTGGTGGCCTTATACAATGAAAATACACTTTATTAATTTCTTCTACAAAATCAATGAGTTAATTAACCAGAGAACTTTAAAATAATTGGAGGGATTTAAGTAATGACTGCAAGACTCCCTCATGAATGACCAGACCTCTCAAATTTTGAATCGTAAAACATGAGAATTAACTTGTTGAGTCACACAAAACTACAGGGATGGGTCAGGTCAGAGGCCAAAGGCATGCATGTATACTGGGCCAAGGAAGGATGCACCTCAAAGTGTGTCTTCCATCCTGAATCTATTAAAGATAAGGGCATACAAAGGCAGAGTCCCCCATTTTGCTGCACAGGGCTGCAGAGCTCCCTATAGCTCATTGAACTGGCTAGAGCACCTTGGATTAGGCTTCACGTTGTGGCATGCGGAAGCAGCTGTGGTGGTGTGCTGCCAGCACAAGACACACTAGAGCATGGCAGCAAGGCCTTTAGGGGTGGTTAAAATGAACAATTTTCACGTACAATTCATTACACTTAATGGGACTGTGTGCATTCCATTCATCCCAAATGTGTGTCAGAAAAAATTAAATACTTAAAATGATCATAGAAATTGGTCATCTTTGGCATTCCGAGAAGTTTGTGACTGACTCTTTACTTGGATCCTGTTTGCATATTTCTCCCTGATCACAACTGTTCAGCACAACTTGCTATTTACTACCTACACCCCACTGCTGCCCCTGCCCCTCTTGGCTCAGCCCATGAGTTTCTCACTCCTTCCTCTCCAGTTTCCACTCCACTCTCCAGTTTCCTACTTCATAGTCCCATTGAGCTTCAGATGCTCACTCCATCTCTGCTGAAGACTGACCTCTGATAACAACTGCAGAATTAGTGCTAACATGCTTGCTTATGAAACTGTAAAAATGCTCCAGTCACTGATGATATTCCTACATGTTCTTAGCTCAGGGGTGTTGCTCGGACATATTCTCACTGGATTGTAATTTTCTGACCAGAACACAATTGAGACTTCCCAGAAAAGCTTATGCTGTCACAGCTGTGAAAAAAATACATGTATGCAGGACTATCAAGTGAGTTACTTAAAATTTGGCACAAAATGTCTCTCAACTCAGAGAACACTACAACTTTTAAAGTTTCCTAGCTTCTTTTCAGAGGCTAAACTTTACTTTTTACATTACAATCTCTCTATTTTATTTATTTATTTATTTTTGGAAAATAGGAAAGTAAACAGTTCTGGTGTTCAATAATTTTAGCACTTCAAATGATCTCATTTAGACTTTGAAGTTAGCTTTCATTAATTGAATGAAATGGGAAGGGAGGAAGTTCCCATCTCAGCTGGAACTATCATTTTACAAATGCAACTTTTACTAGACCACATTTAGAATGGAAAAAGAATAAAGTGCAGTTCTGTAATTTAATCTGTAGTCTAAGAGACAGTACAGTTATGGTTAACACACCCCTTCCCCCCAAAATAATAATAATAATAATAATTTTTTCAAAAGAATATGAAAACAATGAATGTTTTCATTTTTTATACAAGATTGCTTTAGATGAGGAATCTGGATATATGCAATAAAGTAGGCACTGGCATGAACACTGTCAAAATTATGATACAAAATACAGAGGATGCAGCTGCGACCAGTTAACACCACTGTAGAATGCTTTATGTATGCCTTCCTTCTATGCCAAATTTTGCTTTCACTTTTTATGGATAAAATTTCCCAGATGTTTTGTGCCTCTATATAGCACAGGTAGAAACATTAATTCAATACCTTTTGACTTGTAATTTTAAGCTGTAGAGGGATAGTAGTGCTCAGTTTATTATGCTAACATTTTCATTTAACACACATGCTGGCTTATTGTATGAAGGCATACTTCTGGTCATTGCATTTTTGAAACACAAAACCCTTCTAATAAGTTGAACTAAGATTAAAATCAAAATAAAACAGAAGCAGCGAACTATTAAGTGCAAACATACTAAGCAATCTATTATGGCAGTTAAGTGTGACTCTACAGTGTCTACACAAACCTCAGTATAGAAGCACCAGACAACACTGCTTTTTAAATCACTAACCCTTTTTTCTCTCCACCTTCCCTTTTATTACACAAAGGGAATTCTCTTCTTAGAAGAATTGGTTATGAGGCTGTTGCTTAAAAATGAATGTCCAATTTTGTTGCAAGCAGACAGTGTTGTAAAGTTTGTTTCCAATTTACAAAAAATCTGAGCTCATGAGAGGGGTCTGTGTGCAAGGATGGGCTGGCTCTAAGGGCTCTTCTATCACAGAATACATTAAGAAACCCTTTGTCTGACCACAAAAGGACTTACATATTAGTCTCAGGAGGAACTCATTCCTGCTCATGGGTTTTATTTTCAAAAGGATAAAAGTGCACTTTCTTCATAGGCAAAGGTAACTCAAAGAAATCCAGGTACTCAAGATGAGGCTGCAACAAACTGCCATGGACAATTTAATTGGAGTTGGACTCAGAGACAACAATGAAACCATTAGTAGTACAGATGTTAGGGATTCCCAAGGAACAAAAATGCCACAATGGGAAATATTCTTTGTGTTACATTGTCAAGATTCTGTGGCAGATAATGACTTTGCTGAAATACAGAACTGACCAAGCACATCAGGAGGATGCTAATATTTAATATGCAGTTAGGAATACATTCATTTACAAACAGTCTATAAACAAGCAGCTTTCAGCTAAGAAGTTACAAACTTACACGATAACCTCAGCCTATGAAAATATGGAATTTAAATATTCACTCAAAACAAGGAAAGAGAAAGATAAAAGACTTTCATACTGGACATTTCTGTAGAGATATATCTTAGTCTTCTACTATATACTGTTTAGTTAGACATTTTTAAGGTCAAATATGATGCCTAACAAATCTTTCATAAGTGCCAGCTCTTGGTTTTGTATCCAACAATCACATATAAAATTAGAAGTGACTACATATAAACAGAAGTGACTACTGAATGTACTTTTTCTGATGGGCATCCAGCTTATTGGTCACAATTTACACAGTTACAGAATGAAAAAAAGCAGCACAGGATGTTTACTGGCTCATGATGTTTTCCTATTTAAAATTCACATTATATATCCTAATGCAGCAAAACAAGGATTAATATGTAAAAATGTGGAGTTGTATCAAGCACAGTCAGTGAGACATAATTCACCTTTTCAGGGAGATGTTCTGGACAGTCAAGAGTACTTCTTGTGTGACAAAGTACAGTTCTTAGAAGCCTAGAAAAACACTGCAAATTAACTCAGTTCTAATTTTGCCCCTAAAAGTCAGTGAAAAGATACTCTTGACCTTACTTCTTGCAGACTTTTTTTTTAGTCTACTACTAAACCTGCAGACTTTACTAGCATTCCTAAGTTATACTGTAGTCTGACTAGAGCAGGAATGGCAATAAAAGCTTTTAAGAAGCTCTTGTGCTCCCAAAGCCTTCTTGGTAAGAGAATCACAAATATAAATGGCTTAAAAGGAAGGGTACAGAGGAACAAGCAGTGCAGTTTTACTTTTCAGTCCATTAAAAATAACTACGTGTGAAGACAGGGAACCTGATTCTGCAACAGTAATGTCACTGCCCCCATGGGATTGTTGTGTAGGAGCAGAAACAGTCTAAGAACAGGTTACACTAATGTATGTCTTAAGAACCTTTCATGAATGTATCTGTCTACATTATGTAAACCTTTCCATTGTGCCATAAATGTGATTCTTTCCTTACTCTATGCCTTGTCTTGCCTTTGGTCAAGTTGAAGATATAATTTCTATTTAAAAGAACCACCATGAGCTGTCCAATACAATTTGAAACTTACAAGATCTAAAAAGAGACCTTAACAGTATCAGTAGATAGACTCTGGAGCAAAACTAAAGATAGTTACAGTAAAGTATGCCAAAATCTTCCAAAGCCCTATTCCTGCATGGTGTTTTCACAGATTGCAAACAAGCCTGCAGCACCACTAACAGCACTTCCCCAGCCTTCTGGCCAGTGAACACCCACAGCCTAGAGCCAAAATCAGTGGGCTGGAAGGACACTGCTGGGGAGCAAAGATCCAAGCAGCCTTGAGGGCGAACATGTATGCACCTGTATGCCATACAGTGGCATAGAAAAGGTCTTCATGCCTTTGCAAGTGTTGTAAAGTAGAGAGGACAATTGCAGAGAAGGGAGGGGAGCAGGAAAACTCTCTGATACATTCATCATTTAAGGAATCATCTGGTGTGAACTTAACAGCAATATGGATTGGTTGTAAACCTTCAGAGATGCCATCTGCTCAGAAGGCAGTAATGCCAACCATACAAAATGTCTGCTGATCTCTCACGCTGATGTGACCAGGCTTTCAACCAGAGACCCAACGTTAACATCCATAACACCAGAAAGGCTTCAGGTTTCCAGTGAGGAAAGAGTTCATACTGTAGAAATATAGATCAATGCTGTATCTCAAAAGTGGTATGGAATTCAAAGCACTCCTAGGAATCAAATAATTAGCGTATCTTTCTTTGCATGGAAAAATTTCACACAAATAAAAGCATATTAGAGGATTGTAATTTAGCTGGAAATTCTTTTGCCTATCTACCTCCTAAGTTATCATGCATCACAACTGGGAACTGGGCTATTTTCAAGGCAATATTTCATTCAGATCGGCCAAGGCTTGCTGTACTCATGGCCACAAGAGCAGCGCTTGCAGCCTCGCCTGGCAGAGCCTGCACTGGCATGATTCTTTCACTTGCCTCATTCAGCATCCCTAATCTGTCCTCTGATGAAATTTTGAACGGGTAGAGGTTCTTGGGAAAATAGTTTGAAACTATGGAGTAAATAATATAGGCAGCAGAAAAGACAAATACAAGAGTTAAAGGATACCAAGATTCCTGAAAAGGAGACAGAACAAGGAAAGAATGGCTAAACAAAACAAAATAAACAAGCTAATGGAAATGAAATTGACACACAAAAGAGTTAAAGGTAGTGCAGTCAGCAACGGTGATGCTGTAAGGCCTGAACATTGCACAAACTTCTAAACGATCACCCAAATCCAGTCCTTGAATGGTCTGGTCAATGCTACATACTGTTTCTCAACATACATTCCTTCACAATTAGCAGTGCCTGTTACTGATCATGTCTCCCAGTAGCTTTCACTACTCTTAAAATAACTCTGAGTCATTTATTTTCTATATAAAAAAAAGATTTACGCTCAAAATGTGTTCCAATAGAAGATAAGTTTAAGTTTCTCATATGTATTAGGGCATCAAGTACCTCAAGCTCAGCCTTTTTTATATTATACTCCTAAGTCAAAGATTTGCCCTGTGTAAAGAACAGCCAAGAGATGTGAATTTTCTTAGGTCACTTGGACTCACTCAGCTGATACACCAGGGAGCAAGTTGTAACCACAGCCTCCAGATATTTGTAGCCAGAGGTGTACAGAGGGAAGGACAAAAGCAGCAAATGTGCCTGAGAGAAGACAAATCATGTTAGCTACTCCCCAAAAGGGAAACTTCAGCTCTGCAGTTGCAGTTGAAAGCAAGATCTGGGTTCTGGAGGGATCCTGGGCACAGTGCAGGAGAGGACAGAGTAATCTGGCTAAGAGGGAACTGGTAAAAATAATTATTCTGTAAAGGTTTCCAAATTTTGGTTAAAAAAAAAAAAAAAAAAAAAAGGTAACTCAGAATTATGGTTTAAGGAGGGTATAGAGACACCAAAATGAGTTGCTATGTCCTGGTTACAGGGTAAGGCCTGACTGCTGGGATATATTCACACATTCACATTATTTCTCCTTTTGCCCACTGTTAGTAAGCTCTATACTACAACAGAAAATATAGAAGTTAGTTCAGGATCTGTTGATCCTAAATAGATTTGTTATTTATTCTACAGAAAAATCTAAAGCAAAATGTTCTGATCAGAAGATTCCTTATTCTTGCAATATGAAATGTTTGTTGTGCAGCAACCTTGATCCAAACTCCATGGTAAGTGAGAGTATGTGGTCAGCATCTACATTTTCTGTGAAGCTAGTTGCCTGCTACATTTTTTCTAAAAATGCTGTCAATATAACTACTGATGTTGAAGCAACTTAGGGTGATGTAAGGGTACTTGGAAGCACTGTGTTGCCTCTTCATGTAATTATTTTAAATGTTGTGTTGGCAACATACCTTATTTTCAGATTGTTTTACAGCTAATGTATGTATTTTTGATTATAAGCTGAACTTCATCCAAAAGATGAACTAACCTTCATTTGCAATTTTTCCATATAATGGCTTCTGTAATATATCAGACAGCTTTATTTTGCTCAGAAAAAAAAGGCAGTTATGGATGGCCATCATTTCTTGCTTGGCATGCTCTGAGTATTTAAGCGTCAGATGGAGCCTGGGGGTGGGACAGCCACGTTCAGCTGTTCGTCCTGCTGAGGGTCAGCTGTGACCTTGCACATGCGCTGGGAAGCAGCACAGGACTCCACAGGCGCTGCCTGAGTGCCTCCCTCCTCCCACCAGTCCTAGCATTTCCTTACTGTTTGATCCTATAGTTCTTGAAAATTGACCTCACTCCCCCAGCGTTTAATTCCTTTGAAACTGCATGTAATGTACATATACATGCTTGTTCCTGCAGCCTAAATGCAGAGTGGGCCTATCATGTGATTTCAATTTAAAAGAGGTTTGAAGGTTGTCTGGGCAGTTACAAACAATTTATCTTTTCCAAAACGAAGAATAAACCATGTTAAAATAATGACATTAACTAAATTGAGTACTTTCAGCAAATGGCACAAAATCAACTTCAAAGATTCAGTGCCTTTGTATTAAAAGATAAATTAATTATATTTTACGTATCATTTTCAGTAAGCTAGCTGGCAGGTGATGGAGAAGGGCAGAAAGGCATAATATTCTTGGCCTGAAAATCAGAAAGTCATAATAATCACTGCTTACCTATATAACGTAAGAAAAGTTCTCTAAATGATGATAAAAACAGCAGATATATGTTCAGTAAGACATTTATTATTTGCAGAGAAGAGTTTATTTTTGAAATATATTTTGCAATATCTGTTAAGTGAAATAGTACCCTTCCACAATAGGAGTGGAGGTGCAGATTATATTTTATAAAGTTTAATAATAGACATACTCATGCTATTATCTTAAATCAGAATGACATTTCAACATTAAATTCATTGGAATAAAATTCAAAGCAAAAGTAGTTGGAACCCACACTTAAGTAAAAATATCCTCCTAACAATGAATATTCATGAGGAGGAAACATTATTGTTTACAATTATTCAATTTCTGAATTTCTAACAAATCCGACTGTAGAGTTACACAAATCTTGTTCGTTTGAGAAGCAAATCAGATTTCTATTAAATAGGTGCTGTAACAACAACTGGCCTCAAGAGGGTGATACATTACCATATCGAAAAGTTTTCCTATTAAAGGAAAAAATACCAAACAACTCTTTACTAAAATAAAGCAGATGCTATTTGCTTATGAGTAACTGTTGAATGTATTGACCTCTGCTAAATCCTTGACATGAATTAAGATACAGTGACCATGATTTTCCCTCAAAATCAGAAAGCTGAATTCAGCATTTCCTATTGAGTGAGGTTAATTGGTGAGAAGAGGTTACATCTGCCACCTCTCAAGAGACATTTAAATTCTTTGACCTATGAACTTGTTTTGCAGTTAAGATTTCTGTGTTTAAATACTAAAACAGGAAAAGCAGTGATTGCCACTATTCTGTAAGTATGACAACAGCAGGAAGAAATTAAGATTTGTCATCTCTTACTTTCCTCTCTTATTATTGCTCCAGTTCCCCAGTTTCATGTCCTGTTATGCACTCAATTTTTGTTCATCTGCAGTCTACAAAAAGATCATGTCATTATTACTTCCTCTACTGATTGCTTTTCTTTTGCCTCCTAATTTACTTATCTTCACTTCACTTTATTTATAATTTTTTTTTCCAGTGGTCTCTAGTGGGCAGTTCTTTATAACCTCTTAAAACCCTAAGTCTGAGTTACTTTTTTTTTTCTTTTTTTTTTGACCCACCTTTACAGAATAAAATAACAGGCTCTGGTCTTTTGTTTGCTGTCTTTTTATTCTTTTTTTTTTTTTTTTTGTTTAACCCCAAAACATTTGTTTTTAACAAATTTACAATTTTCTCTTGTTTTCTGTAGTTCAGCAGAGTTATGACAAATTTGTACTGCAATGCATAGGTTGAACCCAGTTTGGACTTATCTGGGCTAGTTTTATGCTAGCTCCTAAACTTCAGTTACAGGTATATTGTAGTAGTACTTATGTTTCAAATGATTCTGGGTGTCTTTGGTCTCATACAGCACAGTAAGGAAATACTCCTATAGTCAGATGTTGGCATCAGCAGGCAAAATTATTAAGTTTTTGCAACTTAAATATCTACACATCTACATCTCTGTTTGCTCATTGGCTCTTGGTCTCTGTCTTCGTCAGCCTGCACTGTGAATTTTCCGAAGATTGTCCAACAGAAAGTAGAAGCAAATCTAGTTCTCTGGCAAACTTATTTGATCTACTTGAAATCAGGGTTCAAAATAAGTCTTTGCTAACAATAAAGGAATATTCAGATAAGACTTAAGTTTTGTTAGCTAAGGCTAGTTGAAGTTCCTTGTTAGGATTATCATCTGGGCTCCAAAATCTAAGGCAAGGATAAGCATTTATTTGTCTTTCTGGTTGCTTTTAAGACAACTTTCAAAAATCTGTAAGCATACAGATAGACTGAAATAAACCTCTGAGAGACAGTTTTCTGTCCACGTTCACCACAAATCGTATTCACTCTGGTGCTTAATGATGACAAACATGATTTAAGAGTTAGTATGCTTTAATGTTTCATTTCTGATCCTAATATACTGGAGAGGATGAAGGAATGAAAACTCTGTTGCTGTCAAACCACATAAAGACACACAAAAAGAAAAGTATATGAACATATTCTGAAGAGTTATGCAATAATCTTACATAAGTGGACTTGATCTTTCCTCTCAAGTTAATCCTCTCTAGACCCTTGAACATTTCTCCTGCTCTGACTCATCTTCAGCACGTACACATTTTAAGGCAATGATGCATTAACAACAGTAGATAGGTTGGAATTTAATTTAGTTGGAAGTTAGCAACAATGTATTATCTAAATAATTAAATATTTAGACTAGACCATGGGGACTCTGCTGTACTGTAGCTTTCTGGCATATACATAAAACATCAGTATCCAGAAGCCTAAGTGTATTATGTAACAGAACAGCTAGACCTTAAAGCATTGGGAAAGGTGCAGTACTATGAAAATAGAAAGCAATGAGCATTCTTTCTTATGCCTCTGTATATAAACATGCTTAAGGGAACAACAGAAAACACAAATGTTAATTCAACAGTTATCTGTTTGATAATGATGGCACTTCAAGGAGTGGAAAAAAAAATCAAATCAATATAATATGAAAATCAATACGTTAACTAGTTAACAGAGTTTGTCAGAAGTTATTTCAAACTGAAAACAGGAGGACTGGGATGTGGCGTTTAGCTGTGTACACAGCAAGAATCATGAGGTGTTTGGAGCTAAAGGTTTCGCATCAGATGTGAACCAAATGGTTGATGTAGAACATCACTTGCAATCAGTTCTATATACTAGTTAGGACATACCCTGAAATCATTGTGAAATTACTAAAATTTGGAGGCCTTTACATGGGGAATTAAAAAACAGTTTTGAACAAGCATGTGTTTCACATTATATAACTTCTACAGTCAGTTTTAGATGTGCAGTTACAAATTCAGAATTTGCAGAGCTTGCATAGTAGTTGATGGTTTTGCAAAGATTCCGGGTGACAAACTCATTCAGTTATAAAGCAAATGCCAAAGAAAAGTGCTTGCACTCAGAATAGATGTTTAAATTCAAGCAAACTGTTAGAAATCCAAACATTCACTGTATTTCAATATCATTTTTTAGTAAGAAGTATTTGAGCAGAATTGTGAATTCCATATGCATTATTGCTTAATAATACTTTAACCAGCTTGTAAACCAAGGGATGGGCTTTTAAAGCAGGGCAGTATTATCAGATCAAAAGCAACAAAATAGCTCTTCACTCACAGTACAAAATATGATGTGACATCCGCAATTATGCTGCACAAAGCAACAAAACTACTGAGAGGATTTCAGTGTTGCCAAGGCATTTCTGGATCTGATAACATTTTACTCAGTGTTGTATTTTTGTTGGTAATTTTTTTTGTTGATTTTTGTTTTTGCAAATTGCTCCTCAGCAAAGAGCAGTATTTTGGTATATTATGGAAGCAGCACGGTAAGATTTATAAATGAAAAAATGTTGACAACCACTTTACTATTAGGAAAAATATGTAATCCATTTATCTTAAGGGGTTCAGTATTAAAGCACTTTTGCATAATTTATTGAAAGAAAAAAGGTTGAGGAAAGCACTACAGCACTTGAAAAATCCTTTATCTGGTAATTCAAAAAAAGCAAGTCCTGTTCCCTGTCAATTATCTTTGCATTTTTCATCTGTTCTGACATTACTGGTTTACGTTCTGTTTTTCTTCATTACCAAGTCCTATCAGCATTATCATTTTCCATAAGCTTTTTTAGTACCCTTAGCACTACGGCCAAACTTCATTTGTTCTCTTTGCCCTAATGATGAAAATCATCTCCAAATACAAGTAAACTTTGCTTCTCTCATAGCAATCCAGCTTCTACATTAACTATACCAATGCAATGTTTACATTTCATTTTCTGCCCAGAAGAAACTATGTCCTCTATCAATATAAACAATTAAATTTCAGTCCTCCAAATATTTTCCAGGCATCTCTCCACTACCAAATGGACTCCCAACTCTATCTCCAACATGTAATTCACTCAACTGAGCCCATCAAACCATTGGTAGAAGCCTACAGCTTAGTCACCTTGTTACTACCCTCTGAAAATACAAGTATTTCACACACAAACCCATAGGTTATTTATCACTCTAACAAGTTTAGCTCTGAGAGTACATTCTTTTTTGTACACTGCACACTTCACCAAACCTCAGTTCTCCCCCCCCTCCCCCCTCCCCCCCCCCTCCCTCCACACACACACACAGGAAAATTAATCCTATTACTCTAATAACTCAGGTTTTTGATCTCTGCTCCACTGAAAGATCTTGGCTGCAAAGGGGACAAATGGCTGCACAAGGGTGACAATGCCCCTGACTGGACCCTGGAAGGCAACACAAAGACTAGCAATAACTCTTCATTGTAGGATTCCTGGTGCATACTCTAATCCACAACATAAAAATGTGTCAAGAAGGTGAGTAATGAGTGCCAGTCTGAACTGCCTGACAAAGACAGAGCCACCGGAGTTTGGGGAAATTCATGAAAAGATGGGAATGATAGATATCAGATTGCTGTTTTCAGAGAAAGTATTCAAGTATTCATATGACTCTTGCAAAAACTGAGCTTGCCATAAAACAAGCTACAAGTCTGTAAATGAGGAAAATTTGGCAATTTTCTCCATGTAATAAACACTGAGGCCTGTAAAGCCAAAATATCTTCATTTGAATGCCCAGTATTGCACATGGTTGCCTTTCCACCCTTTATAATTATGCCTTCAAAAATCAGATAGAATGGGATTATGAGTTACTACTGATTACAGGACAAAGATGTCAATACAGTTATTCTAGGACTGCTATCTAGTGGACAAGATTTTTCTGGTTGAATTTTTTTTTTTTTTTTTTTTTTTTTTCCATCACTATCTTATTACTCAGGTGATTTAAAATGTATCATTACAATATCATCCCTAAGATGATCTTCCAATTTTCATGTTTGCACATAAAAATGAAAAAAAATATATCATTAGTATGATTTTAAGGAAAAATTAGTTTTATCAAAGAAAGGAACCTTTCAAAACTGGTAAGGTGGAGTTCTAGAATGGTTGAGGAAGGCAGGGACCTCTGGATCCATGTGGTCCAACCCCTGCTCAAGTAGAAACACCAAGAGACAAGTGCCCATGCAGCTTTTTAAGATCTCCAAGGAGAATGCATAGCCTCTCTAGTCAGTCTGTACTTCTGCTGTTACCCACAAGGTAAAGTGTTGCCTGACGTTCAGATAAAGCCTCCTTTGTTCCAGACTGTGTCCATTTCCTGTTGTCCTGTCATTGGGCACCACTTAAATAAACCTGGCCCGATCCCCTTTGCATGTTCCCTTCAGGTAGTTATACACATTAATAAGATCTCTGAGTCTCCTCCAGGCTGAAGAGTCTTACTGAAAATATCGCCAGTGATTTTGCCTGCAGGAATGATGCTGACATATCTTTTTCTTCTCCAGTTAGTATAACAGAAACTATCAACCTGAATCTGCATTCTAAAATTAACTTAGGGTAGCTACTAAAAGTGCTTTAATGCTGTTTTTAGTGTAGAAATACATCTTGACAATAAAAGGAACATTCAGAATTTTCTATCTCTTCTTCTCATATTTATCTCCAAAATGTAATTTCAGAAATGTACATGGAACTGCCACAAAAAAAATGTAACATACCACAAAACAGAGATACCCAGTACTACCTAAATAAGAAGCATGTGCTTATTTAGAATTAACTTATTTAGAATTAATTTAGAAATCATATTTAGAATTAACTGCACTACAGTGCAAAATATGGCAGAAATATGTAGTGTTTATCACAAAGAAAGTGTTCCAGTTCAGCAGCAATTAGGCCAGACAAGCAGAATTCTGTCTACGGATAATCAGAAAGATGAAGAGTATAAAAGTACCTGTGCAAGGGCATCTGCATAATTTGGAAGTATGAAAAAACAAATTTGGCTAGTTTCCTCAGATGATTATATTCCATATAAATAAGACAATGGAGAAGTCTTCCAATAAATAAATACTGCAGCATACATTCAGCAAACTGCTTACTGTTGAGGTATTTCCAGATTTGAATTAATTCAAAATTATTCCCGTCAGTATAAAATTTTGAAACCACTTTCTTCACTCTATTAAAATAGCTAAAATACAACTTTCAATGATTTTGAGACTGCCACTTCTTTCAAGGCCAAAAACGAAAGGTTGAGTTCTTTTAGTTTTGTTTTACAATCTCGATAAATAAAATATATTAGGCTAGACATTTTCCACAATGTAAGTGGATTACAAACATGCACGTGCTTGCTTCTTCTTAATTAGCTTCTCCTTTCATATCTGACTTCATTAGCATAAAATTAGCGCAAAAAAAAAAAAAAAAAGATTTGAACTACTGCTAAGACACATTCATGCAGTTAGGAATCCTCTTTTTGGGACTGAAGATTTATTAAACAATAGAACTGAACTAAATTCCAAATGATGACACTTTTCCCATTTGGCTTGGGGAATTATGAAACAGGAGATCTGGCAAAAGAAAGGACTCTGTTGCAACACATGTATGATATTTTTTAGGAAGATTTTGTTTGCAATTTTTCATAACCTCACATAACAGAGGAATTTTCTATTTTTTCTACTACTTATATCACATTAAAGTTGCTCAGCAAGTCATCACTTAGGCAGGAATCATCCCAGTAAAAGCTCTTGTATTGAAAAACTAACCATTTTTTAGTTCTATAAACAGAAGACAGAATAATAGCAACAGAATAATAACATTAACATAAAATAAATAATAGCATTAACTGCAACCTTTTTCCCTTTCTGAAGAACAGGTAGTTCAGAAGTGATGCAAAGCCAAAAAAAAAAAAAAAAAAAAAAAAAAAAAAAATCCTATCTCAACTCAAGTTAAATTAAATTAAAAGCTGCTATGTTTAGTTCCACAAAAACTAGGAGGAATATCATTGCAAAAAAGGAGAACTGAATAAAATGAAATGAAGTTATTATACATTATGTGACAGGAGTCAAGAAAATTATCCCCACATTCTTGCACTAAAGCAATTTTTCTATTGTTACTTTTTTTTGTGAAGAAAATTGGCAATATGAAGTGGGGACTACAAAGCATCATTTCACAAAATGATAATTTTCAAATGCTTCCAAAAATAACCTATTATGAACATAATCTTGGCCAAAAGAAGCTCTGCTATCTTTGTAGAGTATGTTTTGCCAAGTTTAAAGGCATTGGTGTAAGTAAGACAATCAAATTCTGTGTAATTAAGGTTAAGTGCAGCCAGTCATAAGCACAATTATCATTACTGCTGTCTAATTCCATTGGTCAGTAGAGACTATTGTCATCATTAAAAAAAAAACAAAGCAGGTTTTCCCTTGCTCCCAGCTTCACCTCTATGTACAGTCTTATTGAAAACACAGCACAAAAACACAGGATTATGATCTTACCTCAATTTTTTCCCATATGGTTTCATAATTCTCTTGATGTTGTATGTCTTGCATAAGTTGACAAATTAAAGCTGATTTATTTGAGGCAGAAGTTTCATTCTCAGTGCGCTGAGTGGCAGCTGTCCTTTCCAACTTTCCTTCAGTATATTTTTTAATGCCAGACACAGGCATAGAAAGATCTTCATCAGAGAGAATATCACTGAGAGGCCCAGATTCAATACTGTCACCCAAGGAAGATACTATATCACTTGAAGAACTTGGTGAAATTCTACCCATTTTTTTGTGTTTTTTTACCTGGTATGTAGGATACATTTCTGAATCTGAGTTCATTTCTGACAACTCCCAGTCATCAATATTTTGAATAGCTTCTCTTCTGGGCCTTTGAGGCAGCAGCTTTGTCAAATTTTCTAGTTTTAAAGCTAACACTTCAGTTTGTTTGAGATGTGAAGGAAGTGCTAAATATTCATCAGAACCATACCAGATCTCACCATCTTTACTGTGTTTATGACTATAACTTGGTGATGAGGATACACTTTTATTTTTCTTTCTTTTCGGTAAAAGAGGTGATGAGTTGATATGTTCAGAACTAGCTGAGGAAGCACTCTTTTGGCTACATGGTGAACTAAAAGGCTCGGTTTTACCTTGTGATTGTCCATTTAGGTCTCCCTGATTACAAGCATCTGATGATGCAGAAAAAGAATCAGTTTCTGTGCCCTCTAGACACTGAGAGTTATGAGAAGTAATTCCATTTTGTAGAGAACGTTCTCTTTTTTTTACTTCTGTTGGTGGAGCTGTTTTACACATACGTACAGACATTCTGCCAGCTTTGACTTTCTGTAGAGTGTCATGAGACTTCTTGTGCTTTGATTTTTCTTTACAGGTATAGTAAGCAGGTTTTCCTAGACTCACAGGACTGTTCTTAAAGTGATTATTTATTGTGTACTCAAGATTACTATCGCCTATTTTATTTAAGCAATCGTAAGACTGACTAACAGCAGATGGACTACTATAGGTTGACTGTAAAGCCAGGCAAAGTTTGGACCTGTCTGGTGGATCTAACAGTGAGGGTGTACTTCTACTCATTTCATTCTTTACTATCTGAGAGATTTGCCTTTTAAAGTCATTGGTTTCCATGTAGTCTTTAAATACATCATCTTTCAGAAACAGACCTCTTTTTGGCAAAGTAGGCTGTGTGGGGGAATCTTCATTATAGTTAAAGCAGTCTCTTATGGATCTCTTAGAATTTGAGTTTTCACAGTGAGGGTGTTTGATTTTTTCATCACTGAGTTGTGAAAGATTGTATTCTGGTTTCTTCTGTGCAGAAACTGTTTTGTTCTCAGTTGATGAGACTCCATCTTCAGAGCAAGGTCCTTCAGTAACAGGAGAATTAGAAGGAGAATGTGAAAGCTCATGTGGTCCTTTCCTGTCCTTGCTTTCATCTCCATCTTCTGATGCAAGAGGTAAATGTTTTTTCTCATTTAATGCTTCATTACTCTGAGGAGCAATGGAATCTGTTGCTACTGCAAGTAAACCCACACTTCTGATAAGTCCTGGAAAGTCCTTATCCATCTCACTGTAGTTCCAGGATTCAAATGATTTTGCTTTACCTTGGCTGGAGGTCATGTCGTCTAGAGCACCAAGCAAATCTTCACTTGGACTGTAGTCAGATAGTTCAAATGCAGTAATACCACAATCCAATGACAAGTAATTTTGAGAACATTTGATGGTTAGCTGTCCAGAATCATCAACTTCAGTTAAAGAGTCAAGTCGATCCTGAAATAGAGGAAGAAATGGCACCTTTTAGAAGTTTAATTTCATATGTTACGCACAAGATAATGAAATATCAGCTTTATGCTTCACTGCCTAACATCTAATAAAGTATTAATCAATGAACAAGAAAGAAACTGGAAAGTTGATCTAAGAAAAATAAAACAAAACTTTAGGTCAAGTGGTTACAACAACTATTTAAAAACATCACAAAGGGCAAAAATTCGTGTTTTAGGATTCTAATTCTAGGTGGCTAAATCTGTATGCTGGTCTTTTTTGCCTGGTTTGGTGTACATAATAGATATATTTAAGGCAAAGTTTTACCTAGAGAAGGTGCAGTTAGTGCAGTTACCCCTACATTCTCACAATAAGCCACTTGGACTACGGTCTGAACCAGAAGAGTCTCAATAAAGAAGGCTATTGATTGCAATCCTCTATAAACATAATGTTTGATCTCTGTACTTACACCCACCAAAACTTATATTAATCATAGTAACATACAAAAAATTCTCTTACTAAAAATGTTGTTTGTGGAAAACATACATTACAAAAATATTTATCAACTGAAATCTTGGACTTTGAAGTGTTTTTGATATTTTTTATTTAGGATGTTATATCCAGATGTAGAACCTATGCCACACACTATGCATTGTCAATAATCCAGAATAAAAAAGGGAAGTTTCTATTAAACTGTTGAATTTCTGTTCTGGAGTTGCATTTATTAAGGAAAATAATGATTAAACAAGGATTAGTATTACAGCTGCATTTTTCCTCTAATTTCTGGAAAATATTAGAAGCTGTAAAGCCATATATAAATCAAACCCCTTCCCAAAGGCAAAAGAGACCTTCATTTCTCCTGAGTAATGAGCTCCATTCCTTCGACTCTTAAAAAAAGTGTTTATGAATCTTAATAAAATCTCAATAAAGTTTTAATAAAATTTACAATCACGTTCTTTAGACCATTTAGCTTGGTCATTTCCCAGGCAGCCATTTAAACATGTGGTTCAGATGAGCATTATTTAATGCCAGTATTACCATAGTTTTATTATTTTTTTTATTCAGGAAAATATTCACACATCTACCAAGAAGAATAACTTACTTCAAAAAAACTGTTTCCACACAGTAATATTTCCTGTAAAACACTGTAGGCTATATTTCCAAAACCATCTTGTATTTATATATGATCCAGTACAATTCTGCGGTTTTTTTTACTCTTTCAAATAAGTTAAATTAATTAGCAAGGTTTTCCTACTGTGAATTTTCCAACTGTTTGAGACCATTCAAATTCACTGTATATTACCATGGACTTATACTGGCCCTTTTCATACTTCCTATTCTCATCAATTTCGAAATACAACTATTACAATTAGCTCCAGCTAGGAAGAACTCAGGCTGCATTGAAGTGATTTTTCTTTCTTCTTAGCTATCCCTGGGTAGTTCCTAAAGGGGAAAACGTCCTTTAAAATATTAATTTTCTAAAGTTCTTATTTAAAAAACTATTTTCTCAATTTGGCATCTCCATCATAGCAGCTTGCCCCATTGATTTTTATTCTATTTCCATTATTCCTCAAAGCATGAACTCTCTTGTATCTCTTCTGGCTGGCACCAAGATAGCCAAAAGTACAGTTACTGTCTTCCCAGATAATTGGTTGTGTTCCTAAGCAAGTCAATACAGACTGTGCTGTATGCTTTCTAAAATACTATAAATAGAGCCCAGAAGGACTGTTCCCTGCCCAGAAAATTGTCTGAACACTATGAGAGTTGCAAGAGCAGTGATGCAATTTACCGAGATGCAATTGTCTCATAGAGCACAAAAGAAAACTTGGTACATCAATTCCATGGAGTTCCTCAGTTAACACTGGCAGCCTGAGCTGCCAGTCTTAAAGCTGACTTAAGGATCAAGCCAAACATTTGGTGAAATGACAGGTTCACGGACTACAGAAAACATTTGATCTGCTGGCTCAGATTAAGTTTCCATCTAGACTAGTAGATTGTGCCTGCAATTACTTCTAAATACTTTCTGCCACTTTCTGCCAGCTAAGCTACAGGATGTGGGTATACACACACACACACACATATATATATATGTGTGCGCATGACCCCTAAACACAAAATATAAAAAAATAAACCTTATAAACTATAAAAAAATAAACTTTAATTCCTTGTTCATATTCCTCAATTACTCAATTAAGAAAATGTTTCTGTAAGGAAGGGTTATCTGCTTGTGTCAAGTTTTCTTGGTTTGCCCAAGCAGTTTCACTATCCACATACACACAAAAACCCCTAGAAGATATACTCCTTACACTGTGAGTCATTTTGTAGTCACACAACACAGACCTGTCTGGGAAAGAGTCCAGGGATGTAGATGAGACCAGATACAATTTTCTCTATGTTATTTTTTATTATCTCTTATTTATTTTCTTCACTCAAATAAAGCCACTATCACATTATATTCGATGAAAAGCTTGAATAAATATATGTAAAAAAAATATTAAAATCTACAGAGCAATTTCTGGGAATCTATTTAAGCATTAGAACAGGAACTTAATATTGATATTTTTTTCCTTCTATTGCCAACCATTAATTTTATCAAATGCTGTTTATGTTATACCTGAGAGAAATTAAAGAACTGCGATAGGATATACTGCTTTTTATTATTATTATTTTTATTATTATTATTATTATTATTATTATTATTATCAAGCAAGCCAATACGGAAAAAAAAAAAAAATCCCACTGGAAAATAATCCATCCCTCTCCAGTCAGTCCTCCCTTTTTTGGAAGGACATTTTTAATAGGAGTTGTATTAAGAGCCATGTGGGACATTTTCTGTTTCTTAGTATCTGAATCAGTTCTTTTCTTAGGTCTTGAAATCACCACACTTGGGCCAAAAAAATCAATATTTCACCCTCAGTCATTACTCTGGATTTTCAAACAAGCATCAGTTTCACTTGCCAGAGATTTACCATCAACAGCAAAGGAGAAACTAAATCTGAAGCATCAGATGCACATATATCAGGAAGAGGGGGTGTGGAAGGTGGGCCTGGACATGTCTGAATATTGATTTCAGGGCCACCCACTTTGTTGTACCAAAGACATAAAAATTCAAAAGGGAGCAGAAAGGTATGCACATTCTCTTTAAACTTCAGAGATCTGAAATTAAGGACATCTTTACGGGGCTTTTGACTTCCTCTGCAACATAGGTCGCAGAATCCAGACAGTGATGCCCCCCAGCGATCAATATTGAATACAGTCTTGTAAATCTCAATTGTCGGTTACCTGGATAAAGGGACAGAGCGCACCCTCGGCAAGTTTGCTGCTCATATGAAGCTAGGTTTTGCTGATATTTTTCAGAATGCTGTGCTGACTTTCAGAGAAATCTGAGCAGCTGGAGAGTTGGGTGAAGAAGAATCTCATGAAGTTCAACAAAGGCAATTTCAGGGTCCTGCACCAGTACAGCTTTGGGGCTGACCTACTGGAAAGCATCTCTGTAGAAAAGGAGCCTACGGGTCCAGTTGGACACCAAGTCGATCATGAGCCATCAGTGTGCCCTTGTGGCCAAGAAGGCCAGTGACATCCTGGGCTGCATTAGGAAGAGCATTACCAGCAGGTTGAGAGCACAGAGCACTGGAACAGGTTGCCCTCAGATGCTGTGGAGACTCCTTCTTTGCAGATATTCAAAATCTGCCTGGAGTTGATCTCATGCAATCTACTCTAAGTGACCTTGTTTGAGCAGTGGGAGGTTGTGGCAAGGAGGGAGTAGCCTCCTCTGCAACGTTATTAGCAAAAGGACTAGAAGGAACAGCCTCAAGTTGCACCAGGGGAGATTCAGATTGTACATTAGGAAATACTTCTTCTCTGAAAGAGTGGTTAGACAATGGAACGGTCTGATGTAGTCACCGACTCTGGAGGTGTTCAAGAAACATTTAGATGTTCTACCAAGGAACATGGTTTAGTGGGATATTTTGCTGATATATCCCTCTACTAATATGTGCTGTGGATGGTTGGACTGGATGATATTAGAGCTCTTTTTCTTGATGATTCTATGATTCATTTCAATGAAAAGGCAATTTAGCTAAACAAATCCAGATTTACAAACCATTTACATGTAAGTGAATTCAACACTGCATTAGGGGGAAAAAGGTTTCATTCATGTATAGTTGTTTCTCAGGCAAAATATGTGATTGTTTAGTGGCAAATTGCAAAATCATACTAATAATAGTCCATGTTCTCTGCTTTAAAGTGATTATGACATAACCTGGAAAGTTTGGAAAAACATTTTGCAAACTTCCTGTTTCCGTATGCAAGAAGAGCTCAAGCTTTTAAGTGAAGAAATTACTGCACATAAAAATTGGGTTTTGAATTGCATGTGACCTTTACATTCAAGAGCAACTAGAAACTCCTCTGTAAATATTTCCACCCCTTTACAAAAATTATTTCAACCAAAAGATAACTTTATTTACCACTATTATGACATTTTTGACAGCTGCTCTTACTGGTTCTTCTCTTAGTTTGGTATGAACAGATACTAACTGAAAACACTCAAGATAGGTTCTTACAAAAGTAGCAATAAATGTCTGTATGCCAAGCTACACTTAAAATTGTCAACCTAGCAATTTAAAATGTGCAACAGGTACAAGCTTCTTCAAATACAAATAAAATTATCAAAAATGCTCAATTTAGTTACTATACCTCCTTTGTCTCTTCAGAAAATGCTTGTAGAATATCAGTCTGTCTGGTGTAGTTTCCATTAGCGTCTTGCAGCCCCTGGAGAATGCGCTCTCTCAGAACCAGAACAGAAACACGGAGCTGGTGCCAGAGTAGTTGTACTGTATGGATATCGACTATCACATTGACAGAGTATGAGAGAAGCTTCAGAGAAAACTCAGTCTCTAGTAAAGCATGAATTTGTTCAACATGATCGGATATATCTTCACAAATATCCTGTAATGGAAAAAATAAAGTAGGTATTAAGCTACAGTCAAAGTCCATCCATGGATCAGATCTACTTGTCAACCACATTTTATTAATTGCAGATTAGCTTATTTCAGAGAGGAAAGATAACATAATGAATACATCTAAGGTTCTCTATTTATTTATTTATTTATGGCAACGCTACAACAACTGAACCAGCAGCTGTCTTGTTTGGCAGGAATGCTCAGTAAGCCCAGCGTACAGTAAGGAAAGATGGCATAACAAGATTACATGAATCAGAAGCAGAAAACTAACACTGTAAACTGACAGCCTAGAATACAGAAATAGGAATGAAAGTGATAATATTGCCACAATGCATATCTCTCTTTATCCTTTTAGTTTATTTAGTTTATTTCCCCTCCAGTTAAAATGCAGACTATACAATCTGTCCCATCATCGAGAAAATTCTTTTGGACAGTATTTCCCTTTAAACCAAGCCTTGATAGCCAAGTAGGGCAAAAGTCTGGAATGGCATCAATGTGGACAAGCTATTTATGAGATCTATTGCTGATTGCTGCAATGAGAAGTTGCTAATTTTTCATAGTCTTGTTCTGAAGCCAAATCAAACAGAAGATGAGTGGAGGACAAGTTGCAAACAGTTGCGTTGAGAAAGCAGTAAAAAAAAAAAAAAAGTAAGTTACTAAGTTATAAAATAAAGACTTTGATGGAATTGTATCCTCCATATTTATCCGTGTTCCAGATTTCTGAACTATATTGCAAACAGAGTAATGTCTTTATGATCAGCATCTGATTTTCTTTGTGAAAGGAAAAAATTTGCTAGCACAAGACTGTAAGGAATACTTAGACAAAAACTACTGAGTGAATAATGCTGCTTTAAAGCAATCCAGCTTGAAAGCTGTGTCTAAAAAAACACGTTATAAACAAGTAAAGAAATGCGACTAAAATACTAAAAAAATAGCACCACAATCCAGTATGTGGCAGTATAAAAATACATAACACTAATAAAAATGAGAATAAGCAACATAATTTTGATTCATTTCAAATTTGCTTTCTATCAAAACAATCCCATCAAACAATTACAATAAAAGCTTGTGTTTCTAACAATACTTGTGGTTTTTTTGCATAGCAGTAGAATAACGATACTCAATAAAGCTGATTCCTCCTAAACTAACAATGTAGAACTGTAATTTTTATCTGTTCAGATTTGACAACTTTAGTCTGAAAGTGAAATTATTGAATGTATAGCTGTATGTACATAACAAATCAAACCAAAGTTAAATCTCAAGATAATATTAAGAAATACATTTAGTACAAGAGATAGAATATCAGCCTTAAATAAACTGCTTTGGTTGAGTACTAGAAGTAGTAACATGTTTTTATAAAGTCCTGACAGCTAAATCAAGTCTCTGCAGGAGTAGCTCCCAGAAATGTCAGAGGTGAGCACAAAAACACTGGAGTTTCAATGAGCAGAGTTTAGGTCTGCCTTCAGAAGGAGGCAATCTCCCTTCCTCTCCTTCTCCTTCATCACTTGGTCATGACAACTAGCATCTATATTTTCAAGAACAAAACACGTGGCCTCACCTGGAAATGCAAAGGGCTGCATGTGTTCAGAGCTTCAAATGTTCACACACTTCTAGAAAAGTTAAGTGGCTCAAGTGTTACCAGATTACTGCACTAAACCTATTCTCCAGGCATAAAGGCACAGCTAAAACTCTTGGTAAACCACAATAGAAACTTTACTGGGAAACACAGCTGTATTATAATGTTGTTGCAAATATTTTGAAAAATATTTTAAGCAAATTAAACTGAATTTGCATTCACTTCTCTAGTGCTGTTCACGCCTCCTTCCTTCTGGCCATAAAGTAGTTTAATTTCCATTCTCAGTAACAGTACACTGTGTAGTAACTGTAACTTTATATATTAGACACAATCCGTACAAAAATATTTTGTATCAGCTGGATGAGCTTAATTATGTGCCAAAGTGCAAAATAAGTTTTCACTATTTTCTAGCTTCTCAAAACACATACCTGCTGAATTAAACTGCCAAAAAGATTCTCAAGAGTTTTGACAAGGAGAAATTGTCAATGTATGAAATACTGAGTAATGAATCTAGATATTACAGCAGATCAGCAGAGTACAGAATTTCAATTAAGTTTTCTCTGGAGTTACTGTTACTCTATCTCCCAAAGCATCTAATGTTTCTGATGTAGACAAAGTTACCTCAGCAACACAGCAAAGTTTCTCCTAAAATGCAAATCACAGCACCACTGAAGGTTTGAAAGCAGTCCATATTCAAGGACATATTCTATTAATTTTTACAAGGCTTGTTATAAATCACACATTTTCCTTAACAATTAAAACTCTGAAGCACTTTAGAGTTAAGGGCATTACAGCAGCCAAATGCTTCATGCACCAATAAGATAATTAACCATTCATGACAGGTCCAGCAACAGGGAGAGACCTTAAGGCCAACCTATGCAACATACAAGTAAAGGTCACATAAACATAAATATCTTATAAAAGACTTTTAACTTTACTGATAAACATGTTGACATTAGGCACTTTCTACAGCTGTGTTTTTGTGTTGTGGTGGGTTGGTTTTTTTTGTTTGTTTGTTTGTTTTCCTCTTGCTTTTCCTACCAGGTTTTTTGTTTGTTTGTTTGTTTTTTCCACCTCTTATTAGATGAAAATCTGATTGAAAAGGTCAGGAAGTTTGGTTTATTTTACAGTTGGGCCTGGCATAGATTTAAAGAAACTTAACTCTGCTATTAATAGATCCAAATATTCAATGTCCAGAAGTCCTGGACAAAAGTCTACAGTGCATGCACAATATGTCCAGGTTGCATTGACCTTTTCCATATTTGCTGTGTGGTCCACTTGCAAACACCATCCAAGTCTGAAGCAGGTAGCATCAATGCAACATGCTTACTGAACACACACAAACCCTGTGTGACAGCTGGTGGCTTGATCTTCAGCCTCTGATGTGCCAGATCCTGCACACATGATTCATGGCCATACACAAGTCTACTGGGTATTTCTGGACAAGAACTATGAGAGCCATAATATCATCTCCCTGTATCACACAGCACTTGTGCCTTTTCATTTTCACTTGATTTTGTGGCTGTTTTCACATGCGCTGCATTTCATTTCACCAGAGGCTTGGTTTCTGGATAAAATGGATAAGAACTAGTTTAGAGAAACTACATCTTACATTAAATTTGGAAAAATAAATTAGATCCCTGTTGGTATCTGCTTTCCTTGCTTTGTAGCTGTCATATAATGATGGAAGGCAAAAGCTTAGCAATGGAAGAGAAATAGCTGCCTAAGACTAATGCCAGCACTTCAGCAAGGAAAAATGATGGTGTTTGTCATACACATTACAGCTACTTAGTCCCTAGCAGTAGAATGTCAATAAAGCTGCAACCTATTTACTTATCTTTTCTTTATGCTTGCCTGGTACAAAATAACCTCTTGAGAGGAAACAATACAATCTCAAATCCAGATGATATTATCTAGTATAACATTTTCTTACTACTGTATATGATATTTAGATTTACAGATAATTCAGCAAAATGAAATCATTACCTCTACCACAGCTACAAATTCACTATTTTTTTAAATAATTAATTCAGTTCAAATACATCATGGAAACAGCACCAGAGATCCGATGTTAAGGCAAAAATAAGTTATTCATTTCCAAGAGAATTCAAAGTCAACGTCTTTCCTGCTAAAACTGCTGGAGTCAAGATATTTCCAGAGTTTATTCAAGTCTTGTCTTCAATTGCGGCACTTTTGAAAAGTGGGGATACTCATGGTAGAAGTAAAAATAAATTAAAAAATTGAGCAATGACCCACTGCAACTTACAAAAACTGCAGAGGTGAGACAGTGCTTTAAAGCCATCACAATTGAGAAGAGGAAACAGAAAGTAAGAAGACAACAGTAAAAGTGACAACAAATCTGGACTTACTGAAAGTTCTTTGTCTCAAGCAACCGGTATAGAACTATTAGACCATATTATTCATTTGTAGCCTGAAGACATATTTTCAGATGTTGTTAGTACACTTTCGCAGTGATCATAGAATCATAGAATCACAAGGTTGGAAACGACCTACAAGATCATCCAGTCCAACCATCTCCTCATCACCATTGCCACCACTAGCACTAAACCATATCACGCAGCACGTCATCCAGACGCCTCTTGAACACTGCAACTGATGATATCCTGCCACCATTTTTTGCATGGCAAAATATTCTTCAGCTTTTTACACAGCTTACACCCAGTCAGCTGCACAAGTCTGCATCTGAACATGGTGGTGGTCTCATTCTACCACAACCCCTTACAGTACACAAGCGATAGCATTTTCATTATAAATCCCTGATCTTTCTGAGGCTGTTAAAAGAGCCTGTTAAAATGTGGCCTCTTTGTCTTCGCTCTTCCTAACTCCTTGTATTTAGCATTAGATAGAGACAAAAAAAAAAAAAAAAAAAAAAAAAAAAAAAAAAGAAGTAGAACATTGTCATGTGTCCTTATTACCTTACTACAGTTTGTATTTATAACCAAAGAAGAAGCAATATCATCACATAGTACCTAAATGCTGCAATGAGTGCAAGGTGTTATTACCAGAAGTAGTAAGAAAATAAAATAACATGTATACTTTTAAGTAAAAAGAAAACAGTGTTTTTCTGCTGGCATTTATCTTAGGTCAACTGCAATAATATATAAACTACAATTGAAAGTATAGAAATTCTTACCCATTTTATAATATATACTTTAACATCAAGAGACGTTAGAGTCTGAATTTTACAGAATATCATTTTCAAAGCGTCTTTTTTGAAATTATTTATCTCAAACCATTCACTGCACACTTATATTTTTAAACTACTTCCTACTTGTGTTAAGGTAAAAGTACTGTCATCCTTCATGGAATATCCTGCACATGGACTGTGGAATTCCTTAGGCCAGAGGGGCTGTATCCACTTGGCTACCAACTGCCCACTTCACTCAGTCTCTCAGGCAGCTGATCCTGTAATTTGCAGCTGACAAATCCATCAGCCAGCTCATAACCCTTTCCATCAACTAAAATAGCCTGAACTGCAAACATTGCAGTAGACAAAGAAAAAGTGCATAAACAAACCCTCCAGAGCCTATGAAACCTAAGCTTTGATGCTAACTGTAAAAATATATATGCTTTTATCTGCTCCTCAAGAAATTCTGCTACAGTGTTTGTGAAACTACTGAAAGATGAAAGGATACAATATGTTACTTCAGAGTTAATATCAGTAACAGAGAAGCTGTACACCAGATTCCTCTCCTTTGATCTCACAGTAAAACCTCAATATGAAGAACAGGTTGCCATTAGTCTTACAACTACTGTACATGCAAAACAAAAACTATGATTTAGGAAACCATCTATCCACTTGGTCTTTCCTTTTAAGTGTATTTTAATTGCTCAGAAGACAAAGTTGTGGTCAATTGCTATCTTTCAGAAAAAAATGTCAATCCATCAATCATTTTTGAAACATACTTGTGAACTATGAATTAAACTCACTCTGCATGCCTTTATATGTTTATATAAAGAACACAAAAGAATTTTTATTGCTAAACAAATAAAGATTTATAGTTTTCAGTGCAATATTTTGCCTTTTAGATGTGCTTTGACTTCACAAAGAGCAGTTCTTCAGCTCTATTTGCCTCTATCTCCAAGCAGTGTTATAATAAGGATAAATTTATTTTCTTCTAATTTGTATTATTAGTGAAACTTTAACAGTAAACACTACTTGGACTGGTTTGCAGATGTTTTTAAGTATACTCTTTAATCAAAGAAAATAGCCACACATAAAAAACCCAGTTTGACCAAGCAAAATCAACTGTCTTGGAAAGCTCTAGACTTACTACAAGTTCTAAGTCAGCAAAGAGCTGAATTGCTGAACTACTGTAGCTTGTGTCATTGTGGAATCCAAGGACTAGGGGAAATGAATGCAATTTACTGCTGCAAAGCACAGCAGCAGAACAGCTAACAGGAGGTTCCAAGGTCACTGACCATAGCTTTTGCTTACAACAGCAACCTAGGAACGCATTGGTTCTCAAAGTACATTTCTCCACTCACAGCTTCCATACTACTGAGCTTAACTTTCTTGGTTTGCCAGCCTTCTGAACATCACTCTCTTTCTTGCTTGTCTGTTGTTTCAACTTAATATCTTTATTGTAAGTGAGACTTCAAAATTTGAGCAAGTAGTCTGCATTTTACCTTTTTCTAAAATTCTCAGAAACTTGTTGGAATATGGCAAAATTATTAATTTGACTGGTGTGTTTTCCCTGTAGAATATCTTGACTTCTTTTTTCCCTTAAAATACACTGTTTTTAGACAGATTTCAACATAAATTATCAGGTCTTACAACAGTCTAGCTGCATGATACTCAAGTACATGATACTAAAAAAACAAATTTCAAAATAATTGTCCAGTTCAGTGATCAGGCCAGTAGTCATGTCCTTACTGCAATCTGTCATTTCAGGATTCAGTAACTAACATTCTTATATCCTTGTACTTCAGAATAGTGTGAAACAGATGCCAAATCACTGATTCTTTGACAGAGCTGTTGTAGTAATGGTTTGTCTGGGAATGTGAAAGATATGGAGCTGCTCTGTAATAACTTATTAGTAGCATGTATGATATATTTTATTTGTGTATTCAGTGTGCAAGTATACTGGTCAACTATGTTTGCAAGGAAAAAGGCCAGAAGAAAGGGAGAAATGATGTCACTCACTGAGCACTTCAGGCTGCTTGTGTAATGATACCTGAAAAGTCAGTCACAGAGCTCCAGTCTTGGGATACCAGCAGCTTGCATTTGTGCTGCCATGTGAGCCACTGCTGGGGCCAAAGGATAAAACATACTGTAAAGAAGGAAAAGGATTCTATTGTCCAGAGGAAGCGCAGTTGCTGCTGAAAGATATTCCAGCCAACTTCCAGGACCAGCTGCAGTGCCACAAAAGCCGAGGCTAGCCTCTACCTTTACTGCTAAGAAGAGTGGCTTCAGAGAAGATAAACTGCTTTTAAATGTTTATTTCACTCATTAAGCTTTGGTTTTAAAAGACTTTCTGGTCACAGCATTCACCACAGTCCAGATTCTTAAACAGAATGGATTATTCAGTCCACCCAGCAAACTTCAGATAGCTGATGTCCAAAACATTTATGGCAATAAGGCCTGGGGTGTAACGGAACTGAAGAATGACAGAAGTTTGCAACTGTAAAATGAAAACTACTGGAAGAATGACACATAAATAAATCTGAGCAAGTATTTCTGGGATATTCTTGCCATTTTAAAAATGGAACAAGACAATTTCTAGAATTCTTCAGGCCTTCTGCAAGTCCATAAGGTATTCATCGTTTTAGCTCTATTTACTGATAAGAATCTCCTTCTACTGTTCATATAAAACAATCAGATGCCATTCTCTTAAAATATTTTCAGTATAGACCTAGGAGATACTAAACTTAATTGGGACCTTTACTGGAGTTAAACTCCTAAGAGAAATTCTTATTTTAGACAAAAGAGAACATTTCTTGGTGAAAGACAGAAGAATTAGTTCCAAATAGCAAAGTGTAACTACACATAAACAGCACAAAACAGTTTAGGCACCAGTAAACAACTGAGATGTATGACACATCAAAATAAACAAAAGGATCTGCAAGTTCACACAGGACAAAAAAAAAAATCCATCCTTCTGTACAGACATACAAAATACAAGGGAAAAATGTTAATCAAAACATTTTGACTTCTAAAGTCAAAGGATGCTAACCTCATTTATTCTCTGACTAAGGCGTGGTGGCTATAACAGAATTTGATAAAGGATGGTGAGAATTGTGTGCCTCACAAGGGCAAAATAGAGGGGGACCTCATTTGGTTTACACAGGCCCACCTTTTGAGTTTATCAAGGTCCATCTGGATGGTGCCCCTTATTTCTGCTGTATAAAAGCATCACTCAGGTGGGTGTCATCAGTAAACTTGCTGAGGGTGCACTCGATCCATCATCTATGTCATTAAAAAAGATGTTAAAGAGTTAATTAGACCCAAGATAAATCCCTGGGGGACATCACTTGTTATTGGCCTCCACCTGGACATAGAGCCATTGACCACAACTGGCTGTGACATTCCAACCAATTCCTCATCCACCAAATAGTCTGCCCTTTAAATCCATATCTCCCTGATTTAGAGATAAGGATGTGATGGGGGACCATGTCTAAGGCCTTGCAGAAGTGCAAGACAAAGGTACCATTTGCCTTCCCTTTATCCATCAGTGCTGTTACTCTATCATCAGATTGGTCAGGCATGACTTTCCTTTGGCGAAGCCATACTAGCTGTCTTGGATCACCCACCCACTTGTCCCTCATGTGCCTTAACGTGTCTTCTGGGAGGAACTGTTCTACGATCTTCCCAGGCACAGAGGTGAGGCTCAGCCTCGTAGGTCCCTGAGTCCTCTTTCCTCCCTTTCTTGTAAATGAGAGTGATGTTTCCCTTCTTCCAGTCCCCAGGGACTTTGTCTGACAGCCATGACTTTTCAAATATGATGGAGAGTGGCTCAGCAACCACATCAGCCAGCTGCCTTATGGCCCTGGGATGCATGCTACTGGCCCCCTGGACTTGTACAGTCCATTCAGTCTCATGAGTAGGTCTCAGACTTCCTCCTCCCTTACAGTGGGGTGCAGTTTGCTCCCCCACTTTCCACCTAGAGATACTGGTTCAGGGATGTGACAATTCTGGCTGCCAGTGAAGACTGAGACAAAGAACAGGTGTTTTTAAAAAGGAATACAGTGGAGACCAAACTGGAAACTTGGAGTTACAGAATCGTTAGGATGTCAATAAACATATATTTATATGCAGTCCTTCCAAACCTACTTTAATCAACTTTAGGGAAGTATTGAAACATTTGAGACTTTGCATATAAAAACAATTAGTAGTCTGTCCTGTCTGATTCAATTGATTTTCAAATGTCACTGCCATCCCACAAGTGGATATTTCTTAGATTCCAATTTAAAGAAATGTGTATGGTATCTTCTATTCAAATAAAATAATCCAGAATGACCTTGATTTTTTGTTAGATCATAATAGTGGAATACCATCTAAACATCGAATGACCAAAACTAATTTTATACCTTATCTTCAGTACCTTAACCACAAATGTTTCTAACATAATTGAAAACAAATGAACTAACCTGTTGTATTTAATAGACACAAGGAAGCATGTACTTCCAAATAAATCAGTCCTAAGAAATCTAAAATTCAGTATCATTAAAATAGATATTTGTTTGGGCTGTTTGTAAGATTCAGAGTACTAGAGGCTAATATTTTCATACTATTTAGTAACTAAGTACTTCAAAACTGGAAAAATATTATTGCTAGAAGTATTTAGAATGCACTGTAACTGTAATTTAGAAGTGTGTTACAAGACTGTAGAATCTGTGCTAAACTGGTACATTGACTATTCTAATCCAATAATTCTGAAAGTCAGCTTGTGCTCTAGCAGGATAATTCTCTTAAAAGCAAATTTTAAGCTTTACAAGAGAACTTTCCAGTGTAAAGCACCAGGCCTAATGGTTGTTAAGCTGTTGATGCTGCTTGAGAAAAAACTCTTGTGCTTAACAGAGTAGGACTGAAGTGCCTTGAAAGAAGTGAATGAGCAGTATTTATTTAAATACTTATTCATTTACACATACACACAAACTCATATATAGGCAAATATTTTTATTACATATTGCTATCTAGGATAATATCCTTGATTTATAAATCACTTCACAGTCAGTGTCATTCACATCTTTAAGCACACAAGTCAGCATGACCTGTGGTTTTGTCTGAGACAAACTATTATGCTGACAAAGAACAGTCTTATTCACCGTTCATTTCTTTGTGTGTCATTTCATTTTGTTTTCTAGCTATACAAAGATAAGTTATAAATTGTCTTTGTCTAGACTTTCAGTGATGAACGTAACTCCTACCTCCATGAAGGAGCAATGAGAAAAAGAAAGGCTGTCGACCAGTCAGCCTGTAACTAACTCTTTGAATTTCAAAAGCTGAACTTTGTGGAACTTAATGAACTTATATGATTTCAAGCTTCAAATGCAAATTTATTTCACTTGCTTGTGCATAGTTACATTTCCTCCAAGATTAATCATCATTAATTTAGCCTTATTGAATCCTGAATTTATACTACCTCAAATCTTCTGTCTTTCTCAAATCAGATTCACAAAGACATAGAAAAGACCTCAAGATTACGGCAGCCTGCAGTACATACAGAGAAGAAATTAAGGTAAGAATTAAATTGAATTGTTCCTGATGAGAAGGAGGGAAATGTCTCCCTCTCCACTTTTGGCTCATTTACAAAATGAAATATTTAAAATTTGGTTTCAAATAAAATTGAAACAGTAAAATTAGTAATTAACTTCAGATGAACAAATTTTATCAGTGTTAGTGATTAGTTATTTTTATTCCCTTGGATGACCTTCAGTTTCAATTAATTAAAAGATGGAATATGACCATTATCCAGCCAAATAGATAAAGGAAATAAATATCTTTCACCACATACTAAATCCTAAGTTACATTTAGGTTTTATTTCTGTTAGAACTACCAAGTGCTTTTCCTATAGTTATCAGTCAACTTCCCATTTTCTAGAATCAGAATGACTGGAATAGAAGAAAAACAATGGCAAAACCCAGGCATAATAATATGGCTTTGAGGCTTTTAGAGTTTGGCGAACAAATCCCTCCTGCCTTCTGCTAGGCCCAAAGAGCCATACAAATGTTCTTACTTCCCTCTTCCTCTCAGAACTACCGGAATGGTTCTGCAGATACCTAGCTTTGTCCAAAGCCTTTTATGATAAAAGTAGCCATACTGCTGCCACACTGGGTATAACCCTGGAAATTCCATAATTCTACCCTCAGGGTGTCATACTTGAGCTAGAATTCTAGCTAAGGCCTCTCTCACTCTGCCTAGCACAGGTAACTGAAATAACATTCCAGATCTTGTATGGATTATGTAAAACACTCATGGATAATGAGGTACAAAGTCCAGTAAGCTAAAGACACTAGTAGTATATAATACTCATGGAAAGAAAACACTTGCATCATCCCTGAACACAAAAGCATGAAATCTGGTCAGGAACTGGTAACAAGTAACAACCAACATACTTCCATCATGAAAACCTACATTCCCAGGGGATTCTGTAGCTTTTATATTTTCAACACACTTCAAATGTAAAATTTATTTCTTCCATGGGTCTTTTTCTACCAACACAGCAATACCATTGAACCACAGAAAAAAAAGCAAAAACCACAGCTGTTCTTTTTCTGGACAGTAAGATTTCATCTGATCCTGCAATAATAACTGCCAAGAGGAAGAAGTATTGGTATTTCTTAAAAATCTTTTGATTACACTCTTAACCATTGAGATCTTTTCAGAGAGGCTTTTCAACATTTCATCAAGAGGCTTGTGAGAAAAATGAGTCACAGAAAGCAAATAGGAACGTCGGTCAGCTAAGAAAATCTTGAAACAGTACAATAATATAACAGCAAGTCTGTCAAACCTAATATGTTTCCTCTCCAAGCCCTCTGCTAAAAGCCCAGCACTGCCTTTAATTCAGTATCTTTCACTCCATGAATATATTAACCAAACAATAATATTTGTAGAACATTATGACCACACCACTCTTACCTGCTGCTATTAATTAATTTTGAGCAAGACATCCTAAAATCTACATACTCTTTAGCCCTCTTACCTACGTTCCAAGAGAGGCCACTGTTCTTAATGAACAGAACAGTCTTTCACTCCAAGACTGAAGCATGAATTGTAAGAATGACAACACTGCTCACTGTAATAATTCTTTCCCAAAACATGATTGATACTTTCTTTTGAAGCTCATTTAAAGAATTTCTAAAACGTAACACTGCTGTTTATTTTTTTTATTAGTATTAATTTTACAATGTCAAATGGGATTAGGAGGATCAAAATAATTTTAAAATCTTTCCTAAATGTATACTGTGCTTGAATTTATAGAAATTATTAATGAAATCTCAGTTTTTATCATTTAATGTCAGCTTTCTGATTTTCCTCTTAGAAAAACATCATTATGTAAAAACAAAGGAAAAGTAGCAAAAATATTAACTTATAATTAAGTTTCTTCAATTATCAGTACTAGCAACACAGGAAATGAAATGCTATGCCAACTATATCTGATTCAACTGTTTAAAGGCAATTATATGTTAAATGTGAAAATTGCTCACAAAGGAAAGCACCAACTCAGATGAAACAAGAAAGCATTAATACAGAAAACAAGAAGTAAAACATGAATGAAGATGAAGTGACTGAGGAAAGAAAGGAAAAGCACTGAATAATTGCAGTAGCTGTGAGCAGGAGCAAGCAGCTTGCACACAATGAGACTGTTCTCCAGCACAAACATGAGAGAGCTTAATAGAGAAAACAATCAGATTTAATTTGAAATCATACTCTTGATCCAAACTAAGCTGCTTATATAGCGTGAGCCATAGAAGAACACAAAGACCTTTCTAATTATTGCATGGAGCAGTAAGGATTCAACCCCTGAAACAGCATTCAGAAGATGATAAGAAACAGGGCAACAATACTTATGTAAAAAGCAACTATGACACTTCTATTGCTAAGCACATATAGCTGTAAGCAGAATTTTGGAGAACATGATGACATGGATTGCCACTATAGAGTTGGAGGTTATAACATACTTAGCTAGCAAAAAGCAATTGGCAACTGATGTATGGGCAGCTGAACAGCAGAACTAAGAACTTTTTAGAACGTGATGAGAAATTTCTATCCAAATAGCAGATATAACAGTTGCCATAACCTATGGCTGATTCCTCAGTTTTCTGGCACTTTACACAAACTATGTATCAGTCAACAATTTCCCAGTACCAATTTCTGCTTCAGGAAAGTCAAAATATCATCTTACCCCAGTGCAAATCTTTGAAGAAAACTACTACCCAAAAATAGTTGAACTTTTCCTGTAGATACAATTTCAAAAGAATAATTTTTTTTTCAAAAGGAACAGATGTTTTGAGCAGTCTGAGTGTATTCCTTCAGACATGGCACACATGCAACTTTAAGAGCTGAGAAAAAATAAAACAAAGGACCTTTGGAAAATTACATCTCAGAATATTTTTGAAACAGTCTTCTAAATGCAATGCAACTATACTAAAAAACAACAAACAAACAAACAAACAAGAGTATTCCTCACTGGCCACTGTCCATATGCCACATTCAACTTTCCTGTGAATGAGGTTAAAATGAAGATTGTAAAATTTTGATAAAGCAATAAAATCACCGTATTTCCTATTATTAGGTTTTTTTCAGTCTGTTGGTTTCCTAATCCGTAACTGAACACATCATAATATAGGTCAAAGTTTTCATGAAGTAACGTAATTATAGTTACAGTGTCTATTTCTAATTATACTGCGACCTATAAAAGTTAGCTGAGTAATGTCTCAGGGAATACAGAAGACCGAGCACTCAGTTTCACCTTCTCAAAAAAGTTATAATCTTCCCATCAAAACATGGAAAACATGACACTGAACTGTTTAAACATGATAAATATTCTTTTCCCTTCAGAAGTGAATGACAAATTGCTTAAACAAAAGATTGTGATTGCAGGAACTTTACATTATCTAGTACAAAGATTGAAAGAAATTGAACAAACTTTTCTCAATATTCAGAAATCTACATCTGCAGTTAGATTATAGCACAGAGGAAATGAAACTTCTTATTTCAAACCAAAAGCGTACTGGTCAAGCAATTCTTTTTAGAAGCTGAAAACTAGTGGATTCAAGGGAAAAAATAATGCCTTTACAGACAAAAAATTGCAAACTGATAATTTATGGCTTTAGATAGTTTCAATGATTTGTAAAGCTTTTCGCTTTAGTACTGTCTTACCTCATTTACTGGGTGGAGAGTTCAGGTATCAGCTTTGCAAAGAAAATGATTGTCCCATTTCTTTTCCTCAGCTGAAGGAATTACATTCAACCAGTAATTCAGAAACTAAAAAGACAGCGAAGTATGCCATAGATTATATGTCACTCAATCCATCTTCAAAGCAAAGTCAACAGCTTTTGTTTTGCATGAAACATAGCAAATAATCTGCTGCCTGTACCTGAGTGACTGCGCAGATCAAGTTTAGGCCTGTCAGTTCTTCTCCTGCATGTTCAGAGCTACAGTCGTGATTTCTCAGCATCCAGATCTGCTGTATGGTGGCTAACTGAAATTTCAGCCAACACTTGTAGACTTGCAATTAGCAAGGTTATTTTGAGCAGTGACCTAAGTTCCAGCAGAATGTTTATGGCATTTTGACAGGAAGGAATCCAGTACAGTATTGGTCACTTGGTAACCCCCTAGTACTGATCTCAGAGGAGAAAGCCTCTGATTCTCAGAGTAGAAGTAAATATTTGCCACCCAGCTAACTTCGATTTTTTGCTTTAGATAAAATGGAACTGTTTTCTGGGTTAATATTAGGAAGTTAAAATTTATTTTAGGATCTGGTAGCTCATCTGCTTGGAACAAATGTATTAATAGGAAGTCATGACTTCCCTCCTAAAGTGATTCATCATTTACAAAATAGAGACTGTTACTTTTGTAATGCTAATATTTGTAACAATTATCTAGTCTATCATGAATGGGAGAAGAAAAACACTCCAGAGCTTAACTTACTACAGTTGGTCTCTGTCTTTTAGCTTCTCTTTAGTCATCTTGAAGAGGGCTCCCTCTTCTGTACAGTGCTTTGACTCCCCCTGCATTTGCTCTGAATTCCTTCTAAATTCCCTGGCTGTCTAACTATTTCAAAGTCATGTCAAAAGGCTCAGTCATCGCTCCACACCCTCATTCGCTGTTCATGCTCATTCCTCTCCCCCCTCTTTCCTCTTTTTTGTTCGTGGATCATCTTTCTTGTTCCCACCCATTCTCATTCTTCCAATAGTGGCAGCTCTAACCTCTCAGATGCCGTCACAGCACAACCCTCCAACTGTCCCACATTACAGCTCAAAGAGCCAGCTTGTTTGCACACACAAAAATACAAGCTTTTCTAAAAGCACCACAAGCAGAAACACCATAAAAGAAAGAGGTTTCTTTCCTTCACAAATCATTTAGTATTTTCTACATACTGCTCCTTTGAATAAAACCTTCCTAGGCAAAAAAGTACTTTTGAGAATGAAGAGAATACTGAGAGAAATGGAAAAATAAAGAACTTATTTTGTCTTCATTTTAAAATGCCCTCTGCACGCTAAGCTACATGCCAATATGAGATGACAATGAAAATAATTAGGAACAAAAGATGAGAGTTATCCCAGATATCAACATTTAAAACAGGAAAAAGTAGAAGTTACCATAAATTACTATTACATTGATGGACTGGATACAAAGAGCTTATATCTTTTGTGCAAAATGCAATGAAGTTTTTATTTAAACTTGGAAAGTCTATTTCATTTGCATGCAACAGCAGCATGAGACCTGAAGATGCTATGAACCCACAGAAGCCTCCTCTTTTTTTTTTTTTTTTTTTTGAGGGCATAGCTTGCTGGGAAAGAATAACCTATAATTAGTTTTCTCTTTGATATGACTCAAATTCATCATATAGCAGGAAATTTATTTCCCGCTGATTATCAGGGAACTCCAACAAACACAACTCAGCACACTGTTTACATTACTAGCAACTATTTTACTAGCTGGTTTGATTACTTCTTCCAGAAGGGCTACTCATTTCAAATTTGCAACATCATTGCTATTTTTTCGATAGCATACTTGGGCTCTGATTCCAGTGTTTTTTCTTTGTATTCTCTTTATCAATCAGGCATGCTACAAACCCGCAACAAAGTAATGGGCTTGTTTTGTTTTGTGTTTGTGTTGGGGTTTTTTTAGTCTGTTTTGCAAACTAAACTAAGAATGTAACTGGCCTGATCTTTTATGAGTTTGGCAAACAGTTGGGAACAGAAGTTAACCAAATTGAAAGTGTTATATTTATATGAATCTCTACTAGAAAATATCTACTGTTTCAAATCAAAATTTTGCAAATAAATTTTTGAACCAATTCACTGCCAAACTTTTTCATAAGTAGAATAGGTTTTTACTCTATTACATCCTGTTTGCATGAGTGACTATGCATAATTGGAAAAAAAAAAAAAAAAAAAAAAGAAAGAAAGAAAAAAAAAAAAAAAAAGTGCCATACATACAGCCCACCATATTTCTGTCATTCTCAAGTGGAATGCAAGAGACAGAAATTTGGATCTCTTTTTGACTTGGTTTTTGCTAAATCACACATATGCAGCTACATACATCGTTGTTCTATTTTAGATAAGACAGTCAAGTCAAAATACCAGGATGGACATATTCTAACTTAATGAACTTAACTGATATTTCATTGCTTATATTTTCCCCTAGATTTTCCCTAAGCACCTCGTAGGTCATCATAAACAAAAAGTGAAAACACCAGAGTTAGGAGCAAGAAACAGATCAAAAGCAAAGTAGATAAATTCCACCACAGCAGAATTTGCAGTCTGAGTATCATAATCTAATTCAAAAATCAATTTCATTTAACAACAAATCTGTCCCAAGTGCTGGCTCTATTGAATGTATCCACATCTACTTAAAGCACTCTGGGAAGAAAAAAAAAAAAAAAGAAAAAGAAAAAGAAAAGAAAAAACAAACAAACGACAGCAACATTTCACTTTGGTTTTTGGTTATGAAAAAACCAGTGATGATACCTCTGGCATTTTCCTTACTGGCTTTTAAACGCAGAATTACAGCATAACTAAATCATTTTATTCACTGCGTATCTATCCTCTATCCTTGTGTTACAGCATACCTTCCCTCGGCACACAGCAGAAACAGAAGGTTTAGTCTGTTCCTCTCCACATTTTCAAACTCTTTCTTTCAGAATGAAAGGAATAGTATGCTTGGGACACACGCACTGGCTTTTTATTTCTTCATGTTAGCGCATGCAAGTGCACAGACAACTGATGAAGCACTTTTCAAGCTGCATACCCTGTTAAGAAACCCTCAATGTGTTACCATGACAAAGTATGACTCAACATATTCAGAGAAATTTTTTACATGGAAGACTCTGAGTGGAGCCAGTCTTTCGTTACAACATTTCATCACACACCTGAAAAACAAAAAGCTCAATAAGGCTATGCAGAGGAATGCTTTTTCTAAATTGCACTTGTAATATTTCACAGAGAATAAGTAGCTAGACAAATGACAGCTTTAGCTTTTGCCCTGAAGAATTTAATTATGCAAAATTCTAAGTATGGTCTTTCCTGAAATGAAAGGCTGGTTAAAACTGGTTTTCCTTCTCCTATTTCAAGTGACTGATTGTCACATTCCAGACGTTTCTAGGCAATAGGATTACATCATTTTTATTTTTTTTTTAATGGAAACAGCTGTTACATCCAATATTCATGACCTTTAAGTTTTCAATATCAAGTTATTCAGCTGCTCCTTCAGTCCATCTGAGTTGCAGTGAAATGAAACTGCACAAAAGCCCAAACAGTTTAATTTCACAGTTAATGAATGCACGTATTGTTCCAAGGTAACAAAAAGAAAACATAGCTTAAAGGAAACATAGCATATGAAAATTTTGGTCTTATCACTGCTTCAGTGGACTGCCAATCCCTTATTCATTCCACAATGAAAACCAGCACAGTGTTCTGTTGCATAGCTCACATTACTTCCTACTCAGGTTTGATGTGCACAGCTGTATGCATTATGTGTGAATAATTCTTATGGGACTTCATAGAAGGAAAAAAAAAAAAAAAAATAGGGAAAGCTCACACAGATTTTTAAATCAGAGCTCATAAATTTCTCAGGATATGTGGCAACTCATAGAAGCAGCCTCTTTTTTGAGCTCCAGGTTCAGCCTGTATTCATTGGTTTTTTTCTTTGTTTTGGTTTTGGTTGATTCGTTGTTCTGTTTTGTTCGTTTGTTTTCTGTAAAGGAAAATATGATTACACCTGGACAAAAAAAGGAATTTAGCATGTTTCTATAGTTAGAAAGATACTTAGACAATCATTAGGCTTATCAGAAGTCAAAATCTATTACTGCTTAGTTAATACACATGGGCATTTCTCATATTAAAATTTTGTCTTGCTGAATACTTTACATTTCCACAATTTTCTTATATGGATGTCTTCATCTTTCCCAGGCAATAATATGCAGTACAAATCATAAAAGCATATTTTGAATAAAATAAGTTGTAAACAAAACACTAAAAGAAAACTACAATCAAAAAGAGTGAAGCTGCCTTAGGAACAGACTAGAAGGTTTTGGTTTCCAGGAAAAGCTACTTTGCATCTGTCAGGTCTGCATTAGTGCTCAGTGGATGTGGTAATGCTAACTTATGCTACAAAAATAACTTAAAAATAGCATGTAAAAAATACTGCCAGTTCTGCCCATCCAGAACTGGAGAAGTGGTAATTCTGTAATATCTAAAGAAACTTCTTGGGTTACAGGCACCATTGTCTGTTCAGGCCAACCCATATTGCAGTGTCTCCCATTAACTCCATGGCATTCTCTCACCTAAAGCACTGTAGAAATTGAGTGTTTCTAGAGAGTATGAATGTAAGTATTTATCAAATCAGCATATACATAATGCATACGTTTCCCTAGAAACATGTATCCGCTTTACCATTGCAAGATCAAGCATTTTTGTTTGTCTTATTACACATTTTTCAAATAGACGTTAAGAAACAACTTGCACCTTACTACGACGTGTGCATTGAGAGCTTTTTTTGCCTGCTTGTTTGTTCGTGTTTTGCCCAAGCTGTAAGAGCTGCTGCTGAAAGTTCTCTTAGCTGTGGGAGCGCTAGGTGGTGCTGCAGCACAACCACAGCTGCTTCTTTCTTTTTATTTACAAACGCAGAAGTTACAAAGCACCTACTAAAGACTAGTACACAGAAGCATTTTCATGTTTCTTCATTTCTTCAAAAATTCTAGCTTTCTAGACACCACGTTTTCTGTGTTTTTCTCATAAATATATTATGAAATTGAAAAAAGTGAAAGAAAATGAATGTACATCATAAATGCAGTACAACACACGCAACTCTGATATTTTTTAAACTTCTGATTTGTCCCCTTAAGGAAAATCTTCCTATACAGTGAACCAGGAAGACAAATTACAAAGATTTTCCTACAATGCTACGTGACACAAAACTTGTACCATGCAAAGCAATTGCTCTAATGGTGATGTGGCTCAATAAATAAATCTTTGTAGAAATAACACAAGGTACAACATTATAAGTGTGTTATTTCCATTAAGAAAAAAAAAAAAAAGCAAACACTCAAATGCATATTACTAAATTCCATGTTTAAGTGATCTCCTAGTTCAAGTGCTATGTACTAAGATGCACAACGATGCCACATGCACACTTGTACTACATCCTAAGCACATGTTAATTCTTAATTTTTCTGCATATAACCAAATAAAGATGCTTTGATTTCATGTAACATTTTTGTTAAGTTTTTCAATGGCAGGCAGACATCCACGCATTGGCTGATTTCCAGCTGCAGTTGGGCTCTGCAAGAATGAAGTCTGCTTACATGTAATCTTAAGAAAGTGTGGCCTCCAAAGTGCACCTGAAGCATTAAGCAACTTCAGTTTGATTGAAAATTCTGGAGAAATTATTGTAGATTTCTGCTTCTCAACTGCCATTCTAAACTACCAACATTAATTTACCTCATTTTTGTAAGTGTTAATAGCTCTATTTCTTAACTGAAGGACAAGGTATTCCAAGAAAAGCCACATTCATTCTGTTGTAACAAATGAACCTTAGCCCCTAACAAGGGAAGATGCAAAATAAAGCTCAAAAACTCCATTAAAGTCAGCAAGACTGGATTCTAGTAACACAGGCCAGTATGAGAATGCATAGCCAACTGCTGAATAGCTGATTTGCTGTGGGAACACACCACAATCTCACAAGAAACTCTGAAGCAAAAGCAAGTCCTAAGCTCTAAATTATTTTTTTTCTTTTAACGTATTAAAGACCTTAAATAATTTTCTATTTACATTTCTGTGGTCACAAAAATAGGAGTCAAAAGTCTAAGAGAGTGAAACATGGCCTGTGCACAGAGAATGGCACTGTCCTCCACTCTCCTGCTTTATTTCCTTTGTAGAAAGTGTTCCTTAAACACGTGTTCTGGCAGGTTTCTGCCCTCTGCACAGGACATGGTATTGATCCGTGCAAGGAAAGAAAGAAAACTGCTTTTTGAAATGGCAATTCAGTATGGTAGCTGATGACTCAGCTATGTGTTTCAGTGAAGGACAAGCAGGAAAAAAAATGAAAAAGGACAGGAATCAGATGGGAAACTTTGAAAGAAGAAAACTGTGAGAGAAAGAGACTGAGCAGAAAGCAAGAAAACAGAGGAAGCTGAAAAATAAATCTAGTAATGCAAAGAAACTGCTTTGCAACTTCTATAAAACCCATGAACTGGTCCACACTAATTCTGTGTATTCTTTTGAAGAGAGGAAAAGATAGAATCATAGAATCATAGAATCACCAAGGTTGGAAAAGACCTAAAAGATCACCCAGTCCAACCGTTCACCTATTCCCAATAGCTCCTACTAAACCATGTCCCTCAACACAACATCCAGCCTTTCCTTGAACACCCCCAGGGTCAGTGATTCCACCACCTCTCTGGGCAGTCCATTCCACCTGTTTCTAGAATACCTGTATAAAGTGAGTTATTCCCCATTAACTTCTTAAGCAACCTTTAAAATAACAGAAAGCTATTATTTGAAAACACGGTAGCAAAATGCAACTGACAAAAACTGGTGCAAAATTCATAAATCAGTCCCAACTGTAAGAACAGAACAGAATAGTGATTTAAATTTCAATTTAAATCAGCATGAAGTCTTTCCAGCCAGATTGTAAGTTTGATGCTTTATTTATTCCTTAGCATTAAAAAATAAAAAATAGAAAGAAAAGAGGAGTTGAGAAAGAGATGTAGTAATTTATAAGTAAGATCAGGAAAATGCGGAAGAGATTCAAGTCAGGAGAGCTACCTTGCACAACTCAGATGAAAAGAAAAAGTATTTCACTTCAATTGTAGTGTGGTAAAAAAAAAAAAGCTTTCAACATTTCTTAATTATTCTACTTGAAGTTTGAAAAATAATATAGCACTATGAGTTCTTCACCTTTGAAGGAAAACAATGCTATACTCAATCAGAGATGCAATATTGTGAAAAGACATTGGCTCCTTTCCTTTGTGTGCTTTCCTGTTTAACTCCACATTGATTCCTTATACTGAACTGCTGGCTAAGATTCATAAATAGCATAGATGTTTAGACTACTCTTTGCAGAGAAGATAGTATTTGTGTGGCTCATATGCAAGAATTCCAATGAGGCTACACACTGTGTAATTTTTGCTAATTTAATGCAATGTGTCAAAAGCATCCACTGCAGGATATGATGTGAAAAAAACAGGTACAAGAGTTTCTGTATCTGATAGTGGAATTAAAATCAGTGTGTAACAAAATGTTTTCTCTCAACTAAAACAGACCTACAGGCCACAACTAAAACTTCAGGAAGTTCCTGAAATAATTCTTGATGATCTCACTAAATATATATTTTCTCCAGAGATTTCATTACATCTCTAAGCATCACCATATGAACATTTTCACAAGCACAGTAAATGCAGCTATCAGCTCTTCTTGACGGGAAGGGGTGGGGTCCAGCTTCTTCAAACTCCACAAGGAATAATTTGGCTCAGATCACTTCCTAGCCTCTGTGTATGCCCCACTGAAGGAACGCCTTAATTCTTCAGTCCTTAGCAGTTAGTCCTAGAGTTGCTCTGGTGCACTACTTTGCTGTTGTTCTCTTTACATTGAATCTTCTGTTTCTTTGAAATTTCTAAACTTTATATTTCAAGTCATTTTATCTTCATTACTTAACTCTGAATGGCAAAAGGAGTGTTCAAAGCACAAGATAGCTCAGATGCTACTATACAAGATGTCCTCGGAAATGTCCCTCCTCCTTTTACTGTAAGTTTAATGATGTGATGATTCGTGTAAATGTACAGATTGTGAAATTTATATATTTGCCTAAAATCCTGGACTTAATTAACTTTTCTAGCCATCCTTGCTTTTAAAAAATAAAGCCCCAAAATTACAGTTTAAGAGCAAATAAGAAAATTCAGTTTAGTATTTCAGCTCTATGATTTTAATCATAGCTGGCTCAGATTTTGCAAACTTCCATTTGATGATTTTTTCTTCTTGCTGCTGGACAGTGCTAGGATATCATAAAAAATTCCAGTCATATCTTTCACAGGAGATGATGAAGTGGTGCATAAGCCACTCTGTTCATTCTACGCAGTTTGAGAGCTTTAAAAAAAAAAAAAAATCAATTCTGTCGCTATTATTCTAGAAGTTATTCCAATACTTCTAACATACCCAGACATACAGATACTTTACATCACTTACAATATAGCATTACTCCTTGAGTACAATTCTTACTTTCCCAAAAGATATTACTGATATTGTCAAGACAGAGATTTTTATTCTGCCACTGTACTAAATAGACACACTGGGAATAGGATAGCCCTCAATATGTATGAAGAACAAGAGACCGGTTATTGAATAACTCAGCCTGTGGTAAAATGCAAGCACAGAGATGTTACAAATAGAGATAGATTAAGTGATGTTGTAAATACAGTAGGATCAAACACTTTAGGGTGGATAAATCAGAAGATTTTTGGGGGAAAAAAAAAAAAAAAGATGGATGAGGAATAATTGGATACGCAAATACTGAGGTAGTAGGGGCACTGAATTTCTTTAACAGTATTGTAAACATGCTATATATATGTATATATTTAAGCATGCACACGCCCCTAACAACTAGAAAAAATATTTCAGAAAGTTTGATCAGATTGGAACATGAACATAAAATCATCAACTTTTTAGAATTTACTCTAATCAAATCTGAAGAACCTTTTCCATAGAAAGAATACTTGCTTTCTTGCCTTTTGAATATATATACAATTTGTGCTCAGAAACCCATGTAGTGATCAGAACAAAACAGATAAGTGACAATACCCAAAGGAAAGACTATATATAGTAGCTGAAGTCCTTTCTGACATATTTAATCATGGATAAGGTCAGATGAAGTTGTAAGGGCAAATGAAGATAGAAAAGTAATATCGTTCACTGAAAGTTGCAAGATACCTTCTTAGAGTATGTAGATTATGAAAAATGCAGTTAGTGCAAAATGGGAAAGGGAACTCAGAATGTACTAGTAGATCAAGTGAACTTTTATATTTTGTGAGAACTTCTGAAAGGTCTGTTAGAGTTTTGGGGTGCTATGACATCTAATGTAGTGCTGCTATTATGCCTTCTGTGTTATATGTTTTTCCCAAAGAGAAACACATCTAAAAGAAAGAAAAAACGCAACAAAAAACCATTCTGGCTCCATAAAAGCTATTACCTTCCTCTAGGGAGACACCTACAGGGAGAGAGCATGCATGAAGATTCTAGGGATGGGACTGGTGGCTATGAATTTCTCATTTTACTCGCTGTTTCTGCTCATTCTGCTGTAAATGGTTTAGCTCCTGTTCAAAAATGAAGCTGCTTCTCCTCTCTCTGATTCCACACAATCTCACCAGTGACAGTTGCATGGAAGGCATTAAAATAATTAGATCAAATTTTTTGCATGTATGTATGCAACAATGCTAGTTCTTCCTTACATACAACTTGGGAAAGCATAAAACAACCCAGTAAAAAAAAAAATATCCAGCTGTATTTACAACCTTTTCCATAAAAGATAATATTACACCAACGCCATCAGCCTGCCCCTGGGCTTTTATCCAGACTTGCCACCCAGTTCTATCTGTTAGATGCAAGAAACAAGGCCTCCAGAAGATTTGGAACATCTCTTAAGAAAACCTCAGGGCTCAGCACAGCTCCCACTGACATGGGGTGTGGGTAAAGGCCACAGTAACTCCATCCTTTGGAAGGCACTCATACACAGCACACAGTCACAGGGTTGGAACTGGGAAAACAGTCAATGCCATGGAAAGAAAATATGTGGGAAATGGGGCACAGTATAAGTATGCTCATTCTTAGGGCATCAGCTCTAAAATGTAAACCCGGCAATAAAGATATGGAATTTACCTTTCCCAGGTAAATAAGCCACTTCGTGTTGCTGCACTTACTTATCAGTTGTGAGATTTTACTCGATTTACGAAGAAATCGTATCAATTCACAGAAGGTTCTTTACTGGTTAGCTATATAGAAAGGGATTTTCTTCTGAGTGAGAATTCATCTAATTTAAGAGGCAAATACCCAAAACAAATAAATTACAAACTAATGGAATTTGCTTATGCTTACTGAAATTCAAGTTTGTCACACTGTTGAAACACCTTGCATTTCTGACATTCAGACAGCAGTCATTCTATAACCTAAAATTTCTTCTGCCAACTCCTTCATTATAAACGTCCATCAGAAAACATTGAGAACAAAACAAACTGAAGAATTCCCTACATTTTGGCAATTTTCTGTGCCTATTTTTTGGCTGCTTCCTTAAGCATATTATAGTTTTCTTAGATACCTATTATAATTTATATGTAAATTAAATTGAAAAAGTAACAAACCCTGCCAGTATGATCTCAAGAAATACGTCCACAAAGCCTACTAAAGTATGCAAAGCAAAAAAAAAAAAAGTGTGAATATAATAGCTCACTACATGGATCATAAATAGATGCACGCTATGAAAGAGAATAATGTTCTTCCTTGTAAATTTTATACAATCTCAAACCAATCCTCAAGAAATAAATCACCAACAAAATTTAAGTAGTAGTGCTTTTTGTGTGCTTACGTTTCTGTATATACTTATTTGTTTTTATACATGTATTTATTAAATTGATTATTTCAATCACCGTTAATAAAAATTGGCATTCTTAATTTCAAAAGCTAACGATACAGTAACTCTGACTTAATTTTACAAGCTGTCATTACTAACCCCTACTTATACTTTCAAAATAATACTGATATATATATATTTTTTTCTGGCAAATCTAGACATCAGCAGTCTAATTCCCACAATGTAGGCACATACTAAAGAATATAATATAAATTAAATATAAAACAAAATACAATTCTCAGGAAAAGTTTTGATTATTTTGCACAAATGGCTTAGCATGCAACATTTTTCATCATATTTAGAATTATTTATATAATTACACCCAGTAAACATTTGTGTTTGCATGAGATTAGTGGGGAGAACAGGGAAGACTAATAGGTAACATCTGTGCAGAAATTTGATATTTACTGTAATATTTCTCTAGTGAGCATGGGCAGAATACATTAGATCATGTTTCTAAAGCTTGTACTAACATATTTTAACACTGAAGCAATTAGAAGTGGGAAGACAATCATAGTATTTGATCAAAGCGCACTCATTTTTTCATTGCTTAAGTCCAAATAAGTTCTGTAATATAGATACCTGAATGATAGAAAGTTTTGTAATTTTGAGTAGTGTTTTTCTTCTTTGATTGTTTTTCTGTGCTTTTGGTAGTGGTGGTGGTGGTTTGGGTTTGTTTTTTGTTTTTGTTTTGTTTGTTTTTTAATAGCAGACATATCAAATAAAATAAAGGAACAGAGTGGTTTATCAGTTAAGACTACTGTCAATTCTGGCAAGTCTACAACAGAAGAAAAATACATATTATCACAAGCATCAGAATAATATGGCCACTGAGAAGCATCAAACCAAGGTGAGAAGAAGAACCAGCCCTGTTTCTAATGTTAGAGAAAGACAGGTGGTAGATGAGGTACTTCAGCAATACTATTAGAATAAAAGCAAATTACATTTTTGCCCTTTTATGGGTCACAATAAAGACACAATAAAGGTCAGAATTCCTAATTACAAGAAATTGAAAAGGTCACTATAAACAATTTTGAAATTCTGATTTTTAAAAGAAAATGATATGGATAACCTGTTGAAAGTACTCATAAAAGTATTTTTGTCCAGCCTTTCCTATTTATTCAATAAAAACAGAAAAATTTAATATTATTTACACAATAAATGCCTACTAAATTCCATTTAAGAGTATGAGAGAAATACTCGTATAGCAATCTCATTGTATAATTTTTTAAAATGTTTGTAATGGAACAACTACAGCAAAGGAATAAACTGTATCTAATTGCAGATGCATAAGAGACAAATGTTTTTCAATATCTTGGTAATTCTTTAAACTCATCTCTTATCAAGGATTTAAGTATGAAGAAAAAAACAACTAAAAATTCTTTGGCCTCATAAGTGGAAACAGAGGTGGCAAAAGGAAAATGGCTACATGCCATTTGACCTCTATCCAAAGAAAACCATGTGAGGAATCTGGAGGAAAGGCAGAAGATCCAGTAAATAGATGTTTGAAGTTGGTGAGGGATTCTGGAAGGAGAATGTCTGAAATCTTTTTGTTTGGAAAGAAAAGATCAATGTCCCGTAAATATCTAAGACATTACGATAGCACAGAACGTGCTTGCCTGTTTATATGGCAACAGAAGATATGTAGTTCAAACCATACGTATGGTGAAGAAGTACTTTGCTCCACAATAAACTTCTCACATGCAGAAGTTTATATCTGATTATCCAAAATTGCATTGCAAGCAAAATGAGAATTTTTCCTAAGCAATCAGTAAAAACTAATAATCAGTGAAATGAAACACTAGAACCTTGCCTGAGATGTTTAAAGAATATACAGAACAAGCAGAAGAATGGCAAGATGGACACAAGTCAGATGCCAGGAGGACTTGAAGAAGAAATTTTCTGCAAAAGCAGGAACATGCAGAATAAAATAGAAAAATGGATCATGAAACTGTATCAGCAGATGCTGAAGACAGAGTGCAGACTTCTAGATTTGCTTGCAGTAAAACCACAATTTTCTTAATCTCTTTTACAAATATTTGGTAACAATTGGCCACAGCTTCATTTGAATGTGTCAGAGAGACGAAAATGAATCTCAGCACAGCTCAAGTTAAGAGTGATGATCAGACAAAAGGCTAATATAAGGCACTCCAAACCCTGGAGATTTATGAGTCATGCATCCACTACACTGAAATGCTCATGTGAAGTTGAGCTTTCCAGGAAATTTCCCAAGGGATGATATAAGACAAGTGTCCCACTCATGCTGCTTGGCTTGTTCTGAGAGAAGGCATTGCAAAAGTTAGAGACATAAGTTTTTTCAAAGGATCAGCTAATAAAGATCTAAGTCATGCAACAAATAGACAGGAAAAGCTCAAATTCCCAAGGAAACAGCCACGAAAAGAAACAGAACTGCTGATTGCAAAAAGATCACAAGCACAGATGTATCTGCAGCAGGAATCCGAGTAAATTTTCACAAGAGAGGGATTACTTGAAATTTACAGAGATATATTATTATTATTATTATTATTATTATTATTATTTAGGAAAAACAAATGAATAACAAATCTGCTAAGGACTAGATCATCAAACCAGCCCATCACCACAAGCCTGCTGACAGCCAGACAGAAGAGACATCCGAAGCAAATAGGAAGCTGCATTGAAATGCCATTTCACCTTTGCTGGCTGAGGAAAACAAGCAATGGAAAAAATGTCATATGGACAATGTGTAAAAATTCAGAAGTTATAATATTATAGGCTTTTATCCTGTGTTTATATTGTTCATTTTTGTCAACGAAAGTTTGTTAAATCCGCAGATGACAATAATGTGTGCACTAAGGGGAGATGCTTCTGGAACACACCAGGTTATAAGTCTGGAACCAAAAAAGTCACAGATGCGCTAGAGTTAAGGTGTGGGGAGAATTAAAAAAATATAAAAAGTTGAAAGTACAAAGACAAAATCCTACATGTGAAGTTGTACAGATAACACTGATAAGAAATTACAAAGTGTCATAGAGGAACTTGGGAGTTACAAGGAATCACAAGCTGAATATGAATTAATCATCTCCTGCTGTTGTGAAAAAAGAAAATACTGAATTGGGGCACATTGTTCGAAAGATACATGAAACACTTTGTCCAGTCTAATGCAGTAGCAGTAAAGCCTGACACTGCGTTCTGTGTTTGGCCTGGGCACATCATTTCCAGAAGGACACAGATGAGCTGGAAGGTATACCTGAGAGAAGTGAGAATTATTATAGCATTTATATTATTATACAGCATTCTGCGTGGAGGACTTCAATTCCACACCTTTCCTTCATATGTACTTTTATGTCAGATGCTATTTTGTCAGATTGCCCCTCTGCTGCCATCTGTCACTCGACAACAACATGTAATGGAATATTGTCAGGAAGACTCAATGTGTATTTCCATACCAACAACATCTGCCTCTGACATCATGGGTCAACATAATAAAATAGGAGGCATTACTTTCAGTGAAGCCCTTGTATATATTAATTACATACTCATGCATATGTGAGATGTTAGTACTTCGCCATTTACAATGGGAAGAATGGATAAGGCTTGTGCTCATCGTGCTGATCATAAACCTAACATATAAAAAATCTCTTATGTTACTGTTCAATTCAGTAACATTATTTTGCAAATGTACTGACTTCATCCGATGACTGCATTATAATTACTTTTATTCCATTTACTGAAAATATTAATTATGGCAAACAAAACAGCCTGGAGAAAATATCTTTTTTCACAATGCACTCTCAGCTATTGATCTCAATTATCCTCAGATGCAATGAGATAACTATATTCACGTTGACAACTTTTCCTCCTTCCTGAACATGTTACTTGCCTCCAAATAAAGCATGGATTACCATATTGCTCCATTTATCATGCACACTTGAGACTCTAGGTTCTGGAAATCTTTTAGTTAAAGCCCTAGAAATACTTAACATCAGCAATTATTAAGTGATGTAATGCAAGAGGATACAAGGATAAACAACTTGAAATATATCTAAAGCTTTTCTATGGCACTTGATTTTACAGATATTTATTTCTTTCTTGCCTGTACAGAGCTTAAAAGGCAAGCAAGATACAGAACTTTTTCTCCTAATGTCTCTGTTAAGAATTGTTGGCGCTTTTTACTGCTATTCCAGATCTTTTTTAGAAAACAATTTTTATAAGCAACTAAAACAATAATGTCAAATATTTCAAAAATGTCTTAAAATGCAAATGATTATAGAAAAAGAGAGCTTCTCTGCGAGTCCGAGCTCTGTACACAGCATTGTTTATTACAGCCTCAGTCCTAGCGCCCGTCACTGGATCACAGTTGAGATAACGGTGCATAATTGAGATTCTTACGTGTTATTCTTCTGCCCTTTTCAACAGTTGCATTAACCAGGTCCCTTCCTTGCCCTGAACAACCCCTAGGTAATACAGCAACTGCTAACATGGAAAAAAAAGCCACCATTAGGAATGTACTTTAAGAAGTACTGTTGAATACGCTACTTAAATTCTAAGAAGAAAACTGTAAGGGATGCTCTTAACTCACTGACTTCCATTTGGAAATAAGACATCTTATTGAATGCATGAGGGTAAATAGTATGTGCAGAACACTCTGATTTCCAACTGGCACAGGTCAGCTTGCACTCTGACCTGGCCTGAAGCTGTGAGCGGATGACATCCACAAGCTCCCTGCCTCTTCAGTTTCAGCTGAGCTCCATATTAATTTGGCCATAAGCAAACTCATATCAGTGCAGCATAAAGTCCAGCAAGATTCTCAACATCTGCTTGCAGAAATACTTTTCAGACATATTCTCTTAGAATCTACTGAATGTTGTAGACATAGGCCAGCACGGGCTCAAAGACTAGCAAAGTCTATCCCAATTTTCTCAGAAAAAATGGCATGAGCATAGATCATAAAGAAATCAAGACTGAATACAGTACAACTGCTCTACAGATAATGCTCGTACACAGAGTTGTATTTTAAGACAGCTTAAAGCCTCAGTCCAAAAATAAACATAAATAAAATACCATTGTGCTGAGTATGAAGGAAAACTATGTTTGCACAAACAGGCCTCAGAATACACAGCTCTGAAGACAGCTCAGTCTGAAGAGTGAACATTTGCTTACTATTTTTGGAGGCTGTTTGCTTCCTTCAGAAGCATGTTTAGCGTGCTTCAGGAAACCCAGCCATGCAAATGAATATGCACGAAAGTTCCAGAGAATATTTGTCTGAATTTCGTTCTGAATTTTCATTGAATTGTTGAAAAAAATTAAATTCAGGATCAAGAGAGCTATAAGTATTTAAACAGACTTAATTTCAGTTGATGAGTTGATGGAAGGAAGATTTAACAAAAAAAATCCATAGGTTTTTAAATTCCATTTTATTTTATTTCCAAGTCTAGTCTCCCTAATGCATTTTCCTGCTGAAAAAAAAACAGTGATTGATTTATTGACTGTGACTATTCAAATCTTATCACTTCTTATTGCTTACTGTGAGTCAGAGATTTAAAAAAATTATGTATTTACTGTTCTGTATATAGTCCCATCTAATTTCAGCCTTGAACATAACCTCCATGCGACTGAGAGCCCAGGCATTAGACCTATGCTCTTTCTATCCTACTACTTCAAGTTTCAAGTGAGTAGCCACACTTATTAGGAAAAAGATTTTAGAGTTTTATGGACTTAAGCTCATTAAAATCAAAGAGAATATTTCTGGGAATTTTCAAGATAACTGATTAAATTTCTTTCAGTACTTTATTTGCTTCTCTTAGAGTGTGAATGTATTCATTTACATGGTTATGGCTGCTGAATCCAGTGATAAGTACTGTAAAAAAAAAGTCTGAAAATGATTCTCCTTTCGTTCTCCCTGAAAGAGATTGGTCTATTTTTTAACAAAAGCTGCCAGATATGATATAGCAAATGTGAAAAGGTCTTTTGTTTACTTCATCAGCAGCAGACCTTAAGAAACCATCTTCATGTAAAAGTATGCAATGTTGAATTCATCCTACCTTTAGCTGCACTAGATGCACATCCACATGTCTGCTATCCGAGTCCTGCTGGACAGAATAAGTCAGATCCCTGACTCTTTCAGATGTCATTCGAAGCCATGTCTCAATTTCTGGCAAATGAAGAACAATCTTCCAATCAGCCCCAGTGTGTAGAGGAGGTGGCTTGTCATATTGCTGTCCAGAATCAAGCTCTTTCATGACATCCTCTTCCCCATCTACTGTAGGAGTCATGTTTATAAGCATGGGAGAAGCATCAGATGGCGTGGGGTCCAGATCTTGTGTTCTCATAGGAGAGAGTGCTACATCCATGGCTAACACAGGAAAGTTTAAAACATAATTCTTCAGTATCTATCTGTAAGGACAAAAAAAAAAAAAAAAGAGACTGCTGTTATGAGACATAATTTACAAAAAAAAAAAAACAAAAAAAAAACAAAAAAACAAAAAACAAAAAAACCCCATTCAAGTAGACTAGAAGTAAATGGAAAATTCAGAGAGGTATCATCATATCTCTCACATAAATCTTTCAAGTTGCACATCCAACTGACAAGTTTGAGAATGAACAGATTTTCCAAATTAGCTTTCATAATTAGAACAAACAACTTCCTTAAGAAAAATAACATTAGCACATTTCTCCCACTGTAGAAAAAACAGCTTTTATTCACGAAAAAAATGTACAGACTTTCTACAATTACAACAAACAAACTGAATGTCCACGAAGTTACTGTACTCCACAAGTTAACAAGGGTCTCATATTTGTAAATTAGCACATATTAGTACATATTACTTGTCCTGAAAGTTATGACTAAACAAAACATATCTCAGGTTTCATGGAATTTCTTTTTGCAATTGCCTGCTCAATGGTCATTTACAATAAAATTTTTGACAGTGTCCTAGTTCTATCAGTATTCCATATCGTAACATCATATGACAGGCTGTTGGGTGTAGAGACACTGGCCTGCAGAGCTGTGTTTTCCATTTATCTTCAGCAGCCTCACATGAGTTTTAACTCTTCAAGGGTTAGTCAAGATACACTGGGATGCACAGCATTTCCCAGGATCCACATGATTTCCAATTCTGGGTGATGGGAAAAAAGCTCTCTGGTCTTTTTCCAGGAGGCAAGGGGTAGGGAGCCTGTCAATAAAGATTCAGATGGACTTTTTCTCTCCTCCGGTTTTATTTTTGGTTCATTTTATTACCCTATTAATTATTCTGTATTATCTCACATTCCTTTCAATAAACTACTTCTCCTACTTAATTGGCTTTTTCTTTCTTCCCTTCCCCCCCTTTCTTCCCGAGGAGGTGAAGGGGTGTCACATTATTAACGCTTCAAACCATGGCAAACAGTAAATTTTTGACAACAAATTTGTATGCTTGGTTAGTCTGCTTGTAGGCAGACTTCGGTTTTGAAATTTAAATTCTTATAATTTTGTTAGATTAATAACTGTTGCAATACACAAATCTCTATCAAAATATATAGATAAGAATTATATACTTAGGTGACAAAATGCATACTTAAAATATACTTAAAATATAGGAGTGACTGGTCTCTTCTCACCAGTGACAGGACAAGGGGAAATGGCCTTAAGTTGCAACAGGGCAAGTTTAGGTTGGATATCAGGAAAAACTTCTTTACTGAGAGGGTTGTTAAACATTGAAATAGGATCCCTAGGGAGGTGTTTGAGTCACCATCCCTGTGTTTAAAAACTGATTGGATGTGGTGCTCAGGGACATGATTTAGCAGAGGGCTGCTAGTTAGAGTTGTATGGTTAGGTTGGGGCTGGACTCAATGATCTCGAAGGCCTTTTCCAACCTGACTGATTCTATGATTCAATTCCATGATTCTATGACTTTATTGAAGTCCCAGATCATTATGTTTTCAGCATACACTTACAATGTTCACTGGAAAAAGGAAAACATTTTGCTCTATTCCTCTTCCTCTGTAAGCTCTAGCTACATGTAGAAGGCTGCAGTAGACCTTACGCCCAAGGAAAAAAAAAGAATACATAACAGAATGGAGTCAGACTTAGAGCTAAGTAAAGAATTATGAAAACTTGAATTTAGCAGGAGATGCAATTTCAGAAAGATTCAAATTTGATACATTAGAAATACTTTAATTACATTTTAGCAACTTACGCTTGCATCTCCATAGTGCTAAGATCACAAAACAAAGAATGTAGCCATACAGCTATTACTTTGGGCAAAATCCCAGGTCTTTTATGGGTGATTAAAGAGTACAGTTTTGTTTTTAGCATAACAGCAGTAAGATAGCAAAAAAAACACCAGTGATTTTTCACTACTAAATCAACTATGCTCTATTGAGTTATATTCCTAACTATTTCAGTAGTATTCAGTATTCAATGACTACTCCTGCAGAAAGTGAGTACCAAGGAAGCACCCAGACATCAGTCTACTTCTCATAGTTTGGAAGGGGGGGAGAGGGGAGAAAGGAAAAAAAAAAGTCATTTACTGTTCGCTTTATTTTAGGGTGTATCTTGCTCCTATTTAGTAATTTATCTTCTGCACATCTATCACTCCCTCAAAAAAATATTTGAAACTGCTCTCAAGCTGGTTAATATTAATTTAGCACTTCAGAACAAAATTTCTATCTGTGCAATCAAAGGAAAGAATGAAAAATTTAAATCACTTTTAGTCTCTGCTGCATGATTTCCAACTCTTTCAGCTCAATTTTGTAAAACGCTTCTGAATAAGACTGTGTCAAACAAAAAGCTTTATAGAAAGACTGCATAATATGAATGTTTCAGGATACTGAGCATCTCTCATATCCATCTCTTTTCATATCCCTTGTTTTTCAACTTGAATGCTGTTGCCATACATACACCAAATATATTTTGTTAGACAAAACTCTATCTGAAGACATTTTCCCTTAAATACTGTTGCTCATAGCCCAAGTTTATAGCATATAAATCAACTGTTCCATCAGGTAAAAATATCTTATTTTAGACATATCCTTCACATGAATTCCTCTCTCAAAAAGTGACATTACAGTAAAGTTGATACAGTCTTTATTTTGGTATGTTTGTCAGCAATAGGTTAAACAAGTCCACCAACAAAAAGTTGGGCTCAAATCACTAAATGATGCAGAAACACAGAAAGTACAGCACTTGCTTAGTGTGCATGTGAAAAAAACTACAAAACCCACTGGCACTCCGCAAGAGTTTTTCTAACATGACTCAGCACTAGCGAGGACATTAAGGCAATTAGCAAACAGAAATTAAAGCATGCTGCTGAAGAAGCAAACAAAAGACAGCGCATGAGGCATACAGAGCACAGCTCCAGCTCTAATGCAGTGCATTCGCAACCAGCACCCGCCCAAAACCTGCTGACCTGGGTGCTTTTACGATCGTTCGACTTTACTCAAGCTCACCAGCATTACAGCTATATCTCCTCAATCATAGTCACTCTTAGAGTCAAGTTCTTTAAGGCTTTTCTCTCTGGCAGATAATATAGCAAGTTGCAGCACTTCAAGAAAGAAAATGAGAAAGAATTTGAAAATAGATAACTCAATACGGTCTCTTAAAAAAAAAAAAACAACAAACATACAAAGGTATTACAACACACTGGCTACTAATTATCAAGGTCTGGGGCACCTTTAAAAAAAGCCTACACACACTTGAAAGGAGAAACCGTCACAGCTAGAAGCAACTGAGCCGGAACACCAGCATGCAGACTGATTAGTACGCAGACTCAAGATATCGCTTCCTGGCAGAATAAAAAAGGCACCGTCAGGCAGCTCTGGTGCAGGCAGGGCAAACCAAAAGCTCCTCCTGCTCCCTCCAAAAACTGAGCACAAAAAATCACGGCTTCCCCGGAAGACTCCCGAAACCAGAGGTGAGAGCAGGCCCCTTCCAGCTGCTCTCTGGCCCAAAGAGATGCCAGGTGGCTCTGTGCCCTCCCTGCGGAGCCATGTCTGGGGTAGCCCTGGGGGGCAGATGGAAAAAGCAAAGAGCCCTGCTACAGAGGTGATGATACAGGTGCAGGGTTCCGCTCTCTGGATCACTGAACATGCTTACGCTGGGTGGGCTCTGACCAGGTCAGCACCCTAACAGAGAGCTGCACTCATAAGATTTTGTTAAGCCACCAGCTCCTGAAGATAAGTTATCTGCTTGTCACACAATTCTTATGTACACAATTGCATCTGTTGACCCCAGCTGTATATTTTTTCCTCTCAATACCCTAATCTTTAAGACATTAATTTATACAACACATGCATGGAAGCTAAAAACAGCAAGATAGGATGTGAAGTCCTGCTTTAACTGTTCCAATATTTGAATAAAGTAGCACCAGTGAAATCAATAAATCTCAGCAATAAATTTTGAGACTTAAAATTTTTTTTGAGCAATATAGATTAAATCATTTGCTAGGAAATGTATGAATGGATAAATCACATCAAACAACACTTTGGTACAAATATTACAATGCTAGACATTTTGTGTGACTGACTTCAATTACTCAGTTTGTTATATTTTTGGTTTACTTTTCCAAATTCTGTGAGATGCACAGATAGCAAACTGTAAACCATTATAAAACACTTATTAAAACTGAATACATTTATTCCAGTTACTCTGTATATGATCCTATAGAAAAAAATACTTTGAAAAAAAGGTACAGCCATACTTGCCCGTCCTAACAGAGTCACTATCACAGCTGAAATTCTTTATAAAATGAACAGCTAAGTCTGGCTTTCTACAGTGTCAAATTCTGATAGCACTGGTGACAGTTTTAGGCAGCAAGCAGTGCAAAAATCAGAGGCTAGATTTCCAGTCAGCTGAATTCTTTCTGTACCTAAAGTATCTGTACAAACTATGTGGCTTTAAACCTGCAGATGGACAGCTGAAAACATATTTTCAGATGTCACAATCAATAAAAGTTCATGTATCAATATTTTCAGGATGTAGCCTTTTATCATTATCAGTGCAGGAATGATTTATGACTTCATTATTAAAAAAATACAGCTCAAATTACTTATTTTCTATCACTTCTGAAGCTACCATTTTAATACACTAAAAGGATACATGTATAAATTACACAATACAGCTAAGAGTTTGGATCTTTCTGGTTGTAGAAAAAATTACATAGATGAATAAAGAGTAAATTTTTTCCTAAGTCCCTTCTATACCATTCTATATGTTTTCATTGGTACTTATATGAAAGGTGAGAGGTTCTGTGTAAGCACATGCACACATATGCTTTCTATCTTCATATTCAGTAAGTGCATTATGCTTAACAGATGGCTGATTACCTTCCACTAATCACACAGGCAATCTTGCTCTCCCCTGGTTTTCCGCTCAATCAGATCCCAATGCTTTTATGCAAAACACAGAGTATGTCAACCATAATATAATTCATCAATCATCACAAGCCTTGAAAGACCTCCTTCACTCATTCTGCACCCGTTATTCACATTTTCCTTGTTTATACAGTGCAGTACATATTCACTCTGCCAGCTATCAGATCATCCACATTTTCCTGCAACAGCAGACAGCTTCTGTCAAACAAAGATTCATTAAGCATTTTAAGTCATACAGTAGTCCAAGTATTGATCAGTGGTGCAGACACTGGGTTGAGTGAATGTTAATGAGCTCTAATTTTTCTTACTGTCACTTATAGTTAAAAATCAACCATAGGCATTATATAGCCACCTGCCTGTCAAGTAAACAATTCATTTCATTCTAAAAAATGGCATAAAGGAAAAAAAAAAAACTACCAGAAACTCCATCATTAAATAATTATGTCTGCTTGCTGACTCTAAAATATAATGATGTAAATTTTAACATCAGGTTTAATGGGCTAATAGTTGAGTTTCCTTAAAAAGATACAGTCACAACGAATATCTTACACAGCCAACTTTAATTTCCATTTCTTTTACAGTTCAGTAGTCTCAGGACTTTTTTGCCAAATTTTCAGGCTGTATTTCAGGGAAATTGTCTTCTTCAGAGAAGACACTGGTACATCAAAAACTAAACTGTCAATAACTATCTAGAAAGCAACTTGAATTTAATTTCATATTGATATTATCCATGCTGAAGTGATTCTATTTCTGATTTTATACTTGATTTAAGAAAAATGACAATTCAAGAGATGGTTAATTTTACTTTTTTTTTTTTAATCCATATCATTTTATGAAATGTGTTCTTTTATCAAATACGCCCTTTATCATTGTCCTACTATTACATCTAAATATCAGAATAAATTGAACAGGAAGGGCCACTTTTTTCATTTAGAATAGCTGGGCCTCCTGTGCGATGTGTACAGACTCTCAGAGGGGAGGTGATTCCTGGACTTCTGCAGGATACAGACCAAAGAGACATGCACAGTAATGTCAGTATTATGACCAACAATTAGAAATGTGATTAAACAGTTAAATGCAATGGACTTAAATTCCATTAAAACATCTAAGGCTTTAATGGTAGCAGCACCAGACCACTAATGGTTAGCAGGAGATACGCCACCATGGATGCTTAAAGTTCCTGATTACGGCTATAAATCAGCAACAATAGTGACTCAGCAGGCTCTTTTGGTATCTGCTGTTTCTTTAATACAAGGTGAAGAAAAATTTAGAACTTGCAGGTCTGTAGAAGGTATGAAATACTCCAAACATTTATGCTCCGAGTAAATGCAGAATCTTACAAGATTGAAAATTTGAGCAAAGAAATAGCAGATTAAACTCACTATAGGCAAACTGGTATAATATGCAGGAGAAAAAACAATCCTAATCACATGAATAAAATGGACCTCAAGATGGATGTGAGTAATCAAGACCTTAGAAGGAAAATTGTCCAAGTTCTAGAAAAATAATCAAGCTCAATATTCAATAGCAAACAAAAAGAAAAGCAAAAAAATAGAAACACCTAGGAAAAGAATAGGAAAAAAAAGCAGAAAATTAATTACATCGCTATTTAAATCCATGGCTCCCAGCTGAAATGTTGTGTGAGAAATTTCCCTCATAGCAAAGGGAATCCAGTGGAACTGAAAAAAGGGTTCAAAAAAGGCAATTTGAAGAACAAACAGGAACAGGAATTGCCTCTGTTCAAGTGAAAGCTGATCAAGCTGATGCTGTCAGCCTAGAAAAAGTAGCTTAGAGGATAAGGTAGAGGTCATCTGCCTAAACTTATAGACTTAGGAGAATACTTCAGCCATTCTTTTTTACATAATTTCTGCACACAGTTCTCCAAAGGAGAGCCAGAGGATTCACTCTAAGTATCCCTTTCAAGAATAATTGACAAAGACATCTTAAACAATTTCCTGTTACAGAAAGCATAATGGGGCATTTAAACAACATTCCTGAACTTACCTCTCTTTTCAATTTGTTCAGTGACTTCAGCTAATTCAAAAACTCCAACTTCCTGATTGAAATTCACAAGTGTACATGCAGTATTTATTAAGTCAAAATTACAATATATTATAAAAGCTTTAAGCGAAAGTCCAGTAAACTCCTGTCAGAAATTTTTACCTTTATTGTCAAGTCCCAGAATTTCATAATCTGTAGAAACTGCACTGTATTGTACTGCTACAAATAATCATTGGTTTAACAGTAGAAGCAACAGAGCTTTATGTCACAGCAAGACTTTACTAACTCTGCATCTTTACAGAAACACTAAATTGACCAAACAACTTATCAAACAGTTCTAGTCTAGTATCAACTGAACTGGAACTTTTAACTACTCCTCTGAAATTGAATACTAAAATATTCACACTGAGTCTTGAAAGCCATCATGTAGAAAAAGGAATACTTCTCGTCTTTAAAATTCTCTTCCAAAGGAATTATCCCGTAAGTGTTCATGTAAAAACATTAATACTGTGACATGTGGTGAACTCTTGTATGAAGCAGCACATAAAATTTATATACTTCAGGCTCATATCATTTTATTTTCTCAGGAAAAAGCAAAGAGATTCAATGAAAATAGTCTCATTAGGCAACTGTAATGAGATGCACCAAGAAAAAAAAAAAAACAACAACAACCACCTTGCTCTATAATACTTACAGACACTGAAAAAGATTGTGTAGTGTCACATTCATACAGATATGATGTACTCATTCAATCATATTGGGATGAATAGTGCTGTTTCCTGTCAATTTCTGATTCAGCACAAGTTTGCCCTGCAGTAAGAAAGTGACTAGTTGATGATACGGTGAGAAGACATTAACATTAAAATGGACAAAGAGAAATCAGTTGAGCCATATTCATTCATCATTACTTCAGAAACCTTTATCAGGTATAGCTGCACCCAAACACCTTAAGGCATTTGATGTCCTAATTTTCACTCCACAATGTCAGCAGTTCAAGAACAGGGGCAAGTTTCATACTGATTCTCCAACATGCGTGAGAAGGTTTATGTTTCAGTGGGATACTTTTGGCTTTCTCTTTGTTTGCTTGATGTTTGTTCTTTGGTTTTATTTTATTACTGTTGTTCTGTTATTTTAATCTCTCTGGGTAAAGTCACGCTTGCCATTTTAGTGGCCAGCAGCAAGTGTTTGCAGACATAGCTTAACTTTTTCCTTCAACAATAAGATGGTGAGGAACATAAAATCGGTACTCGAAGTGGTCCCTAATTCAAAAAACTTTTTTCTAACAAAACAATATGAAAGGCCTTGTAACAGGGAAGACAGCAAAATCAAGATGAGGCTTGGCTGAATAACAATCTCCATTTAAAACGGCCTTTAGAATGCACAGAGATTTGCTACCAAATATCTCCTTACAGAAGAATTTTAAAATTAAGTTCATAAATTTTATAGCAGCTTTCTCCAATTCTCTCATAAGCATTACTGTCAAAGATTTTTCCACTGGTTTACAGAGACAGACTGTTCTCTTTAGACACCTAATATTTATTTTTGTCTCCCCCAAAGCAGGGAAAAAAAAAAACAAAAAACTTTTTTCCCCAAGTCAAAGTTAAAATAGAGTATTTTGCTTTTAAAAAAACACTAAAAATATCTACTGTTCTCACTATCACGTAAGGATTAACAACAAATAACTTATCTTTTAAATATAATATTTCCCCACCATTAATAGAACACCATCGCCGCTGTGCTTTGTGTCAGCCTGGGGATTCACAGAACTAGGCTGATCTCTCTGGAACACAAATTGCTTTCCTGCACTGAGTCACACCAGTGTTTTCTGCTCTGTTATTTTGGTTTCTAGTACTTTCTAATATCAATAATGCATACAGTCAGTTGTTTCAGACGTCCAGTTATCAGTAACAGGATATAAAACACTGTCTTCCTTTGAGTATGAATTTTTAATGTACATGAAGAGATGTCCTGTATGCAATGATAAACCATAGCTTGTGTAACCATTTTGCAGACTCTATCAACTTGGATAAATCCTGACTTTTGATGCTGACTTACTGTTTACCTAAAAATAGATATCTACTTGCGCAGTGCTATCAGTTGGACAACACCATCGCCTAAAATAATGCCCACAACTACTTTGTTCTCTCTCTTTCCATTACGCAGTTTTACAAGGTCATTTACACCATCACCATAAAGACACCTCCCTTGTCTGGTGCAGAATTATTTTTCCTGGATCATACTTGGCAGAGACAAGCTCTTTTTCTCCAGATATACCAATACTGGTTTTGCACATAGAGCCTTCTAGTTTCACCATCATCCACCTTCTGAATAGAATTTTAAAAAATAATACTACTTTATATAATAATAATACTATATATATAAATATACTATATAACAATAATAATACTTTCTCATCATATTGAATGTTACAAATTTTTGAAGAAAAGTCATGATAAACTGCAATCTCTGCACAGAGTTCAAGGATCTTACTAACTTAATCTTGCACCAGAATTTTAGTCAAAATTACAAATATTGGCAATTGCAGAACTTTCTTAAATTCAAAAATCAGTTTCAGAACTGATAGAAGCTGGGACATTTTTCAGTATCAAATTCTTTCAAATCATCATGTACAGTTTTATGGGAACAAAGTACACCAGCTCTGGAGTTGCAATCCATAACAGCAAGGTAATTGATTCTGATCTCTCTCTCTCTTTCTGTCTCATTATTGTTTACTAAAACTAAATTTATGGAAGTCAATAACATGAAAGGAGTAAAATAGCAGGCTTTCAAAAGGTTCTTAAGGCTGAACACTGACAATTAAGGAGCAAATGTTTCTACTCTTTTAAGTCACACTTCATTTTACCATAAGGAAAGGATGACTGTGTACAGCCATTAGAAGTACTTTCTAAATGGGAATAAACAGGATTGGATATTTGTGGTTCAAATTATTGGAGCCCACAACTCAAAGTATCACCTTTGTCATCTGCTGCACTAGAGGGTTATACTTACTTTATACAGACAATTATGTTCATTCAGGTTCTTAGTTTTGTCTTGATATGAAAGGTACACATAAGACCAGGTTCCATCATTTCATGAAATGTTTTCAGTCTCAGAGAACTCTCCTAGAAACATGATCTGGGACTCGTATCTTAATTTTCAAGAGGCAGAAATAATTGTGCTGCCTCAAATAGGTATAATTTACTTCATAAGAACAGCTTAACGATGGTAAATCATACCCCCTTTGCTGCCATCAACAGGTGGTAAGATATTGACCCCAGACAATTAGGAACAGATGAGTTGCAGACTTCTTCATGCATTCCACACCAACAGTGTACGTTCCCACCATCTTCTTAGCATTTTCTTTTTTTTCTTTTTTTAAACATTGCATAATTCACTAATGTGAATAATAAACAAATTCCATGAAATAGACCACAGGAGGTGCATTCAGTTTTATAAAGAAATTTAATTTTAGACCAAATAACTAGTAAGAACAGCAGGATCTTTATAAACTAAGGATTTGAAATGCTTGGATGACCAAGGTCTTTCCTTTGACTATATTTCAAGTAAATTGCTCTGCCCCCGCAAATTTCCATTGCAAGGTTTGATGAGTCTCTGGGCAACCTAATCTACCTGTGCATGTCCTGTTCATTGCAGGGGAGTTAGACTAGAGAATTTTTAAAGATCCCTTATAACTCTAAGGAGTCTATGATTCTGTGAAATTCAGGTAGCTCCAACTCAGAAACTTTTTCATCCTCCTACCAATTAAGCACACAGGACATGAAAGGGGAAGACTACAAATAAATGGAGCAGAACAGAGAAACATTGCTTCCAGCCTTATTCTAGATCATCTTGTCTTGTCTGCTTTCCAAATTTTTATTAAAAAGTTGATGGAATAGTAAATATTGCAAATAGTACCCTTTCATCATTGTTTGGAATACACTGCTACAAGTCAAGAGCATCTTCAATTTAAAACTGGTTTTTAATTACTGTGATTTTTACAGCAAAAGTGAAATTATAGAGGTAGAAAAAGTTTCTTCAGAAGGCTAGGTAAACATACAGCTATGAACTATATCCCTGTAGGAACATGCTTAATATTTCTTTCAATCAGAGAAATATTCTGATGGAAAACTACTAAGTAGTAGAAAATAACATCTAGCCATTTGAAAATTGTGTGCACTATATGTAGAGACAAATGATGATGACTTTCATCCCAGGTACGTTTACAAAAATAATTTTTCTCACATGAACAATCTATTCGAATTTATATAGCCATGTGCTTACATATGCGTTTCCTAACATCAATTGCCAGATGCTGTATTTACAATATTATGCATCTCTTTATTATATTCAGCTTTTAGTTTGAAAATCGGGACTAAAATCCTACAGTGTTTGCCCTTCTCCAGATGTCACCCCTTTCTAGGTTTGCAGAGCCTATAAAAATTAAACTTCATGATACAGATTTTTTTCCTCAGCTACACCTACGATTGCAGAGGAGCATAAGATGTTAACTCCTATTTCAAAAACAAACAAAACAAATATGCAGAACTATTTTCTCTAGGCTATATAGAACTACGCAAATATAAGCCTCTAATTCATTCATTCCTGATACATAATTTAAAAAAAATACAGTCAGCAATTCATATGAAATATTTATTTTTTTTATATAATCACCCAGGGCTTCTGAGAAGTCCTGGCAGTCTGTCATTTTATTGAAGGTCTACGGGAGTTGATCAGGTTCAGCCCTTTAATTTTTTCATTAGTTAACACATCAATTACATGATTTGATTATTTTCAAGTTTTAGTCTCAAACTGTTCATAGTATAAAAGATTTTTTTAATTTCAATTTTCGTTACTCAGTGTTACCAGTCTCCTATGATACACTAAATCATGTAGCTGTGAGGCACATATTAATGCACTATTTCTGAAGAATGCAAATTTTCAGCATAAATAAGAATGACATCTTTAATACAAACTTTTATATTCCAGAGACATACAAAGCAATCCTGACTTTATAGACCTTATGGTAATCCTGAACATTTAATATATAATCACTTGGAAAGGCTCAGACTAGTAACACATAGAAAGTAGAATTAAACCAGAGCAACTGAGAAATCTCTATCAAAGCATCTCAAAAAGTTCTGCTTAAGGCACTATGATAGTGAGTGCCATTTCCAAGAAGGAACAGGAAGTAAACCTTTCATTTCATTTAAGACTTCCCTAATCATTGGCATATGAGGAAAAAAAAAGAAAAAAAAAGAAAAAAAAAACAGAACAATGATTTTCTCTTACAAAATCTGAGGAAGTGATTTGTCCTGGAAATGTGGCTTCAGATTGAGCCTGTGTTAATTACTCATGCATGCAGAATAGTCAAGCCTTCAGAAAAATGATCAGAAAATATAGGAAAACCAATATACTGCATGCTTTCATAAGAAAATGAGATTGAAAGAAAAAAAAGTCATGAAATCCTAACTGTTTCATTGCAACAAATTTAACACAGAGAGATACAGTCTTGTCCTTCACTATCCTTCAGTGCCTTACACTTGTCCTCACTGAGGCCACGATGAATCCTTGTTTAGGTCTCCCTTGCCTTACACACTGCAGGTTCTGTTCTCAGCTCTGAAGACCAGCCTGCCCCTTTGTGGAATCTGCAAACCCTCAGCATCATACAAGCATCATAAACTGGCCACGCATATAAAACAGACACAATATCTAACTCAAAAAAAAATGAAGTTGTATGTAACAAATTCATTCATCTAGTGAAAGAGCTTTATTCAATCAACTACAAAATTCCTATTTTACATATCTCATGCTATCACCACTAAATGCAAGTAACATGACTTCACCGTTAGTGTATATGAAATGGTGATGGACCTAAGCTGCTCTCCCTAAACTGAAGGTCCTATTGTTTCTCCTTCTGAAAATTCCATTGCTTCTTTTAAAATCATAGTATGGAAACACATTTTCAGTTCTCAATTGACATATACTTTAGAAATAATGATATCAGCACCTGTTACTTCTTTCCTGACAAGCAGTCAATCCACTGAATTGTAAGTATAGCCTAAAAAAAAAAAAATCTACATAAAATCCTACCAATGTAAAACCAAACCAGCATGATGCTGTTTAATATTAAAATGTTTTTAAAACTCAGTCATTCTATCATGGAACTAATCCACAGAATGAAAAGTGTTTGGACCTCTGCTTTTTTCCTCTTCCTTCACGGACATGTCTGAGAAGTAGACACAAGACTTTAAAGAACAAGTTCATGCAAGATGCTACCCTGTGCACAATGGAGTATTTTTTAAATTAATGGTAATATAAGTACATCAGGACTATTAAATTCATGAGGAAGGGGAAGAACATGCTAAGCCATATCTAGGGATTTTTATATCACCTTACCACTATATGGTAAGATGATACAAAAGTCACCTTACCATATATAGTGCAAGTGTCATGACAAGCAATATTCCAGTTGACAGTATCCCCATGTTATACCATGATAGCGTAATGGTCAAAATAAAAAACCAATTTTTTAAAGATAGTACCTTTAACACTGATTGAAACACATTTTTGCACTAAAGCATTTACTCCTGGGGCATGGAAGAAAAAATAAAACAATCTGACAGTTTGAAAAAGAAAACAAATGTTTCCAAATCTTTGGGTTATCCATGTTTAAGTCTGTTTTGGTAAAAAAAAAAAACTGCTTAAGCTCAGTAATTTCAATTTTAGGACTAGGTCCTCCCCTCTAAGATGGGGCACACCATTGGTTTACCACTTGAGCTGTAAGGAGATAGTATATACTATATAAGTTACAACTGGAGTTCTTCCAAGGGTAATTCATTAAAAAGTTGTGATCTACTTAAATTATATTCTGAACATCTTGTTTTTCATCCATACTGTCCACATAAATTCATTTTACTGTTTGGGAAATGTGTGAGCAGCATCTGACGTAGATAATCAACTCATTCAAGGAGGAGCAGAAGCTTAAACCAAAGTCTGTAGTAAATTTGAGGACAACCACTTCACAGATCCCTGAGGTTTACCTGCTCTATGGTCAGCTACTGAGGGCTCCAGAACAGGTAGAGAAAGAAAAAAAAAAAAAAAAAAAGGTTAATGGTCTACCTTGTAAGTGCAGAAAAGGCTGTGATGAGCTTCAAAATTTCTGGAGTCTAGTAAAAGAAAATAAAAAATATGGATGTTCCAGCTGCAGAAAACAGAGGAAAATGCTGGAAATGTCTGTGTTCACAGCAGCTGTGGGGTGAAATGGCATTTATAGAACCTGCCACAAATGATATTTAAAAAAAAAAAAAAAAAAAAAAAAAAAAAAAAACAATGAAAAGCTAAGAGGGAAAGAGAGATGAACAGTCTGTTGGAAAGGTAATTTTCTTTATAGTTGCCAAAATCTGACAAAATAAAGATGACATGGTGGTTTTTTTGCATCACTCTTCTGATTTGTAAATACACCCTTCGATGATATTTGTAAAAGGAACAGATGCTGCTGTCCTAAATTTTTTTGCAAAGGCAAACTGCATCTTGGATGAGTGAATCTGCTTGTTCACTACGTTGAGAAAACCTGGTTTTACAGGGGGGTTACAGACACTTCTTTTTTGGGATAAAAACAGTTATTTTGTGACAACTTAAGAACTCCTTTAAGCTTAGACTAGTCATTAACGATGGACATTGTAATAAGATAGTTGCCTTTCCCAAGCTTGTTTTTATTCACTAGACAACATTTTCAAGAGCAGCAAACCATGCTGTGATAAGGAACATGCGTCACACAGGGATTTCTGCAGTATGGAAAGTACTTTTCTGCTCACAGTGCTATCTTTCACAGCATTGTTCATCTACCTCTTCCATCAGATGATGAGCAAGCTATGTCCAACACCATAATTCCATTCTCAATTCTGCAACCTGCTGAATAAGCAAATTGCCTCTCCTTGTTCCCCCTTCCATCCTTTCAAGAGCAAGATTCTGAAGCTAAAAACTCTTTGTTATCTTCAGTGCATGCTGAAAATGAGTCCCAGTTATATTTGGGAATTTTAAGCATTCTAGGTAGCAAACAACTTGCTGTGGAAAAAAAAGGCAAAACTATCAGCTATTCTGAACATAGAGCACGTCTACCACCACTTCCCAGGTGCCTGAATTCACTCTCTAGTAGCAGTGATACACAGTAGCACACTTCAAATAGAGAAGTAGGGACACCTAATTTATGAAGAGCAACCAAGTTTCCTTACCATAACATAATTAAAATGAAAGGCATATATTTGTTAAGCAGCAATTGTTTCCAGGATTCTTTTCTGGAAGAAAAGTATCCCTTAGAAGAAAGGTAAAGCTATGAAAGCAACTGCCAACTCCTCCAATCTGAACTTCATCCTTGATATTAGTAAATTATTGTTTCCTTTTTTACTCTGATATGCTTGGTAATCCATATGAACTAAACTGGGAACATGAATGCAGCTGTGCATATACCATAAATTTCATCTGGTTTGCTAACTGTACAATTTTTTATTTATTTATTTATTTATTTTTTCTGGAAGTCATCCTGTCTTTGCCAATTTTCAGAACTATTTTACTTCATTCAAATTATCATATTCCAGGATTTAGCTCAGGGATTTTATCGTCTGACCTGAATACAAAGATTTTCTCATAAGTTTGATTGTTCTTGTATTCAGATTTATATTTTCAAGTCCTTACAATGCTAACATCTCTACACCAGAGATTTCACTTTTTCATTTTTTAACTCTATACTCATTTTATTTATTTTATCTGAGAATTTCAGACTACACTAAAGCCATCCTTAAAAATATCAAATTATGTGCCTAATTCAATTATATAAAATGTCCAGCTTAATTTGTTTGTGATATCTATTTCTGAGATAAGCCTGAGAACTTGGCTGTATCAAAGCATTTCTACAGTTAAAGAATCATTGGGTACTAATTTCATTCCTGTCTTCCGAACTCAGAAGATTTTATTGTCAAACAAAGAGGATTAGAACCATATTGAGTATTTTTGAGAATGTCATCTCATATTTTCAGTACCCTCAGGTACATCCAGAATGACTCAGTAAATGAATTTAAAAGGGTAATCACTGGAATTTTTTATACAAGTCATTCAGCATTTGTCCTTGATATTCTAGACAATTTCTGCAAACAATCCCAGTCACAATGGAGCTGACTGGGAAGGCTATAGCTAATATCAAGGGATATAATGCTTCATATAAAGACTAATAAACATGATATTAAAATTTACACAGATCTTTTTCAAGTCTTCTCCACACAAAACTAGGTATTTTCTTCTTTGGAGTAGCAGAAATAACTAGAACTGCAAAAATAGATTCTAGATTTGACTGATACTGTAATTTGTGTTAATTCAGTCACTTCGTTATCCTGCACTCATATCTCTACGTAGTCCTCTGAACAGACATAATGCAATAGCTTTATGACCTGTGAATGAGGATCCTCACTGATAATATAATGCAGACTGATAACGATATCACAAACTAGCTTAGCATCACTTTACACACACAGGTCATGAAAATATACATAGCAAAGAGATAGTTATAAAATCTGCTATTCAGTTTCTTGTCACTGAGATCAATTCCTAAATGGTTGCTTCTTGCATAAAGGAAAGGTCTGAAAATGTATGACAAAAAAGCAACTGAAAAAAGGGACAGTTGTGAGAAGATAGAAAAAAAAGTTTAAAGTATGAGAGTCTCAGAAGCAACTTCAGCAGTCACTTCACAAAGAGCTTACACCTTTGATCACAAAACAGTTAATTATCACAGCAATAAGCTTGCTTAACATATTTAGAAAGCATGCCAGCTGTTTAAAGTTTCAATCCAAATAAAAGCACAATAAATTTGAACTATGAATTGTTTTGAAAATTATGTGATTTCATCCAAGCTCAGTTATTCCTGGGCTCAATCAGTGACATCAAAAATTTGTTTGGACTGTTGCAAGATTAAAAAAAAAAAAAAAAAAAAAAAAAAAATTGATAGCTAAATAGCTTTCTGTCTCTTCCCTTTGTTTTGATGTTAATTTCTATCTGAACTAATTTCTTACTCCTAAAATTAGTCTTTCTTAAATTCCCCTGGAAGCCAACCTAGTATCCAGTAATTCGTAAGTCACAGTTACTTGCCCTAGCTGCTTCAGCCCGTTAGATTTGAGGAACCACACCTCATCCATTAGAACATCAGCACTTAGGACCATACCTTTTTAATATCCAATATATTTGCGTGAGACTGATACCTGTGACACACGAGCAATGGGAAACCTGTGATATCCCAGCCAGAGACCAAGCAGGACAGCCTAGAACGGAGGCAGCTCTTGTAGACAGTCCCTCCCCGCAGGGTCTTGACATTTCTTGCTAAAATAATATTTCCCATCTAGCACCATGAATCGCACACACACCAACAACAAGCCTTGCACAACTTGCCAAAACCATCAGTATACGTCAGGAGAGGACAGCCTGTCCTCATCTGCTGAGGTCCTCACCAGCTAAAAGCATTAGAGTTGGTACTGCTCTAGGGCCTCTCATACATCTACTCAGTCAAGCCCAAGCAGTCCATGTCACAATGCACCCACCTCATCTTTTTAACATTTTAAATTAGACCATGTTTTCTTCTGCTCATCTGCATTTGGCTTCTAATTATGTTCAGGTTCTATGTCCTAACTGCACCATAGTTTAGGACCCTGCAGCCTTAGGTCTTGAATCTTTTTCTACTCAGGACAAATGAAAATTTCCCTTGTAATCTGTATCCAGCTGGAAATAATCCTCCTTAAATTTAAGAGCTATTTTTTCAGCAATCACTGAGAAACAAATATACCTTAGATATAATGCATACTACCTTACTAACAATTAAACACACTCTGTGAATGGACAGATTCAGTTCAGAGAAATGTGGTCTTATTTCAGCCATCTTAAATTTATGTCATTGCTTTTATTTCTTGTTAAGAGACTTGCTGTCTCTTCTAAAGAGATGTTCTTCTTTCTATACCCTAACTTGACTGCAGCAAGAAAAAAGCCAAAATGAGTACAAACACTTCAGCTAAATTCACCCTGAAACATAATTCAGAAAGATGAATAGTACAATAGAGTATGTTGGAAATTTTGAGTAATATCTTTAAACTGAAACTTGAGAAGATTACTTTGTGTTACAAAGCTGTTGAACCTATTGTCAAGACCATTTTCACGATAACTTTAATGCTTCCTTGAATAGCTAACACTTCTAGATTAATTACACTTAGATCCTGAGGAGAGAGTGAGTCATCAGTGGAAAGAATGAATGTTAAAGAGAAATGAAGGAACTAATTTCACTTGTGTTAAAATAAACAAATTAATCCAGGCAGGAAGAAAAGCATGCAAGGATTTGACAAAATATTTCAATCAGTAAATTACTGAAGTAGCTTTAAATTATTTTAATCATAAACATAATGTGGATATCAAACTCTGAATTCATGGATGTTCATTAATTAAGTCATAAAATTAACTAAAGGTATTGAATAATTCCCTACAAAATTGGGCCAGGTTTGGCTCTAGTGCATCAGTAAGGAAAAATGTCATACAAGGCTATGAAGTTTTTCAGCACGTGTAGCAGAAAGCAATCACAGTATATCTGGATACACAAGACATGCAGTCCTTTTTGAGTTACACCAATGTAAAAACTCACTGAATATTCTGGAAGGACTCGCTCACATAGTCCAACCACATAAATCACAAAACACAAATACAAAAATGCAATAAACTGTTAAAATCTGTTTAGTGCTTAGCCATATTTGGGTGATCAATGCTACATGAACACTAGCCAACATTTCTCCTTCAAATATATGCATACACATACACATATACACATTAAACAATCCAAAGGATGTAAGAATGCCAAAGGAAGAGGTACAGCTTGACATTTTTTATTCCTACCTATATAACTTTTCTTGCAGACCTTCTTTCAAGCATCTCGGGCTGTTTGTGAAAGCATTATTATGCTTAGCATAGAATGATAGCAACTGGCACTAATGACCCCATTTATTGTGACTTTACCAACTAACAGTTTTCATCAGTACAGAAACTAGCTTTCTGTCTACCAGAGATAAAGGATGGTATTGAATATTGACTGAATATTAACATTAAATGTTAATTAAAACGGTAGCTCTTTAAAGTAATGTGCAGTGACAGTTTCTTCCCATCCCTCTGCTGCCCTAAGTTTATTTCTAGTTAAGCAAATCTAGTCATCTCTAAATATACATGTATGACAGGCTCAGAGGTAGGAAATGTATTTCTCTAGTGAGGACAGAAAAAACAAGCTGAAATACTGCAAGTTTTCCCCTAACAACCTACCCACTTTTGAAACTGATTACTTCTATCCAAGCATGTAGGAAATGTTTCCTGTGGGAAGGCCTAGCAAAACCAAGGTCAGGCTTACTGTGAGGAGAGGAATACTGCTGGAGCCCTCCTATCTTGCCAGGATGTGCATGAGAGGAAAAAAAAAAGAAGGATGAAAGCTTTACATTCCCCTTTCCAGTTATAATTTATTTCATGTTCCCATTCATAACTGAGACTTTGGTCTTATCTCCAAAGCATGTCACAAATGAGGACATCTACGTGACTGTTTACAGCTCTGGGACAGAGACAGCACTACTCCTCCAGAGCAATAGAACAGTGAAGCAAAGATAAAACTCATTTGTGCGTACAGCTACACTTTTTCTCAGGCTGAAACAGACAGAAGAGTTAATTCTGCCAGGATGATCAATGGCTTCGCTACTTCTTTCCAAAGCAAGACACATACTCAGATAGATATATATAGCAATTAAATATAGCACTTGACATGCTTGTCTTTTTGCTGTGGTTTTTAAGTGGAAAGACCTGTTTCTCTTGCTAACCTGGATTTCTCTCATGGATTGAAAGATCAGAGGATACACTAAGCACCACAAGAAGGTATTCACCCTGGTTAACATTACTGAAAAACACATGTGGAGACATCACCTATGGCATCAGAAAAACAAAGAAAAAACAGATTGCATAATTAACAACACCATTTATTACATGCATCTGTTCCAATTACGCTTTGTTTGCATCCTATTAAAATCAGGATGAGAAAACACTCATTCTTACTATGACTTCGGGAAAAGGCTTGGCTCCATTTTCCGCCAATCTAATCTGTTGTCGGCAACTGCGAGACCCCTCCATGGGATGTGACGTGATAGGCCCTCTCCCTTCTCTATGACTGATGTGTGGCACGTGCCCTTAGGGGCACAGACGAAGCATGTAGGTTATATAAACTAGAGTTCACGTGTAATAAATGCCATTTTGCTGTTCACCATATTGGTGTCATCTCGGTAATTGGCCAAGCCGCAGTCTCCCAGGGAAACCGAACGGGTGAGCTCACAACAAATGGTGACCCCGACGTGATCCCTGGGAGACCATGGCTCACAACACTAATCTACTAACTAGTGATCACATATCAGAAGAAACAATATCCTTTAACTTTAATAAGATACTTAATTAAACATTGTGCTAAACAATAATGTAACAGATAGAATATTTTCAGTAGAAATAGAACATATGGTAAAAAGCATTAAGAAGTAGGTGAATACCTGAGGGATCTTGGGACCAAGAATTTGGTAGGGAATCGAACAAAGCAGAGGTTTTTCTTGAGTAAGATTCCACAGAGGTTAGTCCAATGCCCAGTACTATTTACTGTTTTCATCAGTAGTCTGGAAGCAAACGTTGAAACAATACTGATAATGTTTTCAGATAGATTGTTGGAAGCTGAAGAGGAATATTTACAGTGCCATTAAAGTAAGGATCCCACTTAGTTTTTCCCCACAACACAATACCAAATAAAAATAAGGGAGCCTTATTGGCAGCTAAGATTTTTGTAAACTAATCCCATCAAAAACAACACTTTTTAGTATCACACCAAGGATAAAGGAATGAAAATTTATATCTAGCATGGGGGAATCTCGACCCAGGAATGAAAGTAAAGGTTGCTAAGGACAAACAGCAAATAAGTGCTATATGTTACACTGTGAGAACCTGGGTTAGGAAGATTTAGAAACAAGGAAATACTGGAAAAAAAATAGCACCATCTCTGAATATAGCAACAGTGAGAATATAATGGATCCACATCCCTTTGCAACATATTTCAAAAGTAACACTGAAAAAATGGAGTGTACACAGCAAACCCAAATGAAATCAGCAAGAATGAGAGAGGTGCTTGAGAGTGGAAGAAAAAAAAAAAAAAAAAAAAAGATGTCTCAACAGAAAAACAGAGATATATTTTTCATGAAGAGTACATGAATATCCAAAAGAATATCCTTCACAGAAGCACAGAATGGCCAGGGCTGGAAGGGAACTCAAGGATCATGATCTCCAACCCCCCTCCTAGAGGCAGGGCCACAAATCTCCCCATTTAGTACTAGACCAGACTGCCCAGGGACCCATCCAATCTGGCCTTGAACACCTCCAGGGACAGGGCATCCACAACCTCTCTAGGCAGCCTGTTCCAGCACCCCACCACTCTCATAGTAAACAGCTTCTCCCTGACATCCAACCTAAATCTTCCCTCCCTCAACTTAAACATATTTCCTCTTGTCTTGCTGTTTTCTACCCTTTCAAAGGGTTGACTCCCCTCCTGTTTGTAGGCTCCCTTTAGGTACTGAAAGGCTGCAATGAGGTCACCCTGCAGCCTTCTCTTCTCCAGGCTGAACAAGCCCAGCTTCCTCAGCCTGTCTTCGTAGGGGAGGTGCTCCAGTCCCCTGATCATCTTTGTGGCCCTTCTCTGGACCCTGTCCAACAGCTCTGCCTTTCTTGTACTGGAGCTCCAGACCTGGACAAAGTACACCAGATGGGGCCTCACAAGAGCAGAGTAAAGGAGGGAAAATCACCCTCCCTGCTGGCCACCCCTCTTCTGATGGAGCCCTGGATACCATTTGCTTTCCGAGTTGCAAGAGCACACTGCTGGCTAATATTAAGCTTTTCATCAATCAAGACCCCCAGGTCCTTCTCTGCAGGGCTGCTCTCAAGGACCTCTCCTTACAGTTCATACTGAAAAGCAGAAGAATTTGGACACTAAGTTTGAAGCTCAACAAGTTCAAGTTATAAAAGAAGTCTCTAACAAAAGTGATTAATCACAATGATCAGACTACAGAGAAAAATGTGGGTTTTCTGCCTGTTGCTGATCAAGCATAGAAGGTATAAGTCTACCAGATGAAAGATGTTGCGTCCAAGCATCTGCAAAAATCTAATAACATTAAAACTGGGGAACTACTTAAGAAACAATTGTCAGGAGACTGACTTTCAGAGAGTATCTTCTGAATTGCTTTTAACTGTTACATCAGAAGCATAAATTTCTGTACTCAGTATTCAACCCCACAGGCCACACCATGTTTCGCAACACTATAGCAAAGAATGCTGAACTACTAGGAAAATAAGCATCCAAGTCCTTCTAATCATGCTTTATAGAATTATTGTCTTATTGTTATTGCTGTTCCAAGTATCTAAAGTCATCTTACTTCTACAATCCCTCTCCCTCTGTCAGGTGAAGATATTCATGCGTAAACTCATGTTGCTTTGTAAATAATGGGATATGCCATCTAGTAGCATTTCTGAAATATTTTCTTTTGCTATAAAGAGAAAATTCCACTTCAAACATTTCTGAAAGGAAGATATATTAAAACACAATGTAGATTTTTATTATTTATGTATTTTTCTCCCTTTCTCTGCATCTTTCTATATTTCTACAGCTAGAAAGTTCACTATAGTGTAGTTGGAAAATTAAAAAATGTCTTGGAATAAGAATTTTCCTTGGATCAAGTAAGTAAACATCTCCATGTACTATATGTGTTAGGCTTTCCACACAAAGACTGCTTGGATTAGGAAAAAAATTTTTTACACTATATATCATACCAAAGAAAATTGTGCAATAATCTTCTAAGTATTACTTTTTTTCAGAACTTCAGAAAATAATGTCATCTTCAAAAAAAGCCTTCTTGTTTTCTTTCCTGAAGTACACCTAATACATGATCAAGAGGACCTATTCCAAATATAATCATTTAGATCATCACTCAATGCATCATACTGGTTTGAGTACTATTGGTACTCTAGAGTTTCTGACACCGAAAATAAGTTTCAAGAAGTATTTGTTAGAAGCATTTTATAATTTCTGAGAATCTCTGCTTCCAGAAGTGCAGAGTCAGAAGGATAGGAACAGTTAGTATGCATATTACAACCCATGCAAGTAAAAATGAACGAAAGTAGGAAACAAGACTTGTTATTCCATTTCTTCTCACTTCCTTATTAAATAGTCAATAAACAAATTCAGAAAAGAAGAGGAATACAACTTGTACTGAATTTATAAGAACTTAATCTCAGCAATGATTCCATAAGTTACAATTATACATTTCATATAAGACATTCACAGAATGCATCTGTTCATTTAAAAATATTTTGAAAGACTGAAAATTCTATATGTATATTTGTGATCATTTCAAATGCATTGTAAGATATTCTATAATTACTATATGACTGCAGACTGCGTTTCTTAAAGTATCATTCTCCCAGGCATTTATTCATTTGACACGGAAGCAATCAAAAATTCACTCTAACACAACAGTTTCATCTCTGAAGAGCTACAGACTTGTTTATATAAATATGACTTTAGGAACAGCAAATCTGCCTGCAGATCCTGTAAAACTGCTATGACACACCATGTGACTGTTGTCAAATCACAACCACTATATATATTACAGGCTCAGCTTAATCCACTTTAGAATGAGGGATTTATACCTTCTCTTCTGCAAAGTGAATCTTTTCCATTGAGCTTTACAGAAAAGAACAGCAAAGAAAATGACTCACAGCCTTGAAAAGAACCGTGACCCTGTCTTATGGAAAAAGCACACGCAATCTATAAAGGATCTGAGCTGACACTAAATGAGAGAACGCCGACATGGCTAAACATTAAGAATTTATATCTGCTATCTTTGCCTCAGCTTTTGTTTGCGTTACAAGTGATACAGGACTGTCAATTGCTCTTTACAACATGTATGAAGATGCACTTTGCATTCCAGACTCACAAGTTTTGCATCCCAAATTGCTGGCATTGCTCCCAGTAGAGCTGCTCACGCTCATGAGGGTAGCAAGCCATAGACACTCATCATCTGGTTGGTACAGATCAGAGGCTCACGTACTCCCTGCTGCATGACTGAATTCTTGCCAGTAGCACTGCTAGGTGCCTGCCCAGACCTCCCAAGCTTGTGACCTATCACAACTTAGGGGCTTATGAACTCCATGTTGTCAGCTACTTGAATGAGTTTTGCAAGCCATGTTCCCAACCCCCAAGTCAGCTTTGGAGGGAAGTGGCCCAGGTTTGGTGAGCTGAGATGCCTTAGGCCTCTTGCATTAAGAGCTCTGCGCTTCCTCTGGGACAACAAGAGAGGAAATTTATTCTACTTACAGACAGAGCTATCAAGCATCATTACCATGTATTTCACAAAGCTCTTCTCCAGTTTACATTAGGAAACACTAACTATTTTTGAGCAATATAACCATGGTACAGGAAGGAGCTGGGGCAGCAGGTAGGCTGACAATGCTATTGTGGGTGTTTTGCAGAGTAATGATTTTACTTACAAAGTTGAAAACCCAAGCCCATGAGGACACTGCTTGCTCAATCACATCACCTCAAAGAGTTAAAGCTTGTTACAACAAGAGGAGTGAACAGACAGGTTTTTTGTTCAGTTTCAGGTGTGAGCTTTTTTTTTTTATTTCTTTGTGGTTTGTTGAATTTGGGTCTTACTGTTGTTTTTTGTTTATTTGGTTTTCTTTTTTTTTTTTTTTTTTTTTTTTGGTTGGTTAGTTGTTTGTTTGTTGCATTGTGTTGTGTTGTTTTTTTTAACAGACTAAGTTTTCTGTCCTTATCAGCAAACCACTTCACTTCTTAGTTAGTTCTTCCAGAAATTCCTAATGCAGCAAAATCAGATATAAATATATAAAATGCAAACCAAAATTAATATTAATTTCCTGCTGTTTCACCAGTTTCACCTTTTTATTTTCAAGCCACCTGCTCTCTACAATAAAATGCTCCTGATCAATGTCTTACTACATATTTAAATACACATCACAGATGCCATTGGATAAAGCAAGCAGCAGCAAAAAAAAAAAAAAAAAGTTTAAATAATTCAGTTCCAAACTGTCAGACCATGTTCACAGTTGAATGGAAAAAGTTAGTAATCACTCCCATAGACAAAAAAGGATAGGTCAATAAGCAAACAAAATGGAATCATCATAGCTGCTTCTGGATGCAAGAGCATTTTGATGACTTACTTTTGGTTGCCTAAGATCACAAAAATATAGGAAAAATAATTCCACAGTCATTAATTTAACCAAAAGTATTCCAAATGCCTTGGAAATTTATGAGATTCAGAGCAAAGTACTTTGTATACCTTCATTTAAGTAAAATTTACAAGATCTGGCTGTTTATTCAGGTGACAAATTCCAACAACTAGCTTCTAATTTGTATCATCAAACTAGCTAACCAGCTCTAGGGAAGTCTGAAATCCTTAACACCTGGTACAATCTCCTAGACTTCTACATTCCTGTTCCCATGTACACATTTAACTACCTCAACTGTACAATGCTCACCTGCTTAGTGGTCAACTCAAATCCCAACAGGATGTTCAAATTCTCCAGTGTCTTCCATCTGGCACCTGCTCCAGTGGATGTGGACAAAATCTAAACTTTCAAAGGGTAAGTGAGGGCTATTATAATCAAAGCTTGAATTTAGAAAAGTTGATAGAAGTAGTCTTTTTGGGAACTGAGATTTAAATGCCCATAGCAGAGCAGGCATACGAAGCTAGGTTTCCCAGTTCCCAAAAGCAGCTTATCCTCTGGTGACTGCCTTGCAGGCTGAGCTCCATTTTTTGAGCTATTTCACTTGGCTGTGATAATCGAATATACACTGTGCTAAATGAAGCAAAAGAACAGCTCTCCAAGCTGGAAATTTAAACAATCCACAGAAGACTGAAGACAAAGTATTTCATTCTACTTCTTAGAGCTTCACATTTAGAATATTTCCCTGAGAAATTGATTTTAACCATTCCTCCAGCCTGATGATCTGCATGTGGTGTGAAGAAGTCATCACCTCGTATTCCCACACAGAAACATAGTTCAGTTTGAATACAAAGTCACGAATCTCTAAGGAGATAGACATCTAACTCTGAGCTGGAGGAAAGAGTTTGAGGTAGTGTTTAAATCAAAGCATTCTTTTTGTCACACCATTTCTTCTGCTATATTTTGTTTTGTCATTCCTATTAAATTTAAGCAGCTCCATCCTAAATGCGCTGGACTCCATCAAGTGCAATTAAAACCTCCCAGAAATTGAGATTATCAATTCTAAAGGATAAAATGGGTTCTGAAGATGCTTACTAAACTTATTTATAAACTTAACAATTCTGTCCTGCTTTTTTCTATTCACTCCATAGTTGCTTTTCTGCCCCAGGAAAAGTGTAGGTCAAAATAACCACCAGAAATTAAACAACTATTTGAAATTTTTAGTATTTATCCACTTCTATCCCTGCATATCATCACCAAGTCCAGCAAACTAACATCCCCCCACCACCCTGATTCTAACAGTCAGTGCAAATCTTTCTATCGCCAGAAGCACGTAATGAAGTTGACATTAATAAAAGTTAAAGAAAAAAAATGAGTAAGCAAAGGCATTTCAGTATGGCACAAAGAAATTACCATGAAATTTTGCACATTTTACTACTTCCTTCTACAAAAATATACATACGTTAGTCTTTCAAAAACCTTCCTAATTCTATCATATGTTCCAGAATTGTGAGTGCCTTCCCCACAGACACCAGCAATCCTTTCCAAAGTGAAGCAGTGCTATCTTTGGCCTTTTCTCAGTGCCTGTAAGAAGAGTCCGTCTTGTAACCTTTCCTCCTATCTCTTAATCAGCTTTTTTTTTTATCAGTTAGTCATTTATTCTGTAGGACTACTATAACTATATATGCCTGATGGGGAATAACTTGTTTTAAAATCATTGGCTTTCTGTTTACAAGAGGAATATCCAAGATAGGCTGTCTGCTAATATTTTCCCTGGTGTTTTTGCTGTCTATTTATTATTATTTTGATGTATACTACTTTTTTAAACAGCAGCAAAAATGCAATAGCCAAAAGGCTACACAAGAGTGAGTAATGTATGGTGCAGATGGTCTTCAGTGAAAGGAAGAGGTATTTTCTTCAGAATAGAATTAAAGTGGTTACGTAAACACAAACAAGGGGGAAAATGCTGTTTAAAAAAATTCTAGGCCAGTTATTCAAGCAGTGAAGTTTTTAGGAGGCTCAATGCAAAATGACATTGCTCCTTTACCTCTAAAAATAAGCATCTGCAACAACTACCTAGTTTGACACCTCTCTAGGATTGTTTTGCAGTTTCAGCTTCAATAAAGTTGAGTATTCTGTATGGGTTCGAACATAGTCCAAGTTAACATTCATTTGTGGAAAATCTGTGCAGGAAATAGTAATAGCAGGCAACCTGGAAATGGGGCCAGTCATTGTTCAGAAAACTCCCTTCTGATAAGGTTAAATTACTCAGCTGTCAGCTGTCTCAAGCTGCAGATAAAGAACCATGGGAGTCACTGCTTGGGAGAGATTAGGATTTCATGGGGAGAAGGGAAAGAGATCACAATCACACAGAAGAGCAGCTTGAACTACTTTATCCCTCACTAAGACAGGGCCAGGCTGCTTGCATTCAGAAGTCTGCAGAGAGCAGGGAGGAAACAGCTGGAAACTGGGACATAGAGAGCTGTCCTGCAAGTAGAAGTCTCAAAAGTAATAATACATGCTATTGGTCCTCAGCACTGTAATCCATCCATGAAGGCCAGGTAGGAATTTTTGTGTTCCTCATGTTCCTGGGTTTTAGAATAATCTTTATAAATTTATATGGTTGTTCTGAATGAAGTGGGGAAGAGGGGGGGAACAACGACAACAACAACAGGCTAAGCATGCTGTCACAGCATGACAGAAAGGAACATTCTCTGCAGTGGATCTTGCCCTTGAATAACAACAGATTTGTGAAAGTGATAAGAATGCCAGAGTTATATTGCAAAGAAAGGAAAAGTCATATATACAAACAGTTTGCAAGCAATAATTTCATGTTTGTACATATAAAACAGGTTAGGAGATGCCAATTTTTTTTTTATTTCCAAATCTGTTTGTTTATATTAACATGAAACTAACAGTTTTGACAAAACTTCTCATTACATGCATTCAAAAACACAAAATCAGCATCAAACTGGTCTATCCTTGCAGTGAAGCTTTGAGGAGAAAATATTTCAGACATTACCCAGCTGATGAATGTTGCTCACACAAACACAATTTAACCTTTTAGAAATCTTAGCTTTCTTCCTTTGAAATGAGCTCCTATCACGCAAGAGATATTCAATTGCCATTACAGCACATGGTCAACAGGCCAAAAAGAACAACAAACAAACCCTCAAATTAGCAACATTTGGCTTCACTCAAGCACTATTGGGTCACTCTCTGGTAAAATTGCTCATCATAATTTCATATTTAATATTCAAGCAATTTACAGCTATCAGTCAAATACTGAACCAAGACAAAACTCTGTACACATGCAACTTCAATTTGAGGCAATAATGAGGATGGCTTCTTCAAAGAATAGTTATAAAACAATCTAGATTTACTAATGACTTCATTTCAGGTTTTTGGGAAAAGCCTCTCTTGGGCACACTGGAACTAGAATGTTGCATTATCATGTTAACTAGATAAATAACAGGTGGTAGGCAAATAAATTCTCTGATAATTTTAACACTATAAAGAACAGAACAGATCCTCATCATGGGTTCCCTTCAGCAAGGCATAATTCTTGGAAGTGAGACAATTTCTGAAAGTGTATTTAAGCAAATTTTGAATTGTTTTTGTTTCGATAACTAACACATCTGTAAGACTTTTCCCATTGCACTTGATTAGTACTCTCTTAAAGTATACATTAGTATCCCTAAGTAATTATACTTGTAATTTATTTACACAATTAATATTTTGTAACTCGCAGAAGTCAGAGGGTCACATTTAGGTCTTTATTTAACAACTAATTCAAATTTATAAGACTACTTAAAGTACAAAAAGGATGTAATTGAAATTCATTACAATAAATACAAGTTAGATCAGAAAGCAACCACCACTAATAAGGATAAGTAACATGAGAAGATGAATTCAAGTCTAATAAGCACATGACTTAGTAGGTTTCAAGTGACTTTGTGCACACACATTCGCCTGTTTTTAATGTCTTGAGCATATATGGAAACATCAAGTCTATAAAAGCTTTTCTTTCTAGAACTGAGATTTAATCATGAACTCGTAGCATTATTTTTAATTAATATTTTATATTTATATGTAGCGAAAAGTATGTGCCTTATGTAAAACTAACTGGTCAAAGTGCAGAGATCCCTTACATGCTTAAAGCCTGGTAATTTTTCCCATTGAGGTTAATAAGAAACTCTAGCAAACTTAGAGAGGTGCAAATAAAGTCAATGCTACAGAAGTAAGAAATATAGCATAACAGCAGATAGAAAAATGTATTCAGATTACAGGAATTCTATACAAAAAAAAAAAAAAAAAAAAAAGACCTTTAAAACATTTTTTACAAAAAAAAAAAAGTGGTGTGTCAAACTGCCCATCTACATGCATGCTGTTAGCCTGCTGTTTGCGCAATAACACAACTAATCCTACAGTCTGTTGTACAATTAGAACAGTCTGAAAGGTCACGTGCAGAAATGAAGCTGGCAGCTCAACTGACAAATAGCACTGAAACAATTGCATGTCCCTGTCCTTAAGAGCTTTCCACGGCTAAATTTATAGAATACCAGCCCTAAAGTTTATGGTACTAGGACATGAAATTCAGCTATTAGAATGACTAAGTATTTGCATCAAGTCTTCAATGTGAAGCCTTCTTTTTCTCATCAAATTTAGAACTACAGACTTTTGAAAATAACTGATAATAGTGTAATTCTACAAACTGTTATTTGCGACAGTTATTATTCTCATTGATTTTTAAATTAGTTGATTGCAAGAAAGTGCCTGGACAGTGTGACTTCTGAAAAAGGAAAGGAGGCTTTTTTTGCAATACTGGCATTGGTGCTCAGTCTACAGGAGGTTCACAGGGCATCAGCATATAATGTACTCCTCTAACATTTAACCTATCTGAAAGTTGGAAATTGGTTGGAGGTGAAAAATGAAATCCACTACAGGAAATATTGTGGCTCTATTTACGTGGAAGATGGATAGACAAAATTTTAAATGTGTTAAATTCTTGAAAAAATGGGGGAAAAAAATCTTAGGGAATTGATTGTTCTGTCAAGAAATACACAGACTGGAATGGTGGTTTGTGATAAGGGAAATCTTGAACTTTCTATGAACCTGTAGATCACTTTTTCCTCTTAGCTGTAGCACAAATGCAAAGAGATCATCAGTACAAAGGAAACACTCCATAGGAAATTTCAAGGAGCAATGCATGACAAACAGCAGTTAACCATTAAATCTCACCCACAATATAACATTGCCTGAACAACTGTGGAAACAAAGTGCTTATCCATAAGCCTCCTGCTAACAGTAAGCTCTTTCTTTAAACCATATTTTCTAAGTATTGTTTTCAAATACTTTTAGAGATGATAAAGTATCTTAAAGAATTTCTTATGCATTGTTGTTTATTTGTTTTAAAACTAGAAAAACCTGCTCTTTCAAAAAAGAAAAAATGCTTGAGGCATTTCTCCATCTTGAAAATTTTGTGTCAAAATAGTTTGCTTTCATCAATACACAGATACCTTGCATACAAACAATTTTATACCTTTACATGACCATCCAGACTAAGTAAACAAATCTTGTACAGATCAACATTGAAACTTGTCTCATAGATAGATTGTATTTTTACTTGAATGGACACAATCTGCATATCTGTAAAAGTTTCAACTTCCTGAGAATGTTGAGAATGACCTGACTATTCCTACTCTACGCAACCACAAAATAGCTACCAGCTGAAGTTAAATAAATAAGCTTTGTAGCAAATTTTGCAAAAATTCAGGCTGACTGTAAAAGAAAGACTTCAGAGTGGAAGAAAAGGAATAAACTCAGAACAGACAGCATAAGACCCTTTGAGGTTGATTCTTAGACCCAATTAGGTTAACAGGCAGACTGATCTGCTCCACTTGCAGAACTGGTTCAAGTTTGTCTTCAGAGATGCAAGAGAAACAAAATGAACTTTGTTCCTAGCTGAACATAGTTCTTAATCATGCCTTGTTCCTACTAAAACTCACTGTCACTAGAATGCTTTCCGGAACTTCTCCCGGCACGGTGGATAATTACACTAATCTCATTTCCCAGTCTTAGCGGTGGTGATCTTTTAAGTCTCCTTGCCTTATCCAAATATTCAGATACACTTGGTTCTCTATTCAGCCTCACAGCTGTGGCTGCAAATTCAAGCCTGTACTTCCCACAATCTTCTGTGGTTTCACAGCACTTGACTCTATTGGTGAATCACAGACTACTGCCCTGGGTGGAATCCAGTCTCCAATTTGAACATTATGGAATTTTAGCATAGTTTAAGTACAGAAAAAGCATCATGGGATTGTCAGCTAGTCATATTTGATAGGTATGTGCACAGTGATGGTAATGTACATATATTTCATGTTCACCACTTTGGTTTCTGTGCTAGTTTAAAGTAGCACATAAATACTGCTGATTGAAATGCTAGTGGCTGGTCTACACCAATGCCCTTACAAACGCCTTTATGAATAGAGCTGCAGCAGTGAGGGAAAGAACAAAATAAAAACTCAAGATAAAGAACACTTCTTTCCCTCAAAATATAAAAAATATTTCACCTTGCAAGTTAATTTTGGCTTTTACATCGCTGTTACCCAAAAATACCAACACAAATTTTTCTTAAGTTACTTGTTCTTAGAGTGTGATGAAATAAAGAACAAGCCATGGGGCAGGTGCCCATGCACACTGTGCTGACAGACTTACAGCTGAGAATTTTGGAGAAATTCAGTGACAGGAGGAAAACTTACAAAGGAATTAACTACTGCAGCAAGGCAAGTAACTGGCAGATGGGTATGTTAATGGTTAAATTCTAATGTAAAGCAAAACCTGCTTTTGTTATCATCTCATTTTGCTGTTGAAATTATAGCCTAAGTTTTCCGCTTGCCTTCTTGCCTTACTATTCAAAATTTTCTATTCAAAAGAGAAATGAAGCTGGGAAAAAAAGTCACAAGCTTTCTGACTTTCTGTGGCTGTTGCTATTACCCCACATGCAACAAACAACTGGTGCAAGCAAAGAAGAATGTACAGAGATATACATCATATATGCATTCAGTATATGCACCTTCTGACATCAACACCAGCGCTGATGACATTTCAGAAGGACCCTAGGTATTAAGGCCAATATCATCCACTATTCAAATCAGGAATTTTTAAAATCTTCTCAGTAATGCAAATATAAAGAACCATCAGATGCTGAAAGGACATGACAGAACCATTCTACTGTGGTTCTTCAGCACTTTAAATTAAAAAATTCTTAGGGATTAATCTCTGTATAAGTGATCAGACAATATAGGACACTTCAAAAAAGAATCCTGAAAAGCCTCCTTCCTTTTCTGACATAGACCTTGCACAAAACAACATTTTGGCCAAGCTCTGGTGTGACTGCTCCCTCAGCTGCCACCAGGATCATTTCTGCTACAGCAAGGCCCCTATCCTGCCACGTCAGTCATTCCTGACATCCATGTATCATTTCTTAACATTTTCTGTGGTTAAAACCGGTTACAGCAGTTTCTGAGCAAAGAGTCAAAGCCTACAATCTCAGGTAAATAGTATTTCCTCCTCTCTGGAATGCAATAACATAAGGGGGGAAGATTTCTCCTCTGCTTCCAGACAGAATAATGAAGTACTGTTACACTGCTTTTCATCTAACTCAACTTCAGTCCCAAAGACACAGCCACAGGAGGGAGCGTGTCAGCAGCAGCAAGATCCCTTCAAGAAGGGAAAAACGTCTAGGGGCAAGCTGCTGCAGGAGCTACAAAGAGAAATGACAAGTCAGACCAGCTTCTGGAGCAGTACAACAACCTGGGCTGGGCTGCAACTGGGCAGGATAGAGAAAACTGCAATGCCCTTTAGCTCAATGAGAAGGGGGGGGGAGGAGAGACAATACTTGTAGCAGCTGGGGAAACAGCAATTCAGGGAAAAGCTGAAGCAGCTGTTTAGCAGTAAACAGGCACCAGCAGAAAGTACTCCTTATGATGGAATACTAATGCATGGACAAAATTATTTCCATTGTAGCATCCTTCCAATTCACTTTCTACCTCAATTAGAATTAATTTTTAAGGTCCTAAGAGAAATCCACCACTTTCCACACTGCTGCTTCTACAGTAATAAGGATTAAATCAATCCTTTCTTCCTTCAGCTCCCACTGGGAGCAAACATATGGCTTTTGAGAGATTGACCCGTTTCCCATCTGCTAGTGGCCAAACTGCAGGTGGTGAAAGGAAGCGTTGTCATCTTCCATGAGAAGACAGAAAGAGGCTTTCTCAAACTACAACCCATCTCATCAAACAAAGATTCTTAAATAAGGAAAACTTTTTAGCATACCAGAACTTATGTAGCACCTGTGTATATATGTGCATACGTTAGAGTTTCATATAAATCTTCATTCAGCTTGCATTATAACCTCATTCTCTGCAAGTGAAAATTTACCTTTCCAATAAAACAAAAACATAGGTACTTCTACAGCAAATTTTCACCTAAAGAGAATAGTCATAGTTTAAGAATCCCTTTTTTCATTTCTTTATTTGCTTGTAGGCACCAGGTCCAGTCATGAACAAGGTAGAGACTACAATCACCCATGTTACACAGCAGGACGCAGCAACAGGCCTCTCAAGTTCATGACTTCAATTACTCCAAAAGCAATCATATTCCCCTAGTAATTAGCCCAGCTGACAAGTATATTGACATACTAAGTACTCCACTAATGTGGGATTACTGCATTCGTTACCTGAGGTCTACATATTATCTAGTGCAGTTCTATCAAGTACATTTAGTGAAGCTCAGGATTTCTATGTTACATTTCGTTATAGAAATGCCAGAACCAGACTCATCCTGGGACTCTCGCAAATATACATTCCTATACATTTTTTGAAATGGCCCATTATTCCATCTTCACTTTTCATATTTTGATACTCACTGAAGTACATATTTTAAAGTGTGCCAGAATAAAGAGCATAATTTTAGCCCAATGCAAGTCTTCCAAGCTCTCACCAGACACAGCTTGAATACAACCCTATCTGCAGGTGTCAGAATGGCAGTTAAACAGGACGCTGAAGATCTGTACAATTTAGGAACAAACTGTTATAGGACCCTCCCTACTGATCCAGTTCTCCAACTTTCCTAAAGGATTTCTCTCTAAGTCCTCCATAAAAAGTAATGCACTGAAATCTGCATTACTGCTATTAATAGTAATGGAAGTTATCAAGTGCTAGGTGACTTACAGATTTAAACTGCTAGTTCAATTATCAGTGCTTTTAATTCCAGAGTGCAATTTTTCTATTGTTCCAACCTCAATTCATTCACTAAGCAGCAACAATTACCTTTTTAATTCATAGCGTTAAACCAAGAACGCTTTGAATGAAAGATAATGGCAGTAAATATAAAAATAAAGCTTTAAATGAAATTCCAATCCCAATTCCAAAATTAAATCTGCTACCTAGATTTTAACAGAATTGAATTTTGCTGAATAAATGTATCTCATCTAAGACACAAGAGAACATAACATTAGGAGCAATCCTTCTTACACCCAGTAGCCAGCTCAGTGTTTCCTATGGTAAAAAGCTTCACTGACTTAAGAAAAATAAGATAGCAGTGAAACACTGAAAAACATAGCAACAGACACTGGAAGAGATACTGTGTCTTATGATATTTAATTTTTTATTTGGGCAGGTAAAAAATGCCACAAGAAAGAAGATATTACTTCATAATTTCCAAATACAGAAAGTTGTACAAAGAGAGTAAGTAGGACCAGGCTTACTGAAATTTCACATCCCAAACAAACATTTAGGCTAGTACATATAACAGGATTTTAATATTTTTTTTTTTTTAAATCTTAGAGAAGACTGACCAGTTTGAGAACACCAAGTCCCTTGAAAAGACCAATATCTTTTTTTTTTTTTTTTGTATACATCGAATTTAGTTACATTGACTTCAAAGCTATTGATTTTTACCTGCACTTCAATTTATTGTTTGGTTTTAATTCTGCCTTTGTATTTTTCTTTAGAAAACTGTCAGTAAAAGAGACTGAAACAAGCACCAGCTTTATTATTATTTTTAATTATTCAAGTGCTACATTTGTTTTCATGTTTGGAAATGTTTAATATGAAACATTCATATTCCTAGAACTACAGATGATTTGGAACTGATACAGTGAGGAACATTTTTCCTCTTTTTGAAAAGCTTAGGAAATGTTGTAGGAGTAGTAGATGCACGGCCAGTGCTATACAGTTTTTGTTACTTCGAAGTCGCTGTTAACATCTCATAGTTTTTAATCCCAATACAGATTTTTATTCTCATCGCTAATCAGAAATTTTTCTCATGGTGGTCATCAACAACACATGAACCACACATCATTCTCCCATATTCTTTAAAGTTTCATTTATCAACTTGTAATTGCAAGTCAGTGTACTAGGAAACAAGATGAAAAAAACCTCCAAAATATGTTAGCTTTATACCAACATTTTTCTGAATTTTTTTAATGGGAAGCATACAAGATATCTTTAAGAAACAGTTTCTAGAAGGTTGTAAAATTTTGAAACAAGAAAATCTCTGCAGAGAAACTTTTTCCCATTTTCCTACTACTTTGACCAGCTTTTTATGATGCTGTACAGCACAGTTACTAAGAATTTCATATTTATGTAAACATATGGCAAAAGAAGTTATCAAAAAAACTCATTAAAGAATGAAATTCAATGAAAATTTTTGTTTTAAATGTCATAAGATACAAAGAAGCATGAATCACTCCCACTACATTTCTACATTTCTGAAGGAAAAAAAAGAATGAGTTATATAAAATGAACTGAGATATTTAGATATGACATATCTATTAATGAACCAGTTGCAATAAGTTTTGTCATAAAAAAAATTAACAGATTTTTTCAGTTTCTGAAAAAAATTCTGAGCAATATTTTTTATCTTTGGAGAGGTAAGGATCTTTAAATTACATCATGTCTAAATTAGAAATTTCCTACATCTCACTATAGTCCTTGGATAGTACTATTAGTTATACTTCTACTGTATACTGAGGGTAATACACCGTACCTATTTTCTTCTATCTATTTAAACTATTAACAGATTTCAAGCTACTGAAAAAAAAAAAAAACCAAACACTTTTCTGTAGGAAAAAAAGAAAAGATCACTAGATCACTACATGAAGTAGATTATGATCTACTTCATAATTCAGGAAAACAAATGCCTAATAAAGGGCGGAACGTCAGCATTGATTAAATTGGGCTCCACATCAGAAGGAAGTTACTATTATTTTCAGAAATCAACACAATTTGTGTTAATAATTTGTGGTTTTGCAGATGCAAACAGCCTATTCTTTACACTAAGTTTTTCACTTACTGCTAAGCCAGAAAAAATATTTATTTTTCAGTTCACTTTAAAAATGACAGATAATATATAAACATATCTATTGTTTTATTACATAGATGGAATCATCAAGAAATAAGACATAAGTGTGATATAGATATATGGATTTTGTTTCAGCTATTTCCATATTTTGTTCTATTAATCTATGGCAAAGCATTGAGACAAAATTAATAGTGGAGAAAATACATGCAATCATAGATATGCTATTTAATCGACAGAACACCCTCATAACATTCAGCAACAGATCTTTCATTGTCAGAGTATGTAATACTTTGGACTACCAAACACCTGTCTAAACAAATAAAGTGAAGAGCAGAGGACAGAGTTCCAAATGCAATCTGAGTTTGAGCACTACTTGAACATGCGCGCCTAGTCGTTTTAAACATCACACTTTGGTCTTAAATAATGACAATTAGAAAGGTTGCTAAATTATCTTTTGTGGGTTTGTTTTTTTTTTGTTTTTTTTTTAAATATTTCAGAGAACAGAAAGTTGGCTTTTTCTGAATGTTAAGTCAATAATATCAGCATTTCGCAGTGAGTAGTTTATATCATAAAGACTAATGAGGATATTTCAGAGAGAAAGACCCTTAGTTAATAACTGTCTACATTCTCAACTTCTTTCTTTTCACTCAGAAAAATAGGTTTAATTCATGGTTTCAGCATCATTCAGGTTTCATTATGGTTTGCTGTTAATCTCTATAGCACAAATGGACAGAATATCTTTCTGGGTGGCAATGATACAATTATCAGCTTATTCCTAACTACAGAACAAATCGTTTTCCTAATGAATTAATTCAAAGGTCTCCAAAAAAAAAATAAAAAAAAAATAGTGGAAGTGCTGTGGTGGAAGCACTATAGGTCTTTTGTTTTTCATTTGTTTTGTTTTTTTTTTAACCAATAGCTATGTACTAAGTATTTTCTATTAATTGTAAGCTTACTGCTGTGAGGATATGTATACAGGCCTAAAAAGCTTTGTAATAGGATATGCAGCATTTCACTTCTAAATCATTCCTCCACATCTGGTCTAGCTTAGCACTGACCTAAAATCATTACCGTATGAAAGATCTATCCTAAGTTATGCAAAATGAACCTACTTAGTCCAGTTTTTAAACTGAGAAAATATCCACATCACAAAAGAGCCATTAAAACATCCTGCAGAGCCTCCAAGGATTTAAGAAATGGGCTTGCTTAGCTAAAGTAAAATTTATTAGTATGCTCTTAAACCACTGCTGATTCATTTGCTGCATGCTCTAACTGTACTGGATAATGCCATTAGATGTATTTTGTTGCATACTATACTTTAAATATCTTATATTTGTTCCCAATATGACTGGAAATAGTGCACCATACCCATTAGATGGCCCCAGAGGAATTTGCAGTGTTCATGTTATTTTGACAGGAGCTGAATAGAAGTTGGAGCCCATAGAGCCTTTAAGCAGCATTTAACTTGTGGCCAGGCTATATCAGCTGTTACATCATTCTCCCTCAACTTGTTAAATTCCACTCACAGAATCCTTGATGTTGGCAAAGACCTCTAAGATTATTTAGTCCAACCGTCCATCTACCACCACTACCACTATTTCCCATTACCCACACCCCTCAATGCCCCATCTCCACCAATTTCCCACTTTTAAACTTGAGCTAGCTGTTACCAAACCCTCTGTTCCTGTCATTTCCTCTCTCTGTAATCCTCACCAGCCAGGCTGCTCTCAGCCACCTCCCTGCATTTTCTTGGCAAGGCTTTAGGGTGCCCCTACATCACAAGCACACTGTGCGCAGCATTTACCTCTTCAAGTCTCCCCTCTCCAAGCATACTAAAGGGATTGAAGAGAGGCAATGTTACATAGCAGACTTCTTTTTAATGTAGAGCCTGAAAGAACTCAGAAGGAAGCATTTCATACTCCTACATTAATAGAGGAAGTTTGAATGTTCCATCCGCTATCACAGCTAGGAAATATGTCAGAAGTTAAAAAAAAAAAAAAAAAAAAGAAAAAGAAGAATTTCATCTGTTAATAACTGATGGAGTGACAAGTTAGTTGTGCTTTTTAAAGTCATACAGGAGCTCAATCACAGATCTGGAATATCCTCTCAAATACCTCCCAGCACACAGTACATTCCTTTGCAGACCTGCACACAAACACACACAGTACATGTTTTGGGGCAGGGAGGAGATAGTCTGGACTTCCGTATGCATCTCTGCATGACTTCATCTGCTAAGTACCTCTTCCCAATAATATCAAGAATAACAACAACTAAAGCAATATAATACCAATACCAAAACAGACCACACTGTACTCTGGTTCAGTTTGTTTTCTTTTAGGATCTACAATAGTAACTACTATTTAGAGGACACGCTACTGGTTTATCTCAAGTGGGGTTAAACAACTTTAGCAGCTGAATCTGCTTTGCCACCATTATTAACCATATTATCTGAGGCTACCACACATTACACATGCAAATTCATAGTTTAAGTTCATCACCATGCTTAACTCAAAGAAATCACTAACAACTGATGCGAAGCTTGATTTCCTGTACAAGAAACTTTCATGCTGCAATTTGGTATTGGGAAGTGATAGCAAAAATATCAAGAAGCATGGGCCTATGTAAAAGACAACGAATGTTTGAATTTTACTTTAAGTCACAGAAATCTTGCTTTTCAAAATAAAGACTCATCTATAAAACTCTTGACACTTTCCTCAGAATTTTGGTATCTTTAGACTTTAAAGCTTGTTACAGTGTTTCAAGAATTGCAGCTAGAGACAATCCATTTCAAAATGGGTAAGATTTTGGCAGATGATGTGTATTGAATTTTAAACCCAGATGTGATACTAGTGCCCAGTGAAAAGGGAATGAAGACCAAGGTAGCTTCAAGATCATCTTTGTGCTGGTGTTTCTGGGCTGTTCAGAACCAATTTAGAAGTAGACATGCTTACAATAGGTAATTAACCAAACACCACTGAGCAGTTGTGAACCTGCTGCTGCTCTGCTGCAGACTCTGCTCCCTTCCAGACTCAGCACAGCATTATTCCTAAAGGAGCTTATAGTCTTCCTCCTCATCAGAGCAGAACAAATCATCATACTGCAAAGCGTAGGAGTTATTAAAGAACTCTTACACTTTTTCAGCTCTCTCCTTCTTATTTAAAAAACAAACAAACCAACCACACTCTTCCTTAGAAGCTTACATTTTACTTATACACTTTTCTAAAAATCAACTTTTCCCTGCTGTGTTTCAATACGTTCTAGATTTACATCTTGGAGACAAAAAGCTAATATCTGTGGCACACACACTTGTTGAGCTGTTTGGGTGAAAGGAAGAGTTACTGAAGTATTGCCTATTTCAATCCATTTCAATCTAACTTTGATTCCGTGGCATGTTAAAGGTGCATGTCAGAAAAGATTATTAAAATGCTGCAAAAAAAGTGCAGCAAAAGGCAGCTGAAGTATAACCAAGTTTGAAATTCCTTGATTACAGACAATGCAGACATTCATAGATTTTTATAATGCTGAGTATTTTGTTTCTGTGTGAAGATCTTTTAGGATAACTTATTCAAATTTCCCTTTGAAAATTATTTCAGTTTCCACTACATGTTCCACATTCTATTTAATTACTCATGTTCATGTGTTTATTGAATGCAATTGCATCTCCTTTCAATCAAATAATATAAACTCATTTACTAAGTTATAAAATAACTTAGAAAACAAGCATTTGTTTTAATATTTGTCTAAACATACAGTGACAAAGAAAAAAGATATTTACATTTAGCTTTTTATTACCAGTACATTTCTGCATTAAATTTAAGTTATATCTATGAAGATGCACAACTTCGGTTTTAGAAAAAAGGTTGAGATTTGTTTGTGGTGCAGTTTGTAGCTATGAACCACCAGTACGATGAGGAAAGCTTAAATAGAGTGGCATAACTCAGATGATGTTTTCCCTCACTGCTCATCAGTGAGCAGTTGAGAAGGCTGGAGAAAAAAAAAAAAAAAAATCACTGTGCATCCTAGTCCAGGAGATAACCACCCTTAAGGATTCTATACATCTATTATTTCTTCTCTTAAAGGGATTTAATCTATCAGAATGACCATTCTCTGGGCTCTCCACATGGAGGAGTGGAATCCCAGACTTCCTTCCACTAGACTGTTAGGATGTGTTATTTTGCAAATGCAATTCTCAAGCACCTAATACTAACCAGCCCAAGACAGGCTAATTGTAACCCCGGAGGCGTTTTCCAGTCTAAGGAAATACTGTTTAAAAAAAAAAAAAAAATTAAGAACACTGCCACTCTAGCATATTTCCTGACTCCAAATGCTATCATGTTTCACTTTCAGAATTTATAATAGGCAGACTGGATGTGGAGAAAGGAAATAAGTCTTCGTAGATTCCAGGTTTGCTGTGGCTGTCCACAATCTCTGCCTTAATTATGCTTCTCAAATACCAATGAAAACACTAAGCACATCAAAAAGTGTTTCTCAAAACTTTGTCTTTATACATATGATTAGAATTTCACTGCCCAGAACCTGAACTTGTTCAGGATTAGTTAAAAACTTGAGAAATTGGTTTGTATAAACACTACCAAGAAGAAAAAAAAAATCCTTCTCTTGCTTTACTTACATGTTACATGTATCCTTAGTGTACACCAAAAAAAAAAAAAAAAAAAAAAAAACACTCAAAAGATGAAAATGGAAATCAAAGTTACATGCAAGTAGACATGTCAAGGAAAACCAAACAGTGAAATCAACAGAGCTTAACTGTGGGACCTACATTAACTCTTAATCCTTTTAAGATGCCATTCTTGCCCTCCCTGGTAGATTGCATATAGTTTGAAAGCTAACATCCTTAGCTCACTTGACAGTTACAGCTATTCCAGTTTCTATAAATGTGTACTTATTAGACTGGAAAATAAAGTCATCTCCAGAAGCCAGGGATCAGAGTAATTCAGAACAGATGTTAGCTCTGTGTCTTGCAGCTCAGGTTAACTCATACCCATCAGTCATTAGCTATTTCAGGCTGTTTTCTCTCTGAACAAAAATAACCTAGGATTTCATGAAGATCAGCAATAGGTGTTTCAATGAGTCAGCAATCACTAAAAAAACAGCTTTTTGTACAATACTTCTGTCAAGCCCAAACTGTGGAAAGGAGTCCTTCAGGATCACAGAAAAGCCTCATGGGTTTCCTTTCTTTTCCAAAAAGAAATAAGTGTATTTACAGCAGAAAAATACGCATTTATGTCCTTGAGCTATACAGATCAGGTGCTTTTAACTTCCTATCAATATTGACTCAGACTGTGAAGATATCTGTCCATAAATTAATAATGGAAGTAAGCTCTTATTTTCAATTAACCAGGCTTAGCCATTTATCACATGCTACTTACGTCTGCAAGTTTTTTTATTGTCAAAAACACCCAGTTTTCCAGGCATTTGATACCAGGTCTAAATTTTCTACTGTCTAATCCTTTATCTCGGAAGAAAAAAAAAATCCCTAGTTCTAGATTGCTTACTTCAGATTTTCACATTTTACCTTCAGCACCCATATCCAACTGTTCTTTGGCGGTGTTCACTTGCACCATTCTGGCTGCTCTATTCTGCCTAAATACAAGTGCACACACATACACGCATAGTTGAACTGATCATAGTGTCACCTAGCATGCATACAGCATAACATCACTTCCTGGACCAGCTGTTGCTGTATATCATATTACAACAAAATTCAAATCCAGGAAGTCATCATACATCAAAATGTTTCAGTACATTTTCTTGAAAAATGTGGAATGGACAGCAGCTGAGATCTTACTTCACCCAAACATTAATTTAATAACTTTGTTCAGTGTAACTCACCACTCATGCCCTCACCATGCTGGAAAAAAAAACACCTTTCTCCACATTGCCCAAGGATATGAGGGAACAACAGGGATTTGAAGGAGATTTATCCCATTTGACCTAAGTGACTTTAAATGTTATAGAAGTTTCACAGTTGGAATCAGCAAATGAAACTGGAGTTCCAATCTGATTCAAAGTAGCACTATGAAACAAAGAAAAGTTGATTACTGCATAATTCACAGAAAGCCAAAGTATAAGCCTTTCAGTTTATTTAAAGGGTTATTTAATAAAGCTATTACTTTGCAAACAGGTGCTCAGCTCTCAGAGGGTTAAAACTGTTTCCTTCTCAAAGAACAGTCAGCATTGTGGCCAACATACTGCCTGGTCTTACGTCACGCACAGGGCTTATTAACTCTACCTCTTCCAGATGCAAGAAAAACAAAAACACTCTGATTTATATTTCAAGTTATCAATACATAAGATCACTAGAAACTAAACTGGGGTGTTGTAGGTAAAGATCTAATGAAATGTTAACACAAAGTTTTGAGAAGAAGCAAGGCCAGATGTCACATTAAGAAACCACAAAATTCACCCAGTGTATCCTAATAGCTGACCCTTAAAATGGCAACTCTCTTATCTGCTGTGTCATTGCCTCAGCAGAACAACCAAGACATCTTGAAATCTGACAGTAGCCTTTTGTATTTGAATCTGTGGGTTTTAAGTGGGTTTGCTTTTGTGTCTCTTGCGTGGAAATCAAAATCCAGTTTATTATTCCAATAAAATCTGGCATGTTTTCAGAGACTAGCAGTGCGGCTTAAAAGTGCAAGACAGATACACACTTGTTAGTACAGACTTGCCTTGGCCAGGGAATTGGCCTCCTCAACAGGAATAGCTGTTTCTAAACACATTCTAAAGCACTAGAATGTTGTGAGTAACCTGCAGTAGAGCTACATGAAACAGCTTCAAAAGATGTACTATATTTAAAAGCCTTTTCAGCAGACCTCAGTTTATCAGTAGAGCTCAGCTCTGAAATACAATTCTTCATTACAAAAACTAAGTGTTGAGAGAAGTCTTTCACTAATGCAGTCATTGCTAACTTGTATTTTGAGTTTCTTAAAGGCTCACCTTGCAATATCAGATTAAAAAACATCTTAACACAGCCCTCAACCTCTTTTTTTTGTTTGCATTTACCGTGTAAGTTTTACCAGTCCTTATCAAACATCTATCAGAAATCTGTACACATTTATCAAAAGGAGAAGTGCAATACAAGTCACTTGGTTCAAACTTATCAGTGGACTCAGTCACAAGCAGCTACGGTCACACTGTGCAATGCAAACCAGGGATATACCCTTCCATTCCAACTTCCTACCTAATTAGACTAATACAACATTAGGCAAGTATTTTACTGTTAGACTTTTTATTTTTTAAGTCCATTTTGTTGAAATATCTTTACTTACTTCCTTAGCAGTGACCGGTCAAGCATAAGACAAGGATTTATCTAGCTGGTAAAAGCAAATACTTTTTACAACTTAAAGTGCTCTAACATTGTGTTTGTTTTCTTTTTGAGTAAGGGTGCATGTAAATTTTCCTTTCTATCAACAAGTAGTTTCAGCTTCCAGCAACAAAGTGGTAGATTTTTAATACTGTTTAAAACCAAACAAGTAAGGCCAACATTTGCTTTAAGCAGCTGGATACACGTTCTCCACTTTTGAAAGTCTAGAATGATCCCAAGCTAATCATGTTCAGATGCATCCTAATTTAGAGCAGGTAACAAACACTGTATAAAAACTCAGGGCTTGAGACATCTACAGTATGAGCTAGCCTTATCCATAAGACTGATCCATAAGAAAAAAAAAAAAACAGAAAAAGCCAATCCCCAGAAAAAATAACATGAGCGAACATATAAAACTACAAAAATAAAAAAATAAAAATAAAAAAAAACCCAGAAGAATAGTTTTTAAGTACTGTATTAGAAATAAGAAAAATACCTTCTTCTTTCCAGCATACCGGTTGTTTTTCAAGAAATCTGGGCAAGTTACTTAATCCTTAGAGCAGAAATTCCTCTTTTAAAAAAAAAATTCTCTTTTAAGCTAATGAAATCAATTCGGAAAAGGGATCAGAATTTCAAATAGATATATACACACACAGGTACATCACACGGACAGCTCTTACAGTCTGTATTCAGACTTTGATGGAGACACCCAAATTGCTTTGTTTTAAAACACAGTAATACACACAAAGTCCCACAAGATTTCTATTTCATTTTTCATAAGCTACTTTTTAGAGACAGTGTAGAGGATATTTTTTTCCTCTCTTCTGTGAGGGATTTAAAAAAAAAGAATGATAGCTGTGTACAAAAGAGCAACTACAGGAGCAATATTCAGGAACAGAAGGCTGAAAAAGCAAGATGCAGAGAAAGTCAATATGTAATAGAATTGAGTAGGAGCTGAAAATAAGAAGTCTAATGTAAAGTACAAGTTTACAGGAGTAAACAGTTACTCCTTACAGGAGTAAGGAGTTACTGAGGCAGAATGAATTTCAGTATCGAGGAAGAGACTCAGCTTCAAGTTTTTAATCCAGACAGAAAATCCTTTGGAAATGACACAGCAAAAAAACAGGAAAAGTCATACCTAGAAGACACAGCAAAGAAAAAAAAACAGAAATTGCTCTCTATTCAGACACATACCTCTTATTTTATTCATACATTAAGTTGGTAAACAATTTACACTATCCTTTGAAGCAGCTTTGTCTTCATCCTAGTCTTGAAACGACATCAACTACCAGCTTACAATCAGTAAAGAGCTCCTCTTGAAATAAAAAAATTTACAAAAATTTACCATTATACAGAGAAGAAAACAAGCAGCTAGTTGCTTTCTTTAGTAGAACCTAACTTTACCAAAGGTAGTCTTTAAGTGTGTCAACTCCCAAAAGACCCTGTACTGTGGGTGTTGAGAAATCTATTTCATAGAGCTATTTCCTCCTAGAATTCTATCTCAGGAGGAAGATCTCTGCCAAAGAGAATACACATTTCTAAACTACAGATAAAAATACAAGCATATGTCTGAGGTGTATGAGGAAGGCATTTGGTGTGCCACAGCTTCAGGACACCAGCTTTTCCGAATCCATGCTCCACCTAGCACGTACCTGGAAGCCACACAAAGGATTCCCCAGTTCCCCCCAGCCATCAGCAGAGTGCTGACTGCTGGCCCTGGATACTCTCAGCAGTTGCAGAAGCCACAAAGCTGGCAAACATAGTAAAGTGCTATTTCAGCTCACAAGTTTAATCCTCCAATCCTAGCTTTGAGATCAGTGTTTGCTGTAGGACACAACAATTACTCCACAGCCTGGGAACAACTCACTTACATTAAGAAAAAAAAAAAAGTCTTCATTCTTAGGTGGTTTAGAGACATTCATTCACCAGAGGGATACGCCCCTTGTTGGCTGGCATAGTGACCGAGTACTGGACAAGAAGCAGGAGGAGATGCATGTGCCATGAGAAGTGTGAGTTCACACAGAGCAGAGGACTCCTGGCTTTAAGTGTCTTGTCTGGAAGTGCCAGACACTATAAACTGCACAGAACTGAATTTTTGACCTTGGAGTAATGCATAGCCGAATCAGCCTTGCTGAGATTCAAAACACACAAGAGCTTAGACATTTGAAGCTTCAACCCTAAAAGAAGAAGGGAGAAACTACATACGAGTGAGTAGTTTTACTTTACTCTACCACCTCCCTTTCCTTTTCTTCATGAAGCAAAGCTTCTCCAAAGGCATCTTAAGAGTGAGAAGCCTTTTGATTCCGGAAAGCACATTTTGGTTCTCTTAAATAACTTTGCTTAAGACCTTTCTGATGCACTGAACCTTATCGATAGCATAAACATATACGTAGTGAAAAGCCATAATGACCATTCCAAGCCAGTTTATGGATTTGTATTACACCTTTTTATGCCTGACTTTAAAGATGTGAAGGGAGACAGAGGCAGGGGGAGGAGAGGAAGACAGTGCTTTTATTTTAGAGTCAATAGAAAATGATAGATCCAAAACCAAACATGGGAAAGAAAAATGCCCCCCAAACCTTCAGATAACTGAATAAAAGGACAGGTGCCCACTCAGAAAACAAGGGAGAGAAGGCCTTTAAAGAACAACAACATAGAAAATGTCTCTATAGAAAGTGTTTGAGTTAAAAGTACAGCTGTGGTCTCTCCTTCCCTATGCTGAAGCCTACAGAAGCTGAGAACCGAAAGGTGGTGACTGCCTCTTCTGGGGGAATGTTGGGCCACGACTGCGACATCAGACATGGCTGTCCATCCACACATCCCACTCCCCAGCACATAGAGTAGCAACCCAGGCTCCCCTGTATCTCCATCCAACCCAGATTTTTCTTCTCACTCCTTGCCTTCCCGTGTCAGGAAAAACCTGGCCCAGCTCAAATGGCTTCTGATTGGAGCAACATAAACAGTTTTTCTTACTTTCTGTTACTGGAATCTTCCATGATGCAGCTCCTTTCAGCAAAAGGGCAAATCAAAAGGCACCTTTCTCCCCCCTTGTCAACTGAAACATTGATATTCAGACATAAATTATTTGCAAGATGATCCTTTAAAGTCATCTTTCAAATCATATATCATTAGTTTTATCCTACTAATGCAAGTATAATCTCAGTGCACTGTCACTCCATTGCATGCACAGGTCAAACTTGCAATGCAAAATATAAATGTAGTATTTCAAAATGGAATTCTAACACCTCTTGCTATGTAATTTTTTTTGTTCTTTTAAATCCAGATATTCTGGCTAGGAAAAGGTACGGCTATAGCCAATAGCATTCAGGAAAAAAAAAAAAAAACACACACACAAAAAAAAAAAAAAGCCTACACATGCCAAGCCCAGAACACTGTCAGTATTTCTCCTATGACACAGCAGTAATTTTACAGAAGAATACAAGTAAACTAAAACACAGAATATCTTTTTCTTTTAAATTATTTTTGAAGGAAATATTTCACTGTCATTTTGGAAGGCCACCAGATCTAATAAATGCCTTGAGCTCTTCTAATAAAGACAACTACTATAATTTGACAGGAATGAGTTTCTGGACACAGAGCCTTTCCAGATCCATGGGGTTGACACCTACTCAGCACTATTCTACTGCTGCACAACACAAAGACGATAGAGTCTAGAGCACAGGATTCCCTCAGCATTAGAGAAGAATGATTGTTTTCTTCCATAGAGGATATGTTCTGATTACTGCTCAGGAGGTTTTTAGTTGTTGCTTGGATTTGTTTTGTCAGCATACTGTACTAACTTCCACTGCAGGAGTTGGATCTTGCCATCAAATCCCACAACTGTTTTGGGAAGAATCAAGCTTCTGCGTCTCTCTCTTTACAGTTCCAGGCAATGCAGAAAATATTTAATTGACACTATGCTAAAAGATTTTATCATAGCAAAGACTAAATGCTAACATTCATACAGTTTAGGAATATACATCAATATCCAACTACATGTCAGTATAAAATTGCATTACAAAGAAGTCTATCAGAGCAAGCCAACTGAATTCAGTTACTTAAAGAGAACGGAATGCATTTTCAAGATGTTTTACCTTTGGTAAGGATGATTCAGTAAATCCAGTAGTGGAACAAAATGTAAAGGAACACAGCTTGACTGTTGCTGAATACCGTCTCACAAAATTGTCCAAATTATGAAAATATCCAAACACAAAGCAAAATTGTATTGCATCCATAGCTTTTCTATATTCAGTCAAGTCTGACTTAGGCAATCAGGTTTGCAATTCATAACAAAGACTCTTTATTACTCCATACTTTTCCATAGAGCATACAGATCTCACTGAAATACTTGGGCCTGTACAAAAATGAACGGGAAGTATTCTCTAAATGAGGCACTGTGCTGAAGTCAGAAATAGCAGAACTGTTCACCAAAACACCAGTGCTGTCATCAGAGCTCCAACATCATTGAGTGCTTCCCAGGGCTAATAGTGCTGTGAGAGAAGGGAATGGTATAGAGTAACAGGTACTTTACAATTCATACACACACACACACGCACACGCACACAGTTAGGAAAATAAGGTTTTTATTTTACCAATAATGAAAGAGAAAATAAAGACAAACAGCCTGCACCAGAGATTTCAGAGCAGACCATTTGTTCACAAGTACTGTCAGAAGTATTTCCACAATATTTCCCCTAACTTTTTATCTTGTGATAATCCTGTCACATGCAAAATCTAACAAAATACGCTGATATTAACAATGGCATAATATTCCATTGAAGCATGTCCTATGAGCACTCCTTACAAAATGGCCCCTAAAGCTGGAACTTAAATTGCTTGACAACTCCCTTCTGACCTCAGACACCCCACCCTTCCCCTTGCTAACTCATGCCTTCCACGGTTGCCTGATGAGAGTGCCATTAACACAGAGGATCACTACTTTCATAATGCAGAATGCTTCACAGGTAATAAAGCAACATAATTATAGTGTTCATTTACAAACGTCTGTATTGCATTTTTTAATAGGGGGAAGGGAGGGAAAATAAACATGCTTAGTTCATGCTGAAAATGGCCTAGGAGCAGTGCAGCTGTCTAATTAAAATATAGGAACTCCATTCCAGCTTTGCCAGATAAGCCAGTCATATCTATCCCTGTGAAGGGTAATCAGATTATATTTATCACTCCATACTTTATCAAGTATAAGTGATCAAAAACACAAATATAGACATCAGTAAAAGATTAGTAGTTGCTGGTTTTTTTTCTTGATGCACTTCTGAAATAAGCTACATGGGCAGAATAGAGCCAGAGACCACTCCCTAATTCCTAGTGGACATATTGATCAATTAAAATGACATGTGTCTGGTCTTTTCTTTCCTTCTAAAAGCAAGCAGCTGAAAGATCGAACCTTTCAAATATGCAAAACCAAACAATTAAACAATGCTGTATGCCATCCACCAAGGCTAAGTCTAGCAAAATCAGCCTGGCTTCCAGAACTGAGATATTAATACAAAGTAAATGAATATAGGACATTGCAAAGAGTTCTAAATATTATAGGCATGTTTCCAACCAATTTACTATATAAAAGATGCACATATTCTTCCCACTATAAGCATAGAAGCATTTATACTTATGCATATTCTTATCTTATGAACAGCAAAAGCTCTCAGAATGTCTGAATCTTTGGCTACACCTTTTACTGCAGTTGCAGCAGGAGAAAAAAAAAAAAAGATCTTTCTTTTACTGGAAGGAAAGCAGATCTGAAATATACTACATTCATATTAATGATGAGCATAAAAACAGAGGAAAGAAACAGTTGAAAAGCTAAAAACTACTGTACTTACAGAACACCTGGTTATTGTCTGGCAGTCATATCAATTTTTGGGTTTTTTTTGTTTTTGTTTTTGTTTGTTTGTTTAATAATACTAGCACAAAAAGGGCAAAAGCAAAACATATTTTAAATTAATACAGTGACTGCTGCTTGTTCAGTACTGGTTCATGAGGTATTTTCTGTGCTATTTGGGTACGGAAGGCCATTGAAAATAAATGGGATATATTAATGTTATTAAAACACAGTAGGTTAAAAAAAGAACTGAATATAAAAGAAATAGTTAAAGATGCATGGAAAAGAACAAGCTACCTTTATGGCATTAAAACTTAAAACAGTTATTCTTTCCATTTAAGCATATCAAACTGTAGAAACTTCAACTGGATTGTGAAATCTAAACACATTCTCTTTAAATCTTCAGAGATTATCTCAAATACAATGTATTGAATGCATTTTCTGTAGGCCTTTGTCTCAGCCTATCTGCCTGAAAAACAACATTTAGGCATGCAGCATCTTTTCTCAGAATGATTTTTACAAGGCAAAATCCAGACATTCTTATATTAGGAAAGCCTTATAAAACAGGAAAGATAATGGTGCAATTAAGAACAGCACAACATTTCGCACTTACCATGTCCTGTTCAAATCATCCTCTTTTGATGTTTACGGCACATCTGTAGGATGCAATACTAGGAGGTGCCTTGTGTGACCTGCTGCATGATGCTGTGACATCAGTTCAGATGATGCAGCTCATTATGGGAAAGACTGCTGTTGCTATGGCAACGGAGATGTGATACGAATCCTTACTGCATTTCCAGGGGAGCCCGAGACAATACGGAAGCCCTTTAAAGAAACAGACAATATGCAAACAGGCCTTTAAAGTACTGTGCCACAGATTTTTGAGTCCATGTTCAAGTAAATGCCTTTTATCAAGCGCTGTTTTAGACAGATTATTCTGGCATAGTGATACAGAATCAAGATCTATGCACTATTCACTATTTTCATATTTAGAACTTAATATTACCTCTGTCAATCTAGAAACACATCTTATTAGCCAGAATTCTTTACCATTTAAAAAGAAAACTTCAAAATAAACAGCAGCACAATTTTTAACCCAGGGCTGTAAGGACAATAGCTATTTTACAGTAGTATAAGAGGCATGCATATTTACCCTGCCCCACCCTGCTCCTACAGCCAATCTGTCATTTTAAAAAAATATCTTGTTGCCAGGGAAAAACACACTTAGTACTCCAAAACCATCGGATTTCACACTGTTGAGTGAATAACAATAAGCTGGGGTTTTTTTGGTTGCTTTTTTTTTTTTTAAAAATAAATTAAAATAAATTAAATTTTAAATTAAATAAATTTTAAATAAATCTTTTTATTCACAGGAGCATAAAGAAGTTTCTAACCAACCAAGTAGAAAGCTCCTTATCATTTTTTTCAACTATAGGGTGACCTGTGCTACCATCTGCATGCTGAGTAGCCAGGCTTTCATCTGCCCATCAAGCAGACAGTCAAGTGGAGACAGAGCCGTGGGCAAGCTGTGGGCCCAGTGGGCCACCACCAATCCCCACCTGGACCTAGCATCAGTTTGCAACAGAAAGGCCCCTCTTCAGAACCTGCTCCACAGGCCAGGACAAGGCCTGCAGACCTCACCCCTGGCAGCTCACAGTGGTGATGAGAGAAGGAGAGGTTATGAATGAGCATCAAGAGGAGCTGCCTGGAAATTAAAATTTACATCCAAAGAAGAATCACCACATTTTGGGCTATTTGCAAGTTCCATTTGGATGAAAAATGTTTCTGGTAAAAACTGATTTTCCCAATCCATGAAAGTCCCTTCTACATGGTGGGAAAATTAAAAATACACGAAACACCAGAGCCTCTATGCTTTATATGCTGAGACCCAGGGGGAACAAAAAGCCCAGCTTGAACCAAGAAGCCTCAGAGTCATGCAGATGTCAAATAAACATGTGCACCACTGTCTGAAGTACTTAATTCCACCATTAAACCTCAGTGTAAGTAAAAAAAAAAGTCTGATTTTAGAGGAAAACGTTTGAAATAATTATACCTCTGCCCCTTCAACTTACCTTTCAAAGAAAGGTGGCATGCATGTGTATTTAATAACAAATACAAAGCTTCTCTACCAACTTTGGAAATACCTAGCACTACTTGTCGAACCTCTTCACCCTTTATGTTCACAAACTTGACACCTTCTCTTCTAATGTTAATTCTATGTCAGTACAACACAACAATTCAGCTCTAAAGTTGACTCAACAAATCAGATCTAACATCTCATGATAAAGTTTTACTTGCAAGAGCAACAATGCATTTATTTCTAGATTTTTGAACATTTAAAGGTTGCTCAGGCCCTTTAGGATATTATCTGCAATTTAGCAGAAGACAACATGACTGAAACATGATTTAGGCTGGACTGCTATGGAAGTTAGGGAATGTCATCAAAACACAATAGAATTTACAGTAGGCTAATTGTTATAGCACCCAAATAAATGACAACTTTCTGAAATTCATGTAAGAGATCTATTTCTCTAAAAAGCCAAACACTATTTAGTATATTTTTAAAGTATTTTTACTGCTACAGGAACATTGAATGGAGCCAGCAAGCTTTTTTTTATTGTTATTCTTCGGAAAGTGGTGAGATCCAGGAGTAATCAGCAGCTGATCTGACAGCTCTGACCCATTCCACACCCAGTAGCTGGAGGAGTACAACCAGCGGAGAGAGCACAGGGAAGCACGAGAGCATGAAGCAAGCAAGCATTGGGTCAGTCCCACATACAACCAGATCTGCTCCGGCCAAGATCCCACTCTAGCCCAGCTCTATTTCCAGACTAACATTCAGCTGCATAGCCTACATCGAGGTTTCTTGCAAGATGAAGTAGGAGCAGAGATAACACGGCAACGAGGGTGAATGGGAAAGGAGTCAGACAGCAGCAAGGAAAATATTAGAATATTTTTCTAAAGATTTCTGCCTATTTACTGTTAATTACAGACTGTATGAGTCTGGGTATCCACATATGCAAATGATAATACGAAAATTGAGATAAAATTATAGTGATTTTCCTGACTTTTGGCTGTTTGACATTCTTTAAATAGCAGCCTGTTTTGTGGTATATTTCAACCCCATCAAAAAGCATTCATCATGAGCCAGAGCCTGTCAGATTGTGTGCAAGACAGCTGCAACAAGAGGGTCCCAGACAGAGCACAAGCTAAGGATTTTTAGCCCTAAACATCATGAAAACTTAGTTTTCTATCCTGTACAACAGGGAATCTGGAGTCTCACTGCTCTATCTGGGTTTCCCCCCACTCCATAAAGTGAAAAAAGAGAAAAAAGTAAAGACTGCAGTTACCCACCCAGCCCAGGACTGACATATTTAAAAATCATGCTTTAAAATTGCTTTTAATTCCTACTCCTACTGGTTTCCTAAAGCAGGAGATGAAGACTGAACACAGCTCATTATATCACCACATTGACATCATGATCATTTTGATGCATCTTGACTACGTTTCCAAGCACAAGGTGTCAAGTACACCTTTTTTATCAAAATAGAAATACTTTCTCATTATTTCAGTAATAACAACACAGGTTGGACATTAAAATAGGAATCTAGAGTAAGGTATTTACCACATTCTTCCTTTCCAGCATAAGTAGCAATGCGTTTCACCCTTGTCCCCTTTGCAGTCCTCTGATCTGAAGGGCAGAAATTTGATTTTTCAACTGAAAGGAGTTTAACTGAAAAGAGTTCCATGTAATACTGCCATTGTTTATTCCTACTATCCATTTATTCAGATAATGATATGTAGAACAACCCATAGCACTTTTCAAGGAGTCACCCTTTGCCATATATGCAGACATTACTGTAGGCATTACTTAACTTTATTAAGTTCTGCTTTCCCCTCAGTAAGATTAGTAATAAGTAATAGCAGGATTTGGCCCTGGCTTATCTTCTATTTAACTATGTTCAAGAAAATGAGTTAACAGCATACTCATTAAACAAAGTAAAATGTCATCATCTCTGCAAAAATCCAGATGTTTCCTTTTTGTGGCATTCCCCCTTCAAATGGAAGGGGATGGTTTCTTACCTTTTACCAGCTATACTCTACCCAAATAGCTGAGAGAAATGGGAAAGCACACTGAATTATAAGGTGACCAGAACTACACGCCAGTTTCTATTTGAGTGTGGAGCCCCTTATTCACCCCAAATCACAACCCAGAGATTTCCTTATTTACAAGATGAACATTACATTACATGTTATTTACAAACATTTCACATTACAACCTGAAAGGGAATGGGGTCACTGATTTTTCTACCTGCACACTGGTCTCCATGGATGCCACTAGATTAAAGGTTAAAAAGTCAGACTGTTTTCTCTGAGAGCAAGGCTGCCTTGCTTCATCTTTTGAAGGTTAATAACTTTGTAGGTGACAGCGCGCTTCTTTCTATCTCAATAACATGAGTGCACCTAGTATAAACATGATACTTATTCTATTCAGAAATACCTCCAGGAGTTAAGAAAAATAAAAGCAGTCAAGAACATATAATAAATATAACAATGACATACAAGCCAGAGAATTTTATTAATCCTTTTTCTACATCCACACATAGATAAAATAAAACCTTTTCATTCCATCTTACGCGATATTCAGTCACGCATGACTCAATGTATTGTGCTAGAAAGCAAGGCATCATCTCTATTCCCATCACTCAGAAAGGGTATAGCAGAGATGTGAGTAATGGAACACTTCTTCTAGCCACTAAGAGCTCTTGTTCTTTAGAGAAACAAGTTGCAGGTGTTTTGGTCTCACTCTGGACAAACTGCTACAGTGTTAAACACTGCAAGGAATACAATATTGTATATTAGCAATAGATTTTGGTGTACTCCGTTTTCCTGTAGTCTCATGACTTCAGCCACCCCAGTAATATATTATAAAGAGAATAAAAAATGCCCAAGGGCAGCAGCTTATTAAATATAACACTTGTCCTTATTATAGCCATATCTATTAAACATACCCCACCATGTGCATCTTCTCATTTCATCTCCACTTATATCAGTCTGAAGTTGAGACCTGTTCACTTCATGTCTTGAATACTGCAATATTCTCTACACCAACAATCACTTTAGTCCCTTTCCATTCAAAACATCACTAATACATTCATCTGATTCATTTAACAGTGAGCTTTAAACTCAGTAAAATTCTTCTTTTCCTATTTGCACTTCAAGCATTCTAGAAGACTATACAATTCCGCCTTCCTGCTCCTACATTTAGTTCCGCCTGTACCTTCATAGCCTCTTTCTACTAAGCTAGCTTCCTTTCCCCACAGTCTCTTATCAACGCAAAAATCCCTAGATGAGGAACTGGTAATGGGGAGAAGTTTTAAAGTAAGAAGGAATATTTAGGTTGGGTATTAGGAGGAAGTTTTTCACACAGAGTGTTTTGACACACTGGAACAAGTTGCCCAGATAGGTTGTGGATGCCCCATCCCTGAAGGCATTCAAGGCCAGAGTGGATGTGGTTCTGGGCAGCCTGGTCTAGTGGTTGGCAACACTGCCCACAGCAGGGGGATTGAAACTATATCATCATTATTGTTCTTTTCAACCTAGGCCATTCTATGATTCTACGATCTTAACCTTCATTTACCTTATACTAACATTGGTTTCCTCAGCTACAACACTACTGATAAGAAATAAGAGATTAAAAAAGCAATAAAAAACAAGCTGATCATCTGATTACCATCACTGACTGGTTTATATACTATACTTGGCCAATATGCTCCAAAGCATCTGATTCCTCTACCTCTAGTCAGTGATGCTCCTTCCCTGTTGGTTCATACCTTCAGTAAGTATTGTACAGTAAGAAAAACAGGCAAATTGCGTAAATGTAGTGCACACAAGAGACTGCAAAAATTCATGTACAATGCTGAGTAAGCTTTTTGGCTTCACATTGCTGGATTTAAACTATTTGCTCTTCAGTATGCTTATTTTAACTCAGCTCAGACATGCTTATGCCAGCTGCTGTTTTTTCCACTATTAAACTAAAACTTTAGACTAAAGCTAAGTCACTTGCTGTACACACATACACAGAGGCTAAAATATAGCATGTTTCTCTATATAGTTAAAGCAAGAATTTTTAGAATCTGAAGTCAGACAATTAACAAACTCCTTTAATACAGCCAGTGCTTTCAAAACCTCTATTTACAGCAAAACTGCTTTAATTCTTCATAGCATCTTTTTAAAAACCTAGTTCAGCATTGAGTGAATAACAACTAAATATTTAAACAGAGGTGGCAAAAATGTCTGACTACCAGACATTTGCAAATTTTACCTATCATCTACACAGTAAAGCACAGAAGACATTTGATAAGCAGTTCAATTTACTTTAACACATATGGACTCCTTTCCTCTAACTCAACCAACAAACAGAGCTGCTTTAAGACACATCCCGAAACACGGAGCCAACCATAAACAAGATTATTAGCTCTGTAGCACAAGTGTATCAGCATAGACATAAAGCATGTAGAACAATATGGGCAACCAGGTATAACAGGTTTTGTTCCAGCTTTAAATAAATCTGATATGCTATCTTATCAGTCTGTAGGAAAAAATAACAGATACATCATGCTTTAGCTACCTTCTTAATTGATTAATACTAACTAAACATCAAACGAGAAGTTTACTCTCATGATTAGTGAAATTGGTGTCAACAGAGCGAAAGAGAAATCAGATAATGAGAAGCCTATGGAAGAAGAAAGACAGACTTCAGAGAGAATTCCCTAGCGGTTACCATACAGCCCTCCGGTATCTCCTGAATATGCACTGCTGCTCTAGCTGACAGTAAGAAATAGTACTAGTTTGAAACGAAGAGCTCTTCCTGCTCATCAGCATCAGTCACAGCATGAAAAATATATTTGAAGTACTTTCCTAGCCCCCCTTCTCTTGTCTTACCACCACAACCACATCTTCCTGCTCCTCTTCTCACAACTTTCTAGAAGCTGGAGGGAGTTCCCTTACCATAGGCAAGTACCAACAAACTATCAGCCTCTATTAAGTAAGCACCTGTGGGAACAACTGTTAACAGAACAGCTCTCTCCTGCTTTGTTCTCTCCTGCTTTACTCTCTCTACCCCCAAGAAAAACTTCAACAGGCTGATTTAGCTGCTACTATACACCATGCCACAGAGATGGGCATCACGCAGGATAACTCAACCACTCCAGTCAGAGGAGCGCTGAAGAGGGAGTAATAAACAAGAGAGTTACAGCTCACCCATATGACAAAAGGCTAATTTCTCCCTCAGTATCCCAGGATAGAACCTGTATCCCATCAAGCTAGAGAAAGCAAAACAAAAACATTTTTTCTCACACATAGAAAAAGCAAAATTATCAGGTTATCCCCCAGCATTCAGCACCCCTAAAAAATAAAAATAAAACCCTGGCTGACCTGTTTTTACAAAGACATCCTTTCTGCGCTGCAGCCTGCTGAAAAGGCAGAGTACTGTGCCTATCATAGGCTTGTTGATACACCTGTGGGACTCTCTGCCCCTCAGCTTTCACTTTTCTTGCAGGGGCTCTTACTCAAGGACAAACAGGTGCTTGGGGCAAGCCTGGGCAAAAATAGGGGGACTTTTTTTTTTTTTTTTCTTTCCCAAATCTGGTAGTATTATCAAGGGACCAAAATCTATTGTTTGACTACCGAGTACAGGTGTTAGAGATTTTCTGCTAGAGTTTGGCTTCAGCTGCTAAGTGATTTTTGTCATTGACAGGTGCTGCTCTGGCTTTATTTTACTTGAGTAGAACTCCCTTTACAGTGGTGAAAGTTGTTCAGAATTCAAGAAGAAAAAAGTCAAAGCTATAGTAAGATACAAAGGCTAAGACTTTTAAACCTGTTGTTTTTGTTTGTCTTTTTTTTAAAGGACTAGGGAAATATGCCTGCTTATGGAACTATATGAAAGAACTTGATCAAACCTTAGTGTCAAAGATGATTTTTCTGTCCTTTCTTATTACTGTTCAGCCAATACATGTGCTAAAGGTATACTGAGGGGGGTGCTATGACAAGAGTAGGTACAAGAGTTAGTTTTCATCTCTGTTGGGGTGAAAAGGTGGAATACAGCCCTGAAATGTAGGTCCTGGCTGAGATACGAGTGTAGGGCCCAGTAGTGGTGGACCAGCCTAGCAGCAATGCTCAGATCTGCCCCTGTCTTGCCAGGGGTCCCCCAAGACAAAAGGACAAAACAGCAAAAAGCTGCACTGTCCCAGTGATACATTAAGCTCCCCCTGAACCCAGAGAAGTGGCAAACACCATGCCCAGCCACCAGGGTCCCTTTCAAAGAAAAAAAACTAGATCCAGAATGTTTGATTATCATGTATGTGCTTAAATTAGTTTTCTAGTTCAAAGAGAATGTTTTTAAAACAACTCTCCCAACCACAGGCATTTATGGTACTTTAAATCACGGAGCATCTCAGAGTTCATGAGCCAAATTCCTTTTTCACAAAGCTAAACCAGAAATGAACGCCAGGAGAGAAACGAATGCACTGCACTTGAGAACCAGTGCTTAATCCTGAGACATAGTCCAGTCTGTGGCAGAACTTCCTAAAAAGATGCTGGTGAAGATGCCAGGTCCTCAGCACCATTTGCTTTGGCCCAGGCTCTGCTTTCATTGAAATGCAGGGCTCCTTGGGATGGGCTCTACCATAAAACAGGGCCATGAGAGCCTGTGGGGTTCCCTTCACTTGTCACAGCTCTGGGGACAGCTAAATCTACACCACCACTGTTAGCTCTGTGTTGCATTAAAGAGTCTGCATAGCCTCAAAGACTGGATTCTTCCTGAAGACAGTACAGCTGCATTCACATTGCACAGAATCTGATCTAATTAATCCTGGTAGATCTGAGCTGTCTCAGCAGCATTACTTCTTCCTCTCTTAGTCTTCCAAGAAAACCACATCTTCACACCCTCCTCCACGCTCTCCCTGTGGCACAGACTATCTCACCATCCCTCTCTTTCTCTTGCATCATCCCTTGACAAATTACCTTTATCACTCAACCTTCACATGCTCTCTGCCTTTCAAATAATTTAAAACCACAATTCACATATTTTTATAGAACTTTCTAGATATCACTAGCCACAGCCTGTGAAGACTACATATTTACTTGTTGTGGCTGAGTTTCCCACCACCTTTGGTAGATACAACAAGGCTGGTATTGCCCCTTCATAGTCCTTCTAGATGCATCTGGCTTCTGCCTGCCACTAGGAAAGAATAAGCATCTATGCTAGGATGGCAAATAGAAAGGGATTTTATTGTCCCAAGACTACATTCCGTAATCTCCCATATAAACCCAGTTTTCCACTTCCCACCACAAAAGGTAAATATTAATCCTTCTTTGTTGGTCATTTCTAAATTTTCCAGCAAAGCAGTTCCACATCTCCCTTCACACTAATGAAATTTGTGAAATAATTGCTTCCACCTACTTAACTCACCAGTTCAGAAGAAAATGATCAAATTTAAGCTAGGTTCATTTTCTGCTGAATTAGGAAAATTAATAGACTGAGGGTAAAGAATTGAGTCTCTACTCCACTCCTTTAAGGAGAAGCAAGCTGATAAATGGTTTCACTTCTCTCTTCACATATTTCTCTGGTATGTTTTTTCTGGTCTTGATGGAGAAAGGTTCATACCTCAGTGACATAGTGCTAAGTGCTGGAATCAGGGCCCGTGGTGACAAAAGACAGCCTAACACTGCCTTCAGGGTAGCTACATAACACCTGTATGCACTGGTTGACTTCTCTGCTGGTTCTGCCCTGTCGTTTGTGCAGCGTATACAGCCAATTGATTAGTATCATCACAGCATATATTTCTCTGTTCTGTGTGCCCTAGTTTTCATACTCTGTTTTAATTAGGTTGATCTTTTTAGTAGGTTTTGTCAAATAGAATCATAGAATCACAAGGTTGAAAATGACCTATAAGATCATCTAGTCCAACCATCTCCTCATCACCATTGCCACCACAAGCACTAAACCATATCTCGCAGCACATCATCCAGATGCCTCTTGAAACTGCCACGGATGACGACTCCACCACCTCCCCAGGCAGCCATTCCAGTGCCTGACCACTCTCTGAGAGAAACAGTTCTTCCTTATGTCTAATCTAAACTTCCTCTGGTACAACTTCCAGCCATTACCCCATGCTCTGCTTGTTGCCTGGGAGAAGAGGCCAAATCCCTTGTCCACCTCTTATGATATAAACATATATACTTGTTTAAAGAGACCATATTTTTGGCAATCTAGAGGATGCCATCTCCTTCCATGTATAACTTATGTTAAGCTAACTTAGCACACTGCTCTCCCATCTTATTTTATGCTCATTCAGTAGCCCTACGCTTTCTTCATGGTATGAATTCAGAAAACAGAATGGCAATATTTAATTGTGAACTTTTCCATACTATTTAGCTGCAGTACCTGAAATCTTCACAAAACCAAACTCCAACCAAGCTCCTTCACAATCAAAATTGCTCTAATGGGAGAAGTTTAACCTTGATTTAAGGAAAATAAAGGCATGCAAAGTTTAAAAATAACAGTATGATGGATATTGTGTGTCTAAGATTTGACTTTTTGAGAATATATGGCTTGCTGTATGATCTATTCAAAGCACAGCTGCTGTTGATTTCAGTTTCAGCTGCAAGCACTCAGCTGGCCAGTTCCCTGAGTTTCAAGTCAGGCCCAAGGAAACAAGTATCAGTGTGTCAAAGCTAAGTTTGAATAAATTGACCAACATCTCAGCAGCTGTGAGAGAGATGCAGAACAGGCAAGAAACATTCTGATCTCAGTGGACTACATTATGAGCTTTTTAAAAACTTTCATGTCCTTACTTGCCTCAAAAGAATACTCCAGACATCTTCTCCTGTCCCTTATTGCTTTCTCCCAGTTGTCAGAGATCCTTCCTGGGCACAGAAAGTGACACTTAATTTGAGAGAGGATAGTAGATGAACTTTATAATTACAGACTGTTTTAGATAATGCTCATATACAACAGTCAGTTAAATATTTATCCTAGTGTTTCTACCTTAGCCAAGTCAGACAGTTAAATTCTAACAGTGACCTAGAGAATGTTTTTTTAAAACAGTGTATGTAATTTTGTGTGTTTAATCCTACACAGAGTAGACTCATGTCTCTGATTTACCTTAAAACAAAAGCTCTATATTATGTACAATGCAGGTAGCAAAATGGTAGTTTCACTCATGTACATTTGTAGTACACACATGCCAGGGCTAAAGAGCAAACTAAGATATTGTCTATCCATGAAGTGAGGCTAAATTGTAATGCCATGATAAAGGCAGATGACAGACTTATACCGTGATTATTTTTTTTTTTAGAAATCTTTGGGCTTTGAATGTACAATAAATCAGAAGACATTTTCATAGGAAGAATTTTGGGCAATAAATGCATAGAATTGCTGGCTGACAGAAGACAAAGAGCTATTTATCGCTTTTCTAATGCAAGGATAGTTAATATATAGCTGGCAATCTCACTACATTGAGAATTATAAAGCAATGCAGAGTTTTTTCTTAAGTTTATCAGTTATGAATGTATTTCCCAGACTAAAAGATAATTATCAGCTTTTGATTAAAACAAAACTTGGTTCTTAAACACTTTCTGAAAAATTCATCAAATAAATTGGCTTATTGAATTGTTTAATTAAGTGATTTAATATTTTCTATACAAGTTATTCTTCAAGTTAACAACATATTTTATTATACTTCTATAAAAATTAGACACAGATTGATAGAAAAGAATATATAGACAGATATAAAAGAATAGAGAAGAACTACAGTCAGCTATACATTAGGTTTCTACAAGACTTGAAAATTCAAAAAAAAAAGAAAAACCAACCCAAAATACACCTTTGAAAACATTATATGAGAACATAATAGCCCAGGCATGTTTCTATATCTGCCACTTCATCATAATGATCTAAGAATAAAAAAAGAAGGGACATTACTTCTGTATCATGTGAACTGTTTCACCCTTTAAATAACTTCCTTTATTCTGCTAAGTACTGTTGCACCAGGCCCTGTCTGCCATGCCATGTGGCATAGTTCCTTGCATGGGTTATTCAGAGGGATTTGAGGGCACACTGGGAGCACCTGGTTCTCCAGATGCTGTGAGCATGCCAGTGGTGTCAACAGCAGGGTATCATACAAACAGTATAGCTTTACTCCTCCAAAGTGCTGAGATCACATTAACAATAAATTCATAAATACATAAATTAAAGCCAAAACCAAATATCTTGTATCCCTCTGGCAGTCAGCAAAATGGCTGCAGCCTTAAATCTCAATGGAGTCTTCTTGCTTTATGACCTCAAGATATAGCCTTCCTTAGCTGTCCATAGAAAGTGCAATGGATTCAATCTATTTAGTCATCATTTTGGCATCTTAGAATCATAGAATCACAAGATTGGAAAGGACCTACATGATCATCTAGTCCAACCAAACTCCCATTACCATTGCTACCACGAGCATTAAACCTTATCTCATAGCTCCTCATCCAGACTCCTCTTGAACACTGCCAGGGACGGCGACTCCACCACTTCTGCAGGCCATTCCAGCACCTGACAACTCTCTAAGAGAAAAAGTTTTCCCTTATGTCTAATCTAAATCTCCTCTGGTAGAACATATGGCCATTTCCTTGGGTCCTCTTTCTTGCCTGGGAAAAGAGGCCAAACCCCTCCTCATCACAAGCTCCCTTCAGGAAGCTGTAGAGCGCAATGAGGTCTCCCTCGAGCCTCCTCTTCTCCAGACTAAATAATCCCAGTTCCCTCAGCTGCTCCTCATAAGACTTGTGCTCCAGACAAGGATTCTTGAAGAATACTATCCTTCCCTGATAAGTTTAGACAAAAAATCATAGAATCAAAGAATAGCTTGGGTTAGAAGGGACCATAGAATCATTAAGGCTGGAAAAGATCATCTAGTCCAGCAACCAACACATCACCACCACTGTGCTCACTGACCATACTAATCATGTCCCCTAGTGTCACATCCACACGTTTTTTCCACAACTCCAGTGATGGTGACTACATCATCTTAAGGATTGCAAGTTCCGACACCCCTGGCATAGTCAGGGTTGCCAACTGCTAGATCAGGTACTAGATCAGATTGCTCAGGACTCCATACAACCTGGCCTTGAGCATCTACAGGGACAGGACATCTACAACTTTTCTGGGCAACTTATTCCAGCACTTCACCATCCTCTTAGCGAAAAACTTAGCCTGACATCTAATCTATACCTTCTCTCCTTTAGTTTAAAACCATTCTCCCTTGTCCTATCACTATCTACCTGTGTAAACCGTTGATTTCTCTCCTGTTTAAATATTGGAAGGCCATAATAAGGTATCCCTACAGCCTTCTTTTCTCCAGGTTGAACAAGCCCAACTCTTTCAATTTTCCTTGTTGGGAGAGGTAGTTTTGCATGCATCTGCTTTATCACAAGTGTAAATTGTTTGCTTCAATTTCTATCCTTTATCTAATCCATACCCACCACACCACCTTCTTCACTTTTCCATCTCCAAATAGTTTTAAGGTGTGAAATTGTATTACCATTTACAAATTCCATGAACAGTTTTCTACTAACACTCATTTTTTAGCAAAGCTTTTGTAACCACTGAAAAAAATTCCTTGCAATTTCAAATGTGTCTCTTCTTAAATCTCTGTTTTATTTACATAGAATAAATGTATTCTGCTGCTCACAGGCAGATGTGTTATGGTTCCAGTAGCTCTTCACACTGATAGTACTAGAGATGATGTTGGAAAAGGACATATTTTCATTAGACCAGCTCAAAGAGCTGGAAAAATAAACATTTTGCCTTTTTCTGAAACACAAGCAGAGAATTTTAAAGATATGTACAAGATGAGGATAAAAGCTTTCAAAAAAGCGTAGTTCAACATCAGAGGAAAAATCAAGCTGGTATTTAGAAGCCAAAAAGGGTGCTAGAGAGAGAAGTGGTCCACTGGTATTTGTAAGAGCAAAGAGAAAGATGGATACATCATCACATATGGGTCTAGAAGAAATAGCTGGTGGCATGGAATCAAAATAAAACATAAAAATAATGTGATTTCTGAGTTCATGTTTTCAGTGAATTTTTAGACTATGACTACAAGATTTATCTACAACACACATTTTTAGGGTTTTCTCAGAGAACAGAGGGGGAGGAGCCATCTTAAGACTTCTTTCTCCTACTGAGGAACAAGTATTCATCTCCATTATTGATTGACTCCTTTAATGATTGTAATTTTGTTGTGGTACAGAATTGCTTTTTAGACCCTTACTATTTTCATGAGGGCATTTTGTACCAGGATGAAATACATTTAATTCTGGCAAGTTCACCATTAGGTTTTGATGATCCTACCTGTAAGACACTTCTGTGTCATTTGTGTAGAGGTGTTTACTGCTTTAGATCACTATGTTATGCTTTGTATTCCAAGACTGTTCTGATTGCATGTATTTAATGACATGCTGTGCACAACCCTTCCTCTACAATGATTTTGGGTAAGATGGGGGTTTTAATACTAGCAAATAAAACCCCTAACTTACATGTGGGATAGAGGGAGAACCAACTTGCTGGTCTAAATCTTTCTCTGGTAAATATCAGAAATATTTTATTATTTTTGTGCACAGCAATGTAAAAATCTAGGCTGAACTGGTATGTGACAATAAGGGCAAATTGTCAGTAAGATTTTTCCTCTTCAGTTTCTGTTGGCACATATGGAGGTGCCAGCTTTTTTATTTCTGTTTGTACAGTATCTACAGAAGCAAGTTTTAATCCACAACAAGAACCCAATGGCAGTATAACCATTGAACAAGTAAGAGTCAGCAACACATCTTTGTGATGATGGATCATTTATTGCTTATGTATAAGTTCATGACTATCAAACAGTAACTTAAAAATTACAGTAACCATTTAATTCTGAATACTGGTATCCAATCCCTCACTTTATGTAATTTAATATACGTGCTAAATTCTGGACTGTCTTTTGTTTGTATCATGCTATGTAAAAATCAAGAACATAATATATAAAAACTATTTTTACAATCACAAAATTCTGAGGAGAAGCCCAGATGTACAAAGATAAATGTATGCTTCAACAGTGTCTGTTACAGAAAAGAACACAGAAATTCTCTCTCAGAGACCTACATAATCATGAAGTCTAAACTTTTACAAGAGTAACCAAGATAACATGGCAGGAATTTGGTGTAACATCCAGTGGAACACCATGAAGTAAGGATATGAACCTTACAAACTCAGCAGCGAGGAAACAATATGCTCAAACCTACAGAAAGCTTAGAATTGAGTCAGCCGCAAGCTGAATACATCAGTGAGTAACAGAATTTTTCTGAAATAAGATCACATGGCTAAATGAGAAAAAATGTAGAAAAAATAGTGTATATTACAGTTAAGTAGTAGGAAACGATTAGCAGGTACAACTCTCCATAAATGTTAATTATTTCTCATACTGTCAAATGATGACATTGGAAGAGATCAGAGAATAAATGAAAGGCAAGTTGAAAGAGGCTTAAATTTATCCTCATGTAAAATGAGATATAATATTGCAACAAAGACTTTTAGGCATAATTAATGTTGCTTTGTGGAGAAACTGGCTAGTGAGCCCATAGCACATGGGACCTGTTTCAAAAAGTCGTGATCAAAAGCTGTTCTGTAACAGCAACTGTAATGCTGTAATGTACAAAAACACAATGTCCTTGTAAGAGAAATGATAAAAATTGTGCCATGGCTGGATCGATTTCAGAAAGATACTACATAGACAGCTGCTTAAAAAGAAGATAAATGAGGCATGCAAGAGTTTAGTCCTTGCAGACAAGCTGGAGACTGCTTAAAGACACCACTTTTTAGGCACAGAGGAAAACACATGATCTTTCAGAGAAGGCTATGGAAGGGCAGAGAGGCACTAAACAGAAGAATAAAGTAGTTTTTAGTGGCAGGAAGGCATCATTCAAAAAGCAAAAGCTACATCCAAATGAGGAATGTAGATAAGCCTGTATGCCATGGCAATTCAAATGTGAAATCATGATAAGTCAGAACCAAAAAAAAGTGTTTGAAGAGGTGTTTGCACAAGCACAAAACCAAAACAAACCATAGTTTCTTTCTTCAGTGTAACAGGAATGGAAAGTTTGTCAAGTGTCTGGGAAGTACATGCAAAGGGTGCTAAGAAGCTAAAACCATAATTAAAAAACCAAATATATTTTTCACTTCCACAATCACTATGGAAGAGACTCTCAAAGTTCATATCCCAAAACTCTCTTCAATGAGGACAGTCACCAGATGAAATACTGGAAAGTGAAGGTAAGAGAAAACAGTTTTTACAGCAGAAGGAGATTGAAAGATTTCTGCCAGTAGGTGATGTGGCATGGTGTGTTGACAAAATTCTGTTATTGTGTTTGTTAGAAAGGTGCTGTCTCTAAAGAAATACAGGGAGACTCTTTAGGAGTGAATAACTATACATTAAATGGCAGATAAATTTCAGTGTTGTTTAGTGTGAAACAATGTACCTTAACTTGCTCTAATATTGCAGATACAGAGATGCTGTGCTCAATGCACCCCAGAATTTGGTTGGCCTTTCAGGCTGCCTGAGCACACTGCTGACTTCTGTTCAACTTGCTGTCAACCAAGACACCTAGATCCCTTCTGCAGGACTGCTACCAAGCATCTCATCCCCTAGTCTGGAGACCCATCCCCAGCTAGAGTTGTCCCTTCCCAGGTGCAGAATCCAGCACTTGCTCTTAAATTTCATGCAGTTGGTGATTGCCCAGCTTTTTGATTTGTCTAGACCTCTCTGCAAATCCTCTCCACCCTCAATGGAATCAAAAGCTCCTCCCAGTTTATTCTCATCAAGAAACTCGCTTAAAACACCTTCTAATCCTACATTCAAGGAATTTATGAAAACATTAAAGAGAACTGGTCCTAAAATGGGGATGGCTGGTACGAGTTAGAAATGAAATCTTATGGAGTTCATAAATAACTCAATGCAAACCTGAGCTCAGACTTGTAGAAATAAAACTAAATAAGTAAAGCAAATAAAATGCTTAATTTATTTTGTGATGAACTAACACAAGCAAGCATGCATTCTGTCCCAATAAAGTTATTTAAGCCCAAATCAGTCTCACCTCCTGGAAGAGAAATAACAGCCTGCTTGCCTCTTCTCCTGGGTGTGGGAAATCTGGTCATTTTCCCCCTATACTCCAGAAGCAGGAGGAACACATGATTCATAATTCCCTCAGATAGCTCCAATCTTCACCCACAGTGCTCCCTGAAAGTGCTCAAACACTAACAACCATCCTGTGTAACCAGCTGAGGTACTCACTTTCTTGGCAGTTCACTGATGCTCTTAGACTGGTTTCTGGAAACTAGAAATGACTAGCCAGTCATGCCCTTCATTTAAGTTCAACTTCGAGTGTATTTTATAATATCAGTTTAGAAGCCCTCCCTACGAGGTATTTTTAAAATTTCAGTCATACCAGTGCAACTGGAAACAAAAGTGTAGTTTAAACAGCTGTCATCCACATTTTCTGAAATGCCAAATGCTTGCTGGTATTAGAAAAAATGCAAGAATATTTGACTTCTCAGATATTTTGTAATTTTTTTTTTTTTTTTAAGTCTGCATTTCACAGGGAACTATTGCAAATCTCTAGTAGAATCTTTTATGTAACTTGAGACTGCCAAATGTTTGCCTCTCCATCTCTCATAGCTTCTGCATCCTGAGGGTGTTTGAAAACACACAAAAGGCAGCAGAGGGACAAATATTATATGTATTTCTCTATCAGAAGGTAGTTATTTGTTTTTGTAGAAATAGCCTTTAAATATTTCAATAGTAATACAAACATCTAACTTCAGGCTCAATAAAGGAGGATAATTTGATGAATAATTCCCTAATATAGACTTCCCTATAAAACCTCACAGTTGCTCTAATATATAATTGTCTGGAGGCCTATAGATTTACTGCATAGTGCATGAGAGTAAAATTCTGTAAAATGCAAGTTTCCATATACTAAAGAAATTTGTGAAAATGCTTCGGTTTCTACATTAAACAAAAACAAAAACAAAAACAACAACAAAAAAAAAAGCATGAATTTTTCAGATATATTTTTGTAAGAACATTATCCACAGGGCATTCTGGAAACTAGAAAGAGAACAGATAATTATCCCAGAAATCCTCCGATAATTTTAACATAAGGATTTTGAGAGAGAGATCGCAGAAATGCCTTTGGGCACATCACCAGTGTTATTTGCATGCTAATTAGAGATGCCTGCTCTCTCCCAATGGGATGAGTGATGTGGCAGTTTTAACCAGGTCTTGTCAGAAAAATGAAAATACATGCCTATTTCAGTGCATCATATCTTCCTGGGAACGTGCATAGCAAATTATACTCAGTCACCATCCAAATCAAAAGGTATGTATAGAACCATGTAAGTTTTGAACCTGCAAAATCCAATACAGTATGAGTTTCCACTGTCCTTATTTTCCTTGGCTACTCACTCTGTGAAAGTAATAACGCTAGAATTCTTTTCTCTTTTCCCCTCCTTTGTCTTGACCAAAATGTCAAAAATTCCATGAAGTCAAATAGGCTTGACTAATCTTACTGCAAGGCAAGACAGACATCCATAATACACTTAAAGCTGACACCTCCACTGTGAAAGATGAAAATGAAACCCATCCCTTACACTGGGTCATGGTCCCTTGAGGTTTTCTAGCGCATGGCTGTAGAGGACGGACGAATCAGAAATTTTGATTGGAAGAAATATCTTTGTTTCAACCTGTAGTTTGAATAATGTTGGACTATTGCCAGCACTGGATCAGGGCAGTCGCAGCTTTATCTAGCCAAGTCATGAAAACCTCCAAGGATGGAGTTTCCACAGACTCTCTGTAACCTCTTTGGGTGCTACTCTACCCTCCTTGTAATGAAGTCGGAGTGTTTGGGTTTTTTGTCTAGGAGGAAGTGGAAAGTAAGAAAGTGATAGAATAACATAAAAACTCAAGCTATATATTTTGCGTATACAAATGGTAGTGTCATAGTCTTTCTCTGACTTCAGGGAAACTAAGAAACAACTGTGGAAACTTGCAACAGGCAGAAGTGTATGAATTAGCAGTGCCATAATAAGAAGCAACATGGTAGCTAATTAAAAGAAGGAGTGAAATTTCCACTCGACTCCACTCATAATGCTATCCCTGCAAAAGCAGAACGAAACATTCTCTTTTATTACATACGCTACCTATTTGTTATGATGGAAAATGGCTTGCCTCTACCAGATATGGTTACGAATAGCAGATAACATGGGAAACATTCCAATTCTGGAAGTCCCCATGCTAAACTGGGTCATGTGGGACTTTTGCTAAAATTCCCCAGTCAGCTCATGTCCAATTTTGGCTACAGTTTTTAAGCAGTGGTACCCCAAAGTGTGATGCAAAGTCTTCACATACTGAGAACTTATCACAAGGCTTAATTTATCAGCTTAAATTTTTGTTAGGATTGGAATGCAATGGAGAAGAGTTTGTGACTGAATTCAATATTATTTCAATTTATATTTTTTTACTCCCTTTCTTTTCCTCCTCTTCCCTTCCCTTTTCTAGATTTGAAAGTGAATCTGACAACCAAGTCTCCCCAGACACAGCTCTCCAAGCCTGGGACACCAGACGCATCAGCCTGAATCACTCTGCCTCCATCCCTTTGAGCATTTCCTGCTTCTGAGAGAGAGCAGCTACATTCTGACAGTTTCAATGGGAGGTGTCAGCCTATTTCCAGAGCTTTCTAAAGACATTCTGTCATTTTGTGAATGATATCATTGTGTGGAACCTCTGAGATAATGAGACTATGAACATCATCCCACAATACCATTTGGCTCAAAGACTGGGAAACATATGGGCATTCTCTCTTCACAGATTTTGCAGAGGAATATAGGGAAAATCCTGCTGTCTGGAAAAAACATTTCTTAGCCTCATTTACAACAGCCTGGATGCTCTTAACGGTGGACAAGATGTGAATGGTTGGCAACAGACTGCACATCAACATGGAGTTCTGTTCCTCTTTAAGCTTTTTCATAGAAGTTTGAAGGAGGCAAGCAGTCACTACAGGATGTGAGACTTGCTAAAGCATACTAAGGACGTTACACTGAAATAGCTACAATTAAATCATACATTAAAAGACAAAATTTTCACCTTATTTCCACACTGAATGAGTCTACTGAATCACCCAAGTCTGGATTTTAGATTATGCAGATAGGATGACTGACTCATAGTTTACCACTCTGCAACATGATAACCACTGGGATGAAATTGGTCTGCAATAAAAAAAAAAAAAAAAATTAAGCTCCTGAGTCCTGGAGATTGACCAGGCCATTTAGAATCCAAAATGTTATTGAAAATTCTTTATACTCAACCATTATTTTGCAAAACAGCAGTGTGGACCTAGCAGGAATTCTGCCAAAATTCTCATACTGAAGTTCAACTACTACTTTGCATCAGTCTTAAAAATAGAAGTTCTAAGTTGTACTATGAAACAGGTTTTATGTATATACACTTGTCAAAAGACTTTATTCAGTAGCTACTATTTGATTTAGTTCATCTACTGCCCTCCAAGCTCAGGCACACCTCTTCATAAAAAGTACACAGGGAAAACAACAAAACCCAAACCCCACTATGTTCTCCCAAGGAAGGATGTCTAGCTCTCTGAAGAAAAAAAGTGAAGGTAATATGAAAGACTAAAACATTTTATACCTCACCACAGGATTGCACTACATATGGTATATATTAAAATTCTCCAAGTTTATGTACCATATGTCACATGAGAGCAGTAAATTACCTTAATTGGCTCAAGTGTGAATTTGGAAGAACGACTTTTTTTCTCTTTTCTCTCTCTCTCTCCTTTTTTTTTTTTTTTTTTTTTTTTTTGGTAGGTGTTCAGATGTAATACAGAATTTATTTTCCAGTTAAAAAGGCCTTATGCTCTAAGGCAAATTCCTTAAATAAGGAGATAACAATGTAAGAACTTTTTAGCATCCAGCATAGCTAGTCTGAGCCGGGAGAGTACAGCAGGTTCTTTGATAAGATTGCTTGAATTGTATAAGTGAAAATGTGTGGAGAGATCATTCTCCTACCAGTTGCACTATCATTCAACAGGGAAATATTTTTCATGTATGCAAAACACATGAGTTGACCACAAGCTCTCTACACCATATTCAAAATATTCTGCTCAGGGTTTTGGCTCTCTCAGGGATGAGGACACTTTTCAGTGTTAACTTTTTTCTTTAATAACAACATAATAGGAAAGAGAAGTAAATAGACAAAATAGAAAATAACTTCCCTGCTGTGAATTTGCTATTTCTCAAGTCTAGTCCTGCACAGAATTAAGGCTTAACTTTGTTGATATATCAGATGTCTAGAGCTCTTCCTCTTCAGTGATATTCTGTTTTCTAGACAGACAAGAAACTGTTTTCTTTGGTGACACAGGGACAGAAGAAGCGAGCTGCTACCTCTGTAACAGCCTTCCTTTTTTTGAAAAAAAAAAAAAAAAAAAAGCCTGAAACAGCTGAATTTTTAATTTTCTATGAGTGAAAATCAGATTATTATTTTTTTCTTTCTTAAGTACAGATATCTGCCCTGATATTATCATCTACACAGAACTACTTTGAGTTTCAGCTTTTGTATTTACACCTCAAGGGAAGAAAAGATTTCAGAGATGATAAAAGTTGTTACAGAGTAGAGAGCTGTAACACAGAGCCAGCCCCTCAGGGAGTGGGAACTGCCTTCTTCTCAGTTATAAGATCTTTTGTGGATGTTTCCCTGTACAGCCCTCCTAGAGCTCTTTGCAATTAACTTGCCAGGGCTCAGTTAACAGAATGAAGTAGCATCCAGGTACTTACCACAGCCCTAATCCTCAACAGCGCAGAGGAATAGGTAAGGATGATAATTAACAGCCACAGCATTTAAAGCAATTCAGCAGGGAAAAATCTCTTAGATTTCTCCTGACTGACTGTCAAAATAACTAACATTACTGATTACTGAAAGACTCATCCCAGAAACTTTCAGCACAAAAAATCTGTCTCCTCTCTTTTCTGAAGACAAGCACTGGGTGACACATAGAAATCTAATTCATATTTTCTTCTGTTTCACTGCTTTGGCCTATATTGAGTTGAAAATATCGTAACATAATGTCTGCTAACCAATATTATTTTATTCTCCAATATGACTAAGTTCACAACTTGTACTAGAACTACATGCTAAAATAGAGGCAAAAGCTTGAGACTGACTATGATTTTTGCTTAGTGAAATGTCAGAAGAAAGTCAAGTGAACTGAAAGAAAAACTGCCATACTGAAAAATGCTTTCCACAAAGTTTTGGTCACTTGCTACAGTTTTTGGAGGAAGTCCCAGTAGATTTCTGTTGCTGAGAGTTGAAGAAAGTGAAGAAAGTACAGTGGATCTGAGAAAAACATCTTTATGGGGATTGAAATTACATGGCAAATCAAAGACAAGATACAGATAATCTTATCATTACTAGCAACATCTATACTGCATCTTTTGTCCAGATCATGAGAAAAAAAAAAAAAAAAAAAAGAAAAAAAAAAGCCAACAAATAAAATAACATATGTTCATTCTGCAGCACTGTAGTAGCAGTGAAAATCAAGCTAGCAAAGGAATAATTTCTGTTTTGCTCTGTGAGATGTGCAATGCCACAATTTTAAAAAATAAACTGTATGTTTAAAGCTGAAATAATTCAGAAATTGCAATAATGGATATAGATATGGAATCATGTAAATTCTATTAAAAGAAATGTTTCACCTTTCAATAAATAGGTGCATTCACACTGGAGGATATAAATATTTTGTAGGATTTGGCTGAAATAAATCAGATCTTATGTTAGATGAGGGCATTAACACATACTCTCTGCATGATCTCATGCTTCAAAAGCAGTCTTGTATATTTTCACGCAGACGAGGAGCCTTACTCATGCCAATATCCCCTTCTTTTGACATGTGTTTTACGCGGGTTAAAATACCAACAAACTTATGTATCTACAGAATCAGTGATTCACTCCCTACCACTTGACTCATCAAGTGTCAGTGGCTTAATGACACTTTTTGCCTAATGTGTGCCTATTTCCCCACTTTCTACTTTTAGATCAGCATATGTCTGGGTGACATCTCTTAATATATCTAGAACAAAAAATTTAGTTAGCATGTCTTATTCTAATGGTACTGTAAACAACAACAACAACAACAAAAAAAAGTCATAGTTTTGTATAGTACTTTCAATTTGAATAATGCATCTTCATAAAACACTCTAAAACAGGGCAGTTTTCCCTTCCAAAACTTATTAAAAGCATTCACATAACCAACATTAATACGAAATGGAAGTGGGTGGAGAAGCACCAACATATGGAAGAGGGGAAGCTGGATTCTCTGTGCTGTGCCTAGCAAAGAAGTAAGAGAAGAAGGGAAATGCAGGACACTCCTTGGCTGACTCTCAAATGCCAGGAGACTTTAAATAGGATTTTGCCTCCTGGTTTAGTTAAGATCTGTAATGCACAGTCTGAACACGTTACAGGTATAGCAAAAAAACTTGAGTTTTTGTATATGAGCTATAGAGACCAAAACAGAGCAACTTAACAGCTGACATATCTGGGTGAAAAAAATCAGGTTTCTGGATGAACTTCACCTTTTGATAACCTGGCTATCCTTAATAGAATCTCATCATTTGCCAACTGTGTGATTTCAGCATCTGCATACAAGCCTGGATACTGGGTCTCAGCCAGAAAAAGAAGAAAGAAATGAATACTCACTAATGTTCAGCATGAGAGATTGGTGTATTGCTTAGGCTAATCACACATCATATGAATGAATGGGCAAGGTAATCCTTTTAAAATAGGCTACAAAGTTAAAGAACCAAGCGAGGACAGTGGTATCAAACCATATTGCTCAAAGAGGGTGGGCCATGGAGGCAAGGAGGAAAAGAGGGTTGATGTAGTAAACATAAGGATAGAATGTGAAAAAAAAGAGAGAGAGAAAGATGAAGGAATAATTGCGGTAGTAGGTTAGTATAGTTGCAAGTGTTTTAGATGTGAGTGATCAGGGCTGATCTCTTCACTTTTTAAAAAACAAATACAAAACACTTTTGGAGACAATGACAATTTCCCTCTGCTACAGGCAGTTCCTAGACGCATTTACAAAAGAAAGGAATTTTAACAGCCATGCCTTCTTTCAGTTTCATCTCGACCGTTTAATGATCCGTCTCCACAAGGTGGCAGAAAGACCACACAGTTGACCAATAATGGATCTAACCAACCTTTGTCTTGCCATAGAATTACCACTTTAAAAGTCCTACCACCCAAGTGAAATAAATTCTGATATAATTATTTCCATGTTAATTGGAACGGTGCAATATATCTATACTATATAATGAAAATTTAAAGAAAAAGATCACAAACAAGAGATTAAACTTCTTAGTCATCATGATCTACTCAAACATTATTATGCAAATCAAGGCTTTGCTCAAATGCTATCCAGTAATACCTTGGTTATCTGCATGGAAATGGATATGAAAGCAATTTGGATAAGAAAGACGATCATATTTTAACGTAAATGAAACCAGCCCAGAGGGCAATAACCTCACACTGGATGAATTTTCAGATAATAAAATTTCAGAAAATGAAACTTCATATAAAGTGATGTTAAAGAAAAAAAAAAATTCAGCACGGGTAATGAGGACACAGGACATGTGTAGGACAGGCCACCAGCCCCAGGCCACTGTGGCTGCGCCTCTGAGCATGCAGTGGCAAAGGTTTGGAACTGTTAGAGAGTAGCGTGGCCTTGGCCATCAGTTCTCAAGAGCAGAGGTTATCCCAAGTTCAGGATAAAGCACAAGGCTCTGTACAGCCCGCAGCAACCTGAGAGCTCACCTCAACGTCAGGCAGGCTGGACTGCCCTGCTGACCACAGGATCCCTCCTCACAAACAGGTTGTGAGTCACTTCTCTAAACTAGATCTAAACTAGAGATTACACTTCTGTTCCCCTTCCACATCTGACTAACCTGGTTATGACTGACCACAGCAGATTCAGAAGAGAATCATTCTTGTCCAAGACCTTATTTTTTGTTAATTCTCCCCAGATCTTCTCTCTCAGTATCAATCTGACCCAATTTTTATTATAGCAGACAAAAGGGGCATGTAAATAAGAATCCTTCTCTGCTTTTATACTGATCCTCCCAAGTTCATCTGCACCTCCAATCAATAAGCAGAAATTTCCCCTTTGAGGATCAGCAGTATGAGTAATCCTCACACCCAACAGAAAGGTCTCCAGCCTTAGTACACTGCAGGACCTGCAGATTCCAGGCTGGTCTTTTAAGTGCCTTAAAAAAAAAAATGACTTAGGAAATATATTTTAGTGGAACCAATAGATGTATTTATTTCAGGTATAAATCAAGGTATGAAGGTATAAATCAAAAGATAACTAGAAGTCAGAGCAAAAGCCAGTTGAAACAGACGGAAATGTGATGTCAAGTACACAGCACAGCAATGGCAGTAAACACAGTCATGTGCTGAGAAGGCCTGACATGACCTTGTCTCAATGACAAACAGCCTCTTCAACTTGTGAAAATGGTCATGTTTGTATCGAAAAAGGATTCCAAAGTCTGCGGAATCCAGAAAATCAAATTAAGAAGGCATTTAAAAATCAGCTTAAAGTGATTAAAATTTTTGTCAAGTGTAAAAGATGTGATTTTTAAATCACTTCTGCTTGTCAGGAAGAAAGTACATCATCTGACTGAGACTGTTTCCCACAAACACAGGCAGAACAGCTATAAGAAACTGGGCTGTGCTGTGTGACAGCTTCAGTGCCCACCATAGCAGCTGCTATCCCTGCCTCTGGCTCTAAAGACTGAGTAAGTAGGTTTGCAAGAAGTTGGTCTTTTTTTTTTTTTTTGTGCAAGCCCATCAGGTTTACATAGGCATCTCAATTTCATCTTTGTTCTTTCCATGCAGTGTCAGCAAACTTGTTTGCTTGTACTATCCCCCACTTGTACTATCAGATAGCCAAACCTATGTGTATTTCACTGAAATACATTAACAGGTTTGGGGTACAAACTTTTAAAAGTATCCTTTACTGGATTTTGAATTTTCATTTTAAAGCAGACACTGTCTCCAAAGTAATTTAGTGCAGTATAAGAATAGCTTCTCTTTATACCAGTGGGACTATATATCTATAGAGATATTGCCCTACATCTGAGAAAATTTAACAGGGCATTTAACAGGATTATCCTCACAGAAGAACACCACACATTTTAAGTGCTTCTGTACCACATAAGAAAAATATAAATCTTATTCATGATCTAAGCTGGAAAACAAAGGTGATTTTACAGCTGAAATTCAGGAAACAGAGATTGTCATCCTGATGGTTCACAGATTCTTCATAGGGCCTGAGGTCAGTTGTGTTTGTATGCTGGAGCTCTCACTGGGGAATCAGGGGTGGCAGTGTATCAAATCCACTTCATTTGTTCCTTCCTTAAAATGTCTTCTCTTTAAGATAGGACCACAAGCTGAGGCCTTGTTTTTTTCATAATGAAAGATGACTGATAAGGCATACATTCATAAAATGGCTGTCTATGCTCACACTAAGATATTCAGTGTGCTACAGAAGAGAGAGGAAACAAAAGCATGTTAGGACCTACACAGTCCTTTTAATGGGGGAGTTTCTGATACTCTACTTTTGCCCTGATCTTTGAGAAAGTTGCTGTAAAAACTAACCGAGAAGGATGTCAAGGTAGGGCCAACATCCTCTATCCATGAAAATGCCATCTTCGGATCGTGTTGGGTCTACTCAGGAGTCTAGCCAAGCAGGGTCAGTACTGACTCCCCTTGACTGTGTTGCAAATCCATTACAACTATCACCTTTTACACTTTCACACTGCTGGAACATAGGGCATGTAGAAATGATGAGAAGGAAGCAGTATACCTGCTGAATTCTTTTTGCTGAGATCTTGCATAGTCTTCTAAAGCGCCAGGGCTTCAGTGCTAAATACCTAGTTCCTCAAAATACAGTTATTTTCCTCCCCCAGATGAATGAGCTGAAGGAAACTCTGTGAATAGTTCTCAGATTCCAACAAGAGGGTTTTAATTATACTGGGATAATCTCTGCAAAGTTACCTGTTATAGTTAATGGGCATCAAGGTGGTATGGGGAAAATTAAAACTAAATGGGCTTCAGTAAAATTAAGATAAGTTACTTGAGCACTACACAAAAGGAAGGCCAAGTTAAAACACCTCAGATCTGACCCAGCCATTACTGATCATGTACATGTAGCCATAGCTACCTTGTCCACTCTCTGCAGAAGGGAAGATAGCTTTACACACTCCATATCTATTACCTAACAGCTATTATTTAGTGTCATACCTAGATAAATAGTATACAGTCCTAAGATCAATGCAGTAAAGAACCACCTTCACAGATGTTTTTTTTCTGTGCCTTCTTCACAGATGATTTATCCTAAATTAACCTGTTTAACTAAGCGTGACAGGGATAGCATGGCTACATCTTTCTTATCCTCATAAAGATTATCTGAAGTGCAATTAATTTTCAACTCTTTTTTTAAAAAAGTCCAACTCCATCACAAAATGTGACTAAAAAACCATTTATATATATATATTTTTTAAATAGGAATGCATTTATAACACAGCATATTTTCTGGGAATGCTGGAAGGAAAATGAAAAAAATAATGCAAGGAGGAATTTTGCAAATTCTATAAAATCATACAGAAGAAAAATTGCTCAGCATCAAATCCTTACTCAGTTAAGCTCTAATTGCACTGTAGTTTAAGATGGAAATGCCTTACAGAGCTCATCAAATTTATGTCACTCCAAGGGCTGTCACGGAAGATGTAACAGATAGTAAGCCAAGGATACATTTGTTCTTAGCAAAAAGGCCAAGAAAATATCTATCTTCTTTCTACATCCATCAGCTGAGGCAAAAACACATAACTGGTTTAGAAGATAAGGCAATAACTAATTCAGTCATCTGGAAAGAGCTGCCATGAAATCCCTCCCACCACCCACAACATTTTTCCACCCACATTGTTTGTGCTGCAGCACAATCCCCACCTAAACTTTAAGAAACTGAAATTCATCTCTTGGCAATCCTAATGCTTTGTTATTTCAACCCACGATTCTTTACTTCGTTGGCGGCATAATACATTAGCTACAATGAAATCACTACAAGCCTAATTCAAGACCTTCAGATGTCCACAGCAGCAGTCACTTGAAAGGGAATCTATCCTTATTAGAGGAGAGAGGATTTTCAATCAATAACTGTCAGCTGCATGTTTTCTTAAACATGCTGCCAATGGGATTTCTTTCTTTCCTTATATCAGTCAAATGCTTTTCATACTCACAAATGTGAGAGCCATTTAATTGCTCCATACATCTGTTTAGATTTCAGCTTCTCCAGTTGCGAGTACCAACAAGGAGGCAATTCTGACTGCATTTTTTCTGCTGTCTGTGTACACATGTAGTAGAAATTGTATTGAGACCACAAACTCATTTCACATTCTGTAGGTCACCGAATAGCTGCTGGTAATGATTTCTGCTCACTAATGACCTAGGTTATATTTGAATCAGTGCCCTAGAGGTGAAAAACTGTATTCCATTACTGATTCCCTGAGTCATAAAATCCCTTGATAATTTTTTTCTAGGTGGTTTTTGCAGTATTATTATTATCTTATAAAAATTACATGTTCATCAAGCTTCTGTAAAATGAATATAAACAAGCTGCATATATAAGAGACAGAATCACATCAAATGACCCTCAAAACGCAGCAGTACAATAGGACCAACACTATTTGACAGCCAAAGGCAAAGAAAGTAAAAGACATGCTTTCTATTGAAAGGAAATATTCTGTCAGAAGAGTATAACTGTATAATCAAACATATGAAAAAAAGATATATCTGGCACAGTTAAAAAAAAAAAAAAAAAAAAAAGGCATTAGTAAATTCATTATAACCTTGGCTTTTAGTCACATCCTTAGGCAATACTCCCACGTATTTCACTCATATATTTAAGTTAACATGTCCATCTCTACTGGGGAAGTATACTTCTTTTATTAACATATTATACATATCACATGACCTATCATGCGCTACATATACAAAGAATGCTCCCACTCCCAGTAAGGAACTAATGAAGAGAAGTACCCAGGTTCTTAAGAGAAAGAAGTACTCTATTGTGAGTCTTAAAAAAACAGGCTTGTGTAAGAAATGTAGCAAGGGGTTAAAAAGACAGACATAAAGTGTTTTGATGTCTAGATGTACCAGAATTTTTCAAATATTACACTCTTCCTACCTGCTGTGTTTAGCTTCAAAATTCGACACTGGCACAGGAAAAATATATGTCTGTTTGTTTTTCATCCATGTACCACATGGCTTTCACTTTCATCAAAACACAGCCAAAGTGCCACAGGGGAATTATTCCCTTGGCTGCCTTAGCACTTATGATCTTTGACCTCTGGTGGAAATGGATTCCAGGCACACTTGTGCCTGGCAGGTGAACCATGTAAAATCTTGATGAGGTGTGTGTTTTGTTTTGTTTGATTAGCAAGCCCTAAAATCAAGGCAAAGCTTTGTCTTAAAAAGAAAAGCTCACTTTCTTTGTCCAGGCTTTGCTTTTGCAAATTTACTGATCTAGAATGGCAAACGCTGTTTTCTACACAGGTAAAAAGCACCGCTGTACATGAAAGCGGCATTTTAGTGAGTCACGATGGGTAACAGCTCTGAGTGCAGACCTTGTAGCAGAAAAGGAAGGCTTAGAGCCATGACGTCATAAATCCCAGCAACTCCTGCAATGCACTGAGCCCGTACCCACAGCATAATGAATCTGCTCCCTGGAGGAAAAAGCTTAGAAGCAGGAGGAAAGAAAAGATTATTTTTAGCTAAGGGAACCCTTTGTCTATAAAATTAAAAATCCTTGAGTTGGTTTCTCACAATAGCAGCCTTGTGTAGTGCTCTACTTTTAACTCACAGTGTGCTGTAAAACGTAAAAATTATAGCACAAATCACAACCTTCTGAACTTGCTTATTTGCTTTTTACTTTATGTCCTTTTAGCTTCAGTTAAAATTTTGCCCCTGTCAAAGCTTCAAATTTTAGCTGTAGAATTCTAAGATCTTGTTTTTATCCACCACCACTACCAAGTTGCACATTTTCAAGTGTTACACAGACTTCAGCAATAGAAGCAATAAACATCATTTATTAGCTTGACAGATTTAAAATGCAATACCTAAAATTAAACTGAAGGCCCATTCCCATTTGAACATTTTATCTAGTGAGACACAGATCACCCTTTTCCTCTAATGCCAAAGAAATTTGATTCTACATCCATTAATAATCCCAGATGTCAGCCATAGACAAAATTTTCATCAATCATTGCATTAAAGCACTGACCAAAAGATATACTTATAAAAGAAGGAAATACACTTCCCACTACTTTAATGTCTTTGATGTGTTTTCAAGATTTTAAGCTATTTTGCCAAAGGCTACTTTTAGTAAAAGTGAAGAGACAACTATATATCTATCTCAGCTGCAAAAATGTTGATTTTGTTTAGTAAAGAAAAAGAAGTATCAGAATCTATTTTAGCTAGATACTCCCAAGTAACACATTATGCTTTGTAATGTACCTCACTCTTTGTTAGCATTACATTTGGCTGATCTAGATCAAGTTTGACCTGAACTCTAATGCGCGTGGAATAGCTGTAACCAGCTGTTCTTGCTCCATGTCCAGGATGGCCTGGCACAGCACTGTTAAACGGGGCATCAGGGGTATGTCTACATCATGCAAATCAAATCTAAGAGGAACTACCAAACTGCCTCCGAAAGCATTAATTCAAGTATCAAAACTAGACATCAGTGCAGTATTAGTCTGCCTATTAAGTGAGGCTGACTAGTCTATATAGCAGCTTGTAGAAATGAATTTCAATGAAAATGGGTTAAAACTAATTACCTAACAGCTTTTCTGCATAAAAGCACATTCACAAAGTTTTACTTTGAATTTGCTGGTGCACAGAAACTGTCCAAACATTTAACCTTTCACTCTTGTATATATCAGTTTCATTCCCCAGACATATGAATTGAGTGAGCCTTATGGCCGATGCATGCAACAGAAGGAAGGCCCCTCTGGAAGGGTAAGTTATGCTTGATGATGGCCATTGCCATACAAGGTAATGACCTGGCTTTGAACATAAACTTCTTTAGCTCCCCCTAGGTACCTGTAGAACCTACACCAAATATGATGTAGTCATTCATCACGTTTTCCACTTAATACATCAAGATTTATTTGCTTCTGATCAAGGGTGTTAACTGAGCATCTCCAGCCATGGCCAACTTATGCTACCGCTTCAATTTGTCTGCCTTTGTTACTGAAAAATTCAGTAACACTTTTTAATGTTTTGAAGTAGCCTGGCAATTGAAGACACATTTCAATATCTATAAGGCTCCTAAATCAATAGCAGAAGTAGGATTAATGGCTAATTATATTTCATATTCAGGCATGTAAAGACAGGCGCTTTAGTAGATCCAATTAAATGCACAGGTGAATGGAATACTTAAATTTCCATTGAAAAATTCTGCTAACCCTTTAAAGACATTTTTATTAATTCCAAGTCCCTATCTGTCTTATGGATGCCTGTATAAATCCATGTATAAATCTTAGGCTCCTAAATCATGTAAGTTCTTTTGAATTTCCTTCCTGTTTATTGCCTCTGTCAAACATTTCCAATGCTGTTCTCTTGCCAGCTTAATTTCATAAGAAATTCAGGCTGATACTTTTCACAGGACATATCTTTATTCTATTCCAAGTTATTATATCAGAGTGGAGTTTACCTTCCGTAAGTGATTCAGCAGAAGATGAATTGAAAACACACAGGCTTCATAGTAATTAGTTCCATCCACAAGTGTCACTTCCAAGTCCCTGTTTGAGAAAAGCCTGCCAGGTTCCAGAGTGAACACAAACTGTACAGTCTTTGTGGGCATCTCTAGAAATTATTGGGACAGGTGCTGGTGACTCATTGCCCCAGGAATGACAAGCACACTTTGCAGAGGCCCTCTGACTGTGTGCAAGACTCAATGCATTCCCAAGTCAGCCTTGAAATTGTGATAGAAAGTGCAATGAGTAAGTGGTTCTTGCAGATGCTGTTTTGATTGTCTAAAACCCCATAACTTCAGAATGTATAAATGCTGAATTCACAACGTACTGATTAAAATAATTAGCATTACTGATGTTATCACACCATTTATGTAGCTGCCTAGCAGAACAAGACTATCATAGAGAACTCGAGGTAAAGGCTCTGGAAGGAAGCCTTTTATGGTCTTGCTAAGATTAAGTTGTTGATCAAACTGTTTGGAAATGTCAGGTCCAAAGAGGTCAGAATTTTAATTTGGATACATGCAACTTACAGGGTTACATGTAATACTGCAAAAGGTGAGTGTGATAGAATGTAGTAAGTAAGAGATAAAAGCAGGGTAAAGGTAGGGAAGAAGGAAGAGAAGATGAAGGGGAACAAAGTACTGGGTTCCCAGCACAGTGCAGGTTCCTCAGCCAGTTAGAAGGGAGAGTAGAACAGGAACCCAGAAAACGCAACTTGGGATACTGGAGAAGGAAAAGGGAAAAAGGCTTATTTTTGTTTAGGCAAAATCTCACTCATTTTTATGCACTTTCACCAGAGAACAGGCCACAAGTACAGGTGTCACACAGGATTTAACTTCTCTCAAATACATCCCACCCTGTAAAACAAACCTGACCAGCTGCCTGGTTGGCTATGTCAAAGATTAGAGGAGGGGGATGTGAAACTACAGCAAATGAGCCTTTATATTAGGACACAGCTGGTGAACAGAAAGATGTATAATTAAAATCACACCCTGGCTGTGCTGCACATTACTGACTTCTGATTAGGGCAACCATTTAAAAAGAGAAGCGTGAAGTAAGGAAGGTGGCAATCAGAATGACTCCAGGAAAGGAGAAGCATTTGCCACCTTTTCCCTACCAAAACTCACCTAATGTGCCAGCCCACATCATTGTGCAGCTCTTGGAAATCAGATGTCCAAAGGAAACCATTACAGGTTCTGTCATCCTCATCATCTACCTGCCACAAAGATGATTGTAAGTCAGGACTTGCCACAGACAGTACCTGTTTTACAATTGTAAGACTGTCACACAGAAATTCAGTGTATCCTCCCACTTCTATATGTATTGTTGTTCCAGATAAACAAACCAAGCTATCCACAACTGGTGGTTTTGTTGTGGTGGTTTTTTTTTTGTTTTTTTTTTTTTAAGACAACAGTGTATATAAGGATTCCTTACCTTAATAATAATCACTAGTTATAATGGTAATTAGGAACTTGAAGTGCTAATAAATAGCTGCCAGATGTGTTCTAATTTCCTAGCACTCACAGTAGATAATGCATATTGCTTATTGATACCCAGTACCATAACTGTGCTAATTTACTAGTATTTAAGGAAACCATAAAAAACTCAGTGTAATACACAAAAATGACTCGAATCTTATAGTCTCATTTTTCACAGGAAAAGCATCTGAAATCTGTTAAGAATTTGAACTTTAGTTGTGTCTTAATGAGACAGTCTTCATCCTTTTAGAAAGTAAGGCAGCAAATTCAAATGTTTCTAAAAATATAGATATTGCAATTTATTGTGGACAAACACTTTATTGGCACTCAGTTCAAAACAACAATACTAACAAAGCATGATAATTCCTTGATGGTACAGGATGGTTAATGATCTAATTAATATTAACAAGCAAAGAGTAATCAAGTGTTATAAAGTGTTATAAGCTTGTTTAAGAAAGTTGAATTATATAACACTTGCTTAAAAACAAATGCTATTGTGATTGGATTCTAATAGAATCACAGAATTGTAGGGCTTGGAAGGGACCTCCAGAGATCATCGAGTCCAACCCCGCTGCCAAAGCAGGTTCCCTACACCAGGTCACACAGTTAGGCATCCAGGAAGGTCTTGAACATCTCCAGAGAAGGAGATTCCACCACCTCCCTGGGCAGCCTGTTCCAGTGCTCCATCACCCACACCGCAAACAAGTTCTTGCACACATATATGCAGAACTTCCTATGCTGCAGTTTCCAGCCCTTGTTTCCCCTTGTCCTGTCTCCACACACTGCAGAAAAGAGTCTGGCCTTGTCACTTTGCCCCTGACACCTTAGATATTTATAGGCCTGGATCAGGTCCCCTCTCAGTCTTCTTTTCTCAAGACTAAAATAGATTCAGTTCACTCAGCCTTTCCTCATAGGAGAGATGCTCCAGGCCCTTCACCATCTTTGTGGCCCTCCGCTGGACTCTTTCCAAGAGATCCCTGTCTTTTTTATACTTGGGAGCCCAGAACTGGAAACAGTACTCCAGATGAGGCCTTACCAGGGCTGAGTAGAGGGGAAGGATCACTCCCCTCGACCTGCTGGCCACGCTCTTTTTAATGCACCCCAGAATGCCATTGATGCTCTTGGCCACAAGGGCACACTGCTGGCTCATGGCCAACCTGTTGTCCACCAGGACACCGAGGTCCCTCTCCACAGAGCTCCTTTCTCATCCCCCAACCTGTACCGGTGCATGCAATTATTCCTCCCTAGAGGCAACACTCTACACTTGCTTTTGTTAAACCCCATCCGGTTTCTTGCTGCCCAGCTCTCCAGCCTGTCCAGGTCTTGCTGAATGGCAGCACAGCCTTCAGGCGTGTCAGCCAATCCTCCCAACTTTGTATCATCAGCAAACTTGCTGAGGGTGGCCACTATCCCCTCATCAAGGTCATTGATGAAAATATTGAACAAGACCTGACCCAGCACAGACCCCTGAGGAACACCGCTGCTTACAGGTCTCCAATCGGACTCTGCACCGCCAACAACGACCCTCTGCGCTTTGCCAGTCAGCCAGTTCTCAACCCACCTCACTGTCCACTCATCTATCCCACACTTCCTCAGCTTTGTTATAAGGATGTCGTGGGAGAGAGTATCAAATGCCTTGCTGAAATCAAGGTAGACTACATCCACTGCTCTCCCCTCACCCACCCACCCAGTGACAACATTGTAGAAGGCTACCATGTTGGTCAAGCATGACCTCCCCCTGGTGAGACCATGCTAACTGCTCCTGATAACCTTCTTCCAGTTATCTGGAGATTGCATCAAGCACAAGCTGTTCCATCACCTTTCCAGGCACAGAGGCTGACTGGCCTAATAGGTAGGATCTAGTGTATCTAGACAGATTTTAGAGTGCAACTGAGTACAGAGAGTTAAGAAGTGACAAGTGAACTTCTCTCAACATCAAAACATTCTCAAGGAAAAACTTCAGTTTTGTAAAAATTTTAGGCAGTAAAAAACAAAACATCCTTATTATTTTAAAACATCCTGCAAAGCAAGGTAAAATAAGCTAATCTATTATTGAAGATTACAAAAGAAAATGTCCTCTAAAAAGCAGGCACACAGCAAAGCAGTAATCCTTAATGGGACATTGAATTGTTGTCCAGTCAAATAGGAAAAGAAAAAGGTGTTTGACAGCCTTTAATGACGTGCTAGATATAAAAGAAAGAAGAAAATAAAGCCCCAGTATAAGCCCGGAGGTGAATAGACAGCACTGAAATTCACTGAAAAAATAATTACCAGAAGTTGTATCATAACTGACAAGGATTGTAATTGTACTCACACCTCTGAAGATCTGTTTATCACTGGATGGCACAGTTGCCTTTACAGACTAACAAATAGTCACTTCTTTCAATAAGAGAAAGGAGACCGATCATAGAAAATGATTTTAAACTAAACAACCACGAGTTTATTCACAACACTGAATATAATTCACGAACTACCAGTATTTGAAATATTCTGATTTCACAGGGCACATATAGGACATACTTAGGTAAACTTACTGGACAAGGAATTTTATAGGCTTAAATAAATGTGACACTTGCTATTTTTCCATATCAAAGACGAGAGTGGTTCCCACATGCTGTGTATGAGTCAAGGAAAAGAAAAATCTTCTGTGGGATTAAGCATATCAAATCCAGCTACCTGAAGTGACTATTGCTAGGTTGGGAAGGAAAGAGAGGCCTGGGAAAAATGATGGCCAGTCTGTCAGTCTCCAATACTTTGTCAATATAGCTCAGAAAGCAAAATTGACAGGAACCTTGCCAGTAAATAACGTGGAGGCAAATTTTCATTTTCAGAGTGCTTCAAATTGAGGTTTTGTCTGAAAAACTCCTGTCAGTAAGATTTCATGTGATGGAATTTCCTTTTCTGCTCTTCTGTTTCCACCTTTGATCTGAATCTGTTATTGAGCCCCTCTGCCACATCCTCCATATTGTTCATCAAAATAGTTAAATCAGTTACCATTTTATTTTATTAAGATAATTCAGTTTCTTTTTTTTTTTTTTTCCTCCTCTCTGTAGAGAGTAATGGGAAGATATTTGCTTATCTCCTCCTGATTTTCTCTTTCAGACAGCTCCAGGCAATTTATCTTTTGTGTGCCATTCTGCTTTAAAGGACCTTGGAAAATGGAGTCCAGACCTCCTTGCATTATTTGAGGTGAATAATACAATGTTTGAATTTTGGAGAATTCCAGCATCAGTATCAAGTTACACACTGGGTCTAGTACATGATTGAGGACCAGCTAAAACCTGTTTATTGGAATGATCACTCTGGGTATTTAGCAGCAAGGATGAAGAATGGTACTCCATTCTACCTGGTACTCCAAATGAGCTTGTGATGATTGTAGTTGATTCTCAGATGACTTCCAGTACGTGGTCAGTGATTACTTTGCAATTTCCCTCAACTGCATCTCAGGGGAGGAAGACAATCTCTACTCATACAAAGAAAATGCTTTAATTTATGGATTCCTGAGGATTTCACAGGTATTGGTTCAAGACTATTGACAAACAGTGAATAATCCATACAACATTAAACATTAAAAATCTTCTATTAAAAAAAAAAATCCTGTTATAACACATTATTTCCATTCAATATTTTTTCAATCCTAAAAGATCTCTATCTAAATAAATGCTAACATTGTCTAGCTAGAATTAATGAGCACTTCGACAGATCATGTAAAACTATCATAAATTTTGAAATACAAACTGATACTTTAGTTCATATTTTAAAAGTTCTGGCATCTCTGAAAAAAGAAAAAAAAGAGACAAGAAAAAAAAAAACTGTTTAGTACTTCCATGTGAAGAGAAATTCAGAAAAATAATGAACTACTCCTGAAAATCATATAATGAAACCATACACCAAAAAAAAAAAAAAAAAGTTAACATAAAGTTAAAACTTTTTCAAGAAGTAAGCAGTAACCTTCCATTAACTTCTGATATTTTTCTTAGTTGTTACTGCTAAGAATTATTATGTGTACTCATAGACATGAGATAAATAACATTGACATTTCAGATGTCTGTTTAGATCTTATGATACAGCAAGTTGTAAAGCACAGCTCCAAAAATGCAGGAAATATTAGTACTCATGTTTCAGGATAACCACTTCCATGCATCTAAAAGGTCGAAACGACATTTCCTGCACAGTACAGGATTGCTCCATTGATTAAAACAGAGATTTCCCCTTTAAAAATCCTTTGTGACAACTACATTCTTACAGTACAGAAAATCTAGATTTTCCTTTGGAAAATTAGAAGCCTCATATTTCTGAGAAATCTAGTTTAGTTTTTTTTACTTACTTACTAAAAAGTTCTTTTAGTAAGTAAGTAAAGTAAGTAAGTAAAAAGTTATTTTTTTTACTACTGCAGATTTATTTTTTTTTCTAAGACTTACACAATCCTTTCTGGTTCAGAACAAATTTATCCAAAGATTCATTAATTTAATTAATTCAAATGTTTAAAAAAACACAAAGGTAGAAAAAAAAAGGAGGAAAATATTGTGGCCTAGACAAGACTATACTCACTCAGCTTTCATGTGTGAAATATATCTACAGCAGGAAAAAAAAGTTAATAAAATGGGGGCATTTCAATAGTCCCCCCAAAAATGTTGTGAGTGTTCAGCAATGGAGACGGAAAATTAAACAGCCACACTCAGCAGTGGGCAAAAACAAAAACAAAGCAAAACATGAGGACAAAAAGATGTAAAGCTCCATTTTGTGGTTACACGAGAAGAAGAAATTCGTGAGCCTTGCATATTCAAATGACAAGGACAGCAGCAAAAGTATTCAAGCTCTTTTTCTATTTCTTTGAAATACTGCATGTGTCCCTTTCATTTAAACATCCTGGGCCCTTGTTAAAATGCACACAGAAACATAGTAACTCAGCGTGAATCTAGGAGTCTTCCTTGATTAGCATTTCTGACTGACTTCGGAAGTTCAGCTGCAACATCCTGTTCAGAAATGCAAAAATCTTATCTGTATGCTGATGGAATGAACAGACACCATATGGATGATGCTCAGAATAAAAATTCAGGCAAGGGTGAGACAGGCTTCCAGCTCATGTTTTCTGGAGAACAGGGACAGGTTACAAATGACCAGCAGATTATGCAAGGTATGTGAGCATTCGAGAGGAAAGCTGCTTTTGTGGATTGATCACAGTGGCTTCTTCTGGCCAAATTAGATCTGATCATTAAGTTTCATGTGCTTTGCTTTTGAGTTTTTTGATGTTTAACTTTCTCCTTCAATGGCAATATTAGATGTGATTGAATTTGATCACACATCAGATGTGTGATTAGGAAAGTCAGCCATCCACGTTAACTAGCAAGCTCAGAAAGGGTAGATTTAGGTTAGATATAAGGAAAAACTCTTTTACAGTGAGGGTGGTGAACACTGGAAGAGGTTGCATAGTGATGTGGATGCCCCATCCCTGGCAACTTTCAAGGTGAAGTTGGATCTAGTAGCGTCCCTATTAATTGCAGGGAAATTATACTAGATCATCTTCAGAGGTTCCTTCCAACTCTAAGGATTCTATGATTCTAACATGTCATTCTGCCAAATTTTTCAGTATCATCATGGCAGACACCGTGAGACACTGTCCCAACATTAGTAGTAGTGGTGGTAGTAGTAGTAGTATAAGCAACTTTTCTGCAAAAAGTCTTGTTGATTTCAGTGGATAAGTCAATTTTATTCTCACGGACAGATCTGACTGCAATTTTTATTATAGCACAAATTGTTCTCCAGCTTCTGTTCACTATCATTACCCATCAACAAAAGATCTTTCTCTGAAAGCGGTTTCTGTTGCTGGCAATGCAATTCAATGCTTACATCAGAAAGAAAGAGGTTCCCACAAGCACCTGTGTTATACTGTGGAACAGATCAGATCAGAAAGAATTTTAAAAGTGGTGAAAAATGGTCAGTTTCTCCAATAGTTTTCTCTTTTGGAAACAAACATCTCCCCTGCCTTGTTACAGATGTGCAAGCAGTCTTGTAAACAAAGTAGAAACAGGATGCAGGATTGACTGTTTTGAGGTAATTTTCTAAATCTTTTTCAGGAAAAAAGTAATCTACTGGAATATTTAACTTACCACATGTTCTTTCTAAAATGTGTTGCCAGGTTTTCAGCCTTTTAAAAAAATATATATGTATATATATAAGTGAAGGAGGATTCACCAAGTTCTTCTGAAACTCACTTGAGTCATACCCATGTATTGAATGATGTTTCATGTGACATTTCAAGCTTAGAGGTTTTGCATTTCAATTGTAAGTGAGAAGATGCAGTAGCAAGAAAGTGAGAGTGATACCACCGGATTTGGACAGAATGAAAATAAGGCTTACAGCTGAAGTATAAGACAGGGGGCAAAGGTGGTCAAGGTTCTTATTGAGCTCAGTGCTCCTGGATCACGCTATACACAATATACCTGCAAGGCCACAGCACAGTTACCTGAAAGATTCCTTTCCTTATATTGACATAAAAGGCAAATGGAGGAAAAATTACAGTTATATGGCAAGTGAGTTCAGAAGGATTACCTGAATGTGAAGAAATTGCTCACAACATCAATTTTCATTTTTCTTCTAAACATTTGTTTCTCATTACATTAGAAGCACATAATCTCATTTCTTTCACTAAGTTTCAGTTGTTTGTTGCAGCATTTGCATTCTGCAAATTTTTATCATCCAATAGTGAAACAAATTAAGAATTCATTCTCTGACAAAGAAAAGTTTAAGCCGTCTCAGGAGCCTAAGCCTGACTTCAAGCCATAATCATGCAAACAAAAGTCTAGCCCAAGGGCAAGGATCACGTGTTCAGAGGACATTTTGCTTATCATTTTCTTGAAACCACTCATTTACGATCTACAGTCCAAAGAAAGCAGATGCACCAAGTGTCAAAGGCTTTACTCAGGCAGAAGATAAGAGGTGATTCGGCTGCAATGACAGAGCTGCCTGTGATGCACTCCTAGCATTCACTGCTTTGGGAGCACTGCACTTCTCTGTGCCCCTCCAGCCACACAACTGGAGAGCAGGGCAGACAGAAAAGCCAAGCCCCAAGAAAGAGCCTGAGAGAAGCTGCAATTAAAATGGGCCTGGCCAAATGCCAGCCCTGAATACCTCTAGATACAATGGGTCCTAAACCTAAGTTAGGCCAACTGCCAGACTTGGGGATGCATGCACAACCATAATCTCCCAAGAACAGACAGAGGAAGCAAAGTGCAATTAAGTATTCTCAGTTCAACAGTCAGCCACAGCAACACTTGACTAACATTTCTGTATACAACACGGATAACAAAAAATAAAAGATTTTTATCCTATCACTTTTGGGAAAAAGGAGAAAATCTGAAATCCAGGAAGGGAAATAATAAAGCAGAGCTAGGTAAAAAACATGTATCATAAAAGGAGGATTTTAAAGCTATTATTATTATTATTATTATTATTATTATTATTTTTCTTTTTTTGCCATGGACACGTAACCACACATGAATTGCATTGCTTTACCTTCAGTACTGAGGACAGTTGCAAAAATGTTGGCAAACAGACAACATGAAACAACTTGAGTAAGAAAACCATCCAGCAATATACTTTGGCTGCAATTTATGTTTGTTGCATTCTCAGCTTATACAAGACAGACTTCCAGTAATCCCCCTTCGACATTACCACCATGCTCCAACTTATTCCCCTCATTAGGCTCAGTTATTCACCATCTGTCTGTGCAAAAAAAAAAAAAAAAAGTCAGTCTGAATATTTTTTCTTCATCGTGACGCGGAAGCAATAATGAAACACATTACACAAACATCAAGCTGGATTAGGATACTTAGCAGCCCAAACGAAAAAGAGCTGGAGCCCAAACTCCAGCCACCGGAGTCCAAGTCCTGCCACAGCCTGGTGCTGGGAGCCAACAGCAGGAGCTGCCAGCAAGAGGGAAAACACTAACACACAGCCAGACCTGGCTGGGGACTGGAGTCAGAGGAAAAGAGAGGTTTAATTATGAATAATGCCACTGCAAGAAAACAAATCCTGCAAACATACACACAGGCAAAAACCAAAGCCAGAGATTATGCAGAACTGAGATCTTTCTCTCTTTTACATTCAGCAGAGTTAAGATGCAATCTCAAGTTTTGAGTATTTTGAGTATATTTTACAGGAAGACTTTAATAAATAAACCTAAGGATATGGAATCTTACCACTTAATAGCTGATAAATTAATCATTATGCAAAGTTGTTCAGCTACAAATCACTAACCCCCTTAGGAAGTCATAGACACTAAAGAAAGCAAAAAATACTCAAAGATTTCCATGTACTCTTTCTTCCCATCCTGCTAAAGAGAGAATCACAAGGTATTCATTGTCTGTATTTTTCTTATGTGATTGGCAGGAGTGAAGAAAGTCTCCCAAAGGAGAACATAAATAATTTAAATGACACACACGGTGGTTGCCAGTACCCAGCAAAATTGATCCCGGCTGTAATTCAGCTTCGCTCTTTAGCACTCCTTCTCCAAAGCAGAAAAACCAAAAGTATATAAGAAAATAAAGAAAGAATAAAAAAATACCAGCAGACCTCTGTAGCAGCAGTTAAATATGTCTTGCCATAGGATTAAAATCTAAACCTTATTTTCAGAAAGGTCATAAAGGAAGTTATGCACCAAATTGGTCTGGGATCTTTGGATGGAAACGTGTATATTCAAAATCATCATTAACACAACTTGCATGTCATTGCTTTGAACACAGCCAGGCAAAATATGTCTAAAAGATGTTATAGGAGTATTTTAAATCAGGGCACCAATCCAGAGCATATTAAAGTATATAACTGCCTTCTTGTCTCTAGAGCTTCTAATATGATGAATGCCTGAACTCCTGTCAGCCTGAGTTATGATACAGTGATTGTTCAGCTGAGCACCACCAGCTCATTGTAAACCTGAGGCAAAAGGATACTACTCTTCAGTGCAAATTAAGCCTCAGTTTTCCTGCATTTTTACATGGAGTGTTTTTTCCTTAAAAAAAACAAAACATTTGAGTTAAAGTTTTTATTTCATCACGGCAAAGTTGAACAATCTTTGTAGACACTGTACACTACAGATTACTGTAGATATGTGAGAGTAAATTATTCAAGATGGCACAGTTTTTATACTATTAGGAAGTTAAGGGATTCTTTTTCCTGTAAACATTTTAGACAACTAAATATCTACACAGATAACTTTGAAAACTGAAATAAATTTATTTACTCTGTGAAAAACACGGCTTGCTATTGAAGCTGAAGGAAAGTCTATTTTATTTATTTTTGCCTTTGAACATCATCATTGTACTATTTGAAATATCTCTATGCTGAGGGAGGGGAGAAAACACACAGCTTTGTCTGTCAAAATCAAGGCACAGAGCACATGATTAAACTTTTCAAAACTTTTGTCAGAGGTAGATATGTTGTCTATGCAGGGGAAAAAAAAAAAAACTACTCCTGCTTAAATTTCTTCTATGGCATTTTACCTTTAAAGTCTTCCTAATTTACAAAGATATAGTCATTTCAAACAACACTAAATGTTTTGTGACTCATTTTACACACGGAATCAGTTATTTAAAAACAAAATCACTTTTGATATTAAGAAATTTTTGTATGGTTTCTTAGCACTAAACGGGTATCAAGAAACATATACTTTTCCAATGAAAAAATACTGCAGCTCATAGTACAGTCCACTGCAGCAGGTCTTACGAAGTTAGATTTAAATGTTGTTCCTGAACTTGAATTTTCTGTCCATAAAGAAAGTAATGGGGCAGTCCGTAGCCATGTTATCTACAGGAGGAGAAAACAACCTTTCAGATTACTCCAAAGTATGCAGCTGCCTCTCAATCACCCACTGCTAATGGTCCTGCTCCCTAGGGTTATTCGGGGAAAAGTGCCTTCTCACTGTGATACACCCGCATCACTCCATTAGAAATCATCTTCACTGGTTCTGCAGCTCAGCGAGACTAAGCTTATCCAAATCTTAATTGTCACATTATTATTTCTGTCATGCATACTGCCTCAGAGTTCACTTGTTGCTCAAGCTCTTCCCATAAACGCATGTGTGTGCAAAAGAAAAGGGATCAAAGGAGTGACACTCACCTTCTTTAAATGCAGTATGGAACCAAACATGGGCCTGGTATGTGCGTGTGGCAGAAGCTTACAGTTATGTACCCAACATTGCAAAAAGTCAAATCTAGCACTAATAGAAATCACCAAGTACTTCAGCAGGAATTGCAACACAGAAAACTCTACAGAATGTGCATCATCTGTAAACCTTATAAAACAAATACTAGATGAAACAAAAGTGATTTTTATAGAACACATAGAACCTGCTTTACAAGTATAAAGAATGTGTGTTCTTTATCTGCATAAGAAGGTAATTAAAATTCAAAACATTAAAGTGAATACTAAGAATAACAAGAACTTTAATGGGTCCCCATGGAGCACAGACTAAGATGGTTTATTTGGCTAAACTCCCCTTCATAAATATAGCTGCAGTGGAACGGTGCACACAAGAACAATAAAGCAGAGCAATTATCTTAAAAAGAGAACCACATAAAGGTTAACAAAGTAAAAAAGTATGAATAAAGGTAAACCCAACGTACCAAATATAAATGAGAAATGAAGGCCATTGTATCAGCATGGTGAGGAAGGCAGCTAACCAAGTACTGCTGTCTCTGCCTCTACCTTTATCTCATGCTTCCTCCCTGTTTCATTTCACAAAACCAAGACAAAAGCAATAAAGTAACTTTTCAAAAAACATAAGATATGTACCACAACGTTGTACTGAAATGACAGCATGTACAACTAGCTTTTTCCAGATGACAACTAGACAGTAGAAAGAAGTTTCCCTAAAGTCCATCTCTCCCATCACAGTAAACAGACCAGAGCTGGCTGCTGGCTGGACAATGGGTTGGCTTCAAAGCAAGCAGTCCCACCTAAGAGGAGTACCTTTTCACAATTTATTTAACGGATGGTTTTCCAAAACTGTTGCAAAAGGACATAAAAGCAGTCAGTCACTGCAACCCCTGCTTTAACACAAGGATTTGATTAATCATCCAGAAAGAATTACCTTGGGAAAAGATGAGGTCTATATCTTCACATGGATTTTCAAACGTGTATGAAATATCTCCCAAAGGGTTGTACCACAAGATGTGTTTAAAGCATATGGATATGAGTGACAGCTCTCTGTAAAATGCCACATTTTAACCTAAAGCATAAGCTCCTGAATTGTAAACAGCTCAGATATGTGGATGGAGCAGGTCAGGAAACAGGGCGAACTTACTACAAAAGCTTTTCCACTGTCTTTCTTGGTTATTTTCAGAGACTTGAAAATACCCTTTGTTAATCAGGTTGGCTTTAGAAGAACCTATTTTTAGTCTAGTACAACACAAAGCCACTAACTGGGATTTAAACATCCATTGTAATTTGAGGAAAAATTTGATAATTAAAAGTGCATCTACAAAAATCACAATCATGGTATGAGAGACATGGAAGAGTGAGGGATTGTGTCTACCAGGAACTGGGTCTCGAGCCTGCTCTGGGACACTGGTATCTACAAAAAGCATTGCCCATAAAACACAATCAAGAGACCATGTGGTGGTTTTACTTTTCATTCTGTGGCTAAATGGTTGCAACGCTCCTTTAAGACAGAGGAGATGTGATCAGATCCAGTCCCCTCTTGAAACATTCTGAATTACTTCGTATTACCTCCAGTGAGGATGTGGGCTACTTGAATTACTATTTTCATAACAAGGCTTTGTATCTTTGTTTCTATTAATATTTATGTACATAGCAGAGGAACAGGAGGGAAGAGTGGAAGTAACTTGGTATTTTTTTAAATATTAGATATTTTAACCTGTTGCAAATCAAAACAGTCAAATCTTTTCAACATACAGTAAAAGCGCACACATACAGACAGAGCAGTAATAACAGTGTCAGCACCACCAAAACAAAATTCAATAATATTAATATAAATTATCCCTGGTGAATTGCACTTAGGCAACACTGGAAATCTTCTAAATGGAAACAGTGTGCTCAGGCATCAGTTTGTTTTCTTTATAAACATCTTTTTACAGTATTTACTATCTTCTGCCTGTCTCCTTAAACTTCTGAATCTCAGCAGGTTCCTGAAGTGTAGGAACCCTAAGAATAAGAAAACAAAAGGCTTTTCTACTCAAGAGATTAGCCTCTAGCACACACAACCATTTCTCTCACTATAATAGAATTCACAACTGGTTAAAAGAGCTGTAATGTACAGAGATGAGGTGTGTCCATCATGCAGACTGGATGCATTAAGTCTTTATATTTCTGATTGTATAAAATTTGCTGTGCTCCAAAGTTCAAGTGAACTTGAATGTATTTCTCACAGCAATTTTTTTTTTTTTAGCAAGAAGGTCAAGCATCACACTGTATGAACTATAGAAAATAAAACCTCTTCTAAGAGTAACTTGTGGTGAAGATCATTAGTTTTTATGCACTCTAATAAACAGCGACAGTCAGTGTTCACATGAGTTGTTACTCAACATAGCATACAAAAAAGCCAGATATTTTAGTGAAGCATTTGCCTCTTATAAGTACTCATTTTCTCACTGTGAACAGACTCAAGCAAAGGCTTTTTTTTTTTTTTTTTTAGACTATAAATTAGAGGACCTGATTTAGAGACATGAAAATAATTAATTCTCTGGTTTTCCATCCAGCTTGATTCATATATGCACACCTAAGACAAACTACAGGGTAGAACTTGGGAGAGGATAAATCTGGATGATTTTCTGTGCACAATTTCAAGAAAACAGTATAGAAATGATACCACACTGAGAACTCAATGAACAGCACTGTCTTCTTTGTCTGAGAAATTATGCTATGCCTACTTATGTTAATGGAAAGAAAATTTATTTACCCATCCATCCATAAAACTGAATGAATTAAACTCTACATTCTAGGCAGTCTAGAGTAGCTAAATGGAACCTCACAAAAGCAAGAATCTCATTAAAAATGAAAATGTAACCGGTGAAATATGAGACTCAAAGAAATGAACACTCCACCAAAATGATTCATAAATTTCTATCTAATCAGTGTTTTACTGGGTTTGTTGGTGGTAGAAGGGGAAATCAGCACAACAGGGCTCTGCACACCAGGCTGAACAAAAATTGGCCTTACTGGAAAACAGTGTTGATCAACAGCAGTTCTGAGATGATTTGACATGTAACTATCTTCTGTGAAAATGAACATAACAGATTAAGAGAACACTATAAATATCCCCTATTTAAATTTTCATAAACTATTCAATATAGTTATTCTGCAGCCTCTAACTGAGGGATGGTCTAGCTGTGCAAGTTTCAAAAATGAAATCTGAACAACCATAAACAAAGATGACGGCACATTGCATAACACCAAACTGAAACTTTTATCACCACATCGTATCCCAGAGTCATATTTAGCCTCATTCTCTTTAACAGCTACACTGATTGATTAAAACAGCATGCAAAGAAGTGATCAGTGTGTTGGTCAAATTCTGAGGCGATAATACATCTGCTGAACACCACCATTAGCTGAGAGAAGAGATTCAGAAAGGTTACAGTATTGGCAGAATAGAGATGCTTAGCCTGACAAAAATAGAAGCTAATCCATCTGCAAGAGGAAAAAACACAGTGATAAAACATGAGTGAGCATTCAGGGGAGTGATGCAGTAAGGGGTGCAGCGGTAGACAGTGAGGGAAGGAACAGCAGAGGCCAACTCCCAGGTGTTTACCAGGGGGCTTGAGCCATGATATCAAATGTTCAAGCCAGGCATCCTGTCCTTCTTCCTGCACAACAACTATGCACTGGGGCTGCATGACCTACTGGCCTCTGGCAGCCTATTGTGAACATGCCTGCTGCCTTACCACTGCACATTTCTCTGCTGCAGCACTGACTCAGGTGTATCTTGTCCCCCAGCAAATACTTTGTGGCTGGAGGCCAGTAGCCAATAGAAACCATTACTTCAAAAGCGTGCTGTTTGAGTTCCAGAGAGAGAAGGAATTTGCATGGCACTACTCAACAGCTTCTCTGTGCAAAAGGTTTTCAAGAGTTCTCCTTAGTTTGCTGTCTGAGCTGCAAATTAGCATTGCTGAGTGGAAGAACCACACAGCACTTATTCCCTTCCCAAAACCAGAACCCAAAAAAGGGAAACAAAGGAGGTAGGCATTCAGATACTGAAGAGATAACATGAGAATCACTCCAATGTATACTTCAGACTGAAGAGGCTGAAGCTGTTGGTAGGGAATGCTGTGCAAAAGATTTATATAAATGAGAATTTGCAAACATAACAGCCTGTTCCATGCCCACCTCCCTCCAACGCAGAATCTCTCCCCCTGCCCTGCTACTGTCACCAAAGAGCAGAGCTCAGTGCTGCCCTCTGCTCCCCGTAAGGAACTGCAGGCCTCCAAGAGGCCTCCTCTCATCTTCTTTGCTCTGTGCTCAACAAACCAAGGAGCCTTAGCTGCTCTTCATTTGTGGACTTCCTTTGGGCACTCTCTAATAGCTGTGTATACTTATATATATATCTTCACATACTGTGGCTCTCAAGGCTGCATACGGTGCTTGAGGTGAGGCTGCACAGCACAGAGCAGGACACTTGCAGAGCATGACCTCGCCCACTGCCAGTGCTGGGCCTGATGCACCTCTGAGTACGGTTTGGGGCCCTTTCGGTTTTGAAAAGGAACACTCTTAGGGTAGATTTTTACTTGCCCAGGTGTTTGCCTTCTTTTGTCTTCATCATTATTGCAGAGACACTCATCCACTGAGCCGTGAAGCCCAGCTGTGAAGCTCAGCTGAAGTACCAGCTTACCTGTGGCCCACAGCTCTGGCTATTGGCGGGAAGCCCCAGGCTACGGCAAGCCCCTACCCTGTTATCAGAGAGCATGTGAACACACTACAGCCCAACACAGATCTGCTGCTGAGAATAAAATAACTATTTGCTGGCCAAATGGATAATATTCTATCCTGCAAAGCACTGAAACAATCATGACAGAAGGGGGAGCCATTAAGAGTTTAGTTTATCCAAACTACACAGACAGCAAGGCTTTTGCAAGTCAGAAGTCAGCTGCTGTGATAAAGCATGCTTATTTGGGTGGCTATTCAAAGTGGTGTGATAAAAAGCCAGTGATGAGTGCACCAGTGAATCTTCTTTTCCACCCTTACCTCAGAAATAGTCTTTGATACACGATCAGCACTCTAGCAAACCCTTTCTTGTTTCATGGACATACCTTAATAATGTTTCAGATGAATACTGATGGCATAATTGAGGTGGAGAAGAAACTCATCTTGTGTTAGTATCTCAAGAATAGACATACCTGCTAGATGGGGAAAAATTATAAATTTAATATAAATATACTTTATATAAATATAAAAAATTATATACAGATATTTTATTGTACTTTATATATACGCACTATACTATATATTATATACTATATGTATTATCAATTTCAGCAGTGGTTTCACAAACAATAGGTCGTGTGGTTACCCCAGACTTCTGTAAATAAAGTCCTCACATTCACATAATGCATTTCTAGAATGACATACAATGCATTGTACAGCATGTATGCATAACTCTGTATCACCAAGAGCATTAGAGAAATATGGTTCCTAACAGAATTTCTTTAAAAAAAGTGTTCTATCACACTATTACCTTTCACAGATGTACTGTAAGTTAATTGCTTTGTCATTTAAGAAACTGCTGCTTCTGTATTTTGGAGTGCAGTGTCAACAGTAAAGGCTGAAGGCAGGGATATTGATACTGCAGCACAAAACCAGCATAACCTGATTAATGGCCTCTGTTGCTAAGAATTGCAATGAGAAGTCACATAGCAGTGCTATGGATTTAGCTTCTTATGAATGTAAAGGAAGTGAGAAAATGAGAGGACAGCTGCATTCAAAAACACAAATCATAGACTTTGCTTTCAAAATTAAACGGGGGGGGAGGGAGGAAGAAGAGGGCTTAGTTGTTTTTTTGTTGTTGTTCTTGATTTTATCTAGCCTAGGAACTGACGAAGGGAGCCATAAATTTAATAGCCAACAAACTTTATAAAAACATGGCATTAAATCTTCAATTAGCATGAGATCTCTATTATGGAATTCAGTGCCAAAGATATTTGCATTATTTATGCAATACCACATTATCTCTTCGCAAACAAAGCTAAAAATGCTGCAAGAAAATTCTTATTCTAAAATTGAAAGAAGTGAAGAGTTATAATGTATTAACTAGATATGCTGAGGTACAGGAAATGCTTTCACATTTTGACTACAGCAAAGTAATACAGAAGTGAAGGCATCTAGCTTACATCACCTACTATATTTCTCTCAAATGTAAGTATTCTTTAAAGAAAAATCATTAATTCTAAAAACTTCAATGAGTGATTTTAATATTTTTAAAACAAGCCAGCTGTGATGATTGAAAACAGAACAGCTGAATTAAGTATATGTGCTACATCACATCTTCTGTTCCAGACCACTTAATTCAGCAGCCCATTTGAAAGTCTGCCTTTGCTTTTATCCAAGGATGACTGTCTCTTTTATGATTTCTGTCATCCTTCTCCATGACAGTGCTGGATCACAGAGTTGCAGCATGACTGAACAGCTATCTCAGGAGTGACAAATAATGAAAACTCCTGCCTCTTGACTTCTTGGAAAGGCAGAACTTCAGCAGCCCCACGGCAACACGTTCTCCCTGACACTCAGGCACATTCTGAGAAGGCACTTGCAGCCAAACAGCTCTCAGTTCAGAGCAGACAGAAACAAACTGAACAAGGCAAGAGAAGAACCCAGGCCTCACGAGTCTCAGCTAAAGACAATCCCTCTCCCTTTGCACAATACTATTTTAAAAGCATATGCTGACAACAAAATTTAGGGTTTGTAGAAAATAAACTCGGGGCTAAATAGCTGTATACATTGTTTGCAAGATGCAAGAGATACTATACTGCTGTGCTCAGAACTATGCGCAGTTTGGACCACCAACACAAAGTTATATAGCTCTTAAGAGGCCTCAAAAAGTAGCAAAAATACTACAGGCTTATAAATATACCCTGTAAAAAAGCTTACAGGAATGTGTTGTTTAGAAAAAGAAAAAAAAACAAACATGGAATGCAGTGGAAGTAGCAGTCTTTCAGCATCTAAAGGTCACCACAAAGCTGACAGTGATAAATACTCACTGCGTCCACTTGAATGAAGAAGAAATGAGTTTATCCTGCAGTAAAGAATATTTAGCTTGGCTACGGGAGTTTTTGAAACTACTCAGTACAATTTTAGTAGTTTAAAAACATCTTTAGTATGCCTTTAAGTGAAATATATTTACACAATGCCATAAAAAAACCCTCAGAAAATGGGAACACCAGTAGGAAACTAAAAACAGGGGGGTATCCCTTTCAACGTGGATACTTCATTGATATTTCCGGAGGAATACTTAGCTAATTCTAAACTTTTCTTTGAATACTGAATTCTCATTATTTGTTTTCTATTGAGAAAAAGGTAAAATGTTTGCAATTCAACAACAAAAATGTGCATTAGGATTTTTCTTTTTTTTTTAATTAAACTTTGGAAATTGCAGATTTGGCTAAATCAAGTATATTTCTGAGAATCTTTGTCTGGGTAGGCAACTTACTTCTCTAACATGAAAACAGAGAAGACCAGCTATTTCTTTTAAAGCTCTTGGTTCTTACACTGAAAAGGCCAGATTGGTGCAAACTGTCTTCAGCACCAACTCGCTCCTCACCAAGCTTTACTTGGTGGCAACTATGACCACTGCAGTGTTAGAAAAAGTTGAAACATCCTCATAATAAAAAAATGCATTCAGAAGATACTGCAGACACTCTAGAGAGAAAATATACCCACCATAAATATTTCCTCCAATTCAGTTTAAAATTTCAGCTCTCTTGAAATTCCCACTCCTCAGCTTCCCACTGATGAGCTAAACCAGTTGCATGGCCAGTTAGGTCACACTCAGCACACCCTCTAGTAGTCCTTCACTTCATTTAATAGCCATATCAGTTAACTCCAAGAAAGCACTTACTTCTCCATCCCCTGTCTCTCAGGTTAATTCAGCACAAAGAGCCATTTACCCTCTAAACGAGTTCTGAACACACTTTTTTTTTTTTTTTTCCAACTGTCATTCAGTGCAAGAACTGCACAGAACCAAATAACTGAAAAACTAGTTAAGCTAGTTAAGTTTCTTCAACTAGTATCTCAGAAGTGGAAGGAGGCAAATTCAGGCTCCTGGAGTCTACAAGTAATTTTTTTCTTTACATTTCTGAAGATCTGCCAGCCTAGGGCTCTGGGCACCCATCCCAAAGTTAATTATGAATAACTGCATGTAGACATTCCCCTCAGCCCACTCCTTCTCAGCAAATTTAGGGAGGAAAAAAATAGGTTTTGTAGCAAGCCCAGCAGTTTGCAAACCTACGCTCTTGTAGTGCAAAGGAGGAGAAGATATAACACCAAGCACACTCAAATGAAAATGCCCTGCAGCAGAACCTCTTCACTCACATGGAGGAAACTCCAGATCCCCAGATCTGCAGCTGCCCTGTTCTCTGGGGAGGGGGTTGGGGAATAAAGAAAAAAAAAAAAAAGGAGTATCTCAGGAAACCAAACTCAATCTACTTGTAGAGTAGTAGCTTACAAACACCCAGGAAAGTGTTTAGAGTGAAATACTAGAAGTGGGGCAGTGGTCAAAATTCAAATAGAGCTGCAAGACCCTGCTCTGCAGCATATGAGAAGCACTTTGTCTCAGAGAAAAACAGAAGAAACTGGATCCTCCCCATACTTTGAATACTAGGACAGGGATTTAGGTATCTGCAGTCTCCTAGGGTGTCTCTAATGCTCGTTTCCCCTCTGGGTCAGAGCTCAGCTTTGACAAACACATCGCATGCACACCAGTTCTCCTGCCTCTTAGAGGGGAAAAAAAAGCCCCACAAAACATTAGCTTCCTTGAAAGAGGAAAAACAGCTATGATTGAGAGGATAATTTGTTCTACAAATCACTTACTATTCCTTGTACAGTCTTCCAAATGATTCCAGCAGGATTCATGTCTTCATACACTACTTCCATGTCCTCATTCAATGATTGAGGTATTTAATGCACTGTGTCAATACCATGCTATGAAAATACATCTCTGGTAGATAACAGCACAGCCCTCCCATTTCTCTTACAAACTGCCTTCTTTGAATAGAAGAGAAAAAAAAATAATGTTTGGCAGTGTCACATACAAGCTAAAGGAGAACTGAGTTTGATTTCTACTTCTCTGGAAGCATCTCAGCCCAGGGAAGCTTTACATTGTGGCACATACATCTGGCCAGCTCCAAACAGGTGTAAAGGTGCGTTAGAACCACAGATCATAGCAGCATTACCAATCAACATTATTTTCTATTGAAAAAATATCAACAGAAGACTCTCATGGCAGTACGGTTCAGGAACGGGGATGCCAATGAACAAAGAAAAATTGCTATTTTAGTTCCCATTTCAGTTGTTTAGATTTTTGCTGATGGTCACCTGCTAATCAGTGACTTCCCATCAGATGCCGGGAACTCGGTGCCCCAAACTCTGCAACATAAACTGGCCCTTGAGCTTAATGAGAGTATAGGCAAGAGTTTTTCCATCTACTCCTCCCTTTACAATATCATTAAAGCTTGAAAGCACCCTCAAAACAAACCTGTAGCACAAAAAAGACACCCAGTGAAGGCAAGCATCTTTACCTACCTGATAAGCTCAGAATTTGTAACATTTATCCTTTCCTCTTTAGGGGAATAGGATAGGGTCCCTATCTGTTTAAGCACTCGTTCTTTAAGGACCTTTTCTACCTCCTAGCATACAGAACCTCCAGACACAGCCAAGAGTCACACTACCCTAGGTCTTGCATAGCAAAAATCATTCAAAATCAGAGGAGTGCATTGAAACAAGTGGACAGAAGGGTACACAAGAGTACTGATAGACTTTTATGTGGGAACAAGGATGTTTTAGAGGAAACAAATACTATGATCATGTTACTAAAAAGGACTAACTTAATTAGTCTTAAGGTAAAAAAATACACGTATGACAAGAAGAAACAAAGTCACCTGTGATAAAGCTACTTTTCAGCTCTAGTACGGTTAAATAAAGGACATAAGATCAGGCTTATTTGTGTGACCACTGAGGATGACAAAGTTAAACTAGCTAGAGAATTACAGAGGATAACAAAATTAGACATAGAGCAGCCCAGACATGGACACAGTACTCCAGATGCGGCCTCATCAGGGCAGAGTAGAGGAGGACCACCTCCCTTGACCTGCTGGCCATGCTCTCTTTAATGCGACCCAGGATACAGTTGGCCTTCTTGGCCACAAGGGCACACTGCTGGCTCATGGCCAACCTGTTGTCCCCCAGAAAACGCAGGTCTTTCTCTGCAGAGCTCCTCTTTAGCAGGTCAGCACCTCTACTGATACATGGAGTTATTTCTTCCAGGTAGGATCCTACGTTTGCCCTTGTTGAACACCACCAGGTTTCCCTCTGTCCAACTCATGCCTGTTTACATTTGGTTTTCAAAACTTAATAGCAGAATTGTAACCAATAACTATCTGTAACAGACTGGCCATCTGTTACTATTTTAGAACTGCTGCTATCAACATCAACTTCATTACTAAGTTTTTTTTAAAAAAAGCATGTGTATACACATACATATTTCAGTAATGAACCACAGACATTTATGTCTTGATAATCTTTTTTGTTATGTTCTGTATTTAATATCTTCATCTAAGCATTTTAAGAAGCAGCTGTTCAAAACACAGGATATTTCAAGGGACTTTTCTTGATCTCTTCATCCCCCACTGTTGCATAGGGTCAATAGGACCAAGTGGACACTGCAAAGTCAGGTCACAGTGTCTAAAATTTAATAGCAGCTTGTATGGTGAAATGGTGAGCTGGTGAAGCATCTGTAAGATCTGTAAGAACAGGCAGACTGTGATACAGTGATGCAGGGGAAAACATAAACTGCAGCTACAGTACTTGGACCAGCTGGTCACATGAGCAGCTGGAGGTACTCTCCAATTAAGCCTGTCTGCCCCTGAAGCAGTGACAAGGCCCATCTTAGCAATGCTTCCCAACCATCTTGTTCACCCTTTGCTTGTCACAAGCCACCAATAAAGACAGGTAAAACACAGGTAAGATAAACCAGAACAAGCATTAACATGACAAGATTTGCAGAGATTTACATCTCAAAGATCTATGTGGAGCATCCTAGAGATCAAATACAGACTACTTTAAAATGTCATGCAGTCATAGCTGGAAATACCACCAGGAGATTGCCTTCCCTTCTCCTAATTCAAACGGTCTGAAACAACAGCCTTTCATTATCATACTCAGAGACTGAAAAAAGCAAAAGTTACTACACTGTAGGCTTTCAGGGAAAATATTTAATTCTCTGTATTTTCTAAATCACACCAAATGAAAGAGTAAGGGACAAATTATTATTAATGTTATCAGGTATATTAAACACTACTCCATGATATAAAAGCACCAGAATGTTGGCTGTGCACCAGTAACATTCAATTTAGCAACAGAAATACGAGGTACAAGTACATACGCATTGTACCTTAAAAGACGAGAAACACATGGGTTACAGCCATAACAAGCACCATCTACATACTTGGGGGAAAAAATAAGTCAATTAAAAAAAAAGTGGTTATTTTTCATTAGTCATGATGACAGATCAAATTAATTCTTTCTGATTCCACAGAAATTCTGTAAAATAGTTGAAGGGAAAAAAATGAAACAAATACTAACTTTACACATTGGTTCTGTAGGACAGCCACGCTTCAGAAAACCGTGGTCTGTCTCAGAGCCTGAACACAGCGTTACGCTTCAGATTCCACAGAGATGATGATCTTTGATACAGCAATCTGAGATTTTCACACTGAGGTACAGAAAAGATGCATCCAATTTCAGATTAAAACACACCTGTATCTCGAAGTGTTAAAATTAAACAAACAAACAAAAACAACAAAAAAACCCAGCCCTGAGCAGTGTTCAGACAGAAAGCTATAAAGCTGTCAGGAAGTTTTTGCAGTTACTTCCAAATTAGCCACATTAGTCAAGATGCTTTAAAGAAACAGAGTAAGCAAGCATATATGTTGCACATACAAAGGACTAAAAACAGTAACAAGTTTTCAATTAAAAGGTGGATTTATGCTATACAGCTAGGAAAATTGTGGCAAATAATATGAAATTCAGAGAATTTAAAGTTGACTTGACAATGCAGTTTTTTATTGGTTTACTGGTTTAAAAAAGGAAAAGAGCAATTGTAAAATAGTGTTTTCATTTTTCAACCATTCATCTAGCTTGGTAGAAATCTGAAAAACTGATTTCCATAATCACAGCCTTTCTTGCTGAGCAGATCAATCAAGAGAAAAATGTGAAAGATCACACGAGCCACAGAATAAAACATGCATTACGCAGCTAAACAGAACATCTTCCATCCTGTTTCTTTTGAGGGAGGTCTGCATGTATTCAGCATGAAAGAGGGGTACATTACCTACAGAAAGAGGCACAGCACATTAATCACTGGGTAAATAACTTGCAAAATTCTGCAGTTTAAAAGAAGAGACTCAAAAAGGCAAACTCCTTCCCCATCCCACCTCCCTCCCTCAAGGAATTCCTTAAACATTTGATGCATTCAGTTTTGCACAATTTAATGCTACATTTCATCTCTGTGTATGTGAAGGAGATAATTGGGTGATTTGCCTTCAAAAATTTAGTAGGCAACTAAACTGAACATTATACACAGTAAGCATCTTAGTATTTTATTCATTGCATCTTTTATACAGAATAAGCTTCACTGATATTAAATCCACTGCAGTATTCTGTAGATGTAGCAACAAAAGATTACATTATAAACAAAGAACAAAATTTGTACTTAAAAAAATTTTTTTTTTCTTTTTCAGTTGACAAACATGAACACATTACTGAGGAAAACTGAGATAAGCATGGAAGGTAAGGCCAAATTTTTCTTTTTGGTCTCCAATTGATAACTTGTCTGTATTTACCATAAATATTAGAAGCTAACTGCCAGCAACTAAAAATAAGCGTATCTATAATTTCCTAGCAACCAGTACTCAAATAATGGAGAAAACATACAATAAAAGAAGTTTCTTTTCACTCAGATTGACATCTGCAATCTATGTACACTATGTTAAAATTCCACAATATTCTGGAGGGCAAGGAATTTTAAAATAACCTGCTAAACATTACTTAGAATGGCACTTTTTAAACTCACGTGTCGTACTTCAAAACTGCTAAAATATTGAAAAACAATACACTGCAAAATGCCTATGCCAAAGTTACATAAAAAAGACAAAATACTCCATAAAGTGTCACTGAGATGCTCAACAAAAAATAATATACATTTGTATTTTTTTCCAAGATAGATATTACTGTAAAAATGCTCACATTAAAAAATATAATTATTATTGTTTGTATTTCCATTAAAACTAGAAGGGACTACACAGAGCCAAAGTATGAGGAATTTGTATATAATGACATGCTTCCTCATTTTATAGCACTAACAAAAATAACAGAGAAAGCTCTATTTAGTGTATTTAATCACGATGGTATTATTTTGTAGTATCTTCTCCAAACTTTGTTAAGACAGTGTATGTGCATGCAAGTCTGTGCACATGTCCTTGTGTACATAAACACACAAGCACATCAAAAATATCAGTGTATATATTATCCAGATACACGCACATCCACATTCCTGCATATGATACTTGTATAATGCAAATAATATGCAGGAACTCTGCCATGTGACAATCCAGAGTCACATGCCGTGCTCTTTTTTTTTTTTTTTTTTTTAATAATGGTTTATCAAGTAAGTGTAGGAGCACTTTCATATCTGGCCAAAAGTACATGTTAATTTTCAGGAAATTATGAAATAAGTGATTTATACGTAACTTCATATACAATAAAAATGATCAAGAATTTGGTGTGAAAGTCGATGGAAAGGAATGTAGACTACTCTAAAAATTAGTATTCAAAGATTAGATAAACAGTATGGCAAATACCTTGGAATTCGTAGAAAGTTTAAAATGCAAATCACATTACAAAGCCTGGAGATATTTTTATAGATTGAACTTTTAAATATGGATATGACTGGCACTTACTTTTAAGCTTACTTCTATTAGAAATAGACTTGTTTCCTGTACAGGTGATGCATTGTCTATACCATACATAGTAGAAAAATAAATTCTTTAGCAACTTAGAAATAGTTTATAAAACACTTGAAGTTGCATTTTCTCTGCTAAACATGCCAATGTTAGACTGACAACTATAAATAAAAGCAACAGATGTAATGTAGAACAAGTTAAGAATACTACACTTTACAGGACAGACTTTATTGTACTATTAATTCCTGTGTGCTTTGCAATAGGAATAAGGTTGACTTTTTTTTTTTTTTCTTAAAAAAGATAATTAATTGCAAGAATATAACACAATATCAAGATAATTTATAATATACATGTACTTGAAACAGCAGCCGAGTTTATGGTATCATAGTAATCTAGAATGATAATCCAAGTCATAATTAGAAGTACAATACCTAGGACATAAGTGGGAAAGGCAATTTTTATTTTATGCAAATGGAGCAAATCAAACTCTTAAGAACCTTAATACTCAAAATCAGCTATTTACTATAATACATACAAGACGATCTTAAATCTTGTCATAAGTGAAGATTACAGCAGTGACCATCATAAAGCTTCTTTTTTAAAACTACACAAAACATTCTAGCAGCTGAATGAGCCAAAACTGTTTTTTTCTTTGCAGATCTAAAAAGGTGTATTTTGAACATGAAAGAAAAAAAGCTGCTATGAAAAGTCTCACAAATAGTGATTAATTATGGTCTCCCCTTTGCTACAACTTGTAACCTTCTGAAATTTTTACCACTAACAAAATATTTAACCAGAAGTTTAAATTAAGCAGCACTCTTTTACAGCAAAATCGGTACCAATGTAATGGAAAATAAACGAGGAAAAAAAAAAAGAGAACATTTTTTTTTAAATGGTGCAAAACCAAAAAAAAATCAGTCACTCAAATTTTAAGTACAACATACCACAGGAAAAAAAAATGAATACAAGTTTATATGATTTTATATATACATACTCCAAAGAAGTTAATTGTCAGTACCCAAAGTATTTATTGCTATTTATTAGCAATGCATTTTTGTATATCTTTGAAGGGTCACATAAAAATAGATTTAAAGAATAGATTAAATTGAAGTCCCAGATTAAAACATTGTTTGGTTTAGAGAATTTTACTACAACAAAGTTCATGTTTATGTATGAAAAGTTATATAACCTTGTATGAAAATGTCATGAACTATTTTCTAAACACTAAATGTATTCCCAAGTGGGAAAAATTAAAATATCTAAAATATATTAGATTGAGTTTACAAGACCATCAATGATCTTTTAAACATGCAGCTGTTTACAGAATTAACAGTTTTACAAAATGTTTAGTTAAGGAATGGAACATAAAGAAATAAGTAGGCAACATCAAAATTTTTGTACAATATTTGAAACTCACTTTTACAACAAGCATGTCCTTGGTATTGTGCTGTAAGAAATAATAAGCAAGTTCACCCACCCTTAACAAACTGTCCACAGGTTTACTTACAAATAAAGATGGAAGGTGAGGCATTGTAAAATTCTCAACAGTGCATTTTGCATTCTTCCATAAACCATCCTAAGCCTACAGTCATGTAAGTAGCCGGAGATTATAAAATAAACTATAGCTGGGCTTTAGTCGTTTATACAGAATGCTTGAATGTGAATAAAATTGCCAAAAATAGCATGTTAAATAACAAAAACAGCCATAAAGCAGGCTGTAAGCACTGAATGTTTCATAAATGTAATTTTTTTAATCATTAAATTTCTATAGAAAAATTTTATTCACAATATATTGTGACAAACTGTCACAGGAATGATATAGTGATTGCAATAAAGTATCATGCAGCAGCAGCTTTGTACTTTATAGCTATTTTTGCTTTTAAAAATTAAACCTCTCCAGTCATGCTTACCACATAGTTTTTATCTGCAGCGTGTACAAATGAGGAACACAGTACGGGATATAACAAAAAAAATGTCCAACCAGCTGGATGAGAATTATTTTTCATAAATATGAAGTACATTACTGTATCCTGAAACATGCATGTCTATAGCTTTTCTTTACTGTCCAGTGCCAGGCTGCCTGCAATCATCTTCTATTTATATAATACCAAGAGGGTCTGCTGGTAATTGCGGCTGTATCAGCTGAGGCTGCAGTGGTGGTGGTAACTGCAGAGGTACCATTGGCTCCACCATCTGCACTGTGTTGGAAGGCGGTGGCTGACATGCCCCTGGGTTCGGTGCTTCTACAATCTCTCCATTGTAAAAGAAAAACTGACACTGCTGAATGAAAGTCTCTATAATCGACTGGTGGATTTTGGTGGTAGAAAGGAACTCTCTGTTTTCAAAATCAGGTCTCATCAGAGTAGGCCAGAAACAAATTGATAAGTTATCAGCAGTCATAAAGTTGGTTTTATATTGCTGACTAACCCTGAAATGAGAATGACAGGCACAGAATGAATTAAAAATGGTACGCAATCAACCAGAAGACTTTAAACACATGCCAACATTTTTAAGTGATAATAATAAACAGCCTTTAAATTCATCAACCAGACACAGAATTTCATGTATTAGAAAATCGATTAAAATGTCTAGACAAATGACAGAACTGGCTTCTTACTGCAGTACAGTCAGACACTGAACAACATTTATGGTACTCAAACAAAAACGGAACAGATTAGATCATATGTTAAAAACAAATGAAAAATATCAAGTGTTGATTAAAGCACATCTCTGTGGGCTTTTTCATATTAGCCAGCAAAAGCATTTGGCTCTGCTGTAAAAATGGGGTGCTTTAATGGCTGTGGATATTCAAATGTTCAGCACATAAGAACAACTACTAAATAAGAATAATTGTATAAAATTGTTTATTGTATACCACCTATACAGCAAAATTTATACTGTTTTTTAATAAATCACAACCTTGAGGAAGAAAATTTATTTTATCATTTCATACTATTTTGTTACCGTGTTATTTTTTCTCATGGTAGATGTGCAGTCAGAAGCGTCCTAAGGTTGTGCAAAAGAAGCAGAAGGAACAGGTATATATCCAGCTTTATGCTTCAACCCCTGTACTAACTTGGAAATTCTCTGCCATTAGAAACTCCGATTTTGGAAAGAGACTTTTTCCTTCTGCTTCTGTAATTCTCCTATCCTACTTCATTTGGAATTTAACACATATAAAACTATGAATTATCATGTCACACTGCTCCAAGATCCCTATTTTCCTTGGATGATCTAAGCAGATAACACTGCAACTCCAGCAATTACTGCAGTAATCTCCCAAAGCAATGCCTAATCAATGAGCTAGCTTTTATTTCTATGTTCATTTTCTTGTTGTAGGCACTTGCTGTATTTACAAGATGCTAAATTAGTATGATATAGGTTATCTAACATGCTAGCAGCAACTGCTGCAACTGTGACAAAACTCTGATCAGGAAAATTTTATGAATATCATATTTATTAACTGTGAGCGGCAAAGCAAAACAAGTCACCTGGAAATATTTTTTACATGTTATGATTGAGACTTTTAAGTATTAATATTAGCCCGTATGAATTTTGTTCTTCATATTCACATAAGTTTTTAAACAAGGCTGGATTTGAGTTTTTAAAAGTAAAACACTTAAATATACAAACTACTGAACTCTTAGAAAATGTGAAGCAATTAAAAGACAGTAGTCCATCTACTTAAGATTAACCAACATAATTTTAATTTAAAAAAAAATATATTCATTTCCTGTTAGAATGCTGATTTGCCAATATAAGACCTGGGGAACCATTCTGAAAAAAAAAAAAACCAAAATTAACCCAATTCTGTGCATCACCATCAAAAGGAGGCATTCTTTTCCTATTCTCTCTCACCATCACATACAGAGAAGTTCACGCTTCTCTCCTTCTATTTGCTATGTTTGGCACTTGTCACACTCCTCTGCGAGCCAATCTGTTTAGTGAAACAGCAGAACACTATCCTACCAAAACAGGTGGAGCTTTTTTCTTTGTTTTCTTGATTTTACCATTTTAATACAATAAATGCATTCAACCTCAGTTCCAGATTTCCAGAACTTAAATGGACCAACTGAATGGGAGGGGGTGGAAATCAGACAATAAAAGAACTGGCAGGTTGTTACTGTGTCTCTATGCCAATTAATCCATGGGTTTATCCACTAGACTAGTATCATAAACACTGGAATTATAAAACAAAAAAAAACAAACAAAAAATATTACTGTATGTCAAGACAGTCTATATAAACTAAAAGAGTGTAAAATAAAAACTTTTAAATAGGGTTCTATTCAATAGTGCCAAAGAAATCAGTTCCTGAGGGCATTACTAACAAATATGTCAAGAAAAAGAATTCAGCAAATAACATTTTGAGGGCAACCTGATTCTCTAGATTCCCTGGAATCAAGTCTAATTGTTTTATATCACACACACACAAGAAAAAAAAAAAAAAAGCCAATCAACTAATCAAAGTGACCACATAAATAAGTACAAAACCAAATAAAAGACCCAAATCCAAAAGCCTGGTAACAGTATATTACCCTGTTATAGGATGGAGAACAGCTAACTTCGGAAAGAACTGACACCATTTACAGAAGAGAAAATATAAGATCCCCAAAAGAAGATGCATTAAGCTAAAAGCCACACTGAGCCATAGAAACAAAGGAATTCCAGAGTTACAACACAGGTACGAGATTACTCTCATGAGCTATAGCTCCCAAATGAACATCTTGAAGGCTTTTTCTAACCTAAGTGATTCTACAAACTTTGTAAGCATTATTTTCATAGGAAGACGTTCAGGAAAAAAATGAGCCTAGCTTTGGAAATTCTATCTTTCTGCAAGGAATGGATTCTCTAAATGCATTTCTACAGGTCAGGACTGTATGAACAACAGGAATAAAACAACATCCGGCAAGTTTCATTTTTATCATTTCTTGCACCAAAACAAACGTGCAAAATACTTCAAACATCTTAAGAAGAGAATGCTTGTTTCATTTGCAGGCTATTGGAACGAAAGTAGACAACTCAAATAAAAGATATCTGTTTTTAGTATTGCCAGTTATTAAACACAATGAAGTTATAAAAATAATGTGATACTAATGATTAATAAGACTACCTGCCTTAAAAATAATGTGATACTAATGATTAATAAGACTACCTGCCTACTAGAACACAAATCCATCCATTCTCTCTAACCCAAAGAATATTTAAGTACCATATTCTGTGCAAGGAGCACAGAAACATATTCGTAAGCATGATGGCTTGACTGCTTTCAACATGAACTTTGTTCAGGCAGAAGACAGTAGTATAACAGGAGCTATGGAAACTTTGCAAAAGCTTCAGGTAAAAACTATCTGCAAGAAAGACATACCACTCCTAATGAAAACTTTGCTGCTTCAATAAAGTCATTAAACTCGAATGATATGCTGCAGAAGATATTCTCTTCAAAATTCTGTACATTCTCTGTTAAACATGAAATCAATCCATAGGATCATGACAGTGATCCAGGTGATCATTTCCTATAACTGAATCTATGAACACCGCCAACATATTTAGCACAACTTCAAAACAGAACTATGTTTTCTTCGTTCTTTTTTCTTATGAGTCATTGTATGTGAACTCCTATGACTGTTATTAAAAATGCTGAACTTAAAAATGCTAAACTCTTCTACATGCATTTTTCCACAAACTAGTTTTCCATCAACATTCTACTTGTACTTGTGCTTCCTTATTCTCCCTATATAGTATCACAATGTAATTAAAGACAAGTACATTTTTGTTTTAGTTTTCAATGTATTAAAAAAAAAAAAAAGATTCCCAATTGGGTTCTTTTTTTTTTTTTTTTTTTCAAGTTTTCTGATTTAAGCAGGGACTGAAACAGGTTCTTCAGTGTCACTGCAAATTCATTATTACAACAGTATTGGCAAGAAAGAAAAAACCTTTTACTGAATATATCATCTACAACCAAATGTCTCCTCAGAAAAATGCAATCTTATTCATAATATGATTCTATGATTCTATAATAAACCAGAATCAAGATATTCTGTTTTCAAAAAATATTCTTCATTCTAAAGTAACACTACAATTTTATGTAGTAGTAATTAGTGAGAGATCCATCAAAAACTCTGTGCTGATAAATCTAACACTTAAAATACTCAAGAATATGCAATTCCTATGATATAGTAGGAAGAACAAAGGTAACTGAGATACAGTTGTGCAGAAATAGAATGCAAAAAAAACTTCCGCAACTCATCAACTACTGTTCTGATGATCAGCACGAGCAGACTGCAAGAGTTTCTGATTACACTTCATAGATTCAAAACTTGTGAAAACCATAATAAGTCCTACAATTATTGCCAGAAGAAAATATTCTCACTCATTTATGATGTACAGTGTTAACTATAAAAGATTGACTTGCATTTTAGTATGTGTATTAGTAAGGGTACATAAATACTGCCTCTCTCAACTTGAATAAATTTTGTCCATGGGGTATTTGGACACTACTCCTGAATGAAGGTGATATTCATACTTTCCTAAAAGAGTAACATTTTAATTTCATTCAAGGAGAATAAAAAAGCCTAAAAGCTTTCATTTGACTCAGCACTTTTATTCAACTTTTTCTTCCTATATAAATTCTTCTGTGTACCTTTAAAAGGATGAGAATGGACTTCAGAGCAAAGGCCAACAAGCACTATTTCTGTTCTCCAGTAAGCTTTGTGAATGATGTATTTCATTTGTCTGTATACAAACATGCATTAGGAATCTACTTAGGATCATTAAAAATTGTATTTAGCTCTTTTACTTGCAGCAATCCAGGTACTTGACACTGCAGTTAGATTTTTGTTACTCTCCTCTGCGCTATGCAAATGGGTGGCCAGCTGAAGACTTCTGACAATTCTGAGATTGATACTCTTCTACTGAATTCAAGGAATCTAGTCCATTAAGAACTGCCAAAACGTTAAAAGTGATTTACATGAAGTTTGTGATGTTTCATTTTACCTCAGTACATTGTTAGCCTGCAATATAGAAATGCAAGAAATAGTTCTATCCACTCATATGATTCTATTCTAGGGCTAGAAAATTGAATTTTACTTGGCAAACTGCACTAAAAAAAAAAGAAAACTGATGCATTTCCCTGCAAAGGAAAATACAAACTATATTTGTGATTGAGAGAAGTGTAAAAGTAAGTGCTTAAGTATCAAAGCTTCCCATATATTTAATGAAAATAGAATCATTTATGTTGGAAAAGACCTTCAAGATCATCAAATACACCAATCTACCTAACACTACTAGTCTACTGCTAAATCATGTCCTTAAGTACCTCATCACAGATCTCTTACAACACCTCTAGGGATGCAGACTTCATCACTTCCCTGACCAGACCATTCCAATTCCTAACCACCTTTTCTGTGAAAACATTCTTACTGACATCCAATCTAAACCTCCTCTGGCCTAACTCGAGGCCTTTGCCTTGCATTCTACCTCTTATCACCTGAGAAGAAAAACCACGAACTTCCTTGGTGCAATCTCAGTCCATTCACCAGTTTCAGTGTTTTCTTCTGAACATGCTCCATGTCATTCTCACAGCAAGGGGCCCCAAACCAAACACAATAACTGAGGTACAGTCTGACCAGTGCCAAACACAGAAGGACGATCACTTCTCTGGTCCTGCTGACCAAACAATTTTCATGGCCATTGGTCGCTCTGACCACCTGGGCTCACTGATGGCTCATTTTCAGCTGATTGTTAAACTCACACCTCTAGGTCCTTTTCTGCCAGGCAAATTTTCAGCTTCTCTTCCCCATTGATATTGCTGCGTGGGGTTGTTATGACCCAGAATAAGAAGACTCCTTTCACACAGCAATGGAGAACGCATAAAAGAGAAATCTGATTTTGCTGACTAAACAGGGTGTTTAAAAAGTCTCATTTCAACCCCCTATACTAGAAGCCTCAAATTAGACCGTTAAAAACACCTGCAGAGCAATTTGAAGATCATGAAAAGCCTACAGTATATATAGAAAATTATTCAGCTGGCTGAAAAACACTACTGTTTTGAGGAAGTGACAGTATGTCACTTGACAGTATTTGTGGGCAACACACTGAACACAATGCAGGCAAACGTGGCCTACATTAGGACAAGTGATGGCAATAGGTCAAGGGAAGTTATCTCCCCCCTCTACTCTGACTGCACTTCTGGTATCTGGACTCAGCTCTGGCCTCTGCAATACAGGAAAGGTGGACATACTGGAAAGAGCCCACTGAACGGGGCACAAAGACAGAAGATCCCTCAAATGAGGAAAGATTGAGCAACTGGGACTACTTACTCTGGAAAAGCTCAGAGAGAATCTTATTTAAGTATCTGATAGGAAAGTGCAAAAAAGATGGACCAAGAATTCTGAGTGGCATGCAGTGACAGGACAAGATACAACAAGATAGAAACTGAAACACGTGAGATTCTGTCTGAACATAAAAAACACATTTTAAAACAAACAAAATAAGCTCCACTTTTTAAAAATGTATTTATTGTCAGGGTGATTGCACACTAGGAAGTTGCCTGGAGAGGTTGTGGAGTCTCCATTGTTAGAGATACTCAAAATCCAACTGCACATCATCCCAGGCAATCTGTTATTGCAGATCCTACCAAAGTAAGAGGGGTGCACTAAATCTTGAGAAGCCCCTTACAATCTCAACAATTCTGCTGTTCTGTCTTTAAAAAAAAGAAGAATTAATAAAAATATTTTTTTTAAAAAACAATGAGCTTATGTTTTATAGTCCAGTACTGTGAAACAAACATTTTTCTAGGAAAACTGTTATTTTAGCTGTGACGAAACGTTTATTATGTCTTTTAATAATGTTATTAGCCATCTTACTGAGTGGATTTCAGGGAATCCACTAGAGTATTGCTGAGTAAGAAATATGAGCAAGTTAAACTTTTTATGAGCAAATATTGTACACTTGGACAAATAAAAGGTCAATAAATTAAATTTAAGAACACAAAAAATTACATTTCTATGCAAGAGGCAAGATTTAGGAAGCAAATTCACTGCTACACACAGTTTTATTCTACATTTTAATTATTCAGCAGAGTTTGTGTGTGCTACATTTTAGAGGAATGAAGCTGATCTTGCTTTAACAGGCAGGGAATAGGCCAAATAACCTCCATGTTCCCTTAAATCTGAATTAGACTACAACATTAACAGGTGCTTCCTTAGAAAAGAGGTCTGCAACTCTTGTACATACTGGCTCTGTGAAGTTATCTTGTTTTGTACAACAATCATTTTTACATCTCTACAGTAGCTATGATGGTAGATATCTACGCATCACTTAAATCAGGTATCGTAATATATCAACATCTAATTCATAATTTTTAATTTCCATTTTCAACATTTATACTAACAGAGGAGAAATGCAGCATGACATTTTCAATTCTAATAGGTTGGGTTTTTTTATGTTAAAAATTAAACAGAATTTTAGTAGAAAAGTACTGAACCTGTTCAGATGTGTTATCACATATTTGAAGACATCATAGTTCACTGGGTGGAACTTCTTCACAATTTCTTTTAACTCATGTAGCCGTTCTGTCTTGTCCAGGATCTCTATAGAAATAAGTGACATTTTCTCATACATTTAGAAAGAAATACTGAATGAATGTTGCTAAGTCTTTTTCCAACTATAAGAAGCACAGATATCTACAGAGAAACAGAAGGCGAGAAAATACTCCATAAAATTCCTATTTACATGTATTATTACAAAGAATTACCTTTTCATAATAAAGTGGAAACTATCTAAATACAAAAAGTGCTTTCCTGTTTTAAGATAGAATTACTTATTTCTATTTAACAGTCTTCTTAACAGATCATCTTGATCAATTTGTTGGCTTGTATACGGCTAACAACGAAACAGGGAAATCTGTAAGATTTTTCATTGCTTGCAAAATGTTCTTAACACAAGATTTATACATATTATAATCTCAAAGTTTTGGGGGATGAAAGACATTTTCATGAGCTTATAAAATCTTAAGCTTACTAGTCAAATAATAAAAAATTATTGTAAGCCTGGTGCAGCTACTTTAACACAAATTTTTACAGGTTCAATGGATATTTTTTATATTTTAAGAGGAAGTAAGCAATAGGAAAAGGACTAAGAAAAAAAACCAACAGATTATAGAAATGTATAACGAATTAGTGCTACTTGTGACATCAAATTACATACAGCAAGCAGCTGACACTGGCTTAAAATTTGAAATAAACTTGCAGTTGGGCTCAGTTACCTCAGGATCTGTCAATATAAACGGAATTCCAGAATACAGTTTTACAGTGGAAAAGTTGGGGACAATGACCCTCTTGCAATAAAATTGCTAACACCGGTGTGAGAATTAGATGAAATCCATACGATACAAACAATTATTCAAGCATTAAAGAACTCTAGTTTCCACTCTCAAAATCATTTTTCTTAAGCTGTTGTTACACATATTCACATTTTTGCCATATTCTACTGTGTAGAAAGGTTTGTTTCAATAGAAAGACTTCAATTCTTATTAAGCCTAGTATGCTACAGCAATACATAATTTATTAGTAATACCTAATCAAAAGCCTGTCCCACTTGTCCCACTCAGCTTGGAAAATCATAAATTGTTAAGAAAAAAACACACTATACAAGGGATTTGCCTGAAAATTAAAGTGAAAATATCAAAAAACATGTCTATAGATGTCATTCAAAAATACAAAATTTCTAGTGTAATATACACTAACCAAGCCTAGGTTGAAGCCTTAGGCTTTCAGCAATATTGACAAATTTTCAATTTAAAAAAAAAAAACATAACAAAAAATGTGTAGTACTTTCCTAAAACAGTTTGCTGCCAGTCCAATTGCCCAAATTAATCCCAAGAAAGATATTCTTTAAAAGGGGAACAATGTAGTCACATTTTCAAGTTTGAAACATTTTCAATGAAACAATTAATGAAATCAATGAAACATTTTAATGAAACAATTAACTTTTTCATCCTGCACACAGTTCAAAAATAATTTGAAAAAAAATGTCAGATTCATCATAACACTCCACAGAGATGCAACTTCTAAAGCCTATTCTGAATATAAGACTTTATGAAATCAAGGTATGCTTTCTTCTACCCCTGTAAACAACTATGATACATTTCCAAGTGCTAATATTGCAGTGCTAATAACAGGAAAAAAAAAGAGATTCCTCCAATTAAATTTCCTACATAGAGAAGTAATAGACTACAATTTATTTACAATAACTAATGCAATCATATAATTCTGTTGTCATCATATAATTGTTAATTTTAAAGAACATTTTATAAAATGGCACACCTAAGCAATTAAAAAAATAAGCGCAGCAAGTCTTTTTAACTTACAGTGAATTAAAAACTCCTATAACGATAAACATTGTGAAAAAATACAATCAAGACAACATTCTTTTTACTTACTTGATGCTTCTAACAAATCTTGATGCAAAGAGTAAGGAATTAATGGATCTGGCAGATCTGCAAAAAACGCTTTAAGAGCCCCAGCCACAGCATTTACTGTCACTTCCATAGACTCTAGACTGATACTATGATCTGTAGGACAAAATTAAAAGCAGTTTACAGTTATGATTCTTCAAAATATTTTTATGAAATAATTTATTTATTTAAAACACTGAAAGTGAAAACCTTGCCTAGCAAAAACAGAGTGAACCAGCGCGTAAACTGCCATTGCTCTGACATACATGAAATAAAATCTGACAATATTAAGAAAGCAGTAGACCAAAAAATAAAACTGTCTGACTCTCCATGCAGACTTAAATGCTTCTCTATTTGACACCAACCAGGTTCTGATGATTAATTCTGCCCACAAATGAGTTTTGAAATCCACATCCAAATTTTGTTGAAAACTGGCACAGGGTACATCAATATGCAGAACTTGTGTGAAGCTGTCTTACGTGGCCATGAGGCCTTTTAAGTAAGGACAAGACCACATGCCAGTGATTGTACATGGCCATATAACCTACTGCTAGAATCCAAAATAACAGAAGCTTTATATATTATATTTAGAGATTTTAATTTATTTAACACAGATAAAAGTCATACTAGATGATTTTAAAATTCTTCCAAAGTTCACCCACTCAAAACATCATCTTATACAATGACAGAACAAAATCTAGCATTATATTCAGATGAAATTCAGATAAGGCATTAAAAAATGTACCTTTATTCGCTTTATCATGTAGGAGGAATTTTACTATTTCACAGACTCACTTTCATTACTAATACCAACGAGGACTTTTAACATGGTTGGGTGGTGTTTTTTTTTTTTCATTTATAAAGATCAGTTGATGTAATAAATTTAATGAGAAAGCAGGAAGAAAAATAATGCTGGCCCTCTCAACAATCCAAATGAACACTTATCTGCTAATCATATTTAGATACATTACAGCACATGACAAAGGTGGTACTACAGATTCATTACTAAGATTTAATTGTTAATTCACATTAATCAAGAGAGTTTTAATAAAATAATTGTCAAGAAGTTCTGCGTTTTTGGGAGGAGAAGTGTATGCTCAATGTTGAGGACTTCATGCGCTACTATGCTAATATAAGGAGCATTTAGTACTGCATTTAAACACACTTATTCAACTAGAAAACCACCTCAAAATTTCACAGGAAGCACTCAAAATTATTTTAACCAGCTACAAGGTTCTATCCCACCCTTGGTTTACACACAGCTTTGTTAGTTACATATAGCCGAGACTACATCAGTACAACCTACCAACGAGTAAAGCACTCAGTGCTATGGAGATCAGTTTGAATGTAAAACTCATTTACACTGACAGTACTATCTTATACATCAATGGAGAAATCAAGTTCTTTTGGCTTTAAATAATGAAATCTGTCATTACCTTGATCAAACTGTTTCTGAATGTTGTCTTGATCTGTTTTATTTCCACTAACACGGTACAGGCCTTCAGTACATAATCCTTAGAAGGAGGAAAAAAATACATTCAAAAATAGCTTATGTACTACAGAGCAACACAGAGTCAGCCATAAGTACTTAATGAGTAACCACATGCAATGCCTAAAAAGTAACATTAACAATTACAGTGATACAGAACTTTCAAACTGAAATACCAGTTGCATTTTTGTGTTCAGTACTCCATTAATGTTAGTCAGGAGAGGAAAGATTGTTAGGAAGTAGAGGATCTCCAGGATTCTCATTATTACCTTGTCTTACTACATGTTACAGAGTCATCATAATTGCAGCAGGCATTCCAGGTAAATAACATTACAATAAGAATTCACATTTCTATTATGAACACACAAACACACATACACACTCATACTTGCTCTCTCCACTCCATTGATAATGCAGCATTCTATCATAATGCAATCTGTTTTATCCACAGCTACTCACTAAACAGAAGGATCTGACCTGCTAATGGTGGTTACCCATCATCTTTTTCTTTGTTAATTTGGAAACCATTAAGGAAGACAACCAGTACATAGTGCTGTAGTTCTCCACCTTTACGGATGCAAAAATCTCCATATGGTACATCTCCATAGCAGTACATAGTTTAACAAAAAAGAATCAAGTTCTAAAGCTCTATGAAATTTCCTGACTCTCTACCGTTGCAGACGAGTACATGAATGCATTTTACAATATCAGGTCAATACAGCAACATTTCTGTCACATAAACTCTGAATGTTCACATTACTGAGAAACACTAGGAATCCTGCTAACACGGTCAAAATACAGAATGCACTTAACTGCTTCAAACCACTGATTATTACTCTCCTAATTCCATTTTTCCCTCTTAATTTCCTTCACAACTCCCATATCTCCTTACTAGCTCCATCAAAGCTACCTTAGTAAGCTTTGACTATTTTTTTCTTCACTAAACCTTTAATTTAGCTTTCCAACTTCATAGCCAACAGTTTTCTCTTCTAAACATTTACCTAAACAGAAAAAACAGAAAATGCTCAAAAAACAAGAGCATTGTTCTGTGATGTCATCAAAAAGCAAAAAGGAGATATAAATTGGTAGCAAAGGGCAGAAGGTGGGATTCAATAATTTTCACAGCTGGAGGGATTTAAAATTTGTCTTCAAAATAATGTTCTGAATGTTATCCTATGGAAATACCTTGTATTCCTCTTATGAAATTTGTAAGTAAAGATAACAAAAAAAATCACTGGTAGATAACAAGCTAGGACCGTTTAATACGGGAGCATTCTCAGTTGCAGCTCTTCCAGCCTCAGGCTATTTTGTGTCTTATCCAACTACTATTCAGTTTCTTTCTGTAGAAAGGGAATTGAATCTGCTGCAATAGCATTTTCTGAGAAGTCCAATTCAGTCACTGTTTAGCAGCAGTGTTTAAATCTTCAATACTTGAACTGGGCTGCTGCGGAGACAGAGATGCTCTGTCGTAGTATTTAGCAGTTATTCTTTCCATTTTGCCACACAGCAGACACCTCTTTGTTCAGACCAGTACAGCTCTGAGATGCCAAAAAAGATAATGTACAGAACTTTAGAAACATTTCAAGAGATACCTACTGAAATTAAGCATCTTCCAAGAATATTAGCTTACTGTTGCAATTCTGGAGTAAGCTAACTAAATTAGTTGTTGAAATTCCTCACATAAATACTTCCTCTTGCTAGAGAACTGAGCCCATGGGAACTTAATGAGGTCCAACAAGGCCAAGTGCAAGGTCTTGCTTTTGGTCCTGGGCAATCCCAGGTATTTATACAAGCTGGGGGAAGATCTCCTTGAGGGCAGCCCTGCAGAGAAGAACCTGGAGGTCCTGGTGGACAAGAAGCTGGACATGAGCCAGCAGTGTGCGCTTGCAGCCCGGAAGGCCAACTATAACCTGGGCTGCATTAAAAAATGGGTGATCAGCAGGGACAGAGATGTGATTGTCTCCCTCTACTCGGCTCTCGTGAGGCCCCATCTGCAGTACTGCGTCCAGGCCTAGGGCCCCCAGTACAGGAAGGACATGGAGCTCTTAGAGCGGGTCCAGAAAAGGGCCACTAAGATGCTCTGGAGCACTCTGAAGACTATGAAGAAAGTTTGAGGGAATTGGAATTGTTTAGCTTGGAGAAGAGAAGGCTCCAAGGAGACCTCATCGTGGCCTTTCAGTACTTAAAGGGAGTGTATAAACAGGAGAGGGAATGACTGTTTACAAGGGCGGATAGTAACAAGACAAAGGAGAATGGCTTTAAACTAAGATAGGACAGATTTAGGTTAGATGTTAGGAGGAAGTTTTTCACTCAGAGGTTGGTGACACACTGGCACAGGTTGCCCAAGGAGGTTGTGGATGCCCCATTCATGGAGGCATTCAAGGCAAGGCTGGATGTGGCTCTGGGCAACCCAGTCTAGTGATTGGTGACCCTGCACATAGCAGGAGGATTGAAACTAGATGATCTTTGAGGATCTTTTCAATCCAGGCCATTCTATGATTCTATGATATACATGCTTGTAATGTCTGACGCATGTAGGTCTTCAAGTACAACACTGTAGTTCATCAGTTTTAGATTTTAACCACCAAAACTCTCAGTTCCTCTAAATAACATATTAACTTCAGAACAAGGTCTCCTAGGGCAACATCTACTTCCCATGCCATGAAGTAGTATATGGCTGAAGAGAGGTAAGAGCAAAGGAAGAAGAAAACAGCTGTTTTTCTGTGATATATCCTCCCATCTATGGTGGCTTGCACATATTTTTGCTTAAGGAATTGTAATCACCATTTGAGGATTTATCCTCCATTAATTCATCTAAATCTCTTAGTCATTTACATATGGACACAACCTGTGGCAGTTTTGTAACTCAGTAGTACACATTGTGAAAACACACTGGTTTTACTGCTCAGGATCTGAAGTTTTTCAGGAAATCTTTTTTTCTTTTTTACTGTGTTAAAAATCAGGGAGTTCTCTACTCTTTGTCAGCACCACTCATGTTCTTTGTTTATTTCCCTTTCTCAGAAATTTTCTAAGCTAATTAGCTTAGCTCTTCTTCATGCAAAAGTTAACATCATTGCTCTGTGGTGTCTCTTTTCCAAATTCTATTTTACTTTAAGACTGATTGATCGCAATTGCAACCAATGCAACACATGGAATTACACAATAGTATGTTTTTATTCCCCATTCACTCTCTCTCTTTTTAATTCTTTTAATTCTTCCTCCTTGTTTGATACCAAGTACTGAGAGTTGATGTTTTTAGACAGCTTCTACGATGATTTTAAAGACTTTGCTTGAGTGACAACAGCTATACCAATATTTAGCTTGCCTAAGAGTCACACAGTATCTGCCAACTTGGCAACTGTAGCCAGGTTTTCAGTATCACTGTACTGTGTACACCTCTGAACACATGCCATTTAATCACAGCAAGTCCTCTTCTCCGCAGTTTAATTCTTTCCCCTACAGTGACCAACTGAATTTTTTAGGAATCATTTGCAACTATAGCAGCCAAGATAATCACTCTTACAGTCATCTTTGTAAATTCTGTGATCTGAATCATGCCATAATTTTATTCCACAATTGACCTAGCGTAACTATGCTCAACCCCCTATGCTATACAGACTACACAGGGCTAAAGGAATCTCCACCTGACTGACCCAGAATCTGTATGTATGCCAACAGCTACAAAGCAATGACTACAAATTATATCCTAGTAAGAAAAATCTAGCAATAAACTGTTTTAAATACATTTAAAATTCATTTAAAGTATTCCTCATCTGTACACGTTAGCACTGTTATTAAAAGACTCCCGATATTCAATTCACAAATTCAAAAACAGAACCAAAAATAATTGTTTATGTGTTTTTTGTAATAATGTACGAGACACTGAAATATTCAATAGAAAGTAAGCAGTATAAAGAAATTTTGCTCTACTTGCTCTACTCATATGTGCAGAGTCCTGCTCCCTGCCTTGCACCTGTACTGGTACATATTTGAACCTTCATTTACCAGATGTACTACTAAACGGCAGCACCCAGTCCACTTTTGCCAAGTCAGTGAACTGCATTGATTCAGGGAAAGATCTAAAAAGCACCCACAACAGAATTAGCAGAAGCATGCAGCACGAGAGGATCTTCAGAACTTATAGGCTATTATGTTACTTTTCATTAAACAACACTTAGAATATTGAGTCCACGCACTAGGGTAAAGGGAATGGCCTTTATCCCATTTTATTTCTCCTTTCAATAGAGTACACCTCTAAAAGCCTCTAGCTCTCCAAGCCATTTGAATAAAAGAGATAAATCATCTTGAATTTATGGATTTTGTAGCCACTAGATTCCAATGATATGCCAGCTTTCTATCTCATGTGGCTCCACTGACTCATTCTTTCATACAGCTCTTTGCCTATTTATTCACTGTCCTCATTCTCAGAAGACAAATATTGCATTGTCTGCTTTTAGTATAAAAATCTGGCCTAGTGGCAAATTAAGTGCAAAAAATCTGGGTATAATTCATGGAAGACAATATTCCTTTACTCATTCTACCTCCAAGACTCCAAGAATTAAACAAAAAAAGTATAAATATAAAAAGCTATAATTATTTTCCAAATACACAATTTCTGACTTCAACTGTAGTTCACCGAAGAGATCATTCAAGACAGTAAGAGATGTGGCTCAATCAAATCGACTCGCACTACTTTGTTCCAATCAATGTCTCACATATACTGAGTAACTTAATAAATTATTACAATATGCACTAACCTCTTTCCTTTATGGCTTCATGTATAGTTAACACCATAGCAACATTATTGGTTTTTTATTAAGTATTGAATTTAAAATTAATAACCTTGTCAATTAAGCACATACCAATATTCTACAATGATTTTTTTATAATTGAAAACCCGAAGAAAATACACACAGTACATTGCTGTTACTATTATTAGAGCTGCATAAAGTCAAGCAGTACATGTATTAAATTGCAAATTGTGTTAGTTTTCATAATATTGATTTCATTTCTCCTTACTAGTAAACAGACTGAAATGTAACTTTTATCAAACTTTTCACTTATCATTTAACAATACATACCAAAAAAAAAATTCACAACACTTTAAAGCAATACCTAAATATTAAAAAAAAAAAACACTGATATACTTTGTATGTTAGCATGAAATTTTAGTACAAATGATTGTAAGTCCAGGAAAGTTACAAATAATCAATTGAAGTGTATGGATAACACATAAACAGTCCTTGTAAATAAACTGGAGGCATGTAAAACAGCATAAAAACGTAAGTACACCATTATAGCAGAAGACCCAAGCTATGAGCCTGCCATAATCACAATAAACACAAAGTTTTACATTTGAATCTTAGAACACAGCCAGCATTCAACATCATTTTATGTGCTTTTGCAATATAAAACTCAATTATACCACCAAGAATGAGCCAATAAACACTATTTTTGTTGACATCACCTTCACAAATCTGTGTTCTTCTCTTTCAAATAAAAGTGACTACTTCTGAATCTGGGCAGCTCTGCAGAAGTCTGTGTATGTATGTATATACAGTACTATATCTACTATACAAATATTACAGAATATCCTCCTTACTCTCTACATGACAATTGTTACAGGGAAATGCATTCTCTCTATTACAACAATTGAGATTTAAAAATTATCTCAACTTTACCACCTATACTAAGAAAAAATACAATATACTAAAAAACAACTGTCTACATTGGACAGAATCTAAAACAATAATAACAAAATTATTTTTTCTCCTACATTTTATCAGGTCTACAGAAAAACAGTCACAACAACTTTCTTAAAAATCTAAACAACTTAGTTTCGATATTAACTATGCTTCTTTGCTGTGTACATAAATCTAGTCTGCAGAAAACTAATATATTTTAAAATTTTATTTTAAGTGATGAAACAAAATGACTTTCTATTCACTCAAATCCAGGGAAAGCAACAAAATGAACCAGAAGTATTGTATCCTCAAAACCTTCTTTCAGAAGCCCTCAACTGAAAATAACTGCTGATGTCAGAAAGTCTATTTACATAGCTGCCCTCAAAAGCAAGTTACATAGTGATTTAATAAGAACCTGACAGAGGTAATAGAACACAAACACTAGCAGCTTGTAAGTAATGTTATGTCACCAACAATATAAAAGTGCTTACATAGTCTGTAAAAGGTTACAGGTAACCTTTTACCTTCAGATAAAAAGGTTACAGTTAATACTCTAGCATTAACTACTTCACTCCCTCAGTTTCTACTTTAAATGCTACAAAGGCAAGTTTCAAAAAAAATTCAAGTCCCAGAAATTTTTTTTTTTTTTTTTTTTTAATTTTCAGCTCTGGGATTTACTTCAGTTTTTTCCAAACTGTTCCTCTTCTATTGATGCACACTTTTTTCCTTTCTTTTCTTTTTTAAACACTGTGAGAACATTTTAGAACAGCACAATAAGACAGAAAAATTTTAGCACATTTTCTGCATGCTCTCAATTCTTTAATGTCTACGCTGGGATCTTCAAGAACATTTGCTCTTATCTGAGCATCCAAAGTAAAACAGAGAAAGCTATGTTCTACACAGTATTTTTTGCCTCAGGGACAGTTTAGAAAAGTATGTAGAAAGTGCCATCTTGTATCATTTCATGAGGCAGAGGGTACATTATAAATTGGGAGGGTACATTATAAATATATATATATATATATTTAATATATATATATATAAAGAGGGAGGGAGGGTACATTATAAATTGAAGCTGGCCATTCAATTTGAGGTTAACTCTATCTTCATTAGAAAAAAAAAAATAGAATTCAGCCACAACGCAAATTAAATTTGATAATACAAAGAGAAGGAACTGAACACAATGAAGTATCTTAAATGGAAAAGCTAAGCAGTTATGCCCTCTGTAAAAGAAACATACTGACTAGTTTCTTTCAAGTGGAGATAGAACACAGCTCTTGATTAAAAAGAAAGATGATCATCATCAGTACAGGTGCATCTGAAGGGCTGGTTAGTACTAATAGTACTGGCTGAGAGACAGCTGAATCACTGCAGGACTCCCCAGGGCCAAGCAGCCAATACAGTAACTTTACCAATTGGAAATGGTTTCATTCCCAACTCTAGACTGAAGGCAATAGGTCTTAACCTGCCTTCTGTGGACTGATCATCTCCAAAACCGTATTTGTGGAACCTTCTATATACCAGACAGACACGCATCATCAACTCTGGGACCACATCAGCAGGGGACTTGAGCAACACAAGTGAAATTTCAATTTCTCCTTAATACCCCTTGAAGGCAAAAATAGATTCTATCCACAGAGAAGGTTGTGCAAGAACTACAACACATGGTCTGAACCTCATCAGGTACCTACTGGATATTAACCTAACATAAAAATAACATACACTAAAAATGAAATTCCAACAGCCAAGTATGAATGTTGAAAAAATAACCAAATCTAATTACAGAAAACCTGTAGAAGAAAAACTGTTAAAGATCAAAAATAGAGGTTTTGATCCATTTTCACGAAATGATTAACAGAAACATCACACTTTTGAGAAGCCCCACTTATTTTGAACCCAACAGCAGCTTAACTAAACATCTTATCCTACAAAGAAAGATCACTGGAGAAAAAAACAAGTGTTAAATTGACTGAGTGCTTGAGTCTGATGATTATGCGTAGAAAAGATAACTAATCACATTTCCATCCTACTGCAGTTCTTTCTCCTCCTACAAGCTAGTAAAAAGAATACTTCCAGAGAAATAATAGATTTTCTTTTAAAAGTCTACCACAAAATCAAGGTATCAGACAACATTACTTCAAAGAAATTTTCATTAGGCCTGGATTTACTCTGTTGTTGTTGTTGATTGACAGTATTCTTACAAAGCTAATCATGCTCAAATATTATTTCTAAATTCAACAGATTTTTTTTAAGAAGTCTTTTCTCACTGGTGAAACGTCTGTCTGAACAGCACAGTATATAGATAATATCTCTAAGAAGCCATTTTTAAATAACACAAATTCAGAACGACTCACTCATAAAATTATGCTTTTGTTGACTATACAACAGCAATCACAAAAAAAATATTAAATGATCATCTACCATTCTATTACCCCTTGCTCTTCTTTCTCTCTCCCCATTTTTTCCTGGGTGAGGTGGGCAAAGTGAAAGCAAAAGGGAGGAAATTCTGCTCTTATCTGCAGGCAAAGGATCAATCAGAGATAAATGCTAACGACAGACCACTTCTCTGAGTCCCAAAACATCAGTGCCTGAGGTTCCAACTTTTTGTTGCCTTTTTTTGTTTGGTTGGTTTTTGTTTGTTTGTTTTATTTGTATAACACACTATACAAGACTTCAGAGGCAGCTATTTGACTTATGGCCTATAATAGATTATCTGGAAATGCTGACTACTCTTCAACATGGCAGCAAAATTGAATTTTAATTTCAAGAACACCCTTTGGTCTTATTCTTGTTAAAATACCTATTGTCATCTGAAGAGTCAAAAAAACTGTAATTACAAAACTTAGACAACACTGACAAAGGTGCCACTTTACTCTCTACACTCAACATCAAACAACAGGCATGGCCAAAGGACAGTCCTGCTTCAACCACATAAACCACTTTCAAACATGCATTTAATGCAACTTCAGAAAAAGGAAGAGCTGCACACAAAGGAAAAACTTGTTTTCTACACCTTTAAAAGCTAAACAACAGAAAAACCACAAAATCCAACCAAAGATCACACCCAAACCTTAAAACAACTCTCCTGTCTCAAATGAAGTCTTCTTTTGGATCAGTAAGATCATTTTATTTCCCTCATGACCATGAAGTAAATAGGCTGAAAGCAAGGCAGGGTTCAAAACACACAACTAGAAAGCCAGGTAGAAAACAATACTGTGAAATTGCACCTTAGTGAAAACACAGGTTAATATTGTACAACTGGGAAATCTGGAAATTAAAAAAATCAAGTATTAAATAAATTTGGTACTTTTAAAACAGAAATATACAGTGTTCAGAAAAGAGATTTTTCTCCATAAGAAGTTAAAACGCAAGTCTAGGATTACTAGCAAAAAAAAAAAAAGTTGACTTATTAAATCATATGGAATATCTGAAAGTGGATTTCAGAGTTTCTTATTATATTACATAAAATACAGTGGCATCAATCAGAAATGCAAGACTGGAATGCCACTGGGTTAAAAGTCATTTGAAATTTAAAAATGAAGTCTTTTTTTCCAATTACAGGAAACAAAGGTTACACTTCAAGTGTTGGTATATAACAATTGAAATATTAGTGTAAATAAAGAAAAAAGAAAATTACAAGTTAAACATACAATTCAGAGAACACAACCTATTTTTATAATGTGCTTATCCCATAATAAAATTATTTATTTCAGGCAAAAAATTCTAAAGATTGTTTTAAATGAGAGGCACTGCTTAATCTGCACGTGGGAGAGTTTTCCTGAAATAATTTTCCTAACTTACCTGTATCTTCAATGAATTGCACACATTTTTCAACAAACAGAGGTATGGGTTTCTCAGATGTAACCAGGTCTTGTAGGGGCATTCCAAAGTAATTACTTTCCCAGTTTCTACGGATTGGAGGATTGAATGTCTTAACTTTCTTTTTTTGCTACAATAAAACAGAGTTATTTAAGTAATAATTATTTAAGTAATATTCAAGTAACATTATAACTAACTCAAGCAGAGAATCACACAGCTATCAGACGTAAAAATACCTCTACAGCAAACTAAGCACAAAAGTACTTTTAAAGTAGCATACACTACATAAGCAGCACTCCAACTATTTCTAAAATATTTAGTCATCTTTGCATCATACATAATAACTTCCAGCATGACTCACAGAAGAATCTACATGAAGTACAAATTGGTCACAGCAGTGCAATGTTTCCTATCACCAGAGAACGTCCTCTGTATGCCTTTCAAAGGTAGTAAATAATCTTTATATTGCAACCATTCTACAGGTGTAATGTCACAGAACATGTAACAATAAATCGCAGAGTAAGATTTGCAGGCACTAGCATAAACACGACAGTTGCAGTGAGGTACTACTAAAGGCAAACATATTTTGTGAAAAGGAGGTTTGCTCTCAACCAAATGCATTACAAATATGAACAAGAGAATCAAGATTTGTTGCCTGTTTTCTCCACAGCCCCCTCCATCCTCCTGCTGAAGGAAATTTTCACAATTTAACTAATAAATCCACTTTTAATGATCCAAATTATTATACGATATCAGATACCATGTTTCATTTCTGAGTGTTAAGATATTCAGAGATGGTAATATAAACGTGGCTGTGCTATATGGGGACTGAAATATCATCATCATCATCATCATCATCTCTAGCATTCTATTTTAGAAGTTTATGCACAGTAAAAACAGCAGTAAAAGCAGCTATGCTTTCATTTAAAAGCTGTGACTTGAGTATTTTCTTTTTCTTCAATTAACATGGAATACTAATCAAGATTTAAATTTAATAAGAAAGTTTCCAGTACGTTATAACTTACAGTAAGATTGTATCTTATGTAACCAGTGACATAATATACACCACCATTTTGCTTCTAGGTTTAAAACTTATAAAATTCTCAAATTTCCCCCATTTTGGAAAACCACTGGACTTTCATACCATCAAATGAACATGAAATTAAGATTTTGTAAGGCATCAGTAAAGTTACAGTAGCAATTTTATCAGCTTGTTCCCATTACGTACCAATTTCTTCTCTACGCTGTCAAATATATGGATTAAAGTATCTTTCATCATTTCCCTGTCTTTTGATGCAGTGAACAGGCAAAAATCTCCAAATGAATTCATTCTGCAAATAGCACATTCTACATAATGTCTATAGTAATACAGCTGCAAATTAATAACTCAACTTTAAAATAATAAACATCAGTTATTTCCTGATTTGAGATGTTCATACTTCCCACAGGTTGTACATCTAGTTTCCTTAAGCGAGGAACTTCTCAATAGAAACAGGTTATTGGGCCAACGGCTTCATTTTTGTTGAACTGTCCAAGTGACTTCAGAAAAAGAAGAGGTCTTATTTCCACAATTTTCTAGCTTTATTTCTATCTTCATTAAAAGCTCATTTTAATCCCTTTTCTCAACTCTGAGGAAAAAGCAGTCAGCTTTTCTGATCCATCAATCTTATCATGGGACTTTTATATCAGCCAGTCACTAGCATGTATTTTTCTGTGTAAAATCAATTTCTAAAAGCTTTCAAATGTGAGAACATTAGAACAAAAATAAAGATTAAACTATTCAGTTAGTTAAACCTTAGAAAACTTGAATCATTTCTAACATTTTTAGATTTTGGTAGTGAGATTATGATTCTGTCATTCACTTTTAGTTCAGCAGATATTTCAGCCAAATACATCCCCCACCACAGTACAGCAGTCACCTCATTCTGAAAGCAGTGAGCACTATGGTAGGTATGGTCAGACTGTTTTGCACGCTTCTCCTAAATCACAATAAAAAAGAACAACCAGGTATCAAGTCAGAGAAGATGAGCACCAAGAGAAAACTGTTAAGCTAACGCTAGCAAAAAAACCTCAAAACAGTTGTTTTATATGCCATTGTTTAATGTTGATAATTAAAACACCACATAAGCCCAACACCATAAAGCTGACATCCTCTGTTTTTGTGTAAATTTGATTTTTTATAATTTGTTTATATATGAGTTTTACACCATCTCCATCATGAGTTGCTATCACTTGCTGCTTGCCAACGGCCTACCAAGACAGCACGACAGCACGGTTCACTCCCTGAAAGAGGTTAATGCCAAACCCCAAGCAGATCCTTTTATTTCTGCAAGAAAGTATTCCAACTCCAGGAATTCCAAACTTTCCTTAGGTTGCTGACACCAAAACTGTTTAAGGACAATACTGCTTTAATTGCAGTAGTTTAATTACAGAAACAAGCATGTTCCAAAAGATTACTTGAAGTCCTCCCAACAGAAGACAAGCTGAACATGAAAATATTTATTCTAGCACTACACAGCATCCAATTCTCAATGTCCAGGTTAGAATTATTGTTATAAAAAAGCATTAAAAAAAAAATCAAAACATAAGTTTAAAATATAGGCAGGATTAATCCTCTTGACAGTAGGTTCCAGAGAACTAGCTCAGTATTCTCATCTTCTAGTGTAACTAGTCTGAGGTATCAGCTAATTGTGAATCTTGAAAGTATAATGAAGCAATCTGCCCAAACCTATCCATCAAACTCCTTTTGTTTAAGGGCTGCATTCAGTCCTCTATGCCCGAGTGGGACTTTTTTTTTTTTTCTTCCCTTCTCACCTCCTTCCCACCAGAATCCCATCATTTGTTAATCCAAGTGGAAATTCAGCCACTTTTCCTCTACCTCCCACACACTACACTACTACTTTCAATGCAAAGGAAATTTTCTGCCTGCTTCATTTGCCGTAATGCCCTGAAGTCATAGAGGGCAGAGTCAGTATTTTCAAAACTATTAGAATAGTTCATGAAACCAGGCACCACAAGCAGCATCTTACAGGCTTAAAGTATTAACAACAGAAATAATAATAATTTATAGCAAGCTCTTCAGAAACTATACAACACATGAATAATGCAGATGACAGTCTTTTACATGTCCTTTCTCCTTCTCATGCCTTTTGCCATTTTTTGAGTTAAAGCTTGTAACACTGAGTTTTAAGCTACAGAAGCTCTAAAAGACACACGGCTCCAAACATGCATTTTAACAGTGGTGCATCTGAACAGATTAAAACTGGAAGTACAGACTTGGATCTTTCTTCTCAAGGAGCAAAAAATAAAATCAATATTTCATTACACATTCCAGTCTGAAGTAGACTGTAGTTTGCTATACCAACCACTGAATTTACACAAATATAGTTGAGAAGATCAACTTAAATTTTTGCTTTGTCACAAGTTTACCATAGTCTTACTAAAACTGAGATCAAGATATATGGGCTATTTTCTGACTCTTTTCAGTAACAGTTTCAACACAAAATTCCATATAGTTTTGAAATTATTATAATGAGAACTAACAAGTTTAAACATGGTAAATAGATGTCAAACCTGTGTATCACCAGAGTAGGATATGTAAGAACTCATCTAGCTGTAACTGGAATTTTCTTGTTGAAATACCACGTTTTCAGATGAATAGAATAAGGCATCTTTCAATCAGCACACGGTGAAACAGAAGGTAACACACAACCCTCTTTGTTCAACACTCCTTGTAAACAAGCTTACAACACAGTGCTTTAAAGTGCTATTTTTCAAATCTGATTGATCAATATAGTTGGCAACTCTAGATACACAAAAAAATAAAATAAAATAAAATAAAATGGAACAAAACATTAACTGACCCTGGATAATAAGAACATTGACTAGTGGTCAAAGAAAACGTGGTTCATTTCCTATTGTTTACAAGATCTCTGTAGTTAGGATTTGGTTTCAGAAGAGCTTCAATTAATTTGATCCATAGGATAAAGTGAGATCTACTCATTCTAGTTTTGTTCCTACATTTACAAAATAACTATCTCATGAAAATCAATATTTGCAAATATTCATTGCAAGGTAACAAGGCAAAAAGTCTGCAGAATCTCAAGATGAGAATTTGTCTTTCCATTCACAGAAATTTACTCAGGATATATGCTGTTCCTAATATACTGTGGAAGAGAAAAAAACAAACCCAAAGACAAAGACACCTCATGAGAGGAAAAAAGAATACAGCCTAAATTAGGTATCAAATTTCAGAGGATTCACAAAGGTAGGTGTGCTAAACAAGATGGGTGAATTTTTAAGATTCATTCACTTCACAGTAACGATAAATATAGTAAGGGCATTAACTGCAACACACAGCTATAGGATTCCATACCAGAAAGGCTTCCTGCCTGAAGCTAGGAGTACTAAATTGAGACTAGAGTCCATCTAATTAATTTAAATGATTTAATTGACAAATAAATAGTCACAATATGTAATAATTAATATTGATAATTTAATAAATTTTAAAAATATACAGAGGTTTGGGCCTTACATATTTATGGTATCAACGTATAAACATCCTAACTACTGCAGTTTGGGATTATAGTGTGTATGAAGTTCCTTCTGTTTGAGAAGTAGGAAGTCTTCCTGTAGCATCTAGAAATGCTCACTTCACTTTCAGGTCTTGACATTTTCTACTTTTTCTCTGTGTTGTTCCATTCCTGCAAACTCATCAAGTTGAACTGAACGCAATTACATTATTATATGGCCTGCAAGACTGCTGCTTCTCAAGAGATTGGTGTGGATCAACACACAGTACCACACCCCAATATTAGAGCATGTTAATTGAGGTAAGCATACACTTGAGTTCCTACTTGTGTTATTTGAAAGAGATGAATGAGCACAGATGCATCTCAGCTGGAGAGGTCTCACTAGGCAAGGTAAAAAACAACCAAGGCAAAGCTGCATAAAAAACTGTGTGCACTTGAAAGTTTGCTTTCAAGCACAGCATTACCTCACGCATTAGGTGCAGACACAACTCCACATCAACCTGGCCAAAAGGTCCTTTGACTCTGAAAACCAGTCTATTTTCATTTTTTTCTTCTTTCCCTTTCTTCATTTTATCTCTCAAGCAGAGAAAGGTTAACAGACTGCTTGTTAGTAATATATACAAGGCTACAGAACAATTATTTTCAGAATGTTTAGAGTCATGGTAATATGTAATAAAATTACATACGTAATATAATAGGATGAAGGTGATTTTACCTTAAATTAATTTACAATAGACTGATCCAACCTTCTCCATTGAAAATACATTCACTTTTCTCGAGACAAAGAAAACACAGTTATCGGGTAGTTTTACCACCCTGGACTCTAGTAAGGCATTCAATAGTGATATGAAATTATTGTGACAAATACAATAACGGAAACAGAACAATATTAAGTAAGATGAAGATCATAGTCTAACAGAAAAATCATGCACTGGAAAACTACTATCTGTACTATATATAGGAATACAGTAGTTGGAAATTACCAAGGACAAGAATGGGCCTACAGGTACTACAGTAACAGTAAATGCAACGAAAAAAGTGGGTGCAACTCAAAAAATACAAAAGCTGTGTTGCAATACTGAACATAGTTTGAGTCATCCTTATTCAAAAACATAAGCTCATAGGAATTACCAAAACTTCATCTTCTAAAACTCAGGTCAAGAAGTAAGAAGCAGCCACCTCTTGCTTACTTGGTTTGGAGGCAGCAGATCAGACAATGAAAAAAAAAAAAAAAAAAAAAAAAAAAAAAAAAAATCAGAAAGGTTACCACAAGAAAAGGTGAAAACTAGAAATTGCAAAAGGGCTCCTTACCAGCGGAATGATAACAAAAGTTCTGGAGTTCTAGAGAAAAGTGACAATGAGGGGAAAGAAAGTCTTCAGATGGATTATTTCCACAGTAACTGAAAACAAAGCTCAGCTCCTAGAGTTCTGACTACTGGCATACAGAAATGAGACTGAGAACACAAACGCTTAACAGCATTAGGTGCAGCATCAATGGACAAAAAATTCAGACTAAAGTACACTCAGCTTTACACTCAGCTTCACTCTGTCTTAAAATCTTTAATTTCCTTTGGTAGCAAGCAGTGTTAAAGGATATTGCAAGTAACATTATCTGCTTGCCACAGATTTGTCATCGTTATACTTTCCAAAGTAAAACATTCTAATTTATGTTTCCAAAAAGCAATAAGTATAGCAATATCAAATATTTATTTCTGTCCTTGATAACATCTCAGGTTCAGAATAAATGTTTTAAGTTTGGTACAAATGCAACAAGTGCCAGATTCTGCACTTGGGACACAGCAACCCTGGCTGTATAAGTCAGACTGGGACTAGTTGTACAGACTGGGGATGAGAGGCAGCCCTGCGGAAAAGGTCTGGGGACTGACTGACAGTAATTCAATCTGAACCATCAGTGTGCTGTGGCAGTGCAAAGGGCCAACCATACCCTGCAATGCACCAGACCCAGCGCTGCCACCGGGTGAGGGATTGCCCCACACTGCTCCACACTGTGAGCCCTTACCTCACAGCTTGTAGGTGCCACAACATAAGAAGGACATAAAACTATTAGAAAGCCCAAGGGAGGGCTACAAAGATGATCAAGGGTCTAAACGGCAAAACCGATGAGAAGCAGCTGAGGTCCCTTGGTTTGTTCAGTGCAGAGTAGAGGACGCTCAAAGGAGGCTTCATGGTGGCCTACAGCTCCTCAGAGGAAGTGGAGGGGCTGCACTGAGCTCTGCTCTCTGTGACAGTGACAGGGCCTGAGGGAACAGCGTGGAGCTCCATCAGAAGAGGGTCAAAGTGAGTGTTAAGAAAAGGCTCTGCACCACAGGGCAGCCAGGGATGGAACAGGACCCCCAGGGCAAGTGGACACAGCCCAAAGCTGCCAGAGTTCAAGGAGCATTTGGACAATACTTTCAAACATAGCGCTTGGATTTTGGATGGTCCTAAGCAGAGTCAATACTTGGTTTCATAATTACTGCATCCCCTCACCAACTCAGGCTGTTCTGTGGTAAAAGGTTTCACAATAGAACTAAGGCTGGAAAAACATCAGTTTTCCCTATTGTTTGCCAAAACTCCTTTCCTCTTTCCTATCCCTGCAGATGTAATCTTTGACAATGAGGACCTTAGACTTAACAGGTTGGGTTTTTGTTCTGAATTGAAACAAATTCATTTTGTTTAACAAATATTTATATTTTAGTCTAACTACAGTTATAGCAAAAATAGCTACGCTTTAACTTATGTTACCATTACATACAGCTGAACAGTGCAGAAGAAGTATCAGTAAGAGATTTCAGAAATATTCAGGAAGTAGAACAAAACTATAAAACATCTTTTTCACATTCATGAGGCCAATTTTTTTCAAAAAAAAGCAAGTAATCTGTAAAGAGTTGACATTAATAACCCTTTTATGATCTACAAAACAAGAAGTAAAGGAAAATATTATCTGAATAATTCTTCCAGTACTGCTGGCTGTTCATGTAATACAACGCACAAAAAACACCGTTAAGTTGCAAAATAAATAAAACTGCACCTCTTGCAGAAAAAAAAAAAAAAGGGGGGGGGGGAAGAAACTACTCACAAAGAAAAACATAGGAGTATATCACTTACAAACTGAAGTGACTTACCCACATGAAGTGGAACTACTTTTCAACATAATGCAAATCAACACAACATACAAAAAAAAAACCACCACTACTTATTAAAAGAACTAGGCATTCAACATTCTTAGACTTTCTGAATATTTATGAGCAACTTACATTGCAAGATAAATTTGCTTTCTCCATCATTCCAATTATTTCTATTTCCGCTATTAAACATGGGAGCAACAGCCCTGGACCATAAATTTCAATTTCAGAAAAAAAGCAAGAGGTAGGCTACAGAAAACTTGAAACTACTCTTGTAGTAGCCTTATCCACTGCAAAGAAAGTTACAACAATCTGAAACTTCTGACTACATGTGCTCCTGAACAGGTTAAAACAAATAGCAGAGGCTTTGGTAAAGACAGCAGGGGAGCTGCTGACACAATGAGAGGAAGAGAAGATTGTATGACATCCAGTCTACACAGCTTCAAGATAAATATCCACCTTGAAAGAACTTTCTCTCAACACAGCTAAGACAGGAGTATGAACGCTGTATTTCAATTTCTATGGAGCAAGATAACTTCAATCAGAAGTATATAACTGTTGTTTTTTTTTTTAATTTTTTTTCCCCCTAAAAAAAGGTATCTTCAAAGTATTCTTAACCACATGAGTTTATAATCACAAGATAACAATATTTATGCTCATTAGGAAGCCTTAAGAAAATACAGTACCCTTTAAATCAGTCATGTAATTCAAATCACAGCTGCATACTAAGAGCAAATTCAGAACTTACATGATCAGCAAAATTTAACTCCACATCCTATTCAAACTAAACTTCTTTTTCTGCATGTTATTCCAGTAGTCAGATATAACCTAATAGGAACATTTTTTATATGTTAATACTTAAAATGTTCCTATCAAAGACAGTATTAAGAACAACTTAATCTGTGACAAGAAAGAACATATTTAACTGATATGTAATGTTAAACAGAAACTACTTGCAAGGCCCTAACTGCTTACCTAAAATTATAACCTAACCTATAACGAGTATAAATACAGTACCTATAATCACAACACAACCTGAAAATAAACTTTAAAAAGTAAAAGAAAAAGTAAACAACAAAGTTCAAAATAGAATAAGCATTTTTCAAGGAGAATATCAATTATTTAGAAGCTTGCACTAGGTGGGCATTTTGTTCCCTTTATTTTAATAGAAAATTATACAGGTTGATTACTTGTTTGCATACACTAGGAAAACTCAGTGATCAGTAAAACCACTATAAAAAGTTCCTTTTTTGTGCTTTTAAAAAGAGTTCCACATTCCCAGCAAGCAACTGAGAGTGAAAAAGAAACCACTCCTTTCATTCACCAGTCCTTAACTTCATTCCAACAGCCAGAACTGCAAGAACTGAAAGAACCAGTTCTACCCCTGCATTCATAAAGTAGGTTTTGTTGGGTTTTTTTTGTTTGTTTTTGTTTTGTTTTAAGCAGATATTGTGATTAACAAGGAAGGATTTGTAGACTAAATTCTGCCTCCATTTACGTGTATAGAAGGAAGTGAAACTGCACAGGTACATATAGATATGAAAAGAACTAAAACTTGTCAAACAACCGATTAGGCAGACAACACATCTCATTCCTCAAGTCTGCTGGAAAAATGTTGGACAAAATGAAACAATACTAGTTAAAAATTTTTACAGCATATTTTTCAAATGAATACTCTTGCATATTTTGATTTCTCCCTCCTTATAATACACCAGATACATAAAAAAGCCAATAATGTATACATGTGGCTCACATCACAAATAATTGACTTACCTTCTTATCTTCTTTCACTTTTTGAGTTTTCTTTTTTATTTTTTTATCATCCAATTCTTGATCTGATGTAATAGCAGGGTTATCTATGCCACCCTTCCACGTTTCAACAGGTGAAAGAAGTGGGTCTTCTTCACTACCACGATGTCTGCCTTTTCTTTTAGCTTTAGAGGTGGTAAAAGCTTCATCATCACTCGCATCTGAATGCGTTCTCCTATAGTAAGACTTAGCTTTGCTGAACAATGTCTTAGACTTGTATTTGTACTTTGAAGGTCTTCTTTCCCCATGACTTTTAGACATTCTGTCAGAAAAACCATTCTCTTCATCACCCTGGGCATTTATAGGCATTGAGTTTCGAACTTTAATAATACGATTCTGACTATCATCCGGAACTGCGTAGATATCATCTGCAAAGCCTTTATGTTTGAAAATAGTGTCAATAGGTTCAGCATAATTGTCAGATTGGTCTACATCTTCCGGGGGTGCTACAGGCACTCGAGAAGGTTGTTTCCTTGGGTTTTTACCAATACCTGCCTCTATTGTTTTCAGAAGGTTAGGATCCAGTTTTTTCACATTTGTTCGTGGAACAAGGGGTTTCGGTTTTATTGGAGGAGGCACTTTATGGTTGCGTTCATGGTCGTGACAGTTGAGAGGTGTACTGTGGACAGGATACTCATTTCCTTCCAAGTCCAATCGGTATTTTGAACGGTCACTAGGGGTCGGGAGTAACCTTACATCATCACCAATTGGACTGTATGGGGGCGGTCCCTCAGCATCATCCTCTGAATCTGGATAATTATAATCAAGGGAACCTCCTCTAGGAGACCTTGAAAAAACATCTTCACTTGTATGCGTTGTTTCCCTTGTGCTGTCTGACATATAGGAACTTTCAATCATGTTTTTCTTCTCTAACACATCACTGAAGAATAATGTGAAGACCTCTGTTTGACGATGATATTGAGATAACGAATATAAAGCTGTAAACTTCGCAGTAATCTCTGTTGCTATGTGTTCTCCTTCAGTCATGAGCTCCTTGATTGCTTCATTCTCAAAAAAGTCTGCCTGGCTATCCGTAACAGCCACCAATTGGACAGGAATCGTATCCTGAACTTCAGAAAGAAATGCCCGAAGCATCCCCATGGATGCCTTCCGCTTCGCAGAGTAAACCAGTATATATCCATGAACAAGTTCATCTTTCCTCACACCAATTGAAGAATGGTATGATAATATAGTTATTTGTATCCTACGCCTCTTTTCACCTATAATTTTATCAAGCATCACAGAATTGCTTTGGCCAGCCTGAGCAGCACTACAGGAATGAGAGTCAAGGAAAGGTGAAAGAATGAGATCTACACTGAATGGATCACCACACATAGCACACATGACAATTCTTAGGTCAGCTTCTGACAGATCTTTAATGGTGGGAACGGGACTCACAACATCAAAGTGGTGTTTAACTGCTTCCAGTACTCCCCTTAGAGCTTGTTTTATTTGGGTCTCATTAAATTTGCGTGGATATGTACCAGCAGGCACATCTACAAAAGGACATTGTAATTTGTTGGCCAACTGCTGTCCCTGATGTCTCAGAATAGGCAGGTTCTTGCTAACACTGTCCCTCTGATTAGCCAGTATTAATGTAAATGGAAGATTGGCCATATATTTGTCTCTCCTTATCTGAGATGCTTCAGCTCTTATTTTTGCAATGCAATCCCCAATAAAATTCAGTGATTCAATAGAGTTAAACACACAAAAACAACCATGTGGTTTGAAGGTAGAGGTCCACAACTGAGTCAACAGATATGGGGATTTCGCATCAACTGGCCTAAGATCTAGCTCATATATTTTTCCATCTAATGCATATTCATCATCAGTGGACTGTGTCCGAATTTCATTTGCTAACTCTTGTGCAAGGCCATCTTTGCCCAAAATGAAAAGATTAACTTTATCTATGTTGGCACTATCGTGGTATAAATTTGAACGACCATGGTCTAATTGCAGGAGACTGTTGGCAAGTAACTGTTCTACTTTAATGTCCATGCAATTTTGGCCACTGAGACAAGTTTCTTTAGTTGGATGATAAACAAATCCTATGTGTTTGAGAAGAAGAGATTCTCTATCAGGTGCAAGTTTCTGCAAAGCTTTGTATCTAGGCTCTTCACTCAAAACTGCATGAATTTCACTCATCTTATCGGAACTTGGTGTTGCATTAAGATCCAGGTCATAAAATAGCTCTGAATGTTCAAAAAGCATTTCCTGAAACTCCTCTTTGGCTTTTTCAACAATCTCCCTCTGATGCCTACCATACACTTCCTTACTATCTGCATCAGTGATGTATTTGAATGCCTCATCCTCCATAACAAAACATATAACTTCTTCCCATGGCTGTCCGGGTGAAATGAACTGGATTTTCTCAAGAGTTTTTTTGAATTTCTCCTTCATTTCAATCCTCCTCTTTTCAGATATAAGATGCTGCACATGATTTTGATAAACTTTTTCTGCCTCTAGCGTAGTGAGAAGGTCAAATGGAATCCTTCTGTCATTCACTTTATCTATATGGTCAGTTTCATCCCAGGGTGTTTTTTCAAGCACTACAAAACAGGAATGGAAGTCAGGCCTTTTCTCCATTAATTTCAATGCTTCTGACCAGCTCAAATGTTCAATCTCATCTAGATTTGACAGAAGAGTATTAAGAGCTCTCGGCAACGCATTAATGTATTCTTCTTTTCTTTTTCTAATATGTTCCTGTTTAAGCTGCTCTATGTGTTTTGAAAATGTATTTTTGGCCTTTTTTGTTCCTTCCAAATTTATGTACTCTTCATAATCAGGGTGGTTTTTCAGTTTATTACTAACTGTCTTCCAAGTAGCATGATAGTCTCTCACAGTTTGGACAAGTTTTTCAAACTTGTCTGTTGCTGTAACAACTAGCTGTCTTTGAGTTTTGTAGGCATCCAAGTAGGGGATTATTTTAGGTTTACCGCGAGTTTTATCCATCATTTGTACCAGGGCAGTAAAACAGGTTTCAACATTGACATTGAATCTTGCTGATGTTTCCACTACCACGAGGTTCTTCTTGTTAGAAGCAAATGCCTGAACCTCTCGTAGATAATGATCCACACATTCATCACATTTTGTTGCTGCTATTATTATGGGTTTCTTAGATTTTGATAACTGAATATAGAGATTATTCACAAATTTAAGTTGATCATCAAACTTCCTATTACATCCTTGGCTGACATCAATGCACAGTAAAAATCCATCAATACTCAATTTCCCTTCAGGCATTTGTTTTTGCTCAAAGTCTTGCTCCAAGCCCAGCTGATCTGTGCAAATGTACATTAATTTTTCTGCTGACTGCAGTTTGGAGGCAGCTGCACGTTTTATGTATGGTTGTAAGTTCGTACTCCGATGAGGCAAGAAAGTCTGATCGTCAATGAACTCAGTCTGTTCAATTACATGAATTCTGCAGTCAATTCCATCCTCCCCACTTTGTGTTACGTCACCCCAGTACAAAAAGTGATCATTGTTAACAACTCTTCCTCCAAAGTCAATTGTGCTAAGCACAGAGGTATGCTCAGGATAATATTCATCTGCTTTTGAACGAACGAATCTATTGCACAAACACGACTTCCCAACTCCACAATTACCTTTATCCTTTTCAGTTCCAGACAGTCCAACAACACTAACAGCATAAGACGGGGGACGTGGCTCTTTGTTTTTTGCCATCATAACTTTCCACTCATCATTTGGCAATTAGTAAGGTAACTGTATGTGGTTTTCATTCTGGAAATGTTCCTACAAGTTTAAATTGTATATCCACGGTTACACAAACGGCTTTCAACTGCTCTTGCTTCTGCTTGTCTTTGAGAGCTCAGAAACTCAGAATGAAGAAGAATCATCTTCCTAAAGGAAAAAAAAAAAAAAAAAGGAAGAAAATTAGGTATTTCTATAATTCTCAAGGGAAAAGAGATTTTAAAAGCAATATTGCTTGTTTACCCTGAAATTATTTTCTCTGTACATGAATGCTTCACAACTACTTTAAATGAGATCTTGAGCTCCTAATTTATTCTTATTAATCTTATTTATATCAAAGATTTAAAAATGAACAGGTTTTAGACACAGTTCAGTAACAGTTCATCATCTATTTGAATATGCGATCAGAATACAGCTGAAAAGAACAAGTGAGTGCTTTCTTGCACAACTTACAGGTACAAAGCAGCATTTTCTGCTTTATCAGAATTTTCCTTATTACTTGAGATAAGGCACAAGTCAAGTCTTATGGTGGCTGGCTCCCACTATGGACAAATACATTACAGTAACAAATCCAGAGAAATATTCACACGCATATACTTTCACTTATGCTCGCGTTTTCTCTAAATGGCAGGCTTACTTGCATGAATAATATTAACATTGTGTACATTTGTGAATTTGACTTTTAGTTTTCAGTAAAGACACTTTCTGAAGCTGTAAAATTGAGAAGTTGACAATGCATCTCAGTTACCACCTATCTGCAAAAGTAAACTATTTGCATGCTAACAGTAAACGGCCTTTAAGGAGAAACTTCTAAATTCTACTGAAAAAAAATGTGAACACTAGTATACAGACACTGACACAAAGATAAGACTTAATTCTGAGGTTTTAAAAAACATAATGTATATCCTTCAATCTCCTGGAAATTAAAAAAAAAAAACACCACAGAATAACTTCAAATAGAAACTCAATAAACACAAAGTTCCACAGAATTATTACAAGGATCCACCTTGTATAATGAATAACACTATCAGTTATTAATCAGCAGATGTTTCTTATGTACATACTTCAAATTGAGAGATATTTATTATTTTAGAAACAACTGCACTATGCAGAAAACAGAACAAACAAAAGAAGACTGAATGGCCAGACTCAGCAGGTTGTCATCATGAACATGAAGCCTAGTTGGGGCCACAAACTGGAAGAGCACCCCAGGAGTTCATACTGTGCCTAGTACAGCTCTACATCTTCCATAATGTTTTCAATGATGGGGCACAGAGTACTCTCAGCAAGTTTGCAGACCATACAAAACTGGGAGGAAAGGCTGATACATCACAAGTTTACATTGTCTTACAAAGGAACCCCATGCAGTTCAACAAGGAGAAGTGCAAATTCCAGCATTTAGAGAAAAACAACTGCATATATAAATATATGCTTGAAGCCACCCATATGGAAAGTAGCTTCACAAATGCGGACCTGAGGATCCTGGTGGGCAGCAAGTTATAAGTCATACTGTGGTCTTGCAGCAAAAAAAGCTAACAGTATTTTAGGCTGCATTAGGAAGAGATCACAAGCATATCAAAAGAGTTCGTCTTTCCCATCTATTTCAGCACTGGTGAAGCCACACCTGCAGTACAACAAAATATACCATACAATAAGATGCAAACACACTATAGAACACCGAGTGAAAGGCAACCACACTCACTGGGGGATTAAAACATCTCTCATTCTCTCACATAAGCAAAGGCTAAAGTTGTTTAACCTTGAGGGATCTCATAAATATATATAAGTTTTGGAGGGAACGTATAAAGAAGGCAGAGACAGATTCTTTCCAGTAATAGTGAATGAGAGGAGAAGCGGCAACAGGCACAAACTGAAACACAGCAGATTCCATATGAACATTTAAAATTTTTTTTTATTTAAAGAAAAAAAAATGCAAGTGACTCAGCACTGAAATAGGTTGCCCAGAGAGACTGTGGAACTTTCCCCACTTGTGTATATTCAAAAGCCACTTGTACACAGACCTGGGCCACCCCCTCTACGTGGCCCCACTTGAGCAGCAACTGAATCAGATGGACTGAGAGGTCCCTGCTAACTTCAACCATCTTGTGAAAATACGTTCATAACATTAGTTGTGGTAGAAAAATGTTAACAATGGATTTTCTAATCAAGAGAATGGAAAAATAAAAGTAATCACATGACACTATATAGAATACACAGATTACTTATTTGCTTTTGTATTTCTAGAGTATGTTCCTTCAAACACTGTAAATTACCTAAATACATAAATAAACCATATAAGAATAGATATGATGAGTACCAGCACTAAAATCTTCATCTCAGTATCTCAGTTTTATTTATTATGTTGTCATTCTTAGCAAAAAAATTGTTGAGAATGCTGCTGCAGTAACTCCCTCTGGTATGAAAAAGAAGAAATAAGTAAGCTTTTGATTTTTTTTTTTTTTGGGGGGGGCTGCATGCAGCCATGAATTTGACTCGATCCTTCTGGGTCTTTTTCAACTTATGATATTCAGTATACTGCAAATCCAAGATCTGTCACACAATATGCTCCCAAAATCTGCCTCAAAAACTAATTCACAAATGTTAGAACATATGAAGTATTATTAAAACCATTAAGAAGTTTATTAAAAAAGTATTTGTATCACATTAAAATAAAAGACAAAAGTTTCAAAACCTCTAGCATACTGGCCATACAGAATTAATGCTTCATCAGAGTCTTCCACTTAGAAATAGAAATCTGAAGGTCTGATCAGAAGCACAGTATCTACAGTATCTATAATCACCTTCATAATACAGCTCATTGACCACAATATAGAATGCATTTTTTAAAAAATTAATAAAAGCTTTCAGTTATAAAAACAGTGAAGTACCTCTTTAAGGAAGAATAAACTATGACTTACATGTGAAAAACGAAAGGGAAATAAAGTCAGTAATTTTTATGCTTAGCTTTTAAATTGCAAGTAAAACTTTTATGCAGCTTTTTAGGAATTTGTTTTGTTTTTTTAAAAAAATAACTCAACACTGCTGTTTTCTTCAACACAAAATTTAGAGCTAGAAAAAAAATGGCTCTGCAAACACAATCACTTAATGAAAGTAAATCCGTCACAAACAGAGTTTATACTAGCACACATAAACCAACCCAGTGTTTTCTTTCTAAAGCAAACCTTACCATTGTAGCATCATTCAAACCACCAGAAAAAGAAGTTTAGTCACCACTTCCACTATAAAAATGTTTTCTATTTAACACAGCACAATACACATTTGATGTGAACTAAACAGAGATCTTCCTTCGCAAGATTGTTTCATTTAATCAGGAAGACGCTGTCAATTTGCAACTAGATTACAAAACTCAATCAATACTTTCAGATTACCTGCACCTCCGCATAGCAAATGTTCTTCCTCCTCCAGCAATAAATGTTTCATCTAATCAATACATTTTTAAGAGACTAAGTACTAAGAGTAAGGTGAAACAGAACACTTACAAGGAAAAACAAAGAAACTAGTCTCTCACAAAATTCTTGACATTGAAGACTTTCAAAACAGCGCGAGTTGGATCACTTAAGATATCTAAAAAACAGTTTTTGTTTTCATTTCCATTTTACACTGATTGTACACTGCAAATTCACAGAATGAAATTTATTTTCATTAAGCAATAAACATGGTAGAAGCTTATTTAATATGCAATCATCATTACGTTGCTGCCTAAATGGAAGATTTTTATTAGTAGTACATTAATATTTCAAATGTCCAGTATAGTTCTATGCAGTTTTAAAACTTACACAGTAAGTAAGGTACTTTCATTATCTTATTTGAATCTGCCTATTTCTAGTATAACAAACTGAAAACGTTCCAAGTTCCATACTAAATTTTGTTACAGACTCAAAGGAGGGGTTGTTTTCTGCAAGTTATTTCGTCTTTGAATTGAAAATAGAGCACTTCTTTGTGTAAACAGAAGATTTTGAAGAACTGAAGTGTATGACATCACTGCAGGAAGAATCTCTGACCTGACAATTGTGCCATAAGACCATCTCTCTACAAACTTTCAGATTTCGTGGCACAATTACGAAGAAAATAAGGTGTATCACCTTGTATTTACTCATCCACCTGCCCCCCTTAAATAAAAGATTACGAAGACCTAAAGCCTGAACTTACTGTAAGAAAAACAAGGTGCAAAGCAAAATGATTATCCTGCTGTGATCTTTCTGCAGTGATGTCACCACATTTAAACAGCGACCTTCAGTAAGTCCTTCCCTAAGGGATCTGAAAACAAAGGTAAGATTTATCAACAATTTCAAAATTATGAAAGAAGGAGCAGCAATCAGAAAAGGCGTAACTCTTAAACTGTGTGTGAAAATTGTTTCCCCCATTTTAAATCTACAAAATTAATTCACAACTCAGAGCCCAAGCTGGATCTTCCCCTTAATTTAAACCCTCTAAACACAGCTATTAATACTTGGAACAGACAGAAGACATAATTCTTCCTAAGTAACTGTGATTTCAGAAGTGCAAGGTGGTATTTCAACAACATTTGGGTTGCAAAAGCCTCTAAGTGAGTACGTTACCTCAGAAAATATATAAAGTAGGTAATATTAAAAAAAAAAAATCCAAATTACTTGCAGAAGTATTTGCAACTCTGAAAGACCTGGAATATAATTTTGGAAGATGAACTTGAAACAACCAATTAAGTAGAAAATACATAAAATGAATGCCTAGATAAATATATGAATCCTTTTACTAAAAACAGTACAATCTACATAAAAAATCCTCTCACCTGTAATAAACCCTGGTAAATGTTGATTTTATAGGAGCAACTAACTACAGTACATTTATCAAAAACTGATCTCTTCCATGGATCTTCGATTTGCAACCACACAAAACCAGACTTTAAATGCCAGGTCAGCGTTACATATATTAAGACACAGAAAAGGAACGAACGATGTATTTCAACTAGTTCATGGTGCAAGCCACTGTTAACTAAGGCAAAGTTCTGATGAAGATGCAGCACCATGCTGTAAACGTGCTAAGCATAACACCCAAAAAGTATGTTTTTCTTCTATGTCATTTACATTCTCGGTAATTCTATTTTGGTTTGGAAATAATACAGGTAGTTGAAAAAGCTTCATCTTTACTAAGTCTTCTTTTTTATTTAAAAAAAAAGTTTAGCAAGTGATAAGCAATGCATCAATAGCAGAGCAATACTGCAATTCTCAACTTGTGGTACCAAACCCTAAAAGATCAGTGAGAGCCACAGATGCCACTTATTCACAAATATACGCATCTTAAAGTCTAAACAATAGCATGGGAGACTACATTATCAGCAACTAATAAATACCAATATAGTATCACTTGTCTTTATTTAGTAATCGCAGCTGCGCAGGAAGTTGCAGGTGGGTCCACAGCCAAGAAAATCAATGCGTACAGAGTGCTCTGGAATACCTCCTGAAATTATTTTCTGAACCTAAAAATGTTCCCAGTTTACAGACTTAACAAGGCTGAAGCATAAATGCTGTATGAAAGATTCTCCAGAACTGCTCATGACCACAGCAAACTAAGCAGCTGGAAATGCCAACAGGTAAGGAAAGCTCTCCCGTGGTCCTTTGCTCACTCTAACACTGACTAGAGGCAACAGTTAAGGACCACTATTTTTCTAGGATTGATTTCAATTATCATAGCCTTGTGAGAATGTTCATAAATGAGCCTCTCAAGCACACTTCTAAAAAAGGGCCATCTCAGTCAATCTGCTTTGTAGGGTATGTGAATGCACCAAGTTACTCTGACATCTACAGTGGTCACCAATACAAACATTATCCTGCAAGCCGTTTCAGAGGCATTTACCTTTTGCATGCACACCACTTCCAAATATCAAGGACCATGATCTCAAGGAAGCCATAGGTTTGAATTCAGAATACTGCTGACTAAGCTTTCATATAGCTTCAGTCCTCACTTCACGCTTTGAGAACCAAAATTTAGCATCAGAAAATACTTGGATATCTGAATTCTAACATCTGTCAGCACATCACTAATTGGACCCTAAGTGTAACAGAACAATTCAAACACTGTCATTTAATGAAAAAAAAACAAAACAACCAAACATAAACATAGCTCACAGTAGTATTGTTGCTCATTCAATTACTACCAAAAGGTATCTTCTTTACTCTAACAAGCATAAAAAAAACCTGTTCTCCTCAAATCAAGGTCCTTTTAACAAACTAAACTAGATTCAGACTCTGCCAGTATCATCTCACTAAGAATCTTGATTCACCAGTCATTCAGTGTGCCCTGTTATTCTTACTAACATGCCAATAGTCACACCCTCCCAAGTACTGACAACCTGAACTTGAAATTTTATTTATAAATAAGGGTAAATTCAATACTCTCCAGTAAAATTTTCCAGGTAGTCGCCAACATTAGGAAATAATGGTTCAGACAGAACATCAGGAAATTACTTAACCAACCAACAATGAGCAGCAAGGGATGATGCCCTGAAACACCTACAGCAATGACAGTCAAACTCAAAAGGAATACAGTCTTAGATGCAGGGTGGTTGGTCCTGATACACAAATGGAGGACAATAAGGGACTGTCCCAATGCATTCATCTCAGATTTGGTTCCTATGATATCCAGCTATCATCCTTAAGGAAGTGAGACACCAAAGACTTCTTTGCATAGGAAAGTAAAGTAATCAGTTTATAGAAGGACAGAGGGAAAAACTGGCTGCCCTAAATGAATGCAAAACTGGGCTTAAAACACAGAAATTTACTAAATCTCTGCGAGAAATAAGAGTAATTTGAAAATCTCTGTTGCACTGCCCAGAATTAAAGCAAGGCCTAAATTTTATTTCTAAATTCAAAAGAGACCATCACCCCTCAGCTGGAAACCTGTACTCCAGGGGAATTATTGTCATTGCTGCTGTTGGCAAAAATCACAAAAAAAAAAAAAAATCACAAAAAAAAAAAAAAAAAAAAAAAAAAAAAAAGAAAGAAAGAAACTACACAAATTAGATCAAGGAACAACATAGGTAAACTGCAGAGATTCCAATTACCATCACTGTACAAGTCTGAACTCAGGCCTCTCAAACGACTTATCTACAGATTTCTGAATACTCAAGAGCATTCAATACACGTTCAAAGCTTTGATTTTAGCAGCAAAGTAAACAGTGCAAGCTTGTGGGAAAAATAAATTCATAATCCTTCCTTCGCAGGAAAAGCTCCTACTGAAGACATGCCTACTGCTCACAGGAGTTTCTTAGTGCAAGACTACCCCATCAGACTATTGACAAAGTCATTCAAGAAAACACAAAAGCACTAAGGGAGCAATCTTACAAAAGGGACCCAGGACTGAACTAACAGAAAAAGAAGAAAGAAAATGAAGCAGATGAGGGAGAGTAAGGAGAGACATAGGGCTAAAATGCATTTGCTGCAACTTAAACAAATTTCACTGATCCACCTATCTGGATCATTTCATTTTAATTGGACTGATGAGGAACTGCAGTAGAGTCTGGGTACTGACAGGAGAAGCTTGGAGACTTGATTCAAAGAGCAATTTGTACAACCCAGATGTGCAATTTCTAGCTATGTAATGTGAGAACACTTAAACTGTTCACAAAGTAAACAAATGAAAAGCCATGCCTAAGTGGCAAATAATATTTTGCAGAATCATTAGCTAATTTAACTGAGTTAATGCCACAGTGTAAAAGTATCCACATTTCTGAAACTTGCACAGAAGTTTTAGTTTCACCTTTCTAAATGCAAACATCCTTCAGTTATGCTAGCACGTCTAGTGATATGGTACTGCAAAACCAAGGAAACTGCTCTGATGTACCACAAAATGCGTATAACCACAACGAAATAACCACAGATTCTTTCAGATTCTGATGGGTGTTAGGCAAAAAAAAAAAAAAGCACAACTAATATTCAAAGTAACTTCACTGCAATTCCTTCAATTTCCCTACCAAAAATTCCAAACTCATTTTTCTTTAGTTTAAATATTCCATTAAAATGCACAAACATATGGAAGAGATGACAGGGCTCAAACAATCTTTGAAATTAATGCCCTTACACAAGTACCTCCTAAAAACAACGAAGAAACAACAACATTCCAACCTCAGTTACACTGACCTCTAGGCTAAGAGCTCTCAGGGAAAAAAAAAAAAAAAAAAAGACGATTAAGAACATTGTGCCTCTTTTAAGTTGGTAATAACATACACAAGGAAGAAGAAATCCTGGCAACGCTAACAGACAGCTCTCGATATCACCGGGACGGCAGGTCACCAAGCTCTACTCTCTGCAGGTCTGGCAGCACACCTGCAGGCCAGGAGGCGGCCGGCGGCTCGCATGTCCCCGACGCAGGTGCTCCCACCCGGCGGGGCGCGGGCCCGCATCGCCGTGCCGACGAAGCCCCCTGGCGGCCACTGGGCCGCAGCCACAACCGCTCCGCCAGGGCAGAACCGTGCCCTGAACCGGGCGGTCGGAACCTCGACATGGAACTCTCCATCGCTCCGCGCTAAGAGCTCAACACAGGCTATATCCCTCAGGTACGCTACTGACGGATGCGATGCTGCCGCTCCACCAACCACCACAGCCGTGACAGCAGCCCTGAACACCTGTCCGCACAAACTCGTGTTCCCCGAGGAAAGGTCGGCCAGCACGATGCCCGGAGCGTGTCTGATCTGAAGGACACTTCCTGTGTCAGCCTACTGACAATAACAGCACGGAGAGCTTTGGAGTTGTATGCATAAATATTGTCATAAGATGCCAGTACGTAGGATGTGTCTGCTGTTAAGGACAGACCTACGGAAGCCTGAAGATACTGCCTGACTCATTTTAGTACCTTCAGTAAACCCAAGTGGACTTAGCTCTGTACCATCTCCTGGATAACAACTCCCAGAGTGAAAGCTTACACAGCACAACCTAGCAGTATGGTCAGTGCATTTCTTTCCTACTCACTTTGCACATGAAAAAGTACCTACAGCTTTAGGAAAGCATATTCTAACCTCAAAAACTGCAACATTATCGTTAGCGCTAAATATAGGATTTTAAAACAATTCGGCCTGAGCATAAAGTATTTAATTGGATTACATTACACATGTGATACCTCACCTAAAATACAGCCCAACACCAGAGAGCAGAGACCATTTGGTCGCAATTATTTACCTTTTTTTTTTTTTTTCTTTTTTTTAAATACACAATGCTGGCAGCCACTTCCCATGGGGATACTTTCAAAAAACACGCAGACTATTTAAGTTCAGCATGCCCCGGATTTAAAAACAACTTGATATGAAACACACCAAGATAGTGATCATGTAACAAATGCCTAAAAAGATTTCTGCTACTTTAAGTGCTATAAACTCTATCAAAAAAACCTCTCCCATTGTGTAGTTGCACCACACTTTCTGAGCTCTAGTAACAGAGTTCCAGTAGAGCACTATAAATAGACTACAGCACATCTTAAAAATAATTTTCAAATAAGAACAGACAGTCCTAAAAGCATACCTGGATGAACATTAGCAATATACTAGTGTTAAATACTACAAGTTTTACATAAAATGTTTTTCTCCCTGAGAAAATATCCAACTATGCTCAGTGATGTCACTGCTGACAGCAGCTGTCACACTGAAGAGCCCTCGGAAGGTATGGCAGCACAACAGGAAAACGCCAGCCTGTAATTCCTCATTAATCTATGGAGTAAGTACCATGAGTACCAGTACTGTAACTGGCCTCAGTGCACAGGTTTAAAATGGACGTCCAACTGATCAGCACACACTGGGCTCTCTCCCTCTCTCTGTTTTTACACTGTAGAATAGTTTTTAAAATTTCTGTCACAGATTTTTATTAAGGAAAAAAAAAAAAAAAATCTTCCCATTATCCACATGACACTAAACTAAAGAATACACACATACCCCCACAGGCCTATTTTGGTCTAGATTTAAAACACTTCCCTCCTACTTATTAAGGAAATACTCCATGCTGGTAGCAGAGGCAATACAGGAGAGTGCAAAAGGAACCCACTGAGCAAAGGGTAGGCCGCATTCTGGGGGAAGGTGACCTGTATTTCTCCTCATCTCAAAGGAAGGGTCTTTATGTTTAAGTAAAAGTAGTACTGTGTACTTCTTGTGTCCTGTATTCTCAACACCACAGCTCACTATCTGCGTGGCTCTGGTGCTTTCCTTGGGTGGAGAGAGTCTAAAGGTTATGCTGGTTTAAGCGATTCAAAATGCTCAAGAGCTGCAACACTGCAACTCTGCAACTGGCAACCCTATTTCAAAGGCTTAAAATCCACCTGGTGGAAAAACAGAAACGCACAGACACCATCAGGAGAGTGAAGTTTGCTTCAATTTAGTATCACGCAACACTTGAAGGTGAAAGGAAGGAGGAGAATTGACAACTGTTCAAATTTTTGGTGGAGGACTGAAAGAACAGGAGGATGAGTATAAGGGGGCGGTGAGGAGGGAAAGAAGTGTGGAGAAAAGGTAACATAAAAGAGAAGGGAAAAAAAAGACCAGTGGGAATGGAAGGAAGGGAGGAAGCCGGAGGAGTTGGGGGGAGGGGGGGCGAGGAGGGGAGAGACGGGAACGAGGAAGGAAAGCAGAGGAGCAGGGGAGCTCCCCTTCCTGCCGCCCTCCCTCTCTCCCTCCCTCCCCGGAGAGCCGTGACCAGCTGGCAGCTCGCACGGCAGCCTCAGACCCTCCCATCGCTCAGGCCTTCATCACCTGCCTGGGACCGGGCTCCCTGCCCTTCCCGCCTCCCCTCCCCACCGCGGTGCAGAGGGGCCGCCAGGGGCCGGGGGCCGCCCGCCCTCTCCCGGCTTTGGCCCCAACCCTCCGGACCGGCTGCGGCCGGCGGCAACCGCACCGCCCGCCCGAGCTGCGGTCACCTCCCCCGCTCCGTCCCGCCCGCCCCGCTGCGGGCCGCCGGGGATCCCGGGGGAGCGGATTCCTGCCCTCACCTCGCGCTGCCGGGATCCGGCTCCTCCGCGGCGGCGGGAGCGGCTGCATTCCCGGGACGCTCGCTCCGCGCCGGCGCCCCCGGCGGCTTCTTCTCCCCGCGGGGCTCTCTCCTCTCTCCGGCCCGCGGCTCCCGAGCGCTGCCGGCCGCCGCAGTCCCGTCCCGCCTCTCCGCTCCCTCCTCAGCGCTCTCGGCTCAGTAATGGCGGCCGCCGAGCTTCCCCGGCTCTCGCTTGGCTGACGGAGTCTCTCTCTCCCCCTAACTTTACCTCAGCAGCTTCCCTCCCCTCCCCCCTCCCTCCCGCCCGCCGCCGCGGCTCAGCGCGCGCCCGCCGGGCCAGCTGCGCGTGCGCGGGGAAGCGCCTCTTCCTGCTGCCGCTGGATTCCCTGAGAAGCCTGGGAGAGCGCGCGCCGCCCGCCGGCTTCGCGAACTCGCGCGCTCCCGTGCTCCGCCCCGCCTCCCCCTTCCCCTGCCCCCTTCCCCGGCTCGAGCGGGTGCGCGCGCCTGGAGCCGCGCTCGTGCCCCGGTGGCCGCATGGGTAGCGCGGAGAGTAGAGAGGGGTTGGGGGCCCGGGTTCTAGTCCCGCTGCAGACAGCGGTGCAGGCCGAGGCGCCGCGGCGGGCACGTACGTGTGAGCCGCTTCGAGGTGTGTCCGTGCACGCCGCTGCCTGAATGTGACGGGGCTTGTTCCTAAACGTGGGAAGAAGAGGAGAACGCCGGAGTTTGAAACTGCTTAAGAGGCGGAGGTCCGTCCCCCCAACCCAACCACCGTGCTTGCTCGCCCTCGTTGTCCCGTGTGTCCCAGGGTGCAGTTGTACTCTCTGAGCTGCTTTCTACTCCGCAGGAGCGTGTGGATCCTCATGCTGCTCTCTCTGCCGGCAACTGGGGAAAGCCAGTCCCCAGAGAAAGGCACTGACAGACGGCCGGGGCTGATGTGCTGCAGGGCTGGAGCGGCCAGCGTTGGGTCTCATTTCTGTCCCATCGAACACACCACTTCTGTCTTTCTTCTTTCACCCTGAAAGCTCTGGAGGCACGAGCAGGCTCTGGCCTGTGGCTAGTGTTCCTGTACACGAAGCAGACATCCTCACAAATCCCACACTCGGATTAAGCACCCAAACTTAGTGCTTGTTTTTCACCATTATCTCCACACACCACCATTTGCTGATGGCTAATGGGTGGTCAAATCACCCTCAGATGGCTCTCCCAGACAGTTTGAGAAGCACTCACGGGGTGGTGTGAAGTAGCCCAGGTGGGCATTTGTACCTCTGCTCCTGCCCCGTGTCTGCAGGGAGTGGTGAGTGAGGTATGGGACATGAGATGAAAACTGGTAAGTGGGTGCTGATCTGTTGTATCCAGTGCGTGGGGCAGGGAACCGATGGGCATCACTGTGGATGCATCATTTCTGCATATGCACGAGTGTATATACATGCATCATTATCATGTATACATACAAAGGAACAAATGTGTACCCATAATATTTAATAACTGTGTGATTTGTTCCATGCTTTTATAATGCTGCATGCACATTTTAGAGTTTTACATTCTGATATCTTCTCAAGACAAATATTCTCTAAACTTGATTTTTTGAGAAAATTCTAACTGGCAGAAAGTTGAGCAGTCTCATGTAGACACTGCTTTATGAGAGAGTATTTCTAGCAATACTCTTCTTACATAAGTCCTCCTAGAGAAATTGAAAACTCTTCAATACTGTAATCAGAATGGATGAGAAAGAGTTTTATTGCAGTCATAACCTCACTCTTTAAAAAAAAGAAAAAAAAAAGAAAAAAAAAAGTAAGCCTAAAAACAGAAGAAACAGAAGTTAATTTGAATTTGAATTGTCTGATTTTGATAGTCTGTGTTTTGTCTTGTTCAAAATATTGTGTAGATACAACTTGGGAATACAATCTCCATTTAAAGCTTGATGTTGTTAGTTACGTGTTTTTAAAAATTGGAGAGTTTTTTTATCTCAGTAAAATGTAAGTGTTAAGGAATGAGATCTGTAATTTCATATAGGAATTGACTGTATCACCTCAAATCTGTTGTGCCAACTAAAGTTTGTTAAAAAGAAAAAAAAAAAAAAACTCAAGCAAAGCAAACAGGCTTACATAGGTATATATGTTAAAAAAAAAAAAAAAAAGTTTAATAAAGTGGGACGTGAGCTTCGGAATAGCAGGAAGCCTTTCCCAACAAGCTCAAACCTGAAATAAAAATGGATGATGCAGAATGCTTCAGTTAGGAGCAGATGGAAATACCCTTTGTTACAAGGAGGGTGGAGGTACTATTCGCAAGAATGCACAGTCACAGAGTGGAAGACAGCAGGCGCAAGTTGCATCTTACTGTCCCTGTCGTTCTGCTAGTCCCTAGCAGAAACAACACCAGCTCCAAAAGCAGTCTTTGGTGAAAGAAAGGAACAGTTTTCCAGGCAGAATTAGATTGGTCAATTCTTCTTCCTGTAAATATTGCCTTAAAAGTTAAAATAATTGAGGAAAACTGTAGAGACAGAAAAAAATTTTCATATAGATTTCCTCACTTCAGATTGCTGCATTAAGAGAAAACTGATGTGCAGAAACTCCATTTGCTAGTTGCCTTCCAGGAACCGTGCAAAGTTCTGGCTGGCTACAGCAGGCAGCTTGCTATGATTTTGCAGAGCTTATTAAAACCTTTGATTTTGGATAAAGCTACCAATAGCAAAGAATTGTGACTAGTGAACCAGCAAGCAGTATTACAAGCATATTTATGACACAGTATTTTTCTTAGATTCTATAAGTTTAATGTTAACTGTTAGACAGAAATATAGCCCTTTTCAGAACCATATTAAGAAGGCATGCGAGGTTTATAAAATTTTGCAGGAAAACTAGTCAGAATATTGAAAACCAATAAAAAAAATAGTAGACATGCAGTGTTATACACAGACATACATAGTGTTATATCTTTACCAGAGTGTAATAATCAGAGCTATAGAGCTGCTTAAAGATTCATGTCACTAATGAAACAGTAAGCTATGTGAAAACAACTTGATCAAAGTATTTTCAAATATGAAATTCTATAAAAAATATATTTGTGAATATTTGTCAGAAAAATATTTCCAAAAATCTTTTCTATGACTGACAGCAATGTAGGGCATATTACAACTTAGAGAAGAGGTAAAAATAAAGAGTAATGATGAAATCTGATTAATAATGAAATATATTTTTTTTTGTTAGTTATACAGAAAGATATTTCAGATAAATGTTTTAGTAAAGCTTGAGAAACTCAGAAGAAAGTCATTAATGATATACACAACTATTGTTATTTGAGCCTTTTACTGTAATGGACTTGTCCTTAGAAACCCTAATGTTTCAAGGACTGATTATAAATACAAATGTAGTGAACATCTAGAAGCCTGTGCAAGGTGAGCAAAGAAGTATCATTTGTTTCTGTCTTTCCTTTAGGTAGGGCAGCAAGACCTTAGGAATGAAAGAACAACTGTAGCAGCAACAATCTATTTCCCAGACTGCTTCTGTCTCTTTCATTAAGCAGGGCCAAACGAGAAACGAGTTTGTATCTGATTCCCCATGCTTCTAAAATTTGGGGATTTCAAACCACAGATAGGGTCAGCAGTGCTCACACTTCACAAGGGTATGACATTTCCTTAATTGCCTTTCTTCTCCCATCCTCTCTTGCTTTGTTTACTTTGCACATCGAAGTTGTGTAATCTCACCAGTGTACAGAACAAAAAATCAATGTACCATTGTTGGTTGTAGAAAATGAAATCTGCACAAAATATTTTACCATGAGCTGCTTTTCAGCTCTCTTCCCCAATATCTTTCATTAAACAGCAGAACTGCCAGGTCTATCTTACATCAACAAAAAGCCACTGTTTCTTCTAACGAATCTTTGTCACAGTACCTTCTCTGTGAGAAAATCTTCACACGCTTTTAAATTGTTCTACTTACACTTATGTTTATTCATTGCATTGCAAGTAAATGTATTTGTGTATGAGAAGAGAGGGCAAAATAGAAGTGTAAATACCCTTTCATCTCGAATTATTAAGGAAAAAATGTTTAGTTTCAAATAGGGGTCATTTAGATAAATGCATTCACTTAATAAGAGACCCACATCACTGCATACTTCCAGAATATTAAGGGGAGAGATTCTCATCAACGTTACTGATTTCCTGATCGCCAGTGCACCTGCCAAAAAAAAGAGCAGGCAGAACTTTCTGTACTTTTCTCCTCATATCTGTCTTTCATTTTGGATATGTTTTGGATATGTTCGTTGCTGTTGTTTATTTTATTCATTTTCAAAATTAATACTACATTGATCACCACTTTTGATTCGTTTTGATTACTTGCAATTTCAAAAGGAATGTAAGGAGCATGATCAGACATCACACTAAATCCATCTTATGCAAAATCAAGCCATTTTTTCCTGAAGTACTCTCCCTCTAAAGGATCCTTCACAGAAGCTATTAATAAAAATTCAGTTCACCAGGGACCACTGTTTGGGTTTCTACTACTCAGTTATTTTGGAAAGAAATTATAGAAGAATCTCTTCCCTTCTTATTGACTTTGTCTTCAGCAGAATGCTATTTATCCACTGAAAAATGAAATGTTAATTAAGGTTTGAATATAGCAATGCACGAATTTATACAAGTTAGCTACATGCAACAGTGTTTACTAAAACATCATTTAATTTAATGATTTCTGTGTCAAGATTACTACATATAGTCACAAAATGATGCACTTTTTTCTCACTGCATGACTGCACTACAGTTTGAGTAAGTGTGAGTGACAGGACCATAATTTTTTCCACATCTATGAGAAAATTATGTAGTATGCAAAAAAAAAAAAAAAATTCCCTAGAAAATCCACAATTTTGTATTGCATTGCCTAATAATGGGCAATGTGTAGGCCAGCCATAGGAAAAGGCACTGAGGGACTCAGCTGAGGGTCTCAGCTACTACTTAACAGAGTTTTTTGTTTTCGTCTTATAAATGCCCACAGATGTCACATTCTTGCTATTCTCTTCACTCCTGTGTACCAACATAGTGTTACATAATCATATCTGTATGTTCTGCTGGGAAAATATTCACTTTGTAGAGGTAAAAAAAAGTACTTTACTGGGACTCCAGGTAGATTATATTAGACAAGAAATCCCTTTCTGTCCACCTCTGCTCCTAAGCAAGGCACAAAAAGTCATTCTTGTGAAAGAATGAACTGGAACCTAACATACAAAAAAAGCTGTCCCAAGATTTAAGCTGGTTCAGGGTTCAAAACATTTCTGTCACAGCCCAGTCCTGGAAAGACAGCCACCAGATTCACATAATCTGCTGTTTGTGCCATGACCCCTTGCCTTTCTCTAAGCCAAGCTAATTTCCACATTGCCTGTATAAAGCCCACAGCTCCTAAGGACCAGGAAGTCCCAGGAGAATGCAGAAAGATGCAGCAGAACATGGAAAACAGCAGACAAAAGATATTGTATCCAGTTCTAAATATTATGAGGAAAAAAAAAAATGAGCCAGACTTCATGTTTTAGCTTAGGAAAAAGAAAAAAGAAAAAAAAACAAACACCTTTCAGGATATGTTCAGCTCTCTGGTATTTGCAAATGAAACCTAAACACTCAGGAGAGAGCTCAACATTGGGAAGGAAATAGCCAATTACTCCTATTTGGTATTTTACTTGAAAGAAGGCAATTTTAATTCCAAACCGCAGGCTCTTCTTGCCTGACCTCAGGGAAACGCTGGCACCAGCAGGAGATGGGACCACCCGCTGCACCACACAGTCCATACCAAAAGCTTGTGTGGGCCTGCCTGTGGCATCTGCACTGCCCAACACTGGCTACCACCGTCATGCAGCATTAGACACCAGCTTCTATGGACTTGCCTGATGATAACTCATTTCAGTACAGACATCAGCCTGATGAAGGGAAAAGGAGATAGAGCTCTGTGAACAACAGCTCTTCTGTTGCTTGCTTGTTGAAGAAATCAGCGAGTGAAGCGTAGGGAGCTGCTGAGAAGAGATTACGCTTATCACAGGTGAACAAGAAGAGGGCTGTGAGGAGAAGATACTAGAAAAGACTCCTGGGGACAAGGGCATAAAGGAAGTTTGCTTGTGCTATCACTGTGTCTCCCTGCGTGCTTTCTGACAACTGAGGCTTTTCTGTTTAGAAGCACGCTGGTTGAAGAAGTAAGGGAAGAAGAGAGAGTTGGGAATAAGGTGATTTTCTTGGTTGCTTTCTGCAAGGTAATTAGACTGAGTATGTTTTTGTTTCAGGTGCCTCAGGGATAATGCAGCTTTAGGAAATGGGTGGATTTCAGTTGCTTGTTTGCTTTAAAGCTGTGATTGAGAATTTCTTTTTGTAAAAGGAGGAAGAAAAAAAAAAAGGTGCTAAATATGCCTTTGGAGAGGTGATGGAAAATATTATGACACTAGTCAAGATGATTGCAAACACAGCAAAGCTGAAATGTGTTCAGCTGACCTAACTAAGCATGAATAATATATCTCCTCATTTGACTACAATATTACTGGTCAAATTTCAAACATACCAAGGTGATATAACATAACCAAGTTGCTATTCTATCAGATATTAACAGTTTAGATGTTACAAAAAAAAAAAAGCTAAAATATTAAGTTTCTAAAGAAACAGTACTAAACGTGTTTCAAGGCAGCCTTCTTTGTAAGGCCAGCACCTTCTCTAATAAAATGTTGTCAGACTGCAATTTTTTGGTATCACAAGAGGAGCTGTTTCACCCAAATTACACACATCTGATGAAATTTAAAGGCAGTATATACTGTGAATAAGAGGAAGGAGGTTCATTTTGCTAACAGCCGTTTCAGTTAGGAATTGATCACACCAATGATTATATTGACACCTATTACTGAGACTATCCATATAAGGATATTTTACTTATCTTTTATTTAGAAGTTGTCTTGAGCAGCAAATCTAGTAGAAGTAAAGAATGCCCAATTGCCAAGAAGTTGATTGTAGGCTGCAATACTTTCAAGACAGAATACAATTACAGGGCTACATCTCCTTTTTTCCACCTCTTGAAGAAAGAAATACACAGTAAAGGGATTGCCAGATCTTGTGTTAAAGATTAGAGAGTCTGAGCAGCCTGTTGCTTGGTTTACACATCAAGAATCCTGGGCAAAGGCAAACAAATGAAATACATTGTCTGGAAATCTATTGTTTGTGCTTTTGTTATACATTAAGTGTATGTAACTCTTTTTTTTCTGTGTGAACAACACAAAACAGCTGTCTATTGGGGAACTAATAGATGTTAATTGCCCTCAATAGATAACGCATTTCTCTCCCTTTTGTCCAGTAGCATGAATTCAGTACATAGTCAGATCAGACTATATTAAGAAAATTCAGGTCATTTGAGCTCATGGTAATTTAGCAAAGCAGTATGAAGGAAACACGTGTTCCTAAAATGTGAGTTTTGAGCTGTGATTCTGAAGTGGGATCTACATTTCTAGTCAGATCATTTATAACCAAATCACACCTTAAAACACATAAGCATGAAAACAGCCAGTTGAGCAGACATGTCTTAAAAGGTGTTGCCAAATAAAACCCCAAGTTATACATTTACAATAAACAGAAAAAAGATCTTCTGTTGTCATTGTAAAGTGATTTACTGGGTTTTGCCTGAGCACATTTAACTGCAAAACTGAATTTATTAATGTAATTAAATATTTTATAATATGTTTTGATTTTTTTAAAAAAGAAAGATCATTTCTGCCATGAAACAATTTTTTTTGGGGGGAGGGGAGTGGGGAGAGGCGGTAAGACAACAAAACAACAGCAACAACAAAAAAAATCTTGGAATCTTTAAATCCTTGGTGTGAAGAATGTGTTTTGGAGTCCTGGACAACTGCAAACAAATACAGCTACGGAATATAGACTCTTTAAACTTACTATTCCTACACGTGTTCTGCTTTTTACACCAAATGTGTATATGGCTCCTTAGCCTGTGTAAAGAATGCAGAACAGGCATGTTTTCATAATAGATGGTAACTGTCTTGAATAGATATGCAGTTCTCTCCTTTTGCCCGCTGGTATGAATTCGGGATAACAGCCCTTTTCTTCCCATTCTCTATATATAGATTTTATAGACTGCAGTTGAGAGACGTACTCTACTGAGTAGGAACAACTTACATGCATATACTTTTATGGAAACTGTTCCATTAAGCAACAGCACAGACATTTTTCTCATTTGGTTTCTAAAAGTTACTCTTTGCCATCTTTCTCAGGCGCATATATTTTTTGGTGTATTTTTGGTATTTTTAGTTCCCATTCTTTTTTCTTTGGTAATTTTTACACTGTCAATTTAAATTTCAAATTACATTGAGTAAAATTTTTATCCAGTTGGTATGATTACCAAAATTCCCATTGACTGACCTGAAGCCACGATTTACCTGTCAGGGCATTCCAGAAGCAGCAGTAGTGGCACAATCCTTTATGTAGTTACTTTGTGCTGACAAAAAGAAGTTTAAAAAGAACCATGGGGGAGGTTCCTTTCAGGTGGTTCTTTCCTTTCATAATTAAAACCTTAAATTACTTTCCTCTTACCAAAAAAATTGCACGTTTACTTGGTTAATATGGTAATCAGTGCTTGCACTCTAATTTTTTTCCTACGTCCTTGTCTTTCCAGTTACAAGCGCACACGCACGCACATGCTCTGTGAGTACCACGTCAAATGGTACAGCAAGTGGCTGAAAGGCGCTACTGAGGCTGTTTTGTTACCAAACAGCTGCTCTCCTCCTTTAGCATTATTCATGAATCTGCCAACTTCTTCCTTTTTGACAGTGAATCTGTTGTGCACATGAAAGAGGTGTGGTACTCCTCTCTATCTTTGAGCACATGAATAAGAGAAAATGTGGTGTTTAATAAACAGTATCTATCATTTTGTTATCTTATAATCTAGTCATTTTTACAGAGTTTCATCTGCAATAAGACTGAAAGGAAAACAGAAAATAATCTTGTTAAGTAATAGAAGTATTTATGGCCTGTTACATCTAGCAACTAATTTGGCACCAAATTAGTTTTGCAATTAGGGGAATTTTTCATTTCAGTAAAACAGAATTCTGGGTATTGTGCATTCTGGGTATTTTGAGATAAATCAGGCATTTGAGCTGCATTCCCTTCATAACTTTCATATAGACTTGCCTATATAAACCATTTAAATTAGAGAAACTATAGTGATGCTATCTGGCTGTTAAAAAAGCAGAAATTGAAACAAAAGTACTGAATCTTTAACACTCACATATGTGAAATTTTGGACATAACAGCTGTAAGCAAAAATAAGCACATTCCACAGATTCCTGTTCACAGAAGTCATCTCTGCTCCCAGGAGGCTGCTTGGTTTTCTATTGTGCCTAGAATACAAGTCAGTTTTTTAAGAAAAAATAGTATAATTACACAGGAAGTGGTTTCCATGATCAAAAAATTGAAGAAATATTATTCACTCATAGAAAGATATAGAAGGAATTTCAACACTGCTGAGTGTAATTTAATACAGTCCAAAAGTGATTAATATTTTATAGAAATGTCTGTCTTTTGAGACACATTAATCACATAGATAGTATTCAGAAAGCTGACCAGCTTTTTGCTTTAAAAACAAAGCGCATCTATTTTCACCTTTTTAGTCATTTTAGCTTCATCTAAAAAATAAAAGTAACTTCATTTCTATTTCCAGTTAAATGCACTACCTGGAATACTAAAAGAATCAGTGAGGTAGGTAATGGCTAATGGCTGTCTTGTTTCAGGGGCCTATCAACACCAGGGCAGTTCACTTTTGCTGAGAAACACTTCACAAGAATCCCATCTGTATTCTTGCTTTGCACTGGGTTCAACTACATCTGTTAAATCAGTGGGGTATTTGCCAATAACTCCAATGAATCCAGACTTCTCTCATCATTATGTATATGATTCATTAACCTACAGAATCACAGAATTGTAGGGGTTGGAATGGACCTCTACAGATCATCAAGTTCAATGCTCTGGCTAAAGCAGGTTCCCTTACAGCTGGTTGCACAGGTAGGCATCCAAGAGAGTCCTGAATATCTCCAGAGAAGGAGAGTCCACCTCTCTGAGCAACCTGTTCCAGTGCTCAGTCACTCTGATCAGCAGTGAATGGCAAATAATCTCCAGCAGAGCTGAGCCAGACCTATGTCAAGAATATGGATACAGAAGGAACTCTTGCCCATATGCTTACATTATTACCCCACCTTAGGTTGGGATATGCAACCCATTATGGGCAAACAATGAACAAAATCAAATCTTCTGTTGGCTGTCAGAGAAATCCCTTTTTCCTTCAGGAGAAGTAACCAGACTCTCGGCCATTTGCCAAATCTTTGTATGTCACATCAGTTGCTGAAATCTGCCTCAGGCTTTCAAAATGTCTTTCAGGAGTGCTCTGCGAGAGTTGCAGTTGCTGGTCATGATACAGAAACCTGCATTTGTTCTGCCATTGCTATGTGGAATCAACAAATTGCTTAGGGCTAAATTTAAAAAATAATTATGCATATATATCCAAAATGGGACACAAACAGTCCGGAAGATCACTATCAACCTACTGATCATTCCATATCATATTGCCCAGTGCAGTGCTTTAGGAGTAAGTAATCTTCCAGCTCTACAAATCCATAGAAATAAAAGATGAAAGTCTGAATACTTTCCATTTGAAAAGAAAAGCTGAAGGTAATCCTGAAAATATACTTTTTTTTTTTTTTTTTTTTCTGTGTTCCTAGGTGACTTTTCACTATATTTTGGAAGATCTTTGATCTAAGAGGGAGAGTCACCTGTTTGTCTTCTGAAGTGTCTTCTCTGAGATCTTTGGGTATCTTTATATCACTCTCCACCTGCCAGATGGTTTTATGAATAGTAACTCTGCCTACATTACTAAGGGGACACTGACTCTGTGTTTGAATCCCATTCTTATCACCACATGCCTTAAAGTTACATGTTGTGGCACCAAATTTATAGGTGCTTCTGCCTTTACTGTAACTCTTCATATCTATAGTTCAGATTTATAACTGAGATCCACAAATTATAATATCATCTCTCTTAGGTTAATGATCATTTTCATGCATTTCAGATCTGTAAAATGCTTGGGAACCATCTGAAGTATGCAAAGTAATACTTCTGCTATCATTTCTTCGCTTTAAGATGATAGTCTGAACATCCTGGTACGTGTTAACTTTAATTACACCAATAGTTCTCTTGAGCCAAGTTCAATGTGAAGTTTGTAAAGTTAAGATATACTTCAGTGGTGGCAGGGTCACAGTTTCTCACAGTATAATACAAAGAAGGATATGACATTAAAAGAAATACGTTATTTTCCCCGCTTTTATTTTCTGGCAGGCACTTAAAATACAGGTAGGCACTTGCTGACTAGATAGGTAGATAATAATATACAGTGGCTTATAGCAGAATGGTTTTAGTTTTCATTTGGATATTAAGCCTACAGTAAAAGTGCACGTAGGCCCATAAAATCCCCAAAGCTTTATTTTCTACTTAAGGAAGGTGCCTACTGTATCTGGTTTAATTTCAATTTGATAGCTGTAAACTATAGACTGTGTTGTTAATTTCTCGAACAGTTTAGTCCTGTTTAGTCCTGACTAAACAGTCTGAATGAAGAAAAGCTGGTAATGATCACCCTTTAAAATAATTTGCAATAATTGATAAGTGCATGTATCTCATTATCTGTGAGATTATTGTAAATCGATTCCTTTGCATATAGGTTTACTCTATTGTAGTGTTCTTTTTGTTTGTGAGGGGTTTGAATTTCTTTTTTGTTCGCTAGCTTGTTTGTTGCATTTTTCACCATATGGTTGTTATATTCCCTTTCATTTGCTCTTAATAGCTGAAGTAGGATTATTCTGAAAATAAGGTGCTCTAAGTTTCTGTAAATTACAGAAAAATGTATGCTTAATGTAATATTCTTCTAAGTAACTGAGCAAGAAAATTAGTATCAGTTGTTTTCATTTCTAGAATTACAAGATTCAGTTGTAACTAGAGAATTTAAGTCAGCAACATTCTAGTTTATTATCTTATTGAAATGTAATCTGTCAAATGATTGCTAGATGTTGTCCTATGCCAGGTAAGGATTCCCCTTACTTCTTGATAATTTAAAAAATGCAGTCCTATTATTTCTATTTCTATTTCTTCTAAGAGTAGATTTTCACTAAATCTTCCAGAAGAATATTCTTTTTCTTTTTTTTTTTTTCCCGTATGATGATGTTAACACATTTCAGAAGCATATATACTGTTCTTATGGCCTTTTACATTTTAATGTAAATGTCACTGGTTTAATTCCATTCAGACTGTGTGTTTATTTTAATGCTGTAATCTAATTGAGCATTTTCACTCACATTTTCTCTCATTCGGACTCCTTGAGTGTTCAAAGCATGACTAAAGTGCTACCTTGATACGGATATTCAATTTTCAGTTTATTTCTTTGACACATGAACTGCTTAACTCTCTTCTCTGTTTTCTAATTTAAATCCTCCAATTCCTTTTTCTTAAGTCTGAAGAATTAGATCTAGGTCTAGCATCAGAAGAAGTAAATCCACATCAGTGAGCAGCCTGCCTGGGAAGGGAGTACTGCAAGAACTAGGTAGGGCTTCCCCAGCACCCAAACAGATAAATAATTCTGATATGTGACATGTAATATCGAAAATTGCCCAAAGATAGAGCACAGTGTTCATTTATAGGAATATTTCCAATAGCTGAATTTATAAGCATAGAGATTTTAGAGTAAGGGTGGTTCTGCTGTTTAAGATGTCTTATCTCCAGAATTAAGGATTTTAAGTGAGTTGATTTCACTTTCAAAAGACTCTGAAAACAGTACTTTTTTTTTTATATGGTACATTTTTTAGATAAATTGATGGATCAGATAGCATAATGCAGTCCCAAAGAACTACTCATTCCTAAACGTTTCCTCAGTCCCTCCACATACAGAAAAGGCATGGTGACCGTTTATTGCTCTTGTGTGCTCTTTTCCCTTGAGTATGTTGGCAGTCAGCAGGATGTACAGAAGTGATACTAAGGAAACTCATTTTCCTGAAAATAAAAACTTGCCATATTATAGATTATAAGCCTCTGTCTGTCCAATCGAGAGCTTAGGACCAGGACTCTTAACAAGTTCCTAAACTGATCCATGTATTGCAGAGAAATAATTACTTAATGTTCCACTTTTTTTTTTTTCTTTTTTTTTTTAAGGGTATCATCAGCCATCTGCTGGCACCTGGCTGTTGCTGTCACAACATTTATTCATTTCATTTATTCAATTAAAATTCTCTTCTCATTTGAAATGGTCAGATAACACTATGGATGAGTAGAATAAAGCTATGTCCCAAAGTTATCCAAACAACTTTTCAAGATTTTTTTCCATAATTGTTTCCTTTAAAATGCTAATAAAATCAGGTTTGTATCAGGATTGCTTATGGCCTTCAAGGATCTATGCACAACAAAGAAAACCTATTTTTTAGAAGAATTAATATATCAGGAAAATAATTTCTATTCTTGATTTTAATCACTTTCAGAAACAATACAATCCTGTGAAAGCACATTCCAAAACCATCACCTCTATCAGTTTTTACCCAGTATTTGACATTGACACAGTTTTCACAACTTTATTTTCAAAAATAGAAATACTGAATGTCTGAAAGAGAAAAAAAAACGAAACTGGCTCAAGTGTAATGTGCTGAGGATGGAAGCACAGAAGTATGCTAACAAAAAAGAACAGAACACTTGACTAAAACCTTATTTGAACTCTTAAGTAGGACAGTGTTCTTTTAAATGTCAAAAAAGTGGTTAGCCAGGAACTTAACATCCCCTTCTAATAATCAGCATGATACATGGTAAGAACCATTTTTTTCTATTTCCAGATTCCTAGAAGAATGTGCACATGAAGGCTCTTAATCCATGATGTAGAAATTTGTGATTTTTTTTTTTTTTACCTTACTTAAAGATTTTAGCTAAGAACTCTTGAAACCTTCAGGCAGTATAAAATACTCAATAGGTGCTTTTGAAAGCATTTCTCATGAGATGTAGACAACTTACATTAATTCCCTTTGGGTTTTTTTCTGTTCAAATAATTTTTCTGAAGCTCCTATAGCCTGGTAGTAGGGCTCCATCCCTGACCTCATGTCTCAGCAGTATTTCCCAGGTTAGATGTTGCAGTTTACTAAGCCTGAACTAAGGGGGATGCAAAGGTTTTCAAGGAGACTTCCTGACCTCATTCTGGGCACTCCTGGATGGCAGCAACCACTGGCCTGCTCTCCTTCCAGAAGTTACCTGAGGTCAAAGCAAGCCCCAGTACAACCTAGAATTCTTCCATAAAAGTGGAAAAAATACCTATCTCACAGCCAGTCACCAATGATGGAGTGAATGACACCCCTGGTTTAGTCTCCCTGTGGCAGGAAAACCAAGAGACACAAAGCTGACTTTGAGGCATCTCAGGATTTCTTCATGCCTAAAAACATTCAAGAGCACATTTAGAAATGCACTTAAGTTACTTTACACCATTTTAACATGAAGTGGGGATCTGACAGGAAGATGTGGAGATCACGTCTGAAAGATCAACAGCCCTATACTTCATTTTTCAGTTATCACTTGCTTGCCAGGCTAGAGGTGATTCAGAAGAGGTCTTGAAGTTCATGGCAGATAGCATCTGAATATAAGTTCCAATGCAACGATTTAAGGTAATCTGCCCTCAATTATCTGTTGTTCCAGACAAGGTCTGGAGATCCCTTCCATGCTACATCACTCTACAATTTTATGAACACCAATCAGTAAATATTGCTCCTACTCTTGAACTCATTTTTTTTTGTAATAAAAGTACTGGAAAATGTATGCCATCTCAGAATTTGCATTTTAAATCTGAACAACTTTGGAAAAGACTTGCAAGCTGGTGCAAAAGTTTGGAAATTGTTTCTCCACTGTATTTCTATAGTGTACTGCAGAATTGATTTCTTTATGCTCTTTGTACTTGCAGTGGAGAAGGTTTGGATAATGAAGGACTCAGTTTAGCAGTCAAGAGAATAATGATTATTGGTTGCTGATTTTTTATTTCAGTCATCAATTCATTTGATGTCAAGAAAGAATCAAGAAAATTACAAATTTCAGTACAAGGTGTCAGATATATCTGAAAAGAAAGAAAGAATATCAATAGGAATATGAGATTTTTAAGAATAAGAATAATTAAAACATTTACTAATTGTCTTAAAGAATTGCTTTAATGTTCTCATTAAGGCATTTTTTAAATAAAGGTTTTAACATATTCTTTTCAGGTCATACTTCCAATTGGAAACTGAAAACTTTTTTAAAAGAAAAAAAGCTTAAAAGAGCTGATATAATCAGTTGAAGATTTTTTTTTTTAAGAAATGATATTATGAAATAATTCAAAATATCCTTACTTTTTAAACATATTTGAAAATAACAAGAAAAGATATTAAATGAACATCTATTTCCCTTCCAATGTTACAAAGACTTACTGACACATTCATGTGGTTTGGGATGGTTTATCCTACATCTACTGAAACAAACTCAACAACTTGCCCAGCTTAAGTCTGCTGAAAATGATCAGAATGGATAATTGGGAAGAGAAACAAAGTGCAGATATTTAAATATTATTTTATCTTCAGAGTATTTTACCAAATCATGTGGAGTTTTCTATGTGATCAAGATTTTATATTTCTTGAAAGAATACATTTTAATTCAGTTGAGGTTATGTGTGCTATGAAGGGCCCAAGGCCAAATGATACTTTTCTCCCCTGACCTTAAAAATCAATGAATTCAAGCAATAAAATTCAGCATCAAAGAATTCTCAATGCTAGGCCACAAGCGCTGAATCACTTGTGAGAGACTAGAGCACTTATGGATCAGAAGTGCTTCTCTGTTGATTTTTAGATCCAAAATTGATTCTTTCGGAATTAAATCTCAATCTTTTATTTCCAAAGAAAAATGAAAATTGAAGAAAGTGGAGATAAGAATCACCTAGAAGTATAAAAGGATTTGTTCTGTGACTTAGTATTAAAGTAGTAGCAATAAATATTATTTAATACAGACTAGTCCTGCAGAGACTAAACACTCCATTCAGGATGGAGACTTTAGTTCATAGCAGAGTTATTAAATTTCACACTGTACCGTCATTTATTCATACAAAAATGACTAACATTACCACTGCACTGCAGGACTTCACTTATTTTACTGCAGATATTTATATTCATTTAGCTCTGTTCATTATTGTGGCACCATAATGTATACTTTTGAATATATTAATTACGCATCTATAATGGGACACAAAGGAAACAGAATATGCTCCTGTAATAATATATTAGAAGTTTAATTTCAATTTAATGCATTCTAAAATTAGACAAATTACAGATACAAAGCATTTAATTAAACGGACTGCTCTGGCTGTGCCTATTCTGCCTCTGTTAACTGCTTCCAGGTGTGTATATCATGTCCAGCTCCAGCCCCATGCCTAGACCTGCCAGGTATAGTCCAAGCTTCTAGTGTAGTCCAAAACTCTCCCTTTTGTAGAGTGCCAGGCATGCAGAAGAGAAGTTAAGATCAACCAGACAGCACTACCAACTTACCATGGCAGGACACCTACTCAGACATGACACATATGTATGCACAACGTTAATCTAGTGTTAAATACATTTTGCTCTGTAGATGGCAAGTTATCCATCCATACTGCATACAGTACAGTCCTTGGGCCATGGATCATCTGGTCCTAACTCGTCTGACTGTGACCACATGGGGAGTTACAAGCAACATTCCCTTCTGAAACTTCCTTATTATCAACAAATCCACATTTGTGAGTCATTCTAATGAAGTGCTTCACTAGGAACCTGATGGTATGGAGAAGTGGGAGACAAAAGCATGGGATGTGGTCTCTATACAAACCTGGCAAATAACCCTGCTATTGACTCTTTGGCTACAATCACTTCCACTGGAAGAAGTCAGTTACCAACTTTTCCTACTCTTTCCAGTGAGTGGTCAGGAATCCCTTTTTCTTCCTAGTGTGTTTGATATTGTGCAGAGCCATCCTCTGTTTCACTAGTGAGCTATTGGTGAGGAGAAGAAGTAATTATGACTAGAGCCATGCGCAGAAACTTCCCAGGGGAAGGGTGCTGACTTGTGCCTCAACAAGCCCATGACTCAAGCAGGGGTCAGAAGAAAGAAGCAGCTGAGACGATGCCTGGCTAGGGTGGGGAGTGCCTGATCACAACCAGATCATGCTGGGTAATCGCAACGGTCCTGCCAAGTAATTGTTTACCAAACTGAATGGTGTGTTTGCATTCAGCAATTGTGTGGAACAAATTGAAAATACTACCATGGCAGCTAATCCAAGCTAGCCTAGAATGGTTTTTTGCACAAATTAACTGTGGGCCTGGAAGGTCTTTGTCTTTCAGGAACAAAACACCTGTCACCGCAGACCTGCCCATGGTGCAGCTCACTACCAGATGGAGCTGCCAGCCCACCTGCTACACCTACAACAGCTTCTCCCAGAAAAAAGAATCACTCTATCCATGAACAGTTCAGAATTCATCTTTATCTAGGAGCAGGGGCGAGCAGATGGATAGGGAAGGAGTGAGTTGCTTCTGAAAGGTTCCCTTCTTCCCCAGGAGTGCTACACCCTGTCTTTGTACAGCTAGAACTTGCCCATCATTATCAGATGACCTAAATCTAAGCAGAGAAGTGTTCCTTCACCTAAACAACCCTTGTTCCATCCCCCTAAAGCCTTAATATCTGTATAGACATACTGCCATTCAACCCCTCTCAAATTGTCTAGTGCATAGGCTCAATTTTCAGCTCCTTAGAGAGGGGAGAAGAGGAGACACCAGCCACAGATGAGCTTACTGGATTTTGAAGACTTTCTGTCTGCAAAGGTTAATGTTATAGACGTGGATATACCTTCTTTGAACTTTAAAGTATAACACTTACTTGCTTTGTACTCACAAAGCAGCCTAGGGCAGCTCTGTCATGTTCAGCGCATACTTCTGTCAGACAGCCTCCTCGCCAGAGGTGTGATGAATCTTTGCTCATCGCTGTTAATTCTGATGAGTGTCTGAGTCTTTTCTGAGCTCAGGTTGCTCCTCAGTGCTCTGCAGTTGCTGTGGTGCCAAACAGGGGAACTGAGTGCCCTTTTACAATGTGTACCTGAGGAAGGTGTGTGTGCATGTGAGGTGTGAGGGCACCGTATGGTCTGAGGAGCCATGAAGTCTTGACAGCTTGCCAGCAAGCTGCACCTACCAACATATTTCCTGGTTTGTAGGGAACACTGGGATGCATCTGTGTGTGACATGCAGCACTTCTATGGGCACATGTGACCTTACAAAGAGAGCCCAGGGCATACACCAGTGCACATCAGCACTGGACAGTGTAGGTTACTGGGGGCCTGACACTCTCAAACACAATCCAGAATGCTCCAGTTTAACAGAACTCTGGAAAAAAAAGAACATTGCCTCTAAAAAAGCTGGTTTACCATCACTGGAACAAATAATTTTGACCACAAACTTTATGACTTCTTTGTCTATCATTGCCATGTGCCTGTTGACCCCTTAGTGATCACTCATTGGATGCTGGTTGGGAATGTGGAGCTAGTAAGCTAGCAGCCTCACAGGGGCAGGACAGCTTGTTATGCATTTTCCCTCCCCATTCTTCACCATGCAAATCACTCATGTTTGCCAGAAAGAGCTATCAAGGAGAAATAAATGATAGAATGAATTGAAATAACACAGAAACTTATTGCAGAACACTGCTCAATCACAGAAAAACTTAGAGAATAAGTGCACTGAGTTTGAAGAGAGCCATGCTAATATCATATTTAGGTAATAGGCAGAGCTGTAGCAGAGCTTCAGATGAAACAAATTTGTAAACCATGCAAAGCTATATATAAAAGCTATCAAAAATGTAACATCAAGAAAAACACGCTATTTTGTGAAACCAATCTGTGTAAATCTTTCATAGTGTATATATGCTCCCTGGGAAGAATGCAAAGGATATGTGATGTCTAATGTGTTGATGAACTGAATATTCTTTTATATTTATTGCTAGCAAGAGGTACAGGTTACTTAATTTATAAACTGAACTTGGATTCTCTGGATCATCAGTTCATTATATGTTTAAGGTATTTTCACTGTAAAGATACTGAAAACAAACTTGTAACTTGTGTTACAAATAGGTCTGAAATTAAGAAAAATATTGGATAAAATTGTATACCTTTAAGTTAATCTATATTAGTTTTCACTAATACTACAGCTCACCATTAAAAAAGAAAGGATTTTTCCAAGTATTCAAATTAATAGATTTAGTTCAGCTTTATCACATTTTATTTAGTAACAAAAAGCCTTACTTTTTCCTAAAAATATAGTCATGAAAACATTTTATAACAAAGGCTAGTACTTTTTGTAGCTCTAAATAGCTGGAAGTTGACACAGCAAATTCTTGAAGATGATCTTGAAATTTCCTTGAAGTTGGCTCCAGTGGAGGGGAAAAAATTTATAGAGAGGGGAGATGAATACAAAAGGAAGGAAAAGGGAAGGGGAGAGGGGAGGGGAGGGGAGGGGAGGGGAGAGAAAAAAGAAAAAAGAAAAAAGAAAGACAGGAAAAAGCTGATTCTGGAATCCTCCAGAAACATAAAATGCTGGAGCATAACCTTCTCCCATGTTCCCTACCCCTTTCCTGATCAGCTCATGAGTTTTCCTGTTTTCTTTTGTGAACTGGGAAACTCTCTCAGCTTCTGCTTACAGAATCTTCATCACAGACATTGCTCTAATTGCATTTGCAGCCTCACAATGCAGTACTTTTTGTTGTATTAGAAAATGGCATGAAAATGAAACGCAGAAGAGACCAATCCTTTTGGACAGAGTGTTCATTTTCTTTCTTCTAGGGCAATCATTTTATTGTCAAATGTTGCATTTGATTCATTTCCTACTGAAATAAATTCTCAGAAGTTTTAGCACTACACAGCTTTGAACTTATAACCATATTTTCTATACAGGATTTTTTTCCTCTACCAAATGATTCACTGTCACCAGTATGTTTTGAACCTACTGTCAGATTAGGAAGTTTGATACATAGTATTTTCAATTCAAATGGATTTCTTTGACATTAAAAAAATATATTTCCTTAAGTATTGACTGTAAAAGGCATAGAGCTCTAGATCATTTCCCCTGAGAATTTTTCAGTATCCTTCCAATTAGTCAGTCAATAGGATGTTCTTATATATGATTGATAGTCTATTATTCTCTAGGGATTTCCTTTACTCTCTTTATCCAAGATGCGTCCAGAAGATGAAGAAAGCCTTTAAAGAATCTGCTCCCCGGCACAGCATTTCTTATTGCTAATATGCACCCCATGCTATGAATGATAAGGAAGCAACTGCACAGTTATTTATTTTCTTTTAAATATGTATATATTAAATATATTTGCTGTATTTTATTACTAGTGAACTCTCCATGTAATAATACTCAGGCAATGACCCTAGTAACCAACTACCTCAACTGATTTACACCAAGTATTTTTCAACTGATGGTAAAAATTACACATATTTCCAGATACTTAATATAAATTCTTATTCTCTCCCCTGCATAAACACAAAGCTTGTACTATACCTCTTATTAAATTATAATGTCCCCCACATAAAGTAGGTTGTCATTGCATGCACATTCCAAATTATACATAAATTTACAGCAGAGGATACATGGGATATATTTAAATGCAATGTATTTACGTAGGATGAAATTCCTTAGTTTCAATAAAGATGCTTGAAAGACTGTACATACTACTTCAGGTCTCCATTATGTATTTTCTTTACCCTGTGAAAGTCTCTGTACTAAGCCAGTACACTCTGTATACAGTTGGTACACATGTAGCAAATACCTTGAGCTTGGAACCTGTGTTACAAGCCCACTCCACTTCTCATGTGATGCTACAGATTTGCAATCCCGGCCTTACAAAATTCTCTGTAATTTCTGGTATTCAGATGAGTGTGACAGTATTGTCAATTAGCTTAGCTTGACCCCGGACTCCCTTTGTCACCCCCATGCTGATTTGTCAAGAGAGACAAGTCCAGAAGATGTAGGGAAGATTCAGAGTTCAAACTCAATTAAGCTCAAATCTTACTGCTCTGGGCAGAGGTGATGCAGCTGGTTCAAGCTGAAGGAAGATTTTGGCCCACATGGGGATGTAGCTAATATCAAGAATAAAGAACAGGCACTGAACTGCTATTTCGTATCATACTTAAACTGATCAGACTGCAGTCTTCTGCATTTCGCTTCCATTCTGTCTATTCAGTCAGTCTGAAGCAAGACAAAGTTTTCAGTCAGACCAGCAAAGTGAATCAAGATTTTATACAAGAGACAGTGGAGATATGCAGCACAGAGACACAAAGAGGGACTGCCATTCTTAGCATCTGACTGTAGGCAAAATCAATTTGTGTATAAAACAAACCAGCATCCTCCACTGAAGGGGCAGTTACATGACAGATTTACAGCATGTTTTCAAAGCATAGTTCTACAAAATCTCATCTTCACAAAATGAAATCATGCGAGTTCAAAATGACCAGGAATTAAACGGCGCAGTTTTAGTAAAGTTATTCAACAGAGAAATAACAGAAACATTCACACAGCTGTAAAACCGGAATCAGAATTATTCAACAGAGGTTTTTATTAACAAAATCAAGTATATTTAAAGCCAAATTCTCATCCTTGGACAAAGCCCAAGTAAACCTGCCTTTTGCAGGCAAAGCCTAATTAATAAGCTGGTAAACAGAATTTTCCAGCTAAGCTGAAGTTTTCACAGTTCACAGTTCGTTGCAACCTAGAGAATGAATCAATGAATTTGATTGTTACATATACTTACACAAAACATATTTTTACCTCATTCTCAGTCCTGTGAATCCCTTTAAAAAGCAATGCCAGCAAATAGTAAAAAATGTTGTATACGAGTCATATGCAAGAAAAAAGTAAAATTTACCAGGATATGGCATCACCTATGCTTAGCACTCAGTGAACATTACTGCTGTCTGGGAGGCATTAATTACATAAGTGAGCATTGAGTCCTCAATATACACTTGTGAGTCTAACACACTACATTCAAATCTTGGACAAAACACCTCAATTTAGCAATAAAAGTCTCAACTGGTCATAGCCATAGAGAACAAAGTAAAATCCAAATTAAATAATACACCTTGTAGAAGACAGTATTTTCATTGTTATTTTTGCATCATCTTATTCTGAATCTTATTCTCAAAGAATCTCATTCTATAAGTATCTTTTTTTTTTTTTTTTTCCTAAATTTTGGTTATTCAATTATATTCAGTATTTGGTTATACAGTTCCTGTAGTAGCAAAGAGCTGCTACAGAAATGAGCCGATAATAAATCAGAAAATTTCAAAACAAGAGGGAAAAGCTTTTCTTATAAAATGAACAATTTTAGATAATTTAGCAGCATTTTAGTATTTTATTTTCTCCTTCAGAAAAATCTTTGATCCAAAGAAAATATCCAGTGAACACTGAGCATTTTAAATATACTTTTAAAACAAGAAAAATAAGTAACAGTAAGAAAAAATTATTTGAATTCACGTTTGCATCCCCTCAGTGGCAGGAGAAAAAGAACTCTTCTAAACATATGTGGTTTGCCTTTCATTTCTAAACAAAAAAATTCAGATCGCTAAAATTGCACAATTACAACCCTTCAAAGATAAGTGTGTACATTTTCATCATAGAAGCTGCACACAATGATTTTTCAAGTCTCCAGACAAGGGAAAGCAGTCCTGCCAAAAGGCCCTTGATCTCTCTCCTGCAGAAAGTCAGCAGTGACCTTAGCCCATGAGGTCCTCTGGAGATGACTGCTGTTTGGGACCATTTCATCAACTTCTGCCGGGGCAAAACTCTTGCAGCCTACCAATGAATGCTGCTTTACCTGCACTTCAGTATATCTGCAGACAATGCAAAACTGGGGGTAATGGCTGATTCATCAGAGGGTCACACAGGCACCCAGAGGAACCTTGATAGGCTGGAGAGGTGGGCCAAGAAAAATCTCATAAAGTTCAACAAAGGGAGACTGCATCTGCAGAGGAACGGCCCCAGGAACCAACACATGCTAGGAGAATCCAGCTGGAAAGCAGCTCTGCAGAAAAGAACCTAGGTGTCCCAGGGGATGCCAAGTTGAACATGTGTCAGCAATGCGTCCTTGCCACTAAGAAGGCTATTTGTATTCTTGGCTGGGGATTGGGCAGAGTATTGCTAACAGGTCAAGAAAAGCAATCCATCTCCTCTACTCAGTTTTGGTGAGGCCACACCTGGAATGTTGTATCGGTTTTGAGCCCTTTAGTACAAGAGATACCTAGACATACTGGAAAGAGTCCCATGGAAAGACAACAGGATGTTCATGGGACTGAAGCGCTTCTCTTGTGAGGGGAGATTGAAAGAACTGAGACTTTTCATTCTGGAGAAGAGAATGCTCAAAAAGAACTTATCAGTGACTGTAAATACCTGAAGGGACTCTGCACAGAGGATGGGGACAGGTTCTTCTCAGTGGTGGCCAGTGCCAGTACAAGAGGCAATGGGCCGTAACTAGGGTGCAGGAGATCAAATTGAAACATCAGGAAGTGCTTCATTATTGCACGGGTCATGGAGCATTGGTACAAGCTTCCCAGAGAGGCTGTGGAGTTTCCTTCACTGGTGATATTTTCTTCCTGATCACAGTCCTGGGCCCCCTGCTGTGGCTGTTCGTACTTCAGCAGAGATTGGACCAGGTGGACTCAGAGGTTCCCTGCATCCTCAGCCATTCTGTAGTTCTGTTATATATAGCAAAGATTCATGGCTTTGGGAAAGATTTTGTTCCAGAAGTCTGTGAGACTGCTTGTATTTACAGTACTTATGGAGTTACGGGAATTACAGTCCAAAATGACTCATCTAGCTTTATTCTACAAGACTAAGTTATGTAAATGGGAATGCCACCGCTTTCAGAGCTACAAAGTGAGAGCTGAAATCTCTAGAAGAGCACTACAAACTCTTTCTGTGGTGGCAATCCATTGTGCATACTCAGTGTTGGACTGCCACAGTGTCCGTACTGCTCTGTGCTGCCAGCAATAGAGTGCTGGATGTCAGCTCATTGATATTTTCAGCCCCTCATCTTACTGCCTCCCTTTTGTTCTCTATTCTGTTTGAGCCATGAACTTTGAATTTCTATGTTCATGAATACACTAAACATATAAAAGACTGCAAATAATCTGAGTTTTTAAAGCCCAAATACAATACAGTAGTGAAGGGATAGCCTAAGTTTATTGGTACAGACAAACTGCCAAGGGCGGAGTGGAGAGAACAGCACAATGTTGTGCATTCTTTCAATCATTGTTAAATGAACTACATTTCTAATGGTGGCCATGCATACTCATATTTGCTACAACCGTTTATAATTAGAAAATCTCTAATATTTATTATTAATTCTTTGATGATAAGAACAATTGAAAATTGGAACAAGGAGACTGTAATAAATCCCAATGGAGTTCTCCTTGCTCTTCAGGAAAAGATCTGGAGACTGCTGAGAAGTGTAACATCACCCTCTGTGAGCCCCTTCAACAGGAATTCCATATACTTTGCAGTATCAGGCATGCAATAACACAAGAAAGACAAATCACTATGAATTCTCAAATTGCCTGTATGTCTTCTTACCAGAAAAGCAGCAGTGCCGGCAATACTGATGCTTTCAAAAAATGTAATAACAGAAACCACACTCAACTATTTAGGGTTAAATACCTGTAAAGTCTGCCCCTTGATTTCCAGTAATTTCTACAACACATTTTTATCTAGAGACATAGGTTTCATTCTAGTGAGTTTGCTGACAGAACAGAGCTCACAGTCTGGCCATCTTGCAGCAAATTTGCCTTTGTGTGAGTCCTTATGCTGACGCTGATAAACTAGAACTCCAGCTCTGATGAGAAAAAGCATGATAGTAATCTCTGGCAAACATTCTGAAGTTAAAAAAGAGAAGTGAGGACAGCAGTGTAATGTATTGCTTCCCAGCATTAGAAACACTTCCTTCTGGAAACATTGAGCAATATATTCAATACTCAGTCTCCCCCTTTAAGAATCTTTCTCTCTCTCCTACCACTGTCTCTCCTTCTGAAGCACACTTTTAATTTTGGGAATCAGAAATGTAATGAAATCCAACCCATAATTTAAGATTAATTTAGCATTAAGTTAAAACAGAAGGTCTGAAACCAATGACATAATTCCTTCTTTAGCATAAATCAGGGATAAAGAGCTGGCAAATCAAACCCTATGATCATGTCAAACCACAAATGCTCAGCATGATCAAATCAAAGCTTAGTTTAAATATGTGTGAATTAATTTTTCAGTGATCCATTTGATTTATCTCTTATAATGATACTCCTTATCAAATCAACTTTATTTACTTTATTTAAGCAGGATTTGGGAGGACATTAGGCCTGACCAAATACACAGAACACAGGTCTGTATCTAAAGTTCTCTTTCTTTGGTTAGTCTTAGGCATTTTAATTTAAAAGGACTTGCAAATTCTTTAGCTGTCCTTTCCTTGATACAATCAAGCTTCCCAGATTGCTGATAGCTCACAGTGTTCTGCTAATTACTGCAATTGGTGACAGACACCCTCCAAGCACCCTTCTCTCTAATGAGACATACAGTTGATATCCTCTGTCATTGGCTATTTCAAGTACACCTCAAAAATAATAATAATAATAATAATAATAATAATAATAATAATAATAATTTTTAAAAAGCTAAAATAAAAGCAGAAGATAGCATGTTCATTTATTCTGGTGACCCTAATGGTTAATTATTACTGCGAGAACAATCAATAGCCACTGGCCACAGTTAGATAAAGGCTGAAGAGTTGAGCATTTTGTGCACTTGTATTTTTTCCTCTTAATTTCCTGTAGGTCTGTAGAAAGCTAGCTGGAATACTTTTATTCCTTAATAAAGTTGACATGCAGTCTGCACCAAAATAGCCAAATACACAAATTACAAACAAGTGGGACAAGTATGCTATATTAGTTGTCATTTGTCCACATGCTGATAAATCATCCAGTCTTTATGTTTTGAAACAGTACTGAAAACACTCCAGATTATGAAAAGAGCTGATTATGAAAAGGGTACTGTTCCCCTCAAATGTTTACAATTCAAACTTACATTTCTTTAAATCCATTTTCCAACAAATCTTCTCTTACTTTTAATGCTATTCACGCCTTTCGGATGGCACTGATTATTTTTGGATGTGCTCTGAAGCTAAGTTTCTGTGAGGGAGCAATGTAAAAATTATAAACAATTTATGTCCATGTCTGTGCTGTGAGAGCATCTTCAATCATTAAAGTAGAAAGAAAACTTTCCCAACTTCATGGAGTAGTGCAAATAAATTGTCCTTGTATTTCTAACACTGCGGAGATACTGCTTATTAAAAGATTATCAGCTTTGGGGTTATGAGAATATAACAAAACCATTTTTATAATTTTTATGGTTAACAAAGTCCTCTTAGCAGTCTATATATTCACCTAAGTCTAATAACTTCAGATACATTCTTAAACTATTTCTTCATTTGTCTTTACTTTCCACTGGGTAGAGCTGAGGGTAGTGGAATAAATTTTTCATATGCTGAGTCCACTTTCACCACAGGGAGCAATCCTACCTCACAGTGCACCAGCTCAAGGAGCACTGCATGCTTGAGCAGCATCTTGCTGCAGTGTGTTGCAGATGATCAGCCCCTCACTGTCACGCCTGCTAATACACTAGCCAGGGAGAGACTGAAAAAAATACCAAGAGAACAGCACCTTTTCAGTAGTGTGTGTCCTAAGCTTTCTTTGAGTAATTTGTCACCTCTGAAAAGAACATGCTTCTTAACTCTCTAAAGCAAGGCAAAAAGCTGTGCTGTGTTACTCAGAGGGAGCCATGGATGGCTGCTTCTGAGTGCAAGTGGCTTGCCTTCAGAAGGTCCAGGGCTAGGTACCTCAGAACTACACCCACCCTGAATTTATGTGTGCTCTAAAAATTGTGGAGGCAAGCATCTTGCTGAGCAGGCATCAGACAGAGACAATTTCGTGCTGGAGTCTGAGCAGTGTGCAGGAGAAGGGATCTACCTGGAACTGTCAACTCAAGCAGTGACCATGCACAGACGCAGCTTTGATCACTGAGCCTTGCTCCAAAAGGATGCATCCAGTGGAGGGACTATATATGAATTTTCTGCAAGTTTTACAGAGGCCCAAATTCTTTTCTATGCTGTCAAGTGACCTGCACATGTGTCATAAGTGCATGTGTGCGTGGTGGGGGGAATTGGCTGGATCTCCCCATAGCCAGGAACCAGCAGAAGGAATGGTACTGCATCAATTAGTTTTACATAGGAAGCAGTTATCATTTAGGTATCACACTACTGTCCCATTAACTGCTGTTGTATTTTAGAAGTGTGAAAGAATCAGACTGGATAAAGGATAATTTCAGTTCCTATTGAAAAATTACTTAATCTGTTTAAATTAATCTTGATGAAGTGCTTTGATGTGAAAGCCACAAAATGAAGCAACCAAATATATCCTTATATTGTAGGAATTGTTTGGAGCAAAATTTTAATAATCCTTATGCCTTTCATCATCACACCAGTTATTCGTTATTTCCCTGCTCAAAAGGATTTTAATGCTACTCACAGAAGGGACCTTCAATTCAGTCAGAGTCATATTCACTAAATCCACACATTATTTTCTCAAATTTAATTTCATAACTTGTAGTTTTTCTCCCACTTTCAGAGCTCTATTTCTACACGTACTGTACACTGATATAAAACAGGAAAATAATGGCTGACAGGCAGTATAGGATTGCAGTAATTATTTTAAAATAAGGCTGATTTGTTCTACTGCTTCTTTCCCCAAGGCTAATAACTGGAGGCTAGTTATACTGCAATACAAAAAGCCAGAGGAAAAACACCTGTTGCAGATGATTATTTTCTATTAAAATGTAATGAATAATTCAACATGAGTACTTTAAAAAGCAGTGTTGCTATCATGTCCCTCAATACTCAAGAAAGTGTCTGTAGCTGAAGAGAGGGAGGGTCAGGTCAACCTAAAATATTGGCTGTGTCATATCAGGTATGTTAGTTCACTCCCTCTGTAACCCCAAATATAAGATTGTGCTTTTCCCTCTGTTTGATGTGAAAGAAAAAAAGGATAAAAGAGTAGTGATACTGCTTCATTAACCTGAGTTCCACTGCTTTTCTACATTATATTATTATTTGCATAGATGTGAGCTGAAAATACACAACCGAGCAAAAAGATGAATGTGTGCAGTGGTCATTCAAAATAAGTAAATTCAAAGTTAAGGCAAAGTAATTAAGGTAAGTTTTATAGTGCTATCACTTGTGCTTCGCTTAAATATTTTGCCACTTTACTGGTCTATTGGATGCAATGAAGTAGAGCCTAGATAGATCACTCCTCAGTGATTTATGCTATTTTCCAATAATTACTTTATTGCTGAAATTTCATGAAAGACAGGTGAGTTTTGTGCCTTGGGTTTTTTTTCAGCAAGACCCTCATTAAGATTACAAAGAGCTTAAAATGCATAAAGTTCTCAAATATTCCAACTGTCTTATAGAAAAAGCTGAGCATCCTCCATTACTTACATCAAGAATGCCCAGCAGTTTGCAGTACTGGGCTCTCATGAAACAAGGAAAAATTTCTCACCAGTCCAAGCAGATACAAATTTAATATACAAATTTATTATTACCCAGATGTGATAAGCAGAGAAATCAAGGTCATCGAGGCAAAAGAGATCCAGTAGACAGAATCAGCTACAGATCTAAATCTTTCTAAATCATGATCACAGGGTCTCAGACGTGCGCTTTTTGTGTTTAAGAGCAAATGTGAAAGACAGAAAATCAATGGAACTGTTTCAAGACCCAGCTATAAACAAGAAGAAAATTTTATCTCAGTTACAGCAGAAAAATTGGAATGTTGAGAAAGATTGATAAGGGACGGTTTCTAAGGTTCAGAGAGTATTTTCCTATGACTCTTGCGTCTTTCAAGATACAGAAGTTGCGTGCTTTCAGTGTAAAGGAAGGATGTGCTGAAAGAGAAGCAGAGGAGCTCTATTCTTTATTAGTAGTGACTGTGAGAATAGTTCTGCATCCAATAATTTCTAGAGCAGTAGCTAGGCCATACAAACTGTTCCATGGTTAAATTTTAACAAGCATCTTCCTGAAATTCAGACTGAGTTGCTGTAAATGTAAATTACTAAAACTTCCACCGTTACAGGCTCATTCACACAGAATGTGATCTGCCAAATTATTTGCCTTTTTTCTATTACTTTACACAGTAACTAAAAAGACAATTAGGAGCACACAGTTGACAAAATGAAATAATGCTTCTGGTAAGACACAGCCTCTTGGCAGATCAGACAATGAATTCAATGGTATTTTCAGTGATTTTCAATATCTTCTCATGAACCAATTGCTGAAGTCATAGATTCAGAATTTCCTGATCCTGATCCTGATTAGGTCTGAAGAGAAATGCTTGTATTCATGGGAAATATAAATATTTTGGCATTGACAGTGATAGTTCTAATAGTTCCCATGTTTTGCAGTAGAAAATAAAAACAATTTTTAAAATAGATTATAATTCCTCGATTTCTCTAAATCAACATTTCTTCTCAACACTGTACAAAAATCTTTCCTTTTTTAAGATTAGGTAGAAACGTTATCTAAATTCTCATCGCTGAACATTAAGGAAGTTCCTCTCCCCACAACTTCCTTAAGATTCTGCTTAATCTGCAGGCTCTGTCACAGAACTGCTAAAGCACTGTTGCTGGCCTTGAAATCATAAGTAACTTTAAACCAGCTACAGATGTAGCTGAAAATATCTGGAAATAGGCAGTATTGCTATTTTCAAGTTTAGGACTTGGAATGTATTTATAAATTTTGATTGGGCTGGGGAGAAAGATTGCAGAGGGTCTCTTAATTTTCTCAAATCAAGTTTGTGCTATATTTTATGTTTGTTAAAGGTGTTAGTATGGTTCCTCCAGCAACTACACTTTCCATGTTGCCAGTCTTCTCTCAATCTCAGAAATACATCCCAGGTCAAAAAAAAGCAAGCAGAACGAACCTTCTCTAGCTCAGGAAAAGAAAGACTTCCTAAGTTACATATTGGATCAACATTGTAATATTAAGAATATTGCTTAATTTCTGTAAATTATTCCAGTCCTTTTTTGAATTAGGTGACATCTTCAGTTCCACAGCTGAAGTCACACAATTGGAGAACTTACTTCTTTTAAAATCTAATCTCACCAAATTTCTCTTTTTACTGTGAGTTATATTCATTATTTCCCATTTTCTTTATCTACATCACTCATGACATTATGAACTTCCATCCCCCCTGAAGTTGTCTTAACTTAGTCTCATATGGAAATTATGCTAAATATTTGATTGTTTTTATTGTTTTTTTTTCTGTTCTTCATTCCTAATTCTTCTTTACTCATTTAGAGATTAAACCATTGAATTGAACTTGGCATTGTAGGCCATGCAATGGGGACACCGCAGGCCTACAAAATTTTATAATTGCCTATTTTGTTTTGCACTCAAGCCTTTTCCTAAAATAAATTGAATTCCCTTTGCATTGTTGTGATGTTTTCACAAAAAGCCCTACAAGCGTTTCAAGGGTTATAGAGGATTTTCCAGTGGCACTGCAGTTGTATCCTACAGATCTCACAGCGGTCCATTTTTGCATCCAGCAGCCAAGTCTTCATCATGCCTGTACTGTCTTCATTTCTGATGCTATATGAACTCTTAATACCCAGATGTAACAACACCCCCTGTAGCAATCTCCTTCATGTCTGACAAGTTGGTTTCACTGTATGAATTGATAGGTATATCAACATAATTACATGTGGAATTATCAGTAAGCTAGCTTTTTCCATAATCTCATGCTCCATGTGTATTTGAGTGTTCATCCAGAACTTCTAATTCTATACTCTACCACGTTTCTAAGCTGAAGATGCAAATCGGTCCATAGAATAATTGTTCTTACATAGAGTTATGTAGAGATTACTAGCTAAAAAAAAGTACTATGTTTTAAACAGTAAGAAACTGTATTGATAAAAAAATATCCCTAGAGTTTTAATGTTGGGTTTCAATAGGCATCTGATTCACAAAGTATTTTTATGACATATGGATGAGAGCACCATGTTTCTGGTATTATTACTTATCGTAGCGTTTAAGTGGCGAACTATTGCTTCAGGCTACAAACACATGATAACACCACACTCTGTGTTTCTTGTACTGCTTTGTAATTTTATTGCACCTTTGCCGGTAAATTAGTTTATGACAAAAAGCAAAACACGACACCACACCATCCAGTCAGCACTTCTGACAATAATATCATAATACCAAAAATCAGCTTGCCCTGAACTAGTTTCTTTGGCAAAAAATATTACTGGATAATATCAAATAGAGTCTTACATTAAAAGTTAAAAACTGCATGTTGAAGAGAAATTTACATTTCTATTATCTGTGAAGCTTAAGTTAGCTTCCTAGTCAGTGTTCAGCTACCTTATATGTTTTTTCCCCTTAGATCAGTGAAATACTAACTCATTTTTCCACTCCACTTCAGCTCTCCCTTTTTCTCCCAATCCCACACACTGGAAACATTATTTGATTTTCCTAAGTAGAAGAAGGGAAGGGAATAAATCTGAATCTTTTATGGTACTTCAATGCCCTAGTTCAGGGGTGTCCAAACTTTTGGCTTGCCTAGGACACATTGAGTGAAAAGGAATTATCTTGGGCTGCCTAATTTACCCTGAAAGTAATGCCTCCTATTTATTTCCATGGAAGCTACAACAGCTACAAAGAGTACAATAACACTATTTGATAGAGAAAATTTTCAGCTACAGAACACTATTTTTCTACATAGTCACACTATTAACTATGTATTTTCACCAACAAGAGCCTGTGTAACACACTCATAAAAATCTGCACGCACCACTGCTGAAAAGCAATATCCATTGCCTAGGTGTGCTCACATTCCCTGATTGGTCTCCATTAATGTTCATCAAACACTGACGAATGTCTATGAGTGCCCTTAATTTCACATGGAGGAACTAAATTCCACACCTTTGCTTCATATGCGTTTCCCTGTCAGACACCATTTTGTCAGAGTGCCCCTCTGCTACCATCCGTCACACAGCAACAACATGTAATAGAATATTTTTGGGAAGGTTCAACCTCTACTGCCATACCACCAACATCCACCTCATATATCTTGGGCTAGCATAATAAAACAGAAGGCATTACTTTCAGAATAGCCCTCCTAAAATATACAATATTGTTAATATGTGAGTAGTACAACATTTTAATAATATTTTTCTTTAAATATTCTTAAAAAGAAAACTAGTGAGATATTTGACCTTGCTTTTGTGAATCTAAAGAGTCAATCTGTTTCAGTAGCTGTGGGTGCCATTCTTAGTGAGCTCACAAGGTATTCATCAGAGATTTTTGATGAAATGTTACTTCATCCATGAAAACAGATGTTTAAAAATGTACATATTGCCAAAAAGTGATGACATCAATAAGGTGTGATCATGAAGTGAGGAATATTTCTGTCTGGTAAGACAGGGTTAATGACATGAGATTTTTGAGTTGAATATCTGTTTGTAACTCCATGCATTCCATTTGAAAATTTGCAGGTAATGTATTTATATCAACTGAAAATTATGTTACAAACATAAATTGATGTTTTTGGTTGTTTGTTTTTTTGTTTTCAATCTTTAAACCTATTCTCAAATTCCTTTATCAAAACAGAAAGCACAGCTGCATAATCTTGGCTGTTCAGAGCATACAATTATTTGCTGTCACTTGAGCCATCACTTGCCATCATTTGAAATTAGATATGCCTGACATAGGCAGTCTGCTAACATAGAGGAGATGTGACATGATTCTTCCTGTGTAGTAAAGAAGGAGGTGACTACAACTAATTTCTTTTTAGAGAGGATAGGAATATTAAAACGCATTCCAGAAATTCGCACAGCCTAAAGATCCTCCTCAGAAGACAAAGATCTACTCTCTAGTTTGTGATTTTTATTAGATATTATGAGCACAGAGCCGAAATATTTTAGTGCTAACATAAACACACACACACAAGAACAACAACAACAACAACAAAAAAGCCTAGTAAGACTTAAATGGAAAGATAAGAATTCTGGTATCCTCAAGATCATTTGGCAATTGCACTGGAGGTTTTTCAGTGCTAGAAGGTTAAAATAGGAATCTAAATTCCACCTAAGGTATCCAACTTCTTTGCTGGGTCTGGCTTTAAATTCCATTAGTTATATGAACTGAAAGGAAGAAAATCAATACTTCAAGTCCAAATGTGTCTGGAAATAGAGTTAATCCATTATATACACATTGTGTCATACTGAAACAATATAAGAATTCTTTTCGTGCTTTGGATAACTCACAGCTGCAATATTTCAACACTACTTTGCAAGCTTTTATCACAGTTTTAATGAAGTATAGTTGGTTCTGAAGAAAAAGACTGTCAGTTTTCACAAAAAGAATTAGATTTTTGTCTTGCACTGCCTGATCAGCTTTAAAATTGGATTCAGTTCTCATTATCTTCTGAACAATATCTTAAAGAAATTAATTGTAGTGATGCATTTTAACTTGATGTCAGGAGAGGCTCATTATCAGGAGTAGCATGCCAACAGGTAAAGATGGATCATCTGAAAAAAGGGCTCATAGGAAGGAAGTTTAAAAGATTAGACTAAAAGATTAGACTGGGCAAAGAGTTTTTTAACTAAAGTCGGGAACCTTTGAGAATGCTCTACATAAGATGCATTTTGATGTACTTTTATTTCTACAAAAGACGTTGTAAATATCACAAGCATGATTTCTTAGACCATTATTTACTGTTTGTAGGTAAGCAAAGATCAAGATAAAAGGTAACTCAGTATTTAATAGCCTGCCTTCAGTGGCCCAGTGGTCAGCAAACACCATGCTCCCAATACAAAGGGGTTGATATTTCCCTTTAAAAAATTACAGAGAAATATACAAGATGTAAGAAAAAGGGAAGACAAAACAGCTAGACTTTTATTGCCACTGTTAAACCTCTAATAACTTCAGTTTTTAACAGTCAAATGTGCTTTCTGCCTCTGGTATTCAACCTACCAAACTCCTAACCTTTCAACTTGCACCAAGTCCTGCATTGCTAGATTTGGCAACTCTATTGATTCTAGCATTAGTATCATACTTCCTGTCTATGTGATTTGTGGAAAGCTCACATAGGACTTCAGCAAAAGAAGGGATTCCTTGGTGCTCTGATCCCATACCTGGTCCTGTATCTAAGAGTGCCTGTCTTTCGTGTTCCTGTAAGTTCTGTTTGACTGCAGAAGCAGATAAAGCCAATCCAGAAATGGCCTTAGAAAGGAAGGCCAAACTACCCAGCATCTCCAGTGTCTGTGAACAGAAATAGCCATGTATTACACATTTCCTCCACTCTCAACCAATCTTCATCCTAGCTCTTATACTCAAATTGAAGGCTGTGATCAGTCACATTCAAGAGTGGTGACGGCTAAGTTGGCACCTCCTATTGCTATACAGCCAGCCAGTCCTGCAGTCACATATAGTTGTGCTTCTCTAGTGGGAAGTAGGAACATATTTCATAAGAAAATACAGCATTTGGTTTAAACAACTGTAATGAAAAAAGGTTAGAGAGGCAGGCTGGCGACTTGCCAAAATGAAAAGGTCTGGAGAAGAATGTCTCAGGCAGTTTTGGGAAAGAGAAGAGTGTCAATATTTTTGAAAGGTGAAAGGGCAAGGAAGATTAAGAAATAAAAGCTAATAACAGAGATAATAAAATTCCAAGAAAATTAAGGCCTTGGAGGAGATAAAAAGGAAGGGGGGGGGGAGGATTTAAACTTTTTAAAATGTTATTGAAATACTGTAGTTTTCACAGGGAAGAAAAAAAGAAGGAAAACAAAGAAGTCACAGGGAAAGAAAGACCTTTTCAGAAAGAATCTAGAGAATTCAAAATATCTTACAAGAGAGAGACATTAAATGTCTCCTCTAAAGAAAATTTATATGGAGGGGGAAGTTCCCAGCAGGAGACCACCTCTGTGATTAGAAACAGAAAAACTACTATCAACAAATTCCACTGGTTACCAAATGTTTTTCATTGCTTCCGCAGTGAAGGCTTCTGCCTTGAACTTTGAAAAATGTTTTGACAAATAGCTTCCAAAAACCAGCTTGAGGAAGCTACAAAGTTGTTTCATTCATAAACAGAGGCTACAAATTACTGGCACAAACTCTCTCTTGCCAGCTGCAAGACAAAACACCCCAAAATAGTGCACTCAATTAGGTGGGGTTTTAGAAGGATTGGTTGCTGCCTAGGAAAAATAAGGAAACTGATTACTGTCATATATCAGGCAAAGCACACTGAAGAGTCAGCTGCAGATTTTGCAACAAAAATAGGAAAAGAAATTGAAAGAGGCCCTCTCTTTGAGATTATAAACCACTGAAATATTTTATTGACTCTGGAGATTAAGTTTCTCTACATCCTTTTTTGAATACCAGTGACTTCCCTAGAAAATTATATCAGCAATTTACAACACAGAGGATTTTCAACTTTCTGTATCTCCTTTCTATGGCACTCCTGTTTCCATAAATGGAGAGGAAAAATGAATCAGAAATGGGTACAGAGATGACACCCAACCTGCATGTCAATGGTTTGTATTAACTTTGAAAAACACTGCTCAAAAATACACAGTTTCATGCATATTTTGACTTCCTAATTGGACAATTATTTTCCTATCAGGATCAGTAAAATCTTCATTTTTAAATGAAAATGCATTAAGATGAAGTTTGCACTGCAATTTGAGTGGAGCAATTGAGGCCTTGCATTTCAATAAAGTGAAAAAGATGCACAAAAACTCTTCCTCTCCTCCTTACCAAAACCTACACAGGAAGTTTGTAACCAGTGGATTTTATTTTCCCTATGAAGTTTTTTTTTTTAAAGACATTTCAGAAAGAGAGATACAGATATTAAAATAAAATGAATATGAACCCAAATCCTTGTGTTGTACAGTTAATGCTCTCAGCTCAGATTGTTCAGTCTGGAGAAGAGGAGGCTCAGGGGAGACCTCATTGCACTCTACAACTTCCTGAAGGGAGGTTGTGGTAAAGAGGGATTTGGCCTCTTCTCTCAGGCAACGAGCAGAACACAGGGAAATGGCTGCAAATTGTACCAGAGGAGATTTAGATTAGACATAAGGAGGAACTTTTTCTCTCAGAGAGTGGTCAGGCACTGGAATGGCTGCCCAGGGAGATGGTGGAGTCGCCGTCCCTGGCAGTGTTCAAGAGGCATCTGGATGAGGAGCTGCGAGATATGGTTTAGTGCTTGTGGTGGCAACGGTGATGAGGAAACGGTTGGACTAGATCTTATAGGCCATTTCCAACCTTGTGATTCTATGATTCTATGAATAACATGGTGACATTTATTTGAACAGAGCAGATGATGGGTCCACTACATTTTCTAAAACTAACTCACAGACTATCTGTGAATTCAGGCAGAAAACATCCTGAACACACAGTGACAAGATGTGGAATATTTATTCCACATGAATATGCAAGGAAAATGTCTAAATTTGTACTTTGAATTTTCTCCAACCTTGCTTCTTCCAGAAATCAATTTTCTCCTTTCAGCAAAATGTTGAGAATACAAAATAAATAAACAAACAAACCAAATTCCATAAATACAGTATGACTTGCTGAAGAATCCCCTCTTTTCTTTCAATTTTCATCAAAGAGTCATCAGTGGTCAAACACTGCATTGGAACAAGGACAGTAGTTGTCCTTGTTTACTCTGCAACCTTGAGAGAATTTCCTGGCTTTCTTTGCCACACTTCAGCTTACACCTTACACCTAAGAGCACATCCCCGAACTGCCTCTCAACAAGTCAGTGATAACTATTTTTCAACTACTGGCAGCCACTGTAACAGCTGGCATCTCTGCCAGATATGTAGAGATGTGTTGCTAATACTTGTTAGAAGGAATACAAAAGGAAATTAGCTCATCAGGGTCAGAGTTGATGCTATACAAACAGATAATGCTAGGGTACTGCAGTGGAGCAGAAAGTTCACCAAAGACATAGCCATCTATTGTTTCCTCTTGGATCAGAAATAAGTGATGTAACTTTTCCATCACAGAGAAAAGAAGATATTTAAGAGCAAACTCAGCCAAGTATTCAGATGGTAGAGCAAGACGCAGCCAAGTCAGAGGCTATTGCCTGGAAACAAGTGACAAAGAGAAGTCTAGTCAAAGCCAGTCTCCCTTTGACCAAAAACTATTTAGAGGAGATTCTGCATACATAAAGAAAAAAACTTGTGGCTTTGGCAAGACAAATTGTAAGCAACATTAGCTTTCTAAGTATAAGAACAGAGAAAAATGCCACTAATAATTCAGAGGCCAGCCATACCCTGATACAATAGCCAACAGATATTTTCATCAAATAGCTGTTGAAAACCCAAGACAGAATTCTATTTTAAGCTTGGTTTTGTTAGTAATGGGAACATTTATAAAAGAACTGATCATAGGAAATAACCTTGAATTAAATGATCTGAAGCTGATGCCATTTAAATTGAATGGAAGAGAAAACAAGAAACATAGGCTGTAATTCAGCAGACTGTAAATAGCTTAGACACTAGCTGGAGATGAAGGAAAGCAGCCTGGAGCTCAGGGCAGTCTGTAAAACCCACCTAAAGAAGTAGAGTAAGTGAGCCTAGGCAAATCAAACTGGTACAATAAGAGCAGAGCATGAATAACCTAACTGAAAGCTGTTGTGGATGACTGTACTGTGCTATTATAACTGTGAGAGCTATAGTACACATAACAGTGGAAGTTTCTGACTCAAAATGAGAAATTTTAGGGAAGTAAGGGGACTAGTCGAGCCAGATAGACAAAATAGCTCCAAGATGTGTTTCCTCAGAAAGGCTGCAATGTCATTAGTTCAAAGGTGTCAATTGTATCTGGAACTGATACACTAAGACAGAAGGTGGTAGGAAGTCTCAAAAACATTATGAAAATAAGACAGTAGGAAAAAAAAAGCAGTCAACAATGTACTTTAGTCAATAAAACTGAAAAGCATGGAAAAATAAAATTACTTTCAGTATACAGGGAGGAATTGTTAGATATTAAAGATCATATTGATACTTTCAAAAAATGAAGAGGGACAGATTAGAAAAGTGTATGGAAATGAAACTTCCTGAGCTTGTTTTGATGTCGAAACAAATCTCCAAGTCTGAAAGGTCATCTCCCTGGCTGAATTTGAAGAGTATGAAAAGTTCTAGATCTGAGAGCAAGTACCATCAAATGGGATGGTACTGATCAACCAAGACTAACAAAGCCTTATCTTCTTTATTAAGTTGACCAACACTCTAGCCACAGAAAATCCAGTATACTACACTAATGGGAGTTCAATAAAGCACTTGACTCAAAATTAAGTGACAAATGGTTGGCAAATTGTTGCAAATCCTTCCAGTACTTGAAGGGAACATATAAAAAGGAAGGGGAATGGCTGTTTAGGAGGGTGGATAGTGATAAGACAAGGGGGGACGGTCTTAAACTGAGACAGGGGAGGTTTGTGTTAGATATTAGGAGGAAGTTTTTCATACAGAAAGTGGTGACACACTGGAACAGTTTGGCCAAGGAAGCTGCGGATGCCCCCTCCATGGAGGCATTCAAGGCCGGTTGGATGTGGCTCTGGGCAGCCTGGTCTTGTGGTTGGTGATCCTGCACATAGCAGGGGGGTTGAAACTAGATGATCTTTGAGGTCCTTTTCAACCCAGGCCATTCTATGATTCTATGATATCTGTAGAAAATATTTCTTTTAATGAAAATAACACCATTGATATTTACATATTTCAATACCACTGATAATTACATGCTGATATCTTATATGTCATAGTTATGGATCATGCCTTTGCAAGCACTAAGAAAAGGGTGACACAGCATAATTTCTCTGCCCAAGTACAATAAGAATTTCACTGATGTTGTTTCATGATTTCAGAGTGCTTACAGATCCTGGAGCAACTGTTTGTCAGTTGAAACATACACCAGAAAAATGGAAGACCAGTTGATGCTATTCCCATGGCAAAATAGAAAATGTTTTTGAAAACAGTGCTCAGTCTGAATTTTTGCTATCTTGATCCTAAATACCCACAGAGCAACTGCCCTCTGTAATAGTAACACTTATTGCTATCCTATAATGAGAGGATAACCTAACTAGACTGTTATATCCACCATAGCAGACATGTATTGCTTGTTTTTTCCTTCCTCTTCTCATTGTTACCAGTACGTTATTGAGGAAATAGGAATTTACTGACAAGTTACTCTAGCTGTTTACTTCCTACCAAGCATTTCAGGAGATATACTCTTTTGTCAATAGTTTTCTGATATTATACCCAGATGTACATTCTGTCACAGCTTAGCAAAGGTGACTAAGACTGGCAGAGGTTTCTCCAGCACAGACAAAACTATGCGAGACTGGCTCTTTGCTTACCTGGTGTTACTAGTCAATGACAGCAGCTAAAGTTAACTCAAGCTGCTACTTTAACAGAACACAGACCTATCACTTACTGAGCTCCCCTTCTTAGCACTATTAATCTAGTTAGTGTTTTGCAGGAGTAACAAAGTGAATCAGGATAAATCAACTCTAGGGATAAACAAAATCTTTCACCCCTGTGAATTATTCCTACATAATGTCCGCGTGAGAACCACATATAATGACTGCTTCAGCGGTTTGGGCATTCTAACAGGTTACCACATAGAGGATAAGGTATGCAGCTACAGAACAGCACATCGTTTTCACATTGCTTCATCACATCACACAATTCACTAGAAGATTTTACATGGAAAATCAATTGGGATTTATTATTTCTCAAGAAGGAAATAATCACTCTGCAATGGAAAGCATTTATAAATATTTTGCTAGGTCTTATTTATGGTGCTTAACCATTATGATATGAGTACATACTTCCACAGTTACAGCTAACTTACAGTAGCATTCACAACAGGGACATATATGGTGACTTTAAGGTAATGCAGCTATTGCTTACAAGCATAAACCAAATAAGAAGAAATTGCAGACACTGAACTTTTTTTTTTTTTTTTTTTTTTTTTTTTACACACACACACACAAAAAAAAAAAAACACAGAAAATAAAATAACAGTATGAAAAGTTGAAAGCACATTTCTAAGTTATCCTCTAAATACAAATAAAATTATCCTGAGAGACAACTTTTTATTGGAGCTAACCCCAAATTCACAAATAACATCCAAAAAGCAGAGGAACTGAAACAAAAACCAGTGTAAGACAGGAATCCTCTAGGATATATTGTCAAAGTGACTCATGAGGTTTAAAGTCAATAGAAGTTGACGGGTGAGACTGAAATTCTGTGTAGTGCTTTAAAAATATACCCTAAGGTACGAAGTAAAGAAACCAAGAGCTAATCCCTGCATACAAATATCATCTACTGCAAACTTTACTTCAGAATTTTTTAAAAAAGGTCAAAAGGAATAGATTTTTTTGTCTGCTCTGGAGGGCACAAAACATTTGGAAAGAAGCTTGCCCTGCAGAGCAACAGCCCAAATCTGAAGGTTTAAGTGAAGTTCCAGTGGTGTCCAGCTTTCCTCTTATTCCTCTGCACTTAGAATATCACAATCAGTGCTACTGGTGTGGTTATCTCTAAAGCACATGCACACCTGCTGTGTATGCACTTCTGACCTCTAGATCCATGCACAAATTCACTTGCTCTACTTCTTCCTCTCACTTCTCTCCTTCTTATCTTGTCCTCATTTTCTACAATCCCATCGAAACAGGGCAATCAGTTTACTAAAATAATCTATATCAGATTTTTCAGAACTCAGAACGCTTGATTATTAAACATATGCAAAAGGTTACTGCTTTTGGAATTGCATGTTTAAGAATTTATTTTGTTGTTTATGGTACAAAGATGGAACTGAAAGAAATTTCAAGCAGTAAAAAGCCCAAGCATATCTGCTGGCGTCTCACAGAGCCCATTCAATTGTTTATTCTTCTGAGTCATGCTGCAGTTGGGAGGGAGGGAGAGGCAGAAAGATGACCTTTCTATTTACTGAACTCATTGCTGTTGATGCTTAATGGAATCAGTATTCTTTTAATAACAATTCTACTTTAGTACCATTTTCTCCACTTGATTTCTCACACATTTTATTTAACATGGACACTGGCTTGAAAATTGCACACTTCACCTGTTTCAGTTTGAGTTTCTCATCCAAACTTCAAAGATGATGTCATTTGACACAGGAATGAGGCTTTCTAAGGCCCTGTTTAACAGAGGCATAGATTCCCCGCATGATAACAGAGCACAGCCAGAACAATGGCTGGCCACATTTGCTGGGTGGGACAGAGAAGTGGGTTCCCTCCCCCCTGCTGAGAGATATTGCTTTGTTTCCCTCCAAGAATGCGCTTCATTTTTACAGAATGATTGTTGCAGTGTATAAATAAACAACCATATGCTCTAGACTTTTGGACAGCAATATTAATGGTCACTTCCTCAGTTACTTTCTATGAGCATTTTCATGTTATCCTAATCATACTGACTGCTGGCAATAACAAACTGTACTGCTGATCACAGCAGAACGATGTCATTCCTCTCTGTAAAATTCAGGCATAAAACTTTAAACTTTGCTTGATAATTTTAGCTTTGTATTATTTCTTAAGCAGTGAGTCCAGCATGAGGAATCTCTTGCGTGCTGCTGTACTGTTAGCTTGATTTTGAAAGGAAACATCTGAAGATCCAAGCCAACTAAATTCCAGAAAGACAACACTCTGCAGATGGCAAAATTTCCATAAGTATCTGTCTACCTGCACTCCTTGAAAATGGATGAGCACTGAGAGTTTTTTCCAAAGGAATATTTCTTTACAATATTTCTAGCAGCATTTCAAGGACAATGTTCCCACAACTCTTCTTTATTTCCAAATTCAACTCAACTGAGCAGCAAATTAAGCTATTGAGAAGACAAGATCAGTGATTTAGGTTGATAAAGGACCTACTCTAACATACAGTACTGGCATAAAAGCTCTTATGAGTGGCAAGTCAGTGAAGCATAATAGAGTATGTGATTCTGCCCCAGCTCCCATTGGATGTACCAGCACACAAACACCCAGCCTGTCTGCCCTGCTATATCTCAGGGGTGCCTGGCACAGGTGCTGCCTCCACTGAGAAAATAGCTACCTGCCAACCTCTTTGACCACGCTCAATCCACTTGATCTCTCTGGAGAGGCCCTAGGAGCTAAGCTGAGCAAACTTTGCAGCACTAAGTACTTTCCTGGGAGTCTCAAGGACCAAACAGAGGCATAAGCATGGATCAGCCGGGGCTCAGCCACACAGCCCATCTCCCAGAGGATGGTCTAATGGAGGACCAGCAGATGGCAAGTAACACGAAACAGAAGTTGCTGCAGTTGATGAGTTCAAGCAGGCATTAAGAAACAAGTACTCATGACTATTTTTATGTACAGACATGACTTTCATTGTTTTCCTCACAAGCAATGCAAAGATTAGCAGAGGTGATTCGTAAAACTGTCCCCAAAATATCTATTAGGTAAACTGGAATATTTTGCTACTGCTAACCTAGTGCACAAAATATTCTCACAAAAAAAGGTGGTACTTGGACAGCAAAAGCTATGCCCCAGCAGACAGAGCAAAGCCATGGAGATTGGGTCTGGGTGTGAACTTTACGAGGGCCCGGGGGCAGCAGGTTCATGGGAGCCAGAGTTCAGCCACACTGGAATCCAGCTGGAATCCAGCAGCTGCTCTCAGCATAAGCCAAAGCCTGGTGACCAACACGGAGAAAATCATTATAAGATATCACTAATTAGAAGGTAAATGCCACAGATGTAAACTTGTAGGAAACCTGGAACTAAGACATCAAATATTGTTTGGAACTAATGGTTAGATCCATGGTAGAAAAAACATATATATATGCATATTAATCGCTACGTAATCGGATGTATTATTCAGTCTCAAGAAATGTATCCTTCTACACCACTGCCTATTATTAGTAAAATGTTTTTCTTTCTGTTTTTCAAAATGAAAAGTGTTTACATTGATTAAATTCTAACAGAAAAACATTTACATATAGAAATTATTTGAGGTCAGCTTCCACTTTTCACTTAATGGTATCTTTTCTCCAGCACTCAAAAGATGCTCATTCTCATTATACTACAATTCTGAATACCACAGTCATAAATATGCATGAGTGCCCACTTGCCTTTATATATGTGTATTGCCTTTGTTTTACACGGAAAACAACATAATGGAATTTTATTTTTAAATGACACATTTGGACTTAAACCTGAAAGAGTCTAACATCTACCGTGTCTGGTACAGGGGAAGGAAAAGGAGATTTCTTAGAACATCCTGCTATAGATATAAACCTACATTGCCTGTTGGTGGACATTGCAAGAATACAGTGTGTATAAAGAGCACTATAGACAGATAGATTTATATATACACAAAATATATATGTATTATATTAGAATATATAAATATATTAGCATAAAGATGTTTATGAATGCAAAATAATCTGTGTTTACTTAGATATTCATGATTATGATTAGACTCTTTAAATAACATTTATGACAATTAACCGCCACGTTATACTAATTAATGTCTCTTCTTTCTCCTCTGCAGGTGAAAAGCATTTTAAGCTTCTTTACTCTTAAGTTATGCATTTCAAATGTAATTTTGTATATATTTGTATTTATTTAATGCATTTAAGAGCAGACAATAGTTCTTCTCCTGCATTTGAAATGCAAAAAAAAATTAGCGAGAGTCAAATATTATTGTGATGTTGTAATTAAAAATTGACATTAATTTTCCCATAGACTGTTCACGTCTAGGAGAGAAGTTCATACAGTCGATTTGCTCTTTGCTGCACAATGATGCTCTTATTTTATCTGACATTCACTAAAAATAAATGTGTGTGAATGAAGGAATTAGGTCACCTAGTGACATTACAGGCAGCAAAAGAATATTCAAGAAAAAAAGTTTATAACTGCACACACCAAGTAGTATAGTTTCATACAATAAAGTGACAGGATGGCCACAGTAATTGGTTCCAGTCCTGGAGCAGAGAGAGGGATGCCATGGTTACTGCAAGCAGCGGTCCATCCTGCTGGCAGTAAGCTCACTGCACAGTGCACACTATCCTGGCGTGTCTGCTGCCCTGAGGCTGTGATGGCTTTCAGCATAATCAAGGAAGGGCATCACATTTACAGCCAGCCTTTTGCTGCCAGCTGCCCAGGGTCTCTGCTATGGGGTTGTAACACACATATTAATGGCAGGGAAGTGGTAACAAGACCTCACTTCACCCCCCATGCAAGGAATTTGCACCTTTCTGGGGCCTGAAAACCCCTCTGTGCTGCTCCAGGCATTTCCACGGTGCGGAGAACAAGACACTCCAACTACAAGCCTTTGCTGAAGACTGCAGGAGTAATATACTTGCTCTTGCCAAGTCTCAACACTTCTTAGTTTCTCAGCCAGCTCTGTGTTTGCCATAGTTGCCAGTACTGTGCAAGGCCTCCGTTTCTCATGGGGTTTGTGTCAGTGCATGATAGTACACGCCAGCTTACAACCTAGTGCGCCACCAGCCTTGTTTCCTGAATCAGGCCTGTCAGAGCACATGAGCCTGCTAGAGAGGTTTTATCTGATGAGTAGGATATCCACTCTATATGCAGTTAATTGACTTCATTATTTACCCATTTGGGCCTGCCCCACTGCAATGTCTGCTTTGGAACAGGATTAGATAAAAAGGTAACTCTGCTCTAACAAGAAAGGAGCTAACACAAAATAACAATCCTGAAAGCCAAGGTGAGGTTTCTCCTTCATCCCCAAGTATGAGGAAGGGCATTCCACTGTGGTCTTCCTAGAAGAAGGATTTAATAAGAGAAAGTATGCCTACAGTTTCATAGTACTAACAGTGGAATTTCTGCCCCAAATTATGAGAACTAGCACTATCTAATTCCATTTTATTAAGTCTTTCACTCAGCAAGTATGACATTGAAAAAAATCTTAAGAAGCCTTTGGATCTTCCTATGGGGTCATGATCTAAACTAATGTAAATCTATGCACGTTCTTTTTCAGTAGATAAAGCTAATACAGATGGTTTTATTTGTTTGGGGAAGTAAAGAATTCATCAAGTAAAACAACTTTTAGCTACAGCACTTTTAGCTTCAGTATTCAGACAGAATACTGAAGAGCTGTGACCTTTACACTTACAATGACTGAGCAGTATGTAAAGAGGAAGGGGGGGCCTGCTCCCCAGGAGCAATTTATTCATTTTAATTATCTTTGCCTCCTTTCTCAGCTGGCCTTTTATCATGAAAGTTCTTGTGTCTGAGAAGCATCATTATATGTGGTTTCATTGCCTTACATTTCTGCCTCGAAGACACATCATAGTGCCTTCCTTCCAAAACAATCATGTCCTCCATATAAAACTCACACAAACTCTTTTCTCACATATACTCCAACTCCAGTATTTTGGAGAATATCCTTCCTCGTCACAGTATTTGCAAGTGCTCTTATAGGCATCTCAAAATTCCTACAATCATGCTCATCAGAGCCACCTTACACGAGTTTGTAGGTGCATCATAAAGCAGTATATACTAATGTATTGCTAGAGCTGTAATCTTAGCCATGATATGTGCGGCTCATTGCCAGGAGATAATCAGAGCGACCCAGAAAATCTGTGCAGTAATCTTTACGTATCTGTTTCCACCACAACTGATTTTACTCCTTTGCTCATTGGATAAGCAATAAGATTTAGAAGTATTATAGTGCTTGATTCACTGAGAGGAGACTGATGTGCTGAAAAATTCTGTAAGTCAAGAATCTTTCAGCTTAGTCAAGAAAGACATCACTGATGAAAGAGCAAGGACAAGTCACTGCTACCAGCAATATAGGACATCACAAACTGCAGTCAGTGTACAACACTTCTGCTATAGTAATGGGCAAGGATTGTGAGCGTATTGCTTCATACTACCATAGTACTGGTCCCTGTCTTTTTGCACAGCAAAAGAGCCTTTCTTGAGGCATGACACTAAAATACCTTGTGAGGAACTGAAAATAGCTGACATCAAGCAAGGAATTTTCTATTGTTTATCTCCTATCTGTATTGTGTCAAAATTCAACAAGGATTAATTTCACTCGGTGTGGGGAAAAAAAACAGCTTTACACCAGCAAAATTTCTGCAGGAGACCTGGAGGCTCTGAGTAAGCAAGACAAGAAAAAGCTACATATGTAGCTCTGCTTACCCAGACCTATCGCACATGCAAAACAGCAGAAGCCTTCTCATTCCATGGCATTCCAGATCCTTCGTTATTGAAAACATTTTACCAAATACACAGCCAAAAGGCTTCCAACCCCCTCCTCAGGATTTTGCATGTTCCACAAAAGCAGCCTCAGGGAGTGCCTAAAGGGCAACTAAGTCATCCTAGGACTTTCCCTCTTCTTTCTGGCTGTGCGCTCCCAGTCTTGCTCATCCAGGAAGCTGACCTAGCCAAGATGTGATGACTTTTCTTGGAAGATGAGGTTTCATCACTTCTCTGAACCAACTCGTTATGCAGTCACAAGAGCACCAGGGCCCACGCAGAGTGGGAGGACAGGACAGTCTACAGCCTGAGCTGTTCTGGATGTGTATATTCAGTATCTTAAGCTACTGCAAAGCAAATTCAAGTCATAATTTATACCAAAGAAGATTTTATCCGTTGCTGCAATGCACAATAACTGGCCACTGCTCATATACATTAAGACATTGAGACTGTTTTGTAGAAAAAAAAAAGAGACACACATTTATAGGCTAATTATCTACATAATGAAGTTTGCATGAAATCTCTACAACTGCAGAATGCATGCTCAACTGAAAGCTGGCTGACTCATGAAGGACAGCTTCATTTTCTTAGGCCATAGAGAAATTCCAGACCAGTTTTATTTATGCCTCTGCTCTATGCACAGTGATCCTTTCATAGCACAACAGCTGCCACACTGACACGTGCAACATCCTTACACCAAAATGACTATCAATCCCACTAAAATGCTCTATTGGCTCTGATTTCCCGCATTGTACACTGAGATTTTGCTGACACAAGCTTTCATTGTGATCCTGATCTTCTGTTTTCAGTGTTTTGGTTTGTTTTGTTTTGGTTTTTTTGTTTTGTTTTTTTCTTCTTTTTTTTTGTTGTTTGTTTGTTTTTTGTTTTTTTTTTTTAATAGAGATGAAATCTCAAACTGAGAAACTATTCTGAAGCTCAGATAAATAACAGTAGACAAAGTAGATAAAGATCTGTATTGAGATGTTGCATATGAAAACTGAAAGCTGGACAAATGTGGCTTTAGAACAGCTTTGGGGAAGACATATTCAACACTTCCATTGGTGTATCATTAAACTCAGAGGAAGCCTACTAACGTAATGCATTTTTTACAGTAGTATAGCTCTCAGAAATATCAATTACTGCCTGTACATTTTTGTGTTTTGTTTTTTTTTGTTTGTTTGTTTATTTTAGTGACCCAAGCAGTTTCCAGAAGTAATGAAGAAGCTGAAAACATGGACATTTTTTTATGAAGCTGCTAAAACAATAGCAAATACCATCCTTGTACACCAGAATAAAGTTTCTGGACCTAACACTGCTTCAACTATAAATGCTTTAACCATTAATTTGTGGTAGCAAGTGGAGAAAGGAGAACACCAGAGTAGCAGGAGCAAAGAGAGAGCAAGAGGCCTTGCAGGGACTAGGCTTCATGCATTTTAATGTAACCTGGCTAAGGGGAAGGAAATCTTTACTGAATGATGTAAAGAATTTTCAAAAAAGTTCAGCATTTTGGAAATAAACTACTACTGTGCTTCATTTTAAAAAGCTGAATAACGTTTACAAGGACATTTTAATGTACCTTGCTGTTTATTTCCTATCACCGTTAATGTCATTCCAAGAACTAGAAGGTAAAAGGAATATATAATTGCTGATTTTGTCTAAAGAAGCACTGCTTTTTATCCAGCACTCCATTAGATTTAATTATAGTATCTTCCAATGTATTTTAGTAACAGAGATAGAAGTACAGTCATGGGAGTTTCTTTTACAGTTTGTACAATTAAGACTACATTTGCTAAAAATCTTCAAATGCAGATACCTCAATGAAAGCATCTAATACCAGATACAGATATCCCTACAAAGTTGGAGATCTTCAACAGGTCCAGCTAAAAGAATGTTGCCTTCTCACTGTACAGCAATACTTTGGCAGAAACAGAACCTAATGAAGCACCTATCTTGCGGCTAAGGAAACATGGCACAGCACCCTCAGCCCCTCTGCCTGGTACAGCTCTGCCCCTTGCTGCGACCACCAAGCAGAAATCTGTTCTTCACAGCCCAAAGGCCAAGCTCTGAAGTTCTTAGCACTTTCCTGAAACCCTTTAGCTGATATAGTCCACTCTTTTCTCTTTCCAGGATTAGAATTGTTATTGCATGTAACCTGCTTTATTCTCTTTTTCTGCACACACATCTGAAAGCAAGGCCAGTGGAGTGGAAAGAAAAAGCGTGCTTACTCTAGCTAAATCAATTGACAGCATTGGAAGAAGCAGACCAGCATTTCAGCGTCTGAACTATTTTCCAAGCCTTGAAGTAGCCTTGTGTGCTAGAGGCCATGTTTGCATTTATATATATAGACTTTTTAAAATGTACTTAGGCTGTCATAGCTACAACAGCAATATTAACGCAGAACAGTAGGTATATCGTGTATCTCCCCCAACATAAACACACCACGTTCATATAGAATACAAGATTTTCATCAACAATTTTTTTTTTTTTTTTAACTAGGCAGAGAACATTTTTCTGCCTTCTCTCATGCTTTGACACTTGCATTCATGTGACATTAAAGGGGCATGGTTCAGACCTGCTAGACTTGGATAGATTGTTTATTAACACACTTCTTCAAGGCTTATGTGTAGGAAAAATATTTATTATAATTAATGTGTCTGAGAAGCATTATTATATACTTAATCAGCCAGCATCATGGACACTCAAAGTAAGAGATCCGTGGTTATAATTCCTTAAATATTTCTAAGAATTCTAGCAAGTATGGAAGTCCTGAAAAGACAAAGCAACAGCTTTAAAAAGGTTACTAAGCAGATTCAAAAGTCTTGGCTCGGAGCAGAGGAGGGAAGAGTCCTTCTCATGCAGAGAAAACCACTCAAGAGTTGCTAGGTGCTTCCCCTGACCCATGAATCAGGCAAAAAATTCAATTCCAGTGCATAGGGAAGGAACAGTTTCACAGAAGCAGAGGAGTCTGGCAGCTCCCCAGCATAATGGACCACAAGGCTCTGATGAATTGGCAGCACCTCTCAGGTGCAGAATGTCACACCTGAGTTTCTGCCTCCATCCCTCAGATACAAATGCACAGATTTTATATCTTTTATCCAATTTGTCTTTTATCTGATGAGATGAATCTAGGCTGTATTTTGGGCTTGGTTTGAGACTAGCATATTTTTCAGCTTCTAAAAAGACAAGATGAGTATAGAGAGACTTAATATGTATCTCTGTTTTTCACACATACATACAGATATGATATACTATGCTGACATGAAACATTGACTTTTAGCTATTTCATTTATAAGGAAAAGTAAACTTTCAAAAATGTGCATCTACACAAAAAGCTTTTTCATAAAAAGAGTATGATTCAATTAAAAACAATATACAGCATTTCAGTATCATTACCAAAAATGATCAGATATTTTCTTTCCTTACTCTCTTCCTTCTCAGTTAATGTTATTATCAGAGTTTCTTTTCATCAGAACAGACATGAGGAAAGCACTGTGAATAAACAGAAGAGAATTTGGACGTCAGGACGCACTACCCCAGGCTTTTAGCATGCAGGGTAGTTTTCTAGAAGGCAGCTTTGATGCCACTGTTCTTTCCCCAAAGACATTCCTCATTACTGAGTGCTACATGTTGCCCTGTTGGTCTGGAAGAAACATTTCATTAACTACAATATCACTATAGATTGCATCTAGTTGCCATAGAAACTTTAGAGAAGAAGCTTGAGTTTAACCCTTGGAATGGACTGAATTTTTCATCCTGATTGCGTTATAACTTTAAAAGATACCATAGCTTTTATTGTCCTTTATCTTTCAGTATAAAAATTGGCAGCTGCTGATAATTCATACAGAGTTGATGGCTGTGAAATATTTTTACTACCAATATTTGCTACTTAACTGGGACACTGCGGTGAGGGACAAAATTGCTGTTGACTTCACTGCAGCTGTGATTTCCACCTCATCAGTTCAAAGTCAAAGGCTACTGTAAAATCAGCACAGAAAATTCCTTTTAATGTTATGTCCTGTGGGAAGAGAGAAGGAATGAGCAAATGTGGGTGCAAGTCATGGATTTGCCACAGCTCCCTTCTGTCTCAATTTGCCAAATGGGCATAAAGGCACCGCATATTTCTGAGGTGCTTAGAGTTCTTCACGATCCAGGAAGTGACTGCTTATAGATGGATCCCTGATTGCTTCCTTTGTGCATTAGAGGATGCCTAAGAATTTTTCCTTTGTAAATAAAGATAACCCTTAAGCCCCAAACTATAGACTACTCCATACAACAGGCTCTGCAGCTCGATAAGCAGCAGCATTACTACCAAAATGGCATGTTCTGTTAACAAGACTCCTTTCTAGTGTAAAACAGAATGACCAAGCTTTGGTGTTTTCACAGTGGAATAATACACTGCTGTACTCCAGATCACAACACTTTGTTAGCTAAACAGCTCACTCAGTGAAGGAACACCAGCTCTCTCAGTAAACATAGCCACGATTCCATACCTGTCTGCATTCTGACCTTGACTAACAGAACATTTTTTGCTTATGTAAAGCAAAAAGCCTGCGGATTATGGCACTTCCCATTCATATAAGCACAAGAGTAAATTGTGCAGTGTATGCTATTATCGCTCAATAAAGAGATCCTTCTACCTTTCCAGGCTACATAAAAATGTGAAAAGTCTCATCTCCAAAAGGTCTTAAGTTTTCCATCTCCCTTTTTCTTGAGTTCTCAATTCCTTACTTTTTTTAAATACTTCAAAATCAACAAACGATAGTGTAAGGTTACGGTAGTGGAAGGGTCCTGGCATCATCTCCTGCCAACATTCTTTGCAGGGTGGCTTCTGCACACTAGCACTTTTGTTCCTCTTGCTACAAGCTCTTTTCAGTTTGTAAAACTCAGCCTCTAGTTACAGACAGTTTTGTTCCGAAAGAAAAACTGGAGAGGGATGATGGGGGGGGGGGGGGGGAGAAGGGAGGAGGGGGAAAAAGGGGTGGAGGGAGGGTGTGAGTAGCGGTGTGCCTGCACAGTTCACTGTCCATGGCAGGATTGTGTTGGGGGTTATATTTAACTTGGTAACAGAGGTTTTGTTATTAAGATCTCTTAGCTACATTTCACAGCCCTTACTCATGCTGGTGGACCAAGCAAGTGTCACTGAAGTCAATGAGGCTGTGGTGCTTTATTATTTCAAAACACATAATGATCACTGTAATAGGAATGATCATAATGAAACACTTTCATTGGAAAGTCAATGGGTCTATTTGTGCAAATGTTCACAAGCATGAATGAGAATTGCACAACTTAGCCCAATACATACTATTTTCTGAGAAGTTCAGTATCTTTTCTTGATAAAATCTCCATGAATAATAGTGTCTTACATGTGCAAATTACACAATGAACCTGGTTCTGCTTGGAATCTCTAATTTGTCTCAGTGGCATTGCTCCAGAAGAATGTATTTAACTCTTTGGAGCCACCACTAGGCTAGAAAAAAACTGAGGCTTTCAGCTGATTGAACAGGCATGATTTGAAAAGGGACTTTCTGTCCTAAAGAATCACTGATTTTAAATGGTACTGTTTCATTTGAAATGCCTCATTCCTAAAATTGTGCCCTAAAATGGTGCACCCATGGAAATTCACCAGAAAGAAACAAGATTTACTATAATTCCTATTAGAGAACAACTATATTACTTGAAATAACGAGACACTGCAGTGAAAACTGTCCACGCAAAACTCATTAGTGAGTAGTCTCATCTTTTATTAACATTCAGCACTTTGAAATAGGAAGACAGCCTGCTACCCAGTTCTACACTCAAATTTAAAATCACAAACACCAGTAAACTCAGTAAGCATCGGAATTCTGCATGGAGCTATCCTGACATAACTTATCCTTGTAGCATGCAGAAGTAAAGGGTTTAATTTTGCTCTCATGAGGAAACTGTAAATACAGAACTGCTTATCGAACATCCTGTTCTTGCACCAGAGCTAGGCACATTCTTAGGTTACAAACACACATCTTATTTTTCTGACAGCATTAGCCATTACACAGCGAGTAATTCAACACTGTATTCCTTTGTCCTATTCTCCTGGTAGCCAAGGTTCATTTCCATTCCTGTAATTTGCTCCTAAAATGACAAAACTTGAATAGAAACTCATAATCACCAAAGGGAAAGATGACTGCAACAGACTCATACCTCATGTAGACAGCCTTCTGAGGGGATCGAGGCAGCTTTGCACCTGACTGAGGTGTAACTGGACTGCAGGATCCAAGGGTCTGAGACCACAGAGAAGCAAGCCCTTCCATACCACTATCACTAAATAACATAAATAACATAATCACTGAAGTGATTTCTTCTCATACTGAAATGTGAGATCCCTGAGAGTCAGTAGTCTTGTTTGCTATGGAGGGACAATAGTGTAAGTCTTTACAGAAAAGACTCAGTGTAGTTTCTCTTCTCTGACTGCAGGCAGTCCTTGTAAGAATAGATTTGTAAAGCAGGAGGAACCACACTGATCTTTCCCAGAATAAGTGACAATGGAATTCTTTGGCTGCTCTGTGCTCTGCATTACTCTGGACCCGTCTGTCCAGTCCTTCTGGAGGTAAGAGGAGGGCTTTGGCTATTTTTCTGGATGTCTGGTGTTGTGGTTGGAGAAGATGAATCTAAACATGCTCAGGCTGATTCTACACGCAAGCTCAGTGAGCCTCACACAACCAGAAGATAGATTTATGGCACAGGAATGGAATGATATACAGCCTGCACCCAAACGTTTTACTTGTGGATATTCTGAATAGAATCATGGGAATTCCGCATTTTGGAAATATACAACTGCAGTAGTATAAAGCTCTGAATATCTGAAGAAATGAAAACAGTGTACTGGTCAGTAGATACCAAAGATAATCATCTCAGTATTTGTTGACACCAACTGATGTGAAACAAAAGTGTTCTTTGAACTGATGAATGTCTGTCCCTTTCTCCCACTGTGTCATCCTAATGGAACAGTTACCAAGTATGAGTTCTGCTGAGACCTCTCCCATGCTCATCCATCCCCACAAAGTGAGCGACCAGACATGGAGAGAGCAGTCTCTGATACTGCTCCTTCTCATATAGGAATTCTCCACATAGTCTGTAACTTAAGTCTCTCAGAGAAAAATTGCTGTGTAATCATTCAGAATCTCAGAAGTGCAGTGTTAACAATCAGATTAATCTATCCAAGATGTAGCAGAAACATCTAAGAGAAAATCTGATCTTAAAAGTTCCTAAATTCTCATGCTCACTAGGAGAGACATTTAATACAGGTCAGAATATGTGCTTTTATAAATGCATTGTTTGCCACAAATATAAAACTCTGTGTACTTAAATTACTTAACAGATGCATTTCCACAGCAATTCTACCTGCAGACATCCTGCCACAGTGAGACCAGATGTCAATTCAACTTCAGAAGGAATATCTCTGAGCCTCAGAAAAGCAAACAGTTCCTGTACAAAAAAGGAAGAACATCTGTCTAAACAATCATAAAAAAAACACTACACTGTTCTAGAAAAATAACATAAAAGCATGTAGCAATGTTTACTACATTTACAGAATCTCACTGAAGAATATTACAGGCTATTATTTTCAGTTTACTACTCAGGAGCTTTTTTTAGCCTAAACTTTTTTTTGGAAAGTGCTCAGGGGCATGTTCTCACAGAGACAATACTTATAGCTATTAATACTTGATAGTCGAATAGGTATAAAACAAAATCAAGACACTTTTGATAAACAATGGCTTCTAGTATTAAATCCCTTCAGGATAAGATGATATTTATGTACATTTGACTAAATTCTAAAAATAACTTCATAGTTCCAAAATATCATGGAAGAACATATATATGAATGGCAATTTAACCTAATTTAACTGAAGTTTATATACCCTGCTGATATCAAACAGTGTAGTCCTATGTATGTATTAAATGACCAGAGTCTTCACTTTGGAAAGATACACAGGTAGGGACTATATGAGAGAAGGCATTCAAATCTATGCTTCAAGTTGCCTTGACAATAGAGTTAGGCCTTAACTATGCATTGCCCACTGAGTTGTACAAATGAAAGCTTACAAATGAAAATCATCTATACAAACTTTTTGCTTTCAAACTAAAACCACATTAGTGATGTTAAATTACATTTATGAGATTTTTTTTCTTTCAAGACATCCCCAAATATGGAACTGATGGTTTTGTGTCACCCCAGTCTCTCTGACTTGGACTCTGGCAGCTTCAAGTCTCTCTGGAACGAATGCTAAAGATTTGGCAACAAATACTAAAGCATGCAAATTTCAGAAAAATGCGGATTTCTGATTATTCTCTTAGAAACTGAAAAATAAAGAGTTAAAATTGAATACTCTTTCATGTGCCTTTTGTTACTTTCTCCTATTAGTGACTAATTTGCACAGCATAGACACCCAACTGTTGTTTGTAAACAAATAGTTAAAGGATTAGAAACATACAGCAGTCACCTTGCTAGCCTTATTGATGAATTCTCAAACAGGCAAATCCTTGTACAGGGATTTAAATAAATGAAAAGCATTATTTAACTATAGATGCTGAGACATGAGTTAACTGCACTTGGAGGATTATAAACATTACAGTATAGAAGAAATACCTAAGGGTTTAATTCCTAAAGGCAAAGTAGGTGCAATATTGTAAGGCATAACATAGGCATAGAGACCTGGCTCCCTAGTGAGTCCTGGTCCTGAGCCTAGTTTCCTGCTTCACAGAGAGAAACAGATGCTTAAGGATGGCATTCAAAGACACTGGTTGACAGAGCATGGAACAACCTAATATTTCTAGCAGAAAACGCAACCACAAAGGCTAGAGCTCATAGACTGCATCGCTGTCTTCTAGACTCTCATGAACATTCACAGTTATCTGCTCTTCTAAACATCAGTGCCTATGTCACATCGCTCCTGTGCTGAAAAAACAGGTATAATACCACTCAGAGTGTGGCAGGCCCTCAATCTTAAGGCCTGGCTGCGTTTAGGTGAGCAGTCAATAATTTAGGGCAGCAAGGGCTTTCCCTTTCTTTTCCTTGTTCCTTCCACTACACACCCCACATATCAAATTCTGCCAAAGCAGTAGATTGAGGAGAGAACAGAAAGCAGAGGGAGAAAAAAACTTTATCCTGTGAAAGTAGGAGTAGCTTCTGTACGTTAGTATGTTGCTACTACCCACACTACCTTCTTCTTCCTCAAGCCTTCTCTGGCCATTTAGTACCACAATTTCCTGCTGCTAGAGGAGATTGAAGCACACAGAATATTGATAACATATTGAAATATTCATTAGACCAAAGAGCTTAAACGAACAGTATAATATCTTCAGTAAGAACACATCCAGGGAAGACCTGGCCTGCAGTTTTTGCTCCCTTAGGGATATCAGTACTCATACATAGCAAAGCAATGTTCAAAGCAGAAATAAAGAGATCTTAGACTATACACTTTCTTAGACTACACACTTACAGACACTTTACAGTCACTCCATAACTTCTTCACAAGCCAGAAGAAACATTGCATTGCAACCTCAACAAAAATGAGCAATAGCCACAGGCACTTTCTTTGGCTTTTCACTTCAGTGAACACAGACCTTCCCTACTGCACCTTCAGGCTGACATGTCAGGACAGAAATTCTTTACCAAATATATCCTACCTCTTTCCTGTCCTTGCTTCAAGCAGTGCACCTCCTGGGTCAGATAACTAGCAGGTGGCAATCTTTTCAACGGTTGGCTAGCAGCACTCTGCAAGAGAGTTCAGTGAGTCCCCACAAGCGCTCATGAGATGAGCGACCATCTGTATGGGGATAGGGAAGAGGCTTCTTTGTTTCTCTTTCTTTACTCAGTAAAATATCTACAAACCTGAGTCTGGATTCACTGCGGGGAGAGATTTATTCACAGCATTAACTTTGTTCTGTGCTTCTCCCTTCATTGTAGGGCAAACAGCAGTAACTGGCCATTACCAATCCTGTTAAATGATGGCATTTCCTGTTCTGGTTAGTACTACACTTAAAGTTTTAAATTATCCCCCAGCTGAATGTTTTCCTGGACTAATTGCCAGGCTTTGGAGACAGGCCTAGCACCCAGGCCCTAACAGGAGTTCAGCTCTGCAGTATCCAGCTGGCTGCTGTCCCAAAGCTGTTAGAACAAACATTGACAAGAGGGAGATTTACACCCCTGTGGGCTCAAATTCTTGCAGCTTCTCCTGAAAAGCTTTGCCTTCACTGCTACTGTAACCCACACTTTCCAAGTGACTGCACAGAACTACAAACTATTTGCTGGTTGGTTTTTTGGTGTTTTTTTTTGTTTTGTTTTGTTTTGTTTTGTTTTTTGCATTGCATTGCATTGCATTGCATTGACCCTGGAAGTCTTGCCAAGCCTTGGGAGAGCTGGATGGGCAACAAGCTGCTGTGTCAGTCTGTGAATGCTGCTGGAGGGCTGGATGATGCTGCAATCTGCCCAGCATGCAGCCTTGATCCACACTGGCTGAAAAATCCTTTGCTGCTGAGCTCCTTCATGAGGATGGGTGGCAGAGAGCTACAATTTCTGATTGCTTTGGCTTAAACAAAGTGCTTCCACTATTAGTAATGCATGCAATTTACTTGTTAGTCAATATACATTCAGAAGAAAAGATTTCACTTCTTATTAACATCAGTGTGAGAGCTAATGTGCACTCATTCAACTTTATTATGATGATGATATAATCCCCATTATTCTTTCCATATTGTCCTTTTAGAGGCAAATTTCATTTGATCACTGCTATTTACTCCTAAGCTGAGCTTGAAGTAATTACTGGCTTCACTCTTATTTCCAATAAATGCTTAGTAATTCAGTCTCCTCTGGATTGTTTTGCTTCTCTTGGGTTAGAAGAGGTGACAGAGAGAATCAATCATTCAGGTGAAAAGATAGTAACAAATATAGGATATTTCACTGCTGTACATACAGAGATGTGCCAGTGTTACCAGTGTCCTGCCTAATTGTCACCATGCTGTCCCATTTCCCACTCCCTGTGCAGTTCTCAGGGAGCTACAGGCATCTCAGTGCAGCAAATCTCCTGTGCAGTCTATACTGAGCACAGATTTTAAGACTAAGACTTCCATATTAAAAATGCAAGCCAGCTCATGATTACTGCATTGGTTTATGAGCAGACCTCTGCGACACTACAACAGCCATTGTTCTTTTGTGGTGATGGCTGCAATTATTCTAGAGGCCAGCTCCATAATTTTCCTGGTATTTGCACAGAGTGCAAATGTGCTCATTGCCCAGAGATGGTTTGAACAAAAAACTGTTCAGTCTTTATTGTTGAAATAGGTAGGGCAAGAAGAATTAATGTCAAGTGACTTAAGCCAGAAGCAATTCTGGCCTGCACATTGGTATTTAAGACCTGGGACTGAGAACAGAGCCTAACACTACACCTGTTGTTCATCCACACAGCACATCCATTTGCTTAGACCAGGATGATTTTTCTGTAATGGGCATGGAAGTCCTTCTCAAAGGTCTAGAGGCTGCTTATAGGAAGGTCTGACCTTCCTCTTCAAAGACTGTATGAATGGAAAAGCACAGGGGTGTCAGTGCCAAGCTCCTCAGTTTCCCTGCAAAACAGCTGTAGCAGTTTAAGAACTAAATCACAGAATCACAGAATCGTAGGGGTTGGAAGGGACCTCCAGAGATCATCGAGTCCAACCCCCCTGCCAAAGCAGATTCCCTACAGCAGGTCGCACAGGTAGGCATCCAGGCAGGTCTTGAACATCTCCAGAGAAGGAGACTCCACCACCTCCCTGGGCAGCCTGTTCCAGTGCTCCGTCACCTCACTGTAAAGAAGTTCTTGCGCACATTTGTGTGGAACTTCCTGTGCTGCAGTTTCCAGCCGTTTCCCCTTGTCCTGTCTCCACTCACCACTGAAAACAGTCTGGCCTCGCCATTCTGCCCCCCACACCTTAGATATTTATAGACCTGGATCAGGTCCCCTCTCAGTCTCCTTTTCTCAAGGCTGAACAGACCCAGATCATTCAGCCTTTCCTCATAGGAGAGATGCTCCAGGCCCTTCACCATCTTCGTGGCCCTCCGCTGGACTCTTTCCAAGAGATCCCTGTCTTTTTTGTACTGGGGTGCCCAGAACTGGACACAGTACTCCAGATGAGGTCTTACCAGGGCAGAGTAGAGGGGGAGGATCACAGCTGCTCCCAACAGCAAATTCCTGCTGCTTTAATGTGATGAGAAGCAGAATATGAAAGCATGAAACTCTTAATATATTTTACAATGAAGTTAATCCACTCCCAGTATAGTTTAACCTAACCTGTTTGACTTTGCACTGAAAAGGGCTAGGAGCACTAACCCAATAAACCTGCTTTGCTCTTCAGCCCAAAGCTGGGACTAGTAGCTGAGGTTTTAAGGATACAAGAGAGCTCTGATGTACTCGCAGTCTTTACAGTGTACCCCTAAGGTTTTGAAACAGAAGCATGGCTCTGGGCTTGGGTTGTTGTTTTAACTATGTGTTGCTCAGACAATGTTTTTCAAAAGACAACAAGGATGGATAGAGGCTTTAAAAGGTTCTGTCACAGCCCTAATCCCAAATATACAGACAGAGCTTCTTAGGTTTCCCACAGCAGTGACTTTAAAAGGCCTTTGTCCAGGTGATTAATTAGCATAAAAGATTACAATATATCACAAGTGAAGGTTAGGATTTTAATGGAAACATAATGAGTTTTGGCATTCAAATTGTATTGAATTTCACATCTCAGACTTTACTGAGCTAACTCTCTAAGCTGGAGGCAAGGAATGTACACTACTGAAGTAGGCTTACAGCTACCTGCTGTTTGCTGAATAAGTTTTCCCTTATGAAAAGAGATACTCTGGGATTTCTTCAAAGAATGCAGAGTGTGAGTACAACAAGGGAGATCTCATCCACCTCAACCTGTCCTAACGGCCAGGAGACCGCTGGTGAGTGTTGCTGAAGAAAATGGCAGGAAAGATGATGTGGAGACATAAGGTGTCCCAGAGAAACACTAACAGATGAGTACTCATGGTTTTGGAAATGGAGCAGAAGCTAGATGGAGAAGTGTGAGCAGCTATTTGTGCACTACTGATTTTGCAAAGCAATTTATAGGCTTTTTTTGTAGGCCACATTGTTGCAGGCTGTTACCCTTGACTGGTGGAGAGCAGGATATATCCATTAAACGCCACTGCCAATTACATTTCCGTCTGCTCCCAAGAACATTACATTCTTAGAAAAGGAGCTGGCAGCTCTTGGCACACTGTTACTGTGGGGAGGGCAGAAGCAATGTCCAGAAGTGAAAGGTCTTCAAGCAAAAGGTTCCAGGAAAGCATGATAGAGTATAAGAATAGAAAGCAAAACAAAGTGCACCAGAAAAGTAAACCTGTAGGCAATGTATACAAGGGATGGACTCCTAGTCCTGAAAAACAAGCTTTTTGCATCAGTGAACGAGAATGAGCCTCAGCATGCACTTCATTTTATCTCTGGCTGATCTCTTAGATGAATATTAATAGATAAAACAACGTAAGTGTACCTGAAGGAGAAACTTGGATTCTGCCTTTGAATACTCTCCTTCAGTTTGGTGCAAAGCATTATTTAGGTGGCAACATAACTGCAGTGCAACATATAAATTCTTTGAGAAAATGAAAACATCGGAACAAAGTCTGTCCTTTCCCAGAGAACCCTGGCCCATTTGCCCAGCTCCCCATTCCTCACCAATATATGAGCATAAGAGGAAAGAACACTAGCCTATATTTTGCCTACATGCATTTTAAAAATATACAGAGTAAATATACCCTTCTATATGCTCATATTTCATTACTGTCAAAGCATACAGCAGTGAGTCTAATAAACTCTACTTTGTATTTCAAAGTGCATTAGGGTGTATTAGGAAAATGAAGCCCAGAGAAAGAAGACAATGCCTGAGAAAGTAGGGTGACCCAAGTCGAAATGTGTACAGAAAATACATTCAGAAAAAATTTAAGAATATACAGCTTTGGGAAGGGATAGGAGGGAAGAAATGTGATAATATGACTGAAGAAGGGGAATGTGGATCTTTTTCTGTTAGAGTATGGCTTTTGTGGAGAACACTGAACAAAGATATATGATCAGGGGAATCATGTTTGTCCTCGCTAAAAAGCATGATTAAGTGTAATTAATGCACTTGTTAAGAACAAATGAGACTGACTATACTGAGAAGTTATGAAAAGCAGGTTCACATCAGGCAGCAACTAAAAGACCCTTGCACAAGCCAGAACACATGACAAATGAGCCTTTATGAAAGGGAAGCAGCTGAGCAGTATGTAGTGCAATACAGGCTACAGTGTTCAGTGATAAGAAAGCACAAGCATGCGGATATACACAACTCATGGGGAATGTCTGTGATGCGATAAAAAGTTTGGCAGCTGTGCACACCACTAAAAAAAGAAATTTGTCTTGCTTCTATTATAGCTTTTGCAGTTAACACATTCCAGTGCTGATTCTGGGACTGGAACAATTCATTAAGAAATAGACATTTTCTGCATATAGTCTTTGTTGCTCCTCACTTTTGTTACATATTTAATTCCGACCCTTTCTGAGCTAGATGGCCAAAGTTCCAGGAGAGCAGAGTTCTCAGAGATCCTACTGAGTTATATGGTGATACGTTCATTTCCTCATATGGAAAATGGTTTTTAGCATCAATTTTTGCTATCCATTGTATCTTACGCAGTTGAGGTACAGACACAATGATTGCTAATGTAACTCATCAGTTCAGACTTACCAAGTTAACACAACTTTGCTTTAATGTTCACATTCAATACTATGGCACCAGAGCTGTTGCATTCCTGAGGTAATGGAAATGCAACTTGACAGATATCATGCATACATACTTACTAACAAAAGACTGACATGTTCCTCATCGCTCTTTCCCTCGCCTACTGTACATAGAAAGAGAATGAAAAGAAAAAAATGGACAGGAAAAGTAATCTGGAATAGAGTTTTGGATCTACCTTCCTTATCTTTGCTCTTAACTGAAAGACAAGCTTTTGTCTAGGAGATTAGCAAAAGTCTGTATTGGATCTGTGAGTGCTACATCATTGTGTATATTATTATTTCATTAAACATGCCTTCATTGCTATTTTAAATATAAAGAATTTAAAGCAGAATATAAATACTTATCTAAACAGAATAATGTTCATAAAGGAAAAAAAAAAAAAAGAAATGCAAGTCTGACCTACTCAGTGCTGTATAAGAGTGCTGTCCCTAGGAAAATAGTCTTGTTTTCAGCTCAAAAATCATATCATATTTGTACAACAAAGTACACCTGATCCAAGTCAATAAAAAATGATGAGTATATATATTGGGCAAATGTGTACACAATTTTGAAAAGTGCTTACACTACATGTTTTTAATCTTTAGCCAAAATGCATTTGTGAGTTTTTCTTCTAATTAAATTATTTGAAGAAAATTTGGGGTTTTTTTGGATAAATTAAGAAAAAACAACTTTTACTGCTTTTTACTATTATTGACAGCAGTGGAGAACATGGTATTTCCCTGTTCAGCTTTCTCAGATGTTAGATTGTTGACATTTACATTCTAGCAATGAAGGCAGAGTCTGCCAGTTTTTACGCTGACTTAACTGTGGGCAGGATAACATGTTTCATCCTGTTTCCATGAAACAGTAGGGAAAACTCTCCTGAATTTTCATGGCACAGGATGAAGACTCTTAAGGATAATCTACGTAGAGTGGCCGTTATTCAGATCATTGTCTAGAAGTGTCCTAAAGTTTGAAATGAACTGATTCATAGTATCATATCATGGAATCTTTAACCAATTTATTAGTGTGGTTACTAATTAGAAACTTAGGAAATAGTTAATGTGATCTGTTGAAGGATGTCAGTCTTTTCTAACGACCTACTAATAGTTAACACTGAAAATATAATACTCTAAAAATCACACAATACGAGTGCTTATAGAGAACACACCACGTGTAGCAGCTTTCTGGTTTAGATCATCTAATGGCAGCATATTATGGAGTACTGTTTGTTTTGGTTTTTGTTTGTTTTTGTTTGCTTTTTTTGAGCTTTTTCTTTTTTTTCTTTTTTCCTAAATATCGATGCAAGTACTAAGTCCTCCTGTTGGGTCAGTAGTTGAACTGGTATGTCAAAGAGGGAAAAAGCTGTAACTGAGAGCATAACAGATGCAGGGTCCTTGGATCCCCTTAATGTTATTTGAGTGAATTCCAGCCTCACTACACAGGTGATAGCATTCAATAATTGAAGCTCAAAAGCAGATGGGGGTGTTAAATTAAATTACTGCAGGTAACACCTGTAAAAGTACAAACACTATGGTCATTGGTAGAATTCAACCAAACCTCTCCTCACCTGTTATCAACACTTATTCCTGTTGATATGACAACACAGAAGTCATATCAATATAACAAAAGCAAAATAGAAGATTGGCATTGCCCACACACCCATTAACATGGTCAGTCTTTCAAAGGTGCTTTTACTGCTAGTTTAGCAATTGAGAAATCAAAAGTATTTTTACTGATAAGCATGAAGATGGCAAAATGGAAATAAGCAACTATGCTACAGAATCTCGCCACTGTTCCAGTTGCACAATGGTTTCTAGATTATAGGGGGTGAGGGGGGGCAGAATGAAAAGGAAAAAGAAATGTAAGTGGTACGTTTATAGGCTCTTTATAATGTGCTCATTAATCTACTAATTAAGCAAAGAGATCTTAAACAATTGCAGAAAACACCCTAAATAAAGAAGAGACAGAAAGGAAACAATAACAGGCATTTACAGTAAGTCAGATGGGAGTCTAAATAAAGTGTACAAAATCAGCTGTTTACAGCAACTCATTGTAAGGTAAAGAAAGCATCCTTTCAATTAAGCAAGAAAATCTCAGTATTCCCTAATAGCTATCAGCCTCTCAGTATTCCCTAATAGTTGTTAGCCCCACTGGTTACCAGCTGGCAGAACTATATGGGCAGGCCAGTAGAAGCAAGTACTGAAGAAAATTGGGAGTAGCAGTTTCTTAGCCTTTTCTTTGGTGTATGCCCCTTGAAATATAATCTGGTGTTTATTTTCATAGGGTCAACTCACTTTAACTGTTCATATCTTGTCATAAGAGTGACATAATTAACACTAAGAGTGTTGTCATAAGTAAACACAGGAAACCTGTATTAATCCTTATCCTTCTTCATTCCTAAAATCTCAGTTTATGCAATTTTCTAGTAAATCAATAGGACTTTCCTCTAGGTAAAGGCTGAAAGCACAAAAAGATCATAAATCTGCTTATTATCAAGGTATTCTTCTTCTGTTTTTATTTTAGCACCTATTTACCTTCAGAAGTTAGATAGAAAAATGTCCTTGGCAGGCCAAAGGCACGAGCTATGAAACTCCTGTGCTATTTCCTGGAGCTCAGCTTTCTGCAGCCAAAAGGCTGCCAGCATACACCCCACAATTCCCCAGGTTGCAGCTGGAACTTAGCTTGGAGGACTGTTCTCCTGTATTGCTTTACCATCTCAGGAGCTATTGCTGCAGCAATGGATTCACGGATTTTACCTTTGGGCCTCTCCTCTAGCTCCAATGAAAAGTCTTCCTCTCTTTGCCATTACTTGTCTCCATCTTCTCTATGGAGAGGAGGCTGAGGACACTTCCTCCACAGACCTGCCCCATTTTTGAGGTAAAAAGATAGCATCTGTGGAAACATGGTATTTTAGCATAACCATAAGCTGAGCGTTAGCCATTCTACACCAACAGCAATTTCTCAGGAAGAAAAAAAGGAGAAGTCTGGCTCCCTCCACAAGCTGCGCATAAAATAGAAATGGATCTCTTTGTACTTTCTTGTATCACCTCTCATTTACTACAAAAGTGGCGCGGCTTTTTTGTTTTGTTTTTATGCTTACCTCACATTACTGAATTCCTGGAGTTTTCATTAAGGGCTTTGATTTTTTTTTCCCCATTCACATAACAGATTTTCTTTTCACAACTCCTAAAGTTTCTTCTGAGTTGTCTTATCTGTAATCCTTACTTACAGACCTGAGTCATGGCCTCTTCTGGCAGAACAGAGCCATATGAGAGCTCCCTTAGGAGTCTCAGATCTGAGCATCAGCCACTGAGGACAGTGGCAAACCTCCCAAGTTAGTGGTTTTGCATAATATCATGCAGAACATTTTGATTTGCTGACAGCCAGGTGCAAATTTGGGTGAATTGATGAATATGCTGTCCTTTCTACTCTGAAAATGAATGAATATAGTCTCTTGTTAGCCTGAAACCCTTGTGTTTCCACTGGTATTTACAAAAAACATGAGAATTAGGTCTCCGGGCATGTCTAATAGAAATAGCAACTAAGGAAAACAAAGATAACGAAGATAAACTTAAACAGACCAGGGAGGTTTGCACAAATTATCTTTAATGCAGAAGCCTAGAGACATGAGAAAGCATTGTATTACCTCCTTCCTCTCTCGGTTTGTTCTTGGTTTGTTATATTTCCTGACTGCTGCTGCTGCATCAAAGCACTCACACACAGAAAAGGGCCTGGCACAACATGCCAGGAACAAGATTGTGCTCAGTCATGAGGCTTTGATCTTGAAGACTGTTCAGCTACGTACAGCACATAAAGGCACAAGCTCGGTACAAGCTAAAAAAGGGGAAAAACTCTAGCGGTTATTTTTGCCTGGTGACTGAAGAGTTAGTGCACACCAGTAATAAATGCTGCGTGTGTGGTTTTCATTGCTGATGCAGTTTTAAAACATTGAGCATATGCAGAGGAAGTCCCAGCATGGTGGTAAATTGCAGCATCTAGATTTCTTTTTTAATCATTCTGTGTATTTTTAGAGATGTACAAGAAATGAAATCTTCAACCAGAAGGAAGTGTGGAAAGAACTTTCTATGCAAAATGAAACCTTCAGTGTTTCTAAGCTCAATATATAAAGAGAAATAAATAGGTAGAGCAAACTGTCCGTGCCTTTTCAGGTTCCTCCATGTGTACAAAGTATCCAAATCGCCTCTAGAAAATTCTCTCTGTTACTCACCTTTCTAGTCTGGTAGATTTTCAATATTTCTTTGACTACCTGATTTACAACCATGGGGATGAAAACCAAACAAATACCTTTTCTTGTTGTTGTCTTCTAGAGCTCCGTGCTTTGTTCTATTATAATAACCAGCCTGACAGACTTTATATCACATAGATTAGAAAGGAGATACAGAATGTGCTGTGATCTATGAACTTCTTTAAGGATAAGCGACACTGCAGTGAAACAAACAAGCACATGTTCCCCAGGGAGATGCAGCGTATTTAGGATGACTGGAACATCATGGAGATTTTTTTCAGTAACATTAATGCTATCTGTGAGTTAAATTCATTACATATATTTTTTGTGTTCTTTTTTTTTTTTTCAGTGTGATCAAAGATGGCCAGAACCTCAACAGGAGATTTTAAGCCATCATCAGTTAAGTAAATCCATGTCAATGTGAACATTAGCTGCAGGGGGACAGAGAAGCACAGAATAACATAGGCATTGCATACTGCGTACAGTATTTGGCCCAGGACACTTGTCTCCATAAATATCTATTTACATATCTTAACACTCCAAGTAAGGTTTTAAATGGTAAGGCATCACTGTGCCTTTGCATAGGTTAATTTATACCTTTACAGTTACAGCAGTATAGGGGCACTTTTTTCTGGATTAAAAATGATTTTTCATGTTCGAAAAAAACTGAGTATAGCTGCTAGAAGTGACAATGTGTTAATGTTAACATCTGATGAATACAAATGTAGAGGGAATTGCTTGTTGCTGAAATACATTAGATCATAGCAGCAGCAAAGTGTAACAGTGAGACGCCACCATCATCATTTCAAAGTCTGTTCCATATAATTGCAGAGTGACTGCAAGCTAGCAGGGAGAGCTATCTGTCTTTGGGACGCTTGTAAGTGACATGCTATTTAAAATAAAGCATTGAGACTATGAAAAACATTCAGAAGCTTTTCAGCATCTATTGAATTGTGTACAGTCTTCATGGAACATCATAAATGCAGTTCTCAGAGGAAGTAAATGGCTGTCTGAAGGCATTCCTATCAATGCCATTAACACAACTCATCAGCTAACAAGAACATACTCATCTGTCTAGACAGATGATATTAGAAAAGTAATCTCCATAGATCATATTCATGTCCCAGTCCTAAAGGAGCTTTGTGTGGTTTGATTCTGTACCTGCTCTGGCCCACAGTACTGAATGCAGTGATCCTCAGTCACGAACGGCATTAGTTATCTAAGCCCTGCATGATCAGTACAGCTCTTGCTGTCTGCACCTGATGAAGTATTGGTCTGGTGCAGATAAATATAGAGCTCATTGCAGAACCAGAGCCTTAAAACATCAAAGAAATAGTTTCTTGTCTTTCCTTTTCCCATGATGCTACAGAGAATGTTTAGAAGATTAGCTCAGATTAAACAGCTAGCATTTTGACAGGTAAAGAAAAGTCCAAACTGTAATGACTGTTCCAAATCCACAAAGACTGAGTGTCCTGTCCTTTACAAGCATTATAATAACAACGTACTTTAAATCCATTTGTGTGCTTAATCTCCTTGAATTTTGCTAAATTGCATCTGGAAATTATTTTAGTTCAGAGTACCAAATTGATTACTCATCTTCGTGAAAAAAAGTATTCCTTCTTGACTGTTATTCTGCCACTTCTCCCCTTTTGTCTGTGCTCTTATTCTCATGAAAATATTTCTATTAAGTGACATTTAGGATGGCATGAATAAAATTCTAGTTTTTTAGTTTTCTTTTGAGGGATATCATCAATACAAGATCTGTCCAGTCTTGAAGACTTAATGTATCAGAGTCACAAGAGGGCAATGTCCATGTTCTGTCTTGAAATTGAAGCTCTAAACTCATCAGTAGCAGCATCTTAGTTTTTAATCAAATACACACTAGAGAAAAAACAAGGACTCAGAAATTAATTCAAATTTATTGAGGAACTTCAGGTTTGGCTTTATGACTGCTATCTCAGCCTAAGGACATGACCCTTAGAAGACTTACAAACAAAAAACTAGAGGTAGAAATGATGTTACAGAAATAGTTTCACATAGCTATACGTGTATATAGTACAGAAGTATAGCACACAGCTAGCAAGCAGAATGAAAACTCAAATTTATTTTGCTTAAATTAGAGAAATGATTGTTTTGGTTGTTTAAGATGATGCAAAGGTTTGGGCACACTTAGTGAAATACCAATTACGAAGGCTGACAAAGAGATGCACTCATCCCACTACTGATTAGAAAAAGCATTATATTATGTTTGTACTTCTTCAAAAGTTCCAGATATATGAAAATGCAAGAATGGCTCTGGTGATATATTTCTTTTTTTAGCAATAGTTTTATGTGATAGATAGGGGGTGAATTCCAAAACTACATGAATCTAAAATATGGATATATGCTATTTGTGTACTTTTTTGTTGCAGAAGCCTTATGCTGACATGAATACATTGGTCAGAGTACATTTCAAAATAGACTTGTGTCAAGTTTTATTTGAAAAGCACAAGTACTTTATTATTCATTTGGTATTTATGTGTACTTCATTTTTTCTTCAGTAGGACTCACCTTTCTTTTTTTCCTCAGAAGTTATTTCTATTGTAATCTGAGAAGCAAAAGATTCATAGTTTAAAGGATTAACCAAAGTTTGGATTTATATCCATTTAAGTTGTACAGCTTTGTAATTAATAGTAAGATTCCATAGTAAGATTGGAGGGCACAACACAAGCAGATTTTGACATGTACAATTTCACATGCAGAGTGGAAGTTTTCCAGTGAGTTATTTGAAAGAATTACTTAAAAACAAAAGTATTAGAAATTTCTAAACAATTTATGCTTGTTCAAGTGTGGCAAAACAACCATTTAGTTTAAATAGATCGTAGTACTCATGGTGATTTTGTCTACTGAGTCACTGTGAAAGAAAGACAACAAAATGTCTGAAGAATGGCAGACTAGATTATCTGTGAAGTTCTTAATGAACACTGCTGCTGCTAGTTGGTTGTATGTTGCTCACAATCAAGATTCAGAGACACAGATGGAAGAGATGTTCTTATCTTAAAGAGGAAAATCTTACAAGAAAATACGATAAGATAAAAAAAAAAAAATTGCATAGATAACCTCAAAATATTACATATTTTTTGCTCTGAGAAAATTCTACTCAACACTACTCAAAAACACTATTGCAGTGTTGACAACACCCTATCCAGAAGGAGGTAAGCCAAGGTTCCTGGTCCTATATGAGTGGCTTGAGATCTGGATGTATTACTAATAAAAGATGAAAGGACAGATTCTGCCCTCAGTGTTTCTGTCATCACACCAACCTGTTAGAAAGTGACACTGCCAAATGACACAGCTTTTATTTAGGGAAGGAAAACTGAGACCCAGGATATTCCTCCAGCTTCATCACCAGTAGTACATGGCCAAGAGGTCATGCTCTTTTTTAGGCCATCATTCTTTTAACATTCCCACATTCAACTTCAGGAACGGACTACATCCTTTCCCAGATGTTAAATTTACATATGCCACAGATTTACCATCTCTTGCCTTTTAGAGTTTAGACATTCATGTCCCATGATGGAACCATCAGAATCATCATAACTAAAATCACAAGAATTTCTCCCAAAAAGGAAAAGTACACAAAATCTGGCTCCCTGGAACCTGATTATTGGCACGCAAGGCAAAAGCAGGTAGCACAAAACATCATGAACTAAACAGTGCTAACAGACAGCACTGAGTCTGCCTCAACAGCATCAGTCCAATTGGCAAACACAGAAAGCGTCTTCACTGGAACCCACCTCATATGTCAACACAAGCCATACAACACATCCCAGAAGTTATTCAGTAAATCGCAGACCAGAGGGGAAAGAAAGATGGATAATGCTATATCATCAGGTTTTCACATTTCAGTCAAGTAGTTTAATTGTGGATCGTTTATTTCAAACAGAAGGCACTGCAGAAGGAAGCACCTATGAATTCCCTTCCATTTGCTACCTTTACCTATTGCATGCTGGCCTCTCCAGCCCGTGCATGGCGTTTCAACTTTTTCAACATCACAAGACAAAGAAAGAAAAGTGGAAATGCAAGACAGAGAAAAATGACAGAAAAAAAGAAGGCTGATACAAACAATCTGAAAGATAAAAGACGCTTCAAAGTTTATCTTGCAGCTTTCTCGTAAGCCAAGAGAATTTGCTGCTGCCTCATCTCAGTTTCTAGAGCTACTCTGAAACTATAAATCACTTAATCAATCCAAAATAACAGCATGTAACAAAGTTGGACATTTTCTTCTGCAAAAAAGTAACCAATTCATTATAAAAATCACACATGACTCAGGAGCACTTTCTGTAACTCTAGTTTCACTAAACTTGTGTCCACTTGCATAAATATAAAAACATGCAGCAATTCAGATGTGCATTTCATGTATTTCTGAAATGTTCAGAGTATTTAAACACAAGGTTATACTCATCTCCACATACTTATCTCTGTATCAAAACTTCTCCATTACTCTCAACATAAGAAGCGAACACAATAAACGTGGAAAACAGGACACAGAAGAGCAGACATAAAACTAAGACAGGGACTAAATCTGAAAAGCACTGAATGAGTGTTTTTCATTTAGGAACATCCATGGCAACAACAATTCATTTCTATAAATAGGTTACTAATAAAAAGAAGTGCCAGGAAAGAACTGGCTTGCCACTTACAGAGAGTTGTCAGTAGAAGATGTGAAAGAGGTCAAAGCATCTAATTCTTCTCGCTGCAGCCAGTTTGCTAACACTGGTGGTACAAGAACTCATGGGTTAATACTTCTGCCTAGAAGAGAGAAAGGGACATTAAGGTTGTTAAGACATTTTCAGTTCTCTGGCCAGGCTGATTTCATTATGTGGAACTTAAAGATGTAGGTGAAACAACAGCAGGAGTATTAACAGTTATCTCTTGGAGCTGATGGATAGTAAGTGATGAGGACAAGAAAGAAAAAAAGAATTAAAAAAAAAAGAGAGAACAGAGCAGCATTGTGCTTTTATTTAGAAGAGATGGATAGATAAGCTAAAAAATTTCAGATCAACCTGTGTAATTTTGATTTATGGGGAACAGAAGCAAGCAGAGTTTTGTAGCTCAGAGTATAGAAATATAAGCCAGAAAGGGTTAATATGGAGAGAGAATGAATTTTATTAAGCTAACTGATATAACTAAGAAAAAAAAAAAAAATCAGAGAAAGCTTCAGGAGTGAAAACCTTTTTATCAGAAAAATACTGGACCAAATAAATAAACTACGTCTAAGGAAAAAAAAAGGAGAGGAGGGGGTGGAAGAGTGATAAGTAAAAGCCAATAATGGATTTGCGAAGAACAAGTCATGTCAAACTATTGTAATTTCCTTCTCTGACAAAGAGACAGACATTACAGATAGAAAAGAGTAAGTATACATCATTTTTCTTGACTTATTAAAGCTTTTGACGCTCTCACACAACATCACAAACAGACTGGGGAAATATAGTTGAGATGAAACTATTTGAGGATGGCTGCAGAACAAGCTGGAAACAAAGTACATACTCAGAAACATCAGAATCTCACCATCAAAATTAAAGATAGATACTGGGTAGTAAGATCAACAGGTAGCTGCCTGGGTCTATTCCTACTGAGTAATTCCATTAGCAGCCAGAGAGGGAATTTAAAGTAAATTTGTTACACCTGCAGCTGATGGAATGCTAATGGGCCGTAAACAGTTTGCAGTGCAGGTGGAAAATTAAGCAGACCCAAGCCATCACCAATTCACCTTGCTATCTATCAAGGCTTACCTAGGATTCTAAAAACCAATTTCTTCACAGTCACCCTGTCCTTGGGCTTAGAAACTACCTATGCCAAGTGCAGGAAAAACAGCAATTTTTTAGACAAAATTTACATGTCTTTTGTTGCGTTAGGTTCAGAGACGCATGTAAACTGTATTGGGAGCACTGCAGACGTGAGGAAGCAGTAGGTAGGTGTTGGGTGGCCACCGGCCTTTCAGAAGACAGGCACGAACCAGATGTCAGACTGAATATAGCTGCAGAGGGCCCAGACCAGGAAGCTGTGCAGGGCAGGAGAGAAGACAGAGATTCCCTGGGTGGGAAGCCAGACGTAAGTGCAAGCAGCAAATCACCACATTTGTAATTAATCACAGTGTGAAACACATTTTCCTAGAAGTAAGGTTGAAATAAGAGACTGATAGACCACAAACCCCCATACCTCAAAACCAGGCTGGTTGCTTGCATATAGAAGACATACAGGTGGAACAATCCTTTGCCTCTGATTGCATGCTGCCATGTGCATGATGGTAACCAGCTCCTCCTGCTCCATCTTTGAGAGTCAGCCTGTGTGCTTCAGGGGGTGTCTCTGGAAATCCTTACGGATGTTCTGGTTTTCATGAGTCTGTAGTGGCCTCATGTCACAAAGGCAAAGGCCACCTGGGATCGGATGCCTGGGACTAGCTTAATGTTCATCAGTATTTGTACAAGGTTCATGGTGCCCCGTCTGATGCTGCAATTTGCTCACAATATACCTGCTTTCAGCTGTACTTCAGCCAAAAAAGCAAACCAAAACAAAACAAAAAACACTGCTTTGTTCTTGTGTAAGCAATACTGAAGCTTTCTTCTCTCTTCTCCTGCCTGCATTTATTGTCCTTTATGAAGCCACAGAAACAGAGGTGCCACAGATGCTTTCCCGCCCTTTGCTCCTGTCAGGAACGCTTGGGTCTACCTACTCCCTGTGGCCAAAGCACCAGGAGTGGCAGCAGCTCTCTCTCCATGAGGGTCCATCAGGGGAGGGCCTGGCAGCCAGGGCCCATCCTGCCAGGAGCCGGGCAGCCAGGGACACCGGGCACTCCCAGGGAGCTGGGGCAGGCCAAGGCAGGCCAGGTCATGAGCCTGGGGGTTGGCTTCGCTCAGCAGAACTCGTGGTTAGGGATATAAAGCCCGGCCTTGCTGCAGTCTCTGTGTGGGGGAAGCTGACATGGAGGCCTGGGCCTGGGCAGGGTTGCCCAGGGTTGCCCAGGGTTGCCCAGGGTTGCCCAGGGTTGCCCAGGGTTGCCCAGGGTTGCCAGGCCTGGAGAATCGAGGCTAGCAGGGCCTTCATGGCTATGGCGGTCTCATTCCCTCTGGAAGGACTTGTGGGTCTCTGGTGAGAGAAATCCTGATAAAAAAATTATGTAATGTTCGAAAGTGCTCCATAATTTGGGAGCATGAGAAATTTGTGTCTAAGAATGATTTCATGCTGTGAAGTTCTGCAGGTGGATGCAATACCTCCATAACATTTTAGGCACAGCTTCGTTTGTACATCCAGACCTCTGGAAAAGCTGTTCACCAGAGTGTGTTCAGGCACTGGAACAGGACAGTGGTCATGGCACAGTTCAAGAAGTGTCTGGATAACATTCTCAGACTGACAAGAGCTCTCAGATCTGATTTTTGGGTGATCCTGTGGGAAGCCAGAAGTTGGACTCAGTGATCCTTATGGGACCCTTCCAACTCACAATATTCTATGATTCTTTGATTCTCTGCTTTTAATTAATACTTAAGGTAAAAAATTGCAAGACAACCACTCTCCCCACAGTTACTAATTTGATACTTTTTTTTTCCCCTCCCTTTACTGTTCAATGAAAATGTTGCTGCTGATTGACCAAACTAACTGTCCTTATAGGTATCAGACAGGAAGACTGATGGGATGGAGAGCTATTGCAAAAAGCTACTGACAAAGTACATACTTACATCCTAGTAACTGGCATTAGCTTCTGAAATCACATACTGTGCACAGTGAAAATTATCAGTGCAGAAATTATGATTGTAGCTAAGAAGCAATGCCTGAAAAACACTATTCATTTTAATAGCAAATTACTGGGTAAGTTTCAAAGCTGAAGGAGGAACAGTTGTAGTTTACACCATGCCTGTATAAAGTGATACAGATTTACAGGATATAAAATACTGTGTCCTACACAGAGCGAGTACAATTTCAGTTAGCTCAACTCTTGCCCGATGAAAAATTATTTTTACTTCTCTTCTACCATGGAAAACCACTGCAAAGGAAACAGGAGGAGGCAAAATGAAAGCAAAATAAAACAAAACAATCCACAAACAAACAAAAATGAGCAAAAGAAAAACAACCCACCAATAAATCAAACTGACTGTATTTATATTGTCATTTTTGCTGTCCTGTCTCAGCTGAGAGGTATGATGGAGCTCTTTATTAGAAACTGAATAGCAAAAAATACACTGTAGAACAGTTTATTTGCTCTTACATATGGAAAAAGATAGAGCCAACACTTCTAAAATATTTTATTCATCTATGAAAAGATACAACCTAACCTCTGTTTATAAACCAAGTTAGCTTTGCTCACCAGTATTTCAGCTGAGTTTTAGAAGAGACAGCATGCAGAAAGTCTTTACCTCTGCTAAAACTCCTAACTTGGACAGAGACACTTATCTTGGAAGTATACATCATTTTATTATGATTATTGAAATGCTGCATTATCTGCAACATTTACTACCTAGAACTCATTGCTGGCAACAAATGAGCAGTAAACATCAGTGTACACATGGATGTGTACATTTTGCACTAGGTTTGGTGCCATAAAGCAAATGAATGAAGCTAATCAAGCTGCCTACCTCATGATTGTTTTTACAGTTCATATCCAGCTGAGTTTACAGCATAGCAGCAAGAAGGGATATAACAAAAGCATTTCACAAGGGCAATTTGAAAATGTAATTGGTTTATGTCATTGTCAAAGCCAACAGGGGCACAAGTTTATAGGATAACTGTAAGAGGGCACAAATACTACTGGTATGAAAAATACCTTGCATTTAACTACGTGGAAATTAGCATGTAGTGGCAGGATAACAACACAGTGAGTACCATATCATTACAAGATTATAGCCTTCTGAACCCAAAGGCAAGAATACAGGTTATATGCTAATTAATTTTGGATCTACTAAAGGTAATTACATAGTAATCTTCATGTAGTTACATGGTGCTTAATAGGAAACTCTGTTAACTAATCATATAATTAAAGAATAATTGCATGATTCTCCTGCCCTATGGTGGCCAGGTAAATTAAAACTGTTGGATTTTCACAGTATAGACTATCCCTATCATAAGACTTCAGGGCAATACCATGCCTCCTGAGATATTAATATAGACAAGAAAAAAGTACCAGAAGTCAAGTTATTTGCTGCTTTCTCAATACTCAGAGAACAACTCATCTCTTTCTGCTGAGAATACTGCCACGCAAGTAATAGATAGGAACATTATTGGAACTCTTCCATTAGACTTTCCAAAATCAGAACTGCAGCCAGAAAGGCTCCTCCATTTTCTTTCCATTAGCCAAACATCCTCTGCATTTCTTCAGCAAGAGTCACTCACTGCTGCCAAATTCTTTTCTCACTGCTGATACTTAGGCATTTCTAACAATTCCTACCAGGTAACACCACTGACCACAGAAAAAGTCGCACAGCACAGCCAACAGGAAAGAGGAAGACAAACAACAAGGTGGTTCAACACAGAATGCTGATCAGAATGCAGAAGATACCTTGTCATGAACTGCTGATGCTAGAAAAATTTTCTCTCCAAAATGGAGTGAAAAACGGGAATTTGCCAACAAATTGACAACATTAAAAGTAAAGTCCAGTAAGTAAAAATTTTTCATTCTTGTTTACATCTTTTTTTTTGTTGTTGTTGCTCTGTATTTCATTTCATACTGACTAACATTGGAGTTATATAATAGTATAATCTACAGGAAAAAAAAAAAAAGAAACAACAAAAAGATCCAACACCAAATCAGCATTCTTCAATTTCAAAATAAAATTTTCTGAAAGAAGGACTATTCAAAAATTTCCAAGCATGCATAGTACGAAGTTTGTTTCTGAGGTTTCCCTGGCCTGTTGGGAATACAGAAATCTCCATTCAGTTCAAAATGTGAAAGCAAGTGAAATGTCAGACTAATAAACTGCTGCAATGACCAATCATCCATGATACCGTGAACTGTGAGAGGACTGCACTCTCTGTCCAGTTTTAAAATACCATGTCCCATTCACTGCCCTGCTGATGCTCAAGACTCAAACTGTTGCAGAGCCCTGCAGGAAGGAAAGAAATGACCTTTTTTTAAATTTTCCTGTGACAGACCTCATTTTGCCTGACCAGCACACAGCACTAGGAGCGGGTGCTGCCCATTCTCAGTAAGTGACAAACAAAATAAAGATTGGTATGAATGATGAAGAGAAGGAAGGCTCCACGAGAAGGTGGGCAAAGATCTCCACAAAAAAAAGGAGGCAAAGCTACAGGTCAGTGCAATGCTATAGGACCATGGGAGTATATAGAGCTAATAATACTGTCCATAAAATGGGGAAGACGAAACAGACTGAAAGTGATGACCAACGGCATGATTGAATACAAGCAAGGACAGCGTAGTGCTCTATTCTCACTTTTTACTTTATTATTTAATATTTGTTGATCCTTTGCTTCTCACAAATGTACAGACTTTGCCTCACAATAACCATGGACTTGGCAGTCTGCTGTTGCTCGTGAACTGACCACAGCAGCCTGAAGAGAGAGCTGTGCTGAGGGACAATAGCTCATGTAAGTGCATAGAAAATATACAGTGATTCAGTGTTTCTAGTCTGCTGAGCCCCTCTAGCACCTCAGTAGGACATACAGCTCCCATCTGAAGGAGGTTGAAGGAGCAGGACAGCATGGATCCACTCTATTGCACCAGCAAGCCAGCGATGTTAGGAAATACCATTCCTCTAAGTAAAGCTGGGCCTCACCTTTACATCGTACAGCTCCTAGAAGCAATGCTTATAAAGTTTAAAGGTAGCAGTAGTGTCTTTTGTTAGACCTCTTGGTGGAGTTGGAAAGGTGGGCAAGGTTTTGTCTTTCTTCATATCAACAACAGTTCTGCAACACTGAGTTGTATACTGAAGCTTCTGTTTCTAACCCAAACTTCTGGTATTGAGAGCTTTTCAGCTTTTCCAGTTCTTTCTGGTGATTCCCTAAAAGATACTGTGCACCTTCACGCCTCACAATGGTCTGTCTGAACTGCAGCAAAATACTACATCAAACAGAAGCAGTCTCATAGTTCATGGCTGTCATTTATAGCTTTATATAATAGTATGGGCAGGTTGTACTTAATGAGGCTGAAACTCCTTGGTTGCACCCCACTGCAAATTGGGGGCATAGAGCTAAGGTGTGTTAGGTATCACACTCAGCATCATACTGTTAGCATGCCAAATCATATCACGTGACCCCACTAAATAATTGGCATTTTAAAAAACATTATTTTATTCACATAAATTTCAATCCCAAAGCTCTTGGTATAATCCTAGAATAAATGCAAGTTCAGAGGTCACTGCAAAAGTAACAGGAAACAAGAAAAAAAAAGACAGCTAAATTCTTTCACAGCCATTTCTACCTCAGAATTGGAAGAAAAAGAAGGCTGTGTGCCAGCCATGTAAAAAGTCTCATGGTGAGTTTCACTTCCTGGATCCCTGAACATCTAATGATGGTTCAGAAAGAAGAAAACAAAAGCCTATGTGTGTCAGGAGAGTTCTGTGAAAGGTAATGCAGCACTGAAAAATTATGTCTGATTGTGATGCATTTTGGCACTGAAACAAGTCTGCTGGTCCATCATATTCACACTACACAGCAGTTCCCGCGTGTTCAGAATTAAATGGGCAGCTTGCTAACTAACAGTCCCCTAAGAGCAGGGGAACACATTTGCATAGGGGCTTGGCATCTTGGTTAGTCATTGTTGTGACAAATGAGTGGACAGTTAAGTAAAGTTAAGCAGTAAGCACAAGTGGTTCACAGTATTACTTCAATTTAGAGATAATAAAGACATTCATTAACAGCAGCGATTACTAGAGCCTATGAGGTTATGAACATCTCTTTTTTTTTTTTTTTTTTTTTTTTTTTGCATGCTAAAAGTCTGTTTACTATGCTGATATTGACATTTTTCAGAACTGTAAATCCATTGTATTAGCATACAGAAATAAGTTGCCAAAGCAGATTATGGGTTATTAAAGGACATTAGAATGAAGAGACCACATCTGTCTTCATCATTTTTCCTCTGCAGCAAATACATCCAGAATTCATCCAAGAGATGAATAATCCATTCCAAGGCCCATGATTGTCTTTCAGACCCAAAGGGGAAAATATCAACAAAAGTCTGCAGAAGTTGGGGAAAGGAAGAAATTAAGATATTATCCTCTCCATCTTTTCCTCTTTCTCTTTGCACCACCTTTGGGACATCATGACACGTTGTCAAAACAATCATTTTTGCTCCAAAGCCGTTACATTGGTGTTCTTTCTCCTCAATACATGTAGCTCTGGATCACTGCTTTTAGCAGCTCTAGAGCTGTCTGAGAACACCATGAGTGTCTGTTCCCTCAGCTGAAGCACGCAGTGAGTTGAGAGGAGAAGCTTTGCTCCTCACAGATACAGAACAAGTGGCTCTCCTAGCTCTCAAAACATCTTTTAGTCACTGATCTTATCTGTATATCAAATATCCGTTACCTCACAATTTTAATACATTATTTGCGAAATCCCCAGAAGCCTTGGCTGTGCCTAAGAAATGTACAGGGATTGCTGTTATGTTACAACACTAGGCATGTCAACAACTAATGAAAATGGAAACTTGCTGGTCATTTGAAAAATGCAGGCTTTCTTCGCCTTTGCAAGCAGGCAGTCACCAGGATTTTGGGGTGGCAGAGACTGACTACAAACAGTACAGCAATCTGTCAGCTCTTAGAACTGTAATTTGCCACAGGAAGCTCTTTGGGTCATACCTCTGAATTTATACAGAAAACATACTGACTCACTTGGCAGCTGTGATCAAGACATTTTACGTGGCCAGAAGCACCAACCTTAAAGTGTTTGGCAGAGACCAGTTATTAATGCTCATGCTGTGAATGCACTTCCTCATGTGTCCTTCTTTTCATCTCTCTCTTTCCATCCTGGATGGAAGTAGCTCACCTCTTTGCCCTTTACCACACAAAGGCTGTTGTTACTGAGCAGCTCTTTGTGCTAGCACTCTTTCATCAGACCAAGGAAGAAGAAATAGAGAGGAAGTACAAATAGGAAAGCAGTTTGTGTGAAGAAATGCCCTGAACAAAAAGTCAAGAAAGTAAATTCGTATGACTCAGTCACCCTTTCACTTCTCATGTTTCTTATGCACATTTGAGACATTGCCTGAATCTGAGGATACAAGAAGCATTGTTGAGATGAACAATTCTGAGAAAATGAAAAAGCTCAGCAAAATTTCTTAACATGTAATTAAATTTGAATCTTTAAATTTTAAATGTTTACAAACCTAGCAGAAAAAGGGCCCAAGGCTGGGGAAACAAAGGCAGAGGGTTTGGGTTTATAAGCATTATAAGTAAAATGTAATTACATGGCTAAAACAAAAACGAACAAAAATAAAGAGGGGGAGAGATGAAGTTGTGTATAATGCGTGGAAGTGACTCCTGGATCTCTGAACACCTGGAGCCTGTCTAACAGGAAGCAGAACTGGGACTGAGAGATGCCATTGGTGAAGGAAGACTGCAGCATTGCTAACTGGAGGAACAAAAGGGAAAAAGCAGTAGGAATGAAGACAGGAACTAGGTAAAAGGAAAAAAAATATAAACCAACATGTAAATTAATTGGGTTTTATGCAGTCAACATTTATTGATGAAACACCATTTTTCCAGGAGGTTCCCAGCCTTATGGTGTCTGGTGCATCAGAGGTACAGCTTCAGTCTTAATGTTGTCAGTGGAGATCTGCTCAGTACAAAAGAACAGAAATTACAGTAATTCATATGCTGCATACAGTCTTTCCTTGCCATCATCCAAGTGTCAGGAGGAAGTTAGATGCAGCATACAGAACCCGTCCAACACCTGCACCTGACTGAGGCTGCAGCATCTACACACACTGGGGCAGGCTGAGCCTCCCACAAATGTAAATTTGTATCTGTGGCACAGTGCAGTGGCAAAGTGCCCCAGCAGTGTAATTTTCTGTGTCTGTGATGTAAGAGAGAATGAGGATGTTTGTGGCAAAGTCACTCCTCTCTTTTCACTCAGGTCCAGCTGTCACAAAAGATGTGAGCCCCTTCACAGAATCATTCTGTCCAAGATCCTAATTCACTCAGTACTTACAGTTTGTTGCATTGCAGCAGTCTGTTTGCTGCCACAGGATTTCCTCTTTTATTGATTAGCCTTATTTGCTGCCTTATTCATCCAACAGCTTCATTACAGTAGAGGAATACAAAAAACTAATCCTTCTTGTCATTGTCTAAGCAACAATTTAATAGCAATGTGTTTTTGCCCTGTATCTCAACAACCTGCAATTTTGCCCACTTTAGCTATTTCATTAAAGTGCTCCTATTTTTTTCCCTGTACACTGCAGCACTGAGAGTTCAGTATTTCTTAAAACAAAATGGTTCCACCTCCAGTTGTGGAGAGAAATCTGTGAATAAAATCTCAAAATAAATGAATGAATGAACAAACTTCTGGCTTTTATTTCTTTATCCTTCCTAAGCAGATGGTGGGTTTTGTGCAGTTGATGGTCTGCAAATTCTGGTTTGGCAGTACTGAACTAAGAGCACTTCAAGTCAATGTTAGCTCTTGACTTTCTGTTCTCACCTTCACTTTTGTTTGCCCAGAACTGGAAGTCACATGGTGAAATACGTAACAGGTGTTTTAAAATACAAACCTTTTTGAAAACTCATGCTAACTTTATTTTAGCCACCATGACCTCTTTCTCCCCTGGAAACAAAGCCAGAAGAGGCCAGCAATGGCAGCCAGAGGCCAGCAAACACGCCTCTATTGCACCAGGTGGTGACAGCTGAAGTTTGTGAGGGCTATTTGAAAGCTGTAACAGGAGAGGAACCTTTTGGTTTCTGAAGTAATCTGGTTTCAATTGGGATAAAACACTATTTTGCACTTTCCTGACATTTTTTTGCTTAGTTTTAATTGTTCCAACTTGTGCAAAGACTCCAAGCACTCATACGTCACCCTCTCTTGGCCGTCTGTCAGATCCCAGCTTTGATAATGCCCTCTCTACAATTTGTTTAAAGCAGTAGGTCAGGAAGGAGACTTCAAGATTTAAATTTTTCCCATTAATTTCCATAGTGCAGAAAAATCAATACTCAGCAAATGTTCAGACACTCTGACAAGCCCTATAACATTGTACCAGCTTGATAATTGTAATTTCTCTAAGAGGTCTGCCATGCATGTAGGGGGGTATATCCTACATAAAAGCACAATGGAAACGAAGAGATTTTGACCAGCTCATCAAAGCTTCAACCCACAAGGAAGCATCCTCAAAATGCAAACCCAAATGGTAAAAGAGTAGGCTCTAATTAACCACCTCTCAGTGTGGAAACAAAAATCAGTAACAGCTGTAAAAGAAATCCAGATGGCTGCACTGTGGCAGGGTAAGGCCATCACTGTAATGCAAAATCATGAAGCACAACCGGTAGTTTTTCTTTCTTTAAATTATTCACAGTGTGACCTTCCAGGGTGGGTTCCCAATTCAGCATTTCACTGTCTCGTTGGCATTAAAGGATGTTTTCCCTGACCTTTGCAAAGCTCCCCCTTTTGTGCACTACCTGGTATCTTGGCAGAAAATACAGGTAATCCACAGCAGATACATACATAGAGAAAAAAAAAGTGAAAACTCTGTCTATTTTCTCCGCTGTCTGAAAAGACAAAAAAATTAATCTCCCAAACGTAAATTCTAAATATTTTTTATTTAAAAAATCATTTATTAAACAGCATGTGCTTATTAATAAATTTCAAAGCAACCAGATGTAGAAGTCACTTTCAATATGTTGTTGAAGGCACTTATATTAATGAGCATAAGCAGAAGCATTTTTAGATGTTTGTTTGCACAGGAAGAACACTACAATATATTGCTGTGCCAAGTGACTTTGAAGTATTTGTGATGGATAGTTAAGAATTCTTAAAGAATAGCTGGCAGCATTTGTTTATACACGCTCAAGAGGACCTTTCCTCTTCAGAAGGGATGTCCACTCACTGTTTTCTGAATCAACTGGTTGTGAGCTTCTATAAAAAAGCATTTCCATTTTACATGCGTCATATCTAGACAGCTTAATCCAGTATAAATAATACTATTTTTAATAGAGTATTTTAATTGTTCTGTAAAAGCCATTTTGAATCTCAACCTTTTTCCTCCCTTTGTCATCTCTGGTATAACAGAAAGAGTAACTGAGAGATCAATCAGATAAGCAGCTCCTGTCAGAATGGCAACGAGGAGAGAAGAACTGTGCTCCTAACTAAAGGAACAGGAAAAATCAAATTCCTCTGAAGTGTTGAGGCAGGGCTTTCATTTGGTTATTTTAGCACAACAGCTGAAGATATCATTTATCTTACTGTTCTTTACTAAGTAGAACTTGTTCCACAGAACAGACAACTCATGGTTACCAAAAGGGAGTGCAAAGCACACCAGCAACTTCCACTGCACGCGGTGTAGGCAGCAGCACCAGCAATGCTCAGTCACTGGCATTTTCCAGGGATATTTACAGCTAGATATATATGCAAAGGAAGTGCCACAGCATACCAGTTTTAGGGGCAGTAGTGCTAGGCACAACACATACATAAACGTGCCAAGTGCTGTGTCCTTGTATAAGTATGCTGAAATTATAGACACAGAGGAATCTGAAGCATAAAAGCTTCTGAATAGTTCTGATAGCACAGAGTACATCCTTTTGTAGAGAAAGGTTTACATCTCTTCAGATCTGTTTGTTCCCTGGAGCAGGTATTCTTTGGTATGCCAAATGCGAGCACATGGGTACTTTCTGCAGAAATATTATACCTTCCAGGTATGCGAGCATCAAATATTGCGTATGCAAATGAAAATGGTATCTTTGTACTAACTGTAGTTTAAGGTGGTTGTATTAGAGAATGAAATCATTCCACTCCTTCTGTATGTTTTTGTAATATTACTAAATTGGGCTGCAGCCCAATTTTCCTCCTGGCAACAGCTACCTAATCCAAGATGTGATCTATGCCATCTCTTTGCATTTTATTTTAGCAATATAACATAAAGTGGATTTCTCAAATAACATCTACCATGACATATTGAGAATCTTTCTTGCCTCTGCTGTTAACATTTGTGACAAATCTGTTTGTTTTGCAGATAGCAGGAGAAGGCTCCAGGGACACTTGATGAAGCCATCTCTGAACAGGACCACAGGAATGGAGGCTACAAGGCAGATTTCTTATCCATGAGCTATTTCACCCAGCCACACCAACTGCACTCTAAAAAGGGATGATGAGGGGGTAGGATTGCTTCTTTTTCTTTTTTGAAATCTCAGCATTAGCATCAATTAGATCAAAATAACATTACAAATGTAAGTTATAGCCTGTCCTGAAATATAATTTATATGCTTTTAGAACAGAATGTTACAAAAACTGACAGAATCAATTAGTTTGATTTAGAAGCAAATATATCTGGAATATATCCTATCATTACATATTAGCAAAAGAGATGAAGCACTTGCACACCGATTTATTTTCGTAATAACATTTCAAAATTCAGGCACAGGAAACAGGAATAATTTTAACAATGACCAATGACAACATACTAGAATTGAGAATTACTGTTCTTACAAAGTAGTTGCAATACATTCAGTTTTGAAAATCACAGCCTAGTTGTTACCGATTCTATTTTGATAAATATCTACATATTTTGCATAAATAAATGTATTTTTTTAAACTGGTTTCTTCAAACATATTGCATGGGACAGCATTAAGAATGAAACTTACAAGGAACTTCAGGTTCTTGTTATTTTCATTTAGACAACCAAGAAAAATGGGTCTTTTCTGGTAAAGAATAATGGAGTCTACCTCAAATGAATATACTACCTGGATTAGCACATTCTGAAGTCTTTAACTAAATGTTGCTGCTGGCTCCAAAGCCACCTGCTATTTGGAACTAATAAGACCTGCCTCAGTGTTCCCTGTTGAGTAATTGAGTCATTTAAAGAAAGAAAAGTAAGAAGTGGGGAAGTTTTACTTGCTAAATTATGAAAGACAAAAGAAATTCATTGAAAAGCAAGTCACCGACTTCTGGACAGGGCGATTTTTACATAAGAAAAGGAGGTAAGTGTTCATTTTTCTCATATCTGCCTCTTTAGAAGCAGTTTACAAGTGTGAGTTACAAAGAAACAATTCAGCACATTTCTGACCAATATAATCTGAGATTTTAATCCTCTTAACTAATATCAAAGATAATTAGATAACCATGAGATAAATAGCTAGGTGTTGTTCCACTCTTCTACAGCCACTTAAAGAAATAAACAACTTTGATGATGGAGCAAGAGTCTAGGAAATGGTCGTCGTAATGCTGCAAAAATGTTCCTGCAGAGCTGCTGGAAAGTTTAGCACAATGACTTGACTCTGACACTGACAAAACAAAACCTTGTAAACTGTCACCATTTTCCTCTCCCACATCTTCCCTGTACCTTTCTAACTGATCCAAAGGAACAGGCAGGCCATACAGGCCAGGATGTGAAAGGGATCGGCAACACTTGAACTTGCTTCAGTACGTACAGAGAATGAAAGGATGCAACCCCATTACAAAGCCACAGGGATGGGTTGTACCCTTATTGTGGGCTACAGGAGATGAGGTGCCCTTGCACAGCCCATAACCAAGCCCAGGGCTGGCAGCCTGCTTTATCTCCCAAGCAGCTCTGCTATGGGCAATTTTCCCAGCGAGGTGACACATTAGGAAAAGAACCTACTTCCTGTAACATCCCTTTTATAGTCCTCACAGTGAATTAATGGGTCTGATTTTCTCTCCAGAAAGATTTAGGTTTTGAGCCCCTCTACTTCATGGAAGGGGCTTGGACCAGGATTTATATCACATGCACCAACGTTTACAAAAGTGTTTTGCAGTCCAGAGGGGCATCCTTTGTACTGCTGTTAGAAGGACTGCAGCAGACTGCAGTAAGTCAGCAAGTTGCTGGGGGCTCAAAACAGAGAAGCCCTATGCCACGCTCGCTTTGCAAGAAACTGGGCAAGTTAACAGCACTGCACAATTGAAATACCCCAACAAATAGTGCTGTTCTGCTGAAATCTGGATAGGTCTGCAAGGAGGGGTGTCCCCCAGAAACAGATGACAGACTGCAGGTGACTACTAATTGCTGCAAATACACTTAAACTGCATCTAACACTCCAAAAGCAGTGTGATTTTCTGCTGTTGTTAGATCACTTGACTGTGCTTACATCAAAACAACAGCTGAAATAAACATAATGACAAACACTGGTAATGAGCAGTTAAAACACGTTTCAGAATGAATTAGCTACGATGGGATTTCTGCTCTAGTGGAATCGCTGCTTCACAAGACTATCTACCACTAGCTCATTAAAAGAGCACCAATGCTCAAAACTCTTTTACTGGAAGCACAGCCTGAACTGTGTCTGGCAGAGGGCTCCTGTGTGAGATGGTCAATCAGCGCAGTTTTGCAATCTGTGCCTCCCTCACACATATGCAAAAGCATGCCCCTCAGATCCGAGGTCAGTCAATTAGTCAAATTAACGTCACAGATGTCTTATGGGACAAAATTTCTGGAGGTCAACGTTCAGGAAAAGGCTTTAAAGTGATTGCAGCTGTTGAATAAAATCGTTTGTATGCAGTAATGCCAATAAATAGGTCTTGGCCAAATTGTAATAATCCTCTCAAAGAGGAAGACGTTAATTGCTAGGAAGCTTTACTGCTGCCTGACTTGTCAAGCAATAACTGGCCACCTACAGCGACCATGATCTGGTTCTCCACAACACATCACAGGAGTAAAATTAATTCCCATTTACAACAGAGTTTAAAAGTCATAACATTTCTAATTTGCAGTGAGATCACCACTCTTACAGCTTCAAAATGCCAGCTTCTTACTGGCTCTCCACTCTAAGGCAAACAATAAATCACTCTCTCCACATTTATTTTGACCACGTCCCTGCTTCCTTGGATGCCAAGCTCTATTTTTTCCTTTCTTTATTTCAGTGGTTCTCAGCTAGCGAGTGCATGTTACAGAAAACAGGCATTCAATGTGCCCCATCAGAAACTATAGAATTGTTTTATATATATATATATATAATGCACATATATATAATACATATATATATAATGCATATATAATATACATCAATAGTTTTCCTCATTCTGTTTCTTGGTTTAATATATGACTGCCATCTTTTAAAGTTTTTATTATGAATGACATCCTCTTTCAAAAGAACATGGAGAATAGAAACATATCAGAAACATCTTCCATTTTTGCTGCAAGTATTGCTTGACTAGCACATTAGAAATTAAAACTTGTTTAAAAAACATAAAATAAAGAAATAATATACCTACTCCATTTTTTGTAGTGGTAGTAGAGACCCCATGGAAAAAGCAGGAGATATATACAGAAGTGTATACATAGGTAAAAGCAGGGTGAGGCACCATATATATATTATACATATTATACATATTATACATATTATACATATTATACATATTATACATATTATACATATTATACATATAATGCCTCATATATATGTATACACACACACACACACACACACACACAAACACACTGAAGGAAATAATTATCTATTTTACAAAGTGATGCAGTCAGCAATACCAATAAAATTATTAGTAGACAATCTGCAAATAGACAACCAGAGTATGATGACGCTAAAATATCAGGGCATATTCAATCTGATTGAAAAGCAATATACAGCATAAGTATAGATGACGTGCACAGGAATCCCACTAATCTTTTCATAATTACAACAATACAAGTGGTAAAGATACAGTTCATCAAATCAGTGTGCCTTAAAACACTAACTCACAATAGCGACTGCCATTCCCTGGGAGAAGGGCATCACAGTACTGAAGTTCCTTGTTTCCTTCCCTACTAGTTTCATGTTCTAGCAACATGGAAGACCACCTCCCATAGCATGTTATTGCCCTGCAGCTATCCGGGTGTCCCAAGGCCCTTGTAAGTCCTTCAAGGGAAAGCAGGCAGGTTTCCTGACAGCTCTGCCATCTCCATGTCCCTTGCTGTGCCTGAGAACATCCAAAAGCACTGAATTACACAGTGAAGGTTGCTAAAGGGTCAGTCCTGGTGTCCCCTCATAGCTGCAGTTCTCATGACCTGTGGTAACTTCAGATGTGAAGGGCCAGGCATGGCCTACAAACAACACAGCATTGATCAGCTGGAGAGCAAATCCAAGTAGCAGTCCTCGTCCACAACAGTCAGGTGTGGTCAGGTGCAATTAGAGAACATCATTGCTAAGTATCATGCATAGCAACTGGGCTCCTACACAGCAAACCCCAGCCAGTAATAAACAGTGGCCAGTGCCAACTCTGGCTCCCAGATACCTACAGTCTGATAAGATACACTGATACATTATAAAGTAAATAGGTTCCTGTTTCCCTGGGCAGCACAGATCGCAATGTGGAGAATAAATATTTCAGTGAGTCATTTCCTGTGTGAGGGAAATGAGAACACAGACTCTGAAGGTTTAATGCTGCCCCAGTTCGGGGTGTGACTTGTCCCCATATCAAGTCGCAGACAACCTGGAACCCACCTAGGAGGTGAAAACACTTCCATGGCACTACTTCAGTGTTACAGGCTCCTACAGCATTGAAAATCTGAATTAAATAGATCTTCACTTACCATTTCTGTGACAATAAACTCCCATCCTTCTCAAATGCCTTTCAGATCTTAGGAGCCAGTTTGATATTGTTCTCATGCCAAGGAAGATAAGGTTAATACACCATTCATAAAGACAAAAGCCCAGAGCTTTTTAAGGGCTATGTTCTTATTGTCAATATATGACTAGCTGCTGGCTAGCAGAGTTCCATCAAACTATTCAAAATGACAGGTATCCTTTCTTACTGTAGTTCTCCAAATCAAAACAGAAAATATAGAACGACCACACCATTCTTCATTTTGTTTTGAAGAAAATTCTGTAATCTCACCTTAAAACACCAATTACCCATCTTGTCGCCCCTATATATAGACCCATTTATTTTCAACTTACCAACCAGCACCAGTAAAGTGCTGAAAAAGGAAACATGAAACAATTTGTATAATGCTGACTGACAAAAAAGGATTGGAATAGATGAAACTTCAGGTTAATTTATTTTGGTCTATTTTCTCAAGTAACATTCTGTGGCAACTGCTGTCGTTTGTTTGCTTTTTAAGCAGTTCTCTTGTAAATATACATTCCTGTAACCTCCCTACCATGAAGAAACAGCATCATGGATCAGGACTCCTGATGGACTGCAGCAATCTGACCCTTCTGTCCCTCCTCATTCCTGAAGCACCAAGATCAGTATCTCTGTGATGCCAGACATCCCTAGTCATATACTTCACATGTGAACAATTCCGTCAAAGCAGGACAGGTATGTTCCAATTTTATTTCTATCAGTACAAATGTTTTATTTCCTCTCATACACCACTCCAGTTTACAAACTACTCAGACATCCTCTGTTCTGCCCTGACCCACCTGCCTTCACTAAAGGTGTAATTCTGCTTGTAGTTTTGCTGTACCAAACTCCTCTTGCTTCCTGGCATGAGGTCATTGCAGGCAAAGGCTGGCACTTCATTGCTTTCCCTCCTCTCATCTGCTATTGCAGATTCATTTGCAGCGTTCTGTACACAAATACTGACGTTGAGCAATACTTAACCTGTGTGAGTCATTCTGTGTGAGAAGAGCAGAACTTTGCAGCCAGTGGAAAATAACCCATTTCCATGGCAGAGTTTGTCCAAATGTCCTTACTGCTCTGCAGGTCTGCCTTAAAAGTTGTACTTAAAAAGTATAAAAATAGAAATACTTCAAAATAAATATCTCTAGTGCGTATTTTTTTCAACCTTCATGAACCACCAGCTCTTTATAATTAAAGGACGTTTTATCAGCAGTTTCATTTTGTATTATTGAAGATTTATTTCCCATCAGGGTAACAAACCCACGAACATTCATAAAGACAGAGATTAGTTTTCCACACCAACCCAAACTGAAGGATGACATTCAGCATCCAAGAGCGGTATCGCCTCTTTCTCTAGAGTAATAATTTCTAGATGTGTTAGGACCAACAGGCAAGGAAATCCGCTTTCGAAATAAGAGCTTTATTATGCAGAGAAATTAAGCAGCAGTAGTAGTGAAGCAGCAGTATCTATGTTACATAAGAAATGTATTAAATACACATTTATTAAAAAAAGTGCAAACAAGCAACAGATTCACAGGCTTTCCCACAGCTTGGGATATTATAGCATTACAAAAGAGATGTCAGTAGCGCTGGCACTCGCGAATAAATTTCGGGTTTGTTAGACTAGGTTTTCAAAGCCTAGATGCTTAGGAGGCACATTTTCCCAGCCCTTTAATGCTTGTTTTAAAAAGTAACTCTCTGAAATAGCCATTGAGTCCTATTATCCAGCAACAGGAAGTGGTGCAAACCCAAATCCTCCCTGATTCAATCTTGAATGAAACTAACTAGAGGCCTCAAGGTATCAGAGACAAAAGCCTGTTTATATGGAAATTCCTCCTCTAGAAAGCGGCAGGCAGACACTTCCTGATCCAGCAGATAACACAAACTCATCCCCGCCCGTTCGACCACCCCACAGTCAGGTCTCACATCACCTCCAGAATGCTCGTTGTGGAGCAGGAAACGTTCAGGCTCTTCAACTTTTGTTTACTTTAGCAGTTTCACTTAAATGTAAAAAATATTTGTAACATTTACACGCTAGAGGAACAGCACACGAACTTGCCTTAATAGGCTTCTCACATTTTATTTCAACCAAATAGCAGCCAAACTGGGCTTTAAAACTGTTAGAGCATTTCCTCAATATCATTTTAAAAAAGAAACCCTTTGAAGGGAATAGTGCTCTAGTACCATCAAAAAAATCGTTAAAAATAAACATGTTTCAGACAAAAAGTTGTCAGAAGGTTGTATTCTTAAAACAGCCCTCATGTAGTAACAGGAAGCATTCATGGGGGAGGCAAGTGTGAGAAGTCTTCTGTCTTTCTCTTGGAAAAGAAGAAACAACCTCTGGACCACAGGAAATAACACAAGTTTCATAAAATCCCAGTGGTGTGAGTGAAAGCACTTCAAATAAATTTGTGAGTCCTCAAAACAACATTAAAGGACAACAGATGTTCTCCCCACCAGCTTGTTCGAGGGCTCATGTACACCCTGGGAGAAGCCATTTATTTACATAGATTAAAGTGGGTACTCAGATCCAAACTCATAAACAGAGAAGCAGAGCAATAGGTACATAAGAAATAACAAGCTCTGTCTGTCCTCTTTTTGCCAAAAAGAAAGCCTCACTGAATGTGTCAAGATAATGGAAAAATACAGATCTTTATATATACACATTATTTTCAGACTTAATATCTTCATAATGTAAAACAGAATCCACATAAAAGATAAGTCTTAAATGTAGCTGAAAGCTGCTTTTTGAATGATTTTTTTTTCTTTTGCTGATATGTGGGCTGACATACTGGTGCCTCGGCTCCTATACTGCCAAAATAAAAAATAATCATCATCATAAGGAATAACTCCTGTCATTGTAAGTCAGTTCTGAAATTAAATCAGCAATTCAGATCCATCTTGCTGTCATGCTCCTTAAGCGGAACTGTTCTGCCTAAGCATCTCCATCAAGAGCTATTTCTGCTCTATAAGGATAATGACAATATGGACCCAGATGGGGCTGTGAGACACTCGTCCAGCACTCACTTACCAAACCCCAGAGCAGAGTTGTACCATCTTTCCTTCAGCCTGTGAGCAGCCACAGCATCAGACTTCTCCTACCCATCAAACATGTTATGTTACTCAGACACACAAAAATTTGGTAAAATTCATCAAAAACACTACAGGCAAGGATCAAAGTCCAGCTCAAGTCATTAGGCTAAAAACGCTTCCTGCAATTAGGACTATGCTTCTTACTCCTTTTATAAGCAATATGGCTTTATAAGGGAAACAGCAAAAGCTCCTTGCTTGTCCTTAGTGAAGACTAAACTGAGGAATTACCCTAAGTGTAGGGGCTGCACATTTGCATCTTAGACGCAGGACAGGTCTTTGTGCCTTCACTGCTGTCCCTGTGAATATGCAGGCATGGAGACATCACCCACACCAACATCTGGAAAGATGGGAACAGAGCCTGGCTCCCCTTGTTGAAGGAGTGCCCTGGCTATTCAGGTACAGAGCTCACACGCCAATCTCTGGGCTGTATTTGCTATTGCAGTGCTCTGCACAGCTGGGGCACCTAAATCCCCTTTATCTCATTGTACAGTATCACAGGGGCCTTTGCAAATCAATTCTGCAGCCCCCAGAGTCACTCACAGACTAAAATCACCTAAGCAACAGAAGGCTTTTCCTTTGTTGTCATTCTCCGTCTGATTATCCCCAGCAGCAGCAAGTTGGGTGTTAGTAAGGCACAGCCTTCTGGGAACCTGGAGATATTCTCACTAGCACTACCTCCCTTTCTTCTCCCCCTTGGCTGCAGCCCTCAGCATGCACTATGAGGCCCAGTAACCACCAGAGCACAGCTGACCAGCACACCAACAGCCCACTTCAATGGCTCCAGCAGAATCACAAGCAAGGACTAAAGGGAGCTGGCGCAGGCCCAGATGAGAATCATTCCCACAAAGAGAAGGACACTGTGGAGGGATTCGTCTGCCGTACTAAATCCAAGTCAGTCTATTTGAAGCAAATTCAGAATTACTTTTGTTGTTCTTGTTGCTACACTGAAATGAGCTGCTTCAATTCCATGATCACCAATCAGAGCAACCAAAAAGTGCTGTAGTTTAAAGTCTAATTGAATTAGTAGAGAAAAAACTGATTTGTAAACTACTTTCCTCTCACAACTTCAAAGAACAATTACAGTGTCACTGCTATTGCGAAATTTAACATCTGCAGGAATGCACAAACCACAGTCTTAAGTGGCTTAACAGTTTGAAGCAATCAGAATGTAGCAACAGAAGTTTTATAGCAAAATATTTCACCAACAAACGCGCTTTCATACCTGCTTTGAGCTTCAACTTCAGCAAAATTGAGACTGCTGAAAGCCAGGAAACACAGTGTATTAAGACACAGTGTACTTCTCAGCAAGGAACAGCAGGAGTTACCCACAAGCACAGCTGTGCTCATGACCTGAAGAGCAGCATGCCAAAGAGGACAGAAGGAACTGCAGCAGCTCACGTGGATAGGGCAGCACTGCAAGGCAATCCAGCAGCAGTGCCCTCAGCACACACAAAGTAGATGGCATGGGGCAGCCTCTGTCCCTCTGTCCACATGCCTCCCTTGCCTGGGGAGATGCTGCTGCCTGTAATTGCAACTTCCAGCACAACCATCAGTTATTATGTGCTGCTAACCCATGATCATGGTAATTCTACAAGAAGTCTTCCACTGCTTCTGAGCAAAGAGCATCTGACCCTGCAGTTCAGGACAGATGAGACCTATCGTTAGGATTAGCACCTTCATAAAAAAACTACAGTGGTACACTAGGAAATATCAGACAGATAGAAGTAAAATATTAAAGCTGGAAAGAGCAAACAACACTGTATGTCAAGTATGTGACCTTATTTATAAATGTATGGTTAAATGCCAGTGCATCCTGCTTAGCCTGACTGATCCAACTGCCAACCAATAACCAATATCAGTGATTTTATGATGTAACATTTCAAATCTCATGCACTGACTTGAAGTCATTACTAGTTAGTTAACAACGTATCCTAGAATTAAAAAAAAATAATAATAAATGTGTGCTTCTGTAACATTAAGTCCCAGTAGACATGGTGTCTATTCCCTTCAGATCTTTTGCAGGAAGAAGACTGGGAAATGTGCTTCTCGTTCATGAGAAAAGGAAAAGTAACGCAACTATGTTCCCATTTTAAATTTGAAATGCTAAGATATCCCACCTATTCTCATGGTCCTTTATGCAATTATATATATATTATGTATTTATATACATATATATATTTTAATGACTGATAAGTTAAAAAAAAAAAAAAAAAAAATCAATAAATCAGCTTTCATCTGCTAGTTGTTCAATCCTTCCACGAAAATATTTATTAAATATGAATTTTCAAACTGGTTTAGAAACTGATTACATGTAATCATAATTACATGTAATCATAACTCCCTTCTGTAATAAAAGTGCATTAAACACAGTTCTAAAGGTAACAGTTTTAATACAGCAAAGACAGTAATTCATCAGTAATTCATCAAAAGGAGGAAAAGTAAAAATTAGTAAAAGTATAGGTGTGCTCATTGTTCACTTTCAATATGAACTGCTTGTCAGAAGCATTTACAAACCTTTTTGCAAAGTTAATAGGATAACAGCCTTTTGCTAAAAAAGTCAGAAATCCCACTTCTTTTTTTTCTTAAATGACTGTACTACCCCAAAACCATCACACAGTTATTATAGACGTAAATACTACAACAGGTAAAACACAAGTAAATAATGCACAGAGAAAATATAAAGGAATGACGTTACCAATGGAATAAAGAACAGAATATTCAGCCAGCTTATATTTCAGTAAAATCCAGTCAACAACTGTAAGGGTCTGAGTATTTGTTTCAGTTCTAAAGGCCCGGGACAACACGCAACAGAAAAATAAAACACTGGTACAAGGCCTCATGAGGGAAGGCACACGAGAGGCAGCTTAATTATACGTGTCAAGATTGACTTGAAATAACTAAATAAGCAAACTAAGTTTCGAAGCACATCATTTACATGCTTGCAAATTCAATTAACCTTGAACTTTAACCCATAATTTATGCCCCTCTCACAATATAAATTCTGGGTACATATGATTTAATGCTCCTAATGTAAATGGATACTTTTTTTTTTTTTTTTCCTTTTCATCTTCTAGAGCTTCAGTAAGGAAAATCAACTAATGAAAAACGTATGAATAATTATTTGTATTACAGGCAGAATCTGTGTCCCAGAGAATTTAATAGCACACAGAATTCCTTAGTGTGGAGAATCTCCCAGTCTAGTTAACATTTGTGTTTAGGATATCTATACTTACTATTGACTAGATGAAAAGGCCCAAATGCCAACTCAAACATCTAATTGTAGACAGAAACTCACTCCCTGATGACATATTCTTTTACTTGATCAACAACACAAGAATAAATATCGCAGAAGCAGTAAGGTAACAAAACCAAAAGGGCCATGCAGTTTGAAGACCAAAGTCTTCCCTCCTTCAAAATTTTATCTTTACACTTAAATTCCAAGTTGCTGCACTGTATTAGAAATATGCATTCATGAATTTAATTTATCTTGAGTGCTTCCCCTGACATACCCTGGCAAATCAAGCTCTGGAGTTTGCCACAAAGACCTCAGTTATCTTGTGTCCCATGCTAGTCTATTACATTGTAAGGCAGTCAAGAAATGAGCCTAAGGGTCATGTAATCCATTATCCAGTAAACTGAATTAATTCGTGATTGAACATTATCTAATAACAAATTAATTTGTTCATGACACATTATAAGCATAGTATATGTGTATTTTTTTTTTTAAGGAGCAAAAATGTACTGCAGTTACATAACTGAATTTTTCTACTAAAGGTTTTGCAAAGGTTACAGTCATTTTGGTAGTCAAGCAAGATGAAAAGCTGAATCAGAATTTACAGAAATTATAGCATTGCAAATGTCATTTCTTAAGTAGGACTTACATCTTGGCATACTTATCATCATTCTGGTTGGCTGGACAGGCTGCCTTCTTGACCTTAAAACAGGACACATCTATCTGAAAGATGCACTTTGTCCCTTCTTGCTTGATAATGTTACAATCCTGCAATTAAATATCATCTATCATCTTTTGCATTATTGAATCCATTTGGGCACGGCCAAACAATGATTTGAAAACAGGTAAATATCACAATTGTAACTTAAACTGTGATAAATTAACTCCTAGAGAAGCTCTTTGGAGAAAAAAAAAAAAAAAAAAAAAGTGTCCACACCATTAAGCAGCAGGACTCTGATACTTGTCACATCAAAAGTTTACTTCATTGGTAAGTGACAACTGGTTCAAGTACTTCATTGGTTTGTGACAAACTGTTCAAGCTGGAGGTGCTGGCAGCCGTCTTACTATTTCTACGGCTATCTTCAGATACGCTTTAGCCTGTAAAAACAAAAACATATGTTTAGAACTTTTCAATATAAAACAATACTTTGTCTTTTTAGGCATATGCTTTTTCATGCACAAAATTAAAGAAAAGTGTGTTCTATTCAGCTAATTTTGTGTTGAAGAAAACTATACATTGATACATAAAGTAAGTGCAAGGATTATTTAAATATCAGAGTAAATGAAACTTCAGTGTTACTTTTAGGATACAATTTGACTTAACGATCTGCCTTCTGCAGCAAACAATCAAATTTTCAGGATGTGAGGCACTGAGAAGGAAGGACCTGTGGGACTAGAGCCCCCTATTAGTTATAAACATCCCTCACCTCACAGAGGGATGCACTGTACACAGGATTGAGATAGAATCAGATAAAATAATGGTATTCCAATAAAAAATTAAGATAACAATTTCATTATGCACTTAAAAAAAAAAAAAAGACATTTCCAAGAGACTGGAACAGGTATCAAGAAAAAAAGCTCACTTTCGCACGAACCTGAGACATGAAGTAAGATGCTCTAAGTCAGAGGGCAGAAACCAAAGCTTCAAGATTATGAGAAGTGACTCAATTCAAGCTTGCTTCTCTTTTAACCTCTGACAAAATGACACAGCTTAGACCATAATCAATCTAACCTCAAATATTCATAAACCTACTGCCAGAAGATGTAAATAATGACACTACTTAAGCTTTAACTACTTAAGCATAAACTACAAAATTAAACACAATTAATGCTTTATCAAACTCAACAAACTGATAGATGAAATCGAACATTTGTTTTAGAAAGGTCTCTTGATATAAAGATTTTCATGTGAAACAGTACTATATGCATGTACATATTTACCATGTATGCTCTTCAGAGATTATTTCCAGTGCTAAAATGGACACCTTATCTATAATTTGAATTTGTCATGCCTCAATTTCCAGCTGGTACATCATGTTTGCCTAGGAAAAGAAAAGATTCCCCTGCTATTCAACCTGCTTCTACTTTGTTAGACAGTAACCACGGTAATTCTTCACCTCCTCCAAAAAGCTTGCATTTGGAGCCTCTCATATTTGGCTCTATGATTTAGATCTGGGTCCTGATGGGCCTTTAATATAGCAAATCAGCTGACAAATACATAAGGTTAGAGCCTGAGGGGCAGAAAGGTCTGCATCCTGCTTACACCACAAGCACCAGCTGCTTAAGCACAATAACAGCCACTTTTTGCAGGCAACCCTACATATTTTCTCTCTTTCAAGCTTTGCTCCTCACCTGTCAGTTTTATTTTCTGGCACTCTCAGACTCTGATACTCTTCATACTAAATCAAGTAATTCTGGAGTTTGTAAGGAATGCAGGCACCATCTACTTGCAGACAACAGAACACATCAAATGCATTATGACCACAGCATAGTAAGTCCTTAATCCTGAAATGCTCTGGACACACAAGTTCTCATGCAAGTGGTTATATCAATGTCCAGTGAGCAATCTACATTTGCTACTCATGTGATTTAAGCCTGTGCTCAGCTTCATATCCTCTAGCTACACAATGACAAAGCTAAGACTTATTTTAAATAAGAGCTATAAGAGATTCTGACATATGGCCAAAAAAGTACTACTTCCTATTCTGAAATCCTGTGTAAGAAGAAGGTTTTTTTTTCCTTCTTGTAACCAACTTTGACTACTGACTATTAAAGAGATTAAAAATGTGTTTCTAATAAAATGATGATTATGGTTAGAATGTCTTCAGAAGACTGGTGTCATTCATGTTTATTTTCTCCACAGGCTTACACTATAATGTCCTACATAGTTAGGACTCACACAAACTACATGTCAGAGTCTTCTTTAAAACCATTAAGCTGTGTATCTACACTTATAAAGCAGTGCTAAATCCAGGCAACACACAGATAACTGAAGATTCTTTATGAGTGAGTCTGAAGAATTGACTTTTGCTCAGTCTTTTGTATCATGGATAAGATGGCTCTTGTTTCAGAGTAGCTTTTACATCTCTCAGTACATAAATTGACAAAACATCTAAAAGTGAATTATACTCTCATAAGTAGTCGATTATTCATGGTTAAACGGCACCAATTTTAAAAAAAGCTACTATTTCTTCATTTACTCTAGGAATATTATACATGCTTAAAAACAACCTATACATCCTCATGGCCATTTAGATCATACCAATACACTCCAGAAGAAAAAAAAAAAAAAAAGCATGATTATTCCCAAGAGAGTTATGCTGTTCGAATCTACAGGATCTCACAAAGATTTATACATAATAGGTGACTTAAGAAGCAAAGAACAGATGCACAATGAAGACAATACTGCAGCTACAACTGAAGTGGGTGTAAATACGTGGTCATTTTAACATCTCCTGTTTGATTAGGCTACATTCCCCACACTAATTTTTCCTTCCATTCCTGCAATAGGTCATTCAGGTCTACCTGGTCACCTGTGAAGTAACAGCTGTGGTATTTGTAGGGTCCTTCACTAGAAAGTAGAGCGGAAATCTCAGTCACTCACAAACAAAATAAAATATTGAAAAAATAATTATGTTAGCTTAAATAAGACTGCACCTGATATCTTACAATATTACTATTCTGGACCACATATAGATAGAATAAACACCCAGGGACCAGTGATCACAACAGAATCTACTTGAAAAAATTAGAAGAAAATTTTCAAGTGAGACGTGAGAGTAAACATTGGGCTTTAGTTTATGAAGAACAGAACAAAAAAGCTTTTATTCCAGAGTACAGAAAATACCAGCAAAAGGTTTGCCCTTGTTAAATGATAATTCACAACAGACAGGTTAAAAATTTTAAGTAGAAAATGAACAATGAAAGCAAAAAGTATCAGCCAGAGCAAAGGCTGACAGAGCTAAGGACAATAATAAGAAATTTAAAAGACTGGTCAAGATTAAAAAAAAAAAAAAATAGATCCTTCCAATTCTGTAGCTATCAGCATAGCTACAAAGATTCAGACCAAACGTCAACACAGCATTCTTCCTTCAACCGTGGCTAATGACAGGAGTTTACTAGAACAAATGAAGGATACTTCCCTAGGATTCTCTGCAGGCCCCTCCATCCATTTGTGACTCAGGAATCTCCTGAGTGGGATGTCTATGTGTAAGACATAAATTGACTTTTCTTAATTTATCTTATGATACTTTGCACTCCTGACTCCACACTACTGAGTATTAAGCTGACTTTTTCATAGAACTGCTATAATTTCAAGGTGTTTATCCCTCTAATTGAGAGCTCATTACTGCTTATAGAAAACAATATTTTCTCCTGTATACATAAATTTGTGGCAAGAACTTAAGTTACAATTGAGTAATTCAAAGTGGTCCTATAACTGCAGTGTGTTGGGTAGTGCAGCTGCGTCAATGAGCAACGCACAGCTCTGTGTGGTCTTGCTACTCCCCAGCTAGAAGTCTGCATAAACAGGATAATGGATCAATTTGGAACAACAAATCAACTTGAAAAAATGAGGAAAGGAAAATAGGAGACGTTCAGCACACAGTTCAAGTTAGTCAGCATCAACAGATCATGCATAGATCATGCATAGCTGGAGCAGTCACGTAGATCAACGACTAAAGTGGATCAGGGAGGTTCATTTGCTCCAGATGAAGACACCATGGATAAGGACTTCCATAACCATCCAGGTAGCAACCAGATAACATTCTTGGGAGATCAGATTCCTTAAACATTACCCTATTTCAAGATCTGAATAAACTAGATTTTTCTGTCTCCCAAACAATGTTCACAAGTGTCTGGGCAATGATTTCATATTTATGTACGCCAACTTCCATTTGCCATTTGTCTGATCTGTCATGCAGTAACAGGAGTCTCCTGTCTCAACCCTTTGCAAACCAGCATGCTATTACTACCTACTCCTATTATCAGCATTGTTTCTTGGGTTGCTTTTTTATTTTGTTTTCATTTTGCTTCATTTTTTAAGCTCCTCCCCTCCCCCAGTAGCTGCTCCATGCACTGAATAGAAAAGTCTCTCACATTTTGCTACAAGGACTCCACCAGTAATCCATCTTTGACTAAATCAACAGTTTCAAGCCTTTGAACAAGTCACTCAACTACAAGTGAGAACCTTTCTACTAGCAGTAGCATACATCAACGTACAGAAAATCATATTAATCACCAATACACCTTTTGTTAAATAAACACAACTCTGTATATATTGAGCCTTTCATCCCACTCACAATCTATTTAATGCAGCATCTGTACACAAATAATAGAGCCTAGTTCCACTATTTATTCCATCACTACTAAGCAAAAGAAGATAGATTGCAGCAAAAAAAAAAAAATGGAGAAGGATTTTTATTTCCTTTTTGGTTGGCAAGACAAAAGAGAAGAGTTCTCAGTCATTGCTGACAACCATTTTCATTTTTATAGGCTAAAGGTGAAGTTCATATGACAGTTTCTCCATTTACAGTTTGGAATATTTTATAAACTTTTCAAATTTTTTTTTTTTTTTTTTTTTTTTTTTTTGCTGATGGACAGTTGATACTTAATGGAAACAAATTTGTTGGAAGCTAAACATTCTCCTTCCTTGAGAGCACCAAAAGGCATACAGAAGATTGATGCTCTAAAAAAAAGATCAGGTTCCTTTGCTACAAATGCTGAAGACGCTGGGCCAGAAAGCAGCAGCGCAAGAGTAGAGGTAGAGACAGAAGGTAATGTCAGTGAGTTAAAAGAGTTGATAATGATCACTGAGACTATTCAACTCTCAAAGACTTGTACAAACACTGTCAGAAAAGACCGCAGCATTCCTTAGATGACAAAACTTCTTAGGACTGAGAGTGTGCACTGGATGAAGTAACTAAAGATAACATAGATCTTGGGGTAGGACTTGGAGAGCATGTAATGAACTTTGAAGGACTGAAGAGTCCTGTTTTGCCTACATAATCAGAATGTCCCAATTCATTACTCATGGAATAATAGACACGTAGTAGAATTAAAATGCAAGTTATTTTTTTATTGCTCTGATTAAGTTCTATAGTAAACCTGGACAAATATAAGCCTGTCAGTTATACTGAAATTCCTTTCAGGTAATTAATTCTTGAAAATCTTACTCATGAAGTATGTATGCATTACTCCTAAGGCAACTGCAAAAATCACCAAACAGCTTATAGCTGACTCTGTTTTTTCCATGGATTGGCTTGGCTTGACCTGCTAATTTGCCTTGCAGTTCATTTTCACTGAAGTACAGATCTCAGGCTGTGAACAATTCACAGTGTTTAGTGCAAAGGCCACACAACCACAGAACAGAACTTACCCATCAATAGAACCAAAATAGGAAAGAGCTGGTATCGCATTCATCTTCTCCCAAACCAGGGAATGCCAGCAACCCAGAAAAAAAAATATACTGATCGCATGACTTGTTTGTGGGCCAAGGACACCAAAGAGCACAAATCCAAATAGCAACATCTTTCTAAATTCTATTAAAGGATTCCAAGACTATTAAGATGCTTTGTCTAACTCAGCAATCCAAAGGAAAATCTGTGCAAGCACTGACTGTCTGGAACAGTGAATGCAACTACGGCTACAAAGAAGAGTACAAATGTTTTAATCTGCACAGCTGAGCTGTCAGGGTCTTGTACTATAATCATCGCTAAAGAAAACTAGCAACCTTAGGCAACAAGCATCTAATGAGATAGCAGCATTACAAAGATAAACACTAAACTTGGCTAACGTCTATACAATGACAATGCTTGATTATAACTTACTGAAAAAAATGCATCTCTTTCTCTATTCAGTCACAATCCATGCTTTCATTTCTGTAAGATCTTTTAGTTTTAGTTTTCATGGAAATTACTTGACTTTGACACAACTCCAAATTCCAGTGTGCCTGAGATGCCCACTGATATCTCTATTTTACCACAGTCAGCACAGGAGGCACTAAAAACATAACAAGCACAGTTTTAAATGAGTTTCCACTTCAGACAAAAAATTTATAACATTCAAAGAAAGTTCTGATTGCTACAAGAAGTCTAGAATCTTTTCCATTCTGTCTTCCTCTTGGCAGTTCTCTATGATAAGATTCTTCTTTTGGTGAATGGGCAACTTTTACCAAACTGCAGTGAAGCCCAGAAAGGGGACTTATTGAAAACATAAAAGTTAACCCATAAATTACAACTACAAGGTAGGAGATGGGTTAAATAAAGTGGATGTTTCCTGATTAAAAAAAAAAAAAAAAAAAAAAAAGCCATAGTATTCATGGAACATGGAAATCGCTTGTTAATCCTATTTATATATGAGCAATTGCAAAAGTTAAGCTTTCCTCTGATGGAGCTTCAGCTGTGAAGCACTGCTAGTCTCAAGGTGCCATTACACATCTACATTACTCAAATGCCTTTATGTATAACAAAAAGCATCCTGCCTGGAAAACATTGTTAAGTAGAATAGTGCAATCCAAATGCAATACAGTCTCATCCTTCAGACTATCTATCCTAATACTCAGCACTTTCTCCAGCAGAATGTAAAAATGAAGGTCTGATGATATACTACCTGAATGAAGGATTCAAACCTACATATACCAAATTTTACTGTGATCATTCGGAGGAAGCCTGAATGGTTGTAAGGCACAGTATACATCATATCAAGCAGTCTTCAGGGCTTGCTTTTCTAAAAGATATCATGCTCTGGACAGATCTCTCTTCGAATGAAATCACTGATGACAGCTAAACAACAGCAAACATAGTTTGCTACCACTATTTCAATTTTTTTCTAACTAAAGCAAAGCTTTAAGTATGGTACATTTTTACTCTACTCACACTTCATCCTTGCAAATAATTCTACAGAAGAAGTCTTTATGAATACAATTTTCAACTGTCCCCTTGGATAATATCAAACTCAAGTCTGTAACATTCCTAATTTATTTGACTGCTGAAGCCTAGTGCCCCTGCTTTCCACCTGACTGGGCTTCTTCCCTCCCGTTACAGAGCTCTGTACCACTTACTGGCCTCAAATTCTTTCACCAATACGTACGAACATTTTCAAGGGGGCTGAACACATTTCACATAGTTAAGTGTAAACTAGACAATAAGAATTATGTGTTTTTTCTATCATACACTGGTCTTTATGACAAGCATGTTTTCCAGGAATAAGTCCTAGTTTCCTTACTCCAGGACAAGTTTTTTTTGTTTGTTTTGCTTTCTACCCAAGCCAAATTCCTCACTAAACTGCAAGCGAGTTTGCACAGAATCCTAGCAAATTAATGGAATTTGCTCCCTCTCATCTTCCCATACTTTCCCAATGTACTCAACTTGACTTTATGAGGCTGAACTCAGAGTATCTTTTCCTTAATAGATTCCAGATGTTTTCTGTAACAATTTTGGCATGAAAACACTGAAGAGCTGACTGACCAAATGTACTTATCTTCTATACTTTCTGACATCAGAGCTTACCATCTCTTTTGTAATGGAAGTAATGGAAGAAGGTGAAATAAAATTTCGTTCTATCGTGTCTTCTCTGCTGTCTTAAATACAACATCCCTCCTGAATATTAGAGGTGTATCATCTCACTACAACTCTTTTTTCCTTTTTTTTTTTTTTTTTTTTTTTTTTTAAAATCACCTCATTCCTAAGCCAAGATGAGAGACTACATTTCCTACTTATCTCAGCCTCCAGTACATCTCCTCCCTGAAATTTCTATTTAACCAACTCACTCTAGTTTTTAAATGGTGAATGGCTACAGTGGTATAGAAAACATACTTTGAATTCTTTAGTTGCTTGCTGACACTGGATTAGGTGGCAGTTTGGTACCAGTTAGTCTGCCTCTTCCGGCAAGGCATAAGCAAATCCACTGTGCCACTGAGGCTGTGAGATACCCAAGAGTTTCAGCCTGGATGTGCTCACAAGACAACCACCCTAAAACTCCTTAAGTTTTTTGCTCACAGATGGAAAAGCTTTTAGAAACCCCTACTAAGTCTATCCCACTGTTGATGGGGAGTTCAACAGACATTTTTAACAATTAGTTTGGTGGAAGAGTAACTCCAGTGGAAATAATCATGTTTATCTCTCATTGTGCATCCAGTCCTCTCACCTCCCAGTTTCAAAACCCTCATTTTCTGTTGGTTTTCATTTGCAATCCTTAATAGGTTCTCTCACATTTGAGCATTAACAATTCCTACCTAGCTTCAGTGATTATTCTTTTGTTTTCCATATTTTATGTTGCCCATTTTAACAGTGTTCTTGATTTTTATTTTATTATTAATATTTTTTTAAACTAGCTCCTCTAGCTCTGTCCAGAGACTCTTGTATGTTTGGACGAGCAAACAGCAAAGCCCTATCCAGCCAATCCGCCTCCACAACTAAGAGAGGAAGGAAACATTCCCAAGACTCTCAATTACCTATAGAAGGGCCTGGTAAATCCTCACTGTTGATTTAAGAAACGACAAGCTCCCTGTACAGGACCGTAGATCACTAACAATTGCTGCTGTCTGCTACCTTTCTGTTAGATTACCCTCTATTATTTAGGCTAATATGCAAGTACAGCAATATTCAATTTTCACAGCACATTTCTACAGCAGATAAAAAAATTTTGCCAATAAAGTCTGTTTAAAAAAAAGTCGTAATTTAAACAACTAAGCTGACAGACATGTTAATGTGGATAATGTTATACCAAGAGCAAAATGAATTTGCTAATATTCTGTATTTCTCCTTGAGGACATTACCACTTGGGGACTCGAGCTTCAGCAAAATGAATCTTATGTATCCTGTAGATTCTGTGGGATAAGTTTCAAAACTGAAACATCCACTATTTTACAAGTAATTTTATTTCTTCTGGAAGGGTTATTTTGGTTGTTAGTAACGTCCTTGCCAGTTTTGTATAAAGGCAGTTTTCTTCCTCTAACTGCATTTAAGCAAACTAAGCTTTAAAATAAATAATCTAAACAAGTTTGCTCATACAATTTAAAATCCTAGTGGAAATTGAGAGCTATGCTTTTACACATCAGCCAAACAAGGTGAACCCAGAGGTATGTTAGCAAAAAAAAAACAAAAAAAAACAGTACTAGCTAACATTTCAACAACTCCCGTTATTCTTGACAGAACTTAAAAGGTGTGACAACATGCTGGGCTTCTGAGAAGTCAGTCATCATTCTTATCCCCCACTGCCTAACTTAACTAGATATTATTTCAGTTCTGTGAGCCTCTATTTCATTTTTAAGTGTGTTCTAACAAAGACAAGAGAATTTTGTATACAAAAATCTGTAAATTTAAGGGACAAGTGCAGAGATAATTTCAGCAGCTCAGAACACATTGTTCTCTATCTGAATAGCTATGATTGTTCATGCCCGAATAGCCACAATTTTAGTTTATTTGAGAAATAAACTCATGGTGATGGGTGTCATGCATTAAAGATTAGAATCTGACCTTATAAGTCCTCTCCCACCATCAGGTATATGCTAAGAATTTCATTTTTCTTTTAAAATATAAGGGAACAACAATCACTTTCTCTGTCTTTATTACGAGAAGCAAATCAGTGATTTTTTTTTCATACTGTGAAGATTAGTTATATCTAAAAAAAAAAAAAATAAAAAAAATCAAGCTCACTCTCTGAGGAGAATGATTATCTCACAGACACAATGGCAGAGAAGAATATTAAAAGTTTTCCCCAGAGTCACACATATTTGTCAATCTTTATTCCACTCCATATTTAACTTAATTGCCACAAATGGTGCTTATAACCCCTCCTTTCATTACCAAGAACAGTCCAAGAAGGAACAGATGGCAACCCTACAGACTCTCTTGTCTTTCTTAATTTTCAGAATGCTGTCCTGCACATATGTATATAAGCTCCGACTCCCGCAGGCTACAGACGCATGGTTAATACAGATTTCAGAAATTGTTAGTGTTCCATATTGGTATGCTTAACTGTTTTGCATGAACTTTGACCTAAACTATACATATATTGAAAACCCTAGCACTTCTGATCAGAATTCCCAGATAGAAGCTACAATATAGGTTGAAATAATTCCTTTCCACAAGGATCTAGAATGAAGATCACTACATTATTCCACAGTCAGCAAAGGTCTTGTCGAAGACTAGCAAAATTATGCATTCAATTAGAAATAGGGATGCTGTAGTGCTGTTGCTCTATCCAATTTGGAAAAAAAACATGCTGCAATGTAAGTTACTATTCATCAGCACATTAACAATACTGGATTATTCCCCATCATTATTTTAAAAGAACGGGCAGGAAAAGTTATTTCAGTCTGTACCTAGCAATTACTGTATTAGAAAGAATGCATTATAGGTACTTTCTACCTTATCTATAACTAATTCTAGCATCTACTATCATCACTTTTTTTTTTTTTTTTTTTTTTTAAGGTATCATCTATGCAGCCTACAATAGTAAGGCTGCATTATTCAGTACACTGTGCCTACACAACATGGCAGATAACATCCTGCCCTACAGAGCATGGAAAACAAACTCCAGCAGAGGAGACAGGAAAAAAAACCTGGTCTCCAAGTGTTAATGAAATTTTATATGCACAACTGCTTTTCCTCTGAGACTTGCATATTTGACTGCCACCATCTTGACAACTCACATTTTCCTTTGGCAATAAAATGTTATGGTAAATGCACAGAAAAATCCATTTCCTCTTGTGTGCAAATTCCTCCACTTCATGCTGAAAACAACCCAGGTACTGACAATACGCAGATTTTGCTTCAAACATTTTTTGATGGGATCCTTTGACAGTTTCCAGGCTCCACTACCAAAGGCTCAACTGACAGTTTTAGAGGACCTCCATTAACTGCATGGTCTCATGTGGCTTAACATTGACCTTCCTCCTTAGCATACCAGATCCTGAATCAAATCATCGCTATTCTGAATCAAGCAAAAATACGCACACAAGCAAAACCCATCAGCAGCATTTCAAAAAACTGGGAAACATAAGGGCCAAAATTACTTAAACTTTCTTTTACAGCAACTTCATTTTCCTCAGTTACATTCAGGCACATATTTGTTTTCAAACAGTCATAAAAAGAAGCAATCTCCATCCACTTTTTTTTTTGAAGGGTGAGAGTGAGATGAGTTTTTTTGTGTTTTTTGTTGTTGTTGTTGTTGTTTTTTGTTTTGTTTTTAAATCACAGTGCCCCAGACTTACGGCATCACTTTGAGGCTGTGAGATCACAACAGGCTGCCCTGAATCACAGGTCTCCCGAATATTAACTTGCAGTGGAACGTCTCCTGTATTAAAGACACCAAACACGTGTAAGCAAAGACCTAAGATATCTTCAATGTTTCATCAAAATAGCCCTGAAGTGACTTGAAAACAAACTCCAGTTTTCTTGAAGTTCTTTGTATTACTTATTATAAATATATATATATTAAAAAAAAAATAAAAAATAAAAAAAATCAGCATTTCAAATGAAAATTGGCTGCAGAACAATTTCTATATCTCCAGTGTTTAATGCCAAATATAATCTGGCATTTTCAACTTCTGAATATGACAGACTATCCTAGGCAATAAATAAGGACAGGTTGCTTGCTTTTTTCTCTTGATTACACAGAAAGATACAAGCTGAGATACAAACTATTTCAAGTACATGAAGTTTGCAACATTAGGCAACTACTCATGCAACTTCCTAACCCCTGACTATATTATTTTCAGTGCTTTTTAAAGATCTTAATAGCCATTCAAAGACTCCTTTGAACACTTAATTTCCAAATAATAACATTTGTTATTGTCCTTATTAGGTTCTGTATCCAATTAAAAAGTAGCTAAGCATTGAGTTCCTTCTTTCCAACAGAAATCTTTTTTATATTCTTTTATAACAAGCAGGGAACTATCAGAGAGGAAAGCAATGTTCTGAAGAAGACTCAATTAGTCACCCTACACCACTCTGAAACACACTTTCTAAAATACAGTTTTTCAGCACTAAAGAAAACTTGAAGCTACCACGTTCAGTTCATTACTACAGAAATAATTAAGAGGTGAATTGAAAACCAACTTTTGTAATGAAAGATATAGCTGCACTTTACATCACAGATTGATGCAGACAGAATACACCATGCTTCATTCAATTTTGACTTGTCTCAGAAGCTGTAATTTTAATTCATGCATTTTAGCAACATTTAATTAGCCTCAACCAAGCCAGTGCAGATTAATGAAGTCCAACATAGTTAGAGAATGAAACATTTAAATGGGTGCTATAAAAACTGACAAAATTTAGAAATTACAAAGCTTGTTAAGAAAAAAAAAAAAAAAAAAAAAAAGAGAGAGAATGAAGAGCACATAGGAAATGAAATCAATAGCAGACAAAAGCAGTGGCTCCATGATTACGGAGCAGAATGCTTAAAGAAATTCAGGTGTTTAGTTTTTTTTTTATTATTATTATAACCATCCATTTGCTTTAAATTTAACTATGGCTTATTTTCTTTTTTCCAATCTTGAATGACTATTCTTAGCTATAATAAGTAAATAAACAAATGGAGTTCTTTAAAATTTTCTTTTACTCTTAATGTTCTTATTAACAGAATAAGAGTAACTTCATAAATATCCCAGAACTTAGCTCTTACAATTACTTTGTGTAAAGACTAATCTTCACTTGCTTTTCCAAACAGCGTTCTCTGTCAATTTAATAACAATCTCAAAATTACAAAAAAGAACTATCCTGCTACCGAGGCAGCTTTTCTCTTATCTTCCCAACACTTACAAAGATCTGATGGCCCAACAGAAGCACAAAGTCTTTCATGCACAAAAGCGCAAGTCAGAGAAGACAAAGCAACAGGCAAATCCAATTAAAAAAAAAAGTCAAAACTTTATTAAACAGAAGCACAAAAACCATAAAAAAAATCTGTGCATCTGTTTGGATAATAAGAATTTGAGGAAGATGAAGCTTTTGCACTGCTCATCATTTTGAAGATGATGGGAACTTATCAATGTATCAGATCTACATTTTTCTGATGTTAATCATTTAATAATGCAAAGAAAGCCTAAGTGCTCAAAAATTTTTATTATATTATAGGAAATAAATAAATAAATCTCAGAGTCTCTGCTGGCTCTATTAGCAGACAGTTTAATAAGTTTGGAAGTGCAGAAGTCAGCACACAGAGCACAATAGTCATTTATCTTAGCAGTATGTAAATCAATGGCATATCTTTCTGGTCATAATTCTGGCCACTCAACTGTAATAGGAAAAAAAAATATATCAAAATAGGGGAATTTCAGAGACAGAGAAAGAAATAATCAGCAATGCAAAATCTTTCTCATGGACTTCAGCATTCTTTCCTACATGAAAGAATTAAAAGATGAGAGAAAACCTACATGAAATAACAAATGAAACTCAGAAAGTGTACTGGTGACTCAATTGTCTTCTGTCATAAACAAGAATTAGAGAGGTTTTCAACAATATTAAAGGCTGCACGTTCTGAGAAAGTAATTGAAAAATACTTTTGTGTTCTGCACACTGTTAGCTTGCAGAACTTACTGGATATTATCAGAGAAACTAAGATCCATCAGGATTTACATGAGAACTAGGTCTTTAGCTGAACAAACAGAATAGCAAGATATAAACAAAATAAATTTTTACAGATAAATACAGATAAAATCTCTCAAAGCTTTTGGGTGCAATACAATAGCAAGAGGATAAAACTACCATTTGGGAAAGATTAACATATAAGCTGTAAGCAAAAACGTTTGTCATACCATATGGTATTATTGTGCAGTGGTCACCCTTGAAATACAAACCTACTAAACAGATCAAGTACTCTGATTCTAAATTTAGCCCTCAGGGCACTTTTCTTAATCTTAAAATTGCCGTCAGAAGGATTGACTAAGCTAAACTTCACTCTGCCTTTCTTCATACACCACATTTATCCCCTAACAAAATTCCTAACGTATCAGACCTTTAATTATTAAATACTATTACTAATATTATAATCAGTTCTGCCTTCTTAGGAAATACCAGAAAACATTTACAGGACCAATGGTAGGACAGATCATTCGTGCCTGTGTATCTAACCGCAGATTTGATTCAACTCCTTACAGAACATTTGCATCCATCCACATCACCCAGGGCTGCAGAAGTCTCCCCTGGGCTCTGATCACAACTCATTATACACTCTGAACACTAAAAGATAGCCCAAATGTGTGTCTTTAATTATGTGCTGCCGTGCTATTTTTAATTTGTGTCAGACCTTGAAGTTTTTGTGTTGATCTTTCTAAGTGAGCTTCCTGGTTCTTTTAATAAATTAGCTATGGAAAATCATTGAGATAATTATAGTAATACATGAAAACATATCATTAACACATGCAATTATCCCATTTACCAACTTAATTATGCTGTGTTATATTCTACAATTTTCTTTTTCTTCACTGATAATACAGGTTGAAATATGCCTTTTTAAAGCAGCAATGTGTTTTTTATAGATCAAAGTATATTTTAAATTTATGCCAGATTATTTAATCATGGACAACTTCTGTTTTAAAGAAATATAATTTTTTCTTCACAACAACATTTTGCAAGTCAGCATATTCTTTCAATTTCAACACATATAATCATTACACTCTGCTTGCTTCCATGCAAAAGTCAAGATATCTTCACTTGGACATAAAAATAACTGCTCTAATGAACTGCATATCAAACTGGCATATTTATTTCACAAATATAACAACGTATTTCATTTAAATGAAATAAAACTTTTATAGGCACTAAGATAGTCCTTAGGTTTATGTTCTACAGGACCACACAGAAGTCTTGACTGTCTGTAATTATTGGTATGTGATATGTAATATATTGAATTTCAGGTAATATAGCACATCCAAAAAAAAAAAAAAAAAAAAAATCCACATTCTGCATAGTACATAATTTAAGAGATTTAAGATGCAGTTCAAGAATTAACAAGAATAATCCTGAGCATAAATCTGAGCACGCAACAAAAGTGACATTCAATATCTTAAACTATAATTCTATCGTATTCAAACAATGTCTGAATATACAATACTTTAGAATCTATACTTCAATTAAAGCCTTCCATATTCATGCCATTAATAAGCTATTTCTGTATTCTTACCTAGAACATCCAATCCAACAGTTTTTGCTAGATCTCTTACACCATCTGCTCCAAAAATATGTGTCTCATGTTTACATTTGGGACACTGGAAAACACTCATATTCTGAACTAGTCCTAAAACCTGTCAAATGAAAAAGGAGAATGTTAACACCTGGGATTCAAGCTTCAGTTCTTATTCATCTCTGACAGCAAAGAAGAGATTATCAACACAGCATCAACAAATCATCATCAGTTACTTTCACTTCCATTTCTAAAGTATTTCTACATTATTTATTTTTTTCCATAATTATACATCTAAAGGATTAACTTACACGACACAAAAGTACCTCTTGAACTAGTCTAACTTTTCAACAGATCTCCTTCTCAGAAAAGATGTGTTACATTTCTGACCTTTGAATACCATTTTTTAGCTTTGTAATTCAAGGTTTTGGGATACAAAATAATAATTAAAAAATTTTTAAAGAAACAACAATCAAATGTGCTTTTCAGATATTTTATAACTTTTCCTGAAAGAAAATGTTTTCAAAAAGGATCAGATTTGCTATTTTTCTGTAAAGGAGGAAAAAATTTTGAAGATTAAATAACAAGAATAATTATGTGAAAGGAAGTGACAAAAACTACTTTTCTGTTGATGTCAGATGTTCATCTACATCCCTGTAAAACATCTCCTGCAAATTTGCCAAATCAGACACATAAATATCTTCTTTCACAATGTACAGCAATGCTCATGATAAAATAGATCTCATTTTATTCACCTAGTAAACAAGCCTGTTCATTGAGGAAGAGCAGAATTTCTCAGAAGTGATGACAACAGCACACAAACACTGCGAAAGAGAACTCATCCCTATTTGCTGATCAACAGAAGACTCGCTTTGGTGGTTCCACATTAGAAAATTTCAGTTCAAGATACTTATGCTACAGATGAATATATATTTTTAAGTTCAGAAAAGCTGTTACATATCTTGTGACATTCTGTGCTTCTTAAAATTCGCCTAAGCATTCTGGTTACATGTTTTGAAGAAACTAACAAAGTTAGAGGAATAATATATCCACTGTGAAATAATGATCCAAAAGGATGCTGGTTCAATGCAGGCAACAGCAACTACTTTTGGTCTTAAAGTTTTAACTAAAAGAATACGGAGGTAGCACTGTGAGCAGGTAAAGGCCTGTCATTTACAATTTCTTAAAGAAAGTTTCCTTGCCTCAAAGTTAAAACTAATCAAAGGATGATAATCTGTTTTTGTTTCCTATTCCACTGTTACATGTTCCATATTACTTTTTAAATCTTCACTCATGTAAAATTTTCAGAGTTTAAAGTACGCAACTTTCAAAGAAACAAACAATATACGTGTGGATAGATTAATAGATAGATGCAAACATATGCATGCCATCATCTGTAGCACATGAAAGAAGAGATCTCGATATTTATACTCAAAAGGAATTCATCCCACTCCAGATAACTTGGGTCTTTAACTTTTTATTCTCCTCAATATATTTATACAATGTTTATGATACAGCAAATTCATAATCAAAGTCATTCAGCCTACTAATGTTTCACGAACAGCTCAGAAATATTACAGCTGTTTTGTTAATTCTTTGATCATCTAGTACCTAAAGATGTCTGTCTGCACCAGTTAACACAAATACTGAGCTACAGCTGAATTCCCAAAGCTAGATTGGCTTTAGAAGTCCTATTCACCGTCCTTTTTGGTTTTAATTTAAACAAACCTTACTAAAAGCATGTGACATTTCCGCATTACAATACTGCTTTTATTATCTCAGCCTCATTCCCATCTGTCAAACACCAAATAGTACATATTTACTAAGGTATAAATTGTTCTTCTTGTACACAACTAGACTTTTGTAATATTAGTTGCCAATTACAAATACTAAATTTAATTCAGAATCTGTGCAAATATACAAACCTTGGTCACTGAAGTGTATTTTTAGCACATATCACTGCAGACACTTGGATAAACAAGAGATTTCACTATTACTTTCAGAGTCCTTAAATCTATAGAAAATGTAATAGGTTTTGCTAATAAAGTCAATAATGACTCTTATTTCCCTGTTTAAATACTATTTTTGGAAAAGCCTCAGGTTTGTCTGGACAAACTATTCTACAAGCATGCATGAATCCTCTGCTCCTCAGTGAGCTCTTCTGCCTGCATACTTCTCTGAAAAGTTGGCTCAGTGAAACAAACACTAGATGCTCTGCAGCACAGAAGCCAGCCTACAATACCTACAATAGCCTACAAAAAGTCATAGTTCTAATGCTAAACTTCTTTGGTCAAACTTTTTTATTTTGAATAGTGAAAAGACACCAAGAAATAACAAGAAAGTAAGGAAGTGGCAAATTCTCATTATTAATTATCTGTGCACATACGGTTTCTAAATGCTTATAAGTTCTTTTTGCTCAATTAACCTTTTGATTACACAACATACGGTGCTCAAATCCAAATATACACTACCTTCTCCAGACAAGGAAAAAATTCTGAGAAACTCTTAAATTTCAAATCAGTAAAGGACAAACAACATTAACAATTGTGACTCAGATTCAATTTTGACTTAAAACTAAATGCAATACATAGGCAGGACCTTCTTTAACACTAATGTAAATGAAACACTTATGTTGATGTATATATAAATTGAGAAAAAAAAAAAAAAGGAACAAAATGTAAGAACTCTAATGCATTGATTTCAGTGCATTGCAATCTACCATCAGGCATAACAGTGTTGTTGTGGCTTATCACTTGATTAAAATAGAACTAGTCATTCTATTTAGTCCACATACATACTTAAATCTTGCCTACCATGCATCAGGTTAAGCCAAGCCTACCACAGAATACTTGGCTTTATTGGAAGCCATTCTCTGCAAAAAACATTGAATGAAACTGACTTAAAAAGAAATTTGGAGAATTTCTCATTAGAAGGAAAATTCAGCAAATTACTAAATTAAATGTGATCTTACATGAAAAGTCATTCTGCACAATTTTAGTAAATCCAAACATATAATCAAAATAGAACATTTCACATGCTGCTCTTCTGTCGTATATTTTTTCTTCTAGTAGTAAACAGCAAATGCTACCACACTTTCATTTTGGTGCAAAGACACTTGAGCAGTAAATAATAAGGAATGTGTCAATTTATGTCTTTTGTTATGCTATTTTGCAAACTAAAACAAAAAAATGCTGGCTTTTAAAAGAGCTAAAAATGCTACTGAAGCTACTGAAGTGTTTCCCTATCTTAGCAAAAAGTAAAAGTAACCTTCACAGAGATGAGCCAGACAACAATTTTTTTTTTTTAAGTATCGTAAATAGCTTTTTCCTTTACTGTTTCAAATAATGAATAGTAATAATTAATAGTTTGTATCTTCTCATCACATGCACATTTCAAATGAAAAATGAGTCTTCATGAACATGCACTAGAGTAGAACGTTCTGTTACTTAGCAACTTGTAACACTGTCAAGACCTTAAATCAATGTAATCATACTTAAAAGAAAAAAAAACATTTAAGAAGTAATCTAGTTAGTTTATTTTAAATGAATATATTTTTGTTTACTTTTGTCCATCTATTTCAAATTCCTTTACTTGGTTCTTCAGTTTGAGAGTGGTGAGATGCTGGAACAGGCTGTTCAGAGAGATTGTGGATGCTCCGTCCCTGGAGGTGTTCAAGACCAGGTTGGATGGGGTCCTGAGCAACCTGGTCTAATTCTATGATTCTATCATTCAGTTTAAATGTAAAACATTAATTCTGTTATTTGCTCCATTTCAGTCCATATGAATATAGGGGATAATACTGAACTTTGCATTCCCCAAACAAACAAGCTACCACATAAGCTCTAAGCATAATGAAAACAAGGTGAAAACGATGGACTTCTTTCAGTGACAGCCACAGAGCCTTTCAAATGGCAGTGACAATTAGGTACACACAACTCCCCAAAACTTAAACTTCCTTTTTAAATTGTAGTGATATATGATTTTCCTCTCATCTAACAGAATGTTAGGTTAGAGCTATTCTTGAGAATACATAAAGAGGATACAGAAAGGCAGTACATTTGGAAAGAAGAGATTACTTTATAAATTACTTTATTTAGCTGGTTAGCATTCTGATCCATTCCAGGTGATTAAACAAATTGATTGAAAATAAATTGAATACTATTATTACTTGATGCTGAATTTTTTTTTTCCTTCTGCTAAAGAAAGCTTCTGAGACAGATAGGAGGCAGATTCTAACCTTTTTTTTTTTTTTTAAACAAGAATTTTTGACATTCAAGTGATCCAAGTGGATTGTTCATCTACCACAAACATAGAAAATTTTCAGATTTTTGGAATTATAATTTTTTTGAATCTACTGGTATTTTTAATGTAGATGCTTACAGGTACATGGACTTTTCTAAACATTTCAGTTCCTTTGCGTGCATCCAACAAAGCCACGTCTTGTGGAGTAGAGACGATTACAGCTCCTGAGAAAAGAAATATGAAATATCATTAGTTTAAATTATGATTCATAACTGCTAAGTATCTTGACAGTTGAACAGTTTTTTGGTGCTTTCTCCCTCCTCTCCCCCCTGTTTAAGAAAGAAAATTATCCTGTTTCTTTATAATGCAGTGACCAAAACTGCATGAGATATGATGCAGAGTAATAAAAAATAACTTAAGACTTTTTCGCCCTATATTTTTCTATGTGGAAACTACTTTACTATGCAAACGAGGAAACTGATCTAGCTGCCACGTGACCGCGAACAGATGACAGAATGGACATGAGTAGCTTTTCAGAGGCACAACACCATAGATGCACAGGACTTCACAGCAGGAGCCCTAGCATCTTAAGAGCCCTCCCAGTTCGCAAAGCACTGGGATAGGAAACCCTCAGATGGCTCCATGCAATCCATGTGCTGACTGACGGCATCTCTCCTGCATGACAGTCAGACATTTCCAAACATTGCCTAACAGCACATGTGAATGTTTTCGACCAGTATGCTTAACCTCTAGTTAAAAAGGAAAATACAATCTGGTGTTTCACTCCTGAAAAGCTGCCTCTCTCTGCCTTACATAATATTAGACTTAAGTCCAAAAACTGAACAGCGTATGTAACACATTAAGCAAACAATTTCCTATTGTTCTCTAAAACTCTGGAATGCAAATAATTTGCTGTTTTTCCTAAGCTGACCTGTTTCCAGTGACACGGCAAAGAATAACATGGAATCCTTTCAGCTACATCCAACACTTAAACTGGTCTTTTCAATGAAGGGCATTTTACATTTTATTGCCAACACTGAAATACAGAGTTAATTCCACAAAATGAATACACCCTAACTGAAATGTAGTGTACAAACTAGTAGCTCAGACTTAACAGCCCTGAATCTTTTAAATGATTTTTTTTTGTTGTTAAAAAATAATTGTAAAATGAAGATCTTTGAATACTTAGACAAAAAGCTTCTTATAGCTGTCTTCTCAGACAAAACCAGGAAACTAGAATTTTCTGTTGAATGTCTATACATGCACGTTAGCTATCCCACACAACAAGCTTTTGTCTACTTTTTTGTAGACAAAAATTTTCAGCACTCCCATGTAGCAGTTAACAGGCAGTCAGCAAAACTTAATTCCCCATTTTCTGGTCCAATATTTTTTAACAACTCAAATGAACGGCATGAAGTACAGAGGTTATGAACAATGAAAACATCCACTATAACCACAGGCAGTCTACGTGAAAGGTGTTTTTTATTGACAAATTCTCTTGCTAGAGAACCTCACATAAAGGGAGAAACTAATAAGATGAAATGATCCATTGGCAATTTACAGACTTTAGGCTGTCATGAATACCAATTCCCTTTATAAAAAAGAGCAGACTTCTGAGATACATAAGTTAAAACTAGGCTTGTAGACAGCCTGCACTTTTTTTTTTTTTCCATAGAATGAAAGTCTACACAATCAAGAATCTGCTTGTGCTGACACTATATAGATCTCTTCTATTTTCCTTTTCACTCTGAAAGGGATTATGGATATATATAAAAAGCACTTTTTTTTTTTTTTTTTAATAAAAAAAAAGTTGTTACTCCACTTTATGAGAATAAAGAAATCTGAAATCATTCTCTCATTGACACTGAGGACAGAACATCTTTGAAAAAGAGGCAACATCATAGTGCTTCCTCTGATAGCCACTGAGGTAACTGTAACAGCAGCAGTACAAAGCCTCACTAAGACTATCTGCCAGTGGCTTAAGCAAGCAGAGAACAGCATTCACTAATCAGACTGGTAATGTTGCTCAACAATCTGACACTTGCATAAGCAGTTTAAAGAAGGTTACTTTGAATTACTGTACTTTCATTAGGATTTGTCCTCTGGCTCTAATGCACTTTCCTGAGGCTCCAACTACTTAACAGAACCATCACTAAGTGATTTACTTCACAATAACATGGAAGATAAAGGACATCTCCCAATTTAAATTTCTTGAAATAAAATGTAAATTAAAGGTGGTCTCAAGGAAGTGCTACTCACCAATTCTAATCTAAATTCTAACAAAATAATTCTAACAAAAATATCTTCCACAGTAAGTTACTGATTTCATTTACTTCTTCTTATTAGAGGTAATCCTGACTCAGTTTTGAACATGCTAATTTGGGAAAGTGGAAGCACACTTCAGTTCTTCAGTAGCTTCTACCCTAGACTCCATTCATATATAATTTAGTAATGATTAAGTTCTTAAAATAAACTGTAAACATGATACAAGTTTAAAAAGTTTATATTGCAGCCACCAGAGATTTACTGACTTGTAGAATTTGATGAGCCTTTTGAACTATTTATGAAATACCTGTTTGGTGAGTGATTATTTCTTTGCAATCAACTGAAACTCAGTCAAAAAAAAAGAAAAAAGGACTGGAAGGGACTTCAAAGGCCTCCACTCCACTCCTAATATTGATATCTAAATCCATGCATAACCCACCCAAAACTCAAAGTGCAATTACTGATTAGGGAGAAGATCCACAAACTTCATGGTCAGAAAGCTGTGTTTCACATACAGACTAAAACAGCACAACCAGCTTGTACTGACTTACACCAACACACTTTAATCATACTTTCTCTCCTTGGTACAACTGCTAGCCGAACAAACTCAACCTGAAGTTCAAGAATTTAAGTACTTAGCAGCATTATTTCCTCCACCAGCAGCAGAATACAGCAGAGAGATTTTCCTTGGTGCTCCCCTTCACTGAATAAATTTGCATGTTTAATTTGGAAAGCATTCAAATGATGAGCAAGAAAGAACACAACTTCCCTTGCTGTTTCTGTTCTACATGTTTAATAGGAATATCAAACAGTCAAGAGTTATTTTGATCAACAAAGTAATGAAATATGACTGAATTCACACACACACTAGGTCTCTTGAAGCAATACGTGCAATGTTTACACAAGCTTGACTGAAGGAGGCAAATGAAGGCTGACAAATTGAACAGAGAGGTTGCAGAAACTATAATGTTATCACATTTCACATTAAAACATACCACAAATTCTGTGTTAACAGCTGCATGGAGAATAATTTCTATGCCTTAAGCATACTGAGGATATCTACCTTTAACACATTTACGTTTAACTGACATATCTACTTATTCATGCATTTCATTTATTTTTGTAACTTCATCATATTTCAGCTGGCAAAAAGCTGATGCACTTTGCATTAATAAAAACTATGCTAACTCTATTTTGAATCCTTAGCATGCATAATAGGGAGACGGAATGAACAGTGGGTCTAGAAGACTGATGTTTGCCTTTTTCCTTAAACCCCAGGTGCTTACTCCCAGTAAAAGAAACGTGTGCTCATACAACACTGGTACTCACCTCACTGGTGGACTGGTGCTTAGGAAATTAGGAATGCTGACAAAGCTTTAAAGTTATGGATATAGAAAACATTACCTCTATTCAGCATGTCATTAAGGTTTGCATTAGACACCTTGGATTACAAGGCACAAAGTGGTATCTCATCAACCCTTTGATATAGTCTATTTGAACCTAAGCAAACCCCATGAGCTTTCTTTCAAGGAAGTGGAAAAAAAGCCAGGCAAGTCTAAAAAACAGCTACGCTTACACGGTCTACCTCAGGATGAGAAGAACCACTCTCAAATAGATTCCTTGTGTTGTTCCCCTACCCCCCTCCAGTATTTACAAATGCAGAACTCATAACCAGGCTATGACTCCCCCCACCAACACTAGATTAATGTCTAGATGATATCACCCTAATTTTTTACTAGCTTAGTAAATAACATCAACTAGAAAACCTGTGGAGTGAGAAATAAGAGTCCAGGAAGACTGACAGAGTTCTGAGAGAAAAAAATACAGAAAGTTATACAGAGATACTCATCTCTCTAACAATCGCCTGTTGATACACAGGCACCAAACACTCTTGCAGACGCACATCCACATGGCTGCCACAGCCTGATCTGACTGCAACACTCATTTATTTTTTGTAGCTTTTGGTACATCTTCCACTGCATCAATTCTAAGCATCCAGGCAAGACTTACAAGTTATAAATAGCCTAATGAACCTGAATCATCTCTATTGCAGATCTTCACAGGCTCTCTTGCTTTCTGTTGAACTTCTTGTTATTTCATTGATAAAATATGCCTACAATTATAGCACACAGTTTACACTTGAAGATGCAGAACAAGCTATTGCAAGAACAAAGACTAGTTTTTGCTAAGATTTCAGCTGGTAATTCTTAAAGTTGTACTAACACTGAAAACATGCCCATCTCCTTGGGTGAACTGCATAAAGGAATTCCTTCAGCTTCTGCATGCAACATTCTCATTGCAACTAGTAACATGAAAAAACCATTAGCATTACTTTCCTTTAAGGGATCCTTGAGACTCATAACTCAGCTCAGGACTGTCCTGAAGGCTGGATCCTGGCTGCGTCCCACTTCCAGCTTACATCTGTCAACTACAATTTTTTTTTTACAACAGTAACAAACTATTTTATTGTACAACCTAAAGTTATATGAATACAATCATCAATCCATAAAGAGCCAATGTTGTGATTGAAGGTTTTCTTGCTGTTCTCTTTTAATCCATCCAAAATTTATGCCTTTTTGCTTTCCTGCAGTTATTTAAAATATCCGAATATAGCATGAAAGAAAGACTAAATCTCCAAGGTCACCTGAAAAAAATATAAAAATGCGATACTAAAAATATTTGCCATTCAAAAACAGATGAAGTAAAATTTACCATTATCAAAAATCAAGATGACTTCCACAAAGAATCTTCAAAAATTTACCATAGAAATGAACAATGCACTTCCTACATAAAAGAGGAAAGAAAGCTCAAAAATTGAGGAAAAACATTGTGCATCATTGTTAGATTAAAAGGAAAGAAGATCAGATGCCTTGCAACTATGATTTGCATCAAAGAAAGATTTTCAACAAGGGGCAAATAGACACTTGCACAAAGAGCAGTGACAGAATACAGATACACCTCCCATCAAAGTATCTGCTACACACAACTTGCATGGCTGCACTGGTTGGGGTTTTTTTTGATCATCTCTCTTCAGGAAAGAGAGGAAAATGGTGTCATACCTGCTCAGATTGCATTTTTTATTAATATAAGATGGCTCCTTTTTCCCCACAATTCTTTTTTCTGCTAATAACATCAATAACTTTTTTTTTTTTTTTTTTAAAGATCATTGGCATTGTTTTCTTTTTAAAATTATTTGAAAAAAATCTTTCCTCCCCCACCTTCCCCCGCCCCCTTTTTAATGCTTCTTTCTGAACAGACGCTCTGTTTATTAACTGGAACTTCCTGTTCTTGTACATTATTATATAGTAAGGCAGATCCAGTCCTGTCTGCATGGGGTTTACATGGCAATGTTTTGATGCTAAACAATTTGCAGGGGCGCCTCTGTGAGCAGAGTCCAGCAGTGCCCCATGTCAGATCAGAGTCAGCTCCAGCTGCTCCCAAGGGGACTTGCCACTGACAGAGCTGAGCAATGAGCAACACTGCGTGCGCCTCTGGCACAGCAGATTTGAGAAAGGGAGAAACTACCGTGGGTGAGAAAACGTGACAAAAACCACCCTGCAGCCACCAAGGTCAGCTCAGAAGGAGGGCAGGAGGCGCTCCAGACAGAGAGCAGAAGTTCCCTCCTGCACAGGAGAGGCCTATGGAAGAACAAGTTGTCCACCTGCAGCCCATGGGCACCATGCAGATTTCCACGTGCAGCCATAGAGGAGCCCACAGCATCACAGTAGATGGTGTGGAGGAAGTATAGCCCATGGAGAGCACCTGCAGGAGCAGTTCCAGGCTGGAGCTGCAGCCCATACAAAGGAGTCTGCAGCGGAGGGCTAAGGGAGCTGCTGCCCACATGGACCTGTGCTGCAGCAGTCCACTCCTGAAGGATGGGCCCCATAGTACAGAGCCATGCTGGAGCAGTACTTGAAAAACTGCAGCCTGTGGGAAACCTAAGCAGGATCAGTTCAGGGGTATGATCCCATAGAAGGGGCATTAAGCTGAAGCAGGGGCAGAAAGACCATGAAGAAACAGCAGAGATGAAGCATGATGGACTAATCACAGCCCCCTACCACTACTACCTACTACACAACCTACCTACTCCTCTTTTACTGTGTACCACTAGGAGAAGGAGGTGGGAGAGGATGGATTACAGAGGAAAGTGATTTTAGCATGCTTTTTGTTTTTCACTGTTCTAGTCTGTTAGCAATAGGCAATAATTCTATCTCCCTCCCACTGTTGAGTATGTTTTGCCCATGATAATAATTGGTGAGCAACCTCTGCATACTCTCCACCCTTGAGCCTTTTTCCATGGTATTTTCTCCCTCTGTTCCTTTAGGGAGGAGTAATGGGGGTTGGGGGGGTGATGCAGTGAGTTCAGTTGGCTGTCACTGTGAAACCACCTCAGATACACGCACTGCTGTAACAGTCTACAAGTTGTCTACAAGGCTGCACCTCTGGTCTGCGTGGTACTGCAATAAATATGAATATTTTGGTTCAGCAGTTTGGCACATAACAGTTAATAATATGCTTTCAGAATTAATGAAAACAATTGGCATTCACGTTGGTAATATACCTCTACCATTCCTTCCTCAATTTACACTTTTGAACAAAAAAAAAAATATTGCTATGACTTTTAAAGTTTAATTAGTAAAAATATGCTTTTCTTTTGTTTGTTTTTAAGTCAGTCAAAAATCCTGCTTAATCACAATTTTCTAATAATTCCTTTTTGTCATAAAATTCCTTTGGTAAACATTCAGTAAATATCCAAAGACAACATTCAGGAGTTGATTAAGATCTGGGTATTGGTGAAAAACTGCAGTCATTAGGAAAACAACACAATTTGCAGGATAAAGCAACAAAAAAATGGTGGGATCTGTGTGCTGTATAGGTTTAAAATGTAAAAGGTGATGGATGCCATTCCCTGTATGGCTAGCAATGACAATGCTTCTTTTTTATGGAACCTGAAACAAAACAAAATAATATTCACATTGCTTTTCACTTTGCTTATCTCAACTAATAATCTTCTCTAACTTTCAACAGCAGCCTTTTTAAAGCTTTTAATAATAAGCTTGTTATAATAACATATGCTTTGTGTGGAGAAAAAATGTTACTTTTGAAAGATTGCAAAATTAATGCACTGAAATAAAACAATGCCTTTTACCATTAGGTCTCCTGTATAAATTCACCAATGTATCAAGTAAAAGACTGTTCAGCAAGATGTGAAATTCTTGGTTTGCCTCAGCCCCCTTCCTACTGACCAGCTGTATATTTCTAATGGCTTTCACTGCCATGGCATCTTGAGGTCCATAGAAAAAAAAAAAAAAGGTCTTATGAGAAAGTTTAGCAAATGAAATGACAATTCCAATATTAACCCAGAGCCAGATGTCAATTGAGACAGTGTCATCTCTAAAGCTGTCAAGCTGCCACATTTGACTAACACTAACTTCACTTTAACATTAATAAAGAATGGTCAACAGGCAGACTAACACAGTTAACAGCTTCCACAATTCAGCTTCTGAAGGAGGAAGAAGTGCTTGTGTTAACAGGGCACAGGAATCCTTTTACAACAGGTACTTTCTCCTACCCGTGCATTAAGCAGCAACAAGTCACAAACAAAACCTTTCTGTCCAAGCTGATCTAGGATTTCTATGTGGAAAACAGACTGGCATATGAAGAAAGAAGCCAGAGTGAAACAAAAACATCTTCCATGTTTCTAAGTAATCATTTCTCATCTGCTAGTTTATTGAATGCAAGCATGAGAAAAGCTACAGGTGATTAATGAACAGTATGCTAAATAAGATAACTGCTTGTAAGGTGACTAAGAATAATAAAACAAACAAACAAAAAAAGAATCACAATAGTTACCTGGGTTGTCATATTTTAAAGAATAACTGCACACACACAAAGCTGCCATTTCAACTGAAATTGCATGAGGCTGATATTCTCTTTAACGATGATCAAAATTAAAATATATATTTTGTTGTACTATGTATGCCTCTAACCTTTCTGCAAAGAAAATATCAGGAGTTGTGACGCAGGATAAAAAGTTATTCTAACATTAAGACACAGTACCCTACCACACATTCCATAGGTTCATCTCTTATTGACCAGTGTTGCAATGCTACAGATTTACATGTCACATCTGAACAACCCTCCCCTCTGCCATTGCTCTTTGTCACACCCACAGAAAAACTTGGTCAAGTAACTGGCAAAAAAATTCATGCAGGTTCTGTAAATTTATTTAGAGAAAATATTTTTTTTTCCTACACTGTTCCTAGGAAGCCACAGACAAGTAATGAAAACATAATGCAAATACTGTATCTCACATATGCATGCATGCAAATCAAAGTACAACTTTCATGCAAACTAGATAATGCACTTCTGAATGTACTTAACTAGGATATATACACTGTCTCTGAGGAAAGAAAAATTATCCTGCTAATACCATGACTGTCCAAGTATTCTCAAAGGAATAACAAAGAACAAGAAAACTGAAGCAGAAACAGAACAGCACAACAACTACTTTCTGCAAAACTAAAAAATAAACAAAACAAAGAGAGCACATTGTTTGGAAACATGAATTGCAAATGAAGATGGAGCTCATTAAAAAAAAAAGAAAAAAAAAAGCAGAATCCTGCAAGCTGCTCTAAAGACATCAGCATTGAGATTTGTGACACTATCTTCTGAACCCTTGAAAGCAAAAATGCTGAAGGAAATAAAGATATGCTAAACAAGGCTATGGAGCCTTGAATCTGCAGCAACCAATTAACCAGAGTAAAAAAGAAAAAAAGTACAGTCAAATTTGTAATACAAGAAAAGAAGCACTTCCAAAAAGAATGAAAAATACCCACAACAGACAGCAGGGGAAATTCTATATAAATTGCTAAATTGTAATCCATGTTAGAACACATGGATTTATAAATCTTAATCACTGTCTGTGATGCCTGTCTTACTCAAAAACACAATAGACTTATTTGTACCCTAGTTGAGTGTAAAAGAGTTGACCTCAGCTAACACGCTGTACTACACCAACCAAACTGAAATGCAAATGTAAACTGATGGCATCGTTTCTAATTTGATGAAGTTCAGATTGAAGTAGTAACAAGATGAACTGAGCAACTGAGGTAGGGATGTGATTTTAGAACTTAACATGCAATCTTCAGCTAGGAGGTTGTAAAAAACAAACAAACAAATCAGTCTTTAAAATTTAAAAAACACCCTATAGTTCATAGTTTGAAGAGGCATGGGAAAGGAATTATTCTCCCTTATGGCATGTAAAGAGAATCTGTACTGCTTGTTCTTGGTTTTAAAGTAGTTTCCTTTATCTTAATTCAACATCTTGTCTATTTCAACTTAGCTCAAAATTGAAAAGGTATGAAAACCACATGCTTATGACAACTGTATTTAACTGAAAACTTACTCAAATATTGAATTAAAAAAAATGAATAAATATTTACTCTTAGTTCTTCAATTTGTTACACTCACACAAAAATAAGAACATTGCTATCAGCAAAAAAATCTTTTTTAAACATCTGTTACTTTCTGAGAAGCCCCATTAGGAAAAAAAAAAATTCATGTAAATTAAGGTTTCCATTTACTGATGCAGTGTATCAATTAGAAACGACTTGTGATCTTCCATAAACATACTTCAACGCAACTTAGAAAACTAGGAAATGCAGGACTAAAGCAAGTTCTAACACCACTCTTCCATAAGTATAGAATTCTGGGGAAAAACGGCATAAAATCTCAAGAAGATCAAGGATCTATTGATATCTTTGTGAGTGAAAAGCAATCAATAATATAACACCATATATTAAAACAACTCATAATGTACACCTCTTGGATTTCATAGTTTTACTGCCTTTACATACAAGATTTAAAGTGAAATTCTACCTCACCAAAAACTTCGTGCCACTGTTATACTACATCATTGCTAAAAACCTTCATAGTAAAAAGCCCTCCTGATCTGCTACCAGTACTCTGAAAGTATTGCCTACTTTATTATGCTGGCTGACGACGTTACAGGCAAATTTTGATTGGATGGCAGCAGAAGCTGAACATTACCACCAGCATTCCATTACATTTTGTTGCTGTACGAGAGATGGCAGTAGAGGGGCACTCTGACAAAATGGCATCTAACATGGAAGTGAAGAAAAGGTGTGGAACTGAATTACTTCATGAGGAAAAAACTACAGCCACTGACATTCTCATCAATGCTTCCTGAATGTTAATGGAGACCAAGCAGTGAATGTGAGCACAGTGAAGCAGTTGGTGGTGCATTTATGCACTGGTAACAGCTGGTCACCTCCTCTAGTGCAGACCTGTATGAGCGTGGCATGCAGGCTCTTATTCACAGCTGGCAAAAATGCATTTCTAAAGGTGGTGACTGTTGAAGAATAGTCTTTGGTAGCTGAGAATGTGCTCTATCAAGTAATGTCATTGTGACGATCTTTGTAGCTGTTGTAGTTTCCATGGAGATAAACAGGAGACATTAATTTTGTACTGACCTATGTGTGCAATGTGCACTAAGTTCCAATACCAAGAGTTGGTCTTAATGATGTTTGTGGGTCCCTTCCAACTCACGATATCTACGATTCTTTGAGAAAATGGGCTCGACTCATGATTTTCTTCTCATCATACATTTGAGGTCGCAAATAAGCAAAAACAACAGAAGACTCACACTTCTTAATTGAAAAAATCATTAAATCCTTTGTCACAATTCTGTTGATTTGTAACCTTTCACCACTCAACACAACCACAGAGAGCAGAGTAAATCCCCTGAGATAATTAACAATTTGGGGGCAACAGCATCGCAGCTAGATTAACATTTGAGTTTCATATGTCAAAACATTTAGGTTTTTCTAAACTTGACGTCATGGAAGCTTGTGAGATATCACATAGCTTTAGCACTAGATGTAACGTTTTCAGATATTCAAGCTTGTAGATATATGAGTAACTATCATTACCACACAAGACTGCACCTTACAAGATAAACATACTATTTGCCTGATTTTAAAATGACTCCCTTCATCCCACTAAGTTCTTAATATTCATTAGACAGGTTACTACCAATTGCTTTTGTTGAAGTATGTCAGACAGGTAAGACCATTACACTCTATTAGATCTCATGAGATGCTAAGCAGATCCTTTCATAAGCAGTATTTCTAACTCCTGCTTACACCAATGGGATTAGAAGGCAATCTATATATCTCAAGACTGATTTGTCAAAGCTTGTACCACCTACAAAAATTCAAATTCATAACACTAGAGGAAAATTAATGCATCAGTGCATTACAGTGCTGCACAGTTTAACTGAATACATGCTGTGCATTAACAGCATTGCCAGCTTCTAATTAAAAAGCAATCATGAAGAAAAACAATATTATTGTATTAATATGTAGCAGCTAGAGACAAAGGAACTACTTTTCTGCATTAGCCTTAACAGTCTTCTACACACCTGCCTTTCTTTCCAGAATACTGAAATAGTTGACTTCTCAATCTTTATGAAACCTAGCCCAAAAGAATGCAACACAATCTCAATATAGACATGCTAAAAATCCCTGGCAGTACTTTTTCCCATCACTAAACTACTGACACAATAGTTACTTAGTGTGCTATAAAAACAATTAACAGAATTTTTACCATCATTATTAAAAATGACTTCTCTAACACTACCAGACTTAATTTCAAATCTCAGAAACAGTCTTATGATGCACATACCTGCAATTGGAATATTCTGCGAGATTGACAGCTGTACATCTCCAGTCCCAGGTGGCATATCAATTACCAAATAGTCCAGTTGACCCCAGTCAACCTAGAAGAAAACGATAAAATATACGTTGGAGTTTTGAAGGGTTTTTATTTAAGGCACTCTGAAGGACACAAGGACTGAAATAAAACATGCTATGTAGAACAGGTAAACCCAAGGACACCACAAAGAATGATACAGAGACAGTGTCATTTGTTGTGAAACAAATACTGCTTAGGAACTATTTCCATCAATTTTTGACTAATTTTGCTTACTACTTATCAATTCTTTGAAATTATGTACAATCCTTTTTTGGTTGTTTCTGCGAAGTTATTCATGCATGGAGAACTGGTGCATGGTACTGAACGTGCTGCTATTTACAAGAAAAATAGCTGTTTATTAAAAAAAATGATTTGTTCAATCGAAGTCACCAGGTATAACACACAGATCTACAATGTACATAAGACATCACAGAATAAATCAAGACTAATGGGGCATCAAATGAAAGTGATGAAAGGTCCTAGGCTCAAATTCTGGAATTGCTGTGATTATTTATGTTCTTGACCAGTACAGACTTCCTGATGAGCTAAATAACTCTCCTTGAAATACTGGGTACTTTAAAGCTCATTCTCTGTAAGCTCCAATGCAGGGGAGCTGTTGAACAATGAAGCCCCTCCTAACCCAGGAAAGGAAATAGTACTACTCCATTTTATGTAAAGCCAAGCTATGCTTTGCCTAAACATTTCCCAGTGGCTAACTAAACCTCAAGAGACCACCCACGATTTGACTCTGACACAGTGTAGGTTAATACTCTTCCTAGCCAGCAATAGTGATATGAGGTCTTTTGTCTCTGCAGTACGGAAGCTTTAGAAATCATAGCCACATTAAAAACAATGAAGATGCATAAATGTCTCCCCTCACTCTTCTTGTCCACACAGACAATGTGATTAGATGCTGTATATGATTCAAACTACAGATGCAGTCTACGACCTCCACTAAATAAGAAAATGCCAAACAAAAATAGAATTTCATCTTTTTTATTTTGCACATTTCCTTAGCGTCAACTGAACTGCAAAAGCAATTGCCATTTTTGCCTGTTGCCAGTTATTGTTCTGGAGTGTCAGACTTTTTCAAGGGAATGTTCACTGAGTCTTTGTACAGATGAAGATGCTGGAGAAGCACAAATGACGCTAAATCCAGCCCACGAATACAATGTAGCAGTCCAGCAAGAAACAGAATGGTTCGTGGCTGACTGATAAAGACAGAAGATTTCAAAGCACTTCCTGGAAAAGGTGGGCGGGTAAGGTGAGTTACCAAATCTTACTTTCGGCATCTAAATTAGGACTCTGAATTGATATCAGGCCCTCCTCCCTTTCCTCGTTTCCTTTACAAACACTGCAGGAACATTAAATAGTGCCGAAGACCATTTCTAGCTAAACAGCTACTTTTTAAACCACAGCTAACACTGCATATTCTGATCTATATTATAATACTATAAATATTTTGTCAGTGAAAGTGACCTGTGCTGAGCAGATTTCTTAAATAATTAACATTCATAATCATATCAAGATTATAATTCCAAGGAAAATCTCACTTATGTGCAGAAGTGTACACCCTAAACATAAGCATGAGATACAGAAGCCAGGTTATTTTAAATATGTATCATTTTTACTTGTTTTTATCTTGTTTTTTAATTAGCAATATTAATTACGTAGCAGTGCTTGAAGATGTCTCCTTTTCCAGATAAAATTAACTCTGCTCACATGAAGGCATGAAATTTAAATTTCTATGTTTCTTAATCAAAAATTAACTATTACAAAGGTGACAAATTGAAAGGTTATTGATACAGATGCTATAAAACAGCAGTAGCTTACAGCAAGAGAAAAGTCAAAGTCCTTTAAGATCTTCAGCTAAACACATCTGCCATAAAAAGGTGCATACTTAAATATACAGGAATAGAGCCTTCACAATAATCACAGCTATTTTGAACAATAAAGTAGTGAGTGTTTAGTTCATACAAAGGATTACATCAAAATGACTTTTTTCCCCTTGTGTCTTTATAATGCATGATCTTGGCATCCTTTGTTAAGCCCAAATTTACCAGTCCACTCATCATGTTCTCCTTCCTTAAATCCTTCTGTGGAAACTTCAAATAAACTCATTTTTTGCCTTCTGCCTTGCAGCAAGATGCAGTCCTGAAATACATGCAACTGTCCATCCCAACTATTATTCCGACTCTCTTACCTAGTCTGCCAAAACCAGCTAGATAAGGTTGTAGAAAAGCTTAGATACTGAGCAGTTTCTAGTTCTTTACTACATAAGCTCAGCTTCAAGCATCACCTCAAAGAATATTGCAAAATAGTAAAAACAAACAAACAAACAAACCAACAACAACAAAACAAAAAAGACAACCTTTACCACCTTTACCAGGGATGAGTGAATAAGCTGTTTTCAAAATTCACTTTGTAGAGTGGGAGAAAGAGTACAGAAATTTGAATGTATCAGTTATCTGCCTCAACCTTACTTAGTAAGTGACCCTGTAACAAGAATTTCCTGGATTGTATTATAAGTAATGATTTTTGTTCAAGTTATAAACCTCTGTGAACAGATGTTAACAATGGAATTTTAAGCACATGGTGAAACTCATGGTAAATCTCATTGCTAGGCAACAGAAAAAATACTCTTAACACACAGGGCAATTACATTATAATGCTTTAGTAGTTTATGACACTGAAATCACCTTATTTCTTTATTTTCTTCAAATTAATGGATTGAAAAAATTATAGCAGAACAATTTGATGAAGATAATTCCTATAAATCTGACAAGAAAAAAAAAAGGAGAAAGTACACCAATATAGCAGCAGTGTAAAGGACATTTTGCTGCTTTACACAGTAGCAGCAAGACAGGCTCCTGTCATGCTAGATCAAAACCAAAACAAGAAATATATCTAGAAATGCATATGTTGAATATGTACCAGAATCATCCTCCAAACAACTTAGAATTGCATCAGTACAACTGCTGGAAGTTGAATGCCAAACTGGACTGGAAAACTGCTCCTTATTCAAAAATTTTCTTAAAAAAAATTGTTAAAAAGATCTAAGCTAGTGTTTTTGCCTGGCAGTGAACAATATCCTGTAGTCAGTATGGATCTATTCAGACGCAGGCTGGAGAATTCTGCACCTCACCACATTTCACTCTGCAGACTTTGGCTTACTGCAGAATAGGAAAGTGATGAACATTGGAGTTCGGTTTCTTCTCCAACACTCCCACAGGAGTAATGCAATACGACAGGCTTTTATTAAACACGTTACTGAATATAATTTGGAAGGTGTAACTATTCATTATAGAAATGCACACACTATTAAAGGAGGAAAAAAAATACAAGTCTTTTACCTAATACTCATAAAACAGACAAAAAGAGACATTTAATTAACTTAAAATTGCAACATATAATCATAGGAGTGGCATTCTGAAGTCTCTTACTGACATTATTTCAACATTATTAAAATGGTATGTATAATCAAGCTGTGATGTAAAACACAAATTCAAATGCAAATCCTGTTTATATGCAAGAATTTATCAACCCAGGATCACCAGTCCTCATGTTCTATGGTTCTAAGTGTGCCTGCATGCAAACGTCCTTGCATACAAGTAAGTGAGCTCAGCTTAACAGCACTTTACACTAAAGGAGTTTCTTTTGCAAGCATTAAGCAGACAGCAGTTACAAAAGCCTGCCTTGTAGCATCTGTAACCTGTCAGCACCTCCACCGATGTCTAAGAGTGCTAAAACCTTCAATGTTCTAATATATACAGAGCAAAACATTTCAAACCATAGAAAAATAATTTTGCTTTCCTTAAGTACATCATTCATCTTTTTTAAAAAAAGCTTTAACTTGACATTTATTGTTAAGCAACATAATTAAGTGCCATGTGCTTCTGTGTTTTTTTCCCTTGCTCAGAAACACCATGAATGCTTCCATGTAAATTACTTGAATCAATCACTGTTTATGTGACAATTCATAATCAAAGCACCAGATACGCATTTTGAGCAAGGGTTCCAAATAGCAAGACAAACCTCAGAGTATAGAAAAAAATATGGCATTCTGTTGAGGAATTAAGCCCGAGAATCCTGTGTGCATTAGGTAAAAGTGACAGAATATTAGCATAGAAGAAGGATTGCTGCTTGCGGTTTTGAAGTAATCCTGGTGTTTGGTAAATAACAGAAGATATTATTTATTTGTTCTTACTAAGAGGAATACATGCAGAGTTTCAATCAAGCAGCACTGCAGGTGCAGACTTGGCAGCAGTCAGCCAAGCTCTGAACACCAGTATCAGCAAAGTTAAAAGCTACATTGCAGACAGCCTAAGGTCTATTCCTGCCTACCTCCCCACCTCCTAACCACTGTGTTGGGTATATATACGTGATTTAGCGCAGGCAAACAGCTGAACAGAACAAGACTCAGAAAATTTGTTGTAAACTCAGAATGAATATGTACAGAAGTTTTCATATATCTGTTAATACATGAAACAAACATTAAAAATTAATTCCCTGAAAATTTACTTAAGTAGTCTGTCAAAGACATACAGACAGTGGGGATTAAAATGCAGCTTCATGTTACATGAAAACAGATTATTCATAGTATGATAAAACTTACAATACTGTAATTAAAAAGTACCTATACTCATGAATATTTGATAAACTAAAGAACAGGGGATGCTCAGTCCTACAGAAACACTCTCTCCACTACTGAAATAATTACTTGCACCATAGCAGCTTCTTACACTATAGCAGGAGATTCCACAGTGCTTAATGCAACTTGACACTTTCTGAATGAAGAACACTGCTACTCTGACTTGCCCTATGAAGCTTAACCAATCTTGAAGACTTGCAATTTAACACTACAAAAAACCAATGCACTGCAGTAATTCAAATTCCCTCTAAGGTATTTTTAAGCAGTCACTTTTCTTTTTCTTTTGCCAAAGTTTGGAGAGAAATTGGGGTGAAGTCCAAGAACAGTTTTCTCCAATGATTTCTGTAAGGAGTAGGAAATTCTCCTATTCTTCTCGAATATAAACTTGAAGTGCCTAGAAATCAGAGCTGTGTTCAAGTCAACCACTGAAATGGGAACTGGCCTCCTACTGAAGGCAGATGAAGAATATGATGCAGTAAGCCTGAAGTTTCTGTCACCCTCACCAATACAACCTACAGGTTAACCCACCTAAATTATCACATCCCAGAAGACACAATAACAACGAGTTTGAGGATAGGGACACCAGGCTCCTACCCAACCACAGGAAGACCAACCAAGGCTGCAGTCTCAGAGGCACTGAGATGTAGTGCAGTTTGACATGTCCTCAAGAATCTGTGGCTGGTCACTGGAGATAACTGAAAAGGAGTAGCTGCGTGCATATCCACAACAATTACTGCAGATAGCACCAGCAATATTGTTTATAAAAATTTCCCACTACATTTGAGTTACTACTATGAAAGAGCCTTTGTGAGATGAAACTCTTATTTCACAGTGATTCAAAACATTTGCTCTCTAAAAGAAGACAGTTTGAGAAATAAACTGTGTTATGCAGTCAGTCTTGAGATTGATCATTCTGCTGCTGCTCTCTATCCTTGACCCACAAACAGCCTGTACTATATAACACAGAACACTTTTCTTCAGAAATATACCTTCTTCCTATTCAGTGATATAAAATTGTCTGCAGCTCAGCTTCTCAATAATGATGTTCAGAAAATAATTGTGGAGACAATTTTCCCTTCTTATGCCTTTCAGCAATAAAGTTAAGCAAAAAAAAATAAAATTAACATAAACCTAAACAAATTGGAAGAAAGTGAGTTAGTATCACATCATCCAATTACACTAATAACCAGGTTGGTGCAATTGCTTTACAGATATCACCTAAACAATTAAGCCTCTTAGAGCTCTGCCTAAGCACAGAGGGACATCAGCATTATTTAACTATCAGTCCCAAAGTTAACAAACCACTTCTGAGGCAGTGTTATTAGGAATCCATTTCAGCTCATAAGATTTACATATGCTGTCTGCATAATAGATACCAAACCGGAAAAATTTATTAAACCAACCATCCACATATAATTTAGCCAGTATTTCTCTAACGATGTTAAAAGCTGACGTATAATTCAAGATTGAAAGCCTAAGCTATACAACAGAAAGCTGTTTGCCTAACAACCTTTAGAAGTCATTTCACTTCTTCAAACTTCAGTTTATACTCTGATTTTAAAATAACTCTTCATTTATTAATAGGTTAATACAGGCACAATTCCGCGACTCACTGAGAAGCTGATTTTACATTAGTACCTAAACTGAAAAATATTAAATTTAAAAAGTGAAAAAATCCTGTTAAGCATATAATGCTTTTTTGTACAGAAATCAGGATTTCAGGACACAAGTCTTAATGACCTTCAAGAAAAAACATAACAGAAGAAAAATAACATCATATATGTTGTTCAGATCACTTAAGATGCTGCTGAAGAAAGCTCTCCAATATTACCATAAAGAGAGCAATATAAGAATTGGAAAAGAATCAATTAGATGTAGATCACTGAACTGAGGCCAGAGATAGTAAATCTCAATATAGAGCTCGATTTTCTGTCTGGTGAGATGTTATCTAACCTCAGAATAAGCAGCCTTGAGTTGAAACATTAATTTTCAGCAATAAAATGTTACATGCGTATGTTTTAGAATAACCTGCTTTCCCACAAACATTGACAAAACTCTACTGTCCAAACTTTTATGTACTTAAAATTCACAAGCATATGCTCCCTAGTCACTGAATTCTGAATAGTCTACCCTTGCTAATGAAAACAGCATTGGACTCTACTCAGCTTACTCTGGAGTACAATAATCAACGCATCCATCAAGAAACAAGAAATAACAGCAAGGCCACATAATAAGTATACGGAACCTTTCACTTCCACAGGAAGACTCGAGGGGATGAGAGAGTGAAGAGAGTATAAGCGAGAACACAGGCAAGAGCAAGCAAAATCCCTGACTCACTGGGATTCTTAACCATAGACTGTGGGCTGATACAAGTTTTCTGTTTAATGAACTTCCTTTAGGTTAGAAATGAGCAAAGCTAACTACATACAGATTGTATTTACAAAGAGTAGAATACAAAACGTGTATTAAAAGAGCAGACAAGATATAACAAGCATAAATAATTCTAAAAATTGTGTATACAATTGCAAAATGTAAATAACTTCAATTTAAAGATGCACTTACTGTTAGGGTAGTCAAAGCATTTACCACGGATTAGACGAAAAATCTATGAAAGTTTCATACATAAGATTGCCAAAATAACTGCCATGCTTGCAGATCCATGCTTTTACATCCACCCATGCCCTCAATTCTAGTTCTGCAACAATAAATCAGAATTTAGATTACAAATAATCAGATTACTTATTTTTATTAATTTATATTAATTATTTGTAATCTGTTATTCGTAATCTAAAGCTAATTAAAATAATTTGCTGAAAATGCTGATACCATGAGTCATTAAGCGATTACTGGCAGGTTCTGTATTTTCATCTCCATTCTAGAGTTTTATTCAACTCCAATTCTTCTTAATATACAGAAAAAAAAAATACTTAAAATGAGCACTGATTTAACTACATGGAAAAAGAGACATATTCCAAAGGCATAATTCTGCTTTAAACTATTTTTCTTTTAAAAGACATTGCTGATTGAGGGAAAAAAAAAAAAAAAAAAAAAAGCCAGAAAAATGGTAAGGTTTTTCAGGTTGGGAAAAAACAAACAAACAAACATTAATCTTTGGTATCTTTAGTACAATTATTTTATATTTGTGTCAGTCATTTAGTAAGTGAGAAATAATCACTTTCTGCAAAGAATATAGGTACAAAACCTGCACACAGACTTGGATACCCACATTTATTTTCTGGGAGCAAAGGAGATACAGAACGATGTCATAGGTGAAGAATCAGTCTCTCAAAATTTCAATGGTCAGAATGGAAGCCAACTCAATTGAAAAAAAAAAAACAAAAACAAAAAACTTATTAACTCAAAAAAAATTTGTTAAATTCATACATTATTTATAAAGTAAATTTGAGTGATGCTAAGCAATCTATTAATGGTGTGAGAGCAGGACAGTACTCTTGTGAACAAAATATGAAAAATGTCAAAAATGGAAAAAAGTAAAAAAAAAAAACAAAAAACCCACAAAACAATCAGTATTAGTGAGAGCTCCACCTACACATTCAGAAGAAACCCAAAGCTCTCTTGAAGATCTTGACTGCTTAACAAGTGAATGCAGCTACAGCTGAAGAAGGTACAGAAGTGGGCAGACCAATTCCTTCCTCACTTACACAAATCTCCTTAACTTCTTACATTTTTGTGTTTGTGTTATTAGTGTTAGGTGTCAGAAAGCTATTTACTTGACTCGGCACAGCAAAGTCCAAAGTGACAAACTAGCTTGAGAGTAATCAAACTACAATTTGCCAATTGCCACTTCAAACATATTGGTGTCCTTTGGCAAAGCATTACTTACTAGTAGAAAATATTTTTATCCTAAGAGTACAAACTGAGCTGTAATTTCAACTCAAGCACTCATAAGGATCATTTAGAAACGGTATGTTGAATTTTGATTTTGTTTCCTTGTTCACAGTTAGGAAAAATCTCTGTACTGCAGTATTTCTCTACCTTTTTCATCATAGCCAATATTTACCAGTGTCCCTCAGTCAAATGTCCTACATCCATAATTACTTCAGTTTACTTTTGAAGTACAGTTTTAATAACACAAGGACAACATATCTGACTTAATAATTAGGAAGGCAGCGCCCTAAACCAACACATAACACCTCATAAGCAATTCTTCTGATTCACAGCAACTCAAACTGTGAATTATGAGAGTTGGGTGCCTGTAACCCAGAGTAACTTGGATGTTTGAGTCAAAACTACACACATTTTCATCATAAAATAGACAGATAGTGAAAAGTCTTTTGCAAATACCAAAATCTCTGTTGTGCACCAGGTGTCAACCAGACACCCTTTTGGGATCCAATAATTATATACAGCCTTGTGAGAGAGGAGCCCTACAGTCATACAAGACCCATCAGGCAAACATGTTCAAAATGAAACTGTCGCTGTTAACACTGTCACTGTTAACACTGAATCCAACACAAAGAATACTCACAGCCATTTAAAAACAAACTAAAGCCAGAATACTGGTTCTGCTGCTGTAATTGTGGGTTATTATATAATAATTAGATATATTAGACAATTCATACAAAAGATGGAAGGTATTAAATTTATTTTCTCAAGCAGGTGCCATTTATCTCAGACACCAGACAAGGAAAATAAGAGTCACAGGAGCAACCATGACCCTATACATAAATTCAGTTGTCTAATCTGGGCTACACATAAGTGCTAAAATCCAGGACACACAGAAAGCGAGATACCTCATAGGCTTTTCCTAAGACAATATTGCTAATTTCCATCCCACCTTTGACCTTAACACCACTAATTTCCATTTATTCCACATCAAGCTTCAAACTTCAGAACTCTATGATACCATACGTGTTTTGCTAATGCAACAGCAAAGAGTCTGAAGGTATCTCCAGGATGGGAAAATAATCTGTCAGCAACACTGGGAATGACAAAGGAGGCATTCATACCATCCCAGATGGATCCAGTTCAGGCTTTTCTTTAACTTTCAAACTCCATTCCTGAAGGCCAGGCACCCACCTTTCAGGCACTGCCACACAGTGTGCAAGTACAGCAATGAAGATAACCACACACTTTTTTGCATTTAACTTACAAGATCTACCAAGACTCCCTTATCACTTCAGAAGAACAGAAAGAGTGGAAAAGCAGCATATAAGGCGCCTGTAACACTTGATATTTTGTGAAGTCTCATGCAAGTAATAAAAGCTTCATTTAGGAAGGAAAATAAATAGTGCCTTGTCTTTTCTCAGTTTCTCTGCCACCAATATTTCTGTTTGGCACTTCTGAACATAATTAAATGGCCACCTCTTTCCTTAAAGGACAAAGCACAATGACATTTTTTTTAGGCACAAAGTTCTGAACTTTGCTGAAGAGAAATAATGCAATCCTTTAAACCTCAAAATAGTTTTCTTTAAAGCTCCAGGAATAAAATATAAATATATGTAAATCAGTATCTGTTCTAGCCCTAAAGCAGCCATTTTGGAAAACTAGGAGTTCCCCTCCATTTCTTCCTGCCTAGTCAAATCCAGAAGAACAGCTGCATGTTTTGCATTTGTTTTATTTTATACAAAGGAGGACAGACATGCATACCTGTGCAATTTGTGCTGGAGACGAGACTACTGGAAGCAGAGCAAGGAAAACATTCTCACAGCCTGTTCCCACAGCAGTAGCTGCACAGTCATAACCATGACAGCTGAGGAACCAGGCCAAGAAATGTTTGCTGTAAATACATTTTCACTTAGTTGTTAAGCTTTTTTTTTTTTTTTTTTCTTTTTTACTTTTTTTTTTTAATCCTTAAAAGCAGTTAAAATACACTTACTGCAAATGCTTCCAGTTCTGCACTAAGTTGCTGGCTAATGTTTTTGTTTTCTTCTGGCTTTCCTTTCATTTCTTTTTACAATTGCTGATTTCTTTTAGTGACTGTAATCCTTTCTCATATCAGCTGCTAACACAAGCCAAGTAAACCAACAGGCATCTATATAAATCTTATTTACTTCATTAGGGGACGAAAGGCAACAAAACAGGTTTTGTAGCTTCAGTCGAAAACAAAAGAATCAAGTCTACATTCATTCAATCATACCTTTCCTAAAATATTCAGGAATGCATCACAAAGGTGTGACAAAAGGAACGCTGCAACTTCACAAGGCAATTGGGGGGCCTGGGATAGGCAGGAGGAGTTTTCAATCTCCTAGATATTTCCTGAATTTAATGCTTAGCTTCTCATCTCCAGAAAGTACAATCATTTCCCTTGCAATATGTACATACTGGCTCGAACTGGTTTAGGCAGTTCTCTGTGAACAGACAAGGACTTGCAAAGTGATCATTAGTATTTTTGCAAATTAGCATTGACTACACAAATAATTCCTGTAACAGGCTTTTCTAAACATCAACACTACAAACTAAAGCTATGAACTAAAGCTTAGTTTCAAACCCACTGGCTTGAGAAGAAATTTGCTTATTTTTCCTTTAGGCTGCGCAAAAAAAATGTAACAAAAATCAGGATAGACATTTTGTTAATAAACAAACTCTTTATAAGGTGTAAGAGAATCATCTTATCTTGCCCTTGAAAAAGATTCCTTAAATTTAATGATGTAATAAGGCATGTCTCTTAACTTTCCTTCCTTTTAAATGAAAGTTCATGGAAGATTTAAATCTTTCTTTAAAGAAAAACTTCACAAGCATTGAGTTGCTTTCTGTGATCTGCTGGTTGGGCACACAAGCCCATGAAACACAATCTTAGGAGCTTATCACAGCATACCTTGCTGCAAAATGTGGCCAGCATTATTACTGAGTTTTGCCCCCTTTCTCAATAGTAAATATTGACCTAAGTAAAACAAATAAAAAGTATCAAGGATACTCTGTACAACGATTAAGTGTCTGGATCTTTTAATTTTTGTACTTTGGATCATAAAAAAAAATAAACAGAAAAGCATCCTGACTCCCTCAACTGTTTTCACGTTCTAAAGAACCATGATATCTCAGCTTTCCCCCTCCCCCCGAAAAGACTTTAACCTGGACTAAAAACATTTTATACTGAACTCAGGTTAAGATAACTCAATAGAAAAATAAAGCTCAAAATATAATTTTAAGATTGTTGAAATGCTGACAACATTTTTTTTTTTCCCAATGCAGTGACACCTGGTGAGACTACCATATTTTAAAATTATGCACTGTTAAGTACAAACATCTTTGCAGTTTATTATGTAAACACAGCTTTGTTTAGTTTTCTGAAATGTAAACTGTAAATATCCTACTACAGATTTTCAGTTCTCCATTACTTGCAGACTGGATAAGTACATGAACACTGCAAAACAATTCAGTGTTGAATCTAAAATCTAAAATGAAAAACACTGCAAAAAAAACAAAAAAGCAAAAATGAATATTCTGCATTTAGCATACACACTTTGGGTACATCTATTTTGTTCATAAAGAGACAAGCAAAGATGGACTGTAAATACATTGAAATGCAAAAATATGATAAAATACTGATCACTGTTCATCTTCTGAGAACTTCTGCCATGATTTCCCAGTACAGTACCTCTTTCCTTTCTTATCTCTACAATCTACTGGCAGCACAATGTAAGTTAAATGCCTTCAAGGGAAATCACTTGACAGAGTGTCTCTCCTAAACCAAAAAGTGTTAAAAACGAGACTCCAAAAAAAATCTTCCTGCTTCTTCCTTTGCTGCAGTGTTAGGCTTTTTTTCCCCCCCTCTCCAATTGGTCTTTACATTTACAATAAGAATAATTTTCATCATTGACTCAGTACTGCTATTCTGGGGATCTTTTCAATTCACTCAAAATATAGTTGCAAAAAAAAATCAAAGCCATCAACTTGTTATTGTTGCCTTCCTCCCAATCCAAGACTTGTCATTCTCTGCTGAATCCTAGTTCACCAGTCCCTCTCATCCACCCCATTCATTCTCAGTAATTTTATAGTGATGAAATGCAGCTTTTTTTTTTTTCCCCTCCCACACCACTAATAATTCCATCTTTCAGCAAGCCCCACTGATAATTATCAATAAGTGATTAAACACAGTAAAATTGGAACTTTATGTCAAATCCCACATCATACATCTGAAGGTTAATGAAGAAAACCTGTTTTTGTTATCTTACTAACCCACAGCTAGGACCTGTTCTTCTAAAGCACTGGCAAAGAGTCTGAAGGTATCTCCAGGAGGGGCAAATAACCTCTCAGCAATGCTAGGTATGTGCTGCTGAGGTGCATTCCCACCATCCCACCAGGTGTGGAGTGGGATGCTCTCCAGATAGCTCTCAGGCTTTATTTGACTTAACTCTGTTCTTGCACACCTTTCAGGCACTGCAACATTCAGCACAGCAATACACACGTCCCTGTTTCATCTAGCCTACAGCTACTAGAAAGAAGAAAAGACTTCCTTATCACTGCCTTATCACTGGGGAAAAAAGGGAAAAAAAATCCCAAAACAATAGGGTGGGAGACTGGCATTAAGGGTCTAATATCTTTATGGAAAAAAAGTTCAAAATAAGGAATAAGAATTCCTATTCATACATTTGCTATCTTTCAAATCCATGGCTTGCTCTGCTCCATAGTCCATTACCAACCTCATTCCAGCTTCCTTTTCTTCAACCTTTCTTCTGAAACCTTAGGACTTAACATTTAATCTATACGTTTAACTTCATATTTCCACATCTTTTGTTGCCATCTTCAAATTTGTATGTTAAATTTAGATGACAGGATTAAAATAATCATCACCATTATCATCCTACGGTTCTGCATACCCTCAAACTTTCACAAGGTCTATACTGCATTCTGGCTATAAACTACTAAAGCTGAAGCAAAAAAACTACATTAAGTCTTTAGCACTACCTTGTTTATGGCACTGCTACTCAACTCTAAGATGTCTGAGAGATCATCAAGACACCCAAGCCAGGTATACTCATTTTTAAATGTCCTTCTACATCAAGGTCCTTCTATCACACCTTCTGTTTTGATAGGATATATATACATACATTTAATTAGCATTTTATATTTAGAATGCTCATTCAAGAAATAATTTGACTTTATTTATTCTTTGTCTCTTCCTTCTGATGCAGCACCTCTCAAGTGGCCAAATTACTGGAAAAGCTACAGAGGACAATAAGTTCTCATTATTGTAGAACTTGCTCATATGACTAAAAGACTTAATTATATATTTATTTTAGCAATGACTGTCTAGCTTCATGATTAGGGCACCTAGATGAGAGAGACACCTTCTAACAGTTTTGACTGAACACTTTAGCCAGCGATCTTCTCATTAAAAGACCTAGCCATTTCCTCCTGTCTGAGCTGCAGCCTTTAAAAAGTTACATTCAATTACTCAATAAGCAGTTGGATACCTATTTTAGAATTAATCATAGAACAATTTAGGTTGGAAAGGACGTCGGAAAGTCATCCTTCCACACAAAGCAGAACTTAGATTACTCAGAATCTTGTCCAGCTTAGTTCTGAATATCTTCTGAAAGAGAGCATCTACAGTCACCCTGGGCAAGCTTTTTAGACATATTATTGCTTTCACTGTAACATAATAATAAATCATACTATATAGTGCAATTTGTGTTCATTACCTTTGTGCTATCACTGCGCACATTCAGGAAGCATCTACCTCCCTTTTCTCTGTACATATCCATTAGGCAGTTGAAGACAGCAGTTCAGATCTCCCTTTAACCTTCTCAAAAATCAAACAGATCCAATTTTCTCAGTGATTTCACTCATTACATCTTTCATCCCCCTTATCATCTTGATGGTTCTTCGCAGAAGATGATACAGGTAAGTTAGCATGTACCATCAGAGGTTAAGCAACTATGCACATATCTACAAAAGATGTTTAGACTCTGATTATCAATTGTGTCCCTGTCACCACATTTATATCCAAATTATGAGCTAAGCAGTTTGGATGGCTAACAGATTTTTATATCATGGATATATACACATACTTTGAAAACCTGGAACACAAAACTTATTATGCTCAATACAATAAATGTATAATAAATATGAAAAACTATAAAAGGAAGAAGCTTAAATTTATTCGTGTATGGGGCTGCCGAATCATGGGCTGAACCTCTGATTGATCACCTGAGGCGAGCAATGAGTCAGCCACAGGAGAAAGGGGTGGAACCTGGCTCCACCTCTCCTAGACCCATTTAAGAGCTGGCTATCAGCAGGGAAGGATCTTTTCTGGAGATCCACTCCATCAGAGTTTACCATGCGAGCCCCGGATAGGGAGAGTGTCCTTCTTTCCTACTCTAGTATAATAACTACATCAGCCAAACTCCTGGATATACTGTATCATCTGTATATTCATTGATTGTACAACATGGAAGTTGTAAATAATAGTCTTTTTATTTACATATTTTTTTTGGTGAAGCCTTAACTCACTACTGCACTGAACACCATATTTATACACAATGAAATCTCCACAGTCCCAAAAGTACTGCAAAACAAAATACACAAACTCAGAAACCAAAGGACAAATTTTAAGAAACCATACTAATCAATGAGACAGTTCAGCACATAATACTCACCTGCCTTTTAGTGTTCTTGTAATATACTGCTTTCATATAACTTCTAATTTAGAACCTCTTCCCCTAGCTATTCAAATGTTTTAATAAACAGAGATAAGCAAGATGGTACAAAACAATGAAAACATATGTTAAAGAATTTACGAGATTTAATACATCTGTTTATAAACAAAAGGTAAATGAGATCAGACTAATGTACAAAGACACCATATATTGAATGTTCTACTGACAGAGCATGCATAGTACAACAGTAATTTTTTTTTTTAAACCAAGTCTTTTGTCTCAATTTTAAAACCTTTTTTTTTTTAAACAAATACATTTGCTCTCAATATCTTATCTATTTTTCTTGCCTCCTCAAGTGCAGCATTATGTATACCTAAAATAAATTATACTTAAGAAAAAAATTGTCCCTGAATCCATATACGCAATCTCTCAGATTTAAATGGTTCAAAGGAGAAAGTAGTAGATACACACTTCTGAAAGAGTGGCCAACTGCACATAATAACTTATTTACTAATGAATGTCAAAAAAGAAATAGCCTCTAATTCCATTACTATAATTACCTCTATGTAGATGGACAACTACAGGCAATGATCAAAAATCCTTAACAGTATAGCTGCTATAGTTTTTGCTTGCCGAGAATATTTTGAAACTTAATCTAATCCTGAATCATTTTACATTTTCAGGGTTCCATTCTCTGTGTTGTTGCCTTTATGGCAACTTTTTCATGGAGGCTCTTAAAATACCCTACAACCTACGGTCCAATAAATTCCCTTTTGAAATATTAAGTAATTTGTTTGCATCTCCCCTTCTTCCAATCATGATACTCTACAGCTATTTTGTATGATAACTAAGCATTAAGAATTAAGCTATAAAAAAAAAAAAAAGATCGACTTGCATACACATACCTCTATACAAATGTTACCACCATTACTTCTGTTAAGTGTTGGTTTCAAATCAACTCTTCTCTTGCAAAGACCAGTTCCAAAAGTAAAGTGGCACAAAGAACTTTATGTCTAGCCAAACTGTACAATTGTAATAGCCACATAAACAGTTACAGGGTGTTTTGCTTGTGATTTTTTAAGGGCAAGACTAGATCTTAGGAATACAGCCCTAGTCAACCTTGGGTTTCTCTAATAAAATCATTTTTGTGTTCTATGTTCTTTCAGCATCTATCTACAGGGGATGAAGTTGGTCCATGCTTTTAAGTGCAAGGCACTGTTTTCTTTCATTCATGTGCAAATGCACTGCATTGAAAGGCTTGCATCATTTCTGCTTACTTCCCTGTGTTCTTTCTTTTCCAATTATATTCTTCCCAGTGAAAGTTCATTTCATTTTCATTCAGTACATACATTCCATTAAACAGAGGCATTACAATGTTGCTAAAAGAAGGAGCAAGGAAGAGACAGAGGAAATAAAATTAGATAAGAGGAAATGTATTTAATGACTTTTCGTTTTCAACTGAGCCACTGCAGGAGAAGCTTCATTGTCTTTCTGGGAAAATGTGTTCATTCTTTTCAGAAGCACATAAGAAACCTTTACAGCTCACAATATACTTAGCAGTGCCGACATCTTAGTTTGAAACTATACTATACCAAAGATGCTGCCAATGCCCAGGATGCTCTTGGTGCTCTAGAGGAGCACGACAAGGAACAAATAGAAGAGTCTTGCCACATAAGATTTGAGTAGTCTTCAAAAGCATAAGTTACAGTGACATGTCAGGGTAAGAAATTCTGTTGTTAATCAACCAGAGACCCCTGCCTCAAAAAGAAAGCAGCTTCTCTGGGTTCACTACAAGGCAACTGTTTCCACTGAACAGAACTGCTGACATCCATAATCCACATCAGAGAATCACAGAATGCCCTAGGTTGGAAGGGACCCACAATGATCATTGAGTTCAAATCCTGTTTCCACATAGGAAGGTATCACATCCCAATTACTTGTGGGCAATCCACTTCTCTACGTTGCTGAAACCAGCCCTACAGCTTACAGCAACAGGCTGGGGACAAATAGGTAGTGACTCAACTTTACTGATGTGACAAATATATGTAAGCACTTCGTGCTGAAATATGCACTTCAATTATACCTGCAGCTTCCCTTTTTTTTTTTTTCCAACTTATCTTGATTTTTTTTTTTTTTAAAGTTCCATGCTTATATTTTGACTTGATGAACTGTTATTTCATACCTGTTAAGACGCGAGAAACCAACAGCTGATATCCTTTACAGTATGAACAAGATTCCCTTTCACTTGCATTTCTGCTATGACTATAGCAACTCTTAAATTGGCAGCCAACTGCAGCATCACTTCCCCTCTGCAAGGTTACTCAGCAAACAACTGCCACAATATACCCTATAATGTACAGCAGCCAATTTTGTAATTCTTGAATCACTTCCGGATTATGTCTGTTCTCCTCTATTTGTTCCCTTGCTATTGATCTGTCAAGACGTTCACAGACAGAAATGGAAACGGTGCTAGAAAACTTACAATACAGACTGTATGGGACACTGGTAATGACCATTTAAAATTCTTGCAGCAACAGCAGTTCAAAGCAGAGTACAAGTTTTGCTAGCCTCCCCCCTTTCTTTTCTCAGCTTTCTACTTGATGCTTACACTCAGAGCTCCTCAGCAATATTACTGTTCAAGTACAAACTTCAAGTAACTCTCAAATGAGTAAGTTACATCAGTATATTTTCTGTATTTAGAATTCACTTCTATAACAAATACACCAAGACAACAGTACTGAGTCAGAACAGTCCCAGTAAAAGGAATGAGTGCTGAAGGGGACCTATGCAAATGAGGAGGCAGCTTCTGAAGTATACGCTACACAGAAAAAAACACAAACTTCTCCAACAGATAACAATGGAGATCTATTAAAACTTCTGTGCCTGGGTCTTAATGGTATCTTCACAGAAAAGAATTCAGAAATATAGTTTAAAAAATTTCAGTAAAGCAAAAAAAATTATCCTGCCCTCAGGCACAAGAGATTAACTAGCTCTTCAGCGCTCCTCTTTCAGAATTGAGGTTTCACTGTCAGGGAAATCACTGATGCCCTGAACATTAAGGGACCCTGCATTAGCAGTGTGCATCTGCTTCCCCAGCTCCTAGGAAACTTATGAGCTCAATGCATGGCGTCATTCACACCCTCTACTGGGCTGCTGGCACATGCTCCCATCTGGGGACAGCACTGATTGTAGTAGTATTGCAGCGCATGCCAAAGGCCTTCAGTGTCTCAGGTTGAGAATACGAGTATAGCAGGTGCTAACTTGAGCTATGGCTTTAAAGTTTTAGGCTCTGTGCTTTTCTGCAAGTCTGGCCAAGACAATGTGACACATGAAGAGGGCAGAACAGCCTTCCACAGCTAATGGCAGGGATGCCCCTTAGTTTTAAATGCCAAGTCTAGACAAAGGGTTTCTTCCTTAAATTTTGGAGTGCTCACACTGCTGACTAGGGCAACATTTGTCACTATTCTGAAGTCTGTGTTAGAAGAAGAGGAGAATTTAGTGAAACTGGAAACAGGCTATAGAAAAAGAAAAAAGCACAACTTCTTTTCTAGTCATTAAGGCAGCATGAGGTTTGGAAGCATTTACAGAATGTATACAGAAACCCAGTGATCTCTAAGTTGTATACATTAAATCTTTGGAATAGATGTCAGCTACAAAATATAATGGGTCACTTCAAAGTCCAAACACAAAAACTTAATGTATTTTTTCAGCTGTTTGTCTCATTAGCTCTTTACAAATCTATTCAACACTAAGAAGGAAAAAGTCTGTCAAGAAATCACAAGTCTGACAAGAAAGCCACCCTGCTTCCATATGCCAGGAAATTTAATAACCAATAATCTACCTGCATTACATAGAGATCCTACATAATGATTTTCATGTACCTGTCATACGTCAAATGCCATCCAAGAATTCTTAGTGATGTTGAATAAACAAATGCATAAAGGAATACAGTTACAGATAAGTACAGATACCTATACATTTAATCCTTTAGACACCTTCAAAGTTCTTTAAAGAAAAATACAAGGAAAGTTCTTTAAAAATTGGGTAATTCAGTCATCAAATACAGTTTTATGTAAGGGCAATGGGTAAATACAGTAAGTATTAAATTTCCCTCTTACCTGAAGAGGAACTCTTCAGTTATAAAGCAACTAAACAGAAGACAAAGTTGTCTAAGTCATAATAAATACCTGAAATGCATAGGAAGTAAAAAAAAAAAACAAAACAAAAAAAAAACCCAGAAGGCTTTTTCAATTTGCTTTACAAGTATTAGTTCAAAAACACCTAGAAAACTGCAAATCCAAGGACCATAACAACATTATATAAGTACCATACTACTGATCTTACTAGCACACGTGAGATAACCACCAGGGATAGTTTTTTCAAAATGCATATTGCTTGTAGTTTGTCTGTTATTAAACTTAAGTAAGCAGAACTGTAAATGGTATTTAGCTCCACAGCTCTGGTCAAACGTTCACAAAAAGATCTATGCTGTTTGGTTCCCCAGTGAAAACTTTTCAGTTAAGCAAATGACACTGCAAAAATAAATCCTTAGTGTACAGAACACTTCTTCAGAAGCCTGTCAATAAAACAAGTTCATACAAAAGACCAAGATACAAAAATGCTCACCACCAATACAAAAAGATATCAGATGCATTTTAAATTAACTGGTTAGTCTGAAACACAAATCCTTACCTGTCTCAACAATTTCTCAACAGCTGACATGACCATGAGTCCTCTCCACACAACTGGGGCAGTCTCTTCTATCAAGAAGCCCATAGACATGCTGAAACAAAAAAAGCAAAAACTTAACCTTCCAGCATGATATTAAGTATATCTGTCAAGAAGCTTGATTTGAATTAAAACATGCTCACCATGCGATTCCATAGTTCTTAAGGGGCCTCATTAGATTTTCTAAAACAAAAGCAAACACATTTTTTTGGGAAGGTGTTTTTTCTTCTGTTTTAAAGAAATAAGTTTAGATATTTTTTTTTTTTCTTTTAAGAGCAGTTTTTCCTTCTCTATCAACAGAATTTGTCTATTCTTCCCCTCATTCCTTCCATATATTTATATATGTGTACTTTTACCTATTCTACCTGAGATCTTAAGCCTACGTTTTCTCAGGCTGCAACATTTTACTGGTGTCATTCAAGTCTTGACAGCGAAACAACTAAAGGTACCTCTAGATTACATGCTATAACAGTGCTGAAGAAAATCCTCAGGACTTACATAAACTTTTCTAAATATATAATATGCTTATATGGACATATGCTTATTTGGACATTGCAAAGGTAATGCCCTTGCCATGCTTCACACTCCTCCCTATGCTTTCCAGACTCAAGAAATAAAAAAAAGAGGCAAAATACTGCAATTGCTTCACTGACAAAGAGATGAGGCAGCAAAAAGTAAACAAATCAACAATAAGATAACATGAATGCACTCAAAAAAAAAAAAAAAAAAAAAAAAAAAATCCCCCTCAAAGCCCGAAACTCTTCTTTTTTTTTTCTCTAGACTCCATCATCCAAGTTTACAATTTTCCTCAAAATGGCACATACATACAAAAGACCCAAAAGAATTATATCTGAGCCTCACCTCACCAGTTTATTTTAAGAGCACATACAGGCAGGAACCAGCAGAAAACAGCGAGATCACTTTAAGCCATAAAGATATATTACAACATGCATTTTGACATAAACCTCTGATGCAACTAAAGTAAAAACATTTATCTAATAAAAAAAGGACAATGTGAATATAAGTTGGTGCATTCAAAGCTGAACTCCAAAATTCAGACAAAACAACATCCAAGAGCACTCAAATTAAACAGCTGAAATAAACTATACAGATGAAAGCTTTCAAGCAATCAAGTAAACAGGCATTTGAGCCATGTAATTGGATGAATCGTAGAAATATGGCTGAAAATAAATTCCACACAGTTTCTGTACACAGTGTTTTGGTTTACAAATCAAAAAGAACAAAACAGAAAGCTAAACAAATCACTTCCATGACAACTGCATTCAAGAAAGTACAAAGCTGTTAAAGGAAAAGAGATGTGCTTGGACTGATTCCCTGAACAAGCTAAGTTCATCTTGGTAGCTCCATTCAGATTTTAATCAGGGCTGAGTTTTGGTGGCATTATACTGTATCACAATGCGAGTCATCAGGCTTGCTTCTTTACCCTGCAGCAAGGTGGCTTTGCTATAGAAAGGTTGATGACATTTGAACTTCAGCCTAGATTCACCTCTAGGCACTGCTTTGGTGCCTTTGTAAACAACACATACTGCCACAAGCTATAATTCTGCTGACAGTATTGAGGAAAAAAATACTACTTTCATATTTACCTATGAAAAGTTTTTCTTTAAAAAAAAGATAAATGTGAAGCACCTGTAACAGTATGCATCATTGCAGCATCAAGGTCTGATTCGCCCTTACTACGAAAGTGACAACTATGAAGAAAAAAAGGAGGCCAATTCTTAACAGCTCAGCATGTGAGGATAAGGACTGAAAAAATAAGAATTAAATGATTGCAGAAAGCCTAAGAACATTGAGAAAGTTTATCAAAATAGCATGCAACTTTTCAGTTCAACCCAGGTGCTCTAAGGTACATCAATACAATATCAATATCTGAGACTAACATCTCAACATCCACTACCTCTGTACAGAACCCAGGTAAGGCACGTGAACCTTATGCAACAGATGCACGTACCTCTCATGCCCCTCAGTGCATTACAGGAGAGTTGCTGCAGGCACGCTGTGCTGACCTGCTGCCAAAGAGGGTCTCTGTTACTGGAATGGGTGTGCTGTTTACTCCTCAACAGCAGATCTTCATTTTATAAACACTGCATCTTAGCTCCTTGATTAACAACTATGACTATAAACTGCTCAGAGGTGCAAGGTTTAATCAAGTTCATATGCTGCACAAGAACAATTCCCAACCGCTTGTCTATTCTGGCTATAACATGCTGCATACTCTCAAAGTAGTACAAAATCCATGAAGCATCCTACTGTTTTCCTACTGCTAAAAAGCACTCTTGAGACTATCTCAAACCTGAAGTGCTTCAGCAGGCTCTGGTAATCACCCCCATCTCATCAAACACAACAGGCAACCTTCCTCTATCACTTTGGGTCTCATAAAGACTTTGTAAAGCATAGCATGTTAAGATTAAGCTAAATGAGAACTCAGTAACATCTCTATTTCCTGTTTATTTCAGAGCATAGTTAACACTTCCTTCTCTGTTATCAAATGTCTACCATGCAGTTTCAGAAATCAAGAAAATAGACAATAAATTTGATTTCTTCAAATCATAACAGAAAGAGCCACAATATACTATCCATGTTGATATCAGTTTCCTCATTTGCAAATTCTAAGCAAGTTTGGTGGCCATAGAGTTCTGTGCTTTCCCACAGAGCAATAACATCAAAACAGCATCAATGAAATATCAGTAAAATTCCTTTTATGTTAGGACACAAATAGGGAATTGGAAAAGGCAAACTTGAAAGTTAGAGCAGCACAGCAAATTGCTGATCAAAAGTGTTCAGGGACCAGCCTGAAGACTGGATTGTTACTCGCTTAGGGAAGAATGATACTGAATGATGTTCAAATCCTTGGGAAGGATCTTCCACACTTCATAAAACGTACACCTTTGGTTTTGTATTTTTCCAGAAAACCAAACTTCACTGTTTACTCACTTTGTTACTAGCCTAAGAAAGTAACAGAGCTACCCCAGAGAGCTTATTTTCTGGGAATAACAGAGCTTATTCTCTGGGATGCCTGACATAGCTGTTCAATGGCATCCATAGGTTAGTGCAATACAAACTAAGCTTAGAGCTATAAATTCCATAGGAAGAGACATTGGCTCAGTTTTCAGATGTCTGCAGATTGAAGCATTAAAGCAAGTAAAAGCTTACATTCAAGTCTTGTCGTGTACGTAAAGGCCATTATTCCAGAAGATTGTGATGTTACACTACACCCTATTAAGAGCCATCACGCTGCTTAAGGAAAGTAAACATAGCTTATTACATGGATGTTATTTCTACAACATCCATGTAGGAAGGCATTATCTCATTTTACAGATGAGAGAATCCAGACACAGGCTGTGAAACTGTTAGTGCTGCCAATGACTGCAGAATCCTGCAGACTTGGAGACCTGTACTGCATTCCTCCAAGGGCTGATACAAGAGAGCCACAGCTCTGCTTACCTCCAGTGCTAGAAAGCATATAAAAACAACTGATAAATAGTTAAGTTTTACTGTTAAAACAACATATTTTCTATTGAAACCTGAAAGAACTGAAATAAAAACAGCAAACTTAAGCATAAACAATATTCAACAGGAAAAAAAAATGTAGGAAAAAAAAAAAAAATCACACTACAGTCTGTTACACAAGTCAGAATAGCTTACGGATCCCACTGCGTTAAACAAAATCATACAAGACAAACTTCCTTAATGTGCCATACGTACGGACAAGCTAAACAGATTTTCAGCATGGTCACATGTAAAATCTCAAACTTCTTGCATGATCTGTTTATCAGTTGTGTACAGTTTCATGCTATGGTGATTATAGAACAATCCACCAATCTAAGCCTCCAACTTAACAAAACTTTCTGTTTATCAACATCATAGCAAATTGTAATTTTTATATGGCTGTTAATGTGTAAGTTTCGGTAAGTTATGTGCAGTATCTTCTGTCAGCACCCAAGGTCAACAATCTTTAATAGGAGAATCCAGGTTCCAGTCAAGGACATGAAGGCTGCAATCATTACAGGGTTGAACATAAAAATTTCTATCAATCAAGAACAACAAACAGAAGTAGATGTCTTCAGTAGGTTCATAGAAAATAACCATCCCTAAGAGGTGGGAAAAGTGACTGACAGGAAGGGAAAAAGAGTACCAGGAACTCTTTTTGTACAAAGGTCCCCTTGTACAAATATAAATGTCTCCCATGATTCCAGATGCCTTAAGGAGCTGGATTTGCAGTGGAGAGCCATACATTCTGAGCAGACAGCTTAAAACCAGAAACCATATTTGAACATGTTTTAAACAGTGCCAATTTCCTGCTTAAAGACAACTTAGTTTCACTCACAGTGTTAATAGGATGGGAAAGCAAAGCAGAGGGAAGGGGATGGAGGCAAACAGACCCAGAAACTACGTCTGGGCCCCAGGGCATTCCACAATAAAACAGAGCCCAACCTACCTCCAACAGAAAGGGTGGGATGCTGACACCAAAGTACTAGTCAAAGTCAGAAATTTTACAGACCCAATCACTTTAACTGCTTATGCCAGAAGCTCAGAATATTCTAAGGCAAACAACTGACTAATTGAGACTTTAAGATGGATTTCACACTGTGTTATAAATTTATTTGCAGGATTGCCTCAAAGGTATTACAGTTTGCATTTTAAGCTTGAAGAAGGAGGGATGAGATTTCCCATTATGCTCTGCACTAACAGTGTTATCTGAGCATGGAGACATCACAAATACTTCAACCAAAGCAAACAACCAAAGATAGTCAAAGAACATAACTCAGTGCTCAGAAAATAACTCAATTTTTTAAAAGAGACAAATGCATATAGAAATGTAGCTTTTTCCATAAGAATTCCTTCTTATATTTTGTCAGTCTACCAATCCCATTACTTGAGAAGATTTTCACAGCTTTCTTCCTCCTAGTAGATTGTAGAGGCAACAAAGCTCTGTGAAAGCATTTTCATTAACAGGCCTGCTTTGCAGCTATGGTATCAGTTGTACCTAAAAGCAAGAGACCTAATTGTTTGCTGAAAGAGTATACTTCAAAAGCAAGTCTGGCAAAAGTTTAAAAAAAAAAAAAAAAAAAAAAAAAACCTCAGTGATTTAGTCATGAGTTTATTACATTTTAAGACATCTTTGAGTTGTTAAGTTAGAACTAAAGGTACAGGACTAGTTTTAAATATGGTTCCATTGCCTTCAACCACAAATGTACTTCTTACAATCACTAAAATAGCCCACATTTTGAAGAATTCTCAAAGCTTTGTGGAACCAAAAAAGCTGGGTTTTTTTGTGGCTCAAGAGTTGTCCTAGAGTAATTGGAGTGGATTCCTTAAGTTCCTGATACCTGTTTCCTGATTCCAAAATACCTAATGAAATGATTAACCAGTTAAAATTGTTATGAGAAGCTCAGGTTTTATTTGCCAAGCATGTAATCCACCTAAAAGACAGAAACTGCAAAAGCTAAGGGGTTTAGCAACAATGGAAATCTTCACTGTATTTAAAACAGACTTTTTTTCCCATCCTCAACAAGTTTCTGACTCTCACTCCATAATTATGATGTCCATACACTTCTCCTCTCCCCCAGGTACTAACTACCTCATCACATATGAAAAAGCCTTCAAAATAGAAACGCATCTAATTGTAACATTCTGAATTATTACTTGCTCTTCAACACACTTTGAAACAGATTTTCAAAATATCTGCCAATCTATAACACCAGTAATTTCAGTTATCAGTTCTTAAGAAACAAGAACAAAAAAAATAAGAGCCCGAAGCATAGCCAGCCACTTTGACATGAGCAACCACGGAACTGCTTACAATGCTAAGAAAACCTGTTTCCTGTGAATACATCTGTGAATACAGTTGTTTCCAGTTAAAGTTATTTCGCTTATGGCAGATACAAAATACTTCCTTAGTACTGCTATATTTTCTGACATTTTTGTTTTTACTGCAACAGCTACTTAAGTTTGCCTCTCATACAACAAAAGAGGTTTTTACACTGTGCCAGAGCTTACACTTTTTACTTAACCTTTACAGCCTATTCTCAACACGTTTGCCAGAGAAGGTAAGATGGCCCTTCAGGCTAATAAGAAAAGACAACCACCTCAAAGCAGTCTTCTCATCAGTGCAGGGATTTTCAATCAGCAATGTCACTGACTGCTGCCGTCTCTTTTCTATAATGAAATCAACAGATATTCTTAGTGGTGCAGACACATCTGCTTAATCTCCAACTAGATACAATGAATACGGATAGCGCAAACAGCAAGTGTTTCTGGAAACTAAAGGAGAACAAGTTAAAAAGGCACATTAGGCTTTCTAGACTAAGGACAGCTAGCAGGCATCAAAATCATTGAGGATGGGAGATCAGACTGTTGAAGTGAAAAATAAAGTTTAAAAAACAAAGAAACATTTGGGGATGGGGATGTTGATCAAAGAAAAAAAGTAGTATTATTTTAAGAGAGTTCTCTGATAAACTCAAGGAGGGTCTGGTCCTTACAGATCTTCAAAGACAGGACTGTATGGCCTAAAAAGTGGAAGCAATACAGACCTGTTTCAGTTATCTAGATAAGCTGTGGTAGGACATCAAAGTAAAACGCCACATTTCAGTTCAGAATACTTTCAGAAAAGAATAAACATGTAACATTGAACGGGGGTTGGAACTACATGATCCTTGAGGTCCCTTCCAACCCGGGTGATTCTGTGATTCTGTGAACTACAGGCAATTTAAAAACCACTTGTTTACAAATCAAGAGCAGCAGCAGTACAAAACATGACATTGAGAGAATCAAATTTAGTTTTTACTTGAATTAATCATGACGCTGCTTCACCAGTGAAGCATGAGAAAGACATCTCTGTTGATTAATACAAGCTCTATAAAATTAAATCTTCACATATGACCAGGAAACTTCATGGTTACATGAACAACCACACCATCAATGTAACATTTTCTTTAATTAGTACACTGCAAGTTTTCTATTCATAATTCAAATTTTCTATTCATATCAAAAAATGGATTCCTCAAATCCTTGATAAAGCTATTTCATGTAGACATCTTTATAAAAGTCACAATAAATCGTATTTTAAAATCCTTATTTTTGTGTATTACAGAATCTGCTGTTAAACTGAAGTGCTGCAGACATACTGTCTGTACTAGCACTGTATCCTAGTTGGGCAGGGAGCCAAGTATCCATGTTTTATTTTATACTTTTATCAGTAATGTCATTTCTATAGCTCTTGCAATATTAACCTCAGTAGGGCTGGGATACACCTAGTGCTGGCTTCTCTCAGAAACTACTCTTTAATTCCAAAGAGTAAGAACAGATCTACTAGTGATCTTTTCAATATATTATTTTATAAAGAAATAAAAAGGGCACTGAAGGCATCACAAAATGGCAACAAAGTTTTGAAATATTAAGAGAGCGTTCGACTGCCATAAATAAGAAAGCCCACTAAAACCTTTATAATTATTAAAATTAAGTGAAAGAATGTTACAGTTATCTGGTGAAAGGGCAACATCATTTCCCTACTGAGTCAGAAAACAGCTTTAAGTAAATCATTTGAGCAAAGAGTTTAAGTAATGCTTTTACTATTTGTGTTAGAAACGTTGATATATCATAGCTGATGTTAGTATTTATTCCATAGTTAAATTATCCTCCATCAGCTAATTAAACTCAGTCATAAACTTATTAAGCAGTATTTCTCTGATCATTTAAAGTATTTTGAATGATACTCTATTAAACATTAGCAGGCTTTCCAACATAGTAAAGCTTGCAAGATTAAGCTGAGCATCTCCCATTTATGCAGACTTTCCTTACGAAGAACACCTAATTCATTTTGAAAACTTTATTATATCAGAATAATTATTCTCAATTCAAGAGCAATAATTGCTGCACAGATTTCTTCTATACAGTACCAAGCAATCCCAATCTCTTTTTCACTGCTATGCATGAGGAAGATCTTAAAAATCCAAGTACAAGAGTGACCAGAACCTTGTCGGATTACTGTATGTAACCAGTAATAAAGGATGCTGCTACTCATTTTCACATTCAGGCCTCATGCTGAAGAAGCAATAGTCCTTGTAATATTTTTGACTGCTATGCTATTAAAAATATCTTTAATTGACTTACTGATTATTAAGCATACATAAGTAATGCCTGTCTTTAACACAACTGCCAGGCTTTGCTCAATTACTGTACAAATCAATACACGTTCAGAGGTGGTTTTATTTTTGAAAAAGAAACTGGAAGGTAAGGCTAAACTTCATTATAGAAAAATATGATCCTTTTGATATCTATACCTATATGTATGTATGTATACAAATATACATTATATACATTAAAGTGAAAACACAGACACTCCTACAATTGATCTTTGTTTTGCAATTGTATCCTGTTGTCACTAAAATAATGAAATCCTTCAAGCTCACTATGAAAATTTCCTGAGTCATGGTATTTCCCATTATCACAACCAAACCATCTTTGTGTCAGCACTGTCATTGTTGCTACTCGACAGCTGCATCAACTCAGGAGTTAAACTCCAAAGGAAACTTAACAGAACTTCTGAAAAACAAATTCTACCCTGCCATCATTCACACCAAATTGTTACATCATTTTCTCTGTAGACGTGTGTTATATGTCCTGCTTTTGAAAGACACAAATCCAATTTCTGTTAAAGGTTCTAATAGCATTCACTTGTACGTTCCGTACAAAAGCAGAAAGAATATATCTTCACTTCCAAAACATGTTTACTAGACAACAGTGACAATTTCAGCTCAGGGAAATCCTCTAATTTCTACTACACTGAACTCCTTGTTTTTTCACAACACGAAACATGCGAAGATAAAAGTCTATCGTTAATTTTCAACTGTATCCTCAAAGCATCCCTAGTCACTAATATTTACATATCACAGCACTGAGCTGTCACAGTATCTGAATGAATCCTTAATTGAAGTCCTTGTATTCTTAGCAAATTAAATGGTACGGCCAAAATAAATAGATTGGGCAACTTCCTCCTCGTTTCTAGCTCATAATATAGATTTCAATTTCATAGAATCATAGAATGACCTGGGTTGAAAAAAGACCTCAAAGATCATCTAATTTCAACCCTCCCCTGCTATGTGCAGGGTTGCCAACCACTAGACCAGGCTGCCCAGAGCCACATCCAGCCTGGCCTTGAATGCCTGCAGGGATGGGGCATCCACAACCTCTCTGGGCAACCTGTTCCAGTGTGTCACCACCCCGAGTGAAAAAATTCCTCAGAACGTGGAGTGGATTAATAAAATACAAGATTAAGTGTATTTTTGCCCTGGGCACAAATTACAGGAGAACATAAGAATACTTCAGAATTCTTCCCAATACAAATAAGGAATCAACTCAATAATACGTGAGAGGGTTCACCTATTTATTACACAACAGAATTAGCCTTTACCTTCAAAAATTAAAACATAAGCCCAATAAATAAAACAAACTCTCTTTCTCTGCAAGAAAGTATCTAATGTCTGTATTTGTAAGCTATGTACTTTAATGTAAGAAGTACTCAAATTGACAGTTGCTTGTACAAGCATGCATCTTCTAGTTCACCTGCAGCATATCTGTAACATTATTACCCCTTTCTAGAGCATAGGGTAGAAGCATTAGAATACAAACAGCAATTCTAAACTTGCCACGCTTCTATTTTCAGAGGCTAACTCCACACACTATAATAACCTGTTAAAGATTTGGGGAAATGGCCTCAAATTGTACCAGGGGACATTTAGGTTGGATATCAGGAAAAACTTCTTTACAGAATGGGTAATTAAGCACCAGAATAGGCTCCCAAGGTAGGTGGTTGAGTCACCATCCCTGGATGTGCTTAAAATCCATTTGGATATGGTGCTCAAGGATATGATTTAGCAGAGGGTTGTTAGTCAGGATAGTATGGTTAGGTTGTGGTTGAACTTGATCTTGAAGGTCTTTTGTAATCTGAGCAATTCTATGATTCTAACATTCTATGCTAGCACTGTTTCATCCTGCACATTTTCTACCAGCTGAGAACATACAAAACAGCCACTACAACACCCACAGATGTACACAGATTAGTTAGAAATAGACATTTTAAAACAATAGCAGAGTAAATACAGAGTAAATATAAATAGCAGAGGAAATACAAAAAGATCATGGCACAAATGAAAGAGGAAGAAATATCTAACTTGCCTACTACTTAGCAATGACTTCCCACAAATATTAATGAGAGATATATATGTGTATACATATATATATATTTAAAATTTTATAACATATGTGTATCTATATTTAAAAACTATATTAAAAAAAACAGTTTCTTATTTGGTGAAACCCCTTTTTCTAACATTTCATCTGGTCCACATACTCAGTCCCCCCGTCAACAACTATTGCCAGTTTGGCCTTTCTTGACTACAATCCTAGCTCATTTTGGTGCAGGCCAAGTGCTAGTAGCATGGAACTGTAGTAAAATTATATATATATATAAAGATATATATAAAATATATATATATATAAAGATTACATGCACTTTGCCATAGGAGGAGCAAAACAAAGCACTGAAATCCCACCATCTCAGAGGCTGGCAAAGTGCTGTAATAACATTTATTTTATTTCCTAGATTTGTCACTTTTCTCCCCCAGGTGACAGCTTTCATTTTGTTTTATGTTGTTACCGTTGTCTAATCTGAAGATGTTCTACAGTGGGATCCTATATAGCAATTTTAAACCAGCTGACAATAACCTTCCTTTCCTGGTTACTTTTTCCAGTCCATTCAGTAACAATCTATGAAAATCCCAAAGGCAACAGAGCCACTTAAAAAAAGATCATGAATATGTCCTAGCTGTACAACCTAGCTTTGAAAGTTGCCTCAGCAATAAAAATAAAAAATTAACACACTCAGTTTTCAATTTCTGTTTGCATCCCTCCTGTACCACACCACACACCAAGGAAGCATAAATGAATGTTCTCCTCTGCTCATCTCTGTACAAAAAAGCAGTAAGAAAAAAAAATAAAATCACACTTACTTGGTGTTAACTCTGGGTTTCCTTTTAAGTTCATCATCTTCGGAATTGAAGGTCCATATATGTCTGCATCAAGCAAACCAACTTCTTTTGCCTGTGTAAGAACCGAAGAAAAAGTATGTATTTATTTCAAAACCTTTCTTTCAAAGTCTTTCTTTCAAAACATCTTACAAGCAAAATTTAAAATTGCCCACAGAAATAAAATTACAATCTCAACTTCGGATGGAAGTTATTACTATTTCTTTTCTGTCTAAACTGCAATTGGAGCATGAAAGATAACACTGTGTACAATTTTTAGCCAGAGGTCACAAAATCTAGGTTCTCAAAACATATAATCCTCACTTGCACATTTTGTTATTTACAGTGTGGAGCACAGACTTTATATTAACCAACATTATAAGCAACATTCTCTCTACTCCATGCACACAGAAGAGCCTTTTAAAGGTAGCACATTTCATTGTAAAAAATTAGCAACATTTTGAAATACATATTGAGATCAGAATTATATCAATGACTCCATAAAGAATGTCAAAACATTAAAATGTATTATCTTCTTTTAAGAGGCCAAAATAAATTTTGGCAGATATCTTGAAAGTATCATAATCTAAGTCTACAAAGCCAACTAAGCAGGTATAGCATTTCAACGAAGTGTGAAGGAATACTAAAATATGGGTTTATTTAATAACACATGGTACCTCATGCAATAAACTTTAAATAAAAGTTATTTCAGCTATGTAGTCTAGACATACAAGATTCATTCCAACTTTTAAGTACATACATATTTTGTGGGAATGAAAATATTTTTCCTACAGATGGCAAGACAAACTACCAATTACAAGGTTCTGCCAACTATGTAATAAAGAGCAAACTCTTTTAAATGCTGAACATCAAGTTTCTCACATATAAAAAGCATTCAACATTTTGCAAAATTGCAGGAAAGTATGTTCAAGGGCTTGCTTGAAAGGTTAATAAGGCAATGGGAGCTTTTCCAACTATGCTGAATCACACTTTCACTATTAATGCTTCAAAGTGTGTTTCACTTTTCTGAAAAAAGCTTTCATAATTTAGAATCACATTAAGTTTGTTTTCTTTTTAAATCAAGACTTCGGTGGGAAAGATGTAGACAAAATACAAAGGCTTGGTAATAACTATTGTGTTTGTGGTTGGAACACAACCATACGGAGGCTTTTAATGCAGGTCTACACAATCACTAGCTTTTAACAGGATTTCTCAACATGAACTATATTCTGTTGTACCACAGTTTGTTCAGCTTGTTTCTTAATGCAAAAACACACTTGGGTTAGAAAACTAAGTTCAAGTCACTACTTCTAAATTGACAGGAATTTCCATTTACTATCTTACGCTAGTCTAGACGCCTTATGCTAGTAAGACACCTAAGTCTGACCCTATTTACTCCAAATGAATCAATTTCTTTTTCTAGGGTTGTTTTCAGGGGAGGGGGGGTTGCATTTTTTCTTTTCAACTATTTTGTTTAAATTTAGTGAACCCTAGCAGCTGAGCAATTTAATGTATTAGGTAAATCTCACACAAGCCAAATGCATCTTAAGTTTTATAGCCAAGAAGTAAAAAACAACACTGTGCATTTTTACAGCTGAAATTTTTACTACAATAACCAATCTAATTTGGGGTTAGTTATTCAATATACTTCTTTATTAAGCAGAGCAAAGCAAAGCATACATAATTAAATAGATTATTTCATTTGGAGTTTTTAATACTTCTTTCCTTATAACCTATGAAAACTACTATAACAAGGCTCAAAAATTACTCTGACAAATTATTCTGCTTTGTGCCTATGTATGAAAGCTGCAATTTTAAAAAAGATTGAACAGACCCATTTTAGGTTAGCTTTCAAAGACATCAAAAAGAATATCAGAGCTTCTTTGTTCTTGTAAAAAAAAAAAATGCATATTTTAACAGATTAGAAAGATTCATGACTCAGTCCCTTTATCTGTGTCAGCAGCTAATTGAACCCATCAAAACATCATCTAAGGGCTGCGCCACCTAATTACTTCTCAAATTAAAGTAAATATTTGCAGAAAAATCTACATACTGTTTTAAACCTGACTGACATTCCTTCCCTCAACTTTTTAAGGGTTCCTCTCCAACAGTGACAAGGATCATGAATAACTGGCTACTACCACCTTACACGTGAAGGAAAAGAAAATATTCCTCAGCTGCCTTGGTCAGGAAGACTTTGTAATTTGGAATAGTAGCTGCATTTGCAAAGCTGACCTTGTTACAGTCCAACAAAATAAACCTGACAGTTCGAGAAATTATCAGCGCATTTCCTCAAAACCAAGCAAGATGTTTGTCTCTGAGATGTACTGCTTTTGTTCTTGGACATAGTTCAATACAACTGACATCTTGAAACAAGAAAAACTCACAGATTCTCCAGTTTCTACAGCTCATGTTACTAAAAGCATGAGCATTCCTGTGTGAACGGTGCTTTATCCAGGCTGACAGAAGAAAGACCTTCTGGAAACTTCTTTAAATCACTAGAAGATCACCCTAAAGATGGCCTAGGGTAGGTTTTCCTTAACTAAGCAATTCAACACATTAGATAAAAAGAGTTCACACTGTCTTAAAGCAGTGGATTTTACAGGAAAAAAAAAAAAAATGCAATAAGCTAAGGGTTTGAGTTTTACTTCTCTCAAACACCACTCCATTTGCAGCATGTGAACATCTCTATAATACCAATGATTCTTTTAAAGATTTAATTACATCACAAAAGAATTATGGCAGCTAACCAGAAATCTTCTAAGACAGGTCCTGAAGACATCATTCAGCATCTACTGAATGCTTTAAATCCCCAAGAGACTTTGATACAGATCCAAATGTTACCACGTGAAGCTGTCCAAATCAAAGGACCAATACCAGATACTTCTCGTGCTCATTTAAGTTCATTCTAAATGCATGTCTTATAATAACCAAGATTTTTTTAAACTTCTATTTCATTAAATATTATGGATTTACCTACATAATCAGTACCACACATAAATCAACACATCTTCTAAAGTGGTGTTGTGTTAACACAAATCCTAAAAGATAGACTTAACATCAGTCAAGTAAAAAAAAAAAAAAAAACCTAGGCAGAAGAAACAGTTAATAAGCAATTGATCAAAAGCAGGGCCATGAAAGCAAAATAAAAGAAAAAAAAAAGAAGCAAGCTCTAGGACTCCTCTGTATTACTTTTTCAGTGCAAGATTTAACGCTGCTACACTGCATCCTGTTACCAATTCAGATAACATCTCAATCATTTTCTTCTTATGGGTTTATTTTGTGCTTATAAAAATATTTCTATCCTGCTCTATTTGCAAATAACATTAACTCCCTCCAGCTGGCAAAGTAATACTCAGGTTCAAAACAGCTGTTCTCAAGCCTTTGCCCATCTCCTTCCACCTGCCCAGCTGCAGATGAAGGGCTGACTCAATCTGAGTATACCACACTTTAGAAAACGCCTTCTACACATCTAGACTTTTTGTTACCCACCTGCAAGTCCTGAACAGCTTAAATTCCGAAGATGTAACTGCAAATGTAGCTATTCTCACCTGATTCAATCACACACTTCTAAGTCATTGGACATACCTACACTAAGCTGAAACAGAACACCAAACTAAAGCAGAACTGTAGAAAACTTTCCTAGTGAATAACATAATTACCAATATTACACCAGCCAGTGAGAACACAAAATTAAAACAATACCCTTGCCATGTGAAAACAAAGATGTAATCTCCTGGTGCATTCAGCAAAAAAGTGTATTCAAACAATAACGGATTATAACATACAGCTTATCAGTGCTTTTCAAGTTTTTTCCCTTTCTACTGAAACAATCTTTACCACAGTATAACTACTGCTTGGATTTGTTCTTTCTGCAGTATGAGTGCCACCTTTTCACCTTCTCAACCAATGACTGGTGATCTCAAAACAGTAAAAAAGAAACTACAGAGTAAAAGACATGCAACTCATCTTCATCTTCTGCTTTTGCACCCTTGACTGTCACTATCCTTACTTCACTGCCACTCATCTTCTCAGTAAAACTCATTTGCACAGTTATGTCTCCTTAAAGACTTCTGACAAATACTCAGCACAAGGTTCATCTATGCAATCACTGCATTTCTTACCCGAGTACAAATCTAATGAAGTTTGCTTTCCAATCTGAAAATTTATTTTCTCTACACCAAGAAATGAAAACGTTTTTCAGTCATCAGGTACAGATTCTGTAGGTACAAGAAAATAAACTGATACACAAATGAAAAATATGTATTTTCCCATATATCACTGAATGATGAAAATAGTACAGCTTTACATGGGGCAATATGCAATTTGTAGGCATACACAATTTTATTTAAAAAATCCTTTCATTTATCTTTTTCTCTGTATTGCAATTATTCAACTGATACTATGTTTGTTCTCTCAGGCAGGCAACTTCTACTACATGTAGTCTGTGCATAGATGACACAGGCACATGCTAATGACAAACTGATCTGTGTCTATCATCTTATCAACTGTTTAGCAGACAATTAGGAGATGTTCACTCATAGTTTATTAAAAAAAATAAAGTCTACATCTTGCAGAAAATAGGAACTATTACTTTTTTTTTTTTTTATTAAATCAAAATGCAACCAGCTTCATTCACGTATCACAGATGAGCCCTCCACATAAAATCCTGCGTTCAATACAGAATGTGGTGATTTGCATTGATTTCTTCCAAGTTGCCAACTGCTTTATTGAGGAACAAGTCTGATAAAAGACTGTCAGTAGAAGGGGAAAAAAAAAAAAAAAAAAGGAAAAAAAGAAAACTCAGTTCACAAAGAGCTGCTATTAATAGCTGTTAATCAACATAGCCTACATTACTGCTAAACACCCAGAGACTCTTGAACAGCATTAATTTCACTTTTGCTCATCTGTTCTGATATTTTTTCCATACTTGGTAAAGCACATGCATCCCCACTGGATTTTAATGGATGATACTTTACTTTGAAGTAAACTCTGCAGACCAGCAGAAATCCCTGGTGTTCAGCCAGGAAGGGATGGAGACACAGGTTAATGATCTGTCATTGCTCTGTATAGGAATGATTCTGTAAACCAGAAGCGCTCCCAGTATTCAGCAGCCGCAGCCCCTTCCAAAGACAACTCCACTTTCTAAGCAAAGGTGCCAGTTAAGTTTAGAGCTGGTGTTCTTAATCCACAGCCAGTGACTCTCAATTTACCCTTCTAATGTGGTTATAGAATTAGAGCTAATCCTAAACTGCAAGCAATAGTATATAGGACAAAAGAGAACTTTAAAAGCAGGATGGGCTCTGGATTCATCGTTTGACATACTGACATGTTGAATAGCCATCTTTTAATCCCTAATTCTCTCACTCTTTCAGCTAAATACTACTTATGTGCCTAGCTGTAAATTGGATTAAAGCCAATAAAGGCCAACAGCAATTTTGTCATTATCTGTCCCAGAAATGCAGGCTTGTTTTAAATACTCATTCTTCTGCTGGTTTAAATGCCCTTTTTCCCTCATATGAAGATCTTCCAGCTTTCTGTCAGCTACAGAACTTCTCCAGCATTTTTTTCTACATTAGTTTTGCAGTAGCTCTCGCTCAGATTTCTCAATCATCAGACACCAGTAATTATGCCTTCTTTGGCTTTCTTACACTTCATATATCTAATCAGGTGAAAAAAATATAATTTGAAAAGCACCATTTTGCAAATAAGCCACCAAAATCCCCAACACTTCCACATGCTTCACCTCACAGGCAGTGTGCTGAATTGTTATTGTAAACACGCACCACTTTCACATCAGTTTCAGACTTCTCCAGTAGACTTTTAATGTGTGTAGTTAACTCCATACATAATGCTTGAAACCTCCCCCCTCCTTTTTTTTTTTTTTTTTTTTTTTTTTAAACTCTTCAAAATAAGTACAGTGATTTGATAAATCATTTTAAAAAGTGGATGATTAAGAAGATGACTTCTATGCATTTTTTACTTGGAAACAGATTTTTAAAGTTTCGTTCTTTCCTTTTCTCAGCTGATTGAGAAGCTGGGCTGTCATTACAAGATAACCCCAATCAATTCTCACTGGCATCTCCAGCTTTACTGATACTATTTAGCATTAAGAAGCTAGCATGAACACCTTATCTATAGCAAATAAAGCCTTCTCCTCCTCTAAGCAACAAAGGTGGCTAGAGAGATGCCTAGAAATCAAGCCCTAATAATTGGGAAGGTTACATAGGAGGACAAAACAGGACAAAAGCTTCCCTTTAAACTAATTCCTCAGAGAAATGGGGCCACTGTTATCTAAATTCTTTTATAGGACTACACAAGGCCACATGTAAAATATATATCATCTACTGATCTAATGGTAGGATTTTGAAAGTTTAGTTACAGAAGCCAATATCTGAAGAAAAAATGCTGGAACAAAAAGAAAATAGGATGAGTGGGTTTTGAGTAATTTAAAAATTAATGTGCGTTGCTTGATGAAATAAATGTTTTGAAATAACTTTATCACCACGACAGTGATTCACACCGACCCTGATCATAGCCACATAGCTTCTGTTCCAATCACGGTACGTCTGTGCAATGCCCACGCTCACACCTGCACACCAGCCAGATCTCCGCACGCCGCAGCTACGCGTAGCCCCGCGCTCCCCCCGCGCCCCCGCCCCGCGCCGGGCTCTGCGGCCGTACGGCTCGGCGCCCTCTGGCGCTCCCTCTGCCGGCCGGCTGCCACCGCCCGCAATCTTCACGGGTTGCTCAGCAACCTACGAGTTTACTCGGGAAAAAAAGAGGCCTCTCACTGCAGATCATTGACGATGTGCCCCAAATTTCGGCCTGCTCTGTTCGCCCCAGGTCCCCCGACATGGCGTGAAGCCACAGCACATCAGCTGCTGCTCGCTTCTCCTCACGTGCCCAGACAGCTCTGGGCAGAAGCCACTTGCTTAATGCTTTCAATGCTAATTCCTTCCGTATGGTTTTACTGCTTGCCTCTCCGTCCTTCACAGCACCAAAACCATCCCATCCTATAGTGAGGAAATGAAGTCTACTTGGAAAGAACAAAAGAGTCAGAAGCAATCTGACTGGGAGCCTGCCTGCAGTGACAGCACAGCACACGGCCTCCAACTGGATGCGTGCCATCCTGAGTCATGCACAGCTGGTGTTTGCTCACTAAAATACTCTGTTCATAAACAAGCAATCTCTATCCCATTATTGCTGGCACCTATTAATTCAACTTGTTTCTACTATAATAAATCGGTCACAGCCAGGCAGCTTTCATAAGTAGTCATTCTAGTCTGAATATGAATCGTCCTGGCACAAAATCCAACAAACTCTTCTCGAGTGCCCCCAGGGAGTCAAACTGACACCAAAAGAACCCCTCCACCCCTCAAAAAAAATAAAAATCAGCTATCAAACTAAGCAAACAATTAGAAATAGAATACAGAGTTAAAACTTTAAGTTATTTAGTAACACAAAGAAAACTGCACGGATTTATAGGTCTTGGTACAACCAAAAGAGTTGACACAATTCTTAAGTAACCCATCTAGGTACCAAGATCTAATAAACCAGAAAGGGATCCTGTTTGTCTCCCTGGCCTTGCACCAAAAACTTAGGAAAAAGAAACAACCAAACAAAAAACAAACTCATGACAAAACAACAAAACTACAGCCTATGATTGTAACAGCTCAGAAAGCTTCCCAGTTAAAAAAATATATATTTGAAAAACTGCCTATTTATAGAAACAGTGGTTCTTTTCTCTCTGACTGCAGAAAGCAGACTTTTAAGAGAAGATGGAAGAGTGTTTTTTTGTTGGGTGTATAATCAATGGATATCAAGATGTTACAATCACAAAACAAACAAGAGAGCGAGGCGAAGTGGACTATGATAACAAGAGAGAATAAATGGAAGGCTTACCCTTGTGCTGGGCTCACCAGAAAACACCAGAAGAAGGGATCTCCAGACGAGATCCATCCTTACTGGTAGCCAGCTCTTAAGTAGGTCTAGGAGCCAGGCTCCAGCCCTTCCGGCAGCACAGTGAATTGCCTTCACCTGTGCTCCTCTGGCTGACTCATGGCTCGCCTCAGGTGATCAATCAGAGGTTCAGGCCGTGACTCAGCAGTTCCCACAGTTGGTTTTTTTTTTTGTTTTTTTTGGGGGGGAGGGGAGGGGGGGGTTTGTTTGTTTGTTTGTTCGTTTTAAATCGAGAGGACAAGAAATTCCTTTATGCTTTGATTGTTAATCTGCTTCCAGCTTATGACACTATCAAACAACAATGCAGCCCCAAAGCTATTACTGAAAGCTGCAAGAATCTACTCTACTCTAATCTCCTCTGAAAGCATCTTCCAGAGATCTCTCTCTCACCAGAAAACAGTTATTCTCAATACTCTGTGACCTGTACTCCTTCTCTACGATTACACTTAAACAATCAGGAGGCAACACGTTTTATTGCCAATTAGCTCCAATACACTAATTGCTTTGAAAACTTAATTATAAGTGAGGAATTTGTATCAGAAATGGACTGTATCTAATGAAGAAGCACAAACCTTTATGGTCATGGTGACCTTTCTTTCCTTTCTCTTCTGCTTAAACAGTACATCAAGATCAAGCATCAGTTTCTACAAATTTGTATTTTGCTTATAAAAAACATAAGTGCTGCAATGAAGATGCAGGATGCTGCTGGTGATTCTGTTAGTAATTCAGAGCATAAGTGAGAACACCAGCATATTCAAGTCCAAAAGTTAAACATAAACACGATGTACACAATCATTTCATTGTAAAGATACCAGTGCATAAACAAAACACAGTTATCTTTATTCAGTTCAACTTCTCATTTTGTAACCACACCAATGCACGATTTCACCATGTTTGTAGCTCGTTAGGTTGTGACTCTCAGATCAGGCAAGTCGCATCAGTCTTACCTGCTCTTTCATCAATATCAGCCAGCCTCTGGCCTTCAATTTTATATTACCACGTAACATCAGAAATGACTAGTCCCATTCTACATTTACCAAACTTTCTTGCTGCAATTTCATTTAGAATTATTTCTTAGTCCCTAATTTGCCTCTTCAATCAGTCTGTTTATTTATGCATTTTGCAAACATTTTAGTGGGCTACTGAAGTGATGCATCAAATCAATGGCCACAACAACCCCATAGGCTTGGGGATGAGTGGCTGGATGACTGTGAAGAGGAAAGGGACCTGGGGGTGTTGGTTGACACTTGTCTGAACACGAGCCAACAGTGTGCCCAGGTGGCCAAGAGGGCCAATGCCATCCTGGCTTGCATTAGAAATGGTGTGGCCAGCAGGAGCAAGGAGGTGATCATCCCCCTCTACTCAGCACTGGTGAGGCCACATCTCGAGTACTGTGTTGTTTTGAGCCCCTCAGCACAAGGACATTGAGGCCCTGGAGCGTGCCCAGAGAAGGGCAACGAAACTGGTGAGGGGTCTGGAGCACAAGTCTTATGATGAGCAGCTGAGACAGCGGGAATTGTTTAGTTTAGAAGAGGAGGCTCAGGGGAGACCCCACCGCACTCTACAACTTCCTGAAGGGACATTGTGGTGAGGATGGATTTGGCCTCTTCTCCCAGGCAACAAACAGGACCTGGGGAAATGGCCATAAGTTGTACCAGAGGAGATTTAGATTAGACATGAGGAAAAACTTTTTCCTCTCAGAGAATGATCAGGCACTGGAATGGCCTGCAGAGGTGGTGGAGTCGCTGTCCCTGGCAGTATTCAAGAGGAGTCTGGATGAGGATCTACAAGATATGGTTTAGTTTGTGGTAGCAATGGCAATGAGAAGATGGCTGGACTAGATGATCTTACAGGTTGTTTCCAACCTTGTGATTCTATGATTCTATCACCACATTTAAAGCCAGATGTTTAAGCCCTAACAAAAGGGAACAACCCCACAACTTCAAAATGCCAGGATTACTAAGAGATGTTCTATCTAAATTCAAACAATGCACAAAGCTGCATGCATGAGCAGTATCAGACACAATCCTAAAAACATTCAAGCTGGTATGGAAAGTTTCTGTGCAATTAGTTGACATGGTTTCCATGGAGCTACTCAAGGACCATGCTACAGCACAGAACTACTTGCAGGATCACATTTATTTTGGAAAAGTATTACAGCAAATGTCATGTTTTAAAGTTAATTAGAAAGAACCATTCAAGCAGTTTTGTTTTTCAAGATAGCAGACTTTCCTTCCGAATCAAATTACTCCAGCAGCCTATTTAAAACACAGAATTAAACACTGTGAAATACCAAGATCAGATGCCATTACAAACACTATGCATCTCATTTAACAGCTGTAGCACTCTCCTTACCAAGTATGATTGTTGTTACAGAAATTTAAAAAATTCTTTTACAAATTTCTACAAGTGTTCAGAGAGTACGCAAACTTCACTCCTACCTATTTTATTTCACTCGTCTTTTACAAGATAAGAAGTTACTACACTTGCCAGGTCAAAATATGTGACAATACCTTGTTTTATACTGCTTTGTAAGCACTGTTTTCAATGATATCTGACATTAACTACGAAATATTTTCCAAAAGTCTTTTGAGAATTCAACCAAATAAGTAATTAAAGTTGACTGTGATGAAATTCCAAGGCCATGCTCAATCTGTGTTCCTAGATAATTTTAATTTAAATAGTGGAGTGCATCATCTGGAAAAGATATTTCCTCACATATCTTTCTTGGCCTTTGCATAAAGATTATCTGTAAATCTGAAGTTCCAGCATCACTGAAAACCTCTGTGGAATACTATTCTAAAGGGTACGCTTGTTTTGAACTTATTAGTTATTTTGGAATCAATGCTTTACCAGTTCTATAGTTGTTACATACCCTTGCATACAAACTTACTTCTAGCATTTAACAGTTTGAGTTCTGCAATACCAAATAGGGCAATTACATTCTTTCACTTTAAAAAAAAAAGTATTTCTAAGATTTAGGAAGATACATAGTTTCTTTCCTCCCTCCAGCCCATGAAGTATTTTAATACATTAATTTCTCCTGGAAAAGTGAATCTTTGCAGCTACAAATAATGCTTTGGACACCACCCAGCAGTTATTCATATTTTTTCCAAGTCAGTGCTCTCAAGTGATATAAATTAATTACTTATTATGCAGCTCCAACCTACACAAACAGCCTCCCATATGCCTACACACCCTTGCAGAACTGTAGGTGTAATCAGAAACACACAACTGAAAGGGTACACAGATGAAGGATGAAAGCTGTGTCACCCACAGAGCTGATACAAACAAATTTACATAAGCTTAAATATCCATTAAAAAAAAAAACAAAGAAATTAACTGCCAGACTTAATGTATGCAACCACCCCCATCAGTAACCGTTTTATTTATGACTTGCACATTTGTTTAACATTAAGGCTGATAATTAGATGTTCACCTACCGAATCATTTGCTGCTAGGGCGAGGGCTATATTTACTGTAAAAAAGAGAAGAAAAAGATTAACTGTAAGAGAACTCACCTTCTAAATACTAAGAATGCTATGATTTCTAACAAGCAAAAACATAATATAAATACACCCCACTTGCTTAATAAGAGCACTCATCATCTTGGTTCTTAGCTTCTAATATCTATGGAATTAGTAGTTGAAGAGACAGCAGCATCTACCATTCAATCCACAGTAGATAGCAAATTCACATTAATCTGCAAAAAACCACAAGGTCTAGATTTCTACAGGACACCGTGATACAAAGTTACAATCTTAGCATTTAGCTAAAGGATAACATAAAAAGAATTATTTGTTGACTTTTGGAAACTAGGCATTACTACAAAAATAAAATACCACAGTCTCTAATGAACTTCTAAAAGTAGAGATCAGATAGCATTTAACTAAGCTATTAAACCGCAGTGACCAGAAATAATGTTCATAACCCTTTTTTGATGTCTCATGGTATATTAAAATAGACATTTTTTTGGAAGAAGTTGCAATTCTACTTTTTGCTCAATTTGTATGACACAAAAAAAAAAAAAAAAAGTCTCATCTACTCTGAAAGCATCCCTAGCAACTAAAGAAACAGAAAACAGGAAAAAGCAACTAATCTGTCCCCTAGCTTGTCTACAGCTGTTTACAGCATTTCCATCAATACTTGTGTAGAAAACACACGGACAAAACAGCATCATTCACCAGCTTCAGCTATACTGGAAGATCTAGAAACTTCAGTGTAACCAAATAGTACGTGTTGTATTCCAAACAGTAACATGTTATAACAAACAAAAACCCTCACAGCTTTCCTGCACAAAATCTTTTGCCTCCTTTACACATTGCCGTATTTCAGCCTACGAAGCATTTTAAGAAAGATAAGCTGCAATCAGCCTTGTCCTGCTGAAAGAGGACAAAGGTACTGAGAGCAAGTTGGGAAGACATTAACAGCTTAAAGCATGTAGTATAAATAGTAGCAAGTTTTATTAAACAAAACAGTGAGAAGGTTAACAAGAAAAATTATACCGTTTTCCCTAAGATGTGCACAGGTACTGTTTATTCCTAAGCTGATAAAGCATATAGATTTTATTCTTCAGTTTGCTACTTAAATAGATGCATGCTTAACTATTCCCTTAACCAAGCAGAGAGAATTAATCCTCTGCAACTTGGAGCCTGACCTACAAATCAAGGACAAGGAGAAAAACATGCAAGCCAATGATTAAACAAATAAATAAACTGCAGAACACGTTTGAAGAAGCACAAGGGAAGCAGCAAGTTACTCACCATACTGTTTTAATATGCCTATCACTTCAGTCTATCTTCTTACCATACAATTATAATGTGTGAAAATTAAAGTATGATCTACAATTCATCTTAAATAAAAGGTATTTGACTACTGAAAGGAAAGAAGGAAGACAGTGGAAATAATATACTGGGAAAGCTCAAGTTCATTAGCTGCATTTCTAGATGGATACAACGTACTATTTCAAATCCCAGCTGATTATTGCACCTGGTTATCTTTGTATTGCTGTGAGTTCCAAGAAAGCTCAGAAACACAGGACCCCAACCTTAACCTGACCCTAAACATTAACACGAGCCCTCACAATTAGACTCCAACATGATCAGGACTGTAAAGAAGTAGGGCATACATATTCAACAAGTCCAATACTTTTCACCATCACCTCTTGTCTTCATAGAATGCCACAAAGTCACCATGCTATCTCTAGCCCATGCTAAACCAGCCAGCATCAAGAAGGAAATACAAGGAGATCAGAGTTGGCCAATGACCAAACTTATGTCCAGCTGGGACACATGAACAGATGGATTTTGGCCACTGCTTTGAAAAGATTAATGCATCCTACCTGCAGACTTAAAAAAAAAAAAAAAAAAAAAAATACAAGAAAAAAAAAAAAAAAGAAGTGATGGGATATGTTTCACCATGTCTTGACTACATCAGTTATCCTGAACAATAAAAAAATCCTATCTCCATAGCCTTTGCTGGAAATGACTGAAGAAAACCAAAGTAAATTATCAGTAGTTATATTCTCTTCAATCTGCAGGATTAACAAGATGCAATTCAGAAAGCCATACCATGCTTACACAGTAGAAATACTATCAATTTCAGAAATTAGAAACTTCTATTCTTTCAAGTTCACCCTCTGAATTCTTCTCATGCGAGAACCAATTTTGGGATGCTGCACCAAGACTGAGGAAATTTAGCAGAACACTGTAAAAGAATAGAACTCAACAGGAAACAAATACAGGAACAGGAATCAAACAAACAAACAAAAAATCTCATAGTAGAGAGAAGAAAATAATCAAAACAATGTAAGTATTTAAACAGATTAAAAATATTTTTATTTTTTTAAAGTTAATCTTTTCATCGGAAACTATATTGATTTCAGAAATGCTAGAAGCAACTAGGAATATAATACAAAAGCTATACGCTGTTGTGTATAGCAACAGATAGGAAAAATTATACAACAGAAACACAGAGACAGATTAAAGACAGACAGATTAAAGAATGACCATCACAAACTCAACCCCACTACACATCCACTCAATCTGAAAGGAAGATCTAGAACAACTGGAATACAAACCCATGGGGAGAAAGAACACTAGCAGCCTTGACAGTCCTTCGGAGGAACGTAGATAAGACTGATGATATTTTCTGTGGCACTCCAAGGCTGCATATACACCACCTCTAATTACCAATTATCATTCTCCTTTCCTTCTCAGTTAGGGAAAGTGTAACCAAACGTATTTCCCATAAGCCTCTACTACTTTTTTTTTCCATACAAATTATTTTATCTTAATAAATTGTTCATCTGAAACATTCAACTTATATTAATCATCAAGAATCTAAAGTCCTCTTTCTTCTCAACATTATAAATAAAATAAATGCAATCATCAACAAAAGGCTGTCCAATGCAGTAACTGGTCAAACAATACAGTAAACGATCTGTTTACACTTCAGTTCTCTCATTTATTGTCTGGTGAATACTGATTTTTTTTATTTTTATTTTTTTTTAACTCCCAGACAAACGCAAATTTGTTTAACTTCAAGCAGATATATGTAGTACTAGAAATCCACGTCATCTTGTTCTACTTCCTAGAATTCAAGCTTTTCTGATTTTTGATTCCAAAGCCTAACATGTGGGTAGGAAAAGTTGGGAGTTCACAGTGATTCAATAGTCTCTCACTGCTTCGTATAGTTTATCACCGCTGTTCACTTGTCATTATGAAATGTCTTTACAAGTAGTTGAGAAAACTGGCCAGAGAATTGATGTCGAACCTTCTGAACACTGAAATATTGATAATCCCTACAGAGCACATGACAACATAGGCCACTATTACACTGTAGAATTACACCTAAGATGCTAGCAAAGGAGTAACAGCATCATTACACCAGCACATAATCCCCACCATTTTAGCTTACTCTCAATTCAAAGCAAGCTGTCCAAGGACAGCACTGCACTACTACAAGCACATTATTTCTGCTGCCTGCTCGACCAACACCCACTTCAAAACTGGCTCCTCTGCATTCATACAGATTTTCAGCAGCTGCAGATCTTCACAGAGGTTGAGGGTTCTGTTAGTGGGACTCAACTGTCCAAATATTCCTTGCAAAGGAATTCTGTACTTTGTACAAAATACAAAGTAAAACATCAGAGAAAACCTACATATTTTGCAACAAAAAGTTTAGTTGCTGTGTACATAATACCAGACTGAGAGAGGGAGGCATGAAAACACACTTCTCTGTTGCCTTGAAGTAAAACTTTGTAATCTGTCAGGTGTCACGGCTGCCAGCTGAATGTAATTCAAAAACCACACGAGCACACGAATATTTACATATCTATTACAAAACAATAAAAATACAACGGCACAACAAGAAAAATCTTACCTGCTGTTGTTGATTTTCCAACTCCCCCTTTGCCAGAAGCTATGACCAACACCTGCTTAACTCCTTCTATGGCCTTTTGTTTGGGCAGCCCCCGAGACAGGATCCGAGTGCGTTTGTCTTGTAGAACCTCATCCCTGGAGCCCGAGGACTAATCAAAAAAAGAACAGTACAGAGCAGTTGTGGTATCAACGTGCACCGTCTGCAGAAAAAGTGAACAAGTGCAGACCAACCTGTGCTGAGACGACCTTGTTACTGCTCCTAAAAATCTTCTTGCACTCCTACAGCAACCTGCCTCTTGCTCAGCATCACTTGAAGGAATGGGGCCTACACTCAGCACTGACTCTGGGGATATTTTGTTTAGACACAGTTAAATGTGATTAGTCTCAGACCTCAAAAAAGAATCAGGGCCTCCAGTAAAATAAATCAAAACCCCTTCGCTAATTTGGAGACTTCTAAAAATCACCTTCAAGTTACTTGATTTGCAAGATTCTCAATGGAATCATCAGGGTTAAAAATGAAACCCTTTGCCTTCTCTTCTCCTGAATACCTCCAAAGCTAAAGTCAAGGCTGCACATCAGCTTTTACTAGCTTTAGCATCACCACAATTAATATACATGGTGGCCATCAGCTGCTTCTATTTTCAGCACTGTATCATCAAAACGAGAGCTCCAGCATCCCAAGCTGCCAGTCACTGAGGCAGAGCGACCTAAGGGCATCAGAAGTACAACAGATGCAGCTAAAAGCACGGGCAAAGCAGCACCAAGTGCAGAGCAGCCCGCCAAGCCCTTGCTGCTTTCCTGCAGCGCACCTACGAGCTGCTTATCCAGAGCGCGCCCCGGGTAGCAGAGGGCAGGCACACAGCAGCTCCTCTGAGCAGAGCACAGGGCTGAGCATCTCAGAGGGCAGCACCCCGTTCACCACACGGTGGTCAAGTTTTGGAGACGGTGAGCAGTCAGGCGTTACATCTGCAGAATGAAAGAGGGTCCAGGAGAGACTCCTCTTCTTTCCCTCGGTCCGCCGGCTACGCTGCCCGCGCCGTTAAAGCCCCATGGCTAACGCGGCCCTAAACCCAGCCCCTAAGGAGGCTACTTCGGAGCAACTTCGATGCAGATTCCGAAACAGCCGCTCAGGAACCAAGCCGAGAACTCGCCTGATCCCCCCCACCCCGAGGCTCGCGAGGTTCAGCTCCCCTCCCGCACCGCCTCGGCGGGCAGCTCCCGCCTCACCCACCGCGGAGCCGGACGACGAAGCAGCGCGAGCTCCGCTGCTCGGAGGGCGCCGCAGCACCGCCAGCGCCCCGCCGCCGCAGCCAGAGAATCGAGCGACGCGCAGCACCCAGCGCCAAGCGACGGCCCCCATTCCTGCCTCCCGCCGGGCGCGCTGAAATGGCGCCGCCGCGCCTCGGCCCGCCCCCTGCGCTGCGCCGGCCCGCGCCGTTGCCCCACGTACTTCCACAGCGTTCGAGCACCGGCGGCCCCTGGAGCTGGTCCGTACATCTTCACCGCGTCCGAGCAAGCCGGGACTGTGGAGGCCTGAGGGCTTTTCAGGCGTGGCTGGAAACGGGAAGCGGCGCTTGGGACTGCTGGCCGCGAGGAGGCCGCGAGGAGGCCGCGGTTCTCGCCTGGGCATGGGAAGGGCGCGGGCCGCCTGCGTTGCGCGCGGCGGCGAGGCTCGCCTCGGCCTTCAGTGTGTTTGAGCGCATCGTGGCCCTCCGTGGTTTGTGTCGGCTGCAGATATAATAGATGTATGCTATTTCATCCATTGAGTCATCAGTTCAAAGAACCCGTGGCCAGGTCCGGCGCCCCTTTTTCGGTATTAATATATATATTTTAAGTGCAATTCAAATTGTTCTAAGTAAGGTGCCTTATGTCATGTGAGTGTCATTTGAAGCATTCAGGCACGCACGAGTAAACCACCATGAGGCCCGCGGCCGTGCTGTGGGAGGAATTCAGAGCCTTCTGACATGATTTATTCCAGACAATCCCATGAATAGCCTGTTTATCCAAGCAGTAATACTGAAGTACTTCAGACCTCTGCAGTTTCTGGCCCTTAGTTTTCAAAGGTAAAACAAAGCATATAGCACCTTTTGTTGGCATCTGCTGTAGTGCGTAATGGATCAGGGATTTTATATCCCATTTAAAGTGCTATAATAAACATTGCCCCTTTATCACATAAAGAATTTTCACCACTCATTTAATATTTTTTTTTACTCGTATTATTAAAAGCCCTAATCAGACATTTTGCTCAAAGCCACCATTTTCAGACTTACTCTAGTGCTCAGCTGCCAGAGAAAAATTACAGTGATAAAAACGCAACTTTTGCTTTCCTTCAAGTGATGCTCATTCAGTCTCTTGTTCTTGCTGTAACCATTTAAGCATATTTTGCACAGGGAGTACAGACAGGTGAAGAGGTCAAATAGTTTCCCAGTAATTCACCCTACTGAGAAACCAAAATGCAGAAGAACACTGGCAACCAACGAGCCGTTTAATTCAAAAACTGCATTAGAGATCTCCCTCAAGGGCCTACTCTTCGCTGCTGCATGAAACTGTTAGCTTTTTCCTTGCAAGAAATTTGCATTATTCATTCTCCTACCTTGAGTGTTAGAGGCAGTATTAAAGTGCAGAACACACATCACAAACAAAATCAGCAATGCAGGATCAGTGGTAGGTGTGCAGAACTGGTTTTCAACATTTTTAAAGTAATTTTAAGAGCAATAGGGAAGCTACTATGGCACTAGGCTGTACTGAATATGATAAGTAGGATTCTGCCATTAAATTTGCTCTAAAATAAGAAAGCCATTTCCAAAATGCCATAACTGCTTTTAGTTTCTTATTTAAATTTTAACAACTGAATGTAGTAGTGTAACTTCCTGCCAGTAGTCTTCCTGCCAGGCTTGGATATTAAGGGCCTGCACCCCAATGGTGAGGCATTTCTGCCCTTTTGTCGCAAAGTTCATTTGGCCCAAGGGATTGTAAATACCTGTATTAAACAAGAGAGGTTTACCTGTGGTGTCACATGAAATACCATAATACATGGCAATACTTAAACTGTAATAGATTAACAAACAAGAAGACACAGAAGACACAGTAGCAATACACATTTTTCTTTATAATGTATATTAACATTTCCATTACGACCACAAAAGTAGCTTCATTTTATGCAGACACTTTCCTAGACCTTAAACTGAGAAATTAAGTTCTCTGCTTTAGTCCTGTTCACTAAATGAGGACCAAGGCCTGAGAGGATTGAACCCAATTTAGTTTGTATATTACTTTTGTGTGGATGCTATGATCTGTGCAGATCTTCACAGTCAAGAAGAGAATCTTTTTTTAATCTACTGCTCGATTCTTCTGAAGTCAATCAAGTTCTTCAGGTACATATCATGTACTATAGTAGCAGTCACATCACAGTGAAGACAGCTTAAGCAGTCTTAAGCAAGTAGTGCAGAAAATGAAGACATTTGTTTTGCTGAATACACCTTTCAGTAACAAAGGTACATAATTATTTTCTTAGGTACACAAGATATTTATTCCTTGCATGAATGTAACTAGCTCACTCCAATTAATGCTCTTTCAGTACTTAAGCTTTGATTTTTTTTTCTTTAAAACTTTCCTAGTCTTTGCCATATGTGCTACAACCACTGAAGGGTAGAAATACCTTCTCTTCCAACAGCACGTAAATTGTAATTCCAGTGGTGGAATTTTTTTTTTTTTTTTTTTTTTTTTGCATTTGACATCATACAGATACAGAATTGAAATCTTCACTTCCATAAAAGCTTCACTTCACTAAACCATATGACAGCACTGGTTTGAGCAATAATGTCATTCAGGCACAGTTTCAATTTGTGAAATCATTTTAATTCTGTTCTTCATTCATTTGGTTGGTAATGAATTTGTTTTACAGGAAGCATTTGTTAGCATCAGAACCTGGAGCATAAGTGAGTTTTGTATAGCAAATTAATCTAATTTGAACAATGAGACTAATTGAGAAACAACACCAACATCTAGCAGGTTTTGTATTTACTTATTATTTTAAAAATCTGTCTCATATTCCAAACAAATTCACTCTTGTTCTGTGGCCATAAAATACTTTTCTTGTAATTTCTAGTACATTAGCAGTCCAAATCACCAAAGACATCACCAAAAGGAACTTATGTTCTTTGGGTTTATATGGACCACTTACACAATTGTGCCAGCAGCAGTATCTTCCAGATTGATCCATGCATGCTGAAACATCAGATGAAAATAAATCCGATCCAAGAGCACTTTCTACAAGTACTACATATAAAAACCATGGCAGTCCAAAACTGTGAAGGCAGAACAGCAGATTATTGGAATGCTTATTTCTCCAGTTAACCCACCACTGTGAAGGAAAGTAACTACTCCTCATGGCTTTAGATGGGGCCAGAGGCAGATCCATGAATTTAATCTAAAGTTCTTGATCTCTGATCTTCTACGTCAAAGCGTAAAAAGAAAAAAGTGCCTAAGCATCTCAGATTTTTATTTATGCTAACATCTAATGCCAAACAGCATGTTTCTTTAGACAGAACAGAGGAAGATGAGCATGTTTATAGCCATCTTCTCCTTAATACAAAGCATAGGCCAAGGAAAATATAGCCTAGACTAGAGTACCTTTGAAGTTTAACAGACAAGAAGCTGAGCAAGTTCCTCCTGGTTGAGAAAATAAGCTTGTTTTATTTCCATCCCAGCTCTCTAAACATGAAGAAAAGAGGGACTCAGTTAACAGCTTCCTACAAAGTAGCTATGTAATTGCCTCAGGTGTAGACAATTTTCTAGTGAATCATGCATGAATGCTCTTGGCCAATAAATATCAAAACTAAGACCTAAAAATCAACTCTCACAGAAATAAATGCAATTTATGTTCTAATTACTGCCACTAAGGGACTGGATTGCACTCTCTATAATACCAATTTAATCAAAAATTGAAATGAGGAAATATAACTATTACAGAAAAATACAAAGTTGTTTTTCTGACACTGAGTGATTGTTTAATTCACTGCTTGGCTTATTAGCTCACACTTAGGACTTCAGAAAACCGTTTTGAGAAAGGAACTTTCATTGGCTCTGTCTCGCTCTGTCACCTACTGAGTCATGGTCATATCTGTAGTCATGGATAACAGGTACTTAAAGGGTAGCAAAGTCAATTACAGAATTCTATTTCTTTGCTTAGGCACTTAAACTAGGTGCATATTCATATTCACTCCACATGACAGTTTTCCAGCACTAATCAGAACTTTTACTAAATTTTAAACTAAATTCTGCATTTTTAATGTCTCATACAAGGGTATCTACACATGGATCCAATGGCAGAGCATGCAGACCACTAAAATGTCTATTATTACAGATGTTATCACTGTCCCTAACACATTTAATATTCTGTCCATTTCAATACTTAGATTTCATTTGAGTTGTTTTCAAAATGTAGCAAGCAATATCCGCTAATAGTATATTTTGAATTACGTTATGCGATCTGACCTCTTGCAATAGAAAATCTTTCCTTTTTTTCTCTCATATCTAAGAATATTGCTAAAATAACATTTGTCTTAGAGACAAGATGCTGCTGATTCAGTAGAACTGGACATGGTGAAATCCTATCTCAAATCCTGCTGATCTCCCACATACAAGATTTAGACCCATAGTAGTAGACTAATGAAGAGTAAAGCTGCTGTGGTAATGAGGAATTGAAATCCTATCATAAGCTGCCTACCATATAAATGCAAAAGAAAAAAAAAGGGGGGGTTCCTTTAGTAGAGCAAACTGTGGAAGATTATCTAATTACTAATTTTTTAGATGCAAGTTAACCATGGCCAAAAGTATGATAGGAACCAATAAAGCAGAGATGAATTAGCATCCAAGGATATTTCTTGCAATTAATGAACTTCCTAGATGTAGCTTAGACATTTACCTGAAGTTGAGCTGAGTTGTTCTTTAAGCTTCAAAGTATAATAGATGTATTTTCTCCAATAGTAGCTAAAACACATTTTACCTTGGGCACCAAAACAAAGTTGTTTTAATGCAGACATGAATCTCACTTAAACTGTCACTTTGAAAGCTATCATTTTTTGCCCTGTAAGTAACAGGCTATTCAGGGGAGAATTAAATATCTTTAGCTGATACTAAAATGTTTCAACTTATCAACTAACTGTTTTACCCACTTATTCATATACTTAAAATTTTTGAAACCACTGGAGGATTATCTGGGAGGAAAAAAAGCACTTATAAAAATTAACAAATACAATTTTTTTTCATCCTGTTAGAACATCTAATATTGAAGATAGTTGTTTTTTCCACCCTGTAGCAGTGATTTAGCATCTATTGTAAAAGAAAGCATGACTCTTTAGAAGCTGAAAAAAAAAATAAAATCAAAGGTTATATGAAAAATACCCCTTTTATCATTGCAGTACTTCTGAGGTATCACGTATCATTGTAAAGAAATCATCTCACTCCCAGTGAGTTCAGAAACACGCACTGAAAAAAGTCAGTGCTTTCAGAAAGCATTAAAATTAAATATTAACAACTAGTTACACTGGAAGCTCTTTGAGATGTGTTAATTCATAGCAAGTCACATTTTTTCTTGACACGTGGTGTACTATCTTAACTCAATGAATATTCATTAGAATCTACAGTCCTCTACTCTTTATTCCACTGCATTAAACATCCTCTTTTTTCCCCCCCACAAGATCTAAGGAGAAACAAGATAACCTGCTTCTTCTGTTGGCTAAAATCATGGACAGATTATATACAGTATTACATTAACAGAAACAAATCATTAACAAAGGACTGACTGTAGATAGAAGTCCTACAGTTGCTGCAGTTGCATTTTGTTCTTTTAATGGGATGAATTCCCAAAATATAATTGCAAAACAAGCTTATAGACCAACATTACTGTGATGCTATGTTATGGCAAAAAGAAATGCCTGTTTTTGTTGTGGCAGCATGATCTTACACTGAAGAGAATTGCCAAAAATTTGTCAGCCCTACTCAGTTTACTGAGCTTTGGCAATCTTGTTGAACTACATTGCAAAAGAGGTTGAGTTTAGGGAAACAACAGCTTCAGCAACTGATAGATTACAGACTGAGCATATGATTTGTGCCTCCTTTGACTTTCCAGTTTTATCATGATGTATAGCAAATAGAACTTGGGCTGACTTCAGAGGTTTGCTGTTCAGAGAATTTTCTAATGACCTATCATTTGTGCGTATGTCTTCCCAACTTGCTAAGGTCAGTATGCCTGAGGAAAGGAAAAATGACAGGAGCTATGGCTAAAGGAGAAAACTTTTGGCCTAAAGCTGCAGAATTTCATTTGAAAGCTATCTATATAAATGCAAAAAAGACATGCAGCCTGATTATTCCTGCACACTTGACAGTGACTAGAGGCAAGGAGGCCTTCAGGTACATAGTGAATAATAAATGACCCTTCATGGTGTGTGTCAAAGGAATGGAAAGAGCAGCATCTCAATTCATGTACATTTTTTAGTAATAACATGAGGCTTTGTGCCAACTGAGATTTTGGCCTACAGCATCTACTATGGAAAATTATAGTTCCAACACCTACAAGATGCTCATGCATTTTTTTGTCCAGTGTCCTCACACTACCACCAAACTTTTTCCACTGAAAATGAAAGAAATCAGATTAAATTTCCAAAAAGCACACCTCTATAGTATTAAAAAAAGAGTACTGCATTGCTTCTAACTTCTAACTGTATGAAGTGTTATAATTAGACCCTATGGTACATACCCTAAGTAGGTTACTGTTACTGGTCCAGTGGAATCGGCAGAATTTATTTTAAAACTAACATCTGTCAGTCATGCAGAGATAAGCAACTGATGCAGTAGACAGTCAAGCAAGGAACAGTACCGTAGTTGTCACAAGTAGATGAACATGTGTAGAACTTGTAGAGAAAGGAACTAATTAATAGTGTTCCTGCTTCCTTAAGGCAATCATGGTAAGCAAGCAGATCACATCTTCACCTCATATGTTCTCTCAAAGAGCTACTTCCAGTAGCTTTCTACACCAGTATTGTGCAACACTTAGGGTTTTCAAGTGAAAACACTGTTATTCCACATGGTTTCTGATGCTTGACAAGTGGTAAGGTAAGTCTTCATGCTCCCTCCCCATTCTACACTTTTAAATACCTCTGGTTTGGAAGGGAGACATGTTCTTGACCTTAATGTCTTGAAGATGATTTGAGTATGAGACAAATTAGTGCTAAATAACAGACACTGTGATGACTGTATTTAGGTAGTGGGAAATTTGGAGCTTTCAGCTAAATACATTAATTCAGTATTCACCTAGCAATTCTGAAGCTGTTGGAAAAAAAAAAAACACCTTAATTGAACTAGACTGAGAAAAGGTCACCAAAAAAAAAACAACAGTTCAAACAAAGAGTCATATCTCCTTATGGATAGCCTAGATAAGCTAGACAACTCAAAACCATAAATAAAATAAACTGGAAGCAAGGGAAAGAACAGAAAGCAACTTGACTCAGCTCAGAAGACTGTAATCACCACTTTAAAAACAACCAAATAATCCCTTTTCATTTTGTGCTATGGTGCCATTTTAACTCTCTCAAACTAGAGATTTGCACATCTATTTCTTTTTCTTCTCATAGGGATTGATTTGCTGTTTCAGCATGGTCAGTTAAAAATGTGCTTTACAAATTAAACAATTTTACAGAAAATAACGCAAAATACTTTGTATCTCCTATGATGAAGACCTGCCATTTCATTGCAGCAAATTCCATTTTCCTGGTCATCTCTGATGATGGAAGAGCCTCCTAGCAGCAACCTGTACTAGCTGTCACAGCAGAGTCCATCAGCTCTATCACAGCATTCCAGGCTGCAGTGGTACCCACCTGTGATTATTTACTAAGTGTTCTCAAGTGCTTTGAGTAAATACTCCTTCCCTATATAGGATCTGGTAGTTTTTCTTACTTTTATTTTTTTCCCCCTCTGTACACGTAGGAAGAGAGTTCCATGCTGGACAATACAGAAAATGTAATGTTCAAACATAATTCCTCCATCAACACTCTACACCCTTTCAGCTACATCTGTCCTACAAGACAAAATATAACTCATTGTATCAACCTATTTTGTGTCTTTGCTATCTAAGTGCTAGGCTGCAGCTTTGTATTGTTTCTCTTCAAGACAGATGACACTACCCAGGGGCACTTTGTTGATGTGACAGCTGCTTGAAAAACCTTAGATCAATGTTTCAGACACCACAGACGGGAATAACTTCTTAGATGCATCTTGTTCCTTCAATATCACAGTCAACTGTGGCCCCTGCCAAGTGACATACAATACCAAAGTTAGCGCTAACAAAAAAAAATAAACCCCTAGGGAAGACTTCAAGACAATCTGAAATCATTTTGGTTCTGAAAGACCATTTTATCCTCTGATAAACAAGAGAAACCTCAGTACCAGCAGAGGCAGAGCCCCAGCACCCACCTCTCCCCACAAAAGGTGACACTCCATTAAATGCACATGAAATATATATGACCACTCAAATTAAAGGAAAAATGCACATACATTTACATTTGCGAGAAGTGATTCATGCTGCCATCTACCTCTCTTAAAAAGAACTGATGTGAAAATAACAAAGAGGGTCTTCTGGATACAGTCAATCTCCAAGCACCTACTCTTTGCTGCAGGGTCAAGAAGCAGAGAAGATAGAATAAATATTCTGGGACAGCTATAAAACCCAAAGCATGTAGGAAAACATCTTTAGTATAATAATAATAAAATATAAGTGTATTTTATACATGGATACATTCCTTAGAAATCTAGAGGTTCTCTCATAGAAAAATAAAACAAAAACCAACCACAAATTCAAATGGCTAAAATTTAGCCAAACATTCTTTGACTTACAAAAGAGATCTTTCACCTGTGGCCCAATAAAACTCAACAAATGGAACATATGCTACAGTAACATATTTTTGTTTTTCCAAGGAAAAAACAATATAACTACATTGGGAATGATACAAATAATGATCCTGCACTGCTCGTTCAGTGTACTGGTTCACAACCATATGCCATATGAATAAATGCATCAAATCCTGGTGTAAACAATGGTGTCACAACAAAGAATAATTAATATCCATATATGCTGATATCTATTTGTATTCTACTAATTTGCTCAGAGGCTGTAGTAATATTCATTTTCCTTAACAATAAATTTATATCACAAATATATATGAAGAAACTCATTTTAAATGGATTTCTACCTCATTAAGTTCTTCTTAATGAGTCTGGGGATAGAGCTTTAGAATAAATGAACAGAAGGTATTTTAAATAAAATCAGTGAAGTTTAAATAAAAATAGCTCACATTTACCAGTACCCTACAGCTAACAAATGAGCTAGTTTACGCACTAGCCACCTAGTGTGATTTCATCATTTTTATAAAGGTTTGCTTTTGAAAGCAACCTCAGAGAACACTGATGCAAAAGAGCATATTTTAATACAACTTTTGTGCAACAATGGCTATTAATGAGAATACATTGCCTCTTGCTGTGCAATGGTTAACTGCACTAAGCTTGTCTAATGACTATGGCCAAATAATAAAATTTAGTTTCTTACTATACTACTGTCTTTTTTTTTTTTTTTTTTTTTAAATGTGGCTCTGAAAATGAAATCTTAGATCTTTCACAGGAACTCTGAGAAGCTGAGTTCTGCACCAGCACACACTACCTCTATCAGAACTCACAAGACTGAGGAGGGCAAAAGTCATCTACTCAGTGAGTCAGGACACAGAGTCAGATACCTGAGTAATCACAGAAGCAACAGCTGCAATACTTTAACTTCTCTTCAGATCCTAATTCTGATCCCTGGCTATACAAGTGTCCTTTGTTTAACTGTGTTATTTGTTTTTCCCTCTGCTTCCAAACAGTGTCACTACGAAAAAAGCCCTGTGATGTGAAACCTTAGTAAGTGGAATCCAAGCACCGCAGTTAGTAATGCAGCAACAAGCAGTCCTCCCACTGCTCATTACTGGGCTTTAGCCTTCATGCAGAAACCAAACAGTACACTATTCCACAGCATGTAACACTCCCCCACTAGAAAATAAGCTAAGCAGCATTTTTCTCATCCAAACAAGCCAACCAACCGACCAACTTCCAGGTAACAGTAGGGTGGTTTTTTTTTTTTTTTTTTTTTTTTTTTAACAAAAAGAAAAAAAGTACGAGCTGTTAAAACGCTTTCTGTCCTAAAGCTACAGCCTCTGCACGTGGCTACCTGCCTCTCCGCAGAAACCACTGCCGGACCACAGCTCCTCACACACGCCAATGAGCCGGTACCCAGGCGCTGGGCTTTGTAACGCCCCAGCCGAGACACCTAAGCACCTCACTGCTGCCGCTGCTCCCGTTAACCCGGAAAAGCAATGCGCGCTGCACCGTGACCCCGCCGCCGCCCCGCCCGTGCTCCGCGCCCGCCCCCACGCCGCTCCCTCCCGCGTGCTCTCAGTCCCATGGCGGCGGCGCGGCCGGTGCTGGCTCGGGCCTTACTGCAGCAGTGCCTGTTCGCTCGGCTGCAGGTGAAGCCGCCCGAGTACGGTGCGGAGGCTGAGTGGGAAGAGGTAACGTCCAGCGCGGCCGCCTCGCTGGGCGCGGTTTCGTCCCCTCCCTTAGCAGGGGGGCGGGCATGGCCGGGGGCGCAGGGCAGAGCCTGGGGCTGCGTGGCTGCGGCCCGTTGGGGCTTTGCGGATGGTACGGCAAAGGGACGGCGCTGCCCGCTGATTCTTACCGCAGATAGGAAGACCGATACGCGATCCTCGTGGTAACTCCCGTCAGGCTTCACTTCTGCCTTCTGGCGTCTGCAAAAATCTGTAATTAGTTCCCTCTTATATTCATTCTGTAAGAGTTTTCAGTGTTTTTTTCAGCCTGCCTGAGCGATAGGCGCACAGCTGCTGCCCCCTCCCTGCGGGGTGAGTGGGAGAAGCAGCAGGTCAGAACGGAGGGAGATCGCTGCCACTTACCATCATGGGCAAAACAGCTTTCACTCGGAGAATTTATATTAATTTATTCTCAATTAAATGTTTACTTAGTTTGAGTATTGAAAAGAAAAAAAATACTTAAATGTGTGGGAAAGATAGTCCTCCCTCTTCGGCAGGCTAAGCTTCAAGCACTGGCTGTGATCTGCACTCCTGAGTACACCCCTACTCCCATGCTGTCACGCCAGGTCACGCTGCCAAGACCGGGATACAGCCGACTGTAATCCACACAAGGCTTATCTCCTGCTCATCCTCTTTTCCTGCCTATCAGAACAAGCCCTCCCAGGCTACAGGCCATGTAGGAGAATAGCAGCTTCCCCTCAACATACCTTCTATCCCTCTCATGTTCTCTCTATGGGCTTTCTGCCCTCTCCTAAATATGCTTTCACAGAGGTGTCACAGGTGCTGGCTGTCTGTTAAACTACCCAAACAGAGGCACATGTTTCAGTTTTTACATATAACAAGTCAATCTGTTAGAAGGTACTTATGCTGTGTAGATCTCTTACTTGAAGATTTAAATATCTTAACCAAAATTGTTAGAAAAGTAGTGGATAACATTGAGGAAATCACCATGAGGTTTGTTCAGTGTGAGCAGCAGGTATTTTTCAGACATGAAGCTTAACTGGTCCTTACAAATCTTTCCTGGATATCAGGGCTTATAAAGAGAAATCTATTGTAACAAGAGCTGATCACCCTGCAGCGCAAAAAAAAAAAAAAAAAAAAAAGAAAGTAAAAAGAAAATAATGTTTCTTTAGTCTTTAATGGCTTTCATTAGAGGTCATTAAAAAGCATCATTGCTTCTGATGCTTTCTTGTAGGATAATGCTACTCTGTGTACCAATGAAAAATAAAGAAATATAGGCATGATAAATAAAGAAGCTTATTTATATAAATCAGTGTGGGTGTTCTGACCTGTAACAGCTAAAAAGTAGGTCCTCACCTTGAGAAACTTCTAGTGAGCCATAAATTGTGCATCATGTAAGTGGCTTTGAAGAGCTTCCAAGCTTTAAGAGACCCCTGCAGGTACTTTGGGAACTCTGGAGTGGATGTTCTTTATCAGGAAAAAGGCTAGAAGTGTACTTTTTGTATGAGTCACAACTCTTCATTATGTTTTCACAACTGTAGCTTTATGACCTTTTGAGGATTATTAGGTCTTGTTTATGCAGAAATGTTGGCGAAATAGGATCCATTAGAAGTTTCTGTATACACAAAATACTTTGAAGGAAAAAAAGGAACTCTGTTTACATCTAGGGGTAAATACAATGAGATTGAGTATTTCAAACTATAGGAGAAAAGAAATATCTACACTTAATGCAATGAAAACTGTCTCTCCCATACCTTATTTCTCTTGATTTATCTTCTGGTTAAGATACCAAATGGGGTAAAAAAAAAAAATACCTGGTACAGGTTGTTCTGTGACCCACGGCAGATTATGGAATTTCTCTTTGATGCAGCAGAATGGGTGAAATATGAATAATGCTTCTCACTGTTCAGTGAGCCTGAATGAAGATGTCAAAGAATAATTCATATATATTAGTTCCACAAACTTGCTTCTTACAAATTACAAAGCATCTGTTTTCATTACCAGTTGCATTACATTTTCCAGAAAAAAAAACAAAAAACAAAAAACAAAACATGCTGAGATAACATTTTGTAGAATATATTTAGGTTTTACTAATGGAATCCTTCATAGTTCAGATGAATGTATTTTGTAAAGAGAGTAGGACTTAGTTATTTATTCTGCAGAGGAGCTAAAAAGCAGTGTCCAGAAGCAGTGTGGCTAAGGCTTGCTGCATGGCCTAGGGGACTGGGTACTTCAGCCCTTTGTGATGCAGGTGTGCCTGCTCTGATGATTACTTAGGACAGTTGTACAATAAAAGCCACTGTTGCAGAGTAACTTGATTTACTGCTTTATTTATGTAGGCTTTTTACTGATAAAAAGAAACCCACGCAGCACAGCTGCCTGCCTTTCATTATGTAAGTTCTTTCCAGTAACTGTTTGCTTGTCAGCATGTTGCATTTGTAACTTCCTTATTTGTGTTATTTTACATGACGTTTCATGGGCTAAATGTAGCTCTGATCAGCTAGGACACCTGAAATACTTGTGTAAGGCCTGGGGACTGACATACATTACCATTAGGATAGCTCTTTAAATTCAGTTTTAAGTCTCTTAGTTAAGAAAATTGAAAAGGAAAAAAAAAAGTAACATATAACAAATTGAGGTTGAAACATGATTGAACACAGTGTAAATAAGTGTTCAAATATAGTTCTCAATCACAGTTGAAACCATGAGTTTCAACTTGGGAAACTAGATAGTCTCCATAACATTCTAGAATATAATAAGCATATGTATAATCAATGGATGTTAAGATGCTATAACCACAAAAAGAACAAGAGAGGCAAAGTAGACTAAGATAACAAGAGAGAATAAATGGAAAGCTTACCCATATACTAGGCTCACCTACAAAAAACAACAGAAGAGAGGATCTCCAGACAAGATCCATCCCTACTGGTAGCCAGCTCTTAAATAGGAGGGATGGAGCCAGGCTCCAGCCCTTCTGGCAGCACAGTGAATTGCCTTCACCTGTGCTCCTCTGGCTGACTCATGGCTCGCCTCAGGTGATCAATCAGAGGTTCAAGCCGTGACTCAGCAGTTCCCATACAGCATACAATAAAAACAGAAACATTCTCAGCATTTACTTGCCTCTGAATTCAGATTTTTGCATTTTATATTTAATTGCTGTGAAACACTGTACGGTAACTGCTGAGTCATGGTCTGAACCACTGATTGAGCACCTGGGGAAAGGACTTGGTCAGGCATGGGAGCACAGGTGAAGGTAATTCAGCTGTGTGACCAGAAGAGGTGGAGCCTGGCTGCACCCCTCTTAGACCCCATTTAAGGGCTGACCCCCACTGGGGAAGGGTTTCTGCAGATTTCTCTTTGGTGAAGTTCTTTCTGTGAGCCTGGATCTTTCTGGATGGGTGAGCACCTTTACTTTTCTTTTGTGATACTCTTTCATTTATGATAGCCTCTTTGCTGTTCTATTCCTGTGTTGCCCTTCTACTATGTTAATCTTTCTGAGCGTAACCGATGTTGAAGCTGATATGTATCAAATTTTGTGACAGAAAAAGTGTATTTTGAATTAAACACCTAATCTTGCGAGAGGCTGGTAAACTAAGTTAGTTAATGCAATAGCTAATAATGATGATTTTTAGTTATCTGTTCTTAAAGTCTTAAATTTGACTTTCTTTCCTTTTTTCTGTTTTTAAATGAGCATTCTGCAGAATACTGTTACTTCTGTATGTAAAAATATTCAGAAACTTTCAGAAGTCTCAAGATTAGAGTAGTAGTTATATGGGGGGTGTGCAGTATAGCGTAATTGTTTTTTTCTAAGTTAGTGTTTGTATACATGTAGTGTGAATGTGTTTGACCAACTTAATTTTTATTAATAGATATGTGTGCATTATTCTTTATTAACATCCTGATGCTAGTCTGGTTCTGGAACTAATATTTAGTTAAGCAAGTAAGACTGTCTATCCTTTAGCAGCTTTTATTTCTTTCTGTCATTTGAATAGAGCCTTTGAAATGCCATTATGCCAATGCGTTTAGGGCATGAAATTTATTACGCTGTTTATGAAATATGACAATCATTTGGGAATGGAAACCTGTGTAGTATTTTGTGGTGGTCAGAATGAGTTTTGTAAGGAGCAGTTTATAGCTTCTGAAAGAATCTCAGCATGTGACATTTCGGCTGTGAAGAGCATTCTTTTTTTTTTCCATATGTTGGTAACTAGAAAAATAATTACAAAGATATAGCTCTCCTTACTCATTGCATTGAGTGTTTTGTTCAGTCTCCACAATAACAAAAGAATGAAATCTCATGTGTATAGTTTTTTTCTTTACTAAAAGCCTCTATCTTATAAAGAAAAGAATAAGTAAAAAAGGAAAGGAAAAGACAAAGGGTTGTGGTTTTGTGTGTTTTTTTTTTTGTTGTTTATTTTAAAAAATACTCATATCTTATGTTTTTGTTTTTAAAACATTGAAAGTAAAGAATCCTTCCTGCTCCGATCTAATTAGCATCTCTTTGGTAGCATTTCATATTTTCTCTGTGCTGATGTTAATTTTCCTTCTAACAGGAATGGAATGGTGATTATTCTTAACAAAACAGCAGTGACAGGGTATGATTTTTTTATTGTTAAGCTGTGTGTGCTTTCTATTTTTTCCTGAAGAGGTTAAATCACTGACATATACTTGAACATGAGACAGCATTCCTGTTGGTTGTGTAGCCAAATAGCTTTATTTTCTTAATAAAGCACAGGTTGTCACACACGTATTCTTTGTGAACTAAGCCAGAGAGAAAAAAGAGTTAAAACGAGTTGTTTTATGCTTTCTTGTTACTGCAGACCTAATCCTTTCCTCAAATGGACAGTTCTTTCTAGTGGTCTCTTAAATTGCTAAGGAAGTGGCATATCCTTTACCCCACACAAGGGGTAATTAAGGGAATTGGATTAATGGACCAAATCAAGGGAAAAGTCAAACTTTGTCAAAAAGGTTTCACTGATGGATAACATTTTTGATAACTTTCTAGTATTCTGAACAACTTTCATAACTGTTGGTCATCATATTTAAATTGGTTGTCACATCTAAATGTTTAATTAACTGTTTTGTTAGAATTATCCTTCACTAGTTTATTTTTAACATCAAAATATAATTCCATTCATTGACAAATCCCATGGTATTTGACATTTCATAGTTGTAAATAAAGCTAAGTTTCATACTGTATGTATGCAAACTATATGTAAATTATTTGATCTGTAATAACAGTAATACTGTGCATGGGATATTACAACAAAGTGTGGCTTCACATGCAGCTAACAAATTGGCTTTATTGCATGGTAGCAGCACTGTGCAGGTAATCAGTTGATATCTCATAAACTTCCGTAAGTAAATTTGAAATCTGAAGCTATAGGGAATAAGTAAAACTAATCTTGGGAATTTTGTCATTGTAGTTTTGTCCCTTTCTGTATCAGTTTTAAGGATAAACCTGCATGGTAGACAGTGAGAAAAACTGATATTGTTTTCTCTAATCTTTTGTAGATCCAGAGAGGGCTTGTTATCTACATATGCTTCTTCAAAGGTGCTGATGAGGATCTTATTCCAAAAATTGGTATGATATAATCTGTATGAATTCTTGTATTGTTTCAAAAAGAACTAAATGGTAGTGGCAGAAAAGGCAACAATCATTTAAAAGAGAAGGCAAAAAAATCATCAAATAGCATCATTTCCAACTAATCAGGTGGTTGAAATAACAGCTTGATTAGTTATGTTTCATTTGACAGCTGTCCTTATCTCTTCTGACTGTCAGTTCATGATTCACCTGTTACAAGATCTGTTCACATTGAAAGTTCATGATGAAAACACTCTAGGAAACAAAGTGGTGCACCTATTAATGGATATATTACAAGTATCAAGCAGCATCTTCAGTCAAGGACAGAATTGAACTTAGAGAAGATGGTTTGCAGATAATTCATGGCTTTATTTAAGAAGTACTTTCATTTTAATCTCCCTACATGTGCTGGATGTTTAAAATTATAGCCAGTAGAGGGAGTTGGCTGGATGACTAACTGGTGTCCTTCCCATCTCATACTACATATTGTTAGCCTTTCTGAATCAGTAGTATTAACAGCATTATCTGTAGTTCACTTGTTCTTCTTCACATGCACTTTTAACATTTACATTCATGTGGAACTGATGCTCTGAATAAGGTCAAACTCTAGTGATTTGTCTGCCTTCTTCTAGGGTAGTTTTAGCTTTTGTTGTTGCAGTTGGTTGGCTGCTTGCTTTGTTTTGTTAGTTTCTTTTACTTTGATTTAATTTCTTGTGCCTCTTTTCCTCTATCACTAGCAGTGGATCACTTGGGGAATTCAGTGATGTGTTCTACATAAAAGTGCCCTGTTTCTGTGGGTTGCTGATAGCGGTAGTTTCACAAAAGGTCATGTAACAATAGTCTGTTTCAAGCTGCATGCTGGGACAAGCAAAAAGGCCTAGCAATGTGCAAGCACAGGTGTTATTGAAAATACTGAAAATAGCTCTTGTCCTTCAAGGGCACGGTCTTCCTGTGATGCTAAACTAAGATGAAATCTTTGGTTATATTTAAAACAGCATGAAATGAAAATCTTATGCTTGTGAGAGTTTTATGAGACTCAAGAATAATCACTTTTTCAGCTTTGTGGCAGCTGGAATAGGCTGGAAAAAGAAAGTTCTGTTTGCTGTTAGGAGATTTATCTGCTGTCATCTTCCCAAGTATCTGTTTTATGGGATATTTTTGTTCTTAATATGTTTTGATACTGTTTAAGTTAGTGTGTTTTTTATGGGTTTAGAGAGATGACTAGTATTCTCCCAGCTTTTAAGGAGTTGGAGGAAATTTTGGGGGAAGCATTTGATTGTTATAGAAACACTAGAAAAATGTTATCAAACACAACATTTCTATCTGTAAGTTTTCACATAGCATTTAATGGACCAAATTGCATCTCTGACCTACCTGCTTACATTCCTTCTCAAAAGGCAGGCTGACACCTGCATGTCTTTGAGAGGGAAACTAAAGGGTTCTTACTCTGAGACCAAACTGCTGAGCCTAGGGCTTCAGCTGGATCAGTTCATTGTTGGATACTGCTGCCATCTATTCTGACCATAAAGAGAAGAAAGTCAGGACAGAAGTGTCTCCCAGTGTATTGAAGATGGCCTTATCTCATACAATGTAAGCTCCTGTGTAAATGTTGCCTGAGTATCAGGTAATTACTTCAGGGTCACTGGTTAGATCCTGGATTCCTCTGGGGAGCTCCAACTAGAATAAGCTGCAGGATTTCAAAGAGCAAACCATTGTCCCACCCACTGTAACTCTTTAGACATACTACATTGATATGAATATCCTTTGCATTCTTCACAATGCTCTGAAATCTTAACTGGATAATAGTATTTAATGACCGTCTGTGTTTTGTTTTGGTAACAGCTTTTTTTGCTTGAGTGACTAGTCTTATCTTAAAGTATCTTGTGGAATCTTGAATATTGTTTTATAATGGTATACTAGTTTTATAATGGTATATTAATTTTTATTTTATTTGCAGTCAATGTGCTGTTGAATGTTAAATTAAGTGAAAATGAAAATGGAGAGTACGTATCTGTCCTTGATTTACCAGGCAATGTGCTCATCATACCACAAGCTACGCTGGGTGGTAAACTGAAAGGAAGAAAGATGCAGTACCATGCAAACATTGAAAAAGAAAAGGGAATGGAACTTTATTCTCAGTTTGTGACTTTGTGTGAAAAGCAACTGGCTGCCAATGCCAAGTGCATGGAAGCAGGTGTTCTTGTTAAACATGGCACATATGGAAACAGGCAGGTGTTAAAGCTGGATACGAATGGACCTTACACTCATCTAGTTGAATTCTGAAAAAATAAATACTATCACAGTTACAATACTGGCTGTCTTTTTTCTTTTCTAAGCGTTAATATATTTAAATGATCTGGGAAGAACAATATAAGAAGGACATGCACTCATCTGTGCTGGTGTTATTAATCTCATTAAATAGAAGAATGCCTTAGACTGCTTTGCAATAATGAGCATGTGTTTTGTGAACATATTCATCTGAAATATTCTTAAAATTGATCCAATTAATGTCTCATTTGGATGGGGTTTTTTGCCTGAATTTTAGTAATAGGGTAGTGCATACAGTTGTTACTTCAAAATAATTACAGAAGTATTACATAAGTTGTAGTAAAGTACACTTAAGAAAGTGAAGATTATGGAATAAAAAGAGAGAATCACAGGGGTTGGATGAGATCTCTGAAGATCATCTAGTCTTATCTCTCTGCTAAAGCAGGTTCCTTAGAGTAGGTTGCACCGGAAAGCATCCAGGTGGATTTTGAATATCTCCGGAGAAGAAGACTGCACAACTTCTCTGGGCAGCCTGTTCCAGTGCTCTGTCACTCTCAAAGTTAAGAAGGTTTTATTGTCATTTAGAAGTTGCTGTGTTCCAGTTTGTGCCCATTGCCCTCTCTCTTGTCTTTTGGCACCACTAAGAGCCTGGAGGAACGCTGTAGATGTAATTATTTTTTTTACCTGATTTCTTAGGTCAGACAGTTATTGTCTTTGTTTTTCATCTATTGAATACTATCTAGCTCATAAAGATACTGAAAGCAAAAATTCATTGAATTTTTAGCCTCTCAGATGGTGGCTACTAAGTAACAAAGGCTTTTCTTCTCATCCAGTGTGTGTAGAGATAGGCCTTTCGAGGCAGAACCACTGTATTGCTTTGTGGAAGTTTGCACTCAGAATGTCCTCAGATGTGTTTCGATGGGCTGCTTGCTACAATTTGTCCTATGTCCTTGTTACCTTTGTCTTGTTGTCCATACAGTTGTTTTCTAACAGGGCCTCAGGAAAAGGATTGGAATACTAAAATGTAGACATAACAAAAATTGTGTGATGTATACTGCAATCTCATTGTTCTATCTGCCTGTATTATTTCCTTTTGACTCTTTATCTACTGGATCTGAAGCAGAGACTAGCTTTTATTTCTTATATTCACAGTGTTAGCACACTTGGGGTCTCAGTTCCAACTGACGACCTATGCAGTACTATGATCAACATTACTAACAGGCAGCATTAAGAAGATAAAGTGGGGAAAATCTGTGTTGTAAGGCAGTGAGAACAAAACATTACAATGCGGCAAATTGAAAACTGGTTCAAGTACATTCAACCTGAGTCAAGTTTCTCCTTTGCTGCATAATTGTTCTATCAAGTCAGTAATTTTAAAGGTTTAAAAGTGAAATTAGACAATTATTTGCTTTTCAGTAATCATCCAGGATTCGATTTTTAAAAGATAAATTATTTTGGAGAAGATGTAAAACTTCATGCTTAGTGTTCATGCCAGCCTGTGCAATCTTAAATTGTGGTATTTACAAATATTCTATCATTAACTTTATTTTTAATAAAATATAACTGTCTAATTTGCAAATTATACTGATCTTTAGGTACGAAGCTCATAGTTTTGATAAGAGTAATAGTATTTTTCACATTAACATAATTTATGGTTAGTAACTATGAAATACTTAAGGACATTGATAATTCCAACTGTCAAGAATTCATAGTTGAAAATATCTACTCACATACATGACCTAGAAATATTAGCTGGGTTCCAAACAAGATATTTCTTAATACTAACAGATAAAATGAGTTTTCTTTTTAGATACATTTTAAATAAAATTGTTTGGATATGAATAACTAATACTATTTTGTAATGATTTGTCTGCTTGAGAAAACCAATTTTATTTCTATTATTGTGGGCCAAATCCTAAAAGGTGCTGAGTAATACCACTTCTCACTGACTATACGGGAATTACAGTTATACAGTTTCTTTCAAGAATTGATCCTTTGAGCTAAAACACAAAGTCTGCAGAACAGTGTCTTTTTTTGTCTCCAGAAAGATCTTTAGCAGCCTCACAATTCATTCTCTATACTTCAAGGACTACATAAACCCTGAGAGGAATGAACTTGAAAATATTTAGTGAATAACAGACTTCAGACCAAATTCCATTTTGAACTGATGTCTCATATAAAGTATATAAATGTTTCTGTATTTCAGTAGTTCTTAGGAGATGACAGAAATCTTGAGTTTCTGTTATAAGGTGGCATCTATGTGTATTATCTGCCAGTTTCTGATTTATTGTATCTCTCCTGGGACACTGATTTCTGCCATCTTCTGCCACAGCAATTGGCAGCTTGCTGTATGATGTGCCCTTTGTACTGCTTTATTTATGTCTACTATTGATTCATGATCCATTTACTAAAATAAGCTATTTCTAAATAATGTGATGGACCATACTGATGGAGGAATTGATTAAAATTATTTTTAATCCAAATGCTCACTTCTTTCTGACATGAGTATATGATTTAAACAGATGACATGGCATTGCTTTAGTTTTTATTCTATGACTATGCGAAAGCTCAAATAACTCTGCTGTTCTATACTTAGACAATATCAGTTCTCTATGATGTTTAATATTCCACACTTCCTTGAATTAAACAATGAAATGAGTAATCATTATAGTATTCTACTGTGGCCTCCAATTCTATCATCACAGAGGAACTGTTCTGACAGGTTTTTATGACCTTGTTTGCAGTGTGCACACTCAGTATGGATAAAGTGAGCGTGCATGAACTGTGGACTGTGCTCTCATAAAACTAGGGGTGCAATAGTTCATTTTTGAGCCAGCAGTATTCCTGCTTCCTTTCCATGTCTTTTCTGTAAATCTTCACCTCTATTGTTAAATACACTATGCAACATAAAAATATTAGTCCAGAATTGCAGGGTCATAAATGTCTATACTTACTCTCTCTGAAACCTATCCCACAATAAGCTTGTCTTCACCAAACTACAGTAAACAGGCCCTTCTCTTTCTTTGAGTAGCCTTCAGTGTTTTACCTGAATGCCTTAAACATGTGTCCCTGAATTGACCAACTCTGCTCTGGAGAACAGAGTGGCTGTAGAGATGTTCGTCCACATTTGGAAATACAGTTTTTGAAAATCTCTTTGGTATAATTTGGTAAATGAGCATCTGCAATTTGAGAATGTCACTCAGTGCTATGTGTCTCCTGTTCTTTCTTAATCTCTTCAAGTTCCTTGAAAGCAACTCAGAATTTGGGGGTCCATACACTGTGATATAATGGCAAGAATTATGCTACTGGAAGTGTTTTGCAACTGCAATTGAAAAGTAAATGGTATAGGTAGACAAGAGAACAAAACAGCAGTCAGAGTAGCCTGAATAATATGACTGTGCTGCACATTTTGTATTTAAATCAGCACTGTCTACTGTCAGTGTGTGGCTTTGGGCAAAGCAATTTTCTGCTCCACTTTTTCTGTGTATAAGACAGAGTGAACATGGAGACAAAAAAGATGTTTAAAAACCACTGCTTCTCTCCTCTTCTACTGAAGGAAAAAAAAACCACCTGTGTGTTCTTGATTTTGTTTGAGAATGCAGTATGCACTTACATCTTTCCATATTGTTGAAGCTGCCTAAGTTTGTCTTTCTTTACCATGTACCTCAGCTTCTCCCTTACAAATGTGTTTTGAGCTAATATCCACAAAGCACACTGAGTACCTCAGCAAACTGGAATCACACAAATAACTCTATGCTATTTCAAAAATAGGAATTGCTTACGCAGCATGGAAATGCAGATAAATGACTTTCCTGTCACATTGTTCTAGCTCACACGTGTGTCATTACAGGGAATTTGACTGTTTTCTATTCACTGTGATTGTATTATTTGTTTAAGTGATGCAATATATGCCCTATTACATTAACGTGCATTAATAATGTGAGTGAAGAGGTTAGTTTGTTTAAATATGCTTAGTTACAAATTGCACAATAGTTTTTGGATGAACAATAAAAGCAAAAGAGTTCTGGGAGCCCTTAATAATCAGTTGGCAAACCATATTCAGAATATATTAATGTGCTGCTAATTCTTGTCACAGATTTTATCCAGGATTGTTTAGGTATTTAAAGTGTACTTAAGAATATATGTTATTTATTTTTAGTAATGAAGACTGATCTTTTATTCACATGTTGAACAGTTGGGATCTATGTGCCATGGTTGGACAGGGCATTTTTGTTCTTTATCTCACAGTTCCATTTTGGTAACTGTATGTAATGTTTTCTAGACCTGTATATTCCTATTATTTACATTTTAGGATTAAAAATAACACCAGGACTCTGTAATTGCTTGACAGGAATTAAGATTTTTGTGAATTTTATGCTAGTATAACAATCAACTATGTTGAGAATGTAAGCATTAAGTTAAACTACATATCACTTTAAATATTCAATCTGTTTGAAAAAAAAAAAAGAGGAAAAAAAAAAAAGACCAACCACCAAAACAAAAAAAAAAATACAAAGAAACTGAAGATTTATAACTAAGACTTTGCAAAAGCTGGGACACTTATACTATGTTGGATTCTACCTGTCTCCAGAAAGCCCTTACTTGAGGCAACCAAGTATTTCACTTTGTGGATTAAAAGCACTAGCACAGTTAACTGTGTCAACTGAGGGAACAATACTAAACAACCATGGATGCTAAAGGCTACATCAGTTCTAGAAATAAGCATGTTATCTTGCTTAGAAGCAATTGCTTTTATTCAGATTAAAGCCAATTGTAAATTGCCAAGTTGCTGATGGTGCAACTGCGGAATCAAACCTTAACAGTCTGACTCTGTACTTGCAGAGGTAGCTAGATTGTGTAATTTAATATAATTGCAAAAAATAAAGGAAAGATAAATGTCTAAGCTTAAAATCTGAGATATTCCTTACAAAGATCTTAAAATATAGTGTAATTTGGTATTGTTTGCCATGTAATTGCTTGGTGATAGTTCATCTGATTATGCTCCTAGTCCTGTGATTCTTACTCACACTTACATGATCCCACTGAAATCAGAGGAATGAATTCTTTTATGTTGCTGTAGAGTCATCAAGCTATAAGAAACAAACAAACAACAAAAAAGGTTTTCTTGGAGGCATATGTGATTGAAGAGATACCATTACTGAAATTTGTTCGGCAGAACTAATTCATGCACTAAATCATTCAACCCACTTTACCAAAATACACTAATAAAGAGAAGATTGATCAGCAGCTGTATGTGTTGCAATTATTTGCCAATTATTTGCTTATTTTATTAAATATTTTTTGTTGAAGCTCGGTCAGGTCTAATGGAGTGATGGGGAACTGAATTAACACAGGGTGAATACATCTCATTATCCTTTTTTTGTCTGTTTCAGAACAGAAAACTATGAATGCGTAACTATTTCAGATTGAAAAGGGTGAAGATAAAAATGGCATGTATTACTGCTGAAGTAGATGCTAATTTGAATCAGTGCATGGTTAACACTCTTGACCAATTTAGGAGAGGAAAATCATATTAAAGAATCAAGGTGAGCTATAAAACCACTAAAGATTCTTATCCTCATAAAGCACTGCTGGCACAAAGCAGTCTGAAAGCTCATGCACTCAGAGATGAAAGTAACACCTCACACCACTGTTCCTCATTGCACCCACGGACTTGTGTCAGTTTGGCATTAAAACACCATTGCTTAGAGCTGACATAATGTATATTGAGGTCTAGAAGGAATGACTCTTAGAAAAAAGTGTGCAACACTCTATTTCTCTCTGAGTGGTGCTTTGTCTTGCTCTATGCTTACATAACATTTAGTATTATGAAATACTGAATAGCAAGCAGGTCCTCTGCCTGTCACTGCAACAGAGTGAATAATAGTAGTAATAACAGGAAAATTTTCTAAAAACTATTCTAAGTATTTCTATTGTTTATTACCTAAACATAATTGACCCTTCACATATATTTCCAGGTCCTTCTGCTACCCCAAGAACATCAGAAAGTACCTTTTGTATTTACAGAACTTTATTACTGAACACACTACAGCACAAATAGCCTTTGAATACAAATAGTTTGCTTGACCTTTCTACAAGTCCAGTGGCAGACTGCTCTCTGTTGAGCAGCAGCAACTCATTTGCTCATCAAAATGAGGTTAACTGAGCAAATAATTCTTTTTTGGGGGGGAGGTGTACATTATTTCTGATACAAGGAGTATTGGAAATAACACCTTTACGCCAGCAGGAGTTTGTAGAGTTGCCTTCTGTGAGATATGCTATGGAAACAGTTTCAGATGTGAGACATTTATATATTATTCTTTATTACCACATATATTGGCAGAACTTTCTGGTAAAAGGTCACTGCCTCAGTGCTCATGTTTCTGTACAATGGTAATTCAGTAAAAATGAAACCAATGTCCATATATGGCAAAGCAGCCTGATGCTTTTAAATCTGTAGAATACAGTTAGGCAGTTCTCTGAAAAGATTTTATTAAATATACCTTAGTGATATATATGTACACATAGATTGTTCTGAAAGTAATGCCTCCTAATTATTTCCATTGAGCTGAGAAGGGAACAATAGAACAAATTCTCAGCTACAAAACACTGTTTTTCAGCAGTCACCATTGGTCGTGCATTTTTTTGCCAGCCATGAACAAGAGCCTGCATGTTGCCTTTCTAAAAAATCTGTGCCAGTGGCATTGACCTACTGTCACCACTGCTGAAACGCACTGCTCCCACTGTGCTCACATCCACTGTTTCGTCTCCATAAATGTTTAGCAAATGTTGATGAAGGTCAGTGAGTGCCATTTTTTTCTGCACGAGGGAATTCAGTTCCACATACACACTTCTTTGTCAGACACTGTTTTGTTAGAGTGCCCCTGTGCTGCCTTCTGTCACATGACAATAACTCTAATAGTATACTGGTATGGAAGCTTCAGCCTTTATTACCATAACACCAACACCCACCTCTGATGTCATGCGCCAACGTAATAAAATGGGAGCAGCCTTCATATTTGAGGATGAACTTACAAGGTTATGTAAGGGCTGGGGATGATTTTGACTCCTATGCTTATGTATGTCAGGCATTATTTCCTCCCCGCAGTGGTTTGCACTACTTCAAAGAACCCAGCTTGTGGAAAGGAACCTTTGCTCCCTGCCCCATGGACCTAAACAGTATTCCTCTGTGGGAATGCTAAGACAAAAGATTGTCTTTAATATCTGTTATCCAGTCAAAATCAGCCTTTAATTCCAGAAGGTGTTATTTTCTTCATCAGCTTTGTACAGCAGTAGCTGAAGTAGTAGGATTAAAACCAGAACACCTTAATACCACCAAACTAAATGCTGCCAGCAGAAACCAGACCTCATGCCTGCTTGCTAGTTTCCTCTCCTAGTTGGCTATACAATATACAATATATACATATTATATGTATATATCTCCTGACATGGTAGAGCATCAGTTACAATGCCAGAATAAGACTCCTTTAAAATTAAAAAAAAAGGCTGAGATACACATTTTCCTTTTAGTATGTCAGACCTTCAGCTCTGAAGACAGAATGCAGAACAGAACGTTGCTTCAGCAGAAATTCTCACATAACCGAGTTCACTGTTATGACAGTTGTCAATGAGGGAGGTCACTCCTCAGCAAACCGGCCGCTGGCTGGCTCCCCTGGCACCAGGCCGGCTGCCAGCTCTCCGCCCCAGGGAAAGCCCGGCTCCCGGCACCGCGAGGTTTACCCTGTCGGCAGCGCGCCCCGGCCGTGCCCGCTTCACCTCATGGATTTCTTCTAGCGGCGCCCTCCCGCACCCGGCTCCCGTCCCATCCCTCTGAGGCCCGGGCCGGCCGCAGCGGGCGCTCGATGTCTCCGGCCCCGATTGCACAACCCTGAGCAGCGGCAACTCCCTCCCGCGCCGGCGGGCGGTGGCGGCTAGGGCGCAGGCCCCCGCCCCCCCCGCGCGCCGGACGACGGAGGGCGGAGCCGAGCCCCGCAGCGCCCCGCAGAGCGGCGCGGGAGGCTCGCGGCCGGCCTTCGCCGCAGGTACCGCGGGAGAGGGGCGGTGGTCCTACCCGGCCGGCCGGGCGGGCCTCTGTTTGCGCGGTGGGTCTCCGTCCCTCTCCGTCCCTAAGGCGCGGGGAGGGAAGAGGCAGCCTTCTGGCGACCCTTCCCATGGGAAGAGGGGCGTGAGGCTTGTCGCGCGCTCTCTCCTTCCGCCTGGAAGCGAGGAAGGAGCCCCGGGGGCCTCGGCAGCCGCCTGCAGTACTGGCGCGGAGCTGCCGGGTGACCCTAAAAGGTCCCCGCAGGGCGGGAGAAGACGCTCGGAGAGGTGCTCGGAGCTGCCGCCAGGGGCTGAAGGAGGTTGGGCGAGGGAACGGGGCTCGGTGGGCGGAAACGCCGAAGGGAGCGGAGAGCTCGCTGAGGGCTGCCAGGGGTCTACGTGTAAAAAGCGCTGTATCGCAGCGCGGCCGTCTGCGTTGACCAGCAAGACGGTCGAGAGGATTCGAAAACGGATCCCCGCGGTGACCGGGTGGCTTCCGGGCTCCCTGTCAGCGGCCCAGGGAGTCCGTCAGGCGGCGCTGGGGCTGCCCGCACGTCGGGCGCGGGGCGCCGAACGGAGCTTGAGCCCGGGCGGGGCCTCCTCGGGGAGCCGGCAGGCAGAGCGGGGAGGGAAGGTACGCTCCTCTGTGGCAGCAGAAGCAGGAGGAAGGAAGTGCCCTCCTCGCTGTCCGAGCGTCAGGGCTGAAGTTGAAGGGTAAGGCTGGTGATGTTTCTGGTGTGGGTCCGTAGAGATCTGGAGACTGGAGGGACCCGTTTGGCATTCCCTTGCAGTGACTGTGCGTGGTCTGATGGGCTAATTTTATTTTTAACGGATCTTTTTATCTGACAGTACTCTGGAGAGAGAGTGGTGGTAGTGGGGACTCCAGTATGTGCAAATATGGTGGCTGGCATTTACGTTTTGAACTCCTGGATAGGACAACAGTGCTCAGCATAATGGATAAAGCTCTGCACAGGGAAATAGAATCTGAAGAGGTGCATGGGTGCTGGTATTCTGGAATGAGGGAAGGAGGGACTGCTGGTATCTTAGGTTAAAATGCAGGTAAAGGTCATTGAGGTACGGAGAGAGAGTAATGGGACAGAAGAAAGGCATGTAAAAATGAGTTCAGCTTTGGGCTTCTGTACTTGGATATTTTTCAGAAGTTTTGATTCACTGTTTGTAATGTCTTTTTAAGTTTGAGCTAATTTTTATAGAAGTAAATGTGTGCTTTGCTGTGACTTCTATTCAACTTTTATTTTGATCTTATTTGCCAGAAATAATCAGGCTGCATTGTATGTCTTGGTGTTTTACTGTATGGTATGTTTCCACATGGTATGTAATGTACTCAACTCATGTATGAAATAACAGGTGTGACATAGGGGATAGACTTCTTCTGGCTCTGTACTGAAGGTTGTTTGGTGTTTTTTTCTTTTTGCCCCTTTTCCTGATGGTTTTGATACAGTGAACAAGAGGAGGAGAAGCCAGTTTAAGATTACACTGAGTCTGGGGATAAATAGAAAACGTGATCTTGAACGCAGAATTGGATTTCTTGCTGGTGAAACACCTGAGTTACTGACTAGTTCATTACATTGTATTGAACGTGCCAAAACCTTTGTTAGCCAGTGCAGGATGATCATCTTTTACAAAGCAGAACATGCTGATGGAGTGGAGTGACTGGTTAGCAATGCCTCATAGGAGTGTTTTCAGAGTGTGGGATGTTTGTTCTATTTGGTTTGTAAGGGAACAGGAACTTTAAAAAGGTGTGAGGAATATCTGTACTGCAAGCAAAAATGTATGAAATCTCTGTGCAGTTACGCTTCTTTTTTTTCTGAGCTGTTTTGTAGTCTTCTTTGAGGAAGAGACATTTAAAATACCTGGAGAATGCACCTCAGAAAAGACATAAAGACATCTCTGTCTTTAATTTGTGCCCTGAGAGTGGGCTCTATCTGCTAAATAAGATTCCAACAGTCTGCAACTTTGAGGTCTTCTGCTGCTGAAGTTTTGTGCTCGTGCACTTTAGTATAGTTGAAAGATGGTTGTAGCAATAAATAACCCAGCACTGCTATATCCGTTGTGATTCTAGGGGAAAACAAATACACTTTTTTTAGGATTTCAGGACATGTTCAGCAAAACTACACTTTTAAGGGAAAATGGGTAGCTGAAATCAACCTTCAACTATTGAAATTCAATTTAATGTTTTAACAAAGAATTCAATTTCACCCAACTTCCCTTCTGACAGAAAAACACATTGGCACATTCAGGTTGATGTATCCTGGCTGTATTAGGTAAACAGTATCATCTGCAGCATTGTCAAGAATAAAGCAATGCTCAGATGTTTTGAAATTATTTTTAGGATTTGGGTCAGTGTTTATACTTCTCTGGTGTTTATGCATTTGCCTTACTATCCCATCAGTTTTCAAACCTGCTGATAAGCCCTTACAATTTGCAAGGTTGCATGTTAATAAAGTAATGTTCTCAGGTCCTTGTAGTGGAGCTTAAATTCTCTTTTGATGTACGCTTTCAGAAATGAAGTGTACTAGTTGTGGGTGCTGGGGATGAGTGGGCTCGTAGCACTGACATTGGGCTCAGGAAGTGGCTGATTTACATTTCTCAATAACTGAATGTAGCTCTTTGTTTCCTGGAATAGTTCGTGTTAAGTGGAGATAGAGAGTAAAGTGATTATAATAAGCATGGAAGTAAGTTATAAGTACTTTCTAACATGGCGAATGAATGTCTTCGTTTTCAGAAATGTCTCAAATATTTTGCATTACTGAAGCCGTGATTATATTTCCAGGCACATTTTTCAGGGCATGTTTTAACTCTAGTCACATCAAGCGTTGTCCTCAAACCATCATCACAGAAATTATTCAGCATTCCCAGAAGACATTGTCTTGTCACTTATTTCACACTTCAGCAAATGTGTACTGTGTTGTAATTCTTATCAATGCCACTGTTATGTATGAAGGTTGTGGGTGGTCACATTCTTTGTGTGAATATTTTTTAGAACAGCGTGCCCCTAGAATTATGTTAGATTTTGTGTAGTTTTTTATTGCATTTGAGCTTTATTGCTTTTTCAGATAGTGGGTGGCTTCTCTGAAATTTGGAAATCAAGAACATTAGACGAGCATTTTGCTAAGTCTGGCTAGAAAACCAGTAGTTTTGAATTGTTCTCATGGCAGTAAACATGTACTTTGTATGAGCGTTTTTGTTCACAAGACGTCAAAACAAGACCTTTTTGTTTTGCAACATGAATAGAAGTGATATTTGTTCACTAGCACAGTATCAAATGTAATGTGGAAATGACAAAACTTACTTGGAATCTGCAATATAGGAAGATACACTTGAATGACAACTTCAGTAAGTACTTGTGTAAATGCTGCCAAATATTCATTGATAGAAGAGAGACATCATTTTCCTGGGGCAAAATGCTTCTTCCAGAACACAGTTAACCAGTGAGCCTGAAAGAGAGACATCTTGTTTCAACATCTCTGATTTCAGAATCATGTTTCTAAGCTGAATAATTACATACAAAAGTACAACGTGACTGGAGGTTTTCCCAGTCTGAAATTTTCATTAAGTAATTAGAGCAAATGGATGGTTGTGTAATGATCTGTTATTTTTTGTGTTGTTAGTCCAACTCATTGTTAAGATTCTTCATTGCTTTTTGTCATTTTCGATAAGCATGTGATGCAAATGCATACACATTTTTATTGAAGCAGGAAGATAACTTCATTTGTGACTGGAATTGAATCTCTTCATAACACAGGATAGGTGTGATAACATACAAGTACTCAGCTGTGAGATGTAATTTCTGATGCATGTCTTCCACATGCATGGCAGTACACTTAAAAACAAATATTAATATTTACAGTTCTGCTAGATAGAAAAGTCTTAGAATCTTGGATCTCCTCCTCTATGACCTGGCTTTCTGTGTGCTCTGGGTTGTGCTAATTTCATGTCTTGTGGCCTTTCCTTGTAAATTGCTTTTTGACATCAAATTTAGTCACATCTTCTGTAAGCTTGGCTTCAGATTTCCTGCTGCTGAGCAATATAACCGAACATTGCAAAACATCTTGCAAAGAATGCAAGAATGCTGTATGCTTATGGCAGGTTACTCGTTTTGAATGGGAAGCTATCAAATCTATTTGATACCAAGGAGTAATTTTGTCCACATTGATTAATGACTGATTAATTCAAGCACATGTTTGTATACATTTATAGATGAGACTCTCATTTCATATCACTTAACTGTTCTCCTCTCCAAAGCCTAGTCCATTCATTATACTGTTGATTGATGCTGAAATGCCCTAAAATTGTTTGTACATTTTCTTTGAAATTGTATGAAAGTAAGCAGTGAAAGGGTATGTGAAATTCCCAACTTCTGCTGAATGAGACGGCAAGAATGGTTAGCACTGCTGTACATAAGATGTGTAGGGAGGGGTAAATGTATGCTAGGGCACGGCTGGTACCTGCCACTGCTCTGCAGAGGAGAAAAAAAAAAAAGGCATCTGTGTGTAGAGAAAAGACTGAAGTTGGTTTAAGGCAGTGGATGATGCCACACAAAGCACACTGGGATACTAAGGTATTTGAAGCTGATATAGGTTTTCATTCTCTGTGAGGCAGACTTCTTCTGTGTGTTTGTTGGTAACGTTTTGTAGAAGTAACTAAGTAAACAGGCTGCTCTATTTTTTGAGTAATAATAAGTATCTTTATGTAGGATTTGAATATTTCCACCTCTGTAGTATGTTGAGTGCTTAAAGTCCAAGCTTATTTGAGCTGGGATTCTAGTTTCTGGCCCTGAAATAATCAGGGTTTATTTCTTATCAAGCTATTACAATTGTATCACTGTTGTTTATTTAGATTAGATTATTTATATATGTACAATAGCTGCTAGCTAAGTTATAGCTAAAGATAACTCCTCTGGATCCCCTATTTGAAGTTACTATAAAGTTTTTCCTGCACTTTTTTTTGCTTTCTTGAGATCTCTATTCCTGCTTATGTTTGCCTCCTAGCATAAAAAATACACTTTAACTACTGGACTTTCACTATGGGCTGTTTTTCACTAAAAATGGCTGAGTTTGGCAAGTGTTTGCTGTCTGGGTCAAAACCCACTTCAAAAAATAAACATCCTCCTAAGTTTCCAGAGCTAGTTATATAAAAATTCTGTTTGTTTTGAAGACACTCTAAGCAGGTATGTGAAAGTAGTTAAAATAAGCCTAAGCATTGATTGTCTTGTGATGTGCTTGGCTCAAATGCATGGGTAATGATCATCCCATTAAACTTTTAGAACAGCGCTGCGGGAGTAAAATTGATCCGAACTGCTAATGACTGTAACTAAACGTGTCAGGCTGGGAGACTCTCTCTTAAACATACCAGTTTATTTGTGAGATAGGTGACAACAAAGCCTGCTTTATGAGGTGGAGAAAAAAGTTACATGAAGTCAGTTAAAATAGTACTTGCATCGCAAGAAAAGACAACTTGAAGCTAATGACTGTGCTTCAGTTCTCTTTCTCAGGGATATGAGGAAAATGACCTTGATTGTATAGTCAGCAGTGGCAGCTGTTACAAAAATACTGGTAGTTGTTACTTTTTACTTTTTTAGTATTACGCATTATTTGTTTTTACACATTGCTGGTAATAATCAATAGTGGTCATTTCTTTGAAGAACTGTCTCTTTCTTCTCTGCTGGGCTAATGTTTGGAAGAGGAGTGAATCCAAAGGTTAATGATCTTTGTTTTACATCCGATGTAAGGCATAATTACTGTAATACTTTTGAAATGAGAAAAATATAATTACAAAGATGAGTTATACAGCCCTTTATTTTCTTCACTGTGTTGTAGATATAAAGAACTTCTGTGTGCATCCTCATTCAAGTGTTGTTTGCTGATAGCTCAAGATAGTCTGATTTTGTTGGTACATGTTTCATTCAATGAAATTTCAGTTTTATTTTTCTACATTTCTGTTTCAGATCAAGAAGTATCAAAATAAAAGCAGTAGGGGGAAAGAAGAGTGTCAGGGAACTATCAAATAGCTCACCATTTTAAAGCACGAGTTTCATTTAAATGTCAGCGCTGCTTTGCGTTCTTAGATTGTACTTGTTTTGATTCACTGGTGTGAGAGGATGTTCCAGACAGCAACATGAGCACCGTGTGTATCAGGTGTGATACTCTATTGTGTTGGAGTGGCCCACCATGCGGCAATGCATTGCCTCTAATTAAAGCAGAGTTGCACCTGTGTCAGGGCTGCAAATGTTTAAATTTGATGTTTCTTTCTCTGCGTAGAAATTGCCTAGTAACATCTTGTGTGCTTAACAAGGGTATATTTAATATTAATTAATCCCAGCTCTTCTCCGTATTCTGTGTTCGTATTCTGTTTTGCATAGTCCTATATGTATAATGCCTTCTGCGTTGCTCTCCAGTGTGACAACAAGATCAGCGTGTAGTAAATGTGGAATCCCTGCATTCTCATCTTTCTTCTCTACCTCTGAATCTGGTGTGCAGGTTTACAATGCTGTGTGTTTGTATATTTGAAGAAGGTAGGGAATGTAGTGTGTTAAGCATAGCTTTGTGTGACCAAAGTTTTCATGTTGGTGAGCACTGGGAGGATCAGGTCTGCGAGTGTTTGCTACGCTGTTCTGTTTCTGAAAAACTAAGTCTTCCATAATTAACAACCAACTTCTGTAATTCAGAAGTGATGCAGTCTTTCTTTCAGAAATGCTAGCATTCCCAGCTGTGTTAGCCGGCATTCATTATGAAGATCAGCAACTACGCTACGGTATTTTTCTTTGATAATTATTTACACAAATACTAACCAAAAAAATCCAGAATAACTTCAGTTGAACAATGTAAGCTTTGACTAATATTAAAAGGAAGTGCCTATAAGTTGGCTGCAGAGTTGTGAGCAGCATAGTTGACAGAGCCTAGACTTGTCCAGGTTGAAAAGCACCTTGGAAGCTCTTTTTTGTGTGACCTTTTGCTCCAAGAAGGGTGAATTCAGGCTAGGTTGCTTAAGACTTTGCTTAGTCTAGTCTTAGTCTGAGAGCAAAGATTCTACAACTTCTCAGCACCTGTTCCAGAGGTTGACAATCCTTAGAGAGAAAACCTTTTTTTCTAGCCTGTTGGAACCTTCCTTGTTTCAATTTGTGTTGTTTGTTTCTTGTATTGTTCCCTCCCACAGACCTCAATAGGCAAAGAATCTTCCATCTTCTTGGTAACCTTCTCTTGTGAAGGCTGTTGTTGAATTCCCTTGACACTTCTCTTTACCAAGCTAAACATGTCTGGCTGGTGGATACCATGGCTCCAGCCCATAGACTTTCTTCTTCTGGGGAGCCCCAGGCTGGAGGCAGTAGCCCAGGTGTGATATAACAAGTTCCAGGCCCTTCGATCAGCTGGCTGACCTCTTTATGGTACAGCTTTGAAGTTTACGTGCTGGCCAGGATACCCTGGATGTTTGGTTAGGACAGCTCTGCGCAATTCTGCATAGTTACAGCTATTTTGTTTTCTTCTTGTCTAACTGCTGACTTTGCTTTGCAAGATCTAATGAAGTTAAACTCTGTTTTTCTTTCTGTATAGAGAAAGAAAAATGCAATGAAAATGTTAGTGATCATTTCAATATTTGCTTTTACTGCAGGGAACTAAATGCAGCACCAGCTGTTTCCAAACTGCCACTGAAAGAAGTTTAGATTACTTTGAAATGCATATGCACCTTTAATCTATTTTCAACTCGAGTCTCCTAAAGACTGATTGAAAAGTGGTTGTATTTAAAATAGTATGCAAACTGTATTTCATATCCTGCTAGACTTAGTTAAAGGGAGAGGTTTAAGAAATGTTATTGTTCACTGATAACTGCATTAAAATTATTTCTGGAACTTAGGATGGATTAATTATGTTCATGTCTTGTATCTATAGTATTGTGTGTGGCTTTTTCAGAACAGATGAATCACCTTTGCCATCTCTGCTGATTACTGGTATAGATATGGATGTTGGCATGATTATATTAATTTGAGCTTAAAATAACAAATATTTTGCACCTGTGCTTTTTTTTTTTTTTTTTTTTTTTAGACGTTGAAATTGTTATTTTGTGTAGAACGGACACTTTTATCTAGAGTGCTTTTTTGAAACTGATCTTTATGTTAACTCTTTCTAGGAAGTAGAGTTCTTGACATCTTTTATCCAAGAACCTAGGGTGAAGAGGTTGTACAATGCGAAGACATAATCTGCAAGGTAAGTTAAGGTCCAGTATCTGACAGTGATCTGTTAAAGTGATCAGTTGAAGGGAGAATGTTATCAAACTTCTTCTCTGTGTGCATTGAAATGATTACTGTGGCCGTAGGTGTTTTAGAGAAACTAGACAGCTCGTAACTTCAGTACTGAGCAGTGATGAAACTGTACTCAAATATTCAGTGAAATAATAATCCTACAGATTTTGTATGTCACACACAAAAAGGTGACGCTAGAGTTAAGTTCTCAGAGTGTTCATACTCTGAGGAGTATAAGTAGTAAATTGTGAACATCTGCTTACCTGGTCAGTTTAAATGTGTATGTATATTTATATCTACTTACCATTCTATACTGTGATGTCCTGTCAAGCAGCCTGGTATTTCAGGTAAATTTAAAATGTCAGTTCATCACAGTGAGTTCCTTTGTGAGCAAATTTTATATTGAGATGTTTAGAATGTAGTGAAGGTAACCTTTTACTGTGCATTTGATGACAGCCTGAGTGCTGAATTATTTAGAATTGTTTTGTATTGCCCACTAGACTGTTAGATCATTTTACACTATAACATTGTTACCGCATAGGAAAAAACACATGCTCAGCAGCTCAGTGAACTCTGAAAGGATAATTTGTTTGGGAGTTAGCAATATGGCTGACATTTTACCAGAATAGTCTGAAATAAGTAAAATTAAACAACTTCAACTGAATTTGTTCTTGAAACCCTTTTTTTCAGTTTCTTAAGGAAAAAAAAAAAAAAAAGAGACATCATTGGAGGTTGGTTTTTCTTTGTGTCTCGCTTGGCACTGAGACTAGATCAAGTGTTTGAAAAAGATGTTAACATTTAAGTCTGTAGATATAGTCATTGTGAATTCTTAGGTTTAGGTTACTTCTATCTTGCACTTAATTCTAGATCACAAAATCCATCTTATTTGAGGCTGTTTGATTGTTGTTTCAGGCATATGTTTGGTCAGGTACTAGAAAAGCTCACTTTGTGTGAAACATGATGAATTAAAATAGTTCAGTGAGAACTCTGATGTATTCTAGACTACATTTACTTGGCACATTATTTCAATATCGTATTTACCCCAAAACATTAAATATTACTAATACCACCTAAACAAAATGACCGTGGTGTTTTTGAAAATTTTAAGTATTCTTTTAAAAAGTATTTTGAAATATTGGATGTAATAATGACTGCTTGATTCTCTTGTAACCTTTCTGTTTTTCTGTTTAGGTGTTCAAACTTCTGACTTGGTCATCAAATATTAATGGAAAAAAAACAAAAACAAAAAACAACCCTGATTAATTAACATAATTCTGGCAGATTGTTGGTTGTTTTTTTTTCCTTCAATTCTTTGGTGTTTGATGAGGAGAAATTCAAGGAAGATTTCAAGGAATGGAGTTAGCTCACAGTTTACTACTCAATGAAGAAAAGTATAACCAGCTTGATGAACATCAAAAAGCAGAGTTCATTTTTGAATGGTTGCAGTATTTGGAAAAGCTTTTACCAGTTACTAGCAGGGTAAGTATAATGTGATTTGAAGAAAAGCATGTTGTTTGGGGGTTTTTGTTTTCTTAAAAAAAAGTTTTATTCCATTTCCTTTGCTTTTCTTGTCTTTTACTTACTGTTGCAGATGATAACTACTGCACTACATTCATAAAAAAGAAGCAGAAATGTATATTTATTGATATAAAACTGACTTAACAAAGCTTAATTGCAAATAAGACAGTGCATTAACAAGATTTGAGATGGTAGGATATACTTAATTTGCTACTGCATAGCGGGTATGGTAAACACATATAGGATATTCTCCCAAAAGTCATGAGGTTCAGAGTGGACCCACTTTCACCACAGAGGTGTGGCTGGATCTTCTCCTAGCCCCCAGACTTGGTCATTTATTTACATTGGAGGGGTTATTTGTACACAGTCAATCTAAGATTGAATCTTAGTGAAGTTAAGAAAGCTTAAAACAAACTATTAGTCACTTACTTAGGATCTATACCAGCGAGGTGTCTTGATGTCAAGGTGTAAAAGATCTCTGTGCAAATGTAATCTTCAGATATATCCCTATTCAAGCAGAGATCTTGTTGTACAGCCAGATGCCATGCAGAAGAGCAAGTGGAGTTCTTGCATTGCTCGCTATTTATGGATTCAAATAATTGACTCAAAGTGAGTTTTTTTGTTTTCTTTTCCAAGCGTATACAGTGTCAGCTGTTGAACCTTGTGTGTGCTACCAGTTCTTTCAGCCCCCTTCTTTGGGACAGATCTGTGGTGGTTAATCTGTCTTAACAACAGTGTTATCAATGCTGTTACTCACTGTCTTCCTATGCAAGGCCTTCTATGCAAGTCCAGGCCAAAGGAGGGAACATGGGAAGAAGTTGAGGTGGGGGGGTACTGTGGAGCACATGGTCACAGGTACTGTATGGCACAAGAAGGCAACAGCTGTGCCTTCTAATAGGATATTATGGAACAATAGCAGATAACAAAGAAGGAAATTTGGCTTACCCCTTCCAAAAGATGATGACAACTCGAGAGGAGTGTAATCTCTATCCAGAGAGGTGTCACTCCCTCAGCTGCTAATCCTTCAATAAGGCAGGTGGACGGGGGACGGGACAGACATTTAAATTTAACTACTACTGATTTTATTTCCAGACTGATATAAAAGAAAACCAGAAGAAACTGGTTGAACAATTGACTTCTTTATTAAACAATTCACCAGGACCCCCTACCAGGCGGCTTGTTGCCAAGAATTTAGCTGTACTTTATAGCACTGGAGACACTTTTTCTGTTTATCAAACAATTGAAAAATGTAATGAACTCATTCGGAGTAAAGATGATTCACCAAGTTATCTGCCTACAAAACTGTAAGTATTTTTCATTGAACTCAGACTTCAAATCTGGTAACGACAGAGACAAGTGTGATGACACATGATAAGATGTGAATGTAGGGGAGGGCACGTTCCCTCATTTTTGCTTGTTGTCCAAATAAGCTCTGTGGCTTAAAACACAGACTTTGAAAGGCTCCTTGATTAGAATAATTATTATGGGTGTGCCATAATAAGAAGTAACTTTTTTTTCCTCCAAAAATCTCTGAACTTTTCAGACTGAGTACTAAAAGAGGATCTGAATTCCTTTGAAAACTGAAAGCAAATTCAAATTATTTCCTTCCCTCTAGACACTGTAAGAATTATATCTTAGTCATTTAACATATGCTGCCTTTGAGGCAGAATTGTGAATGGTTAAGGATTTGTGTAGCTTTTTATATATCTCTTTGTGACTTCCCTGGAAAGTTTTGGGTAAGTTCAGCTGCAGGTTGTGAATAAAGTCAGGTCAGTACTTTATAACACGAATTCCCCTCGGAGTTTGATAGCTTAAATATATTTTTCATCCTTATTTAAAATTTTTTCTTGTTGCAATTCATATAAATACAGCATAAAAACAATCACATTAAACATGTTTAAATCACGTTACTTTTGAAGCATTCAACACAATGGTAATGTGGTGGTTGATGGGAGTCAGTAAGGATTGTGTGCGTTGGAATAAAATTTGGCCTACCAAAATGTTTCATGTTTACTGGATCCACTGGAAAAAATGCACTATGTGATCTGAAAGCTAAGCTGAATTAACTTATTTGGAAATGTAGACATGTTAAATCTGTATGCATGTGATACCATTTAAAGTTATAAATGACCACAGTATGCTTTAAGGTAATGGAAGAAACTAAGGACAGTTTTTGCTTTATGGTTTTTGAGTATGAGAAGACAAAACGAGCTTGCAGTGCGTATCGTTATATGGAAGCAATTCAAACATTACCTGTTAGAAAAGAGCTTAAGAAAGCTTTTAATATATTGCTTATTTTAAACTTAGTTTAAAAAAAAAAAAAAAAAAAGTATTTACCTGACGTGATAAATCTGAGTTCACTGCCACAGGACAGCTAATGAAAGAAAGAACATATTGGTATTGAATACTGTATATGGGCAGCAGGAACCTAAGCAATAGAAGACAGTTGGTGATTTCCAACCAGGCAATTGAAAATCAGGCCTAAGAATAGCAGCAATGGATGACAGAGTAGGAGTGGGCAGGTGTTTAAAAAACAAGAAGGTGGTAGTATACTACTGAGAAGAGCAACAAAACAGATGAATACAGCTTCAAGTGGAAAATGCAGACTGAGCAAATTTCTTTAAAGGGTTGAACTGAATGTAATTACTTAAAAGCATATAAAATATTTGTAATTAAATGCCTGAAAATGGCCAAAAGAACAGAGGAATATGAAATATTTTTACAGGACACAAAACCAAACCTTAAGATATAGAAATACTAGAATAATTTTTTTTCTGGTACACTGTATGTCCTCCACTGTAGTAAAATAAAATAAAAAAGAAGTAGAGATAGGGAAACATCATTGTGCATTATTAATTATACAGTACACACAGTAGATCAGAATTGGTTATTCCCCTTTTGTTTGAGTTGCTAATTGTGTTTCTGACAATCCTTTTCAAATGATGTTTCCTGGAAACAGATTTTTACAAGGAGTCTTGTCTTTTCCAGTGCTGTATTGTTTTTTGATTCCTGATTTCAGTTGACCTCTTGTACTGTCTTAACAGTTAAGAATAAGCTCAGCTTAAGGAGTTTTTGTCCTGCAAAGTAAATTACTGCTATAGTACTGTTCTTCAACAGTGAAATGTATAATTAACCTTATAGGAGAATTCAGTATGGCACAGAACTCTACTAGTTTTTCTTGCTTCGGCTGCAAGACAATTGCTTTGGAGGAAGTGAAATGATGTCAGCATAGCAAGGAGGGATGCTGGAGTCCATTGCCAGCAAAGCAAAAGTGACAAAGAAAGACAGAAATGGCAGAGATGGAGAGTAAGAAGGTAGAAAAGTAGCTGGAGAAGAGAGAAGAGGTGATGTTAAGAGTCCTGATTGGCATGAAAACAGAGGTGAGGAGAATGAAAGAGGGATGATGTGAAGAAAAAGGCATGAATAAATAATGGATTCAAAAAGGAGATTTCTTGTGGTATTGATGCTGAGACACTAGGCTACGGAAAAGCATTTGGAATAAAAGCTTTATCTTGTGCAGCAATTAAGTGGACAACTTGGTGTCCAGTGAAGAAAGGCTGCTTTTTTTTTTTTTTTTTTTTTTTTTTTTTTTTTTTTAAATGCTTACTTTGTTTTTTTAAATTTTGACTAAAGTTTTGTCTGTTTGTCATCTGTTCTTGTTAATTTAGCATACATGCCCACATTGTCTGGTAGCTTTCAATCATTGCTAGCAAATTCTGATTCACCTGGAGACTCCTCTAATGACAGTTTCCAATGAATTGTTTGTTTATCTCATGATTTACTGCTTCTCTACTTTCATGTGGGTGGAAGATGTTTTAGGCGAGCAATTTTAAAAGAGAATAGCCATCATCTTCTACTAAAGCAGAGTGTGATGTGAGTCCTGTTATTGAATCAGACAAATATGTCACGTAGCATGACTTAAAATTCCAAAGTTTTGAAAATATTCAATGGTATTGTTTTTAATCTGTAAGCATTGTAAAAAATATTTGGCTGATCAGGAAACTTTCATTGCTGATCTCATTGTTAATTTACTACTTTTAAAATCTTACTTTTGCATTTACTGTTGTTCTCTTAACAACTGTATTTGGGAGACGTAGCAACTGAAGTTTATCTTATAGAATCATAGAATCACAAATTTGGAAAGGACTTAAAAGCTCATGTAGTCCAACTGTCCTTCCATTACCATTGCTACCACAAGCACTAACCCATATCTTGTAGCTCCTCATTCAGGCACCTCTTGAACACTGCCAGGGATGGAGACTCCTCCACCTCCCTTGGCAGGCCATTCCAGTGTCTGACCACTCTCTGAGAGAAAAAGTTTTTCCTCATGTCTAATCTAAATCTCCTTTGGTACAACTTGCTACCATTTCCTCGGGTCCTGTTTGTTGCCTGAGAGAAGAGGCCAAACCCTTCTCATCACAACCTCCCTTCAGGAAGTTGTAGAGTGTGGTGAGGTCTCTTCTGAGACTCCTCTTCTCTAGGCTAAACAATCCCAGCTCCCTCAACTGCTCCTCATAATGTTTGTGCTCCAGATCCCTCACCGGTTTCGTTGCCCTTCTCTGGACATGTTCAAGCACTCAGTATCATCTTGTAGTGAGGGGCCCAAAACTGAACACAATACTCGAGATGTGGCCTCACCAGTGCTGAGTACAGGCAGATGATCACCTCCCTGCTCCTGCTGGCCACGCTATTTCTAATGCAGGCCAGGATGGCATTGGCCCTCTTGGCCACCCGGGCACACTGCCAGCTCATATTCAGCCAACCATCAACCGACATCCCCCAGGTCCCTTTCCTCTTCACAGTCATATTTAAAGTCATTTAAAAACTCTGTGCAATGTGCTGCTAAGGATGAAAAGACACGGGTAGAAATTTTTCCTGCAAAACATGGGCATCCTTTGAAACTTCCTTTCCCTTCCAGCTAGGCTTCCTTGGAAACTTCTGCAAATTGACAGAATCAGTAGTTTATGTGGTTTGATTTAGTGAAGAAATATTTGTGGGAAAAACTTTAGGCAACTAGAATTGTGATAACAATCCTGAAAGGCAGTCAGAAGAGCTTCCAGCTTTTATATGAAGCAGAAAAAGCTGTGTTCTTATCTTTGATAACGAAATGTTACAAATGTTACATGTCAACAAATATTGCCAAATTACTGTGCAACACTGATGCAAATGATGGGCTTACTAAACATGTAAGAGTGTTTGCAGGTTATTTCAGGATGTAATAAGGCAGTCCTGGAGTTATTTTTCTTACGTATGTTTACTAAACATTCTTTACATCAATGACAGCTTGAAATATATATTATTCAGTCTTAAAACTAGCTGAAGGAGTTACCTAGGACCATCAAACGATCAATGTAGTGGTAAGGTGCTGCAATTTTAGTTTTGTGCCCAGCCATACTGCAGACAAAACTAAAATCCAAACTGTTGGTATGTGCCAGTACATGTAAAAGCAGTAATGAAAAATGTTGTTTTTAAAAAATTAGATTTTTTGTTTGATAAGAGAATAAAGATTATCTGTTTTATTTTTCTTACTCGTGTCATTTAGGAAATAGCAGTTATTATTCAATGCGTTTTTCCAATTTAAAATATGTTCAGTATGAGATGTTAAAACTCCGTAGGTAGTACTTAAATTCAACTGGGGAATAAGTAAAAAAAAATGTTTTTCTTGATGGTGATGCTGAGCTGTGTCACTGTGCATTACGTAGGTCTGGCCAAAGAGCAGAAGGGTGATTAAAGAAATCAGGAATTTTTTCTTTGTATTCAACAAAAAAAATTTACTCATAGATGGATCAATACAAAATCCAAGTCTTAAGTAGTCATTGAAAGGAGTGCATTCTTTAATTGAGCAATTTTTTTTTTTTTCCCATCAATATTAAGCAATTTTTGCTTTTGCTAGGGAATTGCCTATGAGCATGCAGAGCACACAGACTCCAGTTGTCAAGTTATTTCTCCTAGAAACTAAATTCAGAACCTGTGTATGATGACAAGAACATGGATTTAGAAATTTTCTTTTTTTTAGATTTTAGAAGATTTTCTTTTTTTTAGATTTAGATTTAGATTTTCTTTTTTTAGAATTTAGAAATTCCCTCCAGAGTGTTTCCATGGTACATATGACTGTACACGCATGCCACAATTTTAACTATTTGACAATTTGCAATCTCCATCATGTTGTAAACAAACTCCTTCTTGTCTGCTTCTAGCTGCACATACTGTAGCATGATGTCATAGACTGTGATGCAGGCCACTCTTAGTTAGAAATTCATTGGTAAGGTTTAAGGATGGATCATGATAAATGTTTTTCGATTGTAAAATGTGTTAGAGGTTTATCTTCCCAGCCCCTGTACCCTCAGTTCTCTTGTAGTGCTGTAGTGTGAGTGTGTGCCCCACACTCATCTTTTCTTTTTTTTTTTTTCTTTTGATAATCCACTTACACTTTTGAAACCTTCTATTTATTTATTTTGTTACTTGTCAATTGATTACATTAGTCTTCTTAATCCCTTTCATCTGTTGTTGCATCCATTTTCATGCGTTTTTGGATTTGCTTTTGTTTTAGTGCTGCGGTGGTATGCTTGGGCTATTTATACAAAAAATTGGGAAGAATTTTGGGAAACAGTTTTACTGACACCGTTGGGAATGTGCTTAAAGCAATGAAGAATGCAGAGGTATTGGAACAGCATGTTTAAAAAATGATTGGAAAAATAATAGGATGTTTACCATTGATAGACCAATGAATAGGAGAAATTGCATGATACCAGTGTATGTAAAAATTGTGGTGAGTCATAGGATAAAATTCAATATCTGTATTCCAAAGAATTACCAATGGATTATTGTCATAATTGGATTGTAGTTATTCTCATGCTGCTTTCATGAAAGAACTTGTTAATCTAGAAAATTTCATTGCCTTTACTAATGAGAACATTTTTGCTCCAGCTTGTTTCATATTTTGAATATTAAATTGCCCATGAGTACCTTTTCATAGAATGCAGAATCTTTTATCTTTACTTGGTTATAGTGTTATAGAACGAGTTCTCTAACTCATTTCAGCATAAACAGATTTCTAACGGTGAAAAAAATCTCATATATTTGTTTACTTGTTTTGTTAGGCACCATTTTCTATTTCCAAGGAGTTTAGGACTATGGAACTGTAACGTTTTTTCTTTTCCATTTTTCAGTCTCAAGGTCGTTATGAAATCATGCTTAGTTTACAAAATATGTTGAAGGGTTTAGGAGCTGCTGCTATCTCTTGTCACAGAGATATTTACAAGGCTGCCCGATCATGCCTGACAGATCGATCCATGGCAGTCCGCTGTGCTGCTGCAAAGGTAAAGTGCTCTCATTATTTGCTGTTTAGTAACTCCCTAAACAAAGCTTTCATTTAATGGATGATAAACACATCAGTAAATACACTTTTTGCTTGTCTGTATTTCTTTGACATTGCCCTGGCAGCAAAAAATCAAGTAATTTTAGTATGAAGCAACATGCTTATTTTATTAGGGAGAACTCAGTCTTATGCTGCAAGCTAAAGTCTGTACTGAGTGCTTTTCCATAACAAAACATTAACCTTAGGCATTTTTACTTCCTTTTCTCTTTTTTGTCTAGTGTCTTCTAGAACTTCAGAATGAAGCAGTATTTATGTGGAGTACGGATCTGGATAGCATTGTGACTTTGTGTTTTAAATCTTTTGAAGGTTCTAATTATGATGTACATTTAGCAGTTTCAAAACTTTTAGGCACAGTACTGGCTAGAGCTTTAACATCTAAGCAGGCAACAGGTAAGGTATGCACTTTGGTGATTCGTCATCTGTAAAAATCTTATCAGATGTTCAGAAACTCTGAAGTTCTGAAACCTGAAGTAAAATCACCATGTAAACTTCATCAAGCTGTTTGTATCTGTTGTTTGATCTTTTTGTTAACTTTTATTCTCATAACATTTTTTTCTCATATAATACTGTAATGTTTTTACTTGTGTTGCACAACTATATACTCTACACTCACTGACAGTAATAATAAACAAGAAAAAATATTTGGTAAAACTAGTTTCCTCTGTTACAAGAATATTGTTGTATTTTTGCAATGTGTAAGGAACACTAAGATGTGATGGAGTATCTGCCTGTCAAACCGAAGAGCTAAGGATGGGTTTTTAAACTGTTTTTTCACAATTGTCAGTACCATTTTTGGATTGTATAGGGGTACAGACATGATCTGAAGCAGGAATGAACACACAGCTCTCTTAACAGAGCACGTATAACAGTTTCTGTTGATAGGCATCCTGAGACAAATTTAGCATCTCAAATCTTTGGTATCATTCGGAGTGGGCGTTTTCAGTCCAGTCTTAGGAGCCCAAAACTAAACTTCCAACTGTAATCTATGTGAAATATAGCATGATGCAGAGTGAGTATGATTCTTCTTTTAATGGCATCAAGACTTTGAGTGCGATAAGCAGAAAATGACAAAATGAAGTCGTTAAGCCCAGCTTACTGCTTTTTCAAAATTCTTGAGGTTATCTGCTTACTTTGAAGATTCTTAAAATCTTGTATTCCGAAGAGATTTTTTAGAAAAAAAAAAATCTTTAGACAGAAGAAAACAATTAAAACTGGTCTTTTTATATTAAAATAGGAGGAGGAAAAAACCTTCTCGGTCCTCTTTATAAACTGTTTTCTTCTTCCAAGCAATGTAGTTATATAACCTTAACACTTTAGTAATACAAGAAGCTCATCCAGCTGTTTTGTTGGTTATTTTTAGTAGTGAATCCTTAGGTTAAAAACAAGTTAGATCTGCGTGAGATGGAAGCTGGGTTAAGGCTAAAATGGGCTAGGGAACAAGAGGAGGGAGCAAAACATGAGGGAGTACGTAGCTACAAAATTTCTGCTTTGAAGGTGATAACCAATTGGCAGTGGGGATTACGATTACTGCTTTATTATCTAAAGTCGTCTTAGTCTCTGTCTCATCAAAATATGAGAAATAGAGTGAAAAACAGTAAAAATTTTAGATTGCTTAGTTCACACACTGTGCAGTAATCATGTGAAGTTTGCACATGCACAATTCCTAGCATATATTTTAAATGGATATTCTGCCAGGGAATGAAACAGAATAGAAATCAGAGATTCTTTCTTTCCAGCAGATTGTAAACACATTCTATTACTCTCATTATTTCGAGGAATTGGTACTAAGTTGAGAAGGTTTTTGTTTCTAAAAGTACCTTTTGCAATGTCCGTATCTGGCTAAGTGTAACAGGAAGGTAATCTGTCCTGTGTTGAGTCTGGAAGAGAAAGTTGTCTTTAGTGAGGTGGATGAGTTGGTCAGGGCTTTCGTGAAGCTTAAGATAGCAGGAGTAGGCTATACAGACTGTTCTACAGAGAGGGCCTAGATTTGATGGTAAATACCATACAGAGAGGATGTGTGCATATGCATGTGAATGTTTGTATGTGTGCGTTTGTATATAAAATGTTTCAAGCATGTTTGGATTTGGTTGTGTTACTGATTTGTTTAAATCCATCTTTTCTAAAATGATTGGAGTCAAAGCTTTACCTCTGAAATACGAGTAAGTTCTATAGAGCTATTCCTCTAAACAATTACATCTATTTTTAGTATCCACCAAGCATAACTCCCGCAGAATCTCTTTGGAGGAAGTGATGGAGCTCTTAGGAACTGGATTTCTGCGTGGAAGTTATGGATTTCTACGAGCCAGTGGTGATATGCTGAAAGGGACCAGCTCAGTCAGCAGAGATGTTAGGGTTGGAGTCACACAGGTTTGTGTTACATCATTTATGTTGTTCTAAGATTGCTGAATATTCCTACAACTGTTTTTATATATCCCTTATTTCATCCTTGTTAGTGTCTGTGACAGAATTTAATAATAAAAATTTTCACCTTGAATTGTGCCAGAAAGAAGATTTCTAATGTTTCTTGTTGTTTATATGGCAGTTTGAAACTTTCAAAATGAAGCGTGTGTTACTAGTGAAATCGTTAAGTGATTAAAAAAAAAGAAGTGATATAAGTAATTACTTGCATCAAATTGTTTCTTATTAGTAATTTACTGCCTTGTGCCTAAAATTTAGAGGGGGAAGGTGCAAGAATTTCTTAAACATGGAGTGGTTTCCTACTATACAACCATTCTCAGTCCCATTTTGAAAGAATGAGTTCTGCTTTGAATAATTAAAAATTAAAAAATAAGGAGAAACAGTTTAGTGACACAAAGCAAATATTTGCTGACTGGTTTTGTTGTGTTCCAGAATGCTTAGTTAAAGGATAAAACTTTAACTGAGAAGAGCTGAAGTCAGAATGTGCAGTGCATACTGGTAAAAAGCGTAAATTTTTGAGATAAGCTAAGTGCTTCTTGCAGTTATCTTAGCATATACATGTGAAAACCTATGTATTCAAATGTTAATGGTATTGATGAACATTTACATGTCTAACAGTAGTGATTATTTTAATGTACAAGTATTCATGTCAGTGTTTGACAGTAAGGGGATTTTTAGGCATTTCAACTACTGTAGTGCAAAAAACAATCTCTAAATTAGTTTGAATTACTTATGGAAGCTGCCTGACTTTGCATTGGAGCAGCTAGAAGGTATTCACAGATTGTCTTCATCTTCAGCTCATGCTAGGTGGGGACATGAACTTCTGGCAGAATGACAGATAAGCCAGGGAGAAATGTTTGCCTAGAAAATGCATGCCAGACACCTAGGGTTTTCTATATATGCAATCATTTCATTGATTTTTTTATTTTTTATTTTTTCTAGGAATAGGTATTTCACTTCAGTATTTTGACTACATGTACTTTCTTAAAAAAAATTGTTTCCATTTTTCATGCATTTCTATGCTAATGCATACCAGGTCTATACGGTGTGCTCTTGCTGTGCTGTCACAGTAAAATCAGTGATGTTTCTGTAAGAAACTGAGTTTTGTGTATACCTATGCCTGCAAGAAGAAAATGCTTTCGTTTATAAAATGTATTGGTTATTATTTGAATTACAGTTTGTTATAATTTTTAAAATCTGTAAGAATTCTGAAGATGGCTTCTTATATATGGAAGAATAATTTGTATTTATTCATGATATGGTCAAGTTCAAGATGTAGCCGTGGCAGTATGAGTCTTTGCAACCCTATTCTGTTAAATTCCTCAGTTTTTGAATCTGTAAAACAGTGGTAATGTACTGGTACATTATTAAGCTTAAGTAGTATTTGTTAAGAGCTATTAATTGTCAATAGGATTTTCTTGTTTTTCCACCTGCATTACATCACTTTCTTTTGTGTAAATAGTTTAGTCATTAATGTTGTACACAAGTCACAGTATATAAGAAGTAAATAGAGAAGTTTGTTGATGGGTAGTACTTATGAACTTTCTTTTGAGGACTATTGCATATTGGATTGTATATACTCATTTTATGGCATTCATTTTTCTTGGTGGTAACACATCTATTCATTAAAAAACCCAGCGCATGCATATAGAAGGCATTTATAAGGGAGTGTATTCTGTAGCAAAATAAATGGTGTTCTGGTAATTAGATTTGTAAAGTGACACTGCATTCTTTCTCTTTGTTGTGATGTCCACAGTCTTTCTATAGTACCTACGCTGCAAAGCAAACAATGAAAATTCATTGAGATTAAGAGCAGTGCTTGGGGGCTGCAAATGTTCCCTAATTCCAAGCCTGTAATAATAAAATTCTCTCAGGGTTATGGGTTACAGTATTGTAACATAGTAGTTCTTAAAATGCATTCATACATTAAATTTGTGTTCCATGTGCAGAATATTAAATAGCTAGGAGCTGTTGTTCAGTGAGACCAAACACAGTGTTTTACATAACAAGTGCCTGTGCAGGGTAAACTGCCATTTCTCACACTCTGGAATGAAATAAAGAAGGCAAGCAACTTGAATTAACTTACAGTCAAACTAAGCTGTGTTATTGCTAGAATATTTTTTAGGGCTACATTTTTCACCTGCTACCTGCAGGTGAGAATGTACCAGATATATGAACTCAGTTCAGAAATTGTTGTATTTCTGGAATTGCAGAGGCATAAATAATTATGTATGTGGGATAGCTGATAGCAGTTCTCCAGATGATTTTCCTCTAAAATATGACTTCTTTTCAAATCTTTTCCAGGCATATGTGGTATTTGTCTCTACATTAGGAGGACAGTGGCTTGAAAGGAACTTCTCTGCCTTCCTTTCTCATATTCTAGATCTTGTTTCTCAGTCTCACCCTAAGGCTATTCAGAATCAGATGGAGGCTATCGGCTGTCGCTGCTGTGTTTCATTTATCCTTCGAGCTACAGTAGGAGGCCTTCTTGGGGAAAAAGCTCAAATTGCAGCTGCCAAGGAGATTTGTCAGGCCATCTGGAAACTGAAGAAAGTTGTGGGTATGGATCTAACAAGATTATCCATTTGGGCCTCTGTTTTTTCTTTAAGTGGTTTCTAACTTCCTAATCCAGAAACTGCAGAAAAATAACATCTAGTGCTGATTTATTACCATAATAATTTAGAAGGGTTTTGGTAGTGTGTTTTGTTTTGTTTTTAACTTGGGCTGTTTCATTTTTTTTTGTTAGTACGTGTGTAGATATTAACACTTTCTTTTTTTACTTTAGCTACTTACTCACTAGCAAAATCACTAACCACTTACAAATATGACAGTATAATGAATCTGTGCAGGAATGAAATGCAGGCAGTATTGTAAAATGACAGTTGACAGTTGATACACATCTAGCCATGTTCTGCTTTCCTGTTCAGTACATATGACACTACTGATGGTTTGTTCCTAATTGTAAAAAGGAGTATTTCTCCTGAAGAAAACAGGTAGGCAGGTACATAGCTTCCAAGCAAACTGCTGATCTCCCACCATCATCCTTTTTGGGAGGATGAAAGAGAATACTATACTGCTGCATACTGTGTTCTGTTTACGTATCTAAATGATAAATGTATAAACTGACTTGATAATTTGTGTCTCAAAAGATGAAATTAGGAAACAAAACAAGTAAATGTTTTTTTCCCATTTTTATTTCATCCCTATTACCGTGTCTATCCTTATTCTCCCCCTTCTTGTGCCTCATTCACTCTTCTGCTCTTTCTTTCTTTCCTGTGATTTTTTTTTTTTTTTCCTACTACGTGTATAATCTGACAGGTTATATTCATTCCTTGTTGAAACATGACCTCTTAAAGTCGTCTTTGGGAAGGCTGGGAATAGCATGCTTCTTTCTAGCCACTGTTCTCATCAGCTGTTTGGTGTTGGTGTTTTTTTTCCATTTTGTTTTTCTAACTGCCCTCACAGACATTTAAGTATATACTTCCCTTAATGAAATAAACCTTTACGAAAACAATTTGATCAGTGATTAAAATGGTAATGATAAAAGTTTGTTTAGTAATACAGACAAAGTACCATAGCAAACCCTTTATCTGATCGCTTTGTTTTATTTATGGTAGCAATTTCATGGGGTTCTTCCTATGTTGTGTTATCAGATGCTTCAGTGAGTGACAGTAACTTGGAGACACGAATTAGTACAACAGATGTAATGAGAAGTCAGCATGTGCTTGTGTGTGCGCTTCAAGAACTTGGGAGTCTCATCCATGGCTTAGGAACTACAGCAGCACCATTACTACAGGACTCCAGTACAGGTATGCGCCCTGAATTTTTTTCATGTACGAGAGTATAAAATATATTCCCATTTTTACTGTGATCTATGATTGCTTGTGGCTGGACTGTTAACTCTTTAAAATTCATTGGCATGGGAAATAATCAATATGTGCAGTTTGTAGCATGCAGTCTCTTTACCTGGTCCCCTTTAATTCTGGACTTTGTGTTTCTTCTAACAAAAAGGAAGAAGAGAAGTTAAGTTTTTGCATGCCATATGAAATTTTCAGGCTTTGACCTAGGATATTCAAATTATCTCTTGTCTGCACTATTACTAGGATATTCAAATTATCTCTTGTCTGCACTATTATGTTCATTTCAAAATAATAGATAGGAAAAAAGATTAGTATCAAATTTAACTTCATTAAGAATTGTATTTAAACGGAGTCAGTTTGATCAAGATGAGTGTCTTCATCGATTTTTCTTGCTTGCAGTGAGAATGTTTTCATCTGGATAGGTTCATGTAGGTGTCATTTTTCCTTGAATGTGTTTCTGATTCTTAGAGAATGATTACAGAGTTTTTAATTCGCGTTGGTGAATAACCAGATGATGTCTTAAGGTTTTTTCACTCTCTTACTTTTTGGGGTAGTATTTTCTTTAAAGAATTGTAGTTTTTAAATTTGATGACAAATACATTTTATGGTAAAATTAACAGTACTTTTAAAAGAGAAGTACAGAAATTAGATACTTGATAATTCCTTATCTGTTTTGCTTGTTGACATCATCTTAGAAATCATCTGTTTGCCAGCTTCTTAAATGTATTTGTGCATTCTATTTTTCAGGAGTTCTGGATGCAGTAATTTCTGTCATCCTTCATCCCAGCATTCCAGTTAGACTCACAGCAGCTTGGTGTTTACGCTGTATTGCAATAGCATTGCCCTCCTACGTGTCTCTACTGTTGAATCGTTGCATTGAACGTCTGAACGCATTGAAATCCTCCCCAGAAGCAATAACTGGCTTCAGTTTTGCTATTGCTGCTTTACTGGGTGCAGTAAAACACTGTCCTCTGGGAATTCCACATGGAAAAGGGAAGGTATGGTCTGAATATTAGGCAATTATTTGATTTTTTTTTTTTTTTTTTTTTTCTTTTTTTTTTTTTTTTCAGCAATATTTGCATGTGTTCTTCATCGCATGATCACGAAACCCAAGATAGTGATGTGGTATTTTCTTTCTACAAAAAGGGGATTTCAAAGCACAATCATGAAAAAGCAAGTGTTTTTCTCACATGTATCAGAATTTTGTGGGAAAGTTCGTTAGTGATTTTATTAACCATTCACACTGATATCTTTTTGTTGTGGAGAAGATTGTTAGGTATTTCTACCCTAATAGAGGTCACTTCTCTGGATCTATGGAGGACTTAAATTTAACAGCTCCAAAAAAGCAGTTTACCCAAGGAAAACATTTCTCAAGTGGAGTTAAGTTTTTCAGAATTTATAAGAAAATTATTTTCAAATGACAGAATCTTCTGTAATTCTGTATTTGGACTAAATTAGAAAGCTATCATTTTTCTTGCTTTTTTACTCAAGAAAATGGTCAGCTGAAGTGCTGAAATGTATCAGACTTCGCCAAAGGAAGAGATTTTTCTTTTAATAAAAAATTTAAGTAAACAGACAAGTCCTATTGCATGCTACAGTGTTAGAAGTAAATTTCCTGAAAGAAAGCTCATTCAAACATAGATTAAGCCAAAGCAATATTTTCCAGTCTTAACAATGACCCTGCAGTGTTCACTTTAGTCAGGCACTATACCAATAACAATAATTCTGTTTTATCTTGAAAATGCTTAGTTAAGTCCAACCATTTTTAATCAAATCTGACTGATATACATTTTCTTATTCCTTCATAGGATTTAACAGAAATCAGTTTCTTGTGTAGTCTAAGATAGCTTTGCTATTCTCTCTGTTGGCATGGATAGGATATACAGTGCTCTGAAGTTCGGGGGATATCCAGATAGAGAAATGAAGGCTGGGAAAAGAAGCTGTTTCCACCTCAATGACTGTTATATCCACAGAGTTGCTCACAGTTGGAAAAACATGGTGCAGCACAAATATCAGCAGCACATGCTAATTTTCTGCAAAATGGAGAAACTTACCTTCTTGCTTCTTGTAACGTCCATTGGCTCTGATTGAGATGTTTTCAGGAGTGGCACATTTTGGTGAAAGGGCTGTGGATTTTGTATTATTATACCTCTGTGAAACGAAAGGAGTGCTTTAACATAATAGCACAAAATTATTCTTGCAGTGATTCCAGGCCACCTGTCCAGTGTTACAGAGCTCTGCCAATTCCATACCACTCCTCAGCAGACTTTACTGCTAATGGGTCTCAACATTCAGTGTATTAACTGCTGATGAAACAACTGATATTTAAAAAAAAAAAAAAAAAAAGTCAATTTTCTTCATTTTCTTTAGCTTTTAAAAACTTTTTCTAGTGATAGATTGACCAGGGGCTTTCTCGTTCAGGGGGAGAGAACAAAATGAGTGTTATTTGCCTGCTTGTACAGGAAAGTACTATTCAATACTGTACACCTAAACAGAGCTACAGTATCTATTTGATGGGGAAACTTACTAATTTACAAAGCTTTCTTTTAGAGAAGTAGAATAGAATCAAATAGTGCCAAGATGAGGTAGGTATGGGAAAGCAGAGAAAAGTGTGGGAGAAACAGTGTATTTTGTACTAAGCTGGCAGGGAGGGAGAACAGAAGAGCTAACAGACGTCCTTCTCCATTATTTTCTAGGAGCACTGCCAGATTCCAGACTAATTTTTTCTGAGGAACTGAAAGAGAGCAGTGTCAAACAGAGCGGTTTTGAAAAGGAGATGCCAAATGTAGGCAGTAGTGACCTGGACAGAAACTGTTTTAAATTTTACCTTTGATAATGATTAGATTTACAGGTAGAATCTATTCAAAGAAAGGAAATAATTAGTGGGTTTATACATAACATTCTGTACTAATGCTGGTACTTCAAAAAATCCTTCAGAAATATGTATTAGTACATGAACATAGAAATTATTAGAAACTATTAGAAATCCTTTCTAGAATGCTTCTTTATCAAGTAATTTGAATATAGTAAATGATTAGTCATTTTTATTGGTATGATTTAGCAAGGGTGCTTTTTTAATTAGAATCAAATACTCTAAATCTATTAAATCTATTTATTCACGGCCAATAGCACTATTGAGGAAAGTAATATTTTACAGTATGTTAATATCTAATGAAATTCTGCATGTATACAAACAGAAAATACTCATGAAGCCAAATCTCACATGCAAATTTTCATGGCTTTGTAAATGTGCAAATAAATTATAGAGAGCTATTGTCTGTACTGATGCTTTTAATGATAATATTGATAATGACGTTTCTTATTAGTAATACTAATTTGTGAACAGTTTGTTTTGGCACTCAAATATAATGCAGTAAGAAAGAAATACTTTTTAACACTTAAGAAATATGTATGTAAGAGGCCAACCAATTGCAGAATACTTTTACAAGCTTTTGCCATACTGTGGGCTGTTGTCCGTGGACATATGTATGATCTTCCATGCAAATTCTAGGTAGCTTGAGTTCTTTTAACAGGTGCAGATTATCACCTTGTGTTTTGCATGTCAGAGATCACATGCAATTATTGTGGAGAAGCTGAGACAGGATTGATTTATGTCTTGGCATGTCCTGCTTTCCTGCTTGTTTATTCATACTACTTATTGAATTAAGTACTGTCAGCAAAAATGGTAGGACATATTAAAAAAAAAAAAAAAAAAAAAAGAAGACATTTTACTCCTCTCTATACTTCTTCTGAGCTGTAATTTGTATGTCTCTCTCTGCTTTTTTTTCTACGTAGTGATATAAGTAGGATATCAGAATGCTTTTATACTTCCCTATATTTGTATCAGAGTTATCAGCTCTTACTTTAGTGTTGGTAGAAGAAGGGACAAAAAGAGGCTAAGTAATATACCTAGCTCCCCAAAGCACATGTTGAAGCCATCCTAGACTAGTACTGCTGTCAGTCATTGTAGCTTCATAAGAAAGTGTGAGAGGAAGATGAGGTTCTATTTGGGGATAGTGAAATATAGTTAAGTATTGCAGCAAATGCAATTGGAAAAAACATCTGATAGTTTCTAGGATGCTGATGGTCTTTTTTTTTCCTCTCTCTTTAACTTTGAAGGTAATCATGACACTAGCAGAAGATTTGCTGTGTTCTGCTTCTCAGAACAGTCGCCTTTCAGTACAGCGAACGCAGGCTGGATGGCTTTTAATAGCAGCCCTCATGACGTTAGGTAATAGCTGCGTACAATTTTACTTAACTAAGGTGTTCTATGTGAAAAGGCTGTTAGTTTCAAATTTATTGTTAGATCACTGGAAACAATATTTGAAAGGCAGTGACTGGATGGGACCGCAATTAATTAAATTTTGAAGACAAGCTTAAAAGTTTAATCAAATGTTCTTGTGATTATGAATATTTACAGTGACTTTGTTTTATTTTTAAAAATATCTTATTAATTTTGTGCTGGGATAGAACAGTTTAATTCTCTCTAAACGTTACTGTTCTTTCTGATTAGTGATCAGGTTATTGATTCTAGAGTATGTTGTCAGTTTTGTTCATGTTTTTTGTTTTCAGCTATTATTTCTGCCTAATACTCCTAGGGTTCTCTTGCATTAAAGAAAACACACTTTGTACATTAACCTATAGCAAATGTTAGCTTTTCTGAACATTGCTGTTACATATTAAATCTCTTTTATGCTGGTGATCCACACAGTCTGTGCTTCAGACAGAAGTCATAGTTCATTATCTACTAGTAAATGTATCAGTGGGTATGTAATCATGTATGAACGTGGAATATCAGGTAAATTTCCCATCTACGAAGCATGAGTAGGCTGGGGAAATAGCATAAGGATGTGTTTGCAGCTGTAATGATTTTGTGAACATAGTAAAAAGAACCAAAGAGAACTCTTTGGATGTTTTCAAGTCTTCACATTGGCATGACAGCTGTCAATACCTGCAGGTCCTGCAGTTGTCCAATACCACCTTCCACGGATACTTTTACTGTGGAAGTGTGTCTTTCCATCATCTCCTAAAGACCTAGAAACAGAGAAGACGCGAGGAGATTCGTTTACATGGCAGGTAACTCTGGAAGGCCGTGCTGGTGCTCTCTGTGGTAAGTTGAATATACGATTCTTCATAGTTAGACTTGTAATTTGCTTTTCCTTCTGAAAGATCAAAGATACTTCATACTGCTTTTTTTTCTTTTCCACTGGGTGATAGAGGATAAATTTGTCCCCCAACATTACACGCTTGTGTGTGTGTTTATACATATATGTATATATGTGTGTGTATATGTGGTAGGCGTGTGTGTATATTTACCTATGCATATCTGTGTATTCTCTATACAATTACTTGAAGGGAAGTTGCAGTGAGATGGGGGTTGGCCTCTTCTCCCATTTAGCTAGTGACAGGAGAAATGGGAATGACCTCAAGTTGTGCCAGGGGAGATTCAGGTTGGATATTAGGGAAAACTTCTCCTGAAGACTGATGAAATGCTGGAACAGGCTGCCCAGGGACATGGTGAAGTCTCACTGTCACTGGAGATGTTTAAGAAATGCTGAGATGTACCGAAGAGCATGGTTTAGTGGAAAATATTGGTGGTAGGTGGATGGTTGGGCTTGGATAATTTTGGAGTCTTTCCAGCCTTGGTGATGCTGTGTGTACTTTGTAATTGTAAAAACAAACAAAAACAATATTGCTGGTAGAGGGTTTTTGCTCATGTTCTTCAATTCAGTTGACCAGGCTGTGAATGATAAAAGGAATGCCTCTCTTCCTTAGCATGTATATCACATAATATCTGAAGAACAAAACCAGGATACGTTCTCATCTCCACATTGTTATATTTAGTGAATATCCAGTTCTACTTCCTAATAGCTGACTTACTGTAAAATAGATTAACTGTATCAGTCTAGCAAATTTGCAAGAATAGGAAGACTCAGGTAAAAGTTACAATTTGGCTGCGGTCTGGTAGGCTGCCTTTTTTTGTTGTTGTGAAATATTGGGAATTTGGGTTTCTAAGATACTGTTTCACTGCTCTTGAAGTACTTAATGTGTTGCAGTCATAAATTCTGGTATACTATAGATCCTTTGCAAAGCAGAAGCATGGTCCATAGTGTAGCAATCCACTATCTTTTACTGTTAAAATTTGTCAGGATGTGTAGAATTCAACATTAATTACTTAGGTTTCTTGTAAAATAAAATTAACATTTTACTATTATGGAAATAGGTCTTTTATGCTGTATATTTTCTGGGTACCTCTTGAAATAGTAATTCAAATTTAATTTTTTGTAAATAATAAAAAATACTTAAGTACATGTAGGCTGTTTCTTAAAGCATAGTCATTAAGTGAAATTTAAAGAGAAAAGTAGCAATGTAAGCCATAGGTAATCTAACAATCATATTTCTCCCATTTTTTTTTTTTTTCCTTGTTGCTGTTATTATCAGGGAATTATCATGAAGTTGAGTTTTGTTCCACAATTCAATTCATACCAAAAAGTAAAAAATGCTTTCATACAAATGTCTGAGCTGAGACACAAAAACAGTGTATTTGTGCATGTGTTTTTCTTTTTTCATTTGTGATTTTATCAGTTTCTGAAGTTACTATTCAAAATGCCTTTCATTTTTTTTTTAATGCTTTTTAAAATGGAAATATTAGAATTTTAAGTGAGGTAATTATGCTTTTTTTTTTCTCCTGTGTATGTCACTTTAATTAAATTCAATTTCCTGTTTTAGCAATCAAAAGCTTCGTTTCCCACTGTGCTGGTCTTCTTACAGATGAAGTTCTTCAGAGACTTCTTCCTCCTCTCCCAAGTGCTGTTGATTTATTGACACAGTAAGTATATCAAACTGTTAAATGCCATTCTGATTTTGAAAAGCTGCAGGGGAATTCTTTTGCATTTCATTTAGTGCACTTTCTAAAGAACTTTCTTTTCAGAGCACAAAAATTAGAGTGTAGGATTTATCAGTGTCACGACTTTAGCTGGCATAGTAATGTGTATTACAGATTCCAGAACTGTATAAAGAAATTAAGGGAAGAAGTTGTTATATCCTTTTATTAAATTAATGCGTTTTTTCTGCTTCTTTTTTAAAATCAAACTTGCACATTTGTTTGTATACATGGTCATTTTTTTTAATACAGTAATACACTGGGACAAAAAGATAGCTATTTTTTATACTTAGATTGACAGCTAAGCTGGAAAGAATTTCATAATTTAACTTTTGCCTTGTGTCAGAGTAAGTAGTGATTTAATGTGCTGAACTCTACCTTGCTGTACCTCGCAGACATATCTGCAAAAAATTAGCTGTAATAAGTACAGGTGCAATCAAGGACAATAGAAAACTTTATTTATTTCTCTGGTATTAAATTTAAAAGAAAAGACAGGAAATGTTAACTGAGAGGTTCTCTCAGATCATGTGAAATAGTTTTGCTTCTGCTACTGCTACTGCAAATCAGAACAGTCTTTATAACACATACAGAAATTATTTAGTAGTTCTAGTACAAATAGAACCAGACTTACTAATCCTTGAACTCTTTAACATCTCTAATGCACTTTTTATGTTTTAAGGCTTTCTTCAATCTCTAAGTCTTACGGAAATTCTTTAAAAACATCATCAACAGTTTACAGACATAAACTTTATGAATTACTGGCAGTATTGCCTCCAAAAATGTATGAAGGTATGTATTCTTACAAAGAACATCCTTAGAAACATTATAGGTGCGTGTTTGAAATTGTTGTTCAACATGTATTCAGCTAGCAAGATTTAGTTTAACCTTTTCTAACACATTTTATTCCTTCTGTTTATATTTCATGAAGCTGTAATGAAGTCATAATGATCTTGAAAAGCTAATGTTTGTGATCCTTTTTTTCCCCTCTTCTTTTAGAAATTAAGACTTTTGTGCTGCTTTTAGTTGAAATTTAAAGGTGGGCAACATTGTGACTTTTTAATTATTTGGGGAATGGACTTCTTTTGATACCTGTTTTACTTCCTTAATTCTTAATCCAAAAAAATATAATTTCAGCATTAGCCAATCGAATGTGATCCATTGAAATAATTCAACAGGCTCACAGAATGGCTGAGTTTGTAAGGAACATTTGGAAGTCATCTGTTCTAATTCCTGCTCAAGGAGCGAAATGTAGAGCAGGTTACCCAGGACCATGTCCAGACAGATACATTAAACTTATCCTTTTCAAGTTGATGATGAAATGTTTGCTTTTAAAGAAAAATGTGAAGAAAATCTGAGGACAGATTCAGTGTTCTTTAGCAGAACATAATTTACCATATTTCAAATCTAATTTTCCAATACAGTGACTAATAATAGATCAACTAAAACATTATTTTTTTGTCATTTTAAAATCACCATGTGAATCGTTTATCACTTATTGGACTGAAATAAAGAACCAGAGTGTTTGATAATTATGAAGTACAAGGGTATTTCATCAGGACAGAGAGATGTGCCAGCCAGTCATTTAATTGACTGCATCCTCTGTATCATGGAGGGAGTCCTCCTTCAAATAATCTGCTCCATCTAGTGGTAAATGCTCCATGAATTCTCATAAGGACAAATCCCTGATTTCTCTGCTTTAAAGCTGTTGTCACGTGTTTTAGGTCTGAATGTAACAATTGCCATGTATGCACTATACTTATGTATACACTATGTGTGTAAGATTTGTTTCTGAATTTAAGCTTAAAATACTGGATGTGACAACTCCATCCCTCAGAGCAAGTTTGTTCTTTTTTCCTTTTGTTACAGGAGATCAACATTTTATAGAATACTAATATTTGAGGTTGAGCAGGTTTAACAGTTCTTTGGGTTGAGATTTCTATATATAGTCTACCTACTGAATTTTCGTTTTGCAGCATGACTTGTAAAGCCTGAATCTTGTGATAGAGCAAGATCCTACCTGAGAGCGTTATAATCTAGAGCCAGTAAATACAGTTTAAAACATTTCAGGGAGTGGAGTGTGGTGGGCAGTGGGTTGTGTTGTTTGTTTTGTTTTGTTTTTTTTAATAAATAAATAATAGCCTTAAAATCACAATGCTAAATTAACAGGTGTAAATTTCAGCATAAATACCTTCTTGCTCACAAAATTTCACGTTGCAAGTAATTAACAAAATTTTTAAAATACTTTTCATTTAAAGGAAGTTTCCATGCTGTTCTGAAAGAGTTAGTGGTGGACTTAACTATACCAGATAGCCAGATAGATGCCTCTACATTCTTGCTTCCACCCCTTTGTCATGAGGATGATCTCCTTTTACTTGGTCCCTTACTGCAGGAGACTGACCACCAATTTATTGAAGAGCAGGTACTTGTATACTGGTAGTATTGTATTTTCATTTGATTCTAGTTCTTTAGGTCAGTGCAGGTTATGGCTTGATCGCTTGTATCCCTTTTACAGCTCCTTTTAGGTAACAACGTAGCTGGAGGCAGCCTGGAATATGACCCTTACTCCATATATGAGAAACTTGCAAAACGTGATTCAGTACCTAAACCACTACCTCCCACATTGTCTGTAATTGGTGCAGCAACTGGTCTTTTTGGAGTTATATTTTGCCATATAGCAGAAACTCACAGGTAATGTAGTAACTTCAACTGTTGAGAGATTTGGGGGATACTGAAACATGGTCAGTGTACTTGAGATCAAACAGTAGAAAACATTCTGAGTCGGTTATGAAAGTGCATTCCATGAACCACATGAATAAAATCATTAGGACGAGAAAATTATTAGATGTTCTGTTTGAAGTTGCTTGTGATGAAAAGACACATCCAGAAGTAGGTTACTGTAATCATGTTTGTAGTAGACAGCTACTTGATTTATTTCACCTCACTTTTTCAATAAAATAAAATGGAATACTGGATTCGTTTTCTTCTTCATTTTTAAAAATTGTCTGTGTTTTTTTTCCGTTTTTGTTTAAGACTCCAAGTGTTAGAACAGTTGTTGAATTCTATAAAGCAAACAAAAGGATCACGACAGCAACTAGTGCAATTAAATGTTGTGTCAGCCTTTTCTACGTCTTTAAAGGTAAATCTCCTCTGTTTCTTTCTTTCCCTTCCTCTCCATTTCTGAAACATTGCTTCCTTTCATTCATATGTCTATGTAGACGTTCTCATTCATCAAGTTAACCAGTGTTAACCAGTGTTTTCTGTGGCAATATTTGTATTTGTAATATATTCCATAAGTGCCACAGAGTCATAGTTAATTTTTTTCCTATTTTTTAAGATTAAAGGATAATGTCAAAAATTTGTAGTATGTTACAGTCTTTGCTACTGTAATTCAAGTAAGGAAGAGATGGGGAAATTGTTTCTATCATTCCTGTCTTTATCCCTATTTCTCTCAGATTTCTTACTATAGGGGAAAAAAAAGTAAAGATTTTTTTTTTTAAACCAAAGGCTGTCATTTTTTTGCCTTTCAATGATACTTTGTGTATTTTCCTCGATTCATGTGTAGTTTTCATTCTTTCCTTCTTACGCTTTTTTTTTTTTTTTTTCAAACTAAAAATGTTTTCATGACAGGCAAGAGCTTTAATAGTGCAATATTGTATTTCTGGCAAATTTAATATGCAATTCAGAAAACTGCTCTATTTTTGCAATTTTTTTGTCTGAAATTCGATTAGAATTCTAATTCTTGAAGAGCAAATAAAAATTGAGGAACTCCACAAATAAGATGGAAAGAAAATCAAATTCCTCCTTCATATCTTGTAATTCTTGCATGACTGACAGAAAAACATTCTGATTACTGTACTGAAGATTGATACATCTACTATCTATTTTTAGCACTTGGCTAACTGCAAGGGAAGTTTAGGTCCAGAAGAAGTTAGAAGATCTGCCCTGGCATTGGTTCTGAGTGCCTTGGAAAGCAATAATCCACTTCTAAGGTGTGCTGCTGCAGAGAGTTGGGCCAGGTTGGCTCAGGTGGTTTCTGACAATGCCTTTACTGCTGGATTAGCACAAGTTAGTTTTGACAAGTAAGTTCAAAGAAGTACAGTAAATTTTTGTTTGAGTTTATAAAAACACTTAAGAAATATTGTGATAATAATTTAAAGAAAAGTTGTTGAAACTGGTTTCATTGATGTTCTTTTTTGAAGTAACAAGAAAAAGCACTGTTTGATTTCTATATGCAGCTCTTAGTTTTTCTGTTCTTTAAGATTATAGTCTTAAGTAAGCACATAGACTTTCAGATAAGTTTAATGGCCTGTTGTCCTGGCAACATCAGTTAAGTATGTCTAAAATGTTTTTGGTACTCCTTTCAGATGATAGATGATTAACTTACAGTTTTGTCAGTGTAACAATGTCTAGCCAAGTGTTTCACTTACGATGTACTAGAATTTTCATTTGTAGTTGTGCTTATGTAATATCAGTCTTGGAGATCACATTGACAGCTTTCTTTCCTTGTAATTAATAGGCTAAAATCTGCTAGAGATGTGGTATCAAGAACAGGTCACTCTTTGGCAGTGGGGTGTCTGTATAGATACTTAGGAGGAATAGGTTCTACTCAGCACCTGAATGCATGTGTTGGAATCCTTTATACTTTATCTCAGGACAGTACTTCTCCTGATGTACAGGTACTTGTCACTTATCTAAAAATGTTATGTTACAAATTAACTGATTTATTTTTTAGCATAAATGTTCATTCTTACAACATTTCACAACCTGTCAGGTGTATCTCACAGTTTGATGAGTGCAGTAGTAAATGCAATGAAAATAGCCCCTGGTCAAAATCTACCTTTCAAACAAGACCTAGAATGAGATAAGAGAGGTTCTTATTTTGATGATCAATGAGAGTGATAAGGCTGAGCTAAACTGTCTTTATAAACAAGATCTGATGTTTTAGGAGTTGATTAATTTCATATTCACCATATCTTGACCTTGACTAGATGGCACCTGCTTTTTTTTTTTCTTCTGTTCTTAGCAGAGAAAAACTGACACAATACACTCACAAAATTTTTCCATGAAGGCATATGTAGTAAATAACAGGGTTTTGAAGCCTGAATGCTGTACAACGTAGTCAGTATAGTTCTTTGAGTAAAGCAAGATGTTCTGAAGATTAATTCAAATGATTTCTCTGTGGCTAAAGCTGCTTTCTATCAGAATACTTTTAAGAGACATAGTGCATATTCTTTGTGTTCCTGTAAGTCTTAAAAAAATTTTGTAACCTCCTCTACAATATGTTTACTTAAAGTAGCACTGTATGTTGACATGAAACAGATTTGGTCTCAATTACTTTGCACCAGTAGCCAAAATGTTGTTTCATCTGCTCTGTTATATTAACTTTGTTAACTATTGTTCTTGTACATGGAACTATAAAATGTTTTACAAATAGTGTATCTGAGGAATAATATTCACTAATAAATTAATTTACTATTAATTTATTTTTCAGTAAACAAGGACAATTTTAAAACAGTTCTTTCATTGCATAACAGAGTTCCTAAAATATGTATATATAAATATATTCAAAATTTAACATGTGATTATTGAAAATTCTTTCTAACACCTCTCAATTTGCCTCTTTGTAACCTAAAAGTACAACTTTCGTTGCATTTATAAATTGAATTTCTTTGAACTATCAAATTTCTAAAAGATTTTATCATATACATGTTACATAACTGCTTCTTTTATTTCATAGGCATGGGCACTACACTCTCTGTCTCTGATAGTAGATTTAGCTGGCCCCTTGTACTATGTGCATGTGGAACCTACCTTATCTCTTGTTCTCATGTTGCTGCTGACTGTGCCTCCTACATACACTGAAGTTCACCAAAGCCTTGGTCGCTGTTTAAATGCACTTATTACCACACTGGGCCCTGAGTTGCAAGGTGAGCAATGTACAATATTGTCAGCCTTTTTTGGTTTAGCAACAGAACTATTAAATATTATTTGAATGTATAATTAAAATCTAATATGCAAATATTGAGTTTTTTCTTTCTTGCGGACAGTATTCCACAGGCCATGAGCTCATGCAATCAAGATGATTACTGTTCTTCCAAAAACAGTGTTTCCTTTTGACATCTTTTCCTTGGTTTGGAATTGGCTCTCCAAGCTATGTCTTGGCTGATAATTCTTACGTTTAGCATGAAAATAGAAGGTATTGAAAGCTCAAATGGAAGATACTCAAAGAGTTTGGAGCCAGTCTGTGTCTTAGCTGTGATGCAGATTTGTAAAATTTCACTGGTTAGTGGTGCATATTTTACTGGTGCAAGTAAATGATTAACTTACCTGAACACTGAAATTTCCTGAGTGTGATATCCCTCAGGGCAATGATATCAGAGTATAACAGATATAGGCAGTGTTCTTCAGAAGGATGAGTGATGGATGGCTTAGGAAAAAAGATGAGTTATCATGTTTTGAAAGAGAAGTAGATGTTTTTAAAGAACAAATGAACAAAATTAAGATGTGGGTTTTTTTTGTGGGTTTTTTCTTTTTTCTTTTTTTTTTTTCTGAATATAGGCAGCAGTGCTGCAGTTTCAGCCTTAAGAACTTCCTGTCTCCTGGGCTGTGCAGTGATGCAAGATAATCCTGACTGCCTTGTTCAGGCTCAAGCCATCTCTTGCCTTCAGCAGCTTCACATGTTTGCTCCTCGACACGTCAACTTGTCCAGCCTTGTAAGCTGCCTATGTGTGAGTACATGTTTACTCATCCATATCAATACGATACTAGCTGTATTTTAAAATCTTGTGTTCAGAAATGCTGTAAAAATGCAGAAGTTTTCTTAACTGGAGTAACTGATCATTATGTGATGGTGGGATGTTTCATATCCCCTATAGGCATGTATTCTCTGTGTTTTTAATTATGTACTCAGTTTCTGCTCCATCTTAATGAGAGCACATTCTGTAGAAGTCTTGTTCTTCTGAACTACTTGAAAGTGTGTCCTCATTGAATCCAACTATCTGGCAGAAAATATCATCCATTTTTGCACTGGATTTTTATCAGCTATTTTATACTGGCCATTGTTTTTCCTCTGCTGCATTTATGTTTTTGGGGGGGGGGGGGGGGAGGGGGGGGGAGAGGGGAGAAATCGTCAGTGCGTGTACTAATCAACCAAAACAGTTCTCAGTTTTTTAATCATTTAATCATCATTTTTAATGATGGTGAAAAACTGTAGATTTCTCTATTTTGTAATTTCTGTAGGACTAATTGTTTAGAGTGTTAACTTCTTGGTAGTCAGTATAGCTCTTGTAGACACAAGTAATAGTCTGAAACTAGGTATTTGGGATAAATAAAATTAAGCACTATTTGATAGAAGAGGTGTTTTTTTGTTTTTTTGTTTTAATTTCCAGCCATTTGTTTACTCAAAAGTGCATTTTTAATAGCTGCTGTTCCCAAACACTTAGTTCTATCAAGAAAACAACAATATTTTTCCAGTAGCTATTAGTTAATTGTGTCTTTTTAGGATCTAGGGTTTTTTGCTGTTGTTTGTTTGTAAATAAAACTCTGTCTAATATCCCTGTAAATCAGAGCTGAACAACAACAAAAAAAACAAAACAGAAAAGACAATAAAATGATTGTTGTCTTGTTGTTTGTTTGTTGTTTGTTTTTTAAATTTATGTTGTCTGTCACCATTCTTATTTGTATTTCTCCCTGATTAGCATCTGTGTATCAATAGTAGCCATATAGACCATATGTTGGCTTTGTATAAAGTTCAGGCACCTTCTACTTATCTTAATTTTGCTTGAGTGCAAACATGATAAACTTGATTGTGGGAGGCTGGAAACACTTGGAAGTACAAATTCTTTTAGCCTCACATTGACTTAAGCATGAAATTTGCTGGTTACAGAAGAACTGAAACTTATCTAAAGTGTTCTTTCTTTTAACATAAAACAGCTACAATTTTTTCTGGGTAAAGTGCAGGGTTTTTTTTGTTTTGTTTTTTTTTGTTGTTTGTTTGTTTTTACATTGATAGAGTCATAACAAATCACTTGATTCATTCTCTTGCACAGAGGATGTGTTAGGGTTTGGGATCATTGGAATGTCCATGGAGTTTGCAGTCTGCTTCCATGTACATACAGTCTGATCTCTTTAACTAATAACAAGTAGCTCCAAATTAAGAGGAGGTCATAAAGAAGTCTTCCTGTATGTATGACATAACTGTTATATTTTTTACAAATTGCCTCAAAGTACCAAATAGCGTACCTTATGAATTTTTATATGATATGTATTACTAAATTAAGAAGAAGTGTGTTTCCTTGCTTCTGTATATGTGTTTGTGCATCTGGTAGAAGTGTCGATGTTCATCTTTATCCCAGAAGTTATCAATTGTACAGGAGAGGATTTCACTGAAGTCAGTGGTCTTAAATGGACAGACTTTTCTCATTGTAAGAAACTTGTTACAGAACTAAAACCAGTGTTGCTGATTCTGACAGTTGAGGAAATGCCATTCATGAGCGTTAGAAGCAGAAAATGTTTGAGTATGTGCTTTGCAGATCTGTGAGAAGATAGTTGCACAAGCAAACTTACCCATTCACAAAACTCACCATCTTTCCCACGGAATTTCCTCTTGCTGCATCTCCATCTAGGTAGGGAAGCAGAGCAAGTCATTGAATTGGCCCTGAGATCTGCCTTTGTCTGTACTTGGCATGCAGGGTGACTTTTGGCAAGTCATTATCTGTAAGTGCAAATTTTTATATGTCATGAACAAGGTGTGACGCCCTGTATTTTAGAGTCTTTGAAGGCAAGAGTTAAAGCTAGATATGAGATACTGTGAATATTCACCATTATTTATTTAAGACAGAAAAATAAGAAAAGTAAAGAATCTGTGGTCGGATAAGTGATCTTTAAACTTGCTTCTCTATCCTCTTCCCCTGTGATTTCCAGAAAATTTCTTATTTCAAACACGCTTGCATTAGGCTTGTCAATATAACTGATGTAGCAGCTGCAAGCTACCTCTTCCACCTTTGTTTCCATCCCCTAGACCAAGACATCTCTCAGGACTCCAAAGTATTTAGGCCATTGATCTTGTGACTATTTTAGCACTGATTAAACATGACTCGGGCAAAGGCTTCACCACTTTTTTTTCTTCTTATTGTGTATGTGTTTGTTTGTGTACGTCTGTCATTACAAGCAGCCCTTCTACAGCTTCTTCAAATATCCCTTGTTTGTCAGTTTGATCTTTTTCCATGAGACTTTGCATCTGACAGATGCTTATCATATCAGTTGAGCTCTTTGCTCCAACAGAGTAGAAATTATATGCTTTTCATCATGCCTACCATTAGCTCTAACAATTTTTTTAAAATACAGACTTCCAGAGACCTTGTCTGTGGAAGTTTATGATGTACTGAATATTAATTTTCAGCTGTTAGATGATGAAGATATTTTGAAAACATTGATATGTCATTATGTTGTCGTAGTTCTGGTCCCTTTAAACACTAATTTTAAGCACAACTGGCTTGTGATTTACAGTTTTCAATGTAAAATATAACTGAATCAAGCAAAATAGGTTTTTGGCATGTTTGACATAACATTCTGAACTTTAATATATATTGATTTTACACGTAACGATCTCCTTGTGTGGTTGGTATCACTGATATTTATATTTTTGGTTTTGTCATGACTGGTTTGTCATTTGTTTTTGTGCAGGAAATCTTGTTGGATAATTCTGTGTTGGTAGGTCTCTGTGCCTTGTTAATCCTGAACTTTAGCAGTTTGCGGTGTTGTTTTTATATTTCATCATTTCTCTTTTCCTTTTAACCATTTTAATGTGATTTCTTTTAGCATGTCAGTTGACATAGGATCGTCATCCTAACCTTCCTAACTTTCTGCAAATGACACACTTATATTTCATTTATGTGCTGAGTTAGGCATCATTTTAATCTTAACGTGTTCAGTGTGGAAAGGAAACAATTTGTTCATTTAAATTTGTATGTGGTGCTTGCATTGCTGTGTCTTGTTTAGTCATGTCCTACTCAGACTGTGGGAGAATGAGAGAGATGAAAAATGTGCATCTTGCTTTGTCCTGGGCTTGAATCAAATCCTCTTTTTTTTCCCTTTTAAAAATGAGCATGCAAATTTTGCACGTCCAACTGGCAGTAGAATGTGTAGCCTGCTTGCATAAATGTTCCACTAAAAGCCTCATTTTTTGTTTTTACTGTTTCAATTGAAGTATTTTGCAAAAATACTTACAGTCAGGTTACTTTTCTTTTAGAAGTATGCACTTCTATCTACATGTGCGTTGAATATATTATTTGGAGTGTTGTAGATTTGAGTGCATGCATGAAAATTCATAAGATGACACTTAGTTTTGTGAAATAACAAAGCTGAAATTCTGTACCACTTACTCTTTGTGTACTGAAGTTGTTATTTTAAACAATGTGTTAACTAACTAATGTATGTTAGTTACTTTGACTAACATATGTTGACCTGTTGCTGACTAGTGAGCAGCATGACCATACTGCAAGGTTTCTCTGCAGCAGACACTCAGCTCTGTCAGTTTTAGTTAAAGAATTGTGATGACTTTCACACAGTTGCAGCTTTGCACAATTTCCACAAGGGTACACAATTGATTAGCTGGAATGCATTCCATTTTTTTTTTTTTTTTTTTTTTTTTTTTTGAGTTGTAACCCAAGGTTAAATTAGAACAAGTTCCTTAAATATTGGTGTAGCCAATGCGTGACCACATAGCTGGTTCATTAATCTTTGGCATCCCCATCCGAAAGATCTTAAAGCTGAGTGTAAGCAAATTAAAGAGGCAAAATGCTCTACTCTAACAAAAAACATTGAGGCTGTGAATTTTTTTTTCCCTAGATGTTGGTTTTGTTTTGTTTTGTTTAAGAGGTTTTTCTTGTTCCTGTATTAATGAATCTATTCTCATGTATTTTTTAGTATTAAGTAGCAAACAAACACTACGCTGGTGATGTTAAAAAATATGATGATATAAACTGCTTTTCCTAGAAACTGCTCAGGACAGCTGATTTGTCTCAGTATGATGCATTCACCAGTAACTCCTACCCTTCCTCTCACCTTTTCTAGAATAATTTAATGTAATTTGAGAGTATAATATTTTTTTGTGATGGATTTTGCAGCCGTGTATTTTGTTCTTTCTTATAAACATCCTTGTAGGCATGGAGTTCAAATTTACTAAAGTCTGGTCAATTGGCTCACCCTTGTTTACACTGGAGTATACCTAGTTACTCAGGAAGGTGATTTAAGTATATTTCTCTTGCATTGAGATTTCAAACCCATTATATATACTTTGATTAAGGAATACGTTTGTACTTTGAGACTGTAATTCAGCTGTCATTGAAGTTAATGGCACCTTTCTACTGATATCAATAGGAATTTAATCTGGCCCTAAAACTTTCTTGTAAGTTACATTCAGAGAGAAAGTATTTAAAATACTAATATATTATAATTCATTGTAGAAGTTACAAAATCTTTCATTTGAGTTTAAAAAAAAAAGAAAAGAAAGAAAGGCAGCTGAGCAAAATTAGCATCAGTTCCCTGCTTACTGATTTCACTTATTTTCACAACTGTAATTATTCAGAAATCACTGGCCTTACAGAGGTATGACTGTAAAGGCTTGTTAGCCATCTCACTGTTTCTTTTTGCGTGTTTCAGGTGAATCTCTGTAGCTCATACTTGTTATTGAGACGTGCAGCAGTAGCTTGCTTGCGGCAGCTTGTGCAAAGAGAAGCTGCTGAGGTATCAGAATACGCTGTTGCATTAGTTAAAGAGAGCAGAGAAGACTTTACTCCAGGTACTGTACTGAAGAGATCCAAGAGCTTGACACATTCATAATGAATTTTAAACACATTCTACTATGGTTATGAAAACTTTGCTATGTTCTTGTTGAAGTCTTGAACCCCGAAAGTTTTTTTTCTTCAGTTTTCTATATATTTTGGAACCATCCAAACCCTTCTGGGTGATAAAATGAATATACTTTTGTTTTTCATTTATTGTAGATAGTAAGGGTCATTAATCTAGAAGAGGAAAATGCAGTTCCAAAAAAATTGAACCCTGACTACCCCATAGCTTCATATTCCTGCTTCTCAAACACCTGGCTTTGTAGTCCTTACACACCTTACACGGTTTTCATAATTAGTTTTATTTTCATATATAAATCTCTTCCTAAACTAAAAATCTGTCACTTTGAGAAGGTATACAAGAATTTTTGATGAAAGTTCTGAGAATTAGTTAAGTAATGATTATCAGGTGTCCCCAAAACCCCTACCTTGGGGTTTTGAAGCCGTTTTTGTTGTTTTTATTGTTGGTTTGTTGTTGTTGTTGTTTTGGTTTTTTTTTTTCTTTTTTTTTTTGCTAAAAGGTTTGAAAGTGATCATCTTTATGTACCCTTCTATGAGAATATGGTGGTGATAAATCATTTCACTTCGGATTTCAATTCACACTGGTTTGCAAATTTTCAGAAGATGAGTAATAATAAAAATGTAGGTTTTTGAACATTCTTTTTCAGGAGCTCAGATGCTGTGCTGATTGTAGTGCTGCAAAATTTGGAATAGGATTCTTGTCATTTTCTCTGGGATAACTTTTCCTATTGGTAGTATCATCTGTAAAAGTTCAAAGTTGGTTTTGTACCCAGGCGGCTTAGGCATGGCATTAAAGCAATATAGATTATTATTTCAAAAATATTTAATAACTAGAGGCTTGTTGTCAAGCTACTCTGTGCAGCTTTGTCTAGGGTTTCTGTGGTCATTACTTAGTTTTGGGATGAACAACATTAATCTCACATTGTTCTTTGCAGATATTAATATCAGAGAAATAGGCCTGGAGGGGGCATTGCTGGGCTTGCTGGACAAAGAACTGGATCAAAGATTGTGCCAGGATATCAAAGAGACTCTGAGTCATATGCTTACTTCAATGGCAGTTGAGAAACTCTCTTTTTGGCTGAAGCTTTGTAAAGATGTTCTTGCTGCCTCAGCTGGTGAGTACTAATTGACTCCAGTTCAGAATACAATAAAAACAAAGCCAGCAACAGTACATTATGTCACAGAAGAAAAGTATTCTTCTTGAATGTTCATGAATGTATCATCCTCCATAATGAAATACTGGTCAAAGGTCTAGTGTTAAGTTAAAGGTAACCTAGTTCTTTCAGAAGGAGTGACTTCTTCCATTTGTATTGCCTTTTCACTATTGAAGATGTTTCTGTAAACATTTTAGTATGTCTTCTGTGATGATATTCTAGCTGCATTATTGTCCTAGTGTTAACTTATTTCCATAACAGGACGGGAAGCATAATACATCTGAGCTTGTGAATCCTGTGCAAGTACCTACAAGAAAAATACTCAGGCCATCTATTCTGTGGATGATAGGAACAACAGAGACCATATCAGAAATCAGAATGTTCATATGTTAATGAACATTCCAAGCAGATGGAATTAATTATTATACTGAATATTGTGAAAAGATTTTTTTCTCCTCTCTTTCTCTATTGCTCACTCCCAATCTGTGATAAAGAAGAGAAACTTCTTTGCATTTGAAAGGGCAGTAGTTTCATATGTGTCATTTATTTTAAAATATTTTTTTCCTTCACTTCTTTCCTGCAGTTCTTTGTTTACTTTCATCATACTGATCTTACTTTCCAGCAGGTAGTACTAAAGATGTGAAGACAGCCTTGGTGCACTTTATTTTTAATTCTAGCATTGACTTTCAGACAATGAAATTGAAGAGATTCATAGTGAGTTGGTGGAGGCTGCAGACAGACTTTAACGTGATTCTCTTATAAATCCTTCTGTAATTTTTAACTAAAGTAAAAAAATAAAATTAACTATTTTTCTTTCTTTTTTTTTTCTCCTCTGTCTTAACTACAGATTTAAATACAGTAGCATCAATAGATACCACTCAAGAAGAAGAAACTGCCAAAGTGGATGATGCATCCATATTAACATCTGAAAGTGACGAGAGATTCCATCCTTTCAGTAATCCACGGTGGTCCACCAGGGTTTTTGCTGCAGAATGTGTTTGTAAAATTATAAACCAGTGTGAAAATGCAGGTAGTGCCCACTTTGACATGACTTTGGCTCAGGAAAGGAAACAACGTGATTCGAGAGGTACATCTGAAGCACTGAAAGAATTTCAGAGAATGCAAAATATGCTTAAACTAAGTGTTCACTTTTTGCATCTTAATCAGATTCATCATAAATGTATTGTTTGTACTGCAGTTAGAAGACTACATTGATTAAGGTGTAGAACCACTTCAATTAGTCAAAATACTGGTGTGTCACTGCAGCATCTATACTCATTTTTCTGGTTATAGCACTGTGGTAAATGTGTATGGAGCTATTATTTCTGTGTAGGCATTGGCAATCAGAAGTGATAGCTGGCACCAGTTTGCCACGATGCAATTTGGCTACCTGGGAATATGAAAAAAAAAAAGTGTCAATTTTATGTGTTTATTTAGAAATATTTTCCAAATAAATAAATAAATCATAATTAAAAAAAAACAACCAACTAGAAAATTTGTCTCATACGTGCTTACATGCTGCAGTTTAAACTGAAAAGGAAAGTTCCCTAAATCAGCTAGTATGAAGCATCCAAGTAAAGTTGTTGTATATGTAAAGTGCTCAAAGTTAAACTTTGATGTGTTGTAAAATGTAAAATACAGATTTGGAAAATGTTGGGAGCAATATTATGAAATACGTTGCGTCTATATTTAAATGTTTTGAAACTGGTTTTTGTTTCTTATTTCAGATGACTTTTTAGTATTGCATTTAGCTGACTTGATCCGAATGGCTTTTATGGCTGCCACAGATCATAGTGATCAACTTCGTCTTTCTGGGCTTCAAACATTGCAAATTGTTGTTAGGAAGTTTGCAACTGTTCCAGAACCAGAGTTTCCAGGTCATCTAATTCTGGAGCAATATCAAGCCAATGTAAGCATCATTGCTATTGTCTAATGTTTTCTATAATAATAACTGAGAATAGGTGGGTAGTGGAGCATTTATCCGGATTTAATTAGTGATATCCTGAAGTCTTGTTCAGAACTTCCTTAAATGAATTCTGAATTTTAGAGGATCTTAAGAAACTGTCATTACCTGTAATTAAAAACAACTATTTTTCATTTGTTTTCGTAAACTAACAACAAATGCTCATAATTCCTATACCTGTAATGCGCTGAGACACATCACCAGCTAAGTGTACTTATCTTTTTGCAAAAATCTCAATTGATTTATCATTTGGCTTTTGACAAACAACACATTGACATTTCATTTTCAATGTCAACTCAAAATAGAACTCTTTCAGTATGTCCATAAAATGATGTAGACCATTATCACTAAAATTTTTCTGTAAGTTCTGGGTGAACTTAATTCACCCAGTAAGAGACTCTAAAAATGACATAACTGAACTGAAGGCCTGAATTTACTCAGGGATCAATTCTAGAGTTTAGTTTCATAAATTATAGAGACCAACATTTATAGTAGTACTTACTTATTTTATATATATATGTGTATATAAATCACTGCATAGGCTGATGGTATCAGTGAGGATGGTGCCATTGCACTTGACATAGTTTACATGATCTATTGTACTTTATAATTTCATTCTAAAAAGCATCTGGCTTAAGTCTGAATGTTCCATTGTCATCTAAATCAGCAAGTGAAATTTTCACTAGAAAATAGCTTATCAATGACAGGAGGTGAAATTTCTGTAACCTGGTGTGTTCTTTATTAGATAAATGGAGTTTATGTTTTCTTCTTTCACTTTGTGAAGCTGTTTCTTTCTTTTTTTTTTTTCTTTTTTTTTTTTTCTTTGAGTAAGGAAATGTCACTTGATGTCTTGCAAGTCAGTAGTGGTTTGAAGCAGTGTTTTTGTTTTTTTGTTTGAAAGCTATTCATCAAGTTAAGAACTCAGGAAGGAAGAGGTTTCTATTTCAATTTTAGACTGTGCAAAGAAAAGGAATTACTTTGAGCACTCCTTTCAAGGAGCTTTCCATGTAAGCAAATCAAACAACATAAAAAGTATGAATGCAATTGTCTCCTTGTTCTTGAATCTCACCAAAAAAGTGAAAAATGAAACAGGAAACTATGTTTTATAAAGAAAATTGCAGCAAAGCTTGGCTATGGAAAATTATTCTTTACTTAGCTGTTTCATGTGTATTAAATGTTATGTAACTTCTTTTTAGGTTGGAGCAGCACTTAGGCCTGCCTTTGCTCCAGAAACTCCTCCTGATGTCACAGCAAAAGCATGTCAGGCAAGTGTTGAAAGTCAGAAGTCTTAGGTAATAGACCCTCTGAAATTTTCTTTTTGCTTGATACGTCACACGAGAAAAGGGAAACATTAAATCACGTAGTCTCAAATTCTCAAGATAAACAAAATAATGTCATGCAGGTTACCTGTATATTATAGCATCCCAGATTTTTAATGCACTTCAGAATCTTTTGGGAAACTTCTGTAGCAGCTAATAGTTCAGTTATTTAATTCATCCCTCCTACTGTTTTTGGCTTTTGTTACTTATATATGCTGAACTGTAATTCAGTTTAACACTGGTTATTGTCTGAGAGATAATTATATCTCAATAAAAATGAAAAAAGTTTGACATTTTACAAATGGGGGAAAAAGGAGTATCCAGTGGCATTTGTCTTGTTTCTAACTAACTTTTACAATGCTAGGTGTGCAGTGCCTGGATAGCAAGTGGTGTAGTAAGTGATCTCAATGATCTTCGAAGGGTTCATCAGTTGCTTGTATCCTCTTTGGTCAAAGTGCAAGCTGGGAAGGAGACACAAAGTCAACAGTATAATGAAAGCACCTCAACTATGGAGACGTTGGCTGTGCTGAAGGCCTGGGCAGAGGTTAGTGTGATAACTCTGTAACAGTAGTCTTGATTTTTGATAGGTGGATTAGAACCTTTCAGACAGAATTGTTTCAAAGATCAAAATGCATGCTTCATTAAATAGAAGTTTGTTCTTTGCTATGCTTTGCTATCTCTAAATATATCTCTAATAGTACATAAACACCAGCCTAAGCCAAGTTGAAAAATAACTGTAATGAACGAGACCCTTGGTAAGCTTGACAGTGGCACTGCTATGTAATTCTGCACACATATTATTATACTGTATTTCACAGTATTTCATAGAATCACAGATTCATAGAATTCTTACATCTTGTGATGTCAATTTTAAATTGATGTGGTATAAATTGTTATGGTAAGGTAGTTGTACATATCTATCTTTTTCATGTGCTATTTAATTTTATACAGGTAGCTCTTTCAGCAATGTCAGTTCAGTACTGTCTTGGCTAGCTGCCTTAAAGTCAGCTCACATGAATGCTTATTTTAATATACGTAAATGCAAAGTTGGGTATTTAAAAATAAAAATGTGACAATATATATAACCTCTAAAAGATGTCTGAGAAAGTGCTGATGATGAGCTTGATGGAGGGAATGGATAACCAGCTAAATACGATCACGTGGTTGAGATGGTATTTGTGTAAGCAGAGGGATGTTTTGAAGAGAGCGGGCAATAGATGGCATTTATTTGACAATTTATAGAAACACATACATCTTCTGGTGCCTATAGTGGAGAAAGGATATGTTAGCAAAAAAGAGAAAAGCTAGCAAAGGGGAATAAAATTCTTGAAAATATGTTACACTAGAGTTTTAAGTAGATCAGCTTCTTTTATCTATTCAGGATAAGGTGCCTTTTATCAATTTAAAATGATTACAAAGAGAAGTTTTTTACTGGCATATAACAATAATTGTTTCACTGGTCAGAAGCTCAGGCAGAATTCAGACTGGATGTTAGTGTTAGTCATGATGTTGTAAGAGTTAATGGGCATAAATTGAAACACAGGAAGTTCAATCTGAACATTATGAAAAAAACTTAGCTGCTTTAAAGGTGACAGCACTGGAGCAGGCTGCCTGGAGAGGTTGTGGAGTCTCCTTCTCTGGCGAAATTCAGAACCCACGTGGAGGCTTTCTGTGCAACCTACTGTTGGGAACTTACTTTAGCAGGGAGTTGGACTTGGTGATCTCCAGAGGTCCCTTCCAACCCCTGCAATTCTGGGATTATGTTAACTTTTCAAAGTGAACATGTATAGATTTTTTTTTATCTATACATAACAGCCACAGGAAATCTCTAAATTAAGAGAGTCTCTTCAGCTTTCTAGTGGATTTGAGATATGAGAAACTACTACAAAATAAACTGGGGGTAAGTTTTTGTGACCTGTAATCAAGTAATCTACACCTACTAGACTTGAAGCAGGGACAGATTCTAGGAAATCTTATCATGACCAACTGTTGAGCAAGCATCCTGGTGGCTTTCCAAGTATTAATATTGTAAATGTTTCTCCAACTATATAAACAGGTTTACATAGTTGCAATTGAAAAGCAAAAAAATCGAAGTGATTTGCACAATTACTCCTTGAAAACTGCGAATTCTGCAGAAGAAAGCTACCGAGATGTAACATCTTCAGCCAGTGGTCTTGTGGACTTAGTGCAGGCAGATCTTGGAACACTGAGCAAACTCTGGCTTGCTGCACTTCAGGATTTTGCTCTCTTAAATTTGCCTTCAGAATATGCATCACAACTGCCCGCTGAAGGTAAGGAGGTGAATAAATTTTCTTTTCGTAGCTCACTTGCAATCATTGATGTCCTAGCTGACTTGTGTTAGCTTTCAATAAGATAACATTGCGTAGAGAATGCACATACTTGTGTACTTAAATATAAATAAAGTTTGCTTATGAGTGAAGAGCTTTCAGTGATGTGGAAAGTAGTTTGTTCAGTATCTGTGTTGGTTGGATATTTTTATGGTTGAAAGAAGGAAAAGGTAATTGTATTCCATTCAAGTAAATCAAAATAGATTTCCATTTTCAGCCTAAATTTCAGTATTCCACATTTGAAAGAAAAAAAAAGTCATAAAATATGGTAAACATTTCAATAAGAAGAATCCCAATTTTTGATGAATGAGGAATTATTGTAATTGGAAATAAAATATATCCTTGAAATGTAATTTTTCTTTTTGTAGGTGGTGCATTTTATACGGCAGAGACCATAGAAAGTGCCAGACCTCATTACTACAGCTCCTGGGCTCTGATACTTTATGCTACAGCATTATGGCTTACTAGCACAGGTTTCATTGTTGTGGATCCAGATGAAGGAGTTGCTAATCTCTCTAGACCTGTCACCCCAACTACAATGTGTCAAGATTCTTCTACCAGACCCTCAATAAAATCTCCTGAGGATGTGAATACTGACAGGTTTCATCTTATTTTGGGTTAGTGTATAATCTGTCTTGATTCTGCAATACCAAGAATGTTTATCATTTTTCATTGATAAAGCTGTTTGCAAAAAGTATTTTATTATTCACACTTCACTGCATTGTTGAATTTTGATCGTTTCATAGAAAAATATAGTCAAGTGAATTTTAAGTCCTAGTGACATAATTGTAATCTATTTTCCCGAATGTTTAGCTCACAGTTAGCTACCACAAACTCCAAAGTAAGTGCTTCCTGCTGTGCTCGTAAACATGCAATTTCAGATTGTGTGAACAAACTTTAACACAGACACTTTCTATAGCACAGCAGTTCTTAAGTGTACATTGATAAGTTGTCAACAGTTTATGGGATCCACAGACCCATGCCCCAGGAGAGGGAGAAGGGGAGAAATGGGAAAAAGTAGAGAAATAGGCCTAAAAACAAAACAATGGCAACAAGCTAAGGGACAGAAAACTAGTTTACTACTTTACATACTAGTAAGTATGATATCAGAATGCAAGATATATATATATAATACAATATAAGCTAATAAATCAACTGAAAGGAGCGAGTAAGTGTGTCCAAAATCAAAGGCCTTACTCTAATGCTGAAGGTGAGATGGCTAAGAAGCACGTACTGCAGTGACGAGTTGTAAAAGAAGGGCAGACTCGTGACTTGCGAGCAGTTTTCCCCTCTGAACAGAAAATGGAAACGGAACAGTGGAAGTCCTTGGGGATAGATGGTTCTTCTCTTCTGAGAACCAAGTACCTAGGAAAATCAACAGTTCATGGAAGTGGAGCATTAACTCATAGACTCCCAGTGCTCTACTGGGGTATTATGTTGTGATTTGGAATACTAATGACAAAAATCATAAAACCATGACATCAGTTTACCAAGTCATCACATACTTTGCAATTACAGCTGTGAAACTGAGTTGAGAACATGGATCAGAATTTATATGAAGTTTATCTCCAGTGTCACAGAATGTTATCTAAAGAGTCCCGAAACCTCAGAAAGAAGTGACCAATTTTATGTGGTCTGGAATGTGTGAGCTTAGGTCCGTGTAATTTGCTTGTAGCTGGTGATCCAGCTGTGGTGGTTCTAATTGTTAGCATTTCTGTAAGATGAGAAGAAAAAGCCTCAGCCTTGGAGTTTATGAACTATTGTTAACTTCTGTTATTCTTCTTAGTTACATAAATGAATTCACTTAGGCAAATATTATATGTATGTATTATGAATTTTTCTGCCTGTTGTGGTTTAAAACGGCAGTTAGCTGAGCACCACAGTCATTTGCTCACTCGCCTCTCCTCCTTCCCATGGGATGTGGGAGAGAACTGAGGAGGGAAAAAAAATGCAACAAAATTGAGCCCACATGTTGATATAAAAAATACTAAGGCAGAAAAAGAATAATAAGGGAATAATACTAATAATAAAAATAATAGGAACGATAATACACAAAACAAATGATACACAAACAATTGTTGTCCACCTGCTCACCAATGACTAGCCAGTACTGAAACAGCCGTTGCTTCTCTGGCCCACTTCCCACCATTTTCATGTCGTTTTTTTTTTCCACATGATTCTGTACGGGATGGAATATCCCTTAAACCAGGTTGGTTCAGCTGTCCTGAACACCGCAATTTGTGCCTCCCAAGTCTCCTCACTGACAGGGCAGCATGAAAATCTGAGAAACCGAAGTCTCCTTGACTCTGTTCTGCACTGCTCAGCAACAACTAAAATGCTTGTGTGCTATCAAAATTGTTTGCCTCCTAAATATAAAACATATACCAGCCACTATTAAGGAAAAATGCATTCTGTCCCAGCTGAAGCCACGATAATGCCTATTCATCAGATCTAGAGTGCAAAAGTTTTACTTGGAAATTGTTTTAACTTATTTATAAGAGTTGTTTCCTCAAAATATTAACAGTGGGAAATGAATCCACTTAATATAAAGTGCAAATGCTATTTGTATGTCCGCTCATCATACTATTAGATTACTTTCTAAAATTTTATGATTTGTTTTCTTTGATCCTTACAGGAATTAGTGTGGAATTTCTCTGCTCTCCTCGATCAGATGCAGCAATGGAGAACATTATTGCCTGCTTACATGCCCTGCAGGCTCTGTTTGATGTTCCCTGGCCAAGATCTAAAATAGGTGGTGATCAGGTAATGTGTTATTGATCAGAATCCCAAGCTAACTTAGAAGGATTTAGGAAGAAGCTCCTTATCGTTTAGGTCACTCACATCCATACAGACTTGGTAGTGGACAAGACTGGGCCAGTCTTCCTGAAATTACCTTTTCTTTTCAAAGAATAAGTGGTATAATGCTGTAAACGTTTAGAGAAATGTGGTTTATTCTTAAGAAACAAATGTCATTTCTTCTTATATCTGCAAAACTGTCTTCCTCTTATTTATATTTGTTCTGACCATTGAACTTTTTATATAAAATAATTGTTTTTACATCTAAATAAAACAGGAAAATGACAAGAATGTTTCAAGAAGAGAGAGTGGTATAATCCAAGCTTTATGCTTGGAAATGACTATAGGATTGTTTTTTAAGCTAGACATGATTGTAAAGGCCAAAGGAAAAAAAAAAAGGCTTCTCGAGCAGTAGTAGTGAGATCTGTTAGATGCTTAGACTATAGTTTTAGTTTTGAAAATGGGGAAAGTAACATCTTGTAGACTAATCCTTCATACAATCTATAAAACAAGATACTAGATGTAAGGTTCTAAGAGTGAGTTTGAGATGGAGATTATATGCAGGTTGTAAGGCTGACTGACAGACCAGAAGCAGGTGCTATTCCTAAAAATGAAGGAAGTTTTTGAGAAGAGTGAAGTGCTAATTTTGAGCATGATAACCTTACAGACAAGCCAGATGTAAAGCATAACTTTGAGCAGTATCTCTACTCTTTGAATTGAGCTTTATACCACCTTTTGTGCCACGCAGTTCTCTAACACAGCACAGTTGATGCCTGTGGCTGTGTCTAAGTTCTGCTAACTATTGATGCTGCCTCCAAGGAAACGTACAGGAGGGATTGTAGGCCCAATCGAAGATAGTATTCCTATTGTCGTGAGTTAAGAAGGAATTGAATTCTGCTGTTAGTGGCTATAGGACTTTAATAAAGTGCCAGTTCCTGTGTTTGTGCCAAGAGTACTGTTGTATTCCTTAGAGAAATCAAATCAATAAGAGTAATACAGTTTGCTCTAATTGTTACTAATCATTTGGTAAAGAGTGTCTGTTTCTAAAATTTCTGCATCAAAGTGGGTATACATTAAGCATTTTTCTTGCTATAGGAGTTGGCTGTAGAGCTGCTGAATGTTTTGCATCGACTGATACTGACCAGAGAATCACCTGATATTCAGCTTGCTGCCCTTGAAGTTGTTCGTCTGATTCTTTTTGCAGCTCAGGAACATGTGAAGGAAAAGCGGAGAAGTGCGGAAGGTACAGTAAGGCACAAGATGCTGAATATATGTTCTTAAGGGTATGGCAATGCTTTCTTGGAAAGTAGGATTCTTGGAGTTGGTATTCCAACACGTATCTTATTTGAAGTTCTTCACAGTTAGTGACTAATTCTGGCTCGCTTAAGTCAGCCCAGGTGCCTGACTTCAGAAATCAGAGAGACTTGATAGCAGATGCTGGTGGACTAGAGGCAAGAACTGAGGAGAAAAATTTGAGAAACTGCAGGCTGTGGTTGGCATAATCTTGTGTGGTGACAGGGAGGAGGAATTCATAGAGGAAAGGGGTTCAGTTGTAGTAGAGGGGTGGCCAGCAGGGACAGGGAGGTGATTGTCTCTCTCTACTCTGCTCTTGCGAGGTCCCATCTGGAATACTGCATCCAGATCTGGAGCCCCCAGTACAAGAAAGACAGGGAGCTGTGGGAGAGGATCCAGAGGAGGCCACGAAGATGATCAGGGGACTGGAGCACCTTCCCTGTGAGGACAGGCTGAGGGAGCTGGGCTTGTTCAGCCTGGAGAAAAGAAGGCTGCAGGGTGACCTCATTGCGGCCTTTCAGTACCTAAAGGGAGCCTACAAACAGGAGGGGAATCAGCTCTTTGCAAGGGTTGATAACTGCAGGACTAGGGGAAATGGTTTGAAGTTAAGAGAGGGGAGATTTAGGTTGGATGTATGGGGAAGTTCTTTACTGTGAGAGCGGTGAGGTGCTGGAACAGCTGTCCGGAGAGGTTGTGGATGCCCCGTCCCTGGAGGTGTTCAAGGCCAGGTTGGATGGGGCCCTGGGCAGCCTGGTCTAGTATTGAATGTGGAGGTTGGTGGCCCTGCATGTGGCAGGGGTTTGGAGATTTGTGATACTTGAGGTCCCTTCCAACCCTGGCCGTTCTGTGATTCTGTGATAGAGCAATAGAAAGACTCTGCATGCACATGCACACACACAGCTGTTACAACCTGGATTCCACCAGTTTCTCTGATGGTAGCTTTCTAAAGTTAATGAGAAAAACAACAAAATAAGATCATGTTGGCATGATACCTCGGCATGTTTGAAGTCTAAATCTATTGCATCCACTTTTCCCTTTCCACAGTCAAAGCACAGATTGCTTATTTAGAAGGATGGATGTTTGCCAGTAGAAGCTGAATACATATGCGCACACATATATACAAGTCAAGATTGTCATTTGATGATGAAACAGTCTTAAAATGTAAACTTTTTGGAAACAAGGAACAGCCTGCGGATTTCTGCCATATTTTTTATTTCTGTTGTAGTTGATGATGGTGCTGCAGAAAAGGAAACGCTACCTGAATTTGGAGAAGGCAAAGATACAGGAGGACTGGTGCCTGGAAAGTCCTTGGTCTTTGCAACACTGGAGTTGTGTGTTTGTATTCTTGTCAGACAGCTTCCCCAGCTCAACCCTAAATTGACTTGTAGCCCTGCAGTTCAATCAGGAAAACATCTGTTACTATCAGAAGATGGAAGTAGGCTGGTATCAGCAGCATTACTAATTCTCTCTGATGTTCCTGCAATCTGCTCTCCTGAAGGTATGCTATTTCATCACAAGGAAAGATTAAATGAAAGATTATTGGGCTCTTCTGAGCAACCTGGTTACTACCTACTTTTCTCAACTGGGTAAATATGGCAGAAAGGTTCATGATTTGCTTGTGACAATTTCCTGTTCTAATTTTTTTTTTTTTTCTGTCAGGTAACAGAAGTTACCAAAGCAATTGAAAGAGCCTTTTTTCTTTTTCTACTGTGTTGTTGCAGTGCAGTTAATGGATTTCTTTTGTACAGAGGAGTGTACAGTAGATGCGTGCTTCTATCCTACTTTAATCTTCTGTTCTGGAACTTATAATACAGACATAAATTTAAAAGGCAAACATATCATGTTCAATTTCACTCAAAGCTATCATTTGAACATTAGCAACCTGCTCTTAAGTAGTTATGGTTGGTTCTTCAAATTAATTGACTTTTACCCCATGATTCATTTTGAATGCACACCAGCCTTTAAGAGGAGATCTTTTTTTCCTCAGCAATGTTGTATTCATACACGTGATTCTTCAGTGCTGCTACAGGGTGCTGATAAGCCATTTCTGGTGCACTCCTCCTTTCACACCTCAGGTATCTGTGTTATTCTCTATGCAAACTATTGCCTTTACCAGCTCTGTGAATTTGTTTTTCTTACTTCTGTGCTCTATCGCAGAATTCTTTATAGGGGCTGGTGTGCTTCAAATGGAACAGTTAACAGTTCTTACTATTGTTCTATAGTACAATATCATTTCTTTTTTCCATCTGTAGCCCATTATGTGTCTTTTTTTCTTTAACATCAAATCTCCCTGAACTTTTCACTACAATTAATATGCATTGTTTTACAGGAAGTGTTTCAGTTCTTCCTACTATTTTGTACCTAATTATTGGTGTACTTAAAGAAACTGCAGTCAAAGAGCAAGATGGCCAGCTGCCTTTGCCAGTTGCTGCATCTCTACAAGCTCTTAAAGGGCTTCTGTCTTCACCAATGGCTCGAGCAGAGAAGAGTCGGACTGCATGGACAGATCTTCTGCGCAGTGCTTTGGTCACTGTACTCGACTGTTGGGATCAAGGTAAGGACAAGTTCATTTTGTTGAGATTAAATTTATGCATGTCTTATATAAATAAAGTCTAATCAGTAGCCAACTAATTCTCCTGCAGGTAAGTACTGCTGAAACTATAATGCCATCCTGTCTCTACAGTTGACATGAGAAGTCACAGTCTGCAAAGGATAAATGTGGAACTGCGGATGTACACCTGCATTACACAATGCCACAACATAGTTACAGTGTGTGATGGAATAAACAGAAGTTGTAACTTCAGTGTAAGCGTAAAAGTCAGTTGTAGTACATATGATTTCTTTACAAAAAACAATGTCTGTATTGGCAGCAAAGTGAATTAAAACAAGAGTTTAAGAAAGGCAATCAAAACCTTTTTGTCCTCATGCTAGTGTTCTGTGTACTGTTTCTTTAGCTTGCCCATTTTGAGTTTTGGCTTTTGTCATTCCTTCTGTTTAATCTCAAAGCTGTAGCTGTTATTGGAACATTTGTTTATAGCACTGTTATTAATTTATTTGAATGAAAGCCTCAGTCATACTGAAAAGGATGTATGTTTTTTAATGCAAATTGTATATAATTGTCAAAATAGGTTGTTGTATTCCAACATGTCATAGCAGCTTTTCAAAGATATTTATTGCACTGCCTACAAAGAAAGAATGGAGTAGGAGCGTGCTGGTATTTCTAAATATGCATGTCACCACTCCTGAATTATGATTTTGGCCTCGGCATTTGTAACTGTACAAACCATAGCAGTGCATCAGAGTGTTGTGTATTTGAAAAAAAAACAAAGAGATTCTAGAGAGACGTAGACATTTCTATTCCACCTCTTTGTAACGTTTGAATTCAAAGAATTACTTCCTAATGCAAATCTAACAGATCATTTGCTTTATTGATAGCAGATGGTCTTCTCAGAGAACTCGATGAAATGAGCCTGCTGACCGCTATCACAGTGTTCATTCTGTCCACCAGCCCAGAAGTTACTACCATAGAGTGCCTTCAAAAGCGTTGTATTGACAAGTTTAAAGTAACACTTGAGTCAAAAGATCCTGTTGTAAGTACTGGTAAAGTTGTAAGAATATCAGTAGCATATTAAAGGCATTTTAGCTTATTTCCTGTTTAGTTGCTTTGTGTTTTGACTCCAGTTAATTCTGTCCTACCTGTATCTGCTGTATTTTGGAGTGATTTGAACATGTTAACAAAACCATGCCCAGCAGTACATTTTGCCTTTTTTTTTAATTCTGTCTGCAGAATATTCTGTATTTTTAACCCTTTTATTTCATTTTTATTTCCTTTTTCTGCATCAGACCCAGAGCTTCACACACTGGCAGTGACACAGTGCTAATACATAATCTTAACACAAAAAGAATATTTTTTCCTTAACTCAAAAGTCTGGGGAGATGTAAAGAAAGAGGGTGCATGATCTAGTTGTTGTTATTAATTTGGTTACAAGTTATAATGCTTCTATGAATTACTATGTGTTAGCATTCTGAAAACTGATTTCTTTTCACACTGTGAGGCAGATTTTTTTCCCTCCCTGAAATTTTATCCAACAAACTGTGTGTTTTAAAACACTCTGGCTTGTATTCCGAGGTATAACACTTTTGTAACTGTGAATTTGATTTTCCCCTTCAGGTACAGTATAAATGCTACCAGCTACTGCACTCCGTCTTTCAGCATCCAAACAAAACTGTGTCATACCCTTATATTCACTCTTTGGCATCATCCATTGTGGGAAAATTGCAGGAAACAGAAAAATCAAAACCTGAAAATGCTGCAGAACTTCAGGTTATTCAGGAGGGAATCAAGGTGGTAACAGCTCTTACAGCTGCTGCTGAGGAAGAGCACCGTAAGTTGCTTCCCTTATTTGTATCCAAAACATTACACACACTTAAAGTTGTCACAAGTAATAAATTAGAACAAAAGGATCTCTGGGAATTGACTCCTCAACAATAATCGCTAACAGAATTGCTAGAATGTTGGTTCTTTCTAATATATATTTCAGATAACATCAGCTGTTTTACAGTTTGTGTTATATATTAGCTTGGTTTGTGAAATGCTTCTATTAGCAATGTGAAGCTGTTTTTAAAGAGTGTATGTTTTAAGTCCTGTTTTCAATGCTTACAGGTGCTCATCTGGTGACCTGCCTTCTTCCCATCCTTATTTCCTTTCTTTTGGATGAAAATGCCCTGGGTTCTGCTACAAGCACAGCAAAAAATCTGCATGAGTTTGCTTTGCAAAATCTGATGCAAATTGGTCCACAGTACTCATCAGTTTTTAAAAAATTAATGGCTTGCTCTCCGACCATGAAAGCCAGGCTCGAGTCAGCTGTAAAAGGCAATCAAGAAAGCATCAAAGTGAAGACTGCTAAACTTACAAAGAATCCTGGGAAAAGTTCGAGCATTCAGCTGAAGACCAACTTTCTTTGAAGTCTCCCATTTGCACTTTGATATCAGCAGCAAAAAATACTCCTTTTAATTTCTAAACAAAGGATTTTTGTGAGTTGTTCTCATATATTTTTCAGTTTGCACTGAAAAATTATAGAAATCTTTTAAGAGAAAACAGAACTCTAGGTGACTGCCTGTTAGTTTAGCAGGCAATAGTCGATAAACAATATGAATAGGACTATCAGAAATAATCTAATCTGTGTTTCTGGATTAAAGTACCAGAAAAGTACATGCCTATATTAAAAGTCTTTAGTGAACTTTATGATAGATATATTTAGGAGCGGCCCACAATTAGCCAAAAAGTAAAATTTAATTTTGTTTTAAACTGATGTTTCTCAAAAATAAATTACCTAAATCATTTTTTGGATGCAACTGGGATATAAATTTACTTGCAGGTGGTAATGTATCTTAATTACTAATTTAACACACTGAATTATTGAGTAAGCAGATTAAATATCCTTTTAAGCCTTACAATAAATTATTGTTGATCTCAAAAAAAAAAAAAAAATCAGTGAAGGTAATATTAATAGCTGTAATCTGAATAACTTCTTGAGCTGGCCAATGCTTAACAAATGCTGTTAAATACAGCTTTACAGTACTTCTTCACTGAGGACTCAGTAGTGCTTTAAACTGTGGGGCTGTTGTGCATCTGTTAGCATTTGCAGGCTTGGTGCCTTGCTGCTTGGCATAGTCTCACTTTTCAGGATGTATACTTGTGTTAATTCTGTACTGCATTAGCCAGGCAATTGAAGCTCTAATATCTTGTCCATGATGGGACAGCAACTTTAATATACTGTGCCTCAATTCAGACATCTATTCTACCTGGATGTGTGTTTCCTGATCTTTAAATGATCAAATATATACACACATCACATAAATCTATGCATCCCTGCAATGAGAGCTGGATGTACCTGAAGTCAGCTTGTCTTGTGTCAAATGAAGTACAACAAACTCGTAATAAGAAGTATTTAATTAACATTTTTATTAAGGAACATATTTTAATATAGAGAAATAACTATTAAAAATTGCAATGGCTATAAAATATTTTCTACATATAGTAATGATTTTTTTCTTAATACCAGTATTGTCTAAACCAAACACTATTAAACTGAGGATAGTATTTCCCTCTTGATTCTAATTACTTTTGAAAAAAAAATAAAATAAAAAGGAGAGGGATCTGAGAAACACACTGTGACTCAGGAAAAGTGTGATGTACTGTATTTTATTAAGTCTTGTATATAAATATAATTGTAAATTGTACAGAATTAACCATTTGACCAAAGCTCTAACAATTCATTTTTCTAATTTACATAAATAAAGCTAATTTTCTTCATTTAAGATTTGTCTTAGTCATTTTACTCAATAGCAGAGGAACTCTAAGGACTTCCGTAACATAAAGAAATGTTTGCATGCTGCTGCATGGAAACTAGAAAGGCAGGTCATGGCCAGATGCACCGAAGTTTGTGACCACATGGCAGGCCTTCCTCTGTTCTGCTCAACGCAATGGTAAGTAAAGGGGATCAGGGAGATATGCATTATATATGTACATACCTGTTCTGTGCCAAATGCTGGTATAGGTGATCTATGAGAAGATGGCTGAGATGCCTTCCATTTTCCCTGGAGAACCAAATGTTTTGTTCCACATCTTCATTGCAGTCAAATCTGTAGTGAGCACTGGCTGTGTCGAAAGAGAAGTATGTAAAGTTTGTCAGTTACTGATCTTGATCTCATCAGTCACTTCTTTCCCTTTACGACTGACTTGGTACAGAGGTTTTTCTGTTTGTGTGTTTTTCTCCTGGCCACTTACGGAAAAATCACAGCCTTGAGACTTAAACAGCTCAAGTGTTGTGCTGACTGTGGAAGTGGCCAAATGTATTGCTGAGAATGGTACCTGCTACAATAGCTGTATGTGGTTACTTTTTTGAGTTGTGTCATGTAATAACAGCAGCCACCTTTTTGACTTATACTAATTTTTTTTGAAATATCATTAATAAAATCTGATAAAATCTTAATTTGCTTATAAGAAGTTTGCTCAAGTTGCAAGAGCACCAAGCTACACCTATAAAAGCTAGAAGAGCTTTGTCTTGGATGTCTTAGGGAATCTCAGTGCAGGAGCTGATATTTTTTAGTCAGACTGCCAAGAGCCATAATTGTGTGTTTCTTGGTCAAGTCATGTAATGACATATGGCAAAGCTCCATTTTGAACATATCTACATACTGTGAATGCAGAAACAAAAGCAAGATTCACTGAAGAGAACTGCTGCCAATTGTTAATGTTATTAGTGCTTTTCCATAATCTGCAAAGTAGGATTATATGCATGGGTTTAATCCATGCAGATAATTTGTCCACATAAATAGTTAAAATACCTCTGCCCTGAGCTGTGCTTTATTATGTGCACTTAAAATAACAAGTTGAATGCTCACACGAATAATTTTACTTAAGATTTTATTAATAAATGTTAGAACGTTGTTTCAGTTGGATATCAGATATCTTTGATGCAGTCTTGTCAATTTAATCAGTACCTATCTTTTTTTTTTTTTTTTCCCCTGAAAAGGCAAGAAAGACCACAAAGTAGTTTTGGTTTTAATTCTACTCTTCTCTCCTAAGCATTGCTTAGCTCTGAACTTCTCATGTTCTTATGTTTAAAGAGACAAATATAAAGAGCCAACCATATGCTTAACCATGAACGAGTCTCACTTTCACTATTTCAGCTTCCTGTGCCTCATGCCTCCTTGCTGATCATTTGTTGGCTTTTTTTTTTTTGCCATCTTTCTATAGGCATCAGTAAACTTCCATCCAGTAATTATTCTGTGCAGCAAAAGTTGTGGCCTGCACGCATGTTCATTTGATACAGCGTCCTCTAAAGCTTCATCTCTAATCTCTCTGCTAGGTGCAGTCCTTTTTGGCTTTGGCTTCTTGCAATTCCATTTTATTAGTGGATCATGAGGCTTTCTTCTGCAATTGCATACTGTTTCTTAACCAGTAGTGATTTAAATCAGTCTGTACCCCTTTCAAACTACTAATAAACATGTGGTTGTTTGTTTTTTTTGTTTTTTTTTTTCCACTGGAAAACTTGGCCAATGCAAGTCCAAGTAAGACAACACAGTAAAGGGGGAAAATCCTTAGAATATGAATGCCCTTTGTTCAGTCTTTAAATAAAAGAGCATATAGCAAGGTAGCTTATTCTTCTCTGCATTGTGGTGTCAAAGAACCCAGAAGTGTTGCACTGAATGTGGTGTTGCTCATCTCCTCTCAAAGGCTGTGACCCTGTGTGCATTGCTAGACACTGCTTTCTGCATAGGTAGCCATGTGGCCTGATCACACTTTGCCAGATAAATTTTCTCTCAGTATAGATAGAGTAATAATGAAATAGCTGTTGAGTTGCAACCTCTGATCCTTAAATGTAGCCAATAAAATGAAGCTTATCTGTATTTCCTTGCAGCTGAGTGTTCAAAGATGTACTAAGAAGATATCCATACGTCTCTCAGCTTAGCAACATTCTGAGCAATGTCGCACAGGGCTCCAGTTAACTAAGCATTTAACATAAACAGCTCCTTTGCACATATGCTGCTCCAGCTATTAATGACAGCAGTCTATACTTTCAAAGACATAAAAAGCATGTCTGATGAACTACTAAATGCTTCGTCTGTCCCTTAGATATTTTTAGATGTATAATACTGATAGTTGATTTATGTAGAATAGAATAAATGTGTCATCTCTACAAGGAAAGCTTAAGTGCCAGTGCTATGCCACTAAGGTTTTGTGGTGGTTCTCTTTGTTTTGGTGTACAGTCATAGATTTTTATTTGTTATTTTTTTATTCTCTGGATTTTCTGGAGAATAAGTGGTTTGTTGCACAAGGGGAAGCAATATCAAAATACACCAAAAGTAGTGCTGAAGAGTTTTTCTGAGAAACAAGGCAAAACAAAAGCAGGCTTCCAAAATCTCTGTAAGAGATCTATGGTAGATTAACCAAAATTCACTTACTCTGTAGCTGAATATAATTTGAACTGCAGAATCAGACTCCAGAAGGCAGACAGTGGCATTTAATCTCTATCCTCTGCGCCTGTGTTCTGGCTGCTTAGTGAATGGCAGCACTCGCAGAAGGAAACAAATCATGATGATGAGTTCCAGACTTAGTAGAGCAGTTCTCCATAGGCATATTACTATTTGTGCCAAACTGTTCACTTACTGCACAGAAAAACCTTCTGTTTATATAGGTCAAGTTTGCAGGTCACAAGTTTTTTCTGAAACTTGATGGTAGGAAACTGAAACATTAAAAAAAAACCCTATTATAAGTTGCCACATTTTATGAATCACAATTGTCTAGCCTAAAATTGGATTTTTTTAAGCCAATGTTAAAATTTATACATTAAAATTAATGTGAACTATCTCACTGCCAATGAAATGCATTGTGGAATTGCTAAGATGCCTAATTGCTACATTTGGGAACTGTTTATTTTGGAATGTTCTCTGGAGAAGATTTAGTTTATGGTATTTTTGTAAGCTTTTTATTTATTGCTGTGTGCCTTGCTCCTCAGCATCTTTTTTTTCTGGAAAAAAAAGAAAAATAGAAAATTTTGTATAAGATGTTTCCTGTGGTAGTACAGGCATTAGGGCCTTAGGGGTTCTGGAAACCATTTTGATTAATGCCTAAAATAGAAGTTTTGTACATTTGAAAAGACAACCTATTATTACAAAGGCAAATGCTCTTAACCTCATCTCCTTTTATGCAAGGTTCATGGTAAACAATATAGAAAAATAATTGTCAAAGTTGTATGTGTGTTTTACAGGTAAAAGGTACAGTCATAATGGGGTCAAACTTTTGTCACTGAATTTACTTGAAATATAGTTAGAGAAATTTTAAAAAAATGTCTGCAGGAAATCTCAGTTTTTTCTTTTATGATAGTTAACAAATATGTTAAGTAAGCGATCAAGGATGGCACTGGGAGAGGAACAGAGATAAGAGAAAATGGTTTTTGAGACTGAATCTGAGACAAAACGCAATCTAGCTACATCTCACTATTTACTTGCAAAAACAGATGTGCTTGCCCAGTTTTTGTTTACCACTGTAGCCATCATTCTTAAACAGTCAAATTGCTGAAACTCTATTTTGATTTCATTTGTACTGTGACCAGTTCTGCCTGAGGCGTAACTGTCTAAACAATACTACTGTCACTTGTGGGTGGTGGGAAGCTATGCTGACTTTTTTTATGCCATATTCTTTCTTGTTCCACTGCGAGGCCAACAAACCTGGGAATAACAAGAATTTTCAAGCTGGTTGGAGACAGATACAAATAAAATTGTGTGATCTTTAGCCGCAAGTGGCATTTTGTTGTAGGTCCCCTCTAAAAAATACAGTAAGAATAGATAGACATCGACCTCAGAACGTCACAGGCTTCTATCCTGACTCTTCCACATCAGTTCGGAGAGATGGCAGAAAGGCCATGCACATATCCTTTGTAGGTGCAAAGAAGAAAGATAATCAGTAGGCATAGGTAGGCATTGGTAGGAGATACCAAAGCAGTTTTCTACAGCTGAAGGCAGCTGAACTTGGAGAAGATATGAGTGAAAACTCTTTTTTCCAAGTTGGCAATTGAAACCAGCTTTTCCAGAAGGTTTCTTTAAGTACCTGTTCACAACAGTTGCCTGGTCAGGGATCACACTGAAACGCACAGCTCCCACAGCTAGTGAACACAAGATGCATGAATGGTGCTCAGGAAATGCCAGCAGCCTGCATCCATGCCAAGACTTGGTAGTCAAATGCAACTAGACTTTGTGAGACAAGCTCCATAGATGTATAGACCTGAGCTTGCCTTCAAAGCAGTTTTCACTAGAATGCAAACATGTCTCTCTGTCCCTTATGTCCTCCAGAGCAGTGTTTGTTGGAGCCCTGTCGTTCCACGTGTATTTATTTATTTGCTCGGAGTCCTGCTCAGTTTTGTGTATTTGCAACAACATTCAGAACCATGAACTTAAATGACTCAGGATAAGAAGTGGTGATTCAGAAACACTCCTGAAGCTTTCCTGATCAAGACAGAAGTGGAGAGGATGTTGGACTTACTAACTATAGAGCAGAGAGACTACTGAAGCAGATATGGAAGATGGGACTGTTACTGCAAAGCTTCTGTGAGGGAGAAAGTGAATAGGGAACAGGAACTTACTTTGTTTGCCAAGTACAAACTGAAGCACAAACTGACATTTAAAATCCAGTCTCTGTTCAGACTAATATCTCAGAAGTACATAGAACTTACTGCTAGAGATCATTACTGGTTATGTTTCTTACCTTCAGCCAGACAACACCCAGCTGTGACTCAGTCAGTGACTTCTGCTCAGGAGAAGTGCTGGAGGGCAAAGTGCCCCAGACAAGTGAAACAAGACAGTCTCCCATGAAGGTGGGAGGCCAGAGGCGGGCCACTGGGAAAAGCAGCAGCAAAGACACCATTACAAAGGTTGCAGAGGAAAAAGAATCCCTCAAGAATATTGTTGTTTCAAATCAAATGAATGTTGAAGGTAAAGAACAGGCAGAGAGGAAGGAAGGGCAAAGCAGAACAAAAGAACAACAGATGCTACTAAGGCATCTGCAGTAAGAGAAAGAAAACAGTAATTAAATCAGTTACTTGGTAAAGCCATTGCTTCAAAATGGCCTGTGTGAGATTCATGCCACCCACCTGCTGATGTAACAGCAAGTCAGAAACTCTCCTACTCATTCTCACAAAAGGACACAAATTCTCAGGAAGGACTGTCAAGCAGGCAAGTACTTGGAATCTGACAATCAGTCCAACATGTTCTTGTTTCCCACTGTACCAAAACAGGTGAGTGTTCCTGAAGGGCTAGTTTACCCTATAGATTTAAGATGCCACAAAGCTTTTTGTGGTGTCATATTAAAATGATTATTTAATTTCACCTGATTTTTTGTTTTTTTTAATGAATCACATTTCTGATTGACTCACCTAGGATGTGATGAGCCACATTAAAATCCCATAATCCCAGTGTTTATGAGTCTACTATTTAACAGCTTCATAGCTGACTAGAATCCTATACATACTTTATATATGAAACTACACAGATTTGTAAAGTTTCCATAATTTTATTATGTTACCTGTGCTTGTTCTGTTTTGCCATGTCCATTATTCATCAGGAAATAAAAAGACTGTCAATCAGCCCTGTAAATCAAAGCAAAACACTTTGTACTGTGCAGTGCAGGATGAGGCAACTTAATGACATTATTATAAGAAGTAATGGAAACTTACATACATGCAACACTAAGAATCTATATCTGTTGACAACATATATAAGCAGCTGTAAATTGGTCATATTCTCTACGGTTTCTAAGCAAGCTACAAAAACAGCCAGAATACAGACAGAAGCTTCGTCAGAAAGCTGTGCTACTTCCACAGAAATATGAAAATGATTAAACAGTATACAAAGCAGGAAGAGAAGTTTGAAAATTATGTAACTTACCAACTGCAATAGGAGACACTCAGTCTTGTTCTCATTGTCTTCTGAGTATTGGTTACAACATCCAAACACACATACTATATGTTTTCACTAAAAGATTTTGAAACTACTTAGGAGGAGTTACATGAGTTGCAAAATTTTGTCACTGTTCCTAGATTAGGATTTTAACCTCAAACAGCAGTTACTCTTTGCATTTTGGATGATTTTCAGAGATCAGAAAAAATTCAAAGAGAACTGTGAAGTGCTTGCTATTGTTCAGTGGCAAATGAGCTTTTCTAGGGCAGGTAGATGAGAACAGAGTGCACTTACTGGTTCCTGCTTATTGTAATCTCAGGGGAACTGACAACTATCTCTAATTGCTGGCAGCACCTCAGTTCCTTGAGGGCAGGTAAGAGAGGGTAAATATCTCCAGTCTTTAACTGTGACTTGTTCCAACTCCCCTCTTCTGAAGAAATTTAAACTGTTAGTCTGTACAACGAGGGGCCTGAGAGAGAAACTGATTTTCAAAAGCACAAATAAGTGTGCAAGCCTCCCTTTTGGATGAGAGGAGAAGTAAAAAGCAAATCATGGATATATAGGAAAAAGCTTTCTGTGAAGACTGAATATTGCTGTGCCATTGTCCATTTCCCAACTAGCACCCCTAGCTGAAAAGGTCTAACATAGCAGCAAAGTGACAGCTTTGTGGCCCTTTATAGAAACAGATCGAGGTCACAGGGACTGTTGTCCTGCAAATAACCCCCAAATGGATATAGATTACTACTAAAAGACAGCAAAGAGTCAGACATTCCATTTATAGAAAAGTTGTGTATCACTTTATAGTTATGAATGTTTTGATGCTTGCATCTTCTAACCTTTTTAGGAGACATGGAAGTATCAGGATCCTTTTTCTTACTATTGCTGTTAATCAAGATAGAGAGGAAAAGCAGATAGGGCTTCAATCTTGAAGTCTGTCATCATCTTTATTATTTAAAACATGATATCCTGTTGCTATAGCATAGTTCTTGCTGAAGTATACATGAATTGCCTAATGCTGAATACAGAAGTCTCATCTTTCTTACCTGACACCAAGAGAAATCTCTGACTTTCAAGCACACTTAAGGGCTAATTTCTGCACCCAGTTACATGTAAAAACATCTACTGATTTCATCTTGAATTTCATATATTGGTAGTGTACAATACTGTGATGAAGAACACAATTTACCTCTAAATCTGTCTTGAGACTGCTTCCTGAGACCACCTGTGTGAGATAACCGGCAAGTATATTTGCATATAACTTCTGTAGCACACAATCAGCTTTTTGAAAACATTGCTTTTTGCTTTCCCGTAGAATTACTATTAATGCTACAGGCTGGGCAGTCTTGCTTGGTAGAGGCACCAGCCCTGCCTGTGAGACTGGACTGGATTCTGGCTTTGATTTGTTATCTCAGTTTCCCAATATGGAAAGAATCTCTGACTTGGTGTAAACTGGAAAGGCTAGTTCCTTCCTAGCTGTGCTCCCCTTCTTTCCAGCACAGGTAGAGAATCTTTCCCTCTGGGCATGTCCTCAGTGTCTTGGTGAATCATCCCTGGGCCGTGAGATGCAAGCTGGCTTATATCTACCCTCTATTTCACTGCAGATGCAACTTCTTCATTCCTCTTGGCTTTCTTTGCACAATGAAAACTTTGTTGAGTATAGCTGGAAGATTACTAACATGTGGAAGTGGGAAACTCTGGGACTTCAGATTTAAAATACTAAGCAGCTTATAAGAGTGGACTATGTTAGTCTTAGATCTGCTTTTAACGCCTTCTATGAATTTTCTGTTTACAGAACGCTGTGTGGATACATCTTTTATCATACATGTGCAGGAAGGCTTAAACTTCAGTAGAGGCCTTTCTATCATTTTGATAATAAAAATTCCGACCGATGATGTAGATTCTCCACTAGTGAATACCTGGGAATCGGTAGCACAAGATTCAGCAGCCCTGGGCTGAGCAGTGACTGGGACATAGACTAATCATTTTAGTTAAGAGCTATAATTATATACGTGAGAAACTACTTCAAAAATTAGGCGGACAAATATTTCTAATAATTAAGTTGGCCCAAACCTTATTGATACCAAGTAGAACTGTATTTCTTTACAATAATTTGGTCTGCTGTTTTTAAGGCTGGCACTGTATGAAGAAACTGGGTAGAAAACATTATTGCTTTGTTGCAGGCTCAGACACACAGTACTTAATCATTTTAATAAGTTACCTACGTTCACTGTGACAAGTGTTTACACAGAAAATTATATGAACAGCAAAACCCTAACAAGCTAATATTTTATAGGAAAACAACAACACCCTAACTCTGTAACATAGAAAAAATAGTAAAAGCATGTACAAAACGCTTGCCTAGTAAATCAGTGCTGGTGTCTTACCATAAGTAACTAAGAATCAATGAAAACAGGTCACTGAGAAAAATCTTTGGCACAAGAACTTAGACTGGGCATTAGATGACAAGCACTCTATATCTAGCTTCACTTTTGGGAGGTATTAATATTAAGTACACAAGAACTGAAGTACAAAATCCTGTGCAGTAGTTGGAGTAACTTTGAGACCTATTAATTAAAATCCTGTCATACTGGTGTAAGTTAACTGGTTGCCAAATGGTATAAGATACAGTACAGTAAGAAAAATGAGTATGAATAATTTATCCTGTGCTACTCTCTCACTCACCACGTGGATCTTAGAATTCCTAAGGAGTTGCAACCTGGCGATGAAACTTTTCAAAGATAGGTCAATAACCATGTGTTACATGCCTTAAAAGGTAGGAACCCTTATCATCTTCATTATGCTTAGTTTTAGATACATGAAAGCTCTTAGCAAAATAACCTTATATTGATACCTGTTTTCTCATGACAATAGTTTTGTGTATGACTTTTCCTACAAACTCGCAGGTCTGACACAAAACTCTCTACGAGATCAAAACCATCTTCTTTAATTGGCCTGGATTACATTTTGAAAGGCAGTGAGCGTGGGCAATGTTTCTGAGCCTTCATTGCAGCATGTTCACTTTTTCTTATTGCCAGAGATGCTCTTCAATCCAATACAGGCCTGGTATAAATACAGCTGAGATGTAAAGCTTCTCATTCAAAATCTGCTTCTTCTCAGATTGTTATCTAAACAGAAAGGTATTAAATTACTTTAAATATCTCAGGGAAGGTTATGTTTCTCATTCTTTTTCTTACTCGAGTGCTGCTCCAAAAGTTGTGCCTCTTATTTTATTCTGTTGGCCCATGATGTCAGAGGTGGATGTTGGTGGTATGGCAGTAGAGGTTGAACCTTCCCGCCAGTATTCCATTACACTTTGTTGCTGTGTGACAGATGCCAGCAGAGAGGGAGACTGACAAAATGGTGTCTGACGTGGAAGTCCATATGAAGCACCACAGTGAGTGAAGAATAAAACTGGATGCTGTTGAAGTTCATAGAGTAACATAGAATCTGCTGTCATGAGCAGGGACACTTCCCACTAGACCAGGCTGCCCAAAACCCCAAACAACCCCCAAACAGCCCTCTGGATCACCTCCTTCAACGTGCTGGTCATCCTAAGTTGAGATTCTTTTGTCTCTCTTTGCAAAATCATGCTCCCATTTTTAGTCAGTTCTATTTAATACATTTGTCACTTGTGAACAAGTCCAAAGGTTGCAGTGAAGGCCAAATTCCAAAACAGATACAATTTGACCTGTATTTATTAAAAAAACTGAGTTAAGAGATACACAGTCTACTACTACCTGTAATACATTCCTTGGGAACATAAGTACAGAAATAGGACTTGAAGGCCTGCAGAGACCTATTTTCACCTTTCTACTACAATTCTAAATTAGGTAATTTCTTCACTTCTGACCAAGATTTAAGCTGTATGGACTGGCAGCTTTCCAGTAGACCAACCAATCTGAGGTTTAATTGAGGACTACACATCACATGTCCAAAAGAATAAACCATCATGAAACTACAGTCCTTTCTAATTTTTCCACAAGATTCTAAGGCAAAGCAATTTTTCCTTTTTAGTAAATTACACAATTTTTATGTTGTCTGTCCCAAGTGCCATAGCACTTCTAGTTCTAGTATTGAACTTTACCATGTTCCAACATAATAATGAGTTATCTTTTCTTGGTTTGAATCAAGAATGCAGCTCTTACAGTTTAGTAAGTAATCCAGTAATTCAGGTTTTAAGAATTCAAGCTTGTTTCTTCTTTTTGCATGTCAAAACATTTTACAGTGGTGAATGAGGCATAATTTAATTATAAGAAAAGTAAAAGGTATTAGAAAAGTTTTAAGTCTGCAAAAATTGCACTCTTTCCAGCAAAACTCCACGTAGCTTTGGGCTTTTAATCCACAAATATAAAATAACCATTTGGTGATCAAGACCCTTCATTCTCAGTGCGCATCTTCTGATCATTGAAGTTTATTTGTTCATTCATTCATACTTTGGGAGTCACATCAAAGCTTGGTAGGGTTACATGCATGCTTTAGTCACATAACAAGGGAATAAAACTAGAAGGAACAAATCTCAAATCTAATTTTCTGATTCAGAATATAGTAACCTAGCACTTGCCATTAAGAATTTTTAGAAATACTATGACCTGAGATGCTGATCTTTGCTTGCATTTATCTTGGATTTATATTTATTGGCATTGCATATGTTATGTAGATGGAGTACAGTTACACCCTGAGATACAGAACTGCTGTCTAATTTCTGCCTCCCTTTCCTTTTGGCAATCAGATGTACAAGGGACATGAGTGATGGCAGGCTGTGACAAGGGGTTACTTTCTCTTGTATGTAAGTGATATACATAAACTAAGATAAAAGGAATTAAGCAGTATGAAGTTCACCCACTTCTCACTGCCTAGCCTTGAACAATAAAACAGTGAATTTATACTTAATAAAGAAATACATCCACAAAGATGAGTTAACTTAGGGAAAAAAGCTCTATATTTCATATGGTTTTGAATCATTTTACAAAAAGAAAGAAAGGGTAACACTGGAGTGTCTGCAGTTTTCCAAAATCTATGTTCTTTTGTATGTTAATTCTGACAATAAGAGCATCCCTGGAAGTTGAAACTGAGGAAGAGTCTAACAAAAAGAGCAATGACTCAGCTGTGTGCTTTCATAAACACCAGTATGTCACTCATACATTTACCACGTCAACATTAGTAACATGCTCACCACATCGACATGTGTAATTGCAGCATTTGAACTACCAAACAGACAACCTCTCACACAGTGCTTGTAACAGTGGATTGCATAAGACTGCACAAAGTAAACACACCATGCTTTACAGCTCGCATACAATTGTTCTGTGATTGCCATGGTTGCAAAATTCAGTACTTGCTTTTGGAAAGTCAAGACGCTGACACCATTTTTGTGCTCACCTGACTTGTCCAGCAGTGAAGTAGCTAAGAGGGGAAAATGATAATATAGGAAAATTAAAATAAAAAGCTTTCACCAATTGCATTTTACTTAAAAAACAAACAAACAAACAAACAAACAAACAAACACCCTCTCTCCCCCCAAAAGACCACCTAAGTTTTCTAGAAGAAAATATTTTTAACAATACGCTTACGAAGTAAATTAGTTTAAGTAACCAAATTCTATAAAACTAAATCTTGTTTGTTACAGCAAACAAGTTTCTGTCCTTGGTAATTTCCGGCCTCCTTGCTTTGAGAAGTGTAGCCAGCATTTATTACCTTTTTAAAAGTATAACAGTCATTAAGAAAACAAAATGTGTAGTATGGAATTACTCACATTTTATCTCAGGAGTAGTAGGACCCTTCTCTGTTTCCTACTACACTGCTGTGTGAGTGGCAGAGAAAAATTGTTAAAGCAAAAGGATAAATAATCTGCAAATATCCTGTTTTATTTGGCTGGCCTTTAGCATAAATGACTCAATTACATTTGTGGAGGTGTGCAGGGTCTGTTTACAGTACATTGATCTATTTACCCTACAGGAGTGATATTTTTGGAAACGTCAGCTTGGCATGAGCACAAAGCTAGGCAGCAAGGCTAACAAAAACAGAAATTACACTAGGCTCTACCTTCCATATAAATTAAAAATACACAGGAATCTGAGATGTCTTGTTTTGTTTTAATTGTAGGTGTACTTCACTTTGATTTTGGCAAGAGCTTTATATTTTCTGTATCAAAACACTAATCATTCCCAACCCAGGTTTACAATCCTTACAACCATGCTGTGACATCAACATTATTTACAACAGACATTTCCTTCTGCAACCAGTAACTCTTTATAGAAAACACCAGACTGAATTAAAGAAAGAAAAAGAAGTAATATTTTTTGAGCTTCAAGTAAAATAAATATTTCTTCATCCTGATATTTTTCTAGTTATGTAACCTCTTTTCAAACAGAACCAAAACATTCTGAGAATACCCAAGATGTCTTCTTACAAAGTAACTGTCTCAAATTGGCTGTTCTTCATAACACACATCAGAATCTTTCTGCATCAGAAATTCTCCAATCCCTGATCTTTGCTACCCTTCCATGACATCCTTCTTTGGAGTTTGTGGGTCCACAATATAATGTTATGCTAGCAACTGCACTGACAATTTCTTTTTTAAGAGAAGTCTTAATGCTCAGGATTTTCAGGTAAGCTTACAGCAAAACCGATGGTCGCTGTCATGCTCTACAGAGCTTGACTCCCTGTGTCCTTGTTAGCATTTCACAAAAGCATCCTCACTCATTTACACACGTGGTCTGCTCAAACACTGAGGGATTTTCTTTTACAGTATTTAAGACTTAATACAATAGCATGTCTAAGCAACTCAGAGTTCCATGTGAAGATATTTCTGACGCCAGCCAGCATTATGATCTAGGTATGTTTTTTTGTTGTTGGTTCTTTTTGTTTTGTTATTGTTGCTTTAAATAAATAAGGAAACAGAGACATGCAGTGACTCGGGGGCTTGGGCAAGGTCATACATGTGTGTGTCAGCTCATGGTAGAACTGAGGTTATTTTTTAACAGAATGAGTAATACGTACACTGTACACGTAGGTGAACAGCAGCTGTTTTTGCAGCTTTCACACAAATTTCACAGTAATCTCCAAAGAAGTTATGACACATCAGCTCCATTAGTTGTCACTTCAGTATACGGCCTTATTTCTGTTTCATGCCTGACTATATAAAAATCCTTCTCATCCAAAATGCTTCGGCCTAGCACTAACCAAATGAACTAGAAATCTTGGTTTTTGAACTTCGTTCGTAAGAAAATTACTATGAAAACAAATAATTCCATAAAAATGACTTAGGCAATTATTATTTCCTTCTTACCAGCTAACTGCAGTCTGATTTGATATGATTTTCCTCATATTAAATAACAGAGAGCCGTCATTTCTGAAGTGGCAGTTCTAGTCTAGTACAGAGAGGAAGTTTGACAAAGCAGCTGACAGGCAGTGCTCTGCGTAGTAAATCCAAATGGAGGATCCTCTGACAACTGCTGAAATTATTTGGAATGTCCAAACAGTACATGGCACTGAATATGTAAATCAGAACTTGAATACATATAAAAAGTATATAATCTATGCAGCTGAAATTAGGGACTGAGCAGTTTGTTGTTTTTTGTTTGTTTGTTTTTTTACTTTTTCAGATTTAATACAAAGGGAAGAGAAATCTTCTCAGGGAGGAGAAATCTTCTCACATGAAAGACAAAACATTAATTAATTCTTATATATTACAAATGAATCACAATGAAAAAAAAAATCCTAATCCATACCTAAAGCTGCAATGGACCTTCTTTAATATTATATATGTATATATACACACATATTATTTACACATATATATTATCTATATGTATATATATATATATATACACACAAACACATATTTATATCACATGGGGAAATTAATGCAACAGGTTGTGCAAGTATTTTAGACATTTAGGAATGAAGATGTACAGCACTAAAAGCTATTGACAGTATTTTTAAGCACCATACTCCCATTAAAAAGTATTTTAAACACATTATTTCTGTTCCTTCATGCACAATATTGTTATTTTTGACTTTGCTCCATGGTTGGTCTCTAATTTGATAACCTCATCTTCTGCATGGATAACCATGTACCTACCACAAAGCAGGAAGCAGCCTGCAACAACAACAAGAGCTGTTTGATTTTAGTTCTCAGTAATTACAACTGAAAAATACCATTTGACTTTGGTCTTCAGGTGAAATTCATAACATTGATTTACTTGAAACCTGCCTTCTTCACAGTAAAAAGCAAACTATCATGCGACAGGAGTAGTAAGGTCATGTAACAGATGCAGTTCTCACAAGTTTGGCCTAATTCAGCTGCCACTTCTGTACCAGTGAAAGTGAAAGAAGATCAAGCTTCTAAATTTAAAGACTGCAGACTCAGTTGTCTCAGCGTCTCATGTCCTTAACTTTAAGCCTTTAAGTCTCGTTCACCCCTGAAGGACGAGCATACATGAAGGAGACACTCCTAAACCTCATCAGGACTGGAACAAGTGGCAGTTAAGAAGCACAGTACAGGAAGATACTGAATTGTCTTAGTGAAACAGAAACAGGAACAAGGGAACTATTGTTTCCTATACTGAAGAAAAAAAAAAAAGTATTAAAGATAAAACTTTCTGGGGGTGTTTTTACAACACCAAACAACAAAAATGTCTGCTTTTGGCAAATTCTAACAGAGCATGCTTGTTACTGCCTTTTTGTTCAGTGTGTAGTTTGTCTAATTACAGGAAATATCTATGATGTAGGTAGGAATGACATACAATAATCTTATTTACTGTATTTATATTAATAGGCTTAAATTCCTTAGAAAAGCACACGTGAGCATATAGAGATGGAAATCATTTTACATTTCCTTCGTACTTTTAGTCCTTCATTTGAGGCATGCTGCAGCTTGCTTCATTTTCTGGCAATACGCAAAATAACTGCACACCTTAGCACAGCAAGCAGCATAGGGAATTTTCTGAGAACTGCCAGCATCCAAACACTACAGCTGTAATACCTCAAACTCACTACAAGATAAGGGCAAGTCACAACTTGTGCTCCTAAGGACCCTTACTGCTACACTTACACCCGTCATGCCTGCCACTCCTAATGGATGTGCTGCAAGGAGCAAAGTAAGTTAATATGAGGAGAAAAACAGGAAAAAAAAAAATGGCGCGAGTTGAATTATTCCGTAAGCGTAAAACGAAAATCCCTACGCAGGCCGACAGAGCGGCAGGCCGCACGGGCACGGCAGGTCCCCCAGCCTGCTCCTCGCCGCCGAAGGCCAAGCCCAGGCCCAGGCCCCGAGGCCGCACCCCGCCGAGGAGGTCGTGGCGCCGTAGGAAGCCGAGTCTGGGGCTTCCTCCAAGCGTGCGGAGCTCAGCCGAGGCCGGGCACGGCGTCACAGCGGAGAGCGGCCCCGCCAGTAGCCAAAAGGAAGCCGCAGGGCTCCAACCCTGCGTTCCGAGAGGCCGCCGGCCTCGAAGAGGCGCCGCAGCGCAGCCCAGAGGCGGCCGTGCCGGCGGAAGATCGGGATGCTGACGCGGCCGTACGAGGCGGCGGGGGCCGTACAGGCCTGCAGCCGCTCCCCCGCTTCAGCGCTTTAGGGGCGGCGGGAGGCGCGGGCCGCACTCACGGCGCCCCTAGCGGCAGTACGGCCGGCGCCGGCTCCTCCCCGCGGCCGCGGCGCGGCTCCCCCTCCTCCCACCAATCCCGTACCGGGCGGAGCGCCATGGATGCCGCTGGCCGCCGTCTGCTCCGGCGCTCGGGCCGCCGCCGCCGCTTCGCCTCTTCCTCCGCCTTCCCGCGGCGCTGAGGAGAGGTCAGCTCTGGTGAAGGGGCTCCGCAAAGCCGAGGTGAGCGACGGGGGTGGGAGAGGCGCGGGGAAACCTTTATCGGCGTCTTTCGCGAGCCGCCGGGCCGGCTCACCCCGCGAGGCCTGTGGCTCGCCGAGAACTCGAGCGTCGTCTCCCGGCCCGGCGGTTCGGTGTCGGTGGGCCGGGGGGAGCGGGAGCCGAGGCCGAAGCCGCGGCCGAGAGGCGGCGGGTCCCATCCGGGCTTCCTGTGGGAGACCGCGGGGCGGTGCCGCCTGGAGCCCCTCGGGCCGCGCTGGGTGGCGCGAGGAGGCGGCGCGCGGGCCGCTGCTGAGCGGGAGGCCGCGAAAATCCCCTCGCTCTGGGCCGGGGCCGCTGGGGGTGCGCGCGGGCCCGGGCCGTCGCCGGGTGTGGGTGAGGGCCGCCGCGGCCCGGCCCCTTGCTGGGGCCGCCTTCCCGGGAGCCCAGCGCTGCCCCGCTTGCTGCTCGGCTCTTCGCTGCCGTCTGCCCCCGGCCCTGCCGAGTGCGCGGACGGCAGGTGCTGCTCTAGACTTAGCCCGCTCTCGCTGCCTCTCCTATGTGTCTCGTTTCTGCTGCCTTCACCCTTTCTTCCCTCCCTCCTCCCGTGCCCTAACGCCCCCAGCCCCCCGTTTGAGGTTAATCATTTAATCGCCTTAAGGAGACTGCTATAACTACAACGCGATCTCGGTTGTTATTTTATTTAGTCTAGAACAAGAAATACGGTCTGTAAAGCTCGGTATTGTCGGCAACTTTTTAAGTATAGAAAACGAATTTAGTAACACGAATTACTTTTTACAGTTTGCAGTCCAGCAAGATTGGAGCAAAACCAAAATATTTGTAGCAGCAAGCAGTTCTTAAGTTATCTATAATGTCTTTATGGCTTTAAATGGTAAAAAGTCTTATTTATTCTGCTTTATTTTTGTCTCATCTTGGGATTCTAAGTTGTTGTGAAGCAGCACTGCTGGTTCCTTGTCCTTTTCTCCGTGTAGCACCAATATCTGGCTTTGTATATTCTTGTCTGCCCTTGGTGGAGTTATGTTTTAACTATTAACTCATTAGCAGCAAGTAAACAAGTCAGCAGACTTTGTCCGGGTCTGGCCTCTTCCTCCCTCCTCTCCCACACGTGTGAGGGCCCCGTCCAGTATTCTGTGCTTTCCCATGTGTTTGCTGAACTTACCCTGCTTTTTTTTTTTTCCTTTTTTCTTCTTAATAAGCTATTCTAAAAATCTTTCTATTGTATTTAGTTTGAAGTTGGTTCATAATCATGAATTTGTTCTAATTTTTATTAAACACTATGGTCGTGCTTGCTTACTGATCAGAAATACTTCCTAGCATTTTAAGGGACTTTTTTTGGTCTTCAGTTTGCATGTACAACTGTGGCACTGGGCCAACAAATAATGTTGTTTTCCTTATAAGTATGTGAATTATTTTAATTATTCATTGTGCTTAAAAAATTGTGACTTGTGTATGTTTTTTTAATTAAAAAAGAAACTTAAAAACAGAAGTGATCCTGGAAGTATCTTTTTTCTCCTTTGACTTAAAGAAGCTTCTTTTTATTACATTTCAGAGTTATTTTATTGGATGAAGCTGAATTTGTGAAGATTTTTCGTCTTTAGTCGTTCATCTCAATTTGTTTTGGTGCTGTCTAATTTTCATTTGAAATATGGCTTTTGGTGTCTTTTTGTATTGGAATATTTGAGTGGAGAGAGAATCCATCTTCCAGAAAGTTGGGTGGCTTATGAAAAAGATATATTAAAGGGAATGGAACAGACACAACAGCAGTGTTTGTCTTTGTATTAGCTCTGAGAACATACAAAATAGTTAAGCATGATTTTTCTATTTATATTTTAAATTTTGAGTTATTTATAACAGAAGGCTTTAAGTCTTGCTTGTCAACTGGATCCAGAGATTTGTTTCCAAGAAAGTGGAGCAAACATATTACAGTTGACTCATAAAGCTTGACAAAGAAAAAAAAAAGAAAAAAAAGAAAAAAAAAAAAAGAAAAAAAAGATTGCTGGTCAGATATTTGGAAGTTGTGTTCACGTCAGCCTGAAAATATGCTGTATGTTTTAGAGGAGAGCAAATGTGAAATACTATAAAGATAATTGTTGGTGTGTCTTTTTTTCTCTTTCCAGGTGAAAGCTGCAGGAGCCTGGGCCTGCTGAAGAGAGGGATTAATCGCATTCAACTTTATCTGACTTGAACAATTAAAGGATATTTTTGGTACTTTTAAATTTAAGCAGAGGCGGCATTTTTTCTTGTTGGTTGTTTTTTTGTGGTGTTTTTTTGTTTGTTTGTTTGTTTTTGGTAAGCCATGGCAGATGTGGACCCAGACACATTGCTGGAGTGGCTTCAAATGGGTCAGGGAGATGAAAGGGATATGCAGCTAATAGCGCTGGAACAGCTATGCATGCTACTTCTGATGTCAGACAATGTGGATCGCTGTTTTGAAACGTAAGTAGTTTTGCCTTTCATTTATGATATGCTGTTTTCCTCTTTTGATAGCCCCGTATGACCTTAAGCATTCATGGCATTCAACATTGTTGAAATTTAACATTCTAAACTTGAAAAACTTTCAATTTTGAAGATGGTCTTACAGTCCAAACCTGAGTATCTGTTATGAAGTGTCTGCTAATGTGTAAAGTACTGTTTTCTAATTACAAATGTAGTGCCATGTGAATGATTCACAGTGCCTGTTCTGACTCATGGTTTGACTGTTTAATTTAAATAAATGTATTCAGAGTTGCAAGGAGGAAGAATGTATAGTGCTGCTAGAGGAAAAAAACTTTTTATTAGTTACAACAATCATGATATATATAAAAGTATCCATGCACTTGCAACACTTTTCTTAAGAGCTTTTTTGAGCTATGCAGACCAAAACCACGGATATTATCTACTTTTTACAGAAATACTTTGTCCTTTCTTTGAAGAAGGTTGGTCTTTGCGCTGCTCTGTTTCTTGTCTCATCTGTACACCAAGTATCCAGTTCTTGTTCTCACTCCTTTCTTCTATTTGTCACAAAGTGCTGATGTAATCATTTCTGTTGCTGTGTTTTTGTTACACTACTTCCTGTGACTAGTATGGAAAGAGGAGGCAGTAAAAACAATTGGAGATTTTAGTATTTATTAGCAGTGTTGTTACTTTTTTGTTTGGATTGTTTTTTTGTTTGTTTGTTTTAGGAATCTTTCCATCATCCTCCTGCATCTGCTCCATAATCTGACATGTCTTCTGAGATCTGTTGTGTTGGTTAGTTTTTTTTCTTCCCTGGTTCATATTTTGATCTTCTTGCTTCTCGCCTCCTTTCCATCTTTTTGTTCTCAGTCACACTTTCTTTTTTTTTTAGAACCGTTTTTGAGAACCTTCATGATATGACTGGTATCTTTCACATTTACTTTGCTTCGTGGGTGTGTAGGTTTAGGAGCATTTAGTTGTTCTAGCCCTATAGAAGAGAACAGCTCTCAGACAGTTATAACTTCATAACTTTCACTTCATAACTGCTTTTATTTCAGAAAGTGTAAAATTTGTGCATCGTACATAATGCTGAATGCTGATCAAAGTCTTGTATGCTGCTTTAGAACTTGAAATTGGCTGAGCTTGGCCTTGAGGCCTTGTGGGTGAAATTTTGGAATTGAAAGGGACAGTAGAGTGATGCATTGGACTTTGTACCTGTCCCTGAGGACAGTGCTATGCTTTCAGCTAATTTAGTGACTTATTAATTTACCTCTATTAAAAAAAAAAAAAAAAAGAATTTGATAATTCAGAATGATATAATTTTTTTTTTCGGTCAAATTCAAGCGAACTTTCCACTTGAACTATTTAATCTTGAACATCAATACAATTATGGGAATAAACATTTGAATAGATATCTTCTGTATATTTGAAAATCAGGAAAAAAATGTCAGCTTTTAAAATATAAACTAGTAGTGGTGGGTTTTGTATCTTTTTTGGAGCCAACTTTCATTTCAAAATGAATGAATTCAGTAGTCTGAAGTGGGTTGTTTTTTTTTTTTTTTTTTTTTTTAGTATATGGAATGCATGCTTTAATGTCACGATGCTATGGTTTTAAAGTTAATTCTAATCTATGACAGAAACAACATGGAAAATATCTTTTAGCATTGTTTGTTTGTTTTGAGGATCATTATAATTCTGCTGGTCTTCTAATTAGTTGGTTTTATGTTTTTTACTGTTGTAAACTTCCCTCAAACAGAAAACTGAAGAGAATAAAATGAGAGTTGGAAAGATGTTATCAGGGTGTGACTGCCAGTTTGTATGATTTTTACAGCAGAGTTTCAGCTGCTCCTTCCAATTAGCACTGTTAGTGCACTGGTTGTGGTGTTCTGTGGTGTTTGGTGTGCTAGCTGTTCATCACCTTTCAAAGGAAGAGCTACTGCCCCCATTTATCATCACCTGCTGCTGCTCATTACGTGCACTAAGGAAGGTGGACAGTTTTCTGCTCTTACAGTGCATAAAAGCAGAGTATGCAGGTGGCTGATAACCGCTAAAGGTGGAACAGTGTGACTGCAAATGTGGGAGAAGTAGAGAGAAGTATACACTCTTCAGTGGAGAGCTTTTCATTAGGCTGTATCACAGCCTACATTTCAAGGTTACTTTCTTTATTTTGAGGCTCCTTGTAAGAAATTGAAAAGTATTTTTAAAATCTTTTCCAAATGGGTTCAAGAAGTCAACGTTGTCACATCCTGAAAGAGAGTAATGAAGATAATATCAAGGATTATTTTAAAGTTGCTATTCAGTAATGCTTTTAAAGAAGTAAAAGGGACTATCTGACAGCGCTATTGCCAAACACATTTATCAGTAACTAGTTTTCAAAATGGTTTCAACGTATGCATGATTTAGAATGTGGTATTCTAGATTACCAGATTCTGGTAATAAAAAAAGGCAATCTCTAGACATTACTGTTTTCTGTTCTGTTAAACCAGGAGAGCGTTCCCAAACTTTTGTATGCCGTGCAGATGTTGTTTCAAGATCTTTAAACTGTTTATTGCTGTTCATGACACTGACTAACAGACTTCTAAGGAAATATTTCATCTGTTGAATTCAACAGTCAAAAGGTGGAATTTAGAAATGGTTAATTTATTGGAGAATAAAGTAAAAAGTTATTTCAGGCATCAGAGAGATTAGTGACTTCAATTATTTAGCACCAGGCCTCTTTGACACATGAAATTATTTGCTTTTACAACATAAGAAAAAGTTCATACTTCTACTGAAGTATATCTGGTGATTAAAAGCTGCATATGGTAAGGACTGACAGAGTGAAACAGGCACGTGAAAAATATCGACATGAACGCTGTGCCTTTTCCTTGAAAGCACAACATTGTTTCCAGATAAATTTCTGCAGTCTTTTATGAGCCATTGTATACAGTTATCATTTAGCAGGAATAATCATAAACTGAAATAACTACAATAAATTTTAAAGAAAAAAATGATGGGTTCATAACATTATACTGCAGTATTGAAGAGAAGTAACAGAGCTGCTTTGCAAACGCTCTCAATGAAATGAGATGTATTTGATGTATTCTAAAATTAATAATTTGTGTGCAAAAATGGGGGATATTGAAACTAATCTTTCAGACCAGATCACAAAAATGAAAGTGGTCATAACTGCCTGATGCGGTATTTTGTGCAGTGCTGTGGCAGTATCACAACATGTGGGGTGTGCATCCTGTGTCAGATAATAGTACCAAATAATTGCTGTTTCGTTAGTTTTCCCTGGATTTATAAATTGCATCTAATTAAATTGCTTTTAGCATTACTCATGTGTTAGCGTTAAAATCAATTGGTGGCATATTCATCTTCTGGTGATAATGAATCACAGCCCCTATTAGTCATTTTGCATCAAGTATGTTTAACATTTCCACAGCAGCAGCAGCCAGTAGTGTGAGATGTGGAAACCCAATGAGTGACTAGAAGTGGTTTTGCAAAGTCATTGAATGTGGGAATAGCAAAACTCATTGTGATTAAATGTTAGTCCCAAATGGTGGTTAAACAGTGTTGTATTGCATCAACAGGATGACCTGCAGAGACTATTAGTTACAGTCTCCCATTATTACTATAGGCCTTCTCCAAATAACATGTGGCAACTTTTCTTCTTCCCCTTTTGTTTCACTTTATTTTGGTGAAATAAAACGGAAATTCCTCAGACATAGGTTTTGTGATGCTGCTTTCTTTATCTGTAAGAGTAAGTACCTAGTGAGAAAGATGCTATTTTCTTAAATTCTAAAAAAAGAAAACTTATAAAACAAGGCAGTAGTGTAACAATCAGTAAAGTCTGTGTGAAAGCTTTCCTATTGTGTGAACAGATACATAGGCCAATTAATGCATATGTGCAGGTGTGCAGAGGAGCGTTGAGTGTGGAAAGAGAAGATGTCTTCAATTTTGGCTCCACCCTGAGTCACATCTGATTTGGTCAACAGGAGGTATCAGGAGTTATTAACTTATTTCACAGATATAAAAAAAAAAATTGCAGAAAGGATTGGAATTTGGAGTTCTAACATGTAAAACAGAAATCCTTTCAGGTTTTGGGTGGTTTTTTGTGTTTTTTTCTTTTTTTTTTTTTTTTTTAAGATGAATATGTTAGTTTTAATTTACATTATATGTTGTTTCAAGATCTTTAAACTGTTTATTGCTGTCCATGACACTGACTAACAGACTTCTAAGGAAATATTTCATCTGTTGAATTCAACAATCGAAAGGTGGAATACATTATACCTTGTTCTTTCATGAAGTATTTATTCACTAGAGACAAGGTGCATTTCCGCCACGGATTTGTTAATGTGTAGTAACAAGTGTAAGATAAACGTCTTGTGGAAAAAGTCTCCTTTGGTATGACCTAGTGAGACTGTGGAGAAGTTCAGCTCCACATCAGCCTGATGGCTTATGAGTACAGACTCCTTTGTTTGTCTTGAACTTGCTTTAGGCTGCTTAACTTGTAACAACAAAAAATTTGCTTGGTGTTGCATAGTGGAGAGAAAATAACAAAATGGGAGAGCAGCTCAGTACTGTGTGTGCTATTTTTGTTCAGTAAACAATTGTATAACCCCAGTAAGTCAAAATTAGATACAGACAGAAAAGCAATTTTTCTTGTAGGGAAAGGGATAAGAATTTGAAATGCTATTTTTAAAGTTTGTTTTGGCTTTAGAAGTATCTTTGTAATTTAGACAATGGTAAAGAGCTCTTTCGCAGGCCTAACAGTCATGATAAAACTGACAGGCTGAGAGGGCAGCTCTACCCATATGGAGTTTGAAAAGTCATTCATGATGTATGTCCCTTACAGGTTTGCCAGATGTTTTTGGTGGTTGTTTATTTGTTTAGAGTTATGTCACTCCTGTATATGGTTTGGTTTGGGGGGGGGGGGGGTGTCTTTTTTTTTTTTTTTTTTTTTTTTTTTGGAGTGCAACCATAAGTAAATGGGGATAAGTATTGCTGTCAACTATAGGCTGCCATTTTTTGTTGTTTTAAACCATGCCAAGCAAATGGTCTTAGTGAATTATTGGTTTGGGCTGATGCAGCTATCTTGCTCAATAAATGAAATATTGTAAGCTTTACCGTGGCAACAATCATGGGATTCCCATTAACTTGTTGCCTTCTAACAAAGGCAGAGGATGTAGCAGCAGTGAAATGCCAATGCTGCAATTCCTCATTGTGTGGATAGACTTCAGTGTAGTGGGATCTTCAGCATTCACAGATATCCTTTCTGGGATGGGAAGTACAGAGATAGTAGGGGTGTGTGTTGTATTTTTCAGGGAGCTGTCATGTTACAGCACAATGTTTAGAGTTATTTCTGACTTTTAAGGCTGTTTTTTTTTTTGGTGCTTGGTTTGAATTTTTCTTGTTTATTTTTGCAGTGGTAAGGAGTTTTAACACACTGACCTCTTTCTGGTTGCTCTTTGTAAAATGGGAATTATGGTCTTGTTGTCACGGGTGCTACGGAGATTAACTAGCCTTGTCTTGTCATTTTGAGAACCTTCATGGTAACAAATGCCAGACAGGAATTCTAGGTCAGCTAAATACAACATCCTCTGTAATGTTGTACATCCCTTTATTTCTCTTGGATACCCCTGAATTGAGCATCCTGTTTGACAGAATCACTTCATAGAGGTAACACTCCCAAAAGGGCTGGCTGTTGTGGTCTGCCTGGGCGGTTGGTGCCCCTTTTCCTTGTGGACTGCAAGTCAGTCACATTGTCACTGTGAACATACTTGCATATATGAGGATATAGTCAGCTACTGATCTCATTCCTCCTCTCCAGCTCTTCAGTCTAGAAGCATTTTCCAACCCTGGCTTCATCCGTGCTGTTTACAGTAGTACGCTTTTCTTACTGCTACCAGAATTTAGTCAGGTGTTTATAAAACATTGTACATGAAGCACCATCTTAGGTATTTCTCTTCAGAGTTGCTTTCCAGGATGTGATTCCTCACTTTTTAGGTATGACTTGATATATTACCTAGACTAAGATCAGAAAATAAGTCATTTATGTGTTTTTTTTTTTAAAGTGTATTTTGTTTAAATGATCCTGTGCCTCTGAGTAGTCCAGACAGTGTGTGCAGACGATGTGCTGTTAGGACTGAGCACAAGTGCTGGCAGGCAGCTGAGCTTGGTTTTCTGCCATAAGTCACATGTCTGGGACCAGGAGTCTGAAGCCAAAGGCTTTGTCAGGTGGTAAGGACTCTGTGTCAACTGAATACAGCAGTCACTTGAATTGGCTAACGCACCGTAATGCTGGAAGCAGCAGTATTAACTGTTGGATTGGAGGAGTGAAGTGGCGTGGTTTCTTGTTTAAACTCAACAGTAGTCTTTAAACTACCAGTGTTGTTGCTGTTCTAGGCAAAGCTTTTGGATGTGCTTAAAATATGAAAAGTAGTTACAGAAATTAATTTACAGCGACTGTTTTTTACTTCCTGTGTATCTTTGTAGTCTGGCAAGCTGCAAAAGAGCTGAGTCACTTCATTTGTGTTTAAAGGCTTATAGCAGGAGCTTCCTGCTGTGGTTGTATGAGAATTGTGCATTCTTATGGATGCTCCTGTTTGTGAAGGACAGGGGAGAGACTGAGGCATAAGTGTTGGTGTATGGAGTTGTGCTGATACAGTGCTGTATGTTTTCCTAGCCTTTCCTGACATCTTGTCAATATGATTGCATTGATAATGTTTAGTTCTGAATTTTAAAGCTACATATTAACCTATGTTAGGCATTATTTTCTCGTTTGAAAGAATAAAAACTGTTACAAAAGGTGTTTTTTTTTTCTATACTAAAGGAAACACTGACTGCTTTTTGTTTGTTCCATTGCAGACAGACAGTCTGAACAGAGTTAGTTTTTCAACTTTGAAGATGCACCAGCAACTTATTTGCTGTAGTAATTTCTTTTTTTCAGTTATATGTCAATTCTTTTAGTTCACACACAGGCATACACACACAGAGTTCAAATGCAACATTAGGAAATACTGCTTTTCTGAAAGAGTGGTCATGTGTTGGAATGGGCTGCCCAGGAAGGTGGTGGAGTCACCGACTCTGGAGACATTCAAGAAATGTTTAGATGTCGTGTTGAGGGATGTGGTTTAGTGAGAGCTGTTGGTGATTGGTGGACAATTGGACTGGATGATCTTGTAGGTCTTTTGTCAACCTTGGTGATTCAATGGTTCTGTACAGCCTATATAAAAGCAACAAGTGGCCACTGTGATACAGATACTCCTGAATGCCTTGCTTTGCTACCTATCAGAGGACACTTCTGTTCTGAGTGTGATCTTAGATGGAACAGCACTAGGTTCTACGTAATTGAATGGTCTAATCTTCAGTAGCAGATATTTAACAGGTCTCTTTCTTCTATACTAGCCTGCCTAAGGAAGCCAGGATCCTTAAGGAAGTAAGGATTTATCTTAGACTTAAAGCTTAGCATATATGGCTTGTCTGACTCCCTGTTTGGTTCCTGCTGGGGTCAAGTGTATTCTCTTACCCAATTCTGCATTAAACAAACAAACAAACAAAAAAGCCTACAATGCTGATCATTAGAAAATTCTCCTCTAAGGACCTGGTTGATAGAATTACTTCCAGATGGGCAGTGCTCTTTGTTGTGCTGCATTTGCTTACAGTTCAGTAACACTGTGTCTGTCTGAACTCAAGATCTGATTGAGGCAAAGCTGAGAAACTGCTCACAGAACCTGTTAGGACATTTTGATGCATAGAGACCATCCGCTAGGTCTCAGGTGTCAAGTGCCAATAACCAGAAATTCACAGAGCTGCAGAATGGAAGGGCACTCTTCATTTGTATGGATGTGACAGGGTTGCATCCCTTTTATTTCCCTACTTGCTGCTGCTCTCTTTTCCCCCTTCCAGTCCTTTCTCTTGGACCACTCACATAGACACATTCTCATCCCTTAGGCATGTAGGGCAGATTCTTGTAGTTGCAACCATTAGAAACCCACATAATATTTTAATGCAGATTTTGGGATTAGAGGGAGATCACTATAAAGCTCACCGAAGTGCTTAAATTTGTAACACTTATCCACACCGTGCCTACAGTGAAATGACTGAAGTTGTTCAAAATGTGACAGCTGTGTAATGTTATGCTGTAATTATTTTACCCACATGTTTGAGATTATTGTAGCTCAAACAACTAAGGATGTGTTCCCTGTTGTGCTGTTTCGGACAAACAACACTTAGATTCTGTGTCAGTGGCAGGATAGCAGAAACTTCAGGAGCTGCTAAGGCCTGAGTGAACTTCAGCAGACAATAAAGAATCTGAACTCTCTGTATAGGAAGTGCATGAGTCCAGTGTGAGAAAACGTTCTTTGTCCAGTGGAACACCTGTGTGTTTTTCCCCAGAAAATAAACACAGCACTATTTTTACTGTAGAATATTGAAATCTGCTTCTCCCCCACCCCCCAATATGAGAATGTTTTACAAGATAGTCGCTCTGTTTAAAACTCTGCGGTACTCTGCAGTAGTGGTCTATCAAGCAACAAACATTCTCACTGTGTTGAACTGCTGCTCTTGATTCTACATTATCTTCCAAACTTAGGCAAAATATTTTGGTAGTAGATGTATCTTCATTACAGAACCAAGTTCAAAGCAGGCTTTGTTCTTTTTCAGCCTTCAGTAAGACTAGTAGTACTTGGCGTGTACATTGTATGTCCTCTGCTTGTTCTAAATATTATTACTCTGAGTAAAGCAAAGCAGGACATCTTCCTTACCCTGTTTTTGCATGCATGTGCAGAGTGGCAATTTAGGTAGCAACTGTGGGCCTAATGAGAGCAGAGCAGTTTGTTCTTTAGATTTCTCTTGGAGAAGCTGGAATAAAAAAAAACTTCTGTAGAGGCTTACTCTTGAAAGCAGAAGATGCTGGTGATGGCACTGCATGGGTAGTAATGTACTTTAAAAATATGTGAGGAATTAAAATATGGAAATCCAGTGCAAAGATGTAATACATTAAACAAATCACAGTTCTAAAAATTGCTGAGATATTGAGATAAGATTGAGTAATGTGGGGTGATGAGTTTGCATGCTCATCTGTATCTGTCCTTTTGTTCAAGTAGATGCTAGGTTTTCAAGGATGGGTGGAGTCTGTTCACTTTGTTCTTTGCTCAGTGCAGTGAAATACTGATCTGCTATGAGAGCCCTCGTGCTAGAACATGACAAATATTATTAACTTGCATGTCACAGGCAGTAGATTAGGAGGAGGTGCTAAGCAGACTGTTAGGAACTTTTCAAGATAGGTGCACATAGTGTAGTAAGGAGAAAGGCTCTGAGTGAGCCATGAGTGAGACTCAATCTAACATGTCTAATGTCGCAAGACTGTAGGAAGAAGGCAACATCTAAAACTTACAGAGGATGTGTACATGTGTTTTCATTCCCGCTGGCTTGCTTATATGATGTCAGTGAAAGTCGGTCAATGATATTTGTCCTCAAGAAGCTCACACTAGTTTGCTTGATTTAGATTAGCATAGAAAAATCTTAATCGCAATCCGCACCATCAAACTATTGTTTAAATTAAAAGAAATAATTTATATTTTGATAATCTTGGGGTATTATGACCCAAAGAATGAAAGACTACTTCAAGTGGTTTGGACAAAGCTTCTTGAAGGCGTATTTCAGAAATGCATTTAAATATAACTTGATAATTATTTTTCCGTAGAATTACAAGAAGTCAGTAGCTGACTTGAGAAGCTGTTACATGTGAGTAGTGAAGAACCTTGTAGCTTCTGTTTTCCTTCCACCTGTAGCATTGTAGGTTACAAGTGTTAAAGGCCTGTGCTGCAAGAAACAAAATGTAGCGATGTCTTAGTCTGGACCAATGTTAAAGAGTAGTGAATGGATATCCTAGAGATTCTATCTATGAAAATTGTATCTCAGGTGTTGTGGATTGCATTGGTCAAATCTTTTTCTGTTTTATATGAGAATGCAGATGATGACTTCAGTTTATTTTGAAAGTTGTTTTCAGTGATGCTGTCATCTTTTGGACTTGAAAAACTTGATATGTTGCCAGCTATGACCTCATTTAAAAAATATAGAGTAGTTGCATATTACAGATTCTTAAGGCAGTGTTTAGAAAACAGTAATAAAACTACTCATGGTAGTCTTAATGGCCAAAGTGTTAGTCCCAGGGCCAGTGAAGCATGATTCTGTCTGTTTGACCCATCTCAAAAATACTCCAGACTTCTGCACATGTTTTATTCTCTGATGTAACTTTAGGGATAATGACTTCACTTGCTTTACTATATTGTGTAGAACTTGAGCCATATTGTTTGAGTTGAGAGAAACATGAGGGGAGAGAACATGACACAACTCTACATTTCCTGTGCTAAGGAAGTGAGAAGAAATGTGCATTTGTTGTCTTGGAGTCTTAAAATGTCTGGTTTGATTTTTGCTATGTTCCCAGCAACAACATCTGAGTAAAATGAAATTTGTACTTCTGCTAGTTTTAAATTCATATGAGCTGTAATAGAAGCTTTTTTTTTTTTTTTCCTTTACATACATCTTATATGACTGATACTTCATGAGCCATCCTGGTTTTCAGTGTTTTTTTCTTTTTAACAGATTTCTCATTGCACATAAAGTAGATGATTTGATAGATTTGTTTACATTTGATTCAGAGCATTGCATTGGAATGGAACTGTTAAAAGAAACGCTAAGTACACAGAGTTCAGAGGCTGAAGTAGCTTGCAGGAATTTTCTGTGAAAGCTCTTGTTTAAAATTAGATTGGTTGCTATTTTCAGAAGGGATAATTTTTTTTGGAACATAAAGTTCATAGCATTACTGCTGCTTTTACAGGAATTTAATGTGCTTTATTGTCGTCTTCAAATTTTATCTTAAGACAGTAAGCTTTTTATCTTTCCAGAACCAAGTAATTTCCACAGGTTAAGTATACGACAAAGCTTCTGTTTCTTTCTGATTCCCTATGACGCAACATAGTACCCTTTTTGGAAGACTGGAAAGCATTCCTTTAGATCAGAAGACAGATGCTCTAGCAGTGAGAGGAGGGTGGTGGTGTTTGCCTTCTGACTGGAAAAGCATGACTCCTGACTACCTAGCTACCTAGCTAGATATTTTGGCAAAAAGTAATTAAAAACAAACAAACCAAGAAATGAAGTTTTTATCAGTAATCCATGTTTTTACAAGAAAAACATCACTGCCATTTATGTACTGACAAATAATTCAGTATAAATGATAGGCACTTGGTGACTTAGTGTTTTTTCTGTGTCATCTGTGTTCTCCCAGACAACTGTTTTAAGGACAGAAGTGGAGTTTTTTCAAGCTTTTCAGTTCCCATTTTCAGAAAATCCAAGTTGACATTTGTGCAGTGTTTTTTTATAAACTTGATTGAATCATAAATCTTCAAGCAATACATGGGTAGAGTGTGATAGGACAAGTAGGAATAGTTTTAAAATAAAAGAGGGGAGACTTAGGTTAGATATTTGGTGGTGAAGCACTGGAACGTGTTGCCCAGGGAAGGTGTGGATGCCCCATCCCCGGAGGCATTCAAGGCCAGGTTAGGTGGGGCCATGAGCAACCTAATATATGGGTTCCAAGCCTGTCCACAGCATGACATTGGAAGTGACTGGGCTTTAAGTTCCTTTCCAACCCTAACAGTTCTGTGTTACCTTATGTTAATGTATCCAACACATAAACCATGTTATTCTAAGTGTTAAATGTGACATTTATGTCTGTCAAGGCTTCACTTATTCACATCACTAAGGATCACCAGGTTTTGGATTTGTTGCACATTATTATTTAGTCACTTCATATAGCATGGTTGGATCTTTAAGGAAACAATCAGCATTTTGCTCTCCCAGAATTTGATGCCCTTGTGTTTGAATCACTCACTGTACATACCAAGTGGTGTATTGAGTGACTGCTGGGTTAGTGTACAGAATGATTAGCCAGTGAGTACTTCACCTGTTTACCAGACCAAATACATGCTGTTGTTATTGCTCTGTCTGGGTTTAGACAAGTTTTAGGACTGCTTTTCCAGACCAATATATTAAAAAAAAAAAAAAAAAAAAAAAAGTTGCAGTACTTGTTCTTTTCTTACATCTAAGAATGAGGTATCCAGTTATTGCGGCTAATATCACAGTATGTGGCCCCTTCAATTGATTCCCCATCGTCACCTTTGAAGTATTTTATTTCTGTAGTTGAACAATTATTATATGAGGTCATTTAATGCTAAGTGGTTATATGATGTTGGAAAAGAATTTGCCTTAAGTATAGCTCAAATGAGGGTTGGGGGAGAAGAGGGAGAAGGTAAGAAAGGATAAAAAACAAGTGGGTATGTTAAGAACGTGAAGAAAGGCCAGACAAAGCATCAAATTATATAGTGTACCTGAGATCTGTAGCTCTTATTATTGCATGTAATATTTCATGATTAATTGGTTATCTCATTATAAACCCTGAAGCTCTGTTGAGGAAAAAATAAATTGATTGGTGAAGCAAGATTAAATTCAAAAACAACTTTCTAAGATGATATATTTTTCCTAACATATGCAGAATTTCAAGAATATTTGTATTCTTCTGGGTTTCCCCTCTATTGTGGCATCTTTTTAGGTTGCTGATTTGAATTTTGGGGTGTATGTGAGATACCTGCATTTTATCTGAATGTTTTCGACCGACTGTAAACTAATCTAGAATCTCGTGATAGCATGAAAAGCATCAGTTATTTAATGTAGAGATCTATGAAATCTCTTAATGTGCAGGATCTTGTACAGCGTACTAATTAATCTTTTTTTCTTCTTCAGATGTCCTCCTCGAACTTTTTTACCAGCACTGTGCAAAATTTTTCTTGATGAAAGTGCACCAGACAATGTATTAGAAGTAACAGCTCGTGCCATCACCTATTATCTGGATGTATCAGCAGAATGCACCCGTAGGATTGTTGGAGTTGATGGAGCTATCAAGGCACTTTGTAATCGTTTAGTAGTTGTTGAGCTTAACAACAGAACCAGCAGAGATTTGGCTGAGCAGTGTGTGAAGGTATGTTTTCTTGTAGAAAAGGTAGAATTTTGTCTAAGAGTGATCTGGAAAACTTGCTGTTCCAGAACAGTTTGCTTGTATTCAAATTCTGTATATCATCAAAAAGAAAAAAATGAAGCAAAGACATGCGTAGTATGTTAAAGTTTACGTGCCAGCTGTGCTTCTCAGCTTTATTGTCAGTCTGAAAAAGGAATATATCAATCTACACAAAAAAAAAAACCCAAAAATTCTAGAATAAAGTTTTCCTGTTTGTCTAAATTGATAAGCATGCTGAGGGCTAATTTTATAATTCACCTACTGTTAAAAGAAATTAAATTGTTTGTTGTCTCTTCCATAGTATGGGGCATAGCTCCAGAGCAGCCTTGTGAAGTTTTCAGAAGAATTTACAAGACCCTCAAAATCTTTTCCATACAGTGTAACTTGTTATGCGACAGCACATAGGCCGTAATAATCAAGGACTAAAACTAAGACTTTACACATGCATTTCCTATTTATGTTATTCCAGGTTACTTGAAAGAGTGTCACTGAAGTAACAGGATTTATGGAAGTTTCAGAGCTTTCAGTTGTGTGTTACCTGAAACTTAATAATCTCTCAGAAAAAGATGATCTTATTTAGCCTTCCTTATGAACACTTCTTAAAGAAAAAACAAAAAAACAGCAACAATAAAACTACTGTAGGGGGGATTTTCTTGTATTTGGTCCTGTATCCTAAAGTAAAACTGTTGGTGTGCTGGAGGTTTTGACTCCTTATGGGTTTTGAAGAGAAGGTTTTGCTATGTTTTTGCCTACTTAAGTTCTGTAGGTGTATATACACAGCTAACTGCATTTTTATCTACTGTATTTATATTTCATTTCATTTTAGGTGTTGGAATTAATCTGTACCCGTGAGTCAGGAGCTGTATTTGAAGCTGGAGGATTGAACTGTGTCCTGACATTTATTCGTGACAGCGGACATCTTGTTCATAAAGATACTTTACATTCTGCTATGGCTGTAGTATCCAGGCTGTGTGGCAAAATGGAACCTCAGGATTCTTCATTAGAGATCTGTGTGGAATCACTGTCTAGTTTATTAAAACATGAAGACCATCAGGTAATGTAACTCTTGGCTCAATAAATTGTGAATTTAACATTCATTGTGTTTAATAAATGAATGGCTTTGTATTTTTATATAGTCTTCATAACGAGGTGTTTACATAGTAGTGGTTATATTTGGATATTGTGGTAGTTTTTTTTACAGTTGTGATGACAAGAGAATATAAATACTGCTTAGTGTTTAACTGCAAGTGCTATTGTGTGAATATGATCTTATCCTGCCTCTGACAATTTATTTAGAAATGTCCTGGTGACTTTTTCTTGGAAATAGCATCTGAAGTAGTTGATCTATATCTGTGCTTCAGTCAGTATTATACTGAGTATAAATAAAACGTGAAAGTTTAGTTCATTTTTCTGTTGCCAGACTAAGGGAAACAACAAGAACATCCACAGTACATGTTAAAATATAGTACTGGAAGCCACTTAAACGGTACTACTAAAGACCTAACATCACTTTTTTACAACACTTTTGTAAACTTGATGTAATGTAAAATCTAGAAAATAATTCCTTTAATTTTAATTTTCCAACAGGTAGCATTCTTTTGTGTATGTCACATTAATGCTTTGCCATAGCTGTTTAGTCAAATTTTTGCTGCATCCTGGCCAGGTTTCTTGTTAGTGCCATTTTCACCCTACTTTTGTCCCTATTCCTGTCTTTACTCCACCCCAACTCCTTATTTTTGTTTAGTTAGACTCCCAAATATGACATGGTAGGTCTTTTTGACTGTGTGCTATGCTTATGTTGTATTTTCAGATCTTTTTGAAATAACCACATGTCAGCTGGCTGCTGCAAATGAACAAGCTACTTTGGTTTTTAGACATAAAACTTTAATAATCACTGATCATCTGAGGCAAGCTAACTCTGAAGTTTAGACCATAAGTCTGTAGTCTTTATTTCTCAATATAAAATGTAAAAAAAAAAATTTTTTTTGGAGATTGTTGGAGATCTGAGCAAAAATTCCAACTTTCATAAACTTTGTCTTTTAGTATTTTATGCTTAAAGATGAGTTTGCTTAAGCTCAGAGAGTCCATTTGATAGTAAGTAAATTTGAGATCTGTATACTTTCTGTGAAGGAAGCTTCAGGATTTATGACGAATATTGATCTTTGTTCTGGATTTGCCCAGTAACTTCCTGTTATTTTCTTTTTCTTTCTTTCTTCTTGGTCACTTTGTGACCAAGTCTGGGTAGCCAGTGAGTAATTGCACTTGATTAATTGAGTTCAGGCCAGATGAAATGAGGCCCCAAGAATAGCTTATGTATGTTTGCTTTTTTAACCTTCCTACTTCTCTTATGATTTGTGAGGAAAAAGTATAAATATCTTCCACAGTACAATTGCTTTGTTAAAGGTACTAATGCCCTTCGTGCAGGACTAAAGAAGCTGAACCTTGCTTGTGTATTTTTGACAGGGCAGTTCTGGTGAAATTGGTAAATTGTTTACATTATGATTTACGTAAAGATCGAAGGAATTGTTTATACCCCTTGCTGTTAAAGAATGGCAGCAAGATGTCAGAGGATGTATCTAGTCACCATTGTAAGATAAAGAAAAAAATCTCTTATGAAAGTACTGATAAATCAGAATGTTTGACATGCAGGGACTATGCCAGCAAGTGCTGTATTTAGTCATGAGAATATTTGTTTTTCAAGTCTTCAACTTACTGAAGATTTATGATTTTTAACTTAATATGGTCTGGCTAAATGGCTAATAATTCCATAATCTGTATAGCAACTGTCTTTAAGGCCTCTATATGTGATAATCAATTTGAAAATGGGCTGCACTAGAAATTGGTGTCACTTTTGGGACTAAGAATTGTATTAACTTAGAGTTTGATGGTGAATAGATACTGGGGTTTTTTGTTTGTTTTGGTTGTTTGTTTGTTTTTGTTTTTACTTAAACTTCAGAGAGGCTGGTTTGCTACCTTATGTTTAGGAAGGCAAACATGCCAGAATTGATGTCACATTGATGTGCCTGTGCAAAGTCCGTGATACGATGAGTAGAGACATTTCTAGTGTAATGTGCAGTATAGATAAGAGAAATTCAAGGCAACCCCCCTGTTCTGTTTTCAACACAAGCATGAAGAGAAATTGGATCCTTTTCCTGGGCAGTTTGCCAGAAGTATTTTTTGCTAGGCTATTAAGAGGATCATCAGTAAGCCTTATTTCCACAGTGTCACTGTGGATTGCATTTTTATTTTTTAAACTTTAGAGAGGAACCTGAATTTCAGGTTTTGTATATATGTGTATGTGTGTGTGTTTTTGTTTGTTTGTTTTTCCACAAAAAACTCAACATATCCCTGTCAGATAGATGGGGTTATTTAAATGTTGTAAACCACTTCTGCCAATTAGTCCTTTTTGTAGGCTTGGGACAATTGCAAAATTTATTTTACTGAAGAGAAGCAAGTAGACTTTGAAATACAACTTAGCTATCAAATATTTAGTAAATTAATGCTTTGGCAGTTCTGAATTAGTATCTCAGCTAATGGCTTGTTGCATGGCATTTCTATTAAAAGAAAACAGCAGTTTAATATAACGTAGTATTAGTGTCGTGAAATTATAACATAGTAGAGTATCTTATCAGTATATGAAATTCAAATATTTTTAAAATTGTCCTTGTACCTTAAAAGAATAAATTTGGAATTCAGTAAATGTCTAAAAGTGGAAGTAAAAATTCAGTGCACTCTCTTATTTTATTTCTTTTTATTTTTTTTCCCTTTTGCAGCTTAATTAGAAAATCAGTTCAGTTTCTAACATCAAAACAATCAAAATGTTTTGCACTCAGTGCCTAAATACCAAACTGCAGGTTGATTTTTTTTTTTTTTTTAACTATGTTATCAGAATAGACAGTTGCTATTGGGGATTATAAGTAGTTCTATCTCTTGGAAAAAGAATGTATATATAACTATGTGGGGGCTTAAAGACTTATAAATGTATTTAATAAGCAAATTTTCTAATTAAATGTTGCTGTATATTTGTTGTGTCTTTGTGTATGTAGTTAAGGAGATACAATACTGAATTTTACACAATTTTCCTATACAATTATAAGAGAGAAAGGGGTAAGAAAACAGTACAGTCCTTTAGTGAGTGTTTCAGAACATTGTTGTGTTCCAACTTTGAACTGTCTCTGCTCATTAAACACCAAGGGAGCTTGGGGAAGTGAGCTTTTTTGTTTGTTTGTTTCTGGAAAAATCCTTTTAGCACCTTAAGTGACAGATTATTCATCTTTTCACTTACGCTTCTTTCTTAGGTTTCAGATGGAGCTCTGCGATGTTTTGCTTCATTAGCTGACAGATTCACACGTCGTGGAGTTGACCCAGCTCCACTAGCTAAGCATGGATTAACTGAGGAATTGTTATCTCGCATGGCAGCTGCTGGTGGGACCGCATCAGGACCATCTTCAGCTTGCAAACCTGGCCGAACTAGCACTGGAGCACCATCTACAGCTGCAGACTCTAAATTAAGTAATCAGGTGTCAACTATTGTAAGCCTGTTGTCAACCCTGTGTAGAGGCTCTCCAGTAGTAACACATGTAAGAAATCATTTTACACTACAGCTTCTTATTCTCTTAGGGCTTTTTCCTGTACATATTCCTTTAGTATATGCAAAACTTGTGTTGCTGTTCTATGTATACGTTTATAGGCTATGAAAGATATGTGTATATATACACACACATATAGGTTATTTATCAAGAGGAGGAAAAAAAACTGAAACATTTCATATGGAAATGAAACCCAATTTTGATAGTATTTTCTAAAGCCCTGTATATTTTTTATTGTTCAGACTTTTAATTATTTCCAGGATCTCCTAAGATCTGAACTTCCAGATTCTATAGAAAGTGCGTTGCAGGGTGATGAGAGATGTGTACTGGATACCATGCGGTTAGTAGATCTTCTTTTGGTGCTACTGTTCGAAGGGAGAAAAGCCCTGCCAAAATCCAGTGCTGGATCTACAGGCAGAATTCCAGGGTTGCGAAGGCTGGATAGTTCTGGTGAACGTTCTCATCGGCAGCTGATAGATTGCATCCGCAGTAAGGATACCGATGCATTAATAGATGCTATTGACACAGGAGGTAAGCAAGAATTGTCTGAAAAGGAAATTAGATATTTTATTTATCTTTCTGTTTTTATAATGTATGGTCTTGTAATACTTAAGTGGTACCTTGAAATCGTATATACAAGTTGATTTGGTTAAATGCACAACATTTCCTGTTTGTAATAATTCCAGTGCTACTTCTTCCTTTTTTTCCTTTTTTGGATTACAGTTAACAGTATAATTGCTTTTATTGAAGATGTTTAATTTTTTTCAGACCTACCATTTGCTTAAGGAACAGTGCTGAAGCTTAATCTTTTAATATAATTTCAATTATTTTTAATTGTGTCTTTCAGCTTTTGAAGTGAATTTTATGGATGACGTAGGACAAACTCTTTTAAACTGGGCCTCAGCTTTTGGAACTCAGGAAATGGTAAATAGATTTCAGAGAATGTTAAAAGTTTAGGTTATTTTTGTAAAGCAAGACATGAAAAAACTTGTTTGATTTTTCTTGTTTTATAGGTAGAATTTCTCTGTGAAAGGGGTGCTGATGTTAACAGAGGGCAGAGGTCATCCTCATTACATTATGCAGCATGTTTTGGAAGACCTCAGGTAGCAAAGGTAAGATTTAAACTGATGCTATTAGGAAGCCTTATGTACTGAATTTTTTGCTTTGTTCTATATGTAAATTATTTGAGGCAGCATCTTTAATGTGTGTACTGTCAAATATTTGCTTGTTCTTTACTGTGTTTATTGCAATACAAAGTTTTGGTTACAGTAAGTCAGTAATATGAATAAAAGTAGTTATCAATTTTACAGATATAAGAAGCACATTGTATTCTAACTTTGCATGAAAGCATGAGGAAAATGTTGGAAGAATGTGTGGAAAAATATATTTGTATCTTTGGAAGAAGAAATCTTAGTGTTAATATTTGATAATATATGTTCTCAGACTCTCTTGCGACATGGTGCAAACCCTGATTTAAGAGATGAAGATGGGAAAACTCCTTTAGACAAAGCTCGTGAAAGGGGTCACAGTGAAGTAGTAGCTATTCTACAGTCTCCAGGTGAGTGCAGATTTTAATTCCTTGCCCTTTTAATTCAGTTATCAGAATTTTTACTCAAAAAAAAAAAAAAAATCATGAGAAAATAGTGTTTTGTGACCATCCTTGCATGTAACATTTCACATCTTCTTGAAAGAAGGGGAGCTACAAAAGAAACTTAGTGCACATACGCAATGCCAGAGGTACTGGTCTTCAGCTGTTTGCCCTGTTTCAGGACGTGTCAGTCTTGGTAGCTTCTATGGCATCCTTTCTATGTGTAAACTGCACTTTCCCTGCCTGTGGGGCTCTTCTAGCACTTTAGTCATAGACAGTTGTTTGTTTGTATTTATTTTAAGTAGTTTGAGCTACTCTAGTAAGTGATCTTCGGTAGTACCTTACCTCATGACTTTCTTTACAAAGACTTGACATATTTCTAAAAAGTTTCTAAAAAGTGAAATTTATATTACTATTTGGACAGCCAGATCTTAATAAAGAAAACTTTTTACTTATATGTGAAGGTGTTTTTGTTTGTTTATTTTCCAGGGGATTGGATGTGTCCTGTTAACAAAGGAGATGAGAAGAAAAAGAAAGATGCAAACAAGGATGAGGAAGAATGTAATGAACCCAAAGGCGATCCAGAAATGGCACCTATATACTTGAAAAGATTATTGCCTGTATTTGCACAAACATTTCAACAAACTATGTTGCCTTCAATAAGGTAATAGGCGGGATTGTCAATTTCTCTGCATATTTTTTCTTTTTTTAATAGTCTCCGATAAAGATGTGAAGGTAGATTAAGGTGGTTTTTTTTTTTTCTAGTAAAAATTACCACATCTGAAAGGTGGAGTAATGCAAGTGATATTTTAACATGCTTTTGTTCAAATAGAAGTGATGGTTTGAAAAGCTTTGAGTCTTATTTTTACATCATATTTTAGATAGCTAAAGTGGTGTCTTGAAAGGAATATGATCAGTCAAAGTGGGAAAGGCATACTCTTGGCTACAGGGAGCATTATGATACAATACTGTGTTCTTATAGTAACTTGCACTATGGATACTCTACTTGGTTACAGCTGCTGTAATGGAGTACTCTTTTAGGAGAGCAATAATGAAGTGGTACATACACGGGAGAGCTCAGACTGGAAAAAGTTATTGTAGAAAGCTTCTTCATAGCTTAAGTGTTTATCAGCTGGGAAAGATGCTTGTCACTGAGAGAAGGCAATGTAATTCGATACTTAAATAGCAGTATTGTGTGTGGCATGCTGTGTTTGTGATAAATTGTGTCTCACCTTAACTTCTCAGCCTTTTATGCTATAAACATAATATTTGTTTGCTCTCGTACTTGTGATCCCGGTGTATGGGTACTTCTAGGTAAGAAGAGCTTTGGGGCAGCTTAAATTAGGCTAAAAGAAGTGATGTTAAGCAGTGTAATTAACTGCTGATGAAGACTGTCACTTTTCATATTTTAAAGTTTTCTTTTCAAACGTGGTTAATCATATGTTTAAAACTCACTTGGAATAAAAATTCATCTTTAACCATATACAAGTAATTGACTTCTGAATTTATTTTGCTTTTTAACATGGAAAGTGGAATGGTCTAATGGTAATTTTAGACTTCAGAGCTCTAGGGATCTAACCGAAATGCTGAAAGCATGTGACAGGCTGAAGACTGAAATAGATACCTAAGTGTCAGATGGTGCATGCAGAAATGAACTGCCATCACTAAGAAGGCAGAATGTGGAATTGATTTGACTAGAGAAGGGTGGAAAAGGCTGGAGTATGTTAGAGTGTCATAGTATTGTAGAATTAAGAAGATCAGTAGATGGATTATTCTTGGAGTTAATCTGGCATTTAACAATCTGTTCCAGAACTGGAATTCATTTCAAAAAACTGTTTCTGTAAACTTGCATAAATATATGCAAAAGCAATTATATCTTGAACATTTTTGTTGCCCTGAGTACTGCTTCCTTTCTTTGTAAGAAATCTTTTTCCTGTCATCTGTTTTAAAGGAAAGCAAGTCTTGCTCTCATTAGAAAAATGATACATTTTTGTTCTGAGGCGCTGCTGAAGGAGGTTTGTGACTCTGATGCTGGCCACAATCTGCCCACAATACTGGTTGAGATAACAGCTACAGTTCTTGATCAAGAGGTAGGAAGAAGTAACGTTTCCCAAAGCCACTTTATTTAAAATAAAAAAAAAAGAAAAAAAAAGATTATGCTCATCAATTCCACATGCTTATTAATAGTGAATGTTTTGTTGTTCATAGCATTCATCTATAACTGGGTATGAAGTTCATCCTGTCAAGCTATTAAGTAAAGAGATCTCACTTATTGTTTCCTTTCCATTTTAATTTATTACAGGATGATGATGATGGCCATCTGTTAGCGTTGCAAATCATAAGGGATTTGGTGGATAAAGGCGGTGATCTTTTTCTAGATCAACTGGCTAGACTTGGTGTAATCAGTAAAGTGTCAACTTTGGCAGGACCTTCATCTGATGATGAGAATGAAGAGGAGTCTAAACCTGAGAAAGTAAGTACGGAAACACTAGATTTATTTGTTCCTATAAAACCAGCACTTCTCGTACAATTTTCAGTACCATGAAGGTAGCTAGATAACTTTCTAAATTAATGCTTATTGTATTCCAGTTTTTGAATTGTTTCATTGTTGTTGCTATTGTTTTGTAATTTAGTTTCCTCTAGCATATTGTTACCTACTGAGTATTTGTATTTGTATGTGCTTAGTTCTGTTAAGTGGACACTGATGTTTGCTGTGCATCTTTTTCAGTGTGCATGTATCAGATAACTATAGGTGGTTTTAAATATTTATTTATATGAAATATATCAAAAACATAAAAACAAAAATAATTCTCTACATGATGAATAGTTTAAATGCATGTTGAAGTTGTTTGCTGATTTCCAGTAATCAGTAGTTTAGAGACAGCTCAGACACTTGTGTTATTCATTTAGTCAAAATTTGTTATGCCTTAAGTTTTGATGTCATCTGCACATGTTTCTAGACAACTGGTTCTAGGTGACCCTGCATGTGAGCAAGGAGTTTGGGCAAGATGTCTTTCAGAGGTCTCTTCCTGCCTTAAGCATTCTGTTCTCACAAAATGAGTTTTGAAGAGAGGTAGATGCCCAGTCAGTAGACTGCTGTTATTGAGTTGATCGGTATCTGAAAAGGGAATTCTTTGAAGTAGTTCTGTTAAAGAATGCTTTCAAAGATGTATTTTACAGGCAGAAGAGTTTAGTTTGTTTTATACTTAAATCTTTTTAAAAAATTTTGTATTGCGTTTTTGTTTTTCTGTGGTGTTTTTTGTTTGTTTGTGTGCTTTTTGTTTAAATACTTTTTTTTTTTTTTTTTTTTTTAACAGGAGGATGAACCACAGGAGGATGCTAAGGAGCTGCAGCAGGGTAAACCATATCACTGGAGAGACTGGTCAATCATTAGGGGAAGGGACTGCTTGTACATCTGGAGTGATGCTGCAGCCCTGGAACTGTCTAATGGTAGTAATGGATGGTTCAGATTTATCTTGGATGGAAAACTGGCCACAATGTACTCCAGTGGAAGCCCAGAGGGAGGATCTGATAGTTCAGGTAGTTTTTTCTCAGTTCAAATCTAAGTTTTGAGATTATTTTATTTATTTATATGATTTGATTGGAGTTATTTTGTTTTGCAGGAATTGGCTTACTAAATAGTAAAGGAAGTAAACAGGTGGAAGGTGGTCAGTTAATTGTGATGCTTTTCATGAGATAGCATGTGACCGTAACTTGACTTCCTTGTTGAGTTGTGTAAAGTGAACATCTTGCCAGTGGAAGTGTATTAACTTTGTTTTGTTTTGTTTCTTCTTAATTTTGCATACTTAATTTTTCACCCCAGTCATTAAAAGCACTTTGTAGTGGCTGTCTGAGGAAAAGCAGGTTGAAATGGCAATCTGTTGTTTGCTTCTAGCTAGCAGAATGAAATTGCATGTGTTTGGAGATAAAGTAACAGAAAGTTTCTCATCAAGACTGGGAAACAAATTACAGTGTCTTAATTGTTTGTTGGAGAGACGATAAGGGAACAGACCTTATACACTGGCAATGTACAGAGTTTTGTTAAATTTTCTGTACAGAGTATGCAACTTGTTATGGATGCAACTTGATATGGTGAAAACATCCCTTCCTTTTTGTTTCATCTTTTTTGCAGCAGTTCATACGTTTATGAACCAATCGATGTGAAATGCTTTATGATATTACGTTTTCAACAAGCTGTAGGGTGAAATAACAGAACATGTTGTATTACGATTCAGGACAGAAATGAAGTGCCAATGTCATTTTCCCTCAATTTTTAGATGTGAAGACAGGTTGAGATACGGTGTGTTTCTAGATTATAACACTACTGGAAAGCACTTCTGAATTTTTTTTGACAAAGTGTATTCTCAAATCCTTTAAACAAGGCAAACAGTTGTGTTGATAGACAGATCTAATCATACAACATAATTCTAAGAAATCAACGAGACTTATTTCTTAATCGTCATATCTCCTGGATGAAACTTCTGCTTGCTTCCTTCCAACTAGTGGAATGGGATGGAATTCTACTGTTTCTATAGAAGAGTAATTGAATAGGAGTGAAGAGAACTTAGATTGTCAATTTAAGATTATATGCCTGTTCCTATCAATCTTTTTTTTTTTTTTTTTTTAGTTTTTATTTTCTTTAATTATTGAGTAGATATACCAAATTTTTGAACAAGATCTCTAGCATGGTTATTATGGAAGAGAAGTAGCTAAACTAGGGTTAAATTAGGCTTTTTTCTATTTTTTTTTCTGTCAAGCAGATGTCTACTAAGGAGTGCTGACGTTGCAGTGTCATTGCTTGATGTTTAACCTGTTAAGCATGTGCAGCAGTCTCTTTCTCTTGAGATACAGAACTAGTGTTTAAGATTTAACTAAAAATCCTACAACACAGCATTGATTCGGAATAGCTTCTTTAAGTCTTGAACTGTACAGTATGTTGTGCTGTCCTAAATCATTGCTGATTAATCCCATGGTATACTTTCTAGTAATTCAATGGCTGGCAGGAGTATAGTGAGTTGACTAATGGAATTTGTTGGTGTGGAATGCTGGAGTTGCTGGAATACGTAGTGGGAAGAATTTTAAAATACAACTTTTAATTTCAAACTTAATTTTGCATTGTATGTGCTCAGTTATTTTGCTTTTGAGAGATACATGATTGTGAAATCAATTGTTAGAAGAAAGAATTTTTTTATTTTTTTTATTATTATTTTTTTTTTTTTAAACTAGAAAGTAGGAGTGAATTCCTAGAGAAACTGCAAAGAGCTCGAAGCCAAGTAAAGCCATCTACTGCAAGTCAGCCAATTTTATCAGCACCTGGGCCAACTAAACTTACTGTGGGAAATTGGTCACTTACCTGTTTAAAAGAAGGAGAAATCGCTATCCACAATTCAGATGGTCAGCAAGCTACAATATTGAAAGAAGATCTGCCAGGCTTTGTGTTTGAATCTAACAGAGGAACAAAGCATTCATTTACAGCTGAAACTTCTCTGGGTAAGTATGTAGGTATGTATGATGCACAGGTAGGAGCATATATATACCAGGTAGTTTCTTTGTTTTACACACCTGTGGGAAATTGTGACGTTTCCAAAAATACATTGCAGGATCAGAATTTGTGACTGGTTGGACTGGCAAAAGAGGAAGGAAGTTAAAATCTAAACTGGAGAAGACAAAACAGAAGGTTGGCAAACATTCATGAGTTTTATATTTAAAATTTAATTGACTTTGTTTTGTTTTTCATTATGTGTATGAGATATAGTTTTCTCTTAGGGGTTTAAGATACTCTTTAATTTCAGCTATACACAATTTAAGTTTGAAGGGGACAGCTGGAAAACCAAACTTACAACAAAGCAGTTTTGCAGCTGCTTTAGTCCAGAGCGTTGCATTTGCTGTACTCTTTTGAAGAAAAACAATTTATTTTTTTTTAAATTGTAAGGAAATCCAGTTCTCCTGGTGTTGCGATCAACTTAACTATCTTTTGTGAATTTTTTTATTCTTAAAGTTACTGGTGTATATAAATGCATGATACATCTATTTCTTGTTCCAGTTGTTTTGAATTGATGGAAGTTGTGTAGTTGGTTGGAATGTTTTGGTGATTGTTAAAGCTTAATTTCTATAACTTTCAGTAAGATTCTGCTTATTTCCTTATGTTTTCCTGTGTCATTTATCCTTTCACAGCCTTTTCATCTTATGATGTATGTTGAATGATAGGTTTGTTTCTGGAATCTTGAATAATAAAGAGGTCTCATTCACATAATGAAAATCCTTTTGTAGGTACGCACTATGGCAAGAGATTTATATGATGATCATTTTAAAGCTGTTGAAAGCATGCCTCGAGGAGTAGTTGTAACACTGAGGAATATAGCAACACAGTTAGAATCTGCATGGGAACTTCATACAAACAGACAGGTAATCGTATCTCCTTCATTCTATAATACGTGATGTTAGTAGATTTCATGTACTAAAATTTAGATTCGTCTATGTAATTATGTAAAAGAAAGGCACAGTGTGATAACTGAACGATGTTTTTGTAGTGGGATCTTGTGTGTGGGCTGGAGTGTTTTGGTGAAGTTTTTTTTCTTATTGTGCAGTTATGTGCATTACTGGGATATTACTTCTCAAAAGACCCAGGTGAAAAAACTGTTGCCTTGTTTCACTGTAATTGTCTTCTTGTCTTTCAGTGTATTGAGGGAGAAAACACTTGGAGAGATTTGATGAAAACTGCTTTGGAAAACTTAATTGTACTTTTGAAGGATGAGAATACCATTTCTCCATATGAAATGTGCAGCAGTGGATTAGTTCAATCATTGCTTACAGTTTTAAATAATGTGAGTTTACAGAACATAAGTCTCTGAAGAAAAGCTGTTGAAAGAATGTGTAGACGTGGGCCATAATTTAAAGATCTATTATGTCTTTTTTTTGTCTTGATGAAAATCAAGTGGCTTTGCACCAGTCAATGATCTGACCCATTAATTATGTACTATCACTACAGATTGCTTCAGTTCAAACAAACTGCTAAATGTCTTTCAGTAAACCGTGATCATTTCTAATGGCTGGTATTGTTTAGCTTTTGAGATAAAGGTTTTTGAAAAGAGAATTCAGTAAGCCTAAACGGGTAGTATGCCAATGTAAAGAATGAATGTGTTGCACTGTATTAGATGATATATATATATGTATATATATATTTTTTAATTTATTTATTTATTTTTTCTCTCTTAGAATGTTGATTTAGATATGAAACAAGACTGTAGTCAACTAGTAGAAAGAATAAATGTATTCAAAACAGCGTTCAGTGAAAATGAAGATGATGAAAGGTAGGTTTAAAAGAAAAAAAATAAATAAATAAAAAAAAACCACCAAAAAAACATAACAAGCATTTGTGATTAAAGAATGTATGTTTAAAAAAGTTTGAAGGCAAATTTGATATCTTTCCATTACAATTTTGTGATTTCTGTGATTAAATAGAGAATTGGTCTTAAAAGACTGTATTTATCACTAAGTATTGAAGTGGTAATTAGAAGAAAAGAAAAATTTAATTACATCCATCTGCAAGAGTCAACTGATGAATGTGCATCTGTTGACAAATACAGAGGTGGCATTTTTTGCTCATTACTGTTTGCAAGGTAGTATTTTTCTTACTGTGCTATAGCCAGACTGGATGCCAAAGGTGAACAACTCAAGATACACCAGTAGAAATAGTGTATTGAAATATTTGCTACATGTGGACACTATTCACTGAAATATTATGGATTTTTTTTCTTGTATATGTGATAACCTAGTAACTGTTCACCTTCACAGTCGACCAGCAGTTGCATTAATTCGGAAATTAATAGCAGTGTTAGAATCTATTGAACGTCTACCTCTTCACTTATATGATACACCAGGATCTACTTACAATCTTCAGGTAAATGTACAGTGATAACACACAGTATTGTATGTTGTTACACAACTGAATATTTTATGTGGATTTCAGGAAGAATTACATGCATGAAAATTGTATGAGATACGCTCTTGTAAATTGGATAAAGTTAACTAAATAACAACAAGGTTCTTAGCATTTAATTGCTCTAATTCCCTAATGTGTGGATCTTCCCCTGCTTTGATTTACTTTCATGTTGTGAAGTAACAGTGATAGTGATTTTTTTTTTTTTTGTCCTTGAATGTTCTTTTCATGTAAGAATATGTTCCCCAATGAGTATCTTCATAACTAGATTGTAATTGTATTCAAAAAGAAGGGTTTGTTGAAGACAACTATAAAACAAGTTCATTTATGATGCCTGAAGATGGGCTGTTATAGTTTAAAGGTCTCCTGTATGCTCAGTATGGTATTATCTCAGCTGTATGATTAGTAGATTTTTATACAGGAAAGCTTCAATTTGAAGGAAAAAAATATATGTATTTTTGTGTGTGTCTGTATATAAACATTACATGAATTTCTTAGAGTCATAGAGTGGGTTGGCTTGTAAAGGGCTTTAGAGACTGTATAATTCCAACCTCCCTGCTGTGGATAGTCATCTTGCGCTAGATAAGGTTGCTCCTGATCTTGAACGCTTCCAGGAGTGTCACATCCACAGCTTCTCTGGGCAACCTCTTCCAGTGCCTTCCTGTTCTCCTTGTGGATCACAGAATCACCCGGGTTGGAAGGGACCTCAAGGATCATGTAGAATTACATGATTTATTATATATATATATATATATATATAATATATATATATATTATTATAGGAATTCTAATATATTATATTAGATTATAATATATTAGAATATTATATATTAGAATTCCTAATATCTAATTTATATGTACCCTGCTTTAGCTGAGAGCTATTACCCTGTCGCATCCCAGCACTCCCTGATGAAGAGGCCCTCTTGGAGCTTCCTTGTAAGCTACCTTTAGGTCCTAGGAAGCTGCTATGAAATCTCCCTGGAGTCTTCTTCAGGCTGAACAACTCCAGCTCTCTCAGCATGTCTTCACAAAAAGGGTCCTCCAGCCATCTGATCATTCTCATGGCCCTCCTGTAGACTCACTCCAACAGATCCATGTCCTTTTTAAGCTTGGGGACCCCTGAGCTGAACTCAGTATTCCAAGTTTTCTATTATTACTATAGGTCTTATAATTTGGAAATTAAAATTGTGAACAGACAGGAAATATGAAAATATGGAATATAGAATGGAATATAGATTTCTTAAATTGCACAGAAATATATCTGATAAGCCACTGGAACTGCTGTAGTAAAATATACTGCTTTTCTTAAAACTACAAAACTTGAACTGTAAAGCTTGGATTAATGTTGAGATACTCTTTCAGATATTGACAAGGCGTTTGAGGTTTCGTTTGGAACGTGCTTCAGGGGAGACATCCTTGATAGATCGAACTGGCAGAATGCTAAAGATGGAGCCGTTGGCAACTGTTGAATCTCTAGAACAGTATCTTCTAAAAATGGTAAGCAACATACTATGCACCCAGCTCAAAGGAATAATTGCATTTTTCATCCCCTAATTATTATTATTATTTTTGCATTTATATGTAGGTTGCAAAGCAGTGGTACGACTTTGATAGGGCTTCATTTGTTTTTGTACGAAAACTACGTGAAGGCCAAACATTTGTATTCAGGCATCAACATGATTTTGATGAAAATGGAATTATTTACTGGATTGGGACAAATGCGAAGTGAGTTTCTTTAAGCTAAATATTTTGAATTGCAATGTAATAAACAACATCCAGTGGGGGGAAAACGAAAATTTGTAATGAAGTCTGTTACTTTTGGTTTTTTTTTTTTTAAGAAGAGAGTTATCTTTGCTTTTACTGTTGATCAGTAGAATTATTTTTGACTCTTCTTGAATAATAGAAAAATGTATCTGAAGGCAGCTTGAAAATTAGTTTGTATGAATGGGTAAAGTATATTGAAAGGGTGGGGATGGTTGGATATTTGTTAGCTTCTGTAGCAAAGTAAAGTGTTTGGATCATTCTAGAGAAGTTTTTAAAATATCTAAGATGATATTAACTTTTTGGTTTGTAATAAAATGCTGCAGTCAATAATTTACAGTAAACTGTCAAATGTTAGTGATACCTATGTTTTAATGTAAGTAATAATTGAACAGTACATTTCTCTTTTCAATATAGAACTGCATATGAGTGGGTAAATCCAGCTGCCTATGGGTTAGTAGTGGTTACATCCTCAGAAGGAAGAAATCTGCCTTATGGCCGTTTAGAAGACATCCTAAGCCGTGACAGTTCAGCTCTCAATTGTCATACTAATGATGATAAGAATGCTTGGTTTGCCATAGATCTTGGCCTTTGGGTTATACCATCAGCTTACACATTACGCCATGCTCGAGGTTATGGACGATCTGCTCTCAGAAATTGGGTTTTCCAGGTATCTAAGGATGGACAGAACTGGACTACTTTGTATACTCATGTTGATGACTGTAGTCTCAACGAACCAGGGTATGTCAGTGCATTTTACTGGCTTTTATGAAATTGTGCTCAGTTAAAAACATACTTGACTGTGTTCTAATTATATGCGCGTCGTGGATGCAATGCGTAGTTACATAAAGGAGTGACCTAGATTACCAAGGATGGATTGGAACATAAGTGATTCATAAGTTCTGTGTATGGTTCATGTAATGTCATTTATATTTCTCTGTCATTCTGAATTCACTTTTTGTAATTTTATTTTATTTTTTTTAAAGAAAATAGTAACACCAGCACTCATCCAGAATTTGGTCCTAATGTTACTTTCTTATTGTTATTTCTTATGTTCTTGGCAGCCTTTTGATTTTTATCCATAAAGGATCAATGTTGTGATTTGTTTGATTCTAATACTGAAGTGTTATGTTTAAAAAAAAATTAAAAAAAAAAAAAAATTCTCTTTACCCACTCATACTTTTTTCTAACAAATTTGAAGGTCTACAGCAACATGGCCTTTAGATCCTCCAAAGGACGAGAAACAAGGTTGGAGGCATGTTAGAATAAAACAGATGGGAAAGAATGCCAGTGGGCAAACACACTACCTCTCACTGTCTGGATTTGAACTTTATGGCACTGTGAACGGAGTATGTGAAGACCAGTTGGGTAAGAAAAGTTATGTGTATATCCTCTTTGTTCCCTTAAAATACTAATGAGCATAAAGTATACAAATAAGATAAAACAAACAAACAAAAAAAAAGAAGGCTGACTTTTGCATTGGAACTTGCTTAAAAACAAGCTCAAAATTATTCCCTGTTCAATATTACTATACTTTTCCAGTCATTTAATTCCAGTTTATATTTCTTGAAGGAAAAGCTGCTAAAGAAGCTGAAGCAAATCTGCGAAGGCAGCGACGTCTGGTCCGTTCTCAAGTTTTGAAATACATGGTTCCAGGAGCTCGAGTAATCAGAGGAATTGATTGGAAGTGGAGAGATCAGGATGGAAGCCCACAGGGTGAAGGCACTGTTACAGGAGAGTTGCACAATGGTGAGTACAAATTGTCTGAATTCGTAAATCTCTGTTGCATGACTTTTTGATATTTTATTTGCTTATCTGTATGTGGAATTGGTAACATCATAGTATTTCTACTCTAGTGTCTTGAGGAAGTTGATACTTTTGGGGAGGAGGTAGCTAAGTACTGTAACTGTAGTGGTCCATTTGTGAAATTCCGTATTAATGCATCGAAAAGAAATCATTGTTGTAAATGAAATATTTTTAGACCTTTAGTTTTTTTTGTTGTTTCTTTTTTTGTTTGTTTTGTTTTTGTTTTTTGTTATATTGGCATTCATTACAACAAAATAAAAATATGCCAGGTTGGTTGATGCTTATTGGTTAATCTAGCTTTGGGACTGCAAAATCTGCATTTACATTCTTCATTTCTTCTAGCTTAGCATTTGCAGTATTTCTTCACTTTTGTTGTGTTCTGTACCTTTCCTGCCTTGCTAGCTTCATTGGTATTGAGTTATTTTGTTGATTTAAAAAAAAATAAAATAAAATAAATTAATAAGTGATCAAAACTGAAACCTGCAACAGCCAAGGGAAGACATTGCTCAAGAGGATGAGATATTGAAAGGTCAACAAACGGGGCTGTGAACATACTTTCCCAGTTTCCCCCACCTCTACCCCTATGTTGGTGTACATAAGACTGACCTTGTTTCTGAAACATTTTAAGTCGTTCTTAGTCAGATCTTTAGGTGTCATTTCTTAAAACTTTGAGTATTGTCCAACATACAGTGATCTAAAACGTTTTGAAAAATTGAGTCTTTTTAAAGCCATTCAGTGTAGCCTGTAGGGAACCATCCTGTCATCCAGATGTATAGCTGCACTCTCACTTTTAAGATGTTAACTCTAATTTGTGAATAGTATATATTACTAAATTAATTTTTTGTTTTTGTTCCTACATTCTGGTAAACTTTTTCCATTAAGTATAGGTGAAATGGAGGTTCATTTGTGAAATGATGCCATAACGTGAAAAATCTGTTGGCATATTATTAGTCCTGCCACAGTTGTCTTGCAAATAGAATTTAGAAATTAATATCCCATTGGCTTTTCTGCAATTATTAACATTTTTAAACAAGTCTTGAGTTGTTTGAGGGCCATAATAATGAAGTAACAAGACTAAAAGGAACAACTGCATATTTTAAAAAATTGCGCAGGTTTTGAACTGTCTGTGATTAATATTATAGAAGGAACTGTACAAAAAGGAATAGTAATTTAATTGTGCTTTTTCAGAATGCCTAATCCAGATACACATAAAGAGGAAAAATCATACTGTTTAACTGTGTGGAACTTTTTTTGTGTTTGGTAAGAAATACCACTGAAATGTAGAAAGATACTTAAGCTTCTCTTTGGCAAGTTCGCCTCTCAGAGCTTCAGTGGTGTGAAACTACTGAGATGTAGGTCATGTAGCTGAAGTAAAAAAGAAAAATGTGATACAAGCCTGCTTGCATGGGGATGAGATGTCTACTTCTGTGAAGGCTTTATCCTTTTTTTTTTTTTCAAAATGTTCTTCCTCCAGGGTGATATTTATAAACAGAAAAATGCCTGTGATCTTCTATTTCAGTCTAAAGTGATGATGGAATAGATTAGAGTAGCGGCACAAGATTTGGTAAAGTTAATACACAATAACAAAAACTTGAAAGAAGTGTTTTAGATGACAGAGATTATAGTAGGTGTCAGAGAAGTAAAAAGATTTTTTTTCCTCCATTTCTATTCTAGTTAGCTAAATTTTACATGTTATCCTTATCATTACAGCTTTAATATGTTTAACTTACAACATTTAATGAAGGAGTTAAAGAGGAACAGCATCTCTTTTTAGTGCTGTTTTGATCCCAGTATAATGTTTTAACTTTCTGTGAAAAGAATTCCTCTTGCAAGCCTGAAATAATAAGTAGTCCTTATCTGCTCTGAGACTTTTCCTGTGAGTAAGAAATACCTGAGTTTCTAAATTATTGAGCCAAAAAGCTGTGTATCATTAAACTTCTGCGTTCACTATAAGGGAAAAAATATCAAATCTGAAAGTACCAATTTAATAAAATGCTCGTATATCAAGTATTGAACAATGAAAAACATAAAATATTCATACAGGAATTACAGATTCTTGCCAGTTACAATCAAGTTACACTGATATTGTTTCTGATGTTAGAAAATCTACTAAGAAAAATTTGAGAGATCTTAGTAGGTCAGGTTCATTCCTGAAGCAAACTTTGCTTTTGGCTGGATTCTGGGATCCTGAAGATAGAAGCTGATCATGCTTGCTGCCTTAATTTTCACAATACATTGCCAAATTGCATAATCATTCTTCCTTTTTAATTGGCTTTAAGGGTTATTCAGTAATTTTATCAATTCAGATGTGCAGCCCTTATGAGGAGCTGATCCCACATTGTGGAGCTACTGTCTGACGCTCCTGTCTGCTTTCTGCTGGATCTCACAAACTCCTGTCCCTTTCCAGGCTGGATTGATGTCACCTGGGATGCTGGTGGCTCTAACTCTTACCGTATGGGCGCAGAAGGAAAGTTTGACCTCAAGCTTGCACCAGGGTACGACCCTGATTCAGCGGCATCACCCAAACCTGTTTCATCCACTGTTTCAGGCACAACGCAGTCATGGAGCAGCTTGGTGAAAAACAACTGTCCAGACAAGACGACTGCTGCTGCAGGCTCCTCAAGTAGAAAAGGAAGCAGCAGTTCTGTGTGTAGCGTGGCCAGTAGCAGCGACATCAGCTTGGGTTCGACCAAAATGGAGCGGAGATCAGAAAGTGTAATGGAGCAAAATATAGTTTCAGGCACTGACGTCCACGAACCAATTGTTGTTCTGTCTTCCGCTGATAATGTACCTCAGGCTGAAGTAGGGTCATCTTCCAGTGCGAGCACCAGCACCTTAACAGCGGACATGGGAAATGAAAATACAGAAAGGAAGTTAGGTCCTGATAATTCGATACGTACTCCTGGGGAGTCCAGTGCTATCTCCATGGGAATTGTTAGTGTAAGCTCTCCTGATGTTAGTTCAGTTTCTGAACTGACTAATAAAGAAGCAGCATCCCAACGGCCTCTAAGCTCCTCAGCAAGTAACAGACTTTCAGTTAGCTCTCTGTTGGCTGCTGGGGCACCAATGAGCTCCAGTGCAAGCGTTCCTAATTTATCATCTCGAGAAACTTCGAGCCTGGAGTCTTTTGTACGAAGAGTGGCAAACATAGCGCGTACCAATGCCACAAACAACATGAATTTAAGCCGAAGTAGCAGTGATAACAATACTAATACTTTGGGAAGAAACGTCATGAGTACTGCGAGTAAGTAAGAAATATTTACTTTTGTATTTTAAGTTTTTCTTTGTTTCTTTGGCTTTCAGTAAAGGAGTTTGGGTTGTGTTGGCCTAACAGAAACACACAGAGAGCAGCCTTGTTCTTATGCAAGTTTGCAGAACTGAGGAAGAGCTCACAAAATTATAGATAATGGGAGAGTGTTCTATGGCCCCTTGATGTCAGATTGCACTGTGGTACCATCAAATGTAAAATAATTGGAATTTGGTGTTTATTTCATGATGAAGAACAAAGAGTGGCAGTGATAGCTGGTGTGGGGTATTCTTTCTGTCCCATCTGTTCTGCAGAATTTGTACATTCACTTTCTGTCTTCCTGTTTCTGTTATTTGATTTTTGTCATTTACCTGAGGAAATGCAGGTTTTTCATATTTCATTTGAAATTCTTTCATTTCAAATTCATTTCCAATTATTTGTCTGAAGTCAGGAATGAGGAGCAGAGTAGAAAGAAAAAGTGATGAAATTGTTCTAATTCCCTGTTATCTAGAAGGCTGGGTCATCTACTGTACACAAATACTGTCCGTGTGTTCAAAAATGCCATTGTCATGAAGGTTTAGATTTAGCAAATCTTTCAGGCATGTTAATTTTACAGATATATGTAGTTAATGTCATTTTAAGTAGGATTATGTACATGCTTCAACTTTTGTTTTCTGACTCAGATTATATGCGAGATGAACATATTAGCAGTTAAACTATAAATTTATTATGAGTTCACTCTTTTGAATTTTAAGAACACTCCCATCTGAGATGTTACTTAACCAGCGTTATATTAGGTATGATATTCAGTGTTTCGTGAGGTAGATGAGTTAGGAGAAGTAAAATTACCTAACCAGAAGGAAGCACTCTGTATTTTCTTGTCAAGATTTTATGCTTTCCTAAAATTTCTGTGTTATTTGCTTTTAGTGGGTTTTAAATTGTTGATAGTGGGTGTTTTTTTTTTTTTTTGTTTGTTTGTTTGTTTTTATACTTGAGGGAGGATTTTAAAATGTATTTACACATTTGTATTATTATGATACTGGGAGAGAAAAAGGCTTGTTAGCTGCATTAAACATGTAAATAAAATAGCAAAACAAAAGTCAGATTGTGAGTTATTTTAGGCAGATACTCAGTGCCTCTAATTCTGAAGTTATGTGATTAATAGCATATTGGTCAGATTTCAAGCATGTTTGGTATGATGACCATGTTAAATTTGGAAATAAGTATTTTTGGGTTTGTTTTTTGTTTTTTGTTTTTTTTTTTTTTTCTCCTGTATTCTTAACATTAAAAATAAATCAAATCTTTTAAACTACCCTTCACGTAGGAAATATCTACAAATAGAAACTCTAAATCAGAATTTGTGTCCCACAAAGATTAGATTCTGAATTTGAGCAATCCCACCAAAGTTATATTGGTGCTTTGTAAAAAGCTAAGGTTAAAAAACAAATGAGAAAATTCAAATGTGTTATAAATCATGCTGTGTGATTTAAATCTCTTCGGATTTGCTGTAGTAATTGCATTTGGAATCATTGGCATTTGTCAGGAGTTAAATGGTAGCCAACTTCTTGTTCTTGAGATCCGAGCAAATGAAATGCTGGCAGTGGCTTTTTATGTTTCTCTTGCTTATAAGAGCAGAGAGTTTACTGTTGTTAATTTAAGTAGATGAAAGATGTGTATACTAAACAATTGGCTGTCAAGTTCTTAACGTCAATGGAAAAAAACATTCCATGCTTTCTTGTTTACACAGATGAGTTTGATAACTTACTAAATCTAAATTATGCTCCTTTCTGCCCACATACAGAACAAAAAAAGTCACATGCAGTACCTGCCTTTGCTGATTTTTAGTTTGCATTTTTAAATTTTATTTACGTATTTATGTTCTTACAACAGTATTTGACAAAACAGCAAAAATATATGATGTTTGTTTTTATCAAAAAGCTATCAAATGCTCTTGAGGGAAGAGCTCTGGTTTGCACTGTACTGTCTTTCAACAGTAGTAATCTTTGCAAACATCAATAGTCTGAAATTATACTTCTATTTTAGTTTTAGTTATTAGCAACACTTCAGTTTAGATAAGTTGCAATAACAAAAATGTTTACTTTTGAAACTGTAGAACTCATATTTGATAAATTTTAGAAAAAAATACGTAGAAAAAAAAGTACACGTTAAGTTTAAATTCAGGTGACCCCTCAGATTTTCATATGCAAACATGTGATTCACCATCTGTGTTTGCAAATAAGAACGCAAGAAGATGTTCTTAAGATTGGTGTGTAAATACATAATTATGCATAACTTCTACTGTTTCAGATCTGTACAGTATCTGAAATTCTTTCTATTGAGTTTATAGTGAATGGAATTTTCTTTCAATCGTTAACCTAAAATGCATTTACTATGTTATATTTGAATGTGCAGTAAGGTAACTTGTTAGTTATTGCTTGTTTAATATAAATCATCCAACATGAATTACTAAATTCTGTTTTTCACAGTACTGCTAGTTCATCATGAATATATGCACTAAGAATTATGTGAAAGGTAACAAGCCAGAGTTGCTTTAAGAATGTTAAGGAAAATGCAAAAAAAGGTTTCAAATTTGTCATATGTTCTGTTCTTAATTTGGTTGTATGTATGTGGTTAAATTCTTTTCTTTGTATAATTTCATTGATGTTAGTGGTTTAAGTAAGATGTAAGGCTTTAAACAATATTGGAGTAACAGATTTCAGGAATACTTTTCTTATGTTCATGTAATTTCAGATTTACAGTGGGGATTTATTTAATAATTTTATTTGTTTTAACTGTACATAAGAGAATATGCTCAGATGTGAACATCTGCATTGTAGCACGCACTTCTGCACTGGGAATCTCTTCCCACTAAGTCTGTTATTCTTAACTGTGAAATACCACATCAGATAATTTTTCAGTCCAGAATATATTTTTCAACACAGGACTCATGCATGTGAATTGTACTCTTCAAGTCATCAAATCATTTATTTTATCTTACCATATCTTTATCTATAGCGTCTCCTCTTATGGGTGCCCAAAGTTTTCCTAATCTGACTACAACTGGTACCACATCAACAGTGACCATGTCTACATCCAGTGTTACTAGCAGCAGCAATGTAGCTACAGCAACTACAGTTTTATCTGTTGGTCAGTCGCTTAGTAATACTCTAACTACTAGCCTAACATCAACATCTAGTGAGAGCGATACAGGGCAGGAGGCAGAATATTCTTTATATGGTAAGTTTCATTTTTAAATGATGTAAATAGACTTCCCATTAATGGTTTTTCCGTTTTTCCCATTGTTATGATTTTTTTTTTGTGCGTTTGGTAATCTATTTACTGATAAGAATTTGGAAGCTGAGTTCACGTGTTAGTTTTGTAAAGCAGTACTTGAGTGCTTTGTTAGCATTATATTATTTATGATTTCAGGTCATGAATTCTGTAATTTCTGTATCAGGTGATGATTATTTATGGTATGGTTTATTTTGGGCACTTAATCTTTACCTTAATCAAACTGTTCTGGTTTTTAATGTAGTATGCATTTAAGCCTCTACTTAAAATCACATTGTTCTTTCTCATTTAATATGCTATGTGCTCATTATGAGATACATTCTAGTATTCACTGAAAAATATCCAACCATTAGACATGCTGTACACTAAAAATTGTATCTGAGGTTCCAAATGTCTCCAGTCCGTAGTAATTGCAAGAAATTGGAAAGAACACAGAAAGGAAATTGATGCAAAGAATACAATTGTGATTTGAGGAACAAAATTCAAAGTTGTATGGAATTTATATGCTAAATTCAGGCATTAGGATGGAAATTATTTGTAGGATATGAATGATGTGAAAGGGGATTGTAGTAACTAGGCTGAATGATAAAATCAGGAATTAAGTTGATGAAGTCAAGAAGAACTAGATGCAGGAAAGTATTTCTAAGGTGAAGCTCATTGGATTGAGGGAGATTGCTGAAAGAAGAGATACACAAATTGTGTAAAAAGTTGGTTGAATGAGTAATTAGAAATTGTGTTTTTTCTTGTTTATCATTAAGTCTGTTCTGGCTGTTCAGATTAGCACCAGATTAGCAGGGCATTGGAATTGAGCCACTTGGAGTTGGTTAAGATATCTACATATACCATCTTCATTTATTGTTTTAAGTGTTGATATTTTGATCAGGTTACAAGTCTTAAAATAGAAACAACTGAGCAATTATTTTCAGAAGTTACACTAGAGTGTCTGTTGGGGAGTTAACAACAATTCAAAGGGTATTTGGACTGTTTATTTGTATAAAGAAAAATGCAATATTTCCCTATCTTAGTTTGCCTTGGATCACTGTGAATTTCTTTTCTGTTTTTGTTTATTTGGGGGAAATCCTGATTTTTTTTAAAGTGCTAGTACTAGGTGGGTGAAATTGATCTTTGTACCTAGCTTCAGCTTTTAGTTACAGAAATTCAGTAACAACTAAATCTTCAAAAATGTTGCTCTTAAAATGTCCCTTACAGTATAATTTGAGATGTTACCACATATTATTGTGGAAATTGTCATTAACGTGCTTTTAAAACTAAATATAGAGTCAGACAAAATAAACTGGTTTACTGATTTTTACAGTCTTTCATAATTTAAAATGAATGGAATTAAAACATGTTTGATAAAAGCAAATAAAAAACGGAGCACTTTCTGCTTATTCTTAATTACACTATGTTGTAGGCTTCATGTGTTAGATATACTTTATCAGCAGTGGTTCAATTCTCTCTTTTTGTTTGTGAGAATTGTTTTTTCAGTGTTCTCAACGTTAAAGATTTTACATTTTCATAGGTTGTCTTAAAAAGATCTTTTTTTTTTAAATTTATTTTGCAAATAAATATATAAATATGTATGTTATAGATTTTCTGGATAGCTGTCGAGCTAGTACTCTGTTGGCAGAGTTGGATGATGATGAGGATCTACCTGAACCAGATGAAGAAGATGATGAAAATGAAGATGATAACCAAGAAGATCAAGAATATGAGGAAGTTATGGTACGGTATAGTTATCTACCTTAATTATCTGTACTAACAGATGCATTAAAAATCCAGATGTTTTTGGCAATATGGAGTCTTAGCTAGATATTCTTTAACGTCCCTTTCAACTCCCATCATTCCGATTCTAATTTAAATATATGCATTCAGTTTTAGGACTACTAAATTGACAGCAGAAGTGGTGGATCACCATTTCACCGGCTGATGGAAATGGTGTAACTTTGTGGATGGGCTCCTGTGTTTTTTTTTTTCTTTTAGTGATGCAGTTTGAGTATGTGTTTACCTGTAGGCCTGTGTGAAGCAAATTGTAAAAATTAAGTCTGGTTGGTGGAATATCTGGGAAGAACAAGAAAAGAAGGAAATTAGTCCCACAGATCTTGCCTATATTATAATGAATCTTGGTGCTTTATTTAGTTATGCATGCTTGGTCTTCTATCACCATTGAAGTTGATCTGAATGAGTATTGAAAGAGGAAAAATATAGGCCTTAACTGATGTTAGTTTAATACTTGCTGCACAAACATTAATATTTATCAAACTACAGAAGCTTCCACTTCTTCATATGCTGAAATTGTAAGCATTTTAACCAAAAGTAAGCATTTTAACATACTGTGATTATGCTTTTGATGGAAATTCAAGTACGTCACTAAATATTTAATTTACCTTCTGCACATGATGCTAATTTAAGAATGGGAAAGCCAGCACTATTTAAATGGAGCTACAGTGCAAACGATAAGCACAATTTATTAATTGTTGATCACTTTGCAGAGTTGTTTAAATTAAGTTGGTATTGTTTTTCATGGGAAGAAGTAGAAATGGAATGGTAAGTTAGACTTTAAGATTCCGAGAACCAGATCTGCAAATGAAAATGTTCCTTTCCTGGGTTCCCTTTCATATTCATTCTTCTCAGTGAATAGCTGAACAGATTAAAGGCTTGTTTTAGAAAAGTAATAAGTAGTTAATATTTGCTACGGCTTGTTGAAAATCAGATTTCTTCCTGTCATAATAGTTACAGTATTTTGGAATTTGATTTCATCAATGGATTAAATGCATGCATATTATAGAGCAACGTATTTATATATTTACAAAAAACCCTACTTTATTCAGAAAAGTTAATGCATTTATTTTGACATTATTTTGATTTGAGTCTTTGATACTCCAAAGTTTGTGCAATACACAGAATATTTACACTAAATTTGCTGACCTGCGTGATGGTAAATTTTCCTATGTCATTTTGGTGCTTGACAAAAATTTTCATTTTTTTCCAGAAATTGTGAAGATACCTATTCTAAGTTTAGCCTACCAGTGCAGGTTTCTATATGCTGGTAGTTCTGCTTAATTCTTTTGACTCCTTGACCAATTAAATAGCTGGCACTTAACTGTATTACTTCTTTCTTTTAATCTTTTCTCATCTTTGTGTTACTGCTGCATTCAGTGACTAACTTTTATGCTTTTGATAGAAGTTTCTCTGTTACAGAATTTTTATTATTACAATTCCTTCTTACTTCCTTTATTTTAGGAAGAAGAGGAGTATGAGACCAAAGGAGGTCGTAGAAGAACATGGGATGATGATTATGTATTGAAACGACAATTTTCTGCTCTGGTTCCTGCTTTTGATCCAAGACCTGGTCGAACAAATGTTCAGCAAACAACTGATTTAGAAATCCCTCCACCGGGTATGTTGACAAGGTGTATTTGTGATATGTGATCAGGCTTTATATGGGCCTTTTGGGCTCCGGGGATCCTATCACTATTAGCCAGTACAACATGCTTTTGTGTCTGTGTGGCTTCTCATTGTTTGAGTGAGAGCTTCATTTTCTTCTGCATGTGCAAGCATTGAGAAATAAGTAAATTAAGCACCATGTGAAATAGTCAGTCTTGAATCTAACTCGCGTTATTGTTAGGTCTCTTGCTATCTCGATCAACCTACAGGGAATAATGTCTGTATTGAGCTGCCTAGAGTAGCTTTCATTGGAGAGGTCTTGCTGAGGCATTCCAAAGCCTAAGTGATAGGAAAATTAATACAGTCACTGAGCAGTCTGTATGACAAGCAGCATAGCACAGGTTCTTGTTCCTTTGTTCCTTAGTTCATTCTTCTTCAGCTCTGTAGGCGTAGTCTCAGTGTTCATTACAGAAAGGAGTGCGTGTTTTTAGGCTTATGTGGAAATGAACCATTGTTGATTTTGTCATAGTTTTAATTCAGTACTTGCTAAACTTGCTGGCCTGCATGTAGGAATTCTTAATAGTTCCTTATTAAACCACTTTATTAACATTTAAGGCTGCTCATCATGTTTTATGTATTTTATGTTAACATCATGTCAAATGATTTTTCTTTTGCAGGTACACCTCATTCAGAACTCTTGGAAGAGGTTGAGTGTATGCCTTCACCACGCTTAGCACTTACATTGAAAGTTTCAGGTCTTGGAACAACTCGAGAAGTAGAACTGCCACTAACAAATTTTCGATCCACAATATTTTATTACGTACAGAAATTGTTACAGCTTTCCTGTAATGGCAATGTGAAATCTGACAAACTTAGACGTATTTGGGAGCCAACATACACGTAAGCTCATAAGTTTGTTATTCTACAGAAAACACTGTGTGACTGATTAGGAGACAGAAGAAAAACAATGTTAAGATCTCTCCCTCCTCTGTAAGAAGCAATGCTAGAGTTAGATTTTTTCCTTACATTTTTGTTCAAACGTTTATATCAGTTTTGAAGGTAGTACTATGACTACTTCAAAAATAATTTAAAAAAAAAAAAAAAGAAAAAAGAAAAAAGATAATGATCTCTAATGTTCAACTGTGACAGTATTAGAGAGAGAAGAGGGATCTGATAAAGCTGGTTGATTACTTTATTGAGGGATTGCTTATTCCGCATTCAAAAATGGTCTGTCCCAATGTGTGGGAAGTCAAGCAGAGGCAGTAGGAAGTCTGCATGGATGAAGAAACTCCTGAAAGAACTCAAAACATTAAAAGGAAGCATTCAAATGATGGAAGGAATATCAAGTGACCTAGGAGGAATATGGAGACATTGTCTGAGCATGCAAATAGAGGGAAAGGAAAATCAGTGCCAGCCCAGAGCAGAACCTAGTGAGGAGTGTGAAGGGCAATAGGTTAGGATGCAGCACTGCTGCTGCTTGGGAGCCATCTCACTGGAAAGGAGGTTGGAGAAAAGGGCATGAGTGTTCTGGTAGAGATAAAGTTGAGCATGAGCCAGCTTTGCCTCCTTACAGCAAAGAAAAGTCATCAGCATCCTGGGCTTTGGTAGGAAGAATGCTGCCATCAGTCTGAAGAAAGAAATATTTCCCCTCAGTGCTAGTGAGAGACTTCTAAGCTCCTGAGAGCCTATGAGAGATGAGGACCCAGAGCGAGTTCAAGCAAAGGGCATTTCTTATACTTAGAAGGCTTAAAGGGCTTAAGAGCATGTATGACAATACAAATGGACTCCATTCCAAATTCAGCTACTCTCTCTATCCTAACTTGTCTTTACTTGATTTATGGTAATAGGAATTCTAAAACTGTAATTGTGCATGTCTCATTTACCATACCAATATAATTTCTATCTAATTGGAAAATTAATACATATGAAGACAACAGCAGTATGGTTGTTGCAGTTTTTTAACTTTGAATATTTTTTCAGTGTTTGTGTTACAACTATTGTCTGTGTTGTCTTGTGTCAAAAGTAGTGTTTTGTATTTAAAAAAAAAAATACTAGAAACAGAAATATTTGTAAATGTGCAAGTCTCTTAAGTTAATACATACATGTAAACTACCATAGAATTTCAAGCTTCACTGAGCTCATGCAATGAAGATCCTAAAGCCATATTGGGAAATTTGAACAATAAAGTGGTTTGTGCACTCAAACTTGACTTAAAAAGATGTAGTTATCTTGCAGAGCGTTTAATTTATTCACACCATGAAAATTAAATGCTTGCACTAGTTTAAGAGCTTTGCTAAATGTTCTAGGAAGTGAAAATCAACTTGCTTAGTTTTTTTTTTGTTTGTTTGTTTGTTTTGGATTATGCTACTTAAGTGTCATTGTGTCTAACAACTCAGTGTGTAACTTCACATTTTGAGGACATGCTTATGAGTATGGAGTACTAATTCATTGTTTTAATATCTAGAATCATGTACAGAGAAATGAAGGATTCTGATAAAGAAAAAGAAAGTGGAAAAATGGTAAGACTTCCCTGCCTTTATGTTGTAGTGGCTGTTTAAAAAACAGCAAAGTAAGTCTTATTGCAGTTTATGAAATGCTACATTAAAAAAACTAACAGTTTTCAATTAGCTAAAGGATTTGTGAGCATATTGTTCATGCATGTTCTTTTCAAATATATAATGCATGATGAAATTTTGAAGACTTTACAATCAGGAAAAACCAACACTTGGTGGTTCCTGTTGTAGGGTTGCTGGTCAGTAGAGCATGTGGAGCAGTACCTTGGCACTGATGAATTACCAAAGAATGACTTGATAACCTACCTGCAGAAGAATGCAGATTCAGCTTTCCTGCGCCACTGGAAATTAACCGGCACTAATAAAAGTATTAGGAAAAACAGAAATTGTTCCCAGCTCATAGCTGCATACAAGGTATATGTCTGCATCCAATCGTTTTATTTATGTGTGGCTGTGTGCTTTGTTTTGAATGTTCACAGACCAATAGCAAGTCTGTTTTGCTTTTTTTTTTTTTTGTCTTCTGTTAAATATAGATGTGTTAAGGTGTGTTTGAATCATGATTTGAATTATCAACAATTGAACTAAATGCTCGCGTTAAACACAGTAACCATTGTGATTTTTCAGTGCTCATTAACTTGGGAGCACACAAGCATAAGGATGGTAACGTGTGTTTTTTTTTAATTATTATTTTTTTCTCCTTAGGATTTTTGTGAACATGGATCAAAATCTGGATTAAGCCAGGGGGCCATTTCTACTCTTCAGAATTCTGATATCCTTAGTTTGGCAAAAGAGCAACCTCAAGCCAAAGCTGGCAGTGGGCAGAACTCCTGTGGAGTGGAAGATGTTTTGCAGTTACTTCGCATTTTGTATATAGTTGCTAGTGACCCTTACACAGCGCGAACTTCTCAGGAAGGTATGTGAGTTATAAAGCAAAGTTTTTCAAATGTTTTAGTGAACGCAAAATAAATGAATTTTTTCTCTTCATTTCAGAAGGAGATGAGCATCCTCAGTTTAACTTTCCACCAGATGAATTCACAAGCAAAAAAATTACTACAAAAATTCTGCAGCAGATTGAGGTAAAACTGTTTCTTGCTTAAACAGTTTGAATGTATTAGGTTTTTTGCTGTCTTGCCTTTTGAATTGTTTCATACAAGCTATTTTATTTTGGATGAGTAAATTCTGCAGTAGCAGGCTAGTCTGAACAGAAGCATAGCAATGAACATTATGATTGTTATGGTTAGAAAGCATAAATTTTTCCATCCCAATGAGACAACTGTTTCAAAGTGATAGCAGTTATGATCCCCAACACAGGCCGTGATATATATAAAATGATGGTTTACTTTATGCCTAACCATCTGTGAAATCTTCTGGAAGGTGGAAGAAAGTGCTTATCAGCTTACTGTAAATGTTTTGTTTATATTAGATACTCTCTGAACTATCTTGGTTGACATTTAGTCAGTTTAGTATGACTAAGTCAAACTTCAGTATTTGTTCTAATGAGCTGGTGGATTTCATTACAAAATAATGAAGAGACCTAATGATATGCTTCCAAGTAGTTGCTCTGACAGGTTTCCCAAATTAACTCTATAGACATCAAGCTTCTTCCTGAAAATCAGAATTGCAAGTTTTTTGTTTTTGCTAGAGTAGTTCCTCATCCATTAGCAAAAACTTGAAGTTATTTTAAATTGAAAGTCACAATTGGGAACAGGAGTATTATGATATGTGGTAACTGAGCGTAGGTTGTCTTGACAGTATTGCTGCAATCCTGGAATCTCCAGTCTCCATTTGTAGGGCAGGAGAGGATTTGCAGGGGGGGTTATTTGATGTCATATCTTCCACCCTCACCTTCCCAGGTAATATTTGGGGATATGAAATTATGCTTCAGTGGAACTACATCTTTTTTTAATCTTTATCAAAGAAAATGAAGAATCTAAATTCACTTAGTTCTTTTCCTTGTTTGCTTTTTGAGGTTGTTTAGTTACAGTTAAGTCACCCTAATTATTGAAGCAAGTTTGTTTTTCATGGTCTTATGAAGGATGTTTAGGCACCCAAATATCTTTGTAGTAATAAAATAATTCTGGCAGTCTTTGTTACATTTGTATTTTAGAAGAGACTATAGTAGTTTTCAGTATGGATCATCTCTACTACCACTGAATGTTTTGTAGTGTCTTCCAGAATTAAGTATTTGACCACTTTTGAGCAAAATTCAGAAATAGTTATCTTGATAGTTACGTACTGTGATTTCCCCACAATACTTTGACCAGTAGATATCCCAAGGATTTAGTGCAGATCTTATTGTATGTGCCAAAGCATCCTGTTTCCACTCAAACCCTAGAAACTCAGGGAACATCTTACATCTTGGTAGTGGCATTTAAGAAAAAAAAAAAAAAGAGTTTGCTAAGAAGCAAGGAACTTGCTTAAGAATAGATGAAAACTCAACCTGCGTATATCAGGTGTCTGTTCATTAGTTACAAACTTGCTGGAACAACCTGAGCTTAATAAAAGAAATACTTTCTTTTTTTGTTTCTTTCATTAAACTACAGGAACCCTTGGCACTAGCAAGTGGAGCTTTGCCAGACTGGTGTGAGCAGCTAACAAGCAAGTGTCCTTTCTTAATTCCATTTGAAACTAGACAGTTATACTTCACCTGCACAGCATTTGGAGCATCAAGGTAAACAAACAAGTGAAAAAAAAATAAAAATCTCCACCTCTCAGATTTATTTTATTTTATTTATTTTTCAAAATAGCTTTTTGAATTAGTAACTCACAGAAAAACCTCATCCTAATAAGATAAACTTGGCTTTCCAGATTTTAAGCATTTTAGGCAGGTAGCAGAAAAAATGGGAGGATGCTGGGAAGCTTCAGAACTTTGGGACACTTCTAACATTTTTCATGCATTGTGTTAAAAGTTTATAATGAGTGGCTTTTTGTCTGATATTCTCCTGAATTTGAAGAAATGTCATTCTTCAGCATGTTATCTGAAGACATGGCTGGGTTCCTGTAGATAGTTATACCAGGTAGTAATTCAATTGGGCTGCAGTTCATTGCGTAATGAACTAAAAAACAAAAATAAAAGAGCTTTCTTAAAGTAACTGTGAATTAAATGATTTTTGAAAATGTAAACCAAAGCACATACTTTTGTTTGTTCTTGTTTTTGCTTAGTAGAGAAACTGTAGAAATGTTTGAGTTGGAAGGGACCTTTAGAGGTCATCTTGTCCAGCTCCACTGCAGTGAGCAGGAACACCTACACCTATGTCAGAGCCCTGTCCAGCCTGACTTTGAATGTCTCCTGGGACAGGATGTCCACCACCTCTGGGCAAATGTCAAACAAAACAACCAACAGATGGTAGATTTGTTGATAGATGATAGCTGCATAGATGAAAATCCATACAAGAATTTTGAACTTTGCCTTCATATATATATATTTTCTTCACAAGGAGAGTAGTTTCTTCACAAGGGGAGTAGTTAGGCCCTGGAACGGGCTGCCCAGGGAGGTTGTGGATGCCCCGTCCTTGGACGTGTTCAAGGCCAGGTTGGACGGGGTCCTGGGCAACCTGATCTGAATGTGTACGTTTGGTGGCCCTGCTAGGCAGGGGGGTTGGAACTACATGATCCTTGAGGTCCCTTCCAACCCGGGTGATTCTGTGATTCTGTGATATAAGTATTGTTATTAGAGGCTTGCTTAATCTTATTCTTGCTTAATTGATATGGGTCTTTTGGAGCTATGGAGGAACAAAAGACCTGTATAATTCCTGTAACACTAGTAATATGTTTGAATTTTTTTAAGTAAACTTTTTGTACTGTTGCCCATAACTATATAGGTAAGAGTTTCATTATGTTATTATTACTCTAATTATTATAACTTAATGTCATTTTATATATGAATGACTGCACTTAAGCTTTGGTTTAATGCTTCTCTGATTATTATGTAAGCAAGTAAATTGTGCTGTAGAACTTGGTCAGTATTAATGGGCTCATGTACAACTATTCTGCAGTATAGTGCAACCTGTAATGGCCAACTACCATTAGAAAGAAACTGTAGGGTTTTCTGCATGTGTGATATAAAGTATGATGCCCTCTGTTCATTCCGCTGTGACGTTAAAGCTATAGTAATTCAAATATATATTAAATGTTTTTGTTGCTATTTATTATATTACACATTGTCTGACCCTTCATAGTAACAAAAAATTATTTAGCTTGCTAAATTCATAAAATATAAAGCAGCCCATATTTCTGCATTTGGATAATTCTGAAAAAGGTGATTAGTACTTAACAAAGTAACTTTTTAATAGTGGATACTTTCAAGTTTTAAGTAACTGTTTTGCGGGGTTTTTTTCTAGAGCGATTGTGTGGCTGCAAAACAGACGCGAAGCCACTGTTGAAAGAACAAGAAGCACGAGCACGGTGCGACGTGATGATCCGGGAGAATTCAGAGTGGGGCGCCTGAAGCATGAAAGGGTGAAAGTTCCGCGAGGTGAATCCCTGATGGAATGGGCAGAAAATGTCATGCAGATCCATGCAGACAGAAAATCTGTTCTAGAGGTAAAGCATATCTGCCTAGTAGAGTGAGCTTAGATAGCCATTTCTAATGTGCTGGCCGGGATATGAAACATCCTGTTGCATAACCAACACTGAACATTTCACTAGATATTTCCTTTTTGTTAATATTCCGTGTGTTTTTGGTTTTTTTTATAGGTTGAGTTTTTAGGGGAGGAAGGAACGGGCCTGGGTCCTACCTTGGAGTTTTATGCATTGGTAGCAGCAGAATTTCAGAGGACAGATCTGGGAGCTTGGCTTTGCGATGACGATTTTCCAGATGATGAGTCTCGTCAGGTCTGTTTCTGTTTGCCTGTTAAATTCTAAGTGTTCAAAACTTATGTAAGAGAAAAATGAGCTAGATAGCCAGGAAGGAAAGAGCACTTGGTCACTGAGCAGCCACTCATCATCATCAGGAATGACCACAGTGTTCCGTAGCTCCTTCTCATTTTTTTCTTTATAACACAAAAGTACAGTAATAGTAAGTTAACTGGCACAGTCATATGATTAAATTCACCTTTATCAGTGTTATTTTTATTTATGCATTTTTAATGTTAATGTTTATTTTCTGTCTCTTAAATCAGGTTGATATTGGTGGTGGATTAAAACCGCCTGGTTACTATGTACAGCGATCATGTGGACTCTTCACAGCACCATTCCCACAAGATAGTGATGAACTTGAAAGGATAACCAAACTCTTTCATTTCCTTGGAATTTTCTTGGCTAAATGCATTCAAGACAACAGACTTGTGGATTTACCCATTTCTAAGCCTTTTTTTAAACTCATGTGTATGGGAGACATTAAAAGCAATATGAGTAAGTTGATATATGAATCACGGAGTGACAGGGACTTGCACTGTACTGAAAGTCAGTCAGAGGCTTCTACGGAAGAAGGGCATGATTCATTGTCAGTAGGAAGTCTGGAAGAAGACTCCAAATCAGAATTTATTCTTGATCCACCAAAACCTAAACCTCCTGCCTGGTTTAATGGAATTCTAACATGGGAAGACTTTGAATTAATAAATCCACATAGAGCAAGGTTTCTAAAAGAAATTAAGGACCTTGCAATTAAAAGGCGTCAAATTTTAAGCAACAAAAGTCTGTCAGAAGATGAAAAAAATACAAAACTACAGGAATTAATGCTGAAGAATCCATCAGGTTCTGGGCCGCCGCTTAGCATAGAGGATTTAGGGTAAGAATTTTCATATTTATAAGTAAACAAACCATATTGTATTGGAGATGAACATTACCACATCTAATAAGAATTGAGATTTCTTTGTTTTCAATAATACCATTGTGAGGGGGAAGGTGCAATCATTAGAGATGCAGCAAAATCCATTTTGCTGTCTATAGGTAGATTCTAGTTCCTTCTTGTTTTTAGGGGTTTTCCTTCTTATCTGTTCAGGCTTTTTTTAATGTTTTAACTTAAATATGGCTGCACCATGATGCCACTATGGCTCTGTAGGAACACCTAAATACTTGCTAAGACCTTTACAAAAATGTGAATCAAGCCATTTGTTATGACAAGTATTGAAATTTATTAAACTTTTTGGAGAACCTTTAATGAGAACCCTTTGAGCTTTTCTGAAACGTGGGTATGTATTAATAGACATCAGTGCAGTGTTGGAAGATACAAAACTAATCATACCTGTGTGATTTTGAGTCAGGATGTCATCTTCTGTGGTTCTAAAATATTTCTTTTCAAACAACACTGGTAGTGTGAGTTATTCGTAAAAGTCATCTTCTGTCACAGGAGTTACATAGTTAGGGCTCGGTAATTGCTTATGGCCTTGTTGACTTAAGTGTAATGAAAGAGAGAATGAGAAAAAGCACAAGTACCACCACTGAAGGGCCTAAGTATGTTGTGTCTTTATAACTATTAGCATTGGAAATTAATGTAAATGATTATCTTTGAGTTCATGAACTAAATTAAGCTGCTCAAGTTGTTTTGAGGCTGATAGTTTGAAGAATACTGCAAGAATTTTTTTATAGCAAGACCAAGTAAGTAGTGAGCAAATACACATGCATACTGTAGACTGGAGATATCTATTATTTGCAAAGTCCATTACCAATTGTAGTTTTATACTGTGGTACCACTTTTAGGTGTATGCAAAATGATCCGCAGTATTTTGAAATGGAAGAGAAGGAAAGGTTCATTAATCTTGAGTATTTACAAAAGCAATAGCAAACTTGTTTCCAGTTAGCAACTAACGATTTTTCTGTCTTGAAGTTTAAATTTTCAGTTTTGCCCGTCATCCAAAGTGTATGGATTTACAGCTGTAGATCTCAAGCCAGGTGGTGAAGATGAGGTAAGGAATCAACCAACTTTCAGAAATCTCAGCAGTAATTGTAATGCACTGTGAATTCTTAGAGTATTTATATATTGTTTTTACAGACTGTAACAATGGATAATGCAGAGGAGTATGTGGATCTCATGTTTGACTTCTGTATGCATACTGGTATACAGAAACAGATGGAGGCATTCAGAGGTAATTTTAATTATGGCAGAATATATATTTAAGTGGACTTCCTGATGTTCAGGGTGTCCTGGTTTGAATTAGTGATGTAGAATGGCTTTCAAAAACAAACACTTGAGGATGTAGCAGGTAAATAAGAGATTTGTTTCATAACACTTTTGCATTAGGTATACCGTTACAAACCCTGGAGAGATTCAGTTTTGTTAATTTAGAAAATGTTGGTAGATGTTTACTTAATTGAAGTACAATTGAAGTGCAGATGTTATTTCGTTAAACATTCTTTTGGTGTGTGTTCATAACAATATCTTGTATATATTAAAGATGGCTTCAACAGAGTCTTCCCAATGGAGAAGCTGAGTTCTTTCAGCCATGAAGAAGTTCAGATGATTCTTTGTGGAAATCAGTCACCTTCCTGGGCAGCAGAGGATATCATCAATTATACAGAACCTAAACTGGGATATACACGGGACAGGTACTTCAGTTCAAAGTGATTTAAAAATCACTTAGATGTATGGTTGACGAAACACCTAGGATGTTCCTTAGGTAAAGATGCAAAATGGGAATTGACAGCGATTGAAGAACAACTAATTGCCTTAACATATATGGAATATATGTTATAGAATTGGAATTGTGTTACAACAGACAGATTAGAAGGCACTTGGTGTTTTCATGATGAGAATAAATAACAAAGAAAATATTTGTGTCAAACTAGTGGAAGTATAAGAGCAGCTTACTTATATATGCTATTAAAATGCATCACTTGAGAATTTTTACTTCTGTCTGTGTTGTTGGTGGCTATGACTTCAGTTGGCTACAGTTGATATTTGTCATTTATTTCTTATTTCTTCTTCAAGTATAGTTGAAACAAAATGTACTGTGCAGTCAAAATATACACTGCTGATTGGCTACTGGGAGGTGGTCTTAATGGTTTGTTTTTGGCTACTCATCTTTTTTAGTAGCTGTAACATAGAAATTAGGTGTGAAACTATGTTAGTATAAGCATTCTGTGAAGGATGCTAACCAGCCTGAGATGCTGAGTGCAGCCTGCCCTGCATAAAAGATACAGCTGAAATTGTGGTGTCTGATACCTGCGGGCATGTTGCAGAAAGTAATACTTTCTTCATACATGCCCTCTGGTCCGTGTTTTTTGGGCAGATACAGATGGAAGTGGTGGTATCCAGAGAATTCTCTGAAGATCTGTTGTGGTCTGTTACATTTTTTTCATATTTTGTTTTGCGTGAAGTTTTCAGCAAGTTAGAAACAAACTCATATATGAACATGAAAGGTTTTACGCTTAGTCAGATTCTTCAGAGAATAGCTTTGAATTGTTTTCTTCTGTAGGAACAGCTAGAGAAGATGGCCAAATAACGCTCCAGGATAAGTAAGGAGAATTTGTTATTAATCTACCTGCAATTTTCCTTGTAGTATTCAGCAAGAAGAGTAAAAAAGTGTTTTTATGATTTATGATGTTTTATTCTTAACTGACTACTGAACAGAAACTGGGATCTTACAGTGATTACTTAGGCACTGCTAAAGATGCTGATATACATGTCTGAAGAAAAATAGGGGAGGGTAGCAGAACATCTGTCACAGAATGTTATCATAACTGATCATTTCAATTTATTTTAAGCCCTGGATTCCTTCGATTTGTGAGAGTTCTGTGTGGTATGTCTTCAGATGAAAGAAAGGCTTTCCTCCAGTTCACCACTGGTTGCTCAACACTCCCACCAGGAGGACTGGCAAACCTACATCCCCGACTGACTGTTGTACGCAAGGTGTGGTTTCTTCAAGTTACCCTTCCAAATCAGCTAATTTGGCGTTTGCATGTAGGCCTTGCTGCATTAACAAAAATCATTGGGTTTTTTTGTTTGTTTAGTTGTTTTTTTAAATCTTCTTCCTTTTCTAATCCATGTCGCAATGCCAAGCTTTCAGTACTGGGTTTCAGGTCCATTCTCTGATATCTCGTTTGCTTAGAAAGGATTTAATGTACATACAAAGTAGATACATTTTTAGGTCTGTAACTTTCCAGATGCCATTGTTTTTTGGCATCCTTATGTTACATAAGCACATGAAGTGAACAACTGCAGCAGCAAATGTTCTTTGTTTTCCTCAGGTTGATGCTACAGATGCCAGTTACCCATCTGTGAATACGTGTGTGCATTACCTGAAGTTGCCTGAGTATTCTTCTGAGGAGATTATGAGAGAGCGTCTCCTAGCTGCTACAATGGAGAAAGGCTTCCATCTCAACTGAGTTGTTGACTGCAATATTGGACATCAGAAAGTGTTTTTTGATACTAGCAAAGCCTCTTGTGTTTGTGTGCAGAAAAACATGATCTCCACGCTGTGCTCTGACGAGACTTGCCTTTATTCACTCGTGAGGAACATGTGGAATAATTTTGTTAGCTGCTAATGACAGAATAAATCCTTGTAACTACACAGCCAGCAAGAAATTGGCACAGAACACTGTGTGATGCTTCAAGGGCTTGCACAACTGGAAATTAAGGTGGTTCTGTTTGACTGTTCCAAAGAACAGATCATCAGATTTTCAGTGTTCACTGATACAAATTTCTAACAGTGTATTTGTGTAAAGTTTGTCATTTAATACCTTGTACACTACAGTTGCCATCACTGATCCCTGTTTTGCTGGCTTTAAGCTAACTGGTCAGAAACTTGCTTCCTTAAAACTTAGAGTTAATGGGCATCTCCAGCTTTTTTTCTTTTTTAATGGTGCCTGCACTATTGGAGTATTGTAGTGGGTTTTTGCATATAATCATGCACAACCTTTTGTTTTCTTTCAAGTGGGAATATATTTTGATTTCTCAAATCCCCTGCTATGAAGATCAAATCCTTAAGTGTATTTGTGCAGTTCAACAATAAAGCTATTAAAAAAAAAAAAACACAAAAAAACACAACACTGGTTTCTAGTGCAAGGCACACTTAAAGCAAGTTTTACTTTTGGTTGTATTTTCTTTGTATATTATAAACATTTATTTAACTTGTTGCAGTTTGAAGTTTAAAAACAACAAAACACCCAATGTGTAAGCTCAACAGTAATCATTAAAATGTTTGCAACATATACTGTCTCCTCTGAATCCCTTCTTAATTTTACTTACGTTACTAAATCTACGTATGTGTTTTGAACAAGAGGCCATACTTTTGTCATGGTTTAAAAGAAATCCAAGGCAATAGTTAATGTCATCAACTCATCTGTGTACTCAACTCTCAACATTACACAGTGCAACTGGCAGTGATAAGTTTGCATGTGGCAGGGTTTGGTGCTTTTCAGTGGGCCTATGGTCTGAGATTTTAATTCCTTATTACATTGGAATGAAAACTGGTTCCCATGTTGTGGCAGGTTCTGCTTTACTTGAGGTGGAGCGCCTATCTTGGTTTTGTCATGTGGTGAGATGTTTATTGGCAGAAAGCAGCTCATGGCAAGGCAAAGCAAATAAGATGTCATTTAAAGTAATGTGTCTTTTAAACATATTTTAATGCTCACTTTTCAAAAGGAAAAACTTTAGTTCTATCTGTCTGCATGGTATGTTTTGTTCTGTGCCAGCTCTCTTTGGTAATTGTTCTTGCTCCTGAGGAAAGGCTTGCTGAAAGATTCTGCCTCAAATACTGGCCTAAGGATCAGGTATTAGAATTTGGATTTCATGCTGAACCTAGCAAGTTTTCCCCATATAGTTAGTTTTTTATGGATGGATACTTTGTGGGTTTTCTGCTTTCATCACTGTTAAGTATTTTCATTGTCAATTAAAGGAAAGGAAATAGTTCTGTATGTATTTTTAAAATGTATTTAATTGTAGCATTGTCTTGAATTGGGAAGGAATATTTATGTTGGCAACCTGCTGAGATACAGGACTAGGCTGCAGTCTGCTGGCACTGTATGTATAATTTTAGAGATCAACATACTAACCTTAACTGGAAGTTTGTGTGATAGTTTGCAAGAAATGCCTATACTCTGTGTTGTCTTCAGTTTGAGAAGTTTGAATGCCACCTGTTTCTCAGGATGCTGAGGTTTCCTGGCTGGTAGGAAGAGAAGTTGGAAGTTGTAAGCTGTAAACGCTTCTCCACTACACTTCACCAGGCCTTGTTTTCTGTACAATTTAATTCTGCAGCTTACCATTCTGCAGCTGTCAACGTGCTTTCAAACACAGTGCTCTCACAGTACTTTCTGTTGCACCTAGCACTGGCTTGGGCGTCACAAAGAAGGAACCTGATAACTTCGTTCTAGAAAGGTAAATTAAAGTAATTGGTGACTTCAGCGATTTAAGGAATGTAGCATTTGGATGCAAATGGATATTTTTGTATGCCTTGTGATTAGAAGTTACTGTAAGCTACTTCCTACTGCAGACTTGATTTGTTACATAAATGTTTTGAGAGATGTGCATGTTTCTTCTTGATCATCTTCTATAGACTTTAATCATGATGGATGGGAATAATAGGGGAGAAAACAAAACACTTAACAGTGGTGTTCCAAAATGAAAAAGATGCTGTGTGATTTATGAAGCAAATGTGTATTATAAAATATCAAACCTTTTGATTTTACTTATTATAACATTAATAAACTATTTAAGTGTAACTTCTAGTTACAACTTCACACAGCATGCAGGAATCTTACATACATCTACACTTATGTTATTTAAATGTATTTTGTAACCAAAATCAGAGGATCTCTGTGGTCAAGACAACCAGCTTTTTTACTAAGGCTGAATCTAGTTTAAAGATGGTCATAAAAGTTACCGAACTTTTACACACAGTGTACTTACAAATGAAAATAAAAAATCATATTGTTGTTTTAAGAAGTGTCTCTGAAAGTTAGTTTGAAATTGTTTTTCCATATTTTCTGTCTTTCTAGGTCTGGCAGAATGCTACGTGATTCAGAGCAATACCTACACAAAGTCACAAGTAAGTTTCCATTGCTTTATTCTTAGTTTGTTTGAAAGAAAAAACAATTCTTGAGAAGCTTCTTTTTCTAGAAAGGCTTCTGCTGTGTCCTTAGCAAGTCTGAAAATAAAGTTTCCACTTTGTGGTTCTGTGTCTTTTTCAGGGTACAGGAGAAGCAGGAAATATTTTTCAGCTGATTTAAATATTGCACGAGTTGGTCTTGCAAAATGAGAGGATTGCTTGTTGGTATGCTTTAGAGGATTTCACCATCTTTTGTTAAATGCCTCAGTCTGTCTTGCATCTTCCTAGCTCTCCGCCACTTTGTCGAGCACAAACAGCGGCGCAAGAATTCTGCTGGGGTTTGTTTCCACAATGCAGCCATTTAGCACCATTTCATCCAGTATGATGTGCACTCTATCCAAATTGAACATGATCTAGAAACGTTACAGGTTAAGTATATTTTGAACTACATTAAAAAAAATTCAAAGAAAAATCTAAAAAAAGAAAAATTTACAAAGTAGGTATTAAAGTGTGCTAGTTAGTTGTCTATTTGTAAGGAGACAGGTCAGCCAATGCTTTTCATGGGCCAGCACTGGAGATATCTGAAGTTGGTACTAGGGTTAGGGTTACATCTTGCACTATTACAACACAGAATTAAAAGAAAAGTAAGCTTGAATGTAGACACTGGTGATTAATTTTACTGTTGGCCTGAGAACCATTTATTGCATAAATATAAAATATTATCAAGGGATAATGATTTGAATGTGAAGATGCCAATGTCCTGTATTTCTTCTAATCAAACTAATCAAACAATTTGAATTCCTAAATTCTTAAAATCTGATTCTCAAGTATAATTTTCCTTGCCATGAATTGTTGACGTTATTTAGTTTTCTTGAAAATAGCTTCTTAAGAGTAATGTGATTCAAAAAGTTAATGCATTAATCTAGTAATAAATCTTGAAGAAGGCTAAAACTAAATGGCTTGTATTTAATTTACACGCTTTCTGAAAGATATTTACAATCTAACATTCAAGTAAAGGAAGATAATCTGAAACTGAATGCATACCTTCATGTTATCTGAAATTTATCCATAACAATGGATATTTGTTTCCTTAATGTTACTTACCATTTGTCTCAAAAAGTGATCGTGCTTTAATACGTCCGTGGTTCATCAAATAGTTTCCAATTTGGCAAATTTAACCACCTAACTTAATTTTAGGTTGTATTTAAATTCCGGACCTCTTTCTGAATTTGACTGTAGGCAAAGTTGCTTCTAAATATCAGACTCAAGCCTTTCAATACTGAGGAACAGTACTGTCCTTAAAACATGAACAATTTCAGTTTCAGAGCCAAAGGTTTTTGTGGTCTTTTTTTGCTTTCCTTGGCAGAGTGAAGACTTAAATATTCTTTTTCCTATATTCCACTTTTCACGCAAATTGATCTTCTCACAAATGTTTTATTCTGATTAGTTATGGCTTCCTTATTACTGTGATGTGAGAATTTTTAGGGAGAGTTCCATTCCCGTTTTGATCAACTGTGACACTGACCTACATAGGGCAGGGAGGATCTGTTACAAAGCTAGATAACATTCCATTCAAGTTTCAACAGGCAATAAAGCTAACTCCTGCTGGCTTTTAATTTTTGCAGTCTACTAACTTCAGTGATAACAACACTACAGTTCCCCCAGAGTGGCATCACTCACCCCCTCCTCTCAACCAAACATAGGCTTCCTTCTTCAGTTGTGTTCACACCTCACTTTACCATGCTGTTCTTGGCAAACAGTCAGACTTGCACAGTGAATAATCTTGGCTTTTTTCCCCTTCCTGTAAGACTTATGACTCTTCTCTGCTGTTACATCTTGACATAAAACACTGCTTCGCCATTCAAGTCTGCCTGCCCTGCCCAGTGAGAGATGTCTCTGATTTTCAGCAACACTCATCCTCTCCACCTGTCACTTGTTTGGCAATTCACCCCAAATTTCAGGGTTTAAAGCCCTGAAGTCATAGCTCCACACCCAGCTGAAAATCACCAGAGCAAGCCAGTTTGAGCAGCTGGCAACAGGAAAAGCTATATATGGTGTGTACTGACATGTACATCACCCAGAGCTTTTCATTTATAGTCCTGCTTCCTGTAAGAATAGTAAGTACAGTTTTGGCCATTAGATTGGCAGTAGAGGTAATGGCACCTACTAAAATTGGTATTTAAATGTTCTGCTGGCTATTGGTAACTCCAAGAGCTGCCATTATGAAATACCTTAACAGTACTTTTTAGTCTCACTAGGAGTTCTTCTGTGGCACACATACCAAAAGGAGATACATGTGACATAATCCTGTGTCTCCTTCCCTGAGACAACTTAGAGGCAAATAGTGAAGTGGGGAAGAAGGGAGGGAAAAATGCACATTCAAGTCATATGGAAACATTTTGAGATATCTCAGGATATTCCAGGCAAGTAATTGAGGGTGTGTACAAGCTCAAGACAAAGCTTGAAAATTACAAAGTACAACCAACACTTTGTGATCAGGTACCACACCCAGGAGCACAAACAGAATCTGTATAGATTATAGCGCGAGTATGTATGTGCTTTGCTACTGAATATACAGTATTAAAGAACTTTGATTTCTGTCTGGATCATTCACCTTCATCTTCATTCATCTAAAGGTTAGTTGAAGCTGCTGTTTTTGTTTTTTGTTTTTTTTTTCTTCTCTTAATCTAGATTCAAGCAATACCATGTATTGTCATTTTATCTTTTCAGATGTTTGCATTAGGTAATTTCTAGCCTATCTAACAGCAGTTGATACTCCGGGATAAATTCTCTGGAAGTCTGTAAGGTGGCCGATCTTCTGTGAGCACATTCCCTAACATTACGACCCTAGAGAGAAACTTTTCCTTAATGAACAGTTTTAAGCTAATCCATGTGAGTTTCCATTTCATCCACTTATTTTACAGTTTACTAACTTGTTTCCTTAAAAATTGTCAATATAAATTCATAATTCAATTTTTTAAGTATGTGTGCCATGTTCTAAAAGTGGACAGAAGAATACACTTGACTCACATAAAGTATTCCCTGTATCAAAGCTTTTTTTCTATCCTGGAAGAAACAGCTAGCTGCAATGGAATGTAATGTTCTTTTTTGGATCTAAGCATTCTTCAAATACTTGGTTCTAGAGAATGCTCCTTCTTCCTCCCACAAGGAGAATGTAAATATGTTTCCTCTTGTATGTTACTTATGTGTTCAAGTAAGCACTGCTTCACCAGTCCAAGCAACACAAAAGTCAGCTTTTTGTAATTTTGTAAAACTTTCACACTTAGCAGCAAGTTGTTCCCCACAAAGCTGCTGCAATAACACTTCCATTTTTATCTTTTGTGATAATCACACCAGGAAAGTAGCTCCTATGCTACCTAAGCTGTGGTTTTAGAGCTACTTGAAATTCCACCCACTTATTTAATACATGAAAGAGAGGCTTATATAGTGATATTAACACATTAGGAAGAAGCATCACTGGGACAACTTGTTTATTCAACTAACAAAACTGCTTAATTAAAAACAAAACCAAAAAACAAACACACACACACACAAAAAGCACAAATGTTACCTATTTCCGTTAAAGGTAAACTCAAGTGTATCATTGACTGCTAGAATATACACCAAAAAGAGGTAAACAAATGGCTTTCTGATACCAAAAAGGATACATCTAATTCACTCTGAAAGAAAGAGAGATAAACATGAATCACGGTCTGATTTTCATCTCATAGTCACCGAATGTTACATATCCCTTCAGATGATAAAGTCTTCAAAATAGAGATTAAAAAAATTAGGCTGATTAATATTCTTCTATGGACTGCACAGTTCTGTGCTCTTTACTGCACTGCTCCTTTGCATTTGATGTATTACCTACCTCTAACAAAAGCTAAGCTTCTGAAAATTTTACTTAAGAAAAAACCAACCCATTAAAGTCACAAGTGAAAATGAGAATAGATGCAGTGCTGTCGCAGAGAATAGGCAGAAAAACAGCACCTCTGCTTATGGCATCTTCAGCCCTATAATCTTTCTTCCTCTGCAAAAACAAGATGGCAATGCAAAGTTTATAATTTTTATAAAAACATGAGTGTATGCCCATGGTGGTGGCAGCTGTGCAGCACACATTAGGACAGACAGAACTCTATGCACTGGACCTCTACCACGTACAGCTATTGCTTCAGCCCAACCAACTTCATTTAAGTGAAGTGTCTGAGCTAGCAGCCCTTGTGGTCTCTCTACACTCAGCACATGAGATGGGTATCTTCAGCAGTTGTCTCAGCAAACTTGAGACATGACTCACTTTCTAGAGATACTTGTTTGTCCCTGTAATGGGAGCATAGGATGACCAGACATCTAACTTGGGTGCTTCAGCTAAATGTTTAAATTTAGAAACAATTAGTCACAGCCTCAGATCCCACACACTTAGAGTTGAACTTCCCCAGTCTCTGATGAAATAAAAATGTTCCCACAGAATATTTTTATCTGCTACTAAGGGAATTTACTATATTTGTTGGTATGGATTCCACCATTCATAGACTAGCCCTGGAATTTTAGTTAGTTTTCACTGATAGAAGTACAACTTCTTCTGTGGTCCAAGGATGCTCTAAATCAGACTGGTCTGCAGTGAGTAACCATGCCATCCTTTGGTTAGAGATTTTTATTCATCACAAAACTCTATTTTAAGAAGTCTAATCAGTTTGAACTTAGTATTAAAAAGCAGTTGAAAACATTGGAGTGTGTATTCTAAACAGTATGCATCATTCTTCCTGAGCAGCTATAATGGATGTGAAGATGATTCAGAATTACATATCATAGCACTCACAGTTCGTTCTGTTAATATTTGTGCTTATATTTTAATTCAAGCTCTGTAAACTGCATCAGACAAAAACAAAGTGTGAAAATATTTAATACTCACAAACCTAAAAATTAATAGATGAAGTGTCATTCTAGAGAACAGATGCTATTTCCTTTTCCAGAGTTTTGTTTCTATTGTTGTCATAATTTGGTCCTCTAAAATCATGCAAATCCTAAACATTAATCCATAACTGTACAAACTCAAAATATTTTTTGCTCTGTGGTTACTGACAGAAACCCTAACTAGAATTATGGCCACCTTCTTCAGTGTTCTACCATGTTATATGCAGTTGAAAATAGAACACAAAGAATGGCATGGAAACTTTTTAAATGGTGAAGAGTTTAGGAGACTTTTTCAGTCATGCCATTGAATTCATACAGGAAGATCTGCCATGTCTACTTTGGATCTACTACATAAGCACCATAAACACTGTGTGATGCTCTCTTGTAATTACCAATGTAATACTCTCAGACTGATGGCCTACGGAGGAAATTGTATCCACCACACTTTAATAAAGCCAATCTAAAATTATGCTTAAATATTATTCAACTCAAATTTGTTTAAAATGAGATTATTACAAATTCTGTATTAAATAGTGCCAGAACTGTAATTAATAGCAGTTTAGGACTGTGTTCCTACTGAAGTCGTGATGAAGACAGTGTAAGCATTAAGTAGGGAGCTGTCGTTACTCTCACTGAACAAAATGAGAGGGATAGAGCAAATGAAATCTCAAGAGCCAGAATGTTCTTGTGCCATCATTCTACAGAGGCTATCTGGTACAACTGCTTTTGTAACGATGTAGGAACATAGTCCTAAACTGCTTTAAAAAAAAAAAAAAAAGAAAAGAAAAAAAAAAAAACACTTTTGGAATATAAAATGCCAGTGGCTATTTTGAGAGCAATGAGCTAAAGAAATCCCTGAGTATAAGCATATAAGAACATGCTTTTCTCTCAGAAACATTTCTGGTATTCCTTGTCTGATGATAAATAGACCATGCATGCTTTTACTTGTCTGAAAAATCAACTAATACTCTTAATAATTTTTTTCTCCTTTTTTTTTTTTTTTTTTTTTTTAAACAGTAGTAACATTATGCTGCTGTTTTCACAGTGATATATGAATATTAAAAAAAAAATAAATTCTTCCCCTGAAAAGACATTCTCTAGAGCATTGAAGAAGAAATATATCACAGTAGATTCAAAGTCTCACTCACCACTCTGCTGAAGTATTTGTCCAGAACCTCCACAAAATTATGAATTAGTTCATATACTGCCATCTCATTCTGAAAGTAAGTTATAAACAAATTAATGTCTTCAGGTGTAAGCTTAAAATTAATTTTCAAGAACTGTAAATCACTGTGAACACTTCAGTTCAGACTCAGTCCTCAAGGCTTATTAAGCAACAGTACGTAGTAATTTTCAGTCAGATACTTTTTTTTTTTCCTTTTGTTTTAAAAATAAAATAGCATCTTTCTAGGTAATGTATGGATTTTCTTCCTTTGTCCAAGGAAGCTGAAAACAGGGAGCAGCTGGGAATTCACTACACAGGAGACAACTGAGCTGCCTGCAATGCTGATATTTGTTAACAAACCTCACCCCACAATTTTAAATTTATAGAATCACAGAATAGATTGGAAGGTTCTTTAAGATCATCCAGTTCCAACCCCCCTGCTATAGGCAGAGAGAGACTCCTCCTACTAGATTGGGTTGCTCAAAGACCCATCCAGCCTGGCTTTGAATGCTTTCAGGGAAGGGGCATCCACAACCTCCCTCCAGTGTTTCAGCACTGGTCACGGAAAAGAATTTCTTCCTAATATCTAGTCTAAATCTACTAGTTTAATCTTCCAGTTTAAAGCCATTTCCCCTTGTCTTGTTGCTACCTGCCCTTATAAAAAGTCCCTCCCCAGCTTTCCTGGAGGCCCCCTTCAGGTACCAGAAGGCCACTATAAGGACTCCTTGGAACCTTCTCTTCTATTTACAAGAAGTACATATTTTTTGTCATGTCTAATTGAAGCTCTCTAATATATACTGCAAATTCCATACTGGAAAAAAAGCTTGAGTTCTTGTCTTTGATTACTACAAGCTTATATTTAAAGACTGCATATAATTTCTTACCTCTGTCTCATTGATTCCAACGACTACGAAAAGGGCTGCATACTGTCGGTATACCAACTTAAAGTCCTTATACTCAATGAAAGAGCACTAGGCAAAAGCAGAACTTATCAAACTTAGTAGCTGCCAGTTAAGCTTGAAACATTATTAATCTTTCCTTCATATAAAGCATATAAAAACAAATGGTTTTCCCAGTGTCCAACAGGTAATTTTGATTTAATATAAGTTTAGGGGGGTAACTTTGAAATTAAACCTTTCATCTATTGACAGAAAACTTAGTATCGCTTCTTATATGGATAAACTGGAACATGTAGAACTGAAAGAATTTGTTCAGGTTTTAATGCAAGGGCAGTCACTGTTCCCTCTAAATTTTCAATAAGAAGCACTTACAAAAGAGGCAACTGAAGATCATTTTCATATTTACGAATGGTCAATCTTCTTATAAATACTAGGTGTACTAGATAGTCAAATACAAGGGAAAAATCCACTTGCAGTTCACCGCCAGTCAGGAGCCAGTAGATGGTGCTGTTACACACAGCTTTACAAATAACCTTTTCCTAAGATTTTGCTCAGTCCTTGAAATGGCAGCATGCTGTTAATTCTTCTGGTTTACTTTCTATTTTGACATGCTCTTGCAAGCAGGGTGGAGGAGGTTAATTTCTTCAGTTGCTGTTAATTCTGTGAATCTGCAGTTTATATGGGTTTTTCGTATGATTTTTTTTCTAGAATTAAATGTGTTAAGACCACTGTTCCAAGACACACAATTAATGAAAAATAAGCTGAATTCAGAACACAAATTAAAAAAAAAAAAAGCACTCACAGTCACATTTCTCACCAAATGGATCTTGAATTTTTTTTGCTAATTTTGGTACTTTTCTTAAAGAACCAACAGCTCAATTATGTGAGCCATGAAAATCTCAAGAGCAATCTAACAGAAATTCCAAAAGCTGAGTTTTCTCACTTTCATGCACAATGTTTAAAAACTTTGAAAATAAAAGAAAAAGAAAAAAGAAAGAAATGCCTAAAAATGATTTTTTTTTGCCCAAGATGGCTGAAAAATATGTTTAAAAAAAAACTCAAAAACCCTATGTTTTAGGTAGTATGTGATTTGGAATCTTCTCTAACAAGTTTTTTGTTTAAAATTGGAGCTGTCCATGCTATACCTCCACCCTTCTTGGCAAAGAAGACTAGGGTCTATCTATAGATCACTATTAGAGAAGCAGTAACAGGAAAAAATAAATTATTCCTGGACTTCTGAATTCCTTCAAGCAAAGGAAGTCTCTTCTATGACAGTGATACAGAAAACTCCAAAATCATTATAAGCTCCACAGAAACATTTATTCAGTACAGAATAACAGCTCATCTACATGAACACTATGAAGAAACATTTTTGTTCTTCGTGGGTACAAATGAAATAATGACCTACAAAGAAAACTGCCATGTTTCTGGAATTACTTATGTGCAATAAAACAACTAGGGAATTAAAAAACTTACTTGATCCTTTGAACGAGAGAGACAGTTTTTGATTACTTCAGCTTCCAACATTGTCCGCTTATGAATTTCTATATGCTCATAATACCTGGAGAGCCTAGTTTGACCTTGTTTGTTCACCATAAGAAAAAATTTTATCATTTTTTTTTGTTGAGTTCAGCAGTCAATTTGAATGTAGGAATCTATAGGATGTAGGAATTTATAAGATTATTTCTGTGAGGAGAGAGAAGGAAAAAAAAGATAAATCAGTAAGCATAGGAGTTATAAAAAACGTTCAAGAAAGACTGGCACTGAAAGGAAAGGAAGGAAAGGAAAGGTAGGCTCTGCAATTTACAAAAACTACACATGGGGCTTAGGAGAAATTTCTAAGGAGAAATCTGTTAGTGTTAATCACTTAAAATAGCTTAATCTCTAAATAAGTATTAATCCAATCCAACATTAATACAATGTTACTGAAGCACAGACACGGAGAATAAATACGCCAAATACAAAGTACAATGAAAAAGACTATCAAAAAGAACACAGAATTTGCTTACCATACAAAAACAGGCATTTTTGTCATATTATTGAAAGCAGGCAAAAAAAGGTAAGCTGCATATATATATATATATATATATATATATATATTTTTTTTTTTAATGAGGTTTTTTACTATTTTCTTCAATGCTACAAAATGGTTACTGTAACACTTTCTGTCTGACTCTCCTTGGATCAAGGATTTATTGGCCCTTGTGTTCTTGAAGCATACACATTGGCAAAACAGCAGCTACTGCAAAAGTTATTTCTTCATTCCAGTTTTAAAGACTTGCTTCTTGCCTGGTGCTTAGAAGTTATAATGCAAATACCCTTTCCTAACATCTCAGAAATCCTGAGAACAGAGAAGAGTACAATGCAGCTGTGTAAAAACCATGTATCTTGGAGAAAAGGGAAAAAATAGAAAATCTAAATTTTATATGGTAGAGATGGGAAAAGTCCCAACATATTGTGCTGACATCAATTATTGCTTACTTCTGATTAATACTATCCACCTAGTTATTTTCTGAAAGAAAAGCCATCTCTGTTAACATCGTTGCTATTTGAAGAAAATGATCACTTCATGCTGTGGTTTACTCCCTAAACAAAAAAGTTTAGATTTCTATATTAAATGCATCTACACGATAATGAGAATTTGTTTCTTAATGAAGTGAACAGTGATAACTTTATGTTATCTACAGTTTCAGAAGCATTGTCAGTAAGGAAAATGAAACCAGAGGAAACACTAAGATTGTAACTGTAAGAGCTAATTAAATAAATAAAACTTATTCTCAAATATGTATCACTTTTACCAAAAGTGATTAGAAGATGTTGTACAGGCATTTCTTATCCTTGGTTAGAAATTTTTTAAAATGGCATATGTTGAGAAAAAAGTCATACACCAAACCCACAAAAGTCAGTCAACAATAAAAGGAAAAAATCCTGCCACTGATACACAGGTTCATACAGACCTACTTCAGAAAAGCAGCCTGGGAGAAGCAATATTGCCTTAAAGAAATCTTCACCAAAAATATTTTGAAAAAAATTCTTTGACTGGATTTTTTCTATCAGACATACTGCCCTTGGAGAAAAAAATGGCTTTAATTGTGACTTACAGTTAGAGAAGATAACTTTAATCCTCTTCTTCCCTTTACTGTCCTCTACACACAGCTATTTACACAGGTAATATATTTGAAATGGAAGAGTAGATAAGAGAAAATACCAGAGGATGCATCAGCTATCAAGGAGAGCTCTTCCTTTGCACTACCATACATCTGCAAGAAAGCTTTTATCCCTCTTACTCTGAAAATTCCTTTTTTATCTGCTCTTGTGTAGGACACCTGCAGGGAACAAGAGTCCAGAATCAATACAGATGACAATAGAGTCTGCTTGCAACCCTGGCGGTCTGTTTTCTCACCTCCTAGACAGAGTGAAGACTCTTTATGTCAAGAAGAGAAGTGCCCTCTTGTTGGTTCCCTCAGACGGATGAGTCAGGGATGTCAGTAAGCGCTGCTGAAGTGCACACTGCTTGTCCAGGCTTTGCACTCTTCAGGGAGTGGAAACGATTCTCTGAGAAAGAACAAATGAGGCAACTGAGACACAAAAGGCCCAGATGGAAGTGTGTTAAGGAATCTTCACTGTCAGGTGGCATTTCAGGCTGACATTTACGATGAAATGAGAAGGCAACTCCTATATAATCTTCTCTGCATTTCGTGTATGGCTCTATTTTTTCCTATTTTGTATTGCTGCCTTAATTTACAGAGGAGCAGTAAGAAGAGATGCCTTAATACTCAAAGGAATAAAAAAAAGAAAAGTATGCCAGTGAGATGAATCAGCCCTGTCCTTGAAGAGAGCTGGTGTATTCTAAGTTACCACTAAGGAATATCTAACAGAAAAAAAACAACCTTATGAATTGATGTACATGTATCCTATTGCAGGATTGCCCCTAATCCTAATTATTCTTTTGTTAACCTAATCTTCCTACGTGTTTAATCCCTTTCTGGTATTATGACTAATGTATCTGCTTATTCTTTCATAAGGCCTGTACTATTTTACCTGCAAAAAATACTTCAGACTCAAATTATTATTTTTTTAAATCCTTACAAATGCTCTTACCCAGATTCGTTATAGAAATATGAATGAATTATGCTGTAACAGAGACAGAGCCACGGTAGTAGTCAAATGTGTCACCTGTCATAAAAGACAGACATCATTCACAGTATTAGAGTAGGTGATTAACATCTGCAGAGGAGAGACCTGCAGTATCACCTGTTATTTCTCTAAGTATTTTATTGCCAGCCTCAAGCACAGCTTCTAACATTTTTTTCTCACACAAACGGCAGTAAAAGCACACAGTCTTCTGCAGAAATCCTGGAATACATTTCCTATCTGATTTACATGTCAAATTACATATATATATATTGTGTAACAGTATGCACAGTTGTGCATGTTGATGAGTGGAGAATGTTCCATTGTTCCATCAAGTTCCATGTATTTCAGGAACTAGATTTTATGTCCAACAAGCACTACTTACAAAGACAGTTCTGTTTCTTCCAATGCAACTCCTACATGCTTTTCTGTGCATTCTCATGTGCGTGCCTGCATGTGTGAGTGCATATATGCTCAAATCCAATATGAATTACTATGCCTTTCTGCTTACAGAATTGAGTGCTTCAAGAGAATTGGTGACAAGATGTGAGCCATTATTTTGCTCATTTTAGTTATGAAAAGATGTTGCTATCTGAAGGCTGTTTGTCAGGAATGAATAGGCAGCCTCATTCCAGGTCAGTGGACAACTATCTGCATCACAAATGGGCTCAAGAATAGAAGACTGGAGGGGACTACCCAGATCCCCGATGGCCTGTCAAGCCCAGCTCTCCCTGTCAGGGTTAGCCGTGCATTTGAAATTGTGTCCAGAATAGCCTACAGTATCTGCTTCTGTATCTACGAGTACCTGTGATGCACTGTAACATCATGGAGACTCTGAGAAACAAACAAAATCCAAACCCACAAAAATACCATACAGAGAAGACATAAAACATCTTGAAATTGTGGTCTTTCCTTCCAAAGTACCGAAGTGTGAGCCACAGAGTGGCTTGTCTATTTCTTCCACAAGAGGTTTCTTCTGTATGGCTAATTTGGCATACACATAAACCACGCTCAGCGTAACTCCTGTGATACACATGCATTGTTATACACTGTATTAGATCTCACCCTCATTAAAGTATCTCTTGCAGATAAATATCTGTGAGAAAAAACTGGAATCATGATCGGTGCTTGTGACTTACTGCAGCAGACTGATGCAGTATGTAGTTGTTGATGACCTACACCATAACTTTAACTCATTCTACACCAATAGATAAGCTGAAGATTTAACAACCCCCAGCTCACAAAGTGAGATGATGCTGGATTTTTCTGCCACTAAGCAGGCTCATTTTTCTCACGTGTTTGTATACATAACTCCAGCTTTGTACTCAAACTCAAATCCACCCAGTTTGCTTCAAAACACCATAATGGAAGCTGTGAAAGATGTGCTTCCAGGATGCCAGCTCACTAAGCAGTGTAACCTTGTGAGGCACCGTAGTGCAGACTGTCCCTGTTGATGAGTCACACCCCTCTACCTGTCTTTTCAGATACTTGCTGAGACCTCTTAGAGAGGCCAAGCCTGCAATACCTGTTCTGTGGATAAAAGGAGGTCTTACATCTCTGGTGTGGCCAGACCAGCAGATCTCATATGCAGTAATAGAAAACACATTTTAAACAATTTTAATTACATCTCCAGTAGCTTATTTTGACCAAGATTTCACCAATATCTGTACATACATACTCTGACACATAGATTATAAAAAAGAAACAGAACCCCAGTTTGAGACCTCAGGCAACAGAGTTCTCATTCAGATTAGATTTCCATCAAATTATAACCTCTCTAGTCAACATTCACAGATGTAGAAGTTATTGTGCTACATCGAAGTTCTCCAACACTTTAGAACTCTGACTTAAAGCATATTTAAGAGATCAAATCTAGCAAGCAAGAAACACGTGGTTATATTTTTATATATTTGTTTTGACAAGAATTAAACAGAACTGCAAGTCAATAATTCACTGCACTAACTCTGTTAATGAGTTGATTTTCTGGACACAGGTTTTAATTGCGTTTTGCCTGTACTAAATGTAGAACAAAATAGGTTAATCTGGAATTAAAAATAGCCAAGTGATAGAAGTGCAAGCAGGGGGGACAGCAGGTGGGCAAACATTTCTGAGGTACACATTGGTCTGCTCAACTTCCCAGCTACAAATTCATTGTGAAAAGCCATGCAGCAAATGAAGACAGTTCATACAATTGATATCTATGTTCTAATTTTGTTCTGACGGGGGACAAGGTTTTAACAAAAGTCATATCAATAAGAGTAACCATTTTTGTATTCTGGGTCTTAGTGTTCAAATTATTATCCACCTAGAAATGAAACAACTTTGTCAACGTGGCTTTGAAATAAATCACCATATTTAACTTCAAGATCAGGAATTTTAAGAAAAGCAACCTCACTGGTCTAGGGAAGCCAAGGAGGAAGGAAGCTGTAAAAAAGTTTTCCTTTGCAATGTGGTTGTCAGAATGCTTTCTGAATATAGTACTGAAGCTAAACTGCAGCAACTCCAAGGTATTCAGCAATGAGGAACATCTCAAGGGCTGGAATAAAACAAAGGGCTAAGCTGGCTGTGAGGTATGGTGCAGTTTTTGGTAATGATTTGATACTGTCAGGGGACAATGAAAAGATCTGCTGAGGTGGAAGAGTTGGATTTAGACAGGCTGATCAGTGTGGAAAAGGGAGGACTGAGGAAATGATGGTAGGAAATGACTTAATGGAGAAAAGTCGGATAGGAACTGGTAAAACAACTGAAACAGCAACGTGCACCTGAGGAGAGGTCAGCAGAGAGGAAACGCCAGCACTGGGACAAGCGGGATTTATTTTCCAGCACTTGAGACAATTACAGCACTGTCAAGAATGAGCCCGTTAAGGACACTGTCCATGTCCCTGCCCATATATACAGCACACACGTATTTATAGGGAAGCAAAACCAAATCCCCCTGTTACGCGAGAAGAGGCGGCCTACAGATCCAACAGGATGTGGTGGTCACTCGGAAGCGCTGCACTTCGGAGCTGTGCAGTGCAGCAGAGGAGGTGGCACTACATACATGCGCTGCCACCAGCCCGTGTTCAGCTGCCGTCGAACACCGAGCCCGCAGCTGCTAACGACGCGCCTGTCATTCGCGAAAGCACCCTCGTGCGGTTACTGCTCAGCTGGCTCTTCCCATCACGGAGGAAAAACATTACACAAACCCCTCAAACACTACACCACGAAGACGACCTTCGTTACAGTACAGTTAAGATGGGGCACCACCAGAATACGCTTAGCCAACCTATTCTAGAAACACCTACTTGTGAAGCAAACCGAACGCCTCCGGGAGCCCTGAGCACTGCCCCGCGAGGCGCAACCGGAGAGGCTTCACAAACCCCCCCAGCAAGCGCCCGCCGCCTCGCCTCGCCACGCGCCCGCACCGACGGCGACGGCGGGAAGGACGCGCTCCCCCGCCCCCGGGTACGGCGCTCACCTCCCACAGGCGCACGCGCGCTCCGTCGCCTCGACGGGCCGGGAGGAAGAAGCGGAGAGGAGAGGGGAGCGACTTCCCGGCAGGCCTCGCGCGCCGCGCCGCTCCCCCTTCCCCTCCCCGCCCGGCGCGGGTGGGTGGGCCGACGGCCGGGAGGCTGTAATGGCGGCTGGCGGCGGCTCGGCGCTGTTCTGACACCCGGATACCGCTCGGCGCGGCCCCCCGTCTCCCCGTACTCGGCCCGCCTCCTCCCACCCGTCCTAGCCGGCGCCACTCGCCCCCTCCCCGGCCCCTGTTCCAGGCTCCCGCCGCGGGACGAGAAGGAGGGCTCCCCGCAGACAATGGACGAGCACCCTGGAGCCGGAGGAGGTGGCGGGATGGCGGCCGCGCCGAGGCCGCAGCAGCCCCCGCCGCAGAGCGGAGGCAACGTGAACCTGCAGCCGGGCGGGGGCTGCGCGGGGGCCGGAGCCGGCGGCGGAGGGCAGCAGCAGCCGCAGGGCCCCGCGGCCCCGGGCGGGCAGGAGGCGGCGGGCCCTGCCGAGCTGTCCCGGCCGCAGCACTACACCATCCCGGGGATCCTGCACTACATCCAGCACGAGTGGGCTCGCTTCGAGATGGAGCGGGCGCACTGGGAAGTGGAACGGGCCGAGCTGCAGGTACGGGCCGGGGCGGGCTCCGCGCGGGGCAGGAATCGGCTCGGGGCGCTCAGGGCCGCGCGCGGGCGGCGGGAGCGGGGCTGCCCGGGAGAGCGGGGCCGGCAGCTCTCTGAGGCCGGACCGGTCGCCGGGGACGGGGGCGGTACCTGAGCGAGGTCCGGCGAGCGAAGCGACGTCGTCGGGCGACGGGGCTGGCAGAGGCGCAGCCCCTCACGGCCTGAGCTGGGCTCCCTTCCCTGGGGCAGCCATTTTGGTTTTTAGCATGGCGCCCGCCTGGGCTGCTGGCTCCGGAGCCAACCCAGCTCCGCGGGCCTCGGGGGCCGCGTTTGCGTCGCGGGCGCCGCGGAACGCCGGAGGAGGGCGGGCGGCCGCTGACCGCGCTGTCCGGTTGCGCGAGGTAGGGCCTGGAGCGCCCTGATGGCTGCCGTGCCCTCCCCGAGCACGATGACTCGGGGAGCCGGGCCCTGCTCAGCCCTGGGTGCTGCTTTGGGAAAGCCGCGGCCCGCGGGCATGGAAGGCTGCTGCTTCCTCGGAGCTGAGCGAGCGGCCCCTTCGGGGTATCGGGGAGTTGGCAGTGCCGGCCGAGGTGGGAGAAAGCTAAGCGGGGTCGGGAAAACCTTCAAGCGACAGACTTGACCGGGTGTTCACGTTGGACACGGGTCCAACACATGCTCTCTTTCCTTCTTCGTTTCTTGGGAGACCTCGCGTGGGAGAAGCAACTGCTGAAGAATAGTGAGGAGCTGATGGGTCTGCAGTGTACTTGTCCTGCAAGTGCAAACTTTGTGTCGAGAGCAAAAATTGAACAACTCTAGAGGGCAGGGAGCAAGTGTTTGAGTTCCAGTATAGATCTCTCACCATAAATGCTTGCTTTTCATAATGGAAAAGATCTATCATAATTATGTGTGCATGTAAAATAAAACCATGCATCACAAACTTATCTGAAAGATCTGAATGAAATCTGCTTAATCTGAGGCATTTGTGTATGAGTAGCGTGTACTTTTTTATCCTGTGAAAACAGTTTAATTATTCAAAAAGAGTATTTCTTGTTATGATTTAAGCATTGGGTGAATGCTTGCGGTCTTGAAGCAGCATTCCATCGAATTGCACTGTAACTACAGGTTGTGATAAGATGCTTTAGCAGCAGCCAGTGTTTGTGATATATATATATATACACACACCTTTAGACTGAAGAAGAGAGATCTCTACCTAAGCCTGGACGATTCAGGATTTCTCAACTCTTATACTAAACTTGTAAAGAAGTGTCTAATTTGCCGGGTTCTTGTTGTTGTTGTTACCGCTGTAATTAAGATAGAATAAAAGAAAACAAAGCAAAAGAAAATATCACACTCTTTCCTCCAAAAAAGAAAACAAAGATTTTGCTATTTATTTCGCTTACTGTGTGTTTTACTATTTTAAACCGTACAGAACAGCTGTTCCTAAGATCGGTGTGGTGAATATGGATAGGCATTTTCAGTAGAAAGCAATGGACTGGTTCTCATATTTTCTGTAGTGTCAAAGTAGTGTAGTACTGTATTCATAGGGTAAATAGATCACTTAGTGGTGTTCATTAGCAAGTAAGGCCATCTTGAAGTACTTGTTTTATGTATAGGCTTGTGACTTCACAGTGAAGTACCTCATTCTATAAATGTGAAGCTCAGTTCTGAGATGTTGAAAACTCTGTCTGGAAATTACTGGTTTGAACTCATGTGCCCTCTAGATACTGTGATGTGTTTCTGCCAAGTCTGCTGGCTTTTTTTTTTTTTTTTTTTTTTGTAACTGTCATTTGTCATCCACAGCCACAGTGTTTCATTTGCTTATTTCTTAATCTGCCATCCTAGTTCTGACCCTGGCTTTGTATGTGTTGCTTCACTCTGTGTGTGTGTGTATGTAGCTCATGGGAAGCAGGAGGCATGCTCACTGCCAAGTGTGTATGCATGAGGAGAATTTTTTTTTTTTTTGCTAACTTCAGAAGCCCAGGATAGAAATGCAGTTAGGAGTGAGGCAGGGAGAGTGTGTTCTCTTTGCACATTAGATATCAACCTTTATAGTGATTAAGTTCAATACAAAACTGTGTTGAGAATATTTTTGGAAGACGTGTATGATAACCAGTCCTATGGTTTTGTTTGTACGTGTGTGTGTATGTTTATAGCATATAATTACTTATTGGTCTTGCAACTCAAGTAATAAAGTCACAGTTTATTCTGTGACTAATAAAATCCTGACATCTTGAACCCCAAACAACTGTTTTGCCCTTTGAAGCCACTGTGATTGTTGTTCGTCTGTGAATGCAGCTTCCTGAGTTGAATAGGAAAAAAATTTGGTAGCATGACAGTAGCAATTAATATGGAAGCAAGAAGCATGAGAATTAAATTTCTTAGGTGCAGCTGTCACTCGTGCAGGTAGTTTCTTCCTTCTTTAGTAATTAAAGGTTCCTTCCTAAGTTAACTTGTTAACTTCACAAGTGATACTTTATGAAAAATATGTGGAAAACCAAATGACTTAGCAAAATTTTGTCATTTTATTTTCCTGTTCTGAACTGAAGATTTTTCCAATGAATGAGATTTTTCTCCAGAGTATGAAACTTAGGGGAACTATTGAGTGATTTTCCCACCTCTGTTTGTTTTCCCCTGCATGGTTTAGGTGAAAAGTAAGAGCCCTCTTTACAAATGGGGGCAAGGCAAATGGGCATACGGTCTCCCATAAGCTTTTGTTTGTTTTTCGTTCTTGGATCTTGTAGTGAACTTTTTGATCCCTTATAGTACTTGTGTATGGGACTTATCTTTAGAATTAATTTCAATTGCAAGTTGCTTCATCATCTTGAGGTTTATGCCACAGCTATAATAACTGAGCTTTGGTCCTTTGGATCTGAAGAAGTTCTGTACCAGCATACTAGTCCATGTGTGTGTCAGACTCTGAACCTCACATGTTATTAGTTTTTCACTGTTTTCTTAAATTGTTTAGGTATGTGGCTATTCTGCCTTTGTCAGTGATGAACACTAATTATTTCCAAATCTGTGTGCCAGTCAGCATCAAGTATAGAAAAGTCAAATACTTAGATTTTAGTATTTAAACTGTAGTGTACTTTTCCCTTCACTTACAATACTGACTGCCACAGTAACTTTATTAGTATTTCCTCACTGTTGCATAGGAAGGAAATATCTGGCCTCGCTTGGTATTTTGAGCTCTTGAATAGGCTGAATCTGTTCTGCAAACTAAAAAGAGGATGATTCTCAGTATAACAATATTGTGCAATCACAGCTGAAATTTCAATCTGTGAGTGTAATGACCTTCATGTTGGGTTGTTGTTATACTGAGATACATGCAGTTCATATTGTCTAATACGTTTGTCTAACATGCTTAGAGGAGTTAAAGCAAACCGTTGTGGTTGGGTGTTACCTCCTAAAGGAAACAAGTTTTGTATTGAATATGTAGGTGGCTTCATAGTTGCATTAAAAAAAAATAATCAAAAATTGTAGGGAAAGTACTTTGGAGTTGCAGTACAGAAACTTATGGGAAGTAACAATATTGTGCCAAGGAGGAGTTTCATAGGATCATCCTGCAACTTTTCAGGTACTCAGGAAAACCAGGCAATTTCCCTTTCTTTATAAGCTTGAAGGCTGAGACACTTAAATGGCATCCAGATCTTAGTTGTTAATTAGGTTAATTGGGCACTTTCTTCAAACTTCTGAACTAGAAGGTGGTAGTATCTGTGCTTTAAAATCATGCTAAGATACATTGAGGGAAACTTAGCAGTTGCTACTTCCAGTTGGTTTTTAACAGTGAGAATAAGAAACATTAATTCTCAGAATGTGTCCAATTTCAGTATGCTCAACATGCGTCCTTCTATTGTTCTAACTCGAGTGCTAAAAATTGATATGTTTGTTAGTGCATTTTCCGTAATATAAAGTGACAGCATCAGTGACATCTGGTTCCTAGTTCATCTAATTTTACAAGTGCTTTTTTTTTTTTTCCCAACTATTTATTGATATTACAGGAGCATTCTATTATTTAATGTTTTGTATTTTTAGCATATATTTAATGAAAAGGTTATCCTTGAATGTGGCTTTTTTTTTTTTTTTTTCTGGGGGGTAGAATTCAGATGATTAAAGGAATTTTATGATTAGGCCCTTTAGATATGATTGTAGACACGTAAGCATACGTAAATGTGTAAATATGGTGAACTAGATGAGAAAGTTTTCAGAGTATGTGCTGTGTTTGCATCTTTCAAAGCATTTACAAATCATAGCAGTGAGCAATTGCTGAAACACTAGTCTGCATTGAACCTGGTTTTGCTTTTGTTACTTACTTGAGCAATAGAATGGAAATGTTAGGAGTATTTTGTTCTTGAAGGGGTGGTTATTCAGATAGCATAGACATCACCTGCTTTTTGCAAGCGTGTTTCCTTAATGGTAAATTGGAAGTGAAATAAGGGATGAGGGTTGCAGAATGGTCATTATTTTCACGTTATGAAGAAAGAATCACTGCGCCTCAGCTGACATCAAGGAAGTGTGGTACAAAATCCAAAGTATTAAAAAAAAAGACAGCTTTTTTGGTAGCCCTTTATGTAGAGTGAGATTGTAGCTGCTGAAGTGTTCTTTGGTCAAAAAGTGTTTAGATGAGGTCGTGGAAGAGAAGTCCCAGGGTGCTGGTACTCAGAGGTGCTGCTGCTTTTACTGGAGATTGTGAATATTTTCTGATGCTTATTCTTCTGTTTTTCTTCTATTCCCATGGAGCTGCCTGTTTGACTGGGATTAAAAGTGGTATCCTGGGCTGTTGGTATGACCAGAGAGAGCTATTCTTTATTCTTTTGACCTCTAAAATCTCTCTTGATATGCTTTGTTTTTATTGTTTTTAAAATACACCTGCAATGCAGTTTTGTTTTTTTTTTTTTTTCTTAAATAACAATCTGGTTGGAGGTTTGAGAGCATTAAATGTGATTGAACACACAAAGGTTGCAGATGATACGAAACACAGATGGTACTGTAGCAAAATGCAGAGTGTATTTCAATTGCATGTGTGTTTATCAGTTGCATCCCAACGGATTTCTGTTGGAAAAGACATGTAACTGACAAACTATTTTATGGCATCTTACAGATAATCACAGAATGTAATTTGAAGTAAAACTTACCTAGTAAAACACTCCTTAAAAATATTTCAACAACACTGGTGGAAAGTGCAATGAAGTAAGTTGCAGAAAGTCAATCCACGTTCTTACTTGGGAGTACTTGTAAATGCTGTGAGGTATGCAAGTAACACGTGCTTTGGAAATGTCTGGCTTCTATTTGTGCCAGTCATTAAGGCATTTGCTGAAGCATGAGTGCTGAAGTACCTCTTTATGTAAATACAGGCTGTTTACTCTTACACTTTACTGTACAAATACTTAAACTTTGTTTTGTAATGCATTTTTTTCACTGTAGTGTACATAAGTTCAAAAACTAGAAACTTTCATTCATTAATCATTTCTCTAAGCTGATAGTGAGAACAGCCATGTATGTTGTGGAGTTCCAGTCCCTTTTGCTATTTAGTCCCTTTTTCCTTGACTTGAGAATTCTGTATATTTTGAGTAGAGAGAAGTGTGGCTTTCCAGAAGCTGTTCAGTCAGAGTTAGAGGCAGATAGCCCCTGAGAGAGCTTCAGGTGCCTCTGTGTGAAGCTGAAAGCTTGCTTTTCTGTGTCTGGGGTACATCCTGCCTTCTTCATAGGCTCCTTGGCAAGACTTCGAAAGGAAAACCTTTCAGAGCTGCTTCCTTTTGTGTATGAGTTAGCTATACAGAGATGGTATGATTTTTAATTAAAAGGTAACTATTCTATAGCATGAGGAAGATATTTAGACAAGCTTGAAATGAGGAGATCTCTTGAAATAGTTCAATATAAGAATTAAGGTTTTGTCCTGCCAATATGGATATATTATTAATATTCCATTTTGTTCATTAAGAAATTGGAATATCATTTGTAGCTCTAAAGTACTTTTGGGTTTTTTTAAGCTTAAATGTTAAAGTTTTTACTCTTCTGTTTGTCTAATCCTTCCCATAATATTTTTAAAGGAATTTATCTGTATCTTTAACTTTCTGTATAATTCTTATTGCAAGATTCACCTCCTACAGGCAGGTGAACATAACGAAAGAATTAGGATGCTAAGCTATCTATGCAACCATGCAGAGGTAGAATAAGAAATACCTGGATGGCTGTGGGGTCTTGATGAAGGTGTCAAGCTGCATAGCAGTTGACTAGTTTTTTTTCCTGGAATACCAAGTAATTCTGTCAGCACTGGGTATTAAAATTATCTTATTATGTGATCATTACTCTTTTATAACTATTGGGAATAAAATCACACTTAAGCAGTGGAGCACGTAACTGTTGTTTCATTAAGTTACTCTGATGAATTTTTCTTTTACACGCAACCTTGTTTTAGACAAGGCACAGAAGACTTCTTGGGGGAGAATTACTTAAAATTTCACTGCCATTGCATATTTAATGACCATGTAAGAAATCTTAGTTTGAGGTTTGTTTGTTTTGTTTTTTTTTGTGAAGTACCTGGTACCTAGTCATTTCTTACATGCTGAAAGTATGTTTTGAGATAGGGTTATGTTTCTTCATCATTTTGTCAGTTAAGAAGGTAGTGGAAGTAATAACAATGTCTTTTTGTCTTTTCTGATTGATGAGAAGGGATTTAACAAATCTTCAGGACATGTGTACAACTTTGTTTGCATATCTGTTGGATTCCAGCACTCCAGCTGTTCTTGGATTATTCTAAACAGTGGCTCAATGGCACTTGCTGTTTGTTGATACCTTCTGCTTCATCTGTGCAACTCCAGCATGTATTAGCAGCCACTTGCGAAGTTGGCTCTTCTTTGGGACCATTCCTGAATCTCCACCGTGAGTTCAGGCAGTCTGTAGGGCCTATTTTTGTTTACCATTATAATATTTTATGAAATAGCTGAATAGCATTAATCTGTTGTTAGAAATTGAGGATAAAATATATATTTCTGGGTTAAATTCTACTTAATGTTACTGAGGGATACGTGTATTCCTGTCTTTTGGGCTTGAAGGGCTTGTGCATGTTTATGTCCGTGTTTGTGCTCTATGCATTCTGAAATACTGTGGTTCTTCGGTGCTAACTCAAATTTGATTCTGAAGTAGAGAATGAACGTAAGGAATTTCAGACACATGAAGTGCTTCCTGATTATCTCCCTTTTTTAAAATCTGTCACTTGCAGTAAAGTTTCTTTCATTCTCCTAAGTTGGTTGTATTTTCCCGAGCTGGTAGAAAATACTCAGTTTCAGTAATCAACTCAAAGCTGTGATTTTTTTATCTGTAAAACAATCTCAAAATTAAATCTTCCCAGAGTAATACTACGATCTTTTGCTTGATGCTAGGATTGCCACCACACAGCTTTTGCTTATATTTCATATAATGCACTATGAGAAAGTAAAGAATAAGCCCTAGTAAGTTAGACTAGACTCTTTTGAACTGTTGACACTTCAAGAGTAGCTAAACTGAAAAAGCTTACTTCCAAGATAAGAGTGATTTATTTGTTTGGGTTTTTGGTATATGCGTGTTTTGTTCTGTGATCTCAAATAAATGAAATTGTAGTGACCAAACTCATGAGTCATACTCAACATTTGGAAGCATTCAAGGAGAAAATGTAAACACATCTGCAAGTTTTACAAGTCTGGTTCTGTTTCATAGTTTTAGCGAGCTTTATACAGTTGAGTTGGCAGAAGGCAGGGCTACTGGCTGCTCCCTCTCTGATAAGTGGTGTAAATTAGTGAGCATTGGCACTGTTCTGTGCCATGAGGCAGGATTAACATTTATGAGCTGCAAAATACCTGTTCCTCCTCAACTTTCTATGGTACCTCTCATAAAATGTGTCATACTACATATATATTGTATAGAAGCATTTTAACTTTGTATTTCATAACTTTTTCCCCATTAACTTGACAGCAATAGATTTAAATGTAATCAACGTTGCTATTGATTTTACGATGCAAAGCTCTTCAGTCTCGGTGGTATTGTATCCTTTTGTGTATGTGTAGATGGCTTCTCATATTCTGACACCTGAAATTGTGGAGTTTTTTTTTTGTTTTCAGTCTTCCCAGGGAATGTGTTACTGAACACATTCATGAGCAGTGGCATGAGTGCTAATGACTAGAACAAGTTAGTTTAGCTCATTGTGTTGGATCTGTTGTAGATGTTAATTTCCCATTCCGTATTTCTAAATGTAAAAAGTGGATATTCCTGGTTTTGGAAAAGGAGGTGTGCGTCCTTTAGGATGCTTGCCACTGTGGCATTTTCTCTCCCTTTTCCTGTCTCTGGTGATGGTAAATACCTGCTACACTACCAGGTGTGCAGCTTTGTTTTGATCTGTGTGCTGTTTTACTACAACTAAGAGTTAGAGAGAGCATAATCGTAGTTTTATTTAGTGTTAGGTGTCTAATGAACCTCTAAATGTGGCAGTTAATTACTAACAGCATAACTTAACAATGTAACTTCATTTTAATAATCTACCAGTATAATGATGTTGACAGCATAGATGTCTTTAATTTTAGCAAATATTTTCTTTTGATGTTACCATTGGTGTATAATTAGTCTTACTAGTTGTAGTGGTGGCTTTCATGGAAAGAAAACATTATTTCTATCTTAGATATATTAAAAAAAAAAAAAAAAAAGCCCTGCAGTTTTTCAGCAGGATTGGATTTTCTTTTTTTTTCTTTTTTTTTTTTTTTTTTGTAAGGTGGGACTTGCACTTTTAGGAGATATGCAGAAAGTACAAATGACAGTGACAGAATGAGAAACTGCATCCCAGGATGGAATTTTGCAAGAACAATGTAGAGCTCTCTTTCTGAAAAAAATAAAAAAATAAAAAATTCAGAAGTACCTGCATAATCTATTACTTTACAAATGGAAGCTGTAAATACAGAAATTGGAAAGTGATTCCTGTCATGTGATCTGTACAGAGTGGGCAAGGGCAACAGTGCAATATAATGTCCCATTCTTTTGTAGTAATTTCAAGAAGAATGCTGAAAATTTGACAAAAAAAAGCTGATGAAATAACATTTCAGAATGATCTATTTAGAATTCAGTCTTGGTGGTTAGTCAAAATGAAGTCTTGGAAGGTAGCCTAATTCATCTCTCCCTGGGGGTTAGAAATATTCAGAAATATTCAGAATCTTTTTGATTTTGAAGTAGAAAATTGTTTAGTTTAAGGGGTGTGACACAGCCTGGTGCTCCACTTGAAAAAGGGAAAGCTAACACCTATCTCACTGATGAATCTTTTCTATATGTAATCACATAAGTATAAATGAATTGAGAAATGTGTTCCTCTGTAATCTAAACTAGTGTTATTAATTTTGATGGAAAAAACACGCAAACTTAATCGTCATACTTAGATGCAGAACGGGACCTTTAGAGTAAGCTACCAATAGAACTATGGGATTTCTTTCTTTTTATTTAAAAGTAAAAATGCTTTTGTCAGAGTTGTGATTCGGTACAAATGCAACTGAATGAAATATGGACTGTCTAAATGCTGAACTGCTTTAAGCGACTTAAGTTTTAAACTGATGTTATTTGTGTCAGTGTTGGTTTGAAGATAATCTTTTCTGGGTGCTTCAATTTTCCTGTCAGAGAAGCCTGAAGATTTTACTTTCCTGTTGGAAGACAGAATTTACAGGTGCGTTTTTGGTTGACTCCAGGATTTTTCTGTAAAATCTTGTGCATTCATGGTATTAAATTGCAATCTTAGAAGTGAAGTAAGTGCTATGTGTGCTCTAACAGGTGAAATGTACTGAATACAGCTGTAGTTTCTGCTCAGAATGGCAGTATCTTTTCTATTTATTAACTAAAATAGAAACCCAAAGTACTGATTTCCTTTATCAAAGCACAGCAGCTTACTTGTTTATTGAGGGGTTGTTGAATACACCTCCCAGTGGCTGGTTTTGAAAAATTAAAAAGCAAGAAGAAAACCAACAAGAACCCTTGCTGTGTAAATTCTAAGACTTCCTTGAAGTTCTCTTATAGCTGCTCTGATTGCTTTGTGCTTCAGTTTGTGCTTGGCCCTCTGTTTGTAGTTCACTGCAGTTGCAGCATGCTGCATTCGAAGCTGCGGACCTGTGTGTTTATAAATATAAATGCATATATTCAAGTGAGCTTTGAAGTCTGGGCAGAAAAATACCTGGGAGACTGATGTTGAAAGTGAAAGAGATCATTAAGGTTTACTTTAGCATTATTTTGCATAGGGCATATCAATAATTTGTTGCCTTTGGTAAACGTCTTCATAACAGTTGCTGTACAGTGATGTCACAGCCTTGGCTAGGTTATGCTTCTTTTGGTAATTTTTAATTTTTTTGTTGTGAATATTGTGGAGAAACCTTCTTGTTAGTTTGACAAAGAAACACTGACTAGAGGCTAATGTAGAAGTATTTTGTGTTTGAATGTTGGCATCAATAACCTTCATCTTGACAGATTAAAATGTGTAACTGAGATTCTTGAAAGTATCTGTAGTCTCACTGGGAGAGATGATGTGTTGATATGTCAAACTACATAGCATCTTACTATTAACTTTTGTCTGTAAAAGTCACATCAGAAGTACTATTTCTTCTACAGGTGATGCAAAATGAATTTAAGGTATGAAAATAGACATAGAGTTTATTTTGCATGACTTGATCTTCAGGAAATGCATACCAAAGGAAGGATGCATATGTATTCAAACAGCCCTAATTGTAAAGAGATCTTCATTTATATATTTGGTTTGCATTTGTTTGCTGAGCTCACTCAAACCCTTTATAGAAACATGCCTGCTTCAGAGTCTTGGGAGCTTCTATTCAAACACGTTTGATAGATCATTGCACTTCTTTTAGCAAGTGTGATATTCAGACTCTTTGTGGAGTAGTAATGATTCATGAGTAGTAAGAAATATTATTACTCCTTGGATAGTCCAATAGCTAACAGAAATACGAGTGATGGCGTTTGAATTGATGCAAAGGTGGTTGTTTCTTGGTGAAACTAAATGGATATTGTTGAAGATGGAGTAACTATAAGGTTAAAAATGAAAGTGGTTTTTTTTTTTTTGTTTTGGTTTTTTTTTTGAAGGTGAAAATGAGTTTGTTGGTATGCTAGATAATCCAGTGCCGAAGGCATTTCTGTTAACTGTCCATTGATTAAAGAAAAAATTCTGTGTGTTAACACCTGTCAACTAAAATATTACTGGGCCTTGGGTCTGCCCAGATTGTTGATGTTCTTGTTGATTTACATTTTAGGTACAAAGCAAAGTGCAGATTGGTTAGTGCAGGAGTTGTGATGCTAAAATAAAGTGCCTGCCAAAATTATCAGGTGTGGGGAGCAGTGCTGGCATGCAGGGGCACAGATGCTGTCACTGTGGCACTGAGCATTTGAGTTATTCTGTTATGAGTATGTAGATGGTAACAAATTGACTTCACTTCTCCTGAAATTGATTTAAGTATTCAGTCTCAGCGTGTTAGTAGCTGCAACATGAAGAAGAGTAAACTATGGAGAGTTTGTGTGATCTACTTTATATCTGTTCTCTTCCAAACCCTGTGTCTCTCTGTTTCTGTGCTTCTGGGTGCGCATACTGCCTGCTTTCCCATTGCAGCCTTCTCTGGGCTGCCACTCCTTCCAGTGGAATGGATAACTTTTGCCGAGCACTATGTAATGCCAGTGGGGTGAAGTGAGATGCAATATTTTTTCAGGAAGATGACAGGTGTTTTAAGAATTTCTGGGCACAAACTTACTTTAAAGTGCTATGCCATTGAAACATGCACGGTCCTCATATGAACAGTAGAGCCTGTCTCACCGCTCAGCTTTTTAGAGAATCTCACCTGAGACTTCAACTTGCAATTTAAAGCTTGATTCAAATTAATGCTGTGCAATTATTCAGAGTGGTCTAGCTCTTTTTTTGTTCCTTGCCCAAGTCTAGTTAACAGCTTAAGTACTAATTATAGTTAAAACACAAAGATAGGCATCATCAGATTTCTATGGATATACTGAAATTCTTCTTATTGCTTTACATACAGTTGATTTTTTTTTTTTTTTTTTTTTTACAAAATACTCTTTGGGAGAGTTATCAGTGTTTGCAGCTGAAATGAGAATTTGTCATTGTATTGGCAAATCTGTTAGAATCCGTTTGCCTGAATTGTATGAAAAAGTGTTAATATTTCGAAAACATAAGATAAATTCTGTAATCAATCTTACGTGCTTTGTCATTTAATTCAGACTCCATGCTGCTTTTTCCTTTGATAGGTCTTACTAGGTTTGAGTTCTTGGTTGATTATTGTGTATCAGAGTTTTCTAATACAGTAAGATTGAAAGCTTATGTATAATTTATTAAATAACCTTTAGTTTGCATATATAATTTTACCTGCCCAGAACACTATAATAACTTTCCTCTTAGTAAGTTCAATTGAGGTGAAGATTCTCTTGCAGTCAGGCTTTTCTGTGTGACTGGAGCAATAAAATGCAGGTTAAAGGGTAGCATATGAAATGCAGAGCAACAATTCTTAAAATTTTTAAGACCATTCAAGTTTCTTTAGAAACAAAGCAAAACAAAATTTAATTTTATTCCCAGAAAATGTTCCTTCAGATTTTTAATGGATCAACTTCGTTGTGAAATTCTGATACTTGAATAAGTTAAAGTTGCATGGAAGTTTGCTGCCAAAGTGCTTAAAATGTTGTGTTATGTTTTGATTGAGGAGAGGAAGGGATGTGGAGTATTCTAGGAGTGTGGTGTGATCAATGATTTTGGCTCCTGGGTGGGGAGGACTTCAGTAATCTTGTTTGAGATCTTGGAGATCAGTGGGTGAAAGACTAATTAATTTTATTTTTAAGGGCTCTTATTTATAGAAGAAAAAAAAAAAAAAGCAGAAACCCTTCAGACTAAATATCTAGTACTTATTTGTATGGAATTAGAAGAATGCTAAGGTTACCAATATTAGATGTTAGAATTTCATCTCCTTTCATTTCTGCATCCCATAGTTATTTAGTCACAGCTCATTCTTTTTCATGGGCTCCATACCATTCAGGTGGTTGCTCAATAATTCTTTTTATCCTTGTGTTGTGTTCTGCCTTGCCATGTTTTAGGCTTTATATCATGCATCCTTGCACAAACACAAAATATCTGCTGCCCTCTTTCTCAGTGCTCTTTGAATTCACTTTCATAAGAAAACTCAGCAAATTCGTGTGATAGTACTCTTGTTTACGGGTGAGGGCCAAGGTGCAGAGGAATCTCAGAGTTAGCAAGTTACTGATTTTTGTAGAAAAATAGCAGATATCAGAGAGATGGGAAAATAAATATGAAAATGGGCAGTCTAATGAAAGAGGAAGAATCTGCCCTGAGAAAATAAGCTTCTGACTTGGTTTATAATTTGAAGCATAGTCCTGTCTGGATGGGAGAAGTGGGGGAAGGATAGGAAATCTAGCAATAATACAAAACTAAATTCAGCTATTTAGGTTTTTTTTAAGCCGAGGGAAATTATATTTTTGCATACAGAAATATTGTTTTATAGATATTATAATATTACTATAGATTTTGATTTGATTTTGATTTGTCTTCTGAGTTTCCTGGACTCTGTACTCGTTTGGGACTTATGTGAGCTGGTCCTGTTATTATTTGATGGTCAGTTACTTTGGTATCCTGTTTGTATCCCTTGTGCCAGCCTTAAGTACTCCCATGGCCCGACAGAGTAGGGTCAGGAAACTGATGTAATTCAGAACTGAGTAAAAAATAAATAAAGATTTCTTCATTAGACTTAATGTGTGTCTGCAAAAGCAGTAATGTTACCCTAGAAGAGAAGCAGAAATTGGAGGAGGTGGATTTGTAAACCTAGAGGTTTACAAATTGATTGAAAATAGTGTAGAGAACTGTCTTGTAGGGGGAGGGAGGGAAGGTGAGTAGTAAACTCTTTTGTGTCTTTTTGTTTCTCAGTTTTGGTGCTAATCAGTCATTAATAGTCATAAATCTTAGTAGCTCCTACTATCCAGAGAATCCTTTCAAAGGAATGGAATACCTTAGGGTTGAAAACTGTATTATAGAGAACATTTCCTCAGTGTTTGTTTTTGTATGGAACTTAACAACTGTGGGAGACATCTGTTTACTTCATCTTTTGTGTTTAACCTGAGATTTACTGATTCTCCAAAAAATCACTGTTGGGAAATCGTGTTAATTCTTGTGGCTCAGTGTTACACAAAATGTCAACTGATAGTTTTGGCAATCATCACTGCTCAATTTAGCACTTGAGGAAAGAAGTTAATTAGCCTAGCTGAACAACAAATCTGTGTAAGTTAATCCTATTTTTTATTTTGTATGGAAGGCCTTGATGTCTAGCAGTATTCTGAAGGTCTTTTGTGCAGATAATTTCAATTAGTTTTTAACCATGTTAGATAGAGGATAGAGGAAAAAGGAAAGTTCCCTATAGCTAGAAGTGTGTCTGCCAGAAGATATCAGCTACTATTGACATAAGTGACAAACTGTCTAAAAAGAAAAAGTGCATTCTTTCCTAGCAACCTTTCTTTTAAACCATTTGGACCTTGTGTAGGGTGATATAAATACAGTTGTTTATTAAGGACTTTTTTCTTGGCTTTTTACAGGTGAATTTAAGTAAGTGTGAACATTTAATTATGTGTGACCATGTATCCAGAATTATTTCCAGAAGGAGATAGTTTGGCTGTGAGCATGTAAGTGGCAGATGCAGCTACAGCGTTTTCTTCTCAGTTATTTGCAGGCAGAGGGTGAAACAAGGCCCAGCATTTGCACCTGGTGACTGAGGTGTGACAAATGGTTGTAAAAGGATGCTATCCAAAGGAGCGAGACTGATAGGTGTGAAGACTATCACTTACAGAAGATCTGAATTAGGGGAAGAATCCCATACTGTTGTGTTAAAGAGCAGAAGAGTTTTAGTGACCATACTTCGGTGATGATTTTTGGAGTATTTATTTCTGGTATTATTTTTATGAGTAGACTCTATGCAGATACGGGAGTTTCCAAACTTTGAAGAGTGGTGCTGAGCATATGTGCATGTAACATACTAGTTTTTATTTTTCCAATTGCTTTTATTACTGATTTTGATTGTTTATTTATTTATTTATTGTAGAAAGGCATTATTTACTGAAAGTTTTGTTATCTTATCCTCATTTTCATTAGTCAAGCCTGACAGGTTGGGCTTGTGGAACATTCTGGTCATTTGCTGCTAGGGGAATGCAAACTGTGTTTAGTTAGAATTGTCTTCAGAACACTGTTCATTTTGTTTTGGATTAGAATCACTTCTACACTATTTTTTAAAAATTTGGTTATCATAGTTGCAGTTACGTACAGTTGTTGAGTTTGCTCGACTCCCTCCATCCCCTATCAGTGGGAAGATCTTTTGCTTCATATAGGATGGCATTAAAAAAATAATAAACTCTGATATTCTAATTTTTTACTGTCTTCAGTTGTCAGTAGGTGAATCTGTGAAATAAATCTGCTTCTTACATAGTTAATTTATTAAGTCTGTATCTGAGTTCTTATGCTAATTCCTTTTTCTTGTTTTGTTCAAAAAATAACATTTAAAACTAAATGGCTTTAAAGTATGTATCTTTTAATATGGCTTCTTCTTCAGAAGAAAATGTGTAAAAGAATGTATGCTAACAGTGTCATAAGACAAAGATGTGCATTTATTGTGATTCCTGTTTGTACCTTTTCTTACTACATTATACCTGTATTTCAATTAAAAAAAAAAAAAAAAAAAAAGCTGGCAAACAAGAAATATTCTTATGAGCCAAAACCAACATACAGTCTCCTGGGCAGAAATATTTTTGTTATTAATAATTGACTAAAGTGATTCTTACAAAACAGTTTCTCTTTTGTTTTATATTTTTCTTCTGAGCCAGACTTGTAATGCTTCGTTTTGGGAACAGAATAAAATAAAATAATTGTTTTTTCTTTTTTTGTGTGTGTGTGTTTTCAGGCTCGGATAGCATTTCTACAAGGGGAAAGAAAGGGTCAAGAAAACTTGAAGAAAGATTTAGTGAGAAGAATAAAAATGTTAGAATATGCATTAAAACAAGAAAGGTATGTATATGTATTTCTTAAACTTTTATTATACACGTAAGACTTAACAGACTAGGAAGAAAGGTGCATTCACTTTTTCACTTTGTGTGAACGGTTTTTACTAGATTATTCTACCATTGCTTTATATGCACTGTTTTTGTGGTGGGTCATCACCACATTGTGCCAACTGTCTGAGTTTATGGTAACAATTACTGAAAAAAAAATTAATTATTCATAATTAAACAAAAGTGGTGTTTAATAAAGTGGTGTTCTTGTCTCACTTTTTCTGGTGATCTTTTGTGGCTGCTGTAATACGAATTTGCTCAGTTTCCAAATTGGTCTCATGTCTTAAAAACGGAAAGTTCAAATTGAATAGATTGTCTTTTCTGGTTTGAAGAATAAGTGCTGTTATTTCATGTGGAGATCACTAGCATTTCTAGTCTCAGTAAGTGTATTTTCTGTAGTATTAACATGATGTTATAAAAAATTTGTCAGATCATAGAATTACTTGGGTTGGAAAGAGTTGCTACCATCTGATAGGGACTAGTCCAGGTTTCTCAAAGTCTAATCTAACCTGCCTTGAATGCTTTCAGGGATGGGGCATCTACCTCTTCCTTGGGTAACTTGTTCCAGTGCCTCGCCACCCTCTGAGTAAAGAATTTCTTCCTAACATCTAACTTACATTTCCCCTCTTGTGGTTTAAAGTCATTAGTGCCTTGTCTCGTCACTATCAGATAGTGTAAAGAGATGATCCTCCTTCTGCTTATGTTAAATATTCATTTCACTCCATGCAGGTTAATGACTTTCAAAACTTCACAGCATCTTATTGGCTGTCAGTTTCAGTTGACCAAAGATAATGCTTTATTTGTAAAAGCACTAGGCAGACAGACTTGTCATATGCCTGTATTTTCAGTAATGGACTGAATTCTTTAATTTAATTTTATCTTATTCTCAAAATGAAGCCAAATCCAACTGTGTGAGCTTTTTAAGGGTCTGGCAAAAAAGTAGTCAGCATTTGTTTACTTTGATTAGTGGGGAATGTTCCTTCCAGTGTAAATAAAAACGTGTCCAGGTGAAACCTAACTATTACTGTGACATTTTTGGTTAGTTGTTCAAGACTGAACATGATTCACATTATAAATTAGTACTGTAAGTAGCTAAGCAGTACAGAAACAACTGATTAGTCAGTTCTCTTACAAAAATCTAATGTAATGAGGATGACTGCATATCTCTGTGTGAAACATCCTGTATAAAGGTGTACTTCAGAACACAGTGTATGTTTATATTGCAGATCATAGCATCACCTCATGTATTTTCTGGTGAGGTAATAGTCTGCAAGGAGCTGCTTCATTCACATCTGTTCTCAGGGTGGAAAGTAACTCAAGTTTCCTACTAGTGTAAGACTAAGAGTTACACTGTTAGATCATACCAGCTATGTGCAAATGACTCTGAATTACAGTCAGATGAGAACTGTGATGAGCAGGTGGTGTACTTCTCATTTAATAGAACATTGAACAGTTGAAGGAAAGCAGTTTGTCGGGTTTTTTTTAGCAGTGATAAACTCTTTGTGTGCTGCATGTGGAGACTTACTGCAAATATACGCTGTAAAGCTGTGGGGATTGCCTATTTACTAAGATAAATCAAAGACACTTATTAAGAGCTATAGTATGAAGGCAGAATGTGCAGCTAATGGTTTTGTTAAAGATTCATTGATGCTTTCCCTTGAAATTAAACTACCTTTGTAGTTTGACTTCCCATGAAATTCCAGAATTCATCTAATGAGGAAGAAATTCAAAATCATACATACAGCAGAAGAAACATACAGTTTATTTTAGTTCTTTTGGCTTCTGGATACAACCCAATGCTGCTTAGTTTTCAAAAGGTAATCTTTGCTTAACTCCCCAGCCAAAATTGTCATGAAGATTGCTAAACACAGGAACTGAAACTCTGGCTTTGATTGGTGAATGAGTGAGAGGCAATGAGGAAGCTGTTCGTACTTCTTTTGCTGCTAACACCCAGTAGTTCGAGGGGAACTAATTGTACAAGTATTGTGATTTGATTATGGAGAGCCAGCAGCTACTGATTTCTTAGTGTGTCATCTAAGAATGATATGTTAGCTTTGGTTGTTGCTCTGAACGAAGAGTTCAAGGTGATAGGAGTTAGTTTTTTCTTGCCATTGGTATTCTACAGGCAACACCAGCAAATGATATCAGCCTGGAGACAAAAAAAAAAAAAAAATCTGATCTCAGTGTTGAGAACAGTTATCAGTATTATACCTGACTTCTTCCCATACCTTTTTCCTTCTGTTGCTGAATTCCTCATGCTGTCAAATAGTTTCATGCAGAAATGTTAAATTATAGGGAGTAAAAAAAAAAAAAAAAAAGCTCATTCAGATTATGATGAATATCATGGTTTCTCAGATGAAGAACATAAAGTAGGACATTGGTTTGTAAGATTAAGTAAAATGCTGTAGTAGCTGTGGAATAGTTTAGTATTTCTGGTATTTCTCTCCAAGTATGTTAGAAGTGTAATATTTTAAAGAAGAACATTTTTGTAACTTTAATGTCCTTGAGTATTTTGGGTCAGCTTATGAATTTTTATAACACTATGATACCTTAAAAGGGTATGTATATGAGTTGGGATTTTTTTGTTTGTTGCTAGCAGATATGTCTTTATGTCACTCTGTAGACATAGCCAGACATATTCTGATGCATACTTTGAACCACTCTATTCCAATCTTAATTAATGTAGTGATAAATTAATAATACTTTCTGAGATGGTAAAACTATGCCTGTATTTTCATCTGTTTTTTGGGTTGAAGCTACTAGCAATTCTTGCAATTGGGTGGTAGAATTCAATAGATAAATAGCAGCAAACAATTAAATCCACTTAGAGGAGTTTTGTCTTCTCTTAATTTCTTCATTCATAGAAACCTAGCTTCAGAAGGATAGCAAGTCAGTACTCAAAAGATTCCTCTTGCAAAATTCAATTACTATGTGATATGGGACGGGAATTACTGTCACTTTAGTGATTTTTAAAGTATGTAATAATTTAGCCTTCGTTATGTGGAAAATATGGAGGAGTATTTCTTCCTGTAAAAATGAAGTTGAGAATCAAATGTGATGTGAAAGACCAAATAGATCTAATTACATGCAGCAGTATTTTGTGTTATTGGTAGTGGCTTGTTGTTGGTATCTAGATCAAATACTTCATTATACTCTGTAAGGAACAGTCAAAACAGAAATTTGGTTATGCTTTGAAATTGTAGCTACAAAATGAAACTCAAATATCACTTGCAATGGCTGTGAATTGGGGAAAAAAAAAAAAAAAGTTGGTTTCTTAACTCCAGTGCTTTATTAACTTCACTCATTAATTTATTTGACTTAGTTTCTTACTTAGTGTCATTTTCTAATTTTTTTTTTTACCCCAGATCTGTTACAGTACTTGTAGTTTGTATACTTTTATCTGTAATGCCTCTGGCCTTTTACAGGGTGTAACAAAGCTTTGTCTCAGGTTGGAATGAGCACCTGCTGTATACAGTCTTACTAGTAGATGGGTGAAATACATTCAAATAACTTAAAAACTTGTGTTTGTATTTAATTGTCAGCCAGATTATTCAGCTACAGTGTAATTGGTACAAAATGCAGAGTTTTCTTGTTACAAAGGGAAAATAGTGCCATCTACTGACAGTTTGTTAATGAGACTGCACTTAACTGCCTTCAATTTTGGCGGAAACTTTTTTAATTTAGAAGTTTTCTATACCATCACTTATGTCAGGCAGCATCTGGGATGATATTTTGTCTTGAATTTTAAAAAACCTCCAGCAGTGGATTGGCTGTTCGAAAGGGGAATTTATATATATATATCCTTGTTTTTGTCCAGCTTGTTTCATTATGTACCTTTTCCCGAGAAGTTCTAATATCTTCTTATTTGGGGACAGTCTTTAAAATTGGTGGAAACTGGATGTGATTCAGTCAAATATTTGATTTGTAAGTGTGACGTTTGCTGTGTTTTAGACTTCTTTAAAATGTGACTGACTGTTAACTTTCTTTTGGCGTTCTTTCTCTACTATGGAACATCTAGAGTTCTTTTTACTGAAATTTTGAGAATTTATTTTCAGGGGATTTATGCAGGGGGGGAAAAGCAGTTGTTAGTGGTGTAGGACAAAGTTAGGGAATTCAAGGGTATAGGTGTAGATAGTGCATATGATTTTCCTGGATATAAAGGGAGCTTTGAAGATGCTTGGTAAGCATCCTTAGTTGAGAAGATGATTGGGATGGTTCTTGTGTGCCTTTGTGGAAAAGTTTCACCCCAACTGATTTTTAAAAATTGATGTAAAAGAAGAAGATAGGCATTGAGAGACTGGGAGATAAGAAGCAGGAGGGCACTCTTGCATATGTGGATTGAGGAGAGATTGGAAGCTAAGTCTTAAGTCAGTGGGGAAGATAAAATCAGTAAAATTACATGTGATGGGGGCAGGTAGCATTACAGCGTAGTTCTTTAAGGGAGAAAATCTCTAACGTGCAGAGGCAGAGTGGGAGTTGAAGGTGACAAATAGGTAGGGATCTCAAATATGATATTCATTCATCATAGTATGATTGTTTAGGCTGTGACAGTAGTGCAGCTGAAGAAATCATCCATGATAAATAATTGAACCTAGCTGATGTGTTTAAAAAAAAAAAAAAAATTCTTGGAGAGCAGAGCAAATACTCAGTTGTCACCTTTGCTTTGTTTGATAATTATAATTGTAAGAAGGCTTTCTCAAAATTCTTGAAGAACTAGAATTAATTGCATGATACTGTAATTATTGTAATTGTATTGCATTTGGAATAAGGGGTGTTCTGTTAATATGGTTGTTTTAAACGGGAGTAGGAAAATATTTGAGCTGATAAAAGCATCCTGTGCTAATTTGTTAAATCTTTGCATATTTTTTCAGGGCAAAGTATCATAAATTGAAGTATGGCACAGAATTGAACCAAGGTGACTTGAAAATGCCAACTTTTGAATCAGGTAACTTTTATGATAGTACCTGTTCTAGAACAGTTTCTTTGTAGTGTTCTAGATTTGCTCAGTTTATTGCAACTTTCTCTTTTTTCCCTCTTGATTACGTTACAGAGGAAAAAAATCTAGGAAAAATGTGATATTGGGTAAATATTTTTGATCTCTAAATCATAACAAATTGACCTTTTTATTTTGAAACAACTCTCAACATAATGAAAGTTTGAAGTAGTTGCACAATTCCTTATTAAGTTGCTGCTGCTCTTACTGCTTTTAAAGTCACTGTTCATTTAAAATTGCTGTTCAACATTTCATGTATGTTTGACATCCATCTAGAAGGAAAGTTTAAGTGTACAAAAGCATCAGAAATACTGTTGTTTGGTGCTGCTACAAGGTGCTAGTTTTTGAAGAATGAGCGAGGGAAAAAAGCTACTGAATTGGCTTGGAAAAAAATACTGAGTTTTATTTTATCTTAAATGAAGGAAAAATGTCCGAAGAGTTTAAAAAAAAAAAATAAAATAAAAATATCCTTATTGCCTCCGAAGTGCATCGAATTTTGCAGTGTAGATGCGAAGCTTATCATGATGGTTCCCTTTTCACAATATTGCAGATAAAAGAAGGAGTTTTTGGAAACATAACTGTTTAATAAGCAGAAATAAATGTGGCTTCTACTGTAATGTAGGTCTTTGGAAAGTTGCAGTGTTGGCCTGTATTTTTGCAGTGAGCCTTAAAATTGTGGTTCACAGATCACTCTTGTTTTGTTTATTTCTATTTCAGAATCGCCACATTTTGGGTACTTCTACCCTCGGCTGAAACTACAGATCACGATTCATGTTTTTCAGGGATTTCTAATATATGTTTAAAAGCAATGGAAGTGTTAGATGGTTTAATCCTTAAGCTCTAAACTTGTGTTTTATAGTCTCTGCCTTAGTAAAGATGCAGTGGGCTCAAGATTTTAGTTGTTGACAGTAAACACATGGAATCTGTGTTAAACTTGATGTCTTTGTTTTCTCCGAATAAATACTTTTTCCAGCTGCTGTTCTCGAGGTGGAGAACTGATTTTGTTCTGTGAAACTATTTGCTTCATGCTCCAACAGATAACTGAAGCACAGGGGGGAAAAAAGCCCTCTTTAATTAAAAGGAACTACTGCAGTAGGCTGCAAGTAATTTAAAGATTGTTTTTTGTAAATATTTGCTTTTCATGTCATTGGTGCATTGTGAAAAGTTGATTTTAAAAATCAAACAAAGCCACAAAAAAAACTTTCCAAAAACCAATAATTGCTGATAATGCTATCTTTCAGAAGAAACCAAAGATACGGAGGTTCCTGCAGTACCTCAGAATAGCCAACTGACCTGGAAGCAAGGCAGGCAGTTACTAAGACAGTAAGTAACACTGTTGGAATGTTGGTTTATTCACGCTTTTTCCTGAGGTCTCAGGATCCGTTTGTTTGCATACATCTTGGTTCAAAGTAATTGAGATGAGCACACAGTGGGCCATGATGCAGGAGTTTGTAGTCTCGATCTTTAAACAGTGTACATGGAGCTTTTCCATGTGAGATGGTTAGAGATGAAACTTATCTTCTGTAATATATATTATAGCAGCATTAATTTGTGAGAGTCAATACAGATTTTTTTCGTTTTTCCATCAAATGTGCTTTCTTCTTTCTCAATACATACTAGGTATCTTCAGGAAGTAGGTTATACAGATACGATACTGGATGTACGCTCCCAGCGGGTAAGGTCTTTGCTTGGGCTCTCCAATTCGGAACCAAATGGTTCAGTAGAGACAAAGAATTTAGAACAGATCCTCAATGGGGGCGAATCTCCTTCATCAAAACAAAAGGGACAGGAAATCAAAAGGTAAGTGAAGAGGTGAGAAATGCATGAAGTTTAAGTTTATGTAGTCATTTTAATGTACTGGTCAGTTCACATAGAACTTCAGACTCTTGAGTCTCTGAACACTGTGAGCATAGCAGACTACAAATGATTATGAACTTCAGTGAAATTGATTATAAGTCTTGCATAGAAAACATTGGGTTATATGACGTAAATTCAGCTTCAATGCCACTTTGGAATTGTTATTTTAAGGAAAGTTACTGCTGAGTGATGTAACATGAAGAATTAGACAGCTGTAGAAACATCTTACAGTCATTTCTTGGGGTTTTTTTGCTAGTTTTAAAATTGCTGAACTGTTAAGTCAGACAGCTACTGTGTTTAATGTTAATTAATCTTCCAGAAATCTCATGAGTAAAACTCTCTCCCTGTTAATGTTTTTACTTTTGTAGGAACTCTGGTGATGTTCTTGAAACATTTAACTTCTTAGAAAATGCAGATGATAGCGATGAAGAAGAAGAGAGTGACATGATAGAGGATATTGCAGAAGGAAAAGAGAAACATCGGATAAATAAGAAACACAAAGTAAAAGAAATTTATTTTTTTTACTTATAAAGATACTGTTTTGCATGCGCAAACCCTATCTTAAAAGGGAAATATCTTTTCCTTTTTCCCTAGATAGTCAAAATCATGTCATTTCTTTTATTCCACGCTAGAAAATTCTGTCACTGTGATTTCTTTACGCAAAGAGGTTGATTTAGGACAGTCATACTGACAATTTTCCATACTATTCTGTAGAATGGAAGTGCCTATGACTGCTTTTCTACTGTTCATAAGTAGCTCAACTGTCATTCAACATTAGCTCAGCTTAATGAAAGTTTGAATGTCCCAGCTTGACTTGTTAGGAAGGATTTTACACTGTACCTTTAGTTATTAACTTGTACATCTAGTAAATATTCGATTGAGATGTTTTTTGAATCTTTGTTCTAGGGCAGTAGAAAGTCTTATATAATAAGTAAATCTTTTAGCATTTGTTAAGAGATTACACTTGTTTGATTCTTGACAAAATTTTTATAAGAAAAAAATAAATAATTGAAGCTTTGTTTACTTCAGTTTTAAAAAGCCTTTCTGCAAAAGTATAAGAATATTGAGGAACTCATGTAGAAACCCAGCCCCATGTTGAATTTTTATTCACCTGCAGAATGAAAGAGAACTTCTAGGTGATTTCTTGGTAGGGAATTGTTTCTGTTGCCTTTAGGTGAAGATGTGATACAACTACTAAAAAGACTAGTTTCAGAAACACTTGTGAATATTTTCCGAACTTATGTTTAGTACAGAAATATAAATGGAAAGCAAAAAGGAAAAAATAATTATAGACCAGCAGAAAACAGTTTCTAAAGCTTCTCTGTAAAGTTGTTGATATTGCAAGAAAAAAAGTAAAATTTTCCAGTTAATGCCTATTAAATCAGAACTGAAAATTAGGCTATATGGGTTTGGTTTTGTTGCTAAACCTCATATGTCAATATTCTTTTCCTTTCTAATGATCAGTTGACTGTGCTGCTCTCTTTTCATTTTTACTTGTTGTAAGCAGCTATAGTTCTGTGTGGATCTGAACATGCTTCATGTTAAGAACAAAGTCATCAATGAGCATAATCGCTATCATTTATAATGAAGCATTTGAGTAGATAAAGTTGGTGGTTAAAATGCAGGAATGTTCTTTATTTGATTGCAGATTGGTAATGAAGGTTTAGCCGCCGACCTTACAGATGATCCCGATACTGAAGAAGCCTTGAAAGAATTTGATTTTTTAGTGACAGCTGAAGATGGTGAGGGAGCTGGAGAAGCCCGAAGTTCTGGAGATGGAACAGAGTGGGGTGAGATGCTCACAAAACAATTTAGAAATAGAAAAATACTTGTTCATTACTCTACAGTATCTTCACAGGTTGTGTGGAGTGGATGTGCGGATGGTTGTGATGCTGGTGATTAGCTATTAATGTCTAGAATGCTGAAACTTCCATATTTATATTTTAGTGGAAAGAAATATAATTATACTTCCAAATGTTTTACTTTTGATTAAAGAGAAATCCAATGAAAGGAATGTACTCCTTGAATAGGACCAGGATTCTGAATGTTTTTCTATTTGAATTAAATAGGCTTTTGAATTTTGATTTTTGTTCTGTTTTTCTGATAGGGAACTTTAGACTTCTGTTCAGCTGAAATTAATTTCTTTGGTTCGCTTGAAAAAATTAATTTTGAAGGTACCAAGGATTAGGAAGTGTTTGTTTGGAATTAGTATCAGAAAGTTGATCACTTTTTTTTTTTTTTTTTAATTTCCAATTTCTGTTTTGTTTCTAATTGGAAGATGAAGGCAGACAAGTTGTAACCTTTAGTTTTAGTAGTATTTATTGGTTGTCTTTATATAGCCAAGCAGGCAGATCTCTCAGTATGAGAATTCTCTTAGGCCCTGACGCCAAGGTTCTGATTTTGAATTTGCACTTTCCTTTCAAATATCAAGTGCAGAGAATTCTGGTTTCTGAATCAGTCTTACCAGTATGGTATATAGAAAGACACACATACTGCTGCTTTTCTTTCATAATGTAAATAGTTGCTCAGCTCTATTTTCAGTGTTGTTGGTTTTTTTTCCTGCTCCAGTGTTCCCTGTCCTAACATCCCTATCATTCCTTGTTTTAGTGAGGATTCAGGCTCTCTGACAAAAATGAGAAGAACCAGTGTTTTTAAATGTATTTCTTTATAGATATTTTAATATAAGCGAATCAAGCATCAAATATTTTTGCTTTCAATAGTTAATCATTGAAGTAGTATCAGTAGGTCTAACTCCAGATACATTAAAACTTTTAATTACTAAATTTGATGGTTAAATTTGTGCTATTAGAAATTTCTGCAAATCAGCCTGCCACTGACTGTGGACATCTTCCATTCTGCCTATAATACAGTTCTAATGAATGCGTTCCTCCTATTTATAAATACCTCATTTAATGTGCTTTGAGTCTTAAATTATTTTGAGATATTTTGATATATAGTCTGTCATGTGATATTTTGCTAGAACAGTTTATCTTCAAAATAGTGAAAGATGAGCAAATTCAAGCCATTTTAAACAAGGTATGTCATTTTTCATTGAAAAATGAATGTAATTTTCAAATTAGAAGTTTATGCTTTGTAGTGAAACAGTATCAAGAAAAGGATGCTTATGTAAGTCTGTTTGCTTAGGTAAAAGGGGATAAAGCAAATGTTACCTGTTACATAGTATATGCTACACGTTACAAGTGTTACACATCAAGTAGTCTACTTATTTTGCTTGTGATTTTCGTGTCTAACATGTTAATCACTGAATTTTTCTTCTGTGTGAAACAAATTCTTTTTATGTAACAATGTGAGTCATTCTGTGCACAGAATTCCATACAGGAGAGGGACTGGAATTGAAGTTCTCCTGAGTCATTTTTAAAAAAATGAAATTGAAGAGGGGGAAAAAAAAAGCCTCCACTGAGTGATATTGGCTGTTGGGCTTGAATAAGCTTACTACTACAGGAGACTTCTGGAAGTCTTTAAATTATGTGACTTTGTTCCAAGAAGGATAAGTAAGTGTAGGCATAGTGAGGAAAATACTGTTAGGTTTTCCAGTAATCTTTGAAATTCATTTCGGAGCCTCCCTATTTCATCTGAGGTAAAATTTGAATTAGTTTTTTTATTTCTGACTACACTTCAGTAGCCAATACCACTGTTCCTGGATATTTGTTTGCAGGCTTTTTTATCCTGTTTTCTGAATTAGCCCACTTCCTTCCAATTCATTGCCTCTTGAAATTTCAGTGTATCCCGCAGACTGGATATGTTACTCCTATTTTGTTGTCACTGAATTATGTGCTCCTGATTTCATATATCGCAACTCTTAAAACATCCCAGAATTATATGCAAGAATGTTTTGGTTTCTTGTTTTGTTTTGTTTTGTTTTTTTGCAACGGCATTACATTTTTTTTTTAACATGTGTTCTGTTTTTTAGTTGATTTTTGTCAAACCCTAATTTGTACTGTTGCAACCTTCTTGTTTATTTTCTTTCTATTAATGTTTTTCGGGCTGTTATTTGTTGTTCTTCACTGAATTTCCTTTTTGTATGTGTGTCGGGGGGGGGGGGAGTGAGGTTATTTACTTGTTTATCAATTTCCTTCCTAATTTCTTTGCACGAACCTTCAGTCATCTTTTTGTGTCTCTTGTGTTTCCTGAATAAATGGTAATTTTCTATCACTGTTTTGACCCTGTGTTCATAAAGGTTGAGATCTTTCTGTTTGTGGTTTGGTAGCTGTGGCAGTAGTTTGGTGTAAGATGTAATTCTTCAGTTTCCTTTTCCATGGGTCCTTACAGACAGTTCTTGAAATTTCCCCATTATGTTTTATTTCCTGCCTTCCCCACCATTACTGTTTCTGTATCTCATCTCTTTATCAATCTTCTCTTTTTCATTTTCCTATCTGAATGATGATCTTTTTACAGATTGGTCTGTATCCTAGGGTATATTCCCATTCTTTGTTCCGTTTTATCATGAAACATTTGTGTGTAGACTGACTCCTACTGGTTATACTGTTCTGCTGCATAAATGCTTTTGTTTCTTTCTCTGCTGTATATGGCTCCTCTTGTGCACTTCTATGAATCAAGTGGCTATAATATCAAAAGTTGCTGTCTTATGGAGACACTGATATTGTAGGTATAGTTATAAGTTGGGAACTGAATAACTTATTTTTATTATTTTATGTTTGAAAACCTTGTGTGCATAAACCAAGTTTGGTTGATGTTTAGTTGTTTCTCACACAAGGTTCTTCTGCAAATGTTACCTTTACCTTGTCTTGGAAACTAGTTTATCCATTTCCTACTGTAGCCTTTCCAGAAAGGTTTGAGACAGTTGAGAAATTTTGAGACTACTCATGAACACTAAATAATTTTCCAATGTTTGTCAGATGGAAAAAGTTGTCTTCTGCAATGGCTGTGGAATGTGGCATTTTTGCTTTTTCCAGTGTAACTCCTGAAATGCAATGGGATGTCAACTTAATTCACTTACGTGAATTTTATCAGTCTTCATTTAAAATGATTTGTTTCTCTGGTTATGCATAGGACCAAGACTTCTTTCTTGTGCATGTAGAACGAGTGTGAGAGAATGCATGGTGGTCTTCATGAATAAACTGGCACTGACTTACTCAGTTTGCATTTTCATGAGTAATACAGCATGAAAACTTTTATTTGCTTGTTTAACACTGGCTGAATAATTTCTTAACACTGTCTTTCTAAAGATGCAGTAATCTTTCTGAACACCAATGAATTTTTCTGTATTTTGAAGTATGCAACATGAAAAGTTACTTATGAAACTTAATTTGTTTGCTCTTTAGAAACAAATTAATACACAATTTTCAAATGTGTAACTGATATTAAGCAGTGTCTTGGAAAACTATGAAACAAGATTTTGTATTTTGTAAACTTTAAACTGAGACTGCACCTTTTAAAGATTTATTAAGAACTTGTATTGATGCTCTTATACAGCTATTATAGTAAATAGCCAACAGCTTGCATTGCCAATTGCTGATTTTTTTTCTTTTAATAATATGCTGCATGTAGACAAAGATGACCTGTCCCCAACTGCTGAGGTTTGGGATGTAGACCAGGGACTAATAAGTAAACTGAAGGAACAGTACAAGAAGGAACGAAAGGGGAAGAAAGGGGTAAAGAGTAAGTGCAGATTCTGAATCTTGTAATACAACGCTTTTTTGCCTATCTGTATAGAAGACTTTTTTTTCCTCATGAGTTCTATTTGTTTTTGTTTTTCATTAAACGTTTCTGTAATGGGGGCAACCAACTTTAACTTTCTACCTGCTGAATGTGAGTATATCAAAGCCTTTATCTACAGCCAGTCTTATCTCGATGAGATGTGTTGAAAGTGAAATAGGTGCAGAGAATTTAATGGGAGCGCAAAAAATAATGAACAATTGGCATTTAGGAGTTATTTCTACTCCAGAAGGTTTTCTGAAAGAAGATGTAAGCTTTCTCCAGTTCTTAAATTAAAATACTATGGTACTGTTTTGACTGTTGGTTGTTTTAGTGTTTGTTTTGTTGTTTGGGTGTTTTGGGATGTTTTTGTGGTTTTTTTTTTTTTTTTTTTTTTTTTTTTTTGTTCTTTTTGGCTGTTTGGTTTTTCATTTTTGCATCATGAGCTTGAATCAAGCTGTAATTGCTATTCATGGGTTGCAATTTTTTTTCTTTTGGCAATCTAAGGCAGTGTGAGAGTGGAGGAAAAGAAGGCCTGTTGTGTGATTATGAACTTTTTTGCAGCTTCATTTATTTTTTTGTGGTGCCTCTTGCTTTTCTGTGCAGTTTCTAGGTTTTGGCTAATGCCTTACTCTAGAACAGTTTTCAGACCTGTTGCCCTTATATGAACCATGCAAGTTAAACTGAATTTTCAACACTATGTACCTGTTCAAAATACCTTTGTGATTTATATCATCAGCTATGCAAGTTTTTTAGTGGACATGATGTTATTAAATTAGTCTCTGGAAAAGCTCTTTTGCAGGTGTTTTTAATTTTTTATTTGTCTGCTAAAGTTTCTAGCTATATTTAGTAAAAGTAAAAAATATTTAGGATTTGGAAAATTGTGTGAATATGCACTAAATCAGATGATAATTAGGATATAGCACTTCATTAAAGGATTCTATAGTCATTAAGGTTTGAAATTATTTTGCTAGTTATAATGAACTAATATTCATTTGCACATTGTTTTTCAGCAGTTTTGCATGACTCTTAGGCACATATGCATTCATGCATATAGACAAATATTTTCAGCCAGAGTACAAAGATTCTTGCCCAGATTTTGGATTAATTTTTGGAATTTATGGTAGTAATCTGGATGTCAGTAAGCATCACTTAATATGTAAGTAAGCATTTGATGCTTTCAAATTCATGGTTTCTAGTTAAAAACTGACACCTAAATTGCTGAACTAATTGAGTAGCCTAAGTGCACACAGCGAAAGTATGCAGTTATGGTGGGACAGGTTTGTTTAAATTATTTTTATTCTGTCTCTAGCCTTCTTTTGTCAGCTTTTTTAACGTTGAGACTGAAAGTCGAAGATCCTCTTTATTTCTCCTTCAAATGCCAGATCTTTCACAACCTTGATGTTGCATATTCATCTTATTTTGCTCTTCAACATTTTAAGTCCGTTGTCATATTTGTGTCAGAATTTTCTGAGATCTGTGTGGCACTATATATGATCGTTATGATCAAATAAACATTTTGATTATCACCTCTTGCTGTGTTTTTGGGGGTACAGTAATAGGGCAGACATTCTAATGGATTCTTTTATTGGACATGTATCCAATAACTGTAGGTAATCTGCAGTTAGTCTGTTCAACTCATGTCAGGATCTTCACGGCCCTGACATGGACGTGGTAACTGTCATTCCAGTCTTAGGGGTTAATAACAAAACAGAAGTTCATTTTATTCATTTTGACACTTCTTGTTGTTTCTTCTTATTATCTTTTGAGTGGAACATCTAAACTTTGGTAATCTGCTCATCACAGATACATCTTGATAAGGCTTTTCTTTTTCCTTTATTATTTTTAAATCTGTCAGGATAGTCAAAATACTATGTTAAAATATTATGTTGAATTCTTTCTTAAGGGAATTTAAAATGAAACAAAAAATACCCAATGCTTTAATTGCCTTTATAGTATCAACAATAGTAAAATAACCGGCTATTGAGGTTATGTGTGGTGGAGTAGGCTTTGCTTTGTTTCTGTCTGTAACGTTTCTGTGGACAGGTATACACTCCTTTGGGTAAGAAACTGGCTAGTGGGCTGTGCCCAACGAGTAGTGGTGAATGGCGTGAAGTCCAGCTGGTGACCCGTTTCAAGTGTTGTCCCCCAGGGGTCGGTACTGGAGCCCATCTTGTTTAATATCTTTATTGATGACCTAGATGAGGGGATTGAGTGCACCCTCAGTAAGTTTGCAGATGACCCCAAGTTGAGAGGTGGTGTGGATCTGCCTGAGGGTAGGGAGGCCCTTCAGAGGGCCCCTCACTACAAGAAAGACATTGAGGCCCCTGGAGCATGTCCAGAGAAGGGCAACGAAACTGGTGAGGGGTCTGGAGCACAAGTCTAATGAGGAGCTGCTGAGGGAGCTGGGATTGTTCAGTCTGGAGAAGAAGAGGCTCAAGGGGGACCTCATTGCACTCTGCAACTTCCTGAAGGGAGGCTGTGGTGAAGAGGGATTTGGCCTCTTCTCCCAGACAACGAGCAGGACATGGGGAAATGGCCGCAAGTTGTATCAGAGGAGATTTAGATTAGACATAAGGAAGAACTTTTTCTCTCAGGGAGTGGTCAGGCACTGGAATGGCTGCCCAGGGAGGTGGTGGAGTCGCCGTCCCTGGCAGTGTTCAAGAGACGTCTGGATGAGGAGCTGCGAGATATGGTTTAGTGCTTATGGTGGCAACAGTGATGTGGAGACAGTTGGACTAGATCTTATAGGTCATTTCCAACCTTGTGATTCTATGATTCTATGATGTCTTCTCTTTCCAAGCTCAACGCTCCTCTGCAAACCCGCACATATGCATTAATTGGCCTATGTATCTGTTCACAGAATAGGAAAGCTTTTACACAGGCTTTACTGATTGTTACACTGCTGCCTTGTTTTATAAGTTGTGGTTTTTTGTTTGTTTGTTTTTTGTTTTTTGTTTTTTGTTTTTTTTTTTTAGAATTTAAGAAGGAAATGAGATTCTAGGTGTTCTTTTCTTCATAACAGGTCTGTGTTTACTGATTGTGTTCTCTCATTCTGAGGAAGACTGCAACGCAGCCAGATGACGCCTTGAAACATAGCTGCTTATGCAGAGTCAGCACAATCTAATCCTTAAAAATCTTAGTAACATTTAGAGTACTTCAACAATGATATGAAGGCACAATAATTAGAAAGCAGATATCTGTATATTGCTGATGTTTGGAAGACCATCACAGAATAATGACATTTCTTAGCATGAATTACAGGAAAGTTGTTGGAAATAGCACCTGCTTCTTTGTAAACTTGTTTCTCCCTCTCTTATGATGGATTGAGGGCTGTTCTGAGCTGATGCCTGCAGGACAAGTAAGTAAACTTGCTGAAAAGGTAGCAATGGGTAGCAGAGTGAGCTGGATTACTGTCAGTTTCCTTTGAGTATGCTCTGAGACAGACTTTTTATTCCCACATGTTTGAGGTGAAAGCATTTACAAAAGGTGCTTTCTGTTTGGGTGAGGGTAAAATTTGTATCAGTGTCAAGAAGACTAATGAGTCTTCTGGAGAATAAAGAGTGGTTTCAAGTAGACATCAGGGTACCAGTCATGACTTTTATCACGTAATATAGTGATTGCTTCTTAATATCTTCAAGAATATTATCTTTTGCTGATCACTTTAGATAGGTGACTGGCTGACAACCAGTTGGAAAAGATACAAAAACAGGTTTGTGGTTTGTGCAGTTAAGACCCGATCATTTAACTACTTTTTTTTTTTTTTTTTTTTTTTTGATGAAATTTCATTGGCTGACTGCAGTTAACTGTTTCAAATGAGATATTGTCCATATTAGTCTAGCAGCTATCTAAAAACTACTAAAAAGTGTTATTGGAAAGGAGACATTCCTCATACTAGTGAGGAACAACATCCTTCACCTCTTCGGAGTGTCTTTTTAGACGTTTCCACTTCAAGCCAAATGCAGTTCATTTCTGTCTGCAGATCTCTACAGAAAGTGATTAGGTGACATGATGGAATAGGTCATCCAGTAGAACATAGTGGTTACTCAGTGTAACTGCAGTTTGTAGTTAAAACTAGTTGGAAGTTCATTTCAGTTGCCCGATAAAGGACGTTATTTTTACATTTGTGTTTATAATATAAGTGTTTATAACACATACTTTGTTTCCTTCCAATCTGCTAATAGCTGCTTCCTATGCTTTCCTATCTAACTGGAATGAAGTCTTTTTCTGTTCATGCTTTTAAAGGAATGTTATGTGTTCCCATTAGTAATTGTGTTTGAAAGAAACGTTTATCTGCTTTCACTGTCTCCTTCAAAACTCAAGTAGGTCTCTGTATTAATCCCTGCTTTTTATCCATCTGTGTCTTAAAGTAATAATAATATTGCTTTACTTCTGGGTTTATTGGAAAACAATTCATCATAAAGATTAGAACTGTAACCAGGAAAGAAAATGTTAAGTATTTCACACTTCTTCAGCTGAGATCATAGGTTTCTAAACTCTTCAGTACATGAGTTCAGTGAGACTTAGCATTCAAGAAACATGTTACATATGGAAAACTTTAGGAAGTCAGTTTTATTCTCGAACAACTTACAGGTAGGAGCTTTAATATTTATGATAGAAATACTCTGGTTTCCATGAAAGATTGAAACCACAAAAAAGTATAGGGATTCTAACTTGCATTTGTTGAAATGAACATGTTTTGCAATTATTAATGTGAATAATGATCCCTCTCTGCATTACATCAAGAAAATAACTGATGGATGCTAATTTTTGGTCACGTTGATTTTAACTATTTTTTGTCAAAGACAGATCTTAAAATTGATATAACATGATTTCAACAAATGTGTTTTAGAATTTAACTACTTAAACAGTTCTGATTTTGAGAAGTGATCTGTAAATCTAGTGTTCACCTCTTACAACTTCGTGAAATGAAGGCCTTGTTTTGGTTTGTATCTTTTAAAAAGTGACATGTCAACTCAGAGTGTAATAAAATGCTGCCTAGTGCATACTTCACCAAAATGTGTATGTTTGAAAATTACTTACATTATACTATATCCATTTAGAAGTAGTAAAACTTCATAGTGGATTTTAAAGAGAAATACATAGCGTAAGTATATTTGTTTGTTTAAAACATAATTGCCAACGCTACCTGTGAGGACTTCCTTTTAATTAAAACTAGTGAAGTGTCATTGTGGATAATTTTCTTTAGAAGGAGTCTATTGCTGTAATTTCACTTCATCTTTTTTTTTTCTTTTTTTTAATGGAAGCTGGAAGTTGAAAGCAGAAGTGAATTTAATTAAAATACTTGTAATTAGAACCTACTATTTTTGTTAGCTAGTATCCGTACTATGAAATTAATGCACACATAATTTAGTATATTTTAATTCTACTTTTAGTTACTACTACTATATAATTTAGTATTCTTTACTTCCAGGAGCAGGCTTATCTAATAAATATAATGTGCATTTACTATTTCATACACTGGTGATCTTGTATTTTATACAATATAAATATTTTATACAATTCAAACACCATTCAAAATCAGGGAAAGTTAATTGTTTGTTGCACCCCCCACCCTCACAATTATGATTTATTTATACTTATTCCCCTCATTTGTGAGCTTATCTTTTATTTGCAATCTTTCTCAATGTTTAATTGTTTAGTATAGTTAGTTCTGTATTAGCAAGTGTTTAATTCATATGTATTTTTATAATTGTGTTCTTTTGATGTTTGGCTTCTCACAGGGGCTGTATGATGATTTTTTTCTCTCCTACAGGAAATTATAAAATAGACCAACAGATGCAAAACATTTGTTTTTGATCTGGTGAATTCAGACTGTTTGCATGTAGTTTTAGATTTAATGCATTAACTCCTTGATTTCCAAAAGATCAATTGTATTTATATACAAAGACAAAAGCAAAGCATTGTATTTATTTTAAGGAGGTCCCATTAGTAATTATTCTTGTTTACTTAGTTAATGGATTTTTAGACTTCTGTCAAGTCAAGCGGTAGCAATCAAATGAATTTTTGCTGCTGACGTTAATTTACAGGAGTCAACAGGACAAAACTTCAAGACATGATAGCAGATCTGGGCGATGATGAGATACCCCACATCCCTTCAGGAATCATTAATCAATCTAGGTCACCCTCTTCTAGAATGACTGATCATGAAGGTGCAAGAGCAGAGGAAGGTACAAAAAATTCAGCTACTTATTGTATTTCAGGAGATTTCTTGTAGAAGGCACACGCTGTCATTTACTGTCCGCTCTATAAAGCTTAATGCAGTTGCAGGTTGTGGACCTTTATTTCCTAAGTACTTTTAAACAACTTCATGTACAGCGGTGTGTTCTGAAACTATTCAGTATTAAATCACTGTTTGCAGACCCCATGTAGCAAAATGTTGTATTGAATAGGGTGTTACTGATTGAGGGTTAAAAGGTGAGTATTAGTATTTGACAACAGTTTGTGTTTCTGAGTGAAATTTGTAAGTGAATATTTAACTTAAGAGACTAAATTGTCTCTTTTTCCTTAAGTTTAATGTTGATTTATTGTTTTTAAATTCTCTTGTCCTATTTTATGTATAGTCTTAAGCATTTCTCTGCAAAGTATTAGGTCCAGTTTCAGAATTATCTTATGCAATGGGGGTTAGTGGCATAACATCACCTACGTAGCCCAAAGTTTTGCTATTCAGCTTGTTGCCATCTACAGTTTTAAGGTTTGACTTTTAAAGGAGCGTTTTTCAAGATCATACAATACTGTGATATAAATTGTCTATTTTAAATAGAATAAAATAAAATCAAAGTGCTCGACTAAATCCGCATTTGGCTCTTCTAGGATGATCTCTGAACCATAAGCCATGGCATGGTATTAGCTATCCCAGAAGTCAAAACAATTTGCATTATTACTGATGCTGCTTATTGGTTCTTTTGTTTTTCCTTAATCCTTACTGTTGTCTGTCCTCCTCCTACCTGAAATTTCTGTCTTGTTCTAAGCAGAGAAGTGTAAAGTTTGTGGGGAAGTGCTTGTGCTTCTATCCTGAACTATTACTTCACCTTGTTTTCTAACTTTCTATTTTACTGCCTTTTTTTTTTTTTTTTCTTTTCTCAATTTAAAGATCCACAAGTATCAAATTAACTTGTAGAATGCAATTGAAAATAGTAACGGTGAAGTTTCTGTTGCAGAAGTCAGTGTGCATGTACCTTGTACTATCAGCTGTAAATGTTGTGTGATGGTATAGAGGTGTCTCGCATCTCTCCAGTAACTGTGTAACTGCTGCAGTGTTTTGTGCTAGGTATTTTAAATGGAATGTTATCTCATGTCTGTTTTAAAGGCATTGTATCTCAAGTAATACAGTACAAAGCAACCCTTCTGAAGAAATAGATTGTAGATTTGAATTTGGTAAGGGCTGACTTGTGTGGTTCCTGTAGAACAGACGTTATGCTACACTTCAAATAAAGATTGTCCAAACTGTTTTCAAGTAAACTGCCTTCAGAATTGTATTTCTGTCTATTTATGTGCTTTATGATTATAGCTTATCAGTTCAGTTTCCTGGACTTTATTCATTAGGAGCGGTAGTATGAATATCTTTATTATTTTCTTATCATGATCTGTTAATTGTGGTTTCTCCAAAACTTTTAAACTGGCGTAATAGTGTAAGCTTTGCTGTTTTGGTCGGAAATTCTATGCAGAATACTGTGCAGCTTTCTAAATCTTTGCACAATCCATTATAAAAAGATGAAGTTGCAAGCACACAAGCTTACTTTGTGTTCATTTTAGGTCTGCACTTTGTAAATTTCAAATACTTAATTATCATAACACGGTGATTTTGCTCAGTTTTTCTATTCAGCTGTGGTTTCAAAGCTAATGCCTTTTGAAGACAGTTTTAGGGAATGATTGTGTGTCTTGCTTGCTAGGGCATGCTAGCCTGATGAATGTTACTAAGCTGTAATGTTCTTGGGGTTGTACTTAAGCTTTATGCTACACTCTGCTATTAAGTGTTCCAGTTCTGTTATAAATTGAGTGGTTGGAAATGCTATTTTCATGTAGAGAACAAAGTAGTTTTTAAGCTCCCTTTTTTTAAACTTGGTGAGGGCTTGGGGATCTAAAGAAGAAACTATAGTTCTTTTACAACTGTAGTTCTAATTTTAACTATGATTCTGATTGGCTGGGACTATATATTCTACATTTCTAAAGTTTTTATTTCTACTCAAGTGGAGGTTTAAATATGAGACAGTTGTTATGTTGTAATAACATTTTGTAGTCTCGGCCACTTAAAAAAAAAGTTTCTGTTTTGCCGTAGTGCATGATCTTCAGAAATAGAAAGTACAGCATAATTCTGAGCTACAACTTGATTCTACATCCAGTATATTGTGTAAAGTTATTTTTGTTTTATTGAGCACCTAATCCACAGCTGTGGGAATAATCTCTTTTTTTTAATTGAAACAAACAAACAATAAATCCAATTTATTTTTTTCCATATGCCTATTGATATATGGTGAGGATCTTTATTTTTGGTAGCTGTAACTTCGTGCATATTTCATTGCATTACTTCTCTGCATATATCAGAAGAAGAGACACAAAAAAAGTGTTGAAAACCTGCAGAACTTGCAAACGTTCTTCAGTCTTTTATTGAATGTCATATTTGCACAAACTTATTTTTAGAATTAATGAAAATGTAGTTATGCTATATATACATATTGGTAGCTTTAGTGTTTAGAAACGTGCTTCTAAATTTTGGATAATGTTAACTTGGAAGTTTTAAATAAAGAAATGTTGAAATTGATAGGTTTATGTGTAGATTTCTCCTATGCAGTTTTCAGTGGTAGAGCTTAGCTCATGCAAGCTTATCTACCAAGCACAGATGGCATTAATCTTGTGCACTATTAGGAGGATAGACTTGAGAGCTCACTTAAACTATGTGAGCATGTCTTAGATAAATAGGACTCGCACAACAAGGATGGAAAGCGTCCTCAGATGTAAAATGAGGATGCTGTCTCCTTTCCCCTGTGGTCTGGGAAGACTTGGGAGATTTGGACTTCTAAATGGACAGTAGTATTTGTTAGTCTGGGCCTGTCAGGACTTTGAAGGTGAGCCAGGTTTGGAAATTCCAAATAAAGTGTTAGGGGTTTTTTTTTTTCTCTTTTTTTTTTTTATTTTTTCTTCTGTCAGAAAAAAAAAAAAACAAGAAAATTGTGAATATTTTTGGGAAAAAAAAAAAGAGCTAATTATTTCTGCAGCATTATTTCTGAGAGGATTAGAAAGTAGAAGTGTCATTACAGTGATACTGTAACTCAGTGAAATCTAAATGTCAAGCAGATTTAATTTCTGAAGATGTCAAATAAGATTTAATATGCTTTGGAAATGCTTACACTTAGCTGAAGTTTCCCATTTTGCTGAAGTTGATCTAAAATACTTTACCTATCAAGAATCCCATTTTATTTTTTATTTTATTTTCACAAAAGAGAATACAGATAAGTAAAAGCAGCTTCTAATAGCATGCTGAAGTGTTAGTTTTTAAGCCTTCAGTCATATTCCTCACCACCAAGTTGGTATTTGGGGATATTGTAGAAGGATGTAAACAGTACTGTTGATTATAAGGAATGTGGGTGAATGTTTGAAACTTTCTCGTTCAGATGTTTGTTCAGAATGAATGGTTTATAGGTTATTTGTATTTATTTATTCTAAATGGCAATTAACAAAAATGTTAAATATTAACTTGAAGGTGCAGCTCATCAAGATAAATAGTAGCTGAGTTTTGATTTTAGGAATTTAAAATTACAGAGAAAGTAAGAGATTCACCAATATCTTTTATTTCTTTTCTTAAATAATCTGGTAAATTGGAGTAGAAGTTTTGCACGAGACCTTGATTAAAGACAAAAATACTTAATGGTGCAGGTAGAGAGATTTGATTAGTACTGAGCATAGAGACGTATTTGCAAATGGGAAGAAGGCAAGCAACATGGTGTAGTGAGTGAAGTATTATTTGGAGATGTAGGACATAGATTTCATCTTGAAAAATGATCATTCAAGTCACTTCATTCTTGTTACCTTCTCACATATAATAATTTTTAAATTGTAAAATTATGGGAATTTTTGTAGACTAAGTTGAAATGAAATTACTGAAATCATGATGAAGAATTGTGTTTTTAATGTGTTGCATGTGTTCTCTTTTTATTTTACTTGTAGTATGTGGTGTGCACTAGTTCAGTTTTAAATTCTGCTTTGTTTGTAAGTTTTTCGTCAATGTTTAAATTGTTGTATTGATACTTAAAGAAACTTTTATTCTTTGTAGCTGAGCCAATAACGTTTCCATCTGGAGGAGGCAAGTCATTTATTATGGGTTCTGATGATGTTTTGTTAAGTGTACTGGGCCTTGGAGACCTTGCAGACTTGACAGTAACAAATGATGCAGACTATAGTTATGATGTAAGTGCAATTTTATTTTAAAATTCTTTATACAGTTTAATTTAATCAGTGATAGTTTTCCTCTACCCTGAATGTTACAGATGCAGAGAACAGAGCTTTTAGTAGCAAATATTATTTGGGAGGACGAGGGGACACCTTTTCAATGTGCTAAGTATTTTGGATAATCATAATTAAGATCACTTGTTTATTTTCTTCTAATGTAATTTCATTCATATTTTGTAACTGGGGAGTGTGTAATCACCTAGAATAGTTTGATGACTTAACATGAATTTCTTTAAACGGAAATGGAAATTACACACTGAAATGGAATACTGAGAAGACATGGCTTAAAACGCAAATATTTATAGAAACATATTGCTCTGCTCCACTCTTTCTGTTTACATGGTGTTAATAGCATAAACTATATATTACTGTTTATTTCTGATGTAAACTTCTAGGGAGTATTTTTAGTGTTACCTAGAGATTTGAGATTGTCATTTACCATGTTAATTAAGCTACTGCAACTAGGGTTTCTCTTTTTTTTTTTAATTGGCTAGTAATATTTGACTAGTTAGGGAAAAGTCCAGGTAAGTCTTACATATTGTACTGTGTTTAAAGTATCTTGTTAGTTTTTGGTGGGCTTTTTGTTATGGGGTCTGAAAGTACTTAAGCTGCACACCATTTTATTTAATCATACTTGTCCTTCGGTGTCTATATTACATCACAAAGTAAATGCCAATACATTCTTTACTGTAAGGGGTTAGGTTGCATAGTTAGATTTCCTGATTGAAAATTGAAAACTTTAATTGTCCATCCTTATAGAAAGTAGTGAAAAACTCCAATGGAAATACTTCTTAAAATATTTGCCCAATTTCATGCACTTAAAATACATTGTCCTGTTCTGTTCACAGAAAAGCTTAATGTTGAGATTGTCTGATTTCAAATGACATAACGCTTCTGGGAAATCAGATAACTTGAAATTAGAGTTCAGTTTCAGCTCTTTGAATTTTACCTTCTACTGAGCTGAATCTGTCACATCACTGTATGTAAAAGTATGGCAGACAGATTTAAGAATCGTGTGCAATGTGTAGAACATAACACTTTTTTTCTTTTTTAATTTACAATTAAATCTGTGAATAAGTGGACATGGAAAAAAAGGTTTTTTAATTACTTCATGGGTGTATATGATTAAGTCAGCTTAAATTTGAGACATCAAGAACTGGTATTAAAACAACACCCCTAATCTGTAGTAGATTCCACTGTGGATTATGAAATTGAATAGCTTGGGGTTCTTTTTTACATAGTCTTCTGCTGACCTGGTTAACCTCTAAATATTCTTGCTTGTATATTCACTGAATGCTAATTTGCATGAATGAATAAAAAGAAAGCAGTTCAGAATCTCAAAATCAAGGTACCAGTTTTTCGTTTGCTTTTATATTGTTCTCGTTTTACTGACAGGTGCTTCAGTGTTGTTGAATTCTCAAAACTTTCTCAGCAAGACTTTTTTTGCTAAAGGCCCTTGAATTTGGGGGATGTATGAATTGGTGTTATCAATGCATAAATACCTGGCTGTTAAGGGAGACAAAGGACGTGAATTTTTTTGTTTGTTTCTTTCAACTGGATTATTTACAAATAAAAATGAGACACAATTGACTATAAATGTCATTCAGTTTCCCTTCTTCCTCTCTAGTTTTCCTTTCCAAGTGCTGTTAGGGACTTTATGAGTATATATGAAAAATGTGCATGACTTCTTCCTGTACCTGAAAAGATAAACTTCTAATATCAAGTTACACAAGTAGAAAGGTTTTCTTGATGTTTTTGTGTAAGAAGAAGGGAATCTGTCCTGCTGTGGATCTGAAGAGACTGAAATTCAGATGGTATGTAGCTGTCTTGCATCATGATGTTCCTCCAAGATAAAAATTCCTTGATACTTCTTTATTTCTGATGTTGTTCCCACGTAAGTGTGCATGTGCAGTACAGTAGGGCTGTGTCTTAGCCTGTACTTGTAATATAATGCTTGTAGGGCAACTTAATCTCTTGTCCCTGCAAGCCACTTGTTTTTCCAGTAAGTCCCTAAATGAAATTCTTAGTTTTGTAATGGAGGCTATGTATAGAGAGGATGGGAATTAAATTTTAAATCTTTATAGTTTTAATTGTAGCTGAATATTTTTTCTGTACGCTAAACATCTAGTGCATGGATTGTTTACAACAGCAGTCATCTCAAGTGAATAATGTCTCTTCTAGTATCTAGTACTTCGTATATACTGCGTATTTGTACTCTGAGAAAGTAATATTAAATACTACACGAGGGATATTTTTGATAGTTGCACAGGATCTTGGTGTTTTTTGGCTGCAAATGCAGAAGTCCTGATTTATCAGAGTATCTAATCTGAAAATCACAACATTATCAAGAAAAAAATGAGGGATTAAAATACTCCAACTACAGTTATTAATTATTGCTTTTTAAATTCTGTTTGCTGTAGACATGTAGCAAATTGGGAAGACAGAGAAGGATGCAGGTCTCCTTGCTGTGGTATGAGGAGATTCCCTTGAATGCAGAGGCCAGGAAGATTTTTTCTACCTGATGCTTGATTTTGTTTAGTTTGGGTGTGGGTTGTTTGGGTTCTTTTGCCCTTCTTTATTATTCCTCAGTTGAAATTTCTTCCAGTACGATTTTCTGCTGGTTTGTAATGCAGAATGACTGAGTTGCTTGCCGTGTGCTATAAAGAACAACAATTCTAATTGTTCTTCTAATCTATGCAACATTTCCTTCTCTGCCCTCCCACCATCATTAGATTCGGTGGATTCTTGTTTTCAATTTTTGGTTTAAAGAGATTATGGTAAAGGTCTTTTTTCTTGCTTTTGTTTTTCAAATGATTGGCATTTCAGATAGCAGTGCTGATCTTTTTAATTAACATCCACTGAAGGGGTAGGGAGAGGGCTGATGGGAGAGATAAATAAAGCTACAGAAGATATTTGGTACTGTAGTCTAGCTCTCTTCCAGTATCTGAAAAGTACATACAGCATGAGCAGGGCTGGTCTGTTTTTGCTGGTGACAGGAAGAGGGAAATGGCCTTAAGTTGTGCCAGGGTAAGTTTAGTTTGGATATTAAGAAAAACTTATTTACTGAAAAGATTGTGAGCACTGGAATAGGCTCCCCAGGGAGGTGGTTGAGTTACCATCCTGAATGTGTTTAAAAACTATTGTGATGCTCAGGGACATGATTTAGTAGAGTTGTTAGTTAGGGTAATGTAGTTAGGTTGTGGTTGGAATTGATGATCTTTAAGATCTTTTCCAACCCAAGCAATTCTATGATTTTGAATCTGGCTTTTACCAGTAGAACAGTTAAGACTTAATGGAGCTGTGTGTCTGTGCCTTTGTTTGGAGAGGTTTCTGACTTGTCCACTTCAAAATATTGATATGTAGCATTGCATCTTATTTTTTACTTTTTTATTTTGCCCCTGCCTTGTTTTGTGTCTCACGTTTGCCCTTTTGTAGTCAGCAAATGCGGTTTCCAAGTTCCTTGACAATGTTTTTGTGGTGTGTGCTTTTTTGAAATAGAAATAGGTTACAGTAATCTTTTTAAAGATATGTTAGTTTTTTCCTCTTGGCCAGGTTCATTAGAAAGATGGACAGAGAGAATTAAACAAACATCTGTTTTTATTTAACTACATTTCAAGGAAAAGTGTACATGGTCCTTTCTTAGAACAAGATGTTGCCATCTGTTCTAAAAAAGTGAAGCCTTGAAAGCCTTACTTAGTGCTTCTTTTTCCAAATTTCTGTCAGTTTGGTACCTTGTGTTTTAATGAGTGTATCTGAACTACTGAGAATGAAGTTACTGTTGCAACAGCCATTTTAACAACAACAACAATTGATAAACTTTTTGTTGTTTTTCTCAGTCCCAGTTTTCCTGAAAACAAATAAAGTGAAGAAAAAATCACAAGTGTAGCAAAAATCATTGTAGTGTGGATGCACACCACTTTGAAAGAATCAAAGTCTTCTCTTTTTATCTGGGGTGTAACATGCTAAAATTAAGCACAGTTGTTTCAGATGCTGGGCTTTAATTTCTTCAAGCCCCAGACTGTAACAAGTGTGTGAGACAACAGGAGTTAGCCAGGTAGATGAATGTATTTATATAATGATGATTAGAAACATTAAGGAACTCTGTTAGCTAGAGAATTACTTCAATAATTAACAGAGCTCCAGAATTCCACTCTGCTCCCTCATACAAAGAAGATATTATTGTTTGTATCAGCGTTGTATGCTGACGTATAGTTTGGAATATCTTAAATATCAACAGAAAATACTGAGATATTCAGTGCACTGCAGAGAAGGAGGATTGAAAGTAAAATACTTTGTAATGAAATTTATTTGTTACATGGTATATTAAAAAAAAGGTTATGTTGGACATCTAGTAAAACAGATTTATGTTGCTTGGTCTGATATTGGCATAATTTGCATTTAGGCCAAAAAAACATCAAATACCTTAATATACAGGGAAAACAGATGTCTACACATCCATAACTTAGAACAGTAAATTGTATTGTCTGAGCATTTCTATTTATTTTGTTTGGATATAATCAAATCTAGTTTGAGTGACTACTGATAATTCAGTCCAGGATAGAGATATGGTGTGCTGTTACATTATTATTTGATTTTTTTGTTTTCAGTGCTGACAGATACTTAAATTTTTATTAAATATGAGAGCGTTTAATCTCTCCATAATGTTTCTAGAAGTATCTTGGGGTACGGAGAGATTCAGGCCTTAGTTGAGAACTGTCTTAACAAGTATGTGGGTGGATAGTGTGTAAGGCAGAGTATAGAATGAGTATCTATTGATTCTTCATTTGCTAATTTTGGTTATCTATCTAAAATTAGTTTTCTAAAGTCTCATTATAATTACTTGAGAGGAAGCGAGAAGTATGTGCATGTCTCTTTCTCCTTGGGTGGATATTTCAGGATAAGTGGTATGTAGTCTCTTATAGGTCCTCTTGACTCTGAGTAATGTGAATTATATTTGGAGCTTTAAATTAGTCTGTTACATTCACTAGAAGTTTTCTGGTAACTTTTCTGAGATAACTAAGGTTAATATTAAGCATTTATAATTTGTGGGTTTTAATTTTTCTTTGTGAAGAGAATGAATTGGGTGCTTACTGATACATAATACCTTTGTCCTGCTTCATGCAGTAAATAAGTTGCCTCACAAATATATTTAAAATTCATTAAAGCCTTGCACATAACACTTTATATAGTGTTGTTTAATACACTTTTGTTTTAAGTACATAGGTCACTCCATCACACGCCTTCCATATACTTCCATGAGAACTATGTAGACACAAAAAGCACAGTAACACTGTTCGATAGAGCAAATTATCAGCTGCAGAACAATATTTTTGAACACAGTCACCATGCATTTTCACTGGTGATGAACAGTTAGTGCTTTCTTTTTTTTTTTTTTTTTTTTTTTTTTTTTTTGCATCTTAAAATTCAGTGACCCACCTTTGCTTCATACGCACTTCTGTGTCAGTTGTCATTTTGTCAAACGGCTCCTCTGCTGCAATTTGTTGCAAGGCAACAAAATATAATGGAATATTGGCAGGAAGTTTTAATCTATGTCATACCACCAGTGTCCACTTCTGATGTAGTGGGCCAACACAGTAAAATGTAACTTTCAGAGCAACCCTCGTACTTTAACTATTTCTCTGTACATGCCCTGTCATGTAGAATTATTCAAGATGTGCATGTGGTTTCTGTCATTTTTAGTCAAGATGTTAATCTGAGGAAGAAATGTGGGGACCTGAAATTTATTTTAATAACTTTAAGTGATAATGGGCTTTTGAAAGTTGTAATGTCTTCCTTGGCTACAGACAATATGATAAGCAGTGAAATCGGTATCATTTTTTTTTCAGGGAAGAAGAATTAAGGTATCGGTGTACAAAAGGATTAAAACCAAAATTTGAAAATCAAAGGTTGTTTGCATATTCAGTATTATGCTCTTTTCCACGCTGGAACAAAAGAAGCTTCTACAATAGAAAAAAAGTGCATTGCAGACTTAGTTGCGTGCCAGAGGGGGGATTACAAATGCCTATAGATCAATAGAGAAATGCATATTTAAGGTTGAATATGTATTACCTGAATTAAGAAAAGCAAACTTTTCCTAAGGTACAAATACTTGTTATACATATTTTTAAACTCAATGTAAATTATGCCTTTTCTTTTTTAAGCTGCCAGCTAATAAAGATGCCTTCCGGAAGACATGGAACCCTAAGTATACGCTACGCAGTCATTTTGATGGAGTGCGGGCATTAGCTTTTCATCCTGTAGAGCCTGTGCTGGTTACAGCCTCTGAGGACCATACTCTAAAACTTTGGAATTTGCAGAAAACGGTTCCTGCCAAAAAGTAAGTATATGGGTTTTTATGAAGTATCAGTTTTGTTTTAAAAGTCTTTGAAATTGATTCTCTTAAAACTCTTAAATATTTTTGGAGTTTTTCAGTAGAGACTTCATTTTGTGTAATAATTTTTCCTCTTCATCTTTCAGGAGTGCCTCTTTAGATGTAGAACCTATCTACACATTTAGGGCCCACATGTAAGTGTTCATCAGAATTATCTGATAATTTTTTTGTCCTGGATTCATAAAACATCATATAGACAAGGTTATGCTCTTTAAAACCAGGTAAATACTGAATCCCTGTCATCAGTTGCAGAGTCCATGCTAAAACAAAAAGAGATGTAGGAGATGACGCTGAAAGTGCCTGAGCAGTGTCTTGGGCTGTGGCTTTTAATATGTAAGATCTAAAGAAAATAGATATGATGGAATACTAGTAGTCTAACATAGTAGTCCCCAGATAATTTTGAGAGGTGAAAAAAAGTTGTAGTCATCAAGAAAAAAAAAAACGTATTTTATGCAGACTCAAGGTCAAGTATATAGGTGGATTCAACTAGTAGTATCTGTTTTCACCAGCTTTAAATGTATAATTCCAGTTTGGAATTATCTGCAATGAAGACCAGTAGACTTTATTTCTTAAGCATGACCTGTTGTGACATCTAACTTAGGGTTATTGCTTTACAAGACAGTTAAACCCGACTTAGTGCTATGTCCAAAGGTGCTGCTACCTTTGGGGCACAGCTTGTCTAGTGTCACTGCAAACAGGTTCAAGAAGTTAAACCAGTAGTAAGTCTAGCCTTGACCGAAAAGTACTCCTCCTAGGATTATTTTTCTGAACCAGTTTTCCGGAGCACAGTTTTCCGTCCATCTGAGAAAGTTCACAGTATTAATGGCAGAGAGCTAGAACAACCTCTTTCAGCACAACTAGTTTTTAGATAGGCTGTTCTTTTAGAAAATAAAAAATAAAAAAAATTCCTTTATGCTTTGCAGGTTTAGTTCCTATTGAAGTAAGATTGTGTTCCTGAATTGCTTAAATTTTGATAGTTGAGTTGTTGTAAATATTTTAATATAGGTTTGTATAACTGGCTGAGACTTGAGATTTTAACAGAATTGTTTGTTTAATCCAGGCTATTTTTTTTCCTTTTGTTTTTGCCTTTTTTAAAATAGATTGCAAAATTATAACTATACTGTTGGCAGTATCAGTAAACTACTTACTCTCTCTCCTAATAGTGGACCTGTATTGTCATTGGCAATTAGTTCTAATGGAGAACAATGTTTCAGTGGTGGTATTGATGCAACCATCCAGTGGTGGAACATGCCTAGCCCTAACGTGGACCCATATGACACCTACGGTAAATACCTTTTAAAAGAAAAACAACTGATAGCTGTTGTCTTGGACATAAATTTCCCGCTCAGTAACATGTTTTCTAACCCTTTTGTGCAATGTGAATGCCAGTTATCAAATGAATTCTGTTTTGAAATTGTTTGTATGCAATTAATGTTCGTTGCTTATTTCCATTTGCATTAGTGACGTGCTTTCTCTAGAAATGCAAGAGAACGAGTGGCAAGTCCTGAGGTTTAAATAATGAAGAAGTCAGTCACATCCCTTTCTAAGAGACATACATTTTACTTTGGTTTTCCAAAATTCCAAAATTTGGAATTTTAATGCCATGTAGGCAAATTGTTTGTATTTGTATTTCGCTTCCCATAGCTAATGTCTTAAATTGCTGTTAACTGTATGGAAAACTAATTTGTCTCCTCGATGCTGATGTGGATTAACAGTATCATGTGTTACTGAAGTTTGAATTAGTATAAATCATAGAATCATTGAATCACCAAGGTTGGAAAAGACCTAAAAGATCACCTAGTCCAACCGTTCACCTATTCCCAATAGCTCCTACTAAACCATGTCCAAAGGCAAGACTGTTCTGTGTTCTTGCTGTTCTTGCTCTTTTCCTTATGTAACTGTAGTAAGTGATCTGGTACACCACTCAGGCTGCATAATCTGTGTCAGTGAGATGAAGAGGAAGCAATGCTGTCTTGTGTCAATTTAGTAAGACCAGTAAAGTGATCTTATAATTACATAGACCTTCAGTCCATGTAACTGTTACTTCAGTCTCCACTGAAGTAACAAAATTATTTTTAAAAGCCAGAGCGGTCTTGTTATTTTTCCTCCCTAGAGATTGTTAGTAGGGCTTTTACTTGCAAGACCAAGTTGTTTTAAATGTCATGCAAAATTAAGTTTTAGAGATTTTTTTACTTCGTCCTTTCCACCTACCTTTTAATTTCTGTTCTGCTCAAAATCTCGTTTATTAAAAAACCCTCTATGAAAAGCAGCTGTAAAATATGGGTATGTTTCTTTGTTTCACGACAGAAATAATCTCTTTTCAATATTTGGGTACTAAGTTGTTTGTTTCTTTTTTAGAGCATGTAAGTCAGCAGTACAGTACAGTAAATTGGGAAGAAAAAAAAAGCAATATTACTGTAAAGGCATCAGAGTTTGAATAACTCATCAGAGTTTAAATAACTGATGAATAAGAAGCTGATCTTTTTTAGATGATCTGATCTTTTTAGACTACAATACTTCTGATCTTTTTTAGACTACAATAAAGAATCTTTAAGATTGTAAACTTAGATGAAAGAAGCAAACCTCTCAGAGAGGAGGTTATAACAAATTTTTCATTCTGGAAAAAGGGGACACAGATTTTTTTTTTTGAGAAAGCTGCCAGAGGTTGTGTAGGATGATCTACTGTGTAACGTACCTGCAACTTAAACAATAAAATTTTTAAAAAGTCTTTTAGTTCTGATTTTTCCCTTTTCTCACTTTCCTTGGTAGTTAATAACAATCATTCCAACATTTATTTATTTATTTTTAAAGAAATGCTCTATCTTAAGGTCAGTTGCAGGTTGTTCTCGTTCAACAAATGACTGAATGAGTTAATAGCTTGCGAGTTTGCTTTGCTAGCAAGCTACTTAAATATAAAAGTCTTAGTTTGTCCTTTCAGCTAGCAGCATGGATATCAAGCTGTTTAAAATTTCTCTGAAATGATCCTTTTGGACAGTGGAGTGTTATCTATTGTGTTCATTATTCATGTGCAGTGTAGTGGACCATTTTGCTTGTGAATCTGAATTATCTATAGACTAGAAAACTACTTGAATAAAAAAGGGCAGAAGCACAAATCTTGACTTTACTTTCCTATCTGCAGTCAAGTTAGCTCAGAATTTGCACTTGCGTTGAATAAATTGACACTTTTAGGTTTTCCTGCTACTGATATTCACAGAATAGGTGAGTACAGCTAACATCTGTTAGAACCCAGATGTGATAAACTATCAATAATTTAGTAAATGTGACACATAGCTGTTTTACTTAAAATTTGATTTATATTGCAATGCAATAAATACTTACTCTGTTCCTAAACTTTTGTCTTTCCAGAGCCAAACGTTCTAGCTGGCACACTAGTTGCTCACACAGATGCAGTCTGGGGTCTTGCTTACAGTGGTGTAAAGAATCACTTACTATCTTGTTCAGCAGATGGCACTATTAGATTATGGAACCCACCAGAAAAAATGCCCTGTATTTGCACTTACAATGGAGAGAAAGGTAGGTTTTTTGCTGGGAAATTTTGGTTTTGAAAATTTGTTATGAGACATCCTGGCTTGTCCATGTTTTCAAAGCTAGTTAACAGGACTAAAGAGAAATTCTTTTATTAAGATAATCCTGATGCTGTGGTGTTATTCTGAAGGGAGCAAATTCAAGTATGAGTATAAAGTAAGCTTAATGCTTAAATTGATAAGAATTTTAAGATGTTTGTTTCTAAAGACTTTTTTTCCCTTACTTTTTAGAGCATGGAATACCTACATCAGTTGACTTCATAGGTTGTGATCCTGCTCATATGGTGGCATCTTTTAACACTGGCAGCACAGTCATCTATGATTTAGAAACATCTCAGTCAGTGGTAATGCTTTCATCCCAAGTAGAATCTGGTAAATAAACCTCTTTTCTATTTAGTGTCTAACTTGAATGAGGTACCTGTATGAAAGTTTTATCATACAGGAAGTAAAAAGACAAGCCTACGATAATTAAGAAGGGATTTAAGCAAAAGATCTAGTGTAGAATCTGTGCAGATTGTGCTTCAGTTCTCACATATGGAACATGTAATATTAGAAATTCTGTTGCTACAAATAAGTTGTTGGGAAGACATAGCTCATTGTTGATAATTGTATATAGCTGATGAGACTCTAAATAAAGGAACTTTCTTCAGTACTTCATTTTCTTGAACATATGGAACTGTTTCATAAAGAAAACATTCAGTTTCTGATCATTCTCAGTATGGCATAGAGTATCACAAGGGAAGAACTTGCTTTTCATATCCAATTAATCCAGTTCTCTTAGTGATTATATTTAAAGTGTCAAATAGCTTATTGAAAGGCTTCAGCACAGATTATAAAAATCTGCCAAAGCTATACTCTAGGTAGCTTGTGCAAAGCTGACGTTGAAAGTGAGAAGCACCATCGCAAATTGGAGATACCCCTTTCCTATTTTGAAGAGAATCTCAAATGGAATCAACAAAACAAGAATGTAGGAAACGATTATTAAGATAGGAAGTGCATTATGGGCAGTATTCTAAGAACTTCTAAGGAGGTTCAGTGGTTCTTTAAGCTGAAATACGTAAAAATGTCTGCTGGAATCTTGTAGGTTAGATTGACTTTAGCTTTTCTGTTTGTTTTCAGTATGTATCTTTTTTTTATATGGAGGTATAAGAAGTGTGTTCCAAGTATATGGGTAATATGTTTCTACTTCGTTAACGCTGCCCCAGAGCACTTCCCCTGATTTGTTTGCCGTCCATCTCAAGGATCTTTCTTATGTATAAACCAGTTGTGCAGCTTTAACCTTAAAGTACATTGACAGGAATATACCTGGCTTGATCTATCTCCTGTAAAACAAGGCGCTGGGTGTTATTAGATGTAGTGATGTCATTCTGAAGGTGCTCTTTATATAATATTAGTTAATACAGTAAGCTAAAGTAGAATGCTAAAGTTTTCTCTTTAGCTTTAGCCATTTCTTTAAGGTAAATGAATATGTATTTGTGTTTTTCTTATTTTCAGGTGTACAATCAAATAATCACATTAACAAGGTAGTAAGTCATCCCACACTTCCTGTTACTATTACAGCTCATGAAGACAGACACATCAAATTTTTTGACAACAAAACGGGTAAGGGTAAAGAGACCCTCATCTGTATGTATGAATATGTTCCAAGTAGATCTGTATGGATGTAGGAAGAATAAATTTGTAGAGAATGTACTAGTGACCAAGACTTCCTGTAGTTCTAAGATAAACTTAGCACTTTTTATATGAAATTATGCCATCCCTTGCAGCTGTGACTTCAGCAGTCAGTAATACTCTCATATGCAGAGATGGTTATGGCAGACAAGAATATCCTTTTAAATTAGCAAGATGTTGATTTATAGAATATTTCCACTATTTTATTCCTGTTTTCATCATTCCCATGCTTATAAGGCCAAACATGTATCAGTTCTATTTTCAATTCCCTGTTGTGAAAGTCATTGCTTAGTACCAATGGCAAGAAACAGTCCTTAATTCATTGTAGTTGTGGAAGCTTTTGTTATACTTAAATTGCTGCTTATGTTCTATTCTACTTCAATTTTTGAATCGGCAGTCATTATGTTATCCTACTAAGTTGGGAGAAAAGATAAGCATAAACTAAATTTTGTAAGTATGTGTGCAGAACCCCTGTTCAAAGTATCTGCTTGGGAGATGGAGAGTGGGTGTTATTCTAGTATTTTTGTTCTGTTTTTGTTTTCCTTTTCCTTTTAAAGGCAGAAAGCTAAAACTCTTTTTTTCCCCACTTCTTCTCATGTGTGGTTATTAAATATGTTGAAATGATTATTCTGAAATTCACATGTATTGCCAAGTCTTTTAAAGAAACAAAGGTGTAGAATAATAAGGAAGATATGGCATGAACAAATAACTGGGTTAAAGACTGGAAGGTGACCAGGAAGAAATGTAGATCTTCGTAGGCTTGAGGACATGCACATTAAATTGTGTGGATAAATGTGAGGGAAAGAAATAACCGACAAAATCAGTTTATATATTGTATGAATTCCTGATGCATACACACTTGTGCTTTGTGTTAGTCTCCTATTTCTCAAAAAGGATATATGTGTGTGTGTGTATATATATATATTTATATAAAAGAGTGTTTCAGAGCATGGTTGAGTGTATGATTAGAAATCTTCAGCTTTTCAAGGAGAAATGACAAATTGGGCTAAGATTCTTCAGGAAAAGTGGACTGGACAAAGATGGCAGAACTTTTTCATGTTGGTTACAGTCTTACTGTGGACTTGCTAGCTTACTCTCTTTTCCAAAACAAGAACTAAGGTTCAGCTGACAACCCTAAAAGGTGATCTGTTCAGAACACAATGAGATGACTCTTCATTTTGTTTGAAGTTAAAATTTTTGCAACTCCTTGCCATGAAATGATAAATATAGTGTTAGAGTCCAGGAGAAATGGCACAAAGTGTAGTTGGATGTGCAGGTAACCACTTTGGTTTGTAATGTAACTGAACAGTTAATTTTAGAAGTTGGAGAGTATCTTGTATCTAAAGTACACTTAGTTGTCCTGTTAGACGGACCTTTGGTATGACTCAGTAAGCTTCTTTTCAAAGCTTTGTCAACACTGTGTCAAAGTGAACAGATACAGGGACGCTTCCTGGACCAAAACTATCGTTACTGCTATTTGAGAAGATGCCAGATACATCAGTACTTATGATATCAATGCCTTTGAGAATTGCCATTTACCCGTATGTTTGTACAAGTCTGTGGTTGAAACTTAATAATTTCTTATAGAACTGTAGTTTTCAGATATGCAAATTGGTGTTATTCTGTATTGCATCTAATGGGAATATTATTTTTAAAAGAAACAGTATTTCCCAGGAAATTGACTGTTTATTTTGCTTTTAGGTAAAATGATCCATTCTATGGTTGCTCACTTGGATGCTGTCACGAGTCTAGCTGTAGATCCTAATGGAATCTATTTAATGTCTGGAAGTAAGGGTTTTTTAATCCTTTTTTATGGATTTTATATTTCTGTTCTTTTAAGCATCTGACAAAAATCTAATTTTGTCTTTTTTAATTTTTTCTTGTTTTTTTTTTCTCCAAACAGGCCATGATTGTTCCATTAGATTATGGAATTTGGACAGCAAGACATGTGTGCAAGAAATAACAGCTCATAGGAAAAAGTTGGATGAATCAATTTATGATGTAGCATTTCATCCATCAAAAGCATATATTGCCAGTGCAGGAGCTGATGCCCTTGCCAAAGTATTTGTGTGACACAGCAGAACAAACCTGCATCGTAACAGCAGGTCTGTTTGGACAAAAAAGAGGGAACGCGTCACTGCCATCAATAAGGTTACCAATAAGACACTACATCTGATCTGCCTGAGTGAAGGCTCTTAAGTGGGGCAGGTTTCAGTTGGTGAAAAGTTACCACATCTTGAACAATGTCAGGCTCATTCATTTAACTGTAATTACTGTATTTGGGGGGTGGGGAGAAGTAAAAAAGGAAAACCAGTATTTGTAGCCTTGACTGGATATGAACTGAGCGTATGTCTGTTCTTTAGGTGTCTTTAAGCAAACGTGGAGTCTGATCTTACAAAAGACTTTTATTTTGGACTCTGTGTGCTGCCTTAGGGTTAGGAATGTGGTGCTCTTGTGGGGGGAAGTGAGCTCCAAGAGTAGCTTTCTTTTCATCTCTTAGTAATCTTCTGTTTATCAGTTGAATGCCACAGATTCCCCTTTTAAACTTTTATTTTGCTTTAAAGAAAAGGAAATTTAACTTAAAATATTTTAGCATTAGTTGCACAAAATGTTTGGATAAAATTCTAGTTTTTATAAGTCTTTTTATATATTTAGCCTGTCACAACAGTGCTCAAGATTGTATTGATAATGTTTTTCTGCATTATAGAACCCTAAAACACAGAGAACTCACTGACCCGCTGCCGTGTAACCACACTCTTCCCTTCTTTTGCCTAATACAGCTCAGCTAAGTCCTTGCATAAGGATGCTAATTCTTCATCATCGCATAACTGTCTTCATAAATAAAGGACTGTAAAATGTGTTTAAATGAAACACAGAGGGGTTAACACCCCCCGATGAACTCTTAAAAAAAAATATATTAATCTTGGCATCCTATCACTATGTGATATTTTGTACATCTTACTGTATTTACGAGTTTATTTATCAAGGATTACCCATCTTGCTAATGGCCTATTGTTATTTATTTCACTTTTTGTTGGTCTTTATATCCTTTTATGTAGTGTGTTAAAGGGCCCTGTATATCTATTATGGCACTCTTTGAACAGTCTAAAATAGATAAGAAAATGGGACATTTCATGATTCTAAAGTTGCAAACCAAGATTTTTTTTTTTCCTTTGGTTAAGTATTTGAAGTGGAGTGGATTCCAAAAACCAATCTTGTTTCAGAACTTTTGGAGTGAAAAATTTTTTTTGCGTTTCAAATAGAATACAAAAGTAGTTGATTCAAGATTCATAAATCTGCTGTGTTTTGGCTAGTTATTCCCTGCTTTTATTTTATTTTTGGATGTGCTTCAGTTTATGGTGTAACTAAACATTTTGTTTGTGTAATGCATGATTAATACAATAAAGTATTTTTTCTAGTCTTCCACAAAACTTTTCTGATCAGTTTGCGAGTTTTGATGAGTTTTGTAAGGTTTCTGTTTTACAAACTATGAATCAGCAAATTTTTAAGATTGTACCACATAGCAGAAGTACAGCTGTTGAAAAATAATGTATATAAAATGCATATAATAAATATTAAATGGTGTACCTGTATGTTACTGTTGGCTACATTATTTTGTGTTGCACAGTTTGAAAGTGTCATTCTACAAGTTACTAAATTAGGTCTAAATTTTTAGCAAAATGATCATTTGTTTGTTACGCTTATAATCTCCTTTGCTTTTTGAAAACTGTAATAGTTGTCTGGATGTCAACACTGTTTGAAGCAGCACCATCCACCTATAAGAACATGTTTCCTCAGTATTCTTAAAGCTTTTTACAAGAACAAGCTGAAAATTGTTAATGTATTTTTAGAGCCCTTATAAGATGATCATGCTGCTTTTGCCTATCTTTGTACATGAAGTGATTCTCGAGTGATTTAGCAACCAGGGAGGTACTGTTCTTACTTCAAACTGCCATGAAATCATTGTGTTGAATTTAAAGGAAATAAAACACTCATTCATTTCTAATTGCTCACAATTTGCCTGTATGCCAAATGTTACCCATTAACCTTTGCTCCTTTACAAGTCCTCCAGTAAAGATTATGCCCAGAAGGGCAGTTGTCTTTATAAAGGGCTGATCCAACAAGTCAAGTTTGCATCTCTGTGATGAGGTGCTTTCCTGATAGTTTATCAGTAAAAAAGAAAACTGCAATATGAAACCTAGATTTTTTTCATGCAAAATTGGTGTGTTTAGGAAAAAAAAAAATATTTTGCTGGAACATGTTCCTATAAGTGTTTCTAGCTGTATTGTTCCATGTAAGTTTCCAGTTCAGCAGTAAAAATGTATCTCATGCCATCTCCTGTCAAGCAAATTAGTTTTTTAAAAACAAGGGGAAAAGGTGCCCGTGATAGGCACAATACTGCAGTAATATTCTGAAGTTAATTTTGTTTTAGTAATACTGTTATGTTGTTTGAAATGTGTTACAGTAAATAATAATTGTATAGGAATTGGATAATTTTGTCCATTATCATGAAGATTGAGGTGAGGCCTTTCAGTAACTGCTTGTAGGACACTAAGACTTTACTTTTGAAAGTAACATTCAGCTGATTTGCACTTTTTTTTTCCTTTCAGTCTAAAGCATTCAACTAATCAACAGACAAGAGAGTATTTGAATTTTATTGGAAGTAATTTCATAATTGCCTTTTCTGAAGCCAAACATTGTTTCTGGCAGCTTTTCCAGACCGCTGCATTTTAATGCTTAAATGAAATGTGATTGTTTAATAAACATTGCCATGCATAACAATTACTTTTTTTGAGTTGTATTAAAATTGAAATGGTAAAAACAAAAATTTGCTTATTTTCTTTAATTGAAATCTTAGTCATCTTAGTTCACTAATGCATAGCAGGTCAAATGCTGTAGTGGAGCTTCTTTTATTGAATATTGGCAATAATCTCTAATACAGTGTTAGTTTATTTACTGTGTGGTTTAACATTCTAAAACCTTTATTTTTAGAATAGAAGAACTGTTGTATTGGTGGTGGAAACACTGATAGTTCTGAAATAAATGTCTCCATTTAGGAAAAACACTCCAGCTTCTCTGCAAGGACGAATTTCCTTCTATTTTGGAAATGAGACCCAAGTGATGCACACTCAAAAACCTGATGGGAAAAATACCAAGATGTTTAATATTTAGGATTTGGTATCTAGAACAGAGTTGTTTGAACAGTGCTACTCCCTAGCTTGCTTTGTACTGTAGGAATTCCTTTAAGCACTGAGCTTTCTGCAGCTTATAAAAAGTATGTATGAAATACATCTGAAAAAATGTAACATGCCCTGATCAAGAACCTTCCCTGTTTTAGAAATGATATGAAAGTATTCTTCTAACTGGGCAGTAACTGGTAGCTTTTTTTTTTTTTTTTTTTTTTTTTTTGTGGAGCTCTGGGCTTGAGGGCACATTATCAGGCTGTGTGTCTTTCACTGCACACTAATTGATTTATTTTAAAACTGACAGAGTGCTGTCCTGGCTTAAGATTTCAAATTAAAATAAAAAGAGGCCCTGGGGTTGTTTTTAAATCCAGGTGAGCGTGAATGATGGTATGAATTCGATATTTAATATGTTTGCAATATTTGGAGAATACACATTTGTGAGTTGTACTGAAACCGAGTGAGAGACTAATAAGAGATTAGTAGTGTATTTTTTTTAAAGTTCAGAGTACATTTTTAAAAATGTGAAAGTAAAAAAACAAAACAAAACAAAAAAAAACCACCACATCAAAATGCATTGCTTTGTTTTCTGATTTTAACACAGAACCAAATACTGACTGACTTGGTGGGAAATAACATGCCTTTCTTTTTAGTCCTCCTCTTATCTGATTTTTCAATGCCTGCCACCCGGGGTAGAAGACATCCAGTCTCTTAAGTGTGCATAGAGTAACGAAGTATTTGTTTTTAAATATTTATGGTTTTTATGGGAATTAATATCTCTGTAGAATTCCCTAGTGATACGCAAAAAAGCAATGTGAGGAAGCCCAGATTATAGGACTCGTTTCCAGGAATCGCTGAATCTCAGTGCTGTGGGAGCCTTGGCTGCGGTCGGTGCAGTGACAGTTGTGTCCTTCAGCAGTAGTTTCGGGTTCTTTGCACTGCATGCACACCAAACTAAGCAGTTATCGCGGTGAGGTGTGTTTTCTGTGATCTAGAACCTTACTAGAAAACTTGTAACTTGTTGCCAGTTCCCGTTCATCTTAATTTTGGTATTGATAACAGCTGGGTGGTAACCGATAGCGTTCAGCTGTGTGGCTTAATTGTGAAGCGCAGTGCATGCCGCGTGCCAGCCGGCCCCGTGCACGGGCTGTGTCGGTCAGCGCCGCGATAGCAGGGCTGCTCAGCCTTGGGGGTAGTGCTGAAACGCGAGGGGTCGGTGGGAGTATATAATCTGTAAAGCGCGCTTCTGCCCTGCTGTTGCTGGCGGCGCTTGGGATGAGGTTTACATTTCAATGCTGCACAAATTAATCAGGAATGAAGGAACGAGACGGAGGCCCGGGCCCGTGTGGAGCGGCGCTCCAGGGCTGTGCGGGAGGCGTTACTCGCCGGTCCGGCGGCTGCGACCGCGTTCACGTGCTCTTCGTGAGGCGGAGGCGGCCCGAAGGCGACGGCGACGACCGTTTTGAGCGGGACCCGGGATGCTGGTGCTGGCAGCAGGCCGTGAGTAGGCCCGGGCAGGCCGGCGCGGGGTGGGAGGCCTGGGCGGAGGGGAAGTGGTGCTCGCCTTGCTGGTTCCGTATCCCTAACACCGCGTGTGCACCCTGTGTTTCTGCGACTGTGCCGGATGCTGCCTAATGAGCGCCTGAAGAGGGTTTGTCAAGGCTGGTGGCTGGCTGAGGGCCTCGCGCTCTTTCTTTCATTGGACTGCGGAGCCACTTTCCCTCGGGGGTGGTATGGAGAATGTTTGCTACTGGCAGCTTCCAGGTGGCTGGCCTGCTTTGCTGTTGCTTTAAGAGTTCCTTTCCTGTAGTTTCAGGGGTCTTTATAGCTGTTACTTTGCAACCTGGAATAGGTGGTTTTCTTGTTGAGATGCTGTTTGATTAATGTGCAGTGTTGGGTTTGTTGTTTTCTTTCCAAGGGGAAAGACATGGCATCTTAGTGGCAGCAAATGCTTGTCGGTATAGCTTTGTTTTTACGGTAGTTGTTTATGAAATAGGAGCTGTACTGGAGTTGTGTGCATTAGTTCTTTTACTCTTTTGCCTTTGATAGCCCAGGTGACTGACTGCCACTCAAAAGTGTTGTATTCTGTTAAGATGATGTGCTAACAGTAGCTGTGCAGAAAATTTCTCAGAGGGCTAAAGGAGTTTTGACAATCTCAGTGATCTGTCTGACGTCTGACTGTTTCCATGGTGCGTATCTACATTCTGCTGGAAACTTTTTTGGTGGCTGTTTTTGCTTGAAAAGGCAACTAATTGTGGCTGTTTTCTTTTAATTGTACATGCAGCTCCCTCTGGTCCACATTTTACATCTGAGTAGGTCAGCTTACTTTAAGTCTTTGCTGATGCGTCTTTGTGCAGTGCAAGAGCTACATCTTGCTTCTAAACCAACTTTTAGCGCTAATTAAAATGCATAGTCAGTGTAGCAACATTGTGTGCTTCTTTGCAGTCAGAATCTTTAGATGAGATAAAGCCATTTTCTCTTAGAGAAGTACAATGTTATTAAAATATGTAAGAGCAAATGTCAGAGAAATGCTGAAATTACTTAGAAATAATAAGTTCCCAATCAAAAAAAACTGTTCCGTTAAAAAGCTTATTTTAAATCAAAACCATATGCACTTTTAAGTTATTGGTAAACAAGTAGTGTGTTTTTTCTCATTTTTACTTTCCCAAACTTTGCCAATTTTTTGACGTGATGTTGTCTTTCTTTTACTTGTATTCCTTGGCAGAGAATTGTTTATCGTATTGTAATCTGATCACATACACCAGGGCAGAAAAATAGTTGTTATCCCTCTGCTTACATTCTGCCATATTCTGATTGCTGCTAGGTCATAAAGGCTGCATCTGACCTCAGCAGAGGCTGAAAAAGTTTAGTTAGTATTTGCTAGTACAAACAGCCGTGCAGAATTCTCATGGCTGTGTCTTAGGGGTTGGTCCAGGGCGAGGTTTAGCTGTGAGTTCACTGCTACCCTGAGGCTGGGGAGGTTCAAGCCGACAGCGGCCGGCTTCCAGGAGGGTGCCCTGAGTCTGAGGGTAGGCTGCTCTGCAGCAAGGGAGCAGCACTGTCCACCCATTAATAAGTGGACTGCAGAAGCAGCGCTGTTTCCTTCATTGTGTCATCATTCCCTATCTAGGGATAGCTAGAGCTTTCTCTAGTCCTGGAAAAGGAAGGATGCGGCACTAGTTTGTATGCAGGCACAGATAAATGCAAATAAATGTTAGAGTAGTAAAACAATATCTTTTACGTAATAAAAATGACTTATGATTGAGGATACTTCACTAACTGAACTTGATTACTTGAAGGAAAAGGAAATTATGATCCTAATGAGATTAAATTTAAAACAGGCAGTTTGCTTCAAAGCAGAAATCAAACTTCTGGATTTTATCATAGACTGCAAATTTTCAGGATCTATTCTTCCTTTAGCTGAAACCACAGGCAGAATCCCTGCTGGAAGCTGAAGAGAATGAAAGAATTTGTACTGCAGTTGATAGACATACATAACTGGAAGACGCTCTTGCTTAGATTACAAAGTATTCAGTCAAGGTTTCTGTTTATTTGGTGTCTATTTTTGGATGACAGCTGATCACAAGCTTTTCAAACACACTCCAGTTCAGTTTCTCAAGACAATCCTTTGTTTCCTGTCCTAGGTCCAAACCAAAGCCAGTCAGCATGATTTTCTTTGGACTGCCGTTAGTAGGCTGGGGATCTAAAGCCTCCAGCTTCCAGACAGTTTGTTAAAGATACAAGCTGATCTTCTATGACAGAGTTCTCAGGCCTCCAATGGCACTTGCGTGCAGCAGAGAAATTTTCTGTGATTTTTGTGGCTTTGCTGCTTACTGGAGCTAACTTACCCACAAGCCTAATGAAAGGAAGGGAAGTGCTGAGCAAACCAGAATCTCTGCATCTAAAAGCAGTGACTGAGAGAGCTTGAGAAGCTGCCCCATTAAAAAGATGGCCCAAAATCAAGACATCAAAAGTTGTCATTGCTTATAGTCTTCAGAACAGAGGAGATGAAAACAGAGTATTTCTATTGTGTGGAGCCATACTTCATAGAAGACATGTGGCAACACTAATATGAAATGCAAATAGGACTGCAAACAGTTACGGGAGAAAATACTGTTCTGCTGAAACTACTCCAGTTCGTAAGTTGAAAATCAAAGCCCTCAGGAGCCCTCACCTCTTCCCTATCCCCCAATTACTTCAGAAGATATGGAGAAGTGTAGTTGCTGAGTTTTGATGTAAATGGTTTTTAGATGGTTACTGTGTAGCTCTTCCTTGGCATCCAGTTTGAGAGCCGAAGTAAATTCCCTCGAAGTGATTGTTTCTTCTTAAGAATGTTAGGACAAACTCATCTGTTTCTTGTTGTTTTGTTTTCTCGTCTTTTTTGTTCTCTGGTTTAAGTATTCGTAAGTCACCAGAAGTGAATTACTAATAAAGGTCAGCTTTCAAGGTGGTCTTTTTACACATGAGGATAAATATGAAAGGTGACAGAAGCGCCTGATGGCATGAAGACTTCTGCAGCCTGCTGACCTTCAGTTATGTCCTTTTTTTCCTATATACAACCTCTGTCAGATGAGAATACTAGCTGGAAAGTGTCTTGCACTGTCAAAAGATGCATCTACAAGGCAGTTCATAGTGAGGGAGGATCTAAATGCTTAGAAGGTGTGTGAGGCATAAAATCTGCAATGTCTTATTCTAGGAGTGGAGTCAGAGATCCTGAGCCAAGGGCTGTGCTGGCAGCTTGGGGTAACAGTGGTTGATGATCCGCGTGTTGAGCAGGGAGCTGCTTTGTATGGATACAGTCTGTATGCTTCCCTGCTTAAGTAGCATGCAGGGAACAGTGAGTGGGGGAATGTCTAACATGTTCTCCGTGTATGCAACCCCTGGTTTGGGATCTCAGCCTGGGGTCAATGCTTTCAGCGTTTCCTTGAAGGTTGGAAGGTTCTTTTGACAGGGGAAGTTCTGTTCTTCCTTCAGTTATTTTTACTATGAGTGGAAAAAAAGAAAAAAAAGAAAAAACAAACAAACAAAAAAAAAAAAAAACAAAAAAAAAAACACCCAGGAAATATAAGGAACAGATTAAGCTACTTCCTAGTTTTCTACTAGTGAAAGATTCCTGCGCTCCTGAGTGTGAGAGCTACAGCCCTTACTGGAAGTTTTTGTGATACTAAAAGTAGTTTCAGTTTCTTGAGGACAGAAAGTGGGTATTTTCTACATTTAGGTTGCTTTGGGCGCTCTGCTGGGAAGGGTGATTTTGGATGTGTTAACTACTATGTAATATAAAATTCAGTTGCAATAGGTACCTAAGCCAATAAGCTTGTATTCCTCTACTCTTTTCAGAGTGACAGAATCTTAATTTTTGATAGGCAGCTGTCAAATACACTGCTTTCAGCAGTGGGGTTGCCAGTCTGAGGCCATTCACAGTAGTGAGCATTACCAGTACTCTTTGGGGGAAAAGGGCAGATAAGTTTTCATCCTATGGTCTCATACCCTACCAACTTGGTCTAGTACTAGATCCGGAGGTTGGTGGCCCTGCCTTGGAAATAGATGATTGATGTTGGAAAGGACCCTGGGGTCCCTTCCAACACAAATCATTCTATGATTCTGTGATCATTTTCAGCAGAGAACAGAGTTGTTCTCTAGCAGGCCACATTCCTGAGTGGCAGTTCTAATACATGCAGGAGTATTCCAAATAGAGTTTGCAAGAGTGACGGTGACTGCAACTCTGTTTTACTGCTTGGTCCAGCAGCGTGGGGCTGAACTCTCATGCTGTGGCTTTCCCTCTCACCCAAAGGCAAGCTTCAAATCAGTATCTGTTACTCTGTAGCGTGCTGTTACTCCTCCAAACCAGCCTACTCACAGCACAGTTCACATCCTTTCCACCGTGTCTCTGTATCTCACTAGCTCTCAGTCCTTTTTGCTGTGCCTCACAGACCTTACTTCCAGATCAGAGTTGTTCTTACAAATGCTTGCTTCTGTATAAACTACCTATTTAAAGAAGTATTCTCTGTACCTGCTATTTCTTATCTCAGTGTAATTGGGCACTGTGAGGGTACAAATAATGTCATCACCATTCTGGTAAAATGGAAATATTTGGGCAGTTTAGTGCTGCAGTTTCTGGAAATCCAGACCATCTTTTTCCTCTGTGAAGGAATGACATCAGTAAAGCTGCCATCTTCTTTGCAACAGTAGAAGTAAATTGGGAGGAAAAATGTGATTGTGCTGGCCAGTTTGCATGATTTATATTCAAATCATTCAGCTAGCACCATATTTAATATAAACAACTATTAAAAATTTGGTACTGACTGATCCAAATTAAAAAAACAGCAACAAAAAAAACCCCAAAATAATCTGTGTAAGAAATATCCTTGTCTTCTGAGGATGATTTAGGATTTCTTTTCCTTTTTTACCCCAAGGGGGTATTTAAAATAATTTAGACAGGAAATGTGACATACAACTTATTCAAGCTGTACTACATGAGGCTCATCGTAAAAAGACTTTTATATTACAGGATACTGAAATATCTGTAGTCCCAGTTCTTTGCATTACATAAATTTCTATAAAAAATTGCTAAATTAAACTTTTTCACAAAGTTGATATGAATTTATACAGCAATAGCTGAATACTCTCTTCTATAAACACATGACAACATTAAGGATAACAATTAATAGAAAAATACATGGCATCCTTGCCATTCATGTTTAGTGTAATATATAGCCAGTCATAAGTTATATAGAAATACACAACAAAAGCCTGATGAATATAATCCCTTCAGTGCCACTCCATACCTAAGAATTTAGCAATCAATAGCCTCCCCCCCCCCCCCCCAAAAAAAAATAAAAAATAAAAAAAAAAATTCTGCATTGATGGGAAAAGTGCTGGTTGATTTTCTTTCTTGTATTTTACTTGCAAAAAACCTTTATTTTCTAAAGAATGCTTGAAGTCTGTTATTCACTCCTGGCATCTGGAAGAACTCAGGAAGCCATGTCATAATTTTAACCATGTGAATGTAGGTATAAAAATATTAATATATTTCTAAATTCATAATAAAATAAAGGTCATTTTTCAGGAAGACTGTTCTTTCATCTTTAGGGAAACACATCTCCAAAAACATTTTTACTAGCATTAGGAACTTGTTATTCTGCAAGCTACCACATCCCACTTGCATCTGCTCTCTTCTTTTCTAACCGTGTAATCCTATATAAACCAGTTATGTTTCAAGGTTTGAAAACACCCAGGTTGAAATCCAAAGGTAGCTCATTCCCCAGTGTATGTTCTAATTTAATCCCTTTGCCCAAGTTTCCCATCTGGAACTTTGTAGCCAATAATAAGTTCTTGAAATCGAGAGTATAAGGTGTTAGAGAAAATGCAGGTAAGCAGATATATAAGGAATATCCCAGTTGACTTCAGTGGTAAGGAAATTGTAATATTTAGGACTCAGACCTACAAAGAGAACTGCTATGATGTAAATGCTTCTCAATGCTTCTGTGCCGGATGATGTCATAGAACCATGCTGTTCTATGGGTGTAAATAAATGCCTTTTGGTGTAAACTGTGCCAACCAGATGGCAATATCATTCTCCGTACCAAGATGGTTGATTAGCATGGTGGGGATGGGTTAGGGTTGGACTTGGTGATCTCAGAAGCCATTTCCAACCTTAATGACTCTGTAAATCATTATGTTTATATCTTAAGTAGAGAAACATCTGCCTTATATCTTTTTAAGCTGCCTGGCATGGGTATTGCACAACTGAAGCACTGAAAATACTTAACACTATGAAAAGAACTCCTTAAAAAGATACAGAATCATAAGCTATGGAAGGTTCACAGAAGATATTATTGTGTATTTAAAATTGTATTATTTTTAACTTGCAAGAAGGCACCTAGGAAGTGACAGCAAAAATATCAGAACTCTATTGTTTCTGCTGCTGATAACTGATAGCCATAAGTGCACAATATGCGTAGCTTCAAAACTCAGGCTACTATAAATGTACTGGAAGTAATAATAGCTGTTGGCCAAATTCTGCTTTCCCATATCAAGTACAACCTCTAACAAGCTCACAAGACCCTCAACTGACTACAGAAAGTAGCCCTTCTCTATCCCTTACATGATGATAGTATATGTAATGAAATTTGTCTATTTAAAAGGGACCATTCCAGCCTCACAATTTTAGTTTCAGAAACCATCCAACAGCAGATTTGTCTTATTGCCTAGAGTCCAAAAAATCTTTACAGATGCCTCGAATAACATCAGGAACCATCTGCTCCAATCCAGTGAACTCCCTAGTGAAGAAGGTGTGAGATTCCCTCGGTTCAGAAGCCATGTCTTTCAGATCATCCAGAGGTGCCCAGGCAACACCAACAGAGAAGACCGTTATTCCTAAAATGTAAGAGTATAGCAAAGAGAGAAAATACATAAAATCATTTTGTCCTTGCTGCAAGAAAAACAAGCAATTTCTACATTCATTGAATAATCTAGAACAGAAAATAGTGCTTCAATATCTGTAGTCTATCAAAGATTATTAGATTTTTGCCACTAAATATCAGAAATTAAGTACTTGTCTAATGAAGAACCTTGATATAAATACTAGTGTATCTTACCAGTAAGCATCACAGATATTTTTCGGTGATCAATACGAACATAGCAGTGACACAGCAATTCTTGTCTTTCAAGACTTACTGTTTAGAAGAATTTTGAAAATACATTTGGATCCTTCACGTACCTAATGCTTAGTATTTTCAAGCATCAGAAGCCCAAGATGTTTTTTGGTCAAAATTACTTTTTTTTTTTTCCCCATATATGATGGAGAACAAAAATAATGCTATATTAGATGCTGTCACTGGTTGGAGCTTCACTACATGGCTCTTTATTTTTCATCTACTAACTTCTCTCTTTTTTAGGAAGAAAAGACTGCACTTTTTGAAAAATTTTAGATGAAGTTGCCATGAATGAGTCTACTTACACCTGGCTTGATATTCCCACTTTTCATCCTAATAGAAAACAGTTCCTCAGAGCTCCTGTTCTGCTAAACTTAAGACAAGTATGCTACTTTATTTGCTCTCTAGAGCATAATTTAAAACTTAAAATCTTGATACAGACAATACAGCAGAAATGGGATGAATCAACTCCCACTGCCTACGAGGATCTTTACCTGCTTTTTGTGCAGCAACAGCAGGTCCTCTAACATCATCGTAAGACTGACCATCAGTCAGAATTACAAGGAAATTTTTGTTTGCTCCATCCTTCACTGGCCCAAATACGTTTCTGGTTGTGAAAGAAATGGCATCACCAGTTGCAGTGCCACCGCTCATGTAACGAATGTTCCGGATAGCAGAGAGGACCTTTTCCTTTGTGGTGTAATCTGTGAAGCTGAACTCAGTACGCTGGTCATACGTGAACTGCACAGTTGCAATCTTGGAGCCAATATCAGAGATCTCAAAAGCCTTTGCAACGTTGCTGATGAATTCAAGCATGAGTCGGAAGTTGCTCTCTCCAACACTGCTAGAACCGTCTATCAAGAAGCCTATGTTGACAGAGTTATAGCATGTCTTGCTACACAACATTTGCTCATGTGAGCACAGTTTTTGGACAAGAGGTTTTACATACTTGGTGGTGCCAAACCAGCTGGGCATTTGGTAAGAGAAGAAGCCATTGTTGCGACAGACAGCCTATTTGAAAACAAAAAGTCAAAAGGCAAATTACCAAAATAGGTTCTGTACACAGTAAACAGACAATTAAACTTTTCCCCATCAGAAATTTCAGAACATTTCATTTTATTACTGAGAACCTTAAAAACTTGAAATTTTACTTATGTTCTTAGGATGTGAGCTAAGCTCTGGCTGCTAACTATCCAAAGGAGTGGAAGTTTTGCCTTTTTCTTCACTCACTGCAAATTAGGTTTCTGTATTTTCCATTTTAACATCATAATCTTAAAAAAAAAAAAAAAAAAAAAAAAAAAAAAAAAAAAAGCCAAACCTGTCATACATCGTAAGTACAGACGCATATCTGAGTAGAAATATATGCCCAGGTTATTTTTGAAGTAAAATTTGTTTTTCCTTTGGTTTCTATAGTATATGTCATATATGGTACAGTATTTATGTCAAGTGCAAAGCAATTGAGAAGGGGATTACATTTAAAATCGGCTCTCCAACCGTGGTAAGCAATGTTGCTCAAATCAGAATGCAGAAGACAAGCGGACAAGGCTCGGCCATGTAAGGTCATTCTGTTCTGTGTCTGTAAGTCCACACAAGTTGGACCTGTCTGGGATCGGAAGCAAACTGTCTTGCGCATAGAAGCTGCAGAGCCACAGTGCTTTGTTCATGTTAAGTTATGAACTTTCTGCTGAAATAAAATATTTTAAACCTACCTATGAAACACAAAGTAGTAAACTAGTGCTTAGAAAGCACTTGCGAGAACTGTTTGAGTTCTGTTATTGATTCCTATAGAGCAAGATTGAAAACTGTTCATCCAAGATGAATGTCTTGCATACAAACTCAGTAGGATGCATTTGTCAATCTTTTCTGTCCTTGTTGTAGCCGAAGTAACAAAACAATTCCTCAGATCATATACTGAAAGATAGGTCTCCCTGTCATTTCAGGATAGGACATATACCCGTATTTCTTTGCTTCAACAAGTTTAGTTATGGTTGAGATAGGAGAATCCCTTGCTATGAAAATCTTCGTGCAGCGCAAAGTCCAAGAGCTACAGCTTTGCCAAGGCTCTGAACTGGGAGGATGGCAACACCATTTTGGTACCTTTGTGCAGACCCTTTAGCAAGAAAATAGTCCAGCAGTTGCATGTAATTTCGTAAGAAGAAACGAATAGATTTATTCAGATCTCTGCTACTGCTTACTTTAGGCTTCCTAGTGATTTCTTAGGTTTTTTTTCCTCTTGAATTATTTGGAAGAATATCTTTTATTATATGTGTAAGACTTAGCTCATTAGAACTCCAGCATGAAGTACATTATCTAGACATACCCATGAATGAAAAATGAATAATTACATTCTCTTACTTTGTCAATAAAACCAATGTCTTGTACCATTCCCAGTTCCTCTGTTGTGGGTTTTGCTACAGACACAATGAACACATTGACTCCAAATTCTCTGGCCACTATACCAGCTTCTTCTAAATCATCTGAGGGCCAGCCATCTAGAAACACTACAATGATTTTGGGTATTCCTTTGCGTGCTCCATTTTCCATAGAGAAGAATTTCTGAGCTGCGTGTTTCAGAGCTTTCCCTAGTTTTGAACAGAAAAAGAATGTGAAGAAATAATACAGTAACATTTTGGTACCAGTTTTGTAGATAAAACTGTGCTGAATTTTAATTATGACTACAGGTGTAACTCAGCAAACCAAGGAAACAGCATCTCAGAATATTTGAGTAATTGTGAAGCTTGAGTAACCTTTTGCCTATTTCAAATAAAAAGTTAAAGCAAATTTCCCTCCCCACAGGTCTTGTTTTATGCTAAGCAGATATATTAGTGCCTTCTAACTGAACTGGAGGGAAAAAATTTGAGAAGCTAATTAAATTTAGCTTGTGAAATACAACATATCTGGAAAGCCTAGCTTCCTTGTTTCGCAAATATCCCTTCACAACTACTTATTACTTAACTAGCCACTACCATTCAATAGGAAAGAAATGTAAAGCCTTTTAGACAAGAATTTGTCTCACAATGCCACTCTGTTAGAAGTGAAAAGCTGATTACTGTTTTAACACACATTTGCACTAATAAAATATACAGTAAGCAACCTGAACTTCTGAAAATGGAATTGAAAATGGAGCATTTAAATTACTTTCTTAAATATGTACAGATAGAAATATGTTTCACTTATGTAAAGTAATAACATCTGTTTTCACTGAGGTACAAACTCACCTGTGTTGGAATTGCCTCCTCTGAACCCTAATTCCTTTATGGCAAACAAAACCTCCTTTGCGGCAGTGAAGTTTTTCAGATAGAATTCAATTTTTGGATGCTCACTGCAGAAAAATAAAACATTAATGAACTACGTAGTCTACTTTTCATACCTCCATGGTATTAGCAAGCTAAATTTGAATTTGAATCATTTTGTTCTTGTTCATATATAGTAATTAAAAATGTAGACAATAATCCTTACATAATAATGTACTGAATCTGTAGCCAGAGAAATTATTTATCAGAGTGGACAAATTAAGGGCAGCACATTTCTTAAGCTTATTGAGCGGCAGGAAATACTAGGTTTAAAATGTATACAGAAAAAAATTTGATCATGCCAGGTGTTAAACTAAATGCATTTGTGTGTAAGTGTCACAGAGGCAGAAGATGATCAGGTTTGTTATGTCTTCACATGGACATCTCTCAGGGTAGCACAGCAAACAATGCTCCAAGCTGAGTTATCTTCTCTTGCTTTCTTCCGCCATTATTGAGCAAACACTGTTCTGCAAAACATACATTACTTCTCTTAATTGTCTCTTGGTTATATTTTGTACAGGTCTGCTATTACCTGGCTTGTACAACTCCAACATGAGGCCCTTCCGTGCCAATTCCCAACATTACCGCTACTTTTCCAACGAAGTTTTTCTGCAGATTAAATCTACGTTGGCCGATGTTGTAACTTCCATCAATGAGAAATGCAATGTCAGCTTTACAGTCTGTGAGCATTCAAAATAATTAGACTTACTTAGCACCAAATAAATGTTAGGATTGTGTTTTTCAAAAGTTAAACCTCTGAATTCCTACCTTTGTTTCCAGCCTTTTTCTCAAGGGGCTTCTTAGGTCTTTTGCCTTTAATAAAGGATACAGCATGGATCATTTAAGAACAACAAGACGTATGGAAGAAGCTTAGACTCTTAAGAGTTGCACTGCAGTCTGTCCTCAGTGAAAATTGGCATGGGACTGCATCATTCTTCAGTCAGTTCAGTAGTTACAGATGCAGTGCTATTTCTTTGCTCTTTGGAGAATATTATTTTTCAGATGAAACAATTTAACCTTCCTTTTTACACCTGCCTAGCTGATTACTGAAATGTCTACAGAAAGGCTTATACAGAAACCACTCAGCATCCCAAGCCCTACTGTTTCTCAGTTTTCACTATTTCTCACTTAACTATCTGCTGAACAGGGACAGTTTTTGTGCTTTGGAAGCAAGCTGGGACTTAAACTGTAGAGCAGATGTGCTGTTCACAAATGAAATCTGAGTCCAATGTGTATATGCCACTAACCTTCATAAAAACTGATCTAGCCTTTTAGTGGTGATATTTTCTGTAGAGAAATTCACATACCATCCAAATTTCTGCTTCATAAATCCTGACAGCACTTAGTTGTTAAGTATTTCTGTGAAAAGGAATGCATAATCCATCTTCTCTGTCATTTAATACGAATGAATGTCCCATGAGCTCATAGACTCTTCCTTTATGTTACCTACATCACTTTTCCAAATTCATTCAAGTGTTTCTTCTTTTACACAAATGCTACTGAAATCAGAATCAATCTGATTATAATTCTTCCTTTTCCTGATGAGATACACAGAGAAATGAATTTCACATATGCTTTCTTCTTTATAAATACATCCTGTGAAACTTAGCGTGTTAGTCAGGGACTTGAGCCCTATAGCACATCTTAACACAGGGAACCTCCACTGTTGGAGAGATCTGGCTGGTACCTGTAGCAGGCCGTGCTGTTGACACTGATCGTCCCACTGCTTCAAGCACCAGGTTGCTGGTACCTGCTAAAATATTAGAAGAACAGATTAACGTTATTTCAACGTATTTAGATGAAATTGTGTGCTATAAGAATACTGAATTTCCAACAGTTTACTAGAAGTAGTCTAGAGACTTTCTGTATTATCTAGAAGGACTAATCTAGCTAGAACGGATTTATTTCAAGCAAATAGTCAAAAAAATGAAGATGAAATTAGTTAGTTAGAAGTGAAAATTTTTGCATTTCATATACCAATCACATTATTTGTATATATAAGCACACTGAAAAAGTTTCCTAGACTTCTGTTAATATCTGGAATACAGTTTGCAAAGTAGTAAGTGTGATCCACCTACGAGTCACTGAGAAAGATGAAGCCCATCTAGAGAGCACCTGAGACTGGATCCCATTGGCATTTACAGCTGGGTAGTTTTCCTGTCCTGGGAGAGTCTGTACTCTTACAGCTCCTCCTGCATTGGTGATCACCCCTCTGAGAGAGGAAAAAAAAATTAATACAAATCAGACATTTTAATTACAAGAAAATAAAGCTTTATAATCATTGGACACTATATATTGAACAGTAACCTCCTGAAAAAGATACCATTTAGGCAACTGGTTGTGTTCATGCTAAAACTAACTACGAGGGATTGAAAAGATTGTTAAGGCAAGCTATTCTGCAGGACATCACACAGGCTTAGAAAAAAATACCAAGAAGTTCTAAAATTCCAGCTGTTCTCACTGCAGCAGAACACACTAATTCCTGATGAAAAACCTACAGCAAAAAATATATTTACATTCTTTATGACTCCTAAATATTTGTATCTAAAACAAAATGAAGCATGCTTACTGCAAAATGATTAAAAAAGCCCGGAGGAAAACACTGCTTGCAGTAGTAACTGTTATGGTAGATACTGTGTTATGCATCCACACAGACTGCAGTCAGAAATTGTAGACATTATTGATGGCAATCATCAGATTACTGATATATACAAGAACGGAACCTAAAATATCTTCTTCACTTTCACCTATAGTAAAAATTAAGGTATGATATTTGAACTTAATAAAATAAATAGAACGCGTATTCAATCAATGTAAAATCCCTGATTGCTTTCTCTCTACACTTGGACATAGCGTATTGGCAGTAGAAGCTATACGGCTGAGTAATTTTCACTGATAGAAACGTAAAGTAGAAACTTCAAACTTTGGAATACTTAGATATGATTTGCTATTTCCTATCTTCGTCACTTTAAGCATACACATCTTAAATACACAGTTATGATGGGTTAATTTAAAAAAGCCAGAAGGCTTACTGATTAAAAATATCTTACAAAATCACTTTTGGTATTATAAGACTATTATACCCCCTCTGCCACCCTAGAACAGTCAGTACATAAATGTAGAAGTGAAAAGAAAACACTGAGGAAGTTTTCTAAAACTGAGTAGAGATTTGAGCCCAAAACCTCCTTAGAGAAGGCCACTATCATTATTCTTTCATCAAGCTTCATTTCATGGCTTAATGAACACGTTCTGAGATTGCCTGCCAGTTCTGCTGGTTATGCAAGACTAGTTTGAAAATCTTGCTGATACTTACTTGCTGAGATTGTCAGCACTACTGAGACTTATAGGATGTATGAACATCCAAGAGAACAATAGATACATGTGCTTAAGAAACTTTAGGGTTAAAAAGAGAACTTCATTTGTTATTGCAGGCAGAGAGGTTGCAGTGTCGGGACAGTCAGAGGCTTCGGAACTTTTTTTCCCAGATTTCTTTTTATATGCTACTGGGAGAATGGATTCCATTATTCAGAGCCAAAATTCAATGCAGAGCTTGTCTAAATAGAAGGAAAAAGTTAACAATCTGTAGCATTTGGGCAGGTACAGTACTGTGGAATACAAACAACTGTTTCAAGATTACTGAAATGCTGCAATGTGTGCCTCTGTGTTTACTTTTTTTATCTGTTTGGTTTCCTGCTTGAAGAAAGATCCCAACCTGATCTGATTTAAAGCACTGTGAAATAATCAAGACCAGAGTTTAGAAAAATCTTGTATGTATTTGTGGTAATATGAGCTCTGGGTGTCAGTATCAGAGTTTCCACATAAATCTCCTTGTGGCCTACTTAAAATACATTCAGACATGATTTGCATTTCTATATGAAATTGTGGTTATATATATTTTTATTCTTATGCAGTGAAAGAATTATGATGATGGTTTCAGGTAACTTTTTATCTTTTATATGTATGTCGTATAGACAGAGGAACTTTATTAAAGTTATCCTGAGTGCTTGAGTTTAAAGTCAGGTTTAAAAACTGGCAAATGTAAACAGCACTTCAGATTTCTCCTTACTGTCAAATAGTGAGGAGAGAGATTTCAGCATTAACAAGGTGTTCTACTCTAAGGAAAGGCACTGAGCACAAGGGTAGTGGTGCTGCAAGTGGTGCAAATGCTGCTAAAGGCATTCAAGGCCAGGCTGCATGTGGCTCTGGGCAGCCTGGTCTAGTGGTTGGCAACCCTGCACATAGCAGGTGGTCCTTTTCAGCCCCGCTCATTCTGTGATTCTCTGAAGTGGACTGTTAGTAGTGGTACATACTGAGCAGACTCATCTTGCAGACCAGAAGCTAAGTGTTTGCTCAGAATCTCACACAGCATGGTTTTATGCTAATCATCACATTAATCATAAATGCCTATGGGTCCACAACCTGCTTTTTTACCTCAAGGGAGGGTAGAAAGAGCTGCCGCACAAGGAATGTAATTTTGATCTGAAGTTCCTATTACCATTGCTAACTGTGATAAGCAGCAGCATTTCCTGTAGGGCCCTTGGATGAAAGGAGTTATTTTCAGGAGGCAAAAAAACAGACAAGACAGCCAAATCATCTTTTCTCCCTTTTACCAGCAGAAACTCTTTCCACATTGTTCGTCTTTCCCCACTCCCTTCTCCAAGCTGTGGCCACCTACTGCTGCCTGACTACAATCAATTCAGCAACAGGGAGCTGTTCTGCGTTTCATGCCAGCATCCTCTGGCCCTCTAGATTCTGCTTACTCTGTCTGCTCTGCACTATATTGCTTTTGGCAAGAAAGAAAGCTCAGCAGCAGAAGCAGCCTATACAGCAAAGTTTTCCAGGGGATCTGCTGGTGCTCAGAAGCCAGACAACCCTTCTATCAGTAGCCTTGTAGCAAATGTTACAGCTGCTCAGGGTCTATCAGTGCTTGTAGTTGATTTACAGCCATATTTGCTAATACCACAATTTGGTTTTGTTCACTTGATTTGAGGGAACTTGATGTTTATTTAGAGGTGCTCCTAGCCTGTGACTAGTTATAAAAAATGTGCATGTCTATTTAGCATCTAAACACTGTGTTAAGTTAGGTCTCCATTTAGCAGAATTGGCAGAACAGAGCTGCACAAACTGAGAACTGAGTCCTTTTGACCTTCTGATTATTAATCCAATTAATCACTCAGTAGTAGATTTAACTCAGTTCTTCATGCTTGTATAGCATCAGCTTAGTAGGAGGTTCTCCATTCTTCCCCCTGACAACTAAAACAAATTCTTCTGCCCAGAAAAAGAACAGTATTAAATAAATACTCTGTTTCCTGAGAGTAATTACATGTAAAATAAGAAGAGAAAAAAAGATAAAAAGCCAAATGTAACAAACTAAACCTAGCAGAAAACTCATTCATATCTAGCATTCAGAATTCTTCACAGCTACATTCTGATAAATTCTTTAAAATGCACAATGTAGTATTTTTCTTGCAGTAATGGTCACATCACAGTAGAACTACTCATAGGAATAAGCATTATTTGGTGCATGTAAAAGTTTAGGAATTGAGCCTCAGTTTGGACCCAGCACATGCAAACTGGCATGTGTGTTTGGGAAGAGGAACTAACAATTCTCACAGTCATTCTTCAGTTAAAAAAAATTAAATAAGCACTTCTCCCCAAAATGATGGCACACATAGCTTTGAACTAGATGTGATTGTTTCAGTCGTTTGGAAGAAATTTCTGAAATTCTCAAAACACATACATGATTATACAACAAGAGAGGTAATTACCTATTAGCAACATATTCTTGAGTTACTTTGACACCAAGATGGAGTTTAGCCACTGCAACACAGAACTGGAAGGAACAAGTCTTTGGTATGTTTTAACTGGCTTCTGTAGGCTGAAGTTAGCAGAGACCTGAACAACAGTTTCCTCTCCTCATCCAGCAATTCATATTGACTAGGACCAGCATTTGTCACTTCTTGGGGAAGTGCTCATAGCTTGGGGAAATGCTCATAGATAGAAAATTCTGTGCTAAATGTGAAAGGTTGATGGACTAGTGGCATCTAGCTTAAAGGAGGTCCTTCAGGAAAAGGGAATAGAGAATATTCTAAAGAATATTTCACCTATATTCCTTTTCCCCCCCCCCCCCCCTCCAGAGTGCTAAACTACAATTAATTCAGGAGACTTGGATTTAGTTCATTTACACTGGCATATGAAGAATCAGATTAGAAGATACATTTTAATCCCTTTGTTGCTGCTAGAACACTTGAGTGGTTAGAAACAGCTTTTTGTTTTGTTTTTAAAACTGCGTATTTCAGAGAGAGTATAATATATGTTGATGTATGCTGTGGAAAAAAAAAAAATATTGCATAAGCCTTTGCTTCCTGGTTGGAGAAAGTTAACACACAGTTTATAAGATACAAACTTCAGCAGAGAGCTACATGATGTACATATGTCTGTGCTTTATTGCACATAGGAAAAAAAAAAAAATCTGAACTTTTTATTTCTTGTACCTCCTTTTGTAAAAATGTTGATTTTCCTGGTGCCGTTCTAAAAAAATTATGAGAATCAGAATCACTTTTACTAACTCTCGCTTAAATTAATGAGAGATTCTACTAAGGCACAGTAAATGAAAAACTGGAGTAAAGCAGATGTTGCAGCTGAGCCACAGCACTTGCTGATTTCCTGCAGCTAATGCAGTCAACTTGGGCTGCAGGGAAGGGGGGGAAACAAACACCCCCAGATTTTGTGGATGGAACTTCCTTAGCAGTCAAAGCCACTGGAAGGAGAGGTTTAAGGCTGCTGCCTAGCAAACATGAAAGGTTTCTCCAGTGACCACACAGAACTGAAATGCTAAAAACTGTCCACATGGATGACGTTCATCCAAATCATGCCTAGGTTTGTTTGCTTAAACAGATTTTAACAGTTTCAGGAGAGATGTCATAGAAACTAAAGTAAAAACTTAATTTGCTTTTATTCTCCTGTTAGTTACTTTTTTAGATTGTATATCTATGTCTGCTAGTAACAAACGTTACCTTACAGAGGAAGCCTGACTGCTGCTTTTCAGCATCACTGGCTTTGTTGTTATCAAGAACACTTGCAAACCACCCACTTTTACCCCCACAGGTATGGTCTGTTCTTCTAATGACATTCCAGTTATATTAGGAAGCTATCTAAAGTCCTTAAGAATCTTCATTATAATAGCATCAAAAGGATAGCATTTAGAAAAGTAGCAAGATTGTATATAAACTCAATACAAGGATTAACAGTCAGTCATCTGACTTACCTGTGTATGGCAGCTCCACAGACACTGGAAAGAGAGGCATAAACTCCATCCCCAAAGACGTAGAATTGCCACAGAGGACAGTTTGCTGGGCAAAGGACATCTTCTGTCTCCTTTCTAAGGTCAAGTCCTCTTGTAAAGCATGTGATAGCAGTGGAAGCTAAAGAAAAAGAAAAACTTGTGACCTGAAAAATCCAATTTTTTTGTTATTGTTCTTAAGCAAGCCTCTCTGTTGCCAAATATGAAGCACTGTTTGAATTTGAAATTAGGTACAGCCTCTCATCCTGTGCTTCTGTATGTCTGTAAAGGTCTCTTTAGCACTTACAGGTGTGCAGCTATGACAAGTATAATGCAGTTCTCAATTTATGGGAAGAAAAAAAAAAAAAAAAAAAAAAGTGGCAGAAAAGTACAGAAAAGCTTTTAAAAAAAAAAAGAACAGGAAACACTAAACATTAGAATAATATCCAGGAACAGTACAGGGGAAAACAGCAGCAATTTACAACATGTGCAAATTTACCACAGAGAGAAAGGCCAGGGAAAAAAGCCTAGAGGGCTGGCGGGCACAAGAGGGAATGGCACTCTCCAGGACAGGAACCAAAGAACCCAGACATCCTCACAGTGCTCTGCAGCCATGGGCAACCTGTGTACTGCCTGGGAAGCCTCTGTCTGGTGTCATTCATGGAAAACAGGTTGACAGCAGCCATCTCCCTGAGCTTCTGCAGTAAACCCTACTGAAGCCAGTAGAAAAGCAAAAAGGGAGTACCAATCTTTCTGCTCTAGCAAGACTAACTGCATCTCAGACATTCATATCAGCTCACTGCAATTAATATTAAATCATCACATTTGTGGAGATAATGCTAAGATTCAGTCAGTGAGACTAAAATTATTTACTGGTTTTCAGCACATGAATTTTTCATGTAAGAATTCTGTCTTTTTTTTCCTTGAAAGTTGCTCCCCAAGTTATCGTCCTTTGGCTTTTACTGTGCTTACGTGTTCATACACCTACACACACAGACAGGTGTATACCAATGTTAAGTTTTGCCTGCTGGTCTGAAGCTTTTTCATTTGAAAACTTAGAGGTCTTGTATACTTAACTACCATCTTGCTGCTAAATGGTGCAGTCTGGTAGCATAGCAAGTTAGGGTTTTAGCTTAGATCAACCAATTCATCATCATAAGTTCAACTCATGACTGGATATTCTGAAATTCCCAAGAGCACGTCTTGCCACCACTAAGAACTAGTAGGTGCAAGAACCTCTTCTGTAGCCTTTCTATGATATTGAGAGCTGACAGAGTCTAGCTAACAATTAGGTACATACACCATGAGCTTGTGTTTCATGGATTAGCGTTCCATCTCACGCCTGCTTCCCTCCCCACCCTTTCCACTCTTAACCCAAAGTGTTTATTGACCCCAAAATAAGCTGCCGTTATTTGAAAGACTGCTTTTGGAGCATGTGCTGTTCCTAATCAGCAGATGGAAGAGATTACATTGCTGTGGTGCCTCCTGCTAATCTCACTGACTTTAAAGCTAACAATCAGAACATCTACAGCTGGAAATGTACACAGTGAAGCGTGTCTGATCACTTCTGCTGCATAAATTTAACAGATGTGTTTACAGAACATATGTGTAGTTTTGCTTTTTAAGTATACCTATTCCTCATTAATACTATATGTAAACTACAGTAAGCTATCTAATTACATCTTCCTAAAAAACCTTAGCAGCTATTTGTCACCACTAAGATGTTACTTAAATACGCTGAGTATGTCTATATAGTCCAGGTGAAGGGGGAAATAAAAGCAGGAAATGCTTTTTCACTTCCTCCTTTCAAAATAATAGAAGATGTCTACTTAGTATGAGCCACTAAAGTTCTTTAGTCTTATTATCAAGTTTCCTAAAAACAAAGAAATTTTTTTTAGGCCCTATGCAGTCTTCCCTACCCACATCCTATCCATGTTTAGTCTTACATCTTTGCCTTAAAAACAGAAGTCTGCAAAATAAGCAGAATGACCATGCTTATACCTAGAAGCTCATCAGTTCCAGAGTTAGAAGTGCTAAGATATTTTGTATTTCATAATGAAATAACATCCATCAAGTGACAACTACCAAGGCCATCAAACAACAGCCAGAAAGCTGGATACTCTTAAAAGAATCACTGCAATAGGCACTAAAGGTAATCCAGTCTTGCAGTACAACTTGTGCTGTGTGCCCTGGAACATTTTTCCAGCCTCCAAAAGTGCTAAACACCACAGGAAGTTTGTAATACCTGCCACTTCTAATGTACTTACCCTGACTGAGTTCCTTGGCAGGCTGCACATATGAATACAATTGGATATGTCTAATTAACACATGCCCTATTGCTTGGAGATCTGCGTTTCTCTCACTAGCAGACACTCTCTAAATGCAGTCATGTCAAACTAACATTTTACATTTTTGATCGCTCTGAAGATGGTGGTGATCATGGAGAAACCTGGCTATGTTTTTTCTAGCCAAGGAAACACAGATGTATACTGAAGCCCAATACCTTTTCTATGTACTGGCTGCCTAAATATCCTCATCTGTACCTTGTAAGAGGTACTCCAGATGGGAGACACCAAATTGCTGCTGTGTGAAGAGCTGACACACTGCAGCTAGGACCTTTACCAGCTCACAGCTCAGTTGGATCAACCATGAAAGTTTTGTAACATACAATTTGACTTTAAGTACTTATGCTGTTAATTAAAAAGTAGTTTATTTTATTTTGCTGTGTAGATACAGCTTCCTAAGCTATAATTTTGGAACTAACATTAGCAATGTCAGGAACACTATCAAGAACACTATCAAGATAGTAAGCAGTGGGTACCAAAATTAATGGTACCAGCTTTGCAGTGATTTTGTTTCTCCCTGTTATTTAATGAATCCTGTAAAAATCACAAGCAGCCCAATATGAACTTAGAGTGCATTAATCATACCTGAACACTGGATCATACGGAATAGTTCTCTACCTGCTTACACGGTAATCATTCTTGCCAAGTTTTGTGAGGCACTGCTACTCAAATTTAAGAAAGTAGTTGTTGTTGTTAGCATATCCACGGTAATTTATCTTTGCAGAACCAGTAACATACAACCCAAGCGTCATAATCACTGTGATTTAAGAATGCAAGAACAGCAGTGCTTGTAATATTTCTCTGGATACTTATGTGACCCAGTACTCTTACCAATTTCATGAATGCTTAAGGTCTAAAGCCATGCATTTTTTAGATAGAGGAAGGATAAGCTTGCAGTTAACAAGAAAGGACTCAGTCCAAGACCACTACCCAGTCTAAAGTTCGATGGAAAGCAGAGACCTCTGTATATGTGAAAATAACACATTAGTCTATAAAAAATGACCATAAACCCGCTCTGTCAAGACACACTCCTTAAGCCTTATGGAGACACTACTTCAAGGCATTCCGAAAAATCTGCACACAAAAAAAAACAAACAACAACTGTATTTCTTCCTGTTTCAAGCCATATTTAAAGGCAGGGATGAATGTCTTCCTTCGCTGTAGACCTAAAAAAAGAAAAAAAAAGTGAAGGCTCACTTCTGTGCTGACACACTGGTAACCATGCTTTCAATCTTTCCATCAGTTTGATATTTTTGTTGCCTCATCCCACATACTTTGATTTGCTCTGAATAGCATTGTCTTATGCCCACCTATAAGAAGTCCTCACTTCATTTTTGACAGGAGTCACTAAGACTCTAGAAAAATGAAATCAATGCTGAGATTTGAGCTCTAACCTTGAAATTTCCATGTATTGTTTTGGAAAATCAGACTTCATGCAAGGAAAAAAAAAAAAAAAAAAAAAAAAAAAAATCTATGTAGGTTATAAGTGTCAGGGACTCCTAAGACCAAGATATCTTTACAGGCCATAAAATAGGGGCTTTTTTTAAATTATTTTTATTTATTTATTTATTTATTTATTGTATGTTTTATACAGGTCTGAATTTCCTCTTCAGAACAGAAAGGTTTGTTTGATTTTTTTCTTTTTTTTTTTTTTTTTTTTTTTTTTTGGTCTTGAGGCTTCAGACAAACCTGGATTTATATGTCATGCATTGACTATTCCTACCAGCCTTGTCCGTAGCAGAAGAAAACCATGTTGGTAGAAATACACCTGCTTACATTTTGGAAAGCGTGTTCATAGATTATATACTTATTTGTGCTATGTTCAGTACGTATCTCGGTACGAGGAGCAATGCAATTTAAAAAAGCATCAGGGCTGTGTTACTTATTTTAATCTGAGGTTTGCACTTTTCTGTTCAAATTAAGTTCACTTACTACCATGTCAGTGTGCACCCACCACAGTCATTGCCATATACATATATATATCCATATACAGTCATCTCGTGTATGACAGCCGCAGTCATCGTACTTGGCTGTATTTGTGTGTATTTGTTAAAAGGGAACTATGAGAAAAGATCTCCCTGAGTAGCTACAAGCATAAATAAGGCAGATATTCAAGGGAGCTCGATGTTCTCGCATTACTTTGAATGTCAGAATTTTAACCTTTTTTGTTTTCCCATAAAAGTTTATGCATGCTTCTAGCTCAATCATATTTGCCAGCATCCCCTTAACATTACGTTAGTTGGTCCCAGATACCTTCTAATTAGAGGCTTCTTCTCCAGCCATGGGAGAAAGCATTACAAAAAACTTTTCATTTGTTTCCCGCTGATATTTCACCTGTGATGCACCTGTAAAACAACAAAAGGAACCGGGGTTGCTTGCTGTAGGTTTTCTGTCGCTGTTCTGTTGTTTTATTCTTCAGTCACAGCAGTCCTGTGACGTACGGCTATTATCTCGATAACAACAACCGCTTCCTGCTGAAGGGACCCCGAGCGATCGCCCGGAAGCCGCAGGTCACTCACCGGCCGCGGACAGGGCGATAACCAGGCGGGCGCTGCCGGGTCTCCTGCCCGCCCTCCCCTGCGCTAGAAGGGCCGACCGCGCGGCTCGCATCCGTCGGACACTTCTTGCGGCGTTTCCTGCGGCTCGCGGTTGCCTCGGTTTGACAGGCTTCGGACACCCGTTCTCCAGAGGCGGGGATGCAGTCCCTCAGGTCACGTAGCAGCTCCCGCACCGCTAGGTGCGTTCAGTTCGCTCTTTGCTTTCCAGGTCGCGTTGACGGCGGTGCGGGCGCACAAAATTCGTATCGATTTCACAGGCAAAATCGCGCTGGGGATCCTCGCGCTGTCGGTGCTCGGGCACCCCGCTGCACACAGCGGCACACACACACACACACGGCACTCCCCCGGGCACACACGTTTTTTACCGCTACGTTCAGACCAGGAGGGAGAAGAGCGGAAACACTTCCATATACCTCCCGTGCCCCTCTGCATTCTCACCCCCCCCTTTCCCGGCCTTTGCGCCACTCATACCCCAAAGGACACGCCGGCTCTCAAAGCCAGCCCCGCAGACGCGTCTTGCCGCCGTGCGGGGCAGAGGACCGCACGCTCACCTGAGCTGTCACTCCCGCGCGCGGGGCCGCAGAGCAAGAAGACGCCTACGGAGAGATAGAGAGCGGGTCGGGCCGGGTCGCACCGGGTCGGGTCGCCCCGTAGACGCGGTACGCACCAAGGAGAAAGGGGGTGAGCTGCATGGTGGTAGGGCACGCTCCCGGGCGCGAAGACAGGCGCAGCGCAACCTAGCCGACGTCCTCACCGGGTTGCACCTCCGCAGCGCTGTGTCGCAGCTGCCGCCGCGCACGCCTTAAACCTCTCCCAGGGCGCATGGGCACTGGGCAGGCGAGGGCGGCCGGGGTGGGAGCGAGGGAGGGAGCAGGCACTGGCGGGGCGGCCCCAGCGCTGGGCGCAGCCCGGCCCGGTGCGGCAGGTGCTGCCGTTCCGCCCCCGCCGCGCGTCCCATTCCGCCTCCGTCTGCTCAGACGGCACTGGCGGCCGCTCTCCTCGGAGCCGCCGGGAAGCCGCTTCGGTGCTGCTGCCGGCCGCGAAGCCCCGGCCGTGGCGACTCGCCCCCTGCCCGGCTCCCTGCTTCGCGCACCGCCAGCCTGCCTTCGCCGTTTGCCCCTCAAAACCGGCCCTCTTAATTCTCCGTGTCCCTGTCACATGCGTGTTTTGAACACCTTATTTCAGATGGAGTCAGTCTAACGTTTCATGAAGTGACTCGGCTGTCGGTTACAGCGTCGGGAATTAGTTGGGAACAAAAGCCCCGGCGGGCAGCCAGACTGAGCCGGGCTCGGCCGGTGCCGAAGAGCGGCTCGGCACAGCGCGGTGCCCCCGCGGCGCTGGGTGCTGCGGGCTGCGGACCCTTTCGTCTCCCGTACGGGTGGAGCGCCCTGACCGTACCGAACCGGCTGTGTTCGGTCTGCAGTGACAGCGTACAGTTCAGCTTGGGTTTAAACAAAACGTTGCTTAAATTAAAAAAACAAACGGGCAAAAAAGACATTTCAGAGCCCGCTTAGTCGTAGGATTCGATGCGTACCTGCTTATGTGCTGTAAAGTGTTAACTGGTGTGAGCGTGACATGGGCAGATTGCTCTGAGCGCATCGGAAGGAGTGGAACGAACGCATTTATTTCAACGAATGCCTGCAATCGCGTTCCTTGCTGGTTGCCGGCATTCGCTGTTTAAATCTGCTCGGACGGCTGCTCCTAGGTACAAGCCTTCAGACGGAAGTAAGCTTGCAGAGTTCCCAGCAATGGGCACGCGGCGAGCAGCGGGCTCCGCGCCGGCGCTGCGACGGCGCGCGGCGGCTGTAGCCTTCCTCGGGCCGCGCCGCGCGGCTCTGCAGCAGCTGCTCGCGTGGGAGCGCGCGTCGGGTGGGCTTCTTCCTGCGCTTCCAAAGCAATCGGCGAGATGTCCGCCATCCGCTCAAGGATATCCTGCGCGTACCGAAATAGGACGCGTGACCGGGTACGTTAGTGGTAAACATTTTTCGGAGTTTATTTCAAAAGAAGTGGGAACACGATCCTCCTCCCGCCGCCCCCAGCTCCGTGTCCCACAAGCGCGGTCGTTGCTGCCCTCTTGCCGTGCCCCCTCCTGCGTGGTATCTCCGTGCTGCGTTATCCGAGCAGCAGGACTGGCCATCCAGAGCTTCTGTCGGCCTTTCCCTGTTTCGGTGGGTATTAGAGAGCTGTCAAAGGCCGCGAAGACTGCCTCGGGACGGGAGCCCCGCGATACTCACTGCGGGCACAGCAGTGATCGGTGCTTTCCAAAGAAGGGGGGTTGCTTAATTATTACTATTATTTAAAAGATCTTCTGAGAAGCCAACCGGCACCTCATAGAAGATGCCTGTCACACGGCCCATCATCCGCAGGGCAGTGATGGTCACCTGATGACCCTCTGGTTCCCTTCCCGATGCCACCTATTCCCCAGCCCCTTCTGTCCTCTGTGTCCACTGCACCATAATCTCCTCAGGCTTAGCGAAGTACGCGGGAGCACGAGCCCGGCCGTGGGGCAGGCGGCTGCATCACATTGTACTTGGTGCGAGGGAAAGGCAGGAGGAACTGGGAGAGGCTTCCTTTTAACTTGGGGAATACGGGAGATGCCTGTGCTGAGTGACACAGGCTATCTGTTCTGCAGCACCACAGAGCCACTCTGTCTTTCCTGTAAAGAGGTTTCAAGCTGTGCTGCCTCGGGAAGGTCCCCGAGACACTGGCAGGAGTGCTGACAGGGGAAAAGCAAAGTGTTGCCATGTTGGCACAGTGCAGGTGAGTGCCCAGCTGGGAGTGGCTGCCGGTGGCAGGATCATGGACTGCCTCAGCAGAGCAACCATTCTGGGGCACCTCAATGGCTTTTGGCAAACACTGCATTCTGGGGCCCTTTCTCCTGACTTGCTTGGCCTTGATTTGTTCATACACGCCATCACCTTAGTTAGGCTACTTTATATTACTTTCATGTTTGTATTTTTTTTTCCCTGAATTAATAACTTGTCAGTAAATCTGAATAGAAGCCTGTCCACTGGAAAACTGCATGAAAATGAAAATGTTGCAACAAGATGAAGAAAATAACTGGGTAGTGGGACCAGTGCATAGAGAGGCATCTCTGTCACAGCAGAAGTTTGATACTAGAGGCAGGGCTGAGCACTGGCACTGTCAGCTTTCCTGTCAGGCTGCTGAAGTGCTCCTTGGCAGCCTGCTGGCCCAGATCGCCTGTCCAGACACAGCTGAGGAGTTGGTCTATTCTAGAAACTTCGCATCTTCTTCTTGGAGTCAGAAAGTCTTTATTCACACCCATGGACACACGCCAGAGCACAGCAGGAGGCCAAGGCCCACAGGGCTGCAGCAGGGTGCAGAGATGGGCACTCTGCCTGGAGTTGCACAGTCCTAGTCCTCCTGGGAGGGCTTGCTGCAAAGGCCTGCAATCATATCTTGAAGCAGCACAGAGCTGTTCTCCAGTGCTCTCGCCTGGCATGCAGGTCTCTCCTTGAAGGCTCAAGCAGGGAAGTTAGCCAGCAGTTCCTGGTAGGGAGCAAGCCCTCATCTACTCACAGTTTATATACTTTATATTGGCATTTAATTTCATGCAGTAATTGAAGTTCCTCTGAGGAGGAACCAGGCTCACACCTGGTTCCTCTCTTTTTGGGGCTTCTTTCACCAGGGACAGAGGAACAGTCAGCCACCTCTTGCTGTGATCAGTCTGGAACTCCCCTCTGCCCAGCCCCTGCTCTGTGCTTTTCTATCTTTTGAAGAGACCCAACTTTATAAGATAAAGTGAAAATGCAGGTTTTTCCTGTGGATTTTAGTACTGTAGTCACTTTGGGACAAAATAAGAGTAATAGAAAACATTAAATGAATTTCATACATAAATTTTAAAAACATATAAAACTGCGAGGTTTGTTTTGGGAGTAATGAGTGACTCTGGACTCATTCTTATGTGTGTTGCTTGAGATATCTTGAAGACCTTTGTTATCCAAGAGGTGTATTTGATTAGCATTTTGCAGACATTTTTTTGTGTGTGCAAACACTGAGGATCCTTAAGTGTTGGGCCTCACAACCATCTGCCGCACTTTCGCTCTTCTGTTTCACTTTGGGCAGCAATGATGTTGTGAATAGGAGCGCAGTGCCAGTCAGATCTTTTCCTTGTGCTGTGAGCTGAGGATGCTGATCTTTAGGATCAGACCCAAGGCATACCTCCATGCATTTCAAATCCCTCTTCAACAGCTAGTGCTTCTAGTCTGGGGGTTTGTCTGTCTGTTCAATCAGGAAGCCAGAGGTATTGCTTCCCATTTTGGAAATTTCTTCTTAGAGAAATACACAGCTTTGGGTAAGTGAGATGCATTTTTCTGCTTCACATAAATGTTATGTTAATCCTGAATGGGAAGTGCCCAGTCAGAGCCTGCCTGTAGTCATATGGCTGTTGTTGAACGTGTGGCTTCTGTTATTTCTGGCTCTGCAATTGGTGAACATGCTGTTCCTTCCACTTCCTTTGGTAATGGTCATCTGCACATTTTGAGGGTAATCCAGGGCACTGCTCACACCCCCTCCGGAGCCGTTCTTAAAAAATGCATTCTTTGTCTTTCCTTCGTGCACACTTATGTAGGCACACATTGTCTGTAATGATCCTTAAGTGGAAAAGATATTTACTCATCAAGAAAAATGAAGGTACAGTGAATTCAGTTTGTTTGCTTTAACCCCTTATATTTGAAGCAGAATTGAGAAAATGGGTTAGAATTTGAATTGCTACCTTTTGAATTGTTGCCTTTTCTCTTAATTGCTGTGATAAATGAAAAAAAAAAAAAAAAAGAAATAAAGAAGGAATATTTGTAAGTAGTGTAGCATACAAGGAACCTCTGTAACACACATTTATTGCCGTGCCAGAAGGGCACACATTGCCAAACCTGAACAATGCCTGGCTATATTGACAGGCAGAAGTGCATCATTAATGGATTGCCTGGAGTCAGAGTCATAAAAAATCGTTTGTAACTCTTTTATATTTCTTTTGGGATTTTGAGTATAGCAAACTAATGAAAGTCTAAGTTAGCTATATTTTATTCATTGAGAGAAAAAAAACAAACAAAAATAACCACATTATTACTGGGATAATACTTCATCATCCATAAAGTTGGCTGAAGAGGGAACTCTTCAATTCTGTAAGATGTGTTTTAATACATTTTAACAGAGGTTAAAACACTTATTAGAACCTTTAGTTTAGAATATTTAATCAGACTTCTGGTAACAATTCAGTAAACAAGTAGAAGTGTCCGCTGTTTTTTAGAGTTGAATTACAATATGTCTCTAGCAAAAGCTGTATTTTTCTCCCGCATGGCTTTTCTAGTGCTTCAGGTTTTTCTGTTCTCTCTTCAATAGAGTTATGTGAATACATTTTCTTACTGTGGGAAATCCCTGCCAGAGCACTGATGTGCCATATCTCACATGTGGAGACAAACACAGTCACTTCCGTAACTGCATCTCATCCTCACTCTGCTTGGGCAGGTGACTGCAGGGCAGCCACAAATGAGAGGACAAAGCACAAAGAGACCACCTGACAAGGATGTGTAGAGAGATGGTTTCCTTGAAATGTAGTATCTTAAAGCTGTAAATAGACACAGGCTGATTTTGTTGCCGAAATACGTGGCTGCTTTTGGCAGCAAAACATTGTTTTTCAGGGGAATGTTTGATAGAAAACCTATATAAATTCTAAGGTCCTCTAAGGTAATATTACAGGCTTTCCAGGTTGTATGCTCTGTGATCAGTGTTGTGCTGGGCTAGCAGACGTTGGTTTGCTGTCTGTGAGGCTGCTCTTTGTCGAGAAGGGCACATGAGGACTGAGTGGCACAGCGTATGCATTGCTGCAAGGTCGGACTCTCCGACTTCCTTTGGAAAGAACAAAACTTTGCAAAGAAAAGGAAAACGATAGACTGGCTTCTACTCATGCCACTTTTGGTCAACTAAGTGAATGATTTCTTGTATGAAGAGTATTCAGTATAGTGTTGGAGTAAAGAATTAATTTATTTAAAACTCGTTTGAGTGAGTGGTAGCTGTAAGCCACCAGAGATGTCTGGGTTAATCCCTGCTGTTTTCAAGGGCTTCTATCTCCTTCTTTTAACACTGTATTCTCTCTTGGTAAGTGGGTCTTACAAACTCATTCAGATCATAAAATCAAAAGAGAGGAAATACTTTCTCCTCCAAAAAATCAGAGACCGAAGGGTAGAATAAACAGTGCCTCTTTTATTTGATAAAAGTCGTACTGAATGATGAATACATATTTTCATTTTCACAAAAAGTGAAAACTTTTTTTTTTTTCCTGTCAGCTATTAATAGTTTGAAAGAAATATAAAGTATCTGGAGATAAAAAGCACTGCAGAAATTAGGGAGGTTCTTAGAGACAGGTGTTACTGTAACACTTTGCCGCAGGAATTAAATGTACATCAGACTACAATCTGACTGCTTACTTCAGAACATTTGGGGAATATCTTAATTTTTATATGGGTTATGACAATGTTTACTTCCATGTGTTTTCAACCCGTACCCTTTAAAGAAGTATTTCAAGGCCTTAAACTTTGTACGCTTTGTTCTCAGATTTTTGTTTTAATTCCTTCTGGTTTCATTGAGATTTATTTCCCTTTTGACACTGTTGTCTATGTTGGCTCTTAGAATCTTATTCAGATCATGATATCAAAAGAGAGGAAATATTTTCTTGTGTCTTCCAGCTTGGCAGGAGGACCAGTTAATTCTTCAAATGTGGATGTGGTGTGGGATTTGAAGTTCTATTTTCACTACCTCAAGTTTGATCAGTATTTGCAATCTCTGAATTACACATTTATTTCTATATATTATGACCTGGGGCTACGATGAGGTGTGTAATTTCTTTTTATAGTAACAATTCTGACATCAGTGTATTACAGTTAGAATAAATGATGGATTCTTGGTTCATACTTGAAATAAAATTTGAATTATTTTATTTGCATTTGGTCCCAAATTATTTTTTTTCACACCAAATATTTAATGAAAAAATAAGCAGAATTTTGAGTTGAAAATATCTAATTTTATTTTGAAATTGTCAATTTCAGTTCAAGCTGTTTTTTTTCTGAAATGAATCATCTGATCTTGACATACTTGGATTTTCAATTATAGATACTACTTTTAGTGAAAGGCAGAAAATGTGATTCTTCTCACTGGATGTAAGCTTACTTTGCAGAATATCTCTTTACAGTTTTGTTTTCTGAACAACTCACTTCTGATTAAAGTTGAAGTTCTTCATCTGTTTCTGTAGTTTCATACGTTTGCTTGTATCTTGTGATGTTTAGGAAGAATTGTTTACACATATTAGCCCAGTAGCTGACTCTAATCCAAAGTAATCCAGGTACTGCTTAAAAACTCAGTGTGTGGGAAGCAGTCAGTATTTCTCAAGGTGGAAAAACAAAATCGGTGAGGAATACTTTGTTTTTCAAAAGTGTGGAGCATTAGCATGAGCATAAAAATTGTCCTAAGATTTATGTATGTCAAAAGGGGCATGTAACTATGAGTATGGAAGGAGAACAAGTGTGCAGTGGAGAGAAAAATATGGATGCAGTGTGAAGGACATAGGACGCCACTCAGTAAGCAGTCCCTGAGGAAGGCTTCATGTTCCCTGCTGTGTATCCCTTCACTCTTCTTTCGGAAGCAAGCTGTCGAAACCTGAACTTCTCCTGTGTGTCCCCACACAGACAGAGGCTGTGGGGTTTGTGATTTCAGCACTGTGCTGATGGTGGAGAAACCACTGTGCTTCTGTGCTGGAGTATGGAATTGGAAAGAAAGGTTTTGATCAGCCATGTTTGAAAGGTAAATAGAGAGAGAGCGTGGCCTTCTGGGCAGGTGTCAGCACCATGGTTCTTGACTGAGCCTTGGTCTCTAGCTGATGCCAGCCCTAAGCCGCTGGCAACTTTGAATAAGTTTGGAAACCAAAGCATTGCTAGCAAGGAGATTAACAATTAATGCAAATACATTAACCTGTAGTTAACACTTGTGGGACTCAAACATCCACAAAGCCAACTACTTTTTGTTTTTCAGCTGTCTGTAACAAGCAGTCCCATATTTTTCTACATGGATTTGGCTTGCCAAGATATCTGCTTTTATTAGCAGCAGTTGATCTCCCTGTAATGAGGTGAGTGCATTGTGGCTTTGTCAAATTTCTTCCCAAGAATGGAACTTCATGTTCAGATTTTCTGTTTATATCACCCAATATCACACAAAGAGCTGCTGCATTGCTTAGAAGTTGATTTATTGCAAGTGTTTCTTGCTGAGATTGTTTTTTATTTTTTGTGAATATAAAACTCTTCTAGATTTTACAAAAGAAGATGACTTTACATTCTCTTTTAATTTGTAGTAGAGCTGTTTGATTAACATTAATTTGCTAAATTCAAGTTAAGTTCTTCCAGAAAACAATGCTGAAGAATTTTTTTAAATATGCTTTTTTAGTGTTTCTGATTTGAAAGGAATCAAATGCCTACAATTTCTTAAAAGAACATTTGTAGGAGGTCCATTCCTCAGTTTTATAAACATTTTTTCACCTCAGTAAGGCCCACAAGACCTGGGTTAAGGCCAGTGTAGACCAAAAACAAATTGTCTGATACATGTGCAGAGCTTAAGGCCAATATAAATGCATCTATGTGATGTATGTTTATGAAAAAAACAGGGAGAACAGTTTCAAAAAGACCTCCAAGAAACAGATCACACATGAACATTTCTTCTGCGTATTTGAGAGAGTATAATTGCAGAGATATTTGGATAATTTTATTTGCAGATTGTTATTTATTTAATGTCAGGAGAGAAAATGGCATTTTGTTGCCACTCTCCAGTCTGGCAGAAACGTTTAGTTTTTAGAATAAATTGTTGTGATAAATAGAAACATACGTATTACTTAAAAAGAAACAAACAGGTTTTCCTGAGGGAAGCTGTTGCTGAAACACAAGTTATTAGAACACGAGAAATATATGTCCAAATTTACGATTCAACTTCGTGGTACATCTCTGAAGAAATGTTTAATCATTTTGCAAATGCTGTAAGCTGAACTGATGAAATGTATTAAAGCTACCACTGTGAATGCTCTGCTTCATCAGAAGATTTTAATAATGCATAAGGTGATGAAATATATCTCAAATATAAGGAAAAAAACTTTCTCCCTGGTAGGTAGAAAATGAAAGTGTCAGTAAAAGACCCGTAGTCATTTTTAAGTGAGTCATTCTGAAGTTCGTGACAGTAAGTGCTGCTCTGTTAGCTAAGGTTGTAGATTTGACTGTTTATTAGAATTAATACTGTATTCCAACTTTCAAACAGAAATGTCACGCTAATGCCAGCATTTATTGGTATCTGGCAGAATTTGGAGATATTGAGTTTTTGCTCTTCTAAGTTCAAACTCTCTGTGAAGCAATTCTTTCCCCAAAGTGGGATTTGATCTCATTGTCACATCTGGCATATGCAAAGACACATGTAACTGTTTTTTTCCACACTTCCAGAAGAAAGAGGCCCACATGAAAAAAAACCAAAAAAACAAAACAAAAACAACCAAAAAAACCAACAAACAATCTCTCCTCAGAACCTCAGCTCCAAAAAATATGTTGTGCTACAGTTGTCCCTCATTATCCCTCATTTGCCAAGTTCTCTGTTTAGTTCTTTATTCTTAGAGATAACAATTTCTTTTCATTTTGAATAATTATTAGCTACATTGTTAAAGATTTGTTTATATTTAACAATGGCCAACTGTTAATTTAATTAAAATTCTCAATTTAATTTTATTTGTAATCTTGTAGTTCAGCTGTCATAAGAAAGTAAGAATCCAAACTGGGATGATTTCATAGGTATATATGTAATGCAGAGTTAGCTAGTTTTCTCACTAGGAAACTATCACTGTTTCTGAGATTGTTTTGTATGCTGTTGAACAAAATAGAATATTTATGTAGTTTATCTCATGCTTTTAAGTTTTGCCACATATTTCAAATGCAATAAAAAAGCCCAATTCTGTAAAGTCTGTCAAAGAAAATCTTTCTAGTTGTGATGTGAATGCGTACTCTTGGCAGATAGAAGTTTTGATGATTGAAATGGAATTAATGGCTAATATTTTCCAAGGAATATTCATCACCACCTTATTTTGGACTGCAAGTTTATCTGATAATTTGTAATCTAATCACCTTTGGCAGTCTTTTCAGTTAATACAGAAGATAACTTATAATATGACAGTCTTATTCAAATGTGCTTCAGTGAAAATGGGAAATACAATCTTTCTTTTAACTTGGGAATCCCTCCCCAGTGTGGCTGATACCTGACAGAGGAAGAAAGTGATTCTCTCCGTGAGTATTGCTACTGGTTTATGACACCATCTGTTGTTTCCTACCACCATTGGAGGTAACCCTGGGGTTCTGCACTAGCAGTTTTTAAGCAGTGCCTGTATTACTTTGGATTAGAGTCAGCTACTGTGCTAATATATGTAAACAATTCTTACTAAACGTCACAGATACAAGCAAACATATGAAACTACATAAATAACCCGGCTCCTGAACTGGTGAGAAACAAAGCATGGATTTCCATTTTGTAAATACGACTTCCACACACCACTGTAGATAAGAGTTGTGGAAAAGGCAGCTCAATGTGTGAGATAACCTGTTGCACTGAAAGCTGAAGGCAGGGTGGTGGTAAAGCATCATCCAGATGGCAGTTTTCATATGCTATGAATAGATCAAATGATAGAGGGTTAAGGAGCAGGCAGGGAAATGAAAGATGAATCTACAGATCTTCAGGTGATATACATGTAACAGCAGATTAGAGTATGTAAAGGCATACATATGCATCACTTTTTTTTGTGAGGGTATTTAAGAAATCTCTGAATGTACTTATATAAGTATATAGATAATTGTATACATCATCTATAGGTGAATTTATAAAATCTGGAAACTATAAGGGTAAATATTTAATGGATTATCAGAAGGGTTTCAATGTATTAATTTTAAGGACAGCAGGCCAAACAGCATGCAATGAAAACAAAGGCAAACAAATTTTTGAAAATATTAGCATTATTTACCATATAATTTTGCCAGAACCCCATTTGGTTGCACGTACAATTTTTAATGTCTGATATTGCTGTGGTAACAAGACGTTACCAAGAGATTGGAAAGAAGAACAGTGAACTGTGCTCCATGAAGGTGAGACCTTGTGAAGAGAGAACAGAAAAAAGGCAGAGAATATGCTCTTGAAAAAAGAGGACTGAGTACATAGGATGTATTTATTCTTTCTTCTGCATACTTATCATTTGAAATGTTGAACTTACTCTGCTCTCCTGAACTGCCTTGAGACTTTTGTCCAACCAGGAGTAACAAAAAGGAGTAAGCAGATGTGGTCAGTATTTATTGGCTTAACTGAAATGAAATACTGTTAGTTTTTTAGCTCCATGGCAATGAATCAGGATTAAAAAAAAATCCCAAATCGTTGATGGCTGGAATGTCACTCACATATCAATCTCAGAGGATGAGTTGTGAAAGCAACACAAATAATGTAAAATCTGAAATTATAGTAGCTAATACTGATATTCTGTTTGGGTACAGAAACACCATTTGAACTAGTTGTTCTTGCTGCTGGTTTTGCAGCCTGTCATTCTTCAAACAGACACTCAGAGGCCTTATGACTATTGAAAAATGCATAGAAGAGATGAAAGAAAATCTGCTCCTAGAATGAGAGTTTTGCCCAATTGCTGTTTGCTGGCCTATGAAATTCTCTTTATTAAGAATAACTCCTCATGGCATCTATTTCCCAGGAGTCTGGGGAAGGGAATTGCTTCTGAGAAAGAGGAATAGCACTCATCTGTCAAGTAATGGAGAGAGCTCCTTAGGAAAATGTTTTATCTCCCTTCTTCATTGTTTGTTCAGTTCATATACATTTATGCACACTTCTTCAGTCTCTGTGGGTGGATGTACATCAGCAAGTCTCAAGTAGAGCTTCACTTTCCTATTTTTACAAGCTATGCCTCTTTGTTCCTAAATAAAAGGGGTTTCTTTTCTGTGTATATATGTATGCATGCTCTAACTCTTATCTTACTTACTCTTATCTTTAATTCAGGCACTCCTGCTTATTATTAGAAAAATGGTCTTGAATTTACTGTGTTGCTAGCACTGGAAGGAAGTGCTTCTGCTGTTGATAGCTGCCATGCAGAGAGTGTCTTAGGATAGATTCCTCTCATGAATGCTGCTGAAACCCAGTTGTGTTTGACTTATTATTTATATGTCTGATTCAGTGAACTGCACCGAGAGGATAGAGAAAGTGAGGAGAATAATTGCCTAAAATTACAAAATATCTTCTCTGTGTGTATATTCAATTTCAGGGATGCAGAAAGGAAAAGTATTTTTATGGCTTTTAAGTATTTTGAAATGCCATTTTTTCTAATTGAGTGTGACAGAAAGATCTGCATTCACTCTGTATCATGTATTTTACACATAATTGTTAGACAAGGATGTAGTTTCACAATACTCTACCTTTAGGGACAAAACCAGATTAAAGGACGCTGTGTTTGCCCCTAACATGCTGCTGGCAGCTTGTTGTCCTGTACTACTGTTCATCACCATCCACACACAATGGTTTATGAGGCCATGCTGACATGATCTGAAGTGATCCAGGTTAAAAATAACTCTCCAAAAAGGTTATTTTCAGTGATCAGCCTTGCACTCTGCTCCCACAAACAGTTGCTGCGGCACAACTGAAGGGGGGAAGCTGCAGCGGAAGAGCAGCACCACACAGCCGGAGGTGGGAGAGCAGCTGAAGCTAACGTGGTGTTGTCCTGTGCCAGTAGTCCAGAGGTAGGATAGGCTCTGCTGTCATTAACACCTTTGCAAGTATGGTTTTGATCTAATCCTGCCAAAGGCAATAGGCTTCTTGACACTGATCAGGGGAACTGAAAAGGTGGTCCTTCCCTCACACTGACTCACTAAATTGCAAAGGTTGGTTGATCATTGGCTTTTTTTTGGTTGGAAAATGCTTTGCAGTATATTTCCTAAATAATTCTTCTATAATTATCTGATGTGAACTACACTTTTCCATATTTGTGTACTAGATTGTTTGTGCCGATTGCATATTCTCATGTAAAATCAGAAATCTGAGATAAATGATGAGTTGAGGATATTCTGACAAATTCCCACAGAATTCACTTCTGATTTGAGTACACAAATGAAGCAGATGTCTGCAAAAAATAATACAAGTTTTTGGGTGTGTTTAAAATACTGAAGATATTAATAATACTTTACATTGGTGTTGTTTTTTTTTTTCTGTTTCTGAATCAGAAAATTGACTAAAAAGAAAGAAGTTCTGTTTTTGATTTTCTTTTTTTGTATACTTGTTGAATCACTTTTTTATTAACCGAATGTGTTTTGAAATATTCTCTTGAGCTGGGGCTCATATCTTGCTTGTCTACAGTTTCACATGACAGAGAACTTACATAGTATTAAAATTAGAAATAATTATGGATATTCCATTTTGGATGGTAATAGAAAGCTTGCAGAGGTCTATGGGAGCAGGAAACTTGAATTCTCTCAGTTTGAGTGGGCTCTTAGTAAGCAATTGCACCCTCCAACACGAATGGCTAGGCAGATTTAGAAACCGCTGTACAAATTAAAAGCACAGGCCCTAAAGAAACAGAAGATGAAGTATTTAATTTAATTCTGGATATTAAAGCATATGTAGTGTTCTAATTTTTTCCCTGCAAACTCAGTAATTTAATATGAAGATGTTGACTGCATTAATCTGTTGTAAATGAAGAACTGCCGTAATTTCCAACTCCTTTCTCTGTTCCACAGCCCTTTTGTGTGACTATATCTTCTGTTTTGGTCCACAACTGTATTCATTCTCAAATTTCAATGTGAGATTCTCCTGAATCATTTTGCTACCATGAAAACATTTTGTCTACTGTCTGCCCTTTATCTGCTGTAGTTGTGGTCTTACACGGGCACATCCAGCTCATGGATTCAGAGAAATGACATATCCTCCTTGTGCTCGCATTGGTGGTTTCCTCTCATTTTTTGTTAATCCTGGCTTATCAAGTAACAGCATTTGGATACTGCCTTTAGAGTCAAATTTGCTAGTTGGCTGGCTGAAAGCATGCTCATCAAAGCAGCCTGTTGCCTGTGTAGAGGGAAATTCCTGTGTCTCTATATTGGCCTCAGGTGGCTCACACCTACTCTGTTGGATCTGAAACAACTGTATTCTCTTCATGACATTTATAGAGCACTTGGAAACTGATCCTAGGGATTAAAAAAGTAGACTTTGTATTTGATGGGTGCTGGCCTACACACAGATGTATTTTTATTCCTCTGAACATCTGCTGCTCTGAACAAGTGCCATGGGAGTAACAAAACCTTACAGGATTTGGCCTGGGAATAATGGGATAATTTGTGAAATAAGTTGAGAAAAGTTGAGATGCTGATAAAAAAAATTGGTCCTTATGCTGTAAAGCTGAGTGTGTATCGGTGTGGATATCAAAATAGTTGCTGCAGTGCTTTTTTATTTTTAGTGCTTTTCGTTGTTTCATGTTTTAGCACGGGGCTTATAGTTTTCCTGAAATGTCTTTCTTTTCTAAAAAGTAAAAAAGCCTCACAAACCAAACCAAACATACCTATGCATCAGCTTCCCAGAATCCTTTCGGATTCTTAGCTCTTGCTCAGGCAGTCAGAATAGAATGGTCTTTAGAACTGAGAACTTAAAATTTTAGTTACAGATTCTCAGTAGCAGAAGCTTAGTGTGCTCCTCAGGTGTGCAGTTGAAACATTTCTGAAAATGCAGTCTTAATTCTTGAGAGATCGAGTATAATGTGAGGTTATGACTGACTGGCTTCCAAGATGAGCTAGACAAGAAATGTTATTGCTATTAATGTTCTAGAATATGCAGAAGTATATACCTCCCTCATCTATCTGCTAGACAGTTATAGTTTCCTTTTTTTCCTGTCTCCTTTATAAACTGTATTTGAAATGTGCTTGTAAATAGCTAATAGTTAAATTCCACTCTCATTATTCTGTTTGTGTCCGAAATTTGCTCTAGAACTGGGCTTGGAGATATTTAATAAAGTAAGGATTATCATAATCTTGAGTAAGGGTATAAAAAATCTCCTTTTTAAGTTTCAACTCAGAAATGTTAAGATAAAAGTGAATAGCAGAGTATGCACCTCCAAGATTTCAGGTTAAACTGGGAAATGGTTCAATAGAATGTCATGGTTGCATCTCAGCCCTTGGGCCGTGTTGTATGTAAAGCATCATTTAATATGCAACTGACATATAGTGACTAGCTTTACATTCCAGGTGCTTGATATTTTGGGAATGAAAATAAATTATCCATTTCTCATTCAATTATTTAGTTCTGGTGAAACCCCTGAAATACCTTGAAGCTGAGGTGTTTTTCAGTAAGACCTTTTATAGAAAGGGTCAAGGTTTTGAAATAAACTAATGATTTGAAAAGTGAGACAAGATGAGGAAAAGTATTTCAGACCTTAGGAAACAAATGAGCATGTAAAGCCAGAAGTTAAACAAAAAGAAAGGTGAGAGATATGCCTATGTGCTAATAAGGACATGACTGAGGTAAGGAGGCCTTGGTAATATTGAGAAGTATAATTCAGTGGAGTTAATAAGAAGTCCACAAGATCCTTTAGAAGCAAAGATGGAGATGACATACCTTTCAGTGTTTTGAAGCAATTGGAAAGTGGAAAGGAAAAATAAAATAGGGGAGAGAAGGGATTTTTGAGTGAATAGTGATTAAATGTCAGAAACTGGTAACTTTTAAGAGGAAAAAAAAAGTGATTCCTGAATAAAGATTTACTTCACTAAGGAGCACTAGCAATCAGGAATGGTTTTTGAGTTCTGGGACAATTTGCTCAAATGATACGATTATATATATTGGTTTAAAATATTTTATTTTTGTAACAAATGAAATTGCTGACTCTCAAGAGGACTTGGAATAAAGCTACAGAGTCCTGCAGGAATTGTTCAGCAGAGTTCTGGAGTTTTTGGTCACATAAGGCAAACTGACTTTAATGCAGTTCAAGTGTGATCATGATTCAGTAGACTCTGAATTTCAACATCATAATTTACCTTAATTTGCTGTACCTGTGATATATCTCCCTAATTGCACTCCTTTTTCTTGTTTTTCCTCTTGAAAGGAGGTGACTATGTGTGTATCTTATGCAGTCAAACCCAGACTGCCCACTGCATTTCAAGTTACCTTTAGCCTGGAGCAAGGCAGATATATCACTGAGCACTGAAAATCAGCCTGGGGATAACTGAATAGGGAAATAAAATAATTCTTGTTCAAATTCAGACTTCACAAATCCAGGCAGCATACACAGGCACGGTCTATACTTAGAAACAATCTGAGCATGTGCACAAAAAGGTCATTATAAGTATGAACATAGTCTGTCTGACTAGAAATCAAACTCTAATCTGACTTTTAACTTGAGAGAAAAATGTTTAAATTTCTCAGCTTATATCAAGATTTTTATACCTATTTTTTTTTTTCCAAAGGTAAAATCCAGTGGCACTTTTCTTCTTTCTATAAATACAGAGCTATATGCAAATATCCTTTTGCAACTAATCCCAGAGCCCTCTGTCTGCCAAAATTTGCCCAACAGCTACACGGCTTGGCAGTGCAAGACACAGACATACATATATGTGTAGGTTTACAGAACGTTCTGCCATCATATTATTATGTGGTCTGGAGAAAACAGTGATACTTGAGAGTTTTTGGGAAATGTTACTAAGAAACCTCGAGTTATAAAATTGTTCTGCAGAAATTAGATATAATTTATGAAATATTAGAGTGTGATGTGTCATTACATTTCTTCTGCATTGGTAAGAGGTAAAAAGTAAAAGATGAATTACTGGCAAGAATCCTGAAAATTACTACTTCCTATAGTTCTCAGATCATTAGGACAAACCGATTTCTGGCAGAGCCAGATGGAGCTGCAGTCCAGGTGGGCCACATGGATCCTCATCAGTAGCACTTGGGACTCTAGTCCTTGAGCTCTTTCATCAGCTCTCTGCTTCTGAACTTCACAGCCTGTTTGTGGGGCACTGAGGCTGCGTTGCTAGCTTTGCTAATTCTGGAATATCCTGCCTGTGCCGCAGACAAATTGCGAGTGCCTGCGCTATCTCATCACTTGTTCTGTTTTCTTGCACAAGGAAATGTAAGTGTTCAGGATGCAGAAATACAAAATCCCCCCTAATCAAATCTCTTAGGTAGTCAGTGAACCAAGACTGTGGAAACACACTTGCCCTGATGTTGGGTTGTCTCACTCTGTACACCTAAGAGCAGGACTAAAAAGCACACTGTAGAGCATAACAGACTTGTTTTACATATACAGCGAAGGAAAACCATGTGCTTAGAATTTATTCCCCATTTCTAATTTCAGTTTGCACACCCAAGCATGGTGCCAAGGTAGCTGATCGTTGCCTAGCAAAGAGGCTGCAGACTCCAGGTGTAGGGATACACATCCTCAGCTGATAGAGATTGACAGAAACGAACCTCTCGTAATTTACTTCAGCTGAGGCTTTTTTTTTTTTTTTTTTTTTTTTTTCCCCTTCCTTTCCCCCCCTTTTTAAGTGTTTGTTCTGGTAGCCTTTCTATAGTGTGACTGATTGCTTTTTCTTTTTCGCTACCACAAACAAAGGATTTGTGGCTCAAATGCCTTTCTTTTGGAGAATTCTTTCTGTCTACGTTGAAGGAAAACAATACTGTGTGTAAGGATATCCTAAAGATTTGGACATAAACATCTAACAGTAAGTTGTTGTCTTTTTTTTTACTTTAGTTATGTTATTTTTGGACTGAATCTGATGACATGTAATTATTTCAAATGTGTTTGTCATTTGAGTTGAAGGTGTGAGGCCTATAATCAAGCATGAAAGCTTCTGAATTCAGGTGTATTTTAGTGAAATTGAATGTATAAAGAGGGAAAGAAAAAAGCTTCTTATTTTCCTTCTTGTCACACAGTGAAAATCTGTATTGTTTTTTCATGTACTTTCTGTTCTAATTGCATAACGTTCTTAGAATAATTGGAAGCTAGTATCAGTAGATATTATATGAAAAACTCATGTGTTTAGTAAGTGGTAGCTAGAATTATTGTCTTGTAAGTGAGGTAAAAGCTTTAAGCTGTGGTACTTGGGAAGACTGAGCCTGAGAAATAAAAACTGATGTTGTGTTGGAGAAGTGGTTACTTATAAATCAGAGGCAGTGCAAGTAGAACTATCTCATTTGTGTGGGAAGGGACCTGAGACTGTTTTTTTTGTGTGTAGTTACTTAACACTCAGTCTGCAACTCTTTTGTGTTTCACGAGCTTGTAAAGTAAATAGAGCGTTTCAACAGCAGATTTACAAGCATGAGGGAGACAAGTGGTTAAAAATAGCAGTATGTTGAGGTATCTTTAAGGAGTTGTGAACTGTGGAGGTGGATGATAAAGAGTTAGCTTTAGTGAAGTAAAAGGGAGTATTGGCCTAGGCACCTAGCTTCTTTGCTTGAGGAAACAGTGGGGCTACTTTCTTCCTCCTGGATTCTTGTTTTGTATAGGGCTGGGGAGGATGAACAAGGGTTATCTTGAAGGTAGTTTCCTTTCTGTAGACAGAGTCCCTCTGAAACAATTCACTTCTGCATTATCTTAAAGGTAGAAATCCTATTTCTCCATAATTAGAAGAACAAAGCAAAATGAACAATGTATATCATGAGTTAGAATTTATCCTTCACTCTTCAAGTACTTGTAAAAATCATGCCATAAGCTCTTGAAGACCATTCTTCTGATTTATCTGGGGATGATTGCTACATCTACTGTACTGTACCCTCATGCATGTCTGCTAGATATAACTATCCCTCCTAATAAAAAGTAACATTCTGCTGGAAGCTTGATAGGTATCAGCAGAGCTGGCTCATCAGAGTTTGCTCGTATGGAATTGAGATAAGGAAAAAGTAGGGAGGCAATCAGGTATTAGTCTTTTCTGATTAGAAAGATGGGATCTGCATCATGTGGCAAGTAAGTGATCTACAGAAAGCAGGCTGCTTTATTTGCAGCATACCATCTCCTTTTCAATTAGTGTCTTCTCCAAATTGGTCCTTTGTCATTGTGTTTCATGCTGTCAATTCTACTTTTCCAAACCACACCTTTCCAAAGGAGCCCCCTATTTGAAAGTGACTATGTTGAAATAAAAACTAAACCATTAAAATGCAGTATTTTAAAGGGCTTAATTATTTTATAGTTCAAGCAAGGAAAAGTTTAGGGGGAACAAGGTATTAATTTAATATGGGTTACTCTGTGACATTGTTAGCAATATATTTCATTTTAGTGCAATTATAACCTTTTGTTAAACTATTTACTTAATGTAATTATTGAAACTTACTGAATAAAAAGAACACACAGATCTATAGCTGGTGGGGGGAGGAAAGGGGGAGAAATTTGCAGCATTTTCAAAGTTCCAGGAGAGTTCTCTGGAGTACTGTCTTCAAACACCTACTCTAATGTAGAGGGCACCCTGATACCTGTTAGTAGATATTCTGAAGAGTGCTCCAGATTCTGCATTTCTGAGGCAAGGGCTTTGGATTAGTTGATGCTCTTCTTCGAAAGTCTTCTGGCACTGATAGAAGTACAACACAGTGCACAAGCAAGCCTGAAACTCTGTGTCTTAACAACATGGCCTTGTTTAGCATTCACTTTTCTACTTCTTTTGTATTTCTGTCCGCAGCAATGTGGCAAACAAGATGAAGCCTAATAATTTTGCAGACCTTTCTTTGCATTTAATGTATTCTGCTGTTGTTGCAGCTTAGTGGGAATTGTATTATGGAGAACCCCTCAGAGCTGTTGACACCCTGTAGGGAACTAAAGGACTCAGTGATTGATGGCCTGGAGTACAGGGTCACTGGTCTCTCCCTAATTGCAGACACTGAGGACAGTTATCCTTGCCCTACATAAATCAGCTCAGGCTTTTTCTTTCCAGGAAGCTTTATTTGCAGTATATAATCCCAGGTTGACACAAGCTGCTTTTTGAGCAGCTAATAGATAAAGCTAGAGAATAGAGAATAAATGTAGAATGCAGCAAATGACAAGTCCTTTGAAATACCAGGAAGAACAGTATGTTGCACGTTTGTCCAGGCACATCCTTAGAGAAACTCAATCCCAAGGCTGGAATTTACAGCTGTATGTATGATTACATGGGCTACACTAATGATTTTTGCAGCCCCTGTCCCAGGAGCTTTGCTCAGAGCAGAGGTATGGATTGTGTGATGCAAGAATCACTGCCGAGTATGCTGCATTGTGCAGAAGAGGGTGTTGTCTGGAGAAAATCCGTAAGAGAAGGGCTGCTAGGTGATGTAAAGTACACCGCTCCCCTTAGTTGTGTCTGGGAAGTTCAGCAGGCTTTACATTCCTGAGGGATCTGGTTGGTGTCTGGAGCAGCCTGTCCTGCTGCAGTTATCCTGGGCAGGTGGTGAAATGAGAAGTGATACCTGTTTGTCAACAGGCTTCTGATATTAAGGGGTGAAGTTCAACATAAGAAAACTGGGATTTTACTTAGTGCCTCAAAGTTGGATATTTGAAGCTTGACAGGTGTTTGCTCCAAATGTGAGAGCAACTCAGCTAGTCTCTGTATTGCATATTCCTTGTAACGATAAAGTTCATGTAGTTGCAAATCTTTTCCCCAGGCTGATCTCTCTATATTCTTAGATTCTAGGTTGTGTTTGGAGAAGGGAATAATATGCGATTGTGCTGTGCGTTCTGCAGCAGCTGCTGTGTCTCTTTCCAAGGAGCAATATATTGCTGTGCTCCCATCTCCTGACACTCAGTTGCCTGAGTGCCAGCTGTGGGCCAGATTTGAAAATTTTGAAGTTTCTTAAGTATCTGGTAGAAACCAATTTTTCTGTAACTCACCTGATTCTTGATAACATTTCTGGAATCTGATGATTTTTTTTTCCTCCTTAAGAGGAGTTTTGGAACAAGGTGAAATACTAACAACCTAAGTGACATAAGTATGTGTGGTTCTTCATACAGTTCCTAGCTGATGATTCTGGGGTCTGTTGTATAGAGGAAGGTCTTCCTCCTCCGATTCCTGGGCAGACTGTGTAGGACCAGTTGAAGTGTGCAGCTGAACTAGTGAGCAATATCCTTGGAGGCTAGCTGCTGTATGATGTCTAAACAGGCACTGCAAAACTGTGCTTTACAGTGTGTTATAGTGGAGAGCCCTGCTCATCTGGCCTCTTCAAATGGTCCATTCACATCCTAGGTGCCATTTAACTTTTGTCTTTATTGACTGTCTATATGTTTTAGATTAACTTTAAAACTTTCTAAGTTTTTCATTTACCTCATATAATGATGTCCTGATTCAGGTTTTTTGGTTAAGATGTTAAATCAGGTGGAAGAAAGATACTGAATGAGCTAAGGGGTAAAAAAGAACAGCACATTGCCTTGTGTGTGGAATTACAGAAGCAGGGTCTGTCTGGAAACAATAGTGATGTGGAAACATTATGTTTTACCATGTTCTATCCAGTGCCAGTATTTCCCTCTTACAGTGGATTTGTGCTTGTGTAAATCCCCCACTCTTATCCCCCTGTGTATGTTCACCAACCATACAAGCATATAACTAGGTTGTAAAATTTTCCATGGGAATGATAAACAGTTTGCAAATAAGGAGTGGGTTTTATTTTTTTGATTGGTTGTTTTTAATTCTGGTTTCAACTTTTTTTTTTTTTTTAATGGCAAGTATCTTCTCTGGCTGTTTGTTGTTACAGTGTTCTGTGAACATTTTACTAAAAACTCACTGTTACGCTCACTAAACTTTCATGGAAAGAAGAGTTTTTAGGATGTGGATAACTCCAAATTAATGAGCAGCCACAAAAAATTGAACAGTGATAACAAGTTTCAGGAAGAACGTAGGTGGTCCTCTGTCCTTGTTTCGTTGCGCACTGTTTGTTTGATTTTTATCTCATTTCTCAATGAGCTTGTTTGAATTTTTAAATCGTGTTGATACAGGACTGTTAATAAATTACTAATGAATTCTATCTTATTCAAACAAGTCCAGATGAATACTTCTTGCTCGCTGCTCTTAACTGGCCTTCCAGCAAGAGCTGAGCAGATTTTTTTTTTTTTGTTATTGTAATAAATATCTACTCAATAATTTCAAGTTAAATGGAAGAATGATATTTAGTTTACACAACATCTAGTAGTAACTTTTATTCTAGTCTTGTTTCCAAAACACTTTGGCTTTATTTTAAGCATGATCCAAGTTCAGCTCCTGTTTGCCAGTTATTGTGGAGGAGATCCTTCCATAAGCTTTTAATTAAACAGTTCCTGTTGTTCCTTAGTGCCTGTGTTGGTCCCCTTTGTTCTTCTCAGACTTGTCTACCCACTGAATTTTTCTTTACTGTTTTTGTCAGCTCTAAGGTTATTTGTTCAGTATTTACTCTAAGTTTAATCTTCCTCACTGCAGGACTGACCAAAAAGGTCAGAAGCCCTGTATATGTGTCTGTGGAAGGGGAAAAGAGGGATTTCCTCCTGGACAAAACTGGAAGTCCTTCTGGTTCTTCCCTATTCCCGGCCTGAATTTCCTGTAAGCTAAACTCTTGGCAGAAGACAATACTTGATCCATGTAACATTTCTTATTGCTTCTTTGCTACAAAATTAATATCATCTTTCTTCTGTGGTTTGAAATAGTATTTGCAGATATATATTTTTTTTTAATACGTACTATTTTAGGGTTCTAAATAAACATGCTTTTGATTTTCTTCCTTGTTCACTTTGTTGGGTCTGATCTTACCTCTGTGTTTAAATTTGGCTTTTTACTTTTCACATTCGTTGATTCTGCCATGACCAAAATAATTTTCCCAATACATCTATAATCTTTCACTAGGGTTCCTTTAAAAGAAAAACAAAAAACCAACAACTTTATTTTTGGAAAATTGAAGCAAATTAGAGAGGGCATGTAGGAAATTTTCCTACTTCAGAAGAAGAAGATTAACTTACCACTTGAACGTTTTCCTAACTCTCTTGGCTCATCATGTCTCCAAAACAGCTTGGTATAGAACTTCCAGATGAGTTCATTGACTTAATCTGTTACTTTTGGCATCTATAAGTAGTGTTGAATAGATTCTCTTCTTGCTGATAAGCAGTTGTTGTTGAAATTACTTTGTTGTTAGAACAGTTTCTACATACATAAAAAGCTCATAAACAAAACCATGGATAGCAACAGTAACCTGACTCGAAGTTTTGCGGTACTGTGTAGAAATTCTGTAAATACTGCAGAAATGTCAAATAATGTGATTTTGTTTCACTGCATTCTTTCTTCATTATTATTTTTCATCTGGACTGTCAACCTTTTATTGCTTAATTTGTGTTTTAAAATTGCTTAAATATCACCCTTACTCTAAGTTTTTCTGCTATGCTGTAAGCTTTTGCACACAAAACAAGCAGTCGGGAACTGAGCGCTTGGACAAAGCTGGGTTTGGTGGCAGCAAGAGAGCTGAGGAATGCCAGGGCTGCAGGCTGTAAAACCCATCGGGCATTGTGGACAGAGAGCAAGGAGCAGAATTACCTGAGGGTCAGCAAGAAATGGAACAGTTCTTAGCACTGAAATGTTATCTTTGACTACTTTCTTTCATTTGAGGTTTCGAAGTGTAACATTTGAACTTCAGAGTTGGCCTTCCCAATTTTGAGTAATTTGAGGAGGGAGGGGGGGAGGAGTGTTTTTAAATGTTCCTTTCTGTTGTCATGTATGGCTTCATTATGTTGTTGATTTTTCATGCATCAAAAAGCGCAAAAATTCTTGCTTCCCTGGCCCTTGCCGCTTTTCAGATTTAGGTGCTCTTAAAACAATTATGCATTAGTATTAGTGAAAATTTAATTGCAACAAATCATTTTAGTGTTGAGATTGTGGAATGAATTAGTCTCTCTGTCTTATAGCGTGTGGGACCTCTCTTTCAATGGTAATACAAAGAATAGTTTCAGAAAACTGCACCATTGTATGTTTGTCTGCAAGACCTATGTGAAGGCAGAGGGTTTAAGACTGTTGTGTCTAATAGTTCCTACTTATATTCAAGAGTGTTAAAATTCTACTCATGATTTAAATGAAAATATTCCCCTTCATAGAGTCTGACTTTGGGGAGTGAGGGGAGGATTTTCTTCCCTGGTTTCTCAGGGAGAGACACTTGTCACTAGATTGAGAGGGAGGTTTTTTCAGCAGAACAGTTTCTTTCCCCGGGCTCCTGCCTTCCTGTCTAGCTGACTTAAGTGGGTTTTAATCCTCTGACTCTTAATGATGTCCTGTAGTATTTTAATGAGTGCCTGGAGGACATTTGTAAGTGAAAAAGTGTGTGTGTGTGTGTGTGAGAGAGAGAGAGAGAGAGAGAGAGAGAGAGAACTGTTGGGGGAAAGGCAGAGGAAACAAATGAGTGCTGAAAAGAGACCTTAATAGGGCCACTTGTCCAGAGAAAATCAGCGAGTTAGCAATGGGTGACACTATTAGTGTTAATAGTGAAATCATTTTAATATACCTCCCTAGTTTCCTAGAAGTAGCACAATAAATGCTGAAATGTTAAATGCTTTTCAATCCTAACCACAGCATCTGGAGATTACACTTTCTAGAATAAGACACCAATGTTTTGCTTGCGTTTGAATTACCTTTACTTGCTGTCTGTTACAGTAGCAGCGGTTAGTGTTTGATTTTTAGAAGACTTCTGCACTATGCCACTGCGAGACATGAGAGAGGTAGCTGGGACCTCATAACCATCTCCCACTGCCTTGTTTTGGGTGCAGAGATGTCTGCTGTACGGTTCTCGGAGTCTGCATTGTGCAATTCTGAACTCTGCTTGCAGTTGGCATGGTGCTTTTATTTGGAGAAAATGTTTGTGTGCCTACACATGTGTAGTAGGAGCCTTCAGTAGGGTCTCAAAGGGATTGTTGGGCTGTTACCATTAAAGTTAAGATTAAAAAAAAAAAAAAAATCAAGATAAAATATGTAGTATTTGCGAAGTATCAATGAGATGAAGTGCTCCAATACCGTAATTGTAATGAAAATTTTTTTGATTATGGCTTATGAAATATTGCATGTTTGGACTAATCTGTTGTGAATCATCAATAGAGAGATGGAAATCTGCAGTGGATCCAAGTTCTCTACTGCAAACATATGAGTTGTTTTTTTTTTCCAGCCGAGCAGCTAAAATTGCCCCTCCAGAAGGTGGTGGCTGGGTGGATTGCTTGGTCTTGAAATATGGTTAGTGCTGTTACCTCTGCATTGGTACCTTCAATTGCAGTAGAATTAAGATGATGATGAGCACTTTAGGAAAGTTATGTATTTGTTTTTATGTCAAGTCTGTGTGTTTTAGTATGTAAAATCAAAGTGATTTTCAAATGTCTGACTTCAGCCTTACCAGCCCTTAGAACATGATACTTGGTCACAGTAATCTCAAAACAGTTTGAGTTATGGTATGGTGAAAAGATTTAAAGAGTCTTATAGGGATTGTTTAAAATTTTAACAAAACCTGTTTAACAAAATACTGATAGTTTGAGACTTTTTTTTTTCTTAATTGAAATATTTAAATGGAACATCAGAGGCTTCAGCAGTTGCTGGAAGTCATGCATTTGTGTAATTTCTGACAAGTCAAACCACCAAACATTGGTGGTGCCTGACTTGCTATGCTCTGTGTGCGTCCTGATGAGGATGACAGGAGCAGAGGCCTCTCAGGAGCATAGGCATTGTGAAGAAATGCTGGGCATTGTAATGTCCCATCTCTATCAGGGCTGCTTCCTCCTCATGCAGAGTCTATGGAGAACGTTCTTTCTCCCATGGCTTGCATTGCAGTTGCAGTGGATGGGATTCTAAGCAGATACAGCTCAGTTGATTGTTGTCAAATGCGTAGACTTTTCTAAAATGTGATGTGTTCTAGAAACTTGTGGGGGTTAGTTCAGAACTTCAAACAAACTAAGCATCTGCAGAAGCAATTCCTACAGCTTCTGTGTGGGCTCCTGTTGTTAGTAGAGGCACCACCTGAATATGACAAATCTTTGTGTGTTCAGCCTTGAAATGAAAGAACTTATTTCCAAGTGCTTAGTGTGGGCAGAACCAATAGTACTGTGTCAGATATTGCTGGCCATAAGCAGTATTCCTGTTAAGCACATATTGGTATTATACAATAGAGAGTATACATTTGAATATTCTACTGCTACAAGACAGGCTTGAAGTTATCTTAAGGACTGATGGCAGGGTAGCATTAGGGCAAGGGTTGTTGGCTTGGTGCTTCAGGCAGTGATGGGCACTGGAAATAGTTTGGTTGTCTTACATGTGGTAGGTGCTAGCTGTGGCCAGAGGCTGGTTTAGTGATCTGCTGCTGGTAGGATACAAGTGAAATAACACATTTTGCTGCTTGCAGAGCTGCACAAGTTGCATGACAGCCTGTAGCTGGAGCATGGCAGAGGTGCCTGTGGACTGGCTGCTCCCGGGCTCTTGATCAGTTTGGAAGAAATACTGATACTGGGCACATCCTTGGGTTTCTTGCCCCTTAAACTGTGCTTCGTTTACTCTCCTCTAGGAAACTAAGTTCAATGCAGAGTAACTTTAATTTTTCATTATGAATGTGGCTCCTGCTTCAGAGAAGGCCCTGTTTCAAAATGAAAGGCGTTGTAAGGGTCAAATGTAGTTCATAGCATCATTATTCATCTCCTGTGCTAGTTCTTTCGGAAGTGCAGTCAGACACCTGATTGTTGCAAAAATATTTTTGCAAAGCAAATCTTTCTTGCATGTGTGTGACCTAGAAATGTTAGTTTTGAATTCCAATGAAATACATAATTTTAGTAAGGCTGCAGAGCAATCTATGAAAAGCAGATAAGTTAGTAGTATTTGTGCCTTTTGATTTAACAAAGCCTGTTTTCCTTTTGCAGAGGTACCTTTATTGGCCTTCTGCTCTTCTTCCTCAAACAAAAGTCTTTAGCTACACATAGCTTACCATCTTAAGTATGCTTTAAAAATGGTAATTTAAAAGCCCTGTATAGCCAAAATAGTTCTGTTCCGGAACAACTCACAGCATGGTCTTTCAAACAGAACACCCAGCTACTGAGCTGTTCTGTGTCACCTCAAAACATCTGCTGGAAAACAAGGCTATAATAGATGCATTGTTCTAAGATGCTCTTTTTCCTTTTTGTTAAGTCTTGTTAAATGGCCTGTAGTTCATTTCAGTAGAACAGGGCCCTTTTCTCTTGCAGTAGGAAAAGCTTGCTTTTGCACATTCAGTAATACCCTTGCAGGAGGAATGTCTGTACTTTCTTTTACTTCTTTTTGGAGACCAAATTAAAAGCTCATCTAATTCAAATGGTGGCTATTCCATCCTCTTAGCTATCTCTCTTCTACTACATATCTCCCTCGTTCCTTTCCATTTCCTCAGTTGTGAGAACATTCCTCCTTGCTCACTGAGCAGGGATAGTGATCACGGTCTTCATCTTTTTCTGTGACTATAAAATCTGTCACTGCCTAGGTTGTGTTGTTCTTGCTCTTTGAATCAGTGGAATGCTTATGCTGTAGCACCTTCTTCCACCCCCAACTCCCCTTCCTTCTTTCCTTAGAAACAGTGGTGAGTAAAATTAAGTATGCCTATTCCATAAGGAGGCCTTGTAGTGTCTAGAAATTTAGACGTTAAAAGTGGAAACTAAAGGTGGCTTTGAGATTGGGAGCTCATAACTTGAGAGGACCCTTTGGCGGTAGTCAGTGGAGAAAGAATCTCCTGTGGCTGTTTGCTTTTATTCATCCTTTGATCGAGATGTTTGCCTCCGAAATGGCAAAGTTTAAAGAATATCTACAAAAGCATCTGCTATGAACCAGCCCCTGAGAAAATGACTGTTACTGTAGGCAAAGTGGAAATAACATTTCTGTTGCCAGATGAACTTTTAGACAGTTAAATTCTGATCACAGTGGGGAAAGGAAAAGGGAACACCAAGTTATGAAAAACACTTTTATTTAAAAAAGCAACAAAAAAATCTATTTGAAGTTAATTGCATTCCATTTGGAGTACAGCTCATGATACCCACATGCCGTTCAGGTTTACTTTTAGCAACTAAAATAACTGGAGGTTGTGAGAAACATGGCACAAGCATTTCTCACAAGGTCATTTGATTAGTAACAATTTTATTTTAATCCTCACCATTGTGTAAACTTTTCCCACTTCAAAACAACTGACTTACAGATATCCTCAGCTTAGGCACACTTGGACCTTTTAATTGTCAGATACAAGAAAAGGACTTTCATAAAGAAGACAACACTCATTTAATTCTAAGTGGGATATGGAAAATCTCACTTAGAGAGATGTAAAACCACATTTTGTGTTTAATTATGAAATATGCTTCTGTCCTTATGTCTGTGGGGATATTTATTGCATGTCTGCCATTGTGCTGCATGAAGTAAAGAAAGAAGTTGCTGGTGAGTTATAACGAATTTGGGAAGTTTATAATGAATTTGGGAAGGAACAAAAAGAACATGCAAAGCGGTAGTAAGATGCTGTGTGTGTGTACTTCTTGACAGTCTTTCAATCTTTTTCAAGAATTGGAGACACATGGAGCTGTATATTCTGGTGAGTGTGCCAGTCCTAAAAGATGTGAGAATCTGATTGTATACATCTCAACACAGCTGACTGGTATCAGCTAATGTTTTCTTGTGCTTCCTGGACTGTTTTCTGTTGCAAAAAGTAATTTTTAGTTTCTAGAACACTTCTATCTGATACCTGGGCCTGATTAAGGAATTCCAGTGAATAGTAAGAAGCACAGGATTATCCAAATGCCATGCAGTATCTCAGAGCAGCTGTTGTCAGCTGAACTGCCTTATCTTGGTGCTTGTAACTTTTGCTGACAAAAGATCTGCACTCTTTGGCTGGGCAGCATTTGTTTTCCCTTGGATTTGGTACCACGCATAAAAATCTGAACTTATGGTAGCTGATTCTTCTTGTGAGGAATGCCAGTGTGTCTCTGGTGCCATCCCTGGCTCACCAGGATGGGAATCCTAGGTGCTAGGTGGTCATTTGGCTATGGGTGACTACTGTAGGCCCACAGACCCATATGAAGAAGAGTAAGGACTTTTCTGTGGGAGAGGCCCCCTTATGGTGGCCACTGGGAACATCGTAGGAGACTGAACCCAGTGCCTCTGTCTTGCTGACAAATGGCATTACTTTGTTCTCACCTTTCATTTTATGAGGGAATTTCCTTTTTGGACTCTTTCTGTGATCCCTTTCCTCTTTCACACTACTGCCTGAACAGTCAGTCCCTGTTGTACACTCTATTGCCTTGGGAGAGTCCTGATCCTCCCTTTTTCCTTTCATGGGACAGGCTGAAGCCCTTTGGGTTACGCATCCTTGTCTGTGGTCACCAGATTCGATATTTGACTGTTCCAGATATTTCAGTGAACTAAATAAGCTTGCTGTGCCCTGGGCTCTGCCAACTCTGTAAGCCCTTCCTACTTACTTGTGCCATCCCAACACCTTTTAGTCTGGGTATTCAGCTGAGATCCATGCTGTGCCCTGCTAAGGCTTGACATTCTTGAAGTCCCCAGGTCACAAACACAGCCAACGCTGTTCTACAGCGAGCAGGGAAGCTTAGGTGATAACTGAGATGCCTCTATGAAGAGCAGTCTGTGCTTTCAGCCCTTTCCACACAGTTCCACCTCCATTAGAAGGAGCAAAATAAACTGCCAAGTCTTGGAAGACACCAGACTTGGAAATGGTGACTGATGTCTTACAGACTTCTGGGTGCTGCAGTAAAAGCTGACCTGTCTTTCCATTTAGGAGCATTGTGCTCAGCCTCATCAGAAAAAGTGAAACTGTAGAGAGGGAGTGAATCTGGGGGATTTGGTGAAAACACTTGAACAAAAAGGAGTTATTTTAATGTGATAATTGTAAGTGAAAGCAAGGAGATTAGTAAGATTGCTTTTCAGTGAATACCCTTTGAGGTGAATTAGCTTTTTTGTTGTCATCATAGGAATACATTTAAGCAGCATCAAAATGTGAAATACTAACAACAGGATAGAGACATTTGTTCTTTATTTCTTACTGTGAGAACTTCTGGCTCTAAGTTAGCCAGAGCTGTATTTACTCTTTTAGAGCTGTTTTCTTTCTCAAAATGGGTGTTTATGAAAAATACGTAACAGAAAGCAAGCTCATTCTGTGCCAAAAGATTCCTCTTAATCTGATATATTTTTCCTTCAGGACCTTCAGATGCACGAATATTTCTGTGGGTTTGGGAAGGCAACTAGCTGTTTCCTTTGATCAGGTATTAATGTTAGCATTTGGGGGCTAAACCCTTGTCTCAGTTGGGACACTGGAACAGGTTTTTAAGGCCCTTATGGAATTTAGGGCTCGTGCCAGTGTTGATGAATGGACTTCTAAAAACTGACAGGCTTTGTAGAAAGCTTGGCTAGGATATTGTGAGCTTGGCACTGGAAGCCCAGATCCTGATCAGATAGATTTGCACGTAGGGAAGCCAGGCCAGGAGAATAGCTGAACAAATTACAAATGACACCATAAAGAGGAAAAAGAATTTGGAAAACATCACGGATTTGGTGTTTGTGGGTTGATTTCCACAATTCTGGAACTATAGTTTTCATCAGGCTTTCAGTGACTGTCTGACTAACTTGGATCCTGTCCTGAAGTGCAGGGGCTGTGTTTTTGATCACTTATGTTTGGTGAATTGAGGGGGAGAGGGAAGGAAAAAAAAGACAAATTAATCCTAGCTAATAAGAGATTTTTCTCACAAAAATAATAATGAACTTGCTGTGCACAAGACTGACCTCTTCTGGGATCATGTGTCTCCATGTTGGGCCTTATGCCTGTAGAAATTCAGCTGTTCTCTTTTCTCCAAGAGAGCGTGAGCTCTAAACAACATTGCTTTTTGTTGCTCTGTGCAAGGCTGGGTTTACAGACTAGATTCTTCTCGTGGGAAGAATTCAGTTTTGCAGAACCATCAGAAAGATGGTGACGTGGCAAGGGAAGGCTTCCACCACTTCCCAATAAATGATGCAGAACGATCGCGTAGCAAATCTTGGGAGCCTACAAAGCAGTGGTATTCTTCCTCTGACACTCCCTGAGGATTTCTGGTTGTTGCTCTTTCTCCTTTTCTTCTTTGTACTACTATATCTCCCTCCTATGGGAAAAGTGACTTTCAGGCTGTCAGAGATACTTAAAAACAAACACGCAAGTTACAGTTATTGCGTGTGTGTTGTGGTCCTGATCTTCCTATTGTCTGCTTTCCAATATCTAGTCTGAGCACGAGTATTGTAACAGAAGGCCAGGCATCCAAAGATCTGTTTGCACTGGGAAGAAAGAAAATCCTCTGTATTGCATGTGGAGAGACAAAGATGCCTACTCCTAAAAGCAAAAATTATCAATTAAAAACACTTCTGAATGAGTAGAGCCCATGGCTGATGAATGATCTAGGAGAAATGTATTGATGCTCTTGATTAAGAATGGCACAGCACAGCTGGAATTCAGCAGTTTAGCTGGCAAAAGTCCTAGGAAGAATGAAGCAGAAGAGGTTCTCTTTGAGGACTGGAACATAAAGTACCAGGAATGTTTTATTTCACTAATATATAGAAAGAGTACTTTTATTTCTCTGCTTACAAAACTGCCAGTATGATATGCAGCTTTCCTAACATGCAAGCTCTACAGGAAAGAAATGCCTACCTGTAAAACATTTTGTTAATCCCACCACCTTTGGCTAATGTTTCAGCTTCTTACAGTGCTGTGGCCTGATGTGATGGGCTTTGTTTTGCATGTGTAGCAGAAAACTGACTGATAAAAGAACAAACAGAGCAAGTAGGAAGATCCTAATCACGTGGGATTTACAGATGATAGAAAAGGTTGCCCATACTGAAGTCTGTGCTTATATACTTCTAAACCTCCAACATGCATGATATGAAATAGTTATTTGCATTTGAAAGAGATAAAAACCGTGTATGTTGATTTATGAAGCTTCTCAAAAACTCTAAAACATAAGATTGAATATTTGAATTTTAAAACAAATTTAAGTCTGTGTTTGAGTTGTAATAAACCTGAGTGGAGGCATCATTCATGTATAAGGTACCAGATTTGGCATTTTTTACAAGGTGTTGCAATTGCTCTCACTGAAGATGATTTGGATTGATGTGAACATGATCGCAAAATCTTATTCTAACATAGGGAAGCATTACTGATTTGTATCAAGAATGTTATACTAATAAGGGCATTTAAACCAAGTAGTGGTCTTGAGGTTTCTCTTCTTGGACTACAATGTGCTGGTTTTCTGCAGCCAAGGACCTGGCTGCTTATTTTCTTCTTGAGGACAAAGTGTGATACTGGAGACTCAGCCTTGCCCTGCTTTTAATTAAATGCAAACATAGACCCCCTGTGAGTAGCTTTATTTTGTGCTTGCAAGAAGGAGTTACAAGGAGATGATCTTTAAAGGTCCCTTCCAACAAATGATTCTGTGAGTTCAGGGTCCCTTCCACCCTAAGCCATCCTGTGATCCCATGAAGAATGACCAGTCTTGAGATATGAAAACTGGAGTTGTGCTGGGTTTTATTAACAAAAAACTGTGCAAATGTGTGACTTAACAGAGGCATCAGAATAGGTCTAAAATGCGCTGGCCCTCCTTGCATTTAAAGCATGAATACTGCCTGTACTATTTTACTTAAGGCTCCCGGCGCTAGGCAAGTGGCTGTCTGGCCCTTACCTGGCTTTTCGGCACAAACCTTTGAGGGAACTATGAGGATGTGCAGTACATAATAGCTGGCTATAAATGGAATTTGCTTACCTAATTGCCCTATGAAGAGCAACTGAGGGAACTGGGGTTGTTTAGTCTGGGGAAGAGGAAGCTGAGGGGAGACCTTATTGCTCTCTTCCAATACCTGAAAGGTGCTCACAGTGAGAGCAGGGTTGGCCTCTTCTCACTGGTGACAGGACGTGGGGAAATGGCCTCAAGTTGCACCAGGGGAGGTTTAAGTTGGATATCAGGAAAACTTCTTTACTGAAAGGGTTGTTAAGCTCTGGAATAGGCTCCCCGGGGAGGTGGTTGAGTCACCATCCCTGAGTGTGTTTAAAACCCACTCAGATGCAGTGCTCAGGGACATGATTTAGTGGAGGGTTGTTAGATGTAGGGTAATATAGTTAGGTTGTGGTTGAACTTGATGGTCTTGAAGGTCTTTTCCAACCTGAGCAATTCTATCAGTCTATGAAATGCCAGCTTACTTTTAAGATTATTTTCTCTACAAGAATTATAGTCATCTTGTACGAGCTACTTCCACAGAGGTATTTCAGGAAAAGGACTATCTAACAAAAAAAATAATAGGAAGTAATAGCTCAGGTTGTGTAAGTTGGAGATTTTAATGTTCACTGAGATCTTTTAAGATTTCTCTTCACCAAGTTTTTTTTCTTTTGGTACATTAACAGAATGTTTGCAGTATTAAAATTGCCTTCAATTGTCTTATCTGCCTAGTGTGTGTTCATACAACAGATCTGAAGATCTGGCTATGAAGCTGGGTATCAGTTAGACCTGTCTTCAGCTGTGGTACAAAGACTGCAAATTAAGTTCCTGAGCACATAAACCAAACTAATTTATTTCCAATTTCTGTTTACATAGCTTGCTGAAGCAACAAATCCTGTAAGCTGTGATTTAGGAGAGCTCCCTGTAGAACTGACCAGGGATCAGTGTATCACTGACTGCCAAGAGTTTTGAACAAAAAGCAATCAGTGTATTTTTCTCAGAACTTGGTTGTCAGCTGCAAGGTTAAAACTGTCTATGAAGAGTACCTCCCTGGTGGCCGTTTGGTGTGTCTTTCAGTTAAAAACTCTGGTCTTTCTAAAATTCCTTCTGTGCAATGCTTTGCTGAGAAGAGCACTGAACACCCATTCCCATCTTACTGGAAATGTTGGTAGTTGATGGATAGTTGGTCTAGATGATCTTGGAGGTCTTTTCCATCCTTGGTGATTCTATGATTCATGCTTCAGGAACAAACTGCCTCAGGAAGTAATAATCATAGAACAGCTTGGGTTGGAAGGGACCTTAAACTATTGAGTTCCAACCCCACTGCCACAGGCAGGGTTGCCACCTACTAGATCAGGCTGCTCAGGGCAGCAAACCTGGCTTGGAATGCTTCCATTTAACTACACTGAAGTCATTCTTCCAAATGTTTTTGACCCTGTTCTCGCAAATAAAGATAGCATACATGCAGGGAATGAGAAGAATGAACTGTGACGTTCATTCCTTGCTGACTGATCTATGGGAGAACATTCACTACAACAACTATCATTAACACCATAATAAATGCATTTATTGAGTTGGCAAACTTGGATGTATAAAGTAGTAATGTGAAGTATCTTACAAGACTCAGCTTAGATAATTAAGTAACACTGAGTTTTGATAAGGGGCTAGTTTATATAAATCTTTACTGACACATTCATTGTGATTTTTAGGGAAGAGATCAACTGTATTTCTTGTGTGGATGTTCTGAAAAAAATTCTATGGGGAGGGGAAAAGTACTGCTTCTAAAGCAGAATTAGCATCAGATGCTGAAGAATAGTGCAAAGAAATGCTGACAAACATATACAGTACACCAGTAATTCTTAGGGTGTCACTATTTGTTAATAAATCCGCATTAAGTGTTTCCTTGTTACTTATGAGTACTTTAGACCTCTTATTGAAAGGCAGAAGTGATATTTTCAGAAGGAATATTTCTAGAGGCAGAGACTCAAATCTATCATGCTGTCTTCTCTCAATCCCTGTACACGCTCTCAGGATCTGTCAGTACTGGCAGACGTTAATTATATAATGAAAATCCTTGAACTGCTGCCTGTTCCTGCACCAGCTCTACCTACAGCAACTGTTATAATGTGTTTTAAACATGTGCTTATTAAACAGTTACTTATTACTTACTAATTACTTATTAAACAGCTGTACTACGAGTAGGGCTTGATTTCTTCCCAAACATAACAGTCAAAGCAATTACAATAAAAAGTGCAGAAGAAAATCATTAAAGGATTTACAGTTTGAAACTGTATAACTATTTAGACAAGTAGATGAATAAAAACACATAAGCTTAACAGACAAAGCTAAACTACTGTATCAAAAACTTGTACTGAAGGTAATTTCAAATACATCTTCAGACCACCGAGTGAAGATGGTGCAGAACCAAGGACTTTGGTAAAGTTAAAGGGTGACAGCTAGAAGCTGCAGTCGTCGTGCACTAAGGCTGTTTGTCTGTGGTCCTGAAAGGCAGTTTTGTCATTTCAGTTTTGTTTAATGAAGATAGCTGGCTTTCAGGAACACAGCTCCTGAAGAAAGACTTGACCTTTTCTTCAAAATATTGCTTTGTTTACTGGAACAGAAATTGTCTATGAGATCTTGAAAATGCTATGTTGATCAGACAGCTCTGTCATAGCCACACTTAATACTGCATTTAGAAAGTAATATGACTTAATGCTCAACAAAAATATCGCACGTTTTAAGGTTTATTTCAGAAATGTTGATATACACAGTACTAATTACAGATTTCTTGAGAATATATATTAACGAAGCTGTTGTAAGTTTTAATATTGTGACAAAATAACAGATTTGAAGTTATCTGAATGCTGTAGCAGTTCTTTAATTTGTCATGGTGACATTCAGGTCATGGTGTTTCAGTCTTAATTCTGGCCAAGCTGGGAAAGCTACACATGAAGAGACAGAAATGATTAGGTTGGTAACATTATTCTTTCAGCATATTAACATTCAGTGCATACAGTAAACATTTTGTCCTACAAGCCTTGTGAGAAATAACCAATTAAAGGCATGCAAGTGATAGAATATTTAATGCATAACCCCACACAAGAGGTTCTAGGTTTCAAATCCTGAGATATGAATAAATTTCAGCATTAAGTCTGGCATGTACAATCAGGGTTGGTGAAACAAGGAAATTGAGCTCATTGAAGAACTGTATGATGGTAAGCAGCATTTGTTTTTTCTCTTTCATGTGTAACAGACCTTAGTGAATTTAGTTCTTCAAAATGTAGGTCTGAATAATTTAGGGAGGCAGTAAAAGCACAGGTGGTGACAGCTACTGGAGGGCTGAGCACTGTGAATAACTTGTATTTTGCAGTTCTGCTGGAGAGGGTCAGAAGTAACAGCATCACAACTTTTTTTTTAATGCTGTTTTTAAAACAAAACAAACAAACAAAAAAACAACTGGGGATAACCTGAAGCTCCCACAGTTCCAGTATTCCTAAACAGCAAAACTTAAACACAGATTTCAAGACTGCAGTTGAATAGCAATTTTTAATTCAGGAGAGTTGCTAGAGTAGCCTGGAAAGATCCTATTTGTGGAAAAAAAGTGTCAGAACTTCAGAACTGATTTCCCCCTCCTCCCCCCCCCCCCATAGTTTTATGTTAAGCTAGTTACAAAGAACTATTCCATTATGCATTGCCTGTTAACTCACACTGACAACACCGGCCTTCTAAAGTTAGCAACGGTGACTCCAAACCCCCTATTTAAATATAGTGAAGAACAGTAACAAAACTGTGTCATTTTTTCACATCAATTTGTTTTTACAGAGACATAAATCCATAGAGATAGAAGTTAAAAACCAGTCAGGGAAGTCACAGTTACTACAGTAACAAGTATTACAGAGTTACTGTTACAAGTACCTACCTGCTTTATAAACTGTGTAGCATTAAAAAGTTCACTGCAGCCATAGAGGACATGTTTGCCTTGTTTACCCTAAGAAAAAGAAAAGATGGGAAGAAATTAAGTGTTAGGAGTAGCGCAAGTGGCTTCTACTAACTGCACACTAAAAAGTGTATTTCTCCATGATCCTTAAGTCCTACAGCTCTGCCTGTGGTAGAGCTAGAAAGTTTCTATTATTTCCATATTTGAAAAAGCTTTTTTTTTAAAAAAAAAAAAAAAACAAAAAACAAAACAACTGAAACAATATTATGTTGAATTTAGTTGGATACATAATGATCCTAGCCTGCAGTGAGCAGTTTGATAGTACTTGTCTGACAGCGCAGCACTGCAGAAGTGAAAAAATGGTGTAAGTAATGCATAGTTTTAGACTGAGTTTATGCCCAGCATTGGCTAATAATCCCACAGCTCCTCAAAGCTCGAGTGCAGGCTCCAGCAATCTGTCTCACTATTGAATTACTGAGTACTTTCCCTTATAGTCAGAATGGGTTTGGTTTTTTTTTGTGGGTTTTTTTTTTTTTTTTGATCATTGATGTGATTTTAAAACAACAATAAACAAACAGAAAGCACCTTACTAGCTCTATATGAGTGATAAATGATAAGCAGCCAGGGAACTGAGAGGACAAATACAGAAGAGGACTCACCGTCTTTTTTGTTTTCCTGATACAAAATTAAAAATTGTTTAAAAAAAGGGAAAACAGGAAGAGGAGCCTCTTCAAAATGATTTTGTTTTATAGCTGATAACAGCTGTGCTGTTTCAGCAGAGTCACAGAACTGGATTTTAACAGTGGCTGGTGGGCACGTGCTAATTTGGGAGATGGTAATCCTGCTTCATCTCCTCATCTTTATTAATTTGGAGTGGTTTGTTGCAATAAGTTGTTCTTGTCACTAAGCAAAAGCTTGAACTTGGTTCTCCCCACCTTTCAGCTACATTTAATCTTGAAGCCTGAACAGGTCTGATTTTGATCTAAACTGGAATCTTGACACTATTTTCTGTAATATGAATGGTAGCACTTACTGCTGCACAGTAACATAAACATAAAGAAACACTAGGCACAATTGTGAAGCGAGACTGTTGCCTTTTTAGGCTGCAAAATACACGTTCCTGTAAAATCCATCTTATAAAAACAAATTCTACTAGAAGTGTAATTTTTGAATACAAGCATATCCATGCTCCAAGGTTAGATGTATCACCCAGAAGTTAGTGGAGCCAAGCTGAAGCTGCTTAGCCTTGTAAATTATGCAATACCAGAGCTTGTTGTTTTGTTTTTTTTTAAAGCTGTGCAGAATTTGATTTTGTTGTGCAAAATGATAATGTCTAGCTGAGGCAGGCAGTCAGGCAGTACTTATTTCCTTTCATATATTGTTAAAAACAAAAGAACAAGCCAGATTTCTTTGTGCTTTGAAGTTTTGGTGATGCATTTTCAGCACGTTGTTGGCCAATGTATGTTTTTCAAGGTACAATCTTCCTAACTATGAACAATATTTGATTTATGATGAAGTGAGATTCTAGCACAGAACTGAAAATAACTGGGTTTAAGGGTTAAGTCTCCTACAAAAACCCCCAAAATGCCAAAGCTGAACACTGCTTCCTGTTTCAGAAAGCTTTCACAGATTTTCTGTGTTTTCAGTGGCAAACTGGTAAAAACTGATAGTGCTTAAAAAAATAAAGCAGTGAATAAAATCTTTGTATCTGCTTGCGAGGACAGACCTGTTGGGTTTTTTCTTCCTTTTTAGTCTGAAGGAAAACTGATTGAATTTTAGAATAATTAATAAGCTACATCTGGTGAGACAACAGATGCTGGAACTACATCACATGCATGGAAGTGTGCCAAGCTGCACTGGCTAAGCCTGGAAGAGCCATCTGGTGAGGTGGGCAAGTCTCCTGGGAGAAGGGTGAATGGAATCAAGTTTTCAGTAACTTCTCTTTGTTTTTCAGAAGCGAGGGGCTAACCAAGCACAGGTGAAGGAGACTTCCCTATTGCAAGGTCATAACCCACTGCTGAAATAGTCTGGAGAAATGTACAGCACATTTCAGCTTAAACTGCATGTCTAATCTCTGTCAATGTCTCTGAAATTTTTGGTCCTCCTGTCCTCTCCTTGTACCCCACAACTGTGTAACTTTCCTTTTCCTCTCTTTTTCCCAATTCTGACCAGTTCTGTTCCAAAACAGCTGCCCGCTAAAGGAGGAAAAAACAGCCATGTGCAGTTCTGACTTCATGTTCTGCAAGATATACTGGAACAAGAATGTAAAACTCTCAGGTCTTGGCACGTGAAAAAATACTTTTCTGTTACTAATGTTGCATATGTATTATTTTCAGGGAAAAGCCTTGATCTAGAGAGAAGCACAGCAAGGTAAAATCTAGAAGGAAGAATAGTATTTTGCTGCTCTTACCTAATTCAAAACTTCATCAAGTTTTCCTTTGCTTCCTATTTACATCTGGAAAGTGCTTCTACCTCATTTCTGCTCCCAAAGGAATTCTAAACATGTTGTTTTTTTTTTTTTTCAGCTGCTGCTTTTGGTGTACGTCCATTCTGTTTAGGCTGGCCAGGTGGAACTAGAGACTTCAGATCTCTTTACCTCCCGCATCACTTATACAGTTGGTTCCATATTTTTTTTTCCTTTGCACATCACATGATTTCTACACAAATCACATGATCCAGCATGCTGAGAATGAGCTGCCTGTTACTTCTAAACTTCTAAACGTAGCCAAGTAAGAAGCATTAAGAGATGGATGCAAAGGTGATCCTTGCTTTGATAGGTGGCAAACTGCTTGCAGTCAGAAACGCAACATGAACGAAAATGCCGGAAACAATAACTAGCATTCTGAAATTATCATCCCTGTTTTCTACTGAATTCTTACATACTTTTTCCCTGCATGGTATGCATAGTACCAATGTAACCTTGAATTTCCTAAGACTTAATTATATCTCATAATAGTGTCTGAAACTGTTTATAACTGAAACTATGTAACAGTTTGTATCAGTAAGTTAGAAACTACAAACAGAAGTGCACATACCTTTATGTAGTCAATAAGATTTTGATATTCAATATAGTTGCCTCCACCAACTACGAAGACTATTGCCTAAAATACAACATGAACATAATCAGAACATGTAATCAAATCCTTAATGTTGCAGTAGTGAAGTATATACCCACATCAGTTAATACAACAAAAACTGTCTTCATCATGCTTCTTTCTAATAAGAACCCAGCACAGATTAACTAGCTCTCCACTCCAAGAACACCAGAGTTTTACTGGGATGCAAAATAACAAATACTTATTTTAACATAATTCTTTGTCCTACTACGAAATAGGTGAAACAGGCAGTTTCAGCACGTTGCATTTTTGTGTGGAGATGGCTCCAGTTCCACAAGAGCAGCTGGAGTATTTTTGTGGATGCTTGCAAACTAATTTGAAAAACAAAATATTTCTATTTATTAAAAGAACACTTCTTCATTGTCTTTCCCCTTCCTACTTAGTACTGAGACACAGTACAAAAGGCATCAGTATTTCCTGGGCTATATTTAAAACATGTTGAACAATTAATGAATAGAATAAGGAAATGTAACAGTTCCATTCTTTGAATTAACAATTCACTATCCAGTATTGTCTGATGTAGCCTCTATCTCTATCATTTTTGCTATGGCAGATCCTTGTGACACAGAAATGTTTGGTTTTTTTTTTTTTGCACAGGAGGAGAATTAAATCATCCAGAAAATTTGGGGACGTGCACACAGTGCTGAGGCAAACTTAGTAATGAACAGGTAAGTAAGTCTTCTATTTGTAAACATTTCTGTTGAAAAATACCAAACTTTACTGGCAGTTGTAGGAAATGAAAAAGGAGCATGTGGCAGCAGGAGCTGTTCTGCTGCTTTTGTGAATTGTTTCCTTAAATCACAGAGGTTGCTTAAAGAAGTCTCACTTAAGTTCATAGCCAACACTATTGTTCATGACTGAAAAAAGAATTAAATTTAGAGAGCACTGTAAAGGTCTAGTATAAAAATAGGGGTGTTAAATTACTGAGTACCCAAATATGGTGTTATTACTATAGTTATCTCCAGAAGCATTTTTGAGATATTTTTTTTCCTTCACTGTTATTTAACGCTTACACAGCTCACTGAAGATGGAGAGACATTTTCAGAATGGCAGCTCACTGCAATTAATACTAGAGGTAAGCAAAATAAGCGATTCTTGCAAAGCAAGGTCTCTTCTTTATTACCAAAAAATGCTATTTTCCTTTTTTTTTTTTTTTTAATACATGCACACTGACAAGTAACTTGTACACGACTCACCTCCTGGAATGGATTTTTGTTTCGTGGAACTGAGCTATAAAGAAAGAAAAACACCTACAACTTAAATCTTATTAGACATTTATGTTTATATCAGCATTCTTAGTACTAATACCCGTGTTTATGGAATTCGAAACTATATTAGACAAAAATGTGAAGAACAATGCAGAAAGGCAAGTATTGTTCAAAGCTATTATTGAATTATTTTTCATGAAAAATAATCATTTATAGGAACACATACACAACGTGAATAGCTTTACCTTCCTCAGTTTTAAGGTTGAATCATGAGTTTTATAACAGTGCTTCTTTTATGCTCAAAACTCCAGTGCTGCTAGCTAGGAGCACAACCACAGTGAGAGACACAGGAGTAACAACTGCATCAATGCGATCAGCATCTATGTGATGCCTGCACTTCTGCTTACAGATGCTTCAGAATCCCAGAAGTGATTATCAGTTACAGCAACATCAGAATTGAAATGACAAAGAAGTTCAGGTGGTAGAGAAAAATCCTCAAAATGTTATAAAAGCAGCATGAAAAAGAGTTGCAGTGCAGCTGTGATAATACTTCACATTCATATTCTTTGAAATTTGCTTCCCATTATTACTTAATGCTATTGGAAATTTAATTTCCATGATTCAAGAACAGATGGAAGCTGGACAGATGAAATTCTTATTTAATGCAAATAACTAAAAGCAGGGGTATATATCCACTGAGTAATAAACCTCTAAAATTAAATGAGCCAATAGCTCTCCCACAGCTGAGTTTTTAGAAGGCATGTTAAAATTACAGTCTGTTATCTACAATATTAGAAGCAAGGTTATCAGGCATGGATACTGCTCCCAGAAGCAGAAGACAGAAGCCTGTAAACTTCTAGTGCAATTCCTCTTTCATTCTTACAATTTACCAGTGAAGTGACTGCCCCTTCATGTATGAACACATGAACTTACATGTGCACCTGTCTATACAGGAGCAAACGCAGCCTGTTTCGTTTTCAAAGACCTACTGAATGATCACTAAACAGGGTTGTACTCAAATTGAATTTTGAAATTGAATTGAAATTTTGGTGGGCTGCTCAGTGACTTTTTAATTTAACGGTGTAAAAACAGTTTCAAAGAAACCAAGCAGTATTTTAAAAAAAATTCTAACTTTAATTACTATTAAATACCATTACACATTCCTGTGACTGGTGTACAAATTAGCAGCACAGTCACTGGAACAAGGATTTTCTTTTTGACAGAAACATATGTGGTTGATCCAGGTTTCAGTTGTGATTTCCTTCCATATCAACCATCTTGTCTTAAAAAGAACAGTTAGAGATCTTATAGATTCAGCAATAACATAACAATTATTTCAAGTTAGCCTTTTCCCAGAGAAGAAAATGAGCAAAACTGAGAGTAGACTCACCTGTCACTGCCCCGTAGCATCTTGGGGTCAAAGTATCGGTAGTCATCTGTCTCCTATTCAAAGGAATGTTTAAATCTCAAAAGACATGGATTTAGGCTCATGAATTTCTGCTTTTGTTCCATGAAATGGCAATCAGTCAAACCTCCATGATTTTCCAATTCCAGCAGATGCATCACTCCAAGTTAATTGGGGTGTGCGCACATAATATTTGTACATAACTGAACCAGGGAAGCATAAACAGAGATAAACTGTTTCTGATTCAGCTACACTTGATTGTTACACAATTTCCAAGACATACTTCGGTTGGTTGCATAATAAATCCCCACAGAAAAGCAATATGTAGAAAGAAAGATTAAGCTGTCACCAGCTTTAGAACATCAGGCAGTTAGTTGTGACTGACTTACAAATGCTAACGTTTTCCAGGTTACAGAGATCTGCTGGTGATTTAATACCATAAACCAAAACACTTCTAAGGCAATGAATACAAAATACAAGATAGATCAAAATCTGCTACTGTTACGAAACTTACCCTTTTCATTTCATGATTTATGACTGCTATTAAACCAAAATTAAGCTTGTGAGGAAGAAATGAGTTCCACAAGAATTTGAAAAGTTTGACTGTCTAAACTATAAAAGTTTTTTTTTTTCTTCATGCAAAACAGTGAGGCACTTCCAATATTTTTACTGGCAACAAGCAGGGTTTTTACCAAGTCTTACAGATGAAAAACAAAGCTTCTTAATAACTGTTTCTGACAACTGCTTGGCTTTATTCTGTTTCTATACTACAGTTTCATCCAGGTATTTTACATTATGGATGAAGCATATGTGAGTCTGAACTGGATTTCAGCTGGGTGCTTACAAGCAAGATCTCTGCGTTCTGTGGAACAAATAATCTTCTAGTGGTAGAAAACTAGCTGTAGGATTTACTAGTGCACACAAGGTAAATCTATACGTAATATTACAAAATACTTAATATACATGCAGCAGTTAGACATAAAGAAAATATAATTTGATATTAAGAACCTTTGCAATTATATAAAACAAATATCCTCACATGTATCTTATTAAAGAATTTAATTTTAAATTTAATTTCACACTGACTATATAAATAAATGCATTTATACTCTGCAATGGAAATTTCAGCGACAGTCACCAAGTCTGCCCCCATTCATGACCTTGGAGCCTGGTTTGTAGTGGTGGTACAGCAACTCTAAAAAGTGAGAGCTAGAAACATGTGGAAAGCACTAAATGGCACTGAGACATATTTGAGAAAACTTCAGCAGGGAATCTCTGATTCTATTTCAGGCATTAGTCCATAATTCCTTCTAATTATAAGAGTTAAATTAGATCAAAAACATTTTTTCATTATTACTTCTGAGTATCTCTCCTGTGGGCATAAAATTAAATAAATACTAAATTGACACTGGAAAAGTGGCCAACAAATAGCAACGCGTTGTGTTTATTTTCCTTCTTGAATTTACTTACTCAAAGAATATGTGTTAGGACTCCTCCTTAAAGGCTTGCATGGTCTCCTATGACTTGCAAGGTAGGACTTCCTGTTTTGGATCAGGTATTCTCATCTTTGACATGGTAGAGAACCAACTTAACCTAACAGACTGAAACAATCTTTCCTTTTTCAAGTGAGAAGATCAGAGTTTTCTTGAGGATCGCTGTAGCAGAAATGCAAAGTCACAGCCTGAAGCAATTACTGAGCAGCTGGTGGGAAGGCAGGGCCAACCCAGGGGAGCTCAGGTGGATGCAGTGCACCTGAGTGACCAGAATCCACCCCTTCCTAGACTTCATTTAAGAGTCAGCAGTAGAGATGAGGGCATCTCTTGCTGGAGATCCCTGTCTACCTGAGGCCTTCTAAAGGTAAGAGCTTCCTTCCTCTGTTTCTGTGGCTGTTAGATTTGATTAAGTCCTCACTTGATCAGCCTGGGACCTTGCTGCTCAGCTGTCACTTGCTGCACTTTCCATTGTATTACACTAGCAAAGTGATCTTGGCTGCCTTCTCTGACTACAAGGTGAGAGCGTCACATCAGCAAGAAGAGAATCTATGAATTGTAAACTTCTCCAGCTAAATCCCTAAACTTGGAGCCAGAGGAAGCTGGCATTTATTTTAAAATTTTGTTTGTTTTCACCTACCAGTTTTTAACTTCTGATTTCCGTATTAAGTGTTCTGAGTGACCTCTACTGGTTGACCAGATACATTAACCCTGTACATCTTCTCAAAGTCCTACAAATAGGGACAGCAATCTACTCTGCTGCTGAAAATAACACCTATTTATTTCCACTTAACAATCATGACTCACTACCTATAAAGTACAATTAAGAAAAGCTACTTATAGATTGGTTATTTACCTCTGCTTCTATTATTTACCTGCCTCTCCATATTGCTAATATCTGAAGCAGCAAGTAGACTATACTAAATCTACTGTATTTTGCTACTTTCCATGCACACCTACCTATGTTTCTGTCATAACCACTGCAGTGTGGAGCCCACCCTGAAACCTGTTCGTCCTGGATAGCTCAGAAGAGCTGACAAGTGAACGGCTAACTCAAACAGGCACACACTGTTAAAGATGGACTGCTGGATACAAATGGCACAAGCAGACCAGCTCTGAATAATGCAAAAATTCAGCTAGAATTGCAAAAATCCATGTGTTCTTTGTACTACATTTATTTTTGTAGTATCATACCTCTACATAACTAATGTGAGACATTACTGTTTTTATATCTCGTGTGATTATGATGTCATTAAAATGAGAAACAGGCATTAAGGTTGTTCTGAAAAAAATCACCTGAAAGTCATTTTTTTTTTTTTTTTTCAAAGCTATTTTTAAACTTTGAGCGTCTGCCACATCCTATTACTATCTTATGTACAGGATGGTCATCAATGATTCATTGAAGGAATTAAAAAAAAAAGGCTTAGACAAAAGATTTCTGGCTATTTTTAGCTGTACATTCTAGCACTCGTGTTGACTGTGCAGAATCAAAGCTTTGTTAACTTTGGCAAATTTAAGATTTCACAGGAACAACGGGAAGAGTGGACTTTCCTGACAAAGCAATCAACCAAACTGGTTTCAAGTGAAAGACTGCTAAAACATTTTGCTCTAAACAGCAAAGTTTCAAAGATGAGGGAAGGAAGACTTTCTGTACTAACCCTGTTCGTATCTACTTAAGTTTTAATACTGTGCTCTTAAAAGAAATCCCTCTGATTCAAGAACAATTTCAGACCATTGTTTAACCTCTACAAATTCAGGAGTAACAGAAGATCAGTATAATGCAAAAGTTCAGTCTAGGCCTTTCCTCCTCCCCAATAAAAAAAGACAGTTTGAAACACCATCAAGTGTCATGATTAATGTACTTTTATGCTAAATAAATTGTACGGAATAATTATGTCAATGTTTCTATTGGTGAAATAAAGCACTGCATTATTGTAAACAAAGAATAAGTTCGGTATATTACCATTACAAAGCCTAAAGATTTCATTGGACATATTACCTCTTTGACAATTACCTATTTGACAATTATCTCCTATGTGAAAGCAGTTATACTCACTGGGTTTGACTTCATCTCCATAAGGTTGTCCAATATACGTGTGACTGGTAGGTTCTACAAAACAAAACATGAAATTAATGAAATACTCAATTGCTTGCTAAGCCTTATTCATAGGACAATCAACAGAACATTTGAAACACTACTTTAAAATGTTTGGCTCGTGTTTTGAAGTAGCTGAACAGCACCGAAGTAGACAATGACTGTCTAATTCAGGTGATGGTACTGCAATCTTTTATTTTTTTAAATAATTACTTCTCAAAGCTAAAGTGCTTCCTCAGCAGTCAACACTCAACATGAGACCCCCTCCCACCCCAACTTCTTTGTTTCAAGAAGCTGCCAGCTTCACTTCAGAATTCTGGAAATTCCATGGGCACCTGTTCATAATGAAGTGCCATCATGAACATATACTGCACAGCTGTATAAGCACTGCCATCTGAGAACCTTCCAACACTGGAAACACAAGAATGTTTACTTCGTAGGCTTCACAATGTTACACGATGGAAATGCTTAGCAATGTTCAGCTTATTGATCAAGGCTCTTCTCCTAGGTGCCTTTTTTTTTTAAAAAAAAAAAAAGACTGGCTAAATTTCAGCTAACAGGTAGAAAGCACTATTTATTTCTCACTTCTGCACATTCCAAGAACCTCAGCTTAGAAATTCTATATCCCTAAGCCATGTTCTATTAAATTCACATTGGAACAAACTGCCATTGTAACAGTCAATCACAACAGCATTTCTGCTGCTCACTGGGAAAGGAACTCCAGGAACTTTAAATTCTCCTGGTGCCAATGGTCTATACAATGTACTGATAGTGAATATGTCATTTATGGACATAACAGTACAGTTAGCTAACTACTGTAATTTCTAACAGTTATGGCATCAAGTCCTTTGACCGTCTTGTATTATATTATTTACTAGTTCCAGGGGAACTTCAGTTTCCAAAAGTGTGTGTGGAAGTCAGAGTAGCACTGGCAGATAGAATGGTTTGGGCTGGAAGGGACCTTTAAGATCATCCAATTCCAACCCCCTGCTATAGGCAGGGATACCTCGTACCAGACCAGGTTGTTCAAAGCCCTATCCAGCCTGGCCTTGAATGCCTCCAAGGAGGAGGCAACCACAACATAAGATGTAATAGCAGATAGTGCAGACACACCAAATTGCCTGAGATACACGTAATAAACAGTGCTTTCTGTAAGCCAAACTAACCCTCTGCTCAGCTGAGAAAAGTCTCACATCTAGAGGTGTTTTCCAGTGGGCAATACAAATACCAAGCCAGATTAGGAACTCAGTAACTGCACTAGCCTACAACACTTTAAGGATTTAACCTGTAATGCAAAATAATATCCTGGAATCATGTTGGCAAACATTATTTTTTGCTGCTAGTTCTAATTCAGTTTCAATAGCAACATAATGCTTCCGAATTTTAGAAAATGTACTTCATCCAATTTTAGTAGAACAGTGACTACCAAAACAAGTGCAATATTCTGCTTCAGTCCTTTTATTACAGCTAATAGGAAGCCTTCATGGAAGAATTTTTCTTCCTCTTTAGTAAACATATTTAAGTAGATAAGTGGAGTCTCAGTATGTTAAGACTTCTGTCAGCTGGAGGTTTCTAGGACACTACTTCATAATTATATCAGTAAAGTTCTTTTCCTGACAGACTAGATGATCTTAGGTCTTTTCCAATCTTAATGATTCTATGATTATAATCAACCACCTATGTAACTTCCAATACAAATTCACCACATCCAGGGCAAAAACTTAATTTTGCATTATGAATTACTAATCTGCAGAATAAACATGGGTCATGCTGAAAATGGCACCTCCTGTTTATTTCCCCGGAAACTACAACAGATACGAAGAGAAGAACTCTGTTAACAGAGGAAATCCTTATCTACAAAGCACTGTTCTCAACACAGTCTACATCAGCTCTGTGTTTTTGTCAGCCACGAACAAGAGCCTACAACCACACTTGTAAAAATCCACTGGAGGGGACCTGCTGTTGCACTGCTGAAACTGACCACCCATGGCCTCACTGAGCTCACATCCACTGTTTGGTCTCCACAAACATTCAGCAAACAACACTAAGTGACCATGGGTGCCATTTTTTCCAGACTCCTCCTCTGCCACTCTGGGCCACCATAACAGAATACAGAAGGCATTACTTTCAGAGCAGGCCTCATAGCACAACAGAAGAAACAAAAATCATTTTCCTCAGTGTTCACAATTGCTTGACAATGCACAGTCTATAAACTTACTTGTTGCTTCAGTACCAAGTTCTTCACGCCTTCCATCACAAATTGTGATCCTGTATTCATAACACGTGAAAACAGACTGAAAACCAAAACAACATTGCAAGTGAAAAAAAAAAAACCATATAATTTTAAGCTTAAAATTAATATCCAATTCCTATTAAAGCCAATGCAACAAAGGTACTAATTCAGTTTTTCATGAAATAAGCTATTTTTCAAACTGCATGGCAACCAAGTGTTTGGGAATACACCTAAAATTTAGCAGTTAGATTCTCAGCTATCAATAGGAGCCTTGTGTTCTACTCTCTGATCCACTCAACAGTTAAAGCCTTCAGTACTAGAACGATTTGAATGCTCCATTTCTTTCTTTTTCCAACCTAAGAAAACAGAAAGAATTCTGATACCGACATGGGAAAAATCAGTAACTGTACTGTGACAGTCTCCTTATGACAGCACACTTCTGAACATACAGCTGGTAGCAGGGAATTTCTATGGGTTATGTACAGCCTTACCTTTTCATTCTGTGTCTTAAAATAACCAACTACACTCTCTCCAGGAGATCCTAAGAAAAGTAAGAGCATTCTTGCTTCCTGCCCTACAGATGACCCATTTTGAATACACAGGGTTGTTTTTGTTTCCTGCTATGGATTAAATAAGGCTACGCATGCTGGCTGTCTTAGTTTCTTGCTGAATTCTCCTATGACAGCCCGTACACTTCATGTGAAGGTAACAGGAATCACTATATTAAGTTACTTTCTGGATTTAGCCATATATCCCTTTTTTGGTTTCTTTTTATGCAAGACCCAGGCACTGTTAATTTAAAAAACAAATTTTTCAAATAGGGAAGTGTTTTATTCGAGGCTACATCCCTCTGTACACTTTGAGTACTACTAAAATAAACCTACACTTTCAGTACTACTAAAGTAAACCAGAAACTGACAATTAATCAAAAACATACCCCAAAGGTTTAGGCGTAGAGTTTCCATAGCTGGTTGGAGCTGAAGCCATCTTAGTGAAAGCCCTATGAAAGCAGGGGTAGAAATCAATTACTTCATCTCATGGCACATCCTGCTGTACAGTGTTCCACTCCAGTCATTTGAAAGTGAAAATACTTATGCTTCTCAAACTGTTTCTGGAAGAAACTATTTCTCATATGCATCCCTCTTGTCTACATCTACAATGATTAAGAAGCTGAATTAGATTTTGTATTTAATGGGAATTTATTTTTATAAGATGTACAGTAACTGATAGGCAGTGCAGCCCTTTGGCATGAACCACAAAATCTGGAGGCTGAGCAAACCCAACTTTTCACCAAATTCAATACATTTTTTCTGTCTTGGATAATTAAGAACACTGATATGCATCACACTGAGTAGGGTTCTGGCATTATTAGAGTTCCATTGTAAAGTAAGATTTTGCATGTATTACCATTACAATGACAGCAAAGATTATGCCAGAATAAATGTTTACGGATAATTTACACTGTATGATATCCACGCTGAATTCTGTAAAGTTACCCCAATTACAGCCTCATATAGGAAAAAAAAGGAAATTACTCACTTCCACTGTTTTATGTAGCTCAGAGGAGCTAGGTTACAACCTGCATCCATCAGTGCTTTTTTATACTGGTCCAAATCAATCTGAAATTATGAAGTGGAGAATTACAACAGGTTTAAACTACTCTTAACTCATTAACTCATGTGAAATACAAGATTACATTAACTTCACTGATACTACAACTTTGCTTTTTCAATATTTAGATAAAAAGCAATTATTAATCCCATCCTCTACCAAGTACAAAAATACAATTTAGATGTAAGCACACAGAATTTAATTCCACAAGTACAGTTAAGTTTAGTGAAAACTACTTGTAGCAAATGCATTTTAAGGAAACAGTTTACAATATCTACATCCTTCAGAAACCTGACTGCATCATGGTTTATGTAAAGTGTCACAACAGCAGCCGGTGAAAATGAAGAGCATCTTACCCAACCCAAACTCATTTTTTCTACTAGTCTGAGTCAGTATAACATTTCATTGTGAAATGTTTCCATGCTATCTATATTAATTCTACATTACAATATTTCTACAGTATAATAGAAAACGTTCTTGAAATTAACCATAAGCTCTAACGAACTATTAAGAAATTGCCTCCTGAACTGTTCTGATAACAGCATTTCTGAATTGTGCATCCACTAGTCAACTAAACAAATCATCTTTGAACAAACAAGGATAGAGTGAAAAGCATCACGTAAACTTTTTAAAATCTACTTATAGTGGAAAGTGTACCAAGATGAGTTTCATAGTAACTCTGAACTGAATGTTTCAAAAGACAATCTGCCTTCTTACTAGTCACGCTTATCCTTCACGGTAGTAGCTAATGTTTGACAGATTCTTTGATAACACCAGAGAACTTATTTTAAGTTTTTGGATTACCTGGGCATATCATGCTTCTGTTCACAGCAAAGCACAAGTACCTACTTAAGGCTGATCAAACACAGAAAAGCCTACTTGGTAAAACATGGTGTCATGAGCTGTAAAGAATGTACCTCTGAAGGTGCCTGAGATGAGCTGATATAATAGATAAGAAATAGTCGCATTTTGTCTTCGGGAGTTCCTGCTGCAGTGAAACATACAATAAAAACTGTAACTATGCAGTGTTAATTGCTCTTCCACGTATGCATACAATAACCATTACTATAAATAAACACATATATAATTCAGACCTTATCTCTCCTCATGGCTTTGTTCAGCACACACAGCAGTAGAAGACATTCAGCAATTTTATTTAAGAATTATTAATAAGCTCACTGTTTCTGAAGGAATTACACCTGCCAGATCTGCTTATAAGAAACACTGCTCTGCACGTAAGGGTAACATACAAAGTAAGTTACCTCCTGGCATTACATCAACTTCAGGAACTGCAAGCATTTAACAGACAGAAGAACTGTGAAGGAGACTGACGAAAAGCATGAAAATATAAGCCATAGCTTAGGTTTTTTTTTTTTTTTCCAGCTCTTCAATTTGTTTATGCAGCTCTAGAGTTGGCTGTACTGAATCAGGAGAGCTGAAAAAGCACTTATGTTTGAACCTTTGGTCAGGAAAAAAAACACTGAACTTTCAACTTGTCTCTGGGAAGGATTTCACCTCCTGAATTCTTAGCACACCATTTCCTTCGAGAAAAAGATTACAGCAAATATTTGGGAAGCATTATCAATGGGAATCAAAATTCATCTCTGCCAGATCAAACAGATGATCTGACCATCCTTGTGTTCCTTAGACTATAACCAACCATGTCAGAATTCAAACAGCATCTACTTTTTTTCTAGAAGAGAACCACAAATAATAGAGAACACTCCTCAAAACAAATGTTTCAAATCTGTAATCCAGCACTTCATTAGAAAAGTTTGCTTGCTGCCTTTAGATGCAGGTTACATTAAAAAACAACAACAACACCACCACTGTTCCATACTCATGGGGAAGAGAAAAATGCTTCCCAGCTACGGAATATAGATCACGACAGCAGGGGGGTCACCTAATCCAATATGCAGCTTTTGTTTATAAGCACATATTTAGTCTGGCAGAAGCCTCTCCCATAGTAAGCAATGTCACAACGAACATTCATAACTTGATTCAACTGTTTCCAAAACAAAAAATTTTAATAACCTTCAACCGATACCAGTAAGCCAGAAGATCAAAAACTGAAAAACTTTGTATCATAGGAACCAACAAACAGCCTTCACGGTACACATTCCTCTGGAGTCTTTGGCTAAAAACGCACTCTGCATGTCCTAAAGAGACACTGTAAGAGAACCTGGTCTCTGTAACTGATTCAGACACTTGGTTTCCAACTTGCCAGTTTATAGCTTATGGCAATACCTGCTGGAACACGATAGCATTTCCCTCACTGAGCATATTTACCATGCCTGCAAAACTCCTGGGAGGTTTGTGCTCACAAAAGTGTCTTGCTTAGACATGAGCAGGTGATATTTTCTCCTACCAAAAAAAATAAATACATTCAAAATAAATGCTTAGATTATATCATGTACACTTACATAAATCTTAGGAAAACATTTTTTTTTCCCTCTTGGCAAAAGTAATTGAAGTGTAGTGCTGGTATAAAACACAGCTGTGATAAACAGTTGCAAGACCCAGGCTGCTTATAAAGTGCTTCCCTTTTTCTCCTAAGCCATGGTCTGTGACAGCCTGGGAGGAGGACAGGGATGATAAATATTCTGCAGGGAACTTAACTTGACAAACCTCAAATAGAACAACTTTATTTTCAGTGGGAAGCCATCAGAGCTACTGCTTTTCTAATGGAGAAAAGCAAAATCAGTAACTCTGTTTTTAGTACCACTCCAGGATACAGTAATATCCCCTGAACCAGGAAACAGATAATTGCCATGAGTGGTAAATTGCTAACAGACAGCAAAAATGGCAGGACAAAGCAGGTAAGTGCTCAGTCTGCTGCTGTGAAGAGCTCTGCAGGAATCACTGTCCATAAGGCAAGTGCCCCACAGATCACACAAACAAATATTCACCACTGAGTGTGCTGGAAGACTTGATGCATTAGTCCTTCAAAGTAAGTATTCCTTGCTGGTATCTAACAGCAAATCACACAATTGGAAGCTATCTAGTTTTGCAAGACAGCATACACTGAAAAAACCATGGTACTTAAATCCTTTTGTTTCACCACTGTCTTTTATCTAGGCAAAGTATATGAAATGCTAATTATTTACTATAAACAACTGAATAACTAGCTTATAAAGAAAACTCTAGCTTAGATGTCTAATCTTTTTCTTGTGCACACCCAGGATGTTCATGGTTAAAAGGTTCCAGTGACAGCTATGTGAGGCCACTGCCTCTATGCTACAGCACTGCAAAAAGCCGAGAACACATTCTGGCTTCGGCCTTTTACAGAACAGTTCCCAGTGACTCCTGCTGATAGAGAACCCAAATACCAGTCAGTGTGTAAAGCTTTAGTATGTAGTAACCAGACGTGAATCAGCTGGGAAGCTCTGCTGCTGGGTGCTGGTAACAGATCTGCCACAGCTGTGTGAAGGCACATCAAACCCCCATGCGTCTGTCAGCCATCTACCCAGTTTATTAGCTTGATTCCCTTTTCTCCACCATCTCACCACCCATCTCCCTCCCCACCCTCCAAGCAAAGGCCACCTACCTACGCTACTGCCCCTTTATCTAAGCAAATCCAGTGAAATGCCCTGTTCCATTCTGGCTTTAATGATGCGTGGGATTCTAAAGAACCAGCGCTGTTCAGAACACACAATTCCACGCTGTATTAGTAAATGCTTGAGAAGCAAGGAAGTTAAAATCTTACAGCTTTCAGCAACACAGAATTAGAAATGGATTTTTGTGGAACTGCAAAAGTCACCATTTTTTTAATATATAACTCACCCTATTAATAAGCACGCTAGACCACTACTGGAATCAATGACAAGCTGTTTCCTTTATAAAGCTGCACAGCTTGCAACACACATACGCTCTTTACCATCCACAAAGTTATAGCACGTGCTTATTGCATCTCAAAGCATGTTGATACCAAGTTCAGATTTAAAGTACTCACCATCTGGGTCAGAAATCATGTCCAGCAGAGATTTATCCAGAGTAGATTTGCTCATTATTTTTTCCTCGTATTCAAAATACACATCCAGTTTTCTAGTCTGTGTAAGAATAAACATTACAATTTATTAACTGTAACTGATTCTTCATACTGTGACAAATATTTCTTTCCTCTTCAAAAGGTTTTAGTCATCACAACTGTTTAAAAAAAAAAAAGTTTTTAAATAAATCGCCAGAAAAAAAAAATGCTTGCCATTATCAACCTCAGAAAATTGACACTACTCTCACAGCAGAAGTGAAAATGCAAGTTAAGCAAAGGAGGTCCGATGTACAAATACTAGACTGGAAGAGGAGCTTTGTTTGAAACTCTACTTTTGCCGCAGCTGCAAATTTCACACCATCATGCATAGTGTCAAATTTATGCTGAACACGAAGTCTCTCAGTCAATGAGACAATTACTCAATGTAGACAAGCAGGAAATTCCTAAATCCACTACAGCATCATCCCAGATAAGACTGGGAGCTTTCCTTTCAAATCTGAAGGTCTGTTGGTATGAAGGAGCTATTTCAATAAAGATGGAACACTTCATAATTAGGTCACCTGGCTAACACTGGAAAAAAAAAAGTCTCTAAATATACAACATCTTACTGTGACAGATTACGAGAGCATGCAGACCAAATTGAGAAAATCCTTTTTTAGGGAGGACACCACAGCTACTGCAAAAGCTCTATGGAATGGCCATGCAACTACTGACAGCACTCAGTGCATGAGCACAGACAGCCAGGCTTTGCACATCTGATCAGTTCCAATCTGAACACAGAAGAATGCATTCCAGCACTGATTTAGAAACCTAATGTTCCATCACAGTTTTTTTTATTAAAATGTAGAATTACAGCAAACATTACAATGGCTCACAAAGCCTTAACTTCTGGCCACTAACTAAATCCTGTTGAACACATTCAGGCTATAGGAATGCTGTTGTGCAACGACTCCAGAAGGAGACTGGTAGAGTGGATCTCCATCTCACTGCCTTGGAAGCATTTCAGCTCCACACTGTGGTCACTGGGAGACTGAAATGGTGTTAGCAGATTAAGGCACGAGTCACCACACTTTCTCCTCAGGTTAACAGATTCTGAACATTTTCTGCCCGATGTTGTTGAGGCATGAAAAATTGCTATGGCTCCTTTTAACCCAGTGCAGTGGTTGTTCTAATGGCAGCAACAGAAAAACATTGGAAAACATCTCACTTGCTTCTGAATCCTACTACAATTATTCCTAAGAACACAAATAAGGAAATTAAAAATTAAAAAAAAAAACAAACAACACAAAGATAAGAAGGAAAGAGAAAAGAAGAAAATTAGGATATTTCACACTTGAGTATAGTAAGAGTTAGGGATGAAAATACAAAATAAAAAGTCACAAGAGTATTTTACTATTGAAAATTGTTGGCAGTCAGCTTATGCAGGCAGCCACTTACCTTACAGTATCACACACATAAAACTCCTACTTCTCATTACTATCTACCCAACACATTGTGAAGAGCAGTTTCTTACAGAACACCACCTCAATTTAATTCAGCCTTTGTAGAAGCTCGTACTCAGGGATATTTTAACAAGCTCTATCTCTGCAGCAGTTTCCATGAAGTGAACTCAGAATTGATCACTTGCTACTTCTAGAGGTAGAAGAATCTTATTTTGTCACTGCGACTGGCATTACATAAAAGTTATGTGGACTGAGAAAAAAAAAAAAGACGCAGAGCTTCTCTCAAAGCTGTATTTGCCTTGTACTCATATTAGGAGGGTACTCACAGCCACAGTTACACCGCTGTAAGGCACTGATCATACCTTACTCAGCTGAAAGGTAAACCAATGATAGTGGCTATGCTACACTACTGTACAGACAACAGACAGGAACTGCCAGCCTTTTTCCAGGTGTTTCATTCAGATGCAATTTGGTATCTGGCATGTCAGACATGTTCTGTGACCTGTCTCCACAAGACTGGACAACTCTAATTTGCATTATAAGCTTTCTTAATTGTCTCTAGATACAGAAAACAACTGCAAAGAAGCCACTACGTTTTTTTCCAGACTTTGCATTATATTCACTTCCTTTTGTGTTTGAAGTAAATTTAAGTTCCTCACAAGGAGTTAAAATCAATGTCTTGAGGTTTAAAATATTTTTCCCAGACAAAAGGCATCCAACTAACAAAGGATTTCACAAAATCTGGAAACTTCATCTCATTAAGATAAATACATTATTGTTGAATTTGGCAGTGCCTGTATTATCTTAGCTGGTGTTTCATTTAAGACAAACTTATTCAGATGGCATGTAAAACCTCTACAACATAAAACAAATATGTTATCTCAAAATATTTGTCTACAGGTCAATTTCTAAATAAAATAATTTAAACATGAGATACTTCAAATTGTAAGAGTAGATTTACAATTCTTAACTCATTTTCATTGCAAACTGCTTAAAATTCTTCCCAACTCTGTGCTACTTTCTGACTGAGTAGAGAAAAACAGAGTAACTGCAGCAAAGAAAACTCACTGGCTGCATACAGCCACAGTACTTAGAGCGTGAACAGAAATATTAATGGCAGTTACATACTTACTCTGCAAAATTTGGGACAGTGGTTTTTGAAGCATGAACTTCGCACTCTTCACAAAAACAAAACTGACAATCCTAAAAAACTCACCTCCTTTATGTTTGCCCACAGTACATAACACACACACACCTACTGATATGGATCAATACAGTGAGTCCACTTAGTTTTCTCATCAGCAGGTGACTAACCAACGTTACAGAGAAAGTGCTCATTAGGGCAGTAGTTTTCTTATGCAGGTATGTGAGGAATTAGATGGACACCAAGTAAAATTTCATAGGATTACTGAAAAGCCACAAACACTACAAGTTACCTTTTGACAGATTTCCCAGATATGTCATATCAATGAGACAGTTACTTCCCAAAGAGCCAACTATTCCAAAAAGTGCTGATAAGAAGCAGATGTCCCGGTTTAGAGGAAAGTGCCATTTTTCTCACTCAATGACAAACTCTCAGACATGCCAAGAGTAAAAGCTGGGGAACGGGAGCTAAACAATCCTGTAGATTCAACAAGACAAGACAGCAAGAAAGAGGTCCTTATGGCTGCCAAGCTGGATAGCAAGGTGAAGAAAAATAAAGACGCGTTTACATTTACATTCCTTTCTGCCTCCTGCTCTTCATTTCCTAATGTAACATCTTATTCCATCCTAACACCATTCAATGACCTTTCTCATTTCCAGTTAAGGGACAGGATCTCTATTGTAATTAAAGCTCCACATTTCAGCTTCTTTATTTATTTAATATTTGTGAAAGCTTTCAACTTAGCATCTTTAAAAACAATTTGTTATGAAGCCAAAATTTATTTTCAAATAAGTTACTGAAGTGCACCAAAATCTCCACCTGAGCACAGGACTCCAAAACAAGCATAAAATTCCTTCATTTTTAAGGCAGAAAAGGGGAAAAGCAGGATTAACTGAAACATCCTAGAAGGTCATCATGAGGTTCTCCTATCCTCTTTACTGAGATACTTCCTTTTAGAGAGAGGGAGAGAGAGAATATGCAGAAAAAGAAAAAGAAAAAAATCATATTTTAACTTCCTGGAGGGAATTTCTCAAAGATATTGACAGAAAACAACCTGAAATAACAGCCCCGCAGAAGTCAATGGAGTGAGTGAGGCTAGCCAGGTAACTGAAGTGTGATGGATGTCACCACGTTTATTGATAACAGGGCTCAGAGGGAAACAATGAAAAACACGAAAGATATTCTGACTAGGACTAATCACTTTACCTTCTAAGTACAGCAGCCAGAGAAAGCCTGATTTGAGCTCTCCTTGCAGAAGCAGTGTGCTGTATAGTAGCAATCCCCTCAGGTCTGGAATGCTTCTCTGGGTTACTCCTCAAGGTTGAGAGATGCTTACTGACTACTACTTGTTGCTGAGTGAAATCTGAATTTTGAAAGGTACCTGATTTACGTTAAGATTTAGCAAAGTGAATTAATCACTCTTGTAATTGTAGTGAATTAATGACATCAATCTACTTTCCATAATAAATCAAATTGTGGCTGTATAATTTAAATTGTTTAGATGTTGGATACCTCCTGCAACAAATTGGCTTAGTCTGCTCCTTTCAAGAGGCAGAGGCATTCTAGAAAGCTGGGAGCAGCAGCTACACAGCCATTTCCCTCTTACTGAGCTGTACACAACTACCACAAGATAATGACAGAAAGGGCAAAACAACTGAACTCAGAAAAAAACTTATTTGCTGGGCAGTAACTTAATCACCTGTGCTGAATTAGAGAAAAATGACCCAGACCACTATGACATAAATATTTAGCTGTGTACACTTTTTTGTTCCTGTGGTAAGACAGAAACGTGACCTGTTTTACAAAAGAACCATTAAAATAGTGGGATTCCATTAAAAAATATGAAATGGTTAATTTGGAAGGCCATGCAGATAACGGAATCCTTCACAGCATCAGATCTTGAAATCAAGCAAAACTGGAGAAGCGTGGTAAGAAAATTACATGGGGATTCAACAAAATCCAAACCAAACAAGGGTCAGTAATCTATCACTGCTAGTAATTTGCATAGAAATTCAATACTAAAAACTATATAAAATTCTAGCAAGATTAACATCTACCCTTCTCGCTAATGAATATTTTAGAAAAGCATAAGTGTACGTGCCATAATTCAACATTCTTCAGTAATGTGAGCATCTGTGTGAGACAGACACGCAAAGACAGGCATTACTTGAAACACCACAGTAGCTAGAGAGAGATTATCTGCAATTCTAGACTTAAATGTATCAGTTACCAGCATCTTCAGAGAAGAATCAATGCATAACGAAGACGAATTTGTTCTAAGCGCTGACAATAAATAGCCGATGGTTCACTTACTGAAAAAAGTGATGCATTCTTTCCATCATTTCACTAAATATTTAAATATGCCAGAAAACTGCCAGGACCCTTGAGCATGTGATTCACTTCTGGTTTCCTCTGGCTGTGTCTTAGAAAATTATCCAAGACCATATGGAAAGAAGATGTAAACTGAGCACTAAAATATGATATAAGAGAAATTAAACTCACTTAGGCTAACTAGAGCAGGTCTCATAGCATTCTTTGCACTGATTCTCACACCTGCAAGAATAAAAACACTCATTTACTGTAGTAAAAACCATAACTGACAATGCAGAGAATCTATTTTAGAGTCTGAATGTGCTTCCAGATCAAAGTGAAAGTGAAAATAACCTGAAAACAAGTGTAGTGTCTTACTAGATCCTCATGACCTGTACATGTGCCCAAAAACGTATCTTCCTCTTATCCTGGTCTGGTTTCTCTTTTAACCTCACATAAAACACACTGCAGTACTGCCTCAAAGTATCATGAGACTTTCTTTAAAAAGTACTGGCTGAGATTATGTATTTTTGTGGTGAAAGTATTTCTGAGAAATGCACACAGTAACATACCATCCTGTACTTTAAACCTGCCCACCTTGCATGGGTATTTTTTTGTCACTCTAGAGATTGAAAAGGAGAGAAAAAAAAAAAAAAAATCACAAAGCAATGGGAGGAATTTTACAATCATTTAGGGAAAATACTCTTGTGTAGGTAAGTTTCAGTGGAAAAAATAATAAAACTTGTTTCTGCACTAGCCTGAGTTTAGTTAGTTCCTAAGTGCTTGGAGAAGGAAGTGATCCTTTCTAAAGCAAAGAAACAATGATAGAGACACGCATCATCAATGTACTGAAGAAACTACATGCTTATTTGTCTCAGTCTTCTACAGCTCTGTAATAAAAAGTACAGAGCGCTCTGCAGAATAAGAATTAAGAATCATTTATGGATAAATTGATCCCTGCTCCCTGGGAGCTCTCTAGTGGCAGGCTCCTGTCAGAGAAGGGAGACTAAGGCTAGCAGAGGGCTGCTGCAGAAAGACAACTCAAGGTGACAGGAAAGTATCTCAGTGACACCTAATCAAGAACAAACAAATACATCCCAATTCAGACTTTTGCAAAGATGACACTGTTTATCAGAAATGCTGTTATTTCTATTCCACATGCTGCTCTGAAATCTGGCTTCTGTCCTAAAAACTCATGTAAGTATGGGTGTATCATTTCTGTCAAACCCTTGGGTTTGTTAAGATCAGCCTCCTTTTCTCCAAGCTTATTGCCCTCTAAAACTTCCTGGGGAGGAAAAGGAGAGAAGGAGGTGCTCAGCTTTTCTCCCTGGAGACAGGATGCCTGTACATTGCTCAAAACCATGTTCAACCAGGCTCAGACTAGACACTAGGAAGAACTTACTGAATGGGCAGTCAGACTCTGGAACAGACGTCTTGAATATCTGGTTGATGGCCCCCTGATTGTCCATGTTTAAGAGGCATTTTGATAATGCTTTTAATGGTATGCTTTAAGTTCAGATCAGTCCTAATGTAGTCTGATAGTTGGATTCAATTTTTGTAGGTGTCTTTTCCCTTAAAACTATTCTGTATTTTGTTCTATATCTTAAAATTCGAAACAAATTCATTCATAGAGCTTGGTTAAAAAAAAGTTCAGCAGCAGTAATAACTGAAGATGCACCTCACACACTTGAGGAATGCTGAAGTAGTTTTCATAACACGCTGCATTCCATCACTTTTAAATAGCATGGATAACATTTTCTAAACTACTTTCCAACGACACTTGGTGCTTGAATCACTTTCTAGAAAAAAATGCACTGTTTCTCAAAGTCTCACCTATAATTTCTCTTGGTCTACTGTGGAAGTAGATGTATCGTCAAGATTACCTGAGTAATAACCAAAGTCTTTACCTGATACAAAACTATCTGCAAGTTCCCTGATAAAAGAGCAGCAGACAAACAAAAAAGTGAAGAAATATCTTTCCTAAGAATACAAATAACACAGAAGACATTTAACACAGACCCTGCTGAAAAGACTAGTTTGGTAACTTGCGTCATTATTGCCACATCTCTGGATATCACTTTCATTTGGTGAACAGTATTCTTGACAAGTGCATAAAGCACATAATGAACATAACATCAGTGCTTAGACTTCAGTCATAATTGGCCATGACATGTCCCAAAAATAAACCAAACACTTTTTCATAAACTTAATTTAGAAAGACTTCAGCCCAATAAAGGTTATGGCCATCGTAGTAAAATGAAACAAAACAAAGAGTATAGTGGTAAATTCCAAAACAAAGAAAAGGGCGTTTACCTCACTTCTCATACATAGATATGCAAAATTCATTCCTCCTTACCCTTCAACACTAAGTAATGCTATATTGTGATTTATGAAAGGGTTCATACAGTTCAGAAAGCTCACCTTTTTTTTTTTTTTTTTTTTACATCTCACTTCACTTGCTCAAGTATTTTTCTCCAGGTAAGGAATACAATTAACTCAGAGAAAGCTGAACTCAGAGAGACATCTTACCTTTATATGCTCCAAAACAGCTGTTGCAACATTTGTATGCAGATCAATGAGCCTCTTCTTTTCCAGAAGTTCTGGAAGAGAGCTGAAAAGATTAAATACAAACTAATCTGCTGAGTTGCAGCAATTAGTTGAATTGTGCATACTTGCTACAGAAAAATTATGGAATACAGTACAGTTTAACTGAAACATTTCAAAATATAGATCTAATGAATCCCAAATAAAGCAAAGTAATCCACACACTTTTTATCTTGATTAGTAAAAAAATACAAACAACATGGGCAATTTAGTATTCCTGTCGAAAGCTCACGATCAACAACAGGTATTTGCCCTTCTTACCTAAACAAGTCATATATTAAAATTACGGTTTACATCATCAACATTCAGTTCATTTTTGATACAGATTAAAGTTTCAATATCTGTCAAATCACTGCAAAAGAACATCAAATAATGTCAAAGAATCAAAGAATTATCAAATAATATGCTAACTAATGGAATGAAAAACAGATTCACGATTAGGAACAAGTCTAACTCTCAGATTTTTAGTGTCATTCAAAAAGTTAGGTAACCAGGAGCAGGAAAGTAAGCTTCCCATGCAGCGTTCTTAAGAAGGAACTACAATTTTGCAAAGAGATGTCACAGTAGCTACATGATACAAAATGTAACCAGTTCCACTGTACAAAGCAAGGAGTTGCTTTGAGAAGTGGACTTCTTTAACTTTCTTCTAAGGAAGGAATGCAGAGATAGTTGATGCTTTTGTGGTGAAAGAATGCAAGCAAATCTACAATGCACTTTTGTTCTTCAGCACTGCTGCTGATGAAACATTTCAAGGGCCCGTGGTAGGGGGTTTGAAACCAAATGATCTTTGAGGTCCTTTTCAACCCAGGCCATTCTATGATTCTACGTTTAGAGCACTATCAAACACACGCTGTTGAAGCAGCATGCAGAAGACCTTGTGGAGGACGTGCTGTCTTGAATTAGAATAATGCAGCATCTATGTTTTATTAATGAGCTGAATAGTCTTTTTTAAAAAATATTTACTTAAAAGGATACTAAGAATGAAAGAATTAAAAATAGTTCCCAACCAATTAAAAAATTATGCAATATTGACTACTTACCTAACAGCTGAAGTAAGCTTAGCCGTATTGTCAGAAAGCATGCTTATTGCTCCTTCATCCTCCCCTTCTATGCCCTAGTTTTTGCACAATGGTTTGTAAAGAAACATGAAAATAATCATGAGTATGAAGATGATACACAGAAATACAGTCAGTGCATTTTGGACCAATTTTCTCATAGTGATATTAATGTCTGGACTGTGTTTTACAATAAAGGAAATTACGTAAATTTAATGCCAATACGTGCAAGAAGTTGAACCTTCTAATGAATTATGGCACTCCTAGTCCTACATCTAAGTTCACATTACACCTAAAACTCAGCATGCACTGACATTTTTGGTTGTTGGCTAGCAGAGGGGGCTAGGAAATATGTAAGTCCTATTAGTCTTCAAATGAAAAGCATGAGGTCAGCCGTACCATTATACTTTTAAGTCTTTTGACTTCATCTTCTTGGGCTCTGTAGGATTCCAGTTCTTGTTGGACAGATTCAGCTACCTCTGGAAAAGGACTAATGTAATACTCTGCATTAGGCTCAGTTAAGATCCACAAATCATTTCAAGAACATTCTATAATCAAGGTGATGTTGAAAACGTATTTCAGAAATACCAATACATTAATATTACCAAATATGTGAAAATAATGATGTTTTACGTTTGACTTCCTAAGCAATTACTGAAAGCAGTAACTACATACATGTATTCTGATAAACGGTTTTGTGCTCCAGAACAAAAAGCAAATACAATGAATGATGGAATGAATATGGACAATGATCCTTCCATTAAAAAAAGTCTGTCCAAAGAAACTCAAAAATAGAATTATAACAACATGAAAGAATACTCAGAATTTATATTCACCTCATTATTTTTATTTATCTTAAAATTCACTAAAGGAAGTAATTTTACACCTTTAAAATTTAAAGTAAAAATAATTTTACTCCCTTTAAAATTTAAAAAGGCCTAGCAAAACACACAGGACAAGCCATATTAATCACGTTCTTTCTTTAAAAGCAATAACCTTTAAATAAATAAATAAATAACAGCAATAACAGGCAGACAGAACTTTGTAAAGGTATTTCTTATCTGAATAAGAGTGAAGACTGCATACATTCATTTTTCTTTTTGCGCTTCCTAACTAAGGACAGTTATGTCTGTACTCCAGTCCTGCTATTTGTGCAGGTAAAATCAGATTTAAATAGCTAAGTCTATTACAAAAAGTAAAAAAAATAAAATTGAAACCTACCACACAACTCCCAAGCACACGCTCCAATTTGTGAGCCTCATCTGTACTATTTAATCATATGTCATCACAGTCAAACAAAACTAAGGAAATCCTACCATAAGATCCGTTCAAGCAAATATCACATCACTTTTGTATCTAACACAGCTTACCTGCCCTTATGCTTCTGCCAAAATTTATCAGATGCAGTTAAATCATAGGATTTCTTATTTTTTTTCTTAGGTCTAGCACCTGCTGGAGTACCTTCTGCTCCTGTTGATTCTTCCAAGTTAACTCTATTCAAATGGAAATCCTGAGGGAAAAAGAAAAGGAATGTTATGTAAATATTTGACATTTAATCATTTAATTTATCATTTAATCAGCCTTTTATATTCAGACAATTATCTTCAAGAATTTTTATTTATTTATTTTTTTTTGAACTGGAAAAGCTACTCACACAGCATTAAATTAAAATTTCCCAAGATGACAGTCAACAGTTTGGTAATAATGACTGTAACGCAAGACCTCCAAAATTAGTTGCACTTCTGAAAGACTCTCAAATCTTCTTAAAATGAAATGACAGGAATAATGTTTCCTATACAGAAAATAGGTTATTTGGTAATAACTAAACTCTAAATACTCAGGTCGAAACCTTAAAGTAATGGAAATCTTCGTTGTAAACAAAAAAAGATTTCTAAGGTTGAATTCCACTTACACAATTGAAAAAAAAAAAAAAAAAAAAACTGCAGCAAATTTAACAGAGTTGTGAGGAAGCTCCCAACAATATCTAGTCAGCAGTACCTACTGGAAGGACTATTTATGTGAACATTCTTCACACATTCTTCTCTACTACACAGATAAGCAGATCTAGGATCTACATCTTTCAGGAAGATGACAGAGTTATGTTCACATACAATATTATCATTGCTTGCTTCCCTGTGTGCTTTTTGTTCATTTTCCCCATTACTTTTGCCAATGACAGCTCTGTGCATTCTGCAGCATAGCCCCTAATTTTCAACACAGAGATGAGCAAGAACCCCACATGCCAACTTTATTCTAACCCCTCTGAAGTACATTTGCAATTTCACAGGTGATCTCTTGTAAAATAATGACTAGAGGAGTTAAAATATTGACTTCATTGGAAGTGTCAATAATTTTTTAAAATATGTATTTTTTCCAGAAATAAAACTTGTTATTCTCATTGTAAGTGCAACTGTCAAATAAAAACCATTTAAAAATGTTTCTAGTTATCAGTTGGCACAGCTCACACTTCCAGAATTCCATTTCAAGCTATCCATGCCAGAACAGAAGAAAAACCAAGTTGCTTCCCAAAGGAAATACATGCAGCCCAATGAGCAGAAATCTCATGTTACACAGCATGAGATTAAGGTTTCAGTAAAACTAGACTATTTTTAAGGTACATTTGTTCACTACAAAGTTAAAGGAAAAATAATCATTTAATTGAAAACTCAGCTGTAATTTTTAATGGAGATCTATGTTTTGGCTCAATTTAACTCACCAGTGACCCAAGTTTCCATGTTAGGTTTGGCATTTACAAGTTTTACCAAAACGGTTCTTATTGATTCCAGTCCTCCTCATTTGACCTCCACATTCTGTCTTTAAAAAGCCTTCTGTCTGTACCTCCCACTTTTCTGTAACCACTCCCAAAGGGTATTTTAGTCTGAAACGGGGATCTCTGCACACATGTCTGTTTACGTGCAGAAACACCACCGTTATCTCAAAGGACACAGAACTCCACTTTGTGGCTCAGTTAGCACTTAGTTCAACACCTCACAGAACTTGTGGGATATTTTAACCAAGAACTTCAAACGTGAAGATAAAACATACATAATTAACATCCTGGTAATACTTCCAGTTACAATTCATGGCCTTCTGAGAGGCTACATGGTCATTTAAAAAAATATTATGCTCCATCAGTGAAGAATCTGTCATGATTGCCTTCAATGGGAATATCTCAACTGGTTTTGAAATTAATTTTTGTTTTGCCTTGACATGGAATCACAGGCCACTTGATAATAATTTTATTAAAGAAATAGATTATCTGGTCAACTCAGTCAAAAAAGAGAAGTAGCACACAATACTTACAGGTTCTTCCAGAAACTTATGTTGAACAGATAAACATTCAATGATTCTCAGACCATTCTTGTCATGTTATTTCAGTACCTCTCCATATCTGTAAGCACTCAGTTTTCACTACATCTTTAATACCTGACCTCTTGATGGACCAAGGTCCAACCCAATGCGTTCTCAGGCCACCAGACAACTTTCTCTAGCCAGCAGCTGATGAGGAGGCACATGGAGATGGCAGGTATTTACTAGCCAGTCACTGAGCATTTGCTCTTCAATGGCTTGCAGGCAATGAGCAGAAATAAGTGTTGACTTTACGCAATAGCAATTCCCGATTCTTTCTCTGACTCTCAAAAGCAAACAGAAGAAATTCGATATTTCTAATTGAAAGTCTTCCATGTTCAACAGTTATTGGAGAAAAACAGCACAAACCATTTTGATATCAGCTTGTCCTACAGAACGGCAAAAAACGTTCACTTGAAAGAAATCCCACCCTTTAGGTTAATAGGAAGGGACTGCTCACAAGGCATAAAGTATATAAAATAGAATTTAAAGGCACATACAAACAAGTTACTGTATGTACATAGATGCACGCGTATATTTTACACCTTCCTCTAACAGCCTCAATAATAAAAGCAAATTATTCCTCAAAGCTATATACCAAAATGATTTGCATTACTAACTGTACAATCCAAAAAAGCCTCCAGAAAGTAATTATTGTTACTCATTTTTTGTATTATTAACGATGTAAATATGTATGAAATAGACAAATCCCAAATAAACAGTATTTGTTTTCATTCAAGTGCCTCATCACTACCGGTTTTATACTCGAGGAAAAGGCTTAAAGGTGACCTTTGTTTTTTAAAAAATAAACCCATTTTACGTTTCTCACAGTAGGGTCATGTACCACTTGGCATGTTTATAGTGAGCGTCCACAACATCTTGTGGAATAAAACAGACATATTTTTGGAAATTCAAGTTAATACTAAAAAACTCATTACAAGTATTTTTCAGACACGAACTGAATGTACAGAATTTGCAGTTAAAAAGTGAGTATGAACTACTGAGAAATAATCTAGGTTTGCTGAGTTATGCATCTTATAATAATATCAAGATTTCAAATTTTTGACAGCTTTAGAAGTCATTGCTAAAGAAACCTTTTCAAACAATCCTCCAGCCTTCCACCTACTTTCAAATAGAAGTAAAACAGATTTTGGGTTAAGAGAGAATCTGGTATTAAGTTTAATAACAAGCTGAGTGAAAAGATACTTTTGGTAACAAAATCAGATTTGTTCTTACCAGAACATCATGCACTAAAGCTTGGTATGTCCAAGTATGGTGTAGAGGAGTTGCTAAATCTATGTTTCTGTCAACAAGGACTAATAAGGGCCTTTGGAAGCTGAAAAGATGACACTTTATTAGTACTTCTTTAAATACGTTCAGAACATCCCAGTAACATCCTGAGCGATATCAGCCACCTTCTACATTGCATTTTAAGTTAAAAGCACAACTTCCTACTGAAGAATTCCACCAGCCTTCCCCAAAGCTTCTGGGACTGATCACTGCCAGTATTTTGTAACAAGTGAAAAAAATACTACGCAGACATCAGAACACCAAAGAATAACTAGCCTTTTAACTATTAACTAACACATACTTCCTCAAGTGGATACACATCTGAGTTTCAAACAAGCATTCAATGTTGTAAGAACCTGAGTCTGTCACACTTGACCTTAATCCTATTATGTACTACAAACTTAAAATCTGCCTCTCAACTCCCTTACTTTATTTTAACTCTTTGCTTGTATATCAAGTCTGTAAAGAAAAAAACACTACTTTCTGAAATTCTGCAACTACATCATTAACACAATTTTATGAGGAGGAAAAAAAATAAAAAAAAAAACACCACCAAAATATCTTGGGTTAAGACATATAAAAATTAACAGTGGAGACAGAAAGACAACTGGTGTCCCTAGCAAACATAAAACTTACAGTAAATGTGATGGCTACATTATTTGGACAGACAATTCCATGCTCTGGATAAGTATTTACATGCAGATACATAATCTCATGAGTCTGTGTCATTTGGGAAAGCAAAATCAAGATCAGCCACCATTTAGCTGTTGGAGGTTCTCATAACTCCTTTATGTTGCAGCTTGATTTCTCTGAGGGTAATAATGCTATCCTAACAGGAAAGCACGCTACCCTCCTGAAGGAAGTTCACTGGTTACAATTTCCATAAAAATTAAGTTCCCATAAAAATAAAGGAACTAATTTCACAGCAATGCTCTCTCTCCTAAAGGCTTTCAATCCCATTTTGTTTTGTCCCACAACCTTCGTGGCTTTTTTTTTTTTAAAAAAAATCAAAGCTCTGCACAGAACGAGATAAAAATCTGTAATATCCACATAATAAAAAAATAAACTGGGTATTTTTGTTTCCAGTTAGGAGATCATAACCTCTGCCTTCAGCTACAGTTTTCCTAATAGATCTCCTCACCTTTTTAGTACAGCGTAAACTACCATAACGTGCTTTCATAAGGCAGCCAGTGAAGTATTCAACTAACTGGAGGCAAAGGGATGATGGAGAGGCTACTAAAAACAAATTTCAGACACATCCAAGCACCTGCAATATCTTTTCTCAACTCTCCTTTCCCCTCAAAGGATTCAAATGCACGACAGCTCTTAACTGTCTAATCATCCAACTTGCTTATGCAGCTCTCCTCTGGTAGATACAGACATCAGCTGACATAATTACAACGGTTACTGCTCAGAAGTGAGAAAGTGGGTATTGCTTTCTTTTTAAAGACCTACAGGTTGATTAACAAGTGCTCAGAAATGCAGCTGCATATAACAGCACTGCAATGTGACTATGATGAAAGGGCAAACAGAACTGCCTGCTTCATTAAATAATTTCTGTCTCGCTGTCTCAGTCATGCAAGTTTCGACCCAATTATACTAAGAGATAAGCAATCTTTGGTGTACAACTACTTTCGTACACAATTTGAACCTAATCCTTGTGGTTTTCACCATATAGTGGTGACTCACCCTAGTGAGATCTTACAGACAACTGAAATATAAACAATAAAAATATAGTTATTACTAACACCTTACCTGAACTGCCCAGCTCCAAGAGTGTCACCTGTAAAAAGACTGTTTCTGGCATCTCTTAGATTCTCTCTGAGCTTTTTATCTAATTTCTGCATGGAGAAAAATACAAAACAGTATTTAATGGACCTATGATTTCTTAACCTATTTATTTCCTCAACATTTAAATATCATGCTGGTTTTGCACTTCAATACTTCCTATAGGTAAGACATTTACGGTCAACTTCACATTAGATCTGCCCAAGAAATCTCTTCCCTGTTTCTTCTCCCTCCAGTTTTTATACCCAGACCCAAGAGTCTACAGAAGATATTTACTTTATACCCAGTAAAATTCCTCTGAGATAATTAGCATCCTCTCTTTAAATGTGTGAATAAAAAATACCAACACCCACAGGGAACCAGAACATTAGCAGTAAACTGGCTTGTCAGATATTGCTGTAGTAAAGTGCTTCATTAAATGAAGAATATCCCTGATATGAACACATGCAGGCTGAATGCTTGGGTTTTACCAATGTTAAGGCTTCAGTGTTGAAGAAAGCTATGAGGAACACAGAATGAAGCACAGTGACCCCTAGTGAAGATACTGCTGTAGCAACTTTCAGCTCTAATTTAATTTGGTAATTTCCTTCCTATTTGACGATCAAGATTACTTTAATATTATAAAAATGTCTCACACCTATGGAGTGTCTCAATAAGACAAAGAAATTCCTATACAGACACAGGAAAAACTGGTGCCAGACTGCAACTTTTAAAAAAATTTATTTATAGGTTCATGGTTCTAATTTTAATGCCTGTCAGAAAACCTGCAAGAACTCCAAAGTACAAATGATCCTTCAGATTTAAGTTTCTCATCAGCTGATTTCATAGTATTACGATTTCTAAATATGAGTTCCATGGAACTAAAATCGTAATGGAAGGCTGGTATATGTCCTTCCAGGTTTATTTTCCTCACTAAGAACAGGAGACAATGCCACTAAATCTCCATGCAGCAATGAAAACAGCAAACAAGCTGTTAAGAAAAAATTTACAACAGCAACACTCCTAGAAAAATAATTTCTTACCACTGCCACCATTTCAGCTGCAGTTCCTCTTGAGCATCTGATTATAGGAATAGCTCCTAATAAGAGACAGATCAACTTCCACTAGTATTACAGTTTTAAGACTGTAAGTCAGTGTACTTTGCAGAAAACAACTTTTTAGTAATAGTTTGAAAATAAAATTCTCCAGCAGTCAATCCTTATATTAAATTTTTCTCTTTAAATCTGAATCAAAAAATACTCCATAGCAGTACGTTACCTGAAGTTTAACAAAACTAACTCTCATGCATGAATTTATGAAAAAAACAGCACATTCTAGAAAGACAGCTAGCATATCATGTATTGGTTAAACAAACTCTAATAGGAAAGCATTAAAACTTAGTTTCTAAGGTCAGAACTCACTTAAAAGCAATAACAGCTAATGTAGCAAGAATCACAAAGTAATGTATCAGTACCATCTCAATACAGGAAATGTCATTTTCAAAGCACATTTTCCATGGAATTTCAGGTTTAAAAATCATTAGCTCTGCATCTCACCTATGAATAGGAAATAATTCTTTTGTATGAACATGACAACTTAAATCCCACAAGACTGCCCCAGAGAGATCCCACACGTAGGAATACCATTTTGGATCTGTTGATCACAGTGAGAACTTACAGTAAATGGCATCACTATAAAAAATGCATGGGTTAAGCAACAACATAATTCATAGTAACGCAAATAAATTAAGTTTATCTTCATATTCCAAGAAGTATTTTAATTAAAACCTTGCAAGGGTTGCATGATGTTTTTCTCCTTTTTTTGAGCTTAAAAAAATCCAAACTCCTAGCACTGCTGGCCTTCAGAACAAACTAGTATTTTCCGAAAATAAAGAATCCAAAACTTTCAGTATTCCTCACCCATTGATACTGAAGACAAAATATGTCACATCTCACATGGCATAGCCTTTATTTTCTTCAGCAGTGACGTACAGGAATAATTCTACAAAGATCAATAATCCACTCAGCAAACCATTAAGGTATCTGTCATACGCCTACTTCTGCCTTAATTTGGCTATACAAAAATTACAAAAATTCTGTATCTACTGACAATAGGTCTCTTCTAAAAGGAATGGAAAATATGCTAAAATTTGAAAACTTACCAAGTGTAACAAAAAAACAGAAGAGGCTATCAACAATAGTGTCCATTATCGTTTCCATTTCAGTGTCTGTAATATCTGGTCTGTTAATGGCTGAAACAGGAAAAGAGTTAAATACAGGGTGAAAGAAAAAAGTTTATACCACATCAACACTAAGAAAGTGATCCTCTTACCTAACGGCCGTCAGCTACCAACAGCTTTTATAGTATTACTTTTTCCTCTCCATTTTTTTTTTTCTTTAAGTTAAAAACGGAGATAAACTGATTATTGGTCACCGTGGAAAGCCCAATATCACAGCCTCTCCCCATTGCCTCCTTTCAGATTATCTCTGCATTATTAAAAATCCCCCTTATAGAATCACATTATGAAACAAGAATGGTCATCTACTTGGAAACCATTTTTCAAATTAACAAGCATTCAAACAGGATGTCAGGTACACACACTTCATAGCAGTATTAGCCATTTACTCCTTCCTCTGCAGTCATAGAAAAACAGAACTCTGGCTATGAAAACCTTCTATGTAACTGAACTATGTTACCATGCTCTCTCTTTCATCACCACCAGATTTATACTGACTTTGCAGATTACACAACTAATTACAAAGTGGCAGTTTTCTGTTAGGGCTACCCTCTACAAAGAGTTCACTTCTTCATTGCCCATGCATTTCTTTTGCCTCCCTGGGTTAGACTGAGAGACGATCATCTCACAGAGAGATGATCAGCTCAGTGCTCTACTGGAAAACTAATTACTTCTGTATAGGAGATTAGATTTCTGTTCCATCAGTGTTTGGAAATAGTCCACTTCTATACTGATTTAAACATAGTGTGAAACTGTATAATTGAGCGGCAAATTTCAGCAACCCAAGAGAGAAAAAACAAATCACACAAACTGACGGGTGCAAACGTTTTCAGTCATTTCAATTCAAATTCTGTTAGCTAGTAGAAATCTCATGAGGCATGGTCAATAGTCTTTATATATACACACACAAACACAATGCAAAACAATTATTGCTAAAGTTATTAACAACTGGTTTTAGTTTAAAGTAATAAAAAGACCATTTTTCAAACAAACAAACAAAAAAACCACCCTAATTCCCTGACACCGATATAAGTTCCCAGGAAGGCCAAACTCAGTACAATGGATCCAGATTCCAAGAAACACCTTGGATACTGGACAAAAGATCCTCACTGCTAAATGTTAACTGTACAGAGACTTCTCATCTCTCTACCCAGTCACTAGTGAGTACTCTGTGCAGCCAAATAAAGGAATAATTGTGTGGCACTTGCGTAGATGTTGTGACTACAGTAACATAATGAGGAGCTACTGCTAAAATAAGTGCTGTGTTGCCTGACTCACACGCATCTTCTGCTTCCCTTGCACTGGATTTGCAGATAACACAAATGAGTCGCTATCTTTTACTGAATGAGTCAACCAAAAGAACAGAATACTCTGCAACTCCAAAGTTACTGGTTTTGATATAAGAGAGACAAAAGGGAAGCTGCAATAAGGGCAGCAAGACAACTCACCCTGTACTAACCAGCCACCTGAGCAGATAGCAATGCAGGTAGAGCGACAGTCACTCTGTGCTAGTTTAGCACATTGAATGGCTCAGAGGAGTACAAAAGTGAAAGAAGGGAGGAGAATTGTATGGATGACAACGACAACAAGTAGCACGTGTTGTCTACTTAGGCTGCTGCAGTAACACCTACAGAGGTAAGTGATTCAGGGCATCCTCACTGTTTTTAGAGTAGGGTCTAACAGAAACCATATGATAAGACAGCAAGATCATTTCCATGAGACTGACTTCACTTTCAACTCATAGACTTCACAAAGAAGCAGACAAAAGCAAATGGGTCCACATGGTCACAGAAGCCATCACCTTTTATTTTCAGTAACGTTTTTTCCAGATTCTTCCCTGTGCTACTCCAGTCCCTGATCCTAAGCACATTCCCAGCATACTCCCACATGCTTGGATGCATGTTCTCATGTGTTGACCAAGAAAAGCAGGTACTGACTGGTCACTGTTTAGACGATATATAAAACTCTATCAATTGAAGTTATCTTTCTTGCTTTGCATTACCTACAGTAACTTTCTAGCTGACCATTTGCAAAAAAACCAAAATATTTAATTAAGAACTGTATATAGGACTGCAACTGAACAGTGGTGTCTAAACAAAGCAGCCACCCACTGTGCCTACCTACAAGTGTAAGTGAAAACACTTTTTTTGTACGTGTGACAGTACAGGAAAAAAACAACCTCATCCGAGGTGCAGTTTTAGTTTCCTGAATTTGTCATTTAAGAAAACAATTATTTTCAATATTACAGTAGCTTTGCAGTAGAGATGCCTAAACTAAGATGCATGAACTGCTTACTTCATATTAAACTATACATCTGACAGATTATCCTAAAGTCTGATTGTATCAACATAAAATAAAAATCATTGTTAGATGTTAACTGTAACTTCAAAAGTAAACTTCAGCTTTAAAATATCTTTTATACAAAGAAATCTTACTTACCACGATATGAAACAAGCTCTTTGTTTTGGTTACACAATACAAACATATCATCTTCTAAAGTAATAAAATTAAGATACTGATCAAACACCTAAAAATAAAGGAAGAATGGTCAGAACAGTCCAGAGTGAAGTACAGAAACACCAGTGATTTGCAGCTACTTATTTTTGGACTGGATGCACACAGTGAGTTAGTGAGATCAGAAACATTCTGCAACTACTGCATTTCCACTCTTTCAGTACAACAGTCACACACTTGGGCTTTGGACTAAGATGAAACATAACACTAAGCTGGATTAATGAGATGGCTGCAGATACTTTTCCCCAAGTAAATCCATGTCTGTCATCAAACCTAACTAAACTTTTATTTTGCTCACATTTCAGTCAGGAAAGCTGTCTGTGGCACAGAAGCAGTTACTTAAGACTGCAATACTTGTAACAGTATTATGCTGTACAACACAGATTGGAGCATTTTCTTACCTTAGCCACTTGAGCTACAGCATTAGCACCTATGGCAGCATTGGCAATATCTTCCAGTTTGCTTCTTGAAATGGCGGAAATAAAGTTTAAATAATAAGATTCATAAAGCTGGTTTCGAAGATCCTAAAAGAAAGCCAAACCACAATCTTTTTGCCTGAATAAGTACTAACACATACATTAATTATTAAAAAATACACAACCTTTTACTATGTGATCTTCCAATTATCCATAGTCAATTTTTCTGAAGTGCTTGGCCATCTAAACATACAGCCCTGCATGAAGTGTTTTGACTACACAGCTTGATACAATCTAACAGAGAACTGAAAAAAAAAAAAAAAAAAAAGAGGAAATAACATTTAAGATACCAGATGGCAGCTACTATTCCACATATTTCCAGCGACAACAACTATGTCTACCTTCCATCTGTTTCTCTCACAGAAAGTAAACAGCTGAGTCCAGCCACTGTCTCAAAGCAGAGTCAAACAGGAGGTGGCTCACCACTGTGTCAAGTTTCAAATGTCTCCGACACAGACAACTCCATGCAGTCCCTGGTCAAACCGACTGCCTGCATTTCAGCCTGTGCCTGCTGACTCTCATCTTTTTACATCCCAGACAGAAGACATATTTACACTTTTACTTTCTGGGAAACAGCTTTAAACGTAAAAATTTTGGATAATATTTCACACACAGTGGCATGCTGACACAGATAAAATGAAAGCAAAACAGATACGCCCAAGAACTACACATACAGAAGTCATGCTGACATCAATGCAGAACTATCTCAAACACACTACTCCTGCTGCGTCCACTCATCTTAAATATTAAATATGCAAGTTACCTGGCACATTCTGTCAATATTTTCTTCTGTTGGCATTACAAAGTAGACAGCAGGAACATCTGGAATAGGATCCCGATCTGAGTGCAAAAGCCTGAAGAGAAAATAAAAACACCATCTCCGCTGTATCCCTCTTTTCATTTATATAAAATTAGAAATGCTAATTCAATTATTTACGCAGATACAAATCTAATTTTCCAGAACGTGTTCTTATGTTTAGTCAGATTTTAGCACAAACAAAACACGAAAAAATAGCAAAATTGTATCTGTATAATTTTTGATAGCTGAACGTGTCAACAGTTCTCTGAAGTTTATCTGAAGCTTAAGAAAAGGCTTTACAAATCTTAAAAAACAGATTATTCTGTGCTAAAATACTGCATTCATGGTAAAATACTGCACCCGTGAACTCCATACGTGAGAAACCCTTTAAAATAACACTTAAAGCTCCTTATCACAGACAGAAGACAAAGTGTGTGTAAAAACACAAGCAAAAATCATGCATTGCCTCATGTAAACAGTTTGTGCCAAAATAATTTTAAAATATATAAAAGGATATGGGCATTTGTCCAGGCATTCTCAAAAATCTTTACTAGATTTCTCATTACTTTTCTGAGCAAAGGCCTCCTCTATACAATAGGAAATCCTACTGAACACTAAATAATTCTTATTTTAGCAGTTACTCATTGAATAAGTTCCTGTTTTTTGTTTGTTCACAATTTCAGGGAAATATTAGTCATTTAAAGGGAAATAAAGTCATTTAAAGAAGAAAAAAATCTCTTTTGAAGAAGTACTTACAGATGCAGAGTGATCCCCATATCTCTCAGCTCTTTCACTGACAGCAAAGGTGAGATGATATCTTGGCCAAATCTGTCATAAATGAGAACCTGAAATAGATATACATTTTTTCATTATTATTTTTTTAAGCAATAAACTGTGGATACAGGAGTTTAGGCTTAAGGAACTACTGTCCTAACCTTAAGAATGATAAACATGTACCAATTTATTACTTTGTAGCAGGTTTCCATTTGTGAAAAAAAATAAATAAATAAAAGAAAAAAACCACTAAGAAACTATGATAAAGTGAAAAAAAACATCATTTTCTTCTGAGAAAAATGGAAGTCAAACAAGAATCTGTTGTCAGAACTTGGTCACTATAAATACAGCATTTCTCTGACTACGTGTGGGGGGAAACAGTGGGAGAAGCACAGAGCGAGAAAGACATTAATGAAAAGAGAAAACAATATATGCTTTCAAGTAGCACTAATTTTTCACAAGTGACAAATTATTTACTTTTTTTTAAGCTAATGAGGGCAGCTTGAACTCAGCTTGTCTTAAACTTGAGGCTCCCAACAGTTCTCTCTTTTCCGCATGCTTCTTTTTTTTTTCCTAAGTGCACCCATAAGGTATCATGCAATCTCCTGCCACACATGAGGTATAAGCACCTTTCAAAAAGGCTCTCTTTAGTTGCTCATTAATATATTGCCTAAAGAACCAGTCACAGCATACTTAACTGGCCAATATGTCAAATGTCTTTTTCTCAGTAACTCTGATGTTTAGCTCTGTATTCATATAATACAGGAAAAAATATTCTGTATAAGTTACATACACAAGACAACATACATGAGTTCATGAGTTAGTTTAAATTTGATAATTTTTTTTATTTTTATTTTTATTTTTTTAAACACTGTAAAATTCTCCTATTCCCATTCATGCAGTCCTTACCTTCCATACCGGCTCCCCTGTGCTGTTTTTAACAGGAGGAACATTGAAATTCAGCATACGTTTCAAAGCCACTGGAAAACAGGAGTAGAGCAATACTTCATCCTCTTTGCACTTTAACAACAGACATTAAACATGCTAGCAGGATTTTATATTCTGTTTGAGAAGAAAAACTTAAAAATTAAAGGCAACAAATCACGTGTGCATTTTTCATGCAGCTTTTGACATATGGGCTATATTCTATTATATTTTGCCTTGAAACTAATTTCAGAAACTTTCTTAAAAGTGCATTTTGCAGCCTACGAGTTAATTTGCTTTATTATCATTCTGCTTCTTCCTACCTAATCAGAACACTATACACACAGTATGCCACTGTCATGGTTCTATGTTTTTTGGGTTTCAGTATTCCACATCAAAACACCACATAGTATATGGGGCACTTCTTTGACTGACTAAAACTGACACTATTTTTCAACATTTTGAGCTCTTGTAAGAAACTGCTGCATAAGGGAGCACAAAGGCACCCCTAATTTGCAACAGGAAAATTCTGTGAACACGTATCCATTTAACTTCAATACACAAAACAAAGCCAATTTTTTCATCTACCTCCAGTTTCTAACGGCTCATAAGTAAGACCTTCCTCATTCATCTGATTAAACAATACAACATGTGCTTTGGCTAAAAGTAAAAATCTAATTGCATCAACATAACCTTGTGGCTATCCTCTGAAAATCCAAAAATACAACTGTCATAGACTTTTGCAAAGAGAAAAAAAACTTTCAGACATCAGGGCTACACACTCCACTTTACTCATAAATAGAAGCAGTTAATAGAATCATTTGAATTGGAGGGGACCCTCAAAGGTCACTTAGTCCAAAACCCCTACAATGAAGAAGGGACACATACAGCTCTCTATAAGGTTGCTCAGATCCCCTTCCAGTCTGACTTTGAGCATCTCCAGCATCCACTGCCTCTCTAGGCAATCCATTCCAGCACCTCACCACCCCTACAGTAAAAAACTTCTTCCTTATAGCCAATTTAAATCTCCCCTTTCTTATTTTGAAACCCTTTTTCCCCTTGTCCATGGCACAACAGAACCTGCTAAAGAGTCTGTCCCATTCTTTCTTACAGCTCCCTTTACATACTGAAAAGCCACAATCAGGATCCACCGAGCTTTCTCTTCTCCACACTGAACAGCCCCAGCTCTCTCAGCCTGTCCTCATAGGAAAGGCGTTCCACTCCTTAGACCACTTTCACCGCCCTCCTCTAGACACCCTCCAACAGATCCACGCCTCTCCTGTACTGACTCCACATCAAGACATAGTACTCCAGGTGAGTTCTCACCAGTGCAGAGGGAAGGAGCAGGATCACCTCATTTGATCTACTGATCATTGCTTCTTTTGATGTAGCTGAGCTCCACTTAACTGCAAGCGAACACTGCTGGACACCCTGAAGTTCTTTCTTTTTGGGCTATGCTCAATCCTTTCGTTCTCCAGTTTGTATTGGTAGCAGGGGCTGCCAGCACCAGGTGCAAGACACTGTAATTGACTGAACTCATGAGGTTCACCTGGGCTGACTACTTGAGCCTATCTAGGTAAAAATGAGTAACTTCCAACTCTCAGGCAGAAAACTGCTTGTGAGAGCACTATTGGGTAGCCAAGGCAGTAAGGAACCCCAGGGGCTCTCAAGCTTACCCTTGTCATGAAGGATCAGCTGCAAAGCCAGGTCTTGTTCCTTGGGGGACCTAGCCAGGCCTTAAAACCCTCCAAGGAAGAAGATGCCATAGCCTCCCTTGGCAATCTGCACAGCATCTGACTTGTGGTAGAACAGATTTCCCTATATCCAATTCAAACATGTCTTGTTTCAGATTATGCCCGCAGTCACCACAAAGAGCCTGGCACTCTCCTCCCAGAGTCCTTCCCACATATTCCCCCTGAAGCCCTTACTGTAGGCAGGCTGAACCTCACTTCGGGAGCCTCCCTGCCTGAGGTGAGAGCTTTAACCCTGCCTATCTCAGTGGCCCTCTGCTGACCAACCCTCCTGTATTGGTGAGCACAGACAGAACACAGACTCAGGCATGCCTCAACCTGCAGGGATCAAGTAGATGGGTGGCTGTTCTTCATCTGGCTGCACTCCGGAGAACAGGGTACTGTTGCACAGGGGCATGCTTGCTGCAGGCTCATGTGGATTTTGCAGGCTGCTGAGACTGGTAGTGATTGATAGGTTTCCCTAGAATCAAACCTTCTATGTTGCTTAATACTTATACTTTTTTTTTTTATTTTAAACCATGGAGCAATCTCAGAAGCTGCTGCTTACAGACTGTTCCTGAATTCTTTATTCCCTTGCTGCCATGGCATCTTTCATTCCTTGCTCAGCTGTACAAACAATTTTGTATAAAGCTACGTGGTTATGTACTTTGGAACTACTACATTTGAAGCAACTTCCTTGTAGAGGTTACCATTTAAGTTAAAACTCTGCTTCAGCTACCTACAAAAGAGCAACAATCAGACTACCAACATGCTGTGACCATCACAAAACCTATAGATGTGCTGGCTGCTTATCTTTTCCGTTCTTGCTCTTCCACTTCGTGCTGAATACTCTGTGGGGCAAGGATTGGGTTTTTACAGTGGGGTACAGTGGTACACTCTAGTTATAGAGCAGGGCCACAGCAGAACAGACACAGGCACATACAATGGCGTACGTACTACACAAAGTGTTTTCATCCTGCTGAACACCTCTTACTTGTTTCCATCTACCTCCTTGCAAGTGACTGCCCCAATAGGAGATAACATGTATGAACGTTGGTTGAAAGAGAGTGAGGTCAAGTGAGAGATAAAAGAATAAAGTTGCAGGGAATAAAGGCTCAATGACAAGGGGCTTTATCAAAAAGGTGTAAGTATGTGAAAAAGTACTGTAAAAGAACATGAATCAGTTCCATCAATGGTAGATGGACACTATGGTGAGATCAGAGAACATATAATTATGGTACAGAGAAGCTGAAAAAATATTAAGTTCAAAAAGGACTTAGCAAAAAGGATGAGACTTTTAAGCAGGTGATCTTATGTATCTTATGTTAAATGAATGCACCCAGAATCCTCTAAGCAGCGGTCAAGGGGGAGGAGATGACAAGACTACAATCCAAACTACAGACAAAAACCTGCAAAGTACGCAGGAACACAGGGCTGATGCACTCTACGTTTTAGGGGTACATTCACATGGATAGCCATCCCCTTGCACCACAGAGCAGCAGCGAGAGGGAGATGAAGGAGCCAATTATGAACTCTACAGTGCACAAGCAGGGACTGAGTAACCAACCCTTTTACCCACAGAATATCTCCCACAGGGAGCCTGAGTTGCTAATTATAAATTAATAATGAATTTCCTAAAGGTCAGTAAGCACTCCAGGACCTCAGTATCATCCTAACAGAGGCAACAAAGCAGTTGTTTTATTTTTCCACCTTAAAACGACGCTTCTGGCTGACCCTTCCCACAGCCAGAGAAGAAGCCGAACGAAGGGAAAGCACAGCCCCCTCCCACAGAGACGACCTCCGCTCCATACCCGGCCCGTGCAGCCCCCCCCGGGGGTGATTTCCACATCGCAGCGGCACCTGCGGCCGCGTCCCTGGACACCTGTGCTCCCCGGGCCCGGCAGGCCGGGCCCCTCGACAGGAGAGCCCCGGGCCCGTTATCGTACCCGCCGCCGCGGCGAGAGGGGTTGGGGATGGAGAAGGCCGCCGCCCGGTAGCCCAAACCGGCCGCGGATCCCCATGTGGATCGAGGCGGCACCGGGACGCCTCTATCTCACCCGAAGGAGCCGTCAGGGAAAGGGCGGGGAGGAAAGCAGGCTCCCAGAAAAGCCCCCAGCTACACCCTGAGGCCCACCGGGCTCCTTCCCCACTGCAGGCAGAACAGTGGCCGAGCCGAGCGACAGAAAACGCGGGAGCCGCTCACCTGTCTGCTTCTCCCGGATGCTGGCCGCCATTTTGCCTCGCCGCCAGCCCGGCCGCAGCTTCCCGCCCACTGCCGCGCACGCAGCAGACCGGCGACGTGGCGGCCCAGCACAGGGGCGGGGCGGAGCCGTTTCTTTCCTGCCGTTGCCGGGCGGCTCGCGAGAGGCTCCGCGCGGCCTGCGCCCAGCAAGCACGAGCTGCACTGGGATGCTTTCAGCCTTAAGCCCGAATTTCAGGCAAGAGGCCGCACCTGTGTTTGCCGTACCCGCATGGTGCGTGCACAAACTACAACCGCGCAGCTGGGAGGCAATTAGGCAGCCAAGTAGAGACAGCAGCTGGCGAAGATGAATTCATCAGCAATTAAACGCCTCTACGACTTAAGTTTGCACGTCTCTCCTTTGCATGCTTATTGCAGTCTTCTGTAGGCACTATCCACCCAGCTGTGCTGTGCTTAGAGAAAGCATTGAGGAGGAATAGTCCTGTGCAGATAAAACTCTGACAAAGATAGGAGGGTTAATGTGCACGACTACGAGGGCTGCTTCAAAAGCAACGCCTCTTACTTTAGTACATTAGCCTACATGTCAGAGATGATGCTGAGCACGGCAGGATCTGAACATTCCCACCACTATTCCTGTCCATTTTGTTGGCACCAGAGGCTTCTGACTTGGAAGAGCAGAAGCAAAGGCGTGTCATTGCATTTCTCCCTGCAGAAAGAACTGCAGCCGCTTTTCATCACTAGCAAAAATGCACAGCTGATGGTGGTGATTATGTTGAAAAATAGTGGTTTGGAGCAGAGAATTTGGTGTATCAAAGAGTGTTAATTGCACTTCTTATCTCTTGTAGACTCCGCAGAAATGAGCAGGAGGCATTACTTTGGGAGCAACCTACTCAGCATGTGTAGCAGAAGCTAATGCAACTAGAAGAAAACAGCAATAACTCTTCTAGAACTAAAACCTATAGAACAAAAGCAAAGCAAAGGGTCACATTTAATACAACATGGTAATTTAACCCTTTATTGCACTTTCAAACATATACATGTCTCCCACAATTGTGTATTTCAACACTGATGCTACACCTGTCACTTATTGCTTGAAGCTGCAACACTTCAGGCACTGATTCTGCAGCTGACTGAGATGGAGTTTTAAGTATTTAGAAAACTCTAATTAATGGCATAATATTCTAGTAACAATAACTTTTAGACAGTTCACACAATACAAAATTAGGTTTTCTTTTTTACAAACAATATTATTATGATTAGTTTTCCATACACACTAAGATACTTCAATTTTTTCTTTTTTAAACAATTACTCTAGGTAAAAAAAGAAAAAAAGTAAAACCTGAGCTGTAAAATGCTTTACTACACAGTAAGAATCAACAAACTCTAAAAGCGTATTTTGTAGCCTCCAGTCTCATCTGAATGAAGTTTTTGTAAAATTTTTGATGCTATTTTTAAAACGCATATGCATAATATGACTGAATTATCATAGAATCATGGAATAGAATCATAGCATGGCTTGGGTTGGAAGGGACTTTAAATACCATCCAGTGCCAACCCCCTGCCATAGGCAAGGCTGCCACTCTCCAGAACAGGTTGCCCAAGGCTTTGAATGCCTCCAGGGATGGAGCATCCACACACTGTGCAACCTGTTCCAGTGATTCACCACTATCCAGTAAAAAATATTCTCCTAAAATTAATGACTCGAACACTCGAACACAAATGTTCAACATTTTTGTTTTACCTCCCAAATTTTTGAAATCTTCCAGCTGAGAACTGAACACATTAGTGAAAGTAAGTCTGAGCTTTAGACTTCAAGTAGAAACTGATATAAATTCCTTCTCATTTTGCAAAATATTTCATTCACAAACTACTTTGAAATGCTAACAGCTTGTTTTAATTAAGCATCCTTTGCATGAGTCACTAAGTTTCTACATCTTGGTCTTCATATATTTAAAATATTTGTGTGGTTTTGACATTATATATACTTTATTAAGAGACCATACTAAAAACACGAGTACTAAGCTAGTATTGCTTACTAGAAAAAAAAAAAAAAAGATCACCCTAGAAAATAGCTTATTTGATGCACAGATTCCAGAAGGAATTTTGGGGAATGGAAGGGGAAGTTTGATACAGAAACAGAGAAGTTCTTTGGCCAGTCAAACACAAGACAGAGGTCTGTAGTAGTTCACTTACAGTCCTGACAAATCCTACACAAGACGAAACTTCTTTAAAACTGAAACCACTAATACATAGATGTTTGTTCTTCTTCTGTTACAGAAATACTTACATTCCTAATTTCCAATGTGCCTCAGGTTAACATTTTTGTAAAATAAAGAAATAATAGTATTGCACTTCAGTGACCTACTTTACCAATTAAATTATGGTGGTCATCATAGCAAAAGCAATTGCTCCAGAAGTTTTCAAATAAGAGACTTTTCTGTGTTTTCGTGAATTAGAAGTCAGCTTGTTCAATGGCATAATCTTAATAGAAACTTCAAGTAAATTTAAGATTGGCATCTATAGATGCATGCAGAAAAAGAACAGAAAAGGAAATTCTTCTCTGCAATAGAAATACATTAGAAATGCAATTTGAATAAAACTAGGATTTTATTAAAATATCTAGAGAGAGCAAATCACCTACAAGGAAGGGAAGACAACCTTAGATAAGCACAGCAGTATTAGAAAATGAGAATGAGAAAAAGTTCCCAATCAGAAAAATGTTTGCATGCAAATTAAAGACTATTTTGAGAATTCTATGTTTTGATATGGCGTTGTATGCTTCCTTAACATTGTATATGGTAACTCAGGATTTCTCTCACAGCTGATAGGTTAGTTCTTTACATATTAAAAAAAAAAAAGTATGAACTGATGAACTCAAAACTGATAAGCTATAAAAGGAGCCTTATTTTTGAATCTCGGATGCATTTGAAGCCTGGTGTTCACATGAAATTACTATTTCTTCTTCTACAGAATGTTTTAAAACAGTTTATTTTATTTAGTTCCACTTTTTGTACTGCTTCCCCTCCTAATGCAGGTACCAACAGCAGTTAGCAACTGACTTTGAAGATTATCCACGTGCTGCTTACAACAAGTTCAATACTTCCAGTCCAGAAAAATGCCATAACATTACAAAATGTTAATTTCTAAGTTAGTCAAGGAAAAAAAATACTGCACTGAATACACTCATTTTTAAAGTAAAATATCCTATCTATAGGGGATTCATTGTGTTAAAAGAACAAAAAGAAGAATGAACCCTCATTAAGCAAATCAATTTGCAACAGATTGCCTTACTTGTGCTGGTAACAGAGTATTCTGAAGCCAAGTAAGAATTTAGTGGCAATTTAGCATTCAGAAATCCAGAAAAAGTGACAAGCGTGGCATACTATTAGAGAATAAAGATCATGAAAGAATGATTAAAAAACTTGGAATGTAAGTGATCCAAATGATATTCTCCAAGAGGTCATTTCCTTCAGATTCTGTTTGAGTTTATAACATTTATGTTTCAGAACCAGGAAAGCATCAATAGTCTTGCCTTAATTTATAATATTCCTTAATTAAAATGAAAACATTTTTATGATTACTTTTAAAATAGCTGAAAAAAATGAAAAACAAAAATGCCTGAGCTAACCTTTGGCATAATTTATATAGACTGAAATGCGAAAATAAGTGGCATACTTTCATGGGGCTATATAAAAGAAAAAAAAAAAAAGAAACGCAGATGCTGTAGCAATTTAAGAAAGGTTTAAAAATACCCACATAATGTTAAATGAACTGCATAACATAAACACCCAGTCTTCAACCCTACAGTACAGTCATACCATATTTAGTGAAAGCAACTGCCACTTACACAGGTCCTCAGTTGCAGTACATTGCCACATACTTGGTGTTCACTAATACAATTTATTAATGAGAGGAAAACAGTGATGAACCAGAACTTGAAACTGGATTTAATTGTTTTTTTTTTTTGTTGTTGTTTTTAAACTACCTATCAATTTATAATCAACTGTAAGTGTACTTTCTGGCCAAGACATTAAAAAAGAAAGCAATCCTGCAATACAGACATATCTATCTATATACATATACTGACTTACCTTTGCTAGGGATGCAATTTAAATGACCAAACTGACAGTAAAGAAAAATGAAATTCTGAAAAGAGGCCTGCATATATTAAAGATATTTTTTTTTAACTTTTTTTTTCAGTTTCATAGCTCTAGCATCATTGTGTTACTACATAGAGATTTCATTACTAATTGTTTATGGCTTAATGTTATTTATACAAATACTGCAGAATTAAAACTTTTTACACAGTTGCTAAAAATGCATCTAAAATTGAAAAGGAAGAAGTGTTTAGAATAAAAGCTAGAGAAGCATCAAGCACTAATAACAGGCCTGATGGTAGACTACCTGCAATTCAAATAACTTCAGTGCATATTCATTTGAAAATACTGACTTCCGTGGAAGAAAATTCAATATCTTCTTCTAATAAGCAAATTTTTTTCTATTTCATTTTGAAGGATCACTTATAGTTGCACATTGGAGACCTACTTCAAGCTTTAATAATATGTATAGTTACAATAGTAAAAGCTACCATACAGTAGCAGAATCAATAAGGTTGCAAATGCCAAAGATTTTGTTCAACAGCAGAAACTCAAGTTCAACCACATTTTCTTCTTGCTGCTTATTATTTTGCCTTGATCTTCTCTAAATTATGGTCACATTTTAATGCATTGAACGCAACAGCCTAAAGCCTAACTTCCATAGGTTTATAAGAATCAAAGCATAAATGAATCAACATGAAAGCAGTTAACTGAAAATAGTAACACAGAACTGAAGCACTCAGTTTTACTCGAGACAAAGCTCTACAGCAGTTACCTTTAAAAAAAAAAAACAACTGCTTTGACTGAAAGAAAAGTGTGTGTATACAATCCATTTACTTTTAGGAAATTGCTAAAATGCTCCAGAATTTGGTAACATCCCATGTATGTCTAGAACAAAAATACCCATTCTAAATAAGACTGCTGGCTGGAAAAGCCAATTTCTAATTAAGGACATGATTGAAAAACAACAACACCCAAACCAATTGACTTGCATATGAAAACAGTTTTCCATTTTACAAGATTAGTACTTCTCTCAGCATATCTTTGGAGGACAAATGGTAAAAGATAGCATACCATCAAAACATAAAGGCATCTTGCCAGCAGACACTCCCACAGAAAGCTGAAGTTTCCAATGATTGGTTTAGTAGCAAAAATATTTATTCTCTCTCGCCTCTTAATGTGTTTCTGATAGTGAATTCCATTTTATTTTTAAAATTCTCATATGTCCTTGTTATTGGGAGTTCTAAGCAATTTAAGAGTCTGTTTCCAATGGGATAATGTACAGGCAGAAATTTAATAGTAGGTTCAGGATCAAAACCAATAGGTGGTATAGAAGAGCAACCAGTTACGAAGAATAGAATATCCTGTAATGTCACTACAGACTCACCACCTAAAAAAACAAAAGCCAAGACAACATTTAGATTATATCAGTCATTGTTTTTTACTCTTAAGCCATATCCCTCCATGTGCTAGAAAGGAAAAAATGAAATCAGAGAACCTCAGATTAGTATGCTGGGTGTATATTCAATATTATGGCCAAAGAGGAAAGACTGTAGCAAAACCAAAAAAACAGCCAAACAAAAAACAACTACATAAACACAAAACCAAAACAAAGTCTGCTTGCATTAGTTTGAGAAATCTTAGGACAACAGAAGAGTTTTTTGGTTGTTACTGGCTTTTTGATAGTTCGCAGCAGAGCCAGGTGGTTAAGTTTTCTTTTATAAACTGATCTCAAGTTTTACTATAGGTGGCAAATGTTTTCAGAAATTAGAATTGGTTAGGAAGAGGTGGTGAGGGGGAAAAATTAGGAAGTGACAGTCAACTGGAAACTTTCCATGTCTTACTGCAGTCAACTAAAAAAAAAACAACAAAACAACAAAAAAAAAAAACCACCAAACCCTACGTTTATCAGCAATTAAATGCCCAGGAATGGGTAATAAAGGCCAGAGGGAGGGGTGGGGGGAGGGAAGGGGTTACTCACTTTCCACATCTTGCAAATAACCCATCCAAAAATCAGCACCTCCAGTTTCGTTTACATCTGGTGAGCGATGGATTGTAAAGAGATCACAGAGAGCTTCTGCAGAAAGGTTTTCAGGTTTGTGGCAAAATAAGCTAGAAAAAGCATCCGGATGCATTTCCATTTTCTCTAGCACACCAAGAGTTTTCAAACCTTGCCTAAAACTAAGAGAGGGAGAGAATGGAAAAACAAACAAACAAGCATCAGAAAGCCAGTAAGTAACTAACTGTGCTCTTACCATCCCTAAGTTTAATTTATTAAAAATACAAACCCTCACATTCAAAGTTTTTTTTTTCCCATAGGTCTCAGAGATTCACTTGATTAAAATCTGTCAAAAGATAACACCACAAACCTCGATGTACTTATTCAAGAATTAGCATCCAGTGCCTTTTTACTGAATGGATAAGTAATTTAGATTTAAGGCCAGAGGCCAAATAAAAAAATAGTCAACAGTAGCAAGTGTCCTCTTCTACCTGAATTCACATAGGAATATGAATACAAGCAATGTTTACACTGTAAACCAGCCAGTTTGTACTTGTGCACGTTATCACCACTGTACTGGCACACAGACTCCCCAGGTGGAATAAGAATTAACCATACTGAAATTCTAAACATGTTTAAGCACTTCTAAAATTTGAAGTCTCTACATTTGAGTATTTCTGAATTACAATTGAATACAGGCTACAGATCTTGTAAACCTTTGCACTACAGCTGTCAACCTCCCCTTTTCATAATATTAAAAAAAAAGAACACTAACTTAGTAGAACAAAGTAGGTTATCAAATATTTGCAACAAAAATTAAACAGATGTAACTGCTTCAGTCTTTCAGTTAAACTAACAAACTAGTCTGTTTTATTCACTTAAATGGAAAATATTCACAAACTTGTGAAATTTAGTTTTAGTAACATACATTAGTTTTAGCAAGAAAAATAAAGCAAGCTTGAAAATTCACAAACAAAACAAACCTTTCCAAAGGTGAAATAATTCTCTTGATTACATGATGGATCAATAAGTCATTCACAAGCATATCCTTATCATGCAAAGCTGTTATAGGTCTTAAACATCCAGCAGCAGCAAGGAAGTCATGGCAGTCATGCACGGTTGACTGTAGGCTGGACAGAGTCTCTGAATATTTTATCTGCATCAAAGATAAAAGTAGGAATTTGTTTACTTCATGCTTATATATGTAACATACACACATTTTTATGAGGGGAAGGGGAGCGAGAATGAACATTTAAATTTGAACTGAAGTTGTATTTTATAAGCTCCTCTTCGTATCCAAATATAGACTTACATAGGAATTCTCCAGTAAATGTAGCTTTATTTACCTTATTTATTGTCTGTGCTACACCAGCATCAGCAACATCATCCAATTTTGGCTTCACATTCTCTGGACCATAGACAAGACAATCAAACAACACTTTGGAAAAGAAACCAGGAGATGGGCCACCATGAACTAGAGAAACTGCAATCATTTTGCCAGCTTCAAAATACAGGTTCTCTTTTAGAGCTGCAAATGAAAACAAATATACTTTATCATCTACATCTAAATAATTTATGATTTTTTTTTAAATAAATAACTTAATTCACTTTTACTACAAGAAATGTAGCACTAAGTTTATCGTCTGCTGTTGCTTGAAATAGTAAAAGTGGTAATTTTTATTTAAGAGTACCACAGTTCTTTTACTGCAACTTCTCCAGCTAGTGCTGAGATTGGAGATCTAACTATCATTTCCACTTTGTATCCAACGCACGTTTAATTCTGAAGCACAAGAACTCAAGATGGCTTTGGATCTTTAGAGATAAGTGTTCTAGAAATTTCAATGAAACAAAAATAAGTAATACCAATGGTGAATCAGAAAGGAAGAAGTTCACTTATAGAGAACAAGACCCAAGAACTTTCAAGTCTATTAACATGCTATATTTTTCTCCTGACAGTTATTAACATTTCACACTCACTAAGCATTCTTTTATTTTAAAAACAAACAGTAGTGAATTTAAACATTTACAATTCCAACCTCTCCAGCTTTAACACAAAAATTGCTTCTGTCCTTTCAGGGCTAAAATGAACTAACAATCATACAGGTTGAACATTAAAAACCTTTGAAGTGACACAGCTCTTCATTCTGGAAAAAGCATTTAATTACCTTGAGGGTCAACCGACAAGTTCTTTGCAGAAGAGCCCTCAAACAATGATGAATTCTGAATATGAAGCATTAGTAGCTGGAAGAAAAGATGTTTTGAGCCAGTAAAAGAATCTGCTTTTATACTGTTTTTGCAGTTTGTGAACTTCACTTCAATGGTGTTTGTAGGTCTGAAGTTACGCTGTCTAAATCCTTTTAAAGCACTCTTCCAGACGTTTTCTGTATTGATGTTAAGCCTTGTAGTTTTTGTATTAATTTGATGCTTTAACTCCTTCAGTACATTAGAAGCTTCCTTTCTTTGCACTCTTAAATGCCTACAAAAAATTGCATATGTTTTCAGATAAATCTACAATTCCTGAAGAACAAATTTTACAAACAGCAACATAAAATCTTTTTAAGAAAAACTCTAAACACTTCAGCACATTTAGGTATTACCAAATTATGCCAGTAAAACATTTGGAGTAGATTCTTAAAATTTTAGCTCTGGAGTGGTAAAATACTTTAAACTATGACTAAGAACTAGGGGAAAAAAAAAAAGGTAGAAATAATTACATTGGCATAACACAACTGGTTTTCTGATTTCAGTTACACCAGTGAGGTGTCACACAATTCTTACATCACTGTTCTGTGTTTGAACAATGCAGAACAAGTGAGAAATTGAAGAGTGTACCATGTTTGTGTTAAAGTTAGAATACTGTGAACTATTAGCTAATATACATCTTTGTCACTATGATCAAAAATGCATTTGAGTGGAAAAGGAAAAAATGTTTCAACTCCCATTAAAACAATTACTGCAGCAGCTACATTTTAAATTGCTACCAAAACTACTTAAAGTGCACTGTAAGTAACTAGTTCTTTCATGAGAACTTGTGGCACATACAGTTAGAATTCACAAATACTAATGCTACAAATAATTTTGTATCCTTGAATTGAATATTCTGTTAAAACATGTTATCTTACCTATGATTTTAGCAAACTGACAAGCTACCCTTTATGGTATAAACACAAAAACATTGACAATACAGGATGTTTAATTTGAAGGAAACAGAACTCTTTTTACTCCTTAGTCTTTTTCATGAATGGATTGCCATTTTTCCTTAAGAGCAAATATGTATTTTTGAGTTTTGATCACCTTGATATCTTACTTAAAAAAACACAGATTCTTCCTTAACTTTCCCCTAGTATTTGAAAACAGTGGACAGCATTACAAAAGTAAGTCTTCTATTCTTTCAGTGACTATAGATAAACATACACCCACATACACTTAGCCACTATACATACATAAAAATACATGCACACACATCATGTTGTGCACAAAATATGTATAAAGACATGTGCTAGATTGCTTTTTGATGTACAAGAAAAGAAGAAAGTACTTTTTCCTTAGGGAGCGGTTCCTGTTTGACATCAGTGGAGATAAGGACATTGCCACTCTATTGGATGTTGGAAGTTCTAGGAGTGAGCAGGGTGACAAGTGGTTCTGGCACATTATCTTTGGTGATCTATAAGCAAAAAGATACTTTAAGAGCTACAACCAAAGAACACATAATCACTTCTCATTTGAAGGTAGCAATATACTTTTTCACTGTTTCAGTACCAAAAACTCATTTGTTGGCTCATTCAGATGAAGTCCACCAGAGCCTGAATTACAGTTTTACAAAGAATAACTCAGCATTTTATTATGAGGCGGTTTTAAGATCAGTTTTTAGTTGCATCCTACATAAGACATGCAAGTCCTGATTCTACAGTCTTTGGAAACTTTTATTACTGCAGAAGAACACAAGATTTATAAATCACGTCTAGTAAAGTCTAGTAAACTAGACTTCTAGCACACTTAACACTGAAATATACTGGTAAAGAACCTTAGCTTTAACTTTTGCCATTTGTACATTCAAAGTGATCTCAATTTTAAAGATTCCTTTTACAAACATCTAATTTAGTCAAACTAAGAACTGGTTTACATGCCATCCAACGTGAATTACTGTAGCAAATTTACAGAGTTCACAGCTTACTCAAAACTGGAGTCACAAAACTTTCTGTTCAAACTTGAGCAGTTTGCAAATTAGCATAGGAAGTCTCTCCTACAAAATAAGCCATCACATCCTTATGTTTAAATACTATTTTACGTTACAATCTCTTTTCTGCTATAAGATTACACACTGGAGAAGACGGTTGTGTTGAGATCCAGGTGACTGCCGAGGGAGCTTTGGAGATGGTTCTTCCAGCAAACAAGCTGTCCCATCCATCTTCTCTGAGGGAGCCAAAGAATGCTTTTTCCCTTTGCTGTATTTCCCTGCATGGTGAAATATATGAAGTTAATCAATTTTCTAGCTGTAAAATGTGCACATATATCAAGTATTACCATTAGCAAGTTGCCATCATATTCATAACATTACCTTTTGCAAAGATGCTTCTGCATTCCACACAGTCCCAGTTTTGCTCCCATGATTTAATGGATGAACAGGCCAAGTGAGTTCCACGGGAACCACAAGACTGACAACGCTTTATTTCCCACTTACTAAAATTAAAAACTTATTTTAGAATTATACAGAAGAATGAGACTAGTAAAAACCAGGAACACTGAACAGTAAAATTAAACAGTAAATGTAATCGAGGCAGTAAATTCACAAGGCATAATTCAGCAATCTGGTAAGACTGTAAATTAGAAAGGGAACTTCTTCAGACAATATGTACTCAGCTCCCAGGTGCAAATAAAAAAAAAACAGTTAGCCATGTTCCAGCTTTCTGTATTAAATACATGAGCAGATGTGCTCGCCAGCCCTGCATTGAAAGTTAATAGCTTGCTGCCAGTATTTTATCGTCTTGTTGACAGTCAGCATTATCAATGAGGACTCAATGTGGACCCCTTGTTTATCTTTCCAAAATGTTGAGTTCTGTATCAGTTGAGTAATGTAATTGATTATTTTTACGTATTCTGTAAGACTCTTCACTACTGACAGTATTTAAGTTACTGCTAGAATTTTGTCTAAACATACTATAATGGAACAATGTGACTGATACTAGCTCAAGCACTGGAGGCCAAAAGGTACAACTCTTGAAGACCACGTAAATTCTGACATGTACATGTACCAAGAATGAACCATGTACACGTACCAAGAATGAACCAAGTGAAGCTTGACCAAATCTTTACGAAGTAAACTTAAAATACCTACAGGGAAAAACCTGCCACAAAATGTCTTTACAGAGGCACTGTGTGACATTTGCATATACCCATCCCAATAAGAACATGTATGTTACAGAAACACACAAAGCAATTAAAAAGAACCACAGAAAATGAACTTAATCAAAAGTTAAGCAAGTGGTAGAACCAAAAAAAACCCTTTTACAATATTGCTCAAGCTTCCATAAGCTATCACCAGTATTCTAACCATCTGCATGCAAAGGGACAGCAACATGTCCTATGTGGGTTAGAACCATCCCCCTTTTGCAAAAAGGAGTAGCAGAATCATCAGCAGAAAGATTTATCTGTTCAAAATCCCATTTGTAAAATAGCAACTTCAATTCAAATGCTTGGTTGATACTTGAGAAATAGATTTTATACATAGATCTTATGCTAGCTAATTTTTACCCAGTTAGTACTTTAACAAGTTTCTTGTAAAGGCATTAAGCTAAGTAAATCAAGCTGCGAATGACAGAATTAACATTTTGTTTAGGCATGTGCTATTCCATTTTTGCAGATATACAAATTCCACTACAGCTGTTTTATGAAATGAGAACAGGGATAATTGAGAATAGACAGGACTGTTTTTTATAAGCTGATGAAGTTTGAGAAAACTGGTATTTAAATATTGCTATTACCAGGAATAAACTTTATTTATAAATATTGAGCTGAAATTAAAACCCAGTGCTAAAAAATACTACAGCTTTCTTCTTTAATTTTTAAATTAGAAGTCCATCCCTAATTATCTTCCTGCAAAAACTATCATACCTATCAGGTTTGTTATAGTCTCTTCCATTCTTGCAGAGACATCTTCTAATGTCACAGTGTTGATAACACTGCAGTAGGTCTTGATAAGCATTGTCCTCAAGTTCCCAAGATGCATCCCTATAAGCAAGGCAGAGAACCTGTTACTACAACTTTGTTTCTGATTATTTAAGTGGATTACTTCATCTTTTGGAAAATGTGTATGTAATAAGCACATGAAAATGTTCCAATTAGATAACATTTTAGGCAACAACTAAGCAAATTGAGGAGGCAAAATAAAACCTAGGATGAAATAGAAATAATTGCTGTCAAGATACTAACTACCTAAAAGCCTCTAAGTCTGTAAGTGTTCACTTGATTTGTATTACTGTTACCACATCACTATCTAGCCCAGAAAACCTGATAATTTTTTTTTTCTGTTCAATTTCTTTAATCACCTCTTTGGATTCTCACAGTAAAAACATACTACTGTTATTTTCCAATATCCAGAGAAACCCTGAAGTAGGAATAACAAAAATACTCTTGTAAAATACAAACTGATACACTGTTACTGTGTCATGTTTCTTTGAAGTATTTTTTTATTTTTGCATGACCTTGGCATGTATTTGCTCTGTTGCCTATTACTCTTTGCCACGGCAGACACAGGTGCTTGTTTTGTCAATTTACTCAAAACACTTAAGAAAAATGGGTCAGTATTTTCCAAGCCATTATGAGACACTTCATCACATATTCTGATTCTTCGTCCTCTCCAAAATCTGGAGCTCCTGTTTCCAGAGAGAATTAGCAGCAACCTCAAAAGATACCAGTAGTTAAAGAATAATTCTTTCAATAATGAAATACAATCACTTTATCTGAGCCCCAGCAAATTGTAGAAACTTAGGAAAAACAGCCCAGAATTTTAGTACCCTTAGCAGTCCCTGGGGAAAAGCTGTATGGCTAAGTAATCAATGGACTGTAACAATGTTTGGGCAACAACTCAGATAATTTAAGAACTTAGATGAGAAAATACATTTGTTATCAACCTACATTAATGTCAAATTATCATATTTAAGAATTGTTTTGATCTTTTAGATAGATCCCTGGTTTAATCACAACATTAAACATGACTTTCCAGAACTTCCAGCTCAATGTCTAACTAGTCTAACTTTCGACAATTTTGCTGCATAACTAAAAGGAAATGTGCTACTTCCTACCAAAATAATTCTACCATGGAAGGTAGATTTGAAGTTTCACATATTCATTGATGCAAACTGTATAGAACAGCAATAAAAAAATAAAGTTTCTACTAGTCAAAGTAAGCTTGTATAAAGCATTATTGATTATTTACCAAGTTACTTACTTCTCTGGAATGTGTATGCCCATTCTCAACATTTCTTTCTGAAATTTATCCTTGTTATTACATACTGCACACCTAAAGAAAAATATCCCAGCACTCAAAGCTTGATACTGTGATGGAGAAAAAAAAGGAGAACGACAGAAAACCAAACCAATTATTGAATTATTACCAATCTCTGAACGACAATAGATGTTGTCTTGATACCTCTACCATATTTCTTGCATCATTAATCCACAGACACTGTCCTGACACAGATTTTGCTCCAATGACAGTCATGATGTCACTTAACCTTGAAGCAAATGCTATTTCATCCTCCTTTAACGGACAACTGAGCTACTCTGGTGGCCTTCCATGATGGAATGACAGCACTGGTAGACAAAGGAAAGGCAACTGATGTCCTATACCTGGCCTTATGCAAAGCCTTTGACATAGCTCTACACCTCATCTCTAAATCAGAGAGGGATGAATTTGAAGGGATGACTATTCAATGGATTAAAAAAATTAAAATTGGCAGCACGGTCAGAGCCAGAGAGTGGTGGCCAACAGCTCTGTGTGCAGGTGGAAATCAGCAATGAGTAGTGCCTCCCAGGGGTCAGCGTTGGAACCTGTCCTCTTCAACATGTTTATCAATGACCTAGGCAGAGGGTTGAGTGCCTGCTCAGTAGGCTTGCTGATGACAGTAAACTGAGTGGTGCAGTTGATAGAACAGAAGGGACACCATCCAGGGGAACTTGGACAGGGTTTTAAAGTGGGCCCACAAGAACCTTATGAGGTTCAACAGAGACAAGTGCAAGGTATCCTGGATTGCCCTGACCTGATATGTATTACAGACTACTAGAAAATTCCTTGAGAGCGGCCCTGCGCATAAGGACTTGGAGTTGGATCCTGCTGGACAAAAAGCTGGATGTGAGCCAGCAGCATGTGCCTGCACACTATCCCCAAATAATTTTATGTGATTTTAAGCAGCTGTTTGATTATTTTTAAAAATCAGACTGTGATTTCCACAGATGGAAGGGAAAAATAACATAATAACCTGTATTACCTGCAAGCATTCTCGATGAAACCAAGTATTTTTACAACAAGGACTTCTCAACACACTGTACAGTGGAAGATGTTCAACCAAATCCAGGCATATTGTACACTGCGAAGGTTCTCTAGATTCTTTATCCGAAAAGATTTGAACTGGTTTATGTTCCCAACAGTAAGATCTACAAATGATAACACAAGGTTCCCTCACCAAAAATATATTTCAAGAGCTTTCTTCATAAAAATGAACTTGCTGTTCATTTTGTTCAATCACACCTGTTATTCATAGATAAATACACTATTAGGCAAGATGAAAGGCAAAGATAAATTGTTTAAGGCATCAAGGCAATAGAATACAGTGGAAGAGGCACATTGCAACTTATACCTGCTATATTGTGAGGATGACATATTCTTGTCTGTCAGTATTTCTTTTGGTCCAAATATTATTGTTCCTGTCTAACATCAATGTATGCAGCACAGGAAATAAGCAGAAGAAATTGGAAACCAAGGTGCAGTTAGAAAACTATGACCTATTTACTACAACAAAAACACAGTGGGACAAAAATTGCACAACTGGTGCACAATAACTGAGGACCACAAGCTTTTCAGAAGAGACAGGCAAGGCAAAAAGGGCAGAGGAGTTGCCCCCTATGTTAAGAAATTGACAGATTGTGAAGAGGTGCCTCTAAAAAATAGCCACAATCAGACTGAAAACTTACGGGTTAAGTTATTGGACCAAAACAATAAAAATCATCTGATGGGCAGGGAATACTATGGGCTACCTGATCAAGGAGAGCCAGTTGATGAGGCCTTCTTGCATCAGCTTCAAGAAGCATCTCACTCACATGATCTCATTCTGATGAGAGATTTCTACCACTCAGATGTCTGCTGGGAAGGCAACAGGGTAGGCTGCAAGCAATCCAGAAGACTCCTGGAGTCTGCTGAGGATAAATTCCCAGAACAGAAAGCTACTGGACAGGCCAATCTGCAGTGAGATGCTACTGGACCTTGTACTGGCCAGCACAGAGGGGCTCATTAAAGAGGTTAAGATTGGAGGCAGTCTGGGACATAGTGACCATGCCCTGGTTGAATTTGTGATCTAGAGGAATTTGGGCCTGGCAAAGAGCAGAATCAGGACCCTGAACTTCAGAAGAGCAAACTTTCGGCAGTTAAAGGAATTACTGAATGAGGTCCCTGGGAGGCTTATTTTAGAGATAAAAGAGCAGAGCAAAGCTAGTAGCTAGAGACACCTTTCTGAAAGCACAACAGCTCTCTTCTTGTCTACCAGCATAAGAAATCAAGCAGAGAAGATAGGAAACTGGCATGGCTGAATGAGGACCTGCTGGTTAAACTGAGGGAAAAGAGGGACGTGTACAAGCAGTGGAATCAGAGATGTTCAGCCTGGGAAGATGCTCAGCCCAGGAAGGCCTGCTGCATCCCACGCTGTGTTAAAAAGAGGTATGACACTTTAAGGTCTCTTCCAATCCAAACCATTCTTTGATCAGAACCATTTTTCCCCCCCATGTTTCCATACTGTCATGACATTAAAGGATCCATTTTGATTTCATACAATGGCTCTACAATTTCTAGTTAGGGTGATAAATTCTATAACTTAGCTCATGCTAAAATTAAGAAAATAGAGAAGATACACAGCTCTAGAATAAATCTTTCTGAAAATGCAGTATTTTTACATGTGCTTGACTTCATGGTAAAGTTTGAGATATTCATTTAAAAGTTAAATGCCTCCCAGATTGCCATCCTCCTGCTAACTGTTTTCGATAGGCAGCATGAAAACATAATCAAACATACTTAAGACTAGTTTGACTACAGACAAGCTGTTGCAAAGATGATAGTAAAAGAACATACAACCTAACTTAGACATTTGACACAAAATTCATTTCCTCCCAATCAATCAGTAACAAGCAGACCTAGAACTTCCATTCGGAAACACAATGGAATGGCTTATATCAAACAAGTAGGACAAATCAAGGGAAGGAATTAGAGGAAAAAGCTATTTTCACACACAGGAGGCAGACGTACAAAAAACCCCCCAAACCACACCCCAACCATTTTACTTCTTTTAGAGTGCTGAAAATTTACCTTATATGTACTGTTATTGCAATGTACTAGCTTGCTTTTCGTGTTTTCCACAAATTAAGATTTTTTTAATTAACAATTTATAGTTCTTACAGACTCCTCAAAGGTCACAAATGAAAAAAACAAATGAACTCCTGTCTAAATAGAACTGAGAACAACAAAAAAACCGTAAGCCAACACAAAATCCCCAAACTTACCTGAAGTCTTCCATGAACTGAAAAACACATTCCTTTTGTAACCCACAAGGAAAATGGTAACTTCGCTTACATTTGGGAGCCACACATCCAATTGAAGCACCCTTTTTCCTGCAGATATTACACACCTGGGAAGAATATGTTTTAGAAAGAAAAACATTAAATATCTGAAGCATAATTATTTTCCTGTGTTCTATGCATATTTCAAAGAGAACACACTTATTTCATATAATTTGATTAGGTTTTGTTTTGCATGTATGTTGATTGTAACCTGCAAGCTGAAATGCAAATTATTCTATTGGTAGTTAATTTAGCTGCATCTATAGAATTACAGATCAGTTTGGGATTCCTAAAGGATTATGTGTATGTGCATTGCTCTTTTTAGTTCATCTACAACACACACAAGAAATAAAAACATTAGCAATTCTACAGGATGTCTCAGCTCTTCAGCTCCCAGGAACCCAATACCCTTGTTACTGACGTGTAAAATTCAAATGCTTGAATGGGTTCAGAGCATTGGCTGTTGACAAAAATAAACCCCGCAGATGACACCACATATATGCTTAAAAAGTTACTCTTTCTCTCCTTGTAAAGAGATCATTCTTACCAGTCTTGCAGCTCTGTTAACTTCTTTCCTAATGTCTTCAATCAAAAATCCATCTATACCTTCATCTTCTTCCCCCCTCTGCCAAATGCCACTTGACATCAACTACAAAAACAGATTAATTATTAAAACCATTCATCTATCTAAAGACTTGAAATTATCTACACTGTATTGTCAAGCAGAAGAGACAAATTTAGTCAAACAAAGCTCGCATGTAAATATTTGACAGAGTAGAATGGTTTCTTTCTGTCTCCCAATTCACTGCTATTGGTCTGCCATGACCAACTCACATTTCCAAGCACCTGATGCTGATGATATAGCACAAAGACAAGTAACCTAATCCCAGCTATATACATACGTGATTATAAAAATAATTCAAAGCATCTATGCTTTAGAAGGTACTCATCTGATCTGAAACAACAGATTTCAGTAGCCAGTAGAGCCCAAGATGGAGTCATATTTTCCACTCAAAATACAGGATCTACTCAGATAACTGTCCAACAGTTACTTTCATTAAACAAGGTTTCAGAAGAAATTAAATTAAATTAATTCAGTTACTGTGAATGACAATTTTGTTGGGAAGATAATTAGTACAGTAGGAAGTATCTGTGCTGAAGTGCAACCTCAAAGGAGAAGTAATACACTTTAAAGGAGAAATAAATAAGAAGAGAATCTGGTATTATGGCAAGTCAGGACAGTTTGACGATAATTTAGAGTAAATAGTTATCTCATAAGGCAGTTACACTGCAGACTTCAAATAAGTAGATGGTTTCATAACTTGAGACTGGAAAAAATAAGGGAGGCATCATATCAAGTTATAGTTTCCACAGAAGAAAAAAATCTCTCTATAGTTTCATTTTCTAACTACACATTTTTAATCAATATTTTTAGTCTAATAAATGTTAAGTTTCATAGCAAAAACAATTAAGGATGTATTTCCAAACCTGAGGCACTTGGCAATGAAAAATTAATATGTACCACTAATTGACCTCTTTCTAAAACTCATTCCTTATAGTACTCATAATAAACTTTTTTTTTAAGGAAAACAAACATGATTTTACTAAGTTGTCGGAATGAAAATCTACAAAGTAACTGCAAGAAGCTCCTTGTAAAAAAATAACTTACAAATCAGTCATTTGATGCTATAACACCTTCATAATACTCAGTGTTGCAAGCACGCACTTTCCTAGCTGTTCTGCTCCATCAGGAGAGGATGCTTCTTCTGCCTTTTCATTGGGCTGTATGTGACACAAGGTTATCACAAACAGACCTAAACTTCTTTCCAACTGATTAAAACTGATTGAAGAAAAATTGTCTTTACAAAACTTCAGAAAACTCCCATAACTTTGTGCAACTCAAACTTTTACTGAATGGATACTATAGCTGCGAATAATGAGTAGGCTTCATCTTACCAAACTGAAAACAAGGACTCTAAGTGACAGCATCATCCTATGTACAGTCAAGAGATAAGCTCACACCCAACCGCAAACTAGCGATAAACATGAATAAAGATGAAAACTTTACCCCACCTATTCCACAAAGGGTGAAATTTGCACATTTTGACACTATGTTTATTTTTACAGAAGTGAATATGTAGGTGCAATCTGTTCTCTCTCTCTTAAATGTACCTTCTTTGTTATGACAGGTTGGAGAGTGAACTAAGTAATTAAATGAAATGTAGCACTTAACAAGTACAAGCCTTCAAGGTTACAATGCCTTCAGTTCAAGTTTTACAACAAACCATTTAGACAAGTTACAGCTATTTAATACTTGCTGTACTTACTATTCTTCAGCTAACATAATAATACTACCACTACATACTTACCAAACAGTAATTATGAAGAGTGAGATTATATTCTACATAGGTCCTTTTTTCTCCATACTTTTCAGGGCAGTTATCTGTCCGTCCACAGAGAACACAAGCTAAAACACAGAATCATGTTTAGGATCAGTGAGTCCTGGAATTGACATCAGTCAGTTATAAAGCAGTAACTCACCACTTTTAATCACATGCATCCTCAAGCAGCTTACAGGATAAAGGACAGTAGATACTGAAGGGGAACTCAGAAATGGCAATTTGTGACCAAAGGATGGACAGAGAGGGAAGGAAGGCATGACACCACGAAGGGTTAAACCGGCTAGAAGCAAAAATACCAGAGACAGAATAACTCTGTGTTAAAGCAGCTTCCCTTGGTGAGAAGGTAAGAACACTCAGAGCACTGTCTGGTAGCCTTTGCATTCCAAGATTACTACTGGGCCACATCTGGGCAGCAGAACTGAGGGGGGTGAACACTCAGCTAAGGTATCTGATGCTGAAGCAAGTGTATAGAGAGAAAAGGCATCTTTGCAGGCTCCTTGTAGGACTGTTTACAGCGGCAGGGATCTGCCCGCTGCATCACTCATTAAATTTGATTTTTATATTTAAATACAAACATATTTATTTGTCTCAAGTCGTTCAGTAACAACTATACATTAATATCCTTGTCTCAAAGAAATACTTAATTCCACAGTAAACAAAGAAGTCTACTATTTATTCCTTCCTTACTTCCTAGTATGAAAATACTCCACTGGTTCCAACTGCCTGCTGATTTGGGACAGGGCTATCACCAATGCAAACTCAGAAGATTTTGCTCACAACCAAAAAGTTCTTCCATAAAGCCTGCAGAAAATTATTAAGCAGCAAACAATGTGCAAATCTGTGAAATATATGACCTCTAATTTTTTTTTAGTATAATACACAAAGACGTCACCATATTAGAATTCATGAAGACTTCTTTGTATTTCTACGTGACAATCTTCATGAAGAGAGTTAACAGTATGCAGACTGTCAAGTTACAAGCAATATTTTAAAAACATATTAGTTTCAAAACATTTAAAAACTGCAGTCATCAATGTCAACTAAAGCCTTGAGAATTTCCCCATTTCTGAAGTTCCAAGCCCATCAGCATACTCAAGCATGCATAGGCAGGGAATGTCTTCCCTTCAACTCTTAACAGATATATAAAATAGATTTTCAATATACTAACATCAGGAGCAGTCAAAATAAAGTGATTTATAATTGATATATTATATGAAGACTAAAGATTTACATAACTATTTGATTAAAGCCTTACTTACGCGGGCTTTGAATGTCAAAATTATTCTCACTCATTCTAGTGAGTTCTTCAAGCTGTTTATCATGAAAAAGAAATGAAGAGTTAAATACACATCTAATGCATTAAGAATTAACATGATGTACTACTGTTATAGTTCATTCCAAATTCAAAAAAATCCCAAAGCTCAGTAAAGTTTTTAAAATGAAAACAAGAACAAAAGAACCAGTATTAGAATTCAGCTGTTATTGTGAGAGATGGGGGTTCAAAAAGAAGGATGCAGAATAAATACACCCATACCAATGAACATATTTTGGTTATTTTTTCAAAACACCAGAAACATATTTTCTTTTGAAAATAAGCAGCTGCTGAATTGGAATTTTATACATATACATAAACGTACATTCATAGTTATTTTCAACATCAACAATAATGAAGTAATGATCCAAGGAGAACTAAAGCAGTGACAGTGACTCCTGCTCAAATAGAGATAGTATTAACGCGAGTAATTTAGGAGAAGAATACTGGGAAAGATGGTGACTGCGACTGAGGAGGTAGTTTTCCACTGTTCCCAGGATCTTATTCAAAGAAATCCTGATTAAAGACTAGAAAAAGAGAAACGCAAGAAATCAGAAACAGACAGGCACACAGGGGAATCAGCAGAGGCCAGAACTACATATTTTACATTTTGAAGTAGAGTGATCCATTTGGAAACACTGACCTGACTTAGGCTGCGTTTCTTCCAGAACATACTCTTAAAAACCAGATCTCCAGGAAACATTAACACAGGTAGGTAGGGAGTTGGCCTAGCCTACCCCACATTCCACGCTTCCTGGACTACATGGAACAGCTCATGAAGAAAGTAAAGGTAACGTGTTTCTTCATGGCAGCCCTAAGAACATTGCTCTTCCTCTAGTGCAAAGTCAAAGCCTTTCAGGTACTCAGCTGTAAACAGACAGCTTGCCTTTCCTCAGGAACTGCGGAATGCTTTGAGTGAAATTTGCAGGGCAAGCAAGGCAGGACAGCTGTCCCCAGGTCCACACTTGACCTCACAGGAGGGTGCACAACCTCCTGAATACGTGCCAAGGGAGCAAGGAGGCAGATGATAAATTCCATCTGCAAATTGGAAGTCTGACAAACTGAGTTATCAGAGCTTTGTTATTTACAGTTTTGTTTAAACGGTACTTGTACAAACTTTTGCAAATACAGTACTGCAGCCATGTGGTTGAAGTTGCAGGTAAGACATGGCATCAAGAAAAAAGAAAGAAAAAAAATGGACGGCAGAAGTCTTGGGTCTGACTTCTGTTCTATGCCACTGCCATTAAAGATAAACAAAATACTTCCACAGGAGATGTTTGCCAAAGAATGGTCTAAAATGAAAATAAACATTGATGTGATCAACATAGGCTATGGTAAGTGCCAACAGCCACGTGAACATATGGTTTCACCTTTCCCCAGGAAAAAAAACAAAACAACTTCCCCTTTTCCAGATTATGAAAAAAAATAAAGATACCGAATTAGATACAGAGGGAGCAGAAAACACAGCTTACACATTTGCCCTGTTCTTAGCTTACTGCCAGTTCTCACAATTCCGAACCTACCACAGGGTAACACCGTAAACAAACCCTTCACATAAAACCACACAAGACCGGTTTTACACCTTTTGTATTGCACAGAGCCACACCAAGCGGAGAAAGCACGTTTGGCTGGAAACAAGCAAAGCTCCTTCCTCCTCCCCTTTGTGCCGGTTCCAGCAAAATCAACCAACAAAGTCCTTATTGCTCCCCGCATTCCTCGCACTCCCTCAGGGAGTTGAATCCCGCAATTTTGACTGCAAGTCAAAGGAGATGCAAAGTCGAACACCAGAGCTCCATAAATAGAGCTCACGCGTGAGTTCCCCGGATCAAAGCAATCTCGTATTAGTCTATCGGCAGGACAGGAGCACATTATCACCCACTGTTTACAAGAATGGAAATGTAAATACAACATTTATTCTGCCAAAGCGGACTGAAAAAGCCTCTGAATGACAGCAGTTAAGTTCCAGAACTTAATGGTTCTCCAGAACGCCAAGTGTTTTTAACTTTTTTTTTTTTTTTAATTAATGACGAAGAGGGAAACAAACAGGCACTGCTCCGTGAGAGCAGCTTCCCAGCTACCCTCGTCCCGTGCCCTCCGTATTTATACACGACAGAGCCCCGCATCAACTCGCGGTTCGTACCACAGCACAGACCCACCTCACGTCGAGGAAAAGTAATTCTCTGCGTCTCACGGGAACTCAGCCCGGCCCGACTCGCCTCCCTCCAGGCCTCAGACAGCTGAGGCCGCACCGCGGGTCCTGGCAGCAGCAGCACGGCAGTTCCCGCGGGCTGCCCGCTCCCCGTACTCAGGCGGCGGCCGCCTGAGGCAGAGGGATGGCACCGCGCCTCTGCGCTTCGCTCGCGGGGAAGCAGAGGCTCTACAGGCGGCGCGCTTTAAGTCGCCCTAACGCCCCGTTCTGCTCTCGCCTCGTCTCTCTACCCCCGGCAGCATCGGGAGACCGGCGGTAGCGAGGCAAAAGCCTCAGCCCGCCAAACATGTTACTCACCCCGAGGGCGGCGCAGCCAACAGCGAGGTCCGGCAGCAGCGGCCCCACGCCGCAACCGCCTGCGTTAACTGACAGACAATTCAAACCCCAACATCCGCCGACGCACCGGAAGTCTGGAGCCCGCCCCTCGCTCCGCCCCTCGCTCCGCCCCTCGCTCCGCCCCTCGCTCCGCCCCTCGCTCCGCCCCTCGCTCCGCCCCTCGCTCCGCCCCTCGCTCCGCCCCCCATCCCATCCATTCCACCGGCTCTCGGCCACCTTCGTTGGTCGGCAGGAGGAGATTCGAGATCTCGGAAATCGGCGCTTGGCTGGCACTGCCACAGGAGGGCCGGCGGTGGAGCTCCGCAGCCCGGCGCTCCGCCCTCCGCCCACTCTCGGGGGCCACACCGCGCAGCGGGCATTGGGCGCGCTCGGCGTCCGCCTCTTTCCGTCTCTGCGATTGTGGGTCCGGCTGGGGTGATCGGGGCTGCCGGTGTGGGAACTGTGGGAGGGTCTGAGAATCGTGCTGGTTTTCCGAACTGAGCACCAGTGGAGCTGGTTTGGTTTCTGAGGACTGAGAGAAAAGGGGCATTGCCACCCAAGACCACTTGGCCTGTTCTTGTCGGTGAGCTTTATGTTCGATTTCATAATTATTATTATTTTTTTTTCCTGCCCTGGCAAAGCGCAGGTTCGCTACAGACTTTACGTGCAAGCCGTGCAGGCTGTAGAAACAGGCAGTCTCGACCAGAAAGCTTATTCTGGAGTACATTTACAGAATCATGGAATCGTTTGAGTTGAATCGCAGCCATCTCGTCCAAGTGCCCTGCAATGAACAGGGACACCTACAGCTCCATCAGGTGCTCAGAGCCCTCCATCCTGATCCTGAGCGTCTCCAGGGACAGGGTGTCCACCACCTCTGGGAAAGCTGTTCCAGCACCTCACCACCTCTTTTGTAAAAAAAAAAAACATCTTCCTTATATCCAGGCTAAATTTCCTCTCTTTCATTTTGAGACCATTTCCCCTTGTCCCACCACAGAAGACACTGCTAAAAAGCCTGTCGCTATATCGTTTAGTCTTAAGGAAATGGGATTGGTTTGTTTGTTTTTCCCTGAGAAATTCACTTCAAGAAGAAAATACTATTCTATGTATCCCACCTGTAAGACTGGAGTGCTGATTTGTTTTTTCTATACTTGATGGGAAGCTCGCATAGACAATTATATTTGTGATAGTAAAATGGGATTTTTCAAATAATAAAGTTTTGTATTTAGTTTTTACATAAATTCTTTGTTGTTTCAATGCTGCTGTCATGGAACAGACACACACACTGTTGACCGCAGTCCCACCTTATCCCACCATCCAAAACGGTCTCTGCAAATTCATATTCTCCCCGGTAACTTACCTGTCAGACGTGGAATCTGTGCAGTACTTGGCCTCAGACCTAAGCTGTCTCCACTCACCATGTCCCCTATCCTCTTCATAAGCTTCCCTGGCTTGAAATTTGCTAGCCACACACAAATAAAGAACTTAATAAAGAGCGTAATAAGAGAGGCTGAAGTGATTGAGCAGAAAACTTGGCAAGATGGCGGCTGACCAGCCATTTGTTTTCATGCAGTTGGTCCCCATCGTCCCACTTCCTCTCAGTTGTCTAGCCTTTTCCCTAGCCTTTTCCCAAAATATATATAATGCATTTTTCAGAATCACACAAGCACTCTGATATATCCAATAAAAGTCTGCTTTGTTTTTGTTTTTGTTTTGTTTTTACTCGTATTAGTCTTGTGAAAATCAATGTTTTCACTTACCAGTCAGAAAGTTGAAGTTCTGAAGAAGTTCTGGTTGAACTCTGCAATGCTCTGAGTGGTTCCTTCAATGGCCAATCAATGGCCTGAGATTTCTGGTCTTTGATATTGTCTCCATTTCTCCTTTAGGGCTTGTATATCTGAGGGTTAGCATACTTCTGTCTGTTGTCCAAAGCTTTTGTTTTGCATAGATTTTAATTAGATATATCCAGAATAGCTGATTATTGCACATATCCTTGAAGTGAATAAATCTGAAAAATAACAATGGCATCTATCAGTGTGAAACAGAACAAAGACTAGAGGCTGTTTTGCTAAAAAAAAAAAAAAAAAGAGGTGATTTTTAACAAATTGTGTGAGTTTTCCTAAATACTCAGCATGGTGGGTATCCTACTGTATCCAGTAATCTCATATCCTCCTGCTACATGAAGAGTCCAGAACAAATTCTATCCTTCTCTGTGAATTTGATCCTACTGTAATTCTTCCTGTACTCTCTCTGGCACCCTGACTATTTAAAAGGAAGTGAGAAAGTGGCATATTGCCAGTGGAAATGGTGAGCTTTTATTTTGTCTTTTGAGAGCCAGGAGTTAAGCCCCAGCCTCCCACACTCAGGATAAATGTCCTAAATAGTGATCTACTGTATGAAGAAAGGATGTTGTTATGTTTCCCCCATATTTTATAATGGATACATTCTTTTGTTGTATGCTGATAATCTTCAAGTACAGAATATTCAATTTTGAGTCAGCTGACATGTTCTGTTTATTTATTTATTTTTTATTAAGTACTCCTACCCAGAATTCTTCCTTCCAAGTGATGAATAGACATTTAAATTTGTTTTTTTTTCTTTTATTTTCTATTCTTTTTTTGTTGTTATTTTTAAATCATGGAGCTGCAAACATTTTTCTATATTGATATAAACTTCTGACAAATAAACTCCTCTAAGCATTTGAAGTATGGAAGCTGTCTAAAACTCCAACCCATGTATGGAGATGCACAGACATGGCCTTGCTTGTTAAGTTTTTAGAGAGATGCACACATGCACAGGTATTAATAAAAATAAAATAATATCTAATCAGTTTCTTATTTTTTGAATTGGCTTTAGGATAAAAGTGGCCAACTTTTTTTTTACTATGGACTCTCTTAGTTCCTTTGCTTTCATGTAGCCCTTTGAAAAGTATTAGCTCACTATTTACCACCAAACACAAGATTCTGTTTTTGTTTTGTTTTGTTTGTTTTTTCCCCTAGTTCTTCTCTTATATTTTTCTGGTCCTTGTTTGAAAGTTTTGATCTAAAATCAGGTCTGACTGTTCTCAGTATCTTTCAAAACTCAAACATACCACCTCTTGGCAGCAGGAATTTCCTCACAAAACAGCAATTTCAGGTCTCCTGGTACTGGGCTGCTCAGATAATAAGCAGGTATGTGAGCTGCAGCAGTTAGGAGTGATACTTCTCCTGCTGTGAGACCGTGTGGTTCACCCAGCTGAACTCAAATACTGTCTGCGTTGCTGTGATCATTCTGAGTAAGGAGTTTAATGTGTCTATATAAATGCAATACTACTCTGTTCCATTCCTTGACCTTTGAAACAGGACATAAACTGAATTGCTTATAATTTTTCTTCCCTGAGCTAGAAGTTTAAATCTCGAACACCATGACCCATAGCTAGTGCTCTGCTAAGGGCAAAACAGATGTATTTAGTAGACAAACCCTGGGAGAGTAACTGCAACATTGAGGTGAAAGTGATTACATGCATTTTATCTTTTATCCCTTTATGAAGCTGAGAAAGAACTTGTGCTGCACTACCTCTACATGTAATGACCAAAAAGTTGTGGTTAAAGAAGCTTAAGTTTCTCCTTTATCATCTTGTAAATTGAAGGCAGGAAAACTTCCACTTATTATCTCCCATTCCAACTGAGCAAACACTAGCCTGTGGCTATAAATGTTCTGTTTTGCTTGAATAGTTTATGTTTTGTTTTGTGTTTGAGTTATATTTAATGTCAGTTAAATTGCTTTGCAGAAAGTATTTTGTAGAGTTCTTTATTGCAGATGGTGGGTAATGATGGTCATTCTTTGTGAAGTATTTGACTAAAATGCAAACAACCAGAAACAATATCTTTTCAGCAGTGGGATGCATCTTGTTTTTTAAAGGACAGAAAAACATTGCCCCAGCTTAGAGAAAAATTATTTTTTTACATGGTTTATTGAAAATTCAAGCATGTAATTTTTTTTTTTTTTTTCTAAAGGGAAATAATTTTGTTTTAGAGACCTCTAAGATACTCCAATATAATACTATTTATTTCCCTCTACAGGTTTAAAGGAAAAATATAGTTAGGAAAATGAGATGGGGCTTTGCTCCTGCTTTGTTTTTGAAAGTCAAAGTGTTTCAGTATTTTTTAGGTCTTTAAAACAGTTCAAAGTTTATTGAGATGTTCATTTTTGATTACAGGTATTTATATAATTTTGGAGATAGGTAGCCTGGATTATAGAATTCCTAAGTAACCTCAGACAAGTACTGTATCTACATAGATTAAGTAGAACATGAAACATTTTCTTTGAGCATTTAAATCAAGTGCTTATTTTAAAAGAGGTTAGGGGATGTTCCTTTAAAGGGATTATATTTTTTGTTAAGTTTACTGTAGTAGTAGTAGACAAGTAGTAGACTGTAGTAGAAGTAAACAAGCTACTGAAGTCTAGTGAACAAATGAAAGTTCAGTTAGGCAGACTGTAATCAAATAACTCATAAAGTAAAAACTAAGCAAGTCACAAAACTGATTGTGTGAGTACTCTAGTTCACTTTAGCACCTCTTGAATCAGGTTATCTTCAACTATCCAAGAACACTCAGATGAGGGAGTAGTGGATGCAGAAGAAATAATTCTCAAGCACCTGAAAGTCAAAAAGAAGATTACCTTAGGTGATGGCTAGCTTTATTTGAAGAAAGTTTTTGTTCTTTCAGTTACTTGAATAGCATGTTATTTATTGTAAAAGCTCATGGAGAACCCTACTGGAGATATGATTGTTAAACAAACAAACAAACACGTGAACTCTGGACTTGTTATTCTTTTGCTAATCTTTAATGAGAATGTTATAAAGAGCTTCAGATACTGGAAACACTGGGAACACGTCTATGAATCGTCACTGGCGGTTAACAATCACAGTTTACTTCAAATGCCTTTGACAAAATATCCACTTAATCATATTTTCCTTTAATATTGATGCTGTGAGCATCGTTCACTATGAATACAGGTAAGACACTCAACATTTTTACGGATAGAAGGTCAAAGCTTCACTCATCAAAAAGGAAGCTGGCCTGATGAAGGGTCAATAAAAAAAATTAAATTAAAAAGTAATTTGGTTTTAATTGTGAAAATACAGATGCTAATTTTGTCTGCTCAGACAACTGTAGATCACTGTTCTTTGTTTTCATGAGAACCAAACAAGAAAAATGGAAACAAGGTTCCATTCCCCTGTGAAAAGGTTGTTGTACTCTTTGGGAAGAGTATTTAAGTGTTCTGTGCGACACACAAATGCCTGTGAATTACATATAAATGAAGATCTCATTTCTAGGATGCAGATCATACTACAGTTTTGTTGATTGTGAACATTTCATCTCTTTTCAAAAGATTTAGATGCTAATATACAAATTTCAGGAAGAAGGATTTGTTCTGGAGTCATACAAAAGCAGAAGAAAGTTGGTGATGGCCCCAGTGAACTCTCTGCTAAGTAAAAGGCAGAAAGGTCTCAGGGAGTTATTATTATTATTTTGATCACAATAAAAAATCTGAGAGGAAAAGGCCAATGTGGTGTTGCATTAAGTTTATGGATAAATACAAGGAAAAGACGAGCTAACAACTGTTAAGGCTCAATTATTCACTGATGGCATATGGGTAATTTTTGTGTTTGTTGTTACTGGTTTTTGTATGTAGCTGCAGGAAATTTGTCCTAAAACCTCTTTAGTATTTCTGCCTGAGCACGGAGATGCTTAGATAACCTTAAATCTTGATTGTTTAAATGATTATGAGCTTTGCTGGCCTGAGGTGAGCATTCTGTGTTTAGTTTGCTATCTTCTCATTCTACAGAGGAAGATCATCTTTGAAGAACAGAAATAAGTTTGGCTGAGTGTTATCTCACTGCAGAAATGTAGAGCTAAAGCTCACTAACACAATCTATCACTGTCTAGACTTTTCTCATTTTGCAAATTGCTCAAGATCTGAAACTTTGCTAGGCAAATGATTAAAAATAGCAGGAGATGACTTGTTGACTATATACTTTTCTTGGTTCACTATCAAGAGAATATACCACTTACTCTTTTCGAATACGCAGTTACAAATAAATAAATCTGTTATAAAATTGATAGTTCTAAAACCCAAGGCTTGGAAAGTTACTCCTATTAAGAGCTATTTTCTTCCATTTAAATTTTTTTCACTCTCTAAAGTAGAAGTGTAATAGGAGAATAAGGAGGAGAAGGTTCTAATATATAGCTGTAAGACCACAATATTAGAACTGTGCAGGGGGAGCAGCTCAGGAGTGAAATTTAAAAAGCAAATAGAAAAGTTCAGAACTGGTCTTTTTAATACATTTTGTAAACCCGTGTTTCTTAGAACTCTGCTGCATAACTTGTGGAAAACAATACAGTATTCATTTATTTGAAATTCTCCATTTACTGTGCTGATCTACAGCTTATTTGGGAACTCAGAAGAGAGATGCAGCTGCAACTTGTGTTTATATCAAAATACATGTAAAACTAATCGTACCAAATGATAAGTCAGATAGAAGAGAGGATATTTCAAATGGCTGATCTCCTGCAGTTGGCTCATATAAGAAAGTCTGAAGTCATTCTGTATCTCCACTTGAAAATTCAAAAAGATGGACTTTTCTTCCATCTTTAGCTGGTAATGTCTGAGAGATTGTGATCATGAAATTCCAGCATTTTTTTTTTACTGTTTGGCTACCAAGTTTCTCCCTGTTGTCTGGAGAATTATCCTTAAATATGCTTTTCATCCACAAGTATGATAAGTACATCATGTAGAATGCCACTTTGTCTGGGAATAAATGCATTTAGCACATGGAATAGGTTGGGAGAAAGACTGTCAGTAGTCAAGAATTCCTTCAACCCCGTGAATTTTCATTACTATTCTTGTCAATTGAAAATAAATTTGAGAGGGCTTGGCAGTACAAATTCTGTGAATCAATTGTGACTGACCAACAGAGTGAACTTCTTATTGACGCGTACTATTAATCCTAAAGAAGAGCAGTCTGCTTGTTAAAATGACTCACCCAAAATAAACTTTGGATAATTTTACCAGTGAATGCTTTCAGTGTTTTAATTTTAGATTATCCAAGAGTGTAAGGTCTGAAAGCACAACTTACTATAGTCCTAATCCTTTTGATCAGTGGCCTAGTTACACTATGGCTGTGCAGATTATGGCTGTGATGGTAGTGACGGATGAAGCTAGAGGTGAGTCTTTACCATCCTGTTTGTGAAATGATGCTTATTGGTAATAGTAAATAATAGGATTTTTGTGGTTATGGACTACTCCACAATTTATTGCTGGCTATTAAGTTAATAACTGGGATTTTTTTTTTTTTCTGTATTTGATTATACATAGAATACAACTGAATTTTTGACTTTTTTTTTTTTTTTTTTTTGCTCATCTTGGAAAAACTGGAGATGACTATTGGGCCTACTTCCTGAGATTCATTATGTTGCCTGAACAGTAGAAAATAGGAACAAAATAGAAATTAAAATTAAACCATTTTTATGTTCACATTTCTCCAATGACCCAAAACTTCACCATATTAAAATCACTTCTGTCTCTTGCTGCTTTGCTTTTGATCACAGTAGTTTTCACTTACTTGTCATGGATCCTATATAAACATGCAGCAGCCTGGCACATACTGCTTTCAAGTGTCTAAAACTTCACAAGAATGAGTACTTTTTTTTTGTTGTATAAACAAGAATATCCAAAATGACTTCTTCTGGATTAAAGGCTTCTGGAAAATGACAGTTATTGCCCTGGGGACTTGACCTGTTTATTTTCCTTAGAATAAGGTAGATCACTGAGGAATGGCAGTGTAAACTTCTTCCTGCCATGCTGTCACTTTGATTCCATTGAACACTAGTAGGGAGTGAATAAGCAGATTTTAAGTTTAATGAGTGTTTATATTGTCTCAATAGAATGCAAACACATTGTAACAGCTAAGGTGGTGGTTGTAGTGATTATGGCTCACTCCTCTAAATTGTAACAATTATGGCCTTAGTGTGGCATGCCAGTCACCATCAGTTTGTCCCTTAACTGAGCTAAAGATACCGAAGGAGAAGGAGTCACTCTCATGTGGGGAGAATACCGACCTGAGCAGCTGGGGAGACCAGGACTCTTTCTACATTCTAGCACTTGTCAAAATCGTCTAATTTTCCCCTGCCTCAGCTTCCTGAGCTATCCTGTATGAGGAGTGATGCTGACTTTCTTTACAAGGTATTTTGAGGACCATTTTCTTGGAAGATATGTGGGCATTGCTGCCAAATGAGTTTCCCTAAGTAAAATCTAATAACACTTAAGAATAGGTTTTTAACCTAATTTACTTCAATACGGGGGAAAAAAAAGCAAAAAAAAAAAACAAAAAAAAAGCTTTTCATTAATCAACCAAGAGAATTGCTATTTTTTCCCCTTGTTTCTTGAAGTGTAACGAATTAGAATCAAAGCTTGGGGCATTCTTCCCTGTGGAACCATAGTCGTGAGTAAAAATTTCAGAAAATCACCACTAGATGGAGTTAATGATTTTCTAAATTACTCTTCTAGCTCTGTATATAATGGAATTGCAAAATGATTATGATCACTGAGTTGTTAAGTGGAATATGGTAATTTAAGTAGCTCACCTGTATCTTGTTATAATTGCATTATCTGTTCTTCTTCAGGCTTTACAATTCTATGATTTTTTTCACCTCATCTAAAATATTTTTTTAATAATTGATGCATAATAACAATATTTTAATAGATTTCTTTATCAGATTTGCAACATCCTTTATCAATACTCAAATTTCCTCTAGACTATCCTTACGATTCTCTTCAAGTCTGTCACTGTAAAGGGTAAGTTCAATTCTAATAGTTTCATGCTTTTTTAGTAATTATAAAGGGATAAATAAGGTGAATTACCATACCTGTAATTTTTATTTCATGCTTAAGATACACTGTTCTGAAAAACAACTCAGAAATCAACAATTATGAAATCTCATTTGTCAGGAAGTAAACTCTGCTAAATATACCAGCACAGAGATTCTTGTGTCAGGATCTGCAGACTTTACCTTTTGATTATTTTCATTTCAAGTGTCATCATAAGGGAAATTCTAATTATTTTTTCCATAATACATTACTTAGAATAGTCTAGCTCATTCTTTTCATAGCCAAAAATTGCATCCATTTTTGTACCATTAAATATAACTTGTTTTTACCGGAGAATATTTTAGATGTGGCAGCCCCCTTGCCATGGACTGTTACTGACATGCCGCTTCTGAAGTCGTGCAGAATATACAACCACTCTCAATTTATCAATTTTCAGAGATTTTTACTCTTCAGGCAGATGCATTATGGCTATATTTTGTAGCAAACAAAAAAGGGAGGCAATATTTTCCTTCAACAACATTGCTTTTCTGGGATTAGAAGTACCAGACAGACTTTCTGCGATTTGTTGAAGAAACCCACTTCATTTTTGGCAAAACAAACATGTGGCAGTACTTCAAAGGGGAACTCTTTTACTGTGTAATGAATATAATCACTAGTTCACAACTCTAGATCTTTTCTAATGTGGCTCTAATATTATTTTGTTTCTTCTTTTAATACAAAAAAAAAAAAAAGTAATCTTAATCTTAATGTTTCTGTTACAGGACATATTAGTTAATGCTTTCAGGCTATTTTACTCTGCTTATTAGAATATTATAATTCATACTAAGAAATGAGTTATTAATGGTGCTGAAAATCCAATTTCAGAAATGCATACTACATAGTGAAAATCAAACAGAGAAACATACGTTATCTAAATATTTTAGGAAAAAAGATGAGAAAAGTATAGCTCTAAAATCTATTGTTGTCTCTAACTATAAAAAATAATAACTATTTAAAGATGCAAGATAATATTTGTCTCATTTTTAAGTATTCCCATGAAAAAGAGATACTGAAAATAACTGAAGAGATCTGTATGAATCCCTTACTCCCTTGTTTTTCTTCATCTTGTTTTTACTGCCAAATATAACCAAACCTGACAGAAGAAAGAAAAACAGACATTTTGAGTCCAAAGTCTGTGTTTGGTTCTGTATCTATAATCTGAGCTCTTATGTCTTTGTAATATGAATGTAGAACAGAAGCAGTCATAATCAAGCCTATCTATAGACAAATTTCTCTATTCAGGTTTCTGAGAGCCACAGTGAGAATTTCTCTAAATTCTGCTAATTACTTTTGGTCAAGCATTGTTCAAAGCAGAATTATTTTGTGTACTGAATTCATATTCTTTTAATCAACTACTACTGCAGGGTGATAGGTTTAAAAATACACAATACAATTACTCCCATACATAATGATGTAGCTAAGACTTTAATAGTTTGTGGTGTCTTCTCACATCTAAACAAATAAATGGGTTTATGCAACAATTGTGTTGAAAATGTTCACATACTTACAAATGAAACGGAATAAGCAATTTATATATAAGCTCTTTTAACTCTGTAAAGTTTACTAAGATTATTTTTAAACAACGTGTAGTCTCAGAGTCTGTTATATTGTGATACCATCATTTCTTGGAATAGTTTGTTTCACTATCCAATTAATTTCGGAGTTAAACCATATGGATTTGACATGTATGCATTCGTAGCTGTTATCAAGAACTTTAATGGCTTATTAACCCTCTCCTATGAATAAAGCCTTTTCCTTTGTAAAACTAGAAGAATGTGGCAGAATAGAAAAAAGAGTTTTTACACCTCCTCTTGTCAGTCTGAATGATTCACTAGTCATGGTAGGCTGTATTCTCTATGTCAATAAAATTAAATAATCAGTACCTGTAAGTTAAATCACTTCTCACACCCACTAGTAAAAATATGACAATAAAGCTATTCCCATTATAGTTTTCATTTTTTCATTGAACACAATTGCATATAGTTTAGAGTACAGCTATAAGACATAAAAAGATACTAAAACTTTTTCTCTGTAGGTGATAAATTAAACAAAAGGAAAGATGTTTCTGCAGAAGTACAGCTTGTTATTTTTACAGGGACAAGATACTGAGGCACAATAAAGTATCTTTTGTTTATTTAATTATAGTCCCTATAAATGTCAATAAGATACTAGAAAAATAGTACTTTTGACTTGTGAATTAACTGCACGATGCAGTAGTTTTAAAATGGATATAGATTTTTAATGTGAAGTGTTGGTTTAACACTTGCTCTATTTCAGTAGAATAAAGGTATTTATTATGAGTTGCATGGCTAGATTTTTCAAGTACCTGTATTGGGTCTTGACAGCTCAATGGATCTCCTAATTTACACATCTGTAATTCTGGAACTCTTTAAGAGAAAGATTTTAAGCCTTCTTTAGGGAAATAATTATGGCATTTAGACTTTCTGTCTTTTTATCCAATTTAGAAGTAGCATAAATGTCTAATTAAAAGGCAGATGACATTCAGTCTTAATAAGGATGCATACCAAAGTTATTCAAGCAGTGAAAGCATTATATAAAGAAGAGGTTAGGGCAGTGCAAAGAATTATTAGGAATATATCTAAACAGGTTAATTTTGTTGGTTTGCAGTGAAAATGGCTGCAGAGTTTATATACTGAAGTTTGTAAATAATTTAGCATTTGTCCATGAAAGATATGCAATTTACCTTTATTTTAGAACATAATTCAATATCATTTTAGAATGCATGATAGATCTTTAGTATCATAGAAAAGGAGATGATCACACTGGAGATAGATAGTAGGCAAGCCAACTAGCCTGAATCCATAATGCCTTTTGAGATACTTTTAAGGACCGAGTCATACACGTGTACATAGGTCTTCTAACTCTTAAGCTCTTTCAACATGCCCTCAATTCCCAAGCTTCTGTGACTTCACATGCAAGAACAGGTATGTTGAAGAGAGGCCTCTGTTCCTCTGCAAACACGTGTATGTGCTTTGTAGCAGGTCAGTGCATGGATGGTGAGAAGGAATGGACAGAAAGGGCAGTGCTGAGAATTTCTGTTCACGTCTATCACAAAAGAAATCTGGTGGTGCTTCGCTAATCTCCTTACTGTATTTTTCATCTGTGCTTCCAGGCTCATGAGGCAGCTACGTGTGGTTCACAGGAGTCCCATGCCATCTGGACATGTGCTAGATAACTTCATCTAGGCTCCCTTCCCCATCAGGTTGTACTTGATGATATTTAGAGGTCCCTTCCTACTTGAGCTGTTCTATGCTTTATTGATCTGTGTGCTGACATTTCAAATTAGGATAAAATGTGTTGTCATGAGCATACTTGTAGGAAATAGGGTGCATAGCCTGATAGACTGCAGGGAAGAGTAATACTATGACTGAAATCTTCGTCAGGTTTTTTGTTTTCTTCTAGTGCGTGGAGACAAAAATGCTTTTCCCAAAATTAATGCTAGTGGCTAAGCTACCCTTTGAGACATCCTGGGAGAAGGAAGTGAGAAGAGATCTGCTAAATGCAGCTACTGAATTTCATGAATGCAATTTTATTACAAACTGCACAAATGGCAGTGAGTATCTTTCTCTTTCTGTAGGCAGATCTCTGTAATTCCCCAGTTTCCTGGGCTGGCTTAAATTGTACTTAGTACTTGGACAGTTTTTTAAACAATAATTGTGATTTTTTCAATATTAGGTATGAGCCATGTTTACATTGATACATGACTCTTATCAATAATTGTTTCCTTACTCATACAACTTATTGAGAACTCTGTAATATTTAAATTAACTATTTCCTTTCTGATACAGAAAATATACTGTGAATAATTCTGCCATGCAATTTGTGTTTGTAATACATTTTTTCAAAATAATTCCTATTCATTTATGGTTCAGATGCTTCCCCCAGCGCATTCCAAAACTCAAGGTATGTCCTTATACATTTGAGCCATATTCTGTATATATCTCTTTTTGCCTTTTGGTTATTCAGTAGTTAATATAAGCAGAAAAATACAAATTAAGTTTTTAGCTAGAGTGCTGACTGACTAGTTTTCCACGAGAAAGGAATCAGTGGTATTACATATGGTTTTAAGATCCATAGCACTGGTGATATTTACGACCACAGAGTAGGTGTTCATAATTGAGTATGTTTGCGTGCATTTAAAGTGGCATTTTATTGAAGAATCTGAGGTGGGTTGTCATGGAGATTAAAAGCTTTGAAATACTATTTGTTGGTTCTAGTTGTGTTTGCTGGGCTTAAGGATATTTGTTCCATTTGTTCCATTTGAAACTTTCATTGTAAGAACAGTTACACTTTTGTCTTTATTGCAAAGGCTATTCTAGCAGGCTTAGTAAATAGGGACGTGGTAAGCACATCCAACTTAAAGGAAATAAATGCTGTAGTTTATTTTGGATTAACATTCCAATTTTAGTTTCCAAACTGTAAAGATGCTTTTCTTTTTTTTTCTTTTTTTTTCTTTTTTTTTTCATGGTAGTGTTTCAGGATATTTAGAAGATGTCAGAAAATTGTCAATTTCCCAAACTTTCTGAAACCCTACCATAAAAAAAAAAAAGAAGTTTTGAACATCATCAAATGAAAATATTTGATTTAGATGAAAATGATAAAGAAATGAAAAGCATCATGTATGTTTAGCTAGAGGTTGTTTTTACAGTGTTATGTACATTTTCAATTTTCTTTGTATGAAAAGCTAAATCATTTCAGGTGCTTTTTTCTTAAATAATTAGAATAAAAACTTATTGACAAGTTTACCTTCAAAGAGCATTGTTTTCTGTATGAGATCATTGATGTTTTGTAGTTAGTATGGTTGTTTTTCTAACCAATAAATCAATGAAAGTGCTGCAACAAATGCTACATATGTACACAACATCACACACTCTTTGAATGAGTAATACAGTTTTCATAACAGACTTGAAGTGATGATTATTAACTAGAATTATATATATTTATATTTAAACTGACACCACAGAATTCTTTTGAGTCTTGACAGATATGTGGAATATTTAAATGGAGTAATTGTAGTTACCAGACCTCCTGGGATTAACCTGCTGGAAAGAAAGTGACATTTTGCAAAGAGAAAAATGAATTTATAGTGTGGAAAAAAAAACCTGAAAATGAGGTTATGGCTTGCCTGTTTATAACCATTCAGGAGGAAAATATGCTTACGTGGAGTCACTAATATGCTGTAGTGATATACTTCACTTACACTTAATTATGGAGGTGCTTAAAAATATTATATTGGGCTTTGTTTCCCAAAATAGAATAAGTGATACTGAAAATATGAGTTGTTTTGTTTTGGTAGGTTCATGTTCAGAGTCGATTATGTGCTATCTTCTTCTTTTTTTGTGAGATATAACTCTACTGAATCAATGTGCTCCATGCCAACACAGAAAGAATATATCCCACAGGGAACAATAGCAAATTCTCTCTGGCACAAACAACTTTTTGATAAATCTCATCCTTTCACTTATTCTCTCAGTTTTTCTATTAGTTTCTTCAATGACAAACACCACCTTCTGATACTTTCCCAAACTGGAGTTGCGTAAACTTTCAGAATCACCAAATAATTTAGGTTGGAAGAGATCTCCTGAGGTTATCTGGTCCCACTCAAAGCTACACTGACTTAAATAGGTCACTTGTCTGAGTCTTGAGTGGTGGTGATGCCACAACTTCAAATCTTTTCCTTTGTTTGACCGTGATATAAATATTTTTCCTAACACCTAAATGGAATTTTCCATGTTGCAGTTTGTGCCCACCACCTCTCATTATATTATTGAGCACCCTGAGAAGATTCTGACTCTATTCTTCCATACTCGTCTATTAGGCAGCTGAAAACAGAAATAAGACCTCCCCTTTGCTTATTCTTTCCAAGACTGTCTGAACCTGCTTCTTTCAGCCTCATTTTATACATCATATGGCCTGTAATGATTAGAAAAATTCAGGATTGAGTGGAAAGATGTTTCACATGAAATCAGTATCTGTGTAGGAGAGAGTTCCTTTAGCAGTCTGTAGACTCTCCAGCATCAAATCTATGTCTAATGCAACAAGATAGTACCACCCGTAAGCTAGCAGGTTTTACAGGATGTTAGCTCTCATAGATCATTTCTCAGAAATCTTGTGAAAAGTATTACTTTATGGAAAGTAAATCTTTTCAATCACTTCTGCACATTGGCAGAGACTCGCATAGCTGCTAATGCCCTTGTGTTTATATGATCTGGAAAGCGTGTTTTCAGCTCTCCATCATGACCATTCTCACAGTGGATTTGTTCACTCAGTAGTAGTTTCTTGCTGACTTGTAAAGGTAGGCAGGATAGTAAAGGCAGAGAAGGTAATGGCAATCCTCCACCCAAGTGGGCTTACTGAAAAAGGAGGGCTGATGCAGCATGGCTTTGGACAGACCTGTTATGTTCACTCTGCATCTGAAAGTTATTTATTTGTCATTGTTCTTCCTCTTAAAGTATAGTGGATTTTCACACCTAGAGCTCCTGTCAGCCGTGGGGAAAAAGGTGAAAGAGACAGCTGAGGAGACCTCCCAGGTCAGTGCTGACAACCTGAGTACGGTAACTCTTTTGTCTCTGCCGTGGAATTTCTGGAATAGCATTGCTCTACCATTTTGTCCCTGATAAGAAACAGGCTCTCTTGTCCCATCTGGAAGATAAGGCAGAGCTTTAGAAAGCTAATGCAATGGTGGTTTAAGTGAGGCCTCTTTCTCTTTTATTTTTCTCCCATCTGGAAATGTCAGTTACTACACCTGAAATATGCCCTGTTACATGGAAAGGTGTCACTGCCAGACACTGTGGTGTTGGGCCTGTGGAGGCTGTTATTATGTCCTAAATAACAAACTAATCTGGAAAGATGCAACCATGACATTTTTGAAGAACTCTTGCAGAACTCTAGAGTCAATGGAAATAATAAAAACACAGATCTGTAAAAAAAGTAAAGCTGGAAAAGGCTCTTTATAAATTGCTGTCATTTTGACTGTTGTTTTCCAACCTCCAGTTAAACCTGATTTCAAACAGTGATGATTGGATGACTTTATAAATATCCTAACGGACACTGCTGTGTCATTATTCAATCTTTTGCTCCTGTAACTGAAGCATATTATATCCTGTCCTTTCAATCATGAGAACAGAAAGTCACATCTCCACTGTAGCGGTCTTCTTCTTAAATGAAACAACTCCTTGTAGTCATGGCAGGTGTTCTAAGTTTCTGATGATTCTTTCCAACTTCCTATAGAAGAAAACAAAATTCACTGTGCCTTGATGTGGACTCCTCAATGCTACAGACAGTATTTCAAGTAAAACTTTTCCAAAGTTTAGGAGAAGGGAAGAAATACTCAATGTATCTTATGGCTCATACCTCTGTTGATGCATCCTGGCATGATGTTTGCCTTTTATGCAGCCAGATAATTTGTTCATAGGTATTATATTTGTGATTTACTGTGTTACATATAACCCAGTTTATCTATTGTTTATATGATACTTAATCTTCAATTTGTACTGCGAATCCTGCTTGCCATATCTTGCAGTAACACATGCTGAGGTAGCTAGGTTTTGTAAATAGTCTATACAGTCTTATGCTTCTGATGATTACAGGAGTTTGGAGCATTTTATTCTATGCTTCTTAGAATCTTTATTTCTTCTGCAGAAAAATAGTTACTATCTCATGTAGGCCAAAAGGAAAACTAAGATATAAGAAACTATGAAATACAGTTCAGGAGAAACTACATTGATGAGTATCAAGTTGACCTCAACTCATGATCTGCAGCATAAAAAATACATAGTGTATGAAAACACTACCTTCCTATGTTATAGAAGTTTCTGTTCATTATAACTTTATATACAATAATATATTTTTTTTATTAATTTACTATTTATGTCATAATTCCTTACCATCCTCCAATCAGCCAGGAGACAGTAAACTAAGTTATTTTCATTTCTTAAATGCCATAGATATATAAATTTATAGCATATGAGTAATATTATGTGAAACTCACATGTGATCCTCCTTCTCTTTTAGCCATTTAGGAACTAAAACCTGAAGTTACTACCATTGTTCTTCGTGTAACTGTGATTATTAATTAACTATAACTGTTATTAGAAGGAATTGAAATGCTGTCACCAATCTCTTTCAAACAGCAAAAATATCTTGTATTTCCCACAGCACAGTCATTTCAACCTTTACTGCAAATCAAACATGCCCAGAAAGAGAACCTGTTGTGCTCTTTTGTGACCTTTTCTGCTGACATAGGGAGCAAAAGGGGATTTCTGAGAATGTTCCTATACTGTTAATTCCTGCAACAAAACATACAACGTTTTAATTGAGAAGAAACATTTATTTGCAAAACAGTTTGGCCAGATATTTCTTGAAGGTAATTTCATGCACTTCCAATTATGAAATGATTCCTCTTTTCTTCATAAAAAGCTGTAATAAATAAATAAATAAATACCAAGTCCCCTTTGAAATATTTGATTTTCTTATCTGTTAGCATTTATCTTCATGAGGGTAGTGGCAGCACCTTGTGGTTGCGCATTAAGCTAAGTGTATAATGTGTGATTTGTTCTCTTTCTTAGCTTCTCCTCAAGGCGGAGAATTCAATGTGCAGTCCTATATCCCATTTTGGTAGAGTTTTATGTTTTAATTTTTGGAAATTTGTTCAGAATGTGCCTTAATGGTAGAAAGTTGTTAGAATGAAGGACTCAAGGGACAAAGAATTACAGAACAGAACATTATTATGTATCCTAGTAACTATTCTTCTAATCCCGTCTCAGCTTATACAGCCACAAAAGGGCATAAGAAGGAATAAAGACCTATTTTCCTTATCTCAAGAAACTGCTTGAGATTCTACAAAGCAGTGCTGGCACTGAGATTCTTAGCTCTTGGAAGCCATGCTGGACAGTGGTGTCTTCTCACTGACATGTAGAACAATATGTTGTGCAATCGCACTTGCAAACTGTCCTAGGGGTTTTCTTTCTGAGAGCTAAACATTAGGGTCAAGTCATGTTGGAAAAGGGACTGCAATATTCTTTGCCATTCAAGGGGAATGGTGCTACCTACCAAACAATAGGTGACTGGTTGTATAAACCCTTTGTTTAAGGCCACTTTGCACAGATACTATTTTTTCATTGCTGATAAGAAGTCGGGCAAGTATGAGTCAGTGGGTTGGAGACTGCAGATTCTGCAAAATGCCTGTCTGCCCAGGACCTGTTTTTAAAGATTTTACTAAGATTTCTTTCATCTTCTGCATTTTGTCTTTTTTCATATTTTTGTCTTTTGGATTGTCACTGTGAAAGTAAGGTAATCTAACTAGATAGAGTCTTTAGGTAAAGCTTAATATATGTCTGTTCTTCTCCAGTTTAATCTTACATGTTTTGCTGAATACTGGGGGAATAAAAAGAGAAGGAAGAGAGAGAAATATTTGCCTAATATGAGAGAGAGAGTTACAAAATGAGCATTCAACTTGAAGAGAATGTCAGGGAACAACAGTACCTTATACTGTACTCTAAAAAATTGTAAAAAGTACAAAGGTTCATAACATATTGTAAAGAAAATTCTTTAGAAACTGCTCTGTTATCTTGGAGGTAACAGACACACCATATGCTGTGTCTGGCAGTTGCTATGGCAACTACTTTTAAAATTTAACATGGGGAAACTGTTGCCTAAAATCTCTATGACTTGGGGCCAAATTTTCATGATGCTGAGCACCACGGAAGAGTAAGAACGACATAAAGGAAACCTTAAAATATCTTCCCTGCTTGTTTTTGAAATTTTATATTGGAACACTTATTCTTGCTTTTTGCAGGAGATTGCCAGTCCTGGATTCCTGAGAGCATTCAAAAGGGGATTAATGGGTATGGTGCTTTGGCTTCTTCTGACAGGAGGACAATTACCGTATCTTAAGTTTAATACTGTGCAAACTACTTACAGTGAAATGTAGGAAAACCTGAATTGTTCATTGAGGAATTCTGTGTATAAATTGTGATATTTATCTAGATGCAATCTTTTTGTCATTGTTTTCTGTTCTATGAAGTTCTCACATAAAAGTCAAAGAATAGTAAAATTATTGAAGGAAATAGATGTGAAGATAACACATCTTAATAGTCTGCCAGTATATTTTCTATGGACAAAGTTTCAGTCTTTGAACTATGATAGCACCGTTCCACCAGCTTTCTGCATAGTGCACTTCTGGATGAAGAGGCTGAAAGTAACAGATAAATACAAAAATTAATGCAAATACAATTGAAAAGATTTTGTCTATCTTCCCCAAAGAAGGACTATTAGGCCACAGAACAATAAATGCTGTTAAAATAAGCCCAGCACCTCAGTAACTAGATTTCTGTGGCCAAACTGTGTCATCATTTCTACCTTATCCTCATACCTTTTGTCCTCAGCACCTCATAGAAAAGTCTGCAAATGTAGGGCATAATTTAGCTAAAATACAGTATAATGTACTGTAGATCTTAGCAAAACTGTCCATACAAATTGCATAATGTAGCCTGGAAGCATTTTTTAATGGACTGAAACAATGTAACTGAATTGCATGGATTCTGTCTATAGACTTCATTAGACTTTCTTTCAGGCTCTGCTCATGATGTTGACCTTTTACTGATACATATCAGATTAATCATTACTAAAAATATATCATGTTTTGAGCACACATCACATAACACCAAATTTTTAAAACTGGATCTTTTTAAAAAGACATACACATAAAAACCAAGCAAACAAGACACAACTTAGATAATGTTAGATCCTTGAAAGAAAGCTTAATTAGTCTCAAAGGGATTTATTTCATGCTATTAGGTCACACAGTGTTAAGTACTTTCTTTAAGTTCCCTCTCCAAAATATTGAATCCTGAAAGTTATTATACTGTGATTTTCTCCATCACAAGCTGTCACAAAATTCTAAGTGTGTTTATTCAACAGGAAGAGTTTAAACCTATGTAGACTCAGGGCTCTTGGAGTGGATTGATTTTTTTACTTTGTAAAAAAAATGCCTATCTTTAAATGCACCCTCTACAAGAGTGTGGATCATTTTCCCATTTTCCTGTCTTCCTCCCTTGTCTGCCACTTATTGATGACACCTTAACTTCCTGCAATTATTTAATTTATTTATTTATTTTAATGAACAGAAGCAGTGGAGAAGGTTAAACTGGCTTGCAAATAATGTGATATTGACTATGAAAATGGGACATACATTTATTACCTGATAAATTCTTAGTACATAAGGATTAGAAATGAATAGCAGAGGTTGGCAGAAAGTGTGGAAAACCTTTTCTTTTTCTGTTACAAATTATCCTTAAGATTTGGGCATACAGTTGTAAAAGGGCCAGAACTTCACTGAAGGAGACCAGATTTAATGTGGCAGAGCCAGCTGTTAAAATCACAGCTGGTTTCTGGACTTACTCATAAAAAAGCTTCTTAGCACATTTTGTTCTCTGCTGCTGCTTCATCTGAAGGGATACTGTGGTTGGCTCCTTCTCCTCATTTCCCTGCCCATGCAAATTTGGATCTGGAAGTTCCTGCTATTTCTGGGAGAAATATATTCCTTGCTGACTGCTTGTTCTTAATCCTGACCTTCATCTCTCTCCCTGTACTGTGGGAACTTCTCTACAGTAACGCCCAGAATTTCTGGAGAAGTTTGCCCTGCAGTTCATTTTTGAAGGAGTTACACATGATTTTGCCACAGATCTGGCAATTCTATAAACTGCATCTAAGTATTTGCAAATGCCAACCCACCGCTGAGTATACATTAAGGCACTGATGTTCACAGTATAGCTGATAGCTAGTGGAAATGAATTAATCTGTATTGACACATTTGGAAGTTTCACATCTTTTTCCACTTAACATGCTAACGTGATAATTGCTAGACTGATGATTTTTCCAGTGACACGTCTCCTTTTGTCAATATTTAGACCTGTGTATAGAAAGCTTATCTATCACACCTGGCTAATTTTCACTTAATTTAAAAATAAATGGTACATGTTTAGTTTGCAAGGTTAGCAGAACAAAAGGAGGTTTTTATAAACATCTTTCTTGAAACATTCTTTGAAGGATAGGAACAGATAACGACAAAAGGATACAAACTCTGGCTGAAATGATGCTAGATTCCACAAAACAGTCAATTATTTTAATGCCCAGATAAATTGAATATTGAGGTTGAAACTTCATTTCATTTACCTTTTAATGCAAATGAAATCAAAGATAATGCCAAATAAAAATAACAATAAATACCCAATAAAATCTAAACGATTCATTCTTTTGTAATGTTAGTGATTAGATGAGATTTTGTCAGGGAATTAACATAGACAGTAGTATTTAGGGTACTTGAAAGAACTGGAAAACTGTATTAGCCTTAGTTTTGTTCAGTTTCAGCGCTATCTGCAGGACTGAAGGTCCACAAGAATGAGAATGACCCGACAGACCTGTAAGAATAGGTATCACAACCTTGAAATGAATAATTTAACCACTACTTAAAATGCCTAAATAATTTTTTGCATTAAATACAACATTTCGTCTACAATGCAACTCTTGTTCCTGCCATAGTTTTTCACATTTGTTTTGGTTTTGTATGTTTTGGGGTAAAAAGCTTATTCTCTTCTAAGATGAATTGTGTTCATGTTACTTAAAGCCTTTATTCTATAATAGTACTTAGAAAATTTTTCTTTATTGAGATAAACACTGGTATACTACTCTGAAGACAGAAAATTCAGTCATGGTCAGCTTTTACTTATTCTAAATGGTTGTGAAACCTTGCATGTAATACAAGGGTTTCACAGGATTTTCAGTATTACATCTATCATGTATCATAAAGTTTTGAGGTCATTGATTTAGTTAAGATTTTTTTTCCCCATCTTTATCTTCAGATAATGAGAAGCCACTTTTAGATTCTGCTTTTGTATCACATTCTGAAAGATAGCTAATAATCTACAAATATGCCACTGCAAATTGGCAACGTGCGTCTATACATGAAAGACGCATAATTTTCACTTTCTTCTACCAGATCATTATTATACCTAGTCCTTCTTTATGATTATTTCCAATATTACAAACCTAAAACCTGAAAAAAACTTTTTGTATTATGTATTTTTATGAAATCCAAGAGTTTCTTTGCATGATCAATCGTTATGACAGCCTTGCTGTCCAACTACATGCTTGCTGATATACTTTCAACTTGATTTGAAGTCCTTAGTGCAACTTGTGCTGAAATTGACTGCTTTCACCGACATTGCATATTTGATACTGGGCTTCTTTGCTGAAGACCTCTTCACTGATTTGTATCTAATTCCGTGTGTCTTTGAAACTCTGAGCATTGCCATTTGGCTATACTCATATCCCATCTTAATTCCCATTTATTATGTTTTATTTAACATGTATCATTTCAGATATTACCTCTCAGCAAATTGTTCTAATTCAAAGAGTTGCATTTGTAAATGAAAAGTCTCAGACATCTTGTCTTTGATCAGACAGCAGGTATTCTGTATGTCACTATTTTTTCTTATGCAGCTCCATATACGAGGGCTGCTCTGAAAGTAATGCCTACTATTTTATTATGTTGGCCCAAAACATAGGGGTGGATGGTAGTGATATGGCAGTAGAGGTTGAACTTCCCCACCAATATTCTGGAGGCATTACTTTTGGAGCAACCGACATACTTCAACGTTATTATGCAGGCCTTAAAAAACAGAAATGTCATTAAGTAGAAAGAAAACATTCTTTTGCAGTCAACAGTATTGAAATGTGCTGAATTGTACTGAATTATTCTGTCTTGCTAATCTTGCAGAGGACTTTGCAAGTCTTTTTGATACTGCTGAAAGGTTGTACGCAGCTTTACTACACCCTGCAAACACAGCTGAGTATCTGATTTCCTGAGCATTAGTATGCTTTTTTTTTTCAGAAAAATCTGGAAATATTGCCTTCATTTCTTTCAATTCTCTGTCTGTTTCCCACCCAGACTGAGAGATTCAGATGGCTTATTTTTGACAAAAAAAATCAGATTCTCCTGATGCCATATATTAGAAGTGCTCGAATATCTGCAGAATGTCAGTTACTTAAAAGGTCAGGGTTAGAACTGACTCTTACCCTTTCACAAGACTGTACCCATAAACTTCTAGAAGCAATAAAACCAAACTGCGGCCCACACAATCAGCTTTCAGACTTTGTCACAACCCTGTGATGCAAGGTTCATTTCTGTGTGTTTTATGTGCTATAATTATTTGCATAAGTGAGAATTTGAAGATTTGTTGCAATAAAGATATAAATTCCTAAGTTTCATGTTTCTCACATAAATTTAACATATGGTTTAGATTTTCAAAGAGTTCTAAAAATGAAAATTAAACAAAAGTCTATATTTTAAAATTATTGCAATTTTGATCCCAAGTCCAAGTGTGGGAAACATTTGATGATGCTTGAAGGCTTGTAGTTGATGCTGTGAAGCAGGGTATAGTTTAGCCAAATCCATGCCACTTTTGGAATTACCAAATTTCTTCGAGGGTTTGTTTTTCTGTAAGTGTATTTGCACAGAAAGAGAACATTAGGACTCTGGTAGAGAAATACATAAAAACAACAGAAACTTGCTTTGCCTTAAGACTGGACAGTGTTATAATCACCCTCTACAGCTTTAGAAAACAAAACTCTTGGTTTTGCATTTAAATCTGTTTGGCAATATGCACTGTGTCTCCCAGCCATTTGGCTATTTGTAGAATTTGCTGTATTCAGGGGGCTTGAAATACTTTAAAACAAATTGAGCTGAATGGGGATCTTAAACCATTTCCTGATTGGTGTGTCTTCTAGCTCCTAATGTGCCTTTCTAGGTCTTAGTTATTTCCTTTTCATAAAAAAATAATTGCTCTTAAAAATGTCTGGTTGGATTTCTTTTGTAAAGAGAGCTGAACTGAGGAGCTCTAGGCAGATTAACTGGACTGCTTCGTTTAGCAGGCTCTCTGAGCTTTGAAGAATGCTTCAAAAGTATGGAATAAAGCTCTTTTTCTTCCTATTTTTACATGGGCTAACAACTTCCCAGTCTTTTAATTTGCTGTCCTGTTGCATTAGAGTTCATTATCTTTGTGTTACAGTTTAGTGATTCTGTCTGAGTTTCTATCCTTTCTCTCTTCTGAGTCCTTGATGAAAATGGCAATACAAGTAACACAGCAGAAGCTTGTATACAGACAGAAGATATAATGAGAATAGCACTTCTCGTGGGAATTAAATGCTGCATCGCAGGGTTTCATTTGCAAATATCTGCAATGGAAAAGCATATTTAGAAGTGCATTCAGATTCACTGTTTGTAGTCCCTTCTGTACTATGTTTGCACTGTTCACATTATAAAATAAAGGATGCAGTTTGAAGCTGGTTGAGGATTAGATATGTAAATTCAGAGGAAATAAAGTCTGAACATTGTTTTAAGGTACAATAAGGACAAGAGTGACTTTAAATCTACAACATTTTTGTTTTTGATTCTGTGATTCTGTAAATCTACAACAGAATTCAAAAGCAATTTGCAAATATTGTTTATCAATATATTTATTTTAGAACTGAGGAATTTAAACAGCAAAAAATTCAAGTGACTTGAAGTTGTCAAATGTTTTTTGTCCAGATAATAGCAAACTACAAATTCCTGTATTCCTCTGGGAGATCAGAAGATTTGAAACAAGATGATCATACTGGCTTTGAATTGGCTTTTGATTATGTTATGAGAAGTCCAGATGAAGGTTTTTTTGCAACATAATAAAAGATGGAGAGAATATATGTGGATAGTTTATACATGAAACTGCTGTTAATTCAGTGACATGGCTAGCTATTGTCATAATTAAATGTATTCAGAGAGTTACTAACTGGAAAGAAAAAAAAAAAGATTATGTGGAAAAAATTACAGCGGCTCTTGTGTGAGATGAGTTCCCCGTGACCTTCAAAGGATTTTCAATCAAATCCTTTCCTTATTTAATATGAAACTTTGGAAAAGCTTAAAATGTCAATGTAGGTGTTTTTTCTTTTAATGACAAAGAATGCAAAACTTCCAGAAAGGTAATCTTGACTTTCAAAGAGATCTTGTCAGTACTGTTGATGTCAGTATCAAAAGAAGTTAATAATTATCTGAAGAAAACACATTTCTCTTAGTTACTTTTTTATCATACAAAATTTCTCAGGTTAATCACAGAAGCAGATCTGCAGGGGTATGTACTGTACACCTTCACTTTTGCAGCACGTTGTCTAAATGCTACCAAGATTCATAGAGGCAATTATAGCATTATGCCTTCTCTGGCATGACTAAACTTACATTTGATAGGCTGCAAAAAGAAAAACCTAGTAGTTATCTTAAACGTATATTTCTTGTTCTGTATAATTATACCAAAGTAATAGGCTGCTTTTTTGATATCTATATGTCACATGCTTGGCCTTGTTGTATATCATTTAAAGGACACTATAGCAGATATTGGAAGTGAGCGAGAAACCTATAGAAAATTGTGAGTGAATTTCAGTTCTATATGATCAGTTTTTGCTTGAGAGAAATAAATCTCAGCATTGCTGTAAAATGTCATGGGCATTTATTTCAGCTAGAATGGGCTCTTTTTTGTGGAGTACTGGTACTGATTTTGATCTGTATTCCACTTCTGAAAGCTCTGAACTCTTGAAGCTTCTAGAGGACTTCCCAACAAGAGTTTACTTTCTAAATGAATTGCCATCAAGATCATTCGGAAAGTCTAGATGATGAAAGAACTAAAAATGCCTTACTGCAAATGAAGCAGTGATCATTCTTTCTTTTCTGTGAGGAAGAAATGAAATTCTAATACAGTAGTTCCCTTTGGATGCTCTTTAAAATTTCCTTCAGAATGCAATAGGATAGTTCTGCCTACACACTACTTTGGTTGGAATTGTTCATGATGATGGAGACAATGACATCTTCAATTCTGCTCAACAGGAATTATCAGCGGAATAGAGCACAGCAACATTTATTCATTTATTTATTATGTTCCATTTTACAGAAATTTTTAGGGTTTTAAAGCTTAAAAAGGCACATCTTTTGCCTATTATGTTTCTTTCAAAGCTACACCCATGAGAAGTAAAAGGAGCTTGAAAATGCTATAAATTCAAAATTTTTCACATACTAATTTTCCCTTCTTTGGATTTTTCATAAAGACAAATTAGCACATTTCTGTGCCTTAGTTTCCTCAGCTGGAAAAGGAGGGGAAAAAAGATGCTGTGCTAACTCCCACGTATATTTGGTGGATAAATGCATTTGAAGAGCTTGTATAGAAATCTTTACATGAGGATATTTACAATAACGATTGCTTTATTTTGCCTGGGCTCTCATCAAAAGAACACAGGGTTAATTCTGGAAGCTAATTCTTGGAGCTATGCTGTTGTATGAATCTAACCTTGGTATTATTCAGTGCTATGTTCTAAGAAACACCACAGTTTTTTTTTTTCAAATAGTACTGCACAGTAATTACAATTGCCATAGAGGCAGGAGCTAAGCAATTAAATTCCCCATAGGTGTCGCATGTAATTGTTCCTAGCGAATCAGAAGATTAAACAGGGCAACAATGCACAGCACAAGATAGCCTAAACTTAGTTTTTCCTGCAGAACTGCAAATAGTAGCAAATCAAAAGGCTGTTCTCCTCAATTACCACTGTATGAGGCATCAAGCTAAAAGCAGGCTCACTCTGTAATGTTTTCTATACAACTACAGTATGTACATACAATGCAAGCCTTTATGCACTACCTAATAGACAATATTATACACACAATTATTGCTAACTTTCATTTTACAGGGAGAAATCACTGGTGAGCCTAGGAAATTGGTCTCTTGGCTTCCCCAGCAAGAAATATGTTGACTAAACTAAGGGAACAGTTTTACTTCCTGAGGCCAGTAGAGACTATTTATACTTAAACACATTTCTTCACAACTTACAGTATGTTGTATTAGGTGAGAGTCTCTGCACTGGATGGATGGCAGCCTCTGCGAGGTTTGCAAGCTGGAGCTTGTGGAGCACTTCAACAAGTTTACACATTTCCTCTCTCTCTTTATTGGGAAATCAGCTACCCTGCTGATCAGGAGCCCAACTGGGACTTGAACTGAAGTCATCAGAAGTCAAAAAGCTGGAACAATAAAAATGATGTAGGCTATGGGAAGAAATCGCCATTCTTCATTGTAATATAGTGGTTTCATCAGTAAATATACATACATATTTTGCTCTGAGCCAAAATAAGTATTGGTGCAAGACAAAATATCTGTCATCTGCTTTTGCCAGGATTTTATAATTTCAAGTCATTATTTCTTTAATCAGCTTTTCAAGAGCTGTAAGGCAGCAAGCTATCCCAGTAATGAGTTTCTTCCTATTGTAGGTTAACTGCTTGTTGAGAGTTCCATTCAGCTGGAGAAACCGTCTTGCTCTCTGACATGTTTTTACTGATTATCAGGGTTACTGGGTGCACTGTGCACTGAATTATAATTGGCAGCTATATATTTTTAGTGAGAAAAATGGGAAGTGCTTCTCATGAAATCCTTGGGAATTCAAGTGCTGTCTATGAGGCAAAACTGATTCATAAGATGTAATGATTCACACATCAGAAGAAATTTATAAATCAACTTTCCTATTTATGAAATGCTCACCTGAGGCATAAACAAAGGAAATGAAGTTGCGAAAATCCTCTGAACATACAATTATTCATGTTATTATAGCGAGTATTGTTTTAATTACTGTACAAAGTCACCAGCTGACTAATGTTAAAAATGGATTTTAACTTTCAGCATATTAACTTGCTTTATCTACAAGATCTACTCAATTGCACTAAAAAATAACTATGAAATTGCATTTTATAAGTCTTTCTCTTAGGAATATTAATACAGTAAAAAATGCTTAGCTGGATCTTTCATTAATAAACTGCAAAGTTGAGAAGCAAGAGTGAGAAAAATGACTGTCAGTAAATTATCTGAAAGATAGGAAGTGAGACAAGCCTATGTAGTTTAATGCCAGTAACCACAAAGATGCACAATTTCAAATTCTATAATGACAGAAAGGAATACATTAGAGTACATCAAACTTTTATTAATTATAGTCCAATGGGCAATCTCACTCATCTAGAAAGTATAAGTGCTGTCTTTGCAGCCATAGTTATGAAATCTATTAATTCAACTTCTTGAAAAGACAGGAATTATAGTGTGAGCCCTCAAACCATCACAGTCAAGCCAGCTGGGGGGAAAAATGAATTCTCTAAAGCAGCAGATATTTGCTGCCAGTTAATTAAAAGGTAATGTCCATAATCCACATTTTCATTAGTAAAAGGCTTGTAAAAGGATAAAGAGAATCATTATGGAAAAGCGAATCATTGAGAAATACGGTAGCCAAGGTAACACCAATTTTTTGTGGAAATGAGATACATACTTTTTGCAAATATTTTATTAGTGATGACCACTCTACGCAAACACAGCTTTCATTAAATGTATGAGCAAAGAAGTTGCATCTATATTTATTCCACAAGAAATGTTTTAAACACTGCGGAGTGAGCCAGCCTAAAGATGAAATGTGATGTAGATTTTTTCCTTTCTGATTTGCATGAGATGATAAGCCACTGTTAATCTACGAATATAATAGAAAGAGAAGAAATGAAAAATATACTGATAAAGATATTGCAGTGGAACTCTCTCAATGACTCAACATTTCAGTCTATTTTCCTGCAAATATAGCTTGATTTGTAGTTGTTTCTATAGTTATTAATAGTGCTAATATTACTAAGCTGTTGAAAGTTCTGATTTACATCTTGTACAATTAACTGATGAGTTAAATTCAACCACATATTAGTCTCAATTACTCTAATGCAAAATTGAAGGTGATCTCAATGCGTTTTTGACATTGAACATACAGAAACCATTCTGAAAATCAAAATTTTGTATTGTGTCTTGAGAAAAGTGGACCTCAAAAGGCATAACTTCACTCAAACTTTCACTTTGAAGGCTGATGGTATGACTAAATCCTGTTTTCAGTGAAACTATAATTAATTCTGGGTTTACACTATCATACATTTAGAAATGTAGCCTGTAGCCATCTGATAAGAAAAGGTAATCCTGCAAATACAGAAAGAGTATTTTAGGATGAGAAATAGTCCAACTTGTATGCTGAATAGCTATGTGGGAATTTGCTGCAGTAATTACCCTCCTATCATTAGTGACAAGTAATTGCTATAGCAACCCCACTGCCACCTGTCTCACACACTCTCTCTCTCTCTCTTTCAAACACACACTCGCACTCTCTCTCTCTGCATATTCATAGTATTGAAACAAAAGCAGAAAAGCTAGTAGCTTAATGTCATTTATTGAATCACTGTTTTTTCTAATCAACAAAATATAACCTCCTCCTCCCTTGCCAACTCCTCATAAATATTTATTAAAAATAAAATGTTTGTGTTGTAGAAAATAGGACTGTTCAACCAAAGTATCTCGATTCAGCATTAATTCTCTGAGGGAGAGAAAAGAGAACTCTCACAGCTTGAGTTCTTTTTTACTTTATTGCTTACAGTGGGCCTGAGACGGATTTCACAGGTATGGATGTGAAGTCTAATAAAGACAACCATATAATATATGTAAAACTGCTTTAGTATTCACAGCCAGGGCCACTGAAATTTGTTCTTTTTCTTTTAGACTCATCTAAAAGACCATGTAAATCTGTTTTTTGCAGCGTTCTGTCAGCGCCAGGCATCACATGCATGCACTTACAATTTGTACCAAATAATTTAGTCTCTTAAGCAGTGGGTGGGGACTGAAGAAGAGATAGCAAGGTTTCCCCATAGCATCATCTCACCCTGGTTCCAGTTCTCTGTTTTGCTGCTGCCTTTGGCAATATCAATGGAACCTGATTTTGAAACCTTTAAATAATCTACACAATACCTGTTTGTTGTGTTTGAGAATACTGGATATTTTCTGTACCCTATATTAGGTGAGTGAAAGAAGAAGTGAGGACTGCTCTGATCCTTTTCTTCCACAGCACCCAAAACCTCAGTCTTGCACCCTCAGTTACAAGCACTCTCCATAGCGTGATGCTTCTGTTACATCAACAGTGGACATAAATGGGCTAAGAGCTTTATCTCCACTAGATGTCCCCAATATACCAATAAACAGAGTTTAGATGTACAAAATTTACAGATCTCCCTCTAACCCTATCACTCAGCATGTACAAATGTGAAGACGAGATAAAACAGCATTTTAAACACGAAAGAACTGTAAGGAAATGAAAGAACAGCATGCCTTGACATAAGCCATTTGCATCCCACATGCTTCTTCCACATCTTGTGATCAAAGGAGATTATTCATATTTCATTCTTAATATACATGTTTTGTTTTGTTTTGTTTTGTTTCTAATTGAGGACATATATTTTCTCATTTTGATCACTCATTTTGTTGTTAACACTGCTGAAGAAGAGCAGAGAATGGAAATCTCTACAAAATTACAGTGGCGTTTGTTGGTTTTTTTTTTTTTTTTGATGAACAAATCATATGAAATACTATTTCAGATAAGATCTTGATTGGACAAGTAAATCTATGCTATTTATTTGTGGAACGTTACAATTTTCAGATTTTTGCAAAATAGAAAATAGATTTTAAAAATACCGGATCAATTTAGTAGTCTTAATTTTAAGATTACGCTACAAACCTTTAAGAAAGGCACTGTAAGGCGTGTGCCTCCTAACTCCATAGACCCAACCTAGCAGATATTTGCTAGCAATCAGAATGTTTTGTCTGTTTTGTTTAGAAACAAACAAGAGGAAAACTGTTTGCAGTCATCTTAGCTTTTAGAGTGGAATGGTTGTCTTGTCTTGTGAAGTATAGGCAGCTTTCAAGAAGGAAATCCATGTACTATCCCTTATTCTATTTGTCTCATCTATATCTGATTAAATTATTCATTCTTCCTATCTCAAGACAACATGGCCTGTCAAAATACAGGGTTTGCAAGGAGAAAGTAGTATTCACTTTGCAGACACTTGCAGTTGTTCTGTGCTAGATCTTTAAGTGGTATACATTAATCATAAAAATCTGTCAGTAAATTAAGTCCTTTATTTTGTCACCTGTGAGTCTTGAATTATTTCACATATTTGAGAATTACATGGCTACTTACATCATAATTTAAAAAATTTTACCCTTTAAAAGTTGGGAATAATTTAGAGATAAATGAACAACAACAGAAAAGAAAACATGAAACTTAACATGCGGTCTCAAAAACTTTAGAGTTAGAGTTACAAGGCTAAAATTTTAGTAATGTAAATTATTACATGGCATGCTGATATCCTGTAGGAATTTTTTCTTCTCATCAGAGTATCAATAATGTCATCAAGATTTAAAAAATATGTTACTGAAATTCACCCCCTTTTTAATATATTATGTGATATATTTATCAGTTTTACACATTCTGTTCACTGAATATCAATACAAAGAGGCAAAAATATTAAATGTGTTGAAAATCACGTGTCATAAAAACAGAATCTTAACATTAAAATACTTTAAAATAAAGCTCAGATTATATCACATTGCTATCAGAGCAACCTTGTGTTCTTTACTCTAGGGTATGTTTCATCAGTCTACAGACAGGAAATAGATAGGTTTTCTACTTATTTTGCTCTACTCTCCTTTCAATCATCTCCCAGATTTCCACCAATGATAAATCAGAACCTAATCCCAATAGATGCACATTGTTTTAAAATCATTTGATGTTCATTTCACCCTTGCAGCTATCTATTAACTTAAGATGAAAAGGAGATAAAGAGTGTGTTTAAATATCCATCAAAAATAATACTGTGGTATGAATGTAAGAGATATATAGCACCCTACCACTGCATTCTTCACATTGTCAGTACATTCAGCCATTGCTCAGTGCTATGACACACTAAGAGCTTCTTGTGACACTGCTACATGATAAGTTGAGACTGTTTAATTTTTAATGAAAAATATCTGTCTTCTTATGGATTCAGACTCGTATCTGGAGTCTCTCAGAAAAACAAATTCCAGAGATTTTCCTGAAACTTACTTGAACAATTCATTCCATTATTTCTGTGCTCAGCTCAGTAACGAAGATACATTTATAACGTTTACCTCTAGAGCATCAGTGCACAACTAAAGACAAAGATATGTGACAGCGAGCATTAAAACCCAGTAACTGGTCAAGAGTCAAGTATTTAATAGCACATGAACTTGTTATTTTTCCCCCTCCAACTTAAAAGCCTGACCTTTTCCTGATCGCATAACTCTTCCCAGAAGTGGCAGGAGTTTCCTAGGGTTTATTCTAGGAGATATTACTCTCATATCATCAATCGATTCTTGCAAGAAAACTGACATCAGTGGTTCCTTATTTGTTGACAGAAGAAGTATTTGCAGCTTTTAAGTCCATGAGCAGAAAGGGTGGTTATTTCTCTAATGTAATAGAAATAACAGAAGAAAATATCCAGCTCACACCTGACTGTGGGTTCTGCAGACCTAAGGATCATTCTATTAAAGTCAAAGCCCATTAGCAGTGTGTAAACAACATCTTAGACACTGACTGTTCATGTTGAATATATTTTTAAATGTTTTCAGTTTTCATTCAAGGCAGAAATGTCAACACTTTTGCCAGACAGTAAAGGGCAGACATTAAAGGGTGCTACAATCTTGAGGCTGCCATCTGGTATGTTTGAGTGCCAGTCCTGATGGAAAGGAGAGGTGATACTTAAGAAGGATGCAAAACGATAGGCAGTGGGAGGGATTGAAGGGGGAGAAGCTTTGTCAGGAATTTCTGTTGCTCTTTCACATTAACTTTTCACTAAAATCTTGCACATAGATGATAATTTTTTATTTTTTTGTTGTTCAGGAGATCAAAATTGCTGACCTCTCAAAATCTGCTTGTTATCTTATGAAATCTCAGTGCCTTATACATGTGATTCAAATACAAATAAAGGATTCATGGCATTTATAACATCTTCTACAGAAGGCATATTGATGGAGATTCATGAGTCACAAACAAATTGCACATGTGAAAGCAAACTGTATTGGAACACATTGCACTTCCATCCAGAGGCTGCTTTATGAAGCTAAATACTATGGCATTCGTATGGAGGAAAACCATATTTTAAATGGTAGTGGACTGTATTCTCTGACACAAATGGATGAAGAAAGTTCTTTCCTTTTCCTCTCTTGACAAAACACAGGAGAAATACCACCATCCCAGCAGCATGGAAAAGGTTTGAGAATCCTGGAGAATGCAGATTGTGTTCTTTCCTCACCACCGTACTTGTGCTTATAGCATATTCCAAAGTCATGCTCAGGTAAGCAGGGATTAGGAAGTCAGAATGTATTTTATCTTTTCTGTTAAAGATCAGTGGTTATATTTCCCTTTATGGCCAATTACTTTCATCCTTAAAACATCAAATCTATGTTTACATCCAGAGAGATTTGGTGAGCTTCTGGAGTTCTAGCTGTGATGACAGATACTTGAAATAATTTTGCCCAAAACTTGGAAATTATTTGCCAGATACTAACCATTCATTCCAATAATGAAAGCAAATGGATACCTAAAGGATAACCACTTTCTTGAAAGAGTTGTCCCTTACGACACAGTAAATCAAAATTCAGAATAAATTGTGCTTCAGTGGATTGAGATACTTAACTGCGTAACTAGTATATTTACTGTTATAGCTGAAAGAAAAGACAATAAATATGGAAAACATTAGACCAAGAAGTGAGCTGTATAAATCAGATCAAAATCAACAGGCAACTTAGTGCTGCAAACTTAACCATTACAGACAGAGATTTCCATTTGAGTTTTACCTCAAAAACTGAGTTTAAATATCTCTCAAGATGGGTCATTTGGAAAATGATGCAAAATTGACTGGTAAGTTAGTTACAATCTGCAGATTGTTTCCATCTCTTTGCAGACTGATCATATTTTTAAAGTGAGAATCTGGGGTGTTGTGTTCAGGGGTTCTCAGGGAAACATTCTGGCACGGGGAGAAGGAAGCTGCCCAGGAATTTAAAGAAAAAAAAGGCCACTCTTCATCTCACTTTCACTGCTAAAATAGAAAACTGGGACAGTTTGTAGTAAGGACAAGTTGGGATAAATTTTCATCACTGTATCACCTCTTCTATGTCTCCATTCTCAATCTCATTCATTCACATCTAGCTCAAGTCTTGCCCTCTTGTGTCAACACGCATGCAAACAATGTCAGTTTTGACAACAGAAATGTTCTTTACTCAGAGTCTCCTATAATTTTCCAGTGATTAGCTTAAGGATCTCTAACAGAAATTAAGCTCTCACTTCAGAAATACATCCCCATTTCACAATATAATTTTTTCTTCCTCTTTTTCAATCGTTTTGCTCTCAGGACCAACACTTCCATCACTTGTCACTTTGAGGCTCAGCATACTGTTTTTCTCTGTCCTTTCCTACATCTCCTTCCATGATCAAAGCCTTTCCTTTGGCTTCTAAACTTATTTTCCTTTGTTATTAAGTCCATAACTCACCATACCTCTACATCTTACACATGCACATCCACTGTCCTTTACTTACTCTTGCTGACTAAAAAGTCTGAACATATGGCTGTAAAGGCAATAATGATTTTTCTGTACAGGGAGTTTACCTGCATGAGTTACAGATTTTATCTTTCTCCCCAACTCTCTACTAAACTACTGTAATGTGTTTCACAGATTTCACAGAGTTGATGATTCTGAGATTCACAGAAAGAAGAATATACACTTTATTACCAAATTTTAATATATTCTCAAGGAAGAGATGGTAAGCAGTAATGAAAGAATTATCTTCCAGAAAACTAATAGAATAGGAATGCCAAGTTTTCTCCAGCTGCAACTTGGAAAATGTATTAAACTTGAGAAGAAAGTAACTGGCAACCCACCACAGAAACACGATCAATTTATAAGTGGTCTTATACAATAAACGCTCAAAAGTTTTTCAGGAAGAACATGAAATTTAACAAAACATGATATTTGACATAATGTTCAACAAAACTACAGAAAACTTTGATTAATTCTCAGAACACCAACACAATCTCTTCAGTGCAGTACAGTCTATTCAGTCACCAACACTGGAAAACCTGAATGGCTTGGAATTCGGCAGAAATAAAAATCCACTGACTTTAAAAGGTTTTACATCTCCACAGGCTCAGCACCCAGAGTAGAAAATGCAGACTTTAAAATTTAAATTTAAACAATAGATGAAGAGCTGCAAAATCAGGGGATTGAAATCTCAATCAAAATCATGGTAACTTTTATCCTACAAGTTTGTAATCTGCTCCTTTTAATATTTGGTATTAGTTTACAGGTTTTCTTATTTGGAAAGTACTTCATTTAATTTGCATTCAATTTAATATAGCAGTTGTCCTAAAAGTAGGTTGCAAGTTGATAAATGCTGATAAATATTTATCCCAACTGTGTTATTGTGGTTTAAACATTTAGCAGGAAGGACTTTTAGGAAATTCAAGAAGGAAATAAAATGTAGAAATAAATATAAGCTAATCCAAATACAGACATGTTAGTATGAGGAAGTTGTGGAGTCTCCACTTGTAGGCATAATCAACACATGGCTGGATACAGCCCTGGAAAACCTACTCTAGCTTGAGCAAGGAGTAGGACTTGATGTTCCTTTCCACATCAACTAGTCTGAGATTCAGTGATCCTCCTGTGCTAATTCTTTCTACATCATTGCTGACCTGAACAGGAAATCTTTGATGTGTTCCTTATTATCTTGATCTCAACATATGTTTGCAAGTTACTGAAAATGATGAAGACACTGCATTTCTAGCAGAAACAGGCAAGGATATTAACTTCTCAGACATACAATGAAAGGATTGTCTCTCTGTGCCCATCTGAAATTTCATTTAATCAGCTAAGGTTGACAGTCAGTTTAAAATTACAATAATCAATTCCCTTATTGGCTTTTTGCAAGTGAAAATAATATTCCAAGCACTGATGACATTTTTGATTTTTCATTACACATAAATACTTTGGTGGAATAGAAGCTATCTGAACCTGGGCCTAATGACTATACCTATGTAAAGCTATATCAAAACACAGAAAAAAATATATATTAAAACCATGTGGTGATTAAAAAGTCAAGAAGTTGTAAAATAATTTTGTCAGTATTAAGGAAGACTATACAAGAAATCAAAGCTATGAAAGAAATTAAACTGGTCAAATATTCATGAGTAGCTAGGGAACAATGATTTCACTAATTTGAAAGAGTTTGGGCCTGATTTTTCAGAGCACTTAAAATAACAAGCATAGATCCAACTCATTTCAGTCACAGCTGTGATCATTTGGCAGTTCTATGTATCTGCCAAAGATGACTCAAATAGGTACCCAGAAATGTGGCCATTTTTAGCTGCCATTAGCAGCCATATGGCAAAATTTTGGTTTGAGCGACTCCATTACCATCACATTAGAATTTTGTGGTAGATTCAGTTCACACTGTCACAATTCAGTCACTCATCTTTCACCTACCAGCTCCATGCTCCTACAGACTTTCCCAGTTGCACGATGGATAAATCAGTTTTCTTTTGATAATTTATTCTCTTTCATAGTTTATCCTTGATATACTCCCAGAACAGAGTGTAATGTATTTAATTAGGCAAAATGTGAAGAAATTCTACCATGAACAGGTAAATAGGGACTATAACCTAAAACTTACACATCGTGGCTGAACTGACTGCTGAATCAATCTCATTGTGTTTCCTAGGGTTGTTTTTTTTTTCCCTAAGTTTTTAGTTAAGAAAATTATCAACCTTGCATATTATCACCAGCACAGAAATTCAATTGACGCTATAGCCATTGTCACAGCATGCTTTGCAGATATTTTTTTCATAGCAAAATAATTCTGGAGCAATTAAAAAGGAAATAGTATACTTATGTCAGTGGATTGCTACCCTGTATCTAATGAGCTTGTGGTCTTAGCAGACTTGTACGCAGCTTGTCACTGACATTTTGGTGTTGAGCTGGTCTCAATAAAAACAAGTGCATCATACCACTCGAGCCTACTAGCTGATGGGCGGAGATGAAGCATGCTAAGCACTCACAGTGCCCTGCACTGTGAAGCTGATGTGTGCCTAGTGTTCAGGAAATTATATTGCCCAATTCTAAAAAGTTCTTCCTAAGATCTAGAACGTGATATTAATTAGTACAACATAAATTGTAACACCTAGAGCAGACAGGTCCAATCTGTGGCCCAGCAGAGCTTGCAGTGTTGCCTGCCCCCCGCCCCACAGCATCATGGCGGCAGCTCTGCCCTACTGAGTGGCCTGGCGGAGCCCTGCGCGCATAGCCATCGCTCAGGAACATCCGAAAAGTGGCCTGCAGCTGGCACTGTAAGGAATCAGGGCACGGGGAGAGCACAGAGCAGTGCCAACTCAAATTATGACAAATAATGTATGCATTTTGAAACTCTGGCTAAATAAAATCCTGTAAACCGAGAAAAATATGCAGCATGGCTTTCTGGTTTGTTAAAGGAATTTGAATAGGGTTCAAGATTGCTGAAAAAATCATTAGGTTTTTTGTATATTTCTAACTCCATTTTCATTGGACATACTTACACAACCTGCAGATTTTCAGATGGAACTGAAAGGAAAAACTGATTGTTACTCTTTACTAGAGTTTTGTAAGATCTATCTTACCAGAGAAATATATCCCTCGCTTCAGAATCATCTCTTATTTTCGTCATCACTTTTTGTACTACACACATTTATGAACAACTACTTTCAAGGATTTTGAAAATAGATCCTTCCTCCTTACTTTTCCTTCTTCAAGGAAGAGTAAAATTTCATCAAAAATCTCTGAGCATTGATAGCTCACCAAGAATTGCAGCCACTTCTGTTGAATTGGAATGATCTATTAGTTTCAGAAAAACAAGATCAAATATTCCACCCGTTTTATGGTGTTTTGTGTTTGTTTGTTTGTTTTTCTCTCTCTTTTTTAATACATTAGTACAAAATATTAAAAAAAAAAAAAAAAAAAGGAATTTTTTGCTTAGATACATTAACCATATCATCTATTTTGTATGTAGCCCAAGACAATTCCTCTTCACTCAGCGTGGCCCAGGAAAGCCAATAAGTTGGACACATGATCTACAGACTCATAATCTGATTGTATCTAACTGGACAAAATTTAGGTTTCTGCTCCAAAGCATATAAGAGCTAATAATTTCACATTACATGCTGTGAGATTTTTTTAATGTTAACAAATATTTTAAAAGTATAATCCAACTTCTGACGTGAGAATTTCAGTTAAGATTTTAAAAATTTAGCAAATTTAAATGCAAATCAAAATTGAATATTAAAAGGGCAGCCATAAGTCTATGTATCTCCTAAAATTACTGTATTTTATGTGTGGGAGCACATATGAAAATGATCATATAAAATTACTACTTTTTTTGTTAGTCTACTTCTTATTCACTTTTTTAATGCATGTGTATGTATGTGACTCCATATTGTCAAGGAACTACTCTTGCATAAGTAATTCCAACAAAATATTAAAGGAAAGATTGAGAAACTCAATCTTAGCTTTCTATATGGAATAGACATGTATTCTCAAGCAGAAAAACATGACTTTCTCAAATGATGAGTAAACCAAAAACTGGTGAAGAAGTTTGGTATTGTTGTCTTTCATTATATTAATAATATTTTATAATTTATGGTAGTGATGCGTAACCTTTCATGCATGTTTACAAAGTAATGATATAGTTGTTCATGCTTAAATGATAATTAAATGTGTTGATGTTTACAATTATATGTAATAACATAAAGATGGTCTGAACATTTGCCAATGTATCCTCTATCTGGATCTTTTAAAAATAATATACAGTAGCAACTAATTAGGTGACTAATTTTTATGGAAATTTACAAACGGTCTGTACAGTACGCACACAAGCAGATATACATAAACACATCAACATTCTTACCTTTCTAAACATAATTAGTCGGATAAAGTCAGTGCTTTACTTCTGTATAAGGCATACTATTCTTACAGAACACCTGACTAGATTTAAATAATATAATGTAAATAACTGTGAAATACTTTACAGTATATTTTGAATTATTTGACCTTACAAAAAATTTTCTTAGCACTGTGATTTGTATGTACATCTTAGACTAGTAGCATGAATCAATCAACTCCTGTAGAGGAATAACAAAAAAGGTCATTTATATGTCTGACATAGAATTTACATAAGAATAGATATTTTTTTGTATTTCAGAAAAGGTGTTTCTTTTTCTCTCAGACAGAAAACTTTGAAAGATTTTTTCTTGTAGTGACATTACAAAGAATAAAATGCTCTAAGTACTGTTGCTTCAGAAAAATGTACAACAGTCTTTAACCATCGCAATTAATCACAATTTCATTACAGAAAAGGGATAAATCATAGGCTATTTAAGTATCTACAAATGAATACTAATACATTTCCCTTTTCAAATGCTCTTTGTGCAAAAGCTTGGTTTAAGTTTTCGAGGGTTGGAGACTAAAGTGGCTGCTGCACATTTCTGAACAAACAAACAGTTTATTAAAACTGACCTGTAGGAAACTTGAACACAGCAGGAACTTAATAACCTTTGTTCATTGCAGCTTTGCAGAACCTAGAAAAGGGGACAGTGCATAAGTACTGCTTAACACATTTGATATGTTACAGTTGTAAAACTGTAACCATGAGCAGCTAATCTAATTTAAAAAAAATCAGAAGTGATTATTAAGCTTCAAGGGAGCTGTGAACAAGTGTTAGTGATTGAAGAATATGTGGGACTTCCATTCAAACAGTCAAATTAAGTGATCAGCCCCTATTTAGGAGCCTCTGCAATATATTTTATGCCCCAGGGAATCTAAATCCAACCAAGAGCCATGGCCTGTGGTTGTTCTGCCTACATTTGCAACAGCTTGAGGTATGCCATCTCACATGGCTTAGGGAAATTGCTGCCAGCAAAAACCAAATAATTCCCTCCCTCTTGCCCTCAAGAATAGCTGGAAAGTGTAATCTCTCATTATCAAACCTTCTGCTTTATTCTGTCCTGTTATAGCTCAGTGTCATTGGCCTTGTTCACAGTCATCTCATCTTATTTTTTTAATGTGACAGAACTGCATTCAGCAATCATGAGCTTGACAGATACATATCCATAAAAGAAAAAATACGAAGGGTAAATATGTAAGGATTTCATTCAAGTTTAATACAAAGATATATGCATTTTTGCCCACGTATGTTCACACATCTCATCTGAGCAGAGAAAATATTAATTATGATGTGACTTTGTATATTCTTCTTTAGAGTAATAAAGGTGGCATCTTTCTTGAAATTTCCTTGTATTTAGTAGTCATTCTCTTAATTCTAATAATTTCTTAAAACATATTCTTTACACTAGCTTCAAATTTCGTCAGTTAGATCAGGCCTTGAATTTCAGCTCTATCAGGAACATTATATCTGTAGCTAAGTCTACTGTAAACTAATAAATGAGTAACTATTTTCTACTGTCATAAACCAACCCAAAAGCATTATTTTATTGTTCATTGTTCATACAGAAAATCTAGCATATATTTACCCAGATAAGGACTTCCATATGTAATTATTCAACCTTATTCAAATTACTTCACCTATATCTAATTAGACCAGGACTGTCCTGGTGCACCATTCTCACTACATCTCAGTTATCTGAAAACATTAGGCTTCACACCTTTTCTTCTTCTGTTATATAATCCTGAAAACACTGGAATGATACAGGAAAAGTGAGTTCGTGAAGCTTCATAATGTTAGTACTGAACTGGAAAGGATGAAACAGAAGAGTGAAGCTTCTGCAGAAAATCTGAGAAACATTCGGGAAATATTATATATTTACAAATGCTAAGAAATATGCTCAGTTTACGGCTATCAGAATTGAGTGATGTTATTCAGTGCTGAGCTTTCACAATTACTTAAACTGACAAAGCAAGTCTACTAAGAGTTGAAAGCCCTACGAGTGCAAAATGTCTTCAGCAGATCTCTTCCTTCTTGATCTGCAGGAATATTCTATGTTAGTCTAATACGTAAGAAAAAGATCTTTCTTTCTGTGTAGCAAGGGAAAAGAGAGAGGATATATTACAATATCATAAAGGAGCTGTGTTACAAAATTGTTACAAAAGACAACCAAAATACTGAAGTTGAAAAAATCTGGAAAAAATACTGTGCTCTATGCTTCTTAGCCACTCACTTTTCTGAGAGCATTCATATATCCATACCCTAATGGTTCTACATAAGACAATGTACAGCTGTTGGTTTTGTTTTTGCTTTTTTTGTTTGTTTTTTTTTTCTGGATAGGTAGAGTGTCATGTAACTATTAAGAATAATTATGAGAAAAGAACAGGAGAGAAAAAAGATATACTTGAATTTAAATACCTCAAAATATATTCTGAAAGTTGACAAGAAGCTCAGTTCACTTACAAAAACTTAGTGTTTTTTTCTTTGAAGTGAGACACAAATTTTCAAGAAGATATCAGATGAAAAAGAAATAGTAAAAGATTTACAAACATGGTGTTATCTGATCCCTTGAACACAGTGCTCTCCACCAAACATATTTTGGAACCCATCAATGCTAGTTGCTTCCACCTTCATCTCTTTTGAGCAAACTCATTTAATAACAACTAGGGTCAAACCTCTCCCTTTCTCTCTACATCCCATAAGCCCTGCCTGATTTTGAATAAGCCCAGCTTATTTTCCCTCCAAAATCAGTATCTAGGAGCTGTTTAAGATGAAGTGAGTAAATGGAATGCCTGGGTTAGACTGTCTTCCACACTCCAATTATTGCATATTGATTCATTTCTACTATGCATATCTGTTCTTTCTGCAGGACAAAGGCCACCTGGTGTACTCTTTGTTTTCTGGAATAATTTTAATGGACACCTACATATTCCAAGTTAACTTACTGGACTTCTTTGACTCCTCATTAGTTTTACTGCATTTAATCAGATCAGAGAAAATGATAAATGAAAGAAACTTTAAATACAGTAAAAAATTTTATTATTCTTCTATTAAATATAATTACTTATTTATCTGTCCTTGTTGACACGTAACTGATGCCCTTTTACACAGTGGTAAAGCTTTCTGAAAAGTATAAATTTACCTTGCTGTGTTTTAAGTGCCAAATCATACTTTAAGTTTCATTAAGGATTATGATATGTTTTCTATTAAAATGAAAGCATCTTTAAAGCCAAAAATTAGTCGTCTTGCGAAGCAGGATTATTAAATCATTTCAACTTCTCTGTGCTGATTACAGCAATAAGCAAAAGGAAACTTCTGTAGGAAACAGATTAGTAGTTGCTATCAAATGTTTGTTCCTGATCCTGAGTTTTATTTTTTTTTTCTTTTTAAAATTGCACACACACAGACCAGTATCATGAGGAGTTGCCACCAATGCAGACAGTGTGATTAATACTCTGTGCCCATTATGGCATTTACTAATCACCATATTAACTAGGGCTGTTTAAACTTTCCCTATTATGCCAGTCATTCCAAAGCTGCTATTGTAGAAAGTTAGATATCTTATATTTGAATCAAAAGCCATTTGCCCAACACATTCACTTTTCTCAGCAACTGTGCAGAAACTTGTAGTGACATTTCACCAAAAGTAAGATTTAGTTCAGAAAAAAAGTTGGTCTCTGATTAACAGTCATTTTGAGGAAGAACATATTGATAGTTTAATATTAGGTTATATTTAATATTGAGGTTATACCTGACGAAGCTGAAGTTTGATGGTCCCTATAGCCTTTGACCATGCAAATATACTTGAGTGAAGATATGTACTATTTAGAAATGATGTCTAGATTACTCACCTCCTCTGTTAATTTTTTTTTTCCTTGCTAAGAGGAATTTGGTTTCTATTCTGCTATTTGAATCCATCACATACTTGCATAGCAAAGTAGATGACCTGTATGGATTACCAGACTACAAACAAGATTCTACTACAAACAAAATTTGTCTGGTGTAATACGTCATTATGACGTATCCTTGTAATGTTGTTACATAGTGCTATATTTTGCAATGACATCTGCTTCTATTCTCAAACATCTGTGTTTCTCTATGTGGAGTTTAAGATCTATTAGGAACCAAACTTTGGAATGTGAGAACATGGCTATATGAACAACCAATCCTGTAGACATAGATTCCAAGGACTCCTAAATCCATTATGTAATTCAGATTTTATACTAAGGTTTTCTACTTGAAGTTGTGTGTGATTTTAGAGATTTAAACATTTTTTGATCTTACAGTTTTTGTATGCATCTTCCTATGCAGATGTTTTGCAGTGCAAAGGAGAATTTGAAGAGCTCAATCCTCCACTTTTACTGACTTTGATGTAATTTTTAAATAAACCAAAATTTAAAATGAACCTCAATTTTTCCTTGATGATTTTGTTAAAATGGATTCTTTGAATTCACAAAAATAATACGTTGATTTTTTTTTTACTTCAGTTTTTATTGTGAGTCATATTTAGGAGGAAATCTGGTCAGTATTAATAAGTCTCTTTATTTAATTTTATCATTTAAGTGGTTATTATAAGTACTTCATCAGATATTAAGAACTCTTGAGTATTTCTTTTTAGAGGACTGTGGAAAGTAAATAATGTCTAGAAGAAAATACAGGAAACTTCTGTGTTTCAAGTGATTAGAATCACACAAGCTAGGCTTTAGCTACAGATGTCTGCTTGATACTGGACATAAGACCAATATTGGGAACACAAAAAATGACTTTATAATACAGGTCATCATTAGCTCATCAGAACACCCATAACTGATGGTTTCTGGATAAAGGTATATAGTGAGGAATTTTTATTTTTTTTTCATTTGCCCCATATTTTAAAGAAAATATCATAGAGTGACACTACAAACATCACATAATTCTTTGTTAAGCATTGTAGATTAATTTACAAAAGCACATTGCAAAAACCACTATATATTTGGTTGAATGACTCAAGTTTAAGAGCATGGACGTTGCCCAAAAGGGGCCTGCCACGGGTCAAAGCTGAGCCACTGAGTGATACCAGTTGTACCTCAATGAGAGCAGATTTAGGAAAGCAAAAAAAATGCTGTGCAGCAGCAGTTGGGAGAGAGAAAATGTGGCAGAAAGAATCCCACTGACACCAAGGTCAGTAAAGAAGGAGGATTTAAGTGCTGGGGCTGAAGCCCACAATGGAGAATATCACAGCCCATGGAGAACCCTCTACAGGAGCAGCAGCCATGAGAGGAACCTACAGGTGGGGAAGAAGGTCTCAGGGAGCTGCCACACATGGGAACACATGCAGGAACAGTACCCTCCCAAAGGGTGTCCCCATGGTATGGACCCGTCTTGGTGCAATGTTTGAAAAGCCACAGCCTTTCAGTTCAGTCCAGTTCTGGAACATCATCCCATAGGAGGAACTTCACATGTGGTAGGGGACAGGAGTTACCATGAAGAGGTGGCAGAGACAAAGTGTTATGAACTGACCACAGCCCCCTTTCCTTGTTCCCCTGCATCACTCAGGGGGAGAAGGTAGAGGAGGGTGAATAGGGAGAAAGTGTTTTTAGTTTGCTTTTAGTTCCTTATTGCTCTAGTCTGCTACTAAATGGGCAATAAATTCTATTAATCTCTCTACGTTCAGTTTTTTTTTGCCCTGAAAGATTGAGTTCCATAGAGTGCAAATCTATGTGAATATGGTTGTTCTGATTCCATATGTGAACCAGATCTTGCAAATCAAAATAGATGCCTCTGCTGTCACAGCACAGATATTCAGCAAGCCATATAACTGTCCCAAAGGTACTTTGGTGCCAAACAATCTATCAGCTGTATTTTTGATTTATTTATCACGATATTTTTATCTGCACTATTATTTGTTTTTAATGCAACACATCTTTAAGATCAGTTTAGCCAACATTAAATCTTCTCTACCTATGCCAATTTAAAAAAAGTATCTGCTAGTATTTAACTATTAGATGTATCTTATATCATCACTCAAGTGGAACAGGGAAGCTGGAAGCTAAATTTAGACCTAAAGTAAATACATTCACTCTGTTATTTTCATTGACATGCACTGAAGATATCTTCTAGTGACTGAAAACCATCTGCTTTGATTAGATCAAAACAACACTGAAAGGAAACTTTCTGTAAATGAAAGATCAGTATAAGGACAAAGGACAGTATCACAGTGTATAAAGGTAAGACATAAAACAGGAAACATAGGCACAGAAAAAGGATTAGGAAGGAATTCAGATAGGATGTTCAGCCAGCTTTGATAGAGACAGGGGTAGAAGTGGGCAAGGAAGGAAAGATAGAAACAAAAATGCTGGGATAGATTTTTTTCAGGGTAACAAGTAGTAGAAAGGAGTAGTACAAGAAGTAGTTCCTTACCATGAAACTCATTGGAATTAGAAGTTTGGGAACTTAAGAGGTGCTTCATCCCTTGGGAAAAAGTAAGTATTACTGCACATGATGATTATTCATTCAAAGAGTAAGAATGGAGAATTTCCTTTTCCTACCACCTACACCAGATATTGTAGCTAGATTTTGGTTAGGGAACATGGGTTTGGGTGTTCAGATGATGCTGGTCCTCTTACTGAGGTTGTAATCCCCTTATGTGGAAATTTGAATACACGGTAACTTTTCTTTGTTGTACCAGTCTTGTCACAGGTACTCAGTAAGTGATGGTTACTGATTTCAGTGACTATTATAATGTAGATTTCCTCCTTTTTCACAGTGTTATTACTATTTTTAAATCAAGCAACTTAAACCTGTTCCAGATGGGTTCTGGTTTCCATGAAGACTAAATTACAATTTGCTTTTTTTGAAACCAGTCAGTAATGATGGTGTCCTAGGCAAATGATGAATAGCTGTTTTGCCTTGGTTCTTAAAAATTTTGCTTTCATATTTCATAGTGTGCTGAACAGAAGAACTGTGCGGGAATTGGACTGAAACTGGCATTTTCTGCAAAGCCATTCTGTATTCAGAGAAAAGCATTATCCCAACAACTATACTGTTCCTAGTTGATTTCATTATCCACATATTAAAAAAAATCATACCTGTTTTCCATCTATTTTACCCCCAGATATGAAGTGTGGGCTAAACTTACATAGAACTACACATAAGCATTACTAAGACTTTGCTAAATATTTTCTTTTCTAAGAAATTTTCTCTTTAACCTTTATTCTTACTGTTTCCTATTTTTGCCCTTCCATATTTGAATGACAGAAAGTTGCACCCACTATCACATGACCTAAATACTCACTTACAGAGACATATTTTCAAACAGTGACCTTCCATAGCAGGCTAAAAATTTTATAGTAAAAGCCATTCTATTGATGCTTTTCCATTCCTTTGTTCCTTTCTCCTAAGGAAAGTAGATTGGAAATACAGCAATTATTCTGCCTGAAAATTGAAAGGGTTTTCTGAGCAACCTTGCACAATTGAGCTGGCACATGTAAAAACTGTTTCTGACTCACTGAGCTGGCATATACTGCTAAATCAGCATTGGCAGGGCTCCAGACATCATGTCACCAACACTGGATATTGTACTAAGTACCAGTTCTGAGCATTGTATCCAAATTGGTTTTATTGAGTTGTTTCCTTTAGTGCTGCAAGGTCTGGCTTAAGAAGCGAAAGCCTTAGACTAAAAATAAAGAGACCAGGGTGTAAATAAATGCATGTCAGCTGAGCCATGAATAACTGAGTATACTATTAATAAGAAGACTGCTTACATTCCTTTCAATGCCCATATCTTCTTACACAGATAGACTTTAATTTTTTATCAATTAGTTAAGAATTATCTTTATAATATAGTTCAAAAAAAAAAAAATAAATAGAACCAAACTTTCAAAAAATGATCAAAAACCCCAATACCCATGATCTACTGAAGCCTCGCAAACAATCTCTTTTTCTTGAAATAAGTATTTTGTTACTTCTTAGTTAAAGTCATAGGAAAGAATTCTAAAAGAGCTGTTCTTAGTGAGCTACTAGGTAAATCTTGATATTATAGTCAATTAGCCAGTTTCTCATTTCATTCTAAATGATATCATATTTCCTTTTACTTGCTGTAAAGTGGGAATATCCACAGGGACAGCAATCATAGTTCAGCTAACCATGCAAATTTATTAATTTGCAATAATTCAATTGAATCTGATCTGTATGCTTAATATATAAAAAGGGACATCCACTTTGGACAAGATTTGTCTGCTTTAAATTTAGCCCTATATGAAAAAGCTTTCAATATACTTGATGGAATATAATAGCCAAGTCTGTAGTAGGGCTTATACATTACACAGAGGAAGAGAAGATGATAGAGACAGAAACAACAGGGAAATACGGCATACTAGAATAATATGCCAGAAATCCTGTGCAGTTGTGTAAGGTTGTCATTGCTGTTGCTGACCAAGTTAATCATCTTAAAGGTAATTTGTGCCACCATTCATGCTGCAATACCTATTTTGATTTCACAGTAGATATACCCATAGCCTTTCTGAAAATAGGAAGGGACCATAATAAATCATGTAATTTACCATCCTCTTGCAAAACAGAATGAATTCTACCTGAATTAGTCCAGATGTATTTTCTGAAATCTAATTCCAAAAAGATTCATCAAGGGATTTAAAGATGCTCTGACAGATTCAAATAGTTTGCTTGGTTAGTCTCTGAAAGCTCATAAGCTTCTACATTGTCAGCTCTCCAGTAAAAGCAGAAACAATGTAAACATCTAAAAATGTGTTGGGAAAAGATAGTATACTTGATTATACCCATCTGCAGGTTTGGCACTTACTTGAATAATCTTGTACCACAGTGAAATTCACTGGCCTTGAGACAATGAAGAAATAAATGTATTTGTTTACAAACTAAAAATAATAAAACAAAAGATAAGCCAGCACTAAGACAATAAGTACAGAAAAGATGATAATACCTGTACCTGGTACTTAGTAGGTTCCAAAAGTTTTTCTCACTCTATTCATATCTAGCTGTCAAGCTAAAACACACTTCATAATTTCTGGCTGATGTTCAGCCCTGCAACTTCAAGCTGTATTAATAGAAAGGAATCTGACAGTGGGGAGTCATGCTTATTTTTACAGCAGATTATCTTTGAGAGCTATTCATATTCAAAATCCCCTTCCCCTCCTTTTGTCCCACTCTTTCTGGTTTTATTAATATTAACTCAGTGGTGAAAATTTTCCTTTTATCACCTCAATTCCCTTCATCCCAATCTTTAAAAATGCCAGGGTCTCCTGGACGTCGTAAGATGGCAACACAGCAACCTGCTAAAACACTCAGTGTAGCATAGGGGTGAACCACTGACAAACCAAGAAGGAAAATTTATCTTTCTCACATGCTAAAGCAACTGGTACTTTCATATTTACAAAGATAAGCTGTACTTAGTGTTCCATGTAAATGTGTAAGTTTTCAATAAGACTTTTGCAAATGAGATTAGTGTTTGCTTTTGACTGTGTCAGTAATTGTGACTTGTAACTGTGACTTCATTAATTATTTATTAAATCATAACAACTGACTTAGTGGTGGCATTGAGTTTGAGATGAACAAAGTGACTAGTCTGGTCTTTATAGATCATTTAGCTAATGTTGATTCTACAATCTGCTGAGGCTAACTACACCAATACGTTACTATACTTTCCATTCATGTGGTGGTTCACAATGTACATTTTAAGTTTTCTTTCCTGAAAATTTAGACTATTCTTTCTCATTATATCTAACACAGGGTAGGTTACAAGCATACTCTCTCCTTACTGCCCTCTTTCAGTCTGTTTCAGCTCCCTTCTTTCAACTTGTCATCATACATCAAGTTTTCTCTCTGTTTTAGTTTCTCTTCTTCTGCATTTTGTTCAGATTTGCATATCTTGATATGTCTATCATTCTCCATGACTGAATGGATTTCCAACCAGTATTAAGCAGACCAAAATAATAATTCAACATGCCCTAAGCAACAAGGAATGAGACTTGCTGTTTCAGATATTGTTCTGCAGGCCCAGCCTCTGTTTGTATAGCTGATAACAGAATCATAGAATTGCTCAGGTTGGAAAAGACCATAAAGGTCATCAAGTCTGACTACAACCTAACCATACTGCCCTAACAACCCTCCGCTAAATCATGTCCCTGAGCACCACATCCAAACGGTTTTTAAACACATTTAGGGATTGTGACTCAAGCACCTCCCTGGAGAACCTGTTCCAGTGCTTAACAACCCTTCATGACAAGGAATGTCCTTCTGCAGTCAAACCTCTCACAAACTCAGCTGGCTACTATTTGGTCACTGGCTGAAATTGATGGAGATAGACAGCTGAAAGCAGATGAGTTTGTATTAGCCATGTACCTAACTGATATGGCCAAAACTGGGCAACCTCTGCTACTAACTCTGCCTCTTGAACTTGTACCATTTTCTTTCAGGAGTGGAAAATACACTAAAAAAAAAAAAAGGGAAAAACCCTTTCTGTAAAGAAGTTTTTCCTGACATCCAACTTAAACCTCCCCTGGTGCAACTTGAGGCCATTTCCCTTTGTTCTGCCACCTGTCAACAGTGAGAAGTGACCAATCCTGCTCTCACTGTAAGCACCTTTCAGATATTGGAAGAGAGCAATAAAGTGTCCCCCTCCGCCTCCTCTTTCCCAGACTAAACAGCCCCAGTTCCTTTAGTTGCTCCTCGCAGGGCATATTCTCCAGACCTTCACAAGTCTTGCCCTTCTTTGGACCTGCTCCAGCACCTGTATATCCTTTCTGCATTGAGGTGCCCAAAGCTGAACACAGTACTTGAGATGGGGCCTCACCAGTGCCAAGTACAGGAACAGGATTGCTTTCCTAGTCCTGCTCACCACACCATTCTTGATACAAGCCAGGATGCCATAGGCCTTCTTGGCCACCTGGGCACACTGCTGGCTCATAGTCAGCTGACTGTCCATCAGTATACCAAAGTCCCCTTCCATCATGCAGCTTTCCAGCCACTCCTCCCCAAGCCTGTAGGGTTGCCTGGGGTTGCTGTGGCCAAAATGCAAGACCTGACACTTGGCCTTATAGAAACTCACGTGGTTTACCTTGGTCCATCAATCCAGTCTATCCAGGTCCCTCTGTAGTGCCTTTCTCCTCTCTGGCAGCTCAACACTCCCTCCCAATTTGGTGTTGTCTGCAAACTTACTGAGGGTGCAGTCAATCCCCTCATCAAGATAACTGATAAAAATGTTAAATAGAAGTGGCCCCAATACTGAGCCCTGGGGGACACTACTCATGACCAGCCACCAACTGGATTTAACTCCATTGACCACAAATCTTTGGGCCCAACCATCCAGCCAGTGTTTCACCCAGCAGAGCATATACCCACCCAAACTGTGGGCAGCCAGCTTCTCTACAAGAATGATATGGACGGCAGTGTCAAAGATTTTACTGAAATTCAGGTGGACCACATCATCAACCTTGCTTTCATTCACTAAGTGGAGCACCTTGTCATAGCTCTTTGCTGCCTGCCTGTATGTAAATCTGTGGCATTTGGTCCTCCTTCCTGCAACCTCTTTTCAGCATCACCTTTTCAGTCTATTAAGAACTTTTTTGAATGTAATTATGTTTTCCATTATGCTTGCATTTTCTCTAAAACTGTGTAATCTTCAAATGTGGTAAATGTTCTGTGAACCAAATCAACAATGCTACTGAAAGAAACAGGACAGATTGTTGTGGAACTGGTACTAATGTATCATTCTTAGTGAAAGGGTTTTCATTTCACTTGATAGTAACTTTGTGTTTGTATCATTACTAGCTTTTCATGATGTAACAGAGGACGGGGCTGAAAGCCTTATGATGTTAATATAAATCAACTCTCCTGCTTATATTTACATACAAACAAACTTGTATATTTTGTCAACACCGGTGTGGGTACATTGAGTCAACATCTTTTAAGTCACTAAAGTTACAGAATGTAAATGAACAAAAGTATTTCAGATGAATGAGCATTATTTTAGTAAAAAATAAACTTCAAGATTTATGTATTTGTTGATAATAGAAATGTATTCTTCCAGGGTTTGTTCATGCATCTTTTCCTGCAAACAAAAGATTTCTCTGGAAACATAAGTATATACGAATCTGACTTGAAGAAAATTTCAGTGCTTTAACAGTCCATAAATAACAAAAGTAGGCCTAATTTTTTCTGAAAGAAAAATGCCAAGCTTATCAGTGGAATGCTTAGCTGTAATTAACTCATTTTTTTTCCCTCTGAAATCACTATTTCTTACAGATTGAGCTGATGAAACTGTGTGTGCTGAAACAGTTGCTCTACTTAGGACTGATTTGACCACAAGGAATTTGGTTAAAAGAGAAGCAGCCTATCAATCTCTACTGCAAGGAAACAACTTTGGTTGCCACTTTGGAAAAAAAAAAAGAGAGAAAAAAAGGGATTTATCTTTAACAATTATGTAATATAACATGAAGCATGATTCACTGTAAGAGCTTTGCTAACTAATGATGTGGTTATATAATAACCATAACTGAAATACTTGAATTATTTTGAAAAAAAAAAAAAAAAAAAAAAATCAGTTAAAGAAGATCTTTATATGTCCTTGAAAGGAAACTAACGATGATCATATATAACATACTAAACACCCTGGAAAATCACTCTCCTCTCGATTAGTTTTATTCAGAACACAGACTCTGATTTTGCTTTGGAAATCTTTAACTCCTGTGACCTATACAATTGAAAAAAAAAAAAACCATCCCACAGCTATACTTTTCCAAAAGCAGAACAAAGAGAAGAAATAACATACCTTTCACAAGGGACTTGGTATTATCTGAAACCCTATAATCCAAATCTCATTCTGTTTCTTCAATTGGTTGAGTGATTTCAGTAGGCGTGCTTGCAATCTAATCAATTTTAAAACAGCTGTAAAAATAGATTTCATTCACTGAAGGACATCCTACTCATGGATTAACATCAAAGTTATTAAACACAAAAAGGGTGTGATGAATTACAAATATCTTGATAGTACCATATGACTTACCCCAAGATGGTGATATCTAGGGGTAACTTTAGAGCCCTAAACTATTACTGAGAAACAATACATACATATAAAAAATTATTTTACATAGCAGCAGAGAAAGGTTTCTCCCTGTGCCATGAAGATCTTGTGAAATGCTGTAATAGCTGGTTAACACTCATCTGGAGATTTTAAAAGGGCATTTATATAGATAAAATATCTTAATCATATTAGTCCTGTAGAATATGTTATAGCTGAGATCAGCTGCACTAGCCTTGCTAATACCTTTGCTCATGTGTGCTTACTTGAGAACAGATGTTTTTGTTAGAGCTAATTCTCTGAATATACAATACATCTGTGAATGGTAACAGCAATCATTCATGTTGTCTAGTAGTAGTGCTCCCAGTGGTAACAAATTACATCAAAGTAGAGTAAGTTAGGAAGGATTAAAGGTGATGGAAGCTTAAAATGAAGCACCTTAAAAGAAACATTGGAAGTATTTTGCACTGAATGTCTTTCACTGAATATGCTTTCAGAAACAAAATGTTAATTTTACTATATGTGTTGCACTAACAAACAAATTGGAAAAATTTTCCATGCAGAAAGTCCAATCTAGACATTTTCTTGCTCTCAGTATTCCAAATAGAGAAGTATATGTAATAGAAATGTAATATATCAATGCAAAAATCAAGCTTGTGTTTAGTCATACTTCTGGAAAATAATTTGAGTTTTGTTTAAGAAAATACATTCATCTATATATTTTGAACCAGAAATTCTCTTCATTTTCATTCTAATTCCTGTCTTAGTCAATTGGCAGTTGCACCAGTGGAAGTTACAAAAACATACCTGAAATAATCTGCTTAGGAGAACAGTCTTTTTTTTCTAACTTTCTGCAGGCTGATTTGGATTTAATGGAAGTTTATATGTCTTCCAAATTTGATATGCACTGGACTTTAACAGTAACTCATGGCAAGCATACCCTAGGTTGAATTTCCATGGCATGTATTCTATTATTTGATTTTATTCTGTGTATTTTACTCTGTCCTTCTTTTCTCTACTGAAGCTGCTGATCAAATTTGCCAAGCCATTTATCTGTTTTCTGTAACATTTTTTGAAATCCTCTTCAATTATGGATGTATTATTGATATGGATGTAATGTAATTGGCCAGGACTGAAATCAGTTTAGCAGGAGAGTATACCACTAATTTATACACACTGTGTATTATTTCCTTCTTACTCATTATATACAGCAAACTTTATTTTCATAGATGACTTGCACACAGCAAACCACTTTAAATCATGTATTTCCATTTTGATAAAGATAGTGGAGAGATTCATTTGATCCAGGATTTCTAAATGCTTCTTTTTTCCAAGTCATCTTATTTTAATGTCCTGTGCCAAATACTTGTTCCACATGAAGAACATTTTAATGTAGTATCTGTGTTTTTTATTGATTTAATGTGCCATCATTCAAAAAGTTCCATCTACTAGTTACTGAATTTTTAACATCTCTGGAAAGGTAGAAGTTTGTCTTTATCTCAGTAGCAGCAGATGTAAACTTATTTGATAGATTAACAGAAAGTTGTTATACCATTATCTCACCTTGAGGAATGACACAACTGTGTCTAGTCCATATTTCCATTCAGATGAGGTCTGTGTTTTTTCTTAAAATGTATAAAAGACTTTACTAAAATCATCACATGCATTTCATAAAACTAATTGAAATAGGAAATCATAGGATGGCTTATTGTTGGAGGGGACCTTAAAGCCATCTAGTTCCAATGCCCTTGCTATGGGTAGGGTTGCCAACCACTAGATCAGACTGCCCAGGATCCCATCCAGCCTGGCCTTAAATGCCTCCAGAAATCCACAGCCTCTCTGGGCAACTTGTTCCAGAACTTCACCACCCTCTGAGTAAAAAGTTTCTTTCTAACATTTAACCTAAATCTCCCCTCTTTTAGTTTGCAGCCATTTCTCCTTTGCCCTATCAGATTATGCAGTGTCAATTCCCCTCCTGCTCATAAGCTCTCTTTAAGTACTGAAAGGCCACAATAAGTTCTCCTCAGAAATGCTGAGCTCTCTCTAATATCTGGTACACATTACATGTGTAAGGGAATATCCCTTTGGGAACTATTCGGTATTGGTTGAGCATATCTCTCAGAATACACGGTTATGTTCTTTTTTTTGTATCATATAGTTTTATCATCATAAAATCAATGAGAATTTAATTTGAAAAATTCATCTGAGACCATTTTGCTTCCAAAGATGACAAATGCCTGTTAATATTATTAGAGGTACCAAACTGGTATAAAACCAACAGCAAGCATATGGAAACAAGGTAATTTTGTGAGCTGGTATTTTTCCTGGGAGCATGAACAAGAGAATTAATAAAATTGGCACAGAATTATCAGAGATCACAAGCCGTAGTTTGTACTTTTGTCCAGAATAATCACTAGGTCTGGTAGGTCTGTAACTTGCCAGCTAAAGCTCTAGAGGAACCAACACACGTTGTGTTTACAAGTCAATCTACTGCATACTAGTTAACAAGACTCTAACTTTACAAGTAAATTACCTGTAACACTAGTGATCTCGCCTCAGGGTAAATATGCGCTAAGAGTTTATCTTAATTTACGCAGGTAAGTATAAGAAAACTACTGTTTTTATTTGTGGTAATAGGTAACAGTTTCAGGAATAATTTTTTGTAGCTGATGTTGTTCTTCTCATCACCAGCATTACCAGACATAAAGACAAGAGTCATTATATCATCTACTATGGATCTTGGTACTCAGACTGTTACGGAAGTCCAACAACATCTTGTTTTATGCAGTTTTGAGGATGATGTTTTCTAAGGATATTTTGTCTGCTGAATCCTTTCTAAACCGCCTACATGCTGATTGCGTATGGTCGTAAAATCTCCTCCGCACATCCACAAAGGGACATGAACACAGAGGGCCAGGCGAAGGAGGTTCCTTCCTGGCCCATCTAGGAGCTATCAGCCCACAGGAGGCCCATCTCCACAGGGCCAGAGAACCAAAGGGGAGCAAAGGCATGTAGGGACCTGAAGATAAGTATTAAAAAGAAGGCAAAATATGGGATTCTTTGCCCCATTGTACAGGTGTGAAACCCATGAAAATTAGTCAGTGCAGCAGTACCTTTTGAAATGAAGGGAATGGGATACATTAAACATTTGGGGATTACACAGTATTCACTGTGGGAGGTTTAGAAGAGGAGCTGAAGACAGGGAAAAGGAGGACTTTGGGTGATTTTGGGAGGAATTGAAGTTCCTTCAAAGAGTGGTAATATGGAGGGACAAAGAGATGAAAAAAGCAGATTGAGTGTAAAGGGTTTGCTGGTTGGCATGCTTATGTGGCTGTGCCATCTGCCTGATCAGTGCTGGAACTTAAAAGCTTACTTTATGCTTCTTCACTACAGAAAGCTGACAAAAATAATTGTTCCATATTAGTTCCATTTCAAATATGAAGTTAATGTAGAAAGAAATATTACAGGGTAGAAAGAAATAGACAAGGTATACAAAAGGCCTCTACTTCACAAATGGAAAGCAGATGCCATAGTGCTGAAACTGAATGTATAATAAATAAAAGGAATTTATAGACATTTGTTATCAACTTTTCCCTATGCAGGATCTACAGCTGACTAATAATTCAGAGAATGCATTTTTACTTCGCAGTGGTTTCTGAAAAGTTTCAGTACACTGAAGATCCAGTAACCTGTCCACGGAGTGTCTATAATTTTGACAAACACTGAAGACCTTTTTTTGTGAGGGTGATGATGGAAAAGCTAAAACTGTAGCCAATTAATTACAGGATCACCTTCACATTCAATGCTATCTGCAAACAAATATACACTTTATACACTCTGCACATTCAATTATTCTTGGAGGGGGGGTAATTAAAGTGTTTAAGAAAGCTTGTTAAGAAGTTGTTTCTTTTCAGATAACATGCCAGTAACTTCAAAATGATTTATTCATTTATCACATATTTAGTGTGTCATTTAAAAACAGTTTGATGCACACATGCATTGAGACACTTAGATTTCATTCAAGTTTTGAAATGACAGAATTGTACAGCAACAGCAATGGTTCAGAATATCAATGCTATCTTGGCAATGGTGATATCAAGATATCAATATTGTTTTAAGACTCTGCCTGCGCATATACCATATAGCCTATATTTAGAAAGAAAATCCTACTGGGATTCTGTAAATCTGCAGAGTGGTCAGACTTTCATGCTATTATGGTCCACTGCACAGCAATGTTTCTGTGTAGAATGTTTTATCTTAGATTTTCAGACTAAGGCAATTTTTATATTTTGTAGAAAGGTGAGCTTTTTTATTACCAGTGTCTGCAATTGCAGTATAAATGTGTATCTTTGCATAAGTATAATGAAATCAAAGTAGAAAAGAATAAATCCTTTTAGATGTGGAGAAAGGCATATCATATTTGTTACATACTTTTGCATTCAAGTAGTATCTTGCATATCCTATCATGGTCAAAAGTTTACACTATTACCAATCCTTCAAAATGCAATGCCACGGCTAGTAATTGTTTAAAGGGAGCTTCTACTGAGGTCCATTACTTACTAGGTCTTACTCAGGCCTGACCTACTTAACTGTAGCAGAAATGTTGCATCAAAACTCTTAACAACCAACAGAGATTAAGTGAGGACTCATATACCATACTACTAGACTGCATTTCTTGGTTCTAGGCAAAAGCACACCCTTCCAGCTATTTGCTAAATCTCTGCTCTGATATTAAAAAATCAACATCTGTGACCCTCTGGGCATTGAGCTATTCATGCTTTCTTATGAGTCAAGATATAAGCACACAGGGTCACATATATGAACAGAAACAAGCAGTAGAATCTTAATGATCTTGGCTGGAAGGCATTTTGAACATTTGTGTAGTATTTGTTGAAATTATTATGCTGCAACAACACCATCTTGCTTACTATGAAGGAATTCAGGTGTGCACACAGTAAGAATGTGCTAACCATCTGCTGTCTTCATCCAGAAAGTGTGGAACATGCACTATTTTGGAAAAGAACACAAGCAGTTTGCTTTCGTTCTGACTTGTTAAAATGCAGAACAGATTCAGATGTTTAAGAACGCAAGAAAAGAACAGCCCTGTACTTAAAATCTATTTTCCTTTTTGAAATCCTCAAGTGTTTAATGAAACTCTGTTCAAAATAATGGGTTTATTCATTCAGGAATAGATGCATGTATATTTCTTTTATTTATCTTGCTATACGTCTGCGATTTCTGGTTTCAGTTAGGAAGACCATTTTAAAAATTGTATACAATCCTGAATTTGGCATTCTTCACTTTCAAAAAAACATTTTTGCTCTCTTTTATTTTACTGGCTAATTTAGCTTATTAAAACCAATATCAACATAAGTACCATTTAATTAATGACTTAGAAATTCACAGGGTCTTGGGAAGGCATGGTCAGTCCTGTAACAGACAGTTAAAGAGGAAATAATTTTATTTTTTTGAGAAGGAGATGAAAACTGGATAATAGCATTTGTATTGTTTCAAGACGTAGATATGTATCTGCTTTGTTTTTTGCTTTCTATTATGATTGATATATAAAAAATGAAAGATTACTAATGGAAATTGTTTCATTTTAAAGAATATGAAAATTAACATGTTATTTGAAAAAAATAACAAACACGTACTAGCGTGTTTGAGTTTCTGCACCAAAGTGTGCCTCAATGCAAATGTTTAAATGCATTTCTATATACATGCAGCAAACTGGAACCTAAAAGGATGAATGGAGATATTCATCCTTCATTATAGTAGTTATGTGACCGTAGGCTAAACTTAGAACCATAGAATCATAGGACTGCTCAGGTTGGAAAAGACCTTCAAGATCATCAAGTTCAACCACAGCCTAACCATATTACCCTAACTAAAAATATTCTGCTAAATCGTGTCCCTGAGCATCACATCAAAACGGTTTTTAAACAGATCCAGGTATGGATCAACCATCTCCCTGAGGGAACTTATTCCACTGCTTCACAACCCTTTCAGTAAAGAAGTTTTTCCTGTTATCTAACTTAAACTTCCCCTGGCTCAACTTGAGGCCATTTCCCCTCATCCTGTCACCTGTCACCAGTGAGAAGACATGGTTCTCACTTTGAGCACCTTTCAGATACTGGAAGAGAGCAATAAGGTCTCCCCTCAGCCTCCTCTTCCCCAGACTAAACAGCCCCAGTTCCTTCAGTTACTACAGTTCCTTCTGTCACTAATATATATAATCCAGCCACTATGCATTCTATGCCAGTGTGACCTTAACCTGCTCTGATTTACATTCACAATGTAAAGAATGTATCTTCACTGACAGTACAGTATCTTAGAGAGATAACTCTACTATTGCACTCAAAGGCTTGAATCCTACATATTTACTTCCAAATAAAATACATTTGAACAAGATTAAAATACTACATATCATATCAGAAGACTGAGACATCAGAGTTGTCTTTATTCTCATTAGATGTTCCACTTATTGAATCTTCCACTAATGGGACTGCAAAGTTTCTAGTGACACAGAAGAAATGCACATTAAGAAGAAATCCTTGTGTTTCATCCAAACTGAAAACTGATTCTAAAGGAAGTGGAACAAAATACATACATCATCCTTGTTGGATGCTTTCTTCCTTCTAGCAGCAATCACATTGTGTTCATGTTAGGCTCTAACAGACAAAGCTGCAATAGCAGGCTGTTCTGCTGTGGGGCAGAGCCAGGAGCTGAGGCAGCAGGACAACAGGAAAAAGGTCCTGGATGACTAGTGGCACAGTTGCATGGTAGGAGAATAAGGACAGCAGAGCAGATCTGGGGACAGTCTGTTAACATGTTGGGACAGAATACAAAAGTCCATAAGCATTGAGGCAGTTGTGGGGTCAAGCAGGGTCATATCACTGAGGTACACGGCCAAGCTAGGACAAGGGCAATTGCCCAGCTTAAATAGAGATCTTGAGTGAAAGGGGTCAGCTTCTACTAACGCTTCTCATATCTCTTTCTCAAACAGCTCACCAATTCAAGGACACACAGTTGCACTGCCACTACTGGCTCTAAGCCCAGACATCCAAAACCCCAGGAGAAGGCTGTAACACCAGACTCCTCTTGTTTATTCTTTTCTATACCCTGATTACTGCTAGTAAGTGGGAAACCAAAGAAACTTACAATCTGGGAACTAATGCAAGAGACACTTGTAACTCCCTAGGGTGAGCATTTGTATTCTTATTTACTTTAGTCACCCCACATATGCATCAAACACATATTCTAAAGCCTTCTTGTTATCTCTTTGTAAATCTTTGGTTATTCAATCAGTTCCTATAGATTAGAGGATCAATTTAATCTCAGGCTGAGAAAAGTCATTAGCTATCTATGAAAGTTGTGCTCAGTTCTGTCTGTCCTATCTAATATATAGATGTCCTATCTAAAACAAAGTTTTTATTTTTGTAAATATAAATAAAATACAGTGCTCACCTATTTCTGGTTGTTGTCTTCACGAGCTCAGAATTTTTCAAGCATGAGATAGGAATGTGGTCTAAGAGCTTTTATTTTGAATGGAACATGGACATTGATAAAATGTTATGATCAACTATGTTTTTTAAATTTAAATGATCCTATCTTAATATTTCAATCATTACAAAGATACTGCAACATCCCTTTTCATTTCCGTGTGAGATAATGAAGCTCTAGAGTAATTGTTACTTTATGGTATGTGCTTGTATTCAAGTAATTCCACTGATTTCTGCAGTCTGTTATTCAGCTTCCAGATTCTGCGAATTAGTAAGACACTAAGTGCATTGTGATCAAATTCACCTGAAAAAGGCAGATATAAATATCACATAAATCCTTGCAATTCAAAGTGACACCCATAGCTCAGGGCATTAGCACTGGATTAGACTTACTGTACAGTATAATTGTTTATGCTGTTTTGCAGTGTAATACAGGCAAGGCTACACAATCAAAGCTTTCACAGACATAAACAGACATCACACACTCTAATTATATTTGTCTGCAAGATTATAATAATCATAGATGGCAGGTATAAAGCAGTTCTTTTTTCTCTGGTTAACCCGTTCAGTATATTCTTCTTAGTCCAAATGCAGTTTTTAACAAGGAGGCAAAGCCCTGTTTTTGCTATATTCTTGTGATTACAGTTTTCTATAAAATAGAGGTAAAAGTAAAATATTAATTTACTTTTTGTCTTTTCTCCTGTTACAGTGATAATATTTCCTTTTGATTCAAATCTCCTCTTTGATGTTTTTTTCTTAGAAGTTTAAAGTGAATTACCCGAAAACCATCTCAGAAATGATCCTCAGATAAAAAAAGTATGATTTACAATTAGCACAGTGCCATGTTTTATCATACTGTATAAGCTACTAAATGCGTGGATACATAATGCTTGTGTCACATATAACAAGACCTACTTTGTTGTGCTGAGATTGCAAAAGCTATAGACATGAAGAAATGGATGAAACTGAAAATGTCTTCGTGTACCAATAAAAACAAGAATTTAGTCTATGCTTCCATTTACTTTTGTAGAAAAGGACCTTTTGTAAGAAAAGAACCTTGACGCCCTCTTGTACAGACTCATTATTATGACAGTGATGAGAAACCGAAGGAATGTGAGGAGTAAAAGAACTGGAACTTTGTAGGACTTGGCTTATATCAGACATAAAAATCTGGGAGGCGATCTAGAGGGAGAAGTTACAAAAAGTAGTTAAAACAATTTGCGAAGAAGTACTTGATGTGTTATGCAGAGGAGTAACAGAGTAGAATGGCATAAAAAGAAGAAGCAATTTTTACTGACTAGGGAAAGTGACATGAATGAGAGATATATCAGTATTATCATTCTTCTACTCATTGTTGAACAAAATACTTAATCACTCTGAGAAGTACTGTTGTATAGGAAAAAAAAAAAAAACAACACAAAACAAGCCTATTCCAATTATTTCTAAGTATTATCACCTTGATATTTTTCTTCTTTACCAGCAGCTGTATCCTTTGCAGGAATATTTTTCTGTGTCTGCTTCTGAAATACTGATGCCAGATACTTTCGGCATATTAGGCATCTCTAAATGGAACTATAGCTTGGTATATTTACCATGAATTGCCTGAAAGGGTGTTTGTATATGATCTTATTAACATGAAGTATAATTAACAGAAGAGAACTGGTAATCCTATTATCATTCTGAGAAAAAGACTTAATTAATTATTACAATGAATTGCTGTGTCTGTCCATTTAAGTATGCACTGATACTGCAGTGTGGACTGTGAATATATTGCTGAGGTGTTATGAGTGCCTAAGACAATAAGTGATTTCAGTGTTATCTATAAATAATACTAACCTGATTAAAAGGTGGCCAAACACTTTTAATACAGTGAGGCAGAGGCTTCTGTTAAAATTTTACAATTTTTCCTTACTCTGAAGAGGCAGAGAACAAATATAGTATTATTATATAGTATTATTATTTTTTTTTTTTTCTTTTTAATGAAAATAGTCTTAAACATATCAATGACAAAGATTTCAAATTTTTTTTCAATGAGCTTTAGAAGAAGTGCCAGCAGGAGAAGCAAAAACAGTTTGTAAAACAATGTCTTTCTTTTAGCAACTATGTGCATTTTCTTTGGAGCATGAGCTCTTATATAACATGTTTTATAAATAACACTGTTAATCTGATATTTAAAAAGTAGTGCAAAATGTTTTGTGTAGCTATATTTAAACTTTAAATGTTTAGTACTTGCATAAACTTCCCAACACACTTATCTGTCAGCACTTTTCTATTAGGCCTGGCTGCTAATTAAATCACACAATTTTGCTTTTATCTTTAACAATGATCATTTCCTACACAAGCATAATTTTCCCAAAATAAGGAGGTTGCTTCCCCATGAAGAAAGACTGAAGTAAAACACAGCTCTGCTGGATAGCTTCTGAAGGCTGACACAGGTTGCCCCCCTGCTATACCAAATGTCTTCAACAACAGAGAGCCATTGTAAGGCTATTGTTGCAGTGTTCTTGTCAATCTTGCTTGCATTAAGGACTTTCTGGCTCTCAGTGGTAACAATACAGTCACAACTGCCTAATAGTTTGCTCCTGGAGCCTCTGATGTATAATGATTGTAACAAAAGTATGCAGTTTTCAGCTCTTGAGAAACACAGCTACCGAGAAGGAATACTTTCACAGTAGAAATTGGATTAAATAGTACAAATGTGAAGAATGACTCTCAGAAGTCTTTAAAAAACTGCAGCCATAAAAAAAAAAAACAAAACCATGCCACACATCCACTGAGTCAGTATTTTCAAAATAAATGAGGTTTTATTACTTACTGTACAGCAAAAGAAACTAATAAAATGGAAGGACTTTGTGTTATTATGGAAGCAGCTGAAAAAGCTGAATAATATTTATTTCTTTGTAACTCCAAGGGTTATTATTGAAAATACTCTTTCTGCTGAAGCTGAGACACAGAATGTGAAAAAACACATTGGATTTCTGAACAGTAATGGTGATTTTTCTTCGCAAAAAAAGTTAAGGCCTCAACACTTGTTGGTATACAACACTTTCCTACTGATTTCTCAGAATGAAAGTAGAATACTGTATTTATTTGTCAAAATATTAAAGAAGCCATTATCATAGCACTCAGTAATACATTTGCTGATATGGATATGGAATATACTTTGGCTATAATCCTAACCTGCATCTTTTTAAGCTAGGTCATAGAGTTAGCTTTCCAAATCCTGAAAAATATAACATGATATAAATAGGAGAGGCTCCAAAATGAGTATAAAACTAACATTTATCATCATCATGTGAGGTTTGATGATGCTTGATATTATTATATACATAATTTCATTGCTAATTAAAATATATTTCTAAGCTTGTTCATAGGAAGAGAAGTGAAACTAATACAAGCTCAGTGGAAGGCATCACAAGATCCATTTCAATTAATGAAATATAGAACAGAAGGCTATTATTGTACATGTCTTGGATGTTGTTACATGACTGCTGATTAAGTTATGCTTCTCAAAACAAGGCAAAACACCAAAACATGTAAGTGCTTGAATATTTCCAATGACATTTAATAAGGCTTTCAAGGATGCAGCTAATTTTAACATGGTGTACAAAGCCAAGAATACTGGAGTAACCAAATGAAACTTGGCTAGAAAACATGTGAGGAAATCGAAGGCATTTGAAAGTAATGCTCCATCTACATTTTCACAGGTGTTTCAATATCATTCTTGTCTGACTTCTTATTCAGATTTTAGTCCAAATTTCAGCCTTTCACGAGATAAAAAGGTCATACTGAAAGGCCTGTAATTCCCCGGATCCTCCTTATGACCCTTTTTACAGATAGGCTTCATACTAGCTATTCTCTAGTCATCTGGGACCTCTCCCACTCACCAGAATCACTGATCATAGAATCATAGAGAGGTTTGGGTTGGGAGGGTACCTTAAGATTATCTAGTTCCAACCCCCCAGCTATAGGCAGGGACACTTCCCACTAGACAAGGTTACTCAAAGCCCCATCCAGCCTGATCTTGAGCACCTCCAGGGAGGGGGCATTCACAACATCACTGGGCAACTTGTTCCAGTGTCTTACCACTCTCATAGTAAAGAATTTCTTCCTAATATCTAGTCTAAAACTACCCTTTACCAGTTTAAAAACATTTCCCCTCATCCTGTTGTTACATACCTTTATAAAAAGTCCCTCCCTAGCTTTCCAATAAGCCACCTTCAGGTACTGGAAGGCCGCTATAAGCCTCCAGCCTGGAGCCTTCTCTTCTCCTGGCTCAAGAGCCCCAGCTGTATCAGCCTGTTCCCGTAGAGGAGGGCTCCAGCCCTCTGATCATCTCTGTGGCCCTCCTCTGGACTTGCTCCAACAGCTTGATGTCCTTCTTATGTTGAGGACCCCAGAACTGGACACAGAGTAGAATCTCATGAGAGTAGAGTAGAGGGACAGAATCATCTCCCTCGACCTGCTGGTCCTGCTTCTCTTGATGCGACCCAGGATAGTTGGTGTTCTGAGCTGAAAGCCCATGTTGCTGTGTCATGTTGAATCTTTCATCAACCAAGACCCCAAATCCTTTTCTTCAGGGCTACTGTTAAGCCATTCTCCACCTAGTCTATATCTATGCTTGGTATTGCCCTGACCCAGGTGCAGGATCTTGGGCTTAGCCTTGTTGAACTTCATGAGGCTGGCATGGGCTCACCTCTCAAGCCTGTCCAGGTCCCTCTGCATGGCACCCCTTCTCTCTAGCATGTCTATTGCACAACTCAGCTTGGTGTCATCTCCAAACTTGCTGAGGGTGCACTCGATCCTACTATCCATTTCACGTACAAAGATGTTAAATAGCACCAGTCCCTGAGGAATGTCACTTGTCACTGGTCTCCAACTGGACATTGAGCCATGGACCACAACTCTCTGAGGGCAACTATCCAGTCAATTCCTTATCCAGCAAGTGGTCCATCTACCATATCCATTTTTCTCCAATTTGTCGACCAGGATGTCATGCAGGACAGTGTCAAATGCTTTGCACAACAGGTAGATGACATTAGTTGCTATTCCTTTATCCACTGATGCTGTAATTCCAGCATAAAAGGCCATCGCATTTGTTAGGCATGACTTGCCCCTGGTGAAGCCATGGTGGTTATCATGAATCACCTCATCTTTATTTTCCACATACCTTAGTGGGGCCTTCAAGAGGACCTGCTCCATGATCTTGCCAAGAACAGAGTTGAGATTGACTGGCCTGTAGTTTCTTGTATCTTCCATTCCTGACATTTCAAATATGATGGATAGCAGCTTGGCAATTTCATCTATCAGTTCCCTCAGAAACCATGGATGGATCTTATCAGGTTCCATGGACAATAGGGTGGAAGAGAGAGATGATAATAGACAAACGATAGGCAGTGGAAAGTGGGTTGGCAATCACATATGCCAGCTCTCACAGCACCCTTGGGTGGATCCAATCCAACCCCATGGACTGTGGAAATCCAGGTAGAGAAGCGGATCTCTAATTCACCTGAATTGTGGGGGGTTTATTCTGCTCCCCACCCCAGAATTCCAGGTCAGGAGGCTAAGTACCCCAAGGATAACTCATCTTAAGACAGACATAAGGAACGCATGGAGAACCTCAGCCTTTTCCGTATCCTCAGTGGTCATGTTCCTTGCCTCATTCAGTAAAAAATGGAAATTCTCTTTGGCCCTCTTCTTAATATTTATATATTTGTAAAAACATTTTTTGTTGTCCTTTACCACAGTGGCCAGGTTGAGCTCATATTGGGCTTTAGCCTTTCAGATTTTTTCCCTGCATATGATAGCAACTTCATTGTACTCTACTTGAGTTGCCTGTCCCTTCTTCCACAGGAACCAAACTCCTGAAGCCTCAGCAAAAATTCCCTATTCAGCCACGGTGGTTTTCTTCCCAACAGGCTTATGGCACATGAAGACAGCCTGCTGCTGTACTTGTACTTTCCTTCTTGAGAAGCATTCAGTCTTTGCCCTTCAGGATTGGCTCCCAAGGGACCATCCCAACCAGTGTCCCAAACAGTTCAAAGTCTGCCCCCCAGAAGTCCAAGTCAGCAGTTTTGCTGACATAAAGAATCTCAGGCAATATTAGGTACATATAGCCAACCTACTATAGAGAACCTGTTATATTTAGCAGAGGGGCTGGACTTGATGATTCCCAGAGGCCCCTTCCAAACTCCCATGATACTGTGATTCTGTGTTTTTCATATCTGCCTTTGTGCTGAAAAGAGATTTCCTGAAATTGCTGTGTTCTGGTCAGTTGCCTTTGGTTGCAGTTCAGTAAAGCTGTGTCTCCACTGACACAGCATGCACAGTTTTATTCAGCTAAATTTTCAGTGTAACCAAAAAGTTTAACAAAATATTAATTACTATATTGAAATAGAGGACCACACTCTTGAAATATCTATACCAGATTCTGTTCTGCCAACAGCTGTTCTGTGAAGAACTCAGCTGCTTATTCCACTGTGGCATGGGATGAGTGCTTGTCCTGCAATTTCTGTCTTAAGGGGTCAGTTTTGGCAAGATATTTTGTGCAAAATTTGCAGTGGAACTACAGTTAGAATATATTTAAATATTGTTTTACCATATTCCTATGAAGCAAGACAAACTTTTGCCAAGATCAAATGTACACATTGAATTACAAAATTGAAGGAGGCAATTTCAGACTCAAAATATAGTAATGGTGGCACAAGAACAAAAGAACAATTCAATTACTAAAATAATGAATGCTGACTATCAAGACTTTTATCTGAAAAGTAAGATTACACTCACATTGTCTCCTGTAATAAGTGCAGACTTGTGGGTTAAGACCTTTGTTTTTAGGTTCTCTTAAGCTAGCAAAACCATGTAGTATTACCTTGATTCAAATGAGAATTTGTACCAATGAGGATTAGATTGAGAAAATTGCAGTCTAAACAGATTGAAAATCCACTAATAAAGAAAGAAGTGAAGAAATAGAGAGATGGTTTTTTTTTTAGTATCTCTGAGAAGTAGAGAGAAAAATATTAAATCCACAGATGCTGAAAATGCAAGAAGAGCATCTACCGTCACCCAAAGCAGAACGTCCACAGGCTGACAATGGCCCAAGATCTGAGATGAGAGTAGCATGATACTTCGAGAGTAATTCTTAAAATTGAGAGGCAACCAAGATTCAGACATGTAGTTGATAGATATACATGCTCATTTTTGAAATTTATTCTCAGTACACTAAACTTACAGAGCATGACAATGCTTTTATGTCTGTATTTCTAGACCTGATTCATTAAAATATGAGGAAAAATGCTTGACTGCTTTCTTTTTGTGAAGAATGGAGATAAGTTTTCCTTCTTAGTTCTTAGCCTTCCTTCTCATCTATCCTCAAGTGAATTGTTAAGTGATAAGAATGCTGAAGTCAGAGCTGACACTCAAGAATTGGGCCCAGTAGAAGAAGATAGCACTATGGCTGAACTGTACAGCAATAGTACTTTTGAAGTAGATATGGTGATCAAGACATTTGTCCAGAAGAGAAGAACTACATATCCTGGAAGTCTTTGTGTTCAGAGAGGAGATATAACCTCTAACAAGGTCATAGGATCTCCACTTCTTTTTCAGCTCTCCTCCCTCCTTTATTTGCTTCAATTCTATAGTATTACGTTGTGTTATCTTGCATTTCAATACCATGTTTAGTAAGTTAGTTTATTTCTCCTCAGATTGTTGCTGCTGTTTTTAATTATTTTTGGGTCCCCTGTTTCCCTTTTCTGGAGGTGTGGATCTGCGGATCCCTCCGCCCCACTTATCATGGGGTGAACCAGCCCATAAACTGTTGACAAGGTGGAGTCTGTCAAATATTTCTAAAGGCTGTGCAAAAACATATTTTCAAATTTTAAGTGGCAGTTCAGAATAACTATCCATATATATGTCAGTATTTGCTGTTTACATTCCTACCAGCACTTATTCATCAGAGAATAAATCCTCTTAAATTGAATAAACCTACTGACTATTCACCATTTCATTTTTTTTTTAATGTAGATATTCAACATTATGGCGGAAACGTGCTACATGCATTCATGTACCACAAATTATGAAAAATTCATTAACAACCTGAGACTGAACTTTGTCAGCATAAACTGTTGTTAAGGTATTTCTAGTGGCAAATAAATCTGACCACATGAGTGTTCAGTGTTTAGGACTCACTAGGCTGTGCTCACTTGAGCAACAAGAAGAAATATTAGAAGCGACCCTGCCACCACTGTACTAACAAAGCAATAGAGACTGCTTTGACCTTATGGCACAAATCAAAATTACCTCAGGCTTCCCTTAATTTAGGCCACCCTGCAATAGCCTCTGGCAGTCAGGGTTTATGGGATGAAAGCAAAACAGCTTGATGTGAATGAGGATTCAGGAGACCTTCATTCAATTCTCGACTGTACTACAGAATGTTTGAGTGATATTAGGAAACATTAGTCTTTCTGTGACTCCTACTGCTGTATGAAGAAGCAGCACTCACTAACATTTCTGTATTTTATAAGTGGGCTATGAAATGAATGTGTTTTAAAAAAAAACAACTTGATGCACAAAGCCATAGAAGTCCGCTAACAGTTTGTGAGCCTTTGATTGTTCTGTGATAGAACATCTACAATTTCAGTTTAGAGCCTGAGCTACAATGTGAAAGATTTTTTTCATTATTCCTTGTGTCTTTTTAGCATACAAAAGGAATGAAAACAACCATCTGTAAAACCACATCCAATAAACATTCTCTGAGTACATGCTCCAATGAAATTATCTATATCTACATATACACAGACATAAATGATGCTCATAAAAAATCGTAGGAATAGATCTACATACATGCATGGATTTGTTTCCAGGAGCGAGGCAAAAACTCAGCATTTCTGTAGTGTCACAGTTAACACATTATTCAGAGAAAATTTGAAAGCAATGTGATGGATTATTTTTGTTAAGAAAATGTTAATTTTAACTAAAATGTTATTACCATATACTAATTGTGATCTTTACTTTTAGCAATACAAAAATTAATTACAAAATTTGGAATTTCATTGATTTTTATTAAGTTCTAAGAAAAACCCTCACTAATATTTTCAACCTAGCTTGAATTTCATAAAAGCAGAATGAATTTTTCTCCAACTGAATTTTTTGCTGCACTGATGCATTATCCTTGTTTACTCATACATACTTTTTAAAATATAGTCATAAATCTTTGAAAATAATATTTCTATTTATTATATTACCTGTAAAATAATCACATTACACATAGACAGACATAAAATAATTTTTAAGTTCTATATAAAACAGAGATAATACTTTGTATACCTAATGCAAAAGAAGCAGAAGACGTGATGTTTTCAGGTATATAAAATATTTATGGGCTTACCATAACATCAGCAGTACTGGCAGACTATTCTCAAAATGCTTCAAAGACTTCATTTAATTTTTAGTTGATATATGTCCAAAATATTATCCTCTGACATCCAGTGTGGAAATCTTCTCTTTAATATAACACTGAGAACATCTTGTGTTTTCACCCTGGGGAGAAATATATAAAAATTGGGCCTATTTCCACTTAACGTCCCTCCTATGGATAAGAAATGTCAGAATGGACATCAGTGTAAAATGATACTAACTTTTGAAACAGCATTCTGGAATTAGATTTCTAGATTTTGAGTCTGCTATCAGTTTGTCTGGATTCATGAAGAAATTATGTGATCTCGATTTTGTGACCTAAGCTTGGCAAATTTCACCAGAGATGCATTTCCATCTCTTGTACAAGTAGGGAGCACTGAGGGTATATGCATGCTTGTCTGTATGCACATGAAATCAGCTTTCAGTTTTATGATTCCAGTTTGTTCCTTGCAACAACTGAAACTACGAATTTTGCTCTGCAGCTGATCTGTCACATTATATGAAACACAGAAAAATAAGATAAATATTAACATCCCTTCTTTGTCAGTTACTGCATCTCAGCAAAATTCTTATCAACTCCTGGAAGTTTTATAATGGAACAGCCAATCTTTTGCGAAAATGACTTAAAACAAAACTGTCATACATATTTAAGGAGGGAAACACTGAATGCAAAGATAATGCAGCTGTAGGAGTCTTGTTTCATAATCAACAGTATATGCAGTACATAAAGAATTATAACTTTTTTATTATTTATGTATTGCCATAAGTGTAGATAGGCTACAAAGTCAAGGCTTATGGAATTATTAATGAACCAAACAAGAAATATTTTCAACATGCCCAGAAGACCTAACCTTGCACAAGTCCCAGCTGAGGAAGAAAGTGAGCTCAGAGCAACTGGAGAGCTATGAGAAAATTAAACACGCTATGAATGGGGCAGACATAGACCAAGTGCACAGATGTTCCATGTGGCTACAAAAAGCTAATGCATTAAATAGTTAATCTTTCATTAACAGTGTGTAATCAGTTGGCATGACTTGCTCAAAACACAAGAAAATTGGTGACTGCCCCCTTGAGAGTGCAGATCCAAGCTTCAGCACTATCAGTCTTTGGAGAAACCATACCTTGCTTTTTTAGACACAAAACATGGCAACTATGTTTTTCTTTTTTTCCAAAATGCATAAGATAAAAGCAGGAGAAAAAAAAGAAAAAAGGCAAAAATCAAGAAAAACGTTTCACCATTGTTGGAATTGAGTTAAGGATCAATACTGAGTTATGAAAAGACTTTGCAGATTAATCTGTGGATTAATACATTTCGTCAGCAGTGACTGCCATTTGAAAGGAGCAGGAAAAGGCTAAGGGATCTAGATCAAGGCAGGAATATTCTTCAGACATGCCTCTTCCTTTGGAAGAATGCCTTTATTTACTCCCTAAAGGAGGTGAGTCCAGCTCGTGGTGTTGGTGTTGATGTATAAGGAGGAGTAAGAAGGAGTGAGATGGGGGATGGGATTCCAGGAAGACTCTTCCACAAGTTACAGCCACTGGGGTTTAATGCGATCTATAAACTCATCTGTCTGTTTACATACCAGCAAATGATACGTCTCTCTGATCCACTTACATTTTCAAGCCTAATGTATACACAGGGCACCGATGCTGTGTATACAAGACATAGAGATAGCTGGGGGCTGTGTGCTGTCCCTGCTTTCACAGCACACTGTCACTCTTATAAATAAAGCATTTGCTCGGGAAAAGAGTCTGAGAGCCAGAGAGCCACATTGCGTGCAAATCCAGCTCAGTGAATAAGCTTACTCGAGGTTGAGGCTAATCCTAACTGACATGTTACAGTAAAAGTACTTTATAAAATCAATATTAAATTCACAGCCTTTGACATCCTGGGACATCAAAGATAAAGGGGAAATAAGCCGTGGAGTAAACAGTCCTGCAGCTATGCCAGTTGCTCAAGGAGAGAAGCAAAGGGATACACAGGAGACCATGGGGTAAATTAGTACAGTGCCAGTGTTGTTTTTATACTAAGGTCTTGACATCAATGAAAACATTATAAAAACAGCACGCAAACTCTTACAAACAAGAAAAAAAATATTAGCAAAGACCCACTCAGTTACAAATTCAGATAACCTTTTAAGGTTAAAGGGATAACATGCTACCTATGCCAGCCACAGTATTAGCTTTCTCTTTTAGTAGATTATACCTAGGAGTGATAAGATAATAAGAATACCCAGCAACACTAAAAAGCCACTGGAGTAGAATTTGACTGCATCATTCTGACCTGATAGTATAATTCCCACTTTCTGTGATGTTGACCTGTGTGTATTTTGTAGTTGTCCAAACTGACATAAAGTCAGCCACTGTTATGTTTGTCCTATGTGTGTGAAACACAAATTGTGAGCCAAGAGCAGAAGGGCTTGAACAACTGTGGAGCTACTTGCTGAATCTCAGATCCCATTTTCCATACGTAAAATGACAGGAGTGATACTATAAAAGACAATGGCTTTAAGTAAGAGCAAAAGGAAGACCAGAATAAGTTCCTAACTGGAAAATTTTTTCTCTCCCTACCTTCTCCAAGCCATTACTTATTCATGGGTAAATACAGCATGTACTCCTGATACAATTTTGTGTAAGTGTGATGAGTAGGTGATTCCTTAACAAAGATTGTCATTACATGAATTGAAAGTGTTGCTAGCCAATCTGTGGCTTTTGTGCAGCCAAGTTTGCAGCTCTAATGACTCTTTGTGGTCCTTGTGCCAACCTTACGAACAGACTTATTTCACTTAAAGGGTCTGATATGCAAACACATCTACTTTAATAAGCATTAAAAAGGGAAAAAAAAAACTCTTTTGCATAGTGAAATTTGCTAAAATTATACTTCATGAGATACAGTCGCTGACTTTCCACAGCAAACTTCTAACGTGTTTCTTACTACATGGAAACACAGTGACTTCCTCAGCTATGTCTCCCTGGTTAGTATTTCTGATGAGACACCTAGTACCGTTTAGAAAGAGAAAATTAATATGTTTGTTACAATAAAATATTAAAAAGAAGACACAATAACAACTATTTTTACTTCATGTCCCTTCAAGACAGATTCTTCTCCCCAGTATTTAGGAAGACCCACACTTTCAACAATATTCAACCCTGAATTTATGAAGAACTAAGCCCTTAAAATAACTCTGAGAAACATTATGGCAAATAGTTGAGAGTAACAGAGTAAATTAAAGGAGAAAGGATTGTAGAAGTGACGCTGAGAAAGTGGTAGACCAAAGCAATAATTCAAAAAGGAAGCAACCTTATTTCTCCTTCCAGTAGGATATACAAATTTTCAGTCATGTAAATGAATACAAATTTTTTGTTTTTGTTTTTGTTTTTCTACTGATGCCAATGTTCATGAGAGTGGAAGGAGAAACAACATTACTAGTAAAAATCTTTATAGCAAAGAAAATATCAGAAAATGTATTCTACCATCTTCCCTAAGCATCTATCTCTGATAGACTACTGCATCCAGGCCTGGGGCCTCCAGCATAAGAAAGATGCAGAGCTTCTGTAAAGGGTCCAGAAGAAGGCCACAAAGATGATCTGAGAGCTGGAGCACTTCTCGTATGAGGAAAGGTTGAGGGAACTGAGCTTGTACAGCTTGGAGAAGACTCTGGGGAGACCTCATTGTGGTCTTCCAGTACTTGAAATGAGTATATAAAACAGAGGGGGAATGACTATTTATATGTGTTGATAGTGATAGGACAAGGGGGAATAGTTTTAAACTAAGACAGAGGAGATTTAGGTTAGATATTAGGAGGAAGTTTTTCAGTCAGAGGGTGGTATCACACTGGAACAGGTTGTCCCGAGAGGTTGAGGATGCCTCTCATCCCTGGAGGCATTCAAGGCCAGGCTGGATGTGGCTCTGGGCAGCCTGGTCTAGTAGCTAGTGACCCTGCCCATGGCAGAGGGATTGGAACTAGATAATCTTTGAGATCCTTTTCAACCCAGGCCATTCTATGATTCTGTGTAAAATTGATTTTATCAGGATAAATGAAATCTTTGTCAGTAAACAGAATGGAACCAATTTAGGAGCTATTACCACGACCAAACAAATCTTTACTCTAAGGCTAGTGTCTTCATGTGGGAAATAAAAACACCAAATATAAATCTAAATATATTGCTGGACCTCAGCAATCAGCAACAAGTAATAGCGTCCATGGCTGCCTTTTTGGATATTCTATGTGCTTGGCAACATGCCAATTACAGAATTAGAAGAGATCCAAAAGCTGGATCAAATAATTACACTATGCATAATTTTACCATTGTAGAGCAGAACTTGGAATTATTGATGGTAATTGTTAGAAGTGAAGACTTATCAGCTTGCTGTAGTCAGAGGCATATGGGATTCAGTCCAAAGCTATCTGATGCCTTTTAGAGAACTGATTATATCTGACCTTGTAGAAGATTCATGATGAGAGATTTAAGTATGACAGATAGCTTAAAAGGTACTTCTCACACCAAATGGAAACTTAAGAATACTAAGGAATTTTTTGAGAGCAGAGTGGAAGACAGGTATTTATTCAAACCTACTGAAGACTGGAACAAGCTTCCTAATTAGTGGATTAGAAAGAGTTTATTTCCCAGTGCTGACTGCTGCGACTCCCACATTCCCAAAAAGAAAAAATTGCTACCAGGACTTAATATTTTGTATTCTTTGTGGTTTCTTACGGCATTATAGAAATGATGAAACTAATTCATATACAAAAAATGGAATAAAATATTGAAAAAAATTTTTGTTTCCTCTTGAGGTGACTACTGTTCATCTTACTAGGTACTGCAACACGTACAATAAATACGTTTTATTCTGCTATGTATATATTTACATACTAACAATCTCATCTGAACAGCTTGCAGCAGTGAACTAAACAACATGAATAACATCTGTTACATATTATTTGCTTTTTCATCACCCCAAAAAAGGAGGGTGGTACCTCATTTTTGTAAGGCTGATAGGATTATTTCTAATGTTGTTTTGCAAATATATTTTTGAATGGATATTTTTATTATTGTTTTGTTATTTTCTTGGTATAACAAATTTTCACACTGCTGTTAACTTAGATTAGAGAAGGTAGCATTAAAGAAAATCTTCTATTTCTTTTTCTGGAAGACTTATGGAGCTTTTAGTTTCTTCTGTGCCATCATTGTGCAATAGCTGAGTCCCATAGAAAATTTGTGTAGGTCTGATTAAGATTAATTTACAGTTAATAGAGATCAGTTTTCCTAAGAAGCAAATTAGATATTTCTCCATTGTGAAGAATGTCTTGCATCTGGAAAGCTAAATTAATAGAAACAGTACCATTTCTACAATCTCTGAGGCATATGTGATCTAGAAGTCTATAGTTTTGGGCTCAGATTCAGAACTGATCAATGTATAGTCAAGATTAAGTTCCTGCAATTTTAAGGCTATACGATAGTGACTGTGAATCAAAAGAAAGAGCATGAAGTACTTAAGTAGTTAAAACAAGTCACTTGAATTATATTCATGCTGGATATCAGTTTGATTTTAATTGTAAGAAAGGTTATCTAGACAATGTCTACTCAGAGATGAGGACAATTACATGTTTAAGTAATAGTGCAGAACTATGTTTCTGCTTGTTCCTTCAGGAAATAACACTTCAAATAAAATGTTTTCTTCAAATTATCCTAGAGGGCATAACAATACACTCAACATAAAATAGATAGGCAATAAATATTCAAAACATTACACAGCATTAAAAATTCATATAACTACAAATGCTAAATTGAATTGTACACAAATAATTTATTACAGCTCTCAAAGTATTTTTGTAGTAAATAGCTACAAAATTAGGATAGTAAACCCATAAAATAAAGACTTCAGCATAAAATTATACATGAACTTGAAAATATGTTGTTCAGAAGGAATACCTTTTGTAATATTCAAGTCTGCTGGGCTCTGTCCCTTATTTTCCTAAGCAAGTTTTGAGTTAATATTTTGAAGTCATCTACTGACCAGCAAAAAATCACTTTCTTGCTTTAGCATGGAGAAAAATAAGTATTTCTACTTTATGCATCCAGTTCTTTGTCTACATTAGTAATAAGACATCAGACAGGAGATCCAGATATAGGATTTTGGTTGATAGTGCTGTTTTTAGCTCAGCAAGCCATGGTTATTTATGGTTCATTTCCAGGCAGTCAAGCATAAGAAACTCAGCCATAAGGTCTATGAACTGCTGTGGACTATTGTACTAGTAGCCTTTTACTTTATATTCTGAAACCACAGATGGAACCAAAGAGCAATTTTTCACTAATAGGTATTGGTACACATAAGTGGTCCAAATTAGGTGACATATTATTATAGCAGTTACTAAAAAGTCAAAATTTGCATATCATTATTACATATGCATTATTCAGGAATATGTAAGAAACCAAGGCTATACATAGGGCATCACAACTGTGTCCCACTATCACCGAGCATTAATTAAATAATCTGAATCTGAAGTGACATTCTTTTGCAAAACTGTGTGTAGGAAGCCCATATTATTAATTGCACTCTTGAGTAGCAATTATCCACTTTTACTGATACAAAAGCTTTCTTCTTCCTGAAAGGGATGAAGAAAATGCAAACAAGAAAATATTTTTCTTTTTCACTGATATGTAGTCTGTCTTTAACATTCAATATTATCTTTTAGGTAATACTTTTTCAACCCAGTGAAGAAAATACTATCACTTCATCACTGATCAGTTAAATCATGACTCTCTACTGTACAGACTGTTCATTGATGAAATATTAATGTGACCTCAAATACGTTGGAACATTAAAACTATCTGTGAATCTTTCACAGTGAATCTCATTCTAAATAACATCTCTATGGTAACTGTAGTTTTACAAACCAAAAATTGGAGTAACAGTCAACTGTACAAGTACGATAATTGTAGTCAAATATGTTAAATTAAGCTGTGCCATAAAGTGTAGCAAATAATCCTGCTTCTTTCTTTGATTAGCTCACAGAAGAAAACAAAAAGCAGAAGAGTCTTCCCTCCCACAGTTATGCCAAAGGCAAAAGCTACCCAACCACTTTTAAAGCAGCAAAATTCAGGAAACCTAGGCAGCAATTGTTTTTTGAAGGATAAGCAACTGCAAGTATCAGGTTGAAATCCAGCCTATGTCAGCAAATAAGAAAGAGAATAATCACTGGATGTCTGTCTAGTGTGAAGATGGTTTCCATGCAGTTTGTTAGAAAATGATGGCCACAGAGAATACTGATTAGTCCTCAAGTATCCTTCAAAAAAACAGGTTTTCTTAAATGTTTCACAAAGTATTAAAAAGAAAATGGATATGAAGAAAGCTGTAATCACCTCTAACTCCCTAAATTTGGGTCACTCAAGGGCATGCTGAGGCCTATATTAATATTACTTCTGCTTTCATTGTTATGTGCACAAGAAAAATGTTTTTAGATACTCCTAGAGCCACATATATGACATTCTCATCAGTTCCTATCTGGACTACAGTCTCATAATGGTATATATACCTGCAGTCATCTTGATTTTTTGTGTCAGTTCTCCCTATTCAGGATTGTTATTTTTTTTTTTGGTGATGTTTTAACTTTGCTTGAGTAAGATTGTTATACTTTCTGGGATAATCAAACATTGCTCATTCTGGTATAATAAGAATGCTGATAAAACATAGCTTTTAAGGGATATAGTCCCTTGTTTTTTTGTGGCCTATGGGAATATACCACATGAAGCTCCTTTTGCTGGCTTCAGACTATACTTTCCCAATGACAGCACCTTTGTGAAGGACCTCTTTCCCATTGGTTTCATAGCCACTGTCTTAGAAACAATTGAGAGCAAAGCATTTCCTCAAAAGTAATTTCTTATGTGTGTCTCAATGCCTTCTTTACAGTTTCCCCAGAAACTTAATAGTGCTCTTGCAGCTACTGTGCTCAGTATACCAGTGCTTCCTTGTTAATACAGAAAGTTCTTCCTACATCTATATTTTTGCACTCAGCATAGTGGATCTCGGAGATTCTGCCTTGAGAATATGATGGAGTAGTTTACCTATAGAATAGTAGAGCCTAAATACTGCACTGTATTGTCTTGCAGTCTCTTTAGGCTTGCATATTTGAGAAAGGCTACAGCAGAACCTACTCTACTTAGGACTGGTTTGTTTTTGTTTTCCCCCAGTGAAAGAATGCTTGCTTTTGCTTCATTTTTGACCAGGGAAATTAATTTTTTTTAACTTCTGGAAATAGGATTACTCCTAAAAGCCTTGTCATGCTCCACAACTCCAAAATAAATTCCTACTGAAAATCTTGATATCTACAGATCAAAATAATATTTGCATGTGTGTTGCATTAGTGGAATAAATATCTTTAAATGGATTACTTTTCAGTACTTGAAACTGAAATACTGAATTTCATGTTTTACCGTGTAGTAGCAGATAATATTAATATACCTTATATAGCTAATCTGTTGAGCGCCATTTGTCTGAAAGCAGTACCAAGCCCTATAATTTGACTTGCAATTAATAGTCCTGAACTAAATCAATGCTGATTACTGCAAAAAGTAGATAATACAATTAAATCACTATATTATTATTGACATTAAATATTCTACCACTATTTATATACCCTTAGAAGAGGAAATTTATTTTGTTGTACATTGAAATAACTGAAGGTGAAATAATATTTTAATTTTTTTCAAAGGGACTTCGTAAGCCAAAGCTGTATAACAGGGTTGCAGAGTAGCATAGAACTTACTAGTTTGCATAAAGTACTTTCATCACTGTTCACAACACTAAATATACTATAACAGCAAGGAGAGTGGAAGAAACATGAGACGTTGCCACGGCCTGAATGTATCTCAAAATCTTCCATGGTCTTACCTATAAATTTTTAACTCTGGTAAGATACTTATCATGTGTTTATATCATTATTCAAATTTCCCTCTTGCATCAGATTTCATAACACCTGTGTAAATAATTATTTATATTGCATGAATAATCAGCACCTGCACTTGTGAAAAGAGATCTCATTACAAAGTGCTAGCAGCAGTTGGATGTAGAACTGCATTTGTTTCTTAGTAACTATCTTTTTATACACTAAACATTTTATTGAAGTAGTTCCAGCCTTAGTGTACAAGAGTTGCTCAAAAATAATGCCTCCTATTTTTATTATGATGGCCCACGATATTGGCAGTACAACAGTAGAGGTTGTACTTTCCTGCCAATATTCCATTAAATTTTATTGTGATAAAACAGACAGTAGCAGAGAAAAGTTCAAGACACAGCTCTCAGTGAGTAAAGTGATGTGCACTATCTTTCGAGATAGGAAAGAGTGTTATCCTTCTTGATTTCCTAGAACATGGACAAACCATCAATGCTGACTGCAAAATCACAGTGCTGACTAAGCTGAAGGCTCAAACTTTCAGAGTCAATATAGAGAAGAATACAACCTTTCCCTTGCAACAGGATAATGCCAGGCCTCATTTCCAGACCTCCAGTTCAAAGACTATGCAGCACAATAACAATCTTGGCTGGAAATCCTATTATACCCTCTGTATAGTCTTGTTTTGGTGTCTTCTGATTTCCTTCTGTTCAGGCCAAGGAAAGATAGACTGCATGGGCAACATTCTCCTAATAACAGTGCTCTTATAGCAGCTGTGAAACAGTGGGTCACTTCTAGAGCAGATTTTTACAAGCGCAGCATGCAGGCTTTTGTTGTTCACTATCAAAAATGCATAGCTAATAGCTGAAAATAATAATGTTGAATGTTAAAATAGTTGAAACATAATGTTTTGTAGCTGAGAATTTGCTATATTACAGTGCTTTATAGTGCTATTATACGCTTTGTATCTGTTGCAGTTTCCATAGAAATAAAAAAGGCATTACTTTCAGGGTGAACTATGTATGTAAAATCAGAACAGATTTATTATGGAAAGGCAAAAAAAAAAACAAAAAACAAAAAACAAAAAAAAAAAACAACAACAAAACACAAAACCCTAGAGGGTCAGCTTTCTGAATCTACCTACAAAACTTCCTTTCAAGTTGTGCAATCAAAGAATATACAGATGCTATAATTAAGAAATATACAGGAAAGTTAAACTAAACAGGTTATCACACTAAAGAACAGATGAAAATCTTAACTCTTGTCCTGAGAAGAGTCTAAGAGAGAGATCTCTCTCCAAAAGAGGTCCTTCCCTGGGTGTAGTGAGCTCTTAAGTGGGTCTAGGAGAGGTGGAGCCAAGCTCCAGCCCTACCAGAAGCACAGGAGAATTGTCTTCACCTGTGCTCCCAGGGCTCACTCATTACTCACCTCAGGTGGTCAATCAGGCTGTGATTCAGCAGTTCCCATACACAAGCTAAGTCAGTATTACTGTCAAACAGTTCATAGATCTGATGACGTCTTATAATACACATATGATAACATTACTTCCAGTATTCATCAAATAAGCTTTGGAGGAAACTCAGATAGAACTTCAGAATATTTTGCTCTCTATCAAGAATGTCAGTAAGAAGATGGGGGTGGTGAACTACAGCTCCCAGGTAACCTGATGTCTGCAGCAGAAGCAGTCTGATGTTTTGCCAAAAGCAGATAAAATTACGTATATTAACTCAATCTGATAAATGTAATTTTGGATTTTCCTAGTAGGAATTTTCCAGAGGAATTTTAGAAAATATGCATTTTCTTGAAGCAAAACCCAAAACTGTGGAGCAGATTTCATGCTTTTATACATTTTCCTATTTTTCCCTATTTTTAAGTATTTTATTTTGAAAGACTCTTCAGTTACTCAGAAAATCTACTACTTACCTTTCTTAATTTATATTTTACTTTTTTAATCATAGATATTTTTACAAGAAATCTCTGTGTTAGTAAATTTGAGTTACCTTTGTGAATTATTGCTGCTTTCCATATTTTTGTTTACAACAGCAATAGATTTGTTTTGTATATGCCAAAAGTTTCCCTTTCCTCTCTCACTTTTAGCCTTAGCAGATTTGGACATTTCATGATCAATCTGCTTAAAACTTTCTACAGTAAAGGAATAGTTTATGTTATTTTTTTGAGAATAACGTGTACTAAGTTATGGAAATGTTTTTGTGTTTACACAGCTACTTTTTGGTTCCACGGTCTTCCACTTTATAGCTGAATCTTTGCGTTGTTGATTATAATTTTTGCTCCTGTTTTTGGTATGCCTAATTTTGATGGCATTTATTTATTCTCTTTACTGAATATTCATTGACTTTTCAAAAAAATTATTAATTTTTCAGTTCTGTAAAATGAAATTGTATTGGGTAGAAATTTGATGCTCACGATAACATTATCAAAGGATTATTTTACTTCTTGAGTAGCAATATAGGCAAACAACACAGTGTCCTTATGTGCTACTCAGTATCAATAGAGAATGGCCTTGGAAATTATGAAGGCTGAGGCTGAATGGATAAAAAGTAACTTTGCAGGAAAAAATCTGGATGTTAGTGTGGACAGCAAAATTGGCTTCATTGACTTCTGGCTAAAGTGGTTAACTATAGACTGGGATGCATGAAGGAGTGCACCCAGAAAGTTGAGGGAAATAATTATCCCCCTCTGTTGAGCTCTTTTGCAACTGTATCTAGAATATTATGCCTAGATTAGGGTTCTCCAGCACAAGAAAGATGGTTACATCCAGAAATGAGTCCAGGGGATAGTCACCAATGTAACAGGGAGATGCAGAACTTGAGTTATGAGTACAGGCTGTCAACTGCATTGTGTTGCTCAGCTTGGAGAGATGGTCAAGTATTATAATAACTTACACTGAGCAGACCATGCCTAGAATCATAGAATCATAAGGTTGGAAATGACCTGTAAGATCATCTAGTCCAACCATCCACAAACTAAACCATATCTTGTAGCTCCTCATCCAGGTGCCTCTTGACACTGCCAGTGATGGCGACTGCACCACCTCCCTTGGAAGACCATTCCAGTAAGAATGTAAGTAGAAAGTAGAATATGGGGCTGGCCTAGACAACCTCCAGGTGTCTCTCCAAAGCAAAAATATTTAATTATTTAATGATCTATTTTTTGTTTTGTTTTGTTTTGTTTTTGTCAGAGAACAATCGATTTTCTGACTCTCACCACACCAATAGATGTGTTTAGAATTTAGCGCTCAGAATCCTGGTTTATTCTATCTTCAAAGCATGAAACAGTGTTTCCTTTTATTTCTAGTTTCTAGGATTTTTAATTATTGTCTAAATTTCAGGTATGTTATATTTTTCCCTGAACATCTGCAACAGTGAATGCTAAGTGGCAGGGTTGCCTACTGAAAATTCATTGACACTTCACAGTATAATAGCAGTTCTTTATGCCTAACAAGTCTGAAACTGTTCATATATTTGAGCAAAAATTTTACATGAATTCTCTTATGAAATTTTCTTTTTCTAAGTTACAGAACAGTAGAGCACTTTGTAAGAAAAAGATTAAAGAATTTCACTTCTGTTATATGTAGCTGTTGTATTACAAAGCTTCTCATTTAGGAGATGGCATTTGTTGAGTAATGTTCCTTCTGCTGCCCCTAAAATATCTTCCCAAATTTGACAATGTTATATAAGGCCTAAAAAAATTTCATGTTGACTGGAAAATGTTCCAAGAACTAAATTGCTAATATTTACAACTGATCTTTACTGAACTCATAACAGATTGAGGACATGCTGCAGATCTTTTGCAGCAAATGCTATTACTAATTGGAGGAATGGTATTAAAATATATAATATAGTCATTATTTCATTCGTGCTTCAGTGAATATCCTAAACTGCAGAAATGAGGAAGACTGAGAAACAAATGCAAAGCAAACTACTTGATAAGAAAATTCTGGAGCTGGTGCTCAAGAGGCTTAAAGTAACTAAGAAAATTGAAAATGACTAATGAAAATCATACTCCTCAAGCAGTGAACCAAAACTAAGAAGAAAGACTAACATAACACAGTCCAGTGTTTTATGTGTATAATGTAAAAATACTGGCCTAGAAACTGGAGAGTGGGGTAGAAGATCCACAGGATATGGCCAGAAATATAAAAACAAATACAATTTTCAGTCTGCAGTGAAATTGAATATTCTGCTATCAGGAAATACTAATAAAATTAATGACTTAACTATGTCTTGCATACCCACAATCCTTATAGAGTACGACAGTCTGCTATTTCAGACAGTTACTTCAGAGGCTTAAGAAACCAAGATCTTTGCAGGGAATCTCAAATTAAAGATTCAGTTTGATTCCTGGAGGTCTGATTTGCTTGAATGGTAAGCACTCAAATTTGCAATGGAAACAGTTGCACTGTAAACATGTAAGATGTTCTACATAAAAGAACTGAAGACAGGTTTCTCAGGTTTGGGACTCTGTTTAAAGAATATATTTCCCTTTGTTGCCTGATCATCTTTAGATGATCTACGATTTAGAAAACCTCTTTAAAGGTTTTCCCACCTCTAAAATGAGTAGCCTCTTCTCGTTATTATAAAGACAAAATATATGAACTTTTGCATGAAATAATCAAATAGCACACCAATGAATGCCACAGAAATATGTTAAGGAATACTGTCTTCTAAGTAAAGTTTGAATAATGCTCAGTCTTTATGCCTTAAAGAAGGTATAGGACCACAAACTGAACAATGACCAGAAACAGAACTCTGAATAAATGCTCATTAAGAAAGCATTGTCCATCCTCTGCAGGGAATGTGACAAAGGTCCTGTGAAAAACAGTGTTTTTGGTGCTTTAATTAGGCAAAATATTACAATGCAATGCATGCAAGGGGACTGATGAATTAAGTCTCTGCAGACATGTTTAAACCAGTTCTATTGAAAGAATTGACTGTCCAAATTTGAATTTTCATATACACTAATGTATTTTAGATACTTTTAAAATAAAGGTGTATTTATTTGCTAGGTAATACAGGATGAAAAGATGACTTAAATAAGAAAATGTACATGCTTTAAAATATGTTTATGTAATCATAAACGTATTCTGTTATCTATTTCTTAGACTAAGTAGGATTGGCAAAAAACAGCACTAAAAGGCCTTTTTTCTAAAGTCTCTTTTTTTGGAGAGTTTTAGAGTACTAAGAAAACCACACACACTGTGATTGCTTCAAGCTTAGTATCCTGAACATCTATTTCAATTCATTTTTGTGCTCTCTTTTAAGCTGTCAACACATGTCATACCTGACTTACTTCTGGGAACTTTTCATGAAATAGAACTCTTCAAATCCCCCCCAAATAATTAAAAGCTTGATCTCTAATATAATCACACACTCACAAATAAAGCCAATAAAAGAGATCAGTCTCAGTTCCTCCTGCTTTGAAAGAGAGCTGCAGATAGGGGCAAGAAATAGCATTGGTCTGCATAAAACCATCTGTTCAGCATTCACATTACTTGGCATTTATAATGTGTACACTGCTGCAGATGCTCTGACCTAGTGGTTTGTGTTTACCACAAGCAAGTGGAAAGAAACAAAAATCTCTGCATAAAAGAAATTACTTGGCAACTGGAATACTGTGCAATACTGGAATATGTGTGCAATGCTAGCTGCTTACTTGTTATCAGAATGACTGAAATGTGATTAATTTAGAAGTACTTAAAAATTGTAATGGAGAAAATGACTCATTTACACATCGTAGTGATATTAACACTATTGCCACATACGAAAATTTTCTTTATTCTAATTTCTTAATAACAGACCTTTGCTCTCAATAAACTCCAGGTGCTCCAGATGTTAGCTATTTTTTTATTTGCAAAATATGCCTGTTTAATCTTGAGTGCATTCTCTGACAGTTTGTAAGATCATTCTCTATTAAACATGTTGTAAACACAAATTTATCTTCTAATGACCTGTTTAAATAGTCTGAAAGCAAAAAGACTGAATATTTACACTTTTAATTTTGTCTGGAAGAAACATGAATGAATGTGATATATGATTCAAAAATGACTGATCATATATATGAAAGTACTGAAGTAAATATGAATAAAAGACCAATCACTACTACATGGTAAAACACCTTTTATAAAAAATAAAGCATATTAACATGCAAAGCATTAGCCCAACTTAAACTCAGAAAATAATATCCCAATGAATAAACATATCAAAATAGGTCTGTATGGGATTTCTTGAAATCTCCTGCCAAGCATCTGTTACTAACCATTACAGGAAACAGGATACTGAACCAGATGGACCACCAGTCTGTTTTGAGTGAATTGGTATCTGATGCAATACCAACACTTAAAGTAAGTACACCAGCACAAAACTGTTCAGAGGACCAAAACGCATACAGAAAAAAAAAAATTAAATCAAAGTTAAATGTATAAATACTTACTCATCCAGAAGATATAGAAGACAGAGGAACATTTGTAAAGACAACCAGAAAATGAGAAATAAAAACTTGTAAAAAGAAATTTTTAAATAAAAAAAAAATGCACAGAGTACCTTTTTTTCCTCTCTTTACTTGTTGACAGATTAATTATATCTCTAATATGAAAGGAAGACCAAGAAAATAATTCCTTAAAAATGTCTTTTCCAAAGAAGTAACTACCCAGATTGAAATCTAACTTTTTTTTTTTTTTTCTTTCACGGCTTTGTAAGTTTTCTGAGAAAATTTCCATAGATGTGAGATTCACTAATGTTAGCCACGGTCTCCATGCATTTTTTACCAATTGCAAGATGGTTATCTCAAAGTATGGGGCACTTACCAAAAACAACAACAACAACAACAACAACAAAAAGCTAGAAAAATGTGTATTACTCTGGAGATGAAGTATAATATCGTATACCACTTTCACCTATGAGCAAAGAGGTTTTTTCAAGGGAAAAAAATACAAACCCAAGGCAGCCTGTATCACATCAGGTTGAGGAAAAAAATGCAAGGCTGGAGTCAAGATCATAAAGGAAAGGAGCAGGTGGAGGCAAGTCTGCATCTGACACTGCAAACAAAAATCCTCTTTGCCTGCTCCATCCCCCAGAGTGCCTCTCTATAACAGGTATGAGGCCCTGAATGTGAAAGGCCCATCTGAGAGTGGCAACAGCCCACTCAGTCCTGACATGCTAACAAAACCAAATCAGAAAAAGCCTTAAAAGCCTTCCCTCAACATCAAGACTATGCTATTTAATAAGAGATAGGTATGAATTGTACGTGATTCCTCCCTACAGGGAACCAAACATCCAAAATGCTGAGCAGATCCTATTCTTCAACAAGTTTTCTGTCTTCCTGAGACTCAAGTGAGAGATGTTACCAGGAAACTATCTAGCCTAGTACAACTGGCAGATGACAATTCCTTACTGCTTTCAACATAGGGAGAGATGATGAGACTACATGTGGGTCAAGGACTACCAAAGGATTTCAGGGCCTTGGGATGAAGGCTAAAGGAATTGAACACGCAGCTCATCTTTTCTTTCCTGCTTCCTGTGTTGGATAATGACATAGTAACAAACCAAAGGATAACTTCTTTAAATACCTGGCTTTGTGGCAGGGGCAATCTCCAGAACCTTGAGTCTTTTAGCCAATTAGACTATGTGGTACCAGGTTTGTGGGCACTGGCTGAGGTTTGCCTTTCTCAAAGAGGGAGAATGGTCCCAGGGGAAAAGCTAGTGGAACTCACTGGAAGGGCTTTAAACTAGTTCTGAAGGAGGACAGGGTGAGGATAGAGAGCCTTCCCATGACAAGTTGTGGCAAGGCATAACTATACTAGAGGGACAGGGTACTATCAGTGGCCTTGAAGAACCCACTGCTTTGAAAGGTGCTGGCAACATTTTAGCACATTCAAAATCCTATGACGAGTCAGCGACTGCTGGAGAAACAGGAGAAGGCAGTGGGGAAATTCAAGGGAAATATTTGGAAGGAACTAAGGAGTTACCCTTTAAGTGAGAGGTGGTCAATGGCTCAATGTCTGGATGGAGGTTGGTGACAAGTGATGTGCCCCAGGTCTTGCGCCTGGGTTGGGGAAGCAGAAGGGAAGAATCCCTCAGATTCTGGGGGCTTTATTTTGTCTGATCTTCATTCTGTTTCCCCCATAATCATCAGATATGAAGAATGAAAATTTTCCAGATGCTAAGAAAAGATGAAAGGCAGGATTTCATAAAGAGAAAAGACTGTTTGAATTTTCAATATAGAGAATATACCTATACTTGTCAATTAAAGGTTGACTTCAGCTTTTAAACCATGGTCTTTCAGCTTTTCCAAATCACTTATTACTATAAAACATATTTCAAATGGAGCCAGCTGAATGTGTACTGTTTTTTAAATATCTATCCCAGAAGTCAGTCTCTTTGAAAATAATTCAGATTAATTATATTAAATCATACAATTACAGAATTAGGACATCAATAAAGACATTTATAAACAAAATTATAACTGTGTTATTGCTTAAAGAAGCTTGGTATACTTTTAAAAGCACTGAACAGTTTTTGCTTTTTTTTTTTTCATTTGTATCCTAATATGTAAAGGCAATATGTTTTTAACAACAAACAGAAATATAGTGTAGATCTATATTCCACGACCATGATGGCATCTGTGATTTGCACAGTATTGTGGACTGAACAGAGGCAAATGAGTCTATTTATTTTATTTTTAAGCAGTTTTAAAAAAAATTCTATGTAGATTTGCAATCTTTTTTGCTACCTGATAATGATATTACACTCTTCCTGATAATGGATTATAATAACGAAAAACAGAAGTTGAATATATCCTGAAAAAAATCCAACTTTTTCATATATTATTTCCTGTCAAGTAAATCTAAATTTCTACTGACAAAAAATAAACTTGCTGTGTTGTATGAGACTAGAGAGACACAATGTAAGTGGGCCTACTTGCCTTATCCTCAGTAAAATAGGGATCTGGATCACACACAGACTTCCTCTAGTGTCCTTTAATTGACATTTGAGTTTAAATTTAACTGCCAGAAATCATCCCACTCATCCAATAAACCTGGCAACTCTGCAAAGAACTGTGACCTCAGATCCCCAGTCATACGGAAATTGCTTTGGACTGTGGTTACTCAAGTAAAAAAACAATACAGCAGAAATGACTGCTGTTCATTGACATGCACTGAGCCTTGAGAGAGATACTTTTGCTTGCAAATGTTTACTAAGCTATGTATCACTTTCAACAGCAAAGCAGTTTCTTCTAGATATCATTTGGTCATGCTTTGTTCTGTTCAACAAAATAAACAAGTCTCAGTAACTCTGTGCTCTGGAAGCAACATTTTAGATCTTAAGCAAACGAATAGTAGAGGATATGAAAGCGAGTGTGTCAGAATTCTCTCTCCCACCTATTAGAAATCAGCACAACTGAGGAGAAAGGAGTCATTTTAAAGCAGAGAAATTCAGAGGGAAGAAAATAAAAGTAGTGGCTGAAAAACTCAGGGAAAACATGAAATATTTCAAAGTACAAAATGGATAATATTTTTATTGCAATCAGAATTACTTATCTGCATACTACCTACATAGGATTAGGTAGTATGGGTAATATGAGAATGAGTATGAGAAAAGAAGACTAAGAGGGGACCTGATCCAGGTCTATAAATATCTAGGTTGTGGGGGGCAGAATGGTGAGGCCAGACTCTTTTCAGTGGTGAGTGGAGACAGGACAAGGGGAAACGGCCGGAAACTGCAGCACAGGAAGTTCTGCACAAATGTGCGCAAGAACTTCTTTACAGTGAGGTGACGGAGCACTGGAACAGGCTGCCCAGGGAGGTGGTGGAGTCTCCTTCTCTGGAGATGTTCAAGACCTGCCTGGATGCCTACCTGTGCGACCTGCTGTAGGGAACCTGCTTTGGCAGGGGGGTTGGACTCGATGATCTCTGGAGGTCCCTTCCAACCCCTACAATTCTGTGATTCTGTGTACTTCAGGGAAAGGTAATAAGTACTTCAGTATACATGAACTCTCCACTAACTGAAGTTAAATGTGGTGTTTTACATTCAGAATTAAAGTTGTAGAACAAGAGAAGTAAAGTAAGAAAAGGTAAGAGAGATAAAATTCAAGGAACACATTGACTATTTGTGTATAGAATCATAGAAACCATGGTTGGAAAAGACCCATAAGATCAACCAGTCCAACCATCCAGTCACCATCGGTGACTCCCCCACCTCCCGGGGCAGCCCATTCCAGTATCTGACCACTCTTTCAGAAAAGTAGTATTTCCTAACACCCAATCTCCCCTGGCGCAGCTTGAAGCTCTTCCCTCTAGTTCTATCACTAGTTACCTGAGAGAAGAGACCGACTCCCAGCTCACTACAACCTTCCTTCAGGTAGTTATAGAGAGCAATAAGGTTTTCCCTGAGCCTTCTCTTCTCGAGGCTGAACAATCCCAGCTCCTTCAGCAGATCTTCATAAGGCCTCATACAGACACAGCACTACATTCATCCAATATTATTACCTGTCTAGTGTTACCTGAAGGGTACAGTAATATGCTCATTGAAATGAGAGCTAAAACAAATCAATATTGTCTAAGAAAACATTAAAAAGTAAACTTTTTAAATAGACTGTAAATTATAAATTAGCATAATAAGAAATTGTATGCATTATTTTTAGCAAATTTGAAAATTTTGTTATGTTCTTTATGGCTACTTACATCTACTGAGTGCTTAGAAGTGTTTTGTTTTTGCATTCTCCCATATTCATTATTCCCTCTCTATGTTGTTGCCAGTTAATTGTCTTTAGGGCCTGCAGCATACCTAGTCCTGTACCATATTTCTGATGTTACCCAAAGACCTTCTTTCTTGAAAATAGTCCTGAGGACTTCAAAATTCCACCACAAATCCAAGATACAGAAGTCTCAAATTAGGCAAGTAATTACCACGGCTGTGAATACAACTAGCTTTGTCTGAGCACATACCTAAATTTTCCTTATATTTGCCACTCTAATTCTAAGGTTATTTTACTACTTTTTGAAAATAGGAGCTTGACAGTGGTTTCCCTTGATCAATACCACTTGCTTTTCTTCACACAGTACTATTCTTTTTCAGCTAGACATAGCCTTGTGAACAAGAGTTAATTGCAGATAAGTATACTACTCACATTTCAGTCTTTGGAGGAAAAGCAAAATTATACTTCAGAAAAAAGAAAGTTATTATTTACATAGACTCAAAAAATCTTAATGCAGAACCTAAAGTTTAAGAACTCTGATATATTTAACTACAGGGTTTTTGTTTCTAATGACACAGATTTAAGCTGCACTCTATGCTTTCATCCAAAACAACCTGATGAGTTGAGATATCAGCCCAGGTAAGCAGGTGTGGTGCATTGATCCAGTGAGCAATAAAGCCCTCACACAGCTGCACACTCCAACCCCCAAAAGGGAAGAGAAAAGAGAGCAAAAATGAGAAAACAGGTGGGTTGAGACTCTCAGTTGACACTCAGTACCTCCCACAAGCAGCCTAGTACACAGCTGCTCTCCAAACGCTAGAGTCTTTAGGGATGAAAATACCTTCCCTTGTTCTCCTATCCTAGTTTTTACTGATGAGCATAAAGTTCGATGTGACAAATATCCCTATGGCCACTTTGTGGCGGATGTCTGGCTGTGTCCCATCTTGCCCACTCTAAGCCTCCTTGCTGCAGGGGCAGAGTACTGCAACTCTTCAGAAATGGTCAAAACATTGATGTACTATTAACACTGTTACAGGTAGTAATCCAAAATACAACATCATATAGGCTGCTACAAAGAAAGTTAACTGCATTCTCACCGGACTCAGTACAGCTGGGAAATAAAATGTTATTTATTTATTTACTATTTATATTTATTGTTTTTTTTTAACTTAATATCACTCACACAAAAGGTCCACATAAATGTGGTCACATTTCTTCCAGGCTGTATTACTATCTTAAGTATTCTTGGGCTGTCATAATGATTGCTGGAATGGGATGAGAGTCTATCAGTGATGAGCAGTGAGAGAAAAGCAGATATTACTGCACGATGAGAGCTCTCAGAAAGACTTGCTGAAATTGCTTTTTAGTAGTAGATGTAACAATGTGGGTAATTATTTTAGAATTTAAGCAGCATTTTGCCTTTAGTGAGACATTCATTCTTGGAATTTAATGAATTTTAAGGGATTCTTTTTTCAGGACAAGTCTTTATGTGACAAACATAGGACTAAACAACTTGTTTTTTATTTTTTAGATATTGAAGTTGTCACTTGCTACAAAACACTGAGTAAGAATTCACACATAGAAAGTGATATCTGAACATGTCAGTTTAGTATCAAAACAGCTACCAGGAGAAGTATCACAGTTTGTCAGGTTAAAGAGAAAGATATAACTGAAATGGTCTCATGGTCTGGATATAGGCTTGGAACAAGGAATTGCGTCTTAGCTCTAATCATCTCAGTTCCTTCAATTATCTCAAGGAAATCACAGTTTCCATCCTTGTTTTCCTTCAACTAAAAGAAAATAACATAGCCTATGACACTATATGGATGTATGCACATATTTTGAATGATGCTGATCTTCAGGATTTCTCTCTCAGCCTACTGCTTGCAGAGCAATTAATGTATCAGCAATAGACTGTCTAGGAGCCCAGCAAAAAGCTATTCTTAAAAGTTTTTTGAACAATATTAAAAGAAACTAATGAAAATTCTACAGAATTAACTTGCTCCTGCAAGTTACATCCTTCTGCTTTCCCACCCATCTTATATATTATCCAATCCTACCTCCTTCTTCCAAGTTGGAGAGAAATTAGTATTTATATGTATAGGAATACTCAAATCATCCTGAAAACATCACATATTGCAGGCCTCTCTTCTTCCATCCCTCATTGCTCTACTGCAAGTTCTCACTGAGTCTTGACCTCTTGACCTCCCCACCACCAGGTTCTTCAAACTGGAGAAAAACCTTGCATTATTTTTGGAGAGTGTAACTGGCCTGAAAGCAATTGAGTAGGGTTTATTGTTGTTGCATAAGGAAAAGGAGATTGTTTAGTTATACTGTTCAATAAAGAAAACAATACTTCTTTGTGAGTGTGTTAAGAATTTCCATGAATAGACTGAGTTAAGTTGGGAAAACCATTAAGATAAATACTTTTCTTTTATGTACCATAATGGCAACAAATGAAATAGGCCTGTCCTTCTTAACTAATCTTTCTTTTCTTACTAGCATTAGATGCACCTATCACCCCACTATCTCTGCTCTAAACATAGAATTGATAACTACACAGAATGTACTCTATAATCTGCCTGTGTCATTACTGAATTTAGCTACTTAATTAGTGCTATTGCTCTAAGGTTTTGCATGCACCAGATAAAATAGTATTGACTGAAAATTCACACTGGTCTTTCTGTTAAAATCATTCTGTTAAAATCATTCAGTATTATTCGAAATAATCTTTCCAGATGAAAAAAAACCTGCTTTTTACACACTAGATTGTTCTTTTTAAAAAAATCTTATTTATTTTTATTCCTATTCATAACATTTCCATGCTCTTGGCAGTCAGTTGTCCTCTTTACTTAAAATGGAATTCTGCAAATCCCTCTTCATCACTAGACAGTAGGACATTTTTACCCCACTGTCAGTTCTGGTTCTACCTACTGTAGTCACTTCTCTAAAAGAGTGCAAATCAGGAAGTTATCAGAACTCGTATATGATATCTGGAAAAAAATTCACTTAGCTATTTCTTACCTCCCCATTTGTTTACATATCCCAGTTTTTCAACTACTTGCTTGCATTTCATCAGCATCTTAATGACATGGTGACTTCTTTATGTTGCTAATCTTGAAATCGAATCCAGTAGAACACTTAAAAACATGAAAAGTTTCAATCTATCCTCATTTAGTGGTAGATTCACATCTGTAGTACATCTTTTCTGTGACATATTTGCAAAAAACAATTTTTGTCCTTTAAACTCAATACTAATAAATTCTGTCTTGAGCTACATGATGTCTATTCACAGAAATAAAGTAAGCTGCATAACCATATTCTGTTTTGAACACTACCTTCAAGGAAAAAATCTTAGAATGAAAGGGAATGGGAAGAGGGAAGGGGAAGGAAAAGAATGATGAAGAGAAAGAAGGGGGAGGAAGAGAATAAAAGGGAAAAGAAATACAGAATTTGGAGTTCTATCAGATGTTTTTGTTATTATTGCATCAATTAAGCTGACATCAGAGAAAATTGTAGTGAATCACAGTATAATCAGACACACTAATAAGAGACCAAACTTTGCTTTGGACAAAATAGTTACAAGACAAAATGCAATCATAAGGCAAAATGGATGGGCCCAACTATGTTCACTTTACCTAGCACAGATGACAACAGTAGTGAATAGCAGGCACACCAGGAAAGCCATCAGCACAATCTAGATTCCAGAAAAAAACTGAAAATCTAGAGTGCATACTGAAATTGTAAGCTTACTCTACATTATATTCTTTGCTTTTTGTTCTCTAAAGCTGAAATTAGCACAGACCATGGTGATATGTGGAAATCAAACTCTATAACCACAGAGTAGTTATAAAGTAGGTATGTTTAATCAACACTGCACACATGCCAGATGCAGAGGGGGGTATTCCCACCTAGATGTCATGCCAGAGGGCAAGAAAAGGCACATACTTAAAGAGCAAACTGCTTACATATGTACGCATTAGAATTACAAGAAAAGGTTGGGTTATTACAGTGAGTCCCAAGAATGATTGACATTTTCCCCCACCCCTAGTCTCGGTTCTTTTACACATGTGTATCTCTTGGTGGTCTTTCTGATGAAAGACATCATCTTATTTTTCTTTGACCTGGGTCAGGTTGGAAGACACTTGGCTGGCTCTGGTTGGCAGTCTTATCACCTACAACTCTATCCACCAATCTGCTGCTTCTTCATTAATATGTGGTTTTACTGTCCGAGCCTGCTACCTTGTATTCCAGAGATAGGTAACTAATAATGTTATTTGGAGAAACAGGGGACCTGCTGTCTATACTAATTTTGTAGAAAAGCATCTGTTATTGGCAGCCAAACCTGGCTTAGCAAGGTCAGATCTGTAGCTGCCGATTCAGCACCCCATGAAAACACATAACTTTTAACCTAACTTATTTTGCTTAATTTGTGGTCACCTACATGAAGGCAGTACTTAACACTATTTTGTGTATTCACATGTGAAAAGTATATAGCATGTTTTTTAGTGCAGCCCAGTTCATAAAGCTTGCTTCTACTACTAACAAGAATGATTGTGTTTTGCTATTGTGAATCCTCCTCTTATAGAAGATAAATTCACAAAACAAACAAGCAACAACAATAAAATGTGATGGTTCATCAGATCATATAGTAATGAAATATGGTAAAGAGAAAATTTGTGTGACCCAGACACTGCAAAGAAGCCACATGTGATTTTGGATTAATAGATTTTTTTGTGAAGGCAGATTTGCCTGTAACATCTATTCTGTTGCTCAACACAGACATAAGAACATGTTTAGAACTGGAAGAGAAGAATAGCCTAATATTACTCTTCATTTCAGAGCATTTCCAAAGTGGACTGTGGACTGAAATGTTGAGTATAGGAAACTTTAAGAAATGCTTCCACTGAGTCATCAAAGTTATTGTACTGCTTACCCTATAAGCTCCAGTTGCCTATTAAGCCTACTTGCTGGATAGCCTCAGAAACCAAATTATATAGTTAATTCCATTGTATTCCTGCAAAGTTGCTCTTGAATGGTGGTTTCCAGATATGTGCATAAAGTTTTCTTGTTTTGATTTCCTAATATTTCTTCAGTGTTTACAGAGGTTCTTCATCTGTTCCTAGTTTGGGGATTTTTCAGTGTTAATAGAATTGTAGTCCATTAAAACTACCAGCAACAATGAAAGTCATCCAAAAGTCCAATGGACAGGCATCTGTCAGCCTTTGATACACCAGGATTCCACACTTCTGTACTTTGATACACCCACCACTTCTATACAATGCTAAAGACTTCCTATATGTCTGAAGTAAATTCAAAAGATGATTTAGGTCTAGCCTTAGGCACAGTGCCACACTATAGAATTCAGGTTTGCCAGTTCCAGTTAATTCTATAACTGAAATCTTCATTACAAGAAGCCAGTACTACAATGCTATGAGAAACTTGTGCTTTTCCTCAATTTCAGCCAGACCTGTAAGAAAATCCTCTCTCAGTGTTTTCTCACCACATTTGCTTGCCCAGAAGACTTCTAGGATAGTCAAGGTTTTATGTTTTTTGCTTATTTGTATTCCACATCATAACATCATGTAGTGCACTGGGAGTTGAAGAGGTAACGCTCCAGTTCCGGGCACCTGTCCGCATTATTCCTGGTCAGGGGGAACACATATAAGACCTTGGTAGGTCACCTGACATCCCTGTTTTCAATCGTCAGGCTCTCTCGCTGCTGCTTGTCCCAACTGCACACCATTAGTGTAAGGTTTTCAGCTTTTTCAGACATTCTTTCTCTCATTATATTTGATTTATTAGCTCAATTCCAATTATATTGCATTATAGTGTGTTATCTTGCATTCCGATACCATATTTAGTAAATTAGTTTGTCTCTCCTCTGATCGTTGCCACTTTTTAAAATTATTCGGGGTCACCTGTTTCCCCTTTCTGGGGTGTGGATCTGTGGATCCCTCCACCCTGCTTGTCATGGAACCAGGCTGAACCAGTTTGTAAACATTCTTGATGGAGAATGCGGGTAAATTCTGCTTTTAGAATGAATCTCACTCTGCTCTCAGAGGGCTTCACTAGGGAAGTTTATCTCCTTCACAGGTGCTCACTGACCTTGAAAGTCCAGACTGAAAGTATTCTGGGATATTTGTGAACTTTGAGCACTGCTATCTTACTTCTCTAAAGAGAAAAAAAAAAAAAAAAAAAAAGCTTTCTCCTGTAAAACTGCTTTTCAAGGGTCTGCATGCAATCATTTTTTCTTTTTTAATGCTCAAAATATGCTGGGCCTTAATTAAGTTTGCCACTTTGCTCTGTGGAACTATAAGTATATATAATCGATTGAAAACACTGATGGAAATAACTATCTAGTATTTGCATACAATGTGGCATACAACTCCAGAGGGAATTGCTAATTCCACAGAACTTGTGGTTTTTAAACAGGCTCCCAATCTCTCCCTTGAATCCTTTATGCATTTTCTGAATGCTCTTCTGATCACGTTAATCTCCCTGAACTCATCATTTTACTCAGTATTTGAATTTATCATATTTTGAAGAAGCCTTCCCTAAAACCAGAGAATACTGAGTGACGGGCATCTTTGGTGTCATGGAACTTTACTCCTCAACACCTGAAAGACCCTGAGAGTCTAAACAGATATTTGAGACAGGGATGTTGCTGGTCAGGCGGATCTGAGGAGGCACAAATGATTTGGGGCCTGGTAATGCTTATTGGACTTTATCAATACTATCCCAAGGAGGGAGAGAGTTTCTGAAATTGAGAGTCTCTGTGCTGAAAAAGAGTGTCTCAGAGCTAAAAGGGAGACTTTGAGCATAATGTGAGAATACTAATAACCTAAATTTTAGGCTTAGATGTCTCAAGACGCCTTCTGACTGATATTTGTCTTGCTTGTCTATCATGTTCTCTTTTTAAAAAATAACTGAGATATTTTTCCAAATAATTTTGTTTTCTTTCTGTGAAGTATCCTTGATTCATAATTAAAGTAAAAAGAAGACATAAAAGGTAGACTGACCATGCAGCATGTTTGTTTCAATCCAGAGCTTAGATCCCTTTTCATGTCACTGAATACCAACATATTGGGTGAGAAAGTGTCTGTACAAGAAGGAGTGCGTATATGTGTATAAATTAAGCTGAAGTCTATGACGCTATTTAGTAGGCTATTATTACTGTTACACATGGAAGTATGAACAACATATTTGAAATGAAAATACCTCTTGATTTGAAAATATTTATGCCACTGTGTTATATTCCTAAACTTGAATACTTTATATTTAGACACAGGACACAACAGGGTATGAATTATTGCACACTAATTCACAACTAATGCGTTACTGCAAATGAAGCTAAAGGCTGAGTGCAATCAACTCATTTTCATCAGTACAACATTAATTCACACACCAGAAGATCCTATTGCACTTATAAAAATATTTTTTCAAAAGGTCACAGATTCTAAAAATAAGTGGTAATATAACCGGGTCAAGTTCCAAGAACAATTTACTGTTGGTCTGTTCTATGACCTTTAAAAATAATTGCATATATCACAGAGAACTTGGATGAGGAAGACCCAAACCTGAACAATTTCCTAATTTCAGGAATAACCTTGCATGTAAGCCCACTGAATAGGGACTTCATGGTCATGCCTGGTAAATAATAATAGAGAAGTATATATCTGTTGAATATTTTCCATCAAAGCAATGTAACTCTAGATGATGTACCATGCCATTTTAAACAGAAATGCTACCAGTGAAGGACGTTTCTGGGTTTACTAATACGCATTATGAACTATGCAGCTTCCATGCTGCTAGGCCTAAGGATGGTTCTAGTTTTAATTTGTTATTCCATATGCAGCTTTTGAGATGAAATACCCTTGGGCTTTTACAGGACAATGTTTACTCAGGTCTTGCAGTGTATTAATTAGACACTCCAAAGCTAAATATTTTATGGGTTGTAAGTATGTTTTTAGGGAAGCTAATGCTATCCTTTGCTAATGTTTAAGAATAGAGTGTGTGCAACTTTTCAGATTTTGGTGATGCCTAGTATTTATGTATTTTTGAAGAGGTTTGCGAAGTACCTTCAGATTCTTATTTGCCTATGTTGTGGTTTCTGTTAAGAATAGGCCAGGAATAGGTTAAGAATGAGCAGTGATGTAATGAGTTTCCTGGGGTTGGAGAGTCTATCTTGTCTTTTTTTCTCTCTCTTTTATTGGGACTGACAAGAAACAGGACTATAAAGGAAACTTATGCATGTGTTCCATTTGGAGGTCTGTTCTAGGAAATGGTAGCTCCAAAAAATAAGAGTCTCAAGAGAGAGGAGTTCTGAATATGCCCAGGGTGCATCAATGCTGAAGAACACAAAGGTGAATATATAAGTACTATATTGTATTTGTGAAACCAAGGTTTCTGAAATGACATTTATTATGATGAAGAAAACCACTTTTCTTCCTAAATTAGACACATCTGTCAGGTACAGACTAACTCACTCTGTGCCCCATAAAAAATGTTGCGTGTACTATCAAGTTGGTAGGAAATTCCTAAAGCATAGGCAAAATACTGTTGGTTTTACACTAACGAAAATAATTGTTGTGCTGACAAGGGAATAGATGTGTCAGAAGATGGCAGAGCTGTGCTACATGAGTTACAGGGCTAGGATGCTGTCTAGGGCTCTTGGTGAGTTAATACCAGGTTTCTTCAGAGATGAAAAATAATAATTAAATGCTGCTTGTCAATTAATGCCAACTTAAAGAAAAGTCCTACACTTAGATTAAGTGAAGAGATTGGGTTGCTTGAAAACAGCAAGAAAGGAGGAAGAAAAGGACTATGAAGTAATGAGAGAAGTAAGGTAAAAAGGGAAAATAATTAAACACACATGCACTTACACAGAGTTGGAGCACTCATATTTCTAATTAGAATTTCAGTGCAGGAGTCCAATTTAACCTTAGGGAGTCTTTATTGTCATGTCAGTGTTGTGCACAGCACTCAATGTAATGCTGATATACTAGGTTCAATTTTCATATTGTATTTAACAGAATGCTATTATTTATATGTGTAACAAATATTTCACTTTTAAGGGCAATATAGTGGATGTCTATAATGTCTGTTTGTAAGAAGTGCTGTTTACTGGGTGCATGACAACTGGTCACCAGAAAACCGATAACCAGAAAAGTTAATTACTTTTTCTAATGCTGACTCCATTCATGATTGCATACAGAAGGCTCCCATATTGCTTTGATTGACAGAGATCTCATATTTCTGAGATATTATGCTGTACTGGCATTACTTCAGAGGCAAGTGTTTATGATTGTATAACACAACCAGCAGAAAGAAGGCACAGAAACGCTCAAGCGTTTAACAGGTGAAAAATGTACTGAAATGGAATAGTCATAACAGTTCTGGAATAACTGGGCTCCACAGCATGTTTCAACCTCTGAAAAAATCTATGAATTTAAAGAGTTGTTTTCCTTTTTTTGAGTCTCATCTGCCTAACCAGATCAAAAAAACAGTCAGGAGAGCAGGAAGTTAATGAGAAAACACTAGATTCCATAAAATATCTCTTTAGAAGTTATGGATATAACTCTTACTAACTGTTTTTAGATCTGTCAGAGACCTATTTCTCATTCCTAAAGCCCACATTCTCAAAAATACTTGAGAGGAGTTGAATTTTTTAAAATTTAACTGAAAATGAACATTTCACAAATATTTGGGTTTTATCTCAGTTTAGATTAACAAATTCTTTACTCCTTCCTGTGTAACCTGATTTATCATATTACTTTTGACTGTAGTTTCTTCAAACACCTAGACGAATTTTAGTGAAGTTTCATAGATGACAGGTAAGGTGTTGCTGGAAGGGTTAATTTTCTGTTCCTCCACCAACAATGCTCAATGGGGCATATGTGCTTCTGGTCATGTGATGCAATTACAGCTGACAGCCTGCTCTGTCCCCTGAACAGCTGGGTCTGAATCTCAGATTAATGTACTTAAAACAGTAAAATCTTTGTAAAATGCAATGACAAAAATGACAACAGTTTCTTGAGTATATCCTGCTGACCAGTTCCTTTCATAGGAAATTACTGGTGTGGGTTCAAACAAAATAGAGTAAAAGAGTACTCAAAAAGAGTAAAAGGAACCAGTGAAATTCTTACTACCTGCGTATTTCATAAAAATATTTGGTTTGCAGATTCACATGTTTTTATTCCCATAGGTGGATTTTTAAAATCATCCTTCTTTAAATCCCTGGGATGTTTACATGCTTCTTGCACACTAGCATCTGCTAAGCCTTTTTTTGCTCAAGAGGAATAATTCATGACTCTTGAGTTTGCACACGTTTCCCATATGTCTAAAAAATCATATGCTCTCACTCCTTTCTTGTCAGAGATTTTCATTCTTCCATACATTTATTGAGGAAGAAAACTGCAAATGTACTTTATTTTCACAAGTTTTTCACCAACTGCTTTACATTTTGAATCTCTATACATTTACAAGAGTATTCCCATGGAAACCAGAAAGTAATTCTCTCTACAATTTTTCTGGCAAGTAAATACATGTAAAAATGCATTTAGTAATTTTAGCACACTTTCAGTGATTTAGTTGTAGCTCAGATTTCTAAGACTGTATTTTGAGTCCTGTATTGGGGAATTCTTGAGAAAGGCAGGGAGCTCTACTAACACTCTTAAAGATTCAGATGCTAGCATGGGTTCTCCTATAGGCTCAGTGTAGCTATGTCGTGACTTTCCTATCAATTACATGGTTTATCATATCACTTCTTTTTTTGCTTCAAGTGCTATGCACTCAAGAAGTCACATATGTCTTTCCTCTGATATTCTTCTACTCCTGCTATTTATTCACAAGAAAATATTGGGCAAATAGGCCTATATGCGCTCATATGGTTAAAAATCATAGTATAATTTGAACTTTCCTGCCAATGGCCAGTACAGCATCCTTTCCACTACAAAAGTGTTATATCCTTTTCTCTTCATGTCTTCTCTCCTCCTCATTTTCTCATAAGAATGACAATGTTACTAAGTTTTTGCCAAATCAGAGTATGAAAATAAGTATTGTCCCAGTAATTAATAGCAGCAATCACTTTTCAAACCTTTTCATTATTTGATCATAAGAGGACTGTGACTATTAACACAGTGAGTCACTGGCACTAACTTAGTTTATTGCCAATATGTGCAAAATTAATTTGCATCAAATTATCAATGGACCACCTTTTTCCTTCTTTACATCTTCTGATGCTTTATAGTCTTACATTGCAACATGATAGCTGAATGTAATTATTACATTATCTGAGGAAATGAAAACTCAGTTTAGAGAACAGAAGCATCAAATCCTAGGTGCAGCTGGGCAAAAACACTCTCCTAGAGTCATAGAACCATAAATGTTGGAAAATACCATTAAGATCATCTAGTCCATTAGTCAAGTCCAACAAGCCAGGATGCCATTGGCTTTCTTGGCCACCTGGGCACACTATTGGCTCATGTTCAGCCTGCTGTTCACCAATGCCCCCAGACGCTTCTCTTCTGCACAGCTTTCCAACCACTCTGCTTTAAGCCCATAGCATTGCATGGACTTACTGTGAACAAAGTGCAGGACACAGCACTTGGTCTTGCTGAAGCTCATACAATTGGCCCATTTGGTTTCTGCCAGTCCAGATATGTTTGTAGAGCCTTCTTACTCTCAGGTAGAGTAACACTTCCTCCCAAGTTGGTGTCATCTGCAAACTTACTGAGGCTGCACTCAATCCCCTCATGCAGATCATCAAAAAAGATATTGAACAGGACTGGACTAAATACTGACCCCAGAGGAATGCCTCTCACAACCAGTTACCAGCTGAAATTATCTGCATTAACTGCTGTTGAAACTAATCCTGTTACTACCTCATTTTAATGGGACTTAGTTTCAGAGGATGTGGTAAAGATTGAGATACTGAATGTTTTCTTCATCTCAATCTTACGTAGCAAGACTGACTTTTAGAGGGAAAACAAATGTCATTCATGCCTTCAAAAAAGACAGGAAGGAGAAAAAAAGGGAACTTTGGGTCAGTCATTCTCACCTCAATCACTGAGTTGATGGAGTAACTATTCCTAGAAACCATTTCCAGGTACGTGAACATCAAGAAAGGGACTGTGAGCAGTCAGCATTCACAAAGTCAGTATTCACAAAGGAAAAGTCATTTTGATCAACCTGATAACTCTGATGAAATGACTGGCTTGGAAGATGAAAGAAAAGCAATGGATATTGTTCTAAATTTCAGTGAGGTTTACTGCACTGTCTCCTGTAAGATCTTTACAAAGAAACTTATCAATTATGGGCTTGATGTAGGTGGATGGAGAATGTTCATGGAAGTGGATTGAAAATGGACCAAATGGTCAGGTGCTGTGAGCAATGGCATGAAGTCCAGTTGGAGACCAGCTACTCTCCATGTCAATATTTGCAGCAGTGATGTTTAACAGCCTAATTATCTATAAGGGTAGATTTTGCCTTCAAAATCTGTAATTTTTTTCTGATGACACAAAACTGGGAGAAGTGGCTATCCAGATCTCTTGCTGTGTGAAGTGCAGGAGCCTTTCACTGGCATTGTGGTGTAGCTGTCAGAACAGCTGTGTGAGGTGAGAGAAAGTGAACAACCTGCTCTGCCATGTGGTGAGGCTACTGGAAAAAAACATATGGATTAAAAAGAGTCATGGGGGACAGAAAGAAGGAGTGAGAAAACCACAATTCATCTATTCGCAGACAGGCTATTTCAAGGGAAAAAACACAGAACCCATGGCAGCTTGTATCACATTGGGTTGAGGAAAAAGATGGAAGGCTGGAGGCAAGAACGCAAAGGAAAGGAGTGGGAGGAGGGAAGTCTGTAGCCTTGTAGTCTTGAAGCAACAAAGGAAAACCCTCATTGCCAGACCCCCTTTCCCTCCCCCCCCGTGCCTCTGGAGGCACCTCTACAGCACTTATGTGACCCTGGTTGTAGAAGGCCTGTCTGTGCATGGTAACAGCCCACTCAGTCTAGACAAACTAACAAAATCAAATCAGGAAAAGACTTCCCTCAACATCAAGATTATGCCATTGAAAAAGAAGAGACAAGTATGAGTTCCCTACAGGGAATCGAACATCCAATATACTGAGCAGATTCTATTCAGGGAGGTGGTTGAGTCACCATCCCTGAAAGTGTTTAAAAACCATTTTACTCAGGGACATGATTTAGTGGAGGGTTCTTAGAGTTAGTGCAGTATGGTTAGGTTGTGGTTGGACTTTATGATCTTTAAGGTCTTTTCCAACCTGAGCAATTCTATGATTCTCTGATTCTCTGATTCTGATTCTCTTCTTCTATTCTTAAAGAAGTCTGCTGTCTTCCTGGGACTCAAGTGAGAGATGTCAGCAGGAAACTTAGTCTGGTACGACTGACAGATGACAATCCCTTACTGCTTTCCATATAGGGAGAGATGGTGTGGCTATGTGTGGGTCAAAGGCTATCAAAAGGGATTTCAGGGCCTTGGGATGATGGCTAAAGGAATTAAATGCACAGCTCATCTTTTCTTTCCTGCGTCCTGTGTTGGGTAAGGACACAGTAGCAAATCAAAGGAGAACTTCTTTAAATACCTGGCTTTGTGGCTGGTGACATCTCTAGAACTTTGGGTCTTGTGGACCTCCTTGGAAATCTTTAAAAACTGCCTGTACAAGGCCCTGCGCAACCTACTCAATGTGGCTTGGCATAAGCAAGGTTGGACCACATGACTTCCAGAGGCCCCTTCTAACCTCAGACATACTGTGAAACTGTGATTTTCTGATTTATCAGCTTAAATGATTGTTCTAACCGCTTGCATTTCTGACTAGAGGAGAAATTTACTTCAGAAATGACCTATAAATTTGCTAGCAAGGATTCAAATATACTTGACTTCAGCCCTCAAGAATCAAAGATCACACTGTGGAAAATTTAGATCCATGTCAATTTAGATCCATGATAGAAATGCATTTTTTTTTGTAAACGTATTTTTGTAACTTTAAAATCAAACAATATTCATTTAATAAATATTTTAAATTTGCAAAATATAACTATGCATGAGCTCTAAGTATAATTTTCCAAAGGGCAAGCCACAGATAGATTCTGACAATAAAAAGGCAAAAGTGTTGGAATTAAGATAACTGAGAGATTGCTCATTTACAAATGTAAAAAAACAAAACAAAACAAAACAAAACAGGATTGCCAGCATATTCCACCTAGAAGTTTTCTGAAAAATCTCTTCATTTGTAGTAACAATTTTTTTTTCCATTCTATTTCTCAGGTTGCAATGAGTCATTCATGTAACTGAACATGTCACATCCAACCACAGTATGATGAGGAACAACATAACAAAAAGTGACATGATTTAACATTACAAGTAAAAATGAAATGCTACAGTAGTAAACACCAGTTTTCAGCAATTTAGTATGCCATGTTTTTTAAGAAGGACAACCTAACGTACATAGTGATCACTGCAGCATGCAGAATTACTTCATTTTCAATGTTTCTTTTTTTTTTTCCAGATACTCCAGTGGTGATTACCTTTTGATGTTCAGTTGAAACGTATTTATCTCTATTAACATTAGTATACTCTCAAAAATTAACCATCAATGTGAGTCTACAAAAAAAAATGTTTATTGTAATATTTACTGTGAAATTGGGAAAATGAGTTTAACTAATAATTGCATTTATTTTATGGATTAGAAAAATTGCTTAGAAGAGTTTCACTTGCATATTTGGCAGTGGCTCATAAAGGCATATTACTTCTTATTTGCTTAAGGTAATAGCTATTACTTGGAAAATGTAAGAAGATTCGTAGTGCTAGCCAAATTACTTAGAGGAGAGAGAAAAACAGAAATCCAAATATTTTTGAGTTCAGTAGTGTACAGAGAATGCTACTAGAAATATTGAACTCATGTGGGAACTTAGAGAGCAAAAGCATTAGGCAATGGAGACAGAGGAAGAAAAAGTGGACAAAATGAGCAGGACCTGCAATTGGCTAGGAAATAGTTTATTCTCACCCTGAAAATTTTTATGTTGGAAAATAATTATTTTGCTTCTTTGTATTAATCTATTTTTTTGTTACTATTATTATTTTAGAGCATAAAATGTTTAATATTAAGGTTACACAGTAGAGAACACTACTATGCTAATGTGTCATGCTGTGAAATAGTGCTGTTGGAAAAAATATATACAAGGGCTGCTCCAAAAGTAATGCCTCCTATTTTATTATGTTGGCCCACCTCAGCAGAGGTGGATATTGTAGTAGTATTGAGGTAGTGTAGAAACTACCTCAACCACTTCACTAGGAAGCCTGTTACAGTGTTTGACTACTTGCAGGTAAAGATTTTTTTCCTAACATTCAGTATGAACCTCCCCTGGCCTCATCTGTGCCATTTCAGTGTATCATGTCTTCTGTCACCAGGAGCAGAGCCCAATATTTCTCCATCTTCAGAAAATTGTAGAGATCAGTGAGATCACCTCTCGGCCTCCTCATCTTCAGACTAGAAAAACCAAATGTTCTGTGGGCCCAGTGATCCAGTTTTCTCTTAGCAGATCACAGAATGCTTCATCTGTATAGCAAGTTTGCATTGGAACAGTACATTACATTACAAGCCATAGAGGGAGTAACTGGGCCACATTGCTTAATTGAAAATCAAAGGAATTCTGTTATTAACAGTCTAGTACAAAGTTGAACATTCCTTTTTGGAGAAAAGGAGGCTTAGGGGAGACCTTATTGCTCTCTGCAACTGACTGAAAGGAGGTTGTGGTGAGGTGGATGCGTCTTCTCCTTGGTAACTAGTGATAGGACTAGAAGAAATGGCCTCAAGTTGTGCAAGAAGAGGTTCAGGTTGGATACTAGGAAAAATGTATTATCCAGAAGAGTGGTCATGTACTGGAATGGGCTGCCCAGGGAAATGGTGGAATCACCAACCCTGGAGGTGTTCAAGAAACATTTAAGTGTACTAAGTGTTTAATGGGGAAATTCTAGTTGATGGTGGATGGTTGGACAAGATGATCTTGGAGGTCTTTTCCAACCTTAGTGATTTTGTGATTCTGTGATTCAATTAGTAAAATGAGAAGGTAATTCCTGTAGTGGGTGGTTTTTAAAGATCTGGCATTGCACATTTTGTCTGGAAAGAAAACAAATGCAAACTAGAAGTCTTTCAGACTTAGTCACAGAGAAAAACTTGTATAGTTACCGAAAACCATCTCCTCCTGCTATTAAACATGCAGGGATGTGGAACTTCTCTTAGTCTTATTGGAGGTGAAACATAATAGAAATATCAACAACAGCTCTTTTACTTTCATATACACATACTTTCTGCAATTAGGCTACTACATTGGCAAGCAACAGTATTAGTGATCTTACTACAATACGCTGAAGTGTCACACATCACGAAGGCAAAGTTATCATGGCTTTTTTCTTTCAGTTTGAATGTATGTATTATAATAGATATATCCTAGACTGAAAATAAGACTCAATTCAACCAGCCTGGGGAGAATGTTTAGGTCTAAAAAAGATCTTCCACTTAGGTGACATCCTCATCAAGAACTGCACAGCATCTACCTCAGAACTGCCATGACAATAGCTCCTATCAGCTTATAGCGTTCTGTCTCTGCTTTCTCATGCCTCTGCTGGCATGCTGCAATTGTACTGTTACTTTTGAAATTGAGTTTAGAGCAAGAGCTTGGATCAGAACATTTATCTAGCTTCCTTCTTGAGAAAAGGTCTACCATGTGCTGTCAGTATCTGCTAACTTGTTAGAGGTTTCCCAAAGAATTCTGGTATGTTCCTCTGTCTATCCATAATTTCCCTGAACTGCCAGAAAGTAATTGGCAGTTCCCCAGAAATATGTTTCCACAAGTTCTGCTGAGATGCTCACAACAGATTTGTCTATCTAGGGCAAAATATCAGGAGATGAAGTGAAGTTGCACAGCTAATGTGAAAACCTTTTGCCACTGGCTTCTAAAGATGGAAGCATACCAGGGTTAAATGCTGTGCAGCAGAAGTCCAAGATAGCCTTTTATGTTAGACTTATTTGTGAATATTTTCCAACTTTCCTAAAGTTGTGCTGCCATTTATGAAAGAGTAAAAAATTCAGTGTCTCTAAAAGAGCATGGAGATAGGAGTGTGGTTCTCTGTCCCAATAATACACTCCTATGAGGAGAATGACTCCTGGATTCCGGCACCCACAGTGAGCTCTCTGCATGTTCTATGGACCTGTAATTAATCAACATGTATGGAAGAAAGGGTAGTTTGCAGATCATTTAAATAAATTTTTAAATGTGAATGACGTTTCCTATCAGTGCATTCACTGTGAAAATACTAAATTCAGTATCAGTTACTCAATGAAAAATAAAGTTCAAAAATGGTATATATTTTAAAATAGATTTCTACTTAAAGCTTATACAGACATTTGCTACCATCATGAAATTTAAAATTATTTTTACACCACAGAAATAGAAGCAAAAAAATGGTCAGTTCTTTGATGGAATTTTTTAGAGTTTTAGAGTATTCTTAACAGGTCTTTTAAAAGGGTGAAAAATGAAGCATTTTAAAAAGTTCAGAAAGAGACTTCACAAAAGGGGTTATTTATCATAATATTCTTCTGTCTTGCCCTTTCTCCACAAAAGGATGAAGAACAAGGTAAATATTTCTTAGGGAGTAAGTATTTATTACCAAGTAATGCAGAATTACAACAAAATTGCATATTGCTTGTATTCTGTTGGTCCACATAGTGAAAAAGACTCGATAAATAGAATTTCTGGTCTTTATCCAGCTATATGAGATTCAGAAACATGCAGGAACTGGGTTTCTCAGCCAAGTCTGCTCTAAGGAAAAGTTCTGTGCAAACAGAATAGTGTGTTTCTATACATAAATTAATGTAAATATTTAGCAATGATAAATTAAAATTCCTAGTCAAAATGTTATCAGCAATATTTATATATGTAGAATTATTTAGAAGAAAGTATACTTATTTTTCAATGTGAGTATTAGCTTGGTGTTGAAGTAAAATAAAACATGAAAATATCTTGCTCAGAAGGATTGCCTTAGAAGTATTAACTTCTAAAACTCTCTTAGAAAACTGAACAGAATGAAAGTGAACCTTAACTGTGTAAACACTTTTGATCCCTCTACTTATCCTTCAGTAATAAATCTGAAAAAAGAAGATATATTGTAATATTTATTGCAGGCTAGAACTTTCCCTTTTCTGTGTAGGTTGATTTTGAAATGCATGTTTACATGCACACTGTGACACTAGAAGGGAAACCAGTATTAATGACTGGAGTTCAATAATCATCAGTTAAAGCAGCAATTATAAGGTATGAGATATATGTATTATTTCTAGTTATTTGATTTATTCTAGGTCTATACACCTACTATTTCTTACATTCTTGGAATTGTTTAGAAAAAGCTGAATCTTGTATAGAATGGTGAATTCATGGATTCTTTTTCATTTTACAACCAACAGCGACACAAATGCTTTTAAAATAAAATTTAATATACAAAGTTCTTCATTGGTTCCCTTCTGTTTTCTCTCTCGTGGAAAGTTGTTTCAACTGACCAAGTCTGAATAACTAGACATTGGGCAGTTATGGCCTAAATCCTTATGACATACTGTACTGATATTTTCCAAATATGTTTCTCATTTCCTTCTTTCTTTCTTCTTCTTCTTCTTCTTTTTTTTTTTTTTTTTAGTCTTTTCATTTTGAACACTTCCACACATTTATTGGGTAACTTGTGCCTGATTTGTGTGTGAAGAAGAAGTCAGAAAGTGGTAATTCTGATTTAAAAGAGTTACAGAAATGTATCTTTCTCTTTTACCCTTTTAAATGTAAAAAAATATATTTAATGGTAAGTGTTAATTTTTTATTGAATATTTGTCAGATCAAAATCATTGGACCAATTTTCATATGTTTAAAAATAAAGAATATAAATCTAATAACTGCAACCCTTTTGCACTTCGTATTTCAATTGGACTGCCTAAACATTTTTTTATGGTTATGTAAAACTTGAACTTTTCTTTTTGAGTCACGCACATCATTTTTAATCACTCGCTCTAGTTCATACAAAAAAAAGGAACAGCTTGCTACTTGTATGACTCAGAATCTAAACAGAGTTATTTAAAAATCACTTGGAAGATATGTTATTAGCTAATTAACATAATTTAGTTGTAGTGAAGATATACAATCTAACATGTTTCACTGAATCAATTCATAAACAAAAATTATAATTAGGTACTATTTCCTATGCATTACTATTTTCCTTGAGATTCTGTAATATGATCAAGTCAACCTAAGAAAGCTGCCAGTAAGATTTCTGATCTGAAATGGTATGCTGCATTTGGGATACTACTTTTATTTTTCACATATTACATTCCAATATTGTCTACTTAAAGCATTTGCACCAAATTTAAGACTCAAGTTTTCATAATTTTAGAAGTACTGGGATCTATGAGAGAAGATGTCTTATTGACACTTATTTTCTGAGTTTAAAATCTGAAATAATAAAACTGAGCCTGACCAAACAATTTGGGGGGGAAAAAAAAAAAAGGAAATCAATTTTTATGGACATTTTAATTGAGCACTAGAACTTTACTCCAAAACAGACTAAGTGCAAGTATTTACTCATCACTACATTCTATATTAATTAACAGCAGATAACACATCTATCTGATTTCAGAAATTGGTATTCATATATTCAGTGGAGATTGCAAAATGTCTGACATTTCCCTTTCTTGAGAATTGCTAAAGTCAATAGTAAAGCAATGACGCTTGTGAGTTAAGGAATCCTTTCATAGCATTTATAGAGTATCCCTACATCATAACTACAGTATGTTTTCTAGACTTTTGGAGAAGAAGGATAAATCATGGGATTTCATGATCATCTAATATTTTCTGCTCTTAGCAGAAGAAATAGCCCAGATACCATAATAGAAAATAAGAAATTACATTATAAATACTAAATCATTTTGGATTTTGAAAGGAAATTTTACAGCAGTATACAAAAATGATACCATCTGCAATCAGACCAAGTACCACATTTATTTCCAAGATGAAGGACAAATGTATTTTTAAACAAATCTCAAGGGGACACTAATGCCTCATTGATACTTAGTATGCTACTGCTGAGACAATGTTCAACTTTAGATTACAAAAGCATCAGAAATACTGGATGTTTGTCTTCTGTAAAGCATAAAGTACCATTTGTCAAAAAAATGGAAAGCAATTACCTGTCACTGGGCATTTGTGGATATTAAATTGTTCTAAACATGTCATTGTGTGTAACTGTGGCTTATGAAGACTGAAAATAATTAGTTTTCCTCCAGAATTCCTATGTATTTCAGATAGCAAGTATCTGAATTTTCTGGTTTAGTGCACTGTGTTCATTGACAATGCTGCAGATTCTTCAAATCCCTTCCAAAGTTGCACATTAATTTATCTTTTTTTTTTTTTTTTTTTTTTTTTTTTTCTGGTTGTGTTTTAGTATTTCCCACATGAAAAGCATCATCATGCATCAGGTTGACTTTAATAAAATTCAAATTGGAAAGGAGAGGAGAGCCACAAAAGTAAAAGTAAAACTGACCAGAAATCAGGAGTGATCAATCAGGAATATATTTTGTACTCATGGCAATTCATTTCTAGATAGGTATTTACATAAGATAGTTTTGAGGAATTATGACCTCAGTTGATTCAGCATACTCATGTTGCAGAAAGAGGTTAATCAGTTCCAAGGTGACCCTCAAAATTTTATTCTGCTTTTTCTATTCCCTGGATAATCTTAATGTGCTTCCTAGAGAGAAAATGCAAAGCATACCTTGAGGAGTTTTATAGTATCTAATCACAGAACTCTCATTGGCAATGTACTAGGACTGTCTAAAACTTCTGCAAATTTTGTTATCCAAAAAGCCATCTCCCTCCAAGTAAAAAAGACTATCTGATAATATCACAATGTAAATAACCTCATTAATAACATACCAATTACAATGAATATTCTTCAAACTGTAAACAAACAGTCTGTGCTAAAATCTTTGAAATTTCAGAGTTTCAGTGTGGATGTGCTATCAGTTTTACATCTACTATGAAACACAGTAGTATTGTCTTCAACTGTGAACATATTTTAGCATTTGTCTGCCATCCTAGCACCACAATGTAGCATTTATACAGACCCATTTTAAAAAAGAGATTTTAAACAAGCAGGAAGTTTATGTTATATAAAAAACATATCTGTCATGTTTTCTTAAAGCTTGGATTCTCTCATCAATTTCCATAAAAATTCTGAATATCCAAAGTATAGTCTTCAAGTGAGAGAAAACAATGAAAGAATTTATATGGAAGATACCCTGAATTGCTGTCAGATATCCTGGAAAATCATTAAAATAATTAAATCTGTCTTTGAAGAAGATAAAGCCTATTTTTAGTTTTTAAATGCTCCTGTTAACAGTAATCAGAGCTCCCATGTTTCAATTCCTATGATTCAATATACACTGTACCCCAGAAGTAAATGTAAAACTTGATGATACATCAGAATTACTGCAATAAATACTCCTTAAAAAGAAGCATTTAACATCCTTTAATTCTGTACTTGAACTTCTTTACATCACCAAATGCTTAGAACACTCACTGGATGATAAGTGAAAGTACCAGTATATTCCATAATGAAATCATGCAGATAATCAAAGGAGATGCTGATGAGGAACATTTCATAGAAAAGTTACATGCCTTCTATTGTGTCTCAGTTATGATTTCCAAGAGGAAATTGTCCGACACGACAATTTCCAGGCTTTGAAAATAAAAAAATTATATAAAAATCATGGACTCAAAAGGAGAAGTGTAGAGTCCTACACTTGGAGAGGAATAGCTGCATGCATCAGCACAGACTAGAGGGCTGCTCTGCTGAAAGGGAGACTTCCAGGGAAGAATTTGAGGGCCAGTGGTATCTTGGATTGCAGCAGGCAGGGCATACCCAACGAGAACTTCTCCTCTACTCTGCCCTGGTGAGGCCACATCTTGAGGTCTGTGTCCAGTTCTGGGCTCTCTAATTCAAGAAAGACAGGGAACTTCTGGAGAGAGTCCAGCAGAGAGCAGCAAAGATTATTAGGGTCCTGGAGCATCTCGCTTATGAGGAAATGCTGAGACCTGGGGCTGTTCAGCTTTGAGGAGACCTACTGGGGAAATCTCATCAAAGTTTATAAATATTTAGATGGCAGGTGTAAATGGATGGAGCCAGATTCTTTTTTGGTGTGCAGTGACAGAACAAGAGGCAACAGGCACAAACTGGAGTTCTGGAAGTTCCATCTGAGAAAAAACATCTCTACTTTGAGTATGACAGAGTGCTGGAACAGGCAACCCAGAGAGATTGTGGAGTCTCTTTCTCTCGAAGATGTTCTAAACCTGCCTGGATGCTTTCCTGTGTAACCTACTTCAGAGAACCTGCCAGTAAAAGACCTTCAGAGGCCCCTTCCAATCCCTACAGTTCTGTGATTCTGGTAAATTCTGTGACTGAACAGAATCCTGTTATCCAGGATTTTAAGGTAGAGAAGTCTTTCTATGTTCCTTTGCCAGTATTGGCAAGAAACCAACTCATATATGTTAATCCAGGCCTGAGCAAGGTGTGTAGGTCACTGGCAGAAGTTGGTATACCCTTTCCTCAATTATTCAAGAATAAGCAGCACATCTCCATTTCATTTATGGCAGCTTCTTAATGAATAAATCTTTCTTGCTCCCAACCTGCACTGCTAGTTAGCAGGGAGAACGAAGAACAAAGGAGCTTCTATTTTATTTCACTTTGCTGGAGGAGCTCTGAATCTTGACAGTTCTGAGATGTTAGTCCATCCTTGTGGCAGTACATGAGTAGACTTTGGGATTGTACTCAATATTCTGTAATGAACATTCCCCACCTCAACCCTTGTAATTTCTCAGGGTGAGCAGTGTGTATCCTAAGAGGTAATGATGGACTTCAATTATCAGCAGGTATTTGGGACAAGAAAGGGCAAAATAAAGTATTACTAAATAGGTAAAGTCACTGGCCTAAAATAAAGTATGAAAATACTGTTTCACACATCTGAAATAAGAAATTTTCCTAACATGGAAAACTATAAAAAGCTTAGGTAAGACCTTGGTGGTAGTGAATATATATATATATATATATACACTAGAAAACACACCTTAGTTTTTTTTCTGCAATAACACACATCTATTTCATTTCCTATTTTCTCTTTTTTGTTCTTCATATCCAGAGTTTGTTTTTGGATTTTTTTTTCCCAAATGCAGCTAACATTTTGCAAAACAAATCTCCAGTTTTCTATGGATTTTAGATGAAGTCACTAACACTGGATATGTTACATTATGAATGTCAATACTTTTACAGGAAGATGAGATCAGGGTCAAATTGTTACATTTACACACACATGTGTGTATACACACACATTAATAATATTTAGTTACGTACATAAACATACTCACAAATACACATTGAATCTAAACATGAAAGTGCTGTGTAAGCAATGTAAGCAGTAGACCAAAATTCCCCCTTATATAATATGTATATACATACTGGAGGGTGAAAAAAATGAGCACAACCTAAAAAAAACCCTGTTACTTTGTTATATAAGATATAAACTGGGACTTAGATTATACTCTACACATTGACACATGATAGTCTGAACCTAAAATTTGTAAGATTTAATTTTCTGTTGCTATTAATGAATACTACAGCAGCTGCCCCCTGTGGTTTGATATAAAAAGCAGTGTGCATACCTAGTACAACATTTGCAGACTTCCTCAGTTTTGTGTTTTTAATGTGATGAAAAATTGTACAAGTAACAAAGGACAAATGTCATGGTAACTAAAACATTTCCTATACATGTATTTTAGAGGGAAGCTAAATCAAAGGTCTTCAAAGAATTACTAGGGTTCTTTCTAGGAGGTTATTGACAAATATGTAGTTTGTCTTCTGAGTTTGTGCCTCTTTCACAGATTGGTGTATTTGTGATCCCACAGGCAGGAATAAGTGTCTGTAATTCATTTCTCCTTGTTAACTAGTGTGCTTTTGTGTGTAGGATGATTGACAGCAAACTCGGCTTAGTCCCAACGGATGAGCTTGTTAGCAAAACCCTAGCATCCTATCTCTAATAAAGCATATCAGCAGTACATTTTGTCCTATCTATTAGCCTCTCTGTTTCTTTTTTGTGAAAAGCTGAGTGTCCCTTTGAAGCAATGACAAATAAACCCCTGAACTGAAGTGCTAGGCTGCCTTATGGACAGCTGGATAGTAAATGTCACACCGTGTATAGAATGCCTATTATCAGAGTGAGCCATTTGTTCCATTCCTTTCAGTATCTTAATGTAATACAAAATTGCTAAATCAAGCCCCATGTCTGTGACAGAACATAATTAATGAGAAAGCAGGAGCCAATTCAACACTCTTTATTGGGACCTAATTGGCTCAGGCAACAGAGTTGTCACTCAACAAGAGACTTCCTTTAAAGCAATTTTGTTCTTGGTTGTATTACAGAGCCTATTAAATTGTCCCCTCCTTGATCACACAAAGAAGTATCTGCATGCAATAATTAGCTTTTCCAAAGGGATTTTTTTTTTTTAACTCTTTCAATAATAGAACATTTTCAAGCTCTGCTGGAGGAAATAGACAGCAAAAGGAGATGTGCAGCTTCTGGACTGGAGTAAGTGTAAAACATGCATTTTGGGAAAGCCTATAGGGAGTATATCAAAGGTACAACTAGTGTGTGATGTAGTGGCCTGCCTTCAGGGAGGGATGGAGGTCAAGGTGGGCATCTAATATTTGCACTCTGCAAATTGTTCAATTAAAGGAGAAAGCAAAATATGGATGTATGGACAGTTTAACTGGGTGCTTCTCTCTTGACATAAAATTGAGGCCATCACAAAGAATGAGAGATATTATTTCCTATTGCCAGTATCTGGAACCTCTGATACCAAGATTAGCAGCTGTATGTTTTGAATAAGAATCAAAATATAGAAATATTATTTTGTTAATATATCCATTCACCAGAATTTTATGGACTGTGTTTTTATTAATCAGAAGATTATTATTTCAGGATAAACTCTGAAAAAATTGAGGAAGAATTTTTTTTTTGCCCAAAGAACAAATTTTATGTTTTGGAGAAAAGTAGTACTGAAATCATGCATGAGCAAGATGGAAGTCCAGAATCTGTTTCTATAGCATCCATCACCAGGTAAAGGAAAGTTATTCAAAACCAAAATGTATCACTTGCCTTCCTGAAGGGCAGTGATTTAGTCACCATCAAAAAGGTTCAGGTGTGTTTATGCATGCCTGTAGTATACATGAACTTATTTTTCCAGCAGATTTAAACTGCATATAATAAGCCTCATAAGAACTTATCTGAAACCTAGACAATAAAAATGAGAGGTTCACAAAGCAGTTGAATATCTCCATATTTATAAAAATTTACCGTAAGAAATATTTACATGTTCTGCTTAGAATTAAAAACATTGTCGTAATTGAGGACTTGGCCAATGTTTTTCTCAGAAAAGTGACAAATTTCTCTCTCCATTACCATTTTATGATGTTTGTATAAAGTTCCCAATTCAAAATACCTGTTGAAAAGTTTCAGAAATACAACAAAGGTAGAAAACTACACTTTATTTAAGTTTATTTTTTTTAATAAATAGATATTTAATATTCCTTTATTAGTCACTACTTTCTGATAATCCTAAGTGAAAGAAATCAATACACAAAGGTAGCTCTGAAAGTAATGCCTTCTATTTATTTCCATGGAAACTACTACAGATACAAGGAGCTCAATACCACTATCTGACAGAGCCAATTCTCAATTCACTATTAGTGTTTTGTAGCCCAACCTATTAATTGTCACCATTGTAGAAAGGCATCACCCACTGCCTCATTGTGCTTGCATCCACTGTTTCGTCTCCATAAATGTTCAGCAAGCATAAATGAATGCCAATGGGTGCCAATTTTTCTGCATGGAGGAATTCAATGACACTGCTTTATTTCAGATGAACTTCTATGTTAAATGCCATTTTCTCAGACTGTCCCTCTGCTACCATCTGTTGCATGGCAACAATATGTAATGGAATATTGGCAGGAAGGTTCAACCTCTACTGCCATACCACCAATATCCACATCTGATTGTGGGCTAACGTAATAAAACAGGAGGCATTACTTTCAGAGCATCCCTCTGATTTCTTTCCCCTAACGAAAATTCCAGGGATTTCAAAGGGAATAATTAAAGCACAATATGAGAATGCAAAGTGTTTTATTTTTTCAAAGAAAACATATTTAACTGGTCTTTGCATAAGTTATATCTGAGGTTTTATTAGTTAATGAACACATTTTCATTTGCATATTTGACATAGCTGTTTCAGTGGTACAAGTTCATTGACATCAGCTTTAATATGCATGCAAAATTTATCAGTACTATCATCCACCTCTGGATGCCTGAAGACTGAGCCAGAACAGAATAGATAAATATGTTACACATCCAATTTTTTTTCAAATTTAGTAGGACAGTATTCTGAACAGAAATGTAAACCAACAATGTCCTTTCCTGAGTCACTCATGAACACTGCAAAAGCGTATATTCTCAACAAAGTCTTATTAGCTTATTCTAGTAACAAATGATAATGATTACAAAAAACTGCTATTACCTAATTTTCTTTAATTAATCATTTGCAATCAATATTCTATAACCAAAACTGTGTTATGATTAATTCTGTGCAGTCTAGAATACTAAAGAATGCTGAAGAACTTTAGATTATACAATGTACTCATCTTCTGAGGAGGATTGGGCAGGTGAAATCAGAATATTAACAAAATAAGCATTGAAATTGAAATATTATACAGCAAAGAAATATTAAATGGATAAATAGCCATAGAAAAGATATTTTAAGAGTATATTCAACACAGCACTTGATTTTAATGTTTTATCAGATAAACCAGTTCTCTGATATTTACTGCTCATCCAAAAAGTACTATAACTCCTAAGTAAATTGCCAAGCTTCTGTAGTTTTGGCCATCATAACTGTGTAACATGAGTTAGATGCCATGCTGTTTGAATCTAACATGAAACCAAAAGTCTGTTTCTAATGTATCAGAAAACCTTGGACTTCATATATTGGTAACAGCCATCTGACAACACATAGCCAGAAGTTACATATCCCCATACTTGAAAAGTCACTGTCACTGATGACATAAAAGCAGGGCCTAATCAAGAACAAAATACAACATTTGTTTGTATGCTGCAAATAGAACTAGAATACGTGATTACATGACTAGTGGTTATTAATACTGCAGTAACTTTAAAAATGACAATATATGTTAGTAATGGATTATGTCTCTATTTAATCTACAGGGATAACTTCTTGTGTCTGCATTAGCACACAGTGGCTAGCAATAATACAGAAAATAGATGTTAGCCTTTATGTATTTTACAAAAAAAAAGTTACTATGATGTACAAGGAATGTTATTTAGTTCCGTAAGATTTTTCTTCATACATATGCAAGGACATTTCAACAAATGTCTTGGTAAGGACTGATTTATGCAATGGACTGTTTCCTTGTTTTAATAAACAAAGGATTGTTACTGTTAGTAAAACTGGAAACAACAGTCTCAGGACAGAGAAACTTCTGTCATTTTCTCTGTCTATTATAATAATGTAATACCTCAAAATTTTACTTTACAAAAAAGATGACAAATTCTTTAGCTTTTTTTTTTTCTTCACAATTTTATGAAAATGTTATCTTTTTCATGTGAATACTGCCTGCTTTCTTCATCTTCTATACAAATATAATAATGTGCTTAAGTAGCTTGGTCCCCAGTGGTATTCTTCTACAGTCATTATACAGCAGAAACAAAAATATTGAATCTCTAAGCAGTCTTGGATTTCAGAGACTAACACTGAAGGAGTCTGCAACCTCTGAATCTGTCATACAACCAGACTTTTCTTCAGCACAAAGTATGATTAAAAGTAATAACACATGTCATACCACTGTGGCAATGCCAACACAGAGGATGCGTTTCTACAGAACAGATGGTACTTGCAATGCTAAGAAGTCTATTCTCTTCATTTTACCTCATTGTTACTTGGCTTCTGTGCCTTCTCACACACGTCACACATTTGAAAGTGTGCACAATGTCCTCTTTCAAAAGGGCTTGAGCATATGAACTCATATAAACAAGATCAGAATGCAGATTAATCTCTCTAGAGTGTAATTCAAAGTAGTTTTAAAAACAAAAAGTATCTCAGCAGAAAAATCCCATAGCTATTATTTTGGAAACTAAGGTATTTATCCTTTTGAAAATCTGGGAATAGAAGTTTCTATAAAGCTTAACAGAGATCAGCTCACCTGCTAGTTACAGACACTAAGGTGAAATACAGCATTTTCAAGAAGTGCTGAGTAAACTTTGTGATAATTTAAGACCAAATCTAATGAAGAATAATTTTAAAAACAAAAGGTGTGTGAGGTAGGAAAAATTGCATCTGATCTCTAATTGAAAGTTAATCAATGATAAAAATAAAATATGAGATACCCAATGATTGTAAGTTTTTTAAAGTTTAATTCAGAAGTTTTATGTCTAGTATTTCAGTAACCATCAGTAAGATGTAAAAGGAAGAAGCTACATCTATAGAGAACCAGAGGAAAGAATACAATACACTGTATAATCAAAACAATATATTAAAGATCTTGATTTTTTAAACAGATCTATAAATAAATTCAAGTTTTTGCAGATTCAGCAGATCATAGACTGAAGAAGAAAGGCTTCAATGTGAGCAGAAGGAAAAAAATTCTCACTGTTACTCTTCAGCACTGTAACTCAGAAGGTCCAAATCCTGCTCTAACAGAGACTGTTCTGCATGTTTATTTCTCAACTGCATGAGAGGTGAGGTTATGTTCATAAACACTTTATTTTCAGCTACTGTATCAAGGAAAAGAGAGACTTAAACAACTTCACTGAGCAAGCAGGAATGATCTACTATAAACATACCATAATTATTCTATTAAGGAAAGATAATAGTAAAATCTGATTTCTTTCCTTATCAAGCTGAGGAGGAATAATGGCACTGCAAGCCAGATTACACATACCTTTGGCAGCCCGAAAATGACACTTACAGAATTGGCCAAAATTAACTGCCATGGTCTATCCATCCATGTGTTATCTGAAAAATTCTGACAGCCTGCTCAGTCCTCTGCTATAGCTTCCTATGGGGTTGCCTATATTGAGAGACATGCTATATTCAGCATGAATAGACTTGGAAAAATGCTAGCATATGTAGAACTTACATTTTAATGTCATCTGCAACATTCTCTGTAAATTTTTCTGCTATCAGTCTAGTATTAAAAGACCTATGGTAATAAATTGATCAGCCTGTTACATCTGCCTATCCTTGTGGCAGAGAAGATTGTTAATTACATGACAAGTGCAGTAGTTTTCACAATAAATGGTGCAGTGGAATGTTTCACAATACATATAGAAATACTTCCCTCCATCTTTATTTCTGCTTATTAACTCTGTTTTCTCTCTGATTCTTATTCTCAGGTAGAGAATTATATCTGAAATTGATTTAGAACAGAGTGAATGGAAAATAAACTGCTATGCTCTTTGTTATGCACTCAGTTAAGGGATCTTCTTAACAGTTGTGAACTCCACTGCACTAGACAAGTGATGCTGACAGAAAATGTAGCAATTTGTGTGAATATTTCAGAGAAAAATAAATTTTCCTTCTTAATCAATTATTAACTATTCAAAAGTAGAGATCTTGAGGCTTTGGAATCATTCAAACTTTTTATTAAATCATCATAAATTCTTCAGACTGCAGTCTCAATGCTGAAACTGCATATTACAAATGATAATCTAAATCAACAAGTTAAGTCCACTTTCCACTGTCTTTTCTAATGTGACATTTTAAACTGACAAGAAAATGATTAGGAGGAATATGAGTGAAATTCCTTCAAAGGCTAATATAGGCCTTCACTATGGGTTAGTTCTTCACACAACTCGTCAATGAAGAGAGAAAATGTCCTAAACACCATACTTCTTTCAGACCCTAGAGTACACCTTTCACTTTGCATAGCAATTGCGCGTGGAATGGATTTTATTGTCTCAGCTCAGTTTCCTAAATAACTATGTAAACGGTTAATCCCCAGACAACACATAAGGTTTTACTTCGGGGAGAGAATTACTGTGATAAACCTGGCAGTCACTTGTTTTTAAAGATACATGTAGCAAGCTGTTACTACTTCTTTTCTGAATAAGAAATAGGAACAAAATGATACTACTCCCAAACAGAAGTCTGCTTGGAAACAGAAGACTAAGGAGTTTGTTTGGTGCTAGTAAGTGGATGTGAGCATATCTGTGTACAAATCACCTAGAAATGACAGACAAAATTCACAGAATCACAGAATCACAGAAAATTGGAGAAGAGAAATTAAGTGGCCTTGATGAATAAGAAAGAATGAAAATATCTCTGAGCCTGGGAAAAGGTTGAGAAATGCAAGAATATAAATTATCTCCAGTTCCTTGATTCCTGTTGTGTTCATTCCAAAAAGGGTTTTAAAACTCTTTCTAAATTGATGATCTGTATCAAATATGTAGGTTGCTCTCAAAGTAATGCCTTCCAATTCCTCAGAAATACAATAAATAAAGTACAATAGATACAAATTGCTCAATAGCACTATTTGACAATTCTCAGCTACAAAATGCTATTTTGCAACATAGTCACCACCATTAGTTGTGTATTTTCAACATCCTTAAACACGAGCCTGCATGCCGCACTCATAGATGTCTGCAACAACAGGGAACACACACTGTCATTGTCACCACTGCAGAAAGGCACCACCCACTGCCACACTCTGCTCACGTCCACTGTTCCATCTCCATAAATGTGCAGCAAGCATCAATGAATGCCAGCGGGTGCCAATTTTTCTGCATGGAGGAATTCAGTGATGCTGCTTTATTTCAGATGCACTTCTATTTTAGATGCTATTGCTACTATAAACGAAATATAGGTAATATCATGTAGCTGGACTATTTTAGATTTATTGGATACAGTTAGTGTATAATTTATATGCCAAGAAAAAAAACCAGCAATGCTGAATCATATTTTTTTACTTGATTGTCCAGTCTTACTATCTATCTTGAGTGTATTAGAAAGAAAAATATGTTCAATATTTTGCAAAATTCTAGCATTTCTCTAAATTTTATTTAAACTATCTTTGAAGATTGGATATTCCTAAACTCAAGGGACTTCACTAGGGGAGAAAAACATAAAAATTTAATCTAGGATTTGATACTGCTGCAGCACCATATTTTGGGAATGCTTCCATCAAGAGTCCTAATGGCTTTTCTGTTTAGTAGAGGAGGATTGGGAGATATTTATAGTTTAGATAAAAAAGAACAACGTAACTAGTAGTGGACTGAAACTAATGTAGATGTGATGACAATATTATCAATACTAAATATATGTAGTCTTACATACAATTAAGTATTTTTAATAGCATACTTCTCAGAAACAAATTTAAACTACTGCCATTAGTATTCAAGTAACAGCAGCCAATATATTTCTTTTTTTTTCTACCCTAGAATTCATGATAACTGGAATGCTTCTTGGTTCTGCTAAAGTATCAGTATCAACACACATGACTGTGAGGTGATTAAAAAAAAAAATGAAATTACTGTTTGCTGAGGCAAAATAGCGTATCTAAAAAGAGATTCATATTTTGATTATTTTGATGATATTGGGTGAGCTATTGTTATGGTTTTATGATTTCTGTTGTTTTTATTTCACATAATTTCACATAATAATATCATGTAGTGCACTGGGAGTTAAAGACTTAATGCTTCAGTTCTATGGATTGCCAATATTTCTGGGTACCTTTCTCAGAATAGAACAACAACTACATATCCATAGAAGACTTCACTGTTACATTTCCATTTTCCTTTTAGAGGGAAGATAAAACTGCTCAGGACTCATGAGAACTTCCTTTTTTTTTTCCTTTTTTTTTCTTTTTTTTTTCCCTGTTCTTTTCTGTGGTGTGTGCTCCCTAGCTGTCTTGCCTTGAGCATTAGAGTAAGGCCTTCAGTTTTGAACACCCTTTCTCTCATTTTATTTGGTTTACTGTTTTCAATTCCAATTGCGTTATATGATATTGTGTTATCTCACATATCTCATATTTAGTAAATTAGTTTTCTCCCTTAGCTTGTTGTAGCTGTTTTGTTTTCAGGCCTATTCCCTATCTTTTCTCTATCCCTTTCCCCTTTCCTGGGGCATGGGTCTGGGAGAGGCTCTGCCCCATTAGTCTTAGAACTGGGCCTAACCATAACCATAACCACTGAGAGATATTCTCAAATTTCCTAATATAAATCAGGCTGTGACAAATATTTCTATAGTTTTGATATGCAGTCATGCAAACAGCTCTTATTTACAAAGACATTAGAAATAAGGGCTTCAGGAAATTAACAAGGAAATTAAAGTGTATCTATACTAAATTCATATCTTAAGAAACCACAATGCAACTCATTTTCTTAAACTCTGTTGCTCTTAAGTACTGTGTCTCTCATTTTATACTGGACATTCCTCTTAAAAACCACACTTTGTTTTCATCTTCAGTGTAAATTAATTTGAGAAATTTACAGATCTCACTGGTAAGTAAAATTATCACAAAGATGTGCTTCCGAATCATATTTAGGGACCCTGTTTTCAGCAAGTATGCTGATGTTAGAAAGCTGGAGGTATGGCTGACACACTGGATGGCTGTGCTACCATTCAACAAGACCTGGACAGAATTGAGAGTTGCACAGGGAGGAACCTGATGAGGTTTAACAAGAGCAAGTGGTAGAGTCTTGCACCTGGGGAGGAATAACAGCATGCATGAAAAGTAGGGGCTGACTTATTGGAAAGGAGCTCTGTGGAGAAGACTCTGAGTGTTTTGGTGGACAATAGGTTGTCATGAGCCAGCAGTGTGCCCTTGTGGCCAAGAAAGCCAGTGATATCCTGAGGTGCATTGAAAAGAGCATGGCCAGCAGGTCAAGGGAGGTGATCCTCCCGCTCTACTCTGCCCTGGTGGGGCCACATTTAGAATATTGTTTCCAGTTCTGGGCTTCCCTGTTCAAAAAAGATAGGGATCTCCTAGAAGGAGTTCAGTAGAGGGTCACACAGATGATAAAGGGTCTGGAGCATCTCCCATATGAGAGAATACTGAGTAACATGTGTCTGTTCAGCCTTAGGAAAAGAAGACCGAGGGGGTATCGGATTAATGTTTATAAATATCCAAATGGAGATGGGAGGAAAATGGATGAGTCTGGGCTCTTCTTGGTGACGTGTAGCAACAGGGCAAGGAATGATGGCCTGAAACTAGAACACAGAAAGTTCCATGCAAACATGCGGAAGACCTTCTTTATTGTAAGGGTAACAGAGTAAGTTCTCCAGAGAGATTGTGGAGTCTCCTTCTATGGAAATATTCAAGATCTGTCTGGATGCATACTTTTATGATCTATAGCAGAGTACCTGCGTTAGCACGTGGGTTGAGCTCATTGATTTCTTGACGTCCCTTCCAACTCCTGCAGTTCTTTGATTCTGTGACAGCAGACATCACAGTCCAAATGTCTGTCATTATGGCACTACAGTATTTGATATTCCAAGCTGAATCAAGGCCCATGTACTTCCCATCTTTCTTAGTATGCAACTAGGAAGACTTCAAGTTCTCCGGAGTGCCCATATATATTTCTAGACCTTAACAATATAATTTTTGTGTACTTCTTCCTCATTGACTGCATTGCTTTTGCAGGCTTTTTGAAAAGGACTGCAGCCCTTTTCAACTACTGATGCCAAAGCCACATAATTTTCAAATGAGCGTCAAGGAGACTGCTTTGTCAATGGCAACTCAAGACATTACACTAATCTTCCCTGTACCATTAATTTACACAATCAGTCTGACTTTAGTCATGCATATTAACAATCAAGAAATAATGGAGATTAACTACAGAGATAAAAAAATTCTTAACACGAATTAATATTTTTACTTCCAGTCATCTCTTTAGTCTTACATACATAATCACTTGTATCTCAGGAAGATCAACAGTATGATCTTTATTTCTAAATGTCTATGCTACTTTCCTGAAGTCCCAAGCATATCCCAAACCTGATTCATTTCTGAGTCAGTCCACTTTCTCATTCACATCAATTTCAAACTTTACAAAACTGTGATTTTCTATAGAGAGCTTTAAAGAAATAGCTTTTTTATTGTGATGAGGGAAAAAATGAAAGCAAAATATTTAACAAAGTCTTTTGGATTGGATTTGAAGGAATTACTGTTGTTAAGTTAGGGAATAGTGACATAACTGCTTAAGCAGCCATTACACTTACATCCTTGTGTCTTTTCAATTCTATGAGAATAATGCTGTGCAAATATGGGTAAAATTACATCACTAAAGTCTTTTGTGATACATTTTGTATTTAAAGACTCATCAGAAATAAAGCTAATATCAGTGGAAGAAGAAATCAGCAAAGAATCAAAATATTCGGAAAAAAAGGATAGTCTGTTGACTATTTCATTTGCAATTCATGTGTTATGAAATTTCTAAATGAATGGCTGTGAGGCAGGAAAAATCAGGTTAACCTCTGAATAAGAAACATCTTTATAGTAGATAGTAAGTAGAGATAACAAGGCTTACCTTGTTTCTTCCTCCTGATTGACCTGGAATGGATGAATTTATCCATCGTCTACTTATCATGACATTGATCGTTTATCATCACTATGGAGGAAAGAAAATATTACTATACAGGTCAGTTAAAAAGTGAAAAGCATCTGTAAAAATAATTTAATAAAAAAATCAATGCTCCAATGAACTTATTATTCTGTCTTATATGGAAATAGTTGAAGAAAAACATTCCATGAACTCTACTGACTGATTAGCACTTAGCAAAAACATTTTCCACTTCTAATATTGATGATTAATCAAAATTGAAAGAATGAACAGGTATTAAAAATTTATTTTCATAACTTATTAAAAAAAATTGAAAATTGTTCAATGCAAACATTTTGAAAAAAGCTATATCAAACTACATTTAAAATATCTGTTTTGATATACTGCAGCATCTCTCCCCAATTGTTTTATGGAAAATACAGAACAGTTTAAAATTACTACTATTACACAATTGTACCACTATTGTCAATGAGGTTAATTGTCTTTGGTTTCAATTTAAAAAAAAAGTTGGTGATAGACTCTAAGTCATTTCTGTATCATCAGAAGAGTAAAACTGAAGAGAAGGATAGGCATGAACATAAAATTCAGCAAGAAATCGGAACTACTCTTAGATAGACTGCAGTGTTAGAATCTATCCTATTATACCACAATCTATCCTATTATACCACAGGTATAATCATATCAAACAGTAAGTTTATATCTATTATGAAAACTTAGAAACAAACAAAAATAACTCCTATTAGAGTCTAAAAGAGGAACAGAGTACAATATGTACCAGATCATAATTTCTAAGTTAGTAAAATTATAAAAAAGAAATTTGAAATTAATGTTTAGGAGAAAAGTAGGATCTTGCTGCCAAAATATTCTTAATTTAAAACTAAGAACAAAAACTATAACAAGATTAATGCAGAGAAAGTCTAACACATGAACTAATTTATACATTCAAAACACCACTGTAAATTTGATCTAAATTGTTCAAAGTCCAAGGTCAAGACAAATAAGAATTTATCTGTTTTCAAACTGGAAACTCCACCGTGTTTTTACTTTTATTTTCTATAAATGCTTGTGAAGTACCTGTACATTTTTGAGGAGGAAAGACAAAGTGTGACTTGGTTCTTAATATATTGTCTAAAAAATAAATTAGTTGATTTACTACAAAATGTGTTCAGAAATCAGCAAGATCACACTCATTGTTCTAATGACATGGTTTTAAAACTACTAAAATATATCTAATATATCTAGTTTATATATATTTAAAAGGGTAATGAAGAAGCATTTTGCATTCAGTCAGAAATTCTGTAGCATTTGAAAATTAACAGTACAAGTCATCCTGAACAGTGATAAGTGAGAATCAAGGCAATTTACTTTTGCACTGTTAAAGCCAAAATATGAAGGTACAGAATTACAGAAATACAGATTCAGATTCCGTTAACTAATGATAGTGGTATCAGAGTATACTAAAGCTTGAGACTGCATATATTTTATATATGCCAAGACATGGACAATAGTATTAAAGGACCACCAAATAGCATAGTATTAAAGGGCCACCAAATGATTCCAATTGTACCTATTATGAAGCCACAGTTCAAAAAAGGCATCTTAGAGAGAAGGTACCTTCAGAGAGAAAAGACAGTGCACGATTAAGAATTCAAAGTGGAGGACAAACTGAAACAGAAATCTAACAGAATTAGAGAAAAGCTTAAGTTGTTATGTTTGTCAGGATATGCTGAAGGATATTACTACAATAGGACTTAAAGCAGGTTGGACTGAGAGGCCAGTTTCTGAATGTGTGGCTTTCTGGAGCAGTGCTAAGGAATGACATTTTCTAGAAAAGGAACCAGACTTACAGTGAACAGTTAGTTTTCCAGAAGGTCATGCCTCAGAGGATAGTGATAAATGAGACTTTGGAAGGATGCAGTAGGCAGTAATTCCAAAATGAGTAACTTTCTAAAAAAAATAATAGTAGTTCTTTCTTCTAAAGAGAATCAGAGTTAAAGAATCCAATAGAGCTTCAGTAACAATGCCAGTTCAGTAAGTATTGCAATTAATTAGACCAGGGAATACAATTAGGCTTCAGTAATGCCCTTGTTTCTAATTCCAGACCATAGAATGTCTATCAAGATATTTTCGTCTTTTGTTCTGCTACCAAAATATTTTTGGCTAATAAAAGAATTTAATTTAGTCTCCATGACTGAGATTAATGTGCTTATTGCTAGGGACACACGAATAATGAAGGTTATGGTAGAAGACTCCAACTTTATTACACAGAAGGAGGACAAGAGACAATGATATAAGTACCAGCTTTTTGCTTTTGAAACTAAATCCAAACTCTTTTTAAGGTGAAAATGATCTCATTCTAATTTCCAGCTGTTCTTATCACAAAATCATTACTCAACTGGCATGACATCTTGTTGACAAACCCAAGACTGACAAACAGGTGTAGCATAACTAGCACTGAGATGTATCTGCAGGACTGGGGGATCCTGCCTGCGACTGGCTTGAAACAGTGCTTTTCTTCAGTTTAATATCACAAAATTTAGTGATTATCTAACCTAGAGGAAATCCCATGTGTCTTCATATCAGTGCAACTGAACTGAAATGAATAAAACTAAAAATTTGCCAATCAGCTATTAATAACTGCCAGACCTGAATAATTATCATTGTTAATGAAGTTTTCTCAGATTGTTTTGGGAAGGAGACAGCATGTCATCAAACTTCTTGGTAAGGATAGTTTACAAGCTAAGCTAAATGGAAGCCTTGTTCTGTGGAAGTAGTACATAATACTGTCATTATAAAAGCTTCACGTTTGGCAGAACAATCATTTTCCCCCTTGGTCGTTCATTCTGGGATTTGTAAGACCCTGCAATTTCCAGATAGCAATGGCACAAGATCAAGGTTATTACAATTTTTTTTTTTTTTTTTTAAGATAGCACTTTTTAACAAAAAGAGAGAAGGATGGAAACAGCCAGGCAGCAGTTGCACATGTGGCATTCATGTTTTATAATAATTTCAGTCTGAATCCTGCCAATATCACTTCATCTCAAGCCACTTGCTGGGACGCTGAGCACATCCATCGTCTCCTGTAGGCTTTATTTCTACCCAACAAAGAGATTATGCTTGGCTCCAGAGACTGTTAGTCTTCAGTTTTATGGGCACAAAACAACTCAAAATCTAGTGTGAATAGTGAATAGGAAAAACAAAACCCTGAGCAGTCAGTAGCAGGCACAGCGTCACGGAGGGCCTCTCCATTAGTAAAGAGCTGCCTTGTAAAAATAATTCTTGGCAGAAACAAAACTTGCAGCACATCTGAGAAGAGAAATTTTCTAGAAAGATTTCAGCATTTTTCATAGTTTATTCCATGGGTTTTTTGATTAATCTCCAATCTTTTTTAAGCACAGACTATACTCTCAGGTATCATTTACATCTTAAAAAATTCTACCAGCAGTCTACCAGTAGCTTTGGTAGTATAGTAATTACTGTCATTAAACATTAAAAAAAACCAAAATACTATTGTTAAATAGGAAAGGACACTGCTTCAGTGAGCTATCATTCTTAAAAACACCAGTACATATAAAAAAAAATACAGTTTTGTAAAGGGTGACAAAAATATGACAAAAGTGCAGTTACCATAACAAGAGTATGAAAATAAAGTATTTTGAAAGACATTTTAAATACATTCTTTATATTTTGTGTAACAGAGTTCATGCATATCACTGCTGCGACTGGTATTGCTGCTGATACTATTATTGAGGGTACAGGAGCTGCTGTGACAGAACACAGAGGGTTTCATGCACACAGGACATTGAAGCATTCAGTGATATACCGTGCACATCACATTTCCTTTTCCCTGAGGTAATGTATAATTTGAGGATTATTTCCACACTAACCTGAAGACAGTTCTCTTTATTCTCAATGTCCGTAAGGACCAGCGCATGACATGACTGCTTCTGAATGTTCCCCTAATGCAGAAAAAAAGTAACACTGAGGGTCTTAACGGCCCTGAATAGCTCCACCTTGGAACCTGACCTCTGCCCATACACTCCATTTAAACTCAGGCCTAGGACAGGGCCTGCTCAGGTATCAATGTGCTATGTCAGTTTACCTTGTTTGTTTCTGTCCTGCCAGTCTTATGGGACTTGATGCTTGGTGGTGAGGCACATGCCTCAAGTACAGCAGCCCTTGCTCTTGCTTGATAGCCTCTGTTATGGTTGTACCTTAAGTAAATCTACAGAGACAGAACACCTAATTTTCCTCTTTGAATACTTAAACTCTTCATAACATAGCTTGTTATTAACAGTAAAAGAATGAAAATATAGTTGCACTCTTGGGGTGAGAAAGAAAATTATTCCATGAAGAGCCTGTGATAAAGGAGAGAGAGAAATATACATCATAAAGCTCAATCTCTAGGAAATGGAGAGCAAAGAAACCTTGTTTACTTTTTTTTTATCAGAATGATCAGAAATGCAACTTTAGCAATTTGGAGAATTATTGGTTTTTAGGTGGCTCCACTTGTACTCCCAATAAGTATGATGAATTGGAACAGCTGGTAGATCTTCCCAAAACCAAAAATCTCATTTGTCTTAAAAAACTTTAATAAAAGTTCTCAAGAAAGATTTCTCTTTCTCCAAAGAACAGCTTAGAGTAGAAAATCCAGCAGGAGGGCTTCTTAATTACTACAGAAACTTCCACTGTTTTCCCCAGAAAGGCACCTGGAAGAAAAGCATCTTAGAAGGAGTTATATGTCATGTGGTACGCAATATATCTATAGAATATAGTGTGCGTTACTTTAGGGTCAGGCTGTGCTTTGAGATGTTCAGAAAAGAATCACTTTGTGCTCTATTACAAATGGACACTAAATCCAAAATCACACAGTTTACAGTCCTGTGAAGTACTGTTTGTTTTGCACATTTGTTCTCTGGTGTTTAGACACTTTATTTTATGTGCAGAAAAAAGGAGAATAACATGCATACACACAACCTTGGGTAGTTGATAAAGATCTGGCTTTTTACAGCCTGTAGGAAATTAGATTTATTCTGTCACAGGCATTATCATTTTGTTTGGAGATTATAGAGAAAGAAAGAACAGTTAGTAGATGAAGTCTACATAAAGACACATAGCTTTTTATGCATCCCAAAACACATTAGCTTTTAGTTGGCATAGCCACTCCTGTGACTTAAGCTGGTATAATCGATGCATAAATCATAAGGAAGAAGACATATAGCCAATCCTAGCTGTAAATACTACATTTGATTCCTCTGTTTGGAATTTCTGAGTCACTCAAGCAGTCATAATTGATAGCAATGCAATCTAATTGTTTGCTGCTAAACCTGAAAGAGTTGTTATTAGAAGCAAATTAGGAAGAGACTTTGTATAATTCTACCACTTAAATTGAAGTCTCAGTCAATTAGCTATCTTAATAAATAACAGTTCCTTACAAAGAGAAAAATTGACTAAACAAATGTCCAAAAAAACCCCAGTAAGATGAAAAATTTAACAATTTGCCAAAGGTCAGGATGGAAGAAATAATCTAAAACAGATGACTTTTTGTTTTACCTTTTGTTTCACCTTTTTTTTCACCTTTTTTTTTTTTTTTTTTTTTTTTTTTTTTTTTTTTTTCCATTGAGGAGAGAGGCTGTATTTGTGGAAAGGTTTCTTTTTGACTGAGTATAATCATGGTTTGGAGGTAGCAGAGACCAAGAAGTTTTGTCGCAAGCAATCATCATGTAACCAGAGGCTTTTGTGGCCATTTAGCTTTCTTGACTGTTTTTGAATGTAAGAACAGATGCTCTGTACAATGATGCTCATCTTCTTTATGACATTAATGCTTTCTTTAGCAAGGAATACAATTTATCACCTACATGCATAGATGGTTGACCTACCTATCCTCTGCATCTACTTTTTAACCCAGCCCAACTGACAGGATGTTTAGTGGAGGAGCAAACCAGCTATACAATTTCTGTTGCTCTGGATCATGTCTATATTCTACGCCTGCCTTTTGAGAAGTGTGCTGCTGCATATAAACTCTTATTAACTTTGCAGGAGGAGGTAAATAGAGTGAGTAACTTGACGTAACACTAACCAGTCTAGTATATCTTTCAGTTACATGACAATGAAGGAGTTGACAGTACAAGATTTGAAATTCAAGCCAGAGATAGCTCCATAATATTCCAAGCAGAAACAACCCTTAGCCTAGCGTTCCTCTACTGTACTAAAAAATATGTTTTTTATACTTGCATAGGAAAAATTGAAGTTTAAAGCAACGACTTGACTGACAAAAAGCGCTCAGCACACAGTGGTTACATTTCAGCCTTTTAAGTACAGACTCAATGAGGAAATCACGTCATAAATCACTGCACAAACGGTGACTGGCACTGGCAATATATACGAAATTAGCTTCACCTGATGAACTAATTCTCTTCTGTTAAAGACAATAGCAAAATCGATAACAGATTGATAACATGATTTGAAAACATGATGTGATATAAATTATAATTTATTTATTATTATATTTAAATTATAAATTATAATGCTACACCCACTTCTTTTTAGCTGATCATCATTCACACTTTAATACTGTGATTAAATAAATTCATATAAATCCAAACTTTTTTTTTACTAAACATTCCCTTAGAATACTCTATGAATCTAAAATGTAATTCTTTGCTCTCATTTACAAGACATAACAGCCTGGTCTTTGGTCATAACAATTTTTCTGCACATGTAGGATATTGATCATAATGTGTGTTTCATTCATACTTCAATATAAACAAGATGTATTAAAATATTTTAAATTAATTTAAATTTTCAGTTTTACATAAATTTATTGCTGCTTGTTTAAATATATGAAGAGCTACTTGTTAGAAAGTCTTGAACAGATTTCATGAAAAGTACTTCAATTTATAATGTTCAAATTATGCATTATATAATTTCTTTCTTTTTTTTTTTTTGCTCAGTTGATCATGTTGTGAAAAAATCATGAATATTTAGCTATTAAATGAAATGCAAAATTTTCATTACCATTTTGTTGAAAACTTGACAACTTAAAATACCATACATACCATTAGTATTATAGTGCATTGTCATCTTATTGAAAAATGCTTCTAAAAAACAATATCACCATTCAGAGAAAAAAAAATTGTCCGCCCAAGGCTATTAACTATAGTTCTACACATACATTAGTGACAAATAAGTGAAGCAGCCAATGCTCACAAAAGATGTCACTAAAATGCTAGGAAACAACTGTAACCATAGAAACCATTTCACACTGCAATCTGAACATCTTTTGTGAGTGTTTGAGTAAAAATGAGATGCTGAAAATCATTAGGCTATCAAAAAATCGGAAGTCTCTTCATTGAAATTTACATATTTAAATATTTTGAAACCTGCAAAAACTTCAACATGATACTTTCATAAAATTTTGTTTCAGTTCCTAGCCCTCAACCATCATTTCAGACGCAACAATGTGGATTATACAGATGGTTATTTCCTCTCCTGAAGTCTCCCCCTCCTGACCCTATCTTTATTGTACATACATTAGAAGATGAACCATTGCATTTAAAAAAAAAAACAAAACTGAGGTGAGAACTAGGGAAAATTTACCCAAATCTTCTTAATTCAAAATATCCACACACATGGTATTCACCATCTCTGCTTACTGCTTTTTTTTTTTTTTTTTTTTTTTTTTTTTTCTTTTTCTTTTTTTAATAAATATCTTCAGGATTAGGAATATTGTAAATATTCATCATGTTAGGTTCAAAACAATTTGATACCTGATTAAGTAGTTTTCTCCACTGCCTTAAAAAAAAAAGTTTGAGATCTTAAGAAGACTACAAGTTTCTCTGCATCCTCTGTTACTGGCTTATTGCTACCTAATAAAAATGGCCCATTGAATTCCTGCCTACAGAATAATAGTAATTCCAACCTTTCTATACAGTGGCTGTTCTCGTTCTTGTTCTGGAGACATATGTAGGAACTCAGCCTTAGTTGTTTTTGCAATACAATTATACGTTGGATTAAATCTGAATCAGTCTGAGAGTCTGCTGTAGAAAGGCAAACAGAATGTATGATGAAGATTAATTCTTTAAGATAACACATTTTATTGCTACAAAGCACAGCTAATAACAGATGTGTTCTTGTTTGTACAGAAGTTTTGCTGATACTTACTGGAAAAATATTAGTAATTCTGCATGCGCACTAATTTATCATTAATGAACTATGATATTTTGGATATATGGATAATTTTCATTAGAATTGGTGGGACTGAAATAGCCAGCACATTTCCCTTCCCTTCCCTTCCCTTCCCTTCCCTTCCCTTCCCTTCCCTTCCCTTCCCTTCCCTTCCCTTCCCTTCCCTTCCCTTCCCTTCCCTTCCCTTCCCTTCCCTTCCCTTCCCTTCCCTTCCCTTCCCTTCCCTTCCCTTCCCTTCCCTTCCCTTCCCTTCCCTTCCCTTCCCTTCCCTTCCCTTCCCTTCCCTTCCCTTCCCTTCCCTTCCCTTCCCTTCCCTTCCCTTCCCTTTCCTTTCCACAGGCCCTGAAGTTTTAGGTGCAAATGATCTGTGCTAGTTAATGAAGGCTATTATGCTCCATTTCTTTTTCTTTTTCTTTTCTTTTTATTTTTTTTAAATGTCTTTAAGCAATATTTAGTGGTCTTGTAAGCAACAGACTTCCCAAGAATCAAAGGAGAATTTCAATATTCATTTCTTCCCCCACTTTCTATTATTTGATGGTGGAAAAAAGTCAGCCTTCCAAGCCACCAATCAGAAGCTTTCAAAATATTATGGTTTGTAAAAAAATATTTGTTATGACTAATAAACAAGCTAATGTATTTTACAGCTTGAAATCAGTTACTATTTTCATCAATAAACTAGAATGCAAATGGAAAAAGACACTAGAGGGAGATGTGAAGTAGCGTGCTCTTACTATGCAATCTTACAGCATTCACCACATTAGGCAGAACCTTCAAAGAATTAAGCACAAGATAATACTAGATAAGTGCTATCAAACTCATTCTTTAATCAGTAATTGACTAATGTAACATAGACATCAATGAAGTTTTATTTCTATAAAAATCATCATATGAATTTAAAAAAATAACTGCAGGAATAGAAAATGCAAGATGGTAAGACTGTAATCTAGAACAAGTGTAATAAAAATAAACACAAAACTTAAAAAATCTCCTTTTTTTCTTAATGCTTTCTATGAAAATTAATGGCAGCGCAACATCTTACAGATACAAAATAATTCACTTCAAGTAGTGGGATGAAATATTCTATGCACATACCCAATCATTTGTGTTTTAAATTACAGTGAGTTAAGATTTCCTACATCATGTCTACACACACATTTACTGTTTTTTTGGTAATTATTGTTTCTCAGTAGTAGAAAGTGTGTGCAGGTGCTGGAGAGCTAGAAGAGAGTGGCATGTGTGATTTGGACAGCTTTTAGTAAACATTGTCTCCTATTCCTTTCCTTGGAGAGAGAATACTGTTCAGGATGACCAATTCCTGGATGGCCAGCAGGGCATATATTGGGCATGTCATTCACCTAAATGAGCTGGGATTGACTTACAAGGTCCACTAGCTATTCACTCATCTGGTTATTCCTGTGGCTTTTTGATTGTTTAAATTTGGCTAAAACAGAATATAAGCCAGAATTTCATAAGCTTATTGGATTATGCATATATAATGCATTCCTTACTTTGTTTACACACTTGAATATTCAGTTAACTAAATGATAATTCAGCTGTTTATATAACTGAATCATTTCATAGTAAATACTACATACCTGTAACTATTTGTAGCCATCAATGAACATATTGATTTCTATTCACATAAATACTTAATATTCCAAAGACTTCAAGCATTGTATAGCAATTTCTTTTGAAATAAAATTATTCAGAGTTCATACCTACTTAAATTTCTACAGATCCTTTTGTAGCTTTGATTTGGAAAAAAAAAAAAAGAAAAAAAAAAAAAAAGATTTAGATAGTATTATCTTGAAGCCTTTGAGTTTATATTTGCAATAAATAGATATTTCACATATTTATTACCATATGAATTATTCAGTGAAACACTTCTGATAAAGATTAATGCCATCTTGGCAGAATATGTACAACAGTAGCATTTCAAATATTTTGTATAGACTCAAAACTGATGGTCTGGACTTCAAACTTCCTCTGTCCTTTTATCATTAAAAGATAGCATTATCATATATATGACAGCTAGGCTGATCTGAAACAACAAGACTCCTGTGTTTTCTGTGATATGAAAGTCATAGGAGCATTTTCTGGTGTGAGATAAAGGTTTTTGCAATTTCTCTGCATGTCAATCTTTTTAGTTGCTTTTAGTGCTCTGTCCTATTCTAGCACACTCACACTTCAAAGTTTTTTCCTCATTTAGGATAGAATGTCACTATCCAGGCACACTTCAGACACATACTTTTAACTTCTACAATAGGGAAAGAGGTCTTTGGGCAAAATCTCAATCCAGTTGAGATGTTTTAAAAAATACCTGATAAGTCTTCAGCAAATTCATGTCTGCCCATATCACACTCCATTGCATCTCTATTTCCTGTACTCTTCTAAGTAGATTCCTGACATTTGAGTGATTATTTCCACCTTTTGCTTCTTCCTCATAGTGATTATTTCCACCTTTTTCTTCTTTTTCATAGAATCATAGAATCATTAAGGTTGGAAAAGACCTCACAGATCACCTAGTGCAACCATCAACCCACCACAGTCATGCCAACTAAACCATGACCCTAGCTGCCACATCTATACTTTTCTTGAAGACCTCCAGGGACAGTGACTACCTCACTTCCCCTGATAGCCTGTCCCAGTGCATTACCACTACTTCTGAGAAGATTTATTCCCAAAACTCAATCTGACCCTTCTCTGGCACTACTTAAGAATATTACCTCTTGTCCTATCACTAGTTACCAGGAAGAAGAGGCTGACAGCCACCTTGCTACAACCTCCTTTCAGGTAGTTGTAGAGAGTGATAAGGTCTCCCCTGAGCCTCCTCTTCTCCAGAATCCCAGTTCCCTCAGATGATCCTTTTAAGATTAATCCAGAACAATGCTGTTACTGTCAGGTCAATCCTAAAGTGGTGCAGGGCTCCAATTTTGCCTCCACAAATATGATCCAAATAAATTGAATAACATCATTCGACCAGTATGTCTCTACCAAGACAAAATGGTCTTCAGAAACTGAAATCTAATGAAATTGAAAACACATTTTCTCCATCTGAACTTTATTAAAACATGATGAACTAATGCAGTTAAACATGCATCTCATTCACAAAGCTTGACATTATTCTGTAAAAATACTACAAAGTAGGCAAACTCTACATAGTGCATGGAATAAACAAATTACTTTTTTTTTACCAAATAATTCATGAAAGGTATACATCACCCAAAATGGGTTCTGAAAAGGGGTGATTGCAAAAGGGGACAGATTTTAGATATGGCTCAAGGAGCTTAATTGCATTGAGTTTCCAGCTTTTAAGTTTTTTCATATTTAATATTTAATATGTTAATAATTAACAGCAGAGTCAAGCAAGCACAGAAATCTTAATCTTATTCTGAATTTTAAAAATGGATTTAGTAATTGTGGTGATGGAATATGTTGAAACAAAAGATTCACACTTCTTTTCCAGCCCTTATGTCAGTATTAGTGCAGTAAGACCACCAGCATGGTAATCATGCTTAATGATTCAATGTAACCAAAGATATACCTCCAGCATCTTAAGGGTGGGAACATCTGATTTGACACCCAAAGTGTCTTAAATCTACTTATGTTTTCACAGTCTACCAAATAACTGCACAGCTTTTCTACTTCTTGAGTAAAAGTACTGGTGTCAGTGTTAAAGAAGTTAAAATATTGATATGATAATTCAGTATTAAAAATCCTCTGTCAAATCAGTTGTTTCAGCAGAGTTTTGAAACCTGTACTTGTAAAGAAACCAAAACTTCACTATAAATTACTTGTCTGTCTGGTCATCTGAGTTGCTACAGTCAATGGAATCAAACTAGAGCATATGAATATATTATTCTACGTCTCAGCAACAGAGTGTATTCTTTGTATATGGAAAATATTCATCATTTTATTCTTAATGATATGGGATTGCTTTCTGATATTAAAATCACATTCAGTACATTACTGGGTAGGCAAAAATATTCAATAGTATTCATAAATATTAATCTTGTTATTTCTGTCTCAGCTGTTATTTACTATCAAGCTCACAATAATAGATTCAAAGCCCAACTACAAATATAAGCACAAATACTGAAAAACTCATTTTTTTCACTCAAAACTATTTTCACTGAATGTTTTGATCACATGCAATGAGACCTTTGAACAATTTTGATTCACAGCAGCAGATATCATTTTTCTCCTAATAAAAGAAAAAGGAAAGTCTTTTACTCCAGTTATCTATATGCTTTCACTTACACAAGATATCAGGAACAACCTAATCTACAATCTGTTATGTGAGAAATGGCTAAATCTGTATTAGTAGTTTCAGGGCTTGAATTCTGGCACTGTCATGTGATCATCCACATTGTTTAATAATTTGGTATATTTTCAGGCCAGATCAGCTAGCAGTCTCTCTGTCAGGAACAGGCATGGTTGCAAGATAGAATGGGCTGGGAGGGCATAAGGGAGAATTCATCTTGCTCTGGGGGCAGCTCTGGGGGCAAGATGGGGGCAAGACCACGCTTTGGTCTTGCCACTAGGGATGATGGAGAATCAATACCAGCAGATACAGTCAAAATGAGCCACATTTTTGAGAAGCTCTTTACAAATTGTTTTATAGAGTTATGATGTCTAGAACGTAGGAAATAAAATGCTGCTGAGATTCTTCCCTTACACCTGATCTGCCATTTTCTGGTACTGAATACCACGTGTCTACAGATTCAGTAGTCCCTTTTAGCAACTTTCTCTAGCATTATGTCATATGTAAACAAAATGAACATCTCAGAACCTTTTTCTGATAGGTTCTAATTTCCTCAAGGAGCCCGACTATCATTATCTTGTTGAGGTATGCCAACATTCAAGAATGCAATCAGATTGACAAATAACATAGTGGCAATTCCTTTCTCCCTTGTCATAGGTCTAAGATAGTCCTCAAACACTAATTAATAGTTTTGATAACATTTTGGAAAAGAGGTGGAAGGATGGAGGATACATAGAAAATGGTATTATACCCTAAGGATAATTGTAGATCTTCTAGATCTTTCCATCATTTCCACTGTCCATGAACAGTTAGGAGACAAATGCAGACTTAACTGGGAATGACCCATCTCACCTGCAAGAGCGCACTTAATTTTTAATTCCACCTTACAATCTTACAAGTATAAATCACAGGAGTTTATAAAATGCAGACCAGAATCTTTTAAATTTGAGTCTTTCTCTATCTTCATTTATTTGCTTGTTTTGCTTAAACTGGTTCATGCACTGCTGCATTGCACTTTCTTCTTCCATGAGCCATTCTCTCTCACGTTTTTTTTTTTTTTTTTTTTTTTTTTTTTTTTTTTTTAATTATTAAGGTTGGCTCTGTAGAAAGTATTTGTATTCAAATTGCCTTCTAAACAGGGAGACATGAAATTAGATTCTCAATTTCCCACACATTTGATGAAGGCTGTAACTAATAGCCTGCTAGAAAAAGGAACACCCCTTCCTGCTGTCTTTTATGTGGAGTGCTCTGAGTAGCTAAAAAAGCCTTATATCACAAAGCAAAACAAAAATGCCAGGTTGATTTATGTGTTTGTAATTGTATAGGTGTTACATTGATTGATGGCATCAAGATTTAAGTGACTTCATGAAAGCTCAGAAGAATTTATGGAATTTAGATTATTTGAGGAGGGTGAAACAATGATTGGGACTTCTGGAGCTTATCAGCTTAAATACTGGATCCGCTGTTTAAATATACTCAGGGAATCACACCCTAAATTTTTATGCTATTAGCATCATTCAAATAACCTCATTGCTGAATTCCAGGAAGTTCTCAGAATGGCATTGTCAAAAAGTGTAAGGCATAATGACAAACAAAGCACTGCAAATACAGCTTCAGAGTCTGAGAGAGACATTCAAATTACACCACCTCATGTTCTTATAACATGCTTAAATTCATTTTTTTGCTATCAGTGCTCTGAATTCAACCCTGCTGCCACTGGTTTAAAAAGCAGTTTCTGAAAGTGAGATCTAATTCCATCATTAGGGAACTGATTGTTCCAAGAAGCTGGAATAGAGCAGCATCAGCATGAATTTCAAAAACTTGCGTGGAGCTATAAATATAACGTGCAATATTTTGCAATATCTAATGTGTTTTGGTCTAATGTTGAACATGCCCCATTGTTAAAACCAGCTGTGTTCTTTCACTTTTCATTTCTGTAAAGCTATGATAAAGGCTGTCAAAGCAAACCCTGCAGCAACAGCCTTTCTTGATAAAAGTTCTGTGTACACAGTACATAGTAATCTCAAGATGGAACTTTGTTTCAAACCAGAACAAAATCTTCAGCTAATTATAAGTGAACTATATTAAGCACAAAAGAAAATTTCAATTTATACTGAACAAAGTTGCGTTTTACTCTTTCATTTCAAAATGCATTTGTCAAGGTTTCTAAACCAATTGAAAATTCATTTTGCTTAATTTTCTAAGGTTATTTCTTTTATTGCTTTTAAGTAGGCTGTGTAATACTGTAACATCTAAATCTCCCCAAAAGAAGATTAGTGGGGATTTTTTGTGTGTTAATTTGTATTTAAAGCTTTAGAATAAGAAATGAATCATTCTTTTTATTCCTTACATCACATTAGTGCAGCAATCACTAATCTAACACTCTTATTATGAACACATTCAAAGCACTTGGAGGAAAATTGCCAACAGAAGTGCTACATAAAAATAGGTCTGCTGCTGAAACAGAAGAGAATTAAAAGTAATATTGTAGCTTATAGGTTGACCAGTTAAAGGGGGGAAAAAGGTGCATTTTTATTTGTTTTGACTTTTCTGCATGTGATATAAAAAAAGATCTGAGCTTTTTTTTTTTTTTTTTTTTTTTTTCTTTTCTTATTCACCTAGCTAGTTTTACAGCCATATTTTATGGAAAACATGTGAGATTGTCTTTTTTCCTTTTCCTGAAAGCTTTATTATGTGTATAATTCACACCTTTCTTCATAATTAATCACAGAGTTTGGACCCAGATAAAGACATAGTGTTTTGACTGTTCTAACTCTGTAATATCTCAGTTCTACCTCTCTGAAAAAATTTGAGTACCCCTCCCCTCCCCACCCCCCCCCTTTTTTTTTTTATCACTAATAAGGAAGTCAACAGTTAAGTTTTATAAGCCAGAATTCAGCCCAGATGTAGGTTTGGTAGGAATGCACGTAAACATGATGAAATGTACTAGCACAAGATATGTAACTAAATGGAAGGCCACTACATGGCAAAGGTACTCTGCTGACAGAACATATCATGGGGTAGAATTTGGACACTTCTAGGAAGCTTGGAAATGGATCAGATGACATGCTGAAAGAGATAGTTAACTCTTTATAGATGCTGCAGGTAGTCATGGGGCTTTCTCCTCCGATGCAGGATTTCACCTGCTAGTCATCTTAGAAAGAGTACTGCATGATGCTGCCTCAGCTCTGGGTGTGAGTGGAGTTCCCTACCGCTGTCCTGAGACTAGGGTTGAGTGTTTTGCATTCTCAATTTCTTGCTATCTTGTGGGTAACAGCAGCTGCAATCCAATAGTAACACTCCTGTTGCTCCATACTGGAGGCTATGCTGATGTGCAGTTTGAAGTTCCAGGCATTTCCTTTTGGCTCTTGGGTCAAAGGAAATTTTGAGAATAAGCATTTCAAATCCAAGTTAGGAAAGATATGAATAGGCTGGAGGAGCAAAAGAAGTTTATTTTCAATGAATTTTGTCATTACTGGAATTTCATCTCTTTTCCTCTCTTAGATCTGTAATGCTTTTGGAAAAATGTGCTTACTACATTGAGGACTTGCTGAACAGAATTCAGAAAGTTTGGCAGACATGACTCAGAGGTAGCTCAGCTATGTTAACTGATTTTAGTTCACTAATGCTGTCATGGTTTTATGATTTTTTGTTATCGGTACTCCATATCATAACATCTTCTAATGCACTGGGAGTTAAAGAGCTAATGCTCCAGTTCCATGGACTACTGATATTTCCAGGTACCTGGATCTCAGAAGAGAAGAAGAATTACACAACCCAGAGGATTTTGCGTTGTTCTGTTTCTATTCTCTGTTCACAGAGAAAGTTAAAACTGTTTGCAGATCACGAGATGTGCTCTCTTTTGCCTTTCTGCTCTTCTCAGTTAGACATCTCACTTTCAGCATTAGAGTAAGTTTTTGGATACTCTCTCACATTTTATTTGTTTTATTATCTTCAATATTGTTTTGCAATATTGTGTTATCTTGCTTTTTGATATCTTTTTTAGTAAATTAGCTTTTTGTGTCAGGTCATTGCTGCTGTTTTGTTTTTAGGCCCATCTCCCTACCCTTTTCCCCCTTTCCCCTTTCCCTTTTCCTGGTACGTGGGTCTATGTGTCCACCTGCTCCATTAGTCATAGAACCAGGCCTAACCAACCCTTAAAATGTTGACAAATGCTAAAGAGAAAACTATAGATCTGAGGTTATAAGATAGAATGGGAGACATAGAGAACAGTGATTTTCTTTTTATCATTAAAGGATTAGAAGAGATATTTGTTTTTGTTGATTACTTCAATTTCAGGGGCTACAGGAATAGATGTTTGACATTATCTGGATGTGCAGGCAGGAGACAGAGGTTAATATGCAATTTTTCTATTTTTGCCAAAGAAACAGAGTTTGAAACCTGCTTCTGTACATCATGTAGATATACATCATGTCACAAATAGAAGTACGAAAGCAGCAATTATATTGGGTAGCAAGCAAAAAGAAGACAGGTGAGGACCACAGAAACATTTCTGGTTTGTCCAGATGTTAGCAGTTCAAGAACCTTTACTGGTTTGAGATCTAAAAAGGGCCAGACGAATGTTGGCTGTTTCATCATTTTTTGCCAGAAATCTGCTGTTAGGTAGATAATACTATGCACAGTTCTACTACATTGTTCATTTAAGTCAGTCATGACTGATATTTGGGATATTATTTTCAAAGTGTCAAATTATGTCCTGTTCCTGCCAACTTATTCCTTCCATTTCAAAATGCTATGTTACAGGCTTATAAGCCAATGCTTTTCCGAAAAGATTACCCTTTTCATTTTTATTTCAGTGGAACAGAACAGTGCTGAAAGAGGCTGAGTCTGAAAAGCTGGGAGCCACAGATAATTCATGGTCTTGACAAGCACATATTTTCAGGCAAGCTTGAGTCTAGCAAGTGTAAAATTTCCAGCTTCTGGCCATCAGAGCTGCACTATGAAAAGTGATTTTTTTTTCTTCTTCTTTAAGAAACAAAAAAGTGTAAGCCTGATAGCCAAATTTATTGAATTTTAAATTGGAGTCTAGCTTGGATGAATCATGTCTCCGATAGAATAATAAGTATTCTTATAGCCATTACGTTGGGAGTAGATATGGATAGAGAAATACTAAAAGAACATGTAAAGGTTCTTCTTCTTAGAAGGTTCTTTCTTCATGGTGTTTACCACGTCAGATGGAACAAAGTCTTCAGGATGAGTCTGAGTGATAGCACTCACTCCTGTGTTAATAAAATGGAGTGTCACCTTGGTATATATATTCAAGCAAGCAAGAAAAATAGAAAGTGTTCTCAAATGCATCAAGAAATGTAATTTTAATTTCTATAAGCATTTCCAAATAGAGTTGTCCAAGGATGCCCCAGGTGCCCAAGTGTGCATAGACATTACTGAGTAGGAAATCTTATGGTGATAAGATTTGATGTTTGGTGTGGCAATAGGCAGGCAACTTTATTAATCCTTCAATTAACAAAAACTTTTATGATTCGCTATCCAGTCTTACACATATTCTTTTTGAGTGTGGCATGACAGCACAGAAGGAGTTTTGTGTTGTTCTGAGGATGACCAATTCAGTAGATTCTCCCAGAGGCATGGAAAATCCTACCTGTATAGCTCAATGTTTTGCCAAATGTGTTTGAATTTCAGAATGTAGTGTAGGTAGACCTCTTTATTCTTGGGGTAGCATGCCATATCACACACCTCAGGGTAACACCTGCATTCATCTTGTTCAGTTGGTTAGCCCCACTAAATTTAGATTGAGATTAACAGGGAATTAGGACAGATACTAGGACACTAGTGCTAAAATTATTAGTTGAAACTGTTAAATTGTGTAACAATATGTACAGGACATGTACACACAGGCTGTTTAAAGATACTCACTATTTAATTCAACTTTGTTAACACTTATCATAAACTTATGACAGGCAATTGAATGAAAAAAAAGAAATTGTTGTGTTCTTCACATTGCCTGCTTCCGAAAAAAAAGGAGGGGATACTACAGCTCTTTGAAGCTACAGTAGTCCCTCATTTATTCAGAGGAATAATTTATTTTAAACAAAAAGTAGCCATGCTGATATCAATATTGCTACCTACAAACTCAATTTTATGCCTGTGAAAGTGATTGGGTTAGAGAATTGCAGCAGCCAGAAACCCAACTCTTCAGTTTCTGGAATAAACTTCTTTCACTTCCTTTGTTTGACAGATAATCTTAAAAAGAAACAGTAAACTACATATTCATCAATTCAGAAGGAAAGAAATTGTTAAAAAAATAGTATTAATTTAAAAATCTGCATGATAAAAATTTCAGATCTTCCTAACAAGTCTTTTGTCCTTAAATTCTTTGATTTTCATTCTTGACACATTACTGCCAGGGTACACAAATAGAGTATATGGCTTCATGCATTTTCTTTTTGAAGATACTTTCCAGAGTTTGCTCTCATTAAAAAGAATGGGAGGGCAGTTAAGATTTGCACTCTACATTGTATGTCTCTTATTTTTAGAGAGTATAACACCTTAATGTGTCTATTGAGAAGTAGATTTGTGTTCCCTCAGTCACTTTGTGCAATACTCAAGCCAGACCGTAAAAGTCCTATGCACTAATCTGGTAATATTTATTTAAAGTCATTAAGTAATTACATATTTGTTTACTGTACACAACGTTGTTATTGATTTTATATCATCTCTTTTAATCATTTCATTTTGTTTGCCTATTTTTTAAAACAAGTTCAACTGAGTAGGATGTTCCTGTCATATTATTTTAAAAGGAAAAGCATGCAGAGCCCAGAGGAGAGCTACAAAGATGATAAGAGGGCTGAACACCTCCCCTACAAAGACAGGCTGAGGGAGCTGAGTGTGTTCAACTTGGAGAAAAGAAAGCTGTAAGGTGACCTCATTGCAGTCTTCCAGTACTTAAAGGGAGCCTACAAACAGGAGGAGAGTCAACTCTTTACAAGAGTGGATAACAGCAGGACAAGGGGAAATGGTCTTAAGTTGAGAGAAGGAAGATTTAGGTTGGATATCAGCAGGAAGTTCTTTACCAAGAGAATGGTGAGGTGCTGGAACAGGCCATTGAGACGGGTTTTGGAAGCCCCGTTACTGGAGGTATTCAAGGCCAGGTTAGATGGGGTCCTGTGAAACCTTGTGTAGTATTAGATATGCAGAGCTTGGCAGCCTTGCCTGCAGCAGTGGGGTTGGAGCTTGACGATCCTTGAAGTTCCTTCCAAGCCTTTCTATGATTCTATGATTTATCAAACATACGATGAAATCTGAAATGTGTGGTACAGGAAAGGCCACACAAAGACATTTTACCTGTAAAAGAACCTTGACAGAGAAAAGACACACACAGTTTACTGTTGTGATGTTCTTGATTACAGGCCAAGATCAGTGACATAGAAGTACATGCTTAATTGCAATAGTTTAACCTGTTGTAATGTTTTTATTCAGATTTGTATTACAAGCATTTTGCTGGATTAGCAATATTAATATATTGAAATAAATACCCATATTTATTCTTTCTTTTTTAAAAGATTACTTTGCATTAACCAAATAACTAATTAGCTAAATTAATATTAGCATTTTTTACGTACTACCCTGCAGATAGTTAATGCAACTCCTGCAACTTTGCATATTAAAAATATTTTTAAAAAATCCTTACACTGTCATGTGTACTGTTTAATGGTGAACACTTATTCAATCCACTTTCTGCTTTGAATATATTTACTAGAAGCAAAACATTATTTTCCATTTACAGTTATAGATTTGTTCTATGAAAACATTCTGTGATGTTTACAGAAACTGTATGTGATTGGCTTTCAGCAAATCAGGTAGCAAGAAACATTGATTTTTGACAGACATTTTAGTGCAACAAAAACAGTTCTCCTCTTCATTTTGTGTAGAAGATACAGCATTGGCTATTTTTCCATTTGTATCCTAAAAAGGTAAACATGGCTTTCTTCAATCACAACTGACTAAAAATGAAGCCTTTTATTAATAGATACAGTATAAATATCCTTTCTTTTTCACTCTAGTAGCCAAATTTTGGGGGGGAAGGGAGTGGTAGATAGATGAACTTCACATTCTAGTGAAAAAAAAACAAATAAAACAAAACAAAACAAAATGCTCAAAAGGATTGGTTTATTTCCAGCTGAAACTCTTTCTACCCATTCTGGAAATTAAATTTCATTTCAAATTGTTCCTTAACCATTATTATGTTTCTTATTGTTCTTCAGTCTATTGAAAATAGGATTTTATCTTCTGCATTTTTATAGAGCTTTTGTAAATTTTATCATGATGAATATTTGCTCTGCATTCTAAGGAAATTCTGTCTATGAGGCTGAAAATATATTCATTTCTAACAGAAAGGAAGCTTCATCTTTAACTCTGGAGGCACTAATATTGCTATTAGATAGATAGATGAATAGATGAAAATTTCACATATTCCTTCACTTGAGAGAAAATACACATTTCATTTTTCTCTCCAGCTGTTTCACTTCTGTTCATCTTCTTGAGATATATAAGGAAAATATCATAACTGTAGCTTCCCATTACATGTAATCTGGTTTGAGCCTGATGACACATTTTGTTAAGACTTCTAAATGATTCCTTAGATCTTAAAAGACATTTATATTTTTATTTAATCTGTAGAAGTCATAAATGCTAATCGTCAATTCATACACCTAAACTTTAGTGTTGCTCTTAAAAAACAAACAAACAAACAACAACAAAAAAAGTTTCATTTTATATAAAACTTGCTGTATCAAATATTCCATATTCCATTGCATCTTTCCAGGTAGTGGTAAAGAGGGTCTTTACTGCTAAGAAGTAAAGGCAATTTTTTTTTATCTAAAATAAGTTTAAACCACCTGTGTCATTTTTATGACTTCTAAATATAAAAAGCATCACTGTGGGAGATAAAGCGAGATAGATAAGTACAATAAAGTTATGGTTCATGAGTCAGTAACATACATCTAAAAGCTGGAAATGCAATTGGCTACCCAGGTGAGAGAGATTTTAAGAGTCATTTCACAAAACTAATATGCATGGGTGACTCTTTGACCAGAGTAAAAGCATGAAAACCAATCAGGTTCATGAAGAACATACACAAAAGAGAGAAAAAAAATTGCAATTCATACCAATTTTTGGCAAGAGACTTCTGCTTTTAATCTTTCATTTTACCAGCTTGGATTCAACTGGATTTCCATATATACAATGAAGGGTCAGTACAAACAGGCAGAAAAGAGTAGGATATATCCAGTATAGATTAGATCTATATAACATTTCATTGCAAGTGAAATTATTTGCAGATTTTTTCTCCAGGATGCCTCAAATGTTCTGTGCACTTACACAGCATTTTTGCATATGTGCAGATATGTGAATTAAGAGTTAATACCTCGGATCTGATAATTCTGGAGAATAGACTAACAGTACCAGAGCCCTGAGCAAGAGCATAACATGGCCTCCCGGGAGTAACTCAGGTATGCCCCACCTCTTGTCTGGTGCACCAACAAGCTTCAGCATGGAAGAAGTGAGATTTCTTCCTTCTTTTTTTCCCTTTGATGTCTATCAGCTTCAATACCTCACACACTCCACATGCTCCACAACTACTTGTGATGTGACGAAAACAAGTGGCAATGCAGCTTCACTGTAGTGTGAGGCCCTGTATACCTGTAGCTTCTCCCAAATATATTTGGGAGGAATATGGAAATTTGAAGAGAAGTAGTGACACAATGCAGCAGCAAAACCATCCTAGAACCATCCTTCATCCTAGAACGTTCTGACAGTTTTTTGTTAAGCAGGTGGAACAAGTGCTCCTTCTCATATGCCAAAGGAAAGCAACTTACTACTTGAGAAATACAAAAATTAAGAAGTTCTAACTACCGGAAGATACAAAGGGTTTTCCCGACATTTATCTTTCTCATGAACTGAAACATGCAGGGTATTTAGTCAGCAGAAATACATAACCTTGAGCAAACATTGTATGTAGGCCACAATACTGTTAACTGAGTATTAAAAATGATAGTAAGGTAGAATCAGACAAAGAGAGGAAATATTTCAGTTGATCATAAGGAAACTCTCTTGAAAAAATAATATATGATCTGGTAGAGTGATTTCCTGAGGGAAATGGTGTAAATGCCATCAAAAGAGAACTAAACTAAACTTGACACATAGAAAAGTGCTTCAGGAAAAATTCTGTATGTATCCTATGTCAAAGAAATGTGCTGAGTATGTGTTTATTTCTTAAGATTTCTCTGGTTCTGTATCAATTTGTGCTACATTATAAAAACAAATAATTGTAGAAGCTGAATATACAGCAAAATTATTTTTGTCATACATAACAATCTTCCTAGATTCTTCCTGGTGGCAAGAAAGAATTAGGGAATCAGTTCAAATTACTGGCAAATGTTTTTTAGGGGTTAAACTTGGTGGTCTGTACCATTTAGTATACATACTTGCTCCTTAAATGAATCTGATTTTTTATTTTCTTCCAAATTAGTGCTTTGTGTTCCTGGCTTTCTTGCTTGAGCTTATCTTTTTCATTACCTCAAAAGCCTTCATTTAGTTCACATTGTTGTTTCATGATTTCAATTGTCTATTATATAATCTGAAGAGTGACAGTAAGTTGGAGTAAAGTTCAATTTCTCAGTTAATATCAGAGCCAAATACAAGGTAGATCAAAGATATCACAGGACATATAGCCACGCCGGAGAGTGAATTTTCTGTGGTTACAGACTGTATTGAAAGATCTCACACAGAGAAGCAGAACCAAAATCATCCTGTGCAATTGTCTTGCTGCTTTTTTCCATATATTTCCTTGTTAATTTGTGATATAAGAATAATCTATGCTGTCATGGAATTCAAATCTTCATGTCATTTCCAAATTTTGGATGGTGTAAGTAATTTGGGTTTTGTGAAAATTGGTGAATACTGAAAAAGATCAGTAGATTACTGTGTAGACTGCTTTGCAGGTATGTTACTCATCTCAACCAGTTCTGCTGCAACTGCTGTCTGTTATTAAAAAATACATGTTACAGAACTGTTCATAGAAATTAATAACTTTAAATTTTGCAATGCTGCATTACAGAAGCAAAATGGCAGCTTCTTCATATTTAACAGATACTATTTTGCAATTATGCTGAATAACAAACAAATCCCCAGAGAGCCAAGTACAAAACTCAGGAATATGTTTAAGAGAAGGCTGAGATGTATATTTTTAGAAAATTGGTGCATACTGGCTACATACTGACACTAAAGGGCTTTCTTTTGTTAAGCAAAGGAAAGACTTATGTGTTCATGTTTCTATGAGCCTGTTCTGCATTACAGTAGTTTTTGTGTTTTAAAGAGATTTTCTGCATGGAATTGGCTTACTGTGTTAAAAGTGAAGAGAAGGTGGAAGGAAAATGGAGCAAAATTAAGATTCTTTCCCACATGAAAGTGTGCTTATTGTGATGTGGAATTGTGTTTATCTTTCCGGATTTAAAAAGCCTTTTCATTCTTCATTTTCTACTGTGGAATAGCAAATTTTGGGAGCCAAATCAGAATATCAAACACAGCCAAACTTGTTTCAGCTGCTAGCTAACGATTAAAATGACATTAACCTTATTTAATTAATTCATACTGCATTTTTTAAAATTTACTGAGTTACATCTAAACTTTGTCCACTAAACGAAACAAAATGAAAAACAACTGTAACATATACATAACTTATTTTCATCATTTTTTAAGATGATAGTAACCGTATTTCATTCCTATTTTATATAAAGCATTAAGAGGACATATGAGCCAGGGGAAAAACCTCTCAGAGAGATGAGTGAAACAACTGTCTGTTAACTGGCTTTTTTTACTTTTCTTTGGTGATATCTAAGACCTCAAGGATTATGGGTCTAACCTTCACCTACGGTCATAGATGCCTTAGATATAAATTTTGGACAATAGATATAAAATTCACGGTTTTGTTCTTTAAAGGAAAAAAATCAACATCAATATTTTGTGTTTAGTGCGTTGCTATTTTAAATCCAAGGCAATTACTCAAAACTGTAAGTATTGTGAATTCGGGTTCCCACTAGGTGTCACTGCAGGACATCAGTTGAATTCAGCATCGCGGCAGGCCTCTGGAACTCTGGCAGTCAGAAGTGATACCTGTGGTTTTGTGTATAAAACTACTGTAACTGTTTGCACATTTAGAAAAAAAAAAAAAAAAAAGTAACAGTAAGTCAAACTTAAAGAATAATTTTCTTAACAAAGACAATGTCTGGCTGCCTCGGAATGCCAGGTGAGAATAATGAGCATTTAGACTGGCTTACTACCATAAAGAAAAAACAGCAATTTGAAAAGGACATGCATATCCTTCCTAACAGCATGAGAATCTGATCTTTAAAACCTGAACCCAAGTCTTACAACATTTATATTGTTATGTGACAGATATACTGAATAACTAGGGCTGACATCATCAATACAAGATTTGCATATCTTTTAAAGAATCAGGACTAGTACCACAATATTTGTTATTAGCATTAGAGTCTAAGGATCTTTTTATTTAGAATGATCTAATGAAGACTTTTTAAAAAACTAAATAAGATTAAAGTTCACAAAAATTCTAAGTCAAAATAGTGGCAGCTTTGTGTGTACCCCAGTGGTAGAGGAAATATGAATCTATGTGTACATATATATATTTTTTTAAGTCTTTAAAGCAGCCTCAGTTTTGAAGAGTAATTTAATAAAGAGTTATTAAAAGGAGGACTATGAATATTCACAAGTGCTTTATTTTGCATGTTCAAAGCAAATTCAAGATTCCAAAATGAGCATTCAAATGGCACAATCTATATTGGTGGTCCACAGATATGATCAAAATAGTTTTGCATTCATATGTTCTTGCTGAATATTCATTATTTAACCAGCTATAATATTATTCAAAAGTTATTTAAATAATTTGAGTAGCACTCTGCACTTTTATTACAAATATAATGTTTATTGATTGTGTTTTAATTAAAGCAGTTGACTGTAGTAATTTTCAAGTTCATGCAATTATTTCTGTTGTATTCTTTCACGGAGCTGAGGTATATTTGTATATGTGTAGGAAAGGGATGTACAGTCAAGTTGGATATTAGGAAGAATTTCTTCTACAAAATAGTGGTTAGATGCTGGAATGGGCTGCCCAGGGAAATGGTTGAGTCATTGTACCTGGAGGTGTTCAAGAAATGTTTAGATGTGGTATTAAGACACATGGTTTGGTGGGACACACTGGTGGTAGGTGGACAGTTAGACTAGATGATCTCGGAGATCTTTTCCAACCTTGGTGATTCTATCATTCAGTTCTATGATTCAAGGGATAAAATAACACAGTACTTCATACATACATAGAAAGGAATAGAAAGCAGCAAAACTGTATAGGATGGAAGGAAAAACCAAGAGCACATTTTTCTTCTGAGTATCTCAGTAACAGCTAAATCTTATTTTCACATTCGTGAAAAAAAATCATAGAATAATAGAATGGCTTAGGTTGAAGAGGACCATTAAGACTACGTAGTTCTAACTCCTGTGCCATTGGCAGAGCTGCCCACCCACTAGATCAGGCTGCCCAGGATCCTACTGAACCTGGGATGGAGCTTCCACAGTCTCTCTGGGCAGCCTATTACAACATCTCTAAGCTAAACAACCTGTTTTCATAGGAGACATGCTCCAGCCCCTTGATAACCTTCATGGCTCTCCTCTGGACCCAATCCAACAGTTCCACGTTCCTCCTGTACCAGAGGCTTGGACACGGTACACCTGATGGGACCTCACAAGAGCCAGAGAGAGGGAAAAATCACTTCCCTCTCCCTGCTGGCCGCTCCTCTTTTGATGCAGTCCAGGATACTGTTGGCCTTCCAGGCTGCAAGAACACAATTTTGGCTCAAGTCCACCTTTTCATCCATCAGGACCCCTAAGTCCTTCACAGCAGAGCTACTTTCAGTGTGCTCTTCTGCCAGTCTGTACTCATATATGGGATTGCATCGACCCAAATCAACACTGTGCACTTTGTCTTGTTACACGTCATTAGATTCTCATGCGCCACTTTTTGAATGTATTCAGATACCTCTGGATAGAATTCCTTCCTTCCATTGTGTCAGCTGCACCATTCTGCTTAGAGTCATCAGCAAACTTGCTGAGTCTACATTTGATACAACTGCTCAGATCATTTATAAAGATGCTGAAGAGCACTGGCCTCAAGGCAGGCTCCTTTGGGACACCACTCTTGACCAGCCTCCACCTGGACATAGAGCCACTGACAACTACCCTCAGGCTCTGATCATGCAATCAATCCTTAAGCCATCCAATAGTCCAGCCTTCAAATACATATCTCCCCAATTTAGAAATAAAGATGTGGTGCAGAACCATGTCAAAAGCCTTGCAAAATTCCAGATAGATGACATCAGTTTCCCTTCCTTGGTCCACCAATGCCATCACTCCATCATAGAAGCACTCCATCATAGGTCATGCACCATCTCTCCTTTGTGAAGCCAAACTGGCTGTCTCCAATCACATTCTTATCTTGCATGTGCCTAAATATCTCTTTCAGAAGGATCCGCTCTATGATTTTACCAGGTACAGATGTGAAGCTCACCAGCCTGCAGTTCTTCATGTTTTCCTTTCTCCCTTTCTTGAATAAGGGAATGATTTTTCCCTTTCTCCAGTCTCCAGGGACTTGAAAAGATTTAACCAATAATTCTACAGGGCACGTGTACCCATCAGGGCAGAGAGGAACACTGAAAATATGTAGTAGCAGCGTGACAACAAAGGTGTATTTGTGAAAGCATATGGTGGAGTAAAGGAAAGAGTAAGGTATTTAATACGTGCTCCTGAAGAAGAGTAACTGAGACAAGAATATTTTGGAAGACAAATGTAAAGTACTGAAGTTTTACTTGAGATTTTTTTTTTAGGCAAAAAAACAGACATAGGGGAATTACAGTTCAGAAGAGTGAGCTATATAGCTTTAAGAATTAATTACAGAGTTTTAAAAATCAGTTTTCTATAAAACTTTGTTCATATAAATGAAAGAACAGAGCGGAACTTTTGAGGTAATGAAGATCTTGTAGAAGTTAAATTATGCAACTCAGGTGGAGAATTTAATATTCTCTGTAAGGAAACTAGGCATGGACTCAGAAAATCTTTTATGGTTCCTGTCACTGTCTTCCTCTGTGAACTTCAATGCTATATACCTCAGTGTACCTCACATTTTCATCTCTGAGATGGTATTTATTGTTTGAGATCTTTCACTAAACACACTATTTAAAATCTGGTAAGATGAACAGAAGTTTTGTGTCAGAACTTCATTGCAACTCTAAGGTAATTTCCTATTGTGACAAAATAAGGGAAAAATAATAGGTGTCCAAACCCATGGAAAATTTTTCACTTGTTTTCTGTTGTTTTTATTTGTTTGTTTTGTTTCAGTTGTTTCACAGGTGCAAGTAGTAAGACTCAGTATCCTAGGTTGTAATGTTAATTCATTAGAGAAGCAGGAAGCAGAAGTTGGAGAAGATGAGAGGAGTTACAGTTGAGAGAATTGGAAATAAAGGACATGGATAAAGTCTGTCAGGGAGGCTCTAGGAAGCTGGATAGAGAGACTATATCAAGGTGTTTTGCACATATCTCTACTTATTTAATACTTCCTAACAGCTGAGAATGTATGCAAAATTTACATTTTTTGTTTTACTTGCCATTTACCTTTGAAACAGCATCTTAAAAGATTACAAGAAATTATGCTAAATCTGATGTGTTTTCTAACAACATGCTAAAGAGGCTAGAATTAAAAAAATATCTGGAATGTGTTGAATTCCACCCGTTTTTTGTAAAGCACAATTATTTCCAAGGCTAGGTCGTCTTAAAAGCAGCAAGAGAAAAATTTTCCAGGAAGACTTTTCCAATATGTAGTTATCATAATTGATGTCTTCAATCTATAAGAAACGGGCTACATTATCATTTTGCATAGATACGACAGATTTTTTTTACTCTTTTAGACAAGTCTTAATTAACAATGTTAGAATTTGTAAGTAATACAAGTTACTGTGATTTAAATATTATTTCTCATATCAGACATCCAAACAACCTAATAACAGGTGAGAATTTTGAAGTTAACTTCAAGAATTTGAGAGCATATCTCTTATTAGAAGCATTTTTCAAAGCTGAGAAAATGGTACAAAGCTCAGAAAAAAAGAAAAAAAAAGGAAAAAACCTGTCCAGCAAAGCACAAGAGAAACTTCCTCTGTACCATTTCATTTGTTCTTCGGAAGATACTCTCAACAAAACTGCTGAATTTAATAATACTTGATAGCAGCCTATGTTGATACTGGGCAAGGAAAATGTGATGGCTGTGTTTTGCAATGCAGCTGTAATACCTTTGCCAGCAAAACCTAACAAAACATGGATATTCCATAACTGCTACATGAAGAAGAGAAATCACAAAAAAATAAAAGTATTCTTTGGCAAAGTATATAGATTGTCCTTTTTATCATAGCGCTTTGCTTTCTATCTACTTGGAAAAAAAAAAAAAAAAAGAGGAGGTGGAAGTCTGTGGAAAGTCTGTGGAATTACTTGAGTCAAAGATCTGAGCAGTCAAGGTTTTGAAATACAGAACCTATACATGCTGCACTGATTTAAGCATCTGCTCTTCCAGTTTTACTGTAACAAGATGTTATTTATGGTGCTGTTCTAATAAAATTCTCCTAGAAGGCAAGTGTAATATAAGTCACAATAATAAGGAACCAAGCTAAACATTACCAAACTTATCAGTAAGAAATGAAGCTGAATTATTTTTGCTGTCAAGAAAAAGAATCTCATTTAGTAAGCAGGCTGATTGATTTTCTCCATCATCACATGTTGCATGTTTTAGTTGATGTAACTCAACACCTGAGTTTCAACAGAACCTATGCATTAAATAGCCTACAAGCTTGTGCATAACATATTACTACCATATACACAAAAGCTGTAATTCTTATTTTCTTTGGCACATGGCATATGATCAGCAAAAGATCCTTTCCTTACTGACAGGACACTTTGTTCAAATTACTGTATCATACATCTTCTATAAAGTGCTGGTGACATTAAGTATGCTAATATCTAGGAGACATGTGTCTGAATATAATATGGAAAGATACTCTATATTATAGCTTGATGTGAACTACACTCAAGCTAATTAAAAAACACAAAACAACAACACATTGTTCTATTGTCTCAATTAGATAATTGTTTAAAAGTATAAAGCTGCTTTCTCAAAAAGCCCTGGCTAGCATAAGATTATTTAAAAGAACATCAGGGAAATGTCAGGTGAAACACTGTAGGAAACTATTATCATCCATTTTGCATAGGTATTATTTCCTACTGAAAACCAGCCAAGTTTTGCTGACTTTCAGAAAAATCAGCAAAAGTCTATGTTAGCTACGTGCAGTCAGCAATTCCTGAAAGCATTTCTTCTTATAGTTTTACTTCTTGTTAATCTAACTTTTATATCCACATGCTATTACTGATACTGAGTCATTTAAGTGAAATCTGTTTTTTGGTTCTTTTTTTACTAGTTATATTTACAGTTAGTTGCAAATAAACCATTCTAAAATTTAAATGCCGAAGAGGTGAAATATAACCAATTTTCCAGCCAGCCTTCTCTAGGTGGCCTATTTATTCCTTACTTGTCCAAAACAGATTTTCTAGCATTTGCAGATATCTAAATAGTGGAGTTTACCATTTTAGTATCTAAAAGGGAGCTATAGGAAAGAAGGGAACAGACTATTTAGCAGGATCTGTTGTGATAGAAAAGGGGGAAATGGCTTCAAGATCCAAGAAGGTAGATTTAGGTTAGATACAAAGAAATAATATTTTACAGTGGGAGTGATGAGGCACTGGAACAGGTTGCCCAATGTTGTGGTTGGTGCCCCATCCCTGGAGACTTTCAAGTTGAGGCTGGATCAGGCCCTGGGCCAATTGATTCAGCTGTGGTGTCCCTGTTCACTACAAGGGAGTAGGACGAGGTGGCCTGCAGAGGTTCCTTCCAACTCTAAGTATTCTATGATTCTACACAAAGCTTTCTTCCTGCTGACAGGCAGTGATGAACTTAAAAAGCTTAAACAGAGACTTGGGAAATACTGGGTGTGTTTTCATAGTCGGAATATGAATTCATACTTTCACAGTTGGAGTATGAAAAAATTCTGGTGTTATTTTGATATGATTTTTTCTGCATCCACATTATTAATACATTCAAACTACTCCTCTAAAGGAAATGTGTTATATGGTCTACCAAATAATACCACTTGCAATAATGAAAATCCTTCTTATTCCTGAGTGTTTGATCAAAATCACGTGAGAAAACCATCTCCAAGAGAGCATCCTAAACAGAGGAAATTAGTAACAGTCAGTGACTAAAGAAAAAAATAGCTCCATGATGTCTACATTATGTCATGCCTTGCTGTTTGTTCTCTGATAGTCCACTAAGCTTATGTTGTTGACGATATCCTATATTCTCAGGACTAATAGTCTTAAAACTACAATATATTTATGGATAATTGAATTATAGTGGACTATATCAAGTTGTGGGGAACTATTCAGATATGAAAAGAATACTAGTAACATCAGAAACATACTAATAATATGATGTTTGTGTCAGATTACTTGATTTTGTTATCATGATTTACATAGCTATAAGGTGAGTATAAGTGTATACTACAACAGTTATATACTGCAATAAAATAACACACTGCGTATATATAATTTTTCCATGCCACCCCAAATGGTAAAATATTTTTTCACTCTAGTGAAAAAAAAAATAATGCTGTATCTGCCTTATCTTTCCAGCACATCACAGAAAGAAAGTATTTCATTATTGATTTACATCTTAACTAGCATATTGATTTCCAATATGTGCGTGATAGGGAAGAAGCTAATTGCAATTTTATTAAGACTATTTACACTGAAACACCGAAGATGTGTAAAAATATTAAGACAATATCCATAGCATTTCTCACTCATCCACAGACAAAAGGACATCTTAATTCTTCTACAGCAGTAACTTAGTATAGCCTTAGTGAAAGATTCATATGAATTTTTTGTACTACTGTTGTAAAATCTTACTAAAAAAATGGTACATTTAGATGGGTGTTTCAAAGTTAATTCTTGCTTCTTCTCCTATTAGTCTCATTTGGAACTTTTTTCTGCTCTCAGAAAATAAGAATTCTTATCACATTTCATGCTTCCAGTTCCTGATGTAATTGTTACCCATAAATTTACGCAGCATACAAAAAAATATTGAGACACCAGCATCACATAGATGCATGAAAAATATAACACGGGAGAAGAACTGCTGTTCACAGATCAGTAAGAAAGGCAATGAAGTATGAATTTCTCTAAAATTTGAAATGGTATTGCTGATACCGCATACTGAGTTCTTGTGGTATACATACTGTAAGACTTCTGCTATATAGAGAGTTAACAGAGTTAAGAGAAGGGCAAAGTCTGAGCAACTCCTTTTTTTCCATTGACGTCATATTAGAAAAAGTGTTTTTTCTCTGTAACAGAATAAGTTCTCTTCCCTTCAATCAGAAATGTCCACCCTTTACATAAATCAAGAGATTTAACAAAGGAATTATGTTCTTGATGAAGATCAATCTCCTGCTCTCCTGATGAGGCTCTGAGATTTAGTAAATGACACTACTATTCCTTGGGAAAAGAGAGAATATTGGTAGCAGTATTGCATCCTCTCAAAAATTTGAATTCAGTGAAACAGATCTTGCTTGTGAATCCTTTGCTCTCCACTTTGCACAAATTTCTATACGTTGATTGACATTTAAGAAGGTTTTTGTACTCTGTACTTTAAGTTTTAAAGTTAGATGTTGATGCATTTCAGTGTTTCTGCTCATGTACAGCTTGCAAATGTTTTGAAGAAAACAATCCTGATGAGAGAAACTACACATGAGTAAATGTCAAGTATTTCTAAAGAATAGCTCAGTATCTTTGCTCTCTGAGTTTAATTATGATTCTGAATTAGATTCTGAAAAATGTGGAATATGACAATCTCAGTGTCTGACAGAATGCTACTATTCTCTTTCACAGTGGCAGAATTCTTTATCCTTTGGGCTACGTATTTTAAAGTAACTCTGTTTTCATTCATTATGCTGTTTAGAAAGATGTTCAATCTTTATGTTTTAACATTAAGGTACTTCCTAAACAGTTATTTGTAACCTGGATAAACACTTTTTTAGGCTTTCACTTGAGGTTCTCTTAGCAAGGTCATGTGGGCAGCTGGCTGTTGATCAACGTCTTCAGTATTGTGATATTCGATACTGATCAAGCTTCAATATACACTTTTGTAAAGTATTTATTGTATCATATATACTTTATATATTGTAAAAACAGTTTTAAAAATTCCCTGAAATCTGCAGTCCACCTTGTCTTTTGTGCAGTTAAGTACTTAACCAATAACTTATGGTGACCTTAGAAGAGGTTAACAGCTAATGGGGAATTGTTTCTACAGAATGAAAATAATATTCTTGCTATAACTGAATACTACAGGAATGTCTCAGAGAGACAAAAGTCCCTACACATACTAAATTGTTCTTTTTTCTCTGGCACACCTTGAGATACTGTTTATGTGCTGCAGAAGAAGGTTTGGGTTGTAGCCAACTTGTATATTCTTGCAAATTTTTGCAGATCACAAAGATTGAAAATCTCTAGAATTCATTTTCAATTTTCAATCAGAGAATGAACATTTGAAGTTAATCAGAAATTTGCTTGCTCATGATATACCAGATTTTTTAGCATTCCAAAATTGAAGACCTTATTCATCCCACAAAATTTACTTTCTAAACTGACCTACATATATTTCAAGGAAGCTGAAATAAATACCTTATTTTTTATACTAATCAACACTTTTTCAAATTTCTCAGCTTTATTATGACTGCTAGGAAGTGCCCATTTCCTATCCATCTCATAACACACAATGATTCATACATTTTAGTTTAGGAGATACTTCCTTTCTGTACTAACTATATTTATCAATTCCACATGAAAAATACAGAATCTCATATTCCTTTCAAAGCAGTATTATCCACAGATCCTTTTAGACATCCAGTGATCTGATAATCTTTGCAAGCAGTCTGGAGATAGCACTTTCCAGGGCATTCTCCTTCTCAGGGAATTGATCAGAGGGTATAATTTCTAGGTCTAGATCCAACCAGAGTCAACTTGCAATACAGGCACATGCTTTCCAGGAGGACTTTCTTAATCTCCTTGCCAGGTAAAATTGCAAGGTAATTGGCAAAGGGAGAACAGTGAATATTGTTCACCTCAATGTTATAGTATTTGAAACTGCCTCCCGCAGCATCATAGACAGGCTAACAAAATACAAGATAGTGAGATAAACTGAAAAAACTTCTGGAAAAACAGGCCCAGAAGACTGTGACTAGTGACACAAAGTCCAGATGGAGGCGAGTAGTGGTGTACCCAAAGTGCGAGAGTTGAGTCTGATACTATTTAATACCTTCATCAAAGACCTGAATGGTAGCACAGAATGCACCTTCAGCAAGGCCAAAGCTAATAAAAAAATGGGAAGAGTGACTGGTACACCAGCTGTTGGTGGTGCCATTCAAAGAGAACCACCTTAATAAAAAATATTTCATTTAATTTGAAATTTTACATTCCATCCCCAACTCTGACATTTCTGTAGAGGCATTAGTTGCATACACGAAAACTCTACAATCAGGATGCTTGTCTATACTCTGCATATCTGGAGCTTTTCTGGCCACTGGAAATACTTTTTCTCTATGAACTTAGGAATATTAGTTACCAACTAGTGAATGCAGTTCCCAGAAAACTCAAAGTCTTTGATTTTGTAAAGTAAATTCTGTGACCTCACTCAGTCTCAATTTCTTTTATGCAACAGATCAGTCAAAGGGAAGAAACATTCATCTTCAGAACGCTTATTTATGTGTTCATAGGTATTAAGAACTTTTACTCAACCATTTTTATATTTCCAGATCAGTGTTTACTCATCCACCATTTCAGGACCATAGGCCAGTAAGAACTTGGTATGAGCATATATATAGATTGATAACCATACTGAGAATTCACATAATAAATTGATTCTATGGCCAACTCATTAATATGTTTAACCAGTAAAAGAGACAAGAGATGATAGTTCAAATCTAAGCAAGACAACAGAAAGGTTACTTGAGTACTGGCAGCACCAGCTTTTCAGCAATTGTCTCTGTAAAATGGAAATGCGTGGAAGGTATTTGGAAATGTATAAGCAACTGTTTATAGTAATCTTCTGGTTTGGGTCTACGATGCTGTGCCCTTACAAGATATTTTCATTCATCTCAACATTTCCTTGGAGACAAAAGAGGAACGTGGAGATCCAAGAGACCATGCTCCTTAGAGTGACCAGTAAAATAATGTAAAGGACCAAGGCAAACAAACACAGGATGGGGAAAATTTTGTGGGGAAATAACTTACTGGTTATATCTGTTGCAGTCTGTGATAGAGAAACCTGTTCTGTTCTCACTACTGAAAATAATTTGGCTAATTCTATGTATTTTTTATGATGTTTGCCTCTGCTAGAAGGAAGAAAAAGTGAAGGAAAACGGAGGGCTTTTTAAGTTCACCTTGAATTTCAGCAGATTTTTTCTCATTCTTGGCTCCTGGTGAGGTCATGAAATCAACTAGCTAGAACTAGAAGAATGAGTGTCTTTAAAAGGGTATACATATACACAGGCAAAAACAATGGGCTGATTTTTTTTTCTGTAGAACACTTAAGATGTTTAATATTAGATGAGTACTTAAGAAAATATACAAATAGAACATGCCAACCCCATACTGTTAATGTCTCTCAAGACCTCTGCAAAATGACAAGTGCATTCAAAGACACTAGCACTATTCCATGTCTGTAATACTTTAGAGGGAAAAAAGACCACATAAATTTGATCTAAGTGACTAAGTCTAGCTACAACATGAGCAAATCAAGATGACAAGGTGATGTCACTTCATTAAACAAAGTCATTGTTTTGGCATGTTTAATTCAACCAACAGTAATCTGAATGGCCTTCACAGTGTAGAAAACTTGAAGCTGACTTAATTTCATCTAGTTTGGCACTTAAACTGTGTATTAATTAATAATGTGACCTCTGCACACATAAGGCAAATTTCATCATATGCTAACAAGCAGCCTTATAGTGTCTCCTCATCAACACTACCTTAATTTTCTACTTCCATAATCCTTTCAAGTGTTATGAAATGATAACACCCTTAATTTTTAATTCTTCTCCAACTGAGATTTTTTTCTCTCAGAAAAAAATAATGAAAAAATAATTAATAGTTTGAAGCTTTTTCTAACGTTGACCTTAGAAGATGTTCCTAGGGCTTACTATTGTAGAAGTATACAGTAGCATTCTAACTTCATTTGGTTTCAAAATCAATACATTTTTTAGGAATTTAAATTCCACACAGTCCATTATCTCAAAGTCTTAACGTACTAATAAGTTTCTAATGGACTTAGTTTAGTTTACTTCACTTTTCTTCTTATTTACACTGTATTGCAACTGTAAAACTCATACCTGTTCTCTAATTCTGCACATGAGCATAGCGACAGGAGTGTAACTGCCTTCTACCACGACTCTGTTGATGTGACATATTGTTGTGTTCAGACCACAGAATTCATGTAGGCAGGCTATCCTGCCTTTCACAATTTCTTGTTTGTGTAGGTAGCCATGTGAAAACATTTCAGAATGCTCATCTTCAGAAATAAAAAGGTAAAAACTTTTTTTTTTCGTAGAAAAACTATGAGCTTTTTAAGTATTTCTCTGATAGAGACTGCAGAATGCTAAGGGACAAAGAAAGATTTGTCCAGGTTACACCCAAGTAATCTTTTTACAATGCTTAATCCTATAACAGTTGCACTTCATAGAACTGCCACTAACAGTGTTTTACAGTTGTGCCATGAGAGTGAACTTGTTTTAGTAATAAATTTGCAGTTCAGAATGTATATATTTTAAATATATCAGAATAGCTACCTCCTCTAAAGTCTTTAAGCCAAATTCAAAATGTATTCCTCTGACATCATTTTTCTTCGTTTGAAAAACATTGATGTATATGGTTACAATCTTCCTGATTTGTGTTGCAAGGACAGCCTCCAAGCATCTGATGAGGTCTATGGATCTCGTGTCCTTCTAAGATTAGTGAGCCTGAGCAGCATTCAAGAGAGAGAATTTGTGCTGTTTTATCAAATATTGCCACAGCTACAAAATCAGTACTGGTGCAGAAACAGTTAATGTTTGACCCAAGACTTACAAGTCTAGGAATTTAAATGCATTCCTTCACAGAAACTTTACTCGGCAAGACTCTAGATTATATTATGATTGGTGAAGTAAGCTTCACGTGGATAACAAACGGGCTATGCAAAGCCATAGAAAGATATTAAACTCCTAATTTTTTTTCCAGTCGTCGTGCAAAACTCAGGTCTCCTGTTTCCCAAGGGATCAATAATTCTTCATATCCTCCTGAGCATGCTTCCTTCTGGGAGCAGGTCACTTATATCATGGAGTTTTCAGTTCAATTTTTGATTTGTCAGTAAATACTTTCCTCTAAACTTCTCTGCCTGATGCTATGGATTAACAAGACATTGCCTTCTGGTTTCTAGTAGTAGTAGAAAATGTTTTTATATATCATTATATATCATTTTTAATGCATTTTCAGTTATAGGAATGGGAACCCAGCAGAAGTCTCACTTTATGAGAGATGAAAAATTATCAAAAAAGATGATCAAAAGATACAATAAAATAATTAAAGATATACTCAGATGCTTCTTAAAAAGGAACAAGAATCAATTTCCAAGCTAATCCTTAGATTCACTGACTGAAAAGAATATCTATGAATTAATCACATTTTAGCAAAGCAAACCAATGTTTCTTTGGTCTATAGACGTCTCAAAATGTTATTCAGATGCATAGTGGTATTGTATGTTTTCCTGGAATTACATAACTGAATGAAGTTAATTTGTGTAAACTATTTGTGAAGGTGATTGTGGAGAAAAAAAGTAAAGCAAGAAAACATAATTTCAAGGTAATTCTTATGTATGACTACATACAATTTCTTCTAAGAAATTCCAAAATCTGAAGTGAAACAAACTCTAACTCAGTGGTTCCAATTTATCCAGCGTAGCTAGATCCTAAAGAAACACAGAGGAGGTCCAAAACAAAGTACTAGTGCTTTCACTGAATGTGGAAGAATAAAAAGGAATCAAAATACATTTTTTTCCAGATTTCCAGTGCTTTGAATATCAGGAACTTCCATGAAAAATCTAGTCAAAGAATTACTTTGCATACATACAATTTCATTTAGCTGAAACTGTGCTTTCTTTCTTCAATGGTTTGAAAGGTAAAATTTGAACTAAACATTGCTGACAACCTTAATCATTAATTCCTTCATCTGCCCTGTTGGTCAGGATGTTTTTATCCCAGAAAACAACTTTCTCTAAAGTTGTACGTCAAATATTTGTATGTCAATGACATTCGTAAAGCAGGCTGACAGATTGTATTGTACATGTTTGCTTATCTTTTAAAACTGACTCCAACTCTTTTGTGAGAGAGTTAGAACCTTTTCAGAAATGCCATGACTGAAACAACAGGGTGTTGTCCATATTCCCTTGGCCTGAGCCACATTAGTATCAGTGATTACTTTCCTGAAGAAGATTAAGAAAGATCACCCAGATTAATTCCTTTAAATTTATGTAAAGATAATACAAACATTGCTGTGCCACATCCTTTGTTCTGATTTCTTATTTGCTCCTTACATGAATTTAGGAAACTAATAGACAAACATATCAATGCATTTCTTTATTTCTGTATACTAAAGGATTTTTCAAGTTCTACTTTCTGTTCTGTTTTTTCAGATAAGATGGATAAAACACTAAGATTCCACTAGAACAGTTTTTCCAACCAAAATATAACTATCTCTTTTAAGAAGTAACTGAAGTGTTTGCATCTGTATTGAGTGTTGCACCTGAAGCCTATGTTGGAGGTTTCATCCTGCCAACATTTATATGTTGATTACTCCTATAAAACTTGAGAGTCATTTCCCCAGCAGCACCTGGAATAACTGCAGTGACTGGCAAATGAATCATGAAGGTAGTGTCAAGTGTGCTAGTCACTGTGCAGCTAACAATCTCCCAGAATCAACATGAAGTATCTGCATATGACCTTTTGCTTTTCTGCAGCCCTTTTTTTGTAACCTCCTTCCTTCACCTGTGCTCCCAGGGCTGACTCATTGCTCGCCTCAGGTGATCAATCAAAGGTTCAGGCTGTGATTCAGCAGTTCCCATACAAGATACATAATAAATTCAACATGGCTGATTTTCTGATAAGATTTTTCTTTAAAAAGTCTTTATGAAAACTGTATGACTTCTGTTATTTTACACCTAATTTCTCAAAGTTACCTTTGTAAGTCTAAACAATTTCTTTTAAAAGAAAAATGCTCCCCAATTAAAACATTGCTTTGAAATCCACAGTTACTGTAACCATAAATAAATGATCTTCCTTTTGTTTACTTGATTGACAGCTGCTAAAGCTTAAAGAAGAGAATAAACACTCTAGTAATCTCAGAAAATTCAGTAGTATGGGTATTTCCATCAGCTAATTCCAAGATGCTTTCACCTTTCTTCCTTTTCCAAACAATCACTTTCGGATCCTCTTCTCCCATTCATCAAAGAGTCTTTTGGAACATTCCTTGTAACACCATGCCCCAAGTGTTCCTAATGTCACCTGCTGAGCAGCAGCCACTGCTGGCAGGCTTCCTTATCAGCTAGAGAAATCTGATCCTGATCGTGCACTGTAAAGGAACCTTGGGGAAGCACACCACAACACCCAGAGCTACTTATCCAGTGACTTACGGCTGTCGTTCCTTTATTGTGTTTATGTCCCCAGCTTCCATGGCCCACTAGAATTAAGTCCAGTAATAAGAAGCTGGAGTTATTTGCATTTGGTGAGTAGAATTAACAGTGCTTGTGTTGTGTGAAGTTGTGTAAAGCAACTTTCATATATTATAGGACAGTTACATTTATAACCTCATATATTCCTAGCAAAACATCTTGAAAATTTTAACTACTGCAACTTGGGAATTTTATCCTGTTAGTTTGTCGTGTTATTTATATGATCAGGTATACAAAGTTCATGACGTATTTCGGAATAGCTTCTGTAGCATGTCCTACATGCTTTTTCAACTTTTTCAGAAACAAACTACAACTTTAATATCAGAACTTTGTCACTGAATGATTTCTCTCAACAAGTGGTGCATGTGAGAAATGGTTCTAATTATGCAAAATAGCAAAATTCTCCCAAAAAACACAGGCACTAAATTAACACAATCTGGGCTGTACTGATTTTGAAAAAGGGGAGAGCACATGGAGAGTCTTTTGTCCAAAGTAAACAGATTCCACATAAATTACATAGCAAGATTCTTCAAAATTTTGTAAGCGAGAGCAATCAGAAAACAAAGGATTTACCTCCAAGAGGACAAGTGTTTATATCTTAGTATAAGTGTGAGAGTGGAGAATAGTGAAGCTCATAACCCCGACTTTCTGCTCCTGTCCGAGATTAAAGCGCCATTTCCCATCTGAAAACACATCTGCAGTACATTTGGATGGGACATGCAGGCTGTATTTGGCATGTGAATTATTGCTTGAGGAATCATGTTAGAGATGATACTGATGGGAATACAATTTTAAGTTCATCTTTTCTCCTGTACTAATACAGAACATATATTACCAACAATACTTATATGACTAATTTAACAAACTGCGTATGAATTCTGACAGATCCATAATCTTCCCATTCATAATTTAAATCTATTATGTAAATGAAGTTTACTATTAGAAGGCATAATGTTGATAGTAAGATGTACAGTTTCAGTTTCTTAGTTTGTTAAGTGCAATATTTAAGTTGGCTTATTTTAAGATGTTGTCACATGTATGCTGAACATATTTGCAACAGCCAGTCATTCATAGAAGTTTCAGATGCTCCTCCATCTTCCAAAAAACATCTCCCTATTACCTGCTTCAAAACGATTATGAAATCCCTAACGTGATAATACCAAGGAGTACAATATTTGGTGAAGGTATTTTGATATGAACAGAACTGGTAGCAGTAATACAGCAATAATTATTGGCTCATTTACGGACTATTTAGCTCGTGCAGTGAACCAGATGAGAACAGCTAATGAGCACAGCTTCGTACTGTAATTAGTAGAAGAGCAGTGATTCACACATGATTTAGTTTGCAAAAGTTCACATATTTACAGAAAAGATTGTATTCTCTGTGAAGCTGTGGCCATATAGTGACCTGAGATTACCACTCTTTACTTTCTAATAAACCATGAGATTTATAACAACATCAGTATTTATATAAATCTAAAAGAAATACAACACTGACTATTTGTGTGTGTTCTTTATTACCTGCATTCTGGCTTATTGGAACCTATGAGTATTTTGCTAGTCAACATTTTTTTCTTTCATTTTCAAATGTTGTTGAAATACATTTGGAAAAAGAATGTAACTCTAGCCCTATTGGCAGAATAGAGACAGCGCTGGTAAGGCCACTCCTAGACTGTCCAGCTCTTGGAGGCTCTGCTTGACCCAGAGAGATCCCTCCCAACCCACATAGTCCTGTGATACTGTGGTTACACATAGCATTTTCTTTTTAAAACTATGTAGCAAACCAAGAATAAATATTTATTTAAAGAGCTCTGATACATTGCTTCAGTTGGCCATACCAGATGTGAAACAGAGGGACTGTAAAATTCTTCATCAAGGGGACAAGCAGGAATCAATGAACAGGGAGGCATTATTAGTATGCTATCACAAATCTGCTGCATATTGTTAGCTCTTGCCCATTTCTTCCCATTTCAAGCTGGAAAAAGTTTACACAAAATTTAGTAACTATTTGCAGAAAAGATGATTAGTCTGGCCAGTGCAAAGAAAACGTTGTCCTTAAGATCAGAGAGTCTTCCTGCCCTAAAATGTTTTATTTGCTGCTGTTTGTTTGTTTGTTTGTTTGTTTGTTTTTCTCAGTGGCTTCATTTAATTGCCTATAGTCCCTTACCACCTCAATTTCTTTCTCCTTTCTTTTTTTTTATATTTTAAAATTAGGAATGTCATATTTGTTTTTCTCTGCACTTTTCTCTCCCATTCCCACTTGGACACCTGGGGATTCCATTTGTGACTGTATAATGAAGAAAGCTGTCACAGTCCAAACTCAGAAATCTTACTTTTAGCTGCTGAAAAATACCAGGTCAGTCCCTAACACTACTGAAATCAGCCTACAGAGCATGCCTAGTCTTTCATGCCTAACCTAGCGTGCTCAGATGCATTGATTATGTGCTTAAAGGTAAACAAGGGAGAACAGTAATTTTGTATGAAAGCTGCACAAAGGCAGCTTCCTGTTTGCCAGCAAGAAAATAGATCTTTTCTGGGTTTGTTTGTTTTGTGCCTAGGAAAGAGATGAGGTATCAGGTAAAGAAAATCAAGATTAGAATTTTTCTGTGCTCTGATTACTTGAGATTTTGGGCCTTCATTTTTTCAAGAACATGCTCACTTTTTTGAAGGGGAAGAATGCTGGGGAGTGCTGGCAGGGAGGGATTTTGCATGAAACTCCTTGGTCTTTTTATCACACATCACTGAAAGCATGCCTGTCTTAGGAATAGGTAAATATATTTTCTTAATCTAATTGTCCCATTTCTTAAAAAGAAAAATGAAGTGTAGAATTCAAATTCAAGAATAACTTCTAAGAAAAAAGATACAAGAGACAAGACTACATACATACAGTGAAGGCCCACAGTCCTCTAAGTATAACATAAATGTAGGATAGTACACCAGATACCTAGATCATAGAGTCATAGAGTCATAGAATCATAGAATGGCTTGTGTTGGAAGGGACCCCAAGGATCATCAGGTTCCAAGCCACCTGCCGCAGAAAGAGCCACCAACCTCCAGATCTTGTACTGGACCAGGCTGCTAGAGTATGAGACAATAGGATGAAAAGGATGAAAACCTATACGCTCTTCTTCCCCAAAGAGTACTGCAAATGCTCATTACTGTGGATGGCCTCAGATTTGCAACCCTGCTACTGAGAGCAGTACTTACTCTCACAGACTTCCACTGAATAGCAGAAAATGACCCATAAAAATAGGGGATTACCCAATTAGGAAAGGACTAAATAAAAATTTCAGTATCTTGTAGTTTTCACTAGGTCACTGGACCACTGGACTGCTGGCAACTTTTTTTAATTAGATCAGCTTTGATTGTGAGCGATGGATCAACAGCAAACACTGAAAAGCAAATCTTGCTGAAAAACAGTAAAGCGTTTCTCTGATGGATCACAGATGTGCCTGTGTACATTTGCATCTGCTGTAAGAGTCGATGTTGATTAAATAAATATTACAAGTATTATGCAAAAATTATAATTACATTTTGAAAATGGATACTTTCCTTTTGAACTTCCTTTGATCACTATCACTTGGACAATACTAGTATTCACATCCTGCCATTGCAATTCGGTCCTTTTCATGAGAGAAATATAGGGATGAATACATTTTTGAAAAAATCTGTTGTCTAAGTTGTGCCAAAAAGGTGCTCTTGTTCAAAGAGCAGTATTTTCCTCCTATCAATGAACTTGTTAGCTCCTGAATTTTTAACCTGAATAGAGACATTCAAATATTAAATTGAATGGCTTTGGTATTTCTTACTGGGTTGGAAAGAAGAGCTAAGAAATAAACTGGCTGAACATTAAGAAGCAGCTTCATGCCTGGAGTTGCAGAATAATGAGCATAATGATTTCACAAGCTTTGCACAGTATGCATCTTGGAGTATACATAAGTACATTCAATCTTAAAGTCACATATGAACAATGAAACAAATAATGAATAATGAGATGCTGAAACTGAACAGTCAGTGAGGTAGCATTCGATGTGCCTTATTTTTCTTCAGTAATTCTTTCCTTTTAGCCTGAGACACAAGTAGAACAAACAATTAGTGCAGTAATTGATAAGCTGTGCCTTCAAAGCTTGTGGTGAGCATGGCAATGCTTTACAAGTCTAACAACGCAAACAACTCTTCCTTGTGATTAGCATGTTGCCTGTTTACAGATTGTGGTGAGGATGTACTTCTGTATCAGGTTTTTATCTGCTATTCTTTGGTTAGTGAACCTCTAATAAACATGTATTTGGTTTTAGATTTGAAATGCACTTGTTTATGGAACTGTTGAAATGCTTACAAATGTATCTTGTTTTCAGGGAACTAAACTTGCCTTCTGATGGGATTAAGTTGCAGCTGACTGTGATTTGCAGAATAATGCTGTAGTTTTTAATAAGTTCTCTGATTTTGTGTCTGGTAATTCTGCATTACTTGAGCTAATCAAACATTCTAGAGTCAGATTTTGTTCAAAACTAATCTATTGAATTTTTACTTAAGATAAGAGAAACAATACAAGCTTTTTTAAAAGCCCACAGAAATTGAAGATTTCTGTTGTTTTTGTAGTCCTAGAATGTAGACTTCATCAATACATTCTAGGATAGAATGAAATCATACTGTGTACAAAAAGGACAATTAAGCAGAAAAACAGCATACCATTTACAAGCTGTCATGGATCAGGTATTATGTCTGAAAGATGTTTTGTGAAGAAATGAAAACACCTTACAATTACATAAAAATGAAATGTATTATATGCAGGGGACTTTTCAGCAGTGATTTCAGGCCTCACTAACATGTATATCCTTCTATAAGCTTGCTTTTATACTTCAGACAATAAAGTCACAGAACTGCAGAGGTTGGAAGGGACCTCTGGAGATCATATGGTCCAACCTCCCCTGCTAAAGTAGGTTTCCTACAGTAGGTTGCACATGTAAGCCTCCATGCAGGTTTTGAATGTCTCCGAGGAAGGAGACTTCACAACCTCTCTGGGTAGCCCATTCCAGCACTCTTCACCCTCAAAGTAAAGAAGGTTTTTCTCATGTTCATATGGAACTTCCCGTGTTGCAGTGTCTGTGCATCACCCTTTGTCCTGTTGCCAGGCACCTTTGAAAAGTCCGGCCCCATCCACTTGACTCCTACTCTTAGGTATTTATAAGCATTGATAAGATCCTCCCTTAATCTTCTCCAAGCTGAACCACGTCTCTCAGCCTTTCTTCAAAAAGGAGATGCTCCAGGCCCCTAATCATCTTTGTGGCCCTCAGCTGGACTCTCTCTTGAAGATCTCTGTCTTTGATCTTACAGATAGAATCACAGAATTGCTCAGGTTGGAAAAGACCTTAAAGATCATCAAGTCCAACCACAACTTAACCATACTACCCTACCTCTAACAACCATCTTTTAAATCACGTCCCTGAGCTGAAAGCTCATTCTAAAAAGCATCAGATCTCTGATCCATGAAAAAATAGCTAGGATTTACAGCCTTATAAAGTAGCTAAGCCAAGAAACACATTCACATGAATGCAGACATGTTGTGCATGGGAAACACAGCACAAAACCAGGATCATTTGAAGTTACACATATAAGGATTTTGATGGCTTTTCCAGTGATATGTAATATCTCCTACAACCTGAGCTTAAAATACAGGCAGAAGTTGAAGTGAGGTGAAGTTTGGGAAGTAGTAAAATTAGATCTATGTTCACCAGACAAAGTTCTGAGCTTGCCTTTCAAATATTGTTTTTAGTACTTCTATTTTACCATTTATCCATGAAACAAGAATATTATACAAGAAAAAATTTCTTACTGCAGTGTCTGGTACTATATTCAAGCTTTTCCTGAGTGCTTACAATTTTTGCAGAATTCAGCTAAGCACTTAAAATTTTACTTATTTTTTATTTTTAATGCATTTCTTTACAGTGGAATAATCTATTGCCAATGTTGCAAAATTTCTTGTCTTGTTTTGTTGTTTTCCAGTAACTAATTCCTATGCAAGTCTTTTCTCAGTATGTACCCTCTTTCATAGAAAATTTTATGCGGGATTGAAAGTATTATTTTAAAATGAAATAATCTTAAAAAATATTCTATTGACTCAGCACAAAGAAACCCCTTTCATTATTAACTAAAATTTATGTAAAGACTGTCCACAACTTTAAATTGTGAAAATGAATGGATGTGAAAAAGCAGCCACAACCACTTGAGGATATAATGAGGTAGACTGAGGTTTTATGCTCTGCCAAAGATCAAGTAGGTCCTTGGGACTTGTAAAAGGAAAAATAAAAAGGTATATTTTTACCAAATGAATTGATGCTGAAAATTTTCCATTGCTCATTTTAAATAGAAAAGCAGATTATTTATGCTCTATTGAATTTCCATTTCTAACACAGTTGCTCTCTCTTTTTTTTTTTTTTTTAAATCTGCTTTGCAGTACTTTTAAAATGAAATCTTTCTGATTCACAACTGGAAGCTAATTTTAAGTAGATTGAATCCAGACAAAATTTTTAAAGATCATAAATTTACTTGGAAAACATAAGGATAAATACTATTTAATCTACTAAAGATTCAAAAATATCTGTATAGTATTCAAATGGGAATACAGCTTATTATAGCAAACAATTATTCATGATCATGCTGGGTTCATATTGGCTGTCATATGCAAGATGGTTAGTGAAATTAAAGCTTAACTAATTCATCAGCTTCATGGAAAATGTGATGGTCAGAGATCCTGTTTTTATCCATGACTCATGTCAGTAGCAAACATGAAATATGTAGTCTATCCAGCTTCACTTTTCCATTGACTGGCTGAAACTATCCTTGAGATGCAACATATTCTACTAACCTTTGACAAGAGTGAATATTTCACTGAATAGAGATAATTTTATTGTGCTTGGTGGATAGTACAGAGGTGTATTCAAAAAACAAAAATAAAGAAAAGTACCCACTAGCAAACTCCAATTGCATCATGATAAATTCACAAAAGTTACAAAAATTCTATCTTTCTAAGACTTGTTCATTTTTCTTAAGCTTAAAAATACAGTGTACTAGTGGTATATTTTTTAATGCTTTGTGAAGAGTTTTATTTAATTTTTTTTTTCCAGATAAAGGAAGTACAAGCTAAATACTTGTAGAGTTTGCTTGCAGAATGAAGACATTTAGAAGACGTTGAGTCTCCTAATTCATAGGAATGTCAAATGCCCATAACACAAATCAGAAATTTCCAATTTTACAGCAAAAGTTTGTAGCGCTCTTTGGAGCCTTTTCTGAAGATAAAACTCTTCTTTCATGCATATATGACATAGTAGGCTGATGGTGATGTGTCATCTGTTCAGCTTAATGGTCAAAGTTTACAAAACCCTTTGATTCTGCTTTCTTACATCCCTTCAAATTACTTCCTGAATCAGCAACTCAAATTTAGTATTCCATCCAGAGAAACGGGAATTAGAAAAGAAGACAAATGGGACAGGGAACTTGAACATTATTAATCTCCATACTTCAAAGAAAGAAAATACCAGTGAGAATGCTGCATCCTTTTTCTACCTTCAAGCTAACAGATCTTCCTGTGAGTACTAGCCTGAGAAAGTATTTTGTTTTCTTCCTATTGTATTGTTCTCTGTTGTGACAGTGAAACCCAAAGTTCTTTACTAAACTTGCAACTGCTTTTCTCTCCAGGAGAGCCTCCTTCCTGAAGGCAAGAATCAATGAAACACAAACCTAGTCTTTGTTAGGTGAAAAAAAAATCATGGTCCTATACTCTAAACTAGAGGATTAGCCTCAACACACACCCAACAGAAAGCAGAGATTTGTGCACAAATCTGTAAATAATTAATATAAAAAATTATGAAGTCTTAGGAAAGTCTTAGGAAAGTAAAGGAAGCTTTAAGAAAAATGATGCTATGTTCAGTATGAGGAAAAACTGCAAACTACCACTGGTATGAAAAAGAAAAATATTTTTCATCTCTTATTTGCTTAAATTTGTCTAGACTACATTTACAAAAAAAATTTTTTTTTTAAAAAAAACAACCCCAAACCAAACAATCAAACCAAAGAACCAACTGGTTACTGAACAGGGTAATACAAAACTCATCAAAGGAAATTCTATTCCTGATTTTAGCAAATTACGAATTGGTAAATATTTGCAGATGTAAAGGCTGCTGTTTGGTGGCTTCTCTTTTTATGAAAGCTAGCCTCGTATCTTAACCCATTGTGGTGGTTTCTAATGGTTGAGTACATTTGATTTTTACGTTTCAGATTGACTTAACAGTAGCAGATAATCTGGCTCATTTCATATTGGTCTCCTGCCCAGAAGCCAAGAAATCTAAACATAAATTATAAGAACTTCAATTTTAAAGTTTTTTTTTCAGATCACACTCAGCAGAATTATGTCATCTTTCGGTCTTGATAACTTCTTCATCAGGGACAAAGATGAAGGGATAGAATGCTCCCTTAGCGTGTTTGAAGATGATACAAAGCTGGGAGGAGACTGACACATCAGAAGGCTGTGCTGTCATTCAGCAAGACCTGCACAGACTGGAGAGTTGGGCAGAGAAGAATCTGATAAGATACAGTATGGGTAAGTGTAGAGTCCTACAGCTGGGGAAGAGTATCCACATGCATCAGTACAGAGGAGGGACCGACCTACTAGAAAGGTGCTCTGCAGAGAAGGACCTGAGTGTTCTGTTGGACAACAGGTTGGCCATGAGCCAGCAGTGTGCCTTTGTGGCCAAGAAGGTAAACATATAAATAAATTATTTATATAAATTATTTATAAATTATTTATATAAATACAAATACAAATACAAATATAAATATAAATACAAATATAAATATAAACATACAAATACATAAAACATATGAATATATATATATTGTTTTTATACATAAATTTATATGTATATATACATTTTTTTAAACAAGTTTTAGAACATGTTTATCAGGGGAAAGGGAAGGAAGGAAGAAGGGGACACAAGTGAGGAAATAATATATGATCATTTATGTGTGATGATTTCTCACCTGAGTCTTGTTAGGTAGCTGTTACTTTCAATATTTTTATACTTCTAATACTCTTATTGCATAAACTGACACAGTTGCATTCACTTCAGAGCTACTCTCAAAGCTCGATTTAGGAATTTCAACAGTCATTCACACAGAGAATAGTGAATGTCTTGGGAAAGAAAAAGGACAGAAAAACTAAAAATAGTGAACTTCCTCCTCATTATTAAACCTTTTTTCAGTGCTGCTTAAAAGAGGACATGTGATGTGGCTGCAAGTTTCTTTAGAACATCAACTCAAGATATGACAGGCCTGTCCACAAGTGTATGATAAATGCATTTGATAAATACCTCTGCTGCATCTTTCAGCACAGAAAAAATTAATAGTGTTGGTACCTAAGTAATCACAATTACAGTTCAAAGAACACCACATTATGATATATAGGGGAAAAATAAGATTTCTTGCAATGTGATTGTTTCAGACTAGGACAAGGTAGTTCAACTTTTTCTCAGAGAATAGTGAATTTTCTATGAGCTGGGGATGAATTTAGTTTTGCTTTTAAATCTTTGTGAAAGCTTTTCTGAATATCAAGGAAAAATAGCTTAGTCATTTAGTAAGTTGCCAAGCTTTGTCTTTGTTTCTTTCAGTGCCTTTATTCAAGATCCTAGAGAGACAAGGGTTCCCCTTGTGAGTTTTTTTTCCTATTTTTTCTTTTCCTTCTGTTATCCTTTTTTCCTTTTCTTTCATGCCTGTTGCTGCTCTAATTCTGTCCTTTAATATAAAAACCATAATCTTCTGACTATTTCACTTATTTCTGCAGTACATACACAAAAATAATCATTCTTAAGACAGTGTGCACTGTTGTTAACAGAACAACATCAAGCTTTAGTGCTAAATATGACAATGAGATTAATGAGATGAGAAATGCTTGAACATTGCAGTCACAGTTTCAGTTTGTTTGCAAACACAGTTTGCATTGCTTTATGCTTTGTTTTGAAAGAAACTTTCAAAATATGAATATTGTGTTTCACTGTAAGATTAAGATTTTAGCCTGTGAAATCTGAATATATCAATGTGGCAATAATGATGCAAAGCGTAGAAACAAGTAAGCCCTTTAGGGTGGATTTCTGTTTTTTCTCAACTGGAAGCTCAAGCCAGAGACAGTATTTTTTCACATTCATCAGTGGTCCAAAATCTTTGGTTTACCACATTTGCACCAGGTAAGTAACCCTCTAATTTTTAAGATACTCTGATATTTTCCATCGGAGAGAGGCCAGCACATCATTCGGAAAGTTAATATCCTCTGCCAAGGTAAAGCTTTTGCTCTGTTATACTCAAAGCCATCCATACCACTTGGCCTGCTGTGTTCTCCACATCTTGCATCAGACCTCAAGAAAACTTTAATACCATATGTGGACACAGAAACACACAGCCTTCCAGCACACCGTCACATCATTTTTTATTTCTGTGTGCTCTGCAGACTGCCTTTCTAAACCTGTTTCCCTTGCCTTAGTCCATACTGGGCCTGGGTAAGAGAGACTTCCCTTAAACTTTGTTCCATTGTCAGGTCTGCCAATGCAAAATCCTACATTTTACCATAAGTGCTAGTCTTAAAACAGTCAGATCTCATGTCTTTCCATTATCAGAAAGTGGAGTAAAAATATTTTTGCCATTTCTTAGTAGTGTATAGTGACAGGCTATGCTTGTTAAGTCAAGACACTGTACTCCAGTTCAGAAAGCAATGTGTGGAACATGACCCATATACAACCTTGAGTAAACTTCACAGAGTTATAAATAGATGCCTAAGCCATGCAGCCTTAGAGAATAATTACTAAGGAAGTCCAAGATGATACAGCAGTTCCTGGCAACTTTGCATAGACTTAAATTATGAGGCAGAGCCTTGAGTTCAGCACTCATTTTCTAGTGTTCTGCAATCTTCTGGACTTCAGGAGAAGAGAGTTCTAGCATGTGCTGATGCAGTGATGAAATGAAGAAGGAAAGAAGGTACCAAACAGTTTTCCTTGCTGTGTCTGCCAGAATTTTGTTACAACATTACATAGAGAGTGGGCATATGGGTTTAATACTGATAGAAAAATCATAAGATATTTACAAAAAAAGATGTCCCTTAAGGGTGGTTAGCAAGTCTTGTATCCTTACTGCATACTGTGGAGTTAGGAAACTAGCATGTTATCTCCTTTATGACTACAGAACACAGGTAGGATTTCCCTTCTGAAGAACTATTTAGTTCATCCCAGAATAGAGCTTGCATGCATGTTAACATTTATACCACACAAAAAAATAGTGAATTAGGACCCTGACATTAAGTAGTGAATGTGCCAATGGGACGGAATAAATACATCTTTTGAGTCTGTAACATTCAGTAACATTCCACAATTCTCCTCTTCCATCTTGCCCAAACTAGCTTCTCTTGGCTCGAAGCCATTTTTCCATGATAGTGTCAATGGCTTTAGCAATGCTAAACAGGCTGTGCCTGTTATCTTCACTTCTTTATTTTCCAGTTTTTCATTGTTACAGCTGCACAGCCAAATCACCAACAATTTATTTCCCACAAACAAAATTGAGCCAATAACACTGTAAACCAGTATAAATATAGAAGCAATTGATTTCAATTAGGCAAAAGTTTCAGTGTTTCCAGGCTTGCAGCCAGTTTGTGGTTTATGAAATTTAACTAAGTTACAGCTTGATCAACTTGCCACTAAAAAACAAATTCTAGCCAAAAATATCCAGACGACAAAGGAGAAGCTTGAATAGTTCTTAAGAAGATCACAGTGATTATGTTTTACAACAGCCATATCCTGCTGTTGTAAAAAACAACCAACCAAATAAAAGAAACAACCACTGACCATTCTTGAGACGACCTGCAGGTTCACCAGCAAGTACAAACAGTCACAAAGAGTTCTGCTTTGCTCTTTGCTTCATAGTTACCTTGACACAGAAAAGAAAATAACAAGACATGGGTATGCTAAAAGGTTTGTCTTTCAGTTAAGACAATCAATAAATTCAGAAAGCTATGATAAATAAAATCCTGAAAAACAGAGTTGTTATATTGGTACTGAAAACCTGAAAAAAAAGTGAAAAGTTATTTCTGTATAGGAATCAATGGGGATAAAACTATTAAAATGAGAATGTAATGCTTATGAAGAGATGGAAAACTAAGTGACTACTGATGATACAATTGAAGAAACATACAGTGTACTCCAGTGTTCACATTATTAGACAATACCTGCAATGCTTTCCAGGTTATTATGCAAACAACACTATTGGCATAACAGCTGGGTAGCAATTAGAAAATACAGGGATTACACACATAGAAAATTAATCATGATAACTACTAGACAGAAATCCAAACGAGAATACTTTTCTTTTACAGCTACTTCCCCACATGCTAGTTTTGAAAAGTATTTAAAAGAGTTGTGGAGAGATCTAGGCAACCTGCTCTGATTTTTGTTACTCTTTGCCCATGGAAAATACACAAAGATTATAAGGCATCCTATCTGAAACTTTGGATAAACAGTTTTATAATAATCGGATAAAGAGAAAAATTAGCAGGTTAACCCTACAAGGCTAAGTTAAGAGGTAGGGATCAGAATCATTCATAGGGACACGGAAGGTCAAGTATGAAAGTATGTCCACATAAAGCAAAAGAGAGAGAAAGAGAACAACTACAAAAGAGAAAAACTGGGAGAGCTTCATCAAAGATTGCCCTGGGGCCTAACAATTAATCTGTATCCTAGAAATTATATTCAAACTATTCCTCTAAATCAGGCCGAATGGAGATTTAAAAATAAGTTGCCATCTCTGTATATATTATTGCCATAATGTAACAGACACATTTCATGTTTCCTCTTTTAAAAAATTATTGATCACATGATCTTACATCACACTAGAGACAAGCATCTAAATCCAGTATGGCTCATAAAGTCACCAAAACAGCCAAGATATCCAACTGACACAAGGGCTCTTGTGAATGTAGTTCAAAGATGTACTGCAAAGACTACTTGCATGCTGAACCCAACTGAGAGCTTAAAGCTGCACTTTACCTGAGTCCTTCAGTAGTGTAGCTTTGAGTCTGATTTTCATGGCAAATACTTCCAAACAAGGTTTAGTGGGTTCTGAAAATGTTTGGTGAAAATTTTGATTAAACTTATCAGGGAGAAAAGAAAATAAACAAACATGATGTAATGCCAAAGACAAAAGTGATTTAATAAAAAAAAAAAAAAAAAGCAAGAATGTAGTTTCTGTCCACCAAATGAAACCATAGCACTCTTCAGCAGAATTTGTGATAGATCATGGTGAGACATAGTAAAGGGATCCAGACTTCTTTTATTCTACTTAAATCTACATATTCAATGAGATTTGAAAGAACAAGGAGCAAAAGAGACTAAAATTCTAGGCAATGCTGGTATGAATTATTATTATTTCCATTACATTCTGAGAGCTTGTTAAGAAAGGTACTGTAAAGCTACTACATTCGGAGAGAATCTGTACAGAAGTCTCTGTCAGCTACTGTAGTGCAATATAATATCTTCTTTACCCAATTCAAACTGTAAGATAAAACCTGATTTATTAAAGGTGTTCTGATTTTTCCATGAAAAGACACGATAAAAGTACGACGGTACTATTAGAATGCTCATATCTGCACTCTAAATATTTTGTCTCAACCATGCATCAACAAGTTTGTAAAATTGCAATTTGAGGAAATGCTATAAAGCTAAAAAAAATCCCAGCTGTTAAAGCTCCAAACATCTGTAACATATTTAAGCATTAGCAAACCTGCTCTCTCTCATGACTAGCTTTACTTCTTTTGGGGCAATATTATACAGGGGAGATACGAAAACAGCTGAGAACTTTTTGTCTTAAATAAAAAATTTCCTTTCCTTGAAATATAAAAGGTTTTTTTCACTTCTGTGTGGCCACAATGTTGGCAGGGGCAGCAGTGGCACACATATTTCTTTGCCAGAGAAGTTAAAAAAACTTGCTTTAAAAATATGACTAGCCTTATTTAACATTACGTGCAACCATAATTATTCTAAACATACAAAAAAGATCTGGGGAGGCAGTGAAAATATAAAAATAATAAACAGGATGATAACAGTGCATTAACAGTACTTTCAGTAACTCTTTAGACAAAATTGCTGTTTATTTTCAAACAAAAAATAGTGTACCATAGAAAACAGAAAATCGGAGTTCTTTTTGGCACAGTAAGTCAACACCAGAGTCAACAGCTTCATTCTTCATTTATCAACTCTTCCTCTCAACAGTGAATTAAGAGACAAAATAATAACTCTTTATCAATCTCTCTTTACTTTTATACAAACTGAGTTTTACTGTGTCAGTCTTGTCAACACTGCTGAATATTAATGTGAATAAAGTTAATTGCTAGGTGGATAAAGGTCTGATGCAGTCAAAGAGAAAGGAAGCACCTAACAGAAATCTGTCATTTATGACAAGCTGTAATTTATTTCCACTTCACGATGTGTACTGACAGGTTTCAAACCTTACTCTACTCTTTACCATAAGTTGCAATTATTATAATTCACAGCGACATTTGACCCAGAGGTTATGACCTAGTTCAACACATATAAAAGGCTTCACATCTTAGAGAATTCATCTGCAAATTCCTGCATGTATTTCTCACTGTAAATCCAATTATTTGCACTCAGCACAGACTATGCAAGGTAAATTTTGTGACTTGCACTGCTTTGAAAGCAAATAGTACATTGCTTAAACAAAAAACATGAAATGCTTATGACAAAGTATTTACAAATATTTAATGGCTAAGATTAATTATTTTTTATTAATTGTACAATCATTTGTAAGTTTTGTACAATATGAATTTGGCTATTTTTCTAATGAATAGTCAATTGCTGTTGGCATCACAAGCAATGGGTGAAGTTAACTAAGATTAGCTACTAAAGTTCTGCTCATCTGTTACTTGATATAAGTTTAAACAAAAAACTGCTGATGAGTATTCCACTTTTGAAGCATTGCAGAATTCTTATTCTGACTGGGTTTAATTTGAATTTACATCTATAAATGCAATTTAGAATTCTGAGCTTATTAGGCCAATGCTTCCTAAAAGTAATGTAAGAATCTCTCCTAAAAATGATATCAATATAAAAAGATCACAAAGATTTTATAGATTATTAGATGATACAGATGATAACAAATGTGCTACTTCTAAAAAATAAGACATTTGAAGATAATTAAATTAGGACTCTACTAAATCAAATTTAAATTAAATTAAACTTTTTTTTCCATTTAGTTTTTAAAGCTACTGATCTTTTAAAGAGTTTTGAAAAATAAAGTCCAAAAAAATATCTATTACAGATATCTATAAGAAATGTTTCACCTTCCTTCTTTTTTTCTTTTCTTTTTTTAACATATTCCCTCTTAAATGAAAGAATTGAATCCTTCCTTTGTAGGTGCTGTGTACCCTTCACGTATAAAATATAGCAAGATCAGTAAGGAGAGTTTTGATGTTTATTTCCATGGTTCATTCTTTTCCTTGTATTTGACTTTTGTCTGATTTCTGACAGGTTGTAGTACCCACGACAATCAGACTCTGATTTCTGATATCTCAGAATACTTTTAATTAACTAATCAGCTTTCTTTGTCTTGACTATACCTTTAGTTTCTCAGGCCCATATTTTTTCTGCTAAGCATCCATCAATGTTCTTCCCTCTTTAAGTGTATTTTTTTGCTAAATATAATGATCTGCATTTCTGCAAAATCTTCTACTATTTTCATAGTATCAGAATTAATGCTTTGCTCCTACTTCACACAATTGAGTTAATGGTCATAGAAACAACACTTAGAAAACTGGAAACAAGGAAAATGGAAAAAAAAGAAAAAAGAAAAAGTCCTGATAGCATTGTTTAGAAAGGCATAGAGATATCGACTTCTCTCAGCACAGCACTTTTTCTGTTGCTTTTGAACTCATAATGTTTTTCTCAAAAATCAGTAGAGATTTCTGCAGCATCACACCAGGGAAATCATGCATGAAGCACTATGTTCAACTGAGATATTACACAGCCAGCAAGTCTTTGAGATTTCTGCAAATTCCTGCACTGCAGAGCATAGACTTGTAAGCTGAAACTATTACTGACAGAGAGCACAAACTGGTGATGAATGAAGAGGAATGGTGTCTGAGGAAGGTGGAGTAGGAATGCCAGTCTCCCAGAAATGTGGATTAAACACAGAGTTTAGTGTTAGCAGCAGGAGGAAGAAACTTGAGACAGTTTACACTGCTTTAGGTACAACATCCTGATACCACAAGATTTATTGAACCATAGCACAAAAAAATCCAGACTTATGGATCTAACAACTGCCATAGTTGTAAAAATGATTTCTCTTTCTGCCAACCATTCTTCAAATTGCTATCTGAAAAAGAAATTCTTTAAATATTTAAATATTCTAATTTTTAAAAAATGTTTGCAGGAACAGGTTTTTAATCTGTTTTCTCTGGCTGCATATTAAAGAACAGTAGCTTTTGACAAAAATATGATGGAATAACATTCTAGAGAAATTACTTTGTCTCAGTGACCAACCCTATTGTTTGTTTCTCCAAGAATTTTACTTGAAATACTGAAACTGTCTTGCAACAAAAGCCACGTGACTGCTTTTTCCACACATTTTTTTCCTAAGCAGCACTAGAACTATTAAGATTAAAAAATTGCATCTTGAAAATATTCAGGGTTTATGCCATTATCTGTAGATACATAGGGAATAATGAAGGGAAACAAACACTGTAACAAAGACAGCAGGAGAAAATCCATATCTGAAAACTCTGATTCAAATATGACCTATTTAAAATAATTAGGTATTCCAGAGAAGATTCTGCCTTTCATTTTGAACACCAGCATTATGTGCAGTACTGCAATGTATCTACAAGTCTAACAAGTGAAAAAAAGAAAACAAAAATAAAAATGAAAAAAAGCCAGCACTGACTTGAGTAATGATGTGAGGTCAGTAATATCTAAAACACATTTTTTCTTTGGATTTTTCAAAATAAAAGTAATCTATAGAGCAGTCTCTGATTTCCTGGAAAAAGCAAACCTGCAATTTAGAGCTGTATCAAACCTTCAGTGCAAGATACATTATATCCTTTTTAATATGTCATTCAGGTATCCCTTGTCACAAGCAAAAAATTATCGATGTGACCAAGCAAATGTTTCTACAACTTTTATGAAGATACTAGCATTACAGTTCCCCATTGCAAACAACCAAGTGCAGTACACCACAAGATTCACATTCTCTCCCTTTCTGAATTCACTTAAGCATGTATGTACTTTTTGATATCTCAGTGATGCACATTCAGAGTATAAGTCCCTGAAGGATTGCTCTGAGGTAAAACAGATTAGAAAATATGTTTACTGTTGATTCTGGTTTAATTAGTATGATCTAAAAACATTTTGGCAGAGACTTGTTCTCTATCTCTACCTATGACAAACTTAGTTATCAGATGCACATGTATGGAATCCATCTTGTCAACTGCTAACAGAGCATGTGTCTGATTAAAAAATGGTTATAAATTCTGTGCTTGCTAAAGCAAAAGTATGTCAGAGTTTGGACAGATGTGGTTTGTAATCTATCCTGTTTTTTGGCCCTTCCAACTGTGGTCGTGAAATGTGTTTATTGTAATGAGGTACCTGAATCATTGTCTTTGATCCTGAAAATGGCTGTTACTGAGAATAAATCCAATCATAAAGAACATCTTTTAATCAGAATTTTGAAACACTTATGAAATTAAGCAAAGTCTTCAGCACTTGTCCATGGGATCAAAACTACTATACATAAACACCTTATAAATCTGCCAAAAGATACAAATCTGCACAACAAAACTTGTTTTTTCCCTAGACACATTATTCTTTTGATAAGGACCTGGCTCATTTTCAGCCTTATCTTTTTGTTAAGGCAGAACTGAAAGCAAAAGCCTTGATAGTAGTTAGAAAAACAGTGTAATCACAAATATACCATTATCCTGTCTCTTGTAGCTTTTATATTTGACCTTCTCAAAGCTATGGACAGCAAATTACTCATTTGATACCTGAGCTGCATAAAGAAGATTGAAATCTGGGCTATTAACGATCTTTTCGCTCTGTTTAGGATATTCTCGGTAAGAGCTCACGTGCAGTACAGGTGCTGGCTGTCTACATTATTTCTAGCCCCCCAACAAAATATAGAGATGGGAAGTGTCATTTATCCTGGATACACTAATGCTGAAAGAAATCTTATTACTGTATGAAAGACGCTTGAAAGGAGGAAATGGTTTTCTAGGAGACCAGATACGATTTGGAGAAAAAATTTGAGGTCCTTTTCCATTTTTTATAGTAAGTGGACCACATTGCTGGATTTCATAAATGAATTACCAACTAAAATGAAATAGACATTTTTACTGCCAATTAAGGTGATGATTAATTAGAGAATAGACAAATAAATTGTTTAAGACAAGATTATGCAGAGAGTATTTCATCCCTACTCTTTGCAAAGTACTTTAGACTTTGATGAGAGCTATATGACAAAAGAGCACTACTTCTCATTTGACTAAAAGCACAAAGCAATTTTTTAACTTTGGTTTTCTTTCCTTGGTAGAACTTCTTGAAACACCTGGGAGATAGGAAAAACATCCTTATCACAGATGGTAAAATGTTGGAGCATATGAAAGACAAACTGCCATGCTCAAAGTTAAATGAGTGTGGGAGATCTAGAAATTCATTTGAGTATACAGACTTTATGCAGTAATAAAAGCATAACTACCTTCCTTCTTCCTGCTTCTCTCCCTGTGCCCTTCTATTAACTAGGTGTGGTTAACAGGCCACAGCCTGATTTGAGATTTTAACAATTCCTGCCATCTACTTCTCACATCTGTTATATGCATGGTTCTCATCAATTTATGACTTTCTGGATGATTACCTAATCCTCTAGGGAATACTTTAAAAATAACTCTTCTTTAAAAATACTTTAAAAACTTTAAAAATAATCTCTTCTCCTTCTCCTTCTCCTCCTCTTCCTCTCTCTTTTTAATTTTTTTTTTTTTTTTTAATCAAGCAGTCTTAGCTTGAAGTCCCTTTTGTATTTCCACAGAATCAAAGAATCATCAGAGTTGGAAGGGACCTCTGAAGATCATCTAGTTCAATCCCACAAATAAAGCAGATTCATAATTTTCATAAAACTTAATTTTTAGGAATGTCTTCAGTCAAAACCAAGGAAACTAGTCAGGCAATGCAGATAGCAGAGATCTTAGCAGTTTGCTCTCAAGGCTCCTCCAAACTTTTCAGTTTTTAAAAACAAATCTTACATTCCAACAAATACATAGTTTCTTCTGGTAGGAAAGCTTGAGGAATAAATCACAGTTCAACAGCTTCTCTGAGTCCTCACCAAGATTTAACACACAAAATCTACACAAACACACCCCTAATTGAAATGGATACAGGAAAGTCCTGTTTCACTACCCCAAATTCCTTCTCCAACAAAATAAGTTTAGTATTATAAACCTCTGTGCTAGTGGATAGTTACTTATTTACAACATTGATTTGCTAAGTACTGACAAACACAAAAAATAAAATAAAATCCCCTCCATGATAAAAGCAACCTCAAGAAATCCTTCTTTTATTTAAACTCAAAGGTACAGTAACTTACAGTAACAGCAAACCTAATTTGTAGAATCACTGTGTTAAAGGGGGCAGCATATACACAAAACTCCACTTTCTTACCATGCACTTTTAAATCAATTTTTGTCTAGCATCTATACCTGAAGTTATTATAGAAAAGCTGAGACACCAAAAAGTAAAGAAACTACACTAATGAACACTAAATACACTAAATGAAAACCAGCTTACACATTTTAGGCTAGTTTAGTTTCTGTGAAATAAGTCTGTATACATCAAGTCAATGAGTTCATATTCTCTTTTGCATCTCTTCTGATTTTAATGAAATCTAACTGTTAAGACTTTTGCATGCTTAGGAGAATCCCACATAGAAAACCATGAATAAAAAGCAACTTCAGAGGGCAAAGAGGTTACAGAATCTTAAAGTAACATTTGGGTAAAATCAGCCAAGCAAAGAGTGATGAGGTTTTTTTCTATCAGGTGGCTGCAGATGAACATCTGTGAAGAAGCCAATAGCACCAAGCAAAACACAGAAGTTTACCGACATAATGTAAAAGAGCGATTCTGATGGGAAAATATAGAATGAGCATATGTCTGCTCCACATGGATATTAAACTTTGGATGACATTTTCTTTAGAAAAGAAAAACATCTTTTAATATTTCCTCTTCTACTGTGGACTATCTGCTACCCTGTTTGTAATAATTTGCGAATCATCCTTCAGGCACCACTTAACCTATCTAAATGTAAAGAAATTAATCTGGAATACTATCAAAGCACATATTGAAAAAAGAGCCATTCTGCTTCAGCAGCAACATAAGAGACCTGGTTTTGATTATGCATGTGAAGTGTTTAATTTAAACTGCTAATGGTTAACCATATCTGGCCTAAAGCAATGTAAATCTAGGAAAAAAATACATAAACAAAAGCCCCTCCATCTCCCTTTAGTTCTTTCTTCTCTACAGTTGAAGAGAGAGGGGAAAACATAATTTTCTGGAAGAATATTACTTATGTGATATTTATCAAAAATGTGCAGAGAAAGAAGATAAAAACCTTGTAGCTCATACTGAAAAGTCTTAGAGTTACGTGTTTTAAGATGTCTGTAAAACAGAAGTACCTCACAGCACGACAGATCTTGTCAGGGAAGCATATAGTTACCTATATGCTCCAAAAGTCACTACGAAAGCAATGCTGCCTATATGTTTCCATGGAAACTACAACAGATACAAAGAGCACAATTATGCTATTGATGGAGCAAATTATTAGCTAAAAACAGTATTTTTCAGTGTAGTCACCAGCATTAGCTATGTATTTTCACCAGCAATGAACAAGAGCCTGCAAGCTACATTTGTGAAAATCTGCACTAGTGGAGGTGATCCACAGTTTCCACTGCTAAAACACCACTCATTGTCTCACTGCTCACATGCACTGTTTGGTCTTCATAAACATTCGGAAAGCGTCAGTGAATGTCAAGGGGTACAATTTCTTCTGCACAGAGGAATTCAATTCCACTCTTTCACTACAGATGCATTTCTATCTCAATAACTAACAATAACAATAGCAAATAATTATTTCTACATTTAAAATTTTCAATAGAATCTCATTTAACAAAAAAGAAATTCTTTTTATGCAGCTTTCAAAAGTTTCCAGAAATGTTCAGATTTTCAACTTGACATTTGATCGGCTAGAAAAAATGGTAAAATGCCAATGTAATATACCTACCATAGTAAATCAATTTTAAATTTAACATTATAGAATCCAGACATTGTGTACTCTTTCATAATTAAACTAGTTTATGTATGGTTCAAATAGAAGACAAATGTTCAAGATGTTTGCCTAAAGCATTTGTATTTTCCAATGAAAGCAACTCTAGTCAAAGTTGTTTGATTTTGACGTACATAATTCCTATCCCAGACAAAAAAGCAAGAAATCAAAGTTTAGACTTACAATCACTGTATGGGCCTGCATGTCATTCCTTCTCTAGAGAAGTGTTAAAAGTCCTACTACATGTTAACAAATTAGGAGAAAACAAAAAATGAATATATAATTTCTTGCTTAGCAACAGTTCTAGAAAAGAATAGCAATTATAGTCATACTTCATTCAGAATTTAATGTGAGATTATCAAATAAAGGAAAATAAAACTGATGCCAAATAGTATCCAATAGTAAATGGTATCCAATATTATGTTCCTGTAATTGTGTGTTCCCAGGTCTGAAAAGGTTTATTTCCACAATAGTCTCCTAGGAATCAAGAAATACTTTGCTGATGACAACTGCTGACTTCCTTTGTTTTTGTTTTTGCCCTGTCTTGCTTTGTATAACAATAGCTTTTAAAAGCTAGATGTGCACTTACATATACACTTTACTGTGATGGAAACCTAGCTTATCAAAGAACATACATTATCCTCTGCTGTTAATATACTGATAAAATTCTGTTTTTCACACCAAAGTGGATTCTGTTGCATTTAACGTATGGTGTATTTTTAAAAATACTGTAACTATTCTTTCCCAAAGAAGTAACTAAGCTAGTTTCTGGAAGGCTCTTTGTCCATATATATTTCACCTTATTCTGAATGCAAGTAGTACAGATCAAAAAGATCTATGGCCATAAGGAATGGGGCAAAAGATCAAGCAATTTTTTTTCTAACGCTGGATTCTTAGTACTGCTTTTGGTTTTACTGTGGGTTAATAAAAAAATCTATGAAAATTGAAGAGTTAAAAAGTTTTTGATTTGTAAAACTTCCACTTTTAATAAAGCTATAAATGAAATAATACTGGCTAGTGTTCTTTTTTCTGTCTTTTTCTGGAAAGGTTTAAGTAATAAAGTAGAAGGACATTATGCTAGGCTGAACAGTTAATACAGCTTAAGTGCACTGTCCTTGTATTTCCAGTAGATGGCAGGTAGAGTACTTTCAACTTTTTAAAACTTTATTATTTTTTTTTTTTAACTATAAGATGCTATTAACTCCGAGATTTTGTTTTAGTAATACCTTCTTTCTATATGTATGCATTTTTATATTTAACATACTTATAAAAAACACGCCAAGAAGAAAATGGATGTTTAACAGAAAAATATGTAATGATAAAAACAAAGTATAAAGTAATAAAAACAGAGCACATTGAACCACACTTACAGAGAACAGGAGGTTGCTGAAAGTATTATTTAAAGTAAAATAGAAATGATAAATGGTAAGCTTAAAACAGAAATTTTAAATAATAAACTCCGTAATTTTTTTCCTCATATGTCTCCTTTTTTCTAAAGGCAAGGAATTTTTTTTTTTCAAAAACAAACATTCAGTTTTATTATGTATCATTGAATAATTGAGAACCATGAAATGACAGGCAATGACAAATTCAGATTGCACCAGTAAGGCTATTTGTGAAACTGAGCTCAAACCCCTGTTTGTGTACAGGAAATTACGAACCATTTATTTTACTACAGAATCATGTGATAAATTCTACTTGCAGTAGACAAGTCCTTCTCTCTCAGAACATGGGACAAATGATGTTCAGACCAAAATCTGGAATAAAACCATTAACATTCTTCCTGTTGTTTGCTGTGTGACACCATGCCATGTTCGCTGAACATTTCCAGACCCCTAAACTACTGAAGACAATTTCATTACTTTCTGTAAGTGCTTTTCTGTGCGCTCATCAGAGTTTCATAATGGCATGAATGTCACTTTATCTCGATCAACGTTTTGTGAGTTGAGTTTGTGATTCTGGCTCTATTTTAGAAAAGGGGAAAAAATAAGATGATTTGATATTAAGGTCAAAAGCATTTGCAATAATTTATTGAATTGTCCAAGAAGTTCTGGGGAAAGGATGCATATCCAGTGACACAGCACTATAGATGTGTAAAAAATTTTTTTAAATTAATTTTAATTTCAGCCATGAGTGAAAGTTTTAAGCAAAAAATGACAATTTTTTATAATAGTTATTAACAATATCTGAGATGGTTTTTTTGTCACACAGAAACTGCCATATAAATTTACCACATAAAAACAATGATTCAGGCAATTTTCCCATCTTTCTTCATCATTCAAGCATGTGTTCTATTCCATGCCTTATGCCAACTTCTGCACAAAATAAATTTGCTTTTATTTCTGTTGGTGTCCCTAAACATGTACTATAGAGTTGCACAGTATTGAGTGAAGTAGGTGAAGCCATCCCATAGGCATGACTGACTATACGAATACAAATTAGTCTTCTAATTTCCTGGCTTATAGATTCTTGCAATCACCTCTCATTAAATTCTAAATGACTTATCTTTATCCTGAGACAACCCTTCTGTCCTCTTTGCAATATTAATTCTCATCAATTTTCAATTTTGATTTCTTTCCTTCCAACCTTCTCCTTGGCTTCTCATGTCAATTTACCTGTCAGAATATTTCATTCCTCCCTCTAGATTACAAGTCAGATTGAATCTTCCTCTGTAGTGCCTATGATTACACTGATTTTCCCTGCAAACTGTTATCCTCTTCCAATCTTTCTATGCATTCTGTTCTGGTTTTCGCTTTTTTTCACCAACTCCTCCAGTGGTTCACAGTTTAGACACCTGACTCCCTTTTTTTAGTTTCATTATTTCTCCTGAACTCAAGTGCTATGATCCATCATTCTTTCCCTCTCCAAGTTCTAAGATCTAGCTTGAATGAGTTAATTTCTTTGTTTATGTTGTTCAGAAATCAGAAAATAAGGTATTATATCGAATCACAGAAAGACTGACAGATGATCACGAATACATCAATATCCACTATGCTCTTCAGTCCAGTGCCTAATATTACTCTGTGTTAACAGAGAAGCTCATGCAAGGAAGCCTGACTTCTGTCACATACTCTAAAGTTTACATGCTCAGATCTGCTGTGAAAATGGCAGATCAACTTTGTGTGAAATAAGAGGTGTGAGAGATGAAAGCAGTGATGGAATCAACTCTCAGCATTGTGAAGCTTATACTGAGCAAAGACTGTTGTGTTCTCAAGGTTTGTCACTTGAACAAATTTGGTATTTTAAGAAAATGAAAGCACTTCTTATGGAAAAAAAAAAAACAACAAGCTGCCAAATCTCATTCATAAACATTGAATTGTAGATTGTTTTTTGAGGAAAAGAGCAGAAAGTTTTATATGTTGATACACTGTCCTTAATTTCATTCTTGGAAACCACAAATTTTGGCAAAATTAAAACATAATATAAAATTTTAACATATTCTCATACAGGTGATAATAACAAAAAATTTCAAAATTGGTAGATTAATCTTGTAAGCAACATAATTTGAAAAAGCAGGAAACAGGTGGTGATAAAACTTCTGCATTTAATATATATTTATGCATAGCACATGTGGTAACAATAGTCATTCAGAAAAAAAAAAAGTGGTCTTTGTACATTTTCCAGTGTTTCATCTGCTCTCTGCCTATTTCCATTGCGAGCAGATGCGATATTACCTTGCTTAGTCTACTGCACTTCCAGTAATATTCTGGGTCACAAGAGTGGGGGATTGGTTGGAGTAGGAAGAGGAATTTCCAAAAATTTGGAAGTAATGCCAATGTAATCTAGTTTATTTATTAAAAAAAAAAAAAGTAAATACATCTCTTTCTAAACACAGAAGGAAAAGAATAAGAGATATTATCTTTGTATATGTTGCCATGCCTCATTTAGCAACCAGAAGGAGAAGCTTCACTTGTGCTTCATTCTTTCCTTGCAGATCATGTTCCCAGTGGGTTTTTTATGGTTGTTGTTCTTGTTTTGAATTTTGCAGCATTTCATTCCTTGTGATATTTTTTGCTGTTTTCCTCAGACACTTGCAATATAATCTCTTCACTCATCTACCTTAAGACACATTTTTGTTAAAAGCATTGAGAGATTTCCTAGGATTATAAACATCCTATAAAAAATACCAGAGACCCTAATTGTAAATGACCTGTTTAAACTCTTCAGTCTGTACCGAGCTTCAATGTAGAAATAAGAATTGAGTCATTGATAGAGCTTTAAAAGTGGGACATTTTTAGATTTAAAAACTGAGTTTTCACAGTTAATAGGAAGTCTAATCAATTCTTATTTAATTGGCTTGCTACATATGAGTTACACACCCAGATGTGCAAGATAAGAAAATGGCAACGGCAAGTTCCATACAAATATGGAAAGGATAATTATCATTCTGGATAATAAACACAGTTAATGCTGATGAAAAAATCATCATTTTTCATTACCACTGAGTAGAATTATTAACCTCCATCACCTTCCATATTTTTGGTGAGTTCTTTTCACATGAGAAAACTAATCTTTCCCTGAGAATACAGAAAAAAAAAAAAAAAAAAAAAAAAGGTAAGCAATGAAAAGCTAAAAGAATCCAGGAAGTAGGCCAAAATAAACAGTGTTCACTACTTAACGTTATTGCAAGACTTTGTCAGCCTGATTCAGTCCAGAGTCCTGAAAACTATTCCCTGTGAACATATTTCTGTTAAAAAAAAAAAAGATAGGGAAGAGAGAATGGAGTTGTAACATGGCACTCTGTAGTCAGTTTATTTCACAAGTGTTGAAGGCTGGTTGAGAAAGTGGAAAATTTTTGAAGCTCTTGTCACATGCTCCAAAAATGTCAAACAAATCTAGAACTAAAACCCTAAATGTTTATTTAGGGACAACACTACGTAACAATAACTTTTTTTACACCTCTCTTGCAGCATAGTAGCAGTGACTGTATCCTGAATGCTCTTTCTTCATTTCTCAGAAGCTACAAGGGAATATTCTTGAAGAATTAACTTCCACAGTAGTTTTTAATTCGTTTTTACATTTCCACTCAGCGGGACCACTACAGAGAAAATTTCCTGCAAAGCAAATCCACAAAACATGCCACCAACATACAAAGCAGAGGTTTGAATGAGATGAGAAAGAGATGAACAGGAATATGTGGATTCAACTGAAGTTATGGAATATACTGTGTATTTCGTGTTCAATTTAAATATTCTGCTATGTTGAATCATAAAAACAAACAAGCAAACAAATAAAAACATATACAAAAAAACAGAACAAAAGTATTTAGATATCATTATAGCAATACGAAGTTCCTGAAAACAAGAAAAAATGAAACAGAAAAAATACTGCTTGTTTACTTCTACAACCTGCACTGAGGAAATGCATTGTATTTCCAGCAGCATAGGGGAAAAAATCTTAAATCACAGCTCCAAATCCCAAATCCCTTCAAATCATGACTGTTAGTGTTTTCATTCAGCTTAATGTACAAACAATCGTATTATCTTCTTTCCTATGGTACATTCAGTTCCTTCTTGTTTCATCACCTTCTCTGTCAGCAGGAGGATACTAACTTCTCCCTCTTTTCTCCAAGCAAGATATACTCAAACTGGAATATCTCAAGCTGCTGCTCACGTGTGTTGGCAGCATGTCTTGACATGGTGAGATTTGCTCCTTGTCCAGAGACAATTATAGGTGGAGAACATCCCCAACTCTGGGGCTCTCAAGTGGCCCAGGCCTTCATGTTTGCTTGTACTTATCAAAAACAAGTTTCCTGTTCTTTAGAGGCTAAAGCCAAAAAGCTAACCACTAATACATGCATGGAAGTGGGAGCCATTAGTCTTAGGAAGTTAAGTCTCTGAATTGTGACAGAAAAAAAAAAAATGAAGTAGATATTTACTGGAATTTTCAGGATCATTATTCAGAATATAGCAGCTCTCTCACTGAAGTGGAGAGTGTGGCTGGATTAGCACAATCATTTTGAAACACTATCATAACTTTTTAAAAGCTTGACTACTGACACAAGTCCCTGCAATAGGTGAAGATAAACATACGCCTGAAGAGCACAGTTACTTCAGAGTCCCTGCACAGACAACAGAGACAGAAGAAGCTCCAGAAGGTGATTCAGTTCACAGCCTGCACAGGTGCATATTCCTCATAACTGAGAGTGTAAGGAACCTCAAGAAGTTTGTTTATAGGAGCCTTTTCTCCTATGAGTGCTTCAGGCTTTAAGACACATGGGTCCATCTGGACCTAATGGATAAGATAAACCCTAGATCCATGAATACAGAAAGTTTAGGGAGCAGGAAATAAACTCCTCCAGCATTAGTGTGGGTAAGATACAGGATTTTGAATGAAAAAAAAAATTAAAAGTAGCTTAATTTGATATAGATACCTGGGATCTTAATAATGCTCCTGAAGTCACTGTCAATCATTTTTTGCTACACAGAAGATTCTAAATTATAAATTAATTACTTCCAAGATAAAGGAAAAAAAAGAGTATTTCTCCTCATGTATTAGAGAGTAGTAAGTTGTATATGGATCATAGTACTCTAACAAAAAATAAAGATTCTGCAGTTTTTGCACATAAACTATTCCATTATTTTTTACTGAGCTCATTATGACACATTTAATTCACTTTTTTTTTTTTTTTTCTTTTTTTTTTTTCCAGGTTTCCAGTTTCCCTGCCTTCTTGCAATAACGAATGCTTTCAAATTCTGTTGCTTCTATTAGAATCTTATGTGAGAGAGACCGAGAGTGAGAATTTGCTCTGTCAGATAATGGTATTGCAATCTTTGAACCTGTTGATCTGTTGTATTTTCCACGGAAATAAGTAGCAGTCATTACTTTCAGAGTGACCTACATAGTTTCTGTGGAAATAGGTGACATCACTTTTGGAGTGACCTATGTATTTACAAGGCCTCAAAGTTCTTATTTCTTATGATCACAGAAGGGTAAGCTGAAATGTATGAATTCTGTTGGTTTTTCTTTTTGTTTGTTTTTTTCTTTTACAGAAGGATTTTGGGAATATCTTTAAGCAGGTGACTCCAGTTAACTCCAATCCATTCTTTGGCCAGTAATTATTTTCAAGATTTGTTGGTTTGTTTTTTCATTTTGTTTTTTACTTCTAACTTGTTTTCAATGACTATTTATCATTAACAGGTGCTGAAATATGCCATCTAAACTTATTGCTTAGGTGTAAGATATAATTTGAGACATAATGATGTTAATTTATTGTAATTTATACTACATGAGCATTTATTTATATGACTGTGATTGTTGAAGTTTAATGAATTCTTGTGAATATTTTTGCAGTAAAATACATAGCACTGTGGAAAAAAGCAGAACATGTATGCCTATGAGTGAAATTTCATTTATTCAAAGTTTCAAAAATATGTAAGGAGTATTTTTGAATATCATTCAAATATTTATGCAGAATGTTCAAAGATATGTTACCATGAATCTGTTGTAAAAATATCTGAATCCATGTGAAAAATATTGTAAAAATCAATATAATCCTGCAGATTCAGCTACTCTGGAAATATATTTTCAAAATATTATAAAACTCTGTCTTCTGCAAATAGCATTTTGTAGGATAACAGTGTGAATATCAGGGTATTCCTATCCCTACAAGTAAGTGTTATTGTATTCCTGAGAGGAATAAGGGAAGCAGTCTCAGACAAAGCAAGAGCAGAGCTTTGCCAGGAGAAACTGCAGTTACAACAACTGAACTTTATCCCAGGCAGAATAAACTTTTGACAGAGTTCTTGAGGAAATGTTGAACATCTGTCTTTATGAAAAGCGTACAGGAGGTCTTATTTCAAGAAGCACTTCGTGACTGTTAACTATAAAATTCAGAACTTAATCCAGGTTCTTACCATGTATTCAACATATAGATTTAATCTAATCTAGTATTATGGGTGAATATTCAAATATGCCAGAGTTGGGAAATGCAAAATGCAGATTCTCATAGTTGCTGGTATTGAGTTCCCTTTTAGAGATGTAAAAATGTATTAGAGTAATGCTTTGAGAATATGTTGCTTTGGCTGTGATGTAGTTAAGTGACAGCTGCTGTGAAAAATAAAAAATTTGATTTCCTAACTTCTGCAGATTGCCCACATCCTCTTGATTTAACATAAATATTTGCAATGAATATATTTGGCATTCCATGCTGAACTGTTTTGGCTTTTGGAAGAACAGATGATTTTTCATTTGAAAGCATGCGTGTAATCTAGTAACTACTGACTCAGCTTAATGAAGTGCTTTTAATACTTCAAATCTTAAAAGATACTGATGTCTGATATTTTCAGTTCATGATTTGTATGTTTCGCCTATTTCAAAACATCTCAAAATGTAGCATGCTCAAAATTTTACTCAGAAACCCATGAGGAGAGGAAGTGAGCTGAAACAAGAAAAAAGCATTTTCTGATCATTCGCTCCCCTCTTTTCTCTCCACAATTTCTGATGTGGTTCCATTACAGTTTTCTAGCAGTAAGATTTTCAACTGTTCACACGGAGATGCCATTTTCTTGTCGATGAATTGTATGAGTTGTGAAAATTAACTGAACATATTTGACTATTCTGGTGAATACTGAATAGAAAGAACATGATGAGAACCAGATGCAATGGTCTACAAAGAATAAAAATCAATCATCCTAATATTAAAGATGTGAGTCACTGGAGTGCTGATAAATATAATTAACTATTTCCTAGACTACATCACCTGAAATTAGGTCAAAGTAATATAGACCAGCTGTTCCATGATCTTCTGACCCCAACTGTCACTCCTGTAATTAATATTGACCAGCCTCACAGGACCACCTAGGATTTTAATGAATCAAGATTTACATAAATGCCCGCTCTTTTCTGCAGGATTTTCATATTTTTGTGTCTTAAAAGAAGAATGTATCAAACTCTGTAAAACTATTATTTCATCAAATTTCTACCAACAAATCAGATTTATGAAAGACTTGGAATACATTTATCTGAATATTTATAAAGACTCCACAGATACACATGCTCAAGCCTGAATTGAAAGAAGCTTTTGGAGTTTTCCTCCAACATATATATGCATTCACAGAAACACGCTCAGTCTCCTTCGCAGAGCACACCAATGCTTTTTTTGTGAGGTTGGGCTATCCACAGGATAGAAATTCTTCACCACGTGGTTGAGACACAGTCCTTTTGAAAGCAAAATCCCTTTTTTAGCCATACAATTCAAATAATTCAGCAGTTGCCAAATTATACATTGTGTTTTGTATTCGTAAGGCATGAAAACTAACTATAACTTCACAAAGATTATTGAAAACTCTTATTAGGATAAATAGAACAGGAAAATGTAAAGTCCTCTGTGCTTTATGCCCCAATGTTCACTGCAATTAGCCCTTTGAAACAAATAATATTTTATAAATAAACAATATATTATTGTGTCAGTGCCAGGGAGAACTATCCACCATAGCATCAATTTTCTGAAAGTACAGCATTGTCTCGTGGTGTCTTGGATGTTAGCAGTCTTATTCTATTCTATTGGATCTTTTTGCTCATGAAGAGGCCTGTGGAGCTGTTTGCTACTCTTGATACCTACACAATTAGAGATTGTGTTCAAAACTTGGAATATTAATATATATACGTATATATGTGCATATACATATATTATTTAAGAAACAAAATAGTCTATAAGTGGCTAGAAAGATAGATTCTTCCAATAGCTTGATACTCACAAAAAGGACAATTTTAAATCATCTCTTTTTCTTTCCTAGTTCAGGAATTAGTAGAAAATGGTTGATCAGACATTAATTAACAAATGAGAAAAAAGTCTACAATTGGACCTAAAAGGGATAGTTCAGAGACAAATATATTTTCATATCTTTACTACATAGACGTGGAATGTTACCTGATACTTTTATGCTGAACCTAGTAATGTTGTAAAAATGTACTTCTTTCAGAAAGTCATACACTTGTGGTTGGAAGACAGCCTCCTATGAAGTCCTCCACTTTAAAATATTCAAAGGGGAAATATTAAAAAATGTTCATTTTTTCTTTAAATTTGATTTCAACCTTCTGGTGCATTTTCAAGTTGTTTTTTTTTTTTTTTTTTTTCCCCAACAATGTCATTTATTCTTGATAATATTTAGCATGCTCAAGAGCAGATTAACTGTAATATTCACAATCTCTTGTCTACCTGTTTCTGCCTAATATCACATTTTTTTATTCTCTTATAGTGTTGGACATTATTGTAATGAAGTTACTTTAAAGACTCTCTTAGCATGCTTATTGTGTCAAGATCCACTAAATTTAAGTAGAATCAAATGCAGCTAATCTGTCTTCCTACTCTGTCTCATGGTTTTGCTGTTTATATAACCAAGGATGACAAAGCTGCAGCACCATATAAGGCTTCATGCTGAGATTCTTGTCTTCTAAAGTGCAGAAAAGATATACATCTATTTTCTGGATTAAGAATAAATTGTGGTTTAAATGAAAGGTATTATTTTCTTTTATTACTTAAAGAAATTCTCAGCAATCAAGTCATCTTTATGTGCAGAAAGTAACCGCAAATGAAAGAAAAATACAGTTCTAATTATCTGAAAACCCAACCTGCTGAAATGATGAGGTAAGGGTAAATTTTAAATTCTGAACATTTGCAGGTAACAAAAAAGTTATATGCAATTGTAGAACTCCCTGCAATAAATGCTCTTTCTTCTCTTTCTTCTCCTTGCCTACAAATCTTTCATTTTCTATTTTAACCCCACTCAGACAGGTTGCTTGGTATCCTTTGCACCATTTCCTTTCTCTACCCCTCTCCCCTTCCCTGTAAAATAAGAGGTTCCCCCATTACTGTCACAGTTTCATGCAGTAAAACCAAACCAGCAGTAGTAACCAAGTCCAGTAAACAGTAAAAGATCAATGACAATACAGGCAAGAAATGTATTGAATTTCCTGTTTCAATGTGCAGTCTCTCTCATCTCATTAAATCATTACAAGTATGAAAAGTTTCACAGAATTAAGGAACAGTGTCTATCAATTGCTTTATTGCTATAGTCTCAGTAATCCCTTGCAGGTGTTATCTGGGCCTGTAGTCCTTGCATTCATGCAGCAATCATTAATAATTTAGGTTAACCATAGTTTAATGTATTCAAATTATATTGTGCATCAAAATAAAACCACATAAAAGTATGGTAATACTAACTGTACTGGAACTAACCATCTGACAAGCTCAATTAGCATCACTTTAAATACCAGAGCAGAAAGTCATTACAGAAATTTCTAGCTTCTGGATAAATTACTAGCTCAATTTAAAAATTGCCTGTAACCTTGTATACTTTCCATACAACCAGACATTTCTTAGTTCATAAATAAGACTCTGACATCCTTACTTATTATCTGCCACTCTGCATGTCCACTACTTTGACGTGTTCCATAAGATTTGGTGAGAACTGCTGATGGATAGCTAGCAGCTTTTACCTCTTTTTTTGGGCTCTATCTATCTGCTCACAGAAAAAGTGTGACATCCATTCCTATAGGTCAAAATCATGCACAGATCACAACATACATATCTGGCTCTGCATGGCCAGTACTCTCATTCCCGGGATCTGGATTATGTATTGAACTGCCAAAAATCATCAATGAAAATGACACGTAGGCCTGGACAGCAGCCACACACACACACAGAAAAAAAATAAATAAATAAATCAGTGTTAAGAAACCATGTAACAGGTTCCTGATGTGTAACAAAACAAGGCTTGGTAAATTGGTTATGCTCGTATGTATTAATAAATGAACAGTACCTCAAGAACTTTAATAAAAAATACACTTAACTGAAATACGATACAGCTGGTTTTCAGTAACATACATATTTTACTAGCGGAAAGAATTATTGATGTAATTTAAAAGCAAATTATCAAAATATACAGAACAGACTAGCTCTATGTTGATTAACTATTCCCAGCTACATAGTGAAGATTATATAATCATTTCTAAAGAGGAAGCAATTCTATATGCAATCATAAAGTCTGACTATCAGACCTAGAAGTTTGAGATCCAGAAATCTGTAGAATTGTATTGCACTGACACTGAGGAGCCTGTTTAGTGCAACAGTGCTATGTAAGCAACAACAAAAGTGGTCTTTGTAGAAAATGCCATATTCAGAAGTCATCTGGGAGGTAGCAATAAGAAATTTCTGAATAAAACATGAACTCTGCCTTCCTGTCCCAGCATTTTTCAAGTACAGTTAGATCAGTATGGAGCATATGGAAAAAAAAAAAGAAAGAAAAAAAAAAAAGATCAAAAAAAAAAAAATCAAACCTCCTATATCAGCATGATATTTTCTCAAGCAAAAGAATCAGAGTGTGTAGATGAGAGCTTTATACTGCAGTCTTCCAGATCCTGTTTTGTCCTACAGCTTTTAATGAACCATCATCTGGATGCAAGTCCGTATGTCAATGTATGGGAACTTTGAGTCACAGCCTGAACCACTGATTGATTACCTGAGGAAAGGACTGAGTCAGGTGTGGAAACATCTCTGAAGACGATTCACACGTGTGACCCCCTCCTAGATCCCATTTAAGGGCTGACTGCCAACGGGGAAAGATCTCTTTTTAGACATCCCTGTTCTGTAGAGTCTTTCCTATGAACCTAGATCTCTGGATACAGGTGAGCATTTCTTCCCTGGTTGTTTTTTTTCCCATTTTCATCACGATAATCTTTCCATCTATAACACCCACTATAACAGTCAAGAAAATGAACTGTTGGGAAAAAAAAAAATTGCACTGAAATGATAAATGAAAGCAGAAGGCCTACAGGGGTGTGGTCCAGGAACGTGTAAGAGAAGGAAAGGCCAGGAAACAGAAGCACTGTAGTAGCAGAATGCAAAAATGAGAATCAGCCTCATTCTGCAACAAAAGTATCTTTGCACACTTCAACATTTGATGTGCTATTGCAGATTGAGGAGGTAAACTATCAAAGATTAAAAAACAAACAAACAAACCTGCTGTTATTTTCATGATGCCCTGAAGAACAAGCTGCTCCCCAGGCTTCTGCTTGATGGGGCAAGTAATTGGAAGTGGCATAAGGAAAACAGGGTTTATGGGCTCACTTTCTACTTGGACAAATTGTGTCTTCCCTCTGAGGTAGAAGATGGACTCTTATAATAAGAGAAGAAGAAGGATGGCTGTCTCTGTAGCTTTGAATTCATGTGTGCTGTCACAGGAAAAAAAAACCTGCCTGCCATTTTTAGATACTATTAAGTGCATAACAGAAGGCCAAAGGTCTTCCACTCTGATCTTGTGAAACAAAGAAGTTAAAACTGCACTGAGCCCCAAAGTCTTTAAGAAAAGAGTTTGAATATCAAAGCATTCAAAAAGATTTACCACTTCCTTTTTTTACTCATTCTAATAATTCTCACATTTAAAAACTTGAACGTTATTTCCTGTATCACTTTCCTTCTAGCTCCCATACACTGCTTTTTTATACACCTTTCTCTGCTTTAGCCCTGCTCTTTTTTTTTTTTTTTTTTTTTTTTTTTTTCCTTGCCAAGATGTACTATACTACTGGCTATACTGTCAAACAACATATTTTCAAAGTACCAGTCCCAGAACTGGTACTAATAGTATTCTACTATTAGTCTAAGAAGGCTAGCAATAATCATCTGATAGTAATCACATGTGTTCTACTCTCTGGGTAAACACATCAGAATTTATTTTAGGTAAAACATATTAACCTAAACATAAGCGTTGTCAGTGCTCAATATCTATTCTCTATTTTTTGAGACATATTTTGCATTATTTTTTTCCTAGCTGTTTGAGCTTAGATTTTTAAAAAATTACAACAATTCAAACACATGCAGTGAATAATTATGTTAAAGAGCAGAAAGATACACGAATAATTCACTGGTCAAAAAGGGACAGTCACATCAAAAGTAGAGAAAAATAAAGGAGAGGATGATTCTTATTCCCAGTAGATAGAACAGAATTCTATCTATACAATGTCAGATGCTGAAAGAAGAAAGTTTCAGAATGGGTTGTAAGTGGAGGGTCAAGTGTACAATCTGAGAGTACATGAAAATCACTATCCTCCCTTCTTGCTATAATTATTCAGAATAATTGGAAGTAATATTACAACAGCTTGTAATTAACCCTATTAGCAATGCAATGCACATGTGCAGGAAAAGCAGTCCTTTCTCAAGAACTGCTGGAATCTTGTCCAACATGTGCTACAAACAGGTCAGGCTCTGTACCTTGGGGACAGCTGGGAAAGGTTCTCATAATTTGATTTTACAGTGACAATCCTCTGTTGACTGCTCTTTTCCTCTAAATAGCTAGATGCATAGGCTCTGAAGCCATGTGAGGCAAACTTTTTTCCCTGAAATTTATGTCCTGATTAGTCAATTGGTACACTTATAGTGAAATCTAAACACTCAGAGTTTTTTCTGAATCTCTCAGTATAAATGAGCTCCAGAACTGGAAAAGTTCTGTCTTCACCTACTCTGATTACAAAGGTGTATTCTGCAGGGCAGATATGCCAGTGAAACAAGACAGAAACCTAGAACTTTTAAAAACCACTACTGTCTTTCCTTTTGAAGAAAACATTGCAACCATGTCTGCACAGAGTATATGAGCTGACATTGCTAGATCTCCAGAGATAACAAAGACATGGATGGATAATTCTCTGCACTGCTACTGTGTAATAATTTTCTGATACAAATTACAATACTGTTGCCTTGCCCTCTATGGCTGCTGTTAAGCACTTCTCAGTTATTTTGAGATGCAGAAGAGCTATAATACTGCACAGTAGCTAAGTACATGTGCAGCTTCCATTTTTTTCACTCTTTCCCTTGAAAGCCAATGCCATCATGTGACTCATGTTGTGAAAGGCTCAGTTAGGTGATCCTATAATTAAACATAGCAAGGTCAGGAGAAAGGAGGACTACTCAACACCTCTACTGCCATCAGAGCACATCTGTTTTTGCCACAGTGAACTGCAAGGAAGAAGCACTCTGATAGCAGCTGATGACACTCACGATACTTTACCACATTCAAAGACCACCTGTACAATTAAGCAATGCTACAGGAAATTCTAATATGCTGCTTTCAACAGTGGATAAGTGTATGTGCTCTGAAAAAGCTTACACATGCTACCTGATATGACTCTGGCCTTACCTTTGCATTTGAACTTCTGAGAGTCTTTCAGAGATGGCATTTTGATCTCATATGTTCTTCCTTTTGTGGGTGTGCATACAGATCTCATGCTTCTCCTGTGCTGACTCCTGTATAGGACAGCTGGCTGGATCACAGGACTGTGAGAAGCTTGTAGTAGTTGTCCTCAGCAGGTTTTGACATGGGAGTGTAAGAGTACATACTCCAAAACAAATGTCTAGTACACTGGAAACCATTAGGAAACAGCGCATCGTAATGGTAACTTGCACCAGCTGGAGTACAATGCTGTGCCATAACTGACATGTTCCTACAGAAATGCTGCTTGCAATGACAGCAGTGAGTATGGTTTACAACAGTAAAAGCAGCAGATGTGGTTGAAGATGATTATTATTCCTAATGTGATAAGAAAGTCAGCAGGGGGAACTAAGAATCATCTTAATCTACAGTGCTGTTGATTTCATTAGGTTTGGTACTCTGTAGAAGATACAGATATGAAAAATGCAACAATGTTAGTCAGAAAACTTGCTTAAGAATAAATGGATTCAAAAATAGTGACAGCAAGGTGCTGCATGTGTGTGCAGAGCTCAGCTGGGAAATAATCTGACCACAGTAAAAACTCGTCCTTAAAAACCATCTCCTCAAAATGAAATAGTACTGCAGCTATACGTTTGATCAGAAAATCAGTTTGTAAAGAAAAAAGTGGTAAATTCCATCAACTTCGATCACCTCCTCACATTCACTCGGTGTTGCCATCTTCAGGAGTGCAGTAAAGCTGCTTTAAGTATCTCTGCTACCTAGAATATTCACAATTCTTGCTCCCGCTGACTTAATAGATTTCCAAGTGGAGATTATATTGTTTGTTTTTTTTTTTAAGTTTAAATATTGCCTGCCATCGGTGCTATTTCTACAGACGTGTAGGACTTGCACTGATCCTGAAACTCAGGAGGAATAGCTTGTCCTGGGCTGAGGCGGCCAGGAGCTCCTCAGCACCAATCGCAGGCGCTTATCGCGGCTACAGAGCAGGCTGTCCCTCGTTCCTCCTGCCCTGCACTGAGAACTCTCTGTGCTGCCTCCAAACCGGAGGTTCCTCAGGCTCTACCTACTCTTGGGGCCAGGAAAGGCTTTCCGTAGGAGGCACGAAGGCTGCTTAGACAGTTTTATCCAGCGGAGGTGGGCGGGAGGATGCTTTTCCCTCCTCAGCCCAGGTATCCGGGGGTCCCCGGCACACGTCACGAGAACACCCCCGTGGTCGTGAAGTCGAGCTCAGTCCTGGCCGCGGCCGCCGTGTGGTAGAGGAACGGCGCGGCACAGCACGGCCCAGCTGAGGGCGCGGCCCGTCCCGCCCCCGCGCCGCGCACAGCGCCAACAGCCGGAGCGGCGGCACCACCTCGGCGGCGCCGGGCCCTGCTCCCTCCTCGCGCCTCTCGTCTCTCGCCGCCTTTTCCTGTCTGCATCCTCTCCGGTCCTCCGCCCCTCTTTCCCCCCACCCCCCCCTCGCCATTTTCACCCGGGAGCAACTCGACCGGGACTTCCCTGAAACTTCACAAAGAAACTCGCCCAGCGCCTCCGTGGCGGCCGCGAACTTTTCACCGCGGCGTCCGCGTCTTTGCCTCCTTCCCCGGCCCCGCGGCGCCCCGGCAGGCTGGTCCCGATGAGCGCTCCACCGCTGCTCCGCCCGCCTAGCCCGCTGCCTCCGCCCGGGGCGGCTGCTGCTGCTGCTGCTGCTGGTGGCGGCGGCGGCGTCGCTTTCCACCTCCAGATCGGGCTGAGCCGGGAGCCCGTGCTGTTGCTACAGGACTCTTCAGGGGACTTCAGCCTGGCCCACGTTCGGGAGATGGCTTGTTCCATCGTCGACCAGAAGGTGAGAAGCGGTTCCCCCCCCCCCCCCCCCATACCCGCCATCCCACGGCCGCTGTGGCGACGAACTTTTCTGTCCCGGCCTGCTGGCGGCTTTTCCCGATGCTAGAGCACCGAGTGCAACTTTCCGGCCCTTCTTCTCCTCCGTCGCCCTTCTGGCACCTTCCCTTCCTCGGCTCCGCTTCTCGGGTTCCCCTGCTGAGGGCGGGATGCTCTCCCACCGCCTCTGCTCCGTTTGTTGGCCAGCGCTCGCTGCGCGAAGTGCCGCGTAGGAACCGACCCCCGGGTCGCTGCGGCTGCTCCCGGTGCTGTGGGAGGGGGAGGGGGGCGAAACCTGTCATCGCGGCGCCCGGGGCAGCTCTTGTCCCAGCCTCGGCCGGGAGAGGTAGAAACTTTCCACTGAAAAAAAAAAAAAAAAAAAAAAAAAAAAAAAAAAAAAAAGCAAACACCAACAAGGAAAGACCAGCATTCACAGCGGCGCAGCTCCCGTTCGATACCCGGGCAGGGCAGCCCAGCTCCCGCGTCCCGCCGCCGCCTAAGGCGGGGCCGGGGGCGCCGCTCGGGCCGGTGGCGCGCGGCGGGGCTCGGGCAGCGCCCGAGCGCTGCTCCTCCGGCAGCCGGGTGGGGGTCTCCGATTGGGCTGGGGCCGAGGGCCAGCCCAGAGCTGGCAGGTGGCCCTGGAGCGGGAAGAGGCCGAGACTTAGAGGAGCAGCCGGGCTCGGCCTGGCTGCAGGTAGCATTTCGGAGCAGAATGCCGTCGGGCAGAGGGCTGTAGGAGTCGCGGAGCGCTCGGAGTTCCGCTCCGCCAGCGTCTGCGTGCCTCATCTGCCGCCAGACGCCGTTTCCTATTCTGAGTTGTATAAAATGTTGCACTATCGCAGTGCTTCTTGAGTGAAGGACCAGAGTAACTGTGTCATGATGATTGCAAGACATTACAACTAACTCAGCCAACCAAAACTTAGACATCTGGAATTGTTATAACGCAAGAAGTTGTGATTTTTTTTTTTCCTTTGTTTTTACTGAGGTAAAGTATTTTCCAGCAGCACGGTTTTTTGTTTTTTTTGTTTTTTTTTGTTTTTTTGTTTTTTTTAAACTCATGGTTGTGCTTTATTTGTGTTTGTAAAGCCTGTCCTCTGAACTTTGCTGAAAGCAGAATTTCCCTTTTTTTTTAAAGAGCACCTAATGCAACATTTTGAAAGAAGTGTTAAACATACAGCTTCACTTCTAAATTCTGTGTCTTAAGAAGTGGCTGGTGACCTGCACTGCTAAACCAAACTGAAGAAAGACACAGCTGTTTTTTAACGTTGCCATATTGGCTATCAGGCTGAAATCTGTTGCTTGGTCACGGAGGTCAGACACAGCTTAACCAGTGCATAGTGCTTTGCTATTCACGTTACTATGCTTGCAGGAATGAAAACATGTTAAGATCGTTGCATGCATTGTTAATGTGTTTGTGCTTGAGGAAAGCACTAATTTCAGGGCATTATAATTAGATCTAGTGTAATCTTTCATACTTCCTAACAATTTCCTAACTTCTTAACAATGCAGTATTGTTTAAAGAAAGCCAAATGCTTTGGCTTTTCCTCCCAGAGTCAGGCTGAAGTCAGAAATGACATAACAATGTCAAACACTTTAATTTGTTGGACGGTACAAAAGAGAAAAGCGTGTACCAATCTTCTTCACAACAATCCCAAGTGAGGAACTTTCTTCTCAGTACAATTTCTCATTGCCCTAGTTCCTGCTTTCTCAAGGCTGGCAAGAAGAATGTGGATAAAAGAAAGTGATAATGAGGAGGTAGAGATGTTTTCCATTTGTTTGTTTGGTGGTTTTTTTAATTGTTGTTTTACTCCTTGGATGGTGTCCTGCAGTTCCTGCTCTTTGCAGGTTAACTTGTATGTTATTTAGTCCTGAGAATTTTTGTTTTAAATCTGCAAGCATGTCTGTTGACGTGAGTCCTACCACTCACTGTTTCAGTGTCACGGGAACTGTTTGCATGTGCAGAGTTACTCTGCATCCTGGCAGAAACTTGTTTAAAAAATGGCCTGGAATCAGATAGCTCTGAGGTAACACCTCCTGTGTGCCAGAGATTGATGATGTTTTCTCTCCTTGAAGTGATCTAAAGTGCTACTTACTCACAATGTAATGTGAAAGATCCAATTGTTCACCGCCATTGTGCAGGAGGTGATGCTGTAACAAATACTTTAATGAAATAGCATGCTATTTCCAAAGTTCCTTGGGTCTGCATAGGAGGTGGGCAGTGTCTGCAATGTGACTGTTGTCCTAAGGCAATGGTTTGGTCTGGGCTGTATAAGCAGTATATCAGGATGAAAATTGTTATTATTATTTTTTTCTTCAGCTTTCCTGTTAGGTCATTAATATCAACTCTTTCTTTGTGGTGATACTGTTAAATATTTAAATGTGCAACTTTATTTGTAGGATTGTGGCAGCTTCTCCTCAGTATCAGTCAGTCAGATGATCTGTTTACAGAGAGTCTCTCCCATGCTGATGTGGGTATACCTGAGTGAAGACATTTATGGCCTTTACTCTGCACAGATTTATTGGCTGAACTTAGTGCTCAGTGCACAGAACTTAGATTAAGTGGAACTGGGGTTCTCAGAGTGTGCAGAATGGAGCATATGTAGTCCTGAGTAGGATATGAATATTGAGGGTCTGTGTATGTATATGTGTACACGTGTATCTGTCTTTGTGTGTACTTATGTATCTTTGTAAATGTGAAACCACAGTATTTAGTACACAAAACCACAACCAAGATATAACTAATATACATATGTATGCACAAATATAAACTTTTACACGTAGCAAAACTTTTATATATAAACATGAATTTGCATATACTTACACTAGAGGACTTTAAATGGCACCTGAAGTGCAAAGGTTAGATTTTCTACTTTTATTAGAGTATATATTTACATAATTGATCTAATATATATAATGTAAAAAACGGCATGAGCAAAGAGCGTTTTTCTTTTTCTTTTTCCCATCATCCATGAGAGGGATTCCTTCAGGAATATCATGCTGATATAGTTGTAAATGAATTTTCATAACAAATCTGAAGATGAAATGGTTTGTGCTAGATTAGGACATAACAGAATTAAATGCGTTTGAGTTTAAGAGCTATACTTAAGATGATTACATTTGGTTCCTCTGAGTCTATTTCCTTGTCTTTCCTAGAACCGGAGGTGCTGAGGTGTGCTTTCATGGGATCTTCAACTGAATGGGAATTTTAGCATTTAAATTATGTGGTTGACAAGAAATGAGAATATACTGAAAAATATGTATCATGTTTGGCTTTTAGGCTGATCCCCTCATGAGATCAGCAGGAGAGTATTGTAAAATATAGTCTTTGTTTTCTGAATATAAATAGTTTGAATTATTACCCTTTTTGAGTTAGTGGTTTACAATAGGATCACTTATCCAGGGCACAAGTATAGTGTAGAGCACTCTAAGTAGGAACACAGCATATCTGTAGTTGTTTGAAGTGGTCATGTTACCAAAGACTTTTTTGTTTTAACAGTTATTATAAAAACTAATTTGCTTTTTGCTAGAAAAAGTATTAGTCCAAAGGAGGAAGTTCTATTTTCTGTTTGCTGAAGTTCTTTGCCACCTTTATTATCTCATATAATATGCAACTAATTATCTCATATAATATAAAACTCAACATATACAATGTGTTGAGTTACTTATTGGCATTGCCAAGTTTTGAAAACTTTGATGTAAATATGTGGTAGAAAATTATTTGGCTTAAGAATATAGTTTTATAAAACAGCCCTTAGATCGACTGCTAAGATGAGATTTGGACCTGATCTTTGGCCATATCTTTGGCATATGAAGACAGAGAAGTTGCTAAGAGGAGTAAATGTGGACCCTGTGCCATCTTTTCTTGAGATCTGCATGGCTTATGTTCTGTGCACTGCAGTGAGATAACCTTTGTAAGCTTGAGGCAGCTTGCATGTGAACACAGCTAGCCCTGCATAAGCATTATGCTTGTGCGCATTTTTTAGCTTCTCATTAAAGAAAAGTAGAACAAACAAAATTTCATCCAAAACAGAAACAAAGTTTGGTCTGCATTGTCTCTGTGTGTTTCAGACTGATTTATAAAAGTAGTTGTGTAGATAGTTAATTCTGTAATTTCACAAATAAAACAAACAAACAAAAGCCCCAAACCCAATCCCAGTAATAATAAAACAGAAAATGGGCCATCTCAGGAATGAGGAAGGACAAAAGTAAAATTATAGTTCAAGTGGTGTACAACAAGCTAAGTATCGTACCCAGGTTTATCTCCGTGTAAGATGTTCAGTGGTAAAGAAGCAGAGTTGCCACAAATCAAAGTGAGAGCTCTTTAGAAGTATTTATGTCCTTTATTTGTCCTCTGGAGTTGATCCAAGCACACTTAGGAACAGGTATGCTGTTTGTGCGCCTGGTCATCCTTGATAAGGGAAATCCAACTTATTCTTAAATAAATAAAACAAGAAGACAAAAATAAACCTAGTTTTTTTGTTGTTGTTGTTGTTTTTTTTTTTCTTCTTTCAGGCCAGAATGTCTAGACCTGCGAGCTTAGTGAAGAAAGGAGTTTTTCTAAAGGTTGATTTGAAATTTGAAAATATGCTTAACTTTTTTTTCTGCAAGGGTTTTAAGCAACCATGGAAAACATACAGATTTTGTTCATGTGGATGAAGTTGATTGTTTGCTTGTTTCCCCATAAAATCTACAAACCTATGCAAAATAAACAAGAGCCTGGTAGTAAGAAATTTATTTCCTTTGGAGTGGGATGAGGACTCAGTAAATAGTATAGGAAGATTTTCTCCAGATAGACAGATAAACAGTGGAGGTTTTTTTTTTTTTTTTTTTTTTTTTTTTTTTTCTCTTGTGCTCCAGCCAAAACTCTTAAATGATCAGTTCAACATGCAGATGTAGACATTTCATATACTTATTATGTATTTGTCCTTAATCACATCCTTCTTCTGTTCTGGAAAAGTACAAATGTGTGTCTATCTGTTAAAGCTACATTCCCTAGGAGTCTTTACCTGGTGTACCCCGTAACAGAATGTTTGACTTCTTGTGAATTCTCTGTACTGAACGCTTCCTTCTGGCTGTGTTGTGAAAGCAGAAAGTTGTTGTATTTCATTTTAGGAATGTGAGGTCCCTGGTCGTTATGCATGTAAATATATTTCAAAGTGAAAGTACATTTCTACTCTCACTCTTACAAACTCAAGAGACTTCTGATGTTTGCTGTTCAGTCTTTTATTGACTTTATGTTTGTTATTCTCCACCCTGGAAACTCTAAGTCAGTGTGCACGATGTTGGTTTGTAGATTAGTTTAAATTACCTTTGGAGAATGTGTGAGAGTAAGCCAGGAAAAGGATAACTGATGAAAGGGAATCAGTCTGAATTTGTTAAAAGAAACTGGGATTTTTTTTAAAGAAATGCTGACTTTGTTATTTATCACGTCTGTGATGGATGAGGAAAGCTGGTGCAATGCTGCTGGCTGATTTAGAGCATTTGAGAAATTCCTTGCTAAAGATTAAAGACCATCAAATGAATTCTCATAGAATAAGAAGTAAGATGGAGCTTTGGATATAGGACTGGCTTGTAATCAAAGCAGCTGATGTTTTAATTTTTAAAAGAATTATAAAAGGAGCCTTGTGTTGCTGTTGTGAGACACGTAATTTCCATAATGATTTTGAAAATGATGAGATGAATAAGCAGATGAGCTGCTTCTCTTACTGTTGTTGTGAGATGAAGCTCAATTGCTATAGAAAGAAACAGAACTTATCCCTGGCGTTACAGCACATATTGAACAGAGGTTCATACTCTCTGTATGACATTCTTAGTGAGTGTGGAATGCTGAAGGTCACCTGTCTATCTGATTCAGAGCTGGTGGGACAGTAACCATATGGATAATTTCTCAATGCCAAGAGCCTCTGGTGCCTCCTGTTGCCACTTTTGGTTTACTACTTGTGTAAAAGTGGTCTGTGCTGGGTCTATGTATGGTACATCTAGAATGTGCCGTGGTCATGTGTGGATTTGTATGCTTTGTCCATGGGTATTTTTCTATCATTTCTGAAAATTTCTCACAAACATCCAAAGCTATTGTTCTTCTTGTCTAGATTTTTTTTTTTCCTTTTTGGAGAAATCGGGCTATGTAGTTACAATGTGTACTATATTGTGGTTACCTGCAAGGAAACAAGCAGACTTGAAGGCTGCATTCTGTTACTTTTTGTTTCTTTTTGTTACTTTTTTGTTTTTAATCAAAATAGTTTCATATAAAAACAAAACAAACTTCTGCTAAATGTGCATTAGCTGATTTGTTTGTTTGTTTTAATGACTCTATGGTAAGGATTAATTTAAAGACATGGAATTTTTGAGATAGGACCATGTGAAATCAAAAATCACAGCTAGCAAGAGAGTTGAGCACAGAGAGACCAGGAGTTGTTTATCTCAAGAAATATGTGATAAGTAGATGTGTTATCTGTGGTTTCTACAGTTACTTTTGTCCATATTCTAGACCATCCTTAACTTAACTTTGCTCTCTGCCTGACATCTGGCAAGTTTGTTGACATTATGTAATGTGACTGGAGTTAAATAGATGCAATTAAGTATATAAATTAGAACTCTCTCCCAAGTGTTTATTATGTTTCTACCTCTGTATGGAAGTGAGTGTCGTAGCTTGGTCTATTCTCTAGAGGTAATAAATTAAACCTCATCATACTGGCTGTATACAGGATTTAGTAGTAGCATTTGTCTTGTTCAGCTCTTGCTGCTAGCAGCTGGGTTTCTCCTTCAAATTGTCTTTGGGTGCTGTTATGTGCTTCTCAGATAATATAAACTTGTCCTTTTTGGGATGGACCTGAAATCTGCCTTACGATACATTCCAGTGAAATATTGGTTTTGTACTTGAATGTCTCATGCATTTAATAGATGTTCTGCTATAAAAGCTACCTCATTTTGTTATCATGCCTCACTTGCTCTAAAAGAATGTGGGCTATATGAGAATAAAAAGAACTTTCCTTTTCTGTGGAATGCCTTTCACCTCATCTTTGGGTGTGATTTGCTTTCCCGTAAGTTCACTGTACTTTACCGCTTTGTGTGAGAAAACTTTGGATGCAGATCTTCCTCATGCTTGATGATGGTCCGCAGGATCAGCACAGATGCCCCGTGTGTCAGTGCTCTGCCTGGACATCACCTCCGTTTACATTCTTCTAGCTTCTGTAGTCCCTCTGAATGTGCAGGATTTTGGAAACTAAAATAAATTTGTTTTACAGGCTTTCAACTCTCTACTTCCTTGTACAAGACTTTCAATACTGCTAAGGCCTCTCTTACTTTTTGGGTCTTTCCTTTTAAATATTCCTATCCACACAGCAATCTAAAATTATGACAGACTTGATGCAGCTCAAAAAAAATCCTGTGTGTAAGATTGAAGTAACTTGTGTCATTCTTTAAACTTCTTAAATTTAAAACTTGAAGTATGTACTTCAAATCAGCTACTTCATGAAGCACATTATTGCTTTTAAATCTTCCTTTTTATCTGCTGGAACAAAATGCAAAGGTTAGAAAGGTAGTGTGGTGTATTACATGATAATGATAATCCAGAAGTAATAAACATCTTACAGTGATATATACATACACAAAGATAGTCATCTGTGTGTGTGTGTGCATATGTACATATTTACTTTCTCTTCTTCCGTGCATTTGTGGCTTCTTATTGCTTGTTCCCTGTAATTCTGTGTTCTTTTTTTTGGCTGAGGAAAAGATGATCAAGATGTAAGCTTCCACTTACTGCACAATGATAAGGTGGTACTGTGATAAAGTCTCATAGAGCTTGATAGCCAGATAGCCATTGTTTGCTCCCTATGCCTATGCTGCAGTCAGGATCAGCTCAGGAACAGCAATGATATCAAAGCTAGAGAATGGTAGATAATTTTGATTAGTATCTTTTTTTTTTTCCTCCTTTTTTTAATTTTTGAAGTAAGAAATGTGAACATATGACATCTAATCTAGTTCCTGGCTGCTCCTAAGGTGTTTAGAGGCTTTTATTTGTGATTGGCATAAAAATATTTTTCCAGTGCATCTTTAAGCATGAGGGACATGAATTGAAAGTACAAACCATGACCAAAGTCTAAGTATAAACTTTTTTTTTGTACATTTAAAGGGAATCATATCTGAACATGTTCCATGTAGTCTGAAAGCAAAAAACACACACAAAAAAGTAACCTTGAGATTTATTTTACGTTAGAAATAGTTTTTAGCATCTTGTCAACTGCAAAAGCACAGAGAAGATAGCAGCTACTGGGAGCAATGTTTTGGCTCTAGGACAATTTCTCTAAAAGATACTCGGTCTTACATACAGCAGTTTCAGTGATTGTATATAAAGGGTAATTTATGACTTAAACTTCTTAAATGGTGGCTTTGATTGGTGGGATGGCAGTTTATGAGGATGAAGGCAATCCCACTGGTAAGGAGAACAGCATGGGTTGTTGACATTGTTTCCAGTCTGGTAAAATCAAACAACCTGGAAAATAAATATTTGTGCTCTACATCTAGAAACATATGTCTAGTCTGCCATTAACCTGTGTTTATTTTCATGCTTTCTGTTTTCATGCCATCTTTACTTGATCCAGAGAATGGCACAGATTCAGACCTATAAACTAATGCCAGTGTTGTGACTTTCAATTTTTAATCTGTTTAATTGATCATTGCATGTACACCTCCTCTTCTTTCTTCTATTTGAATTTTATTTGGAAGCTATCACACTATCTAGTGGGCTCTGTGTGTTCTTGATGGAAGCTGCATAAACCCTATAGGGGTAGTTACAAAGGTAATAGAGCTAAACTCTTCTACGTGTTGTAAATAGTCCTGCTGTGAGAAGTCAGGCTTGGTGACTCCTGAGGTTTTAGATGTTTCTGTGGTTTGGAGAATGTCATTCACCATTATCAATAATTAAACTTGCATTTAAATTAAACCAGTAGCATTCCCCTGCCACAGCTTAAGATACAGCTAATTTTATTCAGGAGTTGACATAGTTGTATATGGCTTTTATCAGTCTATGTTTTTCCTTCATGCTTTGCATTATATCTGTAATCTCTTGCTTGTCTGTGATTAGAGTATTCAAAAATTGAAAACCTAAATCCTGATAGTAGTATGCTCGTAAAAGTAGCAGATAAACAGATCTTTGAGAATGTAGCTATTAAGGAGATACATTGAAGAAATCATCATAATGCTTTGTATGAGATCACCTAGTGCATTTAAAAAAGAAAGCATAGAATAAAATGAGAAGTTGTGGTTGATAATTACAGATACCTGCAAAAGAGGATGTAGAAAACAGCTGGAAAAGGTTATTTGTAAAAAAGTTATTTGTAACAGTCCTTTAAAATCTTTATGCTCTTATTGCATACATTTGTTGCAGATACCTAATCTGCAACAATCTGTTTGATCTGCTAAGGAGCCTATGATATTATAGAACATTATTATATGCCATATTGTATGCAGGCAAGAAGTCCCTGCCTCCAGTGGTGTGCAGTCAAGGTGTACTGGACAGCTGGTTAAAACACCATAACTTAGGCTGTATGGAAGGATACCTCAACATTTAAAGCAGCAGTTTATCATCAGTGTCTTTTGAAGATGGCCCTATAAGAAATTTATCCTAGGTTGTAAGCAAAACCATGGAATTTCTTCAGGGAAAAAATGGCTGGTAAAATATCAGCATCTTAATAATGAAATGAATACCTTAAATCCTATGGTTTGGAAACAAAAACAACAACAAAGGTACTGTTATACAAGGAAGAACCCTGACTGGATTATCTATCCTTATGGAGATGCATAGGCTTTGTCCATGCTAAGATTAAAGGAAGGAATAATACGATGAAATAATGTACCCATCTGCTGCAAAGATTGTTTTAAGTAGAACAGTGTGTGATTTGTCAAGGAAGGAAAAGAATATACTACTTAAGAAGTGAGCAGACAGAGAATGTACTTGATTCATCTGTCTTCACAGGGATAATGCGTGTGTTAGAGATGTTCCACAGGAAAAAAAGGTTGGTTTTACACCCCACCTTCCTATTAGGTCTTGGAAGGGAAAGCAAAGCTGAGGTTACTGCTTGTTGTGTTATTTCCTGTTTTTCTTCCCTTTTCCACCTTTGTCTGTAATTCCTATGCTTCTTAATGGGCTCTTATCAAATAATCATACTATGTAATTTAGGCATCTGAAGTTAATACCATGGACTGGTAGATAGCTGTTGAATAAAGTAGGGGCATACAATCTAAGCTAAAATTTACTTGTTGGTTGCTTAACAACATATCTGAAAAAATGCTACATGTTCATAGGTTTCACATAGACAAGTGCAGTTATATGTTTAAATGTAAGAATACTAATGTTAGGGTAACATTCAGAGAACTGTGGAATTCACGCTTTTTTGTGAATTACACTATTTCATTTAGTATCTTGTTTTATTCAGAATTAAGTATTTTTTGTTGTTATAAATAAAACTTAAAAGCTGTCATGCTGAGTTTGACAAGTTTAATTTTTTTTCTATAACCTAGATAAGAGAATAAGGATGAAAACTGCTTTAAGACTTGAACATGAAACAAAAATTTCTAAACTTCTAAAGCTACTGAAAATCATTTCTGATTGTCCAAAGGTGGCCTGAGAACAAAAAAAACCAAACTTGATGGATTCAGCTTTAAAAGTGCCAGTTTTCATATTTGAGAGGTAAATATTGTATATATGAAAACTTGCTAGAAAGTATATGGAGATGCCTCTGGAAAAGAACTGAAAGAGAATAGACCATCAGGGATCTCCATAAAAAAAAAAGTGTGTCTCATTCATTGTTGGTGAGTAAAGCTCCTTTGTAAAGCTACTTTTTTTTCTTTAATTTAAAAGCCTTTTGTGCTATTAAGAATTATTATTATTTTTTTAATATTAATGTTATTGTTTTTTTCTATTTAGTAGTACAAGGAGATAGTGTTAAATGTGGAGGTGGGTCTCCCTGACTGTGGTGGGGGTTTGGAGCTTCATAATCCTTGAGGTCCCTTACAAGCTGGGCCATTCTGTGGTTCTGTGAGATTCTGGAAACACCAAAAACTTTCTGTAATTAGAGAGGTTTTGCAAAGGGCAAGTCAGACCTAAGCTTCCATTTTTTTGAATAGGAGAGCCTGAAAGTCTGTCAGTAGTGTGAAAGTCCAAATGTGTTCCAATTAAAAATGAACACTGTATGTAACTGTGTTGATGTCATGATTATATGAGTACAGACACTCAACAGAAAAAAAAAAAAAAGGAAGACTCAACCTCATGATACCTACAAACACACTTATTGAGTGTTAGAATCTTTTTTTTTCCAAAAAAGTTATTTGATTGCAAAATTGGCATTCAGATCTTCATGAATTAAATGATCAACAAGTTCTACAAAAAACTTGAAAATACACAAAGCTTAAATTAAAAGTGTCTGTGTGTGCTTTTATTATTTTTCTTGGAGCATAGGAATTGCTTATGTGTGTAGATGTGGCATTATGAGAACACGCAACATCTTGTCTTTATTCAAGTTGAAAACATAAGCACTAGATTAAATTTCTAAAATCTGCATCTTCAGTATATTGAAATTCATTTCTGAGCTGACTTTAAGGGCATTTGTATTAAGAGTTATAATAAGTAATGAATTGTGTAATGGTATGATCATTTCTCTGATTCCTGCTGGCCATATTGTTGAGCAAGTCACTTTATTCCTTAATATATAAGTTTCCCTTTCTGAATGGCATATTGATAGTGAGGAAGACTGTATGAATAAAGCAAGATTTTGATTGCAACTCATTTTAATGAAATTGTTAACTCCTGTTTTGTGATGAATCTTTGAATTTACATTACAAATATGTGTGTATACAGCTGGAATTGTTGATGAATATTTATGTAATAAATCCTTATAATGTTTCTCAAATGATATGTGACTATTTAGATACTTGCTAGTTGAAAATAACTATACAGTAAATAAAAGAGGACATGCAGTTATCATAGTTATTGGAAAGATGTTCTAAGCTCTTAATGTTGTGATTGACCCAGCTCTTTAGTTCTCTAATGTGGAGCGTTTTCATTGATTTGAATTCAGTATTGACCCTGCTCTGAGCAGCAGCTTGGATGAGGTGACCTCTCAAGGTCTTTTTTCAACCTCAATTCTGCAGTTCCACAAGGTAAAAAACTGAAAACAGCTGCTTCTATTATTCAGGAAAACTTGAATTTTCTGCTTAATGATAATTCACTCATCTTTTGTGATTTCATAGCGGATTACAAAAAGGACCACAACTTGTAAAATTATATCAGAGTCTGCTTTATCTTTTTTTTTTTTTTTTTTTTTATTAAACTTCCATTAAGCTGCAAATAGTGGCAGTTGGCCTTATGTGCTGCTTTGTTATATCATGCTTTCTCCTTTCGAAGGAAAAGATTATTTTTCCATTTATTTTTGACTATTTCATTGAAATGCATAGATTCTTTTAAAATTTATCTTTTAATTCTTAAAGAAAAATTTAGAAATCAAATTACTATGTAATTATTTCTATCTTCTTGGTTGTGTTTTAATACAAGATCCATAAAATGGACAAAAAGTTAAATGAAAGTGTAATCTTCTTGTATTTGTAACATAATTCCATTCCCTTAGATTACTATTGTATTCAGTACTATTTACAATTTTTCTTGGTATTTAAAAATTCAAAAGCAAAAATTACTCTGTTCAGTGAGAGCTTCTTTTTAACTGTATGTGCAATACATAAGGTAAATCTGGATGATCTTTTCACCTGTGTAAAGAACAATTGAGTTTCTCATTATTTCATGTAAAAATGATTAGAATAATTGCTCAGTGCGTTGATGCTCAGAACTCTTGGTTTCTCTTTTGTGTGGAGCATTAATTCTATAGCACTTAAGTATGCATTTAACTTTTCTTGTATCAGCTATCTGATCCAGTGTAGGGCTGTTCTGAAAGGTCGGTGAGGGAATAGAAACAAATGACAGACAGGCGGAGTGAACACTTGGAAGAAACTGAGTCTTGGATTTTTCTCTCTAAGACTTTAAATGTTCGTTCTTCTGCCACCTGAAATAATTATTTTTCTGTTGAATATATTTGTTGCATTTGATGGAAGACTAGAAATACCAAAGAACATCAACATTCTTACATTTTCCAGAGATCAACATTTAGATAGAGTAAGGAGCCAAGTAACCTGACTGAAGGTAGGTTGCCTGTGAGCTTATGTTTTGTTAAACCTCAGAGAATTCTCATAGGAGAAAGACATTTCAATTAGTGTAGGTACATAAATAATAGTTGCAGGACAATAGAGCACTCCTACCTCCTATTTGTCAGTCATTTTATGGAATTGAATTTTGTATTTTGTATGGTATTATTCATATTATGAGGAGAAATGTTTACAAATATTTATATGGTTGTATTATACACTTGGGCTATTATGGGTGTTGTGCAAAAAGCCCTCTTCAGTATACTGAAATCATGATAGGAAAAATATAAGACATATAAACAGTAACCAGGTGGATTATTCTCTTTTTCTTCTGAGAAATTAATCCAGATGTTTTTGAAATAGTGTTTAAGTGAGATTTTTTTCCCAGGTTCTATTCTGGAATTAATTTTTTTATATTTCTTGGAAACTATGGTCTAGATAGTGGGAACATAGGCAGATACTGTGGTTTTGGAAAAGGAACATTCTAATATTTTGTACAATACTTCTGTAGGCATTATTCATAGTAAAATGCCAACATACCATGAATACTTGTATGTGTTCTTCTGTTTTGTTTTTAATCGCACAGTAGTGAGTGGATGAAGGAAAACTGCAAGTAAATGTTTTTCTAGAAAGTATGCTAAAGGTTGTCATGTAGTGACTTAGGCTGGAAAAGCTGGACAGTAGTAAATGAGGGGCAGCTAATGAAAACAGATATCAAAGTTATCTGCATAAACATATTTTTGCTTGGAATCCTTATAATAACAAAAGGATAATCTAGAGCGTGTGATGGGCTTGCTGTAATCTCTTAGTAGAATGGTCATTAATATAAAACTGAGTGACTGAAGGGGCTGGAGCCAGGATCTACCCCTTCACAGACTCTAAGGGTTGGCCGTGGAGGTGAGAGCATCTCTTGCTGGAGTTTCCTGCCTACCTGAGGCCTTCTGAAAGTAAGCAGCTATTTTCTTTCATTTCTGTGTCTGTGGCTGCTGCATTTGACCTTGTTTTCATTTACTGTAGCCAAAACCTAAACTTTCCTACCCCACTATTATTGTGGTACTATCCATCCTATTATAGCATTACACTTTATTTTTTTTAAGGGTTTATACAAAATTACACAGCATTGTTGAGTTGGACATGACTTTATCTGATGTCTCATCTTTTGGAATACGTTTTTTTTCTGCTTACTATTTGAAGTCACTTGCCTCTTCCATTCACTAGATGCTCTTTTATGAAGTAAAAATTGAGAGAGATGCCAAGAAAAATATCCTATATGTAGACTTAAAAAAAAATTATACTATGCATAAAAATTATACTCTAAAAAGAACACTGACTTTTTAAAAGGTTAAAAAAACAATGTAATATTTTACCTTTAGAACTGGTATTTTCCTATATACTTGAGCACTCACAAGAAATTATACCTCTTGGAGGAGAAGTATTTAATTAATTATGTGCTAGTCATGAGCTCACAAAAATATCATTTTAAAAACATGTTGTTCCACATGAATACACTTTTCTCTACTTAACATAGATAGTGATATGCATTGTGGCAAGTCCTAGGGTGTGAGAGACTTAGAGTGCTGTGTGGAATTGAATTTTCTTATACAATGGAAAGTTGGCTTTGAAAATGCAAAAAAAAATCTAGCTGAAGATAAAAGAAATACAAAAGAAAACAATAATTTTTGAATTAAATATCAAAAGTTCTGACTGTCATCATTTTATGATTTTGGTGGTGGTGGTAGTATTCCACAACATAACATCATGTAGTGCATGTTATCTTGCATTCCAATATCTTATTTAGTGAATTAGTTTGTTTCTCTTCAGGTCATTGCTGCTGTTTTGTTTTTAGGCCCATCTCTCTACCCTTTTCTCCTTTTTCCTTTTCCCCTTCCTGTGGCATGGGTTCATGGGTCCCTCTCGCCCTGCTAGTCATGGAAGTGGGCCAAACCAGTCTGTAAACAGATGACACGACTCGACTGAAGTAAAAATTTCCTAGAATTTTTTGCATATCAACAAATATTTTTTGTCATCAAGCTAACTTTTTGCAGATATTCTGTTCTATAGATATCAATTTGCACAGTTTTTTTCTTTTTTTAACAAACCAACCAACTTTTTACAAGTGTGTGGCAACAGCAAACGTTACTTTCTCCAGGTGTAGATTCTTTAACATCTGAAAATTGCTGTGATAGCATGTAGTCTTTGGTTCAGGGCTTGCAGAAATGCATTGCTAATGGTGGTTACTGTGCTGAAAAATAGTATTTAGTAGCTGTGAATTTGCTCTATTGAATAGCGTGATTGTTCCCTTTACTTGTTGTAGTTTCCATGGAAATAAATAGGAGGTATTACTTTTGGAATGGCTTAGCTATGTTACAATGTCAGTGATACTGTTGATGCCCCCAAGCCCAAGTCAATGAACTAACCAAATAATCTCTCATACTCTGCAGCTAAATGAAGCAAAGGTCAAAGAAATCAACCGACTTTTATAATGGTCCTTAATAGATTTCTACAGTACCTGTTTCCATATAAAATTCTCATCTATATAATTTGGTTTTACCAGCCTGCCATTGACTACGGGATTAAGATCTTAACAAGCCTATGTAAATAAACTAACATGATAGTTGCCCTCCAAACATGAGCCTGCACCTGTTTCTCTATGAGTCATTTAGAGCTGGAAAGAGATGTCAAGAAATTATTTCTTTAGAAAAGCAGTATCAGTTTTCCTACTGCTATTCCTGATCTTTTCAAAACTTCGTGTTCATTCTTATTCAGTATGTAATACCTGAATCCTTTTTCTGAAGAAATGTTAACTGGTTGTTTGTCATGTCTACTTTTTCCTGTCTCCAGTAAAACATTTCTGTAAAACTTCTTCCTCTTTTCTTCAAGGCACTGCTTCATTTTTTGGAGATCTTTTTGAATTCCAATCCTGTTTGTCATGCGTGTGCTGTCTGTCTCAGTTTCATATAGTAATGAAATTTTAAAAAGAATATTCTCTGTTATTTTTTCTTTATCCAGGTATTCAGTGTTCTCTTGGTTTAGTTATACAATCTCCTTTTAAGACAACTTCAGCAAAGTAATACCAATTTTGCTTTGAAGAATGTCTATTAATTAAGGAAAGATCCTTTGAGGAGGAAAGATTTGCCGACCAGTCTTGTCATTCTCAGATTCCTCTCTTTTCCCCTGATTTTTACATCCAATAGGCTTTTGTTCAAGTCCTCCCCTACTGCATTTGCTCATGAGTTTTCAAACACAACTTGAAAATACTAGAATTTCTTTGAATTGCTTCAAAATATACTAGATGAGATTCAGCATCAGCCTTTATTTAAAACATTGGAGTTAAGTACACTGATCTCTTTTTTTTTCCAGTCTGGTCTGTCATATTTTTCCAATTATGTTTGAATCTTAATGAAAGGAAAACATTTCAAAGTTAAAAGTTACAGCAAAGTTTTTTTCCTCCTGTAATGTTCCTATTTCTTACAGCTTTGTACATGTTGCTGTATTTTCGGTGTTTACTATGGAGTTCTGTTATACCTCCTTACTGTGTTAAAGGGAAATAAGCCATGTGCAGTCCTTGCTGCAGAAAAACCTTGTGGCATACTTGTCTGCATTAGGAGGAGTGATGCCAACAGGCTGAGGGAAGTAATCCTTAACCTCTGCTTAGCACTGATGTGGCCTTGCAAGTTCAGGGCTCCTCAGTACAAGGGAGACTTGGAGCTGCTGGAGAGAATCCAGAGAAGAGCTGCTGTGTGTCTCTCCCATTAGGAAAGGCTGAGAGAGCTTGGTCTGTCTAGAATGGAATACTCAGTTGGAAAGACCTACAGATATAAAGTCCTACTCTCCGACCTCTTCAGGGCTAACCAGATGTTGAAGTATATTATTAAGGGCTTTGTCCAAGTGCCTTTTGAATGCTTAAGGAGAGGAACTGAAGCCTGCAGAAGAGTAGGTGCAGGTGAATCTTAGCAATGCATGTAATTTGATAGCAATGAATTGAAACCAATGTGAAAAGAAAAGGGAGCCAAACTCTTTTCAGTGGTGTCCAGTTGCATCAACATTAAGGAATGCATTTTATTCCACAGTTAAAGTTGTGTCATTTCTTTGAGTTCAGTGGAAATTAAGATTGAAGAAATATAGGTGTTCTTTTCCTGGGTGGGGGGGATGGGAACTTCAAATTCTGTGTCTCAGTTGACATTCCTTCTCTGGTCTTTTGTCTTTATGTACATATCCCGGGCAACATTTTCAGTTGTTGTATTTCTCTTTTTGAATGTTTTCCCCCTATTAGAGTATCTGGTATCTATAATCTGATGTTCTCAAAATTTTGATTATTTGGTTTATCTGCGATGTCAAGGATTCCTGCGTGGTTTCCAAGTACTATCCAGGTTAAGGGCTTCCAAGAGCAAGTCAGTGCAGTCAGATCAGGAATGACATGGGCAGCAATTGCATGATAAAGTGCAATGGTTTTTGAAGAAGTCCTAGCAAACTATGTTACTGAAAGTGAACAGCATGTTGGCAACTGTTGTCCACATTCTTAGATAATGATCATCCAATGTTTGTTAAATATAAGAAGGAGAAAAGGCGTGAACATATTTGTGGAAATAAATATTCAGGAAAAGAGGTTTTTTGATTTATTGGTTAAAAAAAAATTTACAAAAAAAGTAAGGTGTATTTTGTACTTTGTACTCTGCCACTTCACTGCATATGTATCTACTCCACATCTTCAAGTATGTGCTGTTTTGTAGTACAGCCAAGTAAGCAAGCAGCAAAAACTAATTTCAACTAGAGGTTATAGAAACAGGAGCATGATTTGGAAGGGGATATTTGACTGTCTTCTCTTCTGGCAGGGAAAATAGCTGATAAAATATGAAGGTCTCTTTCCAAAACTTTACCTGTATTTATTTTTACTTCTGTTTCCTTGTGTACAGACTGACTTTATGGGGCTGTTTTCCACCCAATGCTTTCTGAAACTACATTAATATGTCATTTGTCTTTGCTTCTGTCAAATCCATAACTAATGACAAACTTGTGCTTTAAAAATTAATCAGACTTTTTCTTGGGGAATGAGTGTGTGATTTGCTTGTAACGATTTTATCCAGAGATGAGAAAAACAATCAAGAACGTAAATGAACAGTAGTAAAAAAGCATAAGATTTAGAAATGTTTACACTGGTAGAAGTTTCTATAGCAGCACAAATCATTCTTAAAAACATTCTTAAAATGGATTGCTATAAGTGAATCACAGATGAATAACAGATCTGAAAGCGTCTCGGACGTAGCTATGTTAGAACATTCAAATATGTCCTTAAAAACAAATGAAGACTTTAAATGTTTTTATAAGTTACATAGCAACATGTATATATGTGTAATTTCTACATATAAATTAAAAGGTGATCTTTTCTCACCCAGATCAAAAAGTGTAAATCATTTTTAGTAACCTGTGCATTTCTAAACCACTTGAAGATGTTTGAGTGACAACTTCTAACCCATCAATGACGATCTCTGTAGGAACTGTTAAGTAAACATGGGAATAGTTGTGGAACAATTCCTACTCTGTAACTAGACATCTGCATCCTAAAATTGTCGAATGTGTGATCCTAAGTGATCTTACTTTTGCTATCGGAGAAAAGTCAGAAAAGTATAGCTGTGATTTTCCTTAATTGCTGGAGAATAAGGCTTGTTGGTTTGAATGTAGCATTAAAGCAGCAGGAGCAGTGATACTGCAAATTAGATGAGATACTGCATTTCAATTAAAAATTAAGGATTAAGTTTCAGTTTTTGTGAGGTTTCTTGTTAAACAGTTTCAAAAATATTTCTAGTTTAAAGCAGTAAGTTGGAATAGTTTTCCAGTGTCTTTGTGTCTTCTGATCTAAATTGATTGACATGTCTAAAAATGTGCAGAATATCACCATGCTTTACCAGGACAAATTTGTTGAGGTTCCAATATATGGGACACGTTAAGTTACAACCGTGAAATGTAAATTTAAATCTTTGTCATGCTACTGCTATCATAAAGGTAGATCTTTGAACAAAAACCCCTGTTACCCTGAAGTTGTCTACAACTCTAGCATTTTCTTTTTGTGATATTAGCATGCATGAATGCCCATGGAGAGGAGCTGCAGCTGAAGGGGTGTGGTTTTGCTCATCATGTACTAAACCTAATTTGGTTTTTGTCTCATGAAATGTGGAGTGAATCTGAGCTAGGATTCTAATAATTTCTGACTGCACCCTTTTTTCCCCTCTCCAGTTAAAAAATAAATAAAAAATACAGTTTGCTGTGACCGTTGTGGCAATAGTGAAGTAGAAGCTATGCTGAAGTTGAATATGTAGTGACTGATATAGCTGAAATAGGTAACTTAAAGGAAAATATAGGGAGATGGATAGGATAAAAAATAGTTAGGAATAAAGAATTGCTTGTAAAATTCTTAATTTTAAAATAGAGATCAAAGGTAATTTTATTTCTGTAGTTAAGAAGGTCCCGTTTAGATATAGAGTTTTGGAACGTATGGTTTGTTTACATTGTAGACTTACAAAGAAGAGGCTACAGAAGAATCGCAGAATCACCCAGGTTGGAAGGGACCTCAAGGATCAGGTAGTTCCAACCCCCCTGCCTAGCTGGGCCACCAAACATACACATTTAGATCAGGTTGCCCAGGACCCCGTCCAACCTGGCCTTGAACACGTCCAAGGACGGGGCATCCACAACCTCCCTGGGCAGCCCGTTCCAGGGCCTAACCACTTTCCTTGTGAAGAACTTCCCCCTAACATCCAACCTAAATCTTCCCTCCTTCAACTTGGATCCATTTCCCCTAGTCCTACTATTGTCAGCCCTTTTGAAGAGTTTACTCCCCTCCTGGGTGTAGGTTCCCTTCAGGTATTGATAGGCTGCAATGAGGTCACCCCGCAGCCTTCTCTTCTCCAGGCTGAACAAGCCCAACTCCCTCAGCCTGTCCTCATAGGGGAGGTGCTCCAGCCCCCTGATCATCTTAGTCGCCCTCCTCTGGACCCTTTCCAAGATCTCTATGTCTTTCTTGTACTGAGGGCTCCACACCTGGACACAGTACTCCAGATGGGGCCTCACAAGAGCTGAGTAGAGAGGGACAATCACCTCCCTGTCCCTGCTGACCACCCCTCTCCTGATGGAGCCCAGGATCCCATTTGCCTTTTGAGCTGCCAGAGCGCACTGCTGGCTCATGTTAAGTCCCTCGTCCATCAGGACCCCCAGGTCCTTCTCTGCTGAGCTGCTCTCAAGGACCACTCCTCCCAGCCTGTACGGGTGCCTGGGGTTCTTCCAGCCCAAATGCAAAACCTTGCACTTTGCCGTGTTGAACCTCATTAGGTTCACCCGAGCCCAGCCCTCAAGCCTGTCGAGGTCCCTCTGAATGGCATCCCTTCCTTCCACCGTATCAACCGCACCACTCAGCTTGGTGTCGTCAGCAAACTTGCTGAGGGTGCGCTCAATTCCCTCATCGATGTCATTAATAAAGATGTTAAAGAGCACCGGTCCCAAGACAGACCCTTGGGGGACACCAGGGACACCAGGCCTCCACCTGGACATAGAGCCATTGACCACCACCCTCTGTCTGCGGCCTTTCAACCAATTGCTTATCCATCTGGTCGTCCACCCATCAAATCCATGTCCAAGTCCATGAACTTTTTAATTTGCTCCACACTTCCAATGTTAGACTATTGTTTCTTTTTCCACTGGTGTTCGCACATGCATGCTTTCTTGTTCAGTGCTCTGAATGTCAGCCAGCACTTGAAGACACTTCAGCTTTCATGCCCGCAAAAGAAATCTGTTTCCTGGGGGACCTGATGTTTTTACTTCTTCCACCTTTAGATTTCTGTCTGGAAGTCCAGAGTAGTTCTGTCAGAGCTGTAAAACATACATGGACAGTTTGAGGAGACATAAGCAACTTGGGAATAAGTTTTAACTAGTTAATGCATGTAATAGTACACTTGGTATTGGAAGAAATCTATTTTCAGAGTTTGGCTCTGTTGCTAATGAATCCTCATAATTCCACAGAATCTGAAGAGTAGCAAGTATTTATTGAAGGAACCCTGTGGAACAAGATTATAGTGGAATTTCTTGACTGAAATCAAGAAGGAATACATTTAAGAAATGTTTCTTGTTGTTGTTGTTTTTGTTTTGGTTTTGTTTTTTAATCTAAGTATGAGAGATTCTATAAAATGTCCAAACTGTGATTGGTTTTGATGAAAATAGAAACTGCAACTAGGATGGAGCTTAAAACTGTCAATATCTGGTTTTCTGTGCAACCTCTGTCTGGAAGCATGAAAATACAATGCTCTAATTTGCTTGCAAAAGTTGAGTGGGAAATCACCGTTAGTTCTCACCGCACAAATACCCTGAAGCAGTGCACCTCAAAGATCTGAAGCACTTGGTTCAGATCTTTCAATGCCAACTATTCTGTGAGTAAACAAAGCATTTCCCAGTTTTGTTTTCTAATTATTTCAATGGGTAAAATATAAGAGTGTTGCAAACTCAGTATTAAATTAAACCAAAACTCAGGATGTATTCAGAACAATGCATATGCTTTTGAACTCTTGGGCGGTAGCTTCAGGGCTGAACTGAGAGTGAGTAGTGAAGCAGGCTGTTGTCAACAGGAAATCTTGATCTGCAAATTTTGATGCATTATGTGGTGAATGAGACAAGAAAAAAAGAAGAGGGGTGAGGGGAAGGAATAATGGTGAAGTTTATATAGCTGGATGCAATCCTGGGGGGTTGTATTCAACCTTACACCTTCTGGTAAACGACTCAATTAACTTCTCACTACTACTGCACCATCAGTGTCTGTGTATCAGTTTCAAACCGTTGATGACTGGTTTCACAAACGTAAGAGCTCACTGCTAATGCTGCACTAAGTGCTTTATTTTTAAGGAATTGAACACCATCTAACAACTGCAGATTAATCTTGATTGTAGAAAAAGAGCAAAACAGAAGGAATTACTATTCTCAATTGCCCTATATCACTCTTCATCCCTGTAATTTGCAGTGCTGTGAAGGTCTTTTCTCACATTATTCACACTGGCTCCAACCACAGCCTCCCTTATATTTTGGGCAAAGAGAGATTAAATAGTTTTACCAAATTTGCTTTGGATAATTAATTCAGGCGATCAAAGTTTGTGTATCAATTTTCCTGGATCACATGTTGCAAAGTACAGAAGAAGAAAATCACTGCCAGAATGAGGACCTTGCTCTTATGTTTTTTTGAGTCTTTTGCATTTTTACATAAATCAGTCATTTTAAGAAATTGATCTAATTTGCGGTCAGATTTTCTAATTTAAAAACTATATTGCATATGTTAGATTTAAGAGCACTAATGTCTTAAATGCACCTTTTATATGGGAATAAATGATATATGGTAACTAATGCAAATGAGCTGCCTGGTGAATTGAATTCAACCCCATAATCTCACATCAAGTCCATTCTCCACTCTTCCAATCTAGTGAGCTGGAATTTACTGGTACAATTAACTTCTAGGCAACTGTGTTGTCCATTTTTCAAATATGTGCAGGACTTGAAGTTTCTTTTATTTGGATCCCCTGAGGTAACTATTTTTTGTATAAAGTGGGAAGCTTGAAAAATCACCTTCCTCACAAAGGACACAATGTGCATGCCATTACTAACATTCTTCTACTTAAAACAAAACACCTGCAATGCAAATTCTATTTTCTTTCTTCTCAGCTGCTATCTTAAGAGAGGGAAGAAGGAAATGGATTGAATTGGCAACAACAGTTGTAGTTCTGGTGGTGAACAATGAAATTTTTTTTTTAATTTTATAAGATGATATATTTTTTTTCACTTCTAGTCTGCATCAATGTGTTTGTTGGACCTAAGGACTTCAGGGCATGAAAAATACTGTCATAAGCCAGACCAATTCTTTGTGTCTCCTTATACTCAAATCTCCAGCAGTAATAGTTAGAGGCTCTTCACAAAGGCAAATCAGGCCTATTACCTCTTATGAACTTATTTCCCACTCCACACTCCCCATCTCCAAATTACTGTAAAGGGATTTTAGAGAAAAAACATCTATTCATATATTAGGATCTTTTTTTGAAATGTGTCCATTTATTCGTCTAATGCCTTTTTGATATGAATAGGAGGATGTAAAGTAGGTGATATTTAATAAGCAGATACTTAAGGCAAGTGGAGTCCAGCCTGAAGAGGAGGGTTGTCTGTGTTTTTCCCTTTGGGAAAACTGTACAATGACTGTTGAAGAATTGCAAAGCTCTTGTGGAAGAGTGTGCAGAGTTGCAGTCTGCCAGAATTGTTGGTTTGGTTGTGTTCACTGCTTGTAGGTCCAAAACCTCTTGGTGTGTTCTCTGAGTACACTCTTAAAAGACTCAAGATGACCAGAGGATGCACAAAAAGTATCCTTGATGTCAGAACAAGATATGCACATGCTACTCTTACCACATTGCAACCAGTGAGTAGAAACAAATTTTTTCATGCAACTGAAAGTAGCACTCTACCAAGAAATGGATGCATTAAAAGGAGAGCAGAGAGTGAGGTGATCCTCCTCCTCTACTCTGCCCTGGTCAGGCCTCACCTGGAGTACTGTGTCCAATTCTGAGCTCCCTGGTGCAAAAAAGACAGGGATCTCATGTAGAGAGTCCAGTGGAGGGCCACAAGAATGAGAAAGGGCCTGGAGCATCTCTCCTGTGAGGAAAGGCTGAGAGACCCGTGTCTGTTCAGTCTTGATGAAAGAAGACTCAGAGGGGATCTGATTAATAAGTGTCTTAAATGTGGGAGTCAAAGTGAGACACGGCCAACATCTTTTCTGCGGTCTGTGGAGACAGGACAAGAGGAAAAGGACATGAACTGGATGCACTGATATGCGAAGGAACTTCTTCACAGTGAGGGTGACAGAGCACTGAAACAGGCTGTCAAGGATGTTGTGGATCCTCCTTCTCTGGAGATATTCAAGACTCGACCAGATGCCTACCTGTGCAGTCTGCTGTAGGGGGCCTTTTTTGTAAGGAGGCTGGACTTGATCTCAAAAGGTTCCTTCCAGCCCCTATAATTCTGTGATTCTGTGAAATGCCTTAGATTCCTTCAGCACGAGCGTACAGGCTGTGTGAAAATTGACCTGCATTCTTTAATTTATGTGGCTACAATACTTTAATTCCCTATAAATATTGGGACTAAATACCTGAAGATCTGTTTACCTGTTAATGTTCTGTGTTAGAAATATCAGGCTGGTCTGGTTCGCATTTTATATCTATTTGTTCTTTGAAACTTAAAAGCTAATCTCTAACCAGGGGAAAGAAATTTTCAGGAACCTTTCAAATTTGGAAACTGAATTGCTTAAGTTGAAAAATTTTAGAATGCAACAAGAATTTTCAGAATGTTTTAATATCTTACTGTATTCAAGTTTACAGCATATTGCCAACTCAGTTGATTAGGTATTGAAAAGGGCAGTAAGACAATTGCAGCTGTTTAGATGAGGAATAAATGTAGGTTTACTCTGCATTAACGTTGGTAGTTGCCTTCTGGAGGCCAGTGAGGCTACTGTATGCACTCAGCATGGTGGGATTGCTGTCACTGTTAGGTACTTCAATCAAAATGGCACTGGGTAAAATATCAGAAAGAGTTTTTTATTTCTCTTTGTTCTTACACCCAAAAAAGGACCTCCATTAATTGTTATATCTGTTTTATCAGACTGAATACTTAGTGGCAGTCATGCAACTAATGAAAGGATGAACTGAAAGGTTGTGTAATTTTTAGCTTTTTATCTAATTCCTATGTTTGTGAATACCAGTAAGTGGACATAGATAATATGAATTTTCATTTTCATGAAATACAAACCCTGCCTAAAAACAGGTAAAAGTAAGTTGATGTTTGTCTACAGATGAAGAGTGGCATTGTGTAGATTACATTCTCATGTAGCATATTTAACATACAATTAGTGTTGTATGATGACCTTTCAACTTTTGAATAATGATTTTCTTGAAAAGTAGTTGTTCTTAAGAACAGGTTTGGCACAACAATAAGAGATTTTTACATAAGGTTACTGTATCCTTTGCTATCCTTCTTGACTTGCATGTTGTTGGAATTAGTGTGTACTATTTATATTGACTCTTTAAAGAAAATTTAGGTTCTCAATATTTGTCTATGCTTTGATAAAATATTTATTTATTCATTGTAAATAAGTACTTATTTCACCAATATACCAATGCCATATGCTGTGCACTATGTTTTAGGAAACTACAAAGGGAGAATATGCTGTGTTACAGGAAACTGCTTACAGAATTTCTCAAAATATTTTCTGCAAATGTGTGTGTGGATAATGTGTTTAAGTTGTGTATGAAACTTGTAAGAATTTTAAAACTCAAACAATTCTTCCCTAAGTATTTGATCTGTGTTTTGGCATATTGGTATAGATAGAACTAACCTCTTATATATGGACCATGGTGTGAAATGTGGTGTGAAAGTGATGACATTAATTTACTACTACTTACTATGTTTTGTCTCTGTTGTGAGTCTTACTCTTTGACACTTTCAAAGAAGTGATTGAGTCATTACCTCACTCTGTGCCTTTATTTTTTTCACCTTTAAAAAGCATGACAAGTACATTTAGCTCTTTCTAAGATTCTGTGCTTTAAAGTCAGTTAGCAAAATTAGTTACATAAATATTAGTGGTACTACTTGTAATTTGGTTGTAAAGTAATTAGTTTTATTAGCTTTATTTCTGTTCAGACTATGAATAGGTGACTAATAAGATGCATACAGAAAGCAGTGCCAAAGAACAAAGCTTGTTTGTGGGAAATGCATGTTTTAAAGATGTATATTTAATCATTGTTACAGGAATAAAATGAATTTCTTTTATTATAGTGCTAATCAAGGAAATAATATTATTTTGAATTCTAGTTCATATAAATCCCAAAATAAGAATAAAAGGGAAAGACTGCTTTAAACATTCCTATTCTGTAAGAAATGTGGATGTCCTGTGCCTAGTTGCATTCAAGGCCAGGCTGGATGTGGCTCTGGGCATCCTGGTTTGTGCTTGGCAACCCAGACTGTGGCAGGAAGTTGAAACTAGATAATCTTTGAGGTCCTTTACAACCCAGGCCATTCTATGATTCTATGAAATAAAAAACAATTCTGTTTAAATTTTAGAATGTTAACTTGTATCTCAGTGCTACTGTCTCTGTTGTTGCTAAAGGTTGTATACCTTCCACTTTCTGTTCACACCTCTTTCAGTGACGCACGTTCAGTGTTTATGAAAATTCAGCTGGGGGCTAATGTCACAATTTCTGCTTGATTCATATGGTGTATTGCTAAGCAACATGTGTGTGAATGACAGTGTTTGCTTTCATTTCATTTTCCTGTTCTGTCCTCCTCCAGTTTTCCTCTTCCCTAACAAGTGACACAAGTTTGAAAGGTGAGTATTAGCTTGTCAGGCAAAACAGTATTTTTAGTTCATACCCTATGAACGATAAAAGATGCAGGAGGTAGGGAGGATTTTGTATGTTCTTTAGTTCAATTGCTTAAACATTTATGACATTCCCAAATGATTTTTTTATTACTATTACATTTTGGAAAATACTGGTGGTTTTTTGTTTGTTTGTTTGCTTGTTTGTTTGTTTGTGTGTTTGAAACAGTGATTCTTTAGTATTTTTTTATTTCTCCTGGGCTATATTTGCTTGGTTAGATAGTTTGGGAACACTACTTTTCTGATTTACAAAACTACTATCTTACTTATTCAGTAAAGCTGTGGTGAATTTTAGATTATGTATTTCAGAGATTGCTGTTAAGTCATTGCTGTCTGGATAGTTGAAGTGGAAAAGTATGATAGTAGATACTCTCTACTATGATACACACCTTACACACATACATACATACATTTGGGATATTGCCTGTAACTGAAATTTATAGAATATCTGACTTTTTTTTTTTTTTTTTTTTTTTTTTTTACATTTGAATGCAACGAGTTAAACTCTGTAAATTTGCTTGAGGGAGGGGAATAGGACAGGAATTGAGTCACTCGGAGTCCTGATCTCTTGGTCTTTTAAGAAAAGGAATTATTGTATCAGTGCAGGAACTTGTCTATTGAGTTTCTTAAGCTCAAATACATGGAGTAAATGTGCAGGTTGATTTTACTGTCTGATCTACATGGTGGTGCTTAGTTCAACAAAGGTAGAGCGACAGCAGATCTTTTTTGAGGAGTGACAATAATTGTCACACCTTAACTTGGAGAGAACTTCTGAATTCAATTGAATTTTGTATGGCAAAATGAATGTAAAATGCCAGAACTAATAAGGGAGGTATGTATATATGTTCAAAGACATTTTTCCAAGATGATTTTTCAGAAAATTGACTTTGATTTTGAATACTAATTTTACATTTGCAGTGTATGTTATTATTTCTATAATTTTTTTTTCCAAGAAGTTTGTTGTCTTCTACGGCTTTTGTTATGTGTGGTTGTGTTGTGGATACCTTGTTTTTCCTTTTGTACTTTTCTGGTATGAACTATTTGGGAATTTCAGGATATGAGCCATCAGTACTTGTCCTGCTACATTTGGAGGAAACGAGTGTGCCATTTACTATCAGATTTCCTTTCCTTGCACTCAAAATCTGAACTGCTTTCTCAGCTTCTTTGGGATTTTACAATGAAAATTTTACAGAATTAAAATTTTGAACATTCTTAAAATAATCATTTATGATTAACATTTAACTAAACATTATCAATATTAAATCATTTTTATTACCCTTTTAAACTTACATTGACAGGATGATTGTAGCCTTTTTCATGTTGTCTTTCCTTTTTTCCACTTTTGAATAGAAAAATAATGCCTTTCCAGAATGTTTGATTACACAAAGGTGAACTCTATTATTTTTCTCATTTAATATTCAACAATTTGCATATTAATGTTTTCAATGGGAACTAAATATGCTAATTTCACAGCTTGTTAACAGATAACCTTAATCATGAGGATATTTGTATGTTTAAAAAGAAATAAGTTAAACTGCAGCATCACACAATTATACCACGGGTCAACCAGAAAATCATTCCTGATTCAGATGCTTCATCTCCACGGAAATACAAGCTGCTGCCACTGAATTTGAAAGAAAGCTTAGTCTTAAGAGCCACAGAAATGATCCAAGGGATGGAATATCTTTCCTACAAGGAGATCTGTCTCAGTAGTTCTGGAAGGAGTAAAATTAATATTTTTGATTAGTAAATCCCATCATAGACTTTGCGATTAGTTTTGGGGCTACTATACCTCATGAGTTTTTTATAACCAGATGCTGTCTGGTGTTACTGCCTGTTTTTCTGAAACGTACATATATATATACACACTTTTTTTTTTGGTCAATCCATACATTAACAGTGTGTCTGTGTCCAAGTTCTCATTTCTTTTCCAGTTAATTCAGTTGCATTTCTATTATGAAATTCTTAATAAATTTTGTGATTCGTGGTTCTATGTATGGTAGCTGAGGAAGGAGAAGAACATAAGCCATGGTAATAAGACAGCTCTCTGCTGTACTCATCTTTTTTCTTTCTTCATAAGCGTGAAGAGTTATCTACTGAAAGTTTTCCAAAATACTGGTGGAGAAGTCTCCTTTTTTTCTTTTTTTTAAACTTCTTTGTAAGACAAAGACAAATATGCACATGGATACAAATGAAGTTCTAGAATTTATAAATTTGACTGGTATGATGATTTGGTGGTGTGGATGAAAGCATTAGTTACAGTGTAGAACTTTGAGGATTCTTCCAGTGATTCATTACAAGAAGAGCTGAGTAGGAAGGAACCTTTTAAATTGATCTTCTGTGAGTAAATATAGTCAACATGGAGTGTATTTCTGAACTTAGTCATTGAATAGAGTATTAAATACCTTTCTTGTAATATTTATGAGAGACTATGTTCTTTATGCTTTATAGTCTTTGTCAACAAAGGGACAAATAATGGTAAATATCCATTTGGAAATGTAATTTAGCACTGTATTTGGTAAAAGAAAGTCCTTTCCATTCCATTTTAGGTAAGAACAAGTAAGCTACTTCATGTTTTTTGCAGTTAGCGACATCTCTTGAGAAGGGCTTTCCTCAGGATTTCAGAGTAGCTAGAATTGACAGTGTAAAAGTGAGCAGTTTTATGTGAACAAATGAATAATTGTTCATGTGCAAGTAGAACACATAATTTTTGTCTGTGAAGTTTCAAACTTTTATTTTTGAAAATGGATTATGTTACAACTTTATAATCCATTAATATCACTCTAGTCTAGACAAGAGTATTTATTTGTTTCCTGTTTTCAATATATTTCCTTTTTCTTTGTCTAGACTTCAATATAAATATAAGTATACATTTATTGACTGTATAATTTACATATAAAACAATACTTTGGGAAAAAAGATATGTTTCTTAACATTGTTTGAAAACTGGTGGTGAGGGAGGGGTGATGAGGAGGAGGAATATAGATTTGGTGGAACACCCAGAAAAGGTGCTTAAATTAATCTAGGCTCTTCTATATAGTGACTGGAGATAAATAAGCTCAAGAACAGTTTAGTTTAGGGTACCTAAAGTTAGAATTTGCCATAATGGCCTGAAAGATCTCTAAAGTAGTCACCTTACTGGAAGGATGGTGGTGGTCGTGTTCAGTTGTATCAGACAGTAGCTCTTCTAAATATTTTGAGAAAATTTGTGGTAAATGATAGACTGTGGTAAATGATAGAGCAATTTAGTATGTACTGCTTACAGAATGTTATTTATAGCAGTAAGTGGATGTCATTTGTACAACACTATCATTCTATTTATACTTGGTTAATGTATTTTCTCACTTCATTTTCCTACACTGTATGATGCAAATTGCACAGTGGACTTTCATGCACTTTAGAAATTAGTCACTGCATTTCATAGTCAAGTTTTACAATTGTCATCCAGTTGCCTTCATTTAAATGAGGTGTGCATTTTGTGAGGCTATCCCATCGAACAAAATTTAAATAAAATGTACATCAGCTTGTCATTATAAACTCTGAAGGGCTTTTCTGCCCAGCTATATTCTGTTGATAACCCAGTTCTTCATAATAATTTCAATAACATTACAGAAAAATGGTTAGAACGTTAACTTTTACTTTTTATTAAAAACAACAACAAAACAAACAAACTGTCAGAACCACAACCATAAAACAAGCCATCTCTAATGTGGTGCTATTATAATAATAGTGTTTAAAACTAGTCTTGGCTATAGGATAATGCTTGGAAATTATTATTTTGGTACTACTCAAATGTCATCTAATTCAAATGTCACACAAAACCTTTATTAAGGCAGACATATCATGCAATCTCCAGCAACTAAATTAATATTTAAAAATCATGCTTTGTAAATAGGTTCTTATCAGGAATAATTTGAAATTTCAGTAAGTTTATTTGATGAGGTAAGTGTCCCTTTCCTGACCAGATTTCAATTAAGATTAAGTAAAAGCAACAGTTTTTAAAAAACTTATTCAGCAGAATTAGATACAATCTGGGATATATTCCATGTTGTTTAAAGCCATCTCTATGAACAGATTTAAAATGAATTTTTATTCTCTAATCATATGTTTAGAGGATTGGCTGTTAGTAGATTTTTAGTTTTCCAGATGCTCAAACAATGCACTTTCAGTACAGTATACATAGATTATTTTCAGAATGCTGTAGATTAGCTATTTTAAGATTTGAATTGTGAATAAATGCTGTAGAAAAAAGCAACAGCAGTTGCAAATGTTTTATTTCAATTAGCTCATTTAAAATGCGTTTACAAGTGAGAGAGACAAAGTAGGCCAGTCTGCACGTAACACTGTTGGTTCGTTGATATTTTACATACATATACATGTGTGTATCTGTAAATGAGAGTTCGGTGTGAATTCTGTCAATGGAAAGCATCTTGTCATGGTTTTGTGATTTTTTTGGTTTTCGGTATTCCACATCATAACATCATATGGGGCACTGGGAGTTTAAATGTTAATGCTTAACAGTTAAATCAGAAAACTTTTTTTCTTATTTGTTTATCAAGAAGGACATAACAAGTTGTTATTACCAAGAGCTGATTAGGAAATTTTGGACGATAACGCATGTAGTTACTTTTTAAGTAGAACTTCTTTCTGTTTGTTTAGATACTCAGTATTTTACCACTTTGACAGATAAATCGCTTCACTGTCAGTTGGAACAGTGTTTTTAATTTATTTTTATTAGTAATTGTAACTCTTACAAAATATCATTTTATTGAATAATTTATAACATGTAATCATTAATCTTTAAAATGAACGTTCTTTATCTTTTTTATTTCAAATTTTTCACTTTTTTTTATTTTATTTTATAAACAGCACTTACTGGATGTGTACTGATTTAGCTAACTTAAGCAAATCTAGTTCTAAGCTATGTGCTTTTCTTCTAATACTTAGATTGAAAGAGTACTTTGGTTTATTAACTGTTTTTTTGGATGAAAGGTATTTGCTTCGAACTAAATAAGCAAGCTGCACAGATATTTCTATGAGAAATTAAGAGTTACAGTTATTTATATATATAGGTTAAAGATAGCCCAAACCAGTCTTTTTCGTGGCATGTCTGAGATGTTACTAACAGTCTGAAGTGCTACAGACTTCACTGTCATTGTGGCACCTATCTGTAATGCTGTTGAGTATAATACAAAATATTTTTAAAAATCAAGAATAAGTGACTATTCAGTAATAATTTTCTGATTTAGTTCGGTTTAATAGAAAGTGTATCTTGGGGAACATCTCCATCGTAAATGGTCGAAGGAGTAAGAATAGACTTTGAGTGGGCTCCTACAGAACATGATGGTTCTAGTAGATTTCAGATTGATGGAGGATGTCATATTTTACTCTCTGCGTTACGTCAAATAATAAGCCCAAGTTAATGCTTATGCAGCTGATGCATTGGATATCCAGTGGAAGTAGCATTCCCCTGCTCATATTTGAAAATTGTGTTCTGAAATGTATCTTGTAAATAGAAAATACAGATATGGGATGTGTTATCTAACCAAGATACTTAAACTAATATTCTAGGCTCTTTGTATAAGGGTGGGATGGAGGTAACCTTAGCGTGCTATTTTGAGTATTTCAGTTGAACTTTGCTCAGAATGACCTTTGAAAGAGATACCATCTTGGGGTGATCTAGGAAAAGGATGATCTAGGAAAGCAGCTTGTTGCTTGAAAATTACCAAAGCTGTATGGTCATACAGTGCACTGGATTTGACTGCATAATACAGGAACTCCTGAGTCATAGACCTGCATCCACAGAAGGGCCACAAAAATGATCCATGGAATGGAACACCTCTTCTATGAAGACAGACTGAGAGAGCTGAGACTCTTCAGCCTGGAGAAGGCTGCATGGTGATCTATTAGCGGCCTTTCAATATCTAAAGGGGAGCTACAGGAAAGAAGGGGACAGACTTCTTAGCAGGGTCTGTTGTGATAGAACAAGGGGAAATGGCTTCAAGCTCAGAGAGGGTAGATTTAGATGAAATATAAGGAAAAAATATTTTACAGTGAGGGTGGTGAGACACTGGAGCAGGTTATCTGATGTAGTCGTTGATGTCCCATCTCAAGAGACTTTCAAGGCGAGGCTCGATAAGACCCTCGGCAACTTGATCTAGCTGTGGTGTCCCTGTTTATTGCAGGGAAGTTGGACTAGATGGCCTTTAAATGTTCCTTCCACGTCTAGGGATTCTATGATCCTATGATTCTAACTTAGGTAGGACTCTTCCTAGCTGTGCTACCACTCACTGATGGATTTAGGAGCTCCTGGTAATAGAGCAGTCACAAATGCTTCTCTTCAGCTAAATCCATAGGGCTGGATTCTTCATGTTCTTCTAAAGGAGATTGGACTTGCGTCCTGTGTTGTGTATTAAAACTGATTCTTGAAGGCCCTCAAAGGCTCTGCTGGCACACCTTCTCTCTTTTTAGAGAAAGTGACTTTTGTTGGTTTGGTTTTTTTTAATCATTAGTTCCAAAGTCTTCCAGGTGACTGTTTTTAGCTGATTTTTTTTTTTTTTAAATTGCAATAGAAAACTATGAAAATTATGCCAAATTTGTTCACTAACAAGAACAAGAGAGAAGGTATATGAGAGTTACATCAGGCTCAGGGTATCTATCGGTTTCATTGCCAGAGGAGAAGTGAATTCTCTTAAGAGATTTGTCAGTCTTAGCCTGGCACTGTTTTTCTGCCAGCACTTTTCTGCCTACTGACCTTTTTTGCTGCTTGTCACAGAGCAGACTTGCAGGCAGAAAAGAATCAGTGTATGAAAGAGTAATCGGATAATACTAATACATTAAAATTTTGTCATACTTTGGCAACAAAAAAAAAAAAAAGCAGAATTGCTTTATTTGCTCATTTGATTTAATGGAGCATGTGATTTTAAAATCACTGTTGCTTTTTTGTTATCATTGCTGATTTGTATATATTCTTCTATTTTTTGATAGCAAAATTTTTGTATGATTAAAAAACTCTTAGTACTGTTAACATTTTTACCTGTTTCTTAGGAGTATTGTCATATGGCTATTTGAGATGCTACAAAATATTAAAAAAAAATATATAATCCCAGAGCAAAAACCATGGTGAATGTGGTTATTTTCTTGCACAGCTTCAAATTTAGATTATGTAATACTAAAATGCTAAGGTTCTCCATTTATTTTGCAGTTCATTGCATAATGTAATTGCAATGTAATAGCTGCAATTATTGGAACCAATGCGACAGTCAGCTTATAAAAGAAGCATAACTGGTGGTAGTTACAGGCTTCTCATGGCTAAACATTCAGCTTACAACACAAGTTAAATGCATGGGTAAACTGGAGGCAATTAAAAGTCACTGAAACTTTGATACCCACCTAAGTAATATATTTTTAATGAGATAATTGATTGTATTATTTTTTTCCATTCCTTGCATTCCCTTAATATAAGAACATTTATTGCTCCCTTTTGTTTGCTTAGAACAACATTGTAACCACTGCTGGGAATATACCACCATTTCTGTTGCAACTAACTTGCTTAAAATGCACATGGATTGATTAAAGTGCTGAAGTGCCTTGTGCACTGACTCCCAACTCTATGTGTTCTGATTGTTGCTTGTGAGATGTATTTGGAAGTTTGCTCATGGCAAACAGTGAGCTATTTGGTATTGCACTGCTCAGTTTAATCTTTTAACATAAGTGATAACAGAGAAAAACGGGCTTAATATTTTCAGGTTGCAATTGCTTTTGAAGGAAAATAAAAAATATGCCACAAGTAAGTAATAGTGCCACAGGTAACTGATGTTAAATTTTTATGTACTTTTTCTGTAGCAATACCTATGTAAATGCAAAACTATCTAGACAGTACTAATCTTGTCATTGCTAATTTTTTCCTCAGTTTTGCCTACTCAGGATAAACATCTGCAAGATAAGTCATTGCTGTATCCTTTCTCATTGGAGTGAGATTGTTTACATTCTTTGTTTATTGAAGGGTTGTCAATCTTATAGCAGTTTCTAAGGGAAAAGCATTAGTTATTTTTAAAATTAATGATTGCAGTGAGACTGAAAATTTCAGAAGAAATCACATTATAGATTATAATATTTTCCCATTGAAGTGCAAACTGTGTGACTGGTATTTAAGTTCAACATATGTCTGTCAGAAAATAGTATCAGATTGCACTCTTAAATTTACAAGGGTAAAAAGGCATTGCTAATACAGCCATTGTGTTAGTAGTTGAAGTTACTAAATTTGATCTGCTGCTGACTGTCTTCTTCATCTTGAGTGTAATGAATACTTTGCGTAAAACAACTCTGCATTATTTATTCAAATCTTTCATCCGGAAAACGAGATCACTTTCTGTAGTAATTGGAGAAAAGAGGCTGTCAGCGTATTTCAGGAGGTAGAAACTTGTAGGTTTAGAGTCAGAGAAGTATTTGTTCTTAAATATAGAAAGAACTGGGTTCATAGAGTTGGCTTTGAACACTGGTTTACAATTACTGATTACTAGTACCACCATTTTGTATAAATAGGGATAAATAGTGATTATGATGCTAAATTCATGTATGCCGTGGGAGGAGAGAATGAAGATTTGTTCATTTATTCTGTGCAATTTGTGTTCAGGATTTTCTGTTGTCTTGTATTTTCATAGTACATGCACATTTCAGATTGTAGACTGCAAAGAGAGATTCTGTGCAAGCCAAATAGATTTTTCTTTTTTTTCTTTTGGAAAATATAATTATTGGCTAGCGTCAATGTTATGAAGTGTGAAAGATTTTTTTTACCATTTCTCATTAAGATTTTCAGTGTTTTTGCAGCATGAATAACTTAGTCTAAAATCTGCTAACTATTCTATGACCATTTTCCCTTGTAGAAGGACTGCTCTGAAAGTAATGTCTTAAATTTTATGATGTTGGAGGACAACAACAATGGCAGTTTTTGGTGGTATGGCAATAGAGGCTGAACCTTTCTGTCAGTATTCCTTTGCATGTTGTTGCCCTGTGACAGTTGGCAGCAGAGGAGCAGTCTAACAAAATGTCATCTGACATAGAAGTGCATCTGAAGCAAAGGCATGTGGAAAGAATGGCACTTGTTGACATTGATCGACACAAGCTGAATGTTGATGAAGACCAAACAGTTGACGTGAGCACGGTGAGGCTGTAGTGACAGTGGGCCACACATTTTTACAAGAGTGACATGAAGGCTCTTGTTCATCAATGGTGAAAATGCAAAAATAGCGATGACTGTTGAAAAAGCTTTGTAGCTGAGAATTGGCTCTATCAAATAGTGTTAGAGTCATAGAATTGAATCATAGAATCATTTGTGTTGGATGCAACCTTTAAAAGTCATCTAGCTCAGTAATAAATAGGAACATCTACAGCTAGCTCTAGCTGCTCAGAGCCTGGTCCAACCTGACCTTGAGTGACTCCAGGGTCAAGGCTTCCACCACATCTCTTGGCAACCTGGTCCAGTGTCTCACCACTCTCACTGTAAAAGATTTTTTCCTTGTATCCAACCTAACGTTACATTCTAGAACTGTTGTGCCAGTCCTTTTGCTAGGAAATGGCTGGCAATAGAGTTTGCAGTTTTGTACTTAGAAGATGAACATAGTGGAGGAGATTTACTGTTGTTCCAAGTGGGCCTAGACTTGTAGAATGAAAGACGGCTCTGCTTTCACTGAAGATTTGCTTTCATACCTTTCAACTTTCAAGCTTGCCAGTGTGTGTGATAGAAGCCATCAAAATGTGTGAAAACTGACCCAAAAGCAGAACTGTTATTTACAGTTATCAATACAAACTGTTATTGTGCCATAATTGACAGATGGTTTTTCACTCTAATATCTGTTTTTAAGGATATTTTTACACTGATGTAGACAGAGTTGTGGGTTGTTGGTTTTGTGTGTGTAGTGTTTTTGTTTGTTTGCTTGTTTATTTCCAGGAGAAAACAGAAAGCCAGGAATTGGAATGACAGAAGAAAGGAATGACAGTGCAGAATATCCATGTGAATACAGTGATAAATTGAAACTTGTGATTTGAGTTGAGGGATACTGGGACCAAAACATAAGTTCTTCTACTCTAGGAAAGTGTGCTGAAAGTTAGCTGTTTGATGTTAAATGTATTTTTCATATTTTGAAATCCTGCAGGATTCTAGTTTCATCCTTTCTTTCACAGAATGAGAGAAAGTCTGAGAAATAGTAATGGAATCAAATCTGATACCTGGTACTGCTGGAGAGCTGATTCTGTTATAGCAGTAACAAAGTCTCTGTTAAATGCTTTCATCCAGTTCTTCTCTCTTGCATAGTTTTTCTCTTGGATTGAATTAATGTTAATGATCATTGTAGCTCTGTCAGAACACTGACATTGATTTGAATGTGTTCTTAGAAAGTTCTTGTTTGCATACAGATCACATCTGATTTTCCGTAGGTCAAAACTACTGTGTGGACCAAATATAGATTTATCCCTAATTTGATATAATCTTGTGATTTCTCAGAATGTCAAACCATATATTTTTAAAGTAAATTAGATTTTGGTTATAGATCCTTATTTCAGAGTGGCAGTAGCTAACTATTTGTGATGTGGAAAAGAGCTCCTGATCACAGGGAGATGTATATTAAGGTTAGCTGACCCTATTAGGATAACTATTTTGTGTTTCAGAGGTGTATATTGTTGCGTGGTAATAAAAACCTACACAATTTGCTATTAATTTTGTGTTACAATAAGTTTCAACTGAAGAGCTGCTACTTCAGGCCTGTCATGAGCTTGCATTTCCTCCTGTCTGTTGGTATACATATTCATTATAATCTTATTAATTTTAACTAGACTCTGAATTGATACAAAATTGGCCTGTTTACATGAGTAATCTCAGTTTCCCCTGAGGGCTGACATTGTTTTCAGTATTAAAAGAAAGAAGAATGAGCCCTAGTATATAGCTTGTTTATGTCTGTAGAACCAATTCCTACCCTTGTATGCACGGAAGTTTTCATACTGTTTTGGTTTTTTTTAATTTGTTTGTTTGTTTCACATATCTGACAAGGAACTAACGAAGCCTTTGTGCAAGGACTAAATAATGGGATAAAGGTGAAGTCAGATACATCGCTGCTTTGTGAAAAACAGAGCTATAATATGACTAGCAGCAAAACCTAGCCTTTAAGTATGAATGTCCAACTGCTGCAAACTTCATCAGGAACTAATGTGTTTCCTATAGTGGAGTTATTCCATACAGCTTATTTAATTTATTGAAAGCACCAACTTTAATCTGACAGCATTTGCAATCTGCCAAAGTGTAAAAACTGTCACAAGATACATTTACATTTATAGCAGAATCTGCATAGCTGTACAAGAGGTGAAAATAAGTCAATATAAACCTATGTCAGTCAAGATGGAATTTTGTGTACAAAATCTGGCAAAACAGTTCATCAAATTTGGGCTGTCCTTGGTGCCACTGAAGAAATGGAAAATTTTATGAGGAAATAAATGACAAAACTTTGAGTCAGTTTATTACAGGACAAAGTACAGGCAATAAGCTAGCCACTTACTCTGTGAGAGCTCACACCAAATTAGAAAATTGATTTTAATCACTGCCTAGAATGTGTTGCTAAATTGTCAGTCTCCTTTAGAGACCTCCTCTCCTCTCCTCTCCTCTCCTCTCCTCTCCTCTCCTCTCCTCTCCTCTCCTCTCCTCTCCTCTCCTCTCCTCTCCTCTCCTCTCCTCTCCTCTCCTCTCCTCTCCTCTCCTCTCCTCTCCTCTCCTCTCCTCTCCTCTCCTCTCCTCTCCTCTCCTCTCCTCTCCTCTCCTCTCCTCTCCTCTCCTCTCCTCTCCTCTCCTCTCCTCTCCTCTCCTCTCCTCTCCTCTCCTCTCCTCTCCTCTCCTCTCCTCTCCTCTCCTCTCCTCTCCTCTCCTCTCCTCTCCTCCCCTCCCTTTTTTTTCCATTTTGTTGTGCTAGAGATTTGTCCAACATGAATATTTATTAAAACTTTTCAAGTTACTTAACATTTTCCACAGTGCTCCTTCATTAATATTTTTGCAGTTTGTTTTGTTCTTATCAGCTTTAGAGCAAGAATGCAATTTCATTAAAATTCAAACATTGTTTCATAAAAATAATAACCCATGAGCATCTGAGTAAAAGGTGGTGTGCGTTGGGGTTTGTTTTATTTGTTTCATTAAGAAGCCTGATATCAGAACACTGACAGCAGAAACAGCTATGTTTTTTCATGTATTTGGTACATACTACGTCACTTATTTATAGTGTTGAGTTAGCAGCATTTTACCTCAGAATTTGCACTGCTTTTCATTAAAAACCACTTAATGAAATATGTTTTCCTTGACTGTTAGAAATGTTCATTTTTAAGGTATTTTCTGTTTTTTGTGTGAGAACACTCAAAAAGATGGCTACTGATTTTTTCCAGTACAGGTACCTAAGGAGTGAAATTATTGATGATAAATATTTTTTGTTAGCATATGACCACTTTAAGTTTAATAAAAAGTTTGAAAACCTAGGTTAGCTCTATGCTGAGTAATTATTATCAGAATAATATGTTTATCAAGATTACATAGCTTTTTCAAGAATGATACACAGGAAAGTTGCATTTTAATCTATCACTTATAGATCATTCTGGCAATTTCAGTATTTTGATTTAGAATACTAGGTCAAAATCTGGTATTACGCAAATATATCATTTTCTTAACAAAATATGTGTTTAAAAGATGATAAATTTTATTTTAGAAGTCTGAATTCATGGTAATTTTTTATTGCGTTTGTTTTGGACCAAGGATTACAATTCTGAGGGTGTGTCAACACCATCACACTTTCAGCAGGAGCTTGAACTGGATGTGCTCCAAAGGTCTCTTCTAACCTGAGTCATTCTCTGTTGGTATTCGTGTATTTGTGTGCTTCATGAATTTGTGATCATAGAATTATGGAATCTTTTGAGTTGGAAAGAACCTTTAAATGTCATCTAGTCCAACTTCCCTGCAGGGTATAGGGACACCTACACCTAGGTAATGTTGCTCAGAGCCCCTCCAGCCTAACCTTGAATGTCTCCAGGGGTGGAGAATCTGCCTCATCTCTGGACAACCTGTTCCAGTGCTTCGTCATCCTTATTATAAAACATTTCTTCCTCATATCCAAACTAAATTGCCCCTTTGTTAGTTTGAAAACATTTTCACTTGCCCTATCACAATAGACCCAGCTAAAATATCTGTCCCTTTCTTTCTTAAGTTTCACTTTCAGGTCTCCCCTCTTCTCCAGGCTGAATAGTGCCAGCTCTCTCAGCCTGCAGGTTAATGTGATGGACAGGCTTTTTTCCAAGCTGTCTGATAAGAAGACACTACAGGCCACTACTTTTTTTTTTACTTTTTTTTTTTTTTTTTATCAAGACTGCAGTTTCCTTTGTGTTCGAAACATTCTCCATTTGTTTTCTCTTTTTCGATAGTTTCTCTTTTTCAAATCTACAGAAAGTAAAACTCTGAAGGATTACAACCTAAAAATATTGATTCTAATTCTGTATTAAAATTTGATGTAAATCTCAGTAATGAAGTAGTGCCTAACTGAAATCTGTTCCTATTCAATCTTGTCTAAAATTTTTACAGAAAATCTCTATAAAATGAAATATGCCTTTCATATACACAAAAGTTGTTAGAAGTGATGGAATTGGGTAGTGAAATAATGGAAATATATATATATAGGTAATAAGAGGCTTGGGGGATGAAACTGGGAATATATGAGAAGAATTTACACTTTCCTTTGTTTGATTTTTACCTTTAAAAAACAATTTTGAATATCTGTTTAGTCACGGAGTAAAACATAATTACCCCAGAAAATGGGTGTGCACAGTCATTATTTAGTGTCCCATTTCACTGCAGCTGTCAACGAGACAAAATAAGAAAAAATATTTTCAGACAGTATTTTGATACTGCTATTCAATCACATGCAAATACCAGGTATGTTTGTGTTTATTACGGTCTTCAAATCTCATTCGGCCTTGGAAATACACTGTTTCCCTCTCAGTGCAGTGGTTTCAGTCGCAGTTGTGTTGACATGTTATAGATTATTAATAAAGAAAGTTTATCAGTAATCTCTTTTGTGTGGAAAAATGTTTCACTTGCATTTGTGCTAGTTGGGGTAACAGATAATTTCTTCTTCACATTGCTGCACCTATCTGGTGCTGTAATGAATTAACACTTTGTATGTGCGATGGTTTACCAAAGGGAAGTATTAAGCCTTTGATACTATAATCTCTTTAAATCATCCCTCAGTCTGCTTACAAGTGTTAAGCTTTGGTTTATTTTTATTGTGTGTATTCCTGCAAATAGACATAAATACACTCAAATGTATGGATACGTACACACACTATGCACAGTAAAAAGTAGTGAAAATTTATCTGTGGAAGATTTTGGCAGATTTCAGCTTTAATGTTGACTTTGTTCAAAAGACTTTTTTCATCGTCTCTGCAGTTTATTCATTGTGCATACTTCTAAGAGGATAAAACCGATTAACAGATTAGTAATAAAATAATATTTTGGCAAGATTAGCAGCAAAATGGACATGGTATTTTCTTTACGTTCAAATAGGCTTCTGGGACTGTAAAGGATCTGTTATCAGTTGCTTTTACAGACAATCAAATAATTCATTTTGTGTCATAGAATTGACAAGCTTGATTTTTAAAAAGTCTAGGTGTTCTATCCCTGGGACTTCAGTTGGAAAAGCCATCCAAATCATAAATTTCTTTGAAGCTGAGGAATTAAGTATGCAATTTGAGTTCCTAAGCAGCTGGTGGTTGGTTCTGCTGGACTGTTACTTGGTTTTGCTTGGGGTTCTTTCCCCTCTGTTCAGGATCTTGTCTCATGTAGGCCAACGCTGTTTTCACTTTCATGTCCATTTAGCCCAATTAACTAAACAAAGCTTAGTCTCTTCCCATGAGATACACTATCTATTTCTCTCATGATATTAGTTGTATCTTCTGTCAACCACATTTTAAAATTTTATTTATTATCTAACATTGGAGTGTAGGGATTGTGCTTTATGCCATGTCACAAATAGACTTTCCTATTGAATATGAAAAGAACATTGGGCGTTGATTTCTGGGGAGATGCACATTTATGTTGTGCTTACATTTAACAGTTGGTTAAGATTAAATGCGACACTGTACTTGGTAAAAGTTTGTGAGTTACTATTTCAAAACTGGAATCTGACCTTCAATCCTCAGGTGACATGTCTCAAGAAAATGTTTTTATTTTGTCTCTGCTATAAATTATCAGAAATCTTCTGATTTCAATAGAAATCACCTTCTGAAGTGAAGTCCACACTTTCATGGTTATGATACAGTTTCTGTGTGAAAGCCCTTGTTTAACAAGGGTGTTGTGGTAGGGTGGCTTCTGCAAGATATGATGAGGCGAATTGTTTGTGTAATTTAGTAGTTTAGTGGTAGTATTGGTGATAGGAGGATGGTTGGACTATACGATCTTCTAGGTCTTTTCTAACCTTATAATTCTATGATTCGGTAACTGAATATAAAGTTGTTTCTGAAAGTGTTTAAAAGAGGCTGAAAGGGATTGCTCAACATGATATAAGCTCCTGGTTTTTTGCATTGCAATTCTAACTATATTTGCCATCACCATTTTATACCTTCAGATTGAGGTGTAATAGCTGTACTGCATTACCAGTACGTTGTCTAAACGTGAAATGTTTAGATGTCACCAAGAACCTAACAAAACAAAGTTTTCTGTGGCATTTCATAACAATTTTTATTTTAAAGAATGTAAAAATGGTAGAAAGAAGAGTTACAGATGACTCTTACCAGGCATCAGGGTGCAGGTGTTGGAAGTTGCTGGTTTAGTCCATATGTGTACTTGTGCTGTTTTCTAGGCCATTGTTTTCTTTTCCTCTGTGTAGTTCTCTGCCATCACTAGATTGTTCTCTGCTTTTCTACCTCACTAAATCCTAGAGTATTTGCAGCATGTCGTAGCTGCTAAAAGGCTTGTTTAAATCTTTGCTTTATCGAGTATAGCATGCTAGGACTTCTTCACTGAATTTTATAAAAAAAAAAAGTTTTTTTTTTCTGCTGAAGTATTATATAATCTGTTTTACTTGGAAGCAATACATAAACGAAGTAACTGGTTTGTAGAAGAGTACATATGACAGAGATAAGATGGCTAAATAGAAATAACAACCTAAGAAGTGTTTGAATTTGAATTGCTCTTGATTTGTACTACAATTATGGATACAAATTGGAAGTGCATGTCCATTTTCTCTCTCGGGCCTCACAAAGAGCCCTAGGTGGGAGACAGTCAACAATGCTACTTTCTGGTCTTTTCTAGAGAGAAGAGACATTGAATTAATTTCTAGACATAAGACTCATGTCTTCCTTCATTGTGATTCCAGAAATGGTGTTCAAGGAATTTTGTGCCCTCTTCTCAACACAGTTACTCACTGGCACTGTCTGAATTTACTGCTTTGTTTTTTTTTCAATTCTTGCATTCCTTCCTTATTCTTCTCTCTCTAATCATAGCTTGTTGTGAGAAGTAAAAAAAACTAAAAACATATTGGCAAAAATGATCAATATAGCAAGTTTGGTATTTTTATCAATAGAGAAAAAAACCCTATAATCTGCTCAGCCTACTGTAAACAATACATTGTGTGCTAGTTTGAAGAAATTCAACTTTTTCCATAAAGAATTGCTAAAATTTAGATTTTTTGAGATGTTCTCATTTGAGTGATCACTTTATATATTTCTATTTGTTTCCAAATGTCACAGGAAGGCACTGATGTAAAAACTTGCTGATGCCTGGTGAGTTATTTAGCCATTGGAGCTGATGGGCACCGGGCTCTGTGGTTTAGTGGCTTTTTGTATCTTTGTGCAGGCAGCTTCCCTGAAGGAAGGAAAAGGGGTACAGCAAGAGGAAGCTCTATAGATGTGTTTGTTTCCTGATAATTATGTTTTTATTCAAAATCCAGTTGGTAAAGTTGTTACTTGTTTTGCTTCGTTTTGTTTTTTGTTTTTTTTCGTTTTTTACTAATTTGCCTCTTGCTATTTTGAAATTTTCTTAAAGACTGTTTCAGAGATGACTGCTGCATTTGAAATATAGGATTGTATGTCTCTTTGAAATGCCAGTCTGTTTAGAAACAGCACCTACCATTTAAGTAAAATTATAGTGCTCTGAAAGAAAAAAAAAAAAAAAAAAAGAAAGAAAAGTCCTTTGTCACTCCTGTGTATTTATGCATATTTCATTTTAACCAGCAGAATTTTTTCCAACTTGGCAGAAGTGTTCACTGGCAGAGTGATTTTTATATTTTTTTTTTAACTTGCCTTTCTTTTTAAAAATTCCTCTTAATAGTACAGTTCTTTCTCCTTTCAGCTTTTTCATAAATACAACCAGTTTCATTCAGGATGAGATTATTCCGTTGTTTTGGTTGTGTAGGCTCTTGCGTGAAATCTAGTGTTTTTCTCACAAATGCAGCTGTAGTTCAGAGGGTGGAGGAGACTGATGTGGTGTGGAAGGGTGGTGCGAGCTCTTCTGCTCTTACACCCAGGCTAACCAAGGTACTGGTGATTTGTCCTCACCCAGACTTTTTTTCTGACAGTCCCTTCAAAGTGGTCATTTTATTTCACTTGTGTGACTGTAAAAACTTAAGAACAAAAAAGGAGCTTGTATTTAAGACAGGGGATTTAATGTTTAATGTCATTGTAAATTGAAATTATTTAGATGATGTTGAGGAATGAAATATGTATTATCATTTCACTAAAGAATATTTGGTATTTTGTCTTTTTCTCTATGAAATAAAACTAAAAATAACTAAAAAGATTTAGACTACTCAATTATTCTTAAGTAGTTAAAAATAGAATTCTCACTTTGAATATCTGAATTTTGTGCTCTATTGTGAAAAGTAGTCACTTGTTATCACTTTTCTTAAATGTAGCATTTTCTCGATAGTGAGTATGTTGTCCTTCTGGAAGAGCTTGCAGAAACTTCCATTGGCTGGTAAACAGAGGTTCTTGCTACAAACAGGTTTGCACTTGTGGGCTAAGATGATCTGTAGCCTCTAATCGGATATTTCTAAAGAAAGATCATAGGGCAGGAAGGAGGGAACGGTCAGAAACCAGTAAGCATCATGCACACTTGCACATAATTTGAATGTGCACCTGTGTGTGAATATGAAATCCACACTATGCATGCAGAATTACTTCTGGCCCCACTCATTTGCACTATGTTCAGTTCAGATCTGACTCTCCAAAACAGTACATTTTCTTTCCAACTCATTGAGCTTTTTTTTTTTTTTTTTTTTTTTTTTTTGCTACCTGTTGATTTCTATTCTCATTTTACTGGATTCTGAGTTTATATGTGGATAATTAAAAAAAAAAAAAAAAAAACACAAAAAAAACCAACCTTCCCATGGTGCATAGGTGAGCCAGTGGTTGAAATGACGGTGCTGGTGAATCATCTGGTGAGGAAAATACAACTGACTTTATAGAACAGAACTTCTGCTTGTGTTGTGTTACGTTAACAGTTACAAATTTAAGCCTAAATGAATTTTTTCAGCTTTCTTGTTATATTGTAGATTTTACCCAGATTACAAATGATCAGCATAGCGATGCAAAATGAATATGAACTGAGAGAGTCTATCTGATTTAAAAAAAAAAGTTTTAACTTTTGTAGGCAATAACTAAGTGCTTTTTGAAAATCCTGTCCTTGATCATTTTAGCCTGCTGAAAATCCACACAGGTCAGACAGGTCTGACAATGCATTATGTCAGTTTTCAAGTGCTTATTTACCACATGGAAGCACACCAATTAATGATCAGTGCATACTTACAGTGAAGCATTGGTTCAAGTGAATCAAAGGGGACATAAGCCATGAAGCTTCCATTGCAAAAAAGACTGATAAGGATCACGAAAACTTTTTTCTCTGTAATATCTAAAATCTTTGCTCAGCTGCTGGTAATATAACCTTGTCCTCCCTGCAGACTTCTGTTGCTAAGGTCTTCTTGCATTAAGTGTCTGGCTCCTCACTCCCAGCTGGTGAAGTTCCACATGGCTGAGACTTTAAGTAAATTAGATTATTTTACATCGACTTGTTTGTTATTAGTGCTGAGAATGGTTTCATTATGTGTTAGATGAAGGTCTGGATACTCACAAAGACACTGTCAGTTTTTCTTATATTGGGTTTTAATCTAATCAAAAAACACTTGGAGACTTATTTAAAATCCATGATCAGAGGGGCAGAACCATGAAAAAAAATTACAGTCACTTACTGACTGAGAACAATATGGTCAAACATCAAACAAGCAAGATTTATTGAGACTGACATTCTCTAACTGAAAGTATTAAATACTTAGGTATTGAAAGATGAGAATAGCTAGCTATCTACATAGGTAAACCTGTGCTGGAAATTAGGGATAATGGTGTGTTGTTCATTTCATCTGTTAAATGATTACCAATGCACACGTCACAGACATACTAAAATCTAAAGCGACTTTTGTCTTGATGTTTAAAAATATTCTTGAGGCAGATAGGTCTCACTGAAATTAAATTGTCAAATAATCTGTCAGTACTGGTTAGCTGGGGGTGGACATGTATTCACCCACACGGAAATGCAAAATCCTCCCTTGTGAAATGTGGCAACTTTGTGAAAATGCAGAGGAACTGTATAAAACCATACAGGATAAAAAAAGAGGGAAGTATTTAACTAGTTGAACTTCAACTGGGCATTTTAGATAATCAGGAAGAACATCACAGGAAAATGACTTACAGAAAAGAATGCTAAATGGATCTTACATGGTTTATTTTTCTTACTCTGAACTAAAGCAATTTCTTTTTGTGTTTTTCAGCAGAGCCATAGATACAGGGATAGAAAGACACAAAAAGCCTGTTGTGAATGAGGGTCAGCTGTACCGGTGCCATTCTTGTCACCCCCCTATGATAGAGAGTCCACAGCCTCTCTCAAAAGTCATTGCCAGATTTAAACTATCCTTAATTCTTAATAGGTAACTTAAATCCCTGTTGTGAGAGTCCCTTACTGCCTAACAGAACTGTCAGTGATTCCTTTCAAACTGCCCTCTTTCCCTTAATCAGTGCTTAGTTCTGTAGATCTTTCCTGTCATATCACATTTTATACAACTGTCTTTGGTGCTGTCATTGGACTGCCTCTGTGCACCCAGAAGTAGACAGTATTACATTAGAAGTCTTATCAGTGCCAAGATGAGTGGCAGGATTGTGTCATATATCTGGTGTATTAGGTACTTGATTTATTTCTATTCTGAGATTGAAAAAAAAAAAATATATAAGTGGTTCTGAGAAGAGTCCCAGGAAAGGTGTTAGCTTTCTGTAGTTAGATTGACTGTGACTGCTGTATAGATTGAGAATATGGCATTTTGGTAATCTAGCCTGAGAGTCTGGTGTAAGAAAGGCTGTAGGCATTTATTTTTTTTTTTCAGCAAGCACTTCTTATAGCTATTTAGAATAAAAAGCAAAAATAATAGGAAGAAATGTTAACAGCAGAATAATTGCTGCATGGTCTAATTCTATGTAGCCTCAGCTGTCAGAGATTGGAACTTGCTGTTTCTTTCTCTGTGAGGCAGATTAATCAATAGATAATCAGATTTCACTTTCTCATACTGATGCTTATCAAAAATGATCAAATAAAATCCTAATCTTCTGTTAGAAATTAAGCAGGTCAAGCTCCTGCTGTCACATACAGGAAAGTGTGTCTTTCAGCTTTTAACTATTCCACTATTCTTCCCAGAGCTTGTTCTTGAGTGTCCTACCTTTGAATTGTAAATGCTAGATATGAATACAGAGTTCCAGTTGCAGTTATTTCAGGGCCAAAAGCAGTGGTAATAAATCCATATGCTTCTTTGATGTTTCCCAGTTCATGGCATAAGGAATTTACTGAGACTTCATTTGATCACCCAATACATTTGCAAAATTCAGCATTTCTTTTCAAAGAATACCAGTTCAGCCTGCCTACATCCCATGTTTTCAGGGGCCTGATATGTTATTTTGCAAAGTCTGACTTCATGTTTCTGCTAATCTAGACTTATGCAGGCTCCTCATTAAATTACCGATTTATCTGTTCGTCTGTAATCCATGATGGTAATCAAACAATAGCGCTTTCCTCTAAGTTATTATTTGTTCAAATTTATATCTTTTGTTCCATTACTTTCAGAAGGCTGTAGTTCTGCATGTTGTTTCCTGCTCTCAGTTGCTCCAGAAGACAACTATTACCTTTACAGCTGTTCTGCTGTTTCTAGGAAGTATTTTAGATTTGCCAATACAAGTGTGGAGCTTCATTGTCCTCTTCAACACGCATAGCAACAAATGTTAGAATAGACATCATTGCAAGACATTAATACCTAGCGCTGCATTTTCCCAGCGTGTTCAACAGTTGAAGAAAAGTGTTGGATGTTTATAGCTGGTAGAATTGCTGTGTTTCTTATTCCTAAAGTATTAGCAAAACCTTATCACACATTCACTAAGCTTATAGTGATATTTGGAGTGTCTTCAAGCTTCCCTTAATGGTTTCATAGAACTCCTAAGTTTCTGTTTATGTCTAAACTATCAATTTTATATTTGGAACATTGTATGTCTGTATATACAAGATAGTTCCTTTCTCAACATGGCATTTCCTGTGTTGTGCATTTATTTTATGAAGTCCATGAAAAAATAACCTTAAGGTTTGTTCATGGGCTTCTGTTTGAATGATTTTCCTAGTTTACCCTGTACATGTTTTCCGTTCCATGAAAGTGCTACTAGACTGATAGAAGGTTTAAACATGTATTTAATCTTTATGTCTGAGTGTCCTGAGATGTTTTCCTTGCAGTCCATACTTGTTATAAAAGGCAAAATTTGTTATGCAAATTGAAACACGGGAAGTACAAGCGTTTTTATGAAGAAACAATACTGCTGACAGTATGTCTGGAGCAATCTTTGTTGAGGTCTTTGCTTTCAGAGAAGATCTTGTTTCTGTTTAGTGCCCAACAGAGAGAGAAGCTCTGTTGTGATCCCATCGTCTTTCAGTAGTTTTGGTTTCCTTAGTGTTCTTGTTCATGAACAAGATGCTGTACAATCTGACTTTGAAATTCTCTGGTGAGAAGCCCGTGAAACTTGATTCTTCCCGAGTGACTTGTTTGATGTGTATTTATGTACATTTTATATATGTATGTATATATGTACATGTAGAATTTTAACAGAAAGCTGCCATTTCTTTGTCATATTAAAAAACCATGCAGTTTCATATCCCCAAAGAGATATTTGATCTTGAAACATGAATCATAAGTCTGACATATGTCTTACTCAGATCTGCAAAGAAATGCTAGACTTGTCTAAAATAATGTTTTAGAGATATCTCTACCAATTGTCTTTATTGTCTGTTCTTAACAATTTTCTCTTATTTACTTTGGCTTTTCTAAGGCACATCTTGCATAGTGACTTAATGTGCATGACACAGTATTATGAATTCTTCTCCAGAAGTTTGACTCCTACTGTGGATGTGGTTCTAAATATGCATGCGAATGCTGAACTGATGTCCAGTGTCAGCTTTTTCTCCTATTTATTATAGAAATTATGTTCATTATAGGATTGAGGATATCAGTAATCCTGTTACTTCATTTTGTCTCCTTATCCTTTGTTAATAAGGATCCTAGTTATTAATAAATTGAAGTAAAAGAACAAGTGACCAAGGAACAAACTAATAATTAGTTTTAAAAACTGAACCAACGTTGTTCTTGCACCTAAAAAGACATTCAATTTTATATCAAATTCAGTTTGAGTGGGCTTTCTATATTTCCTGTAATGTAGAATTAATCTTGCGAGTAGATGAAAGATGACATACTTTTCAATATCTCTTACAACTTCACTCATAGTGATGGTAAATTCTGCTTTTTCAGGAAGAAGCTACCAATTTGGAGGCTTAATTTAAAGAGTAACTGTTTAGATGTGGTTTGTTTTCTGTTTCTTGCAAAAAAAAACAATAAATTATCTTGAGGCAATTAAGTGAACTGATATCCATTTCGAAGGAAGTGAAGAGTAGGTTAGAAGCAGAACAGAATTAAAAGAAAGTAAGAATGAACACTAGATATCCCTTATTACGGCTCTTACCTCATGCACAAAAACTTTGGCTGAATCAGAAGCAGACAGCTGTTTTATATTTATACAGGTGAATGAGTTAAAATCTGAATGAGTTCCTTGAACTGATGTAATACTTGCTCAGAGATGCCTAAAACACATCTGGTTGTAGAGTCTTACAGACTTATTTTTTTAAAGATATATAGAAATAACTCTTGAATTGGTTTTTATGTTGTTGTTCTGTTCTGTTCACGTTCTGGTCTTACATTAAGAGTTTGTTTACCCAGGCATAGTATATGTTAAAGTATTAGTAAGACTGCAGCTTCAGAAAAAGAGAATTTATGTGAACAAGGGATTCTTTAGTCACCGTATTTAAGACTTTCTTGTTTAAAGTAACTAGAAAAAATAGTTGATTTTGTTAGTGATTCATCACCCTGCTTCTGCCTATTCCCTAAAGGGCATGAAATTTTCTGCTGCAGTTCTCAGCATCCTTGGTGAGAACTTCTGCAATCTGTTCATGAAGCAGCTCTGTAAATGGATGCCTGTCAGCGGTATGACACTGATACTGTCACATTCTGCTCTTAAACATTGCACAGGGAACTCCACAGTTCTGTACCAGAGAGGGCAGTATTGGGTGTTACAGAGCACTTAGACAGGAGTGGTGTGAGCCTTCCTGTTGAGGTCCCCATGTTACCCTGGAAAGGGCATTGAGGCATTAGTGGGTCAGTGTTAATAGAACATTGCTCCTGAACTCAAGTTAGGAAATAACAGAAAAGCACAAACCATTTTTTTTTAATCTCCATGCAATTTTTCAGGGAAATTACACAGCATATGCAGATGTGGTGCATGTGACAATACTTTTTGCTACAATGGGATGTAATGATCTGATGATCTGGGATGTAATTTTCTGAGTCTCATTGTTTCATGTTTATCATCATAACTTTTCTAAATGTTTGTGTTGTATTAATCACTTAATGTACCTGATACTAAAGCCAGCTATGTAAGCATGTTCTGAGTTGGATTTACTTCCTTTTAGAATATTTTTGTGACAATTACTTGACCGTTTCTTCAGTACCTGAATTATTCTTAAGCTTACTCCTTCACTATGTTGGCTTGACTCAGCTGGTAATTCTTGAGTGGTATTAATGAAAATCAATTTCCAATAAATAGGAAACATGTTTAGGTAATTAATTATATGTGGTAATTCCAAGAGATACTTTCACTAAATGAAAAATAAATCCAGTCTGTTTAGTAGAAATGGAGAAAGTGATGAGTATCCTGTGGTAGCACAAACAAACTTACATTAGTTATTCTAAAGATCTCTTTGTTTAGGAGAGAAGGGTTATTGTTTATGACTTTTTATGTTTAGTGCAATGAGTGGAGGGTTGATACTTGCCAGCAGACAGTTACCAGCAGCAGTTCAGGAGGACAGAAAAAAAATGTATTTTTCTTCCCATTTCTTAGAATCTTCTTAAGGCAACAATGCCAGGCATCAGAATTTACAGTCACTGGAATTTTACTGAAGTTTTCAATTGTAAGGAAGCCTTTATTTTGACTATCTGCTCATCACTGGGAGAAGTGGGAGTTTTAAAGACTGCAGACCAGCAGCTTAAGTAATGTAATGTGTGCTGAGTATTTTTGGCAAGGAGCAGTTTGAGTGGCGGAAGGCTGGCAGCCTCACAGCAGCAGGAAGCACAGGTAGCAGGGAGGTGTTTGGGAATACTGTGCAGGAAGCAACCTCTTCCTTGGATGACCACAGGGAACAACCTGTTCAGGAAGAAGCTGATCAAATGGTCTCTTGTAGGTCAGGCTCTACAAAACTGCCATCCTTCTGTGTTTCTCCAGAGCCCTGCTTCATTTGTTTCACAAATATTTCCGTGAGGGAACTCAGCTGTGTTTTTCCTCTGTGGTTGCTGCTGGCAATTCCACTGCTGGCAACTGGGAAAAAAAGTTGGAGTTTGGGGCCAATTACAGTCAGTGCATGTGAGCAAAATGTTCTCGATCTGTGTGATATGAAGAAATCTGATTCCCACAGCAAACTGCTGCAGCAAACAGCATTAGCAAAATATTTGTGTGTGTTATGTAAAATACTGTTTATATCGTGTAATGATACCAAGTTTGCTCCTTCCTGAAATTCTGCTCGGAAAAAGCTTATTAACTTCTGTGCTGCAGGTGTCTCATTATGCTTCATAGAACTTTATAGAACATCTACAAAGATTTTAGATTTAAAAAAAAATTAAAATAGAAGAATAAAAAATATATGGCAAATAGGGAGTGGAGTGATGCTTCATATATGGAAGCATTTAATAAAGCAGTTTAACTGCCTTTAGGAAAGGTTCAAATGGCAATGGCTCTCTGAGTTTATATCTGTATTTGTAAATTAACCAAAATGAGAACACAGGCTTAAGTACCGATCCAAAATCATGTAAACGTTTTGGTTGTTTAATAGCATGTTTCCCAGTGCAGTTTGAACCATGCTCGATCACACTCTTACAGTACGATTTCATCCATACACAATTTGCATCCTAACTCGGGATCTGCTGAGAATAAGCACTGGGAATGCAGCCTCCCTGCTTCTGGAAAAAAGACTTCAGCCCTTTGACTCAGCCTCATGACTGGAGAATGATTCCTGCTTGGCTGACTGGGAGTATCTCAGAAATTTCTGCTTAACTGAGCAATTAAATCAGGAGTAAGCCTTTTATGGAGGCAAAAAGGAAGCAAAGACCTATAGTTTTCAACACTTGAAAACTTCACAAAACTGGCTGTCTCTATCCTCAAGACTCACTCCCAATTCTGAGTTATCTTTACATGTATCTTTGTTTGAGTCCTCCCTGTTCAAAATGTGTTGAGGTCATCTCTTTTCTAATGTTTCCTAAACCTTTCTGGGCTTCAGTCATTTGTCGTCTTTTCTGCACTTTCAATAAAGAGGATTGGCCTAATCCTGTCTTGCAGTCCCTCAGTGTGGGCACTGTCAACACCATATCAGTACTACTGTGTGTACTTTCTGATAATTTTCTGTGCAAATGAAACCTCATGGTAGGGAAAAAGAAGTAAAAAAGGGAAGAAAGGAAAAGAAGGAATCAGTCATTGCCTGTCTGTGCTATTTGGCTGCCGGGCAGGTGCAAAGGCACTTACTACTGGAAGATTCTACAGAGATTCAGCACTTCAGAGATTTCAGAGTTGGAGTCTGGAGTCCCCTGGCTGTGGAGGGGGTGCCAATGCTGCTGGAGCACCCACCAGCTCCCATCTTTACTTGGGTGTTGCTGCATATATGTTGCCTGGCTGCAGTGTGAATCTCTATGTTTGTAATAACTGTAGTGCTGTATGTGAAGAACATCTTTGTAGTAAATACTAATCAGTGTTTCTTAAAGCAAAACCATGAAGTCTTTTGGTATTTTCGTTCGGCATAAAATAAAGACTAAATACCTTCATGGTAGTTTTGAGTTTGGGAAATAGAGCCTCTCAAAAATGTCTTGAGCTTCTCAAGTAGATTAACAGTGAAACCCACATTTAAGTGAAAATTCAGACAGTTCTCTTGACCAAAAAGTCTCTGCTTTTTAGGATCATTTAATTAGTGTTGGAGCCTCTGCAGAGAAAGGAAATCCTGACTTCTAAAAATACAATGTATTGTTATTTTTAGAATGTAGAGTGGTGTTTTAGTTTGGTCAATATGATTATTCCAAAAATTTTAAATATTATCATTTTCTATGTTTAAAAAAAATGACTGAAGGTAAGCTTTATTACTATTATTTTAAATGTTACAGTTAGGTCCACAACCTTGGTTAGGTTAGGTCAACAAACATTCAACATGACTCAACTTCTCCACGTGCTATGAAGACACTGTTTAGCTTACAGCCGTTATATGTTCTGGACCATTATATTTGTGCTTCCAGCTTTTATCAAGGTTCTTGTTGGCTTTATGATACTCACTAAGGACTTGTCTAAAAGGCAGGTATGCAAAAATTTATCTAATTTGGAAGGAAAAAGAAATAGCTATCACTAAAAAAAGATGTAGCTCAACTTATTGAAGACTGAAAAAAGGAGACTTTTTACTTTCTAGAATAAGGCAACACACATTAGCCCTTATGCAAAATGTGCAAAATTGTAGTAGAATGATCACAGCGACATATTTTTTCTATTAGATTCCATTAGTATTCATCAATGTACGTGTTTTCTAGATTGTCCAAATACAGTTCATTCATATAAAAAAACTTTCTTTCTCAGGAGTTTTTCATACTGGAAATATGTTAAGATGTAGATAATATATCAGGTCTCCCAAAGTTCTGTCTTGAACAATAAAACAATTTGATTATCATGGTAGTTGGGCAGAGCTTTAAAAGTCAATTTTCTTTCACGAGTTTTTCTTTGATGACTGAGAGTCATTACTAAGACAACACATTCATGGAGGTATGTAGTTCAACCTGTGTCTGTTTGTGTACGGATGTATGCCATTGAAATTATAGATTGATACAACAGATAATGGATTAAGAGAACTCCAAATTTGAGACACTAGTTATTAAAAATTGTCAGCAATTTTTTTTAGTAGTTCTTCAAGACTTTAAATGATAATCTGGAATTTGTATAATCGTGTGACTTCTTATTGTTTAAGTCTTTTGATGGAATTTTTCTTAGGTATTTAAAAAGATAAAAACACTTCAGTGACTACTTTCAGTTTGATATGTGATGAGGAAGGATTGGTGCCAAGCTTCTTCTTGTCCTGTGTCTTCTGGGTAATCTGCTGCTGTACTACCCACAAATGGGACAGTGTCAAATTATTACTCGTGATACTGAACAGCAGACTTTTTCATCTGAAAAGACTATTCACTTTTTTTGAAATCTCATGATAAGAAAACAGTTAAATGATATGGAAATGAAGGAAGTACACAACTTCAGCCTACTCATGAATGACTTCAGATGCTAGTGTTGTTTCCTATTGGCTTTTTTGTTTTGTTTTGTTTTTTTGTTTTTCTACCTAAAGAGCTGCAACAATATGACATAAAACAAATTTTACATGAATGTTTAGATGAGTTCTTAAGGCTAAATATCCAGAATCAATTTCCATTAAGCTTTTCCCAGATAATACACTTCTGTTATGATAACATTACTTTTCCTCTAAGGAGAAATTATTTACAAAATATGAGAAAAGCATTATTGAATAATTGGAATTAAAATGCTGAAAACTGACATTTACATCTTTGTTGCTGAAATTTTTAAAAGTAAACTTTGTTAGGGTAATCATAACTTTTGAGGTGCCATATAATACTTGCATATACATTTTACTTTCTGAGGGGGATGTAATTAAGTGAGGTATTATTAAAGTAATCTCACTCAGTGAATGATTACTGCATCTGCATTCAGTAAGTATTGCTCATGCAAACTCTAATAAACTAACAGTATTAATATCCCCACAATCCAACGGTAAATGTATTCAGAATTCCAATACATTTGTAATCACTTCCTTAGTCAAATACAGTTCTTAGTAGAAATTTTGTAACTTAAAGTGGACCAGCGAGAAATAACTTGTGGCTTGATTCAGGAACATTATAGTCTCAGAATTGCCCAAGCTTCAGTTGCCCTCTGCAATTCATGCCAGTTTATACTTAAATGTAGATGATCAGTAAATTACAAGTTTTTCTCCCCAAACTGTTTGAAATTAATGTGACTCTATCACGAATATGTTCAAATTATGACATAATTGATTGTTTCAATGAATGCTACTTTGGACCAATGTCTGAAACCTTTAATTCTGCAAATTTAAATATGTGTGTGCTTAATAAGCAGTTACACTGATCAGTAGTTAAAATTGTAAGTCACTTCAGTGCAACTTTACAGGTACAGAATTCAAATTTTCTTAAGCCTGGTCAGCTTATTTACTGCTAGAGTGTTGCTTCTTTGTGAGAGCAGTTTATTTTTGACGTGTCACTGGCAGCATTATGAAAAACAGTATATTTTATTTATTTATTTATTTTGCAGAAGAGTATGTTACAGTAATCTGATAATAGTTTTTAGTATTACCTTTACAAGGGTGCACTACAAACTGGTAATCACTAATATAGAATGAGGGAATTATACAGAGCTTAAGTTGTAAGTTTACTGCACTGACAGATGATGTTTTTAGCAATAATGTCATCTACAAGCAAGGTTAGGCAACGTTAATTGCTCTTACAGCAAAGCACAAATCTGGTACATCTTATGAGGATAGTTTGTATTATAGTTTTGTATATAAATATATATAGATACTGTAGTATTTTTTCTTCTGTCTGCTATGTTTGATTTAGTAAATTAATGAACAAAGCCTGTGAGCAGGTAATGCAATTTATTTCGTTAACTCTCAAGTTCTGTTTGCTCTTGCATTTTGAAAGTTGTCATTTTAAAACATTCATTTGCAAAAATCTTTCCTGTTTTTCTAAATTTCAAAATACATTTTTTGTATGTTCACTCATGAATCTACAGCTCATTTTCTAATCAAGTTTTTCATGGCCTTCAAAATAACAAAATATAGGATCTCATAATCTCCTTATTGCTTGCAATGTTTTACAGTGTTTAAAATAACAAATTTTGTATTTTTGTCATGTGATACTTAAAATATACAGCTGAATTATGGCAATTTAACAAACTATTATGCTATTAAGTTCATTTATCCTGCCTCAACTGTACATTAATGCAACCTAGATTAAATCATGTTATGAACAGTTTAAACTGATGTCTTTTGTTTCACACTTGGAGATAGTAAGCAATGTGTATATGCAGAGATGTTATATCCTAATGACTACTGATGCCTTGAAAAGCATCCAGAAATAGACAATTAGCTCACACCATATAAACAATTTTGCTGTGTCCTGATTCTTAAGGAAATATTCTATTTTCACATTGTAGTATTTTCTGTGTTCATTTCATTCCTGGTAATTTCATTTAAGCACATAACATAGTAATAAATGGCTTTTAACAGTGTTGAGAATGTTTAATAATGTCATTTTTAGTTAGCTTTTAGATAGTCATATCTAGTTAGCTTTTAGGTGGCTTTGACTTGTATGCATTTCCTATTTTGCTCTGCATTTGGCAAAAATAAATGATATTTATAGTGTTGTAGTACCAAGCAATGTGTTAGATTTTTGTTTACTTTTGTTTGTGCTTATCAACATTATTGTTGGCAGGAAAAACTTAGCTGAGGGAATATTTTTGTCACTGTTGGTCTTTACACAGCATTTTATTTGGAGAATGATACCATCAAAATGGCTTTTTTGGTGATAGAGTAGCTTATGTTGGGAAAACTAACTTGATCCCAGCAAATAACTCTTGCATATATATATATTTAATTTAGACAGTCATTGAGTTCATCTTTCTTCAGAATATAATAAATAATACCTTACAGTGTACATACTTACACACACATGCAACATATAATACATGCAGAACAGAAAATGCTTTTTATAGGTAGATACAAATAGAAGTTAACACTAAAAGAGCAAATGGAATGGGGGTGTACAGAGAAGGATTAAAAAAAGATTTAGAGGGAAATGCCTGTCTTATGTCTGAAATACAGTGAAATGGAAAAATTCTATCAGTGTTTGAAAAAGGTCATAAGTGGCTGTTTTTAAAGATGTTTTTCATTTTTCAGTGCTTCCAAATAAGAAAATTCCCTCAGTCTTCTGACAGGAAGCAGCTTCATCAGGCTTTTTACCTTTAGCTCAGTGCTGCTGCATACTGCAGTGTGAAAGAAACACTATTGATCACTTTTCATTTTTATTCTCTAAGTATCTAGTTTTTAGGAATATATATTCTATGAAATAAAGCAAATGTAATTATGAAAAAGTCTGGCTTCTGCTGCCACAACACCTAAACAGCAACTGAAAGTCTCTGGCTTCTCTTGCTTCATTGCAAGGCATTTCTGAAAGATTCAAAAAGGAAAAAAAAGAGAACATATTTTTTAGATAAGCTTTGTCCAAAAGTGAATGAGAAGGAATGTGTACAATTACAAGAAATTACATGCTTATCTGACTTGTAGCTGCCTTTAAACTTAATTATATATTCTTATTTAGAAATCATTAGATTTTAAACTTTATTATAGGAAGACAACTAATTGATAAATGCAGTTAAACTTATCAACAGGTTCATAACTTTATTTAGTATATAAATTATTAATTTTCTATCCAGTATTTAACATTTGAGGAATAAAGAAGAAATCTCCAGTGACATCATCTCAGTGAACAGATGCTTTGTTAGATTTGGATTATATTGCAATGGAACTGGGCATTAAAAAAATATCTTCAGAATAAAAATTTGAAAGAACCAACACAATTAAGAAGCTTTTTTTTTTTTTAATGGAAAAGAATTCTCATTTCAGAAATAGAGATAAAAATCAGTAATAATTTAAAGCTGACACTGAACAATTGTTGAATGAATGTGTTACGTGACATAATTTAGTCTCATGAAATGATTGTTATCTAATGACATTCTGCTTAGGTGTTGTATCTTAGGTAGAGCTAAAAATTATTTCTGTTGGCCTTCAGATATCATTTTACCACTTATCTTTCTAAAAATCGTAGGATTATTAAATAATGTAAATTGGTGGAGGGTCTCTAGTCCGATAACTTTCTTTACCAGTATCTAATCAAGTTGCTTGTGAACTTGCCTTTGAAAGGACATCAAGTAAGGGATACCACATTAATTGCAAACAAAAAAAGGCAAATGTGCTTATATACATGGGGGAAAAGCCATTTATAGAATACAGTAGTAAATATTGCCACATATGGAAAAACATTCACTTTTGTTTTCTACTGGTGTGAACAATAGTCTACTTTGCCCTGAAAATTAATGATATTAATTGTATTTTACAGTTATGTGTTTTAGTAACATTCAGGTTTGTATTTGCAGTTTCCTGAATGTGGTTTCTATGGAATGTATGACAAAATTCTGCTCTTCCGTCATGATCCTACCTCTGAAAACATTCTCCAGTTGGTGAAATCAGCTGGAGATATCCAAGAAGGAGACTTAGTTGAAGTTGTCTTATCAGGTAAGAAAAATATGAAAATGATTGTCATGCTTGCACAACTGAAGACATCCACAGTATTTCTGTTCCAATTAGGATCCGAGGAAAAGGAAGTTTTCTGTATATGGATTTTTGCACATACTGGATCAAAATCTTCACAGATACATCTATGCCATGTGTACTGTCATTATAAGCCTACTAATTTTTGAATTGTTCCTCCTTTTTGCCAGCTTGATTTTGTCCATATTATTGGTTAAGCAACAAGTTAATTTCAGTAACCAATATGAAAAAAGTTAGGTCTGCATTTTCAGAGGAAAGTCATCTAGTCAAGGAAGTACAGTAGAAAGAAAACAAAAAAAAACCAACAAAAACATCATTTTAACATTTAATTAAGACTGTAGCTTGAAAATTGGGATTGATCGTAAGATGTCTTGAATAACATATGAGCAATTTAATATGTAATTGCGTATACTATACATTTTTCTCTTAGTCCATTAATTGGTGCGGCTAGTTCATAATTACCTGTGTGGAAAATATCAATGCCGTTTTTACTAATAGTGACCTGGCTCCTTTTAAAATAAGGATTTTTGTCTTTTATCTTATATGAAGTGCAATAAAATGTCTATTGGAAGTAGAGCAAATGATTTTTCATTGCATTCACATTTCACAGGAATGTCTTTCAGGGCTGCTCTGATTCTTTGTATGATTACACGATTTTAAAAAGTAAAAAAAGAAAAAAAGTAAGAGGAAAAATTTAATTCTAGATTTGGTAGTAAATATATATTATTTTTGGATCGCCAGTATTTCACATATTCCATTTAAGATAACCACTCCAGATCAATAAATCAAATGAAGTAGCAAGGAATTTAGTTTTTCATTTGATGCATTGTTTTTATGTGTTTGAAATGGAGACCACATATCTTCCAGTTTCCCAAAATCAGGCAAGTAACTGTTGAAATCTTCAAGAGAACTGTACAACTTAGAAGCATAAATCCCGTAATGACTTTATTTTGTGGGTGATGCAACTTTCCAAAGTGGTCAAGTACAAGCAACTCGGCAATATTTATAAGGCTGTTAGAACAATACTGTATGAAAATGTGAGTGGTTCCTACAATTGTGCAGGCTTTGTATAAGCTTTATAAAAATAGATTATATAGAGTGCTGGCTGAATTTAATATCACAAAGTAGTGTTGTTCTGTGTTCTAGTAATCAAATTTTAGATAAAGGCGAATCCCCAAAATATACTGTTCTTCTATACCTTCTAATAACTGTTGTGTGTCTCCTAATAACTTACACAGCAGTTGACAGTGTCGATCAACTGCATTTTATTTTCATTTAGTTTATTATACTAAAATTATGTTATTGGTGCACACATATGCTAGATAAACATTTGAAGACTAGTACACAATGTGTTGCATGAAATTAGTTTGACTTTCATAAGATAAGGTGATGGAATTCACATAGTAAAATTTAATTAGAGGACTAGGGGGAGAAAAGGTGACTCAAAGAAGCCTAGGAAACTGCGCAAACACAATGTTCACTTTAGTATGTGACAGACACCAGCTGAAATTATTTATAGTGCAAGATATCCAACAACTGCTGTGAGTTTGTCAATCTCTTATGTCTTTCTTTACTCACACTGGGGCACGTCATGTGCCCCTGTCAACAAACAGAGTGCATTTTTCTGCCTCTGGGAAGTCATAGCTTGAACTTCAATACGTGCAATTCTGCTCAGTGTTCTTTAAATAAGAAGCTTGATTGTATTTGACAAACAATGGATTATTTATCTGCCCAAATTATTATTAATCACAACTTAAGTTTAGAAAGTATTTATTTGTTCCTGAGTATTAGTCGATAAAATATTATAGAATCATAGAATGGTTATGTTTGGAAGGTACAGACCTCTGGAGATCACCTGGTCCAACCTCTTTGCTCACGTAGTGTTAAATAGGTCTGGTTGCTTAGAAGGCATGTGTAGTTGGTCTTTGAGTATCTCCAAAGACAGAGGCTTCACAACATTTGGCTGTCTCTTTGTGTGTTTGATTATCAAGTGTTCCATTTCGAGCTTACATTAAAAATGTCTTAACAGAATATACATTCCAAAGTTCTATAAATTCAAAGTTTTGGAAAATTATTTTTGAATAGCCTGAAAAAGGCAATAGAATATAATGCTACAGCTTTGTTGCTGAAAACTGTGCACTGTGAGTAAACAGCCCCTGAAACACTAATGTCTGATGTCACAAGTTATACTGATCCACTGCATTCATTTTTTATTGCAGAAATCAATATTGACTACTGGAGAAAAAGCTGAACTGTCAGTCCTAATACTTTGGGATTACATAATGTTTTTTCACAGTGCTTTATGTAATTAAAATTTTTTCTGTCAAGGCTGAACAACCTGTGATTATTACATACGTTTCTTTTTAATTTTCATGTTCTGTTTATTACCTTGACAGTTTAAGCAATGGTAACATCATCTTCTGGTTTGGACCTTATGCTCCAAGTTCTTGAGAGAGATGAAAAATTACATAGAAAAATTTATAGTTGAGAAAAGTGTAAACAAAGCACTTCAGACCATTTTAGGGAATAAAATTGTACCTGCAGAACTCAACATAACTGTTACAGTTTGTGGAAGAGCTAGAATTTTCTATTGAAAGAAATGAAATTTAATCACTTCAGAATGCAGCATCTGTTGTGCTTTTATATATACACAATGAACATTATTACTTGTATTTTACTTTGGTGCATTATGCCAGTTGGTAATTTTATGGAGTATAAGAATCATGCAGCTTGCTAAACAACTGGTGTGTGTCTGTCTACTGACTGGCCCACAGAAGAAAGGCACAGACTGCTAGGATCAGCTGTCTGAGCTCTGTTCAGTGCCAATACAAATTCTGGAGTTTTTCCCTTCAGGAAAATTAACAATTTGAAATGGAAACTAAGGAAAAGAATTAGGAAATGATACAAGTTGCAATCTGCTTGTTTTTGTACCTGACTCAGGACTGGAGACTTTGTCGTTCTATGAAACCTACTTCATTCTGTCTCTAAATGAGGCCTCAGTAGTATTTTTGTTATCCTAGACAGCTAGTAGGTGACTTATTGCCTAAGTTTGGAGTGCTTGCCTGCCTCTCAGGACGTGAAAATTCACCTCGCTGTTTTATTGGTGCAGAAGGTTTTACTTCAGGCATTATGTTAGTTCCCTGCTTTTGTTCTTTTGCAGCTTCCTTCTCTTCTGGAATCCAGTACCTGCTTACTCGTTTCCTTTAAAAATGACTGAATTACGGTCTTGTAATCTCGCTGTACATGGAAGTCATCTTCCAAGACTACAGTGGTTTTTCTCATCTGTCAATTCTTCTCTCTTACTATAGCTCTTTTTAGGTTGGTCTCCGAAACCAAACACAGTGTCAAGTGAGGAGTATTGGTGACAGCATTTCCCAATGTGTATTTCAGTTTCATTTTATTTTGTGCATGAGTGAAATCCTAGATAAACCAGTAAGTCAACAGCAACTGTTTTGTGTTCAGTGGAGCAACTGTATGTTCTCTAAATATTTTGGTTTTTTTGTTTGTTTAACTTTTTTTTTTGACCAGGCATTGGAGATTCGCACTGCGTCATTCTTGAATTATTTTAATCCATTAAAAACAAACAAAAAAATCTACCACCAACAAACTGTTTCTAGCTATAATTCATTTATTTTTTCCAAGTTATGTCATCTTGGATATTTTATGTACAAATTTTCCATTTGCTTAACTTGGTTACATTTTCCAGTCATATCCTAGAAAAGATAAAATTGGGGATGAAAATACACAATTATTTATAGTCATACTTCTGTTCCTTTTCTCTGATGGTCTGAGGTCTTTGAAAGACTTATTAGTCAGGCATAGACCATATTGACTCCTGGGATACACTGATAGTTAAGTGGCCCTCCGATTAGGTTTCGTGCACCTGATCACCATCCCCTTGGCCCAGCAGTTTGGCCAGTTTTCAGTTCTCCTCACTTTCTGTTCATCCAGTCCATACAACAACAGTTTCACTATGAGCATTTTATGAGAGGCAATATCAAAAGTATTATTGAACCTGAGACAATATCCACAGCTCCTCGTTTGCATACCAAGCCAGTCATTTAATTACAGAAGTTTATCTTCTTGGTCATGTATGACTTACACTTGGTGAATGCTTGCTGAATTCTCATGACTCACTTATTGTTTATGTGCTTGAAAATGGTTTATAGCAGACATGTCCAACCCATTGGGTAGCCAGTACAGCCTATAATGAGACCTCACCCTGCTGCCCTGCCATCATGGGTGCAGATCTTCCCCACCAAGTCACTGAGCCCAGCCCTGGGCACACACCTATCACTCATCAACAACCAAAACATCAGTGTGCTATCAACACTGTCTTGGCTGAAAGCAGGCAAGGGGAGGGTGCAGTGCAATGCTAAATAAATAAGTAAATAAGCACAATTAAGTTTATGCATTTTGATGCATTGGCTAAATACAGTCCTGTAAACAGTGAAAGATATGCAGCCTTGTTCTTGGTTTTCATAAAGAAATTTGAGAAATTTGAGGCAGGTAGCTACTGGCCTGGGAAGGTTGAATGCAAAGTTTTCTTGTTTCCTACTGTGCCACTGCTTGAAGCTCCCAGTTTTAGTTATCACTAGCCAAAATATATGAACGTCCCTTGGCCTCCACTTTCCTGATCTCTGGATCATGCCTCATTCCCAGCATCTTATTTGTAGGCAGAATATTTACCCTCTTGTTTCCAGATGCTAAGGTTCTGTTCTAGAGGACCTTGCTCTTTCACCTCCTCTTACTGCACCACCAAGCTCACATTTTTTTTTCCAATCTAATTAGTCCTCATGCAGGAATGCAACATGTAAACAACATTATATTTGGTGTTTCTGTTTCCTGTCTCTTTATTACTGGAAGATGCAGGTTGTATTTTATACAACTTTTATACAGTTCTGGCACTATCAAAAACTGTAACCAGACAGTACCAGTTGCAGCTAGTGAGTTGCAGATTTTTTCTTAAGAGTTTAAAATTCAGTTCTCGATATTTATTTCCCTCAGTTGGCAGCGGATTACCTGCCAACTGTTAGCATTAGTAATTTTGGCTATTTTTCACCTAAAGCATTGGGATAAAAGCAATAATAGGTAGGAAAAAGGAAAAGAAAAAAAACCCAGCACTTTATTGGGTTTTACTGCATATAAAATTTGAAGTATTTCTGGAAAATGCATTAGACCTGAATATTCCTTATTCAACCTTCTTTATCTCAGACAAGAAAAAATAAACAGTGATTAAAAATCTGAATATGTCTAGTTTTTCGAAAGTTTTAATTTTCATATATTGGAGTCTTGATAATCTTATTTCTAAACCAGGTATTAAGATGGAGATCAGAGTAGAGATCAGAGGTCAAATCTTTGGCTTGTTTGAACTTCTAGCAGTCTGCTGACTTTGGTGAAACTCTCTTAGACTTTCATTGATTGCCAGAATGGAATTTCAGAAAGAGTAAAAGGCTTTCTTGTCTCTTAGCCCAGTGAAATCGTACAGACATCCATTACTTGATATGGCTTAAGCAATGTTTGAAGTTGAATAGTGTGCCAGGGCATGTTTTATTTATTTTTTAAGTGGTGAATGTCAGCAGATCTCGTAGCAAAAGACTCAAGAATGCCTGTCAATGGGATACATTACTTTTAAAGGCATTCCACGTGGAAGAGGATAGCAGGGGAAAGTCTACTTTTCATAGCTGCAAGATATTACTGATCGTGTGATTGGTGTTTTCTTAGGCTATGAGAGGCATGAATGCTAGATGAAAGTTCCCATTACACAAAGCTGTGTTGCTCAAAGTAGCAGGATCTCGTCTCTGCTAATAGTGCATGTCCTTCTAGATTTGGAATTCAAAGTGATCAGTAAATCATTTGCCTCTCTCTGAAAGCAGGACTTGCCTCTATGGGTCACAATGTCTTCTTGGTCTCATTTCCAGCTGCGATGACTGATAGATCTGCTCCTGAGCCCTGAACAGGGAGCACTAGCCACTAACAGCAAAGTCATTAACAGACTTGATGAAATTGCCTTGTCAAAACTGTTCTAGTTTCAACGTCTGTGTTTTAGTGATACTTGGAATGCTTAAGTAGATAGTGAAAAGTTATTCTAAGAATTAATAGCATAATAACATCATTTAAGAACATAATATTGCAAACTTATCTACAAAGTAATTGGTTGCTCAGCATACAATAATGGGCACATTTGGAGCCCTTTCTTTTTTTAGTATGCGGTTTTACGTATAGTCTGAAAGTTGCCTTCATAGCAACAGTGTTCTGTAAAAGTATGAAGGTACCATGACATTTTTTTTGTTAAAGAAACGGTCTCCATTTAATTTGAAACATGTACATATCATTCTCTTTATCAGCAGTGCTTTTGTCTTCTCATTGCATAACACTGGAGTATTCTGAAAGTTAAAACTTTGTTTGTTAGCAGTTGTATGGAAGCATTTCTAGATGTGTAAATTTAAACAATTAAAAGTTGAAAAATTATGGAAGAAATTTAAAAAATCTATTTCATGTACTACTAGTTCTGGTGTTGCGTGCTCCAAAAATCTAAGCTGTGCTAAGTTTAGCCATAGAAAATTGAAAAAGCTGTGTTGCAGAACAATATGGGAAAGTGCAAAGAGGATAAGACTAGGTTTTTTTCAGTACCAAGAGGTTCCTCCAGAAGACTTGTTTACAATTCAGGTGATGGAATACTTGCACAGGCTGCCCAGAGGGGCTGTGAAGTCTCCTTGGAAATATTCAAAGACTATCCAAACATGGATATGGCTTTAATTGTCCCTGCTTGAACAGAGAAGGTAGAGATGACCTACAAGGTCTCTTCTAACCTGAACTATACTGTGATTCTGACTCTGTGAACTTTATATATTTATACAGATAAAAGATGTGGGCAATTTTCTAGTAAACATAATTCGTCTAAAGTAAGGTCTACACATTATAGTTTCAATGAATAGTGCTCTGAAATAACACTGTTTCCTGAGACAAAAAGCTAGACTGCTTTCTGCAAAGCTTGCTGAGAACATGTAAATTTAAGCCGAGAAAAATACTGGATTACATGAAGGATTAAAACCCAAAATGTTTTCATGCCTTTAAGCACAATAGAACATTACCAAAAGTTCAAATTAAGGGGAAGGAATGTTGGTATGTTTTCATTTAATTACTAGATTCTTTAGTACTTGTTAAAGCTTTCTTAGAATCATATAAAGAATCATATAAATGCCCTCCCCACCTTTCATTTTTGAATATTTATATTTTCAGTATAAAATGGTGTATTTTAAAGTTCCAGTTATTCAGTCAAGAGAGTCATGATGAAAAGTATTTATCTCTACTCATCTTATTTTGATAATGCAGGAAGTATTCCAGAACTTACCTTTTCAACCATTAGGCTGGTGTTCCTCATCTAGTAGTTTGACTTTAACTTCGGTTTCTTGCTGACTTGGTGGTGGTGGTGCCTGAGAGGCTTTAGGCTGGAGAGTGAGTGCCCTAGTAGCATTTTGCTGCAATGTTGATCTGCATTCCTTTGTATGCCAGCCTAGTAACCTAGTACATGGTCTGGATGCAGCAGTCTTTCATTGTTCCCTGAAATGATTTCCTGCCTTTCAATGCTTTGTACTTTGTTTCTGGTACATTTCATTCAAATGGACTCTTCATTACTAACAATTGTCTCTCCTCCCCACAGAAGTATAGTTCAGCTGCTCTTAGAGTTTGTTTTAGGTAGGCAAATTTGCCAGTCAGCTCATCATTGCTGAGATTTAACTCTAGTATGTCGTAGCAGATGTGGCAGGAGGTTGAGTACCCTGTGAAAATGATGGCCCAACTTGCCACAGACCTATTTAAATCCAGCCATAATTCAGCACAGACAATTTACTTTTCTGTCAAGGAAAAATCCCAATTCAGTAATCAGTTAAAGGCTTCAGGCAAAAATTAAACTTCAACTGAAAAGTAGTTTCTCTGAAATTTTATCATCTCTGTTTTGCTGGTTTCATTGTACAAGAAAGGAAAATATGTGGGACATTCAGATTTTAAAAATCTGTATGCAGTTTTGCATGTGTGCTCATAATCATCTCTGCATAAACTTAAAATTCCATATTTTGGGAGGTTTCTTTACATTAGATTTCTGTCTCCTAAAATTTCATTATTACTGTTACAAATGTGATATTTAGTATTACACTTATTTGTAACCCAAACTCAACAGAAGATGTAATTAAGTCATTTCTAAATCATGTTTTTTGCCTTGGGAGTAGAAAAAAAATTTATTACAGGAGCATGAACCATGATAGCATGAACCGTTCATTAATTTGCAGGAAGGTCGGAAGGTTCAGTGATAGCTTTAATGAAAAGGATATCAATTATTTCTTTGCCATTTGGGGATAGTGAAGAGAGTAGTTCAATAAAAATGAAAGTAAGGAGAATAATGACAAAATGCTTTTCATCTACTTAACAGCTTCAGATGGAACTGAATTTAAGATACAGAAAGAGAGACAAATGAAGAAATCCCTAAGGAAAACTGCCTCTGGGAGGTTTTAAATTCAAATCAGATTCTACTGTTTTCTTTTCATGGAAAGTAGTAGTTTAAGATTAAAATATTTTCAATTCATTATCTAAATTATGAAGATAAATGACAGCTACTGCTTTTTCTAAGTTTGTCTGTGTGGTTTTTTTTTTTGTTGTTGTTTTTGTTTGGTTTTTTTTGGTTTTGCACTGCTCATACTATTTGAAAAACCACCCAGTAAATCCATAAAAAGTTCCTCTCTCTTTCAACATAGTAAAGTTCCTTCACTCAGAATAGAATTTAAGTACTTGAATAGATTTGGGTAGATATTCAGGAAAGTAGGCATAAACTTCTGTACATAAATTCCTCGCTTGATTGAGGCTTATGCTATTTTTGTTTTTAAACATCACTCATATTTTAATTGTGCTTTAATAATTGCATGTATATTTTACGTATATATTCACAAATATGGTATTAAAATTCATGCATTCTTGTATTCTCCCTGGGTAGACTTGCTGACTTACTGACTTGTTAAGTAAACTTTTTGTTTTTATCTTTATGTTAAGTGCAAATTTAAACTGGAGAGACAAGTGTAAGTGTAAGTGTAACTGTACATTTCACAGTCTTGTTGGAAATATATTGGGCATGTTGTTCCAGTTTTGGTGCTGAGTAAGCTTACAGCTTTTCCATGGTCACTGCTATCTATAGAGGAGGAGAAGATAATTGCCATATTCTTCTTAAAGCTATGTGTACGCATGCTCTGCAAATTCCAGAATCAAAGTTCTTGAATAGAAAGGGCTGAGGCTCAGAACATACTTTCAATCTCTGAAGAAATCAAGCAGAGAGCTGAAGCCTCCTTGCTGAGGAGGTGTCTTTGTTATACTAGGCTGAATGACTGGAGTTCCCCAAATGCAGATGACCATGTCTTCATGTCTATATCTCAGCTAATAAACCAGGTAAGTGGAGAGAAGAGGAAGGTATGAATTACCGACATCCAAAATGATCAGTTTGTATGACTATATTTTGTTCTGATGTTTACAGATGAAGAACAAAGATGCATTTTTATATTTTAATATCAGTATATATTTTAAATTTTGAGTGCTCAGTTTTCCAAAATAGTATTCTTTGATTCTATAGAAAAAAACATATGACTGAAATGATGGTAGACTTGATGATTGACTTCATTAGTTTGCAGATTTTTGTTTTTCTTTATTAATACATGAACTGAAGGTGCTTAAGTCTTTCAGGATTTATTTCAACTGAACTATTAAAAAATTGATTTTTTTTCTCTTGACTCCACATCGGAAATGTATTTCTATTCAGGGACAGGGTATTTCTATTAACTGACTCCAGACCTGGTCCTTTCATACTGGTATCTATGAAATGGAAGCACATACTTGCTAAATCAAATGTTTAAATGACATCCTAAATAGAATCAAGTGTTTGCATACTTGCTTAATTTTTAATAACATTTGGTACATAATATTTTTCATTAGACTGGTACATTAACATAGTAAGAAAAAGAAACAATTTTAACACAGTCATCTGAAGTAGAGTTTCAGAGATGTCCACAATGTATTCTTTTTTCTTTTTCTTTCTTAAAATCGGGAAGAAAATCCCTCTGCAGGTGCTCAAACTGAATGATAACCTTTTCTCCTTCCTCTGTTCTCTATCCACTGAAATTCCATGTGTAGTTCATTTTCACATCACCTCTTTTACTCTTTGTTCTGTCTACAAGCTCTTTAGAATTGAACTGTTTTTCTGCTTGTGTATTTATTTACATTCCATTTCATAACTTTGGTTAGATTTTAGGTGCTATCATTTACATTATTATGTACATTATCTTTAAACTTCTATTAACAAAGGCATCAATTATTCAATTTAGGGAACTTAATTTGTTCAGCTTCACCAAGTTACTAGCTTTCTTCTGAGCTTATATTAAATAAAATCATAAAGTTGTGCTGCATATATGTAAAAGTAGTTTCTTTTTCCAGTGGTCTTTGTAGTGTGATGAAATGCTGAGAAATGGTATATTTACCTATATATATATACCCATATAAAATTCAGAGTTCGTTATCTTCTAGAGTTTACTCTGCATGAGTAACAAGGAAAGACATAACAACACTAATAAAAAAGGTGTTTTGTTTTGTGCAGTGATGAAAGATATGAAGCATGTTATGCCACTAGTTTTACTCCATTTTGGAATTAATCTTCTTGTTACAGCTTCTGCTACTTTTGAAGACTTTCAAATCCGACCCCATGCTCTTTTTGTTCATTCTTACCGAGCACCAGCCTTTTGTGACCATTGTGGAGAAATGCTGTGGGGACTGGTGCGCCAGGGACTCAAATGTGAAGGTAAGTTGCAGGCTGTTCAGTCTCAGGAAGGAAGTCTTCCATTACATTTTCATGCATTTGTTTCTGACGCAGCTTTCTTTTAAATTGACTAGGTAGGTAGAGACAGTTAGATCTAATGATCAAAATAATTAACAGATTAAGGAGGTATCCTTTTGACTCTCCTGAGGCCTCCTAGATACTGTAAGTGGAAGTGCAAAACAGTCTATATGTGGGTTGGTTTGTTTGCTTGCTTGCTTGAAGAGAAGCTTATCTGTGTCTTTTTTATAATAGAACAGAATGGTTTGATTGGAAGTGACCTTCCAACTGCTTGACTTCTTCAGGGCTAACCAGAAATTGAAGAATATTATTGAGAACATTATCCAAACATCTCTTGAACACTGACAGGCTTAGGGCACCAATCAACTTGCTAGGAAGCCATTACAGTGTTTAATCTTGATGGAAAAGAAATTTTTCCTAATGTCCAATCTGAATATTCTGTGGTGCAGCTTTGTGCCATTCCTTCCATGTATCTATCATTTCTATGATAGATAAAACACTGTATAGGTTTAAGTTTTCAAGAGCTCATAATGTCACTAAGAACATGTAAATATAGGAACTAAACAAGGAGAGCAGAGGAAAAAAGTTTCATCAAAAAAGGCTGTTTTTACTCACCAAAGAAAAATGTTCTTTGCTTTTCCAGGAATAAACTGTAATCAGATGGTTTTAAATTTTTCTTTTCAGGATGTGGTCTAAATTACCATAAGAGATGTGCATTTAAAATTCCTAACAACTGCAGTGGTGTACGTAAAAGGCGCCTGTCAAATGTTTCCCTAACAGGACTCAACACTATTCGGACAGTTTCTGCAGAGACATCACCCAGTGTGTCGGATGAAGCCCTTCTGGTATGCAATTCCTTAGTTACCAAGGTCATGGATAATACTGTTAAGAAACAATTATGTGCTGCAGGATTTGTTTTTGTCTGTTGGAGACTCTGGGGCTAAGAGTATGCAAATAACAAAGCTTTTCTGTGGGAAAAGGCATCATGATGTAAAAGGGAGGTCACCAGCTTAAGGTATGTGAGCTTAAGGTATGTGTCACTTCTGATACTCCCAGTAGACTCCTCCCTTAGAGAAGAATTGTGTTATTTTGAAAATCTGAAACTGCCACCCATGCTAATGTGAGAAGCTGCATCTTGATGCTCAAAACTGGATGTCTTCACTGGAATTAGATTTCACTGGAATTAGCTGAAATTTTTCTGCCATAGAACATTATGTCCATTGGTTCATGATACAGGAAAGAAGTATCAGGAGAACACTGAGACACTGCATCAAACAGAGTTTCTGTAACAGTCAAGGCTATAATGTTTTGTAAGTAACCTGTATGTACAGAATATCTCTTAGTGTTTGGAGAAAGTGAGATCTTTATCATTTCCTTAAATAAAACATTGTGGTAAGTGTAGTATGTGTGTAGAATATATGTATTTTTATGTGTAGATGTCTAAATGCAGAGCTGCAGGACACACATGCACACATACATATACAACATATTTGTTTATTCATAAATATAGTAGTTTTCCATGATGAAAAGTCTTCCGATAACAAAATGCAATGACTGAAAAAAGGTAGAATACTTGTTTTTGTCTTGGCAGTATTTTTCTTGTGATCATAATATGAAAGTTATGAATTTGCACTGTGTGTAAATGGACTCCACTTCTAAGTGAAAGTTTTGAAAACCTTAAGGTTTGAAAGAGAGGAAAGAGTTTATAAGTACACACAACAATTATCATGTTTTCCTCTCAATTAGAATATTAAACTTATTAAACTTGACATACTAAAAGGACACTATTGCAAATGGTGTAGATCTGGTGTTATATGCAGTGCCATCTATGAACCATAATTATGTACTTATGCTGATGATTATCATTAGCGTAAAGCTACTTGGAAATTAAGGTTAACATTATGAATCTGTATTTTACTTGAAAAGCTGCATAAATGAATAAGGTGCTTAAGTTCTGCAGAAACTGCAGCAACAAATCTTCATAGATTATTCATGATTCTCAGTAGGTTATTTCAAAATGCTGACTTATTCAGACCAATACCAGTGAAATGTTGAGACGAGACTGACCCTAATTCTGTTCCTGGAATTTTGATTAAAAGAGTTTTATGAGTGAGAGTCTTAGTACACTCTCTATCTGTACTCACTTCACTGTACATGATAAATTACATGATAACAATTTAAATATGAAAATACGTTCAATTATATGACTCTATTGGTTCTTATATTATTATTATTTTTTTTTTTTGCAAAGCTATACATTTTAAATGTTTAAAAAAAATAAAGCTAAGTTAAAATACAAAGAAATACAGTAAGTATCATGCATACTGCAAAACGCACTTCTCAAAGATCTTATAATCATCAGGGTAACCAAACTTTGGAATATCATGCATTTGTATAAACATATATGCATGTGCACATTCACACATATACATAGAAAGTATATTTGTAGAAAGTTACAAGGATAGGCATAAGCCTAGAAAAATGAAATAAGTGCTTTTCCAATGTCACTTTTACTTCAGGAAATCATGGTATCATTTATCATATTTTCAGATGAGATCTCAAACAAGACTTCTTCATGTGTTTTTGTTTTTGCATTGAACGTTTGAATTTTTCCACCTTTTTTAAGTCTATATAGACTTTTTTCACTTTTCCTACATCAGACCTCTTCTTTGAACTCCATTCCTTTGTTGTACTCTGAGATAAGTTTTATGGCAATTTATGATGTGAAATCAAAGCATGTATTTTGAAATGTATTTCATTATTCTGGAATCTTTGTGAATAGACAAAGAGACATTGACCGTTATCACAAAATTTTATTATACATTATTTTTATTGTATTGGCATGATTCTTGAGTCACTGACAGAAAAATATAAACTCCAGCTGAGACTAGTGAATTCAGTCAGAGATCTACCAGTTACTTAAATAGAACTAAAATAAATTTCATTTTTAACCTATTTACTAAGTGGAGTGGTAACAGTTGATAGAGAGTTGATAGTTCCTGGAGACTCTTCATAGGGGGCAAAATTATCTGAATTTTTATTTCAGTATATATATTTTTTACATTATGTGAAGGAGCTAAGACATTTTGCCGTAAATTGTAGAATTTTGGTATTTGAGAAATCTTTGAGGCATGGTAATGGGTAATGTAGTATCCTTCAACAGTTATTTGAATTATCCTTTTCTAGGGAATTGCCACAGCAGGCACAGTTTCAAAGTTTATGTCTGTCCTCATTAGCCAATAAAGCATTTCATTTGAGCTGAAAATTGACTGGGGGCTATACTTAAATGTGACTTTAAAAATAAAATAAAATCTGGGCAATATCCTTTTTTTCTTCCTAACTTCACAGTGTAAAACTCATCAAATGGATATACTAAAATTAAGTAAAACTAGGAGGGTGTAGTGTTACCCAAGTTTTTACCTATCATAGCTCAAATGCAATTCTTTTCCATTCTATTCTATAACATATCAGGGTTGCGATGAAAGTAATGTCTTCTATTTTATTATGGTGGAACACAAGATTAGAGGAGGATGGTGGTAATATGTCTGTTGGGGTTCAACCTACCCACCAACATTCCATTACACGTTGTTGCCATACAATAGACGGCAGCAGAGGGGCATTCTGACAAAAATGCATCTGGCATAAAAGTGTGGATGAAGCCAAGGTGTAGAACTGAATCCCTCTATGTGGAAAAAATGGCACCTACTGACATACATTGATGTGTGTTGAATGTTTATGGAAACTGAGCAGTGGATGTGAGCACAGTGAGATGGTGGGTTGTGCATTTCAGTAGTGGTGATGGTGGGTTATACCTCTGCTAGTGCAGAGTTTTACCAGTGCAGCATGCAGGCTCTTGATCATTGCTAGCAAAAAGGCATAGCTAATGATGGTGACTACACTGAAAAATAGTGTTTTGTAGCTGAGAATTTGCTCTATCAAATAGTGTAGTTGTGCTCTTTGTATCTGTTGTCATTTCCAAGGAAATAAATGGAAGGCATTACTTTCAGAGCAAGCTATGTAGAATTAATGTATAAAATAATAGCCTTTTCATGCTTGCTTCTAAAGTAACATTATTTTCTGTCTTTTTTCCATTATTTCTTTGGTCTATCTTTTATTCTTTCCAACTTCCTGTCTCAGTCTCCTGTTAGCCCTGGCTATGAGGTATGTACTAAATTTATTCCCTACTATACTGTCAGGAACAATCTCTTTTATTAATTATCAGCATGATTTTATGTAATCTCGAGAACTCAAGAGCATTTATTTTTTTCTTTTAGAAAGAGGGTGAGTATATCTGGTATAAAACTCCAAAGCCACTATTCCAAAGTGAAGATCATAATTCTTCTTATATTAAAGAGTAAAACTCCGCTGATATTAAAATATTTTGATATGAAAGTGACATTTTGTAATAGATGGGAAGAACATCTAAACTTCACTTTCGGAACATTGGGAATTTGCTGGAGTAATGTACAAAATAAACATCCTGAGATGAACAAACTGACCTAAAGTGGTTGCTAGCAAGCTTTTAATATCATGACACAACATAGAAGCTTTTTTCAGAATATAGTTGCATTACAAAAATCAGTCAAGGATTCTGTTTTTCTCTGGAAAATATAATTTTAAAATAATTAAAAATTTATTTTAACTGTGTACAACTGAGTCATAGCCATAAATAATAATAGTGTGTTAGTGAGAAAACAGTATATCAATTTTTTTAATGCATAATTCACATCAAAAGGATTCTTAATGGATGTTCAATATGGATTCCCTAAGGAAGCTTATTAAATGCAATAAATTTTTAAAAATTTTGGAAAATAAAATTTTGACATCTTTTCCTTGCAGCATGTATTTGATATGCAGAGGTAGAATATTGAGCTTTGGAAAATAGATAATTAATTTGAGAAATATTTTTAATGTTGAACATATCCAAACATTTATCTTTTAAAAATAAATTTCTGTGTTTTTTTTCCTCAAACATAATTATTGTAATTTTTGTTTGCCTAAGTAATGTAGAATGCCCAAGAAGTACAACTCTGTAAAACACTCACAAAACAATATAAACAAACATACATGGAATAGAGTATTTTTAATATCTAACAATTTTATTCTATGTATGTGCTATCTGAAAAATGATGATCCATACAGTCTCGGACTGTCATAAATTAATGGTAAGTGAAAGTAGTAAATACTAAAGGTGGTATTTGGGGGAAAAAAAAGTTTCTTTTTTAAAGGAAAGAATGTATTAACTAACTATATTTGTACTTTAAAACATTTATATGACACAACATTTAATTTCTGTGCTATTTATGTTTTCATTATTTTGTGACTTTTATTCATTCTTCTGGAAATGATCAATGTTGACGTGTAAATGTAATTTTATTAGATGCATTGGCGGTGATGTCTCCAGAAAAAAAATCTAGCTGAGTTTTGTGTTTAAAATAGGAACGTTCTGTCTTTGGGCCATGGGTAAATGAAGTGTTAAAAATTTTACTTATATGTTATCTTTACTTCTTAATGGAAAATCAGGAATTATTTTCTAAAAAATAGTTTTAGTTAAAAAGACTATTTGTATATCACTGACAGAATGTTGCCTGCCTGTGTATATTTATTATATGCAGGTCTGAAGCTTCTTAGCTATGTACAGAAGAGAGATTTTGTGGTGATAGGACATTGAGTCCTAGAGTCCCTGGGAGTCTGCAGTTATGGATGGCCATTTTCTCTTCTTTTCCTCATCTCTAGCTGTTGATACAGCTGCTTTTTTCTCTCATTCATTTCAAATAAGGAATCTAGTGAGCAAAAAATTCCTGCTCTACGAAACCTTCATTTTCCAGTCAGACATCTAATTTTCTCAGTTCCAGTACCTGTATGCCTCAGTAACTCAATGGACTGGAAAGAAGGAACTTTTAGGGAAGGGCTAAAGAATAGCTAGGGTGCTGCAGCTGAGAGCAGTTCTGTGCCTTATTCCAGTTGTAATCAGTAGGAGCCCTTCTCTAATGAATATAGTTGGGTTGATTAACCCAAGGGGGAAAATTAATATTTCTTCAAAAGGAGAGACTCTCAAGTTAACTCTGAATTAACACTACTCACAAATACACTTTATTCTTGTCACCCTCAAGTTTTCCTCCAGTGTTGTGCTTTAACCTGGCAGAAAACTAAACACTGCACATCTGTTTGCATGCTTCCTTCACAGTGGAGTGGAGGAGAAGATTGAAAAGTGCAAGAACTTATGGATTGAGATAAGGGCCTGCTCCTAGGAGCTTAAACTTGCAGTTTTCAGCTTGTGAACCTACATATAAGTCTCTGTAGCTTAAACTGGGGACTTGTAGATACTCTAAATAAACCCTAATAGCCTCTGTAGCCACTAGCAAATCTTTGTCAACAAAGAGCTTTTGTTTGGGGAAATCCCTGACTGCTGGAGAAGATAGCATAGTCACACAACTACTGCTGAAATTTATTAAACATTTTTTGTTACTTTGCAAAATAAGGCAGGTTACATAAAAAAACATTCATACTACCATTTGCTGCTATTGATATCTGAGCAGGAGAACGGGGTACATAATAATTTCCATCTGTGGGTAGTTTAATTTAACACTACTGAAGTCAGTTCTTTGACGTGTTTACACATTTAATATTGAAGTGTTTTTCAGACCATAGATAGCTAACTGTGGTGCTTGTGAGATTAAATCATACACTTGAGTTAAAGAGAAGAGTGCAAGAAGCATCAAAAGACAACACAGTTGATTGAATTCTAAGTGTGGTATTTCAGTGTATTTAATTGAAGATTTGTTTCCTTGAATTCACTTAATTATAGTCACATAGTTTAATTTATTAAAGAAAGTCAGCATTTGCATTGCAGCAAAGAACATAGTTCCTGTGGTGACTGATAAATATAACTTCATATATGACGCTAATTTCCTGTGAAAAATTTGTGTGTGAACATATTGTCTTTATCTTTTGCCTTCAATACAAGAAAGAAGTGCATATTTCAGCAATATATTTCCACATGAAAAATGCAACTTCATGACATCAGTTATTTTGTTGGTTTTGTTTTAATGTATACTAATTAATATACATCCTAATAAATAAACTAGATTTTTTTTCTGCTTTTAGTGCAAGCACTTCAAAAATGTAGGAATACCATAATTTTTTGGTTGGCTGTCTTGGTGTTATGCACAGGGATAATATCACAGAGCTTTTTAGATACTGGGCCTGCAAAAGAGAAGCACTTGTCTGTGAACGGTTTTGAAAAATTACTCATTTAGGGGAGCTTGGGATGTGCAGTTTGTTCTTGTTCAGGACAAATTTATTTGAATGTGTTTCCACAAGCATAATTTACAGTAAGACATTCAAATGTCAAAATTCAGTAATGATTTTTCTGAGTGTTATAGCACATGAAACTCTTCAGTGAAGTTCTTCCGGAAACTCTGGGACATTTTTTTTAGTACTTTTTGAAGCCTTTTAATAAAAAGTTGGACAATCAGCAATTACATTTTAGGCTTTGTGCAATTGGATGTGTTACATTTTAGGCTTTGTGCAATTGGATTGTAGGGCTGTTAAATCCTAAAATCATAAAATTGCTCAGGTTGGAAAGGACCTTAAAGATCATAAAGTCCAACTGCAACCTAATCATACTACCCTAACTCTAACAACCCTCTGCTAAATCATGTCCCTGAGCACCACATCCAAACGGTTTTTTGAGGCCATTTCCTTTCGTCCTATCACCTATCACTAGTGAGAGGAGGCCAACCCTGCTTTCACTGTGAGCGCCTTTCAGGTATTGGAAGAGAGCAATGAGATCTCCCCTCAGCCTCCTCTTCCCCAAACTAAACAGTCCTAGTTCCTTTTTTTTGCACCTTGTAGGGAATATTCTCCAAGCTCTTTATAAGCCTTGTTGCCTTTCTTTGAATCTGCTCCAGCTCCTTAATGTTCTTCCTGAATTGACATGCCCAAAACTGAACAGAGCACTCGAGGTGAGACCTCACCAGTGCCAAGTACAGGAGCAAGATTACTTCCCTGGTGCTGCTCACTACATAATTTCTGATACAAGCCAGGATGCCACAGGCCACCTGGGCACACTGCTGGCTCATATTCAGCTGACTGTCCTAATGTAGGCAAATAGTTTTCTTCTTGAGTAGCTTTTAACAAAGTCTAACAAATGATATACAGTTTCAGGACATTCCAAAAATCTGAAGAGATTGATCAAGAATGAGGGGCAAGGGATCAGCTAAAGAAAGTAAGCAATATGTAGAATGGAGTGTCGGGGAACAGCTTGGCACTTCTCCATTCTTGAAAGAGAGAAAGAAAGCCTCATCTGTTTTTTGTTTTTTTTTGTTTTGTTTTGTTTTGTTTTGTTTTTTCTAAAATAAGAAATAAGCAAGTACTAGGTTCTGATATTTTCATAACTCAAGGCAATACTGGATCAATTCACTGGCTCGATTGAACATCCATGAAGTTAAATAATTTCACATGTTCCTTTGTTTTTGTTGTCACTTGGAAGATAATATTCTAATCTGTTAAAATATAGATTACCTTGCTAGCGTGATTGTTAGAAGGACTGTTTAGTGTTTGGAGCAGTGCAGGCTGTTAGTTTCCATGGTGTAATCCAGTTAAGCAATCATTTCCTGGGAAGTTTCCAGAGTTGCTGAGTCAGTAGTCTGGCTCACTACCAGGAAAAGCTAATTTATCTTTCTAACAAATCAGGCTCACCAGCAAAAAAGAAGGTGCTTTTGTGCAAGAGTCTTGCTTTTACTATGAAAATAGTGTAGTTCCTGTTTTCCTTTTAGGAATTTTAAATTATGGTATCTGCCTGATGCTGGATGGTGGAAATTAAAGTTAAGGGATGTTGAAAACTATTTTGGAAGGTATTGGGAGGAGAAGATCATGACCTGTAAATTTAGATGGTTCTCCTAAGCAGTCAGTCCCTGGCGTTGTGGAGTGACCTTTGTGTTTCATGCCATCCAACTTCCCTGCACTTGCTACCCGACGGAAGCAGATTTTATGTTGCCTCTGTTGGAAGAGGAAAGAGTGCCAATCCATGGGATTAGGCCAGGAAGGGAAAATATTGCCTCTCTCAGTTTATCATACTGGTACCTAAAGTTAGTCTCAGTACATTTCAGCAGCACTCCTGAAGTTTCCAAAACCTGCTAGCTATTTGGTGAGTAAAGGCAAGCCAAGTCAACTTTCTGAAGTCCTTTGAGGAAAGATTTTATCAGTATTCAATTGCTAAAATAATTTTTCATTCAACAATAATGTTGAAAACAAAACCTAGTACAACAATACAAAGTAGATTTCATTTATGTAGATGGTACTAATTGGTGATTTTAGCAAGAGCATGTTAGGAGACATTTGGATTGCTTATGTTTCAAAAAACCGTAAGATTGTCAAGAAATCGCTTAGCAAGCTGAAATATTGATTTTTTGCAACAACATAAAAGTAAACAATATAACTCTCCTTAGAAAATTTTACTTCTCTCCATCAGTTTTGTTTTGTGAAAATACATTTTAATTGTGTCACCACATTAAAATTCCACCAATGTCCATTTGAAGACAAAGACATCAAATTTTGTGACTAATATCTTAGATAGCTCTGTTGAGTTTATGGGGCAAGGTGTTTATAGTGTCACTGGGGGATCTGCAGGGGTAGGTTTTGTGAGATTAGGGTTAAGACAAATCTTTAAAGAATTATTTAAAAATAATATATTTCCGTTAAAAATATAATACATCAGATAGGACAACAGTTTTAGTCTTGTGCATGCCTGACTATGGCATGGGGTTGAGGATGAGTGACTGTTTTAAGGCACTGCACTAAGACTGCTGTGGTATCAATCTAGTGCAAGGTGTTGCACTTGGGCTGGGACACTCCCAGGTATTTATACAGATTGAGGAAAGAACTCTTTGAGGGCAGCTCTGGGGAGAAGGACTCAAGGGTGCTGGTAGATGAGAAGCTGAACATGAGCCAGCTGTGTGCACTTGCAACCTGGAAGGCCAATTATATCCTGGACTGAATTAAAAAAGAGGTGGCCAGCAGGAAGAGGAAGGTGATTGTCCCCCTCTACTCAGCTCTTGTGAGGCTCCATCTGGAGTATTGCTGGGGACCTGGGGCCCCCAGCACAAGAAGGATGCAGAGCTCCTGGAACAGGTCCAGAGGAGGGCCAATAAGATCTTGATCCAGATCAGAGATCTGGAGCACATCTCTTATGAAGAAAGATTGAGGGAACTGGGCTTGTTTAGCTTGGAGATGAGAAAGAGACCTCACTGTGATCTTCCAGTACTTGAAAGCAGCGTATAAACAGGAGGGGAAATGACTGTTTACATGGATCGATAGCAATAGGGCAAGGGGGCATGGTTTTAAACTAAGACAGGGGAGGTTTAGGTTAGATATTAGGAGGAAGTTTTTCATGCATAGGGTGGTGACACACTGGAACAGGTTGCCACAGGAGGTTGTGGATGCCCCATCCCTGCAGGCATTCAAGGCCAGGCTGGATGTGGCTCTGGGCAGCCTGGTCTAGGGATTGGTGATCCTGCCCAGGGCAGGGGCTTGAAACAAGATGGTCTTTGAGGTACTTTTCAACCCAGGTCATTCTATGATTCTATGAGTATTACTAACTGATCAATATTAAACAATTTTAATCCTAAACTGAAGCTGGTTTTTTTGTATGTATAGGTGCATTACAGAGCCTAGAGATGGAAGGCTCAGGAAGGAAGTAAACATGTAACATCAAAGCATGAACTTGTACATTTTCTGTTATTATATGTGGTGAAGAGAAGACAGACACTTTCCTACACTTATTTCAAACTAACTTGCTTATGGTGAATATATGCACGTGGTTCATACAGTGTATTTTGCATATTTCTCCTTGACTGACAGGCCTGCATTTATACACTGAATAAGTGTGAAGCTGGCATTGTTGTCAAATAGTAGGGAAGCTCTAATGTTCAACAAATCTATTGCATGTGCTTCTTTGGAAAGAGATAGTTATGCAATAATTATGCAAAAGAAAAGAAATTGGTCTTTATAGTAAGAAACCCATCTGGTTTTTGTAAGAATTATCTTTCTGTTTCTTTGACAAATATGCTGTGAAGACAAGGCTAAAACTCCTCAGGTTTGTTTACCACCAAAATGGCATACAAATCTCCCCTTGCTCCAAGGTTCTCAGACAGAAGCATACAGAAATTGACTTATATTTTAGTGAGCAGGAAATAATAATTGGTCTCTAAGGATGACAGCTTTGTTGTAACATTATTAGTTTGAAGGAAAATAGTTTTCCAAGTTAGGCCAATCCAAAGTTTCAGCTTCTGCAGCCTTTGACTAGTAGAGGCCAAATAGAGAATGGCTCATTTTCTAGCCTTTAATTTCCTGAACATATTTTTTCAACAAGCAAGAAAATGATGAATTTTAAAAGATTAAGTTGCATCTTGTTACTGTATTTTTCTTTTCCATGTTAACTGTGGGTGTAGTTTGTTCCTCAAGGCAGCTCTTAGGAGTACACAGTTTTTTGAGTCCATAATTTTCTGTGTTATTTACCATATTTACATCTAAATGTATTTAGCAGAAAAATATGGTAACTTATTTCATTCAGGAATTTTTTTATTCTATTTCTTAGAGAAAGCGTGTCTCAATTCATGTGTATTTATAGAGAGAAATATAAATACCTGTTCTGATTTGTCAGGCATAATCTGAATGTGATAAGGTTAGCAATAGCAAAAGTTATAAGTAAAGTGGATGAGAGATACTGATCTGCTTTTTATCAAAAACCTGCATGTGCATAGATCAAGATAACAATTTCCTTAATGTTTGTACAAAAGTAGTTTTTCAAAGTTACCTTTGTATAAATCAGGAAATAGGAGAGAAGGAAAAAAATGGTTCTTGTTTTACTCAGAACCAAAAAAATGTTTTTCTGAGAAATTTTTTATGAATCTTTTCATTTTTATAAAAATCTGTTTTTAAATTGAAAATCAACAACAGCAACACAGATTTATCCACATTGTGAAATGTATGATGCTAGTGTTAGCAAACATATTATTTGATACCATTCTAAGTTTTTAAAAACAATCTCAGGCAGGGATATGTTGCATATTCTGTTAGTGTTTAAAAGCAAAGTATGCTTTTTATGACAGATAATTTAATATTTGTGAGGCATATGTATATTATGCTATTAAAAATGAATAAATCATTATTTATTTTAAATGTCCTTTTATGTATTTCACAGCAAAAAACGCCGTCAGAATCATTCACTGGGCGAGAGAAGAGATCAAATTCACAATCCTACATTGGACGACCTATTCAGCTCGACAAGATCCTACTTTCTAAGGTTAAAGTGCCTCACACATTTGTCATCCACTCTTACACACGGCCAACAGTTTGCCAGTACTGTAAGAAACTTCTCAAAGGGCTTTTTAGACAGGGTTTGCAGTGTAAAGGTAAGTAAACTTTCTTTAGGTATATAAAAGCTAAGCATAATAAAATTAGTAAATTAACATTTGAGTAACTGATATGTAGGTTCACTCAGGATTTCTTTACCGAAGTGTCCATATGTAGTCACATGATCAATTACACTGGATTATGCTGGGATCAGAATTACACTAGTTCTTCAAGAGCTGGCTGCATGCTATTTATTATTACTCTGTGGTATAGCTGAGGTACCTTACATCTTTGTCACTAAGGTGTAGATTATTTTGTTTGTCACTAGGTGATAGTGTGCTCATGGGCAGTTACAGCAGAATAGTTAACACGTAGAACCATATTCTTAATCTTCATTGTTTTCTATCTGCAAGTTTTTGTGCTTTGATTATAGCATGTACATTCTTCTCAGCAGTTAGAAGTTTGAGGGGAATTCTAGTGGAAGTAAAACAATAAGGTCTTATATGAGAATTAAAAATAAAAATAAATAAATAAATAAAAAACCAGAAACAGAAAAAAACTTGTTGGCACTGCAGTCTCTTGGTTGGTTTTTGAATCAATCTGAAGTTAAATAATTACAAGGATAGAGGCATCTCTAATGTATTTTTTCCTTCCAGACTTTGCTTTTCAAGCTCTTTTAATAAATTACAGCTCTGAGTTCAAGTAAAATGTGTTCCATAAGCCAAAAGAAAATAATTGAAATGACATCTAATAAAGTGCCATTTACAGATGTGAAGAATGTAGAAGTAGACAGTAGTAAAAATATCTGTGAATGAGGGCCTTCACTTAAAACTGTCTAGAAGTTGCTTGATGATGCAAAGAGCAAGTATTCCTCATGTAAAATTGCTAGCTAAGGTTCTGCTTCTTCAGTTTTCTTTTGTATTTGATATGTAGTCAAATGTCTAAGCTGAAGTGGATGTGCTGCAGCCTGATCTGCTTCTTGTAGTAGAAAAGTATCTTTGGTTTTTCAGCCAAGTGCACAGGTATCCAACTTGCTCCCCAAGATCAGTGTAGCACATGGTGCAGTGAAAGCTTCCTGCCATTGCTGTAAGCACTGCTTTCCTTCTCTGTGGGAGGCTGTTGGTGTGTTCATCCTGTCTGCTGTACTGGCAAATGGCATGTGGCCAGACTAGTTCTCTCTGATCATGTTAAGTTAACTTTGTGCTAGTGAAATGATTGAGCTTGACAGTTATAGGTTATTGCAGGAAAAAGAAATGAAACTGTGGCAGTGAAAAAGACAAATAATTATATTATGTTCCTTTTCTCTTGCCAGACTGTAGGTTCAATTGTCACAAGCGCTGTGCTCCTAAAGTACCAAATAACTGCCTGGGGGAAGTTGCCATTAATGGAGGTAAGTTACTTTAACAATTGTTTCTGGCCTTGTTTAAACCACGAGTTAGATAACAGAGAAGTGTAAAGCCTATGTGTACAAAGACATCTTTTTCCACTGCTTGGGAGTAGCCTTTCCACTAAGATATTTCTTGTATTGGAGATGAAGTGTGGGAGGAACCTTATAAATAGTTCATACATTACCATTTTGGAGCACAGATCTTCAAAATGCAGCGCTGAGAGGCAGGCTCAACCATGCCACGGGGGTGGCTTCAGCAGCAAAACTTCTCGGTGATCGTTGCTCACAGAATGCCAAAGTAAATTGAAGAGCCAAATCCATGAGAAGAAGGCTTTCATGCAGTAGATAAAAACACAAAATTGGTTTTTAATTTGAGAAGGGAAGAAGTTTGTTTGTTTTGGGATAATCTTCCAGAGAAGGAACTGTATACTGGGAGAACTTTGAAGGCCATTTGGGATAAAACTAATCGTATCAGTTGCCAGAATTGAAAGCTTGATTATCTACAGAATTTCCCATATATGTGCTGTCAGTTTTGTGTCAACTATAGAAATGTATGGCTAGGCTTGATGGACAGTACTGGAGAAAAAAAGGGTTTTTGTAGATGAGTTGTTGATTGTCTTGAAAATATCACTTTTCTTTGTGATAAAGGAATGAGAAGTGTGGTAAATTGTTCAGTGTCTAATGCATATTATCATATTGTCAGCCTAAACTGCATCTGAGGTTGAGAAGGTTTTGCTTCATTAGATATCCTTTTTCAATCTTTAAACCAATGATTTTCTTTATTGAAAAGGTGCCAACAATACTAAAATCAAAAGTGTTAAGTAATTTTTCATATTTGTGTGACTATATTACTGCAAAGTTTTTTCTGTTTAATGGCAATTAACATAGGCAAAAACATTTTAGATGCTGAATATCCTGACTTTTGGGAATATTGATGTGGTTCTCCAAGTGCATATCCACTGTCGTACACCTCAAATTTAGCTCTTGGAATCTCCAGTGTTTTTTAATAGTACATAGAATCACATGGGTTGGAAAGGACCTCAAGAGACCATTGAGTCCAACCCCCCTTCCATAAGCAGGGCACCTACAATGGGTCACGCAGGTAGGCATCCAGAGGAGTCTTGAGTATCTCCTTAGGATGCTCCACAACATCTCTGGGTAACCTGTTCCATCACACTTACTGTAAAGAAGTTCTTCCACATGGTAATATGGAACTTAAATTTGCACCTCTTGTACCTCTCTTAACCATTACTTGTCCCATAACTTGCTTATGGAGAGGGGTAGACTTAGTTTCAAATCCAAAAGCTAAAAATGTGCTAAACTCATTGATAACAGTATGGAGTTTTCCATGTAGAAATCTTGAGTAGCTTAGAAAAATCCTTTTTATGCATCTTCCAATCTTGTATACATCTTCCTTTTTTAAGTTTATAAATAGTTGTGAGCAGAGATTTGCAGAGCCAGAGGAAGTCACTAAGTCTGCTTATAGATGATAAAATTTCTACTGCATGCATTTTAGGTGTGATTTTAGAGGACAGTGCAAAATAGGATTGATCAGAAGTGTTAAGGTGGAAAAGCAGGACTTATTTCTGGACAGCTAGACTAAATGAAAAAAATTTGCATTTGTTTCTCTGTCACTCTTTTGATTTCCCACTCTTCGTCTCAGACAGCTGTACTTCATTCCTTCAACACAATCTTTATCCCCTCCATGCCTTTGCCTGACAAATAACACACTATTTTTTGTTTGCTTTCCTCCAACCACGAATCTGACGGCAGACTAATGAGATGTAATGCTTTCTCTGAGGAAAAACTAAGTGAGGGAAGCTTGTACAAAGCCATTAAGGGGTGAGAGTGCTTACTCCATGCAGTATTTTAGAAAGCACTAAACTTCTTTTTGTGTAACTCTGCAGAATTAGTTCTTAGGTCCTTGGAGCTCTCTGCTGTAAAAATTCTAGAACTTGGCTTTTCCTCACCAATTTCCATAAAGTAGTATCCATAGCATTATAGTATAACTCTTAACTTTGTGTCTAAATGAATGACATGGGGTCCTTAGACTTTTCATAGGCAATTTCATTCTGGTGTCTCATTTCTATTCTTACAGAAATTTGGTTCACATTAATTTCCATCTTACTAAATAAAATACCGTATCTGCCACTCTTTCCATCTGCTGTGTGATGCATCTTCCCCAAAATAGTAAGTGAAGGAAGAGCTGAAGCAATAAAATTTCAAGCATGGTCTCATTAATATATACATTAAACACTAAATGTGGGAGGATATTTTTAACTGGCTGTGGGTTTATTAAAAATAGAGATATAAAGCCATGCTGTATGAATAGCAAAAAGGGAGTCCTGAACTGTGAAATATCATTCATGGCTGGATGACTGTTTCAGCTAGAAATTAAGTATAATGTGTCTCTTAGTCATACATCAGAAACTTATATATAAACATTTGAAAACTACTGTGTATGGAAACAAATGTTTCAGCCATACACTTCCAGTTCCAGTGAAATGCCATCAGTTCAAATCATTTTTCCAGCAGTCATCTCAATGCTCTTATTGTTTTGGAGCATCCCCTGTTTTGACTGTCAAGAACTTGCCTACACAAAATTTGGTGAAAATTTCTTAGTGAGAACATTTGATATCTTCCTGTGATTAGACTTTGTGTAAAATTCCTGTCCATGAGTATCTGAGTGGGTCCTGAGACAGTGCAAATTATCCAGAAAAATAAAGTTTTTATATCTGACAGAATTTATAATTTTGACTTTTTTCATTGGTTTCTTTTTTCATTGTTGATTTTCTGTGGGTTTTTTTCTTTTTTGTAATGAAGCCTTTAGCTAAGTAATTTTTTTCTCTTTTTCAGTCTTCCAGATTAATCCATTTGCAAGCAAGAGTACAGTAAAAAGTTGTTTCTTTGATCTTGCCTATGCAAATTTAATAACAAATGAGAAAGTTTAACATTATTTGAACATGCACTTCTTTAATATATTTATACTGTTTATATTATGCACTGTGTGCTAAAACTTAAAGCATCATTGTTTTTTCAGTACTATATTACAGAGAGCTATTTTATATTAATTAAATATTTCCTTCTTAAGGGCAGGGAATGTCATTTCATTAGAATGGATTACTGTCCATATTGTACAGTCTTCATAGGAAGCACCGGTGCAAAGGAAATACATTTTCTGCACAAATAAATAATTCACATTATAAATAATCATCTTGGGAGTTGTTTCAATAGTTCATCATCATGTCACCATCATATTACAAAATTTTTAGTTTTGAAATTTCTGCTTTTCTAGCATCAGTTTGCAGCTGTAGCCTGCCAACAGCCATCAAGTCAGTGCACAACATTCAAGCTGCATGGAAAATCTGCCAGAAGATCTCAGAAATAAAACTCATGTGTATAGAATGTTTGAATAGAAGTCTATGGATAAGAAATTCTGCCTTGGCTTTGGTAGCTTTTTAGTAGAAAGTTGTAGTTCTGAAAATACTCCAGTTTAATGTGTTTCCAGTTTTCTGTAGTGATTTTCGAAATGGTTGGTTAAAGATCACCTTCACCATTACACACTGAATGCATAGAGACTCAGACAGTAGAATTCCAGAAAGAACCTGGGTTTTTCTGAAGCTTAAAATACGTTAGGATGTTGTGGTTGGAGTATTGTATGTGTTCAGATAATAATTCAAGAAATAATATTCCAGATCTCCTTAGTCCTGGGGCTGAGTCTGATGTGGTCATGGAAGAAGGGAGTGACGACAATGACAGTGAAAGAAACAGCAGTTTTATAGATGACATGGAAGAATCTATAGCTCATGACTCTGAGATTTCAATGACGGGATGCCATAGTGACAATGGGGAAATGCAGGATCCTGATCCAGATCATGATGAGTCTAACAGGATGATCAGGTGAACCTTCCATCTTCTTTTGTATTTATTTGTTATGCCTTATATTATGCCTAAGACTGAAGGAGAAATCTAAATGAACTGCATTCTCACTCATTCAGGATGGAGAGAGTTAGTGATATGTGATGGTTCTGAAATTATGATGAGATTATTTCCTCCACTAGGATTTTAAAAGGAATTTAAATGTAATTGTCAAGCTGAAATTTTGTTCAAAAGATTGTATTTTTTACATATCTGCTCTTTTCTGAAAATTATGTTGTTGAACTTCATTTGTAAATCAGCAACAGAGAATATTTTTTAAAATGTGTTTATTTTCCCAAACATTTTTTCCCACCTGGAAGTGAAATACTTGGCTATATAGATGAAAGCCAAACAAAACAAAACAAAACAAAAAAACCCTGTGCAATTGACTATGATATAATTGGCCTTAGGTGTATTGCTTGCATTTTCATATATCTTCAGAAAGAAGGAACTCTTAACAAACTATGAGTTTCAAGAAAATTACAAAATAAATCAGTGTTTTGAAATGACCAATCAGAAGAAAAAAAGGAATTAAATTGTGCGATTTACTGTAGAAATGTCTGAGGAGAAGAAAAAAATCATTTTTGCTTATTAGAACTGCAGAGTACTAGAGAAAAAAAGTAGAGATTGATTGTCAGTGAACCAAAAATGTATTAAGGTCTTGTCTTCTCGTTTCTTTGGAGCAAGGATTCTTTACTTTGAAGAACAATTATAGGATATTTTTTCTTCATGAATGCCAGTTTAACCTGCAGTTCCTCTTATTTTGCATACTAGGAATCTTTTCCTGAAGCATGTTCCCCTAAATTCTCTTTCACTGACACAAACATTTTGCTCTAATTGAAAGTTATCCATTTCAGCAATTAGCAGTTTTACTATCAGCAGCAGCAAGCTGTAAACATATTCTTCTGCATAAGTACTTATGTATAGACATGTATCATTAGAATATAAGCATCTGCTTTTTATCACAAAATTCAATGTTGTAATATCATCTTGAATGTCTAAGTCACATTGCATGGATGGCATACTGAGTTCTTTAAAATAGAGATTCTGAATTATCTACAGATAAACCACTTACTTGTTTTACATAGTTGAGGGGCATCCCTGAAGTTCCAGAAATACCTTCCACTGACTACATACGTCACAAAGACCTAATAACGTTATTTGATAGAGCAAATTCTCAGCTACGAACTTCTATTTTTCAACATAATCACCACCCTTAGCTATGCATTTTTATCAGTGAAGAACAAGAGCCTGCACACCTATAAAAACACTTTCCGACACTTTTAAAAATCTGCACCAGTGGAAGTGACCTGCAGATTCACAGCTGCTATGATTGTGCTGTTGCTAGGAAGATGTCACCCACACAGCCCATTTTTTATTGGCCTGAACAGATAGAAGTAAAAATGCTCCAATTCTGAACTATATGAGGGGTGTGGTAGGATAATCCAGCCAATATTGGTCCATGGTCTTCCAAATGGCATAGGGCCTGCTGTAAAACGAGAAAGGATGTCTTATTTTCTGGCTGGAGTCTGGAAGTTCAAACCTTCAACTTAGATAGTGTTGTGATGTAGAGCTCAAAGTTGATGGTTTGTCTGGGTTCCAGGAAATCCAGAACAGTCACACATTTCCTATTCCAAAAGATAGTGTACATCATTTTACCCTCTGAGGATTGCATTGATCTTTTCCTCTGATGAGGAATTTATGTGTTGCCATTCCATGGACTGCCATTTTTACTTTTTACTCATAGTGGTGACACCATGTTTAATCATTGGCAATGATGTGATCCAGGAAACTGTCACCTTCAACCTCAAACTGGTCCAGTAGATCTTGGTGAACTTTCATGGGGTATTGTTCACAGGACCCACCTGGCACAAACTTTGTGATATTTCAACATTGTTACTATTGTTTACAACACTGAAGCTGATATTCAGCTCTGTATACAGTTCCCTGAACATAATCTGCCAATTTGCAGGAATTAGCAGATCAAGACGCTCTTCATTTCATCATGTGACAGCTGTACATGGCTGTCCAGAATATGACTTGTTTCTCATGTTGCTGTTACCACTGCTGAAATGCACCACTCACCATCTCACTGTGCTCACATCCTCTGTTTAGTCTCTGTAAATGTTCAGCAAACGCTGATGAATGTGAATGGGTGTTATCTTTTCTGCAAAGAAAAACTCATTTCCTCACCTTTGCTTCATCAACACTTCCATGTCAGATGCCATTTTGTCCCAGTGTCCCTCTGCTGCTATCTGTCATATGGCAACAAAATGTAACAGAATATTGGTGGGCAGGCTCAGCCTTTATCTCCATATTACTACCAACCTCCTCTGATATTTTGCTGCAACATAATAAAATAGGAGATATTACTTTCAGAGCAGCCCTCATATTTATAAGAGTATTTGCCATGTTCATGAATTATTTTTCAGAGGTCTATAAAAGGAAAATAAAAACGGAAATTTCTTTGACAAGAATATGTACATGCAGCCTGTCTGATCACAGCATGAACTCAGTGCAGTTTTCATGTAGGATGCAGAATCTCAAATTCTGCCAGAAATGACTAAGCATTTATGTTTAGGATTTAAGAAGATGATGAAGCAGATGATTCCATTATGCTGAGTCTGCTCTAGTAATCGTTAACTCCATTTGGCTTTGTTATTTCATAAATCTCTTCAACGAGATGTTCCATGTTTTATCTGATTGTGCTACCAGGCATACTGTCAAGTTCCCATGACTTCCTGAGTTACTGTGCTGAGCACTGGAAGTTTTCAGCATGCATACCCAAGTACAGGGCAGTAACACTTTGCTTAAAGTCTTTGAAGATAAACTGCATTATCCTAAACCTCCTTCTGTGAGAGGTTCGTGCAGATTCTCTGCTGTATGCTAGCAGTGTATGCACAGCTAGTTGACACATTTTCTACTGTAAACTGTCATAATTCCACAGTGTGTGTGAACCCAAGAAAGATCACAGGACAGTAATCTGATGGGCAATGCTTACTTTATGAGAGATTCTAGATCAAGTGATGCTCTGAATCATGCATAGCATATGCTTGCGCTATTTCTTCCCAACTCTAGTTGAGGCCCTAGTCATTTGCCCATCATCTTAGCTATCTTGGGGAATATTTTGTGTATGTTGTGTATGTAAACTTTCTATTGGTCTCTGACTTCCTCCTGTTGTGGTATTACAGTTTTTTTCCCTTTGTACTCTCAAGATACTTGGACTGACGAAACAAAATAGTGTCTGGTCCAGGTCTGTTAGAGGCTACAGGTGTTAATGTACATATAAAAAACATTTTTTCTATTTGTCTAAAATTGTCCTCTTTTAAAAAGACTTTACTGATTTATTCTTAAGCCCTTCAACCAGCAACAATATTCCATTAATGAGAGTGGTACAGTCTGTGAAGCACACAAAAAGGAGAAGCAGCACAGTAATGAAAGAAGGTTGGATGGTTCACTATACCAGCAAGGACACACTGGTAAGAAATATTAAGGAAGACGTTACTTCACATGCTATATAACTGTTCAGAATGAAAATTCTAATAGTACATTAATAATTTAAAGTCACTCTTATATGCCATTTTTACAACATCTGTATTTCCCATAGTACTAAATCTGTGGCAGAGATTGTAAGAAAGTATTTCACCGTACTAGGTGAAAACACACAGTAGTATCTGAATCTGTGAGTTGCATTATCACAGACCAAATATGAAGACATTCTGAAGAAAGTAAAAAAAAAATTAACAATTTAGAGGTTCTGGAAAGTATCTTTATCTTCCAGCTACTGTTTCCTAGATATCTTACTGTTAGGTGAGTTTATACTTTTGTAAAATAAAGGTATCAATAATAATAATAATAAGTTGTTTTCATTCAGACCTGCAAAAACAGGAATCAGAATGTCAGTATAGGCCTTCTAAAGTGAGCTACTACCAATAGAAAAAGAAAGTTGATTTATTTTATTAACACAACTGCTGAGTGTAACCTTGGGACTATAATGACATGTTAAACTTCCAAAACATGGACTAGTTGAACAGAGCTACATTAGTACAATAAAAGATGAACTTATAAAACCTTAACTCAAACATAAAGGCCTCATAAAATTTTTGTAATTTATCCTTCCCAGTTCATCCCTTCAGATGAAAACGTAAACTTTTGGAAATGGTGCATTTCAGAAAAGAGCATTTCTTTAATTTTCTTGAAATTTTCTTCTTGAAAATTGGTAGAAAAAATTTCCCCTTATTTTTCTTTGCAGAGAAAGCGACACTATTGGAGACTAGACAGCAAATGTATTACTCTTTTTCAAAATGATACTGGAAGTAAATATTATAAGGTAAGGAATATTTTTCAATTTCTTTTTCTGCTATCAAAAAGTAATGACTGGAGTGAATTGCTGAATAAATAAATACTAAAGCTGCATTAACAGCACAACTTGGAACTGTTTGTTTTCGTTACCTTACTTGCATATGTGGGTATTGCATTTCACAAGCAAGTGTCAAATCAGAAAAGTGTTATTATTATGTTACGTTATATGTTATGCAAATGAAAAGTTTTATATTGGGGCAATTCACTACGAGTGACAAATTTTGCCAAGAAGCTCATCTGACATTCTGTTGTTCATTATATAAATTGTTTCCAAACAATAAAGTGTTGTACATATTATTTTAAATCTGTCCTTTGGAAATTATGTTGTGATTTAAATTGTAAAACATTATTTTAATTCTTGCATCCTTCTACCTGAAGCAGTTAAACTCCTTCCAGAGGAAGTTAGTAAAATGTGCCCTTTAGTCTTATTCAAGATGAAACAACCAAGTTCATGCCTATGTGAAATGTGCATTTGGAATATATATTCATTATGGTTTTATACAGAGTTCTTTGCAAGTAAGTTTGCAAACAGTTAAATGTCTACTTGGAAAAAAACATTTGTTATTTTACACTCAGCAAGCCTCTGTGTCAAGGAGTTCCAGGTTACAAGAACCTTTTTGTTCGTACGAGAAACATGTGGATAAAAGCAAGATCTAATGTTATAAATTAGTGAAATAAAATTCATGTCTTAGTTTTCTATGTTGATGATCTTTACACAGATTTTTTATTTTTTTTTATTTTAGGAAATTCCACTGTCTGAAATTTTCTCTCTGGAACCTGCAAAAACTTTCACTTTACTGCCTCAAGGAGCCAATCCTCATTGTTTTGAAATAAGCACAGCAAATATAGTCTATTATGTTGGAGAAAACATAGAAAACCTCTCAAGTGTTCCACTGAATAATGGTGTTCTCACTAGTGGTATTGGCATAGATGTGGCAAGAATGTGGGAGATTGCAATACAGCATGCCCTGATGCCTGTCATCCCTAAAGGTGCATCAATGGGGTCGGGACCCAGCCTACACAGTAAGTATGTTTCTTCCATTTCAGATAAATGCAGTCATTAACAAATAGCATGGCTCAATCTTCTGCATGGAAATATTGCCCAACTAGTAAAGGCTTATCAACTGTCTGTATATTTTAAAAGCCACAATTTTTCATCCATGTATTTCCAGTTTATATTAGGTCATCTGTGTTAATATACAATGTGCAAATTTGATAGTGAGCAAATAGTTGTTCTACTCCTAAGGCATCTCTTCCATATTTGTGTGTTGCTGACAAGAATGACAGCTTCCTTGCGAAGTGGCATGAAGTTTTCTGAGCTCCAGTTGAGAATTGATAGATGTTTCCCCTCGTTATTGTAATTTATATTGCTATATATCGCAGAAGCATCCGTTCACTCTTTAGGTCACTGCAGCATATATTATATGCTTCTTTTCATCACATTTGGTTGTACAACTGCCACAAACATTCTCCCATGATGAGATGAAATGAACTCAAGTGTGAAGAACAGCTGTTCTGTTCACAGTGAGATATGGATGTTACCCAGGACCAAAAGGGCTAAATATATCTTTGCCTCTGATTTATATACTTTTGGATAATTCCCTACCAAAGCTAGGACATTATGTAAACAAACATGAAACTGGTTTATATCTTTTGAGGTACTGATAACGAAGTAGCACAGACCAAACAGTTCACCTCTACCAAGTATGTGCCGCTGTGGTTTCTTTGCTAATTGTACTTAGCCTACTCAGTTTAAAGCAAATTCAGATATGTCTACACAAACTGGATCAGACCTTGTGTTGCAACATAGATGTGCTTTAGCACTTGACATCTGGATGCTATTAATGCAGTGTGAAATACTAATGAGACAGCGAGCCCTTCAGGAACTAAACAGTACAACAGGCTGTGGCATACATCTCCAGGCACAACAGCTCACATATCAGAATAGATCATCTCTGTCTTTTTCTTTCTCAGCTATGTTCCTACATGAAATACTGTCAAGTTTGGATGTCATTCCAGTCATGTTGGTTGCCTAGTGCTCCTGGTTTGAGATCAGTGTAGTTAAATATATCATCTAAAATGCTCGACCAAGAATTATAGCTCTCTCCTTTGCCTGCTTAGAAGTTTAAAATTTTATTCTGTTAATTCATACTTCTCTTCTGCCAGTGCATCACCACTAGCTGAAGAGAATTAGAAATAATTTGTTTCTAATATCTAATATAAATCTTCGCTCTTTTAATTTAAAGCTGTTACCCCTTGTTCTATCTGATTCAGAGTCCTCCAGCTTTCTTGTATGCCCCCTTTGAAGGGCCGTGTCAATATTATCTTTAGTGCAAACACAAAGAAGCACGTACATTTGAAAACAAATTAGCAATGCTAAAAATCCTGTATGAAACCAAAACATCCCATTCCAAAACGAATATATTCCTAAGGAGAGGACAAGGAAATAAGTCATTTTGAGCAGAAGTTACTTATGCTACTTTCTGCTGCTAGGAGAGGTGGAGATGGTAGTAGTGATTTTATGCAGAGTTTAATACAGGCTTTATAGAATAGGACACTGATTTAAATGAGGCTGAAATCCATACTGAAAAAATGAAAAGCTTGAACAGGATTCTAAACAGAGATAGGAGACAGAGGCATCAGTGCTCCAAAGTAACCCCCAAAAATAACTTTGAGTGCTACAGTCAGCAGCAAACTTATTCTCCAGTTTTATTAGGTTCTCCATGGATTTACAAATCAAAAAAGTTATGGTAATGTCCTAAGCTCTGAATTATTACAAGTTGCTTCTCACAATTGTCATATTAAAGAATAAGTGCAAGTTTTTATTTCTGTTGTGTATTAATAATATCTCTTTTGCCAGTTGAAATACCTATTCCTTTTAGCAGTACACATAGCAATATGAAAAAGTATTAGCCCTAGTCTGAATAGCATCATAAAGTGACTTGGCTTTGAAGGAACCTTAAAGATCATCTAGTTCAGTACACTGAAGTATAGTAAATGAAAGCAGTTTTCCCTGGTTGATATCATGTTACTTGCTTAAGATAAAAAGCCCCGAAATAAAATGGAATAAAGCAGTAAGAAGCTTATACATGAGAAATATAAGATTCCACTATAAAATTTGGTAATGAAGTGTGTAATTCTGTTCTTTCCCATATACTACAGAAGTCTATTGTTGAAGCCACATATTTGTGAGGTGGTGTAATTTGGTTTTGTCTGGTAGATGAACAAGCTGACCTAATTGGTCCAATTTCTACAGTCATCAGAAAATAATGATGTCATGTTAATGTCATTTGTTATTATTACATGTCCGAACTGAAAGCATAGCTGTCTCAAGTATATTTTACTTTCTTCCCCAGGGGACATATCCATCAGTATTTCTGTGTCAAACTGCCAAGTTCAAGAAAATGTGGTGAGTGTTCTGTGAATGCTTCTGCTAGATATGATATGATTAAGTATGTGAAGTCATTGATCTGTTTTGCAAAAAGGAATGTTAGAGAAGAGTTCCAATCAGCCATTTTTTCCTACTTACACTGTAGAAAGTAACAAACGATTAGCATTATTCACTTTTGAAAAAAGTCAATTTCATGGTATCTTTTCCTTGAGATACAACTATTACATAGATGTTATGTAGCTTAAAACAGAATTTAACAACTTTTCAGATTGTTAATTACCTAAAGGAAAGCAAGCAGAAGTCATTAATACATGGCATTTCTGTTGAACTTAGTAAGGCTATCATAAACCTTTTCTTGTCACCACTAACACATCCAATATTTTTTGTAATAAGATGAGGCTGCAATTTTGGTTATTGATTCTTTTAAGAAAACTGTCATTAATGTTCTGGCAGGCGTGTTTTGAAATGTACTGTAGAGAACATGTATGCACACTGATCAAATATATATATTTTTTTCCCATATTTCGGAGATTAATGTTTGTTGCGTTTATGTAAGCAGGATATCAGCACTGTATACCAGATCTTCCCAGATGAGGTGTTGGGATCAGGACAGTTTGGAATTGTTTATGGAGGTAGGTTTCTGGTGAGTTGTACAGTTATGCTTAAGGCTGAAAAAATTCAGCAAACCTGAAAGCATTTGGATTGTGAAGTACTTTATTACAGAAATTAGCTACCCAGTGTTTAATGTAAGTAATATTCATTAAAGATGGACACTACTTAGTGTTGACAAGGTCTTTTGTTGTTATGAAGTTTTCTGCCAACAACGGGTTAGTATACTTAATAACTGTAGTAATGTCATAATGTAGTGTAGTAAAGTAGCTGTAGTAATGCAGACCCCAAAGTACAGAACTGTCTCTCTTTGAGAAGAGAATTGAAGTATATTTCTTAGGTAATGAAAGAAGGGGGAGAAAGTCATCACTTCTTGCTATTTTTCTTGGCACAACTTTGTGATTCTTTTTTCTTTGTTCTTAATAGTTTGTTTGGATTATTTATTTTTTTCATGTTCTGTTTCTCCATTTTGTTCCTCATTTTTTCAGCAGTTTTGAGGAGGGTGCTTAGGTACAGTTATTTGAGACAAGTGAGTGATAACTAACTTTCTCACTGAAAAATCTCTGTGGGTCTCTGATAAAACTGGGACAGGAATTAGATTCTTTAAGGCAATCACCTATTTCATTATTTGCTACTCTGGAACTACCAGTGAAACCTATGACCTGCCAGTTGCAAAGAACTCTATTTTAAGTATATGAAAAGGAAAAAATATGTGAGAATGCTAATTTTGCATGTATATTGTTGAAAGGCAAAACTAAATTTTTTTATATGCTTGTATTCCTAACATGTTTCAACAGCTTTGTCAGGTGAGAAAAAGTTTGCTCATAAAAGGGAAGGGAAAAAGGAAATGGAAGAGAGCTTTCAATTATTTATTTCACTTTATTTAACTTGCAGCAGACTTGCTCTGGGATTTACTTTGTTATGCATAGTTGTACATAATTGCCACTTACTTGTGGTCAATTATACAATCAAGTAAAAGTGGAACACTTTTCAGTATTAATCATGTTAATTGATGGAGGCCTTCTGTTTTATTAATGCAGGAAAGCATCGCAAAACAGGAAGAGATGTTGCCATTAAAATAATAGACAAACTAAGATTTCCAACTAAACAGGAAAGCCAACTTCGTAATGAGGTTGCAATTTTACAGGTATTTTGCTGTTATTTTTCATTCTTACAAGTCATAGAATCTTTTGAGTTGGAAGGAACTCTTAAAGGTCATCTAGTCTACAATGAACAAGGAATAAATACCAGATAATGTAATTATTTCAGTTGATAATGGCTATTTTTTGCTGAAAATTCTAGCATTTTTGCAGCCTAATGTTCATAAATAGTCAAGACTAACAGTACTGGGAATGTTATGTTAGGAGCTGTAATCTCTACAATCTAAAGCACCAGGCACAATAATGTATGTTTAACTAATTTTAAGTTAATGCATTCTTTTCTAGCATCCCTAGAAATGTTATGCCTGTTGCCTACAGATGAAGTAAGAAATTTAAAATAAGAAAAACTGAAATATTTTCTGTTTTAGGGGAGCCTGGAGGTTAGTTATGTAATCATAAAATCTACTAATCATATAGGGATATCTGTGTTGTTCAAATGTTGTATTTACTTTTACTAGAATCTTCACCATCCTGGGGTTGTAAACTTGGAGTGCATGTTTGAGACACCAGAAAGAGTGTTTGTTGTTATGGAAAAACTCCATGGAGACATGCTGGAGATGATCTTATCAAGTGAAAAAGGCAGATTGCCAGAGCGAATAACAAAGTTTTTAATTACTCAGGTAAGTAATTGATCCATAGACCTATAAAGATATTTGAAGTAGTTGTTATCACTGTTTCTTATGTTTTGATTTTGACATAATTTTTCTCCTTCATTCATAAAAGCCTGGATAATAATCATAGAATCATGGAATGATTCTTTAATATGAATATTATTAGAATGATTGTAATAATAATAACAGGGATGGTACATACATTTTTGTGTACATTATCTAATTTCTAGTAAGCCATTAAGAGTTCCTAGCCATAGACACACATGCAATTGCCTGGCTGCTGGATGAGAGAGCCATCAAGTTATGGGTTCACTTATGCTTGAAGGATTAATGACAAGACAGGACTTGAAAATGCAAATAGCAAACCATTAAAGAACTACAGAAGGAAATTTGAGCCTTTTGAACTTCCCCATACCCGACCATTGTAGTTTGTGCTATGATCTTCTGTGCCTCTTTTCTGCACTGAGATTGGATCTCAGAACTACCTCTGATAAAATGAGTCTGTCTTCCTGTATGGTATCTGTTAATAATTTAATCTGTTTGTTTTTTGTCTGTTTTTTTCTATTCTTCGTGTTGTCATGTTATCATATTCTTTCCTTGGCCGCCCACAATATGTTTAAATTTAGATACACAGCTGAGTAATGAGCCACCTCAAAGTCACAGCAGCCTGTTTTTTGTTAAGGCAAGAAAAAGAATGGAGCAGGAACAGTTGTGTTACAGTGGAAGCTTATTATTAGAAATTGAACATAACAGGTTTTCTAGCTTTCAGACTTTCATAGGCAAAACTGCCACCAACTTTACAATTTGGTTTCTTGCATAAATGGGTTCATTCAGCCTCTACCCATTGCCTGTTCTAATAGAGTGGAAAATTCTGGCAGCCTCTGACCAGACAGATGGAATGAAGTTAAAACCACAGAGATAGGATGGATGTCTCTTACACTTCCTTGGCATTTTGTTCACATAACAGCACAAAAATGCATGTAAGGCTCTTTGTTTTATCACCTCAAGAAAATACTTAAATTGGATCACAGAATATTTCCGTGAAAATTTTTGAGTGAATAATTTATATCTGGAAAGCCATTTTGCAGATGTTTCTGTGTTAAAAGTTTCAACAACACCAAAACAAACAAAGAAACGTACTCAGAATGCAATTTCCCGAAGTTGTTTAGAACATAACATCTTTGGAGAGGGAACAATCATGTTTCAAACAGTGAAACATAGCTGATCTTTTTTTTTCTTGCACTGTGACACTGTACAGAAAGATACATGCTTGTTGGGTTGTTTCTCTCTACAGCAGTCCTAGATTCTCTAGTCAATGTTGCTGTCAAAGTAATATAAACCCCCAAAATTTATAAATTTATATATAACTTCCCATTTAAAGCTGAATTTCATTCTGATTTGTTTCTTCACAGATCCTTGTTGCTTTAAGACATCTTCATTTCAAAAATATAGTTCATTGTGACCTCAAACCAGAAAATGTATTATTGGCGTCAGCAGATCCTTTCCCCCAGGCAAGTAGAAATTATTCTAATTAACAAGTGCTAATTCTGCTTATTTTATAAAAAAACAAAAGCATCTATCTATATTGGTTCCAGGAACTACTCAAAATTATTAGATTTGAATGTCCAAAAAAAGTGATGATTCAAGAACTAACTTCTGCCAACTTGATTCATTCAGGAAAAAGTCATCTGTAAAATAACCATTCTGTTTGGAAGGAATCTAAGCAGTTAGGCCCTTCCAAAACTTCATTCCCTTCATTCTAAGTTGTCCTGTGTTTTTGCTTTCACTCTACTACAGTTTATTTATGACATGAAGGAATGCAATGAATTGGTAATCTAGTCCTTGGTGAACTATGAGAAGGTTAAAAGAAATAAAGTTTCCTGAAGATGTATTGTACAACTAAACAATGATAAAAGTATGTCAACTGTATTTAATAATAAAAATCTTTTTAAAAATAAATAAATAATAAAATAAATAAATGTTACAATAAATAAATAAATAAATATTTAATTTACTTAATTTATTTATTAAAAATGTTTTTACTTTAATTTATTACTTAATTTTAATTTTATTACTTTAATTTACTTACAACAATTCTCCTTAAACAGGTAAAACTTTGTGATTTCGGCTTTGCTCGAATTATTGGGGAGAAATCCTTCAGACGTTCGGTTGTAGGAACACCAGCCTACCTTGCTCCAGAAGTACTGAGGAATAAAGGCTATAACAGATCTCTGGATATGTGGTCTGTGGGTGTTATCATTTATGTAAGCCTCAGTGGTACCTTTCCATTCAATGAAGATGAGGATATACATGACCAAATCCAGAATGCTGCTTTCATGTATCCACCCAATCCTTGGAAAGAAATCTCTCATGAAGGTAATATCTATTTGTGGCTGTTTGTATATAAATGCCAAAAAAACAACTTTTGCCTGCATTCTCCACCAAGAATGTCAATGGTTTATGGACTGGTTTGGCCCGGTTCCGTGACCAGCGAGGTGGAGGGATTTCACAAAATCTGCACCTCTGGAAAAGGGAAACTGAGGACCCCAAAATAATTAAAAACAGTGGCAACAATCTGAGGAGAAACAAACTAATTTACTAAATATGGTATCAGAATGAAAAATAACACACTGTAATACAATATAATTAGAATTGAAGCTAATAAATCATATATAATGAGAAAGAGTGTCCAAAAGGTGGATAAGCTTTACCATAACACTGAGGTGTGAGGTGTACAGTCCAGTTGAGCAGCAGGGAGGAGAACCTGACAAAGAAGAGTGCATCAGGTGACATTGCCAGGGGTTATATCTCCTCTCTGACTGCAAAGCCTCCTGGGGTATGTAGTTCTTCTCTTTCGGACAGGTGTCTGGAACTGGAGTATTAACACTTTAACTACCAGTGCACTACATGGTGTTATGATATGGAATACTGATAACCAAAAATCATAAAACCATGACAAGTGTATTCTGCTTTCATATATTTTCTCCCCTGTACATATCTGCAAAAAGTAAAAGAAATTAAAAAAAAAAATCAGGTGCCATTATATACCATAATGAAGTATCCCTGTTTTGTCATATTAGATGCTTTAGACATTTCCTGCCTGTGACATAATCCTCTAGTGAGAGATTTCTCCAGGTGTTGAAGGAAGCATGAGGAAGGGTGGGGAGAAGTCTTGGAGAGACCCAAAGAGATTTTTGAAATATTTAAAAATATATCAGCTGTGATTTCACCAATGTTTTCCAGTACACAACAAACACTTTCAGCTTACTGGATTTTTATTTAATAATTTCTTTATTTTTATTATTGCCTTTATATCTTTAACTTCCTGCAAGATTTCTTTGTAAGTCTCAAAGCAAAGGAAGCATTGTATGTATCAGGTTTGGATTGGGTTTTTTTTTGTTTGTTTTTTTTTTCCCCCAGACTTGCAACACACTCCAAATTGAATTAAAAGATTATAATTCAGAATTTTTATTTTTACAGTACAGTTACAGATGACCATTTTTCCTTGTTTTTAACTGAAATGTTTTACTTACATGTTAATGGTAACTTAAGAAATATATGCATACTGCTTACTGTAGTGTACACTGAGCCACACGCTCTCAGCTGAAAAAATCTTTTTGTCTTCTCTGGAATTCTATCTCAGCAGTAGAAGTTTTATAATATCTGTTGAAAATATTAAAAAACAAAACAAAACAAAACAAAAAAAACCATAAATCTGCACAATTGCACACTGATGTCCTCATGAACCTCTATGCACCCCTGATATGTAAGCTGACAGAATCTGTTGGCAGCAATGCTTTTTCTGGCGCTAGAAATAAGCAAATAGCAGTCAACACAGGAGAAGCTGCAAGAAACTGTCTCCACAAGTTCTGCTGTGGTAGACACGAGATCAATTTCTACATTCAGAGGTGAAGATTGAGTAGAGCACCTACAGAAAACTCACCTACCAGAGTGTTATCTATCCTTCTACACAGTCATCAGCCTTCTTTAAGAGCAAATGGATATCAGGCTGAAAACATGTAGGAGAAAGAACACACACTTTAATAAATCATAATGTTAAAATCTGCTTTTACATTGTCATTTCATTATATACTTGAAATTGTTAATTGATGGGCCATTCTGATGTGGTAAATACAAGTCTAAATCTGAACAGATCCACGATTCTTAAAACAGTGAGCTGGAATCTAGATCTCTATCCAAGTATTACTCCTGGAGCTAAAATTTGAGGTTAGACATTATCTCCCATCTAATAACCATAAATAAACATTTATCAACTTATCTCTATCAAACTTTTTTTATCTAGGTGGAATTTAACACATAAAAAACATTTTGGGGAATGTAAATCTCTTGTGCTCTCAGAAAGGTATCCTTAAAGAACTGCTAGCTCTGTTCTGTTCCTATGTCCCAAAGGACAGTTTCCCAACGTATCCCATCCAATAATGCCTTAGACACACAAAATTTTGCTCTCCTGAAGTTCAGAGTCCTGAATCTGCTCTTTTCCAGACCCATATTCCTTGAGATCACAAATCCAATCTGAGCATGATTGCTACAGCCAAATTGCCTCAAATCTTAACCTCTTTAATGAGATCACCTGCATTGGCGAACCTCACTGCTGGTTGGTCTGTCCAATACATATCTGTTCCGGGAAGTTATCCTCAGCAGATTTCAGGAGTGTACTGAATTGCTTGCAGCCCACCCTGTTATTTTCCCAGCAGTCATCCAGGTGGTTGAAATCCCCCATTAGGATGAGAGCCAGTGAGCTTGATGCTTCTTATCACTGAAAGGAGAAGGCCTTGTCAGCAGACTCCCCTTGGTCTGTTGGCCTGTAGTAAATCCTGATCACCAGAAGTAGACCCCAACCACTGGAGTAGAAGTAAATATTTGCTCTCCATTACTTGGTGCTTTCTTCTCATACATCCAAAAGGATTCGGGTACTCTAATAATTGATTATAAGTCTTACATTACCAATAGATTCTAATAATGGTAACTTCATCCAGAGACAACAGTACATGCCTCAGTAATAGCAGGCATAAACATAAAATTCAGCAAACTTGCAAGAGTTAGGCTTGCCTAACTTACCATCTAAGACAATTAAAATTTACTTCAATTTATGCATGCTAACTTACTTCAGAATTTTAACAGGCTAGGATTACGGATGAGCAGAATTTCTGTCCTCTTCCCATATTAAAAATTAGCCTATAAAATTTAAGAGTTCTCAACTTTTATATCCCTGACAAATATTTTTTCCCAGTTGATATCCATGTCCAAAACTGTACCATGAGCATCATTTCCCAAGCAGAGCACTCATCCGTGAAATGTCTTCACTGATTTCCATCCCCAAAATGCAATAGCATTTTTCCACATTTTCCAATAGCATCTCATATTTGAATGACTACTTGCTGAAAACTGAGTATGCATTTGTATGTCAAAATAGAATTGGAAGAAATAGCAGCATAGAGGTAATTTTTGTGGTAATCTTTGTCTAACCTGCTATTTCTGCTCTCTCTGTCTTCAGGTATTGTCAAGCCATTTTATGCTTCTGAATTCATTCATCTGCTATATGACAATTTGGCTTCATTCAGACCTCCATCTGGATTTTTGCTAGATGCTAGTGCATAAGAATGTACAAGCAGGGTTCTCTTTTACTTGTAGCTGAGTAATTTCACATCTGTGAAATTTAAGTAGTATTCCAATCAATTGTAGTTGATGCAAAAATAAATTAATAAATTAGAAATACAATGATTTACAAAAAATTCAGAGAATGAAACCACACCATCAGTGATCTAAAACTTGACATAGTACATATTAGACCCAAGAAGTTCAAAAGGACGTCCAGCGTAGAGAGGACATATTAGGTAAAACATATGAACAAGCAGAGGAACAAATGTTTCCAGGGAATTCTGTCCTTATATTCAACAGTATGGAAATACTGTTTAAATCTTTTGAGATAATACAGATTTGATGGACTGAAAGATTGAAGTTGGAAACAATCACTAACACTGTTGAAAACAGGCTGCATGCTTGACAGATGTGAAATTACTCAGCTGTACCTAAGAGAGAATCCTACATGTGCATTCTTACATGCTAATATGTAGCAAAAATCCAGACAGAGGCCTGAAAGGAGCCAAAATTGTCATGTAGCAGATCAATGGAGGATTCTAAACCATGTTCTTCCTAGAGAAGGTGGTCCAGATTTTATTTTCTCATTTGTGGACAAATAGATTTTTAGCTACCATCTCTCTGTTAGTGCACTAAAGGAGAGTTAGTGTGCTACATTCTCTAAGTCTTTTTTTTTCTTCCCTCTCAAAATGTCTGAGGAGTGAGTGTGGAATTGGAAAGCCAGTGAATTCTGACCAGGACCATATGGAGGCATTCTGAAAACTCGTTTGTTTTCCAAAACAGCAGGGTTAATCTGTCTTTCCCCTCTTGGGTGAAAGAGAAATTCTCAAGTTCCAAACTATGAGGAGTAGTAGTATTTTGAAATTGCTGACTTTGTAACCCTGCTTCTTCCACTTTCTGCCTTGAAGCTGCTGCTCTCAGTCATCCAACAATGTCACTTCAGCAGTGATACTGGGAGTCTCAAAGAAATGTGCATGTGTGTTTACTATAAACTGCTGTAGTATCTGCATTATACTGTTGTCCTCACATAAGTATTTTTTCACTTGAGGAGGAGCTGAGTGAGAATTGACTTCAGTCTTTGCTACCTGCCTACAAGTAAACACAAAGAGATAGACAATATAGTAGCTAGCAGGCAGGTGTTTAGTAAAATGTAATCCTTTTAGGAAGGTTTGCATGAGTACTTTCAGGAGCATCAACAGTGAATGCAGTTTGTAAAATGCTGGAGAGTGGAGAGATAACTGCCCTCATTTCACAACTACCGTGTTTGTCTGTCTCTGTTTGTATGCCTTAGTTGAAACAAATACATTTCAACTGATATGCTCTAATATTTTTTTTTCCAGCTATTGATCTAATAAATAATTTGTTGCAAGTGAAAATGAGAAAGCGCTACAGCGTGGACAAAACATTAAGCCACCCCTGGTTACAGGTATTGCTACAAACTCCCTGTTTCTTCCTATGCATTTACGTTCCCAGTATATAAACATTTTTATTGTTAAGTACAATAGAATCTAAACAGATCTACAAACCTGAAGGTGCTTTCTGATCTTGAGAACCATGTACTTCTTTACCAATTTACCAATAGATTCTAATTAATTTTTGAAATACAAAATTCCAATACTAAACTCTCTCATGTTTTCAAAATACAATGCAGGAATAATTTATCTTGTTTGTCCACTAAGAATGTTTTATATATATGTTTGTATGTGTGTGTATGTGTAGATAGATAGATAGATAGATAGATACATAGATAGATAGATGTAATGGTGGAAATAAACCTTTATAGTCACTTGGCTTGCATTATCTAATTGCCTAGATTCTACCTTGATTCCCTTAGTATTAAAACTAATCTGTGGGCTGCCCTTCAGTCATCAGAAGAGATAGTGAAGCTGCATGCTTTCCAGGAAAATATATTAGCCACTTTCATTTGAAATCCTCATATCAAAGCTAAAATGTTAGGAATTTCTGATGTGCTAGCAGTCATTGTCTTCTGCTCCTTATATATTAGATTTTTATTGAGGCAGTAGCAAAGTCACTGCATGCTATAAGATATAAAACAGAATCAGTGCATGGAGCAGGGCAAGCTAGGCACTGGGCACCTTGGGAATGGGACAGACCAAATCCTAACTGGGACATCAGCCATGAGATCTAAGGAACAGTTTACAACTTATCAATGAGAATGGAAAATATTATTTTTGTTGCAAATATTATTGACTGGGTCACTGAAGCTTCTCATTAAGCATCCAGTGCTTCTGAGGTGCCTGTGTCCTCAAGGATTCTCTGTGCTCAGAAATGGATGTAACTCGTGACTCAGGACTGACTGCATCACACACTTAGAATCTCTCCGGTTGGAAAAGACCTTCAAGATCATAAAGTTCAACTGCAACCTAACCATACTACCCTAACTCTAACAACCCTCTGCTAAATCATGTCCCTCAGCACCACATCCGATCAGCTTTCAAACACATTCAGGGACCGTGACTCAACCACCTCCCTGGGGAGCCTATTCCAGAGCTTAACAACCCTTTCTGTAAAGAAGTTTTTCCTGATATCCAACTTAAACCTCCCCTGGTGCAACTTGAGGCCATTTCCCCTCGTCTTGTCATCAGTGAGAAGAGTCCAATCCTGCTCTCACTGTGAGCACCTTTCAGGTATTGGAAGAGAGCAATAAGGTCTCCCCTCAGCCTCCTTTTTCCCATACTAAATAGTCCTAGTTCCCTCAGTCACTCATCTTCCAAGGATGCACATATATGCATAGGAAAGTAATTGTGCAGAGGCATAGCACAGATTAGATGCGTAGTTCACAATCCCAAAGGAATACTCATCTGAAATGATGCCTGGATCCTATTCCAGTACCCTACACTTTACCAGTGTTTCTCAGAGTGGAGCATGACCTGCTGAACAAGAGGAAAAGGGCTGCAACCACACCCTCAGCCTTCACATTCCTTCTAGGCTTATTTTCTTCCTCTCAGATTTCCTGTCACCTTTCAGTCTTTTCCTCCAGTACTGTGCTCTCTTCCCACGCAGTCATCAGAAAGTATATTTCTGAGCTTTTGGAGACCAGAGATGTAATCTCTACAGTGTGGATGCTGACTGATTCACATGATGGAATGTTGTTCTTCACCTCTCATTCACTTTTTTCCCTTGAGCAATGGTGAATGGGACAGATACTTTTCTCACTCAAGTTGAATTTACATAATACACCTTTATGCCAAGATAGAACATCTTTCTTGACTATATGATATAGATTATTAGGATGTAGATGTTTGTTTAAGGATGACTTTTTCCCTTTTCATTTTCATAAAATCATTAAGGTTGGAAAAGACCTACTAGATCATCTAGTGTGACTATCAACCTCCCACCAGTATTTCTCTTTAAACCATGTCCCTAAGTACTATATCTACCCTTTCCTAAAGACCTCCAGGGAGTGACTACCTCTTCATTGGGTGACTTGTTCCAATGCCTAACTGCTCTGTCTAAGAAGTTCTTCCTAATATCCAACCTGAACTTTCACTGGTGCAAATTAAAGATATTCCCTCTTGTCCTAACACTAATTACCTGATAGAAGAGTCTGACCCCTGCTTGGACATAACCTACTTTCAGGTAGTTCTAGAGAGAGAGATAAGGTCTCCCCTGAGCACTCACTTCTCCAGACTAAACAATCCCAGTTCCCTCAGCCATTCCTCACAAGGCTTGCACTCCACATCCATCACCAGCTTCATGTCCTTTCTCTGGACACGCTCCAGAAAAGCCTCAATGTCTTGGAAAGCCTCAATGTCTTTCCTGTAGTAAGGAGCCTGAATCTGAATGCAGTACTCGAGGTGTGTCCTCACCAGGGCTGAGTAGAGGGGGATGATCACCTCCCTGGTCCTGCTGGCTACACTAATTCTGATACAAACCAAGATGCCATTGGCCTTCTTGGCCACCTGGGCCCACTGCTGACTCACAGGTGTTGATCAGCACCTTTAGATCCCTTTCTTCCATGCAGCTTTTCCAGTCTCTCTGCCCCAAGCCTTTAGGGTTGCCAGGGGTTATTGTGACCAAAATACAGGACCTGACACTTAACCTTGTTGGATTTTATCCCATTGGCCTCTGCCCAAAGTCCAGATCCCACTGCAGGGCCTTCCTTTCCACAGGCGGAGTGACAAGGAATTATTTTATCACCCATGTCTTGAATCTCAGTAGTCAGTAAAACAGCCTGTAATACCTCCATATTAATAGCAGAGTTTAATAAAATTAATGATTCAAACATACCTGAATAGACCTATTTCTATTGACAGATTTCATATTTATTAATTGTATAATTTCTCTGTTCTGAGGCAATAGGGATGCAGATTGACAAGTTAATAGCACTTTGCATATTATTGGTAATAGAAGGAAATGTCATTTATTTTAGAAATGTTAAAACAAATCCTACTACTTTATTTCAGGACTATCAAACCTGGTTAGATTTAAGGGAGCTTGAATGTAAAATGGGGGAGCGTTACATCACCCATGAAAGTGATGACTCTCGGTGGGAACAGTATTCAGGAGAACATGGACTGCAGTATCCAGCACACCTTATCACTCCGAGTGCTAACCACAATGAAAACACCACGCTACAAGAAACAGAAATGAAAGCCCTCAGTGAGCGTGTCAGCATCCTTTAAGTTGCATCCCTATAATCTGTCAAAACACTGTGGAATTAATAAATACATACGGTCAGGTTTAACATTTGCCTTGCAGAACTGCCATTATTTTCTGTCAGATAGGAACAAAGCTGTTATGCTGTTACACTGTTGATGAATCTGAGTTGCCAAGACAAATCAACAGAAACATTTTTGTGTGACCAACTGTGTTGTATTTACAAAAGTTCCCCAGAAACACTAAACTTGTTATTGTGAATGATTCATGTTGTATTTAATGTATTAAAACCTGTCTCCACGGTGCCTTTTCAAACTAATGTTTTTCTTACTTGAGCCTTATTTGGTAAGAGAACTTTCCCATGAAGATCTGTGGTTTTTTGTTTGTTGTTTTTTGCATCATTAGTTTTGTAATTGTAAGTAAACTCTTGAAGAGTAGGTTATTACTGCTGTTCTGTGAACAACTACTACTATTTGGATAAAAGCTTTATTTAGTGCAGGGGAAAAAATAGCAAAAAAAAAAAAAAAACCAGAATGCATAGCACTGTACAGACAACCAAATCAGACAACCTGTGTATATGTGTTTGTGTATATAAATAGACACACACACAAGGTATAACCTGCTATTAAGCCTAAATGCCTTAGTAATGTTAACTGCAGCATATGCCAGTTGTATTTTGCTTTTTCTCAAAATATTCTTCTCTAATAGGAATATTCTGTAATATGTACATTCAGAAGTTAAATAACGTCAACTTTGTGTATGTTTTCAATAAAAGCCTTGTTAAAATAGTTCACTTGAGTAACATTATTGTTAAAATATCCTCAGGATGGCATCAGAAGTAGCTGGGTAAGTTAGCTTTATCATTAAGAAGACCATGTGGAGGTAGGTAGAAAAACAGTTTGCTAGCCTGTGGACCTATAAAACACATTTTGTAAGAACTGGCTTGGGCAAACTTTATAATATGAATTTGTATAGTTTTGAAGCATACTGTGAGCAGTTGAGGACATGGATTTTGCACAAGTGAAATTAACATGAAATGTGCTGTTTCTGCTGAGTTTATTCAATCTTGAGTTCTTTTGAACTGACTAATATGGATCTCTCCCATCCTCCTTCTCCTGAAAATTTTAAAGGTACTCCTATTAGTTTATAACAATTACTTTGCCTTCCAGCTCTAACCCATTTAGCTTTAATTGAGAAAGTTGTTCAGGCTGTAATTTGAAGTATACACTAGAGTAATTCAGTGATGAGCTTGAGATTTTTCTGTGCCACAAGCTTTCTCAAAAACAAAAACAAACAAACAAACAAACAAAAAAACCCACAACAAACGAATAAACAAACAAACAAACAAAAAAAAAACCAGTTGACTTACAGATATTGAAGAGAGAGATTTAAAAAATGAGAAAAGATGAATGGGATATGAGGGAGAAGTATACAAAGAGCTAATGACTACATTCAGCAAACCTCTATTAATCAAATACTGATTCTATGTCAATCCTAAGATTTTCATCAGCAAAATCCTTTCTTTCCTCTCATAAAACTTCGGCCAGAAGTTAATGCCAGATATAAAATATTAATAAGCCAGCAGAATTTTTTAAGTAACTTGGGCCTCTGCTGGACTGATGCTGTGTTTTGTAAAAGTTCACAATTATTTTGGAGGATACTCATCTGTCTGGCCAATGCCATTTCTGCTCTTAGCCTTGGTATAAATCAGCATGACAGTAAAGGACACCAAACAGCATATGAGTGGCTACTGTTTGTTTTTTCAGTCCATTTTGAGAGTAATTAAGTGTACTGACAAAACGTATAGCTGATTCAAGTCAATAAATGACAAGAAATTATAAAAAGTCATCAAACAGGAATTGACCACTTGTTTCCTAGCCACAGCGAGTATAACCTATGTAAAGACCTTGATTTTGAAACACTTTTGCGTTATTGGTCATTGTGGGGTTTGTTTGTTTGCTTTTCATTCAGACTCTGCGTTAAGTAAAATAAATGTAAAAATCAGGCTGATTTTTCTACTCAGTAAAAGACCCAAGTATTTGCGAATATTTAAAAGCAAGTCCATCTAAAGGTGCAGTGGTGAATTCATGATTTTATGATCACAATCTCACAAAAGTCATTTAATTTTGTTGTCTCATCTTTCTGTGATAGACACGTATGCATATTCTAGTTGCTTATTCTAGACATCCACGTACTGCACTGACCACCTTCTATCACATGTCTGTACTATTGCACCTAAATTGAAATTCTCATATTCATGTGTCTATAGTGTATGTGCTGTATGGGAAACGGCTCAGACAAACCAATTACAAACCAAAGGAACTGTCTCGATAGATCAGGTTATTTTAAGTGTCAGAAAATTTGGTACTCCAATTAGATGTTCATCCAAGACTTTCACCTTGATTTTTGCTTAGCTTATTCCTAGCAACTGGACCAAGTGAATCATGAAACCAGGTATGTGAGGGTCTACTGGAGAAACTGGAATTTGCCTGCTCTCCTTACTGGAACTTAACTTTGGTGAAGAACAGGCACCCTGTGTTATAAGAGGTAAAAGTTATTTTTCTCACTTGCTAGGCATATCTACAAATTTGAAATCAGCTGTTCACAAATGGGAATATAAGAAAAATATGCTTACACACTTTTATTTCAAACTGAAAAGTTGCTATTTTGAAAGATCCCACAAAGTGAGATGTTTTGCTTGGAAATCTACACTGCATAGTCCTGCACCCGAGGGTGTCTAGCTGTACTGTAAGCCTGGAAGGCCTGAGGCCCCATCCTGCAAACATCTACCAGGCAGAATGCCAGCCAGGGGAGTTACAAGGAAAATAGGCATGATGAAAACATGCCTTTAAGGCAAATACCAAAATCTGCAAGCACGTGAATACTGCCAAAGATTAAAAAAAAAATTGGCAGATTCTGAAGTATTTCTATTCCAGACAAACTATTTTCTGATATGAATTTATGATACATTGCCAAATGTAATTTTAAATAGTTTCCAATATATGTCCTCAAATAAATAGTGACTTAGCAGTGATAACTTCTTACACTTTTAATGGAGGATGACTTTTTCAGAAAGTCCTAACATCTAATACCCTTTGAAAAGCAAGTAGTTCAGTTTGGTTCCACTGTTGACTTAGGCATAAAAAAGCATGAGTTAACTTTGAGCAGTTAGATCAAGTTTAGTAAGTGGAAAGTATACTGACTTAACAAAAAATAAAAACTAACATAAGGGATCTGGCTCACATTTACCTAGTAAGCAGCTGCAGCAGTTTAAGATGTTATTGTCTATCTCCCCAGCTGTTCATCATTGGCCAAAAATCATCTATCAGAGTCCTGCATTTTTCAAAAGTGAGTGGGTAGATTGTAATCCTGAGCCTTTCAGGCTTTCAAGGTGTCTCAAGCTTCCTGATTTCTTCTGGAATAAGATGTAAGGCGAGTTAGTGAGTAACTAAGGACTGCTAAGCATTCTAGCCCTGACACTTCTGACTGTACCTTTGCATGCTCTCAGTTCAGCTGATCATTACAGTTGTTATGAATAAGAACTTTATCAAACAATATTAAAATAATAATTAAATTGAAGGTAAAATCCTATGTTTATATGATACATCTGTTGGCTTTATGCTGTAATGTAAAGGAAATATGTGCAGAAACATGTACAGTCAAGAATATTCATGGCATAGAATGGTGAAGAGCTAGAAGCTTTTTGTCTTGTAGTCCCAGACCAGTAAACCTATGATATCCTACTAATGGCTGTTATCTTTCATGAGGAAACAAGGAGCTCTCAATGAGGAGCATGTGTAATACTCCTGGAAGAAACTCCACTTTACTCTGGTCCTAATGGGAAATTCTGTACATCGAAATTCTATCTAGAAGATGGGCCAGTTCAAGGTTAACTGCTTTGAGTCTAGTAATGTATTTCCTTGATCCAGTGTGGTACGAAAAAACTTCTGTACCCTAAAACATGCAGATGTGTTTGTATGGATTTCCACTGATGGAAAGTTGGAAGAGTTGCTATTAAATGAGGAAAGCATCATCAGAAAGTTGAAATACTCCTTCTCATTCCAGAACTCAGTAAAATAGCAAGGAAAAATTTTACAGACTGCTGATTTTCAAGATGATAGCATTTCAGGAAATTCAGAGAGGAAGTTGCAGTACTAGGATGGTTAATCTATCCTTAGAAATGGGAAAGAGTATAAAGCAAAACTGCTAGAAATCTGGAATTCTCCTTCTCTTTTTGCAGCTACCTTTAGATTTTCTAGAAGTTTAGCCACCTATCTCTGAGGAGTTAGGTAAACTCCACTGCTTACAGCGGGGGTAAAAGGTTTAAAGGAATACAGTTGCTTGCTTCAAACAGATTCACGTAAAACAGTGATAAGCCTAAAAAGCAGTCTCAGATAAAGATTACCTTTACAAACAATATCCCAACTTGTATCTTAGTTTTTGTTTTTTGTTTTTGTTTTTTTTCTCATGGAACTAATGACACTTGGAAAATGCAACATTCATATGTATGCAGGAATGTACAATATTCTCAGCCAGCCTCTCAGTTTGTTTCTATATTTAACTCAATTTTTAGATGGCAAAGTGGCAAAGTAAGTAGATGAATGACTTGGGAGCAGTAATCTGGAACTTAAGGGAGAAAACGCAGGTGGTAGCATACTGAATCATGTTTTTTTTTACCCTCATAACTGAACTTGAATTCATCCAAGTAACATACATCTTTAGATGAGATATTTCTGGGAGGTACAGCCTATGCAATAGGTGTAAACTGGGAATTACAATCCAAGACAAGGAAGTCTTTTTATAAGCTCGATCTCATTAGGCATTTAAAGATCTTACAAACACGCTGCTGCAAACATAGACAGCTACCTCAGAGATCACAGTGTCCATATGCAAGATGCTGAGTTGAGGGACAACCCTTCAAGTCCTCCTAACAAGCACTAGCTAGGCACAACAGATCTGTGAGTTTGGGGCCAAATTCAGTATTAATCTATTAGTGCATGGCTAGAAATGTTCCATGGCAAAATAAAACAGGACATATTTTCACAGAATTTGTGATTAAAATACATCTGTGTGTTGCCTAACCAGAGCATGGAGCAGGTCTCAATGAACACCGATAAAACAGTTCTGCAGCTCAGTCTAATGAGAAATAGACCAGCATGTCATAGATGGATGATGCTGCTTAAAGGCTTCATGGTGCTATACAAAAAAAGTGTGATTGCATGACATAATGTACTCTTTTAATTAAGGGGTTAGAGGAGTCAATGACTGTACTAGGGCTGTCATTTCTTCTCCAGCCTTCCAGCCAAGGTGACCTTTCCCGTCTCTTTTGTATGCAGCTCCAGTGCCTGGTGCAAGGGCACTTTTTTAAAAGCCTCAGGACTCCTTGTCATTTTACAGCCCCTTGCATCTACCTGTTCCTTTTGAATCTCACAAACCTCCACCATTCCCTTTTGGACAGAAGGAGAAAACAGCCTACCAACTCTTCCACTGTGATAGCAGAGAGCTTATGAAGATAATAGACTTGGTTTTGGAGAAAGAGACAGCAGAATGGGAAGATTGGGCAATGCAGAAGATGCAGGACTAGTACAAACTCATAGAATCATAGAGTGGTTTAGACTGGGAGATACCTTAAAGATCATGAAGCTCCAAACCCCCTGCCACAGGCAGAGTTTCCAATCACTGGATCAGGATGCTGTATCATGAATACTGCAGTATTTTTTTCATGCTTAGTAACTTTGCTGTCACAAGTACTTAAAATCATGGTCTTAATGCCTCAGGTCTAATTTGTTTTACATTATCTTATTCATATATTCATAGCCTTAACAGTGACAAAATTAATTCTCATGTCATCTACTGCTTTAATCTTCTCTCCTGGTGATCTCTTCTCTTTTGATGGCTAAGCTGTATTTTTCTACTAGTAAAATGATGTCAGCTCAGCTTCTAGAGCAGACATATTTGTAATTGGGCACAGAGTTCTCTTACAGCTGTAGAGGTTAATTCCTGCTCATGCAGGAATAGTTACCAAACTGTGACCAGATCCAGACAAGAACTTCAGCTAAGCCCTCATAAGTAGCACAAGTTCACTGCTCAGACAAAGCCTTGCCCTCCCTTTCCAAATCGCTTTGCCAAGTAGCTGTCATTGGTTTATGATGTGGCCAATTGTGCTTCGGCCTGAAACCACCCAACTCTCATCTGTGCCAAGCAAGTAACTGTCACCGTCCCAGATTGAACCCAAACCAGTGATCAAAGACAAAAATGTCACGGTACTGCCAATTTTCTGTGCCGTCCAGGAACCAGACCTTGTGCTGTCTGATTTGCATGATAACTGTGAAATAAGGGACTGTGTGATTTTGTTCAATTCTCCAGCTCTTTTCAAACTTTCTTATTATTATTATTAAAGGTACTTATTAGCTAGTTCATATTTCCATCACAGTGCAGACTTTATTCTCTGTATAACTTTAGGTATTGTATATAATATTCAGTAAGGAACCACTCTTAGAGAATAGCACAAAAGTTCTGGAGCGCAGCCCCGAGCGGGACGTGCTGCGCCTTCGCTGCTGGGCGGGCCGGGCTCGGCACGGAGGAAGCGGAGCGCAGTGCCCTGACGGAGCGCGCCACCTTCCGGCCAGCGGCGGTACTGCATGCTGCGCGAGGCAGTCCCCAAAACGAGTCCGCATTCGCTGCCGTTTCAAAAAGCTGCGAGGTATGTAGGATATCACGTTCATTGAAATGATTAGCTCCTTAACTGATAATTAGCACATTGCACTAAGAGGCTTTAAAAAGTAGGAAGGTTAGCTTGCATGAAAATCTTTTAGCAATTTGAATACAAGATCCTGAAATTTCTTTACAACACTTGGTTAAAGAGAAAAGAGAAAAAGTGAATCTGGTTTATTTATGCCCACAGGAGTCAATTGCAATATCTTTATACGTAGAACAAAGTAATTTCTCTATGAAAGACAGACAGAATGAAAGACGAGTTAAAAACCACAGCTAAACTGTAGCAAGATACGCTTGAGGATACAAAACGGAAGGTAAGATATAAAACCACTTGAAAATTGATGTGAGTTGATAATCAGTCTTCGATTTCTTTCTGTCTGCTTCCAGATATAGTCCTCTGTTCTCCCACATCAGTCTCTGATTCTAAGAGAACTCTCTTTGTTCAGTATCTGGCCTTGTGTATTTTGCTATTTTCTCCTAATTCTGTATTTTAAACTTTATCTTCAGTTAAGTTTTTATGCACAAATAGATACCCAATTCTATTGAGTAATTCAGTGCATAGCTCATGTCTATTCATTACTAGAATGCACTGATCAAATGTTCTGCCATTTAATTCAGCCTTTTCCAGTAGAAGTTCAGGTCAGTCTGTGTATATCTATCTCATTGTAAGTATAGCTTCTTATTATTTTTACCTTAAATACAGTGTAATTATATTACATTTTCCGTCTCTGTAAAAAATATTTCTTAGCCTTTATTGGATTCTAGCCAGGCATCCATTGTTGTAGCTCTCACATTCTCACTACATGCAGTAATATTTTCTCTATTTTCCTTGCTACCAATTCAGTTTGTCTGCACATTATAAGTCACATGTGGACAGAAATGGTCTCTTCTGCAGAAGTACTGTATGTGAATTCTGTGCAATCTTTATCAAAACTAGCTGTCATAGGGCTCCTTTGTGCATTTATTTAATAAAACCTATTTCCAGTACAGTCTTTCTGCTAAAGGCTCTCAAAATGTCTGAAGTCAAAACAGCTGCAGTTATGTAGGTAGTCAATTTGGAACTGGATTACTTCTGTATCTTCTTGTTAGCTAGGAAGATTGAGATATTAAAAGATAAACATGGAAAAATTTGAACATAGGTAGCAAATGGAAATACAAGGCTGTATTCTGCCAGCCAAAGAGTCGCACCTGGGAAAATACAGAGATGTTAGCTGATTAACGTTAGGGTATGATAACATTGTTCAAGTGCAGAGCAGAATAAATTTTATGTTCATTTCCAAGCATAGCAAATTGAAGAAAAACAAATACTGGATCAAAATGAAATCCATAACAAAACTAACTGCAGGCAGATTGTATGGCCATCCCTGTTTATAAGTGAAGTTAATCCAAAAAACATTCAAGATATTTCTGCAGAGTAAGCTACCCTGTTATTCTACAAAAATGTGTGCACTAAAAACCAAATTCAGCACCACTAATAAGTTTATATTTAAGATTGGAATATATGTATATACAAAAATCTTATCATTGCAATGCCTTCTATTTCATTATGTTGGCCCACAACCTCAGAGGCAGATGGTGGCAGTATGGCAGTAGAGGCTGAACATTCCCACCACCATTCCATGACATTTTGTTGCAGTGTGACAGATGGTAGCAGAGGGGCAACCCGTCAAAATGATGTCTGACATGGAAGTGTGTATGGAGCAAAGGTGTGTCTCTAAATTCCTCCATGCAGAAGAAAATGACACCCACTGACATTCTTTGATACTTGCTACATGTTTGTGGAGTCCAAACAATAGATGTGAGCACAGTGAGGCAATGGGTGGTGCTTCAGCAGTGATGACAGTGATGTGAAAGAGATCTATGTTCAGCACTGCCATGCAGCTTTTTACAAATGTGGTATACAGGCTCTTGTTCATAGCTGGCAAAAATTCATAGCTGATAGTGGTGACTATGTTAAAAGAAGCACATTTTGTTGCCAAGAATTTGCTCTATCAAATAGTGTTACTGCGTTCTTTGTATCTGCTGAAGTTTCCATGGAAATAAATAGGAGGCATTACTTTTGGAGCAACCTACACAAGAATCCTTTTGTATCAGTGGAATAAATTCCTCAGTGTAAATACATGTGACTAGGTTCATTACTTGGGTGTGCTACTTCCTTCGCTGTGATGACTTAGTATTTCTGTACTGAGCAGCACTTTATTCATTAGATCTGAAAAGCGAGCCTGTGCAGGCCTCTGGGTATGGCATTCAGACATCATTAATCCCACTCTAAAGCTGAAGATAGATTTCTTACTGATTTAGGTGCACCACAAGTGTCATACAGTGTACAGTCCCTTTGTTTTTTTTTTTGCCAAATGCTGTTGAATGCACTTTCAACTATGCCTTTTCCCAAAATGTGCTCGTTTAGGATCTGCACTGCTACACAGATCCATCTTTGTCTGTGATTATCATCTACTCTTACTCAGTTTTATTTTGTTTGATACTTATGTCAGCCAGAAGTGAAAACAGTTTGAGAGGAAAAAAGTGTAATCTTTTCAAAAGGCAATCTCTCTGTATGCTGCATTTTCTAAAATGCACTGCTATTTAATAAAATTGTGTCTCCTGTTAGAGAATTCCCTATGAAATACTGAATATAAAATCAGCACCTAAAAAATCAACCTAAATTAATCTGTTTATTCCTCTCTGGTATCATATTGTTGAAATAACAAGTACAAACATTTAACAATTTTGAGCAGGGCAAAGATCAGCTTAGCAAATTGCTACCAGGAGATGGCACCATTAACAAAATAATTTAAATGCCACATGCAGTTCTTCTCAACCATCTGTATGTCTGACTCCTTTGACAATTCCAGGTGTTGTCGGAGCCCGATCCTGCAAATCATTTCTCCAGGCAGCCCTCACATGTGAGGGATCCCAGGCATGGTGAAAAGACTGCGGGTGTGACTGGTGAGTTACGTGCTCGGATTGTCTTATCACCTCTTGTGCTGACTTACCCTGTACAGTAAGTGATTAACAATTGCTGGCCTGTATTCTCTTCCCTGATTAGCACATAGTTATTTGGAAAAGGGACTGAGGCCACATACTCCTTATTTAAATATTATTTTTTCTTTACTAAATCTTACTCTACATAGACTGCAACTAAGTTGCATACAGAACTTAGTATAAATTCTCAGCAAACTAATGACTGAAATGGACTTGCTTGGATTAAAGCTGAAAGAGCAGAATGTGAGTACCCAAGCAATTCTTTCTGGAGACTGAAGGTATGACCTTCCTCATCATTGTTCCAGCATTTCCAAAGAATAACGCTGAGCGCTTGTATTTCTACAAGCCTGTAGGGAATCAAACTTAACATGACAGGAATTAAGAGAATCTGAGATCTCATCCTCACCTGGCTCAGAGATCATTCTTGTGGTACAATTGTTCCCCTGGAAGGTGAAGGAAAGATTTAGGCTGCTATAACATCAGAATTTCACCTGTTGACTGCAGACAACCTAGAGCTCTGCATGCACGCAGCTTGCAGGATCGGATCCCTTGTGTGACAGGAGGCAAAATATTTGCCATGTGTTTCATCTCAGTTTCAAGCACTTCAGTTTTTGAATCGTCTCAGTTAAGTAATTGATGTTGGAATGCCCTGTCCCTTGCTTGGTATTTTAAAATAAACCTTGCTATAGCATAGATTATGAATCAAAACAGCTGCTTAGCTGAACATGTACTTAAACGATTAAGATGGTTCTTTGTGAATCATGATAACTAGTCTCATATATAATGCTTCAACACACAGGGAGATACATTTTGTGTATAGTGGTTTTAAAAATTCATTATACAGATCTGATGTCTTTTGGCTATTTTTTTATCACTTCCTGAAAAAAAAAAAAAAAAAAAAAAAAAAAAACAACAGTTGAACAACAACAAAAATTTCCAGTTGTCAAAATTGTATTTCTCATATGCCATAGCGTATAAGATTATGAATAAATCTTCTGTCTTCTGCAAATACAACCTGATAACTGTTAAAAATGAATTTTCACAGGAATTGCAGTAAGCTGTTTATATGGCAGTCAAGCTGGTACTGAACAACCCTGGGCATGGCTAAAACATGTAGGTGAGAGTACTTCATTTGTTTGTTGGCCTCACGGTGAACTTTCAGGTGTCTGAATAGAGAAAAGCAAAAGAGATCTAAAATTTTTACTTTCTGGTCAGGTTAGGAAAGTAAAACAAGTAAGGATATGAAAGCATGCAGTGGTTACTTAACTAATATGCACACACACACACACACACAAAAAAAAAAAAAAAAAAAAACAGACAAAAATACTGTTCCAAAATTGTATAAAATTGTCGTGAAGCATGCTAGTGTTCCTATAGGAATTAAGTATGAAGCCTTCATTTCTTTACTAAAACAGAAAGGATACAAGATGGTTCTCAAAACATGCAAAAACAGTTAGAAGGTTAAATATTTGGGCACAGCGGTTAAAACAAACAAGAGATGGAAAGCAAAACAATGCAGAGATCATCAGGAAATTAGGAGAGAGGACTGCAGTGCGATGCTATTATTCATCATACAAACAGTTTAGATGAAGAAAAAATAGTGTAATGTTGTCAAAAAGGAAGTAACAGGAAGAATTATAAGTGGAAAAACACTTGGAATTGTGAACAAGGTGCTCTCAACCTTTTGTTATCTACAGGGGAAAGGGAAATACAATATTGTATATGATCTTCGTAACAAACTGGAATTCAGAGTACATTTCTTATCCTAAACAACAGTCATACACAATACATGCTGCCTAGATACTTGGGGATGCTTAAATACATATTATACTATTAATCAGTCTTTATTCTGCAGAATGATTGTTGCAGCAATTCTCATCTTTCCTAACTTCTGGTCTTACCTCTGCAACTTACTGAAGCTTATGCCCTAAGCCACACTTACTGTGGTCTAAGCTTTAGTACATCTTCTAAGACATGCCTTCTATGAAATTATGTTTAGTGCAAAATATACTCTCCTGCACACAGGCATGGAAAAGGATACAGCAGAGTTGGAGTTCTCTGAGTGTGCACTGTTTTTATCTATGATTATGCATGCTGTTTAAAACATGGGGAATTAAAGACAACTAAGAAATGGCATTTTCCTCTTTGGTTCTTCTTGTCTATGTCTTATAATAGAATTATTCATCAATTAGTATATTCATTTAAATGAATGAGGGCAGGCAACAAGTTATACTGACATGAAAGCAGGATCTGTTGAAGTTGTGAGTCCCTACTGGCTATTCATCTGATTGTCATGAGAGGATCTGGCTGCTGAATGCTTGAGTGTTTGGAGTCTAGGGAACCCAGGGGAAGCCTGAGTACTGCCCTTTAACCTTCTGGCCTCTTGGCTTACTCTTAGATTCCCTCATAAGAGCTGAAGCTTGCTGTCCACTTCCTATCCCAGCAGCAATTCCAAACTCCTATTGTCACTTTCAACTCATAGAATCTCCCTGAAAAGTGCACTATCCAGTTTACTTCTTAACCCTTCAGAGGCCAAATCAGTGCTGTGATCAGACTTCACAGTAGCAAAACTCATGCCCTAGCTTTTTTAAGCAAAAGGTTGTTTTATACTTAATAAAATATAGGAGATTGTGAAACTGGAAAAACATCCTAAACATAATGCTCTCTCCCATTATTTGTGAAATTCTTGAAAATCTTCAGGAAGATGAAGAAGAGAGAAGTCTTCCTTCAGCAAGGTACCCCATCAGCTGCAAGGTTTCAATTTCAGATCCTACATTTTGCAGGCAAGTTTTGCTACCAGGTTGGCACTCTGCTATTGGGAGCATTTATAGGTTATAGCTACAGGTTGTGAACAGATTTCATGGAAAGTCCTATGTCAGCCTGAGTTAAGATGGAGCAGAAAGGTAGTTAGATACAGGTACTGCAAAGATAAGGTGGTGATTTCTTACTGAAACAATTGCCACAAATCTAGAAAACAGCAGCACTAAGGGATAAAGATGATACTAATAGAGACATTTTTTATTCATCCAGAAGAAATCATATGCATTCTCACTCCAATTTACTCCATAGAATAGACTAGAACCTTATACCACTTATCATTTCTGTAAACCTAAGAGATATTGAGTGAATGTTGAAGAAAGAGCTCGAGCCTTGATTAAATAGTTCCAAAATTAAAGGTTCCAATCTTTTATTTAGCAAATTCTTCTTACTGATTGGGAACTCTCAGTGTTTGAAATGTGAACCTTATTTCTTTTAAAAGATGTTTGACCTGTTCTCAGAAAGCTCAAATCACAGAAACTGAAGAGCATAGGGTCAAGCCACCAGTCATGGAAGTTTTTTGTAGTAAGTCAGTAAGAGAGTGAGAAACTGTGCTGTATAAGATCTGTGGAACAAATTTGTGGAACAAATCTATTCCCAAAACATCACACATCAACTTCTGTCTGATACATTTTTTCTATGCTTCCATTTCTGTTTCAGAGTTGATTGAAAAGAAGGGAAATCTTCCACATGATCTGCTGATCCTGATCCTTGGTTCCTGCAAAGAAATGCATCTATTCCTCCTCAACACCCCTCAGTGTGATAGTAATGGCATTCAAGATCTGAAGTGCCATAAATGTATGTGTGTGTGTGTGTGTGTGTGTATACATACATATATATATATATATGTATGTATTTCTTTTTCTTAGTATTTGTAGTCCTGGCAAATGTAACAGCCAGAAAAGTTTTATCAGCCATAGAGCAAGCTGGAACTGAAAACCACTGAGGTACTTTAGTGATTGAAAGCTTAAAGGAAACTTTAAAAGGAAAATGCTTTGAGGCACATTTACCAGTACTCCAGACACTTTCTAAGAAACTTAGTAAGTTCATTTTATCTCTGCTGACTTTTGTAAGTTATCACATTCATCGTTGCTCCTCTTTGAGTATGTTTTATATAAATTTTAAACTATATTACAAATTTACAGGTAAGTCCATCTGTCTACACAAGTTTATATAAATCTATGTCTATAATGGCCGTCAGAAAGTAACATGATTAATGCAACTTTGGAAGGCTTCTAGTTCTCTAAGAGAACATTATGAGTACTTCAGAAACAGTACTTTGACAATATTTCAGCTCTGGAATCACAGATAAAATCTCAGCACAATTCATTCAATTCTTCAGCCTCCCAAAGTACCTAATGGAAGTAAGCTTGGAACATCAGCATGAAAACTTGAGGTGAGCACCTTCCAGCACTAAGTTAAAATATCTTCAAGAGTTCATTCTTCAGTGAAGTATTGTGCTGGTGGTTCTGAGCAATATTTGTCTTCCAGATTTCACAGTTTTTTTCCCTGTAGGAGACTCCATTTGAAAGTAGCCTGTGGAAGCCATAAATAAAAGTAACCAACAATTTTGCGTGCAAAGAAATATGTCTACAGGGCATATTGACTATGTCAAGTTCCCCTTCCAGAAGGAAAAAAGTCAAAAAACAGAGCCTTGCCCATTTAGGCTGTTCAGACAGATAAAAAAATCAATCTGCCTTTAGAAGGAAAATAAGGGGCTTTATATTTGTGACAAGCTGTAAATTCTGGTTTTAGGCTGGCAAAGATTTGAATGATTGTTTTAAACATAGTAGGCAAGCCTATTTATTCAAACTGACAGGACATGTTCTTTCATTGATACATGAAAAGAGTGTGATGGAATATACCTTTCTAACCAGTATCTTAGTTTGGACAGTGAAACTTCTACTTTTCCCAAAGTTTGTTCACAGGATAAAGTCAGAGATGAGAAAAATAAAAACCACTGAATCCAATTTGCTAGAAATGTTGACCTCTCATAGTCACTTCAGTTACACCGAGAGCTGAATAGCTCCGAAAGAAGTTGTGTTCTTGTTTTTATATGATTCCACAGCTGTAATTTCTTTATTTGCAAAGTATAAAGACAAATATGGAATAAATAAGTAAAGCTACTGTAAAAATGAATTGAATTAACTAGAACAGTGAACTAAATTTTAATTGAGTTATCATTTGCCTCACTGAAGCTTGCATTTAACTTCCATCCACAAACTGCAGAAAATCAGTGAGTTCTCTGTTTTCTTTTTTCCTACGATTTGTTAAAATTCCCTCTTCCTGTAGCCTTTAAGTTCAGTCTAAACCACAAGAGAACATGAAACACATCAACCATCACCTCCAAAATATTTGTCAAAATAGAAATACATATGGTCATTATTTTTTACCTTGGACATACCTTACACGTACTTCAGTGATGGTGAGTCCTCTAAGGTAAAAAGAGAGAAGGGAAGACAAGGCAAGGCAAAGCAAATGTATAAAAGTCTGAAAATAATATGTTAGGCTCTTTGCAGATGGATCCCTTCTGCAGGAGGGAGGATGCTAGAGAGTTATAAGGCTATTTCAAATACCTCTGTACTTTTTTTTTAATCTTTGAAATATCCTACATGCAAGTATGCTATACAAGAGGTTATGGTCTGATTCCTGTATAATAGTTTATGGCATTCCCATTACTCTAGAGATTTTATAGAAACTTGAGAAATCCATCCTCATGCCACACATAACAGGCAACTAACTTTCTCACTCTTCTGTTGCCATAATTTATTTTTAGCAGTTTATCCAAAGAACTGTAAGTGAAGGAAGCTAATAAAACTCATTAAAGACAGAAGCTTGGTAACTACAGTCATTAGCATATCTGAAGTTTGTTCTGTGTATTAGCACCATGAATACTAGGCTGATGTGTAGCAAAGAGCACCTGTCAAAACAACAGAAGAGTTTCATGCCTCACAAGTTTAAGCCCCAGGTAAGAAACCCAGTCTTGTAAGTAGGCTGAAAAGATGTTGCAACCTGAACCGAAAGAGACTCGTAAGAGAGAAAATGAGATCCCTTTGGGTGCCAATAAGCTTCTGTTTGTCACGATTAAATCCTCTTTGTTTCATTAGGTACGTCAATGAAAAACAAACAACCAGATCAAGATAAAGGCTTGCAGCACATCTTTCTCTTTCCCTCCTGTGACAATTGCCACTTCTTTCATGGACAAGCTTAAAAGAAATGGCTTTGCTTGGATAAAATTGATGAGGCCTTTGTGCAGGTGTATAAGACAGCCTCTGGCTTTTAAAAAAGTGTGAAGCACTGATGTCGTCAATGAACTGATCAGATGATAAGCATGCTTATTTCCTTAGCTCTCTAATTACTTTTCTCTCTTGAAGAAAGTACCTAGAATTGCATGAAGCCTAGGCTTAGTCTGAAAATCTAACATCAGTGGAAATTCACTGAAATTATGCTTTTCCCGGAAAAATCAAACACTGTTACATTTCATGAGCCTCAACAGAATTAGAGTAGTGTTGCAACTCCAGTTTGAGCCAAATGCTTGTTTCAGCAATTGTTTTAAATGTTGTTGTTAATACAACATAGAGTTTCTATGTCTAAACAAAAAGATAGTGGCAGCATACTAGCTACATAAAACCATCATGAACTGGGGTCAGATAGACATACTTTTTAATTATCCCTTTGAATGAAGAACATAATTCAGAGATATTACCGTCTACTGTATTACAAACTACTTACAATTTCTGCTTAGGGCAATTATCTTTGTAGTTCATAAAGTTAAAGGAGTTTTCAGTGCTCCAACCTTCCTACTCTACATTCTACAGTCATTGTAGAGGACATTGTACAGGACAAAAATCATTGCTGAATTAGCACAGAACTAATTGCAGTTTGTATTATAGAAGTTAAACTGATACTCAGCTTAGGTATCCTTGATGAGGTGAGATAAGGGTTCACTCAGGTGCAGATACACAATGCAGTTCAAAAAAAAAGAGAAGCTAAGCTAGTTTCATAATTACACCTTTTTGTTGAGACTTCCTCTCAATGAAAGAAAAGGATTCCACAAATGAAGTATGATTTACTGTGTTTATTTACACACACACACCTGTTTACACACAGGGACACACACCTGTCTGTAAACAGTTCTTCCATTTTTTACTTTGGAGCCTTTGCAGGAAACACTGCTAACTCACACTGCTCCAAGCCTGTGCTGGATATCGTTACTATTTGCTAAAACCCTCAGGAGCAGAGATGGATTTGGCTTATGTCTTAGTGCACAGTTCTTAATTGGCAGTTATAGGAATCTCATAAACTGTGATGAGAGCCATGGAAAATCATATTGCAGAATAAAAAAAAACAAAAGTAGAAGGAAGGAATGAAAATGGAAGAGAGGGCAGAATGAAAAGTTAGTGAAGAGCAGATTTAAAAAGTCTCAACAGATGAAGCAACTTTTTGCCTTGCACTACCTGTAATGTCCAAGTCTGAAGATGTGTTTGTATATATAATGACACATAGATTTTTAATCAATATTTTCTCACGTCCTTATCCCTGCATAATGTCATTACCTTCTCAAGCAACCTTCAGATATGTATTTTATAGTAATACAATATAAAATACAAGATTGTGGTGATTTTCTCTATGCTCTGTAGTGTTACAGTGTATAATTTACCTGGATCACACAAAGATTTTTCTGAAATGAGAATTTCACTGCTAGTAAAACTCAATAGCTGTGTCACTTTCTTTTTCTTTCCATGAGACCAAAAATTGTGACATACTTAGGAACTGGAGATTCAACAGTTCATCACAGGAAATGGTCAGAATTTCAGCTCCAGATTTCTGCTCCTAAGGAGCTCCAGATTGTCTCAGTCCCAAACAATTCAAATTTTACTGGAGTGAAGACTTGGATACCAGATAAGCACTTATGACCAGCCCATCTGATAATATCACTCTTGTGTTGAAATTTAGAGATAAAAGGACAGAAGTGAAGGAAATGTGATACATTTGCTTATTTTTTTCATCATTACACTGTTATTTTTTCAGTTTCAGGAGAAAGAAAAGGTGATGGCATACCAATGCCCTGCTACAGATACTTCTAAACTAGGAGATCTTAAGCAGAAAAAGAAAATGCTTTAGTGGGCATAAATAATATGTAATTTTAGCATATGGGCAAAATTTAATATGGCAGCCAACACCAAACAACTGCATTAAAGTTCTGATAAGTTGCTTTTCCCCTCAGGATAATCCAACAGTTTGGTGTATTCAATTATTTTACATGATCCTGAAGGGCTAAGAGAACTGTGTGGTTTGTTTTACAACTCTTATTCGTTATTCTGAAGGCATAGTTTCTTTACAGAAATGAGAATTACTTATTCGCAGTAATGTGGTTTGTGTTAATAGCTTCCAAAGAAAAGGAAGTTTGTGTAAAACAGTGTAAGAAAAATACTGAAACGTTTTGTTTTGTGTTTTTTTTTTTTTTTAAATCATAAGAATGTCAATCACAGAAGAAGAAAGAGATATGTATCACAGTATTTGTATCTATAAGAAAATTTGGAGGCTTTTTGATTGTTTTGGGGGGGGTGCAGAACAAGGTGCAGAAAAGGGCATTGTATTAGTTAAATATTGTATCTTACAGTATCAGTCATTTCCTACTCAATAATATTGAAAGGGTCTAATTTATAAGTTTTTCCATTTCCCTGTTATTCTGGTTTGTAAGTTCTGACATTGCTACTGGTATGTTAATGAGAAGCTAGTGTTCCATTAAGAGTAAACCATATGCTCTACCGCATACTGTGAAAGAGAAAGCATATAATGTGACTGTTGCCTTAGTAACACATTAATTCATTTTGTCAGTGTTGGCACAGATCATTTCATTTATAAGAAAACAAGTATAATAGTTTACCACATCTATAATATTTACAGTGTTTCTGTTACAAAACAGTGACAAAATGAGTTTAAAAAATAGAGTTGGGATAGTATTATTAAAATATGGAATTTGTGGTAAAATTGTTCCCAAACAAATTAAAAATAAGATTGGTGTAAAATTTCTTTTCATATTTTAACACCAAACTGTTTTCTATTTTGCATATTTGTATTCCACTAATAATATGCATAAAAATATAGTCCACGAAAAACCACAAATACATTAGCAGTTTTTAATGAATGCTAAACAAAATATTTCATACAACAGTTCTGTTAAATTACAACCATTACAACCTAATCGTATGTTATTGTGTTACTCATAACAAAGCTAAACATTTACCTCTTTTTTTATCTGTTCCTCCAGATGTTTCTTACTACTTTAACCCTATTAAAATGCTGCAAATCAAGTACTTGTTCTCTGAAGTGATCATATCTTTAATTTTATTCATTGAAGAAATAGGTATATAAATACAAATAAATGTGCATTATATGCTTTAGACAGAAGTGATACCTGAATATGAATAAAGGTGCTGCAAAGATTTGCTAAGGAAAAAAGCAGAGAAGGGAAGGCACTAAAATTTGCAGCTGCAGAATGGTATAAATCCTGCTTGTTCTTAGGATACTCTAAAGCTGTAAATGCATGTCAACAACAAATATTATAAATCTGTAAGACACATCTAGCACATTACATCAAAATAAACATTACATTAAACTCTCATGAAAAACGTTATTCTAGTACAGCTACTCTCTCTTGCACACATCAGAAACAAACACTTAGTAAGTCATCAGCAGTGTTTACAACCCTTCTGTTATTTGCACTAATGTGCATATCCTGTAAAGATACAGTTCAATTTGATATGATATTATAGCATGGACAGTGGGCCAACTTAATCTCTCAAAAAGAAATAAATCTTCCTTAAGATGCGCAGGGACCATACTTAACAAATCTGTAATGGATGTGGGTTGTTTTTTTCTTTTTTATGGTTTACTTAAATACAGTTGTAGAGTTTCCAAATGTAACTTGGGAATCATACCCATTAAATCCTATTAAGTCTTATAAACAACTTCTGTAAAGAAAATTCAAAACGAAAAAATACTTTAAAGTAATGCATAATAAATTTCCTCTAGAATACCGTCACGGAACAGATTAGGTCACAGAAAATACCAGTGAAACATTTTATATGATTTTGCAACTACTTAATCTTTTTAGTAATTTATTTTCTATTCTATTTATTGAAGAATAAAGATAAATCTCTAAAGTCTGAAAAAAGACCTCTTTTAACTCTACGCACTTTAGCTATTAAAATTTGACACCTGTAAAACTGAGTTCCTTTTCTAACTGAGATGGTAATATTTTTAGCTTAATACTGTGCAATTCAAAGATTAATTAATGCTGTTACTTGCACTGGATGGATCTCAAATAATGTAGGTAGTACATTTGGTAATCTCTCTTTATAGCTAATAAAAATGCTATAAATGGAAACTGCTAATAGAATACATAAAAGATCATTAGTACTGCATTACCAGTAGCTTTTTTAATTTATAGAGCTCTGTTAACATCCACAGTTTGGTTAAGTGAAATTCAAAGACATTCTGGCTGGAGAAATTTAAGTCTTAATTTTCTTACTTTCAAAAATAAAGTCTCACAATGAGCTGCATATCATACGAACTAAGATTGCACAGCAACACTGAATATTTTATATTTTTAAAGAATATATTTAATATAGAAAAACAAAAAGGAGACATTACAGAATTCTTTTGGGAGCTGTATGTCTACATTTGATCCAGAGACTGTATTGAGTCACTAAATTTTCTTTCATATTATAATCAGTCATATCACATCACCAGAGTAAGTGACAGGAGAATCAGATCCACAATCTCTTTCTGTAAGTAAAGGATCAAGATAAAGAAAAAAAAATGAAATAAGAGAAAAAGAGAGTGACATACAGAATATACAAAGGAGTTCTTTACATACTATATAATGCAATCTCAATTTCTGATGTCTTAGGACTCTGAAATTTTGGAAAACTCTTAGCTGACTGTTCGATATTGATTTCAGAACAACTATGGTAGTCAATTTAAAAGGATTTGTTATTTAGCCTGTTTTTATTTTGGCCTAAGTAGTTAAAGCACTTTTTCGTTATCAGACACAGTAACGTGTCTTCTCTTTAGGTATCTGCACATATTTCACAACTCCTGGAAAATTTATTGTACGTATGTTATGTAAGGATGTAAGAGTAAGTATGATTTAAAATGGAATATATAATAATAAATCACAAACATAAGCCTTTCATCTAAAGGTCTTTGTGTTCAGCTGATGCAAATGATAGCTTGAATCAGATGAATGAAATGTTTGGATATTGGCTACTGTTTATATGAATTGATAGTTATAAGACTTTTTTCCACTTCGTACAAGAAACCTACTAACTTCACAGTTTTACCTAGGTATTTCTGAAATAAAGGCTGTTGGTGGTTGTTGTTTTTTTTTTCAATAACTACTAAATTTTAGGTGCTAATATTTTAGGACCTAAATTTTAGGTGCTAATGTTAACCTTGACAATATTGCTAATATTTACCTTGACAAATTCTGTATTCCAAAGCTATTCAACATGTATATTCAGCAGGCAAAGAAGTGTTAGTATGGTTTTATCAAATCAAATGGTAGACCCACCTGAACCTAAGCCTGGGGTAAACCTGATCTTTTCAAGGACACAGCCATAAAAATTCACCTGCACTTCTGCTAGAGATCCTACATTTCTTACTATTTCTCCAGTCCTTCAAAAGGAATGTAAGGACAATCTTATGTCTTACTGCACTAAAGCCAACGTGCAACACCTGGCCAAGTAAGTAGGTGAAGTACAGCCTTTTGCTGAGCTGCTGATTTTAAAATTATGTCCATTAAAAATTAATGAATTGGCTTTGTGTGGATACTTCTGAAAATCTGTGTAAGATAATTTCTAGTTTTACATTTCTCATTTAGCCAGTAGCAAACAGAGTTTTGGCCAAGTATGAAATACAGTGCAAATTCCAATAAGAAGTTTGTATATAGATGCATGTTTAACTGGATGCATCAATGTGTTGAACTTTCCACTCCGCATTGACCAGCTGCCTCTTACTCACTGCTGAGCAATACATTCACTTACTTAAGATCATGTGTTCCCTATGTGTTCCTTTTCCTAACTTTTGCATAAACACTGTGGATGTGACACCATGTTATATATTTATTATATGTGTGTACAGAAGACCCAGACTAATGTTTCATTGTTTCTGATGGGGCAGGATGAGTAAACAAGAATCAAGATTTGTACCATATCTCCCAGAAACATTCTAAACCTTGTTAGTCTCTACTAATTGACTTGAATATTGATGGATACGAATCAGTAGGTTAAAATTCAGACTCCCGAAAACAAACATGCAAGCCATTTTACTAAGACAATAAAAATTTTCTTCATTGTTCATTGCATATCAAATCACATTCACACTCGCAAAAAATTACATGGTTAGCTCCACTGCTGACTTTACTGTGGGAGGCTTCTACACATGTGAGTTACAGTACCAACAAACACAGTGGACTTTTACTGTCCTTCAGCTGCTGCTGCATGTTAGACTGCACAGGAGCACCAACTATAGAGACAACTGTAAGAGTCTCTGACCCTTAAGGTAAGTCATTTATATTCACTGCTTTTGTCTGGAGCTCATATACAAGATGAATGTGTAATGAAAAATGTTAAAGAAAAGGGAAATTGCAATGAAAGGAAAAAAATATCTAATAGAATGTCCAAGGACTGCATAAAGAGCAATGCCTCCTATTTTATTCTGTTGCCTCAAGACATCAGAGGCAGTTGATGGTGGTATGGTAGTAGAGGCTAAACATTTCCACCAGTATCCCATGACGTGTTGTTGCTGAGTGACAGATGGCAGCAGAGAGGCAGTTTGACAAAATGACATCTGACATAAAGTGCATACAAAGAAGGGACATGGAACTGAATACCTCCATGTAGCAAAAATGGCACCCAGAGCCATTCACTGATCCTTGTTGAACATTTATGGAAACCAAACAGTGGATGTGAGCACAGTGAGGCAGTGGGTGGTGTTTTTCTGCAGTGGCAACAGAGACAAGTGGGTCATTTCCACTGGTGCAGATTTTTACAAGCATAACATGCTGGCTCTTGTTTGCTGCTGGCAAAAATGCATAGATAATGGTGGTGACTGTTGAAAAATAGTGTTTTGCAGCTGAGAATTTGCTCTATCACACAGTGTTATTGTGCTCTTGACATCTGTTGTAGTTTCCATGGAAATAAATAGGAGACTTTACTTTTAGAGCAACCTGTGTATAATGTTAGAATGTTCAAATTTTAATTGTCCTCTGGTCAGTGGCAAAATGTTTATCGTGTGGTAAGAATTGCAGTATGTCCATGATGGCATGTAAACATAGTAAAGCTAGTCATATCTGGCACATAGGCATTTTAACTTGCTTCTGACAGCCAGCTAACTAGAAGCTTGTATAGATTTAGGGGGTGGTGGTGATGAGTCTTTGGCAGTTGTAGAAATAGTAGCCTAACAAATTGTAATACATATAATTACTCTCCGTATCCCCTGGTCAGCATATTTTCTGATATGTAAATTAGATGGAGCAAGCAGATGTATAACCTAGGAATCATTCCAGATTCATCTTGATAAAAGTATGGTATTCATACTGGGCAGAGTTCCTTTGTCTGTAACAATGCCACCAACAACACCAAAAATATACTCTGTATGAAAAGAAAACTATTGACCATTTCCAGGGACTACAGTCTCTGTGAAACATTTCAATCCACCTGCTGTATAATTAACAATATTATTAATCAGTTTCAGCATTACACTAAGGTGTTAAAGGCAGAGATAAAAGCCATAATGAACATAAAGAAATTGTTAAAAACTAGAGAATTTAGCTAAGCAGTAAGAAACTAGGGGAAGGTGGAGATGGCACTAGTAGAACTTATGTTTACCAAAATTATTTTTATGTGAATTTGGAAGATGCAGAGATCAGTTTCACCTACCCCCTACTGGCCTATTGCAATTATTTCCTCCACAACTGCTGAAACTGTCCCATCCCATAAGCCACTGACATTAGATAGCATAGAAACTCCTAAAAAAAGTAATATTTTTTCTGCCACAGTTACCACAGACATCTTATTTCTTAGTCCAAAGACCAGTGCATGGGGCACCTAAAATGCTAATATATTTTCTTCCTAACGAGCCCTTCTGATAATTTAGCTAACTTCTAAAAGAATAAAAGTAAACATAAACAATCTGTGTTATCATTTGTAATTACAGTAATTTATCTATCTGTTCACTTATTTATGTACTTTCTTGCTTACTCATTTATTTGGAGTGGTGTTGCTGGAACCAGTGCCTTCATTTGTTTTCTGCCATGGCACTGCTTATGTTTGATGAAGAAAGTTCAGCCATATTTTGTTTCCAGAGCACTTTGAGTATTGTAAATCTTGTAATGCTAGGAAACCTGATGATTTGGCATATTGTCACACTGCAAAAATCAAGCTCTTTTTTTCTTAAGTTGTTGACTCAGCTAGAATGTCTTTATTAAGACATGATTTTCACTGTTTAATGATGCATTTGAGATAATGAAGCAAATCAAATCAGTTCTCAATGTGAACATCTCAAGTTCTTATTCAATAGGTATATTATCAGAGAATTTTAAAAGATGGACATTTTTTCATGAACTCACAGAAAAACAATACTTTATTGGTTTTGAATAGATTCCTCAAATAGAATTTGTTTTTGTGTTTATTTACGTATTAATTCTATCACTATAACTAGTGATAGTAAATAAAGACTATCACAAATTTGAGATTATATTTCAATACAGAAATTTTAGATCAAAAACATTGTTACAAAATCCTTTCCTCAAATAAATGCTGAAATGTTTCTGGATGTGCTCAGGCAATCTTATTTAACTCTCAAATAAATTAAAGCCTTTGATACTGTTTTCAATTAAATCCTTCATATTCCCAGGAAAAATGTGTTCAATGAGGATAAAGTTATCCTTGCAGAATAATTTATTTTGTATTAGTGCATGCAGTGTTTGGTTAGAATATTTCTAATGTGATCATGAAATACATTTATCAGACTGATACAATTTCTGCTGAACATCCCACTGGCCTTGTGAGAACTAAGGTGATGAATTGCATTCTTTGTTGCTAGGATATCATGTTCATTTCAGTGGATAATTACTTATTTTGCTTATTTACCTTATTTACCTTTCCAAGTTCCAAGATTCATAGTTTTCTTGAAAGCTTACAGTTCTGAGTTGTTGTCATCACTCCATACAGCTTCATACCTTTTAAACCAGGAGGGCTGATCTTGATCCTCCTTCAGAAATGATGGAGCAGACTAGGGGCAGACTAAGATTCAAACTAGAGGAACTATTCCAAGGAACCAAGGAAAAATTTGAATTGTGTGAGAAATACAGATGAAACAAAGAGTGTACTTACAAGTTGGAGAGTTTTCTAGCTATTCTACTGACTTTTCTAATGACATTTTCAAGTTCTTTTATTTTCCATTTATAAAATACAGTACAGGACATCTAAATATGTCCATATGAACAGACTGTAACATAACTGTTTACTGTGCACAGGTGATCAAAGGAGAGGAATGCAGTAATTTTATCACAACCTCAAGAGCAATGATTTGTAATATATACTGAAATTTATGAGTGAAATAACTAGTAGGCTGTAATTACCTAAAGCCATTTTTTATTTAATGTAAAATTTAAAAGAATTCAAATTCTATCCATTCACAAGTGTAACATTTGTATAAATTCCATAATGTTTTCTGTTTGTTTCTTTTCATTGTTGTTTTGTTTGCTGGTTGGTTTGTTGGTTTAGACAATTTTTTTTCTGAAAGTATCAGCTTTGCTTTCCTTTTGATCTGTTGGCCTTATCCATCCATATCTTAAATGGTTCTTAATGTAAATTGAAATAATTTATCATACCTACTCTATACTATGTCTTAGAATGCTAGGGCCTTGTGAAGTAATAGTTTGATAAGCTCAGAAATGATATTGCTCCCACTAAATCTTCGGGATTGAGAAGCAAAAGAGAACAGACCCTATTCTTAAAAGAATCTGACTAATCACAGTGGTTTGATCTCTAAAATTGCTGTCTCCTTTTCAGTTATGACTTCAACATCCTTTGGCTGAACTAATGTATTGGATATTGAAAATAGTAATGTCAAAGGAAAAAATTGCTTGCATTTATGGAGACAGTCACCAGAGGGCATTTATGGACTAACTCAAGACATATTTCTGCATTCACTGTGGGAATGCTGAGAATTACTCTATGTTGATATGAAAACTAAATCACCACTTATTAATGGAAAAATTTGATTTACATTAATATTTTATTTACAAGGAGGGAAGAGAGAGACATGAGCAATGTATTTAATGGCTTCTCTAGGAATAATTAGGAATAATTTTATATTTCAGATAGTACGAATTTTTCACATGATCCCAGGGAAATAAAATGCAACTAGAAAAGAAAAAAAGAGAAACAAGTAAACACTATTTTCTTTCTTTCTGAATTTTATAAATAAATATTCAATATATAGTTGGTGAAGAAACTAGTTATTTATAAGACTAGCATGTGAATAAAAGGGTTTTTTTAAGATAATTTCATCTTTTGTGCTCAGTCATGCTAATTGGTGTTATTAAATAGTCGTCCTTTGATGAACATTATAATAAATATTCTAATTAAATAAAGACTTTGTAGAGATGGTTAGCAATCAGGCAATAAAAGCTGATGTTATATTCCAAGTGTAGAACTAAGTTCAGAAAATTAAACAATTTTTTTTTTAATGTCTATGGATTTCTAAATAAGTTCTGTACTTCATGTACAACCAGAATTCAAAACAAAATAACATTTTTAATGTGTCTCTTTTTTTATCAAGGAGAATGTCTTTTTGGTTAAGTTTTCCTCCAAACAGAGACATTGTCAGCATGAACTGCATGAACTCTGACAGAAATCCTGCAAAGATATGTGTTAAGTAGGAAATCTTACAAAATAAACTGTAGGCTTTGTAGTAATAATCAAATACTGAGGTAGTAGGATCCAAAAATAGGAAATTCTAAGTTTTAGTTTTTAATTAGGGAGTTGAACAGAATGAAAATGCAGGGTGAAAAACATTATTCAAACTAACAGAACCTAACAGACCTAAACTTCTGTTTGAATGTACATGGTCTCATATGAGTGCAGGTCTTATCGAATACCAGAGTAGAAATTGTGGATTTAAAATTTCAGATTGGTGAACATAGCTTTAACATTTGAGGGTTTTTTTTTCCACAGTAATCAGAGGTGTAGGTAATAATATATTTAAGGCTGAAATCTTTTTATTCTTATTCTTATTCTTATTCTTATTCTTATTCTTATTCTTATTCTTATTCTTATTCTTATTCTTATTCTTATTCTTATTCTTATTCTTATTATTTTGACACATGGTTATATCATATGGTTTTTATTTTTCACATTAATTTTCCCTTTGGAAAAGCTTATATTTTGTTTATTGAAGAGCACAATTTTCATATCCATATTTAAGACAAAGTTTACACACTGTAGTCCAATTGAAGGTCAAAATTTTCCCACACCTTCCATTTGTTACACCCTTCCATGATACAGTCCTGCTGCAGTAGTCCAATGCCGTCATGTGACATTTTGAGTTCCCACTTTCACTCCTGCAGTGTGAATCCAGATATTCCTCCAAATGTTCTGCGTGAATCAAAATTATTTTATTCGTATTAATCAGATCATTCCAAGTCAAACGAATTCACATTAAATATATTGGCTGTGTAACAGAAATGCAAAATTATCAAAAACTATACACGTGAAAACTTCAAATTGCGATTTATTTGTATTTCTCTGTGATGTTTAGAGTTAATTAAATGCTTTGAAGCTCACGAGGATCGCCCTGATAAACCACTGCATAAAATACAATTGAGAATAAGGGGTTAGTGTTGACAATGCCCTGGTTCGGGAGGCAGGTTCAAGACTCTTCATCTGTTGTTTCATTTAACAAAAGGAGATCATGGAGGTTGCCGCCAGGATAACCACAGACCAGATAATCTGCAGTGTTCTATTTAAATTAGAATCCTGAATTACAAATACCTCCTGTAATGTATAAAATGACCTAATTCACCGACTGCCACAATTGCATTACTGATAAAAGAAAATAGACACAATTTCTTAACTGTGATCTTGATAAACATACATTTAATTGAAAGCTATTTTACTTGGACTATATTTAAAGTACTCATATTCAAAGCATTCTTATAGAGACTGGGGTCTTAATACTGTAACCATTTTCAACATAAAAATAAATTAAATAAAAAAAGATGTGACAGCTTTCTCTTTTCTTTCTTAGCCCACAAAAAATTCCAGAGATGCGAATTGTATATTATCTTGTATAGCATCCTCTCTAGTTCTCTGAATGTTATGTGACACCTTAGGAAATACGCATTATAAATATTCTGGAGTAAACTAGTTTAAGAATATCATAGGTTTATATGAATATATATATATACTGTGCCTATACATATAAGCATTGCTGTTCTCTATTTGCATGCTGAAAACTTTTCAGTTGATAGTTTTTCTTCTTCACTTTGTAAATCTCAGAGGCTGAAGATCTACAAACTTAAGAAATGTGATTTTTTTTTCAGATTTTTTGTAACGTTTGTGATTCTTTAAGGAAGAATGGGTTGAAATTAATAGTTGTCATAGTTCTAGAATATTTTACCTAGAGGAGCCAAGCAGATTGTTAAAGGACCTTAAACACAGGCGGTTATCAGAGATATCACATCATAAGCAAAATTAAAGTGTCACCAATATAAGAATGGAAACTTCACCTAAAAGTAGTTTCTCTGAGATATCTGTGACATAGCTAAGTTTTTTATTTCAGAGAAGCAAGAACAGAACAACCATAATGAAAGTGTCCAAAGAAGGTAGGCTGTCTGATTCAGAAAGAAAAAAAGTTTGGCTTGGAACAGAAATAGAAATAGAAACAGGAAGTAGGAATTGAGAAAAATGGATGTAAATATGGGATACAGAAACCGTGAAAGAAAGGAGAAAACAGAATGAGATGAAAAAAGAAAAAAGAAAAAAGAAAAAAAAAAAAAAAAAGAAAAGAAAAGAAAAGAAAAGAAAAGAAAAGAAAAGGAAAGAAAAGGAAAGAAAAGGAAAGAAAAGAAAGGAAGAAAGGAAGAAAGGAAGAAAGGAAGAAAGGAAGAAAGGAAGAAAGGAAGAAAGGAAGAAAGGAAGAAAGGAAGAAAGGAAGAAAGGAAGAAAGAAAGAAAGAAAGAAAGAAAGAAAGAAAGAAAGAAAGAAAGAAAGAAAGAAAGAAAGAAAGAAAGAAAGAAAGAAAGAAAGAAAGAAAGAAAGAAAGAAAACATAGGAGAAGAAAATCGAGGAATTTCTAGGACTCGACAGGAAAGTTAAGGCTGGCAGGACATCAGAACAGTGCAGATTTTCTCCAAACCTCTGCATTTGTGCAAAGCAGTCATCACACTCATTCTCGTGTAAAAATGTAGTAAGTTTCCATAACCAGCTCTGGTTATCTTAATTGGTTGTCTTAACTGGAGAAGCATGATAACACAAAAACAAGTAAAAGAATGCAGAGCTCTTAAAAGAGAGAGTAAGCAGTACTGAAAATGAACTGTTAAATTGACTGCCATTTTTCTCTAGGACTTGTTTAGGATCTGACGTTATTTAGTGTTTTCATTAATAACTGCTGGAAAAATAAGTTTTGCTTTGAAATTTTCCAATGACAAAAAAAAAAAAGAATTAAAATATTATGCTCATATGCATCCAGATATATAGGAGGGAAATTAAAGAAAGGCAATGAAAGGTATATAAAAAATCACTATCTAGAAATAATGTCATGAATTAAAAAAGAACTTGTTAGGTTGAATTGATTATTGTTATTTGCAAAGAATTATTGAAGTAAGAAATCTTCAACTTTTGATTGAATTTATACACAAGAACCTAGTATGATTATTTTACTACTATATATAGTTCTGGTTATCCATAATCACTGAAGTTAAACTCACTGAAATCAGAGAAGAGCCACTAGGATGACTGGAGTGGATCTTAAAGGAAAGGATTAATAGAGATTGTCAGGGTTATGCAGAAATAGTTCACATAAATGCTCCAAACAACTCCAGACAACTCAGGACCATATGGGAACATCAGGAATAGAACATCCAGGAAAGATGTTTATCTGGTTTTAAGGGCTTGATAATACATAATGCTTGTCTCTGTGGTGCTGGCATGTTAGACTCAGTGATCTTGAAGATTCTTTCCAGGAAACATAGCAATAAATATAGAATAAAAACTAATGGAAACAGTGCCTGTATAGATATGCTGGCTAACATCATTTCCTCTTTATGTGTTTATTAGCTGTATAATTGTATGGAATTATACAGCATAACTGAAAAGCTTCTAAAGAAATGAAACAACCCTTCCTCACATCTGAAGTCTTTTCTTAAAGGAAATTAACTCTCACGAGTGGCAATATTTTTTTCAAGTAAGATTTTATCTAATCTCCATGGTTATGTCTCTTCATCACCATCATTAGAGAATTATGGGAGAATAAGAAATTTCATTGCAAGAAGTGCTAAATTCAGATTTCCATTTATATTCATTGAAATAAATATTTTAAAATATTTTTTTAAAATAATAGTGAAAAAGTATGAACAGAAACTATTTTTGGATGCTGTAATTTATGACTTCATAGCTGACAGATTGGCTGACAAAGATTGGTTATTCAATGGATAATGTATCTGAACCCATCTGTGGGAAAAGAAACATTTAGAATGGCAGTTTTGGAACCTCTCTGCTAGTCAAAGAACGTTAGAAACATCTGAGGTTGAATGGTGAGATGAGAAAGTGAAAGGCTTAAGAGGAGTTACTGTCCTTTTGAACTCAAATAATTTTGAGTGGGCTGATTTGTTCCAGAGGTCTTCTCATTCAGTGGGTCAAAGTGAGTCTGGTACATTCATAAGGAAAATAATAAATTCACAATTTTTTTCATTGAAACACTACAGTCTGTAATGAATTACAGTAGTTGAAAGATATTAGGGGACAGTTATGATATAGGAGCCTTGTAGACTTGCATTAATCACCCTGGGTTTTCTTGTGCATTGTCTTATAGTAAGTTGCAATGATAGCCGAAGGCATCCCAGCCCTCCTGGCATCACTGCTACTGAGGCAATCACCTCTGGTAAATGGACATGTGAGTTTCGTAAACCCACACCCAGAGTTGGAACATTTCTGCAGGCACCCTATGAGCAGTGTGCAACTCTCCTAACATCCAGTCTGGAAACAGTTGTTCAGGCAAGGCCCATGCTGTCCTTTACTTTCCTTTTTGTAGCAATGCAACACAAACTATTTGAATTTGTTTGGAAGTGCTTAGACTTGTAACATGCAGAGTACATGTCTTTGCTTGTCTAAGCATCAGTTTCCCAGTACATTAAGACTGGTTAAAAATATTTAGCTGTAAGTACTATTGCAATTCGCAAAAACTTTCTAGCCATCACTGTCCATGCACTTCATTGTGATTTTTTAAAAGTCACAAGTAGAAATATGAGTATGAAAGGACATATTTTTCACATTTCTGGAAATAGCCACATCATGACTGATGAAATTTCACGACTTCAAAAAAGTAATTGTATTCTTCTAAATCAACTGAAGGTTAGAAAACATTTTTTGCTGTTATTGAAAACAAATAAATAAAGACTACTTTATGAATATTTTGCTGAGTTCTATTGTTTTAGAAGCAGAATTGGATGCTTGATTCATTTGTGTTATAAAATAACCTTGCTTCAACTTTCAAGATTGTAATGATAATAATTAACACTTTCTATCTTGGTATTCACCACAAGAGCCACTAACACCAATGGCATTGTTAAAAGATCCTAATCTGAATGTTGCTGAGATAGACAAGATGCATGATTTTGAATCAGAATGTAATATTATTTACTCCTGGATTTACTTGCCACCATTTTTCCTGGCTTCTCCTTTAAATGGATCTCTGCAGAGATTATTTTGGGAATCAAAATGTTAACTATTCATTAGAATGTACTGTGCAAACTTAGAAACACGATGAATGGTATTTTAAGCATAAGCATTTAAAACGTATCTGTTCTGTGTTTAAATGTCAGAACAAAGCATATTACAGGAAAAACACCTACAAATGCAAAAATGTAATAAAACTACAAAATATGGGTTAAAAATTTCCATATTTGATCTGGGTAGCAAATTGTGGAGAGAGCAAAAACCCCCCACGCATAACCATAGCTGCCAATTCTGGATCTTCCAAAAAGCAAGGGCAGGATACCAAGTACATGATTCTGCCTCGTGCCAAGCAAGCATCTATGAAAATGTCACCTTTATGCAAGTGAAACACAAAACGAGTAGAATTTGCCCTTAAATGTGAGGGGGAAAATGTTCTGAAAATAAACAAAATGCTTTTTACTGCTAATTAAAACATGAATCAATAAATATTTTCAAAGTTAAATAATACTGTTCCTCTCAAGCTGAGCACCAATCTGCTGGGCTAAAGCCAGGAGAGAATCTTTTCTAGCATAGTTACAAACAACTGATGAGTAGAGTGGAAAACAGAAACATGAATACAACTTTCACAGTAATTAAAAAAAAAACTGTATGACTTTCAAGTATCATTTAAAGGTTCTTTACCCTTTCCACCTCTTTGCATAGTGGTCAACACATTTCTGGGGAGATAATGACCTATGAGCAGCCAGATTACTGGAATTAAGACACCAGTTTCAAAATAAACACCAGTTGGTTCAACAAAGCCTTCAGCTAGGATTATGTAGTGGCTGGGAAGACATTTAAAACCCAGCTGAAGCAGAGTTACTGTTTCTGAACCAAACACATGCTGTAGCATCCTACTTTACTATAGACTTACCAAACTGCTGTTACTGATTACTTGGAGCTGATTGCTCAAACTAGGAAGATGCTCAAGACACAAGCCTTGTTTTAGATGCTGAATCCTATCAGTTTCTTTTTTCTTGTGCTCTTGGACTTGAAATCCTTGGTTTTCCCACAAACATTTTTTTTCACAAGTGGGGCCATGATTAGAGAAGCTAATCCCCAATGGCTATCATGTACTCTTGTGGCTTTGTGTATTGATTATGGAATGACATCCAAAGTAGAGAAGGTATAGCTGGGGCAATAAGGGTCACTTGAATTATTGAAAAGTGGCTACCCAGATTTCAGAGGTTTCTTTGTTTTCTCTCTTGCACCTATTCTGAGCAGAACAAACAAACAAAAACCCACAGGAATCCCCGGATTCTCAAAAGAATGTAAAAAGTCCCTATACCTGAATTGTGGAATCTTTAAGGAAACTGCATTCCGTGATAAACTCCATTTGATTCTGTTTCTCTTTTACAGCATTTCTTAAAAGAAATAATATATGTCTTAAAAAGCACAATCATACTAAGAAGACAATGTTTAATTAGAAAAAACTTGTAAGTTCGTTCTAATTAAATGCATGTATGTCACCTGTGAAACTGAAATGTCCTGGCATGTCCAAAGTGAAGTAATGATCCTAGAAAATATTACTTGCCACAGAACTTACAATTGAATAACTGATTAAGCAGGTTTGACTTAAATGTAGATTCTGTGATTTGCAAGTGATTTGTGTTAGGTCTAAATGTCTAGGTCTTATGCACATGTACACACATGATCTTTGCCATTATATTCCAAAGGGTTATTGTATGTTAATAATTCTGGGCCCACTTATTTTATGTCCACAAGACTAAGTAATGTTAAGTAGTGTAAATGGTACACTAAATTTTCATCCTCAATATCCCAACAGATCAGTATGACTGCATTACAGCTCAAAAAGTCTTTGCAGTCTCTGCTGACCTTATTTCAATTTTCTGGATTGTATAACAGCCCTGACAGATGTTCCTGGACTACCTACAGCACTTGATTTTTTTAAAGTTGTTTGACCAGCAGAAAATTTAACAAGGAAGCTACTTCTAAGTCTTACCTCCAGGCAAGAGATAAAGGATTCAGTCCTGTCCTGAGACACTGGACCGATTTCTGTCACATATAGGAATTTTCTGATCTCAGAGTGGATCTGGCCAAGTATTTATTCAGTGCATGCCTACACCTGATCTCTACTCTCAAGAAGACTCTCTATTCTGGATTGTTACACTGCATCTCTACCTTCTGCTCAGCCACTCTATCTTGGCTGTCTCAGTTTTGCATGCCTACAGCTCTGCTACTCTTTTGTGGGTAATGTGGGAGTAAATATATATATGTATATTATATGTATAAAATGAAACACTTGGTTGGTGGGTTTTGCAGCACTTAGAGAGTGCTGGAAAATGCTGTACAGTATGGGGAGTCAGGTAGTATAGGAATGTGAAGAACAGTGAGTGGTAGCAAGCAGTAGTTCCAGTCATAGTGGGTTGATGGCATGGGCTGGTGGACCCTGAGCTGAGTCCCAGTTCTGGGTATGTTTCTGAAGGTTGCGCAACCTCTGCTTTGGTGTAGCTTATGGCACAGCATAAGAAAAAATCATATGGGAGCACTCAGATATGATGGATGGCAGAACACACATCCCACAAAAATATTTGAGAATCCTATTCATTTTTGCAGTTAATCATAATATGAACACGACTAAGGTATACTGAGATCTAAGTAGCTTGATCTATTTTTAAGCAAAATAAAAGATGGAACTTGCCTTCACACTGCCATAATTTACATTCCCTTTTGTGGTGAATTGCAGCAGGATGCAAAAGAAGTTGCATTATATAAGCATAAAATACAGAATAGTAGAATTAAGAGCAAATTAATTTGTTAAACTTCGCTTTAATGGAAACTTTGAAGAGTCACTGTAACTACTGCATGGCAGTAGAGGTAGGCTGAAGAAGATAATTATATGAATAAGGTTATATTATTAGAAAGAGTACTACTCTCCTTCCAGCTGCATCACTTCAAACATCCTTAATGGTACTTTCCTTTCACTGTCTTTTGTTCTTAAAGCATAGGATGCAGGCATATAGATAAATATGCCCTCTACTCACTCGCTCATTTCCTTGCTGTTGGATTTACTAAAAGATTGCAAGAACATGGACTAGAACACCATGAATTACATCATTTCCTTTGTAATGTACAAGGAGTATTTACAATTCCTATATGACAGTTCCTTATTTAGTATAGTACTTTAACTGTTGGTGCTTTATTTTCTTTTACACATTACTTCATTTCACTCCTCTAAAATAGGTTCAAACACAGAATGAAGTATGATCTGATAGATAAAAGTTGAAAATGGGAGGCCAAACTCATTTTTGTTCTCTCTGGAATATTCATAAGTAGTTTCAAATAAGTGGAATAAGAGAAATAGTCCTAGCCTTACTCAAGGGAATATGTTGTGAACACAAGTAAAAAGATTTCAAAGCATTTGCTTTAGTATAGTGGGCGATATATGTTCCTCACACAGAGAAAGAGCTATAGAACAAAATCTGGAGGTTATAAAATAGGATATATATATGAAAACAAACTTAAAATCATAGAATATAATAATAGAATCACCAAGTTTGGAAAAGACTTCCAAGATAATCCAGTCCAAGTATCCAACTACCACCAGTATTTCCCCACTTAATCATGTCCCTTAGTACAACATCTAAACGTTTCTTGAACACCTTCGGGGATGATGATGCCTCCCTGGGCAGCCAATTCCAGTGTTGTTGTAACTTCTGTCAAGCCAAAACTAATGCAGTTTAATCATTGTTAATTCAGACTATTTATGCACTGTTTCTTTACTTGAACCTATCTGTTTTTGTATATTCTCTGCCTCTTCTAATGAATGATTAATAATGAATGACAAGTTACTGAGTGTTTGACTAGTTATTCAGTGATCTCTTATATTAATATTCTCTGCAGTACTACAGATTTCTTCTTCATAATGAATTCTGTTATGCTTATTAAAGCATCTAAAGGATATAAAAAATAAATGACTTTATCTTCACAAAGTTTTTTGAAGATAGATAGTGTTATTTTCCCTGCCTGTGAGTGAGAATCTGGGGAACAGAGAAATAATTAGTTTAACTCAAAAAAAACACAGCTGCTCTGGAAGAAATAGAATAGGATCAATGTCCAATGAAGGACTGCATTATAATACATACATGCAGAAATATTAATTATTATAGGAAATACAATATGTTTAATTTTATTAATTAACTGAGAAAACAAATATTTCATGTTCAGAACAGTTTCAAATTAAAATAATATTGGAATTCAAGATCTAGAGGTAGGTACTTTTAGAACAATAATCTTTCTGGTATCTGAAGTCAAATCACTAACTTTTTATGTGAACCAGAATTGGTCCTGGTTGAATCATTATAACGTAATAATTTCATACCTCATGTCTAACCGAAGAACTGGACTCACTGAACTATTTCTTTCAGTTCTAGATATAGACCCTAATGACTGGACTGCTCTGCTTTGTTGTATCTTCCTCCTTGCCTCTTCCTATTCAACCCTAAATCCCACTTTAAGCTTCTCTTTCTGGTATATACAAACTGATTCTCTTTCCCACTTTGAATGTGCAGTTCAAGCTTTTATTATTTTCCTCCTCTTCCCAAGTTTTATTTTAGCATATTCTGTGCAGGAGTTCTGTAAGGTAGCTTTCCTTATAGGAGGCAGACTATGCAGAGACAAGACTTTGAACTCAGATGTATTTTTTTAAATTTTTGTAGCTATGCTAATGTACTGGATCTGTTGCTCACCAATGGAAGGGAACTGATTGGAGACATTAGGATTGGAAGCTGCCTGGGCTATAGTGATCATGGAATGGTGGATTTCACACACCTGAGAGGTGTGGGACAGACAAAGTGTAAAATCAGGAAACTCAGTTCTAGGAAAGCTGATTTCATCTTTCAATAACAACTACAAGAAAAAAAGCCTGGGAAACTGTCCTCAAGGACAAGGGAGTGGAGCAGAGCTGACAGATCTATAAGGAAGCTTTCCTTAGGGCATAAAATCTCTCCATTTCCAGGTGGAAGAAGTCAGGAAAGGAAGACAAGAAATGGGCATGGCTGAACAAGGCCCTGGTCATCAAACTGGAGAGTAAGAAGAAAATGCACAGGCAGTGGAAGCAGAGAACCTGAGAGGAATGTAGGGATGCAGCTAGGCTGTTTAGGGATGGGCTCAGGAAGATAAAAGCCCAACTGGAAATGGACTTGGCAAGGTCTACAAAAAAGAATAGGAAAAGTTTCTACAGGTGCATCAACCAGAAAAGGAGAGTTCAAGAAGCCATACCCTCCTTGTATACAATTCAGACAAGCTAGTAACAACAAAGAGAAGGCTGAGGTAGTCTAATTTTTTGCTTCTATCTTCATTGGCAATTGCTCTTCAAAACACCCTCAAGCAGGCGTGTCAGAAGGTAAGTAAAGGCAGACCAATGTCCCTCCCACTGTAAGTGAAGATCAGGTTTGTTACCGCCTGGGGAACCTGAATATCCATAAGTCTACAAGCCCCAATGAGATGCATCCCAAGATTCTGAGGGAATTGGCTAATGTCAGTAATCCACACTCCACAATATTTGAAAAGTTATGGCAGCCAGATAAAGTCCCCAGTGACTGAGAAAAAGGTGATCTTGTACCCATTTTTAAGAAAGGTAGAAAGGATGACCCAGGGAACTACCAATCTGTCAGCCTCATCTCTGTGCTAAGGAGGATCATGGAAAAGATTCTCCTAGAAGCAATGTTAATCTATATGTTAGAAGCACATAGAGGACAGGGATGTGATACAAGACAACCAGCATGACTTCAAAAGGGGCAAGTCCTCCCTGACTTAACTGGTGGCCTCCTATGATAGCAAAACTGTAACAATGGACAAGGGAAGAGGCACTGATTTCATCTATCTGGACTTCAGTAAGGCGTTTGGTGTGTGGTCCTTCAAAATATCCCTCTCTCCAAATTGGAAAGATACGGATTTGATGAATGGACTGTTTGATGGATGAGGAACTGGCTGTGTTGTATGCAGAGAGCAGTAGTCAATGGTTCAATGTCCAAACAAAAATCAGTGATGAGTGGTGTCCTTCAGAAGTCACTACTGGAGCCAGTGCTCTTTAATATCTTTATCAATGACATCAACATTGGCATCAAGTGCACCCTTAACAGTTTGTGGATGACACTAAGCTGTGTGATGTGGTTGACACATCTGAGGGGTGTGATACCATTCAGAGACCTTGAGACCAGAGACCAGGGAGGCTTGACCAGTGGGTTCAGGCGAACCCATGAAGTTCAACAAATTCAGGTGCAAGGCCAACTATCAATTCAAGCTCAGGGGCAAGAAGATTAAGCACAGTCCTGGCAAAAAAGACTTGGAGGTGGATGGCAAGGTGGTCGTGAGCCAGTAATGTGCCCACACAGCCCAGAAAGCCAACCATATTCTGGGCTGCATCAAAAAATGTGTGGCCAACAAGTCAAGGGAGATGATTTTGGGTACAACTCAAGAACGCAAAGCATGCAGTAAGCCAGTGTCTGGAGTCATGCATGAGTAAAATTCTCAGGCAGCTCCCAGTCCTCTTTTTATGCTTGGGTAAAGATTCTCCTTGCAGAAAATAATTGTGGATCTTCAGGTTAACAATTCCAATATTATTATCAAAACACAGCTCATTTATAATGTTTGAAACATTGCTGTGATAAATCACAAATCAAGTTATCATTGTAACTTATGTCATGTTAAGTGACAGCAATTTCTGAATAAGAACTTTTCTTTTATAATTATAAACATATTTTAAGTAACATTTCCTGCACATTAACCCTCTTTGCCATACATTTTAAAAATATTTTTGATATAGTTTTTGATGTTATTTGCTATTTCTTAAGTGAATTTCACATTTTATTTAAACATTTTTCTTTCAAATCAAACATACTCCTATCTATTGACTTGACAGACACTTTTGATTGTTGTTAAGGTTTAAGCATATTTCAGGGATGAAGAATTACTTAAGAAACTTAACTAATTAACGGGATCATCAATAAATGTTCATGTTTTTGTTTTGTTTTGTTTTGTTTTGTTTTTGAGAGAGAAATTAGCAGATTACTGGACATCCAGAAATTATATTCCTGAGAAAAAAAGTAAAATAATACTAAATGAAAAGTTTCGCTATCACTGGTTTTCCATTCAGTTTTCAAAGAAACCTACCAATTTGTCTTTAATATAAAAAAACTTCTGAAATAAATCTCTTTACCTACCTTGATATCTTTCTGACAAGCTCCTAATCTCTCCAAAATGCTCATTAAAAAGTGCACCGCTAAATCAGCCTGTCATCAATTTTGCCTCTCACCACAACAATTCAAAGATTTGCCTCAGCTAGATCATTTAAAGAAACCACAACATTTTAAAAGAACATCTGCTGCTGTAATTTATAATGTATAACATAACCTCACACTCAAATTTGAGTTTGGTAATATCTTCCAATAATAGGTTGCGAGAAATTCTGTCCTGGGATGCTGCAAACAAAGCAGCAATAAAATATTAAGATACATAATCACAAATTTAATGAGAGAAAAAAAATCACTCTCTTCTTTGAATACTGAACAATATGATGCCATGCAGAATCTTTTTTAAACTGCCAGTTTCAATTTTAAGTATGTACTGGTTTCTCAGGACATAATTTCCTGAGATTAGTGAATATGAATGAAAGTGCTAAGTGCTGACAATTTGAATTCTCACTTCTTTTAACACTCAAGTGCTAAATATTGCCCAAACTTTTGCTAAAATGTTAAGTATCTATCTTTTTTTTTCCAGTAAATTGCCATTGATTTGAAGATCTGACAGCTATAGCCATAATATAGTAGGAAGAACAGTTATTGTATAGGAGAGGTAAGCTCCAAATTATGATGAGAAAAAACAACCCACTTTCATAAGCAAAGGAATTGCTCTACTTCTGAGAGAGAATAAGAAAGTAAGTCAATGTGGGATCAGCCTGAGCAGATGGATCAGAAGATCAGAAGTATAATGACTAGTTGCTTGTGGTCTTCATTGATAAAATGAATTCTTGCACTTTTTTTTTAGGCGTGGGGAGAAAGGGAAGCTGAGGAATGCAAGCATTTCCAGGGACTAATTCTCTCTGAATGTCTGTCATCAAGTCAGTCACTTTTGTTACTAAAATTCAATGCATGGTTTGATATGTACATGCTTAGTGTAAATGTACTGTAAGAGGTGGAAATTGGGAATTGGAAGCTTATAGGAGATCTGCAGAGGTAAAGTGGATTAGATGAAGCCTCAGCTTGCCTTTAGAGAACTGCTATTTGTACTGTCTGGCAATTAAAAGAGTTTGCTTCTAGGCAATTGCACAAGAACATGGGTACCTTTTTGCTAGTTTCCTGCATGCAGTCAGGCAGAAAAAGTCTCTTCTGATGCACATGAACAATAATGAGGAGTAGGAAAGGAGTTGGTGGAAAGCGGGTTCGCATTTTTAAATGGAAAAGTTATCCACTCAGCAACAAAGGTGGTGAAGTTCCCAGTTTGAAAGTACTTTACAATCAGAGGCCTCATCAAGAGAGTCATTTTCAAAAAAGCACCACACTCCCTCATTGCAAATGAATAAAAAGCTGAGAAAACAAGCAGAGAATAAAGCTACTCTCAGCCTGGGGTTGGCTCCGTAGTGTGGCCTAAATCAATCCCCATCCTTTTTTATGCAGAGTGCACTTACATGCTGATGTGATGGCACAGTTTTGTATAAGAGGTCTCAGGTTTGGCAACTTATAAGTGGCTTATACAGTTCTTAAAATTCTTTAAAAAATAACTTTTCCATAATAAATACAATTGTATACTGTAATTATTAAGTAAGATTCTTCCCATTAGGAATTGAACATTCTATTTTTATGTTTTCTTGGTTTTAAAGAAATTGTACTCATATAGAATCTCATGATCATTGGTGATTACTATATTTATGGCATAAAATAATGGAAAAGTAAATCGTATCTTAAGACCAATGCAACAGACTATACATTATTCATTTTCAGGTCTTCATACCTTTAGTACACAGTGTAAATAATTCAGTATTGCAATTAGTTTCAATAAAAACTGGAAAAATGTGAAACCTGAAAGTTTTGTTTCCTTTCATTTGCCTCCCTGAGTCTTTAAGGCCTTCCAACTCTTTACCAAAACACTTTTTTGAAATGAGAGTTTAAAGTCTCTCATATTTAAATGTCTCCAAAATTATGCTTGAAGAAAAATACAAAATATTGAAAAGTGTGACAAAATGGAAAAAGTGTCACCACAACTATGTGAGTATATTTTAATTTGCATTTTTGCAACTCATTTAAAAAAAGCTATCCTTTCAAAACACCAACTAGGTAGCAAACGTCCTAAGAAGCAGGTAGCACACTTGTGGTTACCCTGAATTATGAGTTTGCACCTCTCATTTCTTCATATACTGGTCTCTGTATAAAAATACAAGAATACAAGGATACAATGTGCAATTGAATTTATCATATTACAGCAATATCCTGAAGTTCTTCTAAACAGAAAACTGACTCATCAATTAGGAGATGGGAAATCTAATATAATAACTCAAAATATTTTAAAATACCAATCTTTTAAAATATTTATCTTTTAAATGTGACAGTACCGTACCATAACATGACACTCCTACATCATGTTTTTGGTGATGTATAAATCAGATGGTGACAAACACCAGTAGCACTGCATTTGTTGCTCGTGATGTTCATAATCCTTAGTTTAGGAATGCAGATATACAAGAACTATGGAGACTGTGTCTCTGTGGAGACAGAAACTGCACTGCCTCAACTATCAAAGAAGAATACACCATGAAAAGGACAAACTTTTTTAATCTGTACATATACTTCTGCTACTGGAACTAAAAGATGTTTGTTCGTGGTATGTTTATTTTTTCCTGGTTGATTTTTGTTTGTTTTTGAGACTGCTTTCTGTTTGGAGCTTACAAAAGAAGTGTCCATTCATACATCAGAAAATTATATCCTAAGAGCGTATCCTCTTATCAGGTTTGTGGCTGCTAGTTTATGTACCTATGTCACTATTCTACGTGCTACTGCTGTTACTAGAGAAATACAAATCAACAAAACCAGAAGATATTTTCAAAAGTATTTCTTTTTAAGAATTTCATATTTTCATAAAATATTATAAGGACTGTAAGTTTCAAATCTAATTTCTACTTCAGTAAATCTAGCATAATTTAAAAATGACAGAGGAACAGGCAGGGAATGTCTGTGCTTAAATATCATAATCTGTTATTCCTTGCTTCCCTAACATGGCTAGTTTTGTAGACCATGCTGCCTTCCTGTGCTAGTTCCATATTCATTACCTAGACCTCATTTTCTTGCGTGGTTCAAGCTATCAAGTTTCCAGATTCTGTGACAGCAATTTTTTGAAGTCCTAAAGCTGCTCAACCCCCACTTTTAAAGACGTGACTATAGGCACTAATCTATAGGCACCAACCTTATAGGCACTAAACTATAGAAGATATGTATTCCAGTAGAGATTCTTCTTTCAGTAACAGCAGTTAAAATCCAAATATCTCAAATGAGTCTAGTTTAAGGCAATGTAAACAGCATAATCCTATTCTTTATACGATTTTAAATCAGCGCTACAGCACAGAATATTTAAAGTGGTAGAATCAGTACTGTGTTTGCACTAATAAATTAATATTTTATGTTTTGTTCCTTCAAAATGAAAATTCTAGAAAATTTAAGTCTATATAGATATAGGAATAACTTGTTTTTTATATATATATGCATACTTAATTGTGTATGTATACATGCACACATCAATGTGTCATAATACTTAAATAATGTAATTTTAACTTCTAGAAAACAGAAAAAGAAAAATAAATGGATTTCTACCATATACTTACTTGTAGTCAATCTCCTATAAGATATCTTTGTGACATACTTTCCTTGTGATCCACTTGTCAGGATTCTCTAAAATTTTCAGATAGGTGCCTGTGAAAGACTAAGATTGAAAGCTTGTAATTTGTATTCTTCAATGACTGTCTCAAATGAGTCTTTTCTGCATAGGCCATTGTGTCAAAACAATCTGTGAAGGCCAAAATGTTTCTCAAGCATTATATTATAATGATTTGAATTTTTAACTAGAAGTTGGAGAATATGAGTTCTGTTCTCACAAACCTACTTTAAAACCTGCATCTGGTGACAAAGTAGACTCACGTGGCACAGGATTTACTTTTCTTTATCTTTTCTGGTTAGGACATTAAACAATAAAAGGTTCAGAGAGACAGTGAGCAGAAGGTAACCTTAGCTCACTACCCTGTGATGAATATTTTCTGCTCAAAGATTCTGAAACTAATTTTGAAAAGTTCTGATTTTGAATGTTGCAACATTTTCCAAGCAGATGCATGATTATTTCCTCCTAGTATAGTTTGTATGCATGTTATCCTAGTATCCTGTGATGTAAGAATTTTGAGGGAGAATTTGTAAACATTCCTTAGAGATAATTATCAAAAGCATCGTTAACTGTATAAAAGGAATGTATCTGTATAAGCACAATGTCAAATTTCACCACTGGGTGAGAAAGTACAATGGTCTTCCCTACTCGTCAGTTTATATTAATTTCTACAAGTTTATATGAGTTTGAGCAAGTTTTCAAGGAAAAAAAAGTATTTCTGTTGAATTTTAATATGAAATCTTAAGTTCTTGTCTCCTAATTTCAAAGAAAAGATCTTTTTAAAAAGGGCCTTCCTAAATGAGTGGGACAACATTTACAGAGCACCATTTGTGCATTCAGTAACAGTCCTCACACTGTCTGTTAAATGGAATTGGCCTTCACTTCTGTTTCTGAATGTGATGAATGGCATCATTCAATAATATATGTTTGTCAAGTTGCAATCTTGAGCAGTGCTAAGCACAGTGTTAAGCAAGGTTCAGTCTGCATATAAAATATACTCTCTTATAATAAAAAGAAAGTAAGACAGAAAATGAGAGGAAAACTTTGATGTAGCTATATGCATTATCAGAATTATGGAAAGGATATTGTATCACATTGGGTTTTTAGGAAAATGTGCATAATAACACAAGAAGAAAAACAAATATTATTTATTTACATGGATTAAGTAATAAAAGTGCAGGACACTGGGCATAAATGCCTGGCTCAGGATGAGGAGCCTTTTCTGTCAACATTTTCAGAATGAATGAGGAATTGTAGTTCCTAACACAGAAGTAAATTTAATTTTTTTTTTTTTCTGAAATGAAAATTGACAACACATGCATTTTTCAGTAATTTCCTGATAAATCTAATTTGTTCAAAAAGTATTTAAATAAGACTGTGATCTTCTGTAAAGAGTAATGAGAATATGTCAGTGCTAATCATTGCTGCTTAAGACATGGTCATGGCAAACCACAGAAAATGCAATTAATGACATATTGAATGGATCAAACTTTATTTGCACAAAATCTACTCTCTCAGGAGCATTTTCTATTAACATTGCTTTCTGCAAGTGATAGAAGATTTAACCTTGGTGTATCAGATAAGTCGTTGATCTGTCATCAGACTTTTTCCTACCTCCCACAGCACAGCGCTTCAAAAGTTTGTTTGGAAATGAAACCAAATTCTATGTTTCCTCTACAGATGGTTGACCTCTTTCAGTTAGTGACTGCATTACTCATTTAAACAATTATACAGGTCAGAATAGTGTAATCTAAATTATTTAGTCTCTGGGTGTTTTTCAGACACCACTGACAGTCCGAGAGAATCCAGCTGCTGGTTGTACCTGGATTTGAACTCCACAAGATAACAGAGTTTTAGTTAGGGTTTTCAGTCGTGATATATTCCTTTGTCTACAAAAATACATACAATGCTATCACCTACTCCTGACAGACCACAAAGATGGTAGGTATCAAAACATGCAAAAAGTAAGATAATATATTCCTAGGCAAAGTTTTTAAAATAGTTTTTACTTTATTTGAATAAAAATACCTGGATGCTCCTTCCTCATGCAAATCTTAAAAATACCTTTTTGTTTGTCCCCCACAGGGAGCAATTCAAGTCTACCAAACAGACTAGCAAAATATTATGATAACCTTTTCTATCCTAATTTGTACTGGAGGCTGTGTGTGTGCTAGGATCAACATTAATTACTGTATAACATTTCAGCTGTGTAGTTCATAGAAATGTCAGGGAGTTAGCTAAAGGGGATGTAGGGTCCTGATAGCAGCAGGGGGTAAGTGGCCTCAGTCATTGTGCAGCATGTGGATGATGGGAATTTGCAAAAATAGAATCCATAGCGGAGGTGTTAAAGCTAACTAACCCCAATAAAAAGTTATGTTTCACCAGGAAAACCATCACATAGATAAAATGTTCACCAGCAATTATTTACTTTTTCTAATAAAATTTAAGTTAATAAAGTCTAGAAATCAACAGTTAGCAAAACAAACTGCAGTAATCATTCCACGTAATAGGAAATCTACTTTGTTAAAGTTAATATATCAGTTTGAATTAATGCATTTTAAATTCAGATTCCTTTTGCAGCTTGAATCCAAACTAATTACAGGTTTTAAATTGTCACTAGTAGGAGCTCAGCCAAGGCATATTTCCTCTCTTCTTTAGCTGCACTCTGAGAATTCATGAATCAATTTTTTTCTGGGTCATGACTTTGCCCCGCCAGGAGCAGAGAAAACCCTTCAGTGTGAAGAAAATTTAATGGCAGAGATCCCAGTACAGACAGAATTTGCACGCAAATGGCTATGAAGTAAATGGCAGGGGAACTTTCCAAAGCATGAGAAAGAAACCTTAAAATCATTTGTAGTAATCCAAACAGCAGTGAATTAAGCAAATACCTTTAAGCACAGCAGTATCCATATCTGCCTTGGCAGTTTGGGATTGTTGGATGATTTAGGAGGGCTGCTTTTGCAAGCCTTTTTTTTAAACAGTAGAGGTCACCTTAGTACAAGTATCTTCTAAGAAAACAACCACAACAACAACAAAAACCCCTTTTCTACCCAGACAATTAACATACATCAAAACTGCTCACAACTTCGTACCAATGTTTTATATACATTAAAAAAAACCTCAAAGCATACTGTCCATTTAATTTCATTATATTTATATCTATAGAGATTATGTGATAAGAAAAGAGGATTTCTCAAATTATACTTACAGTTTTAATCATTGATCTACACATAAAACTCATTCAAATATATGAAAATTGGTCTTAGGGAAACACAGGGAAAAATGCAAGAAAGTAATTTATTTCCTGAGAGGAGGTTCTCAAACATGAAGTGCATCTACCAAAATTCCCACACTTTCATTAAAAAATAAAAATTCAGAAGCTTGACAAATCAGCAGAAGATTTGGTTAATTAATATCACGTATATCTAGCTTAATAAAAATTGACAAAGCTTTTTCTACACTATTTGTTTTCATGATATGACTCCCTTTTATCAGCATTGTACCTAACATCACCTTGGAAACTGCGTTGTGGAAAATCTCTACAGATACTGGGAATGAAAGTAGAAAATTATTTGACAAATACTTCTTATATCTAGCAAATGAATTTTTTTAACCATTTAAGGCACGTCAGAATAAATGCATTGTGTAAATATGGCTATTTAAAGTGTTTGTATAGTTCAAAAAGAATCGTGAAAAATGGCATGAGGCACACAGTAACTTGCTTCACATGCAAACAGTTAAACATTCTTAAATTAGTAATCTGTTTAAGATAGCAGTGTTGCTGGATTCTGGCTTTAAATATTGTGAAGTAACTGTTGTGGCACTATTTTCCTCTGGATAAGGCTATTTAAAGTGTTTCCATTAAAAATCTTAGTTAATATCTCAAAAATTATTATCTTTATATATTATCATTTCAGAATTGAAATGCCTGGGACATTCTTAAATGCTCTGGTACTTCTAAATTGCTCTATTAGATTTCCTGCTTGAGTGGTTTGTGAAGAAAACATTACATATATATTTTCTTCTGATTACCAAACCACGTTAGACACAAAAGTCTGCTTGAAACTAGTTTACAGTTTAAAAACAGGTCTAATAACAGGTGAATGCTGAAAAATATGCAAACAAAATGGCAGACATGAATGACTTCATTTAAGGCATAATTGCTTCTCATCAACCCAAGAAATCATGCAGAAACAGCCCCTGTTTCAGCCAGTCAGAGAGAGAGACTGAAGAAATCACTCAGGCATAGAGTCTAAATGGAAGGTCCACTCCTGGGTCTCTGCCAGACTGTCGATCCACACACATATCCACTCTTGGGGACAATAGTCCTTAGAATCACAGTTCATCATAACAGATAATTATACAGCGAGTAAAACAGTAAGGTACTTTGGCCTTTCAATATACAGACTAATTGTGGACTACTGAGTTTTGCCTGGGAGGTGTAAAACACACCCCTCTGTGGGGTATTTTATTGTGGTAAGGAGTGGCATGAATTTTGTGGAAGGGATCTTAGGAACTGGTGAGATCCATATGTTGTTTTTTTTCTGTACATCTTGGGCAGAATATCCATACATGCAGCTAGGAGCTGTTTTAAAAAAATAATAAAAAATCTTCCTACTTGCCCCTTTTAAATATTTTAAGGAACAAGTCTCTCTTTTTCCATCAAAGTCAGTGACCACAATTATTTTTTTCTTTTAAACATAATATTTCAAATTGATCAAGGTGGAAAGAACTATACTGGTCTTTTCAAAAGGAAAATATGTTAAGATCATATATCTTATATGTTTTTCATAGCAATAAATTCATAGCACCTGGCTAAAATACTTCCTGTAACTATTGTATACTGTTTCTGTCGTGGATTATTTGTGAAGTTGAAAAATCAGGGAAGAAAATATACATAGTTGATGACTGAACAGCTTTTGAATCATTTAAAAGTGACTTTCTGTTTTATGCTCAGCCAGTTCTTATTCTCCTGCTTAAAACGATGACAAGCAAGCAAGCTCTTTTATAGCAAATACAAGTGTTAGTTTCTGTATGCCATGTAAAGAGTGCAAATGCATAAGAAGGCTGACCTCCTGCACTAAGAAATGAGTACTCTATCTCTGCAATTTGTGCAGCACCACTGCCAGCCAATTAACTTGAAGTTGAGTTTTGACTCAAACTCATGACCCTTCAATCCCCACAGTCATGTGTTACATCTGGTATCATTGAATTAGTCCTTCCATTTTGGCTTTTTTTTTTTTTTAACCATCCACTTTCTTTCTGCCAATTTTTTTTTCCTAACCACTAATGATAACTCAAGAAGCTTTGTACACTATCTGCATATTTGTTTGTTTTTGAGTAGAGCTCCCTTAGAAAAAAATCTGGCATACATTTTTCTTTTCTAAGAATACTATTCAATTCTGCATTTCATGATACCCTTTTTTCCTGTTCTTTCTATAATGGTGACCATTACATCATGTACCCTGAGGGCTGTGCTTAAAAAGAGAAAGGATGGTGAAATTAGCAAAAATAAAAGGAACTCCCTGACTTGAATTCACAAACTGTGCTTGTTTTTGTTAAACAGAACAAAATCTGCAGTGACGGTAGCAAGTTCAACAACGTGTAGTGCATACGTTTTCTCTCAGCTACAAAGCACCTTCCTTAAGAAATGCTTATAAAATATTCAATGTAAACTACTGAAGAGACTCATATTTAGTAGTACTCCCCAAGCTGTGAGTACATTTCATGATTTAACTTTAATGTTTTTCAGTGCAGTATAATTTATTACCAAAAATTTGCTTTCATCACAATTATTTGTAAAATTGTGTTTTAAAAATTCTAATGGAATAAAAGGAATTAGCTGATTTTGTTCAGCTTTTCAGAAGTTAGCACTGGAGAATTAGGAAGAGTTGAAAATACATTGCACTAGATATTTTTATTCCGTACTGCTTCTCTAAGAATCCTTTTTATGCTATCGAAGTACAGCGCATGGTAACTACTGTTAGTAATGACAGACAGTTCCAATGGTGAGCATGTACTCAATCTTCAGTGCTTAAAACATTCCTTTTTTCTCATCATGTCTACACTGGATTTTCTCACTCAGCTACTGTATGTGCACTGCTTCATCCTTATTGTCAGTGTACTTCCATGTAAGTCTTCTCCTTTCCTTTTGAAACTAAATGTATCGTTCCTCATATATGTGTGTGCGTGTATATGCAAAATCGGTTGAACAATTAGTATTCAGATGCCAACAAAAGTCTATGCAGATGTGGTAAAAGTAGTCATATTCAAATTGTTTTTGTGCACTTACAAAATACTGTTTTGACTACTGTATGTAACTACAGTAATATCATTGTATCATACATAATAAGTTTTTAACTGTCAGTAAAATAAATGATACATTATTATTGAATGATGCGATATTTAAATATAAAAGCAGTTGAGTGCCCTATCAGTTTCCTCTTAATATTTTGCTGGTACAAATGTTTTTCTGACTTCTAAATCACACATTTGATAAAATGAGCTCTGCTAGATATCAGTTTGAACACAGGCACAATGTGTCTCAGTCAGATTCATAAAACAGATAACTGAACTAGAGTTTGACTTTTGACATCAACAATCTGACTTCAATATTTCTCCACAAAATGAGACTTCTGACTCTCATCACTGTTTCGGTGTGATGGATAGCTTTTCAGCTGCTGACAGCAGTGAATGTAATAAATGTAATCATCCACACTGGGGGCTGAATATTTCTGTTTTTTAAGTTTTCCACCTTGTACATTGAGAATGACAAAGTAACACCTGCAGTATTACAGTCACTCCTTTCCTACACAATTGAAATACAAAAATGTTATCATAAGTTGTCTATGTATTAGTACTTCAGTGCTAAATAAGCTTTTAATTACCTGCATTCATTTTTTATCCTAAGAAACACTTGCAGAAACAGAGCTTAATTTGAGCTCTGTTTGACTTCTCTGATCATCTGGGTTTTCATTGTCACTGCTTCATAATAATTTAATGTCATATATAATGACCTAAAACCAGGGAAAACTTAGGAAGCTGCCAGTGTGAACTGATCTAAGTGTTCATGTAGAAAAGCCTGATTTGTTTCTGCCAACAGCATTCAGCATAGTCTGTAACTGGGCTAGCGTTCCCTCGCTATCTCATTTTCAAATAGTCTTTCAGCATAAAGTGTAGCTGCTTAATCAGACTGTTTTATCTACCACAATTAACAAAATGAGTGAATGTATATATTGGCAATACATTAAAAAAAAGTATTAAAATGATGTTTACCATTTAGTTAGATAAACATTTTACCATCCTGTTTTTTCACTTTCTTCATGTTTGAGCAACTATTATTATGTTTGCAACTAGAAGAGTATGACTGGACCACATGCCAAATTCAAAATTAGGTTTAAACTTTCATTAAATAGCTTTGTAGAGAAATATCTTTTGTCAATGAAAAACTTATTTGGAAGCATATAAAGCTGTGGTTTGCATTTTTGCCAGTCTCTGAAAGCAGTGACTTATCTTACTTTACATCTAATTAAAAGTTTATGGAGATGCAATGGATTTTTGTGCAAATTAGAATTAATTAGAGTTATTAAGAAGCCATGAAAAGAAGGATTTGAGAAATAGTGAGAAATATTATTTAAACCCTAATGGAATTCAGTGAAACCTACAGGTCTATTACAGGCCCCTGATTTGCCAGGATCACTGCAGGGAATCTAACATTAATAAGCACACTGGTAATTAAATCATTTGTTACTTTGTCTGTAATGTTGTAATGTTTCACTGATACTCTGTCAGAGCTCTTTGTGCAGATCAGAGCTAATCAAAGGTAATCAATTTTCAGCATTTGAGAAATCTGTAAATGATTATACATTCATCAGATCATTTAGTGGAGTGCAAGGAAAGTGCAATGCAATTAATCTTCCTGCATGAGGAGGAATTACCACCACAGAATTCAACAGTTATAATTAATTTCATTGTCTTGCTGTGAATTTTGATTGCTTTTCTTTGGACTGTATAGTACAAATGATGATTCATTGCAAAGTATTTGCAAAGCAAACACACCAGTGTGCTATGCAAATTAAAGTAGCTGTATAACAGATAGGTTTCAAACTTCCTATTTACTCAGGGTTGTTGAGTACTAATTTGCCAAATAATTGCTTGTTAACTTTATACACTCTTCCTCTGAATATTGAGATTGGTAACCAATATAAATAGAAAGCACATGCTGTTTGATATGTCATGGTAAGAATTGAAAATACTAGTTAGCACTTAAACTTGCATTCAACTAGAAAAAGCATAATTTTCAACTTATCTTTTAAAAAAGATTCTCTCTACCTTCTTTATTATATAACTTTTTTTTAAATGTGTAGTATACTGAAAGGTATAAAGATTTTTAACTTGCTTTGCCATAAAGAGTTATGTAAGCTTAAAACAAGCAAAAAAATCCGTTTGTGATTTTCATCTAATATTTGTATTCTCTTATTATCATTACTAAATATTGCATAGCTTTTCTTCAGGATACTACCAGAATTACAGAAGGAAATATAGAAGCATTTAGGAAATTAGTTTATGCATTGAATGTCAAACTGTCAAAAACAAATGTTCTGCTCTAGGTTTCTATACCAAACCAGAGTCTATACAAAACTCAAAGGGACTGGACTGCTGAGATGACACATGTGCTGCTGTAGATTCAGTTACAGGACTGGAATCTAATTTAAGACTTTGGTATAAAACTGAATGGTACAATCAATAAGCATGATTTGCTCATTGTTAGTCAAATGCTAACAGGGATGTTTGGATTTGAGAAATGTCAAAATGTCATTTTAAAAGAGCCAATTAATTTCAAAAATTGTTGAACTGGGCCCTGCAGAGGGGAATATGGGAGTAAACATTTAGGTATAGGTGGTAAGAATGTGTAGTTGCTGCAGTCTATGTACTTATCATGTCAGCTGAAATTAATTTCAATTTTATTTTTAAAAACTGTAGTAGATAACAAGTATTGGGAACTGTCAGTGGATGTCTAGTTATTCATTACTGACAGCATTATCTATTAGATACTATCTGACTTCACTTATGATCAGCTTAAAAGTTTCATTTAAAAGGCAAAACACTATAATCCTTCATTATTTTGTTCTGTACAAATGAGATCCGGTAACAGTAACCATGTGTATGATTATGTATATATGTGTATGTAACTTACATGATTACATATTGTCTTGTGCGCATACGTACTTTTGGAAAGTCAATTCTTTCACCGCTAAATGCAATTTTTGTGACAGCATTGTAAATAACATACGATGTACTAAAAAAACCCAACAAATTTCAAAGACAGTGTGAGGATGGAAGGGTAGTTTCCCTTCAATATTGAATAGTAAAACTTCAACATTGTACAGCTAATTTGAGTAAACACTAATGGAGGACAGAAAGAGAGATGTTCAGATTTGAGAAGTGCCAAAATACGTAGCTGGGAATACTGACTGTGTAAGTACTTCTGAGAGCCCTGCAAAATTTGTAGAAAGTTAATACACAGAAGTTTAAGGTATGTGTACTCTTCTCTGTTTCAACATACTTGGCCATGACTAAGTCAAAAGGCTGTGCATTGTGTAAACCTGAGGAGTTCATGCCATTATTGATTTAAGAAATTTTTAGTTTTCGTATGTAATCAATAGTTTCTCCATCTAAATCCCAGTGAAGCACAACTTAAGTACAACTTAAAATAGCTAGAAATTATTCTTGATGGATGTTGGGTTTACAGTATATCTAAGCCTTTTAGTGAAGCCCCCAAGATGAAAATATTCTTTTGGAAACCTTAGAAAACTGGTTCTTTTTGTAAAATGAGGTGCAGTTACTGTTACTAAATTCTGGCTTACGAACTGATTCAGACCATCCTAAACTTGAACTTGTTCATCACAGCTGCAAGAAGAAACTACTGAAAAAAAAAATAATATATGTATATATATACGTGCTTCTCTATTTCTTTTATATTTGTACATGAAGTAGAAGTTTTTTAACTTGTGAGGTTAAAATGGTCCATATTTTACTAGGGAGGAAGCAAGAACAGCTTGTATGATACTATCCAATCCAGACTGGAGATCTACAGAGGTCAAAGAGATAAAAGAAAGATGTCAAATGTGGAAAAGTGAAATGAAATGTAGTGTCTCATAAATGCACACAAGCATATTCTACATCTCCCTACGTACCCACAGATGCGTAAGAAAAAAGAGAAACTGCTTCTTCATTAGCATTCTTCATTTTTCTCTAACTGTAGACTTCAAATAGTTAATACCTATATACAGTGAAGAGGTTGAGAATGATCAATTTAGTGTTACATGAAGAACATTCACAAAATGCACACTGACCTCTCACTGGCCCTATTCATTTCACTTTTCTTTGTCATCATAACCTCAGTAACATCATAGAAAATCACACTCATATCCTCATTCTATGCTCCAAGCAATTTAGCTTGTATGAATTGCACTGTGTTCACTTTTAAAAGCAAAGTATCCGATATTTAAGTTCATTTTTTATTATTATGCATTTTATTTTACTTCTTTCAATGATCTTTTATTGTCTAAAGTCTAGATTTCTGCCAAGTTTCTGAACTGTGCTTGTCAGAGTATTGCCCACAACTCTGGGATCCTTTGTTGAAGCTGTAGAAATAAAATGAATAGTATAAAAGCTTGATGGCATCTGTGGATAGGAAACTCATTAAAGCCTCAGGCTTCTGTTTTATTCCTAACCACATTGCCCTGTGGGATTTCAAGGTCTTGCAGGATGAAACCAGCAGGACTCATTACTTCTAAAACAATGTTTAGAGTTCTATTGGTGGTGGAATGCTTCTGCCAGTCAGGTAAAAAACCTAGGCCTTTATCCTTCCTGAGACAATACCAGGCAGCTCAGAAACTGCTTGGAAAAGTCATGCCTTTGAATGCAACTGCAGGTGTTGCTCCTCAAAGACTGTTGGTACCCTCCTATGCACCCTTCAAAGGAATAATAGCAAATTCACTTTGGGATTCAAATGAAGTCTAAGAAAAATTCAAATAATAGGAACAAACTTTTGAGACTTCCTACATTTTTCCCACGAACTTACGGACCATGACTAATACCCTGGGGGCAAAAAAACATCCTTTTTCCCTCTTACATAGGAGTAGAATTCATGTTAGATAAATAAGTTTCATGACCTCACCTTGTTTAAGGCGACCGATCAATTACTAGCAAAGGCTACTCACCACAGTGAGAAGAGAGTGTGGTCCTCTGACTGCTCACATTAATTAGAAATAGATTGAAATTTATATAATAAAAGAATAGTTAAAAGTGTTATGAAATTTCTCCAGAAGAAATAAAGTCAAAACATTCAGTAAAAATGTATTCAGAAATATGTTGAGTAAACTCATGGCTCAAATCTTCTTTGTGATTGATATAATTATGAAAATATTCCTGAATATGTGATAGAAAAAAGTAATGCTCTTGCAAGTGTGGGACTGAATACTTAAAGCAGTATCATAACTTTGCTAAGTAGAATTTCTTTTACAGATTTTCTGAATAACTTATCCATACTTTCTGAAAATTTCAACATTTTTATAAAAATGTATAATAATAATTAATATACTTTTACACTGACATATTAATTTAAAAATTGTACACTGAAATGCTATTTGAAAATCCAAGGCAACACTCCCCTTCAATATTCCTGAACTTTGATCCCAAGAAAAAATATTTTAAGGCAAAATTATTTTACTCACAAATTTTCTTCGTAGATGATCAAGACACATAAAGATCACATTATCCTAACTTGTAAAACAGCTAGATATAATGACAGAAACAGTAATAAATGGCAAACAACTGGGTTACTAAATTATAAACTGCTGAGATTTTCTCTTTTAGAACAAGTTTGCTATCAGTGAGCTTATTGCTGCACCATTTACTAAGTTGTAGTATTCAGACTAGTTAAATCTAAAGCATTAGAAAGATAGACTGTTTTCTTTTTTGTTTTGGTTTATTTTTGTCACCAGATTCCAAAATGACTATTCAACTAAGTATTGCATTTCTCTTTCTGTTTGTCTTTTCTGTTTGCCTATGACAGCTCCAAGAGCTCTCCCATAATATCTCAGTAGATCAAATATTTTTGAGTTTTGAAAGCATTCAGTTTCAAACTTTAGCATTCTGTAACAAACTTTAGCAAAAATTCAGTCTGTAAACTAAAAGATTGTTTCTTTATAATTTACAAATATATTATCTTAATACAAATGGATCTAATGTGACTTACATTCTGTGAGGTCAATTTACTTAGCATATGTAGTTCTTTCTTTTACCTACATTTAAATTAGATATAGGAAACCACCACATTATTTCTGGTAATAAATGAGGGGGCTGAAGACTATTGGACAAAAACAAATTATGCCCTTCAAAGGAAGATACAGTTGGGATTTTTGTGTAATTGTTTCTGCATTACTGTTCCCAAAGGACCAGCTGAAGAGATTACCTACTTCAGCCAACCTCTAAATGTTTGTTGCCATCCTCTTGCCAAAGAACACTGCCTTGCCAGATCCACTGGTTAAACTATTTGTGCTACCATTTCCTAATTTATATCAAAATGAGTTTGGTTGACAAAGCAGGTAAGCAAAAAAAAAATCTATTATTTTCATGGTTTATCCTGGATCATTTTAATATTCATAACCTAGAAAATAATGTCAGCAGAAGCTCCTACATGAATGCTAATGGGTTTGCAGCTACTGAAAGCAGTATGGGGTTGGTTAACTTCACTATCCTGTCCTTGATTTGTAACTAACTGTTTTTAAGTAAGACTGTCAAACATAACATTAATTCTGGAAAACAATTCTCAAATTGGGCAATCACCATTATCAATAGTTGTAGCCTTCCTGTCCATTTTGTATAAAGTTCATAAAAATAGACTTTGCATTCAGAAGTAGGAACTAGTAGTTTTGTAAATATCCTTCACACAAATGTCACTGTTATTACTTTTTCCTTTAACTTGGTAGCTTCCCTGTCTTTAAAATAAATGCAATTGTAATTAACTTTTGTTAATTGTAAGTAACTTTTCTAATAAATATGTACAGTTGGAAAAGACACAGAAAATCATTTGGATGAGCTGTATAAATAGATGTAAATTAGCTATGCAGATCTCAGCATGAGTGTTCAAAGAAAGTGGACAATTTGAGGAAATATGCATTCTATTTGATATGACTAAAGTTCAGTAAAATGTTTTACAGATTCAGTTTGAAATCAATTTTCTATGATTATTTAAAGACTTTTCTTGCAAAGGTTTGAACTTTCTACACCTTCTACCGATCTTCATTCAGATTAAGTATACAGAGCTTGAAAGGTTCTCAATTGTAGAAACTCTTGTCATAATTTTCAATCCATTTAAATATCTATATATTACACTTATGCAATATGCTTAAGTCACTTATCAGCACAGATTAAATAAGGACAGATCTGTTCTTCGTCAGTTTGTTATGAATTACTCAGGTGAAGAGTAAATTGAAAGCTTTTCAACAATGAGTGGGAAAATTCATAACAACAGATCACAATGGAACAAAAATAATTTCATGACATCATCCCTCTTTTGGCTATGTGCATTTGACTTTACACTTTCTAGACTATTTCATGTGAATCCTCCTGATAAGAATTACTTGGTGATGTTTAGTATATATATCTTACCCATCATTTGAGGCAGAATGACATTTCATTGTTCTATCATAAACACTACTAGGTTAAAGAATCTGTAACTTGATTTGAGTCTAAGTTCAACCAGTTAGTTTAATAATAGTAGGAGAAGATATGTGAGTAAAAGAGTAATAGTAGAAAGTCAAAGCAGAGTCTAATTACCAAACAATATGCAATGTGTACATTCAGGACCATAAGATGGTCCCAAGATATAATGTGGATTTATTTTATACAAAAATTGGAAATCATTAAAAGCATATTGCAAAACACAACAACAAAAAAATAATGAGAATATTATGGTTCTGATGCTTACTTACAGTTTAGAATAATTTCTCCTTCTACACAGGCTTGAGTGGGGTTTCTTTCTCCACATTACGTTTTTATAAGAAAAGGGTTTTTTCTTCATTCATCAATCATGATAGTTATAATTTTATCAGTGCATGAGATTTAGGATACAATTATAAATGCTCTTTTGTATTTAAGAAATTTGGAATTTGTGAAAGTTGGGTGAAAACTGTTAGTGAGAAACACAAAGTAAAAATTCACAGAGTACATAGTGTATTTTAGAACATGAAACGTAGATGAAGTTCACTTACTGAAAATATACATCTCTGTGGACAAGTCTTACTCAAAATGGATGCTAGTTCATGTTCCTGGCCGTAAGTTTTCTATAGTCAGCTACAGATGTGACAGGAATTGCTTTCACATAATTATTTTGTCTTATTTGTATGCATCCCTCATTTGGACAATTTGTGAGGTGTTAAAGGTGCATGCAGATGAACAAGTTACCCTCCGAACTCATTTCCCATTTGTATAGGAACAGTTAAGCCACAGTCTGAACCAGTGATTGAGCTCCTGGTAAAGGGACATAGGGAGCACAGGTGGAAGCAATTCACCTGTGTGACTGAAAGGAGTGGACCACTCCCCAACTTCATTTAAAGGCTGGCAGCAATAAGATTATTTCTTTTTCCATGTTTGGGTGGGCACTAAATCCTCGTAAAAGGGTAAGTACTATTCCTTCTTTCTTTAATGTACCAGGTTGTGACTTTTATCTTTCTTAGGTGATCCAGAACTGTATCTGCTGCCTCCTATCCTTTAAGAATCCTCTGCAGAACTGCCTGCAACATGCTTATGCTGCATTGTACCACACCAAACGCATACAAATGTGTATAGTTATTATAGAGTAGGTAACGAGAACAAAGTTTTTAACACCTACCTTATCTTGTTGATAAGGTATCTTTTAATCTTTCTGTACTCAAGATTTCTTAGACCATATTTAATTTGCTTTACTCTGTTGTAACTTTATAATAAAATCATGGTTTATTGGTTGTAAAGTGAGAAAAAACTTTTCTTATTGCTTATAATAAGGAAAACACTTGACCAAGGTGATCAACTTGTTAGCGCTGTTACAATCCTACAATACATTCTTTGCGAGCTAACAAATGCATGGTTTTTTAGAGATACTCACACAAAGGCTGCTCTGAAAGTAATGTTTTGGTTTTTTACTATGTTGGCTCATAACAGCAGAGGCTGATGGTAGTGATATGGCCCTAGAGGTCGAGCATTCCCACCAATGTTCTGTGACGTTTTGTTGCTGTGTGACAGATGGCAGCAGAGGGATAACCTGATAAAACATTGAATTGCATGTGAAGAAAGGTGTGCCACTGAATTCCTCTATGCAGAATAAATTGCAACTACTGACATTCATACACACTTGCTGAACATTTATGGAGACCGAACAGCAGATATGAGCACAGTGAGGCTGTGGGTGGTGTGTTGCAGCAGCAACAACGACGTGGAAGACAAGTCATATTCCAAACAGTCATATAGATTTTTATGAGTATGGCATGCAGGCTCTTGTGCATCACTAGTGAATATTCATAGCTAATGGTGATGACTAAGTTGAACTGAGGATTTGCTCTGTCAAAAAATGTTGTTGTGCTCTTTGTAGCTATTGTAGTTTCCATAGGAATCTTTAAGTAGGAGGCATTACTTTCAGAATGACCTACATAGATAAGGAGAAAGAATCTTCTGAAATTATAATTTGAGTTTTTTCTACACTACTTTTTTTCCTATTTTACTACTCTTTCCTTTCCCATTGCATCATATTTATGCAACCTATATTGCTACATCTGTGTAATTATAAAATTGTCCTTGTACTAGTTGCCTCAACTTTAGGTTGATACCTCACAGCTAATGCTGAGCATTTGTTTGAGGCTTAGAACTTCTAGAACACAAAGATCTGAGTTCCAGTGATAGGAAGTCTCTATTTTCCTTCAGGACTAAAGCTAAATGCTCAATGGGAGCTGCTATATTGTAAGAATAACTTCTTTTTTATTCCTTGTTTATTCAAAGCTGGGGAAGGCAGGTCTGGGGAAAGAAAAGAATAACGAAAGCCAAATACGTGCTAAGTAAGTTCTTAGATTTAGTAGCACTATACATATACTAGAAGTATGGACATTTTTCAGTCATTGTTTTTAACAAGCAGAACTGAGCTTCGAGTGTTTCTTCTTGTCAGGTTAGTCATCATTAAAGTTTCTGACAAGTTTTGTTATTATTGTTAAATTCTAGCATCAATCCTAAATCATAATACAGATGTATGTATCTGTTGATCAGTCTGAGATGACTACTCTGTATTAAACATCATATTAAAAATAAATGATAATGCATCCATACAATAATGATTTTACTCTGCCTTTCACATCTATTGATATTTTTCTGCAAGAAAACAGATCACCGTTCCACATCCACGGTTCCACTGACATGCAGAAAAATAAACAAAAATGAGTTGGAGAACAGACATGCATAACATACGGCTCAGAGACTTCATGCGGCCTGCAGAGCAATTTCTCTAGCATGCCAGCTATTTAGCAGCAGTGTGTACTGTTATAAAAAAGCAGAGTGTGCATCCTGGCTGGGCTTTTAACCAACCTCTCAGCTGTAAGCAGCTGATGAAAACTGTATCTCTTGGCTGGCCATATGGGTAGGTGGGAGGACATTATTTATAGGAAAAAGGGGAAGGCAAGAGACACTGGACAGTCAGGGGGAGGAAGAGAACTCAGTGCTGGTAAGGGAGGATCATTACAGTAGTAGACGATTGGGTCTCATATTAATATAGCATTCTAATGGCTTTCATATTTATAGGGGATATCCACATTCGAGAATTTCATCATTGCATTTATTCTTGCTTCCACAAATACAATATCTGAATCTAGCCTAGCAAATTCTTGTGGTAAATAAGTGCTTCTGTCTATAGGTTAAAATTTTAGACCTTTTAGGAAAGTCTGTACTATACAAAGTGTGATGTGCCTAAGTTCAGTGTGAGGTTGAATGGCACATAAAATCCCCTACACCCAACACTTGCTAATGTTTTTTCTTATCTGCTTTGGCTCTTTTATCAAATATTACATTTTACCGAATAATTCAATGTTATAATTGTGATACTTCATAAAAATTTAAAACTCTTGGTTTTAAATCCTGCCTAAAACACAGTAGGGTTTCAAAAGTAGATGAACTGTAAAACCAAATACATGTTTCCCAAATGTGATTATCTCAGGGTAGTAAGAGACAAGATTACCATCTAAAGGGCAGTCACCTTGATACAACAGATCATTTCTGCCAAAAGAAAAAAGCCATGGTTTCCTTTGCTCTCATCCTTCTCTCCCTCTTTCTGCCACTTTTAGTGATGGTGAGCAGTTAAACATCATATCATGTTGGAACTAAGGTCAGGAACGTGAATGTACCTGTGAAGATGACTCTCTGAGAGTGCTCCTGAAAGCGTTCTCTGATGGAATTTTCAGGTAGTAGCTTTCTTGCAGATACGTTTCTCTCTTCATGGCCTTGAATGCCACATTTTCAGGAAAAATGTAAAACCATCTGGATGCAGGAAAGAGAGCAAAAGAGAGGGACAGCAAGACACATGTAATTTATTCTTAGTCCAGTCAGAAGAGATATGGCTCTTCTTTCTGTCTCTTCATCCCTTCCATAAACATTTGACTTGCTTTGTCTGTTTTGGTTGCCTGTATTTGCATTTGACCTCCAGGTTAACTGTGATTTAAAGCATTCTACAAGAAGCAGTCATGTCAAATACTTAAACTGGGAGGCTGGAGTACATTAACTTCTCAGCCCATCCATTTCAACTACACAAGGCAGGTGAAGAGCTAGCCCCATCGAGGCTGTCAGAGCAGAGCGTCACAAGATTACACAAAAGAGGTCCCTTGTCTCTTCTGGAAGTTGTTGAGAAGTATACAGTTAGGCCATGAAGGTCACAAGAGACATCACAGTAAGAAGGTACAGTATGCTCATGGTTAAAAAAGAAGAAGAGTAAGCTGCCTCTAGCTTTTTGTTTCTTTCTTCATGTTTATCTACTTAAAAGACCCCTCCCTGACTTACTAAAATAACTAGCATAATATGAAAATATTTCTGGATTAAGTCTAAGACTGGTTATTTTACCAATGAAGTGAATGATTCTGGATGGAGAAACATGGGCAGAACACAGAAAATTGCTGAAACAAATGCAAACTAGCTATTAAAAGGGAAGTATTTTCCCATGGTAAAATAGCAGAAAAATCATAAATCTTCACTGATAATGAAAGTACTGGGCTAATACAAACAGTTTTTAATCATTTGTTCTTATTTTATTTTATAATTCAATGTCACTTTGAAGTTTTTCATAAAGTATTTCACAAGGACAAGAAAAAAATTCTAAAGGTAAAAAATATCTGATTCAGAAAACAGGCCCATGATGCTCTGATTCGCTTAAGAGATGTTGCCTTTTTACCTCATTTGCATATCCCTCATAAATATTCCTGGAAAATATTACTGATTTACATTCAGCTTTTTACTTGTGTGTAAAGGGTGCAGCCTTCAAAAAGGACATGTTTTCTCCAGTATAACAGTATATATTTGTTTATTTCTGCAAAGTGTATGTGCCACTGCAGTTAAATTTGCAACCCGCATTTTTAGGATACACCACTCAGCTTCAAGTCATGATGATGATTTTCATATCCATTTTTTTTTTTTCCCTTCAAGCGAGATGGAAAATATTCCAGCAAAAGCATAAGAAAGCTATTTTAAGATCTTCAAAGAAAAATTAATACGTTGCGGTGGTGATATTTCATCTTAATCTGGCATCGCCCAGGCTTGTCCCCTTTCAAGGAAGGGAGGAAATCTGGGAATGAGTGAAAGCCACAATAAAATGAGATCGTTTTACTGAAATATGATGGCATAGCTGTTTCTTGACAGTTATATATTCAACGAGTAGGAATGAGTGGTATGATAAAGGTGTATGATTTATTGTTATGTGCAATTAAACGTGAGCTGCACAATATTGAATTTTTACAGAGAGCTGAACTGATGTTTTAGAAAAAAATATGAAATAGAACACAACTAGACTTATGGATATTTATAGAATAAGAGAAAAAGTATGCCTCCAAATATCTCAAAAGAATTGCAGTGTAAATTAAGATTTCTCTGGTCTTCTTACATCTAATGCTTAAATTAAGCAAGGAGAGGAAGAGTTGTTAGTATGATATTCAAGTTGCTGTTAGACAACCTAGGATATGAGTTTGAGCTCATTTCCAGTAACTTATACGTTTAATAATATAAGTGTATATTATGTATATACACCCACAGTATAATATGTATAATAATATTAGTATGAAACAATCTACATGTATATATGTAAGCTCATGTGAAATACATTTATCTTTCTGGACACTAACATTCAGAAATACTAAATTTTAACTGAAAAGGAGAAAGGAAAGCCTAGTAAAATGAACAGATTATGGATAAATCTGTCTAAATAGTGATGAAAGATCTTGTTTTGTCTGTTCTAGAAGATTGAAAGAGGGAAGATAATTACTATGTATAGATTCTTCCATTAGATATCAGAAGGAAGAATGAACTTAAGACTTGCTAACAAAGAGCAAGCAGACATATACTAGCTATGGATTAAATCAAACTAGAAACAAAGTTTCTAGCTCTTACTGAACTGAGGTGCTGGACATCTCAGGATGTCATGACTATTATTCCAATATTTTAAAACTCTTACATCTTCCAGAATCACATTCCTGTTTTACTTAAAGGACAACTGCTAGAATATAACACATTTTTTGCAAACATACAGATAACGTCTATTGTGTACACAAAATATTAAAATAAAAGAAATATTAATTAATATTAAAATAAAATTAATTATTAAATTATTAATAAATATTAAAAGAAGTTAATTAATATTAAAATAAAAGAAATAAAAGATAAAATATTCTGCTACTTCATACTATAAAAGTACCATCCCAAATAATAAGCACCACTGAAACACATTTTAGGTTGCATTTCATTGAATCTCTTATTGGAAAGGTGTATGCTACTGTTTTCTCCCTTAGGTCTCTTAATTGGAAAAGTTACAAATTCTTCAGTAAAAATTTTATGGGATTCTCAGTTTTACTTCCATGCAGCAAAAAGGGAAGTGGTGGAAAGAAAGGAAGCCTTAGTTTGAGAGATGGTGTCATGAGATAGTTTCATGAAAGAGAGAAGTGTGTGGCACTGGTGGTATTGCTGTCTTGGTCACTGCCCTGAGAGTCAGAGAAGAGATGTGTACCTACGGGAAAAGAGGTGCAGTGAAAACCATGGAACCCGTGGGTTCTCCTTCCATAACTGTGTACTGTACCACTAGACCAACATGCACTTCTCCTTGTATTAAGCATCAAGAATGAAGATGACCATTAGAGCATAATGTTTCTTCAAATCAGTCAGACAGCTTAGTTCAAGGAGAAAATACTTTTTCATTCTAGACAAGCTTTTAAAAGAAAACCATGAATTTTCAGAAATGTAACCAAACCCAAAATATTTGTCTACAACTGGGAAACAAAAAATTAACTAAATTTGTTTAGAAACTACATTTATTGTAATATGTGTTTTATGTATCAGTTGAACTCTGTTAAATGTTCTTGGCATTATTTTAGTCTTTTTTTAATTGGCAAAGTGCCTCAAAAGTTTTTACTTCACTCTTAAAAGCTCTTAAAAGCCCTTAAAAGATCCACTGTTGGTATGTGCTCATATTCAGGATGCTCACTGCACCTCAGGAAAGAGAATTTGGATGTTATATGAAAGAAAAGAAATATCTCATATTACTGGACCAAATTCAAATTGAATTTTTCTGGTTATCTTGGATGAGCATGAGAGTATACACATAATCTTCTCAATAGAAAATACTCCTCTAGACCTCCGTATTTATACCTTCTTCATTGTTTCTGTACCTGAATAACTATAAACAACTGTGAATTCTTTGGGTTTTCTGCTAGTTCAAATTCTAGTGAATTCTTTCTTGATATGCTGTGCAGTAGAATGCTATGCAAGGCAGTGGGAAATGAAAAAGAGAGTTGTTCCCTACTGAAAAAGACAAGTTATTTTAAGTTACAGGGAAAACATAATTATAGGTAATTACCACAGATTACATTTTCTACATACATGCACTAATTAAATCACCTATAAGATGATTATATTTTTAATAGATTTTTACTGTCTATTTGGCTTTACTGATGATAAATCAAATACATAAAAAATGAAAAAGGACAGCATCTATTAAAATTATCTTCATAAATATTTAAGTTTTGATAAACATTGAAAAAATATTCCTGAAGTATTGAGAGAGAAGAGTAATAGTCTTTATCCATCTCCAGTCAATTGTGAAGCCAACTCAATAAAAACAAAAGTTTTAGTTCCTTATATATTCCATTATTTTGGTCAAGATCAAAAAGCCAATAAAAGCACTTCATATAATACTCAAATCAGTCTAGTTCGGCTGGTAATTGCTATAAAAAGCATGTATGAAAAGGAAAAAATGGAGAAGAAAGCAATAGTTTTTCTGGTTATGTGTGGAATTGCTGTTATCTTATTTAAAAGATGTACAAGCAATAGCAAAAAACAATGTTAAATAAAATATATATCAAACTAAATTAGCAGGGCTGCAGGGAAAGCAGTATTTCTTAAAGAGACTTTCACAGTATGATGCCATGTAAGATAATGGACACGCCCATTATCTTATAAACTTCTCTAGAAAATCCATAGGCACATAATGTCTAAACTAAAATAAATTTAAGTAACAGGAATTCCTTGAGATAAACATCCTCTTATATACCAGCATCCCATCACTGATGCGCATTTTTAATTCTCTCCTTTGACTTGCTTGGTGATCAGTTCAGTGTCTTAAAACAACGGTATGTACTTTTGTAGTCATCTTGGGAAAGAAAAATAATTCTATTAATCTTGCAACTCTTTCTTCTTAAAAGAATGCTTCTTAGGACAAAAAGAAAAAAGAGCCTTCTCCCTAATGACCCTCCAAAACTTCCATAATGTTATACCTTCTTACTGAGTCTGCAAATAAGTTTCACTCTGGCACTTTGTATCTATGTTCCTTTCTTATGTACCAATCATACTAGTCTTTTTTTGGGCTTCAGTTGCTTTTGGATTAAATCCCTAATTTCTCACTTCGAAAAGTAACAGTAATGATTTCTCCTATCTGGCTAATGACAATTTAGCACTGTCACCATGTGAGATATCATATCCTTGTTGTCCTGTTTCTGCCAAAAATTTTATCATAATAAATGCACTAGAATAAGGAGCTTCTTTCTATGTTGGCATACCTAACAGCTGTTTATTTTGATCATGGAAATGATTTTTCAAAGCCTCCAACTTTTTCTCAATATCAATCTGGTTTCAATTAAAATGTTTGTGGAGAAATTTGGTATAATAATAACTGAAAGTTATATTTTGAGTTTTTCAGTCACAACATTCACTGTGGTTAGATCTAAATTCCAAGGTGCTTTGGAGCTACCCGTTGTCGCTTAGAGAAACTGTCAGTAGGAACACATATCACCTCATAGTAGGAACTAAGAAAGATTTGTAGTCACATCCCACAGCAGAGGTTTGGAACTAGATGATCTTTAAGTTTCCTTCCAGTGCAAGCAGTTATGAGATTCTACAATTCCTTTACTGGAATATACTGGATCTAATATTTCTATTTGGAAATTGTCACCTGCCTGGACAGTACCAAGTCCCAGAATTTGGATCCAGGCAACAGTCTGTATTGTGGTATAAATTCTAACACCCAAAAATGATAGTCAACAAGATGTGTACATGTGTTGGATAACAAACAGTATGCACAGTTGATCATGGTTCAGCTTCTTTTTTGTCACAATGCTTCCAGTATAGCTGGACTAGACTGTGGCACCTGCATGTTTGTTCTTGCTAACTACAAGAGAGCAGTGTCCTCCTCTCAGCAGTGCCTTAGACATAAGCCTGGGTCTGGCGTCAAGGTCACGTAGTATCTTCAGTAGCTTTCTTTGTCCAGAGTCAGTAATGGAGAAGGAACACAGTGAAGTTACTCAACCTACTATAGTGACAGAAAAGCCAAAAAACAAAAAACAAAAACAACAACAACAAAAAAATCAAAACAAACAAACAAAAAACCCTGACAATAAACAGCAAAACTCCTTTCAGCTCTACATCTAACATCTCAACCATTTCTACTTCCAGAGCATTTTAAACCTATTATCACCTCTCTCACTTTGCATTTCAGCTCCATGCATTCCTGTTTCATCCTTGGTACAGACCCCAAAAATTTAAACGTTATTTTACACACAGTTGGGACTACTTCAGGGGCAGCCTAGTCCTGGAACATTATTATTTAACACTGTTAAATTTGTTTCTCCACATTTCTTCCATGAGGACTTTGGGGGGAGGGGGAAATATCTCTCACTAGCAAACATAATTAATTTTGTTTGTTTTTAAAATAATCAGCTAATTAGTGGTGTGACATAGTTCATTTATGACTTTAAAAATATTTACGATTCTTTATGGTTTGATTTTATGCTTTGGAGGAAAATTACTGTGTTCGGAATATAGAACATTGCCAATTTTCTTGAAAATGGTTTGGACTACTTGTCTAAACTTGCCATAGTAGCTGGCAGTCCATGATCCAGACCATTTCTTCACGTGGGAGGAGTCAGAGATTTATTCCAGCTGTTTTCTTTTTCTAGGTATACTGAATAGTCTGCAATGCATTATAGTAACCTGTGTCTTCTGGGAATTCTCTGTCTCCATGAACCACTGCAGCAATAAGTGGAACAGAAACCAAATTTTTGCCTTGAAAAATCAAATTCCCTAAATAAAGTCATGAAGATGCAGGTGTTTTGTGAATTATGTCTAATATTAATAACAGCTATCAACAAAATAATATCTTCCCATGCCTTCTATTCACCAAAATAATAGCAACATAAAAATATGTATCATAAAATACATGGCCTCCAACAGTTTTCCTTTACAGCTACATTAAATGTACTTAATCCAGTGTGGATGGCAACATAAAGCAACTTCTATTCATATCCCCACGATTCAGCTTCACTTCAATGAAATGAATACTGCTTTCAAAGAAAATTGGAAACCAAATCAAAACCAAAAACACCCTACTGTCATTATAATACCTGCAGAGTGATACCACTAACGGACCTGACTGTTTGTTTCTAAGGAAGAACAGCTGTGCAACAGACTGTCTGAACAGTCCCTATTACAGAATGCAACATGGAACACTGACACAAAGGAAGCACTACACCAGCTGGCTTTCTGTCTTAGAGCATTTCTATTCCTAGATGATTTACCTGTTCTCAGTCCTGTCACCTTAGCACTTCTTCTAGCCAATTAAAAAATGATGTTGCTGGATTCTTTCTGCTGTAAATTAGATATGTTATTTATCAGATCAAACTGCTATGTTTTTTTAAACTTTGCAATATATGACTTATTTTTAAACTTAGCTGCTTGATTATTTATTTGTGGTATATTTTGTTCTCTTGTAGAGTTTAGATCAGAAAAATTCTTTCCTAATGTATTCACATGCAGTGATCTACATTTCCTAATCATAATCATGCCAGCAAAAGTGGAGCTGCTCTTAGGATAACATTTTAGTCTAGAAAATGATTTCCTTTAAAATGGATTCAATGGACATGATGATATAGAAGATGCAAAATTGCACACAACAGTTTGCATAATCAAAACAGATATGTTTTGTATTCAGGGAAGATTTCTTTTTGCTACATTAAATGGTAGAAAATAAACCTTTTGGAATTCTGCAAGTATGCAGTGGATGTAAAGGCAATAGCTGTGGAATTCCAGTAGGATTATGAGGAGGATGTACAGAAACAAAAATAAATAAATAAATAAATAAAGAGTCAAGATAAATAGGAATAATATCAAAGGATAAATGGATTTTTAAAAACTAACAATAGTCTATTTATTTCAAACTGGAACCGTGCTTCATTTTCTGCTTTATAACTAAAGATAAATTTATGAAAGTTTAAAATATAGACATACTTTGTGCAAGAAATTTACAGGTCTTTTAGATAATTGTGAGTTCAAATGAGATATAATGAATGTGGAGCAATGTGGAACTTTATTCAGTAAATAATGCCAAAGGTATAATCTTACCTAAGTTCAGAACACAACTTGCGCATATTATGAAATAATTTTTGAAGTGCTCTGCAGGTGTTTCCTAGACACTACTGCTCCAGAGAAGATAGACTTCAAAATTAGCATTTCTCTTCCTTAATGAACAATAAACTTGATTCAACACATCAAAATAATATATTACAAATGGCTACACAAAGTACTGTTTATTTTCAAGGACTGTGTGAGGATAACATTGTGACAATATTGTGAAGGGTACTGAATAAAAACCAAACCCCTCTGTTTTTATTGCTGTGAATGAATCAGTGTTAAAGCTGGTCATAAACACTGTTTCCGTCTCATTGAATTTTAAAATATTTCAGTTATTTTTCTTGTTCTGCCTTAGAAACAAATCAGAGCCTTCACAAAGGGTCTAGGAAGAGTAAGAAAAAAGAGTAGATGGTAGGCTGAAGATTAGACAAACCAAGTGTTAAAAAGAGGACATAGGTTCAAATTCTTTTTCTATCAGTCTTCCATTGCTCAAATAGCCTAGACTCAATTGAAGCATATCTGAAAATGAAGGGATATTAGGTTTTCATTGAAAACAGTAAGTAACAAAGAAGACAACAAAGAGAGGAGAAAATGAATTCTAAAACTTTACAAACTTTGCCCTTCTGTCTCTGGATTTCTTAGAAGCAAAATTCCTGACTACTGCATGCATTTTTCTATACTGCCTTCACCATTACAATTAAAAAACAAACAAACAAACAAACAAACAAAAAAAACCACCTATTTTCTTTGGGAAAAGGTGACATCAAGTTTTACTCTAAAGTAAAAATAAATGGGACAGCAGAGGAGATTTTGACTTAGTAGGAATTTCTCCTGTTAAATGACATTTTTTGTATATGTGGAAATTATTTCTGCCAGTACAGTTGCAAGTCAATTTTCAAGCCCTGATTTAGTAATGAGAAGTAGCACATTGTCTAGAAGTAAATGTTTTATATATATCTATCATCTATATACAAATGCCCTCGCTCCTGAGGAAGACTTGTCGTTTAGAAGATAATCACAAAGACTCAAAAATGCTGTATTAGAAGAGCCTCCTTACTAAGGCATGAAAACAGTTGTACCTATGATCCTGTAGCTCAGAAATGAGAGGTTTCAAAATATTTTAAATGCACACAAGTTTGGTATTAGAAACCACTAACTAAAAGCAATTTACTTGTTATTCATTGATCAGTAGATACAAGCTTATTTTTATTTCTTACAAATATCAGCGATTAAGAATTTATCCAGGATATTTGACCTCCACTGCAATGATTACTGGCCACTTCATGGTTTTTACTGCATTTAACTTCATAGTGCCTTTGTGAGATAAAAAAAACAAAAACATTTTTTCATACAAATGAAGAGCTGGCAGATTTTAAGACAAATGATTAAATTTCTAAATATATATTTAAATGTTTGAATCCTGCTATATTCAAAGAATTAAAATGTATCATTTGAGTATGTATGTCATGCAAGATCATAGAATCATAGAATGGCTCAGGCTGGAAAGGAATTTAAAGATCATCCAGTTCCAACTCCCCTTCTGAATTGGCTAGCAGAAAAAGTACACATGGATTGCAGTCATTGGAAAGGGAAATTATATGAGAGAAGTTTTATGCCACTTTAATGACCACTACAAATTAACAAGAAGAATCTTCAGTCACTCTCATGTGCTTCTGCTTTACGTAAATTCAAGAGTCATATTATCAGGAAGACTACTGAGTCACAGAGATGGAAGGTACATTTCTTCTCATCAGAAGTCAAAATAGGAATTGCCTCGCAGGATGTACAAGATTTATTCCTGTGTAATCTTCCCTTCTGATTTCTGAAAGCCATGTGTCTAGTCACCTCAAAGCTTGAATTGGACTCTACGTTGCTCCCTTTTGCAGTGGAAATTAATTTCTTAATTATGAAAATTTTGTGCAATTTTAAAATCCTCTCCCTCAAGATTTTCACTTCTGGACAATCGTTAACACAGACACGTAAAATTAGAACATTTTTTTCAGTCCTGCTTTAATGGCTGGGCATTTGCAAAATTAAAAATATCATTACAATAGATAATGATTGCTTGTAGTCTCAACAGAGATTTTTATTGGGGAAAAGTACCTCTTACCCTTGCATTAATAGATCTTGCTTCTAGCATGTGACAATGACAGGGTAACAAAATCAGACACATAATACAACCATTCTGTGAATAAACAGAGGGCTTCAGTTTTCAGGGCTCATATTCCTGTACTGACAGTCTGATGCCTTTGGCACTAAATTAACTCTAAGAAAACTTGAAACAAAAGTAAGGAACACAATGCTTTTGGCAACCACGTTTACTGCATAGTGAAGAAATTATTTCCTTCTAAGAAAACAAATACAAAAACAGCAAAGAATTTCTGTTTCATTACAGTAGCACACTGTGGTGACCGATGGGTTATTAAGGAGCTAATAAGAAGACAGACTTGCAGACTGCAGCATGTCCTATTTCCATCTATTTTGATGTTTTTCTGCTGTGCTGATGGGAATCTGCAATCATAAAGCATTGAAAATTCAGCTGAGTGTACCTGAGTACAGTTTCTACTGTTTTCTGAATATTTAGCCTTACTTCTTAGACAGTAACCTCTTGCTTTTTGTTATGAAGATAGTTACTGAAGTGTACACTAACACTTTCTATCTTAATATCTCCAACCAAATGTATGGGAGTAAATAGTTTTATGCCAGAAATAATTATCTTTTGTTGTTATTACTAGTGCCTAATGACTCTAGCTAATGGACTACTAATAAAAGAGACACAGTCTCTTCCTTAATTATTTCCAAATTTCAAGTACATGTAGGAAATCAAAGAAAGTGAAGACAATTCTTACTCAAGGACAGGATTACCACAGAACTCCTGAGAAGAATTTACATATTGAAACTTTCATTTATTTTAACCTGTTTTTACTACAGAACTCAGGACCAATGCAAATGCATAGCAGCCACAGTTTTAAAAGCTAATGTGTTAGATTAATAATTACTTGGAAGTGCAGTGGGCTCAAAGTTTCTGATGGCTCAGTGTAGCCAGATATTCCCCACTTAGTTACACAAACACAATAGATACCAATAGACTCTAATAGCTGCCTATATAGCTGTTGTCAGATGGCAGTGAGGTGGTAACAACAAAGCCAAATCCATGCTATTTTAATTATTCCTTTTCTGCCAATTAAAATATTGTCTTAAATATACAGAAAAATATTTCTAGATTTTTTTCTTCTTGCCCTGGGATAGACAGGCTGCAAGAATTATTTAGTCTATACACAAACTCAAAATGCCTAAGGTAAGCATACGATAGTGTTCCTGACTTGACCTCATGGTTGTTGCACATTTTTCGAGTTTTTCAGTTTTTCAGTTTGAAAAGTTTTCACAGTCACTAAGAGCTAACATAGATTTCCTTTTTGTTTAGGTATTTATATAAACATATGCAGACATAATGGATAGATAGATATCTATTATGATTGAGTAGCCAAAAATAATCAAATTCAGAAATTTAATATAGTTTGAATGAACTCCTGCTTTTATTTTCAAAAGTATTCACACATTTGAAATAATCTACCAAACATCAGAATCTTTTACTAAAGTTAGATCAATTAAAAAATGAAGTGCAAAATATATGGTAATTTTGAAATTACAGACACTAAATCTGTGTTAGTGGATTAGTGTTTTTGTTTGTTTTGTTTTTTAGTTTTTAATATTTATACCATAATTTTTGCATCTTAAAACATATTATTTTACAGTAACAGCCTTCACAGGTTGCTTAAATAAGTAGCAGAAAATATCACCATTTTACTGCATATTTTTCAAAAACATTGCCTTTTGCCTTTCCTTATAACATATAATGTAATAGCAGAGAGATTACTCATGGTCTGCCTTTAAATTTTTCAGTGATTGATTTCTGAAATTTAGTCTGCCTTTTTCCAGTGGTTCACTCAAATGAACCAAAGTGTTTCTGTGTATAAAATGTGGGAAAATTAATTCTAGATCATTGTGAATTCCATACCTTCCATTTAGCAGGAACTGTTTTCCCACTTCAATTTTGAAAATATTCTATTTGTTCTTTATATAAATATGCAGAACTTGGGCACTGAAACAACCGCAGCTTCCTTTCTAAATGTTGGTTTTCCTTGCTATTTGAAAGTTCAAACATACTTGAACTCAAGTTAAATTACCGGTAATCAAAACCACCCAAACCAAAATCATTCATATATTGCCTTCTAATATATACTATTACAGCTTCATTAGAGGAAACCAAATAATATTTGTCTAATTAGATTTGCTGAACACAGATCTGACGTAATTCTTTCTCTATAGAATTTACTCATTTTGGAAGGATCTATAAGAACGGACATAAATGAGTGTTTTTTTTTAATTTAAGTACCAAAGAGGAATGGAATTAGAGGATAGTACAGGATATTACTGCATTTCAGTGATGTCAAATACTGAGATTTTGTTGAAATTTACTGGAAAACTATTACTATTTGGTTATACAGAATCTGTAGCTTTATTTGCATTAGGGTAGTGCATATAACATTTAAGAGGTACTAGGCTGAGAACCAAAACTGTAAAAGAATTTTCTGTAAACAGAGCATATAATTGATAGGAACAGCTCAAATTAATACCAGAATTCCCTTATGTAAAATTAGACTTATTTCTTGTGAAATGTTTCACTTAATATGAATATGAGATAAATTAAAGTATGAGAGAACACATTTCTGTGTTCTCCTTGTGTCCTTGAATATGGAATCTGTGGCTGAAAATGATTTTTAAAATAATTAAAAATAATTTTATTTAAAAAATGCAAGTACAACTTTGGAACATGCATTTTCATGCTCAAAATGTTAACTTCAGATTTCATCTATTAATCCTGTATTGGCATGTCTCATACCGGGGATAGTTTATACTGTCTGGCTAACTCAAGCCAGTAGGTATGTATGAATACGCACAGCATTCTGAACTGAGAAGATTGCTGGACAATAGTGGATGAGACATAAGCCACAGTTTAGCCTTACTGACTTGAGTGGGAGCTGTATTTGACAGGACCATAGGTTTTTGGGTTGAAAATGACTTGTACTTCAAAGGGCAAAAAAAGAGCGTTAGAATATTCTTTCTGCCAGCAAAAATGCACTTAGACATGTAATTAGACAATTATTATTTATGTTGAAATTTTTACACACTTATATACCAAGTAAATGGAAACTGTTTTTTTACTCCCAGGTTATATATAAGGGCTCCAAAAGTAATGCCTCCTACTCTATTATGTTGGCCCACAAAGTCAGAGGCAAATGCTGGGTGTATGGTAATAGAGATTGAATCTTCCCACCAATATTCTGTTAGAGGGGCAGTCTGACAAAATGACTGCTGACAAAAAGGTATGTAATTGAATTTCTCCATAAGGAATAATTTACATTTGCCCATCGTTTATGGAGAACCAACAGTAGATGTTAGGAAAGTGGGGTTGTACATTTCAGCAGTGGTGACAGCAAAATGAAAGACAATTCATGTTCTGGACAGCCATGAACTGCTGTCACATCATGAAATGAAGACCATCTCGATCAGTTAATCCACTTAAATTGGGGATTACAATCAGAGAAGTGTGTACAGAGATGAATATTGGCTTTGATGAATAGGAAACTATGGTGGCACCTTTGGAATACTGCAAAGTTTCCATCACATGGGTCCAACAAATACACACGAATAGCTTATGCAAGTTTGTCAGGATATATTGAACCAATATGAGGCTGAAGGTGACAGTTTCCTGGATCACCAGTAATGAGCCACGGTGTCACCACTACCAGCCAGAATCAAAACAGCAGTCCATGGAGTGGTCACATGAATTCCCCATCAAACAAAATGTTCAGGATGCAGCCCTCATAAAGTAATTTTTGGGACAGGAAAGGGATGAACCTTCTGGATTTCCTGGAACCTGGACAAATACTCAAGACTGGTGAAAATACTTTGCTAATGGTGGTAACTATGTTGAAAAATAGTGCTTTGTAGCTCGAAATTTGCTCTATCAGAGCCTTTTTGTTCTCTTTGCTTCTGTTGTATTTTCTGTGGAAACAAATAGGAGCAACCTACACATACAACCCAATCTTTCCGCTACATGAGGGCAAGATATTTAAGTGAACTACACCACACTGCATCCAGCTTTGCACAACTTCTCTCTTACATGAATAATTCTACTATATCCTCATTCTTGGACTTTGAACCTTACAGCTTCTGAGCTGTGTGCTGACCAGCACCAGTAGTGGAGGTAGACAAACACTGACCTTCCTCTCTGGACAAAACAGTAGACAACTGTGCTATTTTTTACCTCATAAACACATCCACTGCAGTGTAATCTACATTCACTGAGTTCTTATTAATTAAATGTCTTGATGATGTAAAGTCTTATAAAAGCTACTGCTGTGAAGTTTGTATGCGACATCTTTCACTTATTGCAACATGCAAGATAAAAGTAATGAACAAGAAAAAAGTACTAATAGAATTAATTGACAAAACTATGATGCTTTTGATGAATGCTAGAAAGCAGAAATGGTTAAATGCAGAGTTCTGTCTGGGAGGCAAGCATATCCAATCCATTCTGGAGAAATTAGCTGGGGTCAAACACAATAAATCCTTCCAGTACCTAAAGGGAGTCTACAAATAGGAGAGGAATCAACTCTTTACAAGGGTAGATAATGGCAGGACAAGGGGAAATGATTTTAAGTTGGAGGGAAGATTTAGGTTGGATGTCAGGGGGAAGTTCTTTACGGAGAGAGCCATGAAATGCTGGAACAGGCTGCCCAGAGAGGTTGTGGATGCCCCATCTCTGGAGGTGTTCAAGGCCAGGTTGGATAGGGCCCTGGGCAGCCTGGTCTAGTATTAGATTAGAGCTTGGTGGCCATGCCTGCAACAGGGCGCTTGGAGCTTGATGATTCTTGAGGTCCCTTCCAACCCAAGCCATTCTATTATTTTATGATTACAGAAAGGAACATCTTGAGTAGCTGAAGAGAATCCCTGAAACAAAAAATACACAAAGAGCGTGGACTACAGGAAACCTGTGCTGGTAAAAGTGGAAGAGTGCAAGAAATGCTGGGTGTTGCAAGGAACCCAAACTGCAGCTTTTAAATGTCTGTCATGAAAAATTTATAGACAAGTTCACAAAGTTAATAGGAAGAATAATATGGCTTGCAGCACGTACTCTTGGAATGGACTTAAGGATATGATTGTGCTTTTCTAGTTTTGCTAATGAATTTATACCACCACAAACACCTGGTAGCATCTCTGTTTCCCTATTTGTAATAGAGGAATAAGAGCTCAGCCTTCTTGCAAGCATTCCTAATAAAATATACCAGAAGCAAATTTCTATTAATGCTGCTACTAATGTATCTAGGTAAGTTCTCTAGAATGTATGAGAACATCTCATAAATATCATCTTTGGTATCAGTAAAATCGTAGCAGCATAGGACCTGAAATGTTTCTTGTCAAGAAATGAAAATCAATAATGAAAATGAAACTTGGCTAAGTTTCATTTTTAAAACAGGGAGAAAGTACAGTTCAGTAACATGACTGGATCTGCAAAATGGATTGCCAGTAACATTCTCTCCAGGAACATACTCTTGTCACTGTCCCTATTGGCTTGCACGCTTGTCTAAACACTTTCTGAGGCAATTAAAATTGCTAACCCAGCAGAAAACTAATCTAGGGTGGGAAGGAAGGGGGAGGAAATAAGGGGAACAGGACCATCCTTTTCATTTCAGCGGTAACAAGCTGTTAGATTGGCTCAACTGCATCCACACTGGTTTTTGTGCTTGGCAAGGTATTTAGATTCCTTTTCATCAAAGCAATTAAAAATATGCCTAAGCTGAAATACATGAGCAATATCACCCATATTCAGTAGATCATTTACCTTTACACCTATGTCTTTACGTACCTTTCCACTTACATAGTGTTTTGGTAACTAGACTGGGATTGTTCACATGATTGAAATTAAGCACATCCTTACGGGCAGTGTTGAATTAGAATTAGTGGAGTTTGGAACCCCATTCCATGGCGCTATACATGGAGTTGCTCAGTCTTTGCTCATTTATAGTCAATTCATCTGCATGCTAGCTTTTAATTACACAAAAGTTCACTGTAAAAACTCGTCCACATACAGCATTTAAAGAGTACGATGCATACCCCTTTTGGCTGGCACGCATTTGGAGTTTAACATAAAAACTTATTTTAATATCCATGTAGTTACAGGAGTTTTATTCCCTTTTAACATGTTAAAAAGCCATACTAGTGAAAATTAAATGAATATAAAATTTTGCAGGAAATCACTCGATTTTGTAACTGAAAAATTTTTCAGCATAAAAAGCCTGGATCTTCAAAATGATTAAGACTTTCCCTGTTTATTTTGTAGATGGGTTTTCAGCGGTAGAAAAACGTAATTATAGGAAAAGCTGTAAAATGTGAGCTGGTTGAGGCATAAAGTGCAGCACTTAGAATAAGACAATTGCCTAAATTCCCTGATTGACAGATGGATGTCACATTAGATGAAAATGATAACAGATTTAGTGGACTGAAGAATAACTTCCTCTTGACAGTGCCCTGACCCTTAACCTACAACCTGACTCCTGTTAGCTTCACTAACACAGGGTAATTGTCACAGGTGCAGGATAAAAGAAACCCCTACAGCAGCTACCAGTGGTCAGAGGCTTATTTCTTTTGATGACCCAAAATGCACCGTTGAGATATGGCCAAGAAGTCCTGACCTCTGTTGACCTTCCAGGGCATTAAAATTTGCCCCTGGGAAAAGGAAACTATATAAAAGGAATGTACTCTGTTCTAACTAATGCAGAGTAATATTTTAACTGTGTAATAATTAAGTTGATAAACAAAGCAGAGTGATGGTAAAGTAATTATTTTCATCAGCACAAAAGAGTGTTTCTTACACAGTTGTAACATGGTTTCAATAAAGACCACTACTGTACACTCAGTAGAGTTCACGGGTTTTGTAATTACAAGTAAATTCTTTACCATGTCATATTCTGGATATGTGTACTTTTACAAAATGATTCTGTTTTATTTATATGCTAATAGTATCCTTTCAATAGAAGCCAGCTCTTTGAATTGTATTTAAATTTTAGGAAGGTAAAGGATTGTAACAGTATTTATAAAAGACGTGGTGACAACTGTGAGACTTCACAAAAGTTTATACCTCCTTCTGTTAGAAAATAGAGTGTATTTTATTCTTTTTTTTCTTCAGCAATGTGAATGGGGAATTCAGAAAACACAGAGCAGCACAATGAGCTATGCAAATATATTTTATAATAGAAGAAAGAATATTACAGAAGAAAACAAAATGACTGTGTCTCACATTCGAGTGAAGTCAATCCAGTTAACCTGCCCATGTTGTTTTCCTTTATGCATAGAAGAATGAATACTACATGGGGGGAAAAAGGAGAAAAGAGACTTCTCATTAAAGAGAAGTCAATGCAGTAAGGAAAACTGCCTGTGTTTTCAAAATGTTTCACCTGGAAAAAATGAAACAAAACAAACAAACAAGAAAAAAAATCCTCAATCAACTTCTTAAACATCTGACAATGTCTCAGTGTATTCAATTATTGTGTTTATTTGTGCTTAATACCAAGACCATCCAAATATTTATTCACTAAATATGAAGGAATAAAAACAATGTTCTAAATACAATAGACTTACTGGGATCAAGTTTCTGTTCAGAACAGTAGAGCTCTAAAAGATCACTGTGCAAGAGGCACAAATTACTCTAAAATTCCTTGAAGGTTCTTATTAAGGTCATAGGTCTTGCCCTGTGGTTATTATTTATCCACGAAATGCTCTGATAAGTAATATGACACTAAATTAGTGTACACAAGACTTAGGATAATTGCCTGAAAAAAATAAAAATATTAAGTTACACATAAAGGGGTACTATATTGGTAGGAAACTTCAGCCTATTGCAAAAGATGTAGAAGAATGTGACTCTTTTTATTCTGACACACATTATAAAATGATAAAAAATAAGGACAATTCTGTTGTAACTTATCATGAACACTTGCAATAATTATGCCTTCCTCCTGACTACCATCTTTTCAAATGTGATGAGATCATCAGGTAACAGTGTAAGATATGAAGGCTTAGCACACTGTGTTGTTAGCACATTAAAAAAAAGAAATTGCTGGGATAATTAACAACTACCTATTTGTCTGTAGGCTACATTCATTATGCCTACACAAATTGGAGGTCTCCAAAATCTGTGCAGTAAAATTTACTCTTTGTTCAGGAAGTTCCCCTTGGATTTGGGTAAAATTCTGGTTTGCTGTGTCTATTGTAATTGTGACAGGCAGTTGACATGTCTCATAGTCTAAATGTAGTGGCAAGCAGGGGGTGGTACAATGATGAAAAAAACTGCCATTCATTCTTGTGCAAAGGAAAGGTGTTTCTTAGCATATTCCAACCTATGTTCAGTCTAGAGTTGGGTCTCTGAGGTTGAAGGTCAAATCTGTGAGGTCAAAGCTATTTCTTGTCAATCTTCGTTCACTAATGACACATGAATTGGAAATTAGAACAAAGTAAGTAAAACGAATAGCCAGAAGGTGAGTGTCTGTTTTATTACTCAGAAGAGCTGGGAAATCTGGCCAATTGTTGCCCTATGTGGCTTGAATGACAGTTGTTAAGTTGAAAAAGGGACAGTGTGATGGGAATGCCACTTTAAATCTCAATTACCTCCTCCACTCCAATCAGCTTGGTAGAGCTTTAATGAAGTGCAATTCTCTGTCCTTTTCCTCATACTTCTATCTCCAGAATAAGCCTCACATTCAAGTTTGACAGCAGTACAATCAGTTTTCCATTCATCACTGGCCCTGTTTTAACCCTGCTGAAAAAGGGCCTAATGTACGTGGCAGTGATGGCAATTAGGCAGAAAAGTAATATTAGAAACAGACAAAAGCTCGAGTCTTTTAGCATTACAGGTGTTGGGTTTTTTTGGTTTTTTTTTTTTTTATAGCCCTTTATAGACATAAAGGAATAGGCAGTGTTGTTAAGTTCCCTTCTTCAGTCTTCTCTTAAGCTGAAAGTCCAACGATTTCAAGATTCAATTAATTAGAGACACAGAAAGCCAGAGAACAAGGTAAAAGCTACGTTCCGTCTAACTGAAGACACACTTAGTAATTGGCCTCTTATTAAAATGGATATCTTCTGGGAGTACGTTTAATAAGGTTGATAAAAGTCGTCATTTCCTCATTAGGACAGTGGATGAATATAATCTGAGTGATTCTGTTTACAAAGGGAGAGAGAATGGGAAAATAGCACTCCCTTAGAATGTAGGAATGTTAAATATTAAAACGAGAAAGCCTGGGTCTGTAACTCTGGGGGAGAAAGAAAGAAAGAAAGTTATTGTGTGTATGCGTATGCAAACACAAGAAAAACACAGAGAAAGGAGTTTACCGGGGGCTTCACTTTTTCATTTCATCTGAACAGGCAAAATGCAGAAAGCTTTTGAACTCCAGAACAGGAACTGCCACTGGCTTGTTAGCATGTCTTCTTTTTGCAACAACAGGGTAGAGGAAGTGGAATACAAGACTTATCTTTTAAAAGGTAGCTTACACCTACCCTTTATCTTTTTTTACATCATACGAGATCATACTTCTGTATGCAAGCTGAAAAACACATACTCTGCAATAGAGTTCCAGTGTTTTTGTTGTAGTTGTTGTTTTTTTGTTTTGTTTGTTTGTTTTATGGGAGAGGAATGGTTTTTCGTTGGCTTAAATGCTTCCCTAACAGTTCTTTTTATGCGTAGTTTTTTAAAAATGTCAGGAAAGGTCGGGGTGGGTTTTTTGTTTTGCTTTGTTTGATAGATTCCACAGGAACATGTGGCACTGGTGCAAGGATCTTTAAGAGAACAGGCATTTGGAAGTTGAAAAAAAAAAAAAAAAAAAAAAAAGATGACAGAGAGAGAGAGAGAGGAAAAAACAACAACAACAACAACAACCACGCAGCAATTAGGCGGCTCTTGCTGCTCATTGGGGATGTGACACAAGTGGGTGATAGTGGCTTTCACCTCTCGCACTCCCCTCTCTCCTGCCTGATTCCTAGAACAATCCCTGTCAGAAACACTCTTTGAAAAAGGCTGCATTAGACAATGGCTCTTCACCCTTATTTTATGCTTTAAGTAGTGGAGCAGAATGCTGTAAGGGGTTGAAAACAAGGCGTAATCTGAGAAAGACGCGCAGGCATTGTTATAACTGTGAAAACCAGAAGAACCCCTTTCAGAGCCATGACTGAAAGTGCTATGAAGACCTTTAGTCCTTTGCACTCTCCCAATCACCAATTAGACAAACATTAACATCAATTAAGCTGTTATACGGCACAGGTTCCATATAATTACCTTAATGGGTTGACGCTTTCTTTAGCAGCAATTTCTTAAACAAACTTCATCTTTTGTGCAACAGGCTAAGAAAATTTTCAGCAGGGAGCATTTCCTTTTGTCAAGTTTTCTAAAGAGACAGCTGAATTGTTCTATTTAACAACAAACACCTTCACTAAGGACCCTCGTCTTGTCCCCGTTCCCACCACATTTGACTACTGGGCTCAAAGCTTATTAACCATCAGAGACAAAAAAACTGACTAGCCAGGGGAGCACAGACTCATGCAGGGAGGGCAGTACACAAAGAGCCTGTGAGCCTGGCACTGGTTTGCAAGCAGACCCTAGGAGAAAGCACCAATTGAATTAGTTGCCTATTTAGTATCCAAAGAGCCAGATCTGTCCTTACCAAAAGCACAAAGAAAATGAAATAGAAAAACAGGATCTTGCTCATAAAACAAGACAAATCTGTCTAATTTATTTTGAACCAGTAAGTGCTAATTAAATGCAAGCTACTCAGATTCTTCCTGTTCCTGCATCACCCAATTCTCTTAGAATCGTGACAATGCTAGTCTGATTTTTCCCCCTGTTTAACAAACATTCATTTGAAATGTACTCAAATACAGCAATAAAATGCAAACCTTATATCATTTCTATTTTCATTTTATATTATAGCCTTGTCTTTTTACTTTGCTGTGAAAATACTTGGGGAGGGTGAGAATGGGAGGGGGAAAAACTCAGCAGAAACAAGTCCTACCCTTCATGTTGAAGAACAAAATTGAAGTGCCTACAGTGACCTGTAATTATTTTGTGAGATTCAATGTATGTAATCAAATGTATGTAATCAAAACCTGATTGAAAGTCAAAGAAATAACCTGCTTGAATAAAATTAAAAATAAAAATACAAAAGGAAAAACATTGAAAAAAACAAAAGCTATCAGACCTGAGTGCTTATAAACTGTGTTACTTTTTTGCTGCCCATTCTACTCAGGAGAACTGTCTGGTCATAACAGTGTGATAGCCAGTAGCCAATTCATTTTTTCATTTTTCAAATTTTACAGATTTAAGGTCAGGGTCCGGTATTATGTACAAGTGCTTGTTCCATTTAATCTCAATCTAGTGAACACCAAACACTACATTTGGTCAAAGGCTTAAGGCGACAAAATTAAAAGGCAACTACAAGCTTGCATGTACTCTAGAACCTCAGACATGAGCCAGAAATGTCCAAAGTCACAGGGGAATAGCAATTTGTAAAGAAATATATATATTGAAATAGAGTGAAGCAATTAAAGATGTGTTTGATCTGTTGGGGGTAGCATACTAAAGAAAATTTGGACAAGCATCAATGATAGTTTTTTTTAAACTAGGAGAATAATGTTCATAAAAGCGTATTTTTGAGAGGTTAATTTTTATTAGTTTCTTCAGAAAACTGGCAAATAAATGAACAGGTATAAATGTACAGGCTTGGACTGCTACCACGATCAACTCGCACTGCAATCAAAATTCTCACAGACATTTTCACAATTAATCCACAAAAATTCTTAATTAGTAACCTGAATCTCATAAAATTTACTAATTACATCTTCACTAGTAAGTCAACTCTATATAAACATGAAAAATAATTATGTTTCTGATTTTGAATCTAAAAGATAAATCTTCCTCATTGTGTTTCCTATGTTTTGCTATTTAGTTCTTCCCCTATGTTGGGATCCACACTAATTGGTTTAGTAGAGAAAATGTATTCATGAATATTTCTGATATATTTAGCTACTAATCACAGTATATAGCTTTGCTTCCTCTCATATGTACAAGCTGCACTGGTAGCTAAACATGAAACCCAATTCTCCCATGCAATCTTAGTAAAAATATTAAGATGTATTGATCAGAACTGGAGTAAAGAAGGGATGGATAAGACATGCCTTCAGAGTTACCTAGCATTTTATCAATAAACAGAAGAAATACATGAACAGGAGGATGATGAGAATAATAATTTTTTTTCCCTTTACCTAATTTTAATTTCTGCATTTGGAGAAAGACCAGGAAGCCAATTGTTTCCAGAAGTCACTTCACTTTTATTTGTCTTCTAAGAGGCTTTTGATTATGCATCAGAAAGTTTGATGCCCCTGTCTCTCACCATGAAATAATGTTGGAATTGCATCTGTGTGTTGACTGCTGGTATGACTAACCTATGGATTTATTTAGGAATAGCACAGTATTTTGGATGAGCATGGAAACCAGTTGAGTAAGGATTTTTAATTTCTTCACAATTCTTTAGATATAAGGAATAGTGATTCTGTGAATAGGAATTACTAAGGAAATACAGTAATAATAATAAACTCCTGGTCCCTGGGATGATAGGATGATCCTTTCACAATGTTTACACTACACACTATGCTAGTATTTGGGAAATTATGTTTAGCTTTTTTTATCTCTTCCTGAAATCCTTGGATAGAAATGGAGAGTGGGAGGTAATGGTGATGAATTCTTCATGGTGATTCAGAGAAGCAGTCTAACTTATATATCCTGAAACATCCTCTGAAGAAGTTTGTAACACTCCTTTGACTATGTTGGGAATCTGATCAGTAGCATGCTAACATCATGAGCTGGGTAGTGTGAATGCTCTTCTCCCTCCAGTGCCTAGGTAACAACTTGAGGTCCTGCCTCCATGTAAATATCAATGGCCAAAACCATAAAGATGCAGATTTATATAGCTTCAGCTGCATCCTCTTTTACAACCATGCATGAACATGGTGCTGCAGTTAAAGCTACATGATGAAAAGAAAGGGCTTTATGTAAATTTACGGTGTTTGCTCTGTTGCACTCACACTCCAATTTCTTACCTAGAATGGCTTGGGTTGGAAGGAACCTAAAAAATCATCTAGCACATATGCAATGAAATAGCCTTTCATTTTTCTTGTCCTGGTTTCAGCTGGAATGTAGTTGATTTTTCATCCATAGTGTCTGGTATAAAACTATATTTTAGCTTTAAGAGAAAAACAATGTTGATAACACACCAATGTTTTAATTGCTGCTGAACAGTGCAGTAGAAAGCCAAAGACATTTCAGTTTCTCAGCTTCTCGTACTGTCTTCCAATGAGGCAGGCTGAGGGTGGCATGAGGAGGTGGAAGAGGACAAAACAGGACAGGTGACCTAAACTGGTGAAAGGGATATTCCATATCATATGACATAATGTGAAAAAAACTTGAAAATGGTTGGCCAGGGGAGTAGCTGCTGCTTGGGGACTGGATGGCCATCAGTCGACAGGTAGTGAGCAACTGCTTGTGCATCATCTGTTTGTTGTTGTTTTTTTTTTTTTTTTTTTTTTTTTGTGAGTGTGTGTGTATATATATTACATATATATACATACCATATATATGTATATAATATCTGTTATCCTTTTTTTCCTCTTCCTTTTCTGTCTTAGTAAATAGTTTTTATCTCAGCCCACTACTTGTGCTTTTTTCTACTTTTTTTTTCTGGTCCTTTCCCCCATCCCACTGGGAGGTGGAGGAGTGAGCAAACAACTGTGCAGTGCTTGTTAGCTACCTGCTGGTTCAAACTACACCATATTGTGTCTGTTTCTCTCTCCTATGCTCTCTCCCATGTCCTAACTAAGTCTGATGAGCACAGGAAAAACATCCTATCAGAAACAAAACAAAACAAAACAAAATCCTACATCTAAGAAAACAAAACAGTTATTCTTTAGGAATTTTCCATGTCCTTAATAAGAAAAACAGGAAATTTGTCTCAGTAAATTGAATACTATATAACCAAGATTGCTACACCTCTTATTTGCTAGGGAAATATTTCTATCTTTGCATGTCCTAAACAAGGACAGAAAACTAAGCAGTTGTTTCTACTACTTTCATGATCTTAAGAAAACTCTACCAATTGCAATATGCTAGGCAGAAAAATTAAACAGAACAAAGAAGCCTAGCAGTGTATAAGGGATATTTTCTAAGCAATATGGAAGATGTAACATGAATATAGCTAATGGGAACATCAATCAGCGTGGGAACACAAATATCTGACTGAATGTCATTTATGCGTTACAAAGCCTTGAAGAAGAGATTCTCTGCTTATCTGCCAAATAGAAATCCACTTTAGTACATATTCCACTCTACGTAAGTCTTTCAAGAAAGGCTTATTTTCGTCTTTTTTTCCCCCCAAAATATGAACGTTAGATTAAGGGAACAGGGAACACTTCACGTTCAATATATAATGCAACATTTTCTAATTAGAATAATTAGAAGAGAAAACCAGGATTATACTCCCCAGCATACCTCAAACATCAACTTCTTTCCTTGGTTTTCAAAAGCCTTGGACTTCTGTCTTGCAAGTTTAAATAAGTGGCAGAGAATTGCAGATCAAGCAGTAATGTAGATCAGAAAAGCACAAGATCAGAACTGTGTAAGGACAGTGCTTGCAATATCACCTGCACAAATACAGTGAAAAAGTTCAGAAGACAGTATCAAATAAAAAAAAAAAAAAAAAAAAAGTTCAAATAAAAGGCTGGTGGAGTTTAAGGTCTCCAGAGGTCCTTTCCAACCTCAAACATTATGTTATTCTGTGATACTGTGAAACAAGAGAAAGATAAATGTATATTTTTAACATTTTGCTTGTACTACAGACCATACTTCTATTCCCTTTCTCATTCTTTCATTTTACAACATTTACTCTCCAAGAGTACTTTGAACATAAGCCGAACAAAAGCTTGTAACTAATGCTGTAGCCAAAAAAATAAAAAATAAAAAAAAATAATAAATATACATAGCTGCTTCAAAAATTCTCACCATCTCTGATAACATTAACACAGTATTTTCTACATCTTCCTGGAGATTAATGGAATAAAATTAATAAAACTGCTTATTCTCTGATATATTCTCTGATATATAGATATATATATTCTCTGATAATAGATTAGAATGATGTAAAAAAAAATTATAGGACTATTTTTAGAAAGGTTGTTGCACATTTTTCTTAGTATTAAAGGTTCTTAAAAACAGTAAGTTTGTGTGATAGGAAGAAAATGAAATCATAAAATATGATTCTCTAGTGGCACAGTCCTATAACTGTACTCAAGTTCTTTTTCACACGGCAAATCACTTGTTTTGATAATAACATCTGCAAAACTTTAGGTTTCTATTCATTATTATTTTCTCCTATTCCTTGTGTCACTTACGGATATGCAACTCATTCAGTGTAACATGCATCATCTGATGGTTCACTTAGAATATGAGTTTGTAAGAGCTCCCAGGTTCTAAGCCTGTTTTTTTCCTCAAGTTTCCTGACTCAGAGATTTCAGATTGTGTATTTTCTGTACAATAGATCATATGGATTACATCTTGTTCTGTTTCAGACTTTCCCTCTAGAGGGTTTGTAATGATTTATCTGTAATAAATGGTCTTTTGACAGTAGTTGCACACAGAAATGATGGCAGATCCTAATGCTGTTAATATTTCTTATAAAACAAATAAAAAATAAAATGAAGAAAAACTGCCTTTAATGTTTCAAAAGTTTTTAACAAGTTTGGAATGAGAGGTTTTATGATGTTGCCTCTGTTAAAATGTTCAGGAATAATTATTTTTTTCTTCCTGAATTACTATACAAGCAAAAAAATAAGTAATTATACAACATCACTCTACTACTCTACTCAACCAGCATCTCTTAACATTACGATCTGAAATATTACAGTATTTCAGCTATGACCATACTACAATGAATATTAAAATAAGAGGCGTCATAACATCATTTGCCTACAATGAAATCAGTAAGTCTTCAAATATAGTCTCATTCAAAAGAACTTTTGCCTATGCCAGTCTTCCACGTTTTTCTTTTTGAACTCAATTGACAGTTGATAATAATGAGACATTTGAGTGATTCTTGACAATTCCAAGGTTTTTGTGCAATGTGCATATATAAAAAACCGTAGTTCTTCCAAATATATGTATAAACTATTTATTGATAGAACTCTAAAGCTCCAGTTGTCAAGGAACAACTAAATAAAGAAGAGAAAAAGAAGTTGGATACATTCATTCAGTGATGTGGATATGAATATAAAGGTACACATATTAAAAGTTGTGCAAATGCGAAAGTATTCACAGAAGATATTGGAAATATCTATCAAGTGTGGTGAAATACTATTAAAAATAATGATAATCTCATTGAATAGTGTATATCCAACAACTTTTCCCATATAAACATATTCTTACCTGGGCACAATCTTTGCAAATCCACCTTGTGCTGACATTTTAAAGTGCTGCATATCTGGATGTTGTCTTGTATAAAACTACCACTAGCAGGAACTGAATAGCTATACAAGTGTTTAATAAGAGATGTATTGATTCCTCATTATACACCTTTATTTTGGTCTCTTTTCAGACTCCACATAACATGTACTGTACAATAGTCAATAGTGAAGAAGTGAAGAAGCCTAATGGCAGCCCATTTGCACAGAATACTGCTGGGGATATCTTCTGGGGCCAGCTGTTTCCAACTAGAAAGAAAAGCATAAGCAAATTTTCATTTTTCCTTACTTTCTACTTAGCTCTGAAGTGTCCCTGTCTGTGTTTACTGAGGCTTTTTGGTTTTGACTGTTTAGAAAGAAAGGACTTGTATGTTGGGTCAATTACCATCAAAGTCTTATTTTGGTCACTTGTAGAATAAATAACATAAATACCAAAACATTTAGCACATATAAAACACTAAAAATATTTCATTACAGTACACATGATGATGATTTGATAATGCAGTTACAGAATCCACATAGAATCTGTGAGGAAAAGCATTTCATTACAATGTCCAGTCTCAGATAAACATTTTCCCCAAAATAACTAAAGTAATTCGGCATGGTAAGAGTTGCAAAAACAAACACATCAAAGCCCTCTAAAGAATCCACATGGATAGGTCATTAGGACAGTATGGCTTTATATAGTTAGTTAAAATTCTTAGAGGTTAGTTTATATCTTGATACTTTAATAAACAGTTTCAGCTTTGGTGAAAGCTGGAAAGCTTAATCCATTAAGAGCCATTCAGAACCAAAACAAACAAACAAAGCTTTAACCACTTCAGTGACAACAGCACAGAACAAACAAGCAGTCTACTTAGAAAATCCCAGCAATTTTAGGATCAATAGCCTCACTCAGTGCTTCTAAGTGATGAAAGCTAGAAAATCTCTGTTGTCGGCTCCTTTCAAAAATGTTTCTGGCAAAGATATAGTTGTAAATTTGATGAGTTTAGTTTAGTAATACCCATGTAGTCTAGAAGGCTGACTTAAGTACTAGCACCAGTCATAATGAAAACAAACTAGCTCAAACATCACTTTTAGCTGAAATTTCCTCTCTCAACCATTAATTTAAGATGTTAAAATACTTTTCAGCATTTATTCTAAGTTCTTACATGTAGATTTTGGAAATTATTTTTCTAGTTAACAGCAGTAGAATTTTTTTTTCATTTAGAGAGTTTGGAAAAATGTATTAGAAAGATTTTTGTAAATGCAAGACCAATACAGTGACTTAATGCACTAAAATAATGCAATATTGTTTCAGAGTCCATTTAACTCACTCTGCCAATATGAATACTCAAATCAGCAAATACATCTATATACACAGAAAAAAGAAAAATAAACATTTATTTCCTTTATAAGATTAAGAGTGTGCTAGGCCCTTTTAAAACATTGCCATTGTATATTGACTTGCATGAAAATAGCATTTACTTCCTTTTACTTCATCTAGATTTATTTCATTCATTAGAGTTTCTATATAGTAGACCTGCTATTGTTCAAAAGAATTTTAAATTATTCTTGCATTTTTATACAAATATTGTTGCTTTTGTTTCCTGTTTCAAAATACTATAAATCATATATATATATATATATATAAAATTAAATTTCATATGCACCATTAATTATAAACTCAGAAGTACCAATAGGAAGAGTATTTATTTTTTAACCTAGCAGTGACAGCTTCTTATTTTACTCATAAATTGTGTAGTATATACTTATTAGGACATCAAAAGGCACTGTATAAATTGCCTGCATATGCCTACAAGCTAATTTATCCAGTAAGATTTGCTGTGTTCTTCTACAATAATCAGATTTTACTAATCACGTTTTTAAAATGTAATCAATAGGACAAAATGCTGTCAATATGAGAAAGAATAAAAACAGAGCTTGTCCCAGAATTCTTGTTTACACATCACACAGCTGAACCAAATTTTTCAACGGAAAGACATAAAGTCAGAATAACATTGAAAATATGTGGCTTTACACAGGGACACTGTGTTGTTTAGTCCTGATTCATTAAGATGCCTGATGCATAAGTGACTTGTCAAACGGTATGTGGGTGGCTGTAATGGCAGCATGTAGGTTTGTATGGAAAACAAGTATGGCACTGTGAAGATTTTTTTTCTCTTTCATCGTATAGGTACTCACATGTAACACTTGTGAGGGGTCTGCTAAGAACCTTGCTGTCAAACCTACTAATTCATCAGAAACATGTAAGTTTAAAGCTAAGTTCTCCAAAGGCGGAGAAATAGCTTAACCAAGTGACAGACACATAGACAATTTCATTGCTGCCAGAACAACATTCTGCACAACCCACCAGCAAGCTATTTGTCACTGCTACCAGAATATCCTCCACAACTTGGCATCAGGGACCTTGGGTAGCCAACTGTGCTTGTAAAGTGCTGGAAGTGCTATCCAATAATAGGGAGGAAAATGATCTGAGGATCTCATTATTATTATAAAATGTGTTATTGTATGAAAAACATATCTTTATAGCCACAAACATGAAAAGTTTATAGGAAAATACTGATTTACAGAAAATCAGATAATTGTATTCTATATGGAATGGCTGTTTAACTCCATTTCCATTTCCCCTTCTTTGGTCCTCCTGTCCATCAAAAAACATGACCGAATATTCCATACATCTGGTATAACATGATAGGCTTCTCATGTTAGTTCATAGAAATAAGAGGTTAAAATAATCTTTGCCATAATGCCATTGTGCATTATCCCAGAGATGAACAGACCTGAGTAATCAAGTAGTTTAGCAGGTATGCTCAGTTTTAAAAGTTTCATGTAGGATGACAGAAGAACACCATCTTCAGACTATCTGGTGTGAAACACGAAGTCACACATTGCTATATCACAAAAATCAATAGTTTTGATTTTGAATAATGTTATGCAATATCATTCACTACAAGCCCAGAGCAGCATCTGGGCACCTACACAGAAAGAACTCCTTTATTTTTCATTAGGTTGCACACACCACATTGGATCCTAAGTATTTACAACTAACACAGAGAACTAACACAGGCTCTGTACTGTCTTGGCATGTTTTTAGTCTTTCTTTTCTATGTATAGTTCCTCCCTTTTGCAGTATAACTTGAGCTACTGATAGAAATCCTTTTTAGGCAAAGGAAATAAATCAAATGATCAAATAGCAAGAACTATCTGTAGAATGACATTCAACAGGAAGTAGGAGAGCTTTAGACTGTAAATTCATCATCAGAGAGAAGGAGATCTAGGAGAGAAGAAAAGGAGAATTGAATAAGAGCTGTGAATCAGAGACAGAAAACCCACAACTGTTTTGTCCCATCCTTATATTGCGAACTGCCCATTTAGACAAGATCATATATCCTTAAAATACATTCTTGTACACCAACTGTAGTTATATTGAATTGGTACAAAGCTATTTTTTTAAGCTTCACCATTTTAGTTTTGTTAATCATATTTGTGTTTTGTTGCACTGAATGTTTTTAAGCAAGGTAGTAAGTTATGACGATTTTCTAAAAATATTGCAAATAACTGATTCTGTGCTCTTGCTTTTTTGTTTCACAAAAAACATTCTGAGCACCAGAACTTAAAAGTGCATGAAGAGATAATGAAAACTATTAGACTCTTTCTAGCAATTTGTTCATATAAATTAGTATTTTGCATTTCTTTCCCAGATCATTTCTTTTTTGAAGGTGGTGACTATTTGAAATCATTTTTACAATATAGACAACATTCCCAGTGAAAGTTAAAATATTTAATTCCGTTTTCCTACCTTCTTCCAAAAAAAAAAGCAGAGGAACAGTTATATTAGTTAGTATGAAACAGATCTCACAGATAATTATTCCTTTTTGTCTCCCAGGATATTAAGACCTCTGTTGTATTAATGAAAGGCATTGAAAGCAATGGGCTTATTAACATTAACAATTCTTAAGCAACCCAAATCTCTTCCTACTAAGACCTTTTGAGGAGTTAAATTTTGTTTGTGTTTTACATATTGACACAAGAATGACATTGACTCTTACACTGATCCTATTCAAAATAGACCTATAAAGTTATCAACATTTTACTTCTGAATTTAACATGGAGAATCAAATCTAATGGAAATACACATCCATGTTTGGAGTCTTACTCATTAAGCCTTTTACGGAACATAATTTTTAAACATATTATGCTTTAGCAGTTATTTTGCTCAGGACTTCAGATGTACTTCAAAGATCTCATGAACAAACTCTGCCTTGCTGCCTGCCAAGAAAAGGAAGTCTTACTTTAGACTACAATGGACTGATTGGCCTGGTTCAAAAGGTCACCAAACACTTCACATGCCTGGTCAGGACTTAAGTTTAAAGGGGAAATCTTTCCAAGCAGGATTAAGGTGTCTATTCTTCATTCAGTACAGTTATTCTGTGTTGAGGGGAGTAGCATATGCATATGCAAAGAAGAAAAATAAGGGTAACAGGATAAAATAACCTTACAAGTCAGGTATCAGGGAAGATAGATGAAAACACTCAAATGTATATGAGGAGAAGTTTAAAGCACACTGAAGAAAAGTTACAATTTGAAGTCAAATGTATCAAGAAAATGATAGTAATTCCATAAGAGCATAAAAATTCCTGCAAAGTTAGATTATGGATTTCCTGCATAGAAACACTGTAATGTAATGGCATTTTTACTTTGAGAGGGTGCATGAGTGACATATCTATGCATTTCAAAACAAGACTGACAAATATGTGGCTTATAACAAATGAAAATATTAATTTTATTTTGAAACAGAAGCGTACTGATTCACATAAAACTACTTTCATCAGGCCATGTGCACAAAAAATAAGGGATAATGTACTTCAGTACTGTCTCTTACAGAGAGGCTGAACTGTCATATCCCTGATTAAGTTTTTTCTAGACCTCCTTTCGTCTGGTCCACATTATTTACTTAACATATGTAAGAATTAGATTGTTTGCTTATTATAACACTGTGCATGTTTCCAAGATTAAAATGTAAATCTGTTTTATGTTCTTCCTACCCATAGATCACAGAGCTGCTTTCCTAACTTTTAGTTAGGAAATGGGTTCTCAACAGGAGCTCCACCATGTTAGAATACTCTAGCATGGTAGATGTCTCAAATCATAGAATCAACCAGGTTGGAAAAGACCTCCAAGACCATAAAGTCCAACCAGTCATCTAACACCACTAGTCCACTCCTAAACCATGTCCCTAAGCATCACATTCACACATCTCTAAAATACCTTCAGGGATGGGGACTCCAGCACCTCCTTGGGCAAACATAACAATCTGTTATGACCTCTGTGAAGAAAATCTTCTTGATATCCAATCTTTGGATTCTATCCCTTGCCACTTGAGAAAAGAGGCATATCTTAGACCCAGAATCTCAGCTCTTTTTCTTAATATCAGAAAATCCTTCTCTCTGCAACTGTCACCTGAATTTCAGGAGGTATTTTCAGGTAGTTCTAAATTCTGGCTCAGCCATAAAAAATAGAAATTTAGTAGGAATATAGGTGAATTTTGCTTAGTCCTGCAAATTTCAGCTAGTTTATAACAGTTTGAAAGGCTCTGCAGAAGAATCATAGGCTTTAAAGACGCAAGTGATGTTTGCAACTTACAAGCAACAAGCTGATATATGTGGGGAAAAAAAGGAGTGGATGCCCTTGTTTTTTACTTTTGCCTTTTTGCATTAGCTCTACTGTAACTATTTTAAACTACCACAGTTTTAAACAGAAGCCAAGATCAAGAAGAACAATATATATCTTGAATATTATGAAAGTAGTATATACATATGCGTATCAAACATTGGCTAGGTTTTCTTTCTTTCTTTTTTTTGAGTGTGTGTGTGTGTATGTGTTTTTTTATAAATACAATTGTATATACTCAGAATAGTAAAAGTCACTTCTTGTGAAAAGTGTTCACAAGGTACAAGAGGATACAAACAGGAGTAGGACAGAGAAGTAATCCTGTCCCTGTACTTGGCACAGGGGAGACCTCACCTTGAATACTGTGTTTAGGCAGCTCAATTTAGAAAGGACATTGAGGGGTAGGAGCAAGTCCAAAGAAGGGCAACAAGCCTTGTGAAGAAGGCTTCACAAGGCTTGGAGAATATACCCTGCGAGAAGCAACTGAATAAACTGGGGCTGTTTAGTCTGGGGAAAAGGAGGCTGAGGGGAGTCCTTATTGCTCTCTTCCAATATCTGAAAGGTGCTTACAGCGAGAGCAGAGTTAGTCTTTTCTCATTGGTGACAGGTGACAGGATGAGGGGAAATGGCCTTAAGTTGCACTAGGATAAGTTTTGGATATCAGGAAAAACTTCTTTACTGAACAGGTAGTTAAACACTGGAGTAGGCTCCCCGGGAAAGTGGTTGAGTCACCATCCCTGAATGTGCTTAAAAACCATTTGGATGTGGTGCTCAGGGACATGATTTAGTGGAGGGTTGTTAGGGTAATATGCTTAGGTTGCAATTGGACTTGATGATCTTGAATATCTTTTCTATGAGTCTAAGATTCTAAGATTTGGACAAAGACTGAAAGATTGTAACAATAAATCTCTAGTTTTTCATCGATAAATTGTATGCATTGTGCGGTTTACACAATAATGCATATAAAATACTTTTTGTTGGACTATGAATCAGGATGCTAAGCATTATGTAGAGAGAGAAGAACTGGAATACTCAGCAAATTTAATAGAACTAAATATTCTACCACTAGTGGCCTTTCAAGAGGGCACAGACGGTGAAACAGAGGAAGGAGATTTCCTAGACTTGTGCCCAATAACAAGCTGTTTAATTAATATTCAACCCATCATCCAAAATCTTTGCTGTTTTGTATCTAAGACTGCTTAGATGCAAAATCTAGTGTACTTAGTCAGGGCAACGCGAGGAAGTCTCCAGTAAAGATGATGCTTTATTTGGTGTATTCTCAGATCAGACTATTGCTCTCACAGATTCCACAACTCCACAAGACAGTCCTTGTCACTTCCAGTACTCAATGAAAAGGAAAAAGAAAAAATGATTTCTTCAGAATTTTATTTAGCAGTCTAAAATATTAAAGGGGAATTGTGCAAAATGCACACAAATATTTCCAAAGCCTCTCTGGCAAAAGAGGGAGGGAAATAATTTATGAAAAAGGAAAACTGAAGAGAAATTTAAGTCATTCTGAAGTAACCTTGACCTAGAGTGCATCTTTAGAAGTGAGAACATGGAAGGACTTTTGTGTATGTATTTTGGTTTGGTTCAAGGAGGCAAGAGTTAACTGCTGAAGTGAAGGAATGTGTGAAGTGTGCATAGTGCTGAAAGGCTGAAGTTTGGTTTCAAGCTTATCTGAAGGGTGAGGCACAATTGAAGAGAATATGTGCCAAGATCTAAACAGATAAGGAAAATGGAGTCTCTCTATTTCTTTCTTATTTTTTGATTGTATGTGAACACTACCTATAGGTTTCTGAAGTTGAAACAGGAAAGGAAACTACATTCAATACTGCATATGGAATTAAATATTCTCTATCCATAGGGAACATATCCTAATTCATATATTTTTATATCATGAAAATTCATGATATAAACACATTTCATTCATGTTCAAATACTCTGATCTGAGAATATTCCAAAAGAAACAGCTTATTTTGTCAATTTACATTGTTTTTTTAGTTTTTGTTTCAAATTCATCAAATCATTTCACATGCTTATAATCAACCGTACTCCGAAAAATATTTATACATACTTATAAACATGCTACTTATGCTGCAGAAACAATGCTAAGTATGAGCTTAATGTTTTGATAAATCCAAGCCGGAGAACAGAAATGTCTGAAAACATTCTGAAAGCATCTAAAGAGAAAATGCTAAAATGAAAAAACAACTAACATGATAATCTTGGGATACAATTTTTGAGATAATATTAATGAGATCATTATTAAATTCCAGAATGAAGACCAAAATTATCAAACTGGAATCCTTCCTCCACTTTCTTACTCATTACTTGAGGTTAGTCTTGAATATTATCAAATGTATTTATATTTTCATTTAAAATGTGTTATTGTATTTTATATTTACTCATGCATTCCTTTACCGTATTTTTCCATTACTCTGTATTTACCTACAGATACTTGCTCATCTCTCAGCTCATCATGAATACTGGGAAAGGACTGCAGGTGGAAGGAAGTACGCTCTAATCTCACTTCTTCCCACACCTTTGTTTTAGGCATTCCCACTGCTTTGTTTTAGGTGAAGAAATAATTTCCTTGAAGTGAGATTTGGGGAAGTCATCATCAGAAGGAAAATGAATAAATGTAAAATAATTTTCTCTTAGTTCCAGTAAGCAGCTGCCAGTATTACTATTACCAGATCCAAAATGCAACCAGCCAATACTACTGTTACCAGACAAATTGGTAAATTTCTTGATTCTTGTTCTTTGAAGATATTAAGAATCATAGGCTATACATTGCTAAAGATACGTATTACTGATATGTTAAGCGTTACCTATCTGTACATTCATACCTGTAAAAGTCATTATCTTGCCTATGTAATATGGAAAATACTTTTCCACTTGTTCCAATTACATAATCAACACAAAAGATCAGCACAGAATAATACAGAGCAAGGGGGGATACTCTAGGCTTTCTGTCTTATTTCACACTTCATATTCATGAAACTTAGTAAATGCATAATATTGTGCAGTAGAGGAATTGGCGATATTCCTCAGCATTATATTACTACAAAACACAAGTCCATTACAGTCATTGGATATGGTCTCGTAGAAATTTCTCAGCTACTTACTATTTTATACTTCAAAGTACTAAATACTTTCATAGGAATTTATTGAAACAATGTCCTGCATCAAAGTAAGTTTGATTTTCCTAAAACCTCTCTCTAATCACTAGATTTCTGATAGCATCCAAATACATACTGTAATCATGGTAAAGGCATTAAAAACTGGATTTACAGTGGCATTTTGCACCTGTATCTCTTTGTGAAGGCAGAGAGCCTCAGATATTCAACACCTCGATGGCATATTGTGATTTAGATGATACAAAATGCAACACATGCCAATAAACACAAGGCTGATTTAATTTTGTCTCTGTTCACTTTATTGATTTATTTGGAATGCTGCTGAGTTTACAGAGATGCATACTAATTCCTTCCAGAATCTGGATCCACTGCTCGCACTGAGCATCATTTTACTCTTAGGGTAGTCAGTGTGAAGTAGGGCAGCACAATATGACTCTTGTAGCAGACAGCTGTATAATGTATTTCATACTAATCTTACTATATTGTTCCTTTATATATATACATTTTCAAAGAAGAAAAATGGGAGATCTATGTAAATCCTTTATTTGCATTTCTGCTCTCTAAAGAAGACACATTCCAGTTTTAATTTTTCGGTGGTGAGTCCTACTTGTAACTACTTTCATGGGTTCCAATTATGACTGTTTTAAAAGGAATGTTCCTTTTAAGAGTATAAATTAATGTCTGTAGAGACTTCTTTTCCATGTGACCCACTTTTCTGTGTGGATTTTAATTTTACTGAGGAGTTTTCTAACATGCTACAAAATTTAAAGATCTTTAAAAAAAATAGAACTTCAAACAATTCTTCCCTGGGATCAGACGCCATAAGTCTGCCTGATTTCCTATGGAGTCACTATGGAATGATACAGCCCACATTGAAATTTTTAATAATGTACCAGATAATAGCATGAGAGCTTCAAAATAATTCTTATTAATTATACTTTCCTTGTTCTTCAGTATTTTTCATCTTTTTTTTTTTTATAAATAAAACTACCCTTGTACTTATGTCATAAAAAATTCTGCCTTTTTCTCTTTTTTAATATTTGTATTCAAGACAAACAACAGGAGGTTGAAATCAGGCCATTTAAAAGAAACATCTGCTGACATTTATTCATATGCTACATGTTCCACTTTCATCATTGAATGTAATGATAAACACACATTCCAGTCAATAATGGCAATTCCCAGCCAAGCTTTACAAATGGTCCCTTTAACACCTAAATTGACAGCTCGGGAGGATTTGAGATAGATGCTAAATATGGTACATTTGGACACTATTTCCCTAAGACTAGAATGACTGGGAGACTTTTACAAGCAAATACTGTGGGTATGTGGGTACAGTCTTGACTAATACAGGTAAATATATCATTCGACTTTTTTTTTTCAAAGAACAACTTTGAAAAGAATTTTTTGCAGCATGACAGCATATTCTTACTTGAAAAATAATTATATTTTCTTCAAACAGGAGAGCTAATATTAATGGAACCTGAAATTTGAAATAAGTTTGCTTTCTAAAATAGAAATATTTTGTATATTTTTGGCTTATTGTTTTATATATCAAGCTTATTAATTACTTTTGCTTTGAAATCATTTATATAAATTTGCTTTTAAAGCAATAATATCAAGTGCTACATTGCTTCCTTATTTAATTCATGTTTTTTGTGTAAGACTGTCTCATGAGCTGCCATATTGCAAAATAGGGTCTAATTTGAAAGCAGTCTCTCAGTTATATGTGACCAAAGATGTTACGAAAAAATTAGAGGTTTCATGACTGAGATAAACTGAATAAACTGAAAATGTCTCATCACTTTGTATGTATCTAAATGTATTATTCTGAAACAATAATAATCTTTTTTTGTATTTCTAAGTATATTCTTTTCCATTTCAGTTCAGATTGATTAACCTTCTTGTAACTGAATCATAAACTGATTTTAAGTCAAACAGAAAAACACAGCTTTTCAACTCCTTCATGTGTGAATAGTTTCTCCTTTCAAAACTCTTGTACAGTTCAAAATAGGTCATTCATTATTTAGCAAGAGGGGAAAATTCTGTGCATTCTAAAATAATGAATGTAAAAATAATTACAGGATCACAAAGTTATCTTGTATAGCATAATGAAAAGTGTTAGACAAGATGACAGTACTGTACCTATTGATTGAAAAATACATATTTTTAAATGCATTCAGTTTAGTTTATCATATTAGAATTGGTGCCATTTCTCTTTATGAAGAACTACAAAAATTGATGTTCGTTTGGTAGTCTTTTACTCTATTGACAATTTGCTTGGAGTATAGTAACAAAAGTCACAAAATTTACACACTTTGTGTCTGTCTATTCACCCATCTACACAAATTCATCCTATTGGATGTAGGAGGCAGGTGACCTATCATTGCCCTAACTGTATGTTCAAAGATGCCACGATTTCTGTTTATATTTCCTTTACTTTTCACTTACACAAAATGGCTACTCGAAGCTTAAGATAATGTTGAAAGGTTCTACACTGCTTTCTAACATGGAAGTCCATTTAGTATCTGACAGTGTTTGCAGCATTAGGACATATGTGCACACATGAATGGATCGAGCTGTTTAGTACTCACACTGTTAAGTCCTGGGATGAGTTTTCACAGCTAAGTGTAAAACAACTGCTACAAACAAAGTAATTAAATCACAATCAGTATTTTGTTATTATTTGAGTCTGTAACCTATGCTATTGAACTGAAGGTTTCGGGATATTTTTTTTGTTGTTGTTGTTAATTGCTGAGTCTAGTTTTGAATGTCTGGTAAGTAAAGTAAGTTTGTTACTTTTATTAGTAGAAAAAATAGAATAGAGTAGTTAAGCTTGAAGGGACCCACAAAGATGACTGAGTCTAATCTTTACCTTGAAGTATAATAAAATTACAATAGAGCTTTTGATTTCTAAATTAATGGAATAGAAAAATTTAGTAACACACCTAGTTCTTAAATATGCAGGAGGGCATGCAGTATTGAAATACAACTCTGTATACTGATGTAATACAAACTTTCATCTCTCACCAGTAATTGTAATAGAAATCATGTGTTGCTATCAGGCAAAAGTTTAATGATCTGCAATTGACCATTGGGCCACTAGTACATAAAGCTTGCCTTTTTGAGAAAGCTTAAGAGTAGATAGCAGCTACGAAACACAAATCTGTGGATTTGTTAAGAGCTGCACATGGCACAAAGTCAACTGAAGCCACAGTTTTTGTAGTGATGTAATTGTAGTAGAAAAAAGGGTATAATACAGAGTATAAGAAGATGGAGCCTTCTGATTCTCATAGATGAGGAAATTCTCTACAATACCATCCAAGTCATCTGGACATCGTATCATTTTCTGATGTACCTACAGATACATCAGAAAAAAGTTCTATGTCACAGAGTTCTTTATTAGAAAATCGTTGCTATTCTTTTTTTTTGTTTTCTACTTTAAGAGTAATTTCTCTTCTTTATGAGATGCAGTATTACTAAGTGTAACTTTAATTATGAATATTTAACCAGTTATGTAATAATTACTGCAATAAAACATGCCATTCCAGATTCAGAATTTAGACATTGTTTTTCTGAAACAAAATAAATACAGTCAGCATCCATTACTCCATAAATGGAGAAAAAAAGGTTGCCAAAAGGAATTAGGATTGTAATCCAGTAGCCTTCTAATCACAAATATTAGAACTGGAAATGCTGTTTTCCTTGCTTAGAGCTGATGCAAACCACATATATGGAGACAAGATTTTAGTTCTATTGTAAGTCTTCCAAATTCAGATTTCTGAATATTATGGGTTGTTTTTTTTTTCTACAGTGGGTATTCAGTAGCCCAGGGTAAAAACAGATTTAAAAAAATTATCACACAAGATTTCTAGGAAGATGAAAAATATTAACCATCATGCCATTTTCATAGGATGCTCCTATTGCATACATGGAAGTGCTCACTATTCAGGTGAAAGTTTTAATGCTTTAATGAAATCTAGAAGCTTTGCTAGAAGCTTCTGATATCATTTGGCTTGTCACTAAAAATTTAAAAAAAAAAACAAACAACAAAACCAATGGCCTTGTTAACTTAAAATAAAACTTTTCTCTTTACATCACATCCTTAGGACTACTGTAGGCCACTTGGCTAAGATTGCTCCAATCTCAAGAAAATATTGAACATTAATGAACTGTCAACAAAGCTCACAGAGTTACCTCTACATGACACAGAACTCTGTGCCTGTGTAAGGGCGAGTGAGGGACAGATCTCTGCACAACAGTCTTTATGAATATATTTGAGAGACTAATCTCTACATTCAGATTTCATTTTTCACTCATCTAAATGTGATGCAAACCTGCAGGTGAGCCAGAGCTGTAGTTGCTTATGGATAATTTTACCATTTCTATCTCATTTCTTGTTGTTGTTGTTTTTCTATTTTCACAAAGAAGAGAAACATACGAACCCAAGTTTTTAATTGCTATTATTAGGCCTATATATATAAGCATGATTGTAATTATATGGGGATTTCTTTTTTTTTTCTTGAAAGACAGTGCAGATAAATGATAAAATTTAGGTACATTAACTTTCATTACAATGCTAAATATTTATATTAAAAAAAAATAAAGGTTTCTCTGTCTTAATAATAAAAAAAGAAGAAAGTCAGAAGAACACATCTTGCCAATGAATGTTTCATGACTTCTAAATGGATACATTTTCCAGTATGCACTAGAAAGTTAATATGTTCTCAGAAGATTTCTTTAATTTAGTTGTCGCTAATTTATTCACACTAATACAGGAAAAAAATACTGCAAAATTTTTCATAACAAAAAACTGTGCATATCTCTGTGTTTTAGCTGGCATGTGGTTCTACACAGATGGTTTGGGGCTTTCTGTGCTGCAAAACAGATGGGCCTCCACTGTCCCTTACCAATCAAATGAGAACTTGAAAATATAGGAATATCTTTACTTTCATTGTGTCCTGTAATTCAAGAAATTAAATGCCTAAATATATGACTTCCTGTGTAAAATGATGAAATATCATATGTTTAATTTAAACTATTTGTCTACATTTAATGTGAAAACTGTTGGGTGGTAATGGTTTTCTTCCAAACAATAACTAAATATTACAAAAAGTATTGACTAGAATGCTGTTAATCTTAGCTGTGTGATATTGTTGTATCTGTACTTTGCTGATACTGTTTAAATTTATTTTAGATGTGATACGATGTCATTCAAAATAATTACCAACTTAAGGGAGCAGCTTGTTGACAGATCATCTTTTATTATTTGTTCACATACTGCACTGTATGACAGTAGCACAGACATTTATAGTGTGAATATCAACTAACTTTGTTTTGTTCTATATGCATTTGCAATGGGAAGAGTATATTTGGGGCACTTTTTCCTAGTAACACACCATTTCCTGCCTCATTTTGGATATTAAAAAAACATACTTCTGTAGCATAAAACTGAATTTCCTGAGGACAAAGAGGGAATTAGTTAAACTAAGGGACTGGTTCACCGTGCAGTCCAAACTTTATCACATATAAATAATCACATATATATAATAATCACATTACAAATGATGCAAACCAAGTGAGTTGGAGCCTGAGCATCCATTAGGGTTGCCGTTTATCCCACAGTTGCTGCCCCGATTGCTGTTTTGATTGCTTTTTGCCTAAATGTTCTGAGGAAATGCACTGTCTGAAAAATAATACGTTCTCAAATATTCTGACTTGGATTTCTCTGAAGTGGTTAGCTGAAATATACAAAGACTGTAGCACTACAATACAAGATGTCAATTAAATAAGATCTTATTCCTTTACTTTAGCATGTTGTCATGCAATGCTTGTTGCACATTGGACATTCCCTATTAATGATGTTATGTCATCTTGATGGTATGCAAAGAAAAGTTCCTTATATATATACTTGGAAATATTCTTAGGTGACTTTTTTTTTTTTTTTAAGAGCTCTCTTCCAGCTATAGAAACTGAAGATATAGCAATTTCAGAGCAGTACCTTAAGGTAATATATCTATTATTACATTCCATGAATTATAACAGCATATCACTTCTATCTGTGTTTCGAAAATTACAAACCCAGTGCCACTTAACTTCATTAATGCTATACATTTTTATGATCCAGTAGCCTTGTGTGGGAAGGAGTCCCATTTTGCTGTCTACCTTAAACAAAAAAGGTGCAAGTCATCCAACTAATTTTAAAGTATTACGATTTTGTTGAATGCATGGAACACTGAGCAACTGAACATCTTTTCTTTTCCTCTCCAATCTCCAATAATATTTATAGTTTTAACTTCTATTTGATACATATTATGAAGAATACATTTTAGCAGCAGACGGCGTTGACTGCAATGCACCATCTTTTCTTGTGTTGGTGCAGAAAAACTTCTAATTGCAGGTGATGTTCTTTTTAATCTGCTGGAGCTATTTCTTTTATTGTCATTTAAAAGGGGAAAATTAAAAGATTAAATAGTCATGCCACTATGTCAGAATAGCTCACTGAGATATTCTATACATAGAATATACAATGATTTTTGAGCAATAAAACATAGCTATAATTATAATTATAGCTATAATTATTCATTTGATCATGCCTAGCACTCAGAATCAGGAATGATGAACTCCAGTTCATGGCTGGATGTAAGAGTGTGGCGGTTTCACTCTGAAGGGAAGCTAAACTAGACCACAACTGCTCACTCACTTGCCCTCCTCATATGAAGAAGGGGAGAAAATATGATGAAAAAAGCTGAGATAAGGACAAGGAGATAGCTCACGAGTTACCATCAGGATATACTCAGTAGACTCTATGAACAGAAAAGAACTGTACAGTAGGAAAAGAAGGAAGGATGATTAAAAGTCAACATTCATAACCTAAGAAGGCTTTATAACCTGCAGTACAGTGCACTTCTCTCTTGAATGGGACTCTGTAATATCACTCACTCTTCTGAGGACTAGAGGGAAGGCCATTGGTGTATACCAAAGTGAGATTGTACAGTCTTCTTGCAGCAGTAATAATCAAGAGCAGGGATGTGAATTAGGATTGGACCAAAGTCTATGAAGCCTGTGGAAAATCTGTGGGATAAAGAATAGGAACTTCCTATTCTTGTCAGCTTATTAAGTAAAAGCGACATATAGTTCATTTATCTGTCCTAATTTTTAACATACATATGTTAATAATTCTTTATATTATGTTTTGGAATATATTTCAAATTGTAAATGTCAAATAAATTTCTTTTACAATTTTTCAAATACTATTATAGCAACTGCCATTTTCTCCCTATTTAGTTTGCCTTTTGTGAACCATTGTAAAGAAATGTTTTTTGTAAAGATTGTAAAGAAACTTGTTTTGTCAAGTAACAATTTAATAAATTTGACTTTTGATTCACTGTTAAAACAAAGGATGTTTTTCAGCACTTGTAACGCAAGAGGTTTTTGCAGCATAGTTTCAGAACTCGTTCTCAGTGAGTAACCTTATCTAATCCTGTTTCATCCTTTAAAACTGTCTACATGCTAATCTCAAGGGACAAATTTAATACTTTGCAACAAAGGGAATATAGCCCTTTCAGCTTGAATAGAGCATTTGTTAGGACACCACGTGAGGTATGAATAACATTATAGTGCTGCCATTTACTTGGCAAGGGAAAAAGTGCACACTTGCAACCAAAAGATTAGAGCTTCTTCCTTGGGTTAAATTTTTTGACCCATACTATATCCCAAGACACCTATTTTACTGTTGTATTTGGGTTTTCTACCTTTTCTGAACTAAACACTGAACAAATATAAGTAAACAGTTTGTTTTAGCTGAAGATAGGCACTATTTAATTGAGTTTTGATGATAGATGTGCTCCAAATGGTGCAAGCATCTTTGAGACAGTAAAATAAGATTGTCTTATGGCATATATAACACTACATAAAGGATTTTCTTTAAGGGATTTCTGAGAAATTACAACAGAAAAACAGAAAATGATCTAATATGGAGAAGAATAAAAAATTGTAAAGCAATGTTTTGGTAGTAAAATTAAGTATTACTTTTCTGTATCAGTTTTTCAATACCAGCATTTGAAGTTGTGATCAGATGACCTTTTCTTTATCTTATTTTCATACCCAAGTGTTGTGGACAATTTATTCTTTTAAAAATATTGTTCAATATAGTGTTTTTACAGTTTAGAGTGCTCCATCTTAAAAAACAAAACAAAAAAGCAAACAAGCAAAACAAAAAAACCCCACAAAACACATATTAGTGTGTTTATAAAATATGTATTAAATATATTTACTAGATTTTCAGCTTTTTGATGATGTTGACTTAATTAACATGTTCTAATCTAGCGCACTTTTTCTCTTCAGTCATTAATATATAATCTGTACCCAACATACTGTATTAATTATAAATGTGTTAGTAAATTATACTTGGTTATAAAAATGTTGCAAGTAGGTCTGATGACTATTTTCTTTCCCTCACACATGAAGCAATACTCAAACAGCAGACATTTGGGCAAATACCAATGGGCATACCAAGTAGACTATAGTGAATCTGTCTCTTTGCATTGCTGAAGAAATAATTACACTTCTTGTTTCCTCATATCCAGAAAGAATTCCTTGAATTGAGTTCTACAGCAAAAGCTACTTCTTCCTGACAAGATGGAATTTTAACCTCTGAAATGGCATGTTACTGCCATTGCCATTAGCCATAGCATTAGATATTTTCATCTCTTAGTACTGAAGATAAGAAACTATTTCCTGCAAAGCATACTGCAAATGAAATACCAAATCCTAAACATGCAAGTAAGGATATCCAGTTTCTACAGATTTCATTTAGTGGTGTGCCTTGCTACCACATACCCAAAACAAATTTCCATCTTTTTTCATTCAGCTTTAAATGCAGAAGAAAAGCTCCAAGACTTGTTTCTCTATACTGTCTTGCAGTAAATAAAAATCTATGGATATACATATAGAAATCTTTCTGATTGTCTGCTTTTAAATAAATCATTTTCATAAGATAGAATGCCATGCTGATAAAGAGTCATAGAATCATAGAAAAGTTTGTGTTGAGAGGAACATTTAAGATCATCTAGTTCCAACCCCCTGCTATAGGCAGGAACAGTTCCCATCAGACCAGGTTGTTCAAAGCCCCATCCAGCCTGGCTTTGAATGCCTCCAAGGCATTCACACAATTCAACCCACAACCTCTCAGGGCAACCTGTTTCAATGCCACTGTCTTAAACAGTTCATATGGACGTGAGCTCTGAATTTAATCATACTGTGATATATAACAATGAACAAGATGTTTAAACAGTTTGTATCATAATATTTTTCTTTAAAGATGCTCATTTTAGTCCGAAGGATAAGAATCCCTACATAAACACAATACTTTTTTATTTAAAACAGAACATGACCTGGGTGCTACCGGCTGCCTTATTTGCTTTCATATCTTAAGCAATACCTTCTTTGTAAAAATTCATCTGTTTTCTGTTACAGTCAACTTATTCTTGACTGTGCCAAGAAATGTGATTAGATGGAAAGCCAGCTTGGTTTCAGTTCTCTTAGGGATGTAAGTTCTAGTAAAAGTGAACAAATTTTATTATTTCCTGCCTTTCTGCTTGCAGAACTGTTATATCAGTATAAAGTGTATACATAATGACGCTTTTTTTTTTTTTTCATTATGTGTACGCTTAATCAAGTGGAGTACTTAAAATTAAGGTAGCAAAAAATCAGACACATAGTTATTGCTGATAGAGTAACATGGTCTCTTTTCTTTCAAATCAATTATCACAGAATCACTAAGGTTGGAAAAGACCTCTAAGATTGTCTAGTCCAACTGGCAACCCATCACCATTATGCCCACTAAACCAGTTCTCTGTTCTACTGTTTCTTGAACGGATGGTGACCCCACCAGTTCCCTGGGCAGCCAGTTCCAATACTTTTTCAGAGAATGAATTTTTCCAAATAGCCAACTTGAAACTCCCCTTGTCCAACCTGACGCCATTATCTCTTGTCCTATTGCTAATTACCTGGGAGAAGAGGCTGAGTACAACTTCACTACAATTTCCTTTCAGGTCATAGAGAGTGATAAGGTCTTCCCAGAGCCTCTATTTCCAGAGTAAAAAATCCCAATTGCCTCAGCTGTTTCTCGAAAGACTTGTGCTCCAGACCCTTCACCAACTTCACTGCTCTTCTTTGGACATGCTGCATTGCGTGAATGCCTTTTTTGTAGTGAGAGGTCCAAAACTAAACAAAGTACTTGACATGCAGCCTCACCAGTGCTGACTATGGTCAGACAATTGCATCCCTGCTCCTGCTAACTACAGTATTTCTGATGTAATTGGTCTTCTTGGCCACCTGGGCACACTGCTGGCTCATGTTCAGCCAGATGTCAAACAGCATCCCTAGATCCTTTTCATCCTTCCAGCCTTCTAACCCCAAAACTGTAGCCATGCATGGAGTTGTTAGGACAAAAATACAGGACCTGACACTCAGTCATACAAGTAGAAGCTTATACAATTGGTCTCAGTGCATCAATTCAGCAGCCTATCCAGATACCTCTGTGGAGCCTTCCTACCCTCTGGCAGATCAACATTTCTTCCCAGCTTGGTGTCATATGCAAACTTACTGAGGGTGTGCTCAATGCCCTAATACAGATAATCAATAAAGATTTTAATGTTTAATATCTAATACATATATTAAGGATAGGATTATGTGCATACTAATCCATGTTAGACATACTGAGCTTAACAAAATAGGGAAACATACAAATACTGACCAGTCTTTTATACCAGCAAATGCAAAACACCCTACCATATCTGATTAAAATGCTAGAAGTCACAATCCAAAGCTGGTGAATTATACCTTACTAAAGCAATCTCCTGCCTATGGTTACAGGAGGAAAGTAGAAAACTTAAACACATTAAATTGTCTCTGTTTTCAATGTAAATCACCTATATATCTGTACTTCCTATATGAAAGGATAATGGTTAAGACTTTTCAGTATTCAATGAGGTGCTCCTTTATATGAATAAATTAAGTTTAAAATGTAAAGTGGTAGTCTCCTTTATTTTGTTAATTTCAGTCAGTAACATGGAGTGATCAAAAATTTTTCTCTGAGAATAATGTAAAGCCTAGTAAGATTGTAATAAATACAGATAATTAGGATAACAAGAGGGCAGGCTTGCCAAAGTTTATCTCGGTAAAACTGTACTGATTACTATATCTCCGTCTGCTTTACCTTTCAATTGTCTTCAGCCTGTTACACCTATGATGACACATTAAAACAAACAGTGTTCACCATTTCCTTGTACTTACACAACTGCATGGACAGCAATTGCAATAGTCAGAGTTTAAAAACCCAGGCTGCAAATTAGATGCTTGCTAAAGATTTACCAATACAGCCATGATTGTTGATGTGCAGTCTTCAAAATGATACAGGCATTATTGTGTTGAAAGAGAAAAGTCTTTTTCCTCTGTGACTTCATTGGACACTCACACCTTCAGCTTAGTCAGCATCACAATGTAGTTGTCAGATTTGATGATTTGTCCACATACAAGAAAATTCAGAAGGATCACCCCTTTCCTATCCTAAATGACAGTGTACATCACTTTATCCACTGATGGTTGCATCTTTAATATTATTTTTTTTATCAAGGAATTCACTTATCACCACCTCATGGACTGCCATTTTGACTCCATCTTGTAGTGATGATACCCTGATAATGATGTAAACCAGAAAGCTATCACTTTCAGTCCAACAAGTGTAACAAACTTTAATAGGCTATGTTGACTTACGAATTTTCAATAAAAGGCAAATGTAAAATGGAAGAAATAATGCAATTAATGTAAATTAGAAGTCAGACAATTAAAAAAGTTACCTATGGAGCAAAATACATCACAGAAAATTCTATATCTGGCATGACTCCATGAAATGTGAGAATTAAAAGCATATTAGTTACAAAATAAATTATAGTAATGATACCTACATATGGGAAATATTACTGACCAATAGAGTAAGACCATAGAAAGTATTTATATCAATATTTCTAATATGTAGGAAAGAAGCTGTCTGATACCTTATTTTTCATAAAGCAGTAATGGAGTATTTCTAGTCTGCTGTGCTAGAAAATCGTAAAAGGAAAAACCTTCAGGGTTTTTGTTTATCAACATATAGGTTTCCATGATCCGGGCACATATCCATTTTCCTAAAGCTTACTTTTCATGGGATGGATCTTCAGGAAGTGTAGGAATATTATAACACTGTGACAAGGAGAAGTGAAGCAAACCAAACTATGTTAAAGCACTAATATTTTAAAATATAGAAAGCTTATGAAAAAGCTGATAGGAAATTCAGTTGTCAAAGAATTAATATATAATAACTACAGTCAGCATGAGTCTATCAGAAAGATGTCTTTTCAGACAAAAGCAATTTCATTTTTTGACAAGATTTCAAGTTTCCTTATTAGCGTGAATTGTATAAACTTTAGACTTGGTTAGGTATTAATGAACTGGCCAACTGATAGATTCCAAAAAAAGAGTATTTTCCAGTGTAGTTCCATGGGGACTGGAACAAGTCCAATTGCTTTTCATCACTGTCATAGTTTCAGCTGGGAAGGAATTGCTTTTTTCAGAATGTCTAGTATGATGCTATGTTTTAGTTCTATTGAATATTGATGTCCAATAATGATAACACACCAATGTTTATAGTTGCCTGCTAGGCAATGTTGAATAGAGTAAAGGCCATTTGCAGCAAAGAGCCCAAAGAGCTGGAAAGGAACAGAATTAGGACAGCTGACTTAAATGGGCCAAAGGAATATTCCATATCTTATGACATCAAGTGGAAGAAGTACTGAAGGGGGTGGGAGTTCATCTCTCTTTCATTGCTTGAGGGCCTGGCTGGGCATCAGTCTGGGAATAGTGAGCATAATGAGCAATGGCCTGTGCATCACTCATTATATACATATGTATAACATAGCATCATACTAGATACTCTGAAGAAAACAATTCTGTCCCAGATGAAACTAAGACAATCACTAATATTTAAGTAAAAATACATTACTCTGATAAAATTTCCAGGTGACAAAAAACTTGACAGAGTAATAAATTCAGAACAATTTTACTTTTTTTACAGGGAAATATAAGGTAGAAAGAGATCACTGTGGTACTCTTCTCTTAACTTCAATATAGGTATTAACTACAGACTTCTCTAAGCTGATGTATTGGAACTAAAAACATGTCTCAGAAAATTATCCAAGAATGCTTACAGAAATACTCCAAACAATCCATTTGACTACAAAAGAGACTTCCATTCCAATCAAGTTGTTTGAATAGTTGCATATTCTCGTTGTTTAAGATGGATGCTTCATCTTAAGTCAGAAATTGTCTGGCTTCAAGTTGCACCATGGTCTTGCAACTATGACAATGCAATTTCCAACAAACTAAACCAGACTTGGAGGTCCTTCTCTCTCTTTTTTTTGTTAATAGTTTTAGAGATTACTTTCATACATCATGTAACCTGATGCTAGGTACTGTAACATTCACAAATGTGATAGTTGAATCTGCTTCTACAGAAGAGCAGAGAGCCTAGGAATGAAAACACACATAAATACACCTTTGTAAATGATAATAGAAATCAGAAGAGGGCATGGAGAACTGTGATCAAACAAAGAAAAAATGTTGAAAAACATACACAGAAGTTTCTGCTTCACAGGAAGCAGATTTCACCCTTAAAATGTTCAGATTCTAATCATTATTTAGTCTTGTTTGATACTGATTTTTTTCACATTTAAAACTTGTTTAGAGCTGATTGGTGATATTCAACTGTTAATTTTTCAATGAAAGTAAGAGTACATAGATGTTCTGAAATCAAACATTGAAGATTATTCTCTAGCCACCTGCAAAGCAAAGTACCTTGTCACAAATTGCGTTTAAATCCAACAGTCTTAATATTTCTCATTTGTTTCCACTTTCAGTCCCCACAAAAACATGTTTGGAAAATCACCAGAGCCTATAGGATTTGCAATTAGTATGAATTTCATAAGTGGCTGAACTCTAAATGCACATTTTCAGAACTAGACCAAAAGAAGTAAACAGAAAAGAGGTGACGTTCCATTCTGGCACATAGTGTCTACACTTAAGTTCTTGGTCAAAACAGAAGATTTATTTTAATCCTTTTGAGAGTTGAAGTATCTCAGCTTTCCTAAATATCATCATGTTTTAAAATACATGAAAACAACATTCACCTGATTGGAGAAGAGTGTATTTTAATACATATCTGAGAACTTTGACTATAAACTACTTTTTATACAGCATTCAAATAATATATAAACAATTGGTAATCTGACTTTGTAAGCAAGTGCGCCATCTTTGTAGAACCAGATCTGTCACAAACAACTCTTATATTAATGTTCTATTCTTTATTTGCATAGTCACAAAATCTGTTCTCCAAGATCCACTTTTCTCATGTGGAAATTATTTAAATAAGAATGTTACTCAATACGTATATAGTAGCTTCTGACTTTTTTTTTTTTTTTTTTTTTTTTTTTTTTTGGAATAAACAATAGGGTTGAGAAAAACTGAATAGGCACCTGAATCTAAATTTTCTGAAGTAAAAAGCCACTTTCTTCAATGGCTGCAAAGGAGAATGATTGTGTTTGGTTTTCTTTGCTCATGATGAGAAACTTAAAAGGTAAAGAGATTATTTATGAAATGCTGAGATCTATTCATTCTAAAATCTTTAAAGATTTCATTTCACTAACTCTGGATAATTTTTATTTTGTTTAATAGACCAGTTCAAAAGATTTGAAGAGAAGAATTAAGCAAGTGCTGCTGATAGCAGGCTGCCAGGTCAACACAATGGCAGCTGCATTACTAGCTGTTTTTACTTAGGTAGTTGTTCATTTACATTCAAATTATGCTTTCCTGAATAGTTTTCTTACTTATCCCGCAGAGCTAATGGTTTTGCTGAAGCAATAAGTTTTAATCTCCTAATTTTTGCATTTGTTTTCAAATTTCTGAGTAAAATTATCTTACCAAAATCCACAGTAATAATGATTAAGTTCATCAATTTTTTAAGAAAAATAACATAAAAATTAAGAACTTGAGTAAATAAATTTGTCATATGATTTACAGAAATAAATTGCATATCTATTGTCTAGCAATAAGAAAAGTCTTATCTGGCTACACCATCACATTGCAGCTATGATCCAAATTTAAAGAAATCTGTAAATTTTATCAACCAATAACTGCAAGCCACTTTTTCCATGTGATAATCACTACAAGAGCAAAAACAAAAAAATTGGAAGTGATTTCAAATGATTAATTCAAACCTATTAGTATTTCCCTCATAATCTTAGAAGTATCTTTATTAAGAATTGAGAGTTTTTATAATGCCTTGTGTTAGATTTTAAAGTCATCAATTATTTCATAAATGAAAATAACATTAGCTTGATTATCAGGTCCACTGACACAAGACTATTTCAGCAGAATACATAGACTAAAATAGAGAAAAAAGGTGAATGAAAAGAATATTTAACCTTGCTCATTTTCTCAGCCAGCTCTACTTATTTTATAATGCAAGTTTCTACTATTTTTTTCTTGTTGTCAACAATGAAGAGAACATGCAGCCCCAGAAAAAATTATATTCTACCTTGCATGTCATCAACAAATTGTTTACTAAGTTTCTGTTTCTGAAAGAAGTTTTGCATCTTCGTAGAGGTCCATAAAAGAGATATCTTTGCAGCCTCTAAATATGTATTTTCAGGACAGGATCTTTATTTATATTGGTATGCTGCTACCAGACTTTTACACTGAAAGTAGAATATATAATGTTGACTTTACAAATAGGAGGGAAAAATGGACAGATTAGATGTTCAAACATGAAGAAATAATATGCAACTTTCCAATGGTGATTATAGGTAGCTGTTCTCCCAACTAGGACTAAATCATAGCATTTTAAAACTGAAGATGTTTATATAGCAGCTGTAATATATCGTTCCAAGAACATATTCTAAAGCAACTAACCATTCTTCTGTGGTTGTTTTTTTTTGTTATTTTTTCCACCCCTATGCCAGCTGCAAGAACTTGCATCCTCTTCATCAACAACTAAACTTTCATCTTTACAAATGCCCTGAATGGCCTTTTAGCAAAAGGGAGCTTCAGGAAGCTCATAAATGAAAAATAAAATCCTGCTGGGTTACAAGGTTGGTTATTCCTTGTCAAGCCTGAGTGGATTCCATAGAGAATACAAATCAAACGTCTGAGTGAAAGTGATTTGGGACTTCCCTGCAATCTGCACTACTTACAAACCTTGTTTATTTTGCATGTCATTACTTTACAGGTGTTGTCCAGCTCAAATATCTGTTAGCTATATTTTGTGCAGCCAATGCAAAAAAAAAAAAAAAATTGATTATCAATCATCTTTTAATTAAAAAACAGAAATAATAACTCTTTGAAATAGAATTATTTCAAGTTCTACATAAAAGACACCTCAGAATAAAACCCTAGCCATTTTCCTATGAAAATTGACTGCTAGTGTGTTAGTATTATATGATTAACTTCCAGAATTGATTATGAGGAAATATGCTCAGCTGTTTTAAATCTTACAATTACAGTACATTATTAGCCCCTAGAACTGCTTTTTTTTTTTTTTTTTTTTTTTGCTTGGTATACCCACTTCAAGGAAAATTTAGATTGTTCATTCAATAGTTAAAACTAATAAATAATATCTGGAAAAAATATTTTTAGAATGCATGTAACATGCATTCTCTGAGAATTTTTAAGCTAACAGAAAAAGAAGTTTCAAATAAGAAGGATATTTATTAGACAAGAATGCAAAAAATTGTTCCCCTGAGGCTTCATTAAGGCTTTTTAAAAGCTTACAACAATTAGCCTAGGTAAAATCAATATGTTTACATTGCTTCATTCACTGCTTTATGATGCTCTATCATATAAACAGTAAAATACAATTAATACATTGTTAGATTTTTCTTTTGTTTTATTTGAAAATGTTTCAGCATTTTATTTTAACGTATCATTCTTTGAAGTATCAAAACTCTAATTTATACCATTAATAAACGGTGATAGACTTTACTATAAATATTGTATCTGTTGCCATGTAAAGTTACATACAAAGCAGAACGTTACAAACATCAGTTCACTCATTCTATTAATAATGAAAATACTGGCGTTTGAATTAATTTTATGTGTATGTTTTGAACCCAGTGTTCTAATATAACATCTACGAAGCAACATGTAGTGATGTTTCTGTTTTTCAGTGCCAGCAAGTTGTTGGTTCTAAGGTTTTTCCATTGTTTTTAGAGCTGTTTTTAGAGTACATCTCTAAAACTTTGATACATTATTATTATACAGGTAGAAATTCTTAAGAAATGAGAAGCAAAGCATTGCAAATGTTGAAATAGCATATAGAATGGCTCTCTATTTAGTGCAAATGGATACTCTCTTTATGTTGTCAGCTTTCATTTAATTACGTTTACAAAAAGTTTCTCAAAGGGATAGATCCTAATAGATGGTGAAACTGTAAGCTCAGGCACTCCATTTCTGTAGCGAGCCCTAGAAACGTTTGCTGAAAACATAAGAGATTTGTGTGAACCCCAGTTCAGTATATGTACCCCAATCCACTGAATTAAAACTCTCAGAACAAACATATAAGAAATGCCAGTGATTTTCATTTTTTTTTAGGCCTGGAGTAGGCTCCAATTTCTGAAACAGAGCTGCAGGTAAAAGCATGGTCAGAACTGAAGCACCACTGAAATCCAAATTCTTTTACTACATGGCATGTGAACAGGAATTTCAGTAACACAGCTTTGGAATTAAATGTCTAAATTCTACCAGTGTATGTCACTTAAGGGAATTCATCATGAAAGAGTACATCTGTGAATTTAAAAAAAAAATGAGTGTAACAAAATGGTAACCATAAGACAGCAACCAGGCTTTTTTCACTTGTTCTCACTGCATTTCATTCATAGTGACTGTTGGCAGCATTCAGTGTGTGGAGTTTATATATGTATTTATAGATATGTACATATTGCTTACATAGGAAGCATAGACACTTGAAAATAGTTTTATTTTCTCAAATCATTCTACAGAGGGTATTTTGTCCCATTTAAGGCTGCAGCTCTTAAACTAGAGACAGCAGAACTGGACATGTCTCCAGATTTGTTCAAACATGTTTTATAAAAGAGAATCTACTCTTCTAAGGTACTTAATTAAATTAATAATAATAATAATAATAATAAAAACCTTCTGTTTTAGCATTAACCAGACAATGCTACAAAGCCTCCAGTGTCAATCAAAGTTTAAGCTCTGAGTACAAAACAACTTACTTTTTTTGAAGTAAACTCTTCTGCTGACATTAGTTTTGCAACTTGTGTTATCATAATATTAGAAGAAATTGTAGTAATATTAAAAAAGAATAATTATTTTGAGCAATTTAAGCCTACTTAAGAACTGCATTACAAATGATTAAAATTGGAATACTAAACTGAACTTCTATATTTATCAGGCAACCTCATTGGAGATATTTCTGTGTCTGTTGAACTAGACTGACAACAAAATGACACAAAAATGTGATTTAGGAGTCTGTCAATGAAGTGTAATTAATTTGGTGTTAAGATGAAACATTATTACATTTTGTAATAGGGGTTACAACATTTTCCCTGGCATTGTGACACTTACTACATCTTTATCAGTAACTAGTAACTAGTTTTCTTAAATAAAAATACACAATTATAAACAAAGAATTCACAAAGTGATCATGGACAGATCTTTTTATACTGGACTGTCAACCAGCCAGATTGGATACTGATAAAAAGAAAATAACACCTTTCAAGCAGCTTTTGTAAACTAGGAGGATCTATAACTAACTAAACTATGTGTTCTATTCTGGCTGCAGAAACCAGAGCCAATCAAGAATAACACATATTTGACACAGAACCCATGTAAATGAGATCAGAACTAACCCTCACTGGTTTCAAGATGACTGAGGATGACTTTTCATTTACAATGCTATAACTGCATTTTAAGAGAAGACAAGAATAAGCTAAACTATAAGAAATAGTTTTAAAGCAATAACCACAGGTGAGGTGGGAAACAAATATGTTGTCTCTTATTCCTTCTCTTTCACAGATTCCATCTACAAATATTAACCATGAGATTTTAGGCACTGCATTAAAAAATATGTTGGGCAGATGGACTGACAATGGCACCTATCAGCATACAGCAAATTCTAACTAGAATGCAGGTGTTCATGCTTAAACTTGCCAGCTAGCCAGGAAAAACTTTTGTGTTATTTTTTGTTGTGGATCTTTTTTTGTAGTTGTTTGGTTCTGGTGGGGGAAGGGGAGCAATGTTGGAGGGGTGCTGTAGAGGATAATCATGCTGAACAGAAAGAGAAGAGAGGAAGAATGATCCTTTTCAGTGCTTCTTCCTTAGAGTACAGCCTCTGCAAATTAGCATGGCAGATGTATGATCTGGGAATTTTTCCAGAATAATTTTTAAGAAATTAAAACATTCAAGACTGGTTATGCTAGGAATGTTTTGGTTTTACTTTTTTTTTTTTTTTTTTTTTTTGTATATGTGTCCCAGAGTCATGCATACTTGCAGATCTACTTTGATCGTCTCCCTGATTGCTTGAGAACTTGTGTACTTAAACCTGGTTGCTCATACTCACAGAGCAAAACATGCTTTTCTTTTTTCTATTTCTCAAAGATCAAAATCCATTCAACAATAAAGGATTTTGATTCATACGTATAAATTAACAGATACAGATCTAATGCTTAAATTTGGTAAAAAAAAAAAAAAGACTAATGCAGGTGGTTGAATGGAACTCAAGTCTAGAACATAAATTAGTTAGCTGTATTATTAATATGCTACAAGAACTTGATAGGCGCAAACCAGTGCAAGAATAATCATGGAAAGAAACATACCCACATATTTCTGTGTAGAGAGGAACACCACAAAAATTTTGAGTGAGTAGGTCTGTCACACGCCAGCATTGTTGATATGCAGGTACTCAGACCTCTAAAGAAACCTCCTTAATACTATCGTTATTTGCATTACAGCCAATAAGTGTGTAGCAAAAGAGATTAGAGTTCTCTTGCACTTGATATTGTAAAAAACCATATGTCAAAGTCTAAATAGTCAAATAATATAGATAGCAATTATTTGTGTTCTAATGCCTTCAGGTATCATAAAAACAGAGGAGAAAGGTGGCCATTGTTCAAAATAGGTATAAGCTAAGAAGTCTTAAGTAACCAAACAAATGCAAAAGGCACAAGAGAAATATTATCTCTGTTTCTCTAACCTATAAAAATTTAAAAGCTAAATCAATTGTACGATTATTTTGCATAGCTCCTTGAAGAGGCAGGCACACAAAACTAACTGCCTTCATGTGTGTTTTCTCACGTAAAGTGCCCCAGCTTCCTCAATACAAATTGGTGGCAGTATGCACAACTGCTTAAGTCCTGAAGCTGTTGAGCAGTTACAGCCAAAATCTCAAAAAGATTTTCAAAGCAGGCTTTTCCCATCTGTTTTCATTGTAGTATTTAATTCATTTAATCAAATTACATCTCATGTGAAAGAACTAAACAACTCACCATATATTTGGGAGTCTTTTCACCTACTGTAGTTGCTTGAAAGGTAAAAATCTAATTTAACTGGCAGTCTGGGATCCTGGTATAGTTTAGAGAGAGATACAAATATTCAAGTGGGTGAGTCATCTTTACTTAAAATAGAATGACTGACACTGTAGAATTGCTTTTCCCTCTCATTTAATTTCTGAGAGAACCATGATCAGTTTGGAACAGATACTTCATCTTATATTGAGTATTGTTAGATAAGACGAATAGGAAGACAATTTCATTACATGGCAGTAATGAAGACATGAGTGGATCACTACCTACAGATGTTCTGATTTTATAAAAAATAAATATTAAAGGAAAGAATTCACATAGCAGAAGAATAGGTTGAGATACAGACGCATTCTCCATCAGGATGTAAACTGCTAAATCTTGTTTATTTATCTAAAAGTAGATTTAAAAGGTATTTGCTAAGAGGAATATATAACATGAAAAAATAGTTGATTTCTTTTTCTAACAAAACAAAATCCTACAGGATTCAGTGAATGAAAACTCAAGAACTAGACGTATCCAGACAGGACATGAATTCTACACTGAAAGTGTAACACAGTTGGAGCAAAGAAATTCTTCATAGCTTCAAATCTTTAAAGAAAGATGCGATACCGTTTTGAAGAATATGCTATAATCTAAAAAAATAGGTTACTTCTGGCAAAATTATTTTAAGTATCTTTAAAATCTCTTCCATCTCAGAGGCCTGCCTGACTGCAATAACTTCAGATAACTCAAGATATCAACAATTATTGGGGAATGGTCTTTTCATTACAGAGAACAATACAGTTATGTGATCTATTGTGGCGCACTAATTCTGCCAGCAGTAATTACCACTCTCTTAAATCCCATGTCCCTGTCATTCTGGGGAAAACAAACTATCACCTACCTCTTTTCCTATGTTGGTATAACTTCCACTAGAGTATTAATGTTGAGAGCAAGGCTGTGGGCTCATTCTCTAATCAAACCCATCTATTCTGAAACTCTGCTGCCTTCAAAGGAAGTGTCAAGCTCTTCTCACAGTGCTATTGGGACTCACAGTCGACCTGAGCATAAATTTCAGTTTTAAATAATTGTTCAAAAATAATAGAGCCATTTTATACAATATTTGCTTTGAGACTTTTTTTTTTTTTTTTCCAAATTTGCCAGAGGTTTTCTCTTTTTTATTTTAGATAATTTTCAAATATTCTGTGATTTTATTTCCCTCTGAGTGTGTTTGCTCTCCAAGCCGTTTTTGATAAGCATTTGTTTTTTATGCGAACTGATTTGGTTTTAATTTCTGTGTAGACATTGGGGTCTTGTGATCTTTCACACTAGACACCATTGCATTGTTAGAAGTTAGCTCTGTTACCTAATCAATACAACAGAAACTGCAATAATTATCTCCTTCTTCCTTCCAGTTCCTCAAATATTTATTACATATCTAGTTTTCATGCTGTACAGAATTTCAAGAAGCGTATGAGAAATGCTTGAGACAGCTCAGTTTCAAACTGTGTCCTGATTATTGCTTTGTAAATTAAAACATGAATTTGAATGTGCTGTTTATTTTTTTTGTTTTGGTTTTGCTTTGCTGGTTTTGGGTTGTTTTTTTTTTTGTTTCTTTTTTTAACACAGCAATCGCTGTAATGACACTGGGAAAATATGTCTGTTTACTGTAGACTAAATAGTTTCCTTAAAACATTCTAAACACATGCAAAAGTTCATGATGCATAATGATTTTAGTATTTCTTTTAGGTAGGTGTTCTGTATTTCAGAAGATCCATATGTGCTACAAACAGTGAACAATCAAGAACACTCACTGATTATAATATGATTTTTTTTTGGCAGCCTCTTTCTATTGCTCTGACAGAATTGTAGTGATGCATTAGTCATTTGCATAGAAAAGATCTTGGTCCATGACAGTCATTTATTGGTGGTGCCATCTGCACTTTTTGTGAGTAGACTCTAAGATAAAAAAAGTGTACTTGTTTCATTGGTACTTTAAAAATTTGGATGCTGTCCTAGTCCTTTTCAGCAAACACTTAAAAAAAAATAACAAATTTAAGTGTAACTTGTTTTTTTTATTACGAACGAAAGCTTAAGAATTAATTAGAAGGACTGAAACAAAAATTCAGTTGTGCTGTAAAATAACTCACAAAGACTCCTGAGCTTTTCACTTTAAGTCAAGGCAGTCAGATTGCTGCAGTACATATTTCCACATTTATTTTCAAAATGCCCATCATTCTTCATGGAGCTATTTGCATAAATTGTCTTGTGCTAAACCCGGCATCACATGGTTTTTCCTCCTTGAGACCTTCTTATTTGTATGATCATTTTGTACACATTTCAGGAAAAATATAATGCTCAATAAGAAAATATTCTTTTTCTGACGGCAGGTGTCCGCTATGGTAGGTATCATACTCAATTCGATTACTGGTGGAAACAAATTTCATAACTGAGTATTCTTCTCTGTGACTGTTCTGATGCTATTAAGTGCACTCTAGAGCATGTACATTCAAGAAGCATCTTCTGTAGCTGTTGCCACAATAAGACTTGTGAAGTTTGCAGATCATTGAATTAATTAGACTCGAGCTCATGCAGGGTTCTTTAGATTAGTGAGCATGAACTGAATCCAGAACTAGAGCAAAAAAATCTGCTCAATTTCAGGCTCATTTACAGAGCTCTTTTTTTTTGTTCTTTAAAAAGCCAGACCAATGAAGATCTAATCTTAACAGAACTTCTTACCTCAGGATAAACTGTGTAGTGCTTATTACTAGATGCAAACTTAATTCTCAGATATTAAAGTGAAAAACACAAAGTAAAATTTGGGCTGCAGTGACAAACAACGGACTGGAATTTCTATGATGGATTTTAAGGAAAACCAAAACATTAATGTTCTGAAAATGTGTAAAAAAATAAGGATTATTCTCAATATCACTAACTGATGTATGGTATCATTTCCTGTAGGAATTTATACTGAAGAAAATTTATGCTATGATCATAGCATGAAACAATAACTGAGAGATTCAGGAATATTGTTTTCACTCAAATTCATCCAGAAACCTGTATTTCTTCCATTTTCTTTTTTTTTTTATTTTTCCCCATATGTACTCCACACATATAGGTGAAATGGATTCTCAGCTAAGTTACAGAATTAATGATTGAGACTTACACCAAAATTCCAATAGATTCTACAGTCTCCTCTAGCCTTCCCCTATAGCAAAAGAGCTTGTTATAGGCTCTTATATTTATTTTATCTTTAAGATAAATCTTAAATCTTATCTTTAAGAGTGTATTTTGTACTCCAATTTAGTTGTGACTTATTTTTTTAGTCACAGAATTAACATAGGGTGGAAAAGATAAATTAGATAGATGCCTACAACTAATCAACATTCACAAATGTAAACACTGATTTAATTTTGAATTTTCTTGAGTTTGTATCTATTTCAGATAGATGTTTTAAAATGCTATATTGAGTAGTAATACATTTTAAAATATCTGTTCTCCCAACAGTAAACAATGCAAAATATGACTCACTCTTGCACGTCTGTGTGAAAATATCAAAAGCCCTGAGAACTCCAATCCATCTTTGCCACTTGGTTTAAAAGAAAAACTAACGAAAAGTAATTTTCATTTTTTCTTTGTAGGAATCTGTTTGATTGTCCATACCATAACTATAATATGCATCTGTAAAGTACATACTTCAGCTAGTGTTGTAAACTTAATGAGTACTTCTGAAACATCCATCAACTCTAAGAAGCAGCGCCTAATGTAAGTAGAGAACACCAGTAGATGCCTTACTTTCTACTGCAGACAACAATGCTTAATTGCTCTTCCAAATATGCCTCTCCAAGGGAATGCAAGACATTTTTGAGAAACACAAGGGGAACCTTCTATTGTGAAATACTCTTACAGAGTTGAAGCTAAGGGGTAATAATGGCTGAATTCACTTGAGAGAGGAGGGAAAAGTAATACAGTAAAAATGGCAGAATACCATTCCATCAGATTCTTCCCTTTTGTCTGAGGCAGAATTATAGGAACAGCAACAAGGGGTCTTGGATAGCAACAAATCATATCAGAATGTTCCAATTTATTAGCTTATACATTACTCATTAGGATATCTTTAACCTGCACAAATTTCACAGCTGTTTTCAAAAGGAATTGAACTTCAAAATGAAAACTATATCATGGTTTTGAAGTATATCTCTAATTTTATTTAATTTAGGGGGATAGGGAAGATTATAGAATAAATTATAATGTTAAAAATTCAGCTCACTTATACAACAAGTTTTTCAAGTGGATACTGTAACACTAATATTACAGCACAGAGAAATTATCAATGCATACAAACATGAGTCAAAATAGAACCATATTGGGCAGTATAAAGCTTTGGAACATTCAACTAATGATAATGAAAACTAGCTTATAAAAATTCAAACAGCATTTTGTGAAACTATTATAAAGCTAGAAGCTTGAGAATTAGACAGAGTACCCACACAGCAGGAGAGTACAAATGAACACCTACGCAGATGGCTGCTATAAGAACTGAACAACCACCATTCCATATAATAGAACGAAGCAAAATGAAGTGCCGATTGTAAGTGGTGCTTAACTTTATTAAGCTAAGAGAACACTATTACTGAAAGTCTCTATCTGACAAAAGGAAATTACTTTGTTGTAATCATGTTCATGAGCTGTCTTATGCAGTCAAAGGCCTGCCATTCATTTAAATTAAACTGTAGCCTTTAAAATGTTAATTAGATGTTACAGCCAGATGCAATATTGAAGAACCTTTAATTTATAAGTTTCAGCCATTTTCTTGAAACATTCTCACATGTTTGTAACAGAACAACAGGCATGGATTTGTGACAATATCAAAAGACTAACTTACCATATATATTCCTTTTGTTATCTTTGATAGCTCTTCTATGTATGTTAATGAGTGCATACAATATATATCCCCTTGAAAGGTGTGTTTCTGAAGTTAAATTAGAAGACAGAACTTGACTACATAATAATTTAAAAAATGATTTTTCAGACATTACTTTTCCTAAGGTTAGAATAGACCTAATTGATACAATCCACTTTTACAGCTTTACTTCACTTTGCTTCAAGTCTGTCCAATTTATGTGGATAAATTAGTTCACCAGGACCAATTGTAGTATTATGGCACCAACTGTTTATGAAAACAGGACTATTAACCTGAAAAAACCATATTCAAACAACGGTATTGCTACTAGTGCAAAGTACAAATTGAATCTTCCACCCACCCAGGAACATAAATCAGAAGGAGATTTGTGATATAGAATGGAAAAGCTCAGAAGATGATGAAGTCAGTAAAAGAGGAGTAAGCTTATACAAGGAACAAACAACTCCATTTACTAAGCTCAACTTTACATTGTCAAAAACATTGATTATAAATTCTATTGCCACAAAACTATTTTCAAGGGTACTCTTTTTGCTGAATTAATGATTTAAACTGAGCTATGAATTGTTTGCACTCTGTTCTGGTTTTAGCTGGAACAGACTTGATTTTTCCTTCAGGGTGTCTGGCATATTGCAATGTTTTGGCTTTAGGAGAAAAACAATGTTGGTAACACATCAATGTTTTGGTTGCTACTGAGCAGCACTCTATGGAGCCAATGACATTTCAGTTTCTCAGCTTCTCATACTGTCCTGCCAGCCAGAGGCCTGGGAGAGCACAAGGAGCTAGGAGAAGACACTAGGAGGGCTGAACTAAACTGGCCAAAGAGATATTCCATACCAGGTGATCTCATCTGAAAAAACTATAAATCTGAGGTGTGTTCACCAGGCAGGGGCAGCAAGGGGCTTCGGGACTGGCTGGACACTGGTCAGTAGATGGTGAGTACTTGCTTTGAACATCACTTATTTTGTTAATATGTATTTAATTATAATTACTGCTGTTTCTCTATTCCTTTTCTGTCTTAGTAAATAGTAAATAGTCCCCCACCCTGCTGGGAGAGGAGGAGCAAGCAGAAGGCTGCTTTGTATTTAGCTGCCTGCCAGGTTAAAACACAACACAGTCTAAAATTAAGAACTTCCCAGTGCCATGACAACACTAATTTTCTTAAAAATAGCATGTACCCCAAAGTACCAAGTGACTGAATATTTACAAGACTGATTTAAGAAATATAGACTGTAAACTTTAAAGTGTGATGCTGTTTGGATTCATATTCTCGAAATGACACTGCAGTATAACTTAGAGCTTTTCACTTGCATTTTTATGTACTCTTGGTTGTAAATTTGAAGCGTTTTGCCTTTCACTTCATGGCCTTTTTTTTTTTTTTTTTTTCTATGAAAAAACCCTGGAAATGTCATACTTAAGCATATAGTAGTGCATCTCATGTGAAAGGCAAACATGCTCAGAAAACATTCCCAGGATCATGTATTCAGTTGGAAAGTTTTTCTCAAAGTCATCTACCTCCACAATAGGGGAATGTCTTTAATTAGATATAGCTGCTTAAAATCTCATCCAGGACAACTTTAAACACATCCAAGAATTAGGCAGCTACAGCTTCTCTAGGCAACCTGTTCCAACATTTTACCATCTTTATTATAAAAAAATGTCATCCTTAACTAAGTCTACCCTCTTTCAATTTAAAATAATTGCCTTTTATCCTACAGACCCTGACCAAAAGTCTTTCATCATCTTTCCCATAAGCCCTATTAAAGCTGCAACAAGATCTCCCTAGAGCAATCCCTTCTGCAGATTACTACCTCAGCAGAAAGGGCCATTTCTGTGGTTCTTCACTAAATTTGCCCCCACAGTCTCCCCAGATAAGTTCTATTTGTACTAGACATCTCAACACTGAATACAGTATTCCAGGTAGGATCTCATAACTATCCTAGCTTCAGTTGAAACAGTATTAATAGCAAATTGGCTGCTATCATGTGATAGAAATACCAAGAACCAAACCACTCAACAATCAGAAGTCATTGCCTTTATGGCCTGGCAACAGGGTGTAGAGTAGAGCCAGGACAGGTGGCCTGAATTAGACCAAAGGTTATTCCATATGGTGTGACACTACGCTGAAGGTCATAATGCTGTGGATGCTGCTGCTTTGTCTACCAGTTCATAGACAATTGTATTGTTAGTTGGGCATCAGCAGGTGGTAAGTAAATACATTATAGATAAGTATGGATGTATATTGTTTTCATTAAACTTTTCTGTTTTAGTAAATAGCTTTTATCTCATTCCTAAAGTTCTACTTTTTTTTTTTCCATTCTGTCCCTAATGACGGACACAGCCATTTGCTCACTGAGGAGGTAGTGAGTAAATGGCTGTGTGATGCTGAGCTACTGATTAAACTCCAACAAGAGTGGAGGGGGGAGAATCTCGTCTATGTCCAGCTCATTGTGTTAGATTTACTTTTTTTCTGTATTTCTAGCTGATACAGGTTTGAAAGTAGTATATTATTATTCAGCTATTTTGGGTGATGTAGCTATGCCAGAAGATGTACATATAAGAGGAAGGATAAATTACTGTGGTGTTGTTCTGCAATATTTTTTACAATATCTTGCAAATCTTATAAGCACAGACTAGGAAAACAAATAAACAAACAAACAAATGTTGTAGAGAACAATGGAGAAAGTTTGTTTTGTTTTGTTGGGGTTTTTTTAGCAATCATTTCCCTAACCACTCTTTCTCATCTCAATTATTCTCTTTCAAACAGCCAGTTCCAAGCAGTACTATATAAAGGAAAGATGGAGAACTCTGTCTTGTTCCCATAGCCTTTTATTGAATTTGAATATATTACATGATGAAACAAATCATTTCACCTCTGACAAACATTTGCAGTATCTAAGTGTTCTGCCAGATTTCTACTATGTATGTTCATGATAACTATTTTATTGTAGCCCTTTTATCCTTTTAAGATCTGATTCATGAGATTTGGTATAGAGTTGCTCAGTAGAACTGAATTAATGAGCTAACTTCAGTTAATGCATTTTAAGTATACATAATTAAAGCAGAAACATTAGTTTATTGCCGCTTCATTTCTACACCTTACGCTGATGTTTCCATAAAAGCAGTACACATTTATTATTCAAGTTGATTCAAATTGAAGCTATGCTTATAGTGTTTTTTATAATTATAATGAAAATCAAGATTGAATAGATGGATATTGGCCAGATAAAATAAGATACTCCATTCAGAAATGTATTTTCACTTCCCTCTTTAGATCCTTATCTTTAAAGACAGTAAAATATGTCACTGCCAAGAAAGATTATCACTTAGGTTAAATGAAAATTCTCCTCTTATAAAACTGCTGCAGATATTTTTGGTAGAAATGATACCTTTTAATTTGAAAGATCCTTGTTTTTCCCCCCACCCCCTAATCCCCTCAATCAAAAAAAAAAAAAAAATCGCTTTGAAAAAGAATGTAGCAGAAATGCAGAAATATTTCTAGTACATGTTAAAATATGAATATTGTCACTTCAATGTAAAGAAAATATTAGCCTTTTAAAGGAGTCATATTTCAAGGATCAGGTGGAAAGCACAGAAGTGTTGGATGCACCTCACTGCACTGCTGTTCATCTTCAACACTTTGCACGATGTGAGAATGTTTAATAATTCCAACCCAGCCTACAGATAAGAATCTCTGGTGTCACATCACAACTGACAGTGCTGGTGTGAGATTTGTAGTAAAACAATATTCCAGCTGTAGCTTTCACTTACAGAAATAAAAACATCACAATAGAAAGGAGGTGTGGTGAGGAGAAGATAAACATTGTAGTCTTTTAGCACTATTTATATGAATTACACTGAAGTTACTAAAAAGTGAATATTGAACAAGGAAAAACTGAGCATTAGACTTCATAGCTTGTTTTTTATTTTGCTGCCTCTTTTTAAAAAATCATCCAGTTAATATTTAACTTTGAAACCTCTAGAAACAGATAGAAACAGATCACCAAATATAAATAATGTTTCCTAAATTAAGCATGCAGCAAATATGGGAGATCCTGTTCTCTTCCCATTAATCATTAGGAATTTCACATGGAGGAGAAGTCTCAGGGGAAATTTCTGGCTGGGAAAAAGATCCTCTCAGTTCTAATCAGTCCATCCCATTCTGTAATAGTTTTAGAAATTGTTAGTGACATGAAGTGATGGTAAAAGGGATTTTGTTTGTTGGCATAGAGTTTTCTGTGAGCTCTGAAACAAAATACTTCATAAAGTTCTCAATGCTTCTAGAAAATGATCTGGATTACTGTGAAGACTTTCCTTAAACTTGTGGTTTGCCGAGTAGCAGTGCATAATTTGACTTCAGTGTCATACAGTAATGTTCCTGTAATGTTCCTTATTCTGTTTCATTCTAAAATTGGAAAATTAAGCTTCCCAAGTCTTACAATATTAAATATTTCATGTACTATGTTGTGTATGTCATATATATGATAAAGGATAATAGCTAGCAAAATTTTAAACAATTTAAATTTAATATCTAATTCAAAATTTCTCTAGAAAATTAAAATAGTTAATATGATTTCAAGTAATATATAAACCCAATTGATCAGATTGTGATTTCTCTCACAGGTTAAAAAAAAAAAATCCTTCCCTATTAGCTAATTAAAAGCAAGGAAATATTTAAATAAAGGATCTGGCAACCTGTGTATGTCTTGTAATGTATACATATAGGTGAAACTGAATCACGCTAAAGTAGACTAATATCAGATAGGAAAAACCCTTGCAAATTTCCATTTCCTATGGTTGATTACATTCATCTGCAAGTAACCATTCTCCCTAATTTCTTCCTGTTTTTAGAAAATTCGTTACATCTGTGTGTCAGAGAAAGTAACGTTATAAAGTGTGGTAAATTTTCAAAGTTGTATAAGACAATGGAGAAATATTCCATGCTTCCCATTTGTTGAGATCTAAATAATTTTAGAACTACTTGTTTCTAAAAGACTATCTATGACAGTCTGTGTGCTTCTGTTTCCTTCCCATATTCTCTTTGAAATATTTATTATATAATGCAAATTAGGGAATATTAAAATAGCTAAAAAAAAATCAGATGTGGCATGAGTGTGCCCTTGGATGAGCTCACAATCTGTATTGTTTCTGCATGGCTCTTGGTGATATGACACTGACAAAATTAAAACAGGGAACTTTTGGAGGGCATGGTATATTCCTTACCTATCTTCAGGCATTGATATCACTAGAGTTTTAATTTTACTATTCAAATAATGACTTCAGTACTAACAATATTTTAAGTATTCAATAGAGGCCAAATGTCATAATTAGTATCCTGGAAGATGTTGCTATATTACTTTCAAACTGTACATTCCATCACAAAAGGTAAACCTGATGTAGAGTGTTGCCATAGTCACCAAGAAATATAGGATTGGCATCACACCTCTGTTTACTCCCTAGCTATTGTAACCTAGACTTATGATCTCCAGGCTCAGGATGTGTTAAAACTTGTTCAACCCATCCTCAATATCCTGAGTTTGAATAGATTTTTTAATTATTGCTATAAATCTAGAGTTAGGAAAGACTCTTTTTTTTCTTCTCATGTGAAATCACATGACACATACCATTTATTTTACAAATGAATATCCAGTAGGATGACGATTATTATTATTTTTTGTAAGCATTGCAAGCAACCATAGAATCATAGAATGGTTTGGGTTGGAAGGGACCTTTAATATCATGTAGTTCCAAACGCTCCTCCCCCTCCCCCCCGCTATAGGTGGGGACACCTCACATTAGACCAAGTTGCTCAAAGCCCCAGCCAGCCTTGCCTTGAATGTTTCCAGGGAGGGAGCATCCACAACCTCACTGGGCAACCTGTTCCAGTGCCTCACCACCACCACCCTGATTTCTCCCTGATATCTAGTCTAAATCTACCCTCTTCCATGTAGTGGCATTTGTTCTGTCGCTACATGCCCTTCTAAAAAGTCCATCCCCACCTTTCCTGTAGGCCCTCTTCAGGTACTGGAAGGCCACTTTAAGGTCTCCCTGGAGCATTCTCTCCTTTAGGTTGAGGAGCCCCAGCTCTCTCAGCCTGTCCTTGCAGTGGAGATACTCCTGCCCTTTGGTCATCTTCATAGCACATTTCTGGACCCATTCCAACAGCTTGATGTCCTTTTTGTGTTGGGAGTCCCAGAAGTAGTACTCTAGGTGGGGACTCAAGAGAGCAGAGTACCTCAAGAGAGCAGGTCACCTCCCTTGACCTGCTGGTTACACCTCTCTTGATGCAACCCAGGGATACAGTTGACCTTCTGGGCTGCAGGTGTGCATCACTGACTCATATCGAATCTTTCATCAGGAAACACTCATGACAGTTTTAGGAATCAGTTAAGTTCCTGGTCAACTTCATTTTCCAAAGACCAGTTTCTCTCTACCTTCACTTCTCTTTACTGGCTTCATCTTATAGTTTCTCAGCATAACTGTGATTTCCATCAAATTCTTGAGGCTCAATCCTTGTCTTCCATTCTCATGTTCTTTCAACATTTCAGCTTTCTTACCGTGTACATAACCCTCAGCAAGTATATGAAACTCCCTCTACATTGTTGATACCTGAACAAATCGTGCTGTTCTTCTGTGAAATGTTATATCTAACTTTTATTTATTCCCTCCTATTAGGCATAATTTATCTGCTGAGCAAGCATATTGGAAGATCAAAAAACTGCATATATGCCACTGAGTTTGCTTACTTGGGTGACCTTCCTGACCAATCCCTTGAAATTTGATTTGTAATTCTATTCTTTATAAATATTTTCTGCCTCTGTCGAGGAAGAACTTATGCATTTGAAGAGAAGTTTTGTTGTTTATTTGGCATATGTGGTCAAGCTAGTGTATATTTTTTGAATTTGGTTGCCCCAGTTTCAGTAACTTAGTTCCCTAAACATAGTTATCCATTAGAGAGGATATAGGTAGACTAGAAAGGAGAAAAAAGAAGGAAAAAAAGAAAAAATAGAAGCTACATTGGAAATAGTTGTCTTTATCACTAATTAATAAAATCAATTAGGGAGGAAGTTTGTACCAAGGAAATAAAATATGACATTTTCTAATAATTTTGACTTTTAGGTTAAAAGCTAATTATTGAAGAAGCATTTTATTTGCATTACATTTTCTGTAACTGCAGTCATCCTACAATAATTATCAAAATTATCAGTAAAGGAAATTATAAAAAACAAGTCTTATTTTATTTCCCTGTCTTAGTAGTGACTATTTTTCCATAAAACAGATGCAAAACATCTGTAAAAACCCAATCAAGTCAACACTATTTTGGACTTGGTGGCTAATATTGTTTCCTCAGTCCTATCTAGACCAGTAAAATATAATGAGAAACATACTGTCAAGTCCCTGGTTGATGCCATCTGCACTGTTCAGTTTTTTTTCTGGGTATAACTCTGCTTCATTTTACCATGATGTGGTTATTTTAAAATGCATCAAAAATCTTACCATCTTTTTCCTTCACTAGTGATTCTCTCCTAATTTTTCATATTTCCTTCAATAACTTTGATGGCCCCTCCTATTCTAGTCTTGCTCTTTCAGTATATTTCCCCTATTACTCTGCCCTTGATCAGTAATTTTTCACTCTCTGCACCTCATTCTTTATGTCAGGATCTCACAATCTTAGCTGTTGACTGAACACCTGCCCACATCCAAGACTGTGACCTACCTTCTTGCTCTTTCTCAAATGTGTAGCTTGCACTTTAGATTAGCATGATTAGAACAGATTTTCTGATTTCCATTTTATATATATTCCTGCTTACTCAGTTCTCTATTCACATCCAGGCCACCTCTTGATAAGGGGTTAAGCAGCATCAAGATTTGAATACATTGACTTTATTCATGGCAAATTCTGTTAAAATTAAAAAGAAAAGGAATATTGACTCTCAAATCACAAGTCTTTTGTGATAGCCACAGAAAAATTTCCATTTCACACTGGTTAATTATTGCAAGCTGAGGCTTTAGTCTTTGTAAGCTTAGTTTCCTACTTTGCCCTCCCACCCTCCTGTCTATTTTTCTTTCTAGTGTACCATGTCCTTTTTGATATCTAGGATTTAAACTCCTTAGGTCAGAGATAACTTACTGCTTGGCCATAGAATAACTTACTACAATAGGCACTTAATTTTTGTAAGCAATTCTGAGATGCAACAGAACAAACAATTAAAAAAAATCAAACACTGAAATATGTGATGTAGGTGAACTAAATAGTTTTAGAATGATAGTGACTGTTCTGTGCTGAACTTCAAACCGTTTAAAATTGGCTAAAAAGACAAGTGAAAAATTTCTGTGCAGCAAATCTGAGAGAAAAGGAGAAATACAAATCCTACAGGTATCTTGATTAAGAGTAAACACTATTTTGAAAACATCAACTATGTCCATTGTACTGACCCTCAGCAAAAGGCTACATTCATCTTTCAAGCTCTTGTGACATGCTTTATGCTGACCTCCTACTCAAACCTTTGAAAGATACGTACAAGATGGTAATATATTTTTCTTCTTTTCTTTATGAGAGTGACATTTTATGTTAATTTCATCTGCTCCTTGAGCTTTCAGAGCCAAAACATTCTGTGGGAGGCAGAATGATGTCATTTTAGTCATAGCATAATTTTTCAGCTGCTAGAACAAGACATATTGTGGCATATTCTTTGGTACTTTTTAAAAGTAGTGAAATATAAACTTAAGGTGATATATTTATGCATGAGGGGGTTACACTGCCTTTTCCAGCTCTTAGATCTAAATAGTAGGTTTAAGTGACATCATTCCTCCTCCACCAAGTATTTTTGCTCTGTTACCTAAGGACACAACATAATCTTGACCGAGTGATACTATTTACATTTATTGTAACTACAAGAATGTAAGCTGAAATATGAATTTTGACTCGCATTTGTGTCAGATATTAAATTTAAACATTAATCAGAGGAGATGTTCCATAGGACAAATAGTATGTTTTAAGTGCATAATTTCTTTTTGTTAGCAACTTGAAAATAAAATGTAAGTAGGATGACTAATATCACCTCCACAGCTCCTCCCCACCCCCCCAAGACTAAACAGATTTGAAGTAGTAATCATCACAATGGATAAAATAAACAGAACTACTGCATTGTTATCTCTGTATTGGTGCTAGGATAAGAATAAAACCTGTGTTTCTTTCTAGTCAAGTTTTTGAAGAAAACACAGCTGTTAGACAATAGAGAACATCAATGACACTGTCTCAGTTTCTTCTGTTCCATTTAGTTCAATGTCAGATCTATGTTCCTTGTAATATAGATTGATTTTATAAGCAGTTCCTAGGAAGTAATACTTGAAAATGTTCATACAAAGACATAGTGTGCATTACTGATTTATCCTATTAAACAAAACATTTTTCCAGGTCATTAACAATGATGCATATATTTACAACATGTTTTCCCCCCTCAAAATGTAGCTTCCTTGGGTTAATCCCGAAAATATTCTAAGCTTCAGTAGTGGTAATACAGTAATAAGTCATGATTAAGAAATGCTTTGAAAACTTAATTGTTCTTCCTAACTTACCTAGCTCTACCAATTCTGCTCAGAGTGTTAAGCACTGCTTGCTGCAGGTAAGCCGAGTCATTACATTCACTGAACATCTGAAAACAGACAATTGTACACTAGTGTCACCTAGACAGTAAGATAGGTATGATCATACTAACTGATACAAATGACCATGCTGGTCATTTATCTCTCTCTTCTGTTATTCTTAGACTCCTGCAGTACCAAAGGGAAGGTAGGAATAAGGAGGAAATAAAGAAGAAGAAAAAAATAAAAACTCTTCACAAAGCATATCTCCTTTTCTCACTCAATTCAGTTATTGTTTTTTCTGCTTCAGCTGTAGAGAGCAAGCTTCCATATGGAACTCAATGTTTGTTTCCTAATGCCAAAAGATTCAGTATTGATGGGACAGAGGAATATTTGCTGTGATTTTATTTATGTGGGGAAAAAAAAAAAAAAAAAAAAAAACGCTACCTTCAAATTTAGAGAATACACTCTGAAATCCTGGGAGCATCAGGAGCTTTTGGCAGCATTGGTGTTTCTTCATGCTCAGGGAGTGATAACAGTTGTCTGTTTTTTGATTACTATCAGAAAGCTACTGAGTCAGAAGTTTTTCCCAATAATTTTTTTTTCCTATTCAGTATATCTGCACTACAATTCCTAAATGTGGAAAACAAAAACAAACAAAAATACAACTGAACTATCACCAGAAAAACTAACCCATAAAGATTAGTGAACTTTATGACTGTGAGAGCACAGAATTTCAAGTTGCAGGCAGAGGTAATGCTTTCACAGTTGAGATAACCACCAGAGTTTGACTGAGGCTGAGAAAACCAACAAAGTAATTTGACATGAAAGACATGACAGTAAGTTATGTCAAACAGGTATTCCCTTTATTACAGTGCTGGGTGCATAGGGGATTGCTCCCACCAAACATGCATGCTGAGAGAAGCAGTAACCACATATTCATTACATTCCAAGGACATGGGCGGAAATTCCAAGAAAGAAATAATTAAGATCTCTGGTGATCGTGGAATGCATTCTCGCTGTAAGTTTCCAACCTTTTAAGGGGGGGTAGCCCAAACCAGTTCCCACACATGTTATGTTGAGCTGAGGCATCTGTTTTGCCATCTTGTCTTCAACAACAGGACACTGATTCTACTTTCCCGTCTTCACTTGACAACCATCTCTGTGGCCACCTCTGCATTCTGTTCTTGAGCTTACATTCACACAAGCCTCAGCCCTTCAGTTAATATCTGCTCAAGTTATGCAAAAGGCTGTTTTCACAATATGGAAAAGCTGTTCTCATGATTCAGATTGTATACACTTTTTACTAGTAATACAATTCTAATGCTATACATCTTCTATTTAATGTTTGGATTATTTTAGTCAGTAACAGATTTAAGAAGTGATGACACATGATGCTCCCCTTCTATCTCTTGAGTATAGTCAAGGAGAAAAAATTCATGGGCATCTTTTTCACATGAGTACTTACTACACTTCAGTGAATTTTTTTGAATTGCATTGTTATGCTTTTTCATCTATTTGAACTAATAATAATTCTGAACCAAAATCTTGATTTTTTTTTTTTATTATTTTTTTTTTCAAGTTTGGGTCATTAAAAATGTAAACTGGATCCAAATTGCACTTAATTGTGATTTTGTAAATCCTTCTTAATTGCACATCTTTCAAAAACATGTCGAATGGACAGATACAAAAAATAGCTAATTCCAGTTATCTTACTGTAGCTAGGTAAAATTTCCTGACATCAAATTCTAGATAGTAACATGTTTAAAATTGAAGGGTCACTCAAGCTGAAAAAAAATATACCTAGTTATTGAAAGAGTAGATATTTCATAGCATTCATAATTATTACCTGTGGTTTACATTTTTTCTCTTTAATAAAGTGTCACACAAAGTATATACTAATGGGCAAACTGTACTCACTAACCTTTTAATGCTTTATCCTTTCGTACAAAGACTGAACATTATTAGGTAATGAAAGAGTGTATGAGAAAGTGGTAGATTATTTATGATAGAAACAAAATGAAACTAATGGGATGAGATTTGAAAGCTGTGATGCATGAAAGGTGCTATAGAGGCAGCTTTGGCACCATGACAAATAAAGATAAAGACTCAGTGGGAAGCAACAGTGTGAACATGACTATGAGGAAGAAAGAATAGATTTACTGAATGAATCCTTACCATCTGGTGTTTATTTAATACACAATGAAGGTCAAATGGCTAGTGATCCCTTTTTCTATAGTCCAGTGACCAAAAGATTAGGAAGAATCAATGAATTTATCAATATGTCTGGAAATGTTTCACCATATGATCTGATTGAGTCAATATTATAGGAGAAACGTGTTCATTACTATTTCAGATATGGTTTGGAAGAGGCTCTATGAGTAAAAGTAATTCATTTTTTCACCTCTGTTTCCACAATATTTGCCCATACTGTAGTATAACTGTCATTGTTGACTGTAGTTCTCTTAGCTATGAGATTGAAACAGAATTAGTAAAGCTGGTGAGAAACTTTATTTTAGGTTTCCAAACAAGGAAGATTACAAGAAACTACCAAAAAAACCAGCTGTCAAACCATCAATCCTTACATTAACCTTTAAACAGACAAGATTACAAGCTGTTATTTAAGAATGTGTATGTTATATCCTTCATATATTTTCACCTTGAAAATTTGGAAAGACAACTAAGTAGGTTTTAGCTTGAAAGACTAATTGCTGAAACTCCCAGCTCCTGTTTGTATCTTTGCCATCTATTTATTGAATGACCTTGATTGAAATATGTATTCGTTTTACTTAACTACGTTCAATGTGAGTATAACTCTGTTATGTGATATGGGGAGTCCTCAATTTTTATTATATACTTTGAAGTCCATTAAAACAGACAAAAAAGCCCATATAAATGCTACTTCAGAAGTGGTTCAATTCATTTTTACTCATAATTAAAAAAAAAGAAAGGCTCAAAGAATCTTAGTTTAAATCAGAATATGAATCAAAATTAAAATTAGAAAATACATTTTATTCTGACTTTTCTTCAGTGTGGATTTATTATGTCCAATAACTCAGAGTTACCTGTATACGCAGCCTATTTGCTATTTTACCCTTTGTGTTTCAGAAATGGAATTCACCTCTCATTTGAACCATTGAGTGATAGTAATTTAACTTGAGATATACAGGTAAATTAGAAATAGTAAATGGGTCCTGCGTTTTACCGGTGAAATTCCCACTGATACCAGGTTGCTCTAATTAGATTTCTGTAAATGTCAGAATTAGATTTCTGATGGGCAGCTAGCATGGTAACCTATGAAGTTTTAAGGTAATTACAAGGTTCTTAAGGCATTTCAAAATTCTTAGAATTAAAAATTCAGATTTGAATATGAGTCATTTTCCTGTGAATTTATGAAAAGTTAAATAGAACAAGCCTTAAAGAGCTTAGAAAGGAATTTGGAAAGCAAGCAGAAAAGTCAAATGCCAATGACTATTTATCAAATTCTTTCCTTTCACTCATCTCAGTTATGGCCTAGCCACTCTCAGTGATATCTGAAAAGTTATGGCAATCAGGTGAAGTCCCTGGTGACTGAGAAAAAGTCTATGCTGCACTTTTAAGAATGGAGAAAGTATGACCCAGGAAACTACTGACCTGTCGGTCTCACCTCTGTGCTGAAGATGATATTGGAACAGATCCCTCTAGAATCTATGCTAAAGCACGTGGAAGAGAGAGAGGTGATACAGGAAAACCAACATGACTTCAACAAGGGCAAGTGCTTCCTGACCAACTTAGTGGTGTGTAGTGGTGTTTCTGCATCCATGGACAAGGGAAGGGCCACTGATTTCATTTATCTGGACTTCAGTAAGGCCTTTTATGTAGTCCCCCAAAACATTCTTCTCTCCAAATTGGAAGATATGAATTGGATTAGTGGTCTAATGTTTGGTGGATGAGGAACTGGTTGTGAAATTCTGTGCAGATCACTGTCTCAGTGTCCAAATGGAAATTAGTGATGAGTGGTATCCCTCAGGGGTCAGTACTAGAACCAGTGTTCTTTAACACCTTAATTAACACCATCAAAAGTGGGATTCAGTCCGCATGTTTGTGAATGACACCCAGCTGTGTGGTACAGTTGACATACATAGTTGACATAAAAAATGATCCAAGGAATGGAATGCTTCATATGTGAAGATAGGTAGAGAGAACTGGGGCTGTTCAACATGGAGACCTGAAGGTTCTGAGGAGACCTGATAGCAGCCTTTCTGTATCTAAAGGAAGGCTACAAGAAGGAAGGGGACAAGACTCCTTCACAGGGACTGTTGTGATATGACAAAGGGAAATTGTTTGAAACTAAGAAAAGGGGAGAATTAGATTGGATATTAGAAAAAGGTTTTTTACAATTAGGGCAGCACTGAAACAGGTTGTCCCCATCCTTGTGGACATTCAGGTTCAGATTGGATAGGGGTTTTAAGCAACCTGATCAAGATGTAGATGTCCCTGTTCATTGCAAGGGGATTGGAGTAGATGATCTTTAACTTCCCTTCCAACTCAAATGATTCTATGATTCTGAATGTTCTCTTCCTCCCTACTTGCATTAAATTGAGTTATTTACCCTGACGTGTTTTTGATTATATTGGAAAACCACTGCTATCATTATAGAACAACCTTACAGTCTGGTGTGGACTATTCTGGGATGAGTTTCAGTGATTTAAGCTGTGTGCTCTTCTAGTTTCTGATCTTCAGATGTACTTATTTTTTCTTACCTGAAGCTTTTATTCATTTTGTAGAAAACATTCTCAGTTTGAGTATAATGAGAATGCATCTTGCCTTGAATATTTGAGAGACGGGGCATCCACAAACTCTCTGGGCAGCCTGTTCCAGCACCTCACCACTCTCATAGTAAAGAACTTCCCCCTGATATGCAACCTAAATCTTCCCTCCCTCAACTTAAAACCGTTTTCCCTTGTCCTGCTATTATCTACGCTTTCAAATAATTGCCTCCCCTCCTGTTTATAGGCTCCCTTCAGGTACCGAAAGGATGCAATTAGGTTACCAGAAGCCCAAACAAATTTAATAAATTGTGTTTTGCATATCCTCCATCTATGTTGTAGTTTTGGACATTCAATGACACGCATTGCTATCTCTTCTTTGTTAGTGTGTTGAGGAGGACACAGATAAGGACCTGATTTCACAACGCTCCCACTTCAACTAGCAAAAGAGATCATATTATGAGAAAAGTCTATTAGACATAAGAAAGGATGTATCAGTTTCTGTCTTTTTTCCAAGGGAAAGCTTTCAGAAGTAATGGCAAAAGGCAGATCTCAAAATGTCATATATTCTCAATTATTTTTCAAAGTAAAGATAGGCAAGGATAGTGAATATGTAGGGCAAAATCAGCTCTAAATTCAGAATTTCTTTTACTGTTCATCCGTAGTCCCTCAGTGACTTACAATTTCACATCTGCAGCAGACCTTTGCAGTATTGTACACTAGAAACATATTTTAGCTCAATCAACAAACTCCAGTGTCAGCAGCAGGTGACAGGTTTCTTGTTCTTAAGATTGTCCTAATGACACTTTCTGTTGTTGCTCAGGTTTATGTTTATGCAAGTGCTGTGAACGTGAGGTGTTAATCAGCAACTCTAATTACTAGGGTGGAATGAGCATTCTGGGATTGAGTTCATTTGGTTTTTATAAACAAGATTTACCTAAGGCTTTATTCACACAGAAATGAATTGAAAATGATAGGAAGCTATCCTATTCTCCTTTGAAATCAGCTTTTTATCTATGTGGTCCTTTGCTGACCATTTTAGATTATGAGACTGAACACTGTCCATCAGAAGAAAAAGGGCAAATTGGTAGTCACTGAGCCAGCTTCTTGAAAGGAGTTAACTTCTTATTTTATTTGACTAACATCTCTTATGCCAATACTTCAAGAGCCAAGAAAGATGTGGAATATCTGGCTAGCTAATGATCTAATAGATGTAGCTACTCTTCAATGATGAATAAAGAAAATTGATCATGTAAATCAGTGAACTGATCTTGAGAGACTCCTGTGGATCTGGAGAGTGAATAGGTATGCAGTTTTACAGAAAAAAAAAAAAAAACTCTTTTAGTCTGTGATAGGAAAATTTTATTCTTGTGGTGTGAACCACAGGAAGACAGAACTCAGAAAAGAGCTCAAGTCTCTAGATTACCATTTTGATCATTCCATAGGATATAGAACATGCTATGTTACACTGCTATAATACAACATCACTGGCATGCATTCTTTGAACACTGTCTTCAGACATATGCTATACTTCAGGATATAGCACAAAGAATATTTGGAAATAATCCTTTCCCTTAATGATCTCTTGATCTCATGATCTCTTTCCAAAATTTCACAAAACAGGAATTATGTATTTTTCTAACAAACTAGTGTTGGAAAGAAAGATGATGATCAGGTTAGTTCTTTTCTTTAACTTTATTTGAAGTTATCATAATATATCATTGCTTCCAATATGTAAAATGTTTTTATTACTCAGAGTGAAATGACAGATTATAGAGGTTGAAAGATGGGAAATGAACTTCACATCTGCTTCTCCCCTCTGCTGAATCCTGAGTTTTTCATGCTCCGGTTTGGGCTTATTCAATTCACCAGCCTAGCTGAAAACCAACCCAACAAAGTAAATATAAAATTTTCTGCCAGACTAAGTAAACAATTTTTTCAGTGCAAAATTTTTAAGTGTCACAGTTGATTGGAAAAGCTTATGGGATATTACCAGTGGGCAGCTGAGGGACTTCATCTTTTTGCATCTGGTCATCATCATAGTTTTCATGTTCAAATTTTTGGTAACCATGTCTGTTACCTTAAATCGAGGTAATGACAAGTATTTTTCAGCAGAAAGACTAGCTTCAATGTTTGCTTTTATGTAGATTAAGTAAAATATATTGCAATTGGTAAGAGAGTAGGCCATTCGCTTTTATTTAGGCAACTATCTTTTTTTTTAGGAAAAAGGTGAAATTATTGTAATATTTATTTTATGTTTTAGAGTAAAGCCTTAGAAGAGCTGTTATAGTAAGCAGTTTCATTAAGAGCATATGCTGCAAGTGAGATTGTATATTTGAAAAAGTAAATTTGAAAAAGAAGATACTTAGAACAGAAATTACACTGACAATAAAATGTTATACCTCTGTTCAATAAAATAACCACTGTTAAGATCAGTTTTCTAAGTGTCTAACTGTGTAGCTAGATGACTAGTCAGATGTTGTAAAGTGCAGGGTAGAGGTTATTCTTTTACTAAATTAAATAGCAAGCAGGCAAAGATAATGCATAATTTAAAAATCCTACTAAGCCTAGATTAGTCGAGGATTTTTGAAGTCTGAGTACTCAGCATTTACATAACCATTACAAAACTATTCGCTAACATTTCCCTTTTCCAGAGTCTTGGGTCTCAGTCTGTATGTTAATAAGTTAATGCACATCAGTTGGCATAAGCAAGAATCTGTGCAATCTTAATTCATTACTTTTATTAAAACTAAGGTTCTGGACTGTGATATAAATATTTAGTTCTTAATACACAAGAACATGTGTAGATAAATTCCAGGTTAAATGCTCAACTAGCCTAGGAACTGCGATTCCCAAAACAATTGGACTAATTGTCATTAATCTATTTCTTAAATCTGATACAGTTTCATTCACTTTTTTTCCCCTCTAAATTGAGTATAGGTACTACTGAATACAGCTAACAAAACATCAGTAAAACAATATAAGGAGGACAGTGTATGTATTTTCTGCTTGTAAGAGATCTTCTAGATACCCTAGCAGCTCAAGGAGGGTAAGATATGATAATTGAAAAACAAGGTACTGGGGGAGATGTCTAATTTACTTAAATAATGAAGGCATCTTAATGTTGTTTTTTTAAAAAAAAAAATCAGATATTCCTACTTGTAACTGAGTTGTATGGAAGGGGAAGAAGTATAGGGAAGGGGAAGAAGAGGCGGAGATCAAGAATAAGAGAAAACATTTTTCCATCAGAGGTAATGCTGCTACAGTTACAGGGAAATCTGTATTTTGTCTTGCAAAACTCAAAGAGGATTCAACACAAATTTTCTGGTCAGACAGAGCACACAAGAAAGTTTAAAGTCTACTTTAGGCTAGAGCTCATTGTTCAAAATACATGGAACAGAGGATCATGACCTTTCCTCAGAAAATACAGCATTAAGATTTGCCTAGTGAGAATAATCACCTTCACTTTTACTGCAGGAGTTATACCCTGCAGCTCTTGTCCCTGTGAAAACAACAGCTGTGACGTTTTTTCCTTAATTTAAATGACTGGTTAGCTTTTTCTTCTCAATCTGCAAGACCATATCAAGGAAACTGGTTTCTCTACATGGACTGTCCAGTTTTTCTGGACAATGGAGGAAGCATTGTTAAGCTTGTGCTACTAAAGAAGAATTCTTTTTAAATACAATTCATATTAAGATTTGAATCTCTGAGCTTACTGATACAATATATTAAGCACCACTAAAGAAATGCAAAAGAATTAGTCCCTAAGCTGCAATGGCTGTTTCCCCTTTACCTCTTTGAAAATAGAGTTAAGGAAAGCTACCTTCAGAGCTGTTAGAACAGCTTGGTCCTCAGGACTGTTCCTCAAAAATCTCTTCCTGCAACTCACTGAAAGTTAATAATAATTTTATGGAATATAGTGTCTATATTTTTTCATTCATTTTATTCTATGTTTATACTTATATATAATTTGCTTTCTGTGCAGGATGTTAATGATTTGCTAGAGATGCTCACATGTATCTAAAGGAACATTGCCACATCAAAAATGTTCATCACATAGAGTTAATAGGTCGAACAAATATTTTTGTTGATCTAAGCAGGGCTTGGTTTTCTGTACAGGACTTTTGATGAACTCACTGCATTCTTCTGTGAAAGCATAACATGTAATGTCCCCATGTGATTTAATTTTCATTCATGAAATATTGTTAAATGAAACTTGCAAAATATGCTGGCCTCCATTTCTCCACATATGAAAATGGCATGAAATGAGAAACTTCCTGGGACTCAAGTTCCCCCTTTAACATTGTACTCTTCATTGCAGACAAAACTATGTATATTAATTTTTTGTAGGGTATGCTAAACTTTTTTTCTCTACCTAATAAAAAAAATATTGGCTAAAGACTCCTGCTTTGCTTAATTTCTTTAAAAGCAGAAAATAGGATTGCTAGAAGAAAGAGAAGCTCCTTACTTTGTGAATGGTTTAGTGTCTACAGCATCCTGCACCATAAGTACCAATAGCAGTTGCAGAAGAAATTCTTATAAAGTTGCATTTGCAACTGATGACTGATCCTTGGCTCTGATGTTCTGAATTGGTACAGCAAAGCCCCTAGTGACATTAGTCAACTTTCCTGTTTCTGAATTTATTCTTATATCTGAATATTAATATACTGTATCTTGTTCCAAGGTAATTGAGCTTGGTGATGGAGAGAATATGTCTTCAAAAGAGGAAAGAAAGGACCTTTAGAGAACTAAAAGCAATTGGCAATTTTTTTCAGAATTCTTAGCAAAAACTGTCTAAGCCGAAGCTAAAGCAAAATCCAGACCTTGGACCCTAAGTCTGAGAGGTAAGCAAAATAGCGTAAATTAAATTTGTGCTTCTGAAAATAAAGTCCTTTTGTGTAAAAAAAATTAAATCAAAAAATATATTTTCCCATTAATACTTAGAATGAAAATGAACTACCCTGAAGGATCTCTTCAAGACCTCTATTTACATAAAATATTTGAGCTGTCACTGAAATGTTGTACAGTAGATTTGAAAGTTATCAACAAATTATATAATTAAGTAATGAATTTGTACATTTGCAAACAATGAAATTAATGTGCACCTGATAAAAAATATCAGCATTTTTCATTAACACTCTCAGAACAAAATGTGCTTTTTTTTTAAATTTCTGAGCTGACACAAATGTCTTTAAACAGGGCAATTAGTGGCAAGTGACTACAAGAACCCTGTGTTGAGAAGCTGAGCTTAAGCCTCTTGAAGATTCTCCATGTAAACAAGTCAGACCACATCACTCATTATCCCTCTTTTGTTTACTGGGAGAAAAGTTCAACCTATTTAATGAGAGGATTACCCATACTTCAACTCCATTGAAAAAGATTAATTGATATTTTCCTGTTAGGGGTTTAACCACTTGGTTGTGGCCTCATATCCCCTATTGTTACTGATGCTGTGATCAGCAGAGCAAAGTTGTTTAAAGGTTAGACAAACTTTGCAGCATAAATTACACAAACTAATTTATGTTAAAGTTTGGTGAGCATTTAAGCCTGGAGAGATTCTATTAGTTCCTCAGATGTTTATAAACATAGGTGTTAGAAAATAAAAATGCTTTCCGTAGAAGTATCTGATCTTTATATAGAATTTTATAGCATAATATAGCAGTCGGTTTCAGTGCTACTATATGAAAAAATGCATAACATTCAATGAAGTCAGCACTACTAGTACTATTGACATTTCATTTTAACATGGTTGTTTTCTAATTACATTTGGGGAAGGGAGAGCAGGGCCATGAATCTCTAAATATATTTTTTTCTTCAAAGCTTTACAAATTTTCCAAAAAGTGAGTGTCTTGTGGACATATGGCTGTGTATTTGGATAACACAATTTGCATTTTCAAACTTGCAGTATTTTTAACCACTCATTTGGCTTTTACTTTCAGAAAAGCAGACAGTGCATTCATTTGAAAAGATTTAGTCTCCTGTACTGTTTAAAAAAGACACGACAAGACGGTAAAGTATTTGTATTCATGAATCATTTAACATATATGTTTGTGTTTATGTTTGAAAGTGTAAACTGATAATATGATATAGATTTATTGAGTAAAAAAGGAAGGTTCCTGTAAATATTAGCTAAATTGGTAGATATTAAGAGGAAAGTAACACCATAATACACAGAAGACTTACTTTAACTGTTAGTATTAGAAAAAATAATAATAACTGTAAGCCTAAGTAGAAGTAGCTAGAATGTGACTATGTAGGTTCTGATTCTGCAGTGATTGCTTGCTTGAAATAATACTGTCAGGGATATTATTCTTCAAGAATTTACGTTTCCCATTCTTCTAGTGCATAATAAGTATACAATATTTATTTTATATTCTAAAAAAGATTTTCACTCCTATTCAGAAGTAGAAAAAGTATGATGTCTCCAAAAAAACAGAAGAAAAATATTATCAAAAGCAACACATAAAGGAAAAAATAAAATATTCACGATTCCTAAAATTAAGATAACAGAGTATATTTTAAAACATGTTGAAAGCGAAATGATAATAGAATACTATTAATTTTAGAAATGACTGTAAATTATCTAAAAACAGCAGAGGAACAACAATTTTTTTTTATAATTTTCGTTCCTCTAGACTGTTGACAGTGTTATTATAAACTACAGTTTCAGATCTCACGCTATAGTGTCCAGATGTTTAATGCATAAAATTTAAAAAAAATCAACTAATTATATTTTCAGAAATTGATGTAGACAATTTCAACAACTTCAGAATAATCATCTTTAATGTACAGATTTTAAACACTATATATGCTAAAATATGCAATAGTCTGAAGTTTGTAATATTGTGCATACATTTGGACATATTGCAGACATATTTGGACATATTGTGGACATATTTGGAATATTTCAGTTTTTCTCTTAATTGACATACTATATGGATCTTATATTTTCAAGAAACAGCAATCTGCTTCATTTTGAATTATGTTTTTTAATGTGTGTATCTAATTATTACTTATTTATTAATTTCAGCAGAAGATTAATTAATTAACAGCTGATGCAAAGTATGACAAAAGTAAATACAAGCACTTACATTACTTCTGATATTGAACAAGTACAAATTTTACTGACCCTAATCCTAACAAATGTAGTTAACCTTATTGATTAACTCACGCACACTGAAATAGAGTGAAAAATGTTTTACCACAAGACACTATGGTATGACCACTATGTCAGCTATTTCAGCCTTCAAGACTTAAATGCACAGCCTACATTGAACATATTGATTTTCCTAAACAGTCTTCCTAATAATAAATACTACATTATCATTGCAAGTCTCTGCAGACATGTTAGGTGATCAGAGAATGGAGCTGTAATCAGAGGAAGTTCTGTGAAAGATAATCTTTCTTTATTCTCCTTCTCCGAGACAGAAGGTGGAGAGGAAGCTAGGGATTGCTGTAATTGTTGTACTTGTTCCTATAAAATCTGCTCTTAAATTATGAAATATCTTAAGTCTTTAGATTTTATGCATCCAAAGGCAAAAGTTTTCAGAAATGTATAAATGCAATTAAAATCATTGTTATGCTTATAAAACTACTCTAAGTAGTTACTGTTAAGTTATTGTTAAGACTGTCTAAAGTAAAGCAGAAAAACATTTAGAAAGAGAAAACAGCTTGTATGAACTGGCAGTAGAAGGATTTTCTTTTCAGAATAAATAGAATCAATAAACAGAATTTGGAAAAAAAATCTTGTTTGTTGGAGATCATATTAGAGCTAATATTTTTGTTATCTTGTAACATGATTATTTCAGGTTATACTTATTTATAATAATTGGTAACATTTATATGTGCTATAAAAGAAGATGAAGGCTTGTAGATCGTCACATTTTCAAGACTTAATAATATACTCTTTTCAACTTTTTGAAAATTCCAAAGTATATAATTTTGGTATGAAAAACCAAGACAAAAACAGAAGGATTACAAGACTTTAACAAAACAGAAGACAGATGTCCAGAAATTATCAATTGCTAAAGCACACAGATTGTAATTAAATTTTAATGTGGCTTTTAACTTAAGTAAAGATTTTGCTTATCGAAGGAAAAGAATCCCAGAGAAAATATTGTTATTGATTTCATCATTTTAGATGTAACTGATCCTTTAAGTAATTTTTCTTGGTTTCAGTGTCACTTCTTAAGTGTCTGCATAGACTGAGGAAATCATTAGAGGGCACGTTCATTTAAAATTCTGAGTCTAATGCATAAATTGTTCTCCAGTGCACTCAAAGTCACATCTGTTGAAAACAAAACACAGCATTCAATGTACTAAGTAAAATCAAAACATAACAGTGGAATGCTTCGTGGGATTAAATTAAGCAAATTAAATGGCATGAAAAAGTTTTCAATTGATTTAAAGAACAGTTGTGTGCTTTAAAAAATATATTGATTATCTTTAATGTGTTGAGAAGGAAAGCATAACGTGTATTACAACAACATGGCAGTCTCACATACGGTCAAATGCAGACTTGGCCTCACGCAGCTTTTTAATAGAACTATATCAGGACTGAGATTGCCCATTTCACACAAACAAGATGCAGTGGCTTGTTAGCTTTTTAAACAAATAGAAAGTGAAGTATGATGTTCCTACACTGATAAAAAAGCAGTCCTTATTGTTCTGTCAATAAAATTAATTGCTAAAATTGAGGCGCTATAATAGCTGCTATCATGTTCTGATGTTTCATAAATATTTAACTGTGTAAGACTCTGAGGTCAAAAGGACTAATTTGGTTTAGTTTCCTGAATAGTCATGCAAAATTGACTATTTAGAAAGTGAAGTGAATAATAATGACAGATTTTCATATATACAGTGTTTTTTGATGCATACTCATCATTTCTTATTTACTTAATAGATTTAATTTAGCACTAGATTTTTAGTAAAGAAACATGAACAGTCATATTTGCTGCCTTCAAACTTAACTTCATGCCACATAATACGGAAAGCAGTAGGAAGATAATATTGTCTGTAACATCACATCTAAACATATTCTCCCGTTACTCAGTAAGTTTTATACATAAAGCCAATATGGAGAGATAGGATTAATTCAATCCTTTTCTCAAAAGAATGAATTCATCCATACTGCATAAGAAGTCCTAGACATTAGGGGTGGAGAAGTAAATATTGGTCCAATTATAACCCTATTCCAAAAAACTACTTAATACAAGCCTTTTCTGAGCCTTTCTCCTGGATTCCTCCCATTCATATTTTTTTATTCTAGAATTTTTCCTCTACCTTTGATATAGATCTGTGAAGCTAGAATTGTACAAAAAAATTGTGACCGTGGTGACAATTTTACTGAAAAATCAAATATACTAAGTATACATTGATAAAAGGCACTGAAATTATACTCCCCCTGCCCTCCCCCCAGATACTCCTTTGTTATCATTTTTTGCATTATGTAGTAGATCTCTATCTCTGAAGGCAACTTGTTCCTGCTTATTCCTGCAAAACTGATAACTAATCACAACTATGATTTATAAAATGCACTATGCCCAAAGGCTAAAATAAAAATCAAACAAAAAAAGGAAAAAAAAGTAGTACAAACTAGCTTAGAACAAGAACTTTCCCAATCCAAAGGAAGGACACGTCTCAAAGGGTCAAATCAGAGAATGAGGAAAGTTCAACATTCTTCATTATACAACTCCTCTATGATCCACCATTGTGGCAAACAACCAGTAGCTCTAGATCTCCTTCTTGTGCTATATTTCAGCTTCATGATCTAACAAATACACTTTAATTCTGTGTATGAAAAGAATAACAGAGAAGAGCAATTATTATAGCTATAAAATCCATTTAGATTTTAGGATCTGCAAACCACTGCTTGGCCGGAAAAGTAAATATCAAACAATTTATGGTATTTGGAATAGTGTAATTTATTTTTCCATTACAGAAAAGCATTACAAACTTCAGTTTGTTACACATCTCAATTAATATTATGATTCTAATGATAACCACAGTTATCCAATATCAGCAGCAACTACGCAGCAGTGCATAGTTTTCAGATTCTGTTAATAGTCAAGCTTTGAATTGTAAGAATGGTGAAGCACATGAAAACAAAACAAAATCAACTGACCCTTCAAGATGAGACTTCTGTGATATGTATGATATTTAACCCAAAGCCTCTAGCAGCATTTTCTTTATGTAAATTAAACATCTCTGGATTGACTATAAAACATCATAAACAACTCTTGCATCTCTAGAGCTCCCTCTCCTGTTTATGGTCAGTAGAAAACCTTTGGAATCTGTTAAAGCAACCCAGACACTGGCCTGAAACAGGAGGTCAAGGTGATATAATTTTCATAGATTAATCTTCCAGTAGTGGTTCTACTGCTATTTAATGGCAAAAGGTTCTGTGCTAATATCTACTGTGTAGGAAATCATGAATAGCAAACATTTCATGATGAAACTTCCTTCAGAAATAACTGAGAACGATTCAATTAAACTAGATACATGCAAATGGCCATACTAGAATTGATAGAATGATCTCAGGCAGATACAGCAGCAATTTTCCTCAGTTTTAATTCTTTCTTCAGAATCTGTATCTAGAAATTTTTTACTACTAAACAACTGGTCTAACCTTTGGCATTCTTATTATTGATTAGGCTTTTTAGACCTATTTTCAGTTACTTGACATTTTTCCTTATGTGGCTGCTTTGAATTAAATGTAAGTTTGCCAAACTATTTTAGTATGCATTTTTCATGGTGAATAGCTGTTTCAAACTGAAACATTTCATCTAAAGTAGTTTTAGACATTTCCAAAACCAAGGAGATAAACAGACATCAATTTCTGGCAATTTTAGTTCCTTTACTGAATGCTGTACTAAATGTCATGCCCTGGAATCACATTATATTTACTCCTTCACAAACAGAAAACCCAAGCCACCCCAAGAGGTTTATATTCTAACAATTAAGTCAGTAAGCACAGATAAAGAAACCAATGAAGAAATACCTTTCAACAATGAGACATGACTGTTGTACATCATTATAGGCAGAGGTAACAGAATGCTAGAAGGTAAATTAAATCTAAATTTGCTTCATTTTAATCTGGAAAAAAAATAGTATTACCATTATGTCTTCTATAATAAATAAATAAATAGAAATGTTACTAGAAGACCTTTGAGAAAGGATTTTTTTTCTTTGAAACAGAGATTGAATAGTATGCTCTGAATGGAAAACAGAATACCAGTTAGCACTCCCCTTTGTATACACACAATTTCATCATTCAAAGGACAAGAGAAAGTCTCCATATACTCACCTGCAACGTAGAAATCTAAGGAAATTGACCTGTCCATAGGCTTTTCATTGCCGTGGATGCTGTGTTAGTTTCTCGTTTGAGATTATTTAAGTGAATCTTCTTGCTTTTTATGGACAAATACTTTGTAAAATCTTCAAAATTTGCAGGTCCATCATATACCTTTCTAATATGTATATATTTATTTCCAAAACAACCAACTATCCAGTGTAGGTTCAGCACTATGCATTTCAGTTTTCTGTGGAAATGTGTTTTGCAGTATTTGTGCTCAATTTTGTTCATTGAAGCTGATGTAACTGTGCTTCACACGTAACTGAATTTAATCTCTAAATTGAGACATTTTGGGTTGCATCAGACAAAGCTGTGAAATATCTTGATGCAATATCTATTTTATTTACATTGATGAGAATTTTATTTGTTTTGCAAAGATATATTTAAGAAAGAAAATTATTTTGTCATCTACTCTGTTTATTTCTCTGATAATCCCTCCATTGGGATTGGATCCCATTAGGTTGAGCACATACAAATAAAAGATGCCTTTGAGTCAAAGCACTGATAAAAGTTTGTGTGAACATCAAAACAATGGAAAAAGAAAGGAGAAAAAAAAACCTTTTAACAAATATATAGCTAAGACAAGTGTTCTGAATTCCTCTGTCTACTGCTTTCGATTATGTTAGTCTTGGGTATCCTTTATTTCTTCTGCTGTGGACACATAATATCCTTTCAAAAAATATAAAGTCATATTCAAAAATGTTATTTGCATAAACAGAAATGAAACAATTCACAATCCCACCATTATTCTTGGAGTGTGACCTTTAGAAATTAAGAATTTCTCCCAATTCAAAGTTTTCTATGAATAATCCTGGGAAATATTTTCAAAGTTAATGCTTCAGTTCAGTGACTAACGTACCCTAAATCAACTTAAAATTTGTAAGTTTGTGAAACTATTTACATAAGTAAGAAAAGCATTCCTGCCCAAGAAGAAGATATTTTGCTTCATAGCAGAACTTCCAGTTAAGTCTTATCAGGTTTGTACAAATGATTATAGGAATCTGTAAGTACCTTTAATATTCTTTTTCTTGTTGTCAGTGTAACACAATCCGTGTTCTTTAGAAAGCCCATTAAAATGTGTTGGTATTCACTTCACCTGCTATACTCATTGTAACATGTATTCATATATTTCAAGGGCATAGGCTGCCTCTCATACAACATTGTGAAGAACAGATGTACAAAAGGGGTTGTGATGGATCATCTTAGGCATCATAAAAATAGAAATAGAAGAGTATCTTGGTTTTCAGAACAGCTTGTCTGTAATATTCTATCGGTAATATTTTAGTAGGGCAATAGATGAACATATCAGTTTAGATTAATTTGTATAGTGGCACATTTAAGAGACTGACTTTTTGAAGTTTGTTCCATCTCCACGTGTAATTTTTGGCTCCAGCATAATCTCTGCCGTACTGTCTTCTTGCACATGGTAAACTAGCCATCTGGATAGTGTGTCAGCATTAATGTTTTCACACCCTCAGCTTCCTGTGCTAAATGAAGTCAAATTCTTGAATTATGGCAGCCCACCTGCATATAATTTTTCCATAATCTGTGACTGTAACTTTTCTTCTCAGAAGAGTACAAAAAACATTATTATTTTGAAATCCATGATGTTTCCAAGGTCTAGGAATTAAAGCACTTGATTTTGTTTTGATGGGTTTTTTTGGGGTGGAAGGAGGGGTTGTTTGTTTCTTCTGTCCTCTCTAGAGAGTGGACTGATAAGACTTTGTAGCATAAGGTCAAGAGGAGTCAACATCTCTTGTCAGTCCTTTCAGATCCACTGTTCCCAGTAAAATTTTTAAGTATTCATAAGGCTATTTCAAAAGATCACTTTCACATCTTTGAGACCATGAGTAGTAGTGCAGAATGCTGTCTTGGCTTCTAATTATTTGTAGACATCAGGATGGATTTAGACCTATTTCTGCTTACATTATTTTAAGATGCATATTGCTAGAGAGGAAAGTACATATCACAATGAGATATTTTTCATTTTATAAGTTCAAGAATTTTTCTGTGATCAGTACGTACAGAATAGAATGGAAGCTATTAAGAAAGATAACTCAGCAGAAGACAAACTTTTGATTCTAAACAAATATCCTTGAACCAGGATGTAAATTTAAAAGCTTTTCATGACATAGCAGTGTATCCATAGAAAACTGATGCTTTGGAAAGCTGGCAATAGTGATTCAATTAGCACTGTTATTCAGATTCTCATTTATAAGTTCAATACTTTTTTTTTTAACCCACTAAAGAAGAGAACTCCAAATGCTAATATATAAAGAAATTATAAGAGTATTTACAAAAGTTAACACTCTCTGTAGGCCTGTTTCTTTAGAATCGTCAGGAGGTGACTCACACAAAAGGTAGTTTAGATATCCAACTGTCCCTTTTTTCTGTTAACTATAAAAGAGCTTGGAAGATTCAGCTTTGTGAATATTCTTCCTAATTGTCATCTAAATCATAACCTACTGGAATGTTATATAATAATAATATAATAAGGAAGATGACATCCCAAAAAAGGACATTTTAGTGATTCCATAGTATCTTCCTTCACCAGTGAAAATGATTCCACACTTACTGTTTTCTTCCTATTCACACCTAGAATTAAATGTCTGAAACAAGAAAACAAGCAGCAGGTCGGCAGGGATATGATACTTCCCTCCCTATAAAATTTTGACTTAACCTTAGTATTTGGAACAAGGAACTCCAAAAAGGAAGATTTCAAGCAGAAAGGGGAAAATAATGTGCAGTTTTCCTACATACTAGATCCAAAACAATTAAGGCCGAACTTCACAGATCAAAGCCCTACCACCACAGATCAAGCTTCAGCAAAACAGTCATGTACAAAGTTTAAATTGAGTTTGACTGATGTGCATGTTTCAAAAAAGTAGTAGCAAATACAACCATAATTTGCAGTGTACAAGAATTCTTGTTCTCCATTGCTTAAAATCTTAGCGCTAACACATTTGCTTAAATATGGTTTACCTGCGTGATTTCCTTATATTTTTCACAAGTTAACAGTTAGCCTTAAAAAAATAATGCTGATAGTAGTTATTCAGTTCTAACATACAGTGTTTTCTTTTATTGCTCTCAACTCGCTCTGTTTTTCTTTGACTGTTACTGGTTACCAGTAGTAATAAAAAGAAGAGAACTAGTCTTAGGAAAGGAGTGAAAACAAAGCACAAAGCTGAACCAATATTCATTGGAATCAGTGAATCTTTCCATTGATTCAGATGAGTATGGAATCTGCCCCTTTCCAATTACATCTCAGTGTCAATGCCTTTTATTAGAGACACATGAGGATATTTTATTTCTCAGTTTAATCTGTGGATGAAGGGTAGGTAATATAAATTTGGGGTATTCAGAAATGAAAAAAACATTCTCTTAAATAAGAAAAGCAAGAACATTGTTTTGGTGTGGTGGTTTTTTAGTTGTTTGTCTTGTTGTTTGGTTTTTGTTTTGTTTTTGTGCTTTCATTTTATTTAATTTCAAAAAAAGTAAAATTTTAAAATGTTGCAACAGTTTCCTTAAAGTCCTAAATTCAAGTTTTTTGATTCTTTGCCTCTACCTGAACCAAGCATAAAAAAGTGTATTTTCTGAAATAGTGTAAAAACTCAATTTCATTTTAGTTGGAGGGGTCACATTAAGCTGTCTTCATCAAAGATCTCCTGCAGAGCTAAAAGACAGAGGTTGCTTAGATACTTTAAACTGCCTTCTGAGACTGTTAACTGTATGGGGAGGTAGGATCCTAAATCAGCCACTAAATATAAATGAACTAAACATATATAGGTGGGTGTCACTATTCAGATTCCCTTGCTACAATACAGTGAATTACTCATTCCTGCGACTGGCATCTTTGAACAATGTTTTGAATGTTATTACAAGTGAAAGTCACACCTATAGTGGGATTTACACTGGGATTTAACAGCATGGAAATCACAAGTTATGCATATTCACCAGGAATATGAAAAAAGTCTCATAATCTCATTACCAAAAGTGAACACTGATACAGAAATTGAGTAAATACTAGAAAGAAATCCCTATAAATCTATGTAAAAGATTTGCAGACTTTTTTCACCTTTAGCTTTATCTTAAATTATTTTGTATATGATGCCATAAATTGTTTGATATTAACATATTAAAACTCACAATAGTCAATTTCTATGAACATTTAGAATAACTCCAAAAGCATTTGGACACTAAATTATACATACCCTTATATAAAACTAATAACATGCAATAATAATATATATGTAATTATGAATTTGTTATCTTTTTTCATTAATAGATTAACTTCTCAATAATAGAAAACTAACTGTGGGAAAAGATCGTTAATATGTGATACTGCCGAAGACAAAATTGGAATATAATTAGTGCTATATTTTTCTTTGTTTCAACAGTTTCTTCATCCTTTAGGATTCTTATTCCAATAGCTCTTCAAACTCCTGCCAAATTGTATGATGAAATTAGACCACAAACACATTGTTTGTAAAAACAAGCTCCTGTTAATCCCATGAGAAATAGTACTTTCTTTCTTACAATGTACTGACATTCAAAGAAGAAAATCTTTCCTATACAAGGTAGGCTTTTGTAAAAGCCTATATTCCTCTCTAGCACCCAGAAATTGGTGGCACCTTTCCCCTAAAGCCTAATTAGTGTATTTATCATCAATATGGATATTGATGAAAAGCAGTGAAAAATAGAACATTGTTGCATAAATAAGATAATAGGTTACTTTCCACGGGAATTCACTAACATACCAGAGGAGGAAGACTGAGATTAAATCATTTTTGCCTGTTCTATTGGAACTGGCAAAAACATCTTTTCAGAAAAATACATTATGGAGACTTCCAAGCTACAGGAAGGTAGAACCACAGAGATGATAAACAATCCAGCACCCATAGGAAACAATTTTTTAAATATTTTCCATGTGGGACTAGCAGCAGTGACATCTATAGATAGTCTACCAGATTCAGTATGAGTTTTGAATTAATTTTACATTACAGAATGTCTACCAGTCATGGAGAGGTTGGTCTTGAGACTGACAAAGCAGCCTATGAGTCTTTGAATATTCAAGTGTCTTGGTTTTATGATTTTTGTTTATTTACTTGATTTACTGATTTATTAGCTTCAGTTGCATTTATATTGTAGTATATTTGTGTTATTTTGCATTCTGCTATCATATTCAGTGAATCAGTTTTCCTGCTCATATCATTGCCACTGTTTTATTTTTAGGCCCATCTCCCTGCCTGTTCCCCTTTTTCACTTTTCCCCTTTCCCCAGGGCTTGGTTCCGTGGGTCCCCCAGCCCATTAGTGTTGAAAGCTGGCTGAACCAGCCCATAAACCACTGACATCAGGAAAATGCAAAGGCCACACCTCTTTCATTTCCTTTGATTAATCAAATCTTTAGTCTTGTAGAAATTATGTTTCACAATTTGCATAGTACACTGTGTGTAATTTTTAAAGTAATTTTCCCTGCCACAGTTTATCTTGTCTGGCACTGATCAGTTTCTCTATTCTCCTGTGTAAACAGATAACATTTAAGATACTCTTTTGAAAAGGACTCCTTTGGAGTATGTATAAATTCATTCTTTGTACATAAGTGGGATTCTCAATCTTTTTTTTTTTTTTTTTTTTTTTTTTTTTTTTTTTTTTGATTATTGGAAAAAGCAGCAGAGTTAGAATGCAAATATGATTTAAATCTTTTTAAAAGCTAATGTTTTATATACTGCCAACTGGTAGCACTTCTCAAAATTAGATGCTTGCTGTCGCAAACAAGGTTAAACTGGCAATGAAGTAGGATTTTTTTAGATTCTTAGGGTCTTGTTACATGCGTTTTAGGTCAGATACTGTTTGCTGTGAGAGAACAAGTGGTTTATTGTAGAGTTGTCAATTTAAATTAAATTACAACTTTTGAGAAACTAACTTGCAAACTTAAAGCAGTCATATGATATTATGCATTACATCTTCGGCCCATTAAGGAATACTAAAGTAAGGAAACCAAAGACAGAAAATACTGGTTCAAATTTCAAGCCACAGTAAGTGTGAATATACCCTCAATTTAATAAAATGTATAATGCAACTTCCTGAGGCTTAAGTTTCTTACAATTGCTCTTGGAATGGGCACTTGTTTTCCCATTATTGGCCACTTTAATCTACTTATGCCTTAGTTGTCTCATTTAAGGACCACTTTATAGTATTGAGTGATCAACATTCGAGGTCTATATTCCACTATTGCCTGATGCAAAAACACAACAGTTTACAAATTTCTGAATTTGATCTGAAAGCTGATTTAAAAATCTATGCAGACAATTAAATTTCCTTGAAAATATATACACACAAGTCTTTTATGTGGCTAAAATGAAGTAAATTTAGTTTCAGGAGACAGGAAGAAAGCCAAGACTGAAAAGTAAAGATCCAGAAGCAAATGGTTACTACCAGTGACCAAGTTTGAAACCCATCCCTCCCAAGAGAATATTAGAAGAGGGCAAGGAAGACAGGCTTTGGAAAACTAGAATGTATGTGCTTTTCTTTCCAGCAGACTGCATTAAATATTCAGCAAAAGGCGGGGATCAGTTTACATTACTCTTCTTGTTTCTCCTGTATCGGCTGACAGGTGCTGTAAACATACATAGACAAACATGGGTTCTATTCTTGCACTGCTCCAATAATTGAGGGCAGAAATACCCAAAGCCTCCTGAAGCAACAATATTTTGATGTTTTCAAGCATAATACTTTAAGATCAAGTTTGCATTCACTGATCGAAAAAAAAAAAACTTTTTTTCCTTACTGAATCATACAATATTTAATTCTTAAGGACATAAAGTAGGAGGGTGTTCTGTTGTTAATTTGAAAGCACATTTGTGTAGTTTTATGAAGAACTCCGCATATATACAATTCAGTGACACCCCTTCCCAATATTTAATAACAATTTTTAAAAATATATGAGAATCTTAGATCATCTTCTAGATTTTACAGCTTGAGGAAAAGCACAGACCAGTGTGAAACAGTTGACCTTGGCTAAAAGATGGGAACTAGTATTTAAAACATTCACTCATTCATGTTTAAGAGATGTCATGGTAAATAAATAATGACTGTTTACACTTAGTCCTAAGTGTCTTCTTTTTTCCACACTATAGGCAGCTATTTGGCTGAGATGGTATCATTCACTGACCTAATCACACTGTACCTTTTTTCTCACTGGAATTGCACTTTTGGCTGTCACTTGCTCTTTTGAACAAAAGTTTATGCTATTAAAATATAGTATAATGACATATCTTTAATATTGCTTTTGTTTTAGGTTTTTTTTTGTTTCGTTCTGTTTTTTGTCTTTTGGTTTTTTTTAATAAGATGATATTTAAATCACTAATGATAAGGGCAATCTTCTCTTTGTATCTAGAAAAACATACCATCTGCATTTGGCATCTATTCTGATGTGAACAAAATTTAAGCATAAGGAAGTGCTTAATACTCTCCTTAAGTTAAACTGCAATTCTAAGTATTTTATAATCTTCATAACAGTCAGAGCCAGTAAAATCGACCCTGTATATTTTTATTTCATCTCTGTTGGATCATATGATATTTAATAATTGGTTCTGGCACCTTGTTGAAAATTATTATAACTTTGAGATTCAACAGTTTTATTGAACATATGGGCAGTACAGTCTCAGAATGTATATACGATACAGACTATCAAGAGGACCTTCTGTCATGTTTTGGTGAGCTTTAAAGGGTCAGGTAAATTTTGTTGGGTAGATTTGTGCTGTGTTTCTTCATTCTTTTTTGTTTTGTTTTTGTTTTTGTCTATTTGTTTCCAGTTTATTTTAGTGAGCTACATTTTTTCCTCTGTTAAAAATCTTTCCTATCACTATGTCCACAACTGTATTGACACGTACTATTGTGCTTCTGAACACTACTAAAAAGCAGTAGCTGGAATGGGCAAGAGAGACAATCTTTAGTCCTTGGTGAATCACTTTCCTGTCACATGGCACCATATTGTATCAGTTTTTGTTTCAGTTAACACCATATGAAATTGCTGAAAGTAGAAGACGTCATATCTGTGATAATGAACACACTTAAGATATATTGTTATTGATAGTGTACTTGATGGAATTTTGATAATAACATTTAAATGACCATTTAAGAGACACATATGTTCTGCTACATGTTTATACCTGAAATAACATACCTTTTTGCATCACAGTTTCTTAAAGTAATGCTATTTTAGTGGTGCTCCTACTTCTGCATTCATGTGTAGTCTGTTTTTCATCTATAAAGTCCTTATCATTTGCTGTTTTAAACTATACATGAATAGAAGCAATTGTACCTCCCTTGAATACACAAATGTCCTATAGGTTTCAGTGGGAAATCTGTATATGAAAGAAACAAGATCAAGCCATTATGTAGACTATATGCAAATAGCAGCATAACAAGTTATACTGAAAAATAAATAGAGACGGCTTGCTGCTTTGCGTGCACATGTGCACCTTCAAACAAGAAGCCCACTTTAATAAATCATCAGCTAAAACTGGTTTGTTTCATCCTAATTCTGTTAGAAAGCTCACCACTGCATCACAATGTTTTCTTCTTTATTGCCTTTATTAAGTTATGAAGATTAAGTATTGGGAGCTTAATCAGCTCTTACATATCTTTTTGTGCTTACTTTTACTATGCCAGGTTGTATTTTTATTCATATATTTTTAAAAAATCATTCTCTAAATTAGTTGTTTGAAGATATCGTATACATAGGAAAAGTTAAAAGCATATCATTTTGTTTTTCATAACTTTTCCTTTTTATTGACACATCTTCATTTGACATTCACAGTTAAGGTTGGGAAATATTAGTAAGGACAGACATCTGTGAAAATAAATTAGGTGTATTCTGTCAATGAATTTCAATAGCAGCTTAAAGGCACACATATTTTTGATTTATTGTGCAGGAGTTGTGTAAATACTTAATGTACTGGTGCCCAGAATGTAGCCTCAAACAGTAAAGCTTATTAGAACATGATTTATTTTTTTGATTACATGCTTGGCATAATTTAAACCAGTAGGTGGAGTGCTTGCTAATAATAATTGTATGTGCAGATCTTGTTAGTGTACACTAAGGGCAAGATAGATACTTTTCATATTGCAAACCACTAAAATCATATTTACATTAGGCTTCTTGTATTGGAATAATGAGCTGTGAATAGCATTAAAAACGGTTTAAAGAGTTAAAATATGCATAGACCTGCAGAAATCTTTCAGAAAACAGAAGTAAATAAAAATTGGAAAAGCCAGACATCATTCAGAAGAGGTCCTTTGGAAAAATATTAAGTTGGTAACTAGAAAACTGGCTTTTGTTATTGTTTTAGCTTGTTTTACTTGCTGTTGTCTTATGAAGATACCTTTTCTGGCACATCTAAAATTCCGAAGATAAAATACTTTCTTTTCAATAGTTTCACTACAGTCCAACTATTTACTCACCAAAAGACACAGGACTACTCTTATGAACTAGAAGTAAATTCTATAATGCATGGAAATGAAGATAAGAGGTGTCTAAATACGATGTTATGAACTTAGTTTTGAACATAGTTATGAACATAGTTTTATAAAAGTTCTCATTTTGGATAAACTTCTGGGCACCAGGAATGATTGCCAAGCTCCCCAGAAGCCTGTAATTTGGAGCACTTGTTGAAAATGCCAAATGGCAAACACAACTGAAGTTTCTTTTCTCATAGATGAGTTGCCTAGCCTGCAGGTAAAAGACAGATACATGTTTATTCAGATTTTCTTTTTCCTTTTCAGTTCAACAACTATTATATCTTAATAGAAAAGTTCTAAACAAAATGAAAAGGTACTCCAAAAAACACATATGTAAAGGTACAACATGCCCAAAACATCCCCCCAAAAAGCATTCTATATAATCTGTCAAGTTATTTTAGTCAAACACAGAATTGAACTTGTGTACAACATGAGCAAGTGTTCTAACTAGTTAGACTACACAAATGGAAGTCACCTTGATTTAAAACTTCCAACCATCTTTTAAAGAATACTCTACCCCCCTTTCCTCATTTTCTTGCTAAATGAGAGACTTCTGTATCTAACCAGGAACTTGGGGGGAGGAAGTTACCTGAACGGTAGACCAGTCTAATATTTGTAGTGCCAGAGAAAGGTAGTATTTAAAGTGCACTTCACCTTGTCAGTTGTCCAGTGACTACTTAAGTCATTTTTCTTCTAATCTCCAGAGATACTATGCATCCTATTATTAGATACAGAAATCTAGTAATGTGAAGAATGTAATACTCTTTTGTGAATCTAGGGCCAGATCCAAAATAAGCAAGTTCTTATGTGAAGTTCTTCTCTGTGGAGAATGCCTCATGTTTTTGCCTTCAGAGTTCTTGAGGTGCTTAATCATATCACGCCCAGAGCTCCTTCATATTTTGGTGAATATGGTGTGAGCTTCTGCCAAAATCAAGGGCAGTGCCACAAATCAGATATTTCTTTCCCAGGATTCCTGAAAGTTACACAAGAGCTAATCCACAAATTCTTGCAATATAACCCATCAGTGCAGCTGTTAGTTCCTCTAAAAGACAATTTTAAATGGTCTCATTTTCATATAATTGCCTTTCATATAAAATGCAAGCAATTTATTCCTTCTCTTCCATTACTTGTATTGACTAATCCTGCATTTTCTTATTTCAAGGAGATGACCTGCATGATAACTTGAGTGTAGGAGAGTCACTTCCTGTGCTTTTCACTGAAGTTCTGAGAGGAGAAAACCATAAGAAAACAAGACATCCAGGCAAGCTGTTAGTGTTGACCTAGGAGAAGTAGCTACTCCCTTAATTCACATCCTGTTTATGTATTTCATGTTAAAACTTAACAACTGTAGAAACAGCTTCAGCTTATGTGTGTTCGGATTAATTCTGTGGATTGTTAAATTCTCAGAGGAAAAACATCAACAGAAAATACATTTTTAAAAATAAATAAATATTGTTCAGGTAATTGCAATGTGGTAAAATATCTAAATGCCTTCATGGTTTGCATAGATTATGAGTATTGTTGTGTGTGCAAAAAGAGAACAAAGAAAACATTTCAGTTATTCAGCAAATGTTATGTTACGAGTGAAGAAACTGACTGAGGCTTTCAATATGCCTAGGCAACTTTATTTCAGTTTATATCTGAGAGCTCTGTAATAACAAAACCTGTTAGTCCAAAACTCATTGTTAGTTTTGTGTAGTCAACTTTCCCATAACTTTCAGATATCTTTTGGTGTCTTCATTAAAATAATATAGAGTGAATGTTATTGAATGTTCTAGAGTAAGAAATAAGACTGCGAAGTAGTTTGAAATAATGTTTTCTCCATTGTACCAGATATGCAAAAGGGCTGAGTGTGGAAATTTGTATACCACAAACATACTCTGAGTCCTGCTATTTGCATGAATGTATTTCCACTCCTGTTCCAGTTGAGCCTGTGCTGCTGGTTTTATGGTGCTATTACTTATGTTTTATCATATGCAGAACACAACATTTCCAGTATTTCTTGCTCTTTCTGTCTTAATCTTGGAGAGTAGCTATTTGCTCAAATTATTTACTTTGCAAGACTGCTATCTACCTATGAAAGACACATTAAGACAGTCATTTTCCACAACAATGTGAAGTACAATTACATTATTGAACTTACAGTTCATTATTATTTGATTATATTTTTTCATAATCAAACTTCACATTTTTATATCTATAATTGTCTTTAAACTGTCATATTCTGATTACTATTATATGTAATTTTACTTCTATGCATATACCATTATTTTCTAAGCACGGTACAAATCTATATAGCATTTTATATTTTCCATACTATACATACTTATTTTAACACATTAGCTGTTAAGTTAGGTGAGCAAATAGACTCATATCAAGCTGTAAGCTTTCTAAGGCAATATCTGGTTATAAATCTATTTCTCTTGGATATGACTTCTAATATAAAATTTCAAGAGAGCTTCTTGAAATTTCTACCATGTCCCAATGTTTAGTTTTTAGGTAACTTGCTTTTTAGTTGAGAAAAAAAAATTCTTTCACATTTCCCCTTACATAAGTAATTCAGCTAGGGTCCATTTACTTTTTAAAATTTTCTTAGCTGCTATTTAAGCATTGTGGCATAAGGAACCCATTTGTTAATTTATCTGAAATCTACAGAAAGTGTTATGCAACTCTGAAATAGAACATGGCTGTACCAGATCAATGCAGTTTTGGTATTACTTACCCAGATGTTTCTAAGATGCATTAAATGAAGCAGTATCTTTCTTGGAAGAAGTCTATCTTGCCTTACAGTAATACCCAGACACTGTCATGCAGCTCTGTTACAAAGTGTCCGTAGCAAGTTCATTTAGGCAAGACACATTACTGCAACTCTTCATCCTATCTCCAGCCTGAGAATACCAAGTAGTCACAAAAACTGGGGGCCTACTTACCTACACAACAGTAATTATTACATTTCAGAGGAGATTGTGTCCATCTTTCACGGATGCACATTTGAAAATAAGGCTGGTTCATCTGCAGTCATCACTTATGACTCCCTTACACCTCCCCTCGACTGCATTCAGCTGCATGTTAGATTCCTCCAATGAGTAATGACAATGCGATGATTGTCATAGCACCTGGTTTTCTGGCTTTGGCACAAAGGACTGTGCACTGTAAATAATCTATAAATACTATGTAACATAATAAAATTGAATAAAATTCTGGTTTTTTCCCCATTCTCAAAGTCAAAGTAATAGAGTCATAATTACAGATTCCTCCATGAAAACTTACTGATCTCAAAACTTACCAATGTCATTTTCTAATGAAATGGTAGGCACAGCTTGAGCGATTTAAATCTCACTGAAGCTTTAAACCTAGGATGCTAAATATAATTTTCAGGAAGGCATAAAACTTTTCTTTTTCTGTAGTTTCCAAATCATGACAGTTTCTGGTTTTAGCATGATCCCTTAAAGCCTTACAGATGCGCACCTGAGGAGTCTTTTCTGTTTTTACATGCTCTTCAGTCCTCTACCCATCCCCCCGGTATTTGTCTCTCTTTATTCTGCATGTGTTATTGCTTATGTACACACTTAACATATTTTTATTCCTCTCATTTGAAAAAAAATATTCTGAGTTCACTTGCTTTTTTGTCAGTTGTCATTCATTTTACCTTGTTTTGCTTGCTTCAGTATGTTACTTCCCCTTATATTGTGAACTATGTCATCTGTGCCAATGTACATCCCTTGATAGTGAGTATGCAGTAGACTTTACTGAGAAATAGAAAAGAGAAGTGTTAGCCACTGCTCTCACCAAGATTATATTCTGTCTTAATAGAAGCTGTTGATAGATCCTGCGAGGCTACAACACTTAGGGTGTTGACTTGTAGAATGAAATCCTCTACACACAAGCACAGCAAAATATTTTGGTGAAAAGTAATTATCAGAAATAGTGACACGAGTAAATTAGTTAACTACATTTCAGCAGGAAGCTTGAGTTACCCCTGCCCATTCTTGTTCCAGACCCATCTAAAATCAGCAGTTCAGCTTAATGATGTCACAACATTTGCCAGGCTGTGGGCACTGAAGAGAAGACGTGAAAATACTCCCACTGAATCAGATCCCCTCCTCTCACTGAGCACAGTTAAACAGCCCATCTGTCTCACATTGGAACTGTTATCTTTGAAACATCATTCTATTATTACCACAGTGGTTTTAAAAAAATGTCCTTAATTTTAGACATCTTACAAACAAGTTTTTAAATTCTCTGGATATTGTTAACCCAGATCTCAAACACTGACACCGAACAATGCTAGGAAGATTCTCTCAGTAGGATATGGTTCAAGTACTACATCATCATTCATTTAGCAAAGATAACCTTTTGTGAAATAAAGATATCCTACATTAAAAACATTCACAACAAAGAGTCCAACCCCTCCCTAATCTCTAATATTTTTGAAAGTGTGAATTGAAGAGGACTGAGAGACAGATGGGTCTGGATGATCAAGTTACCTGTTATAGCGGCACATCTGTCAGGGCAGTCAATCACTGTGATGTCTGTGACAGGTCGATGGAGGCTGCGTGTGAAAGGCTAATGCAGAGAGAAGCTGAGGAAGGGCTGCCCTCCTGCTTCTCTCTTGGGTTTGTCTGGTCTGAAAGCTACACTTGAATTTGCTCTGGTTAAAAAATCTGTCTGTAGCACACTGATTCTAGGAAAAAGGCTTCAGTCACAATAAAAATATGCTAGTGCATCAAGCAAGTATTATTGTGATATAGATCCATTCTTGATTTTGTCTGGAGCTTCTTTGTTTCAGAAATCAATCCAAAATGGAAAAAGGATGGATAAATATAAATATATTTTGGCAAAATAATTGCACAACAAAGAAGATGAAATATGAATCACAGGAAAAGAAAGAAAGGTTAAGACCATCACGTAACAAAGCTAAATAAACTGTGGCACTAGAGAAGTTTATTTTTTCTGAATCTATGATTACATTAATTTGCATTAACCATGATGTCTTTCTTCTGTGTTTTCCAGTGTATTTATTTTCAGAACTGCTGCTCTATATGCTAAGGTTAATTGTCCTGCAAAAAGCTTACACTAGGAAATACTGAGTACCAGGAAGGTTTTTCACAGTTTCAAACAACTTCTAGATTTTTGTTACATGTTGCATATGTGTTAAAATGAATATAGCGCTAATTGGATTGCTATTTTACAACACTTGCACCAAAATAAATTTATACTTCTTGAACAACAGAGCTCAGAGTAGTCTGACACTTGATACAAAAACTGTGTAAATATAAGACCACAGAAGGTGATCCAGGATACAGTGAAAAGCCTTACAGGCTCCAAAGGTTTCAACTATTGAAGATAGATTATTTTATCTCATTCAGTGAAGGTCACACAAACTTTTACAGCAAGAAGAAAATGCCAAAAGTTATAATCCAAGGGCACTTTAATAAACATCATATTCATTTTATTTTCAAATATTTTTAAGCTCATCAACCAACAACTTGCTACTTGGAAGGAAAACGTGAATGTCAAAAGTAGCCTCTAGTATTTCCAAGCTACAAATTGATAAGTACCTATGGAATACTAATTAAATATGCTTTTACTTATTATTAGTCTGGCACCTATTTTTTACTAATCTACATCAGACTATTACTATGATAACTATTTTCTCTGGAAATGTAGTTTCTTGGCACAAACACAATTCTATTTTAGAATGTTTAGCTCGAGATCTCTGAAAATAAAATATTATTTTTGAACTCCTGATACTTTCAGCAAATATATTTGGCATTCATTGACATAAAATAGGCAGATCAAACACCATGTTTCACAAAGCACTGGACTTGGTAATTGAAAAAACTGTTTCAATGTCAATCTTATATATTTACATATATAAGGTAAAAGCTTAAGAGGCTCACATAGAATAAAGATATTAAGACTGGGTTTAGGTTTTTGAACTTGGGCAAGGTCAAAGAGAAACTCTTCTGAAGAAAACAGTACTCATGTTTGAGTTCTGTTGGTTTTAAATAATACCAACACTGTATTTTTGCTTATATTTTCTCAACGAGGACATTCCCAATGAATTAAATAGATTCAGAACTACTGCTGTCTGTGAAGATATCCACAAATCTTCTCTTAGGTCTCGGCCTGTGGTTTTATCTCTTTCTAAAAAGGTCATAATATTTCAAGAAAACCATTAGAACAGTAGTTTCAGCTCATTGGAATAAAGATGGATTGGTAAGATGTATCAGAATGGCTTTTATTTTTAAATGGATGTGCTGTCACTGTGATGGCAAGAAAAATGCTTTGTCTCATATAATTTTTTTAATAATAAGGAAAACCATATTTTTTTTATAATGCCTTAAGTAAATGCTAGATTTACTTTTACTGATGGTGACTTTTAAGAATGACTATCATTGGTGGGCTACATTCCTCAATTGCAAGTTAATTGGTAAAATAGTAAAAATAAATATTTATATGCATGCATATGTGCACACAGTTTAGTCATTGTGAAGCCACATAGAAAACCTGATACAGAAATAGCCATCCTGAACAAATTTCTATGGAGAAGAAATTCATCTTTATGTTTCACAATATTTACCAGTAGAATAAATTCCATCAAAGCATGTTCCATTGTCATGTATGCTAGAAGACTCCATCCGTTGTCAGCAGTCATAAAGTTTATATTAAAATTAGATCTTGTCTTTTTCAGTGGGGCATATTTCTGGAACATGATTGCAACAAAAAGTAAAAATTGCCCAATAATAAGAAAATTCATATCCTTTTAGAGATCTAGGCAAAGTCCTAATATAATTCCATTTGTGTTCTAAACCTTCAGAATTAAAACACAGATTAACCTTCGTGAAGTTTCTCAAATGTTGTTTTCCAGCAAGCAACATTAGAGAAAAGAAAAAATTAAGTCTAGATATGCCTAGCAACCTGTTTCTTCCATTACTCATGGCTTTTCACACTATACTGCAAAAATTCTAAACAAATAATAATTACTTATTTAAATTAATAGGAAAATGATTAAATATTTCTGCATGCCTGATTTACTGTCTGCCTTAAATTTAGTGGTTTGTCTCACCAAACACAATGCATTGTTTCAGAGCCAATACAAACGGCATTGCTTTCAATTTAATCACTGTCTTTTTTCCATTAGTACAATAGTTATATGGGAAGAAGTGATCATATTCACTCTGATGTTAAATGTAGACAGCAAAAAGCCCCCACTTGATACTGTGCTGGTATGCTGTAACTGAGCTATTTTTAATATTTCCTTGTAACTGATTTGTAAGTGAATTGTGCTTAGGCAGTGTCAGAACTTTCCTGTCAGCTACTTTAACAGCAAAGAGATAGCTCGATGAATAATTCATTGAAGGCAATTTTCTCCTAGTCACTGAGTCATCAATCATAGTTGCCTAAAGAGCCTTGAATTGGCCAGCAGAGCGCTATTCACAGGTAGTGTGATTTAGGGAATAGGAGCCACATTCATACTGACAGGTCAGGTAGCAATAAGTAAGGAAGGTGCCTCCTTTACAGACTGCTAATGAGTCACCAAACCTGTATACCATTTCCAATTCTCCCCTTTTTGTTTTTTTTTTCCCCCTTTCTTTTTCAAAATATCACTCAGAATTGTAGCCATAGGGTGGTTTTGCCAAACAAAGGTGCAGTTGGATGAAAAACCAGTGTAAATATTTGCACATTTTTTCTGGCAGAAATCCTACTCTGAAAAGAAGCTCTTCAAAAGGGAAAAGTGATTTGATACATGATTGCATGCATTTACCCATGTAATTGAAATAATGAGAGATGATTGCTTTGAGCTAATAGTCATAAGTTACTGGTCTTTTTGTTTAATCCAACCATCAGCTGTCAAGAGCCTCACAGGAGCATGGGGAAGATGCACCAAGGATATCATTTGCATCACCTCAGACTGTAATTTTGTTGTTTTTTTCAGAGCTGATACAAGCGTCAGATTCTATACAAATCTCCCCAGAGCATAAGCGTTCTAGTGTTGTTTTGATAGGAGCAAAGAGAAAAGGAGCACGTATATGCTGCTTCTAGTAGCTTAAATGCTTTCAGGATCACAAATAAAATAAAAGCAGTTTTTGGCAGACTTCTTGCAATTGTTAAAAACTAATTTTGCATCACAGTCAAGGTATGTCTTTGTGCTTGAGAAAATCTCATTTAAGCACAATTTTCAAATATGTATCTTACATCATTGTGCTTATTGTTCCAAATGACAGATACCTTTGTGGTGTATTATACATCACCCATTAATTCCCTAAGCACTACCTATTGTATTAATACCAGCTGTCTATGACTATTCAACCAGCACAAGAAAACAGGCAAAAACAATGGTGCAGTGATGAGTCATAATTTTCATAGTCTTGCTTAATAAGGAGGTGTGAAAAATGTTTTCTAAATATTGTAGCTCTGCTGTTGTCTATATGTGATTATAATGTTTATGCAAGCTACACAAAACAATGTGTACACAATCAACATCTGGATACTGAGATGGCTGTATAGAAAGATTTGAAGATTTATCAAACATTAATTATTATGGATCAGATGCAGATACTCTCGATCAGGTTACACTATTGCCCTATTTCATGATACTGTTTTGCACAACTCACAGTACAACAATCTGATTTCAAAAGTGAACTTTGGAGTATATTTAGCATATTCAAAGAAAATAAATAAGGACTTATATATTTGAATGTTAATACTGTATTACTCATCTTTTTCTGTCCTTTTCATTTGTTACCTGCTACCTATACATTGCTGAAATATTTGGAGGACAGAATGATACCAACAACAGCATCTAGGCTTGATCAAAGCTCAGGCTTAGTGATGATTACTCAATTTCTTCCTCTTCCCATCTGCACCAATGCTGAAGTAGCTAATTTTAATCCCAAAAGGTGTCGATTTGTCATAAATGTTCTGTGCAAACAATTCAATTCTTCATACTGAAAATAATACATTAGCAATTGAAGAAATGCTTAAGAACCAATACTGGAAAAAACCATTCATTGGCACTGTAAATAAGGCATTAAGGAGTTTGCCGTGCTTCAATCTGAGGTCAATGAGTTACTTAACTATAATGCATATTTATGTTTTTGGAACAGACATCTTACTTTAATGTTTTGTTATTTTAAGAGGCTTACATAGCTTCATATATTTGTTGGGTTATTTCTGACACATGGTGCAAAACTTTGGTTTTCTGAGGAGAACAAACTTTCCCTTGATTTCTCTAAAGCTACCATTTTGTCCCTCATCTCTAAAATAGTTTGTTTAAGAAGAAAACATAGGGAAAGAAAACAACAACCTAAACAGCTTTAACTGCATCTTTGAGTTAGTTATTTCTTAAAAAGTAGTTGAAATTGAATGGTCTTTCCTTTTTCTCTAAATATGAATATTTGAGATAGTTTTTGTTCAAGAAAATTACAGAAATAAATAGAAAATTACAAACATAAATTTTATGGATTACTTAGTGCTGGCCGTACTTTCCTCCTCCTGAAAATGATAAGAGATGAAGATCATTAAAGGGATCACTTCTGCTTATAATCACTGAAAGGAACAAAGGGAGAAGCATGAGGAAATAAAATCCAGTTTTGTGTTTCTTTTCCTGTTCTAGAGCTGGTAGTTTTTGTTCTAATTACTGTTAACACTGTAAGACATTCATGAGAACTTAGTTTTCAGCCTAAAAATTCTTGATTTATCTTTTGTATATATAAAAATTCTGCTTTCAGTTATTATCTGTCTTGGTGCAAGAAATGGGAGCCGCATTTTTATCTATTAACTGTTGAAGTGATAAATGTCAATCCTTAGCAGTATCTCCACATTTTGTAATATTCCTCTGAGGGTAACAAGTTGAAAGTCAGTGCTAATATGTTACAGACATTTTTTTGCTGAAAGATGGGATTAGAAAGCAATGTTGAAACTGTCAGTAAGTAAAGCCATAGGACTTATGTTATCTGAAAATATCTTACTGAAATTGAAGGATCCTATTTTTGTGCTAAAGTCTCAGAATGTACTGTAAAAACAGAAGTACAGTCATAACCACAAAAAATCAGGAATAGGCAGTGTAAATGTCTCCTGAACCCAAAGTAAAAATGACAAACATTCACCTAAAGAATTCTAGACTTATCAATTGCACTGTAATTTTCTGCTGTAATAGCTACAGTCAGGTGCATCACATGATAACAGAAGCTTTTTTAATTACATGATTAAGACCATCTGGTAAATAGTGAAACACTGCTTTTGACCAACGAAGAGCAGAAAACTGCTTTCTTGCATCTAACCTTACCTATGCCTCACTATGAAAAAAAATCTTTTGAAAATTAGGGCAAAATTATTTTGCTAAATCCAGGAGGCTGTTGACTTGTTTGATACTCCAGTGTTTTTGCACATAAATATTTCCCAATATCTGATGTACAGCTACAGCATGACACAGTACGCTTCTATGAAGAATCATCTTTCTTTTCAGAAGCACTGAATTTCAGACACTGAATGTGTATGAATCACAATAAATGATGAACTTAGTATAAGCTTCCTCTCTATTGTAGTGAAATGACGAGGTTAAACCTACAGTTCACTATTAATTCAGATATGTGCAAAAATGGGAAAGCATACCCTATCTTGCCATTTTGCCATCCTCCTTCCTCTTACATCATTGTTTTGAGGCTGTTTTTGTTTTTGTGCTTTTTTTTTTCACATTGTATAGTTTTCTGGCAGATCATCTCCCAGTCCAGATTACTATAAATCTTCATAAACAGTTTTCCTGGCACGACAGAAAGAGTGCTATGAGAATAGGTAAATACAATGCGAACAGTAACACTGCCAAAAACCTAAGAGGAATCTGAAGTGGCTAAAAAATACATGGGTGTATGCAGAAAACAATATACAAGGTCATGTTAGCTCTATATTTAAAACAGCTGCAACTGGAAGAGTAATAGTGAAGATAATCTTTAGAGAAGCTAATTTGAATGCACAGAACCTTTTAAGATAAGGAGAAAACTGATTTCTGAAAGTCACAAGTCTAACCACATTCATTACACTTACAGCTTGAATTCACTCAAGAAAATACTGTGATTATTCTGTGAAGCCAAATTCATGTAGATGAGCAAACCTGACTACAACATAAAAATACTGATACTTCAACTTAAGGAACAAGAACATTAATTTGGCTGACTATAATGTCTCAAATTTACTAGAAAATTTTTGTAAACTTGGAGACATCTTTCATATTTTAGTCCTCAGGAAAATAATCTATTTAAACTGGTAACTAGCTGTAACACACACACAAAACAAACAAACAAACAAACAAAAAAAACAAACAGGCTTTTAACATTAAAATATTCCTCGGGATTCCTTAGAAACAATTCACGCTTTCTATATTATACTTGAATCAGTCTTGAGTTGAAGAACAGGTTGTTCTGTTACTGAAATTCAGATTACCTTTTCTTCCATATTTTTACAATATCTGTTATGATATTAAGTGTATCTAAAATTTCAGGCAAGCAGATAAATGTTTCAACATACTGAAATGTATTGTTAATGGAATTTAGTAAGTAGCTATAAATTGTAGAATTCATCAGTAACACCAAAACTATTTGGAAAAATTCTCTTGGAATCTTAGAAGAACTAAGATTTCTATGATAGTCTAACTTGCTGGAGTTACTCACCCCTATTCAAATCAATATTTACTTTAAAGTGTTTTCCTACCATAGAAGGTGGGTTGATAACAAGAATGAAATAAATGCAGATTCACTGCACAACTATCAAGAATGCAGCCTTGCATCACCACCATCTTACTTTTTGAAATATCTGAAATATCTTCACTTGAACTGCTAATGAATAGACAGCATGATGTTGTTGGACAGAATCAACCTCAGAAGAGCAAACAGGTTGAGAGGGAAAATGAGTAGCTTGGAATCAGAACACTGTAACACTGAGTATCACCAGTGATGTAGATGATACCTACTTCTTTCCAAACTTTCTTTTCCAAAATGTTCAATCATTATAAATGGAATCAACTGCACTTGATTTCACGTTACCTCTATGGCAAGCTGAAAAAGTAACAGTAATTTGATAAGTGTAACATATTTATGAGTTCTAGGAATTAAATTCACGTTTTGAGAACTCTCAGATAATGTGTTCTGCAGACATTTACATGATTATGTCAATAAGTAATGATATCACAAGGATTCAAAAACATAATAAGCTAACCTTTGAAACCTAAAGGAGTATTTTCATTAAAAACATGTGATACTGATAGAGATAAATAATAACAAGTAGTTGAAGAAACAGCTATTAAAACAAGCAAAGTGAGCTGTAAATGGTACCTGCAAGGTATCTGAACTCTTTAAAAGTCCTTCAAATCAAGATTAGATCATGACTGTTGTATCAATAAGATAAACAACAATACAGATACAACAGACATCATCCTACCATTTGCAATTTTAAATTTTGATAGCTCTTCCAATACATCTGATTATATTAACAAAGAATCTGATCTATAATTCTCTGTAACTAGACTAGAGAATATTTGTTTTTAAATCATTATGACACTACTCAAACGTATTAACTTAGATGTATAATTTTAAATCTTTTAGTCCATGGGTGCTAATGTATCCCAAGAAACAACCTGAGCATACAGAAATTATTTTGAATTTGATTATGCTGATCATTTTTACTGAAGTTGACTTGAACCACTGCACAAAAACTTAAACCATATATTAAATTCTCACCTTAAATTACTCTTGACTGAAACTAATGAGCTTAAGCTCCTCTGCTTGGACCAATGTCTCTATAGACTTAAAGTAGCCATTGCATAAAATTACTGTGTACAGTATGAAATCATGTGGATATAAAAATCCATAAAAATAACACAATTTTTGACAAACAAACAAAAAGTCTTTGTACGTAGTTACAACCATTTGAAAATACAGTATTGCATTGCTCATCTAACTAGCAAATGCAAACTGCAAGTCTTACTATCTTACTAAAAGTTTGTTTTCTTTCAGGCTAATTCTTTTAGAAGAGTACAAAAGACAATATCCCCAAAAAGTGCAATGATTGCTTTCATGGTGATTGTTTGGTTTAAAGAACAGATGTTTTAAAAGAGAAAAACAATTGTTGTATGAGTCTTCTGCATTGCTTTAGGTTTTAGTGTCTCAATGGATATTCTTATCTCGTTAATAATTGCTGTCTCTCACTTTAAATTTAAAAGCCACAAGTGATAAAATGAATCTTTCAGAGATTGGGTACAATCATAATTTCATCCCCCTCATCTTTCTTTTTTATTATGAGTCATTATTTTTAGTAAAGTACACTGTAAATAAAGAAAATGTGATTTTTTTTTTGTTCTCAGAGGAAGAAGGTTTGTTATTTTTAAATTACAGCAGTGAAGATCAAAATAAAGTGACTGTTCATTGTACTATCCAAATAGCCTATCTTTGTACAAAAAAACCTTTCATTTTCACAACTAAATTGACTAAAAGGCACTGTTACCTAGCAACATTCATTGTGTTTATGACCTTTCATCCAATCTGAGCTCACAGATGTGCTTCTCAAGCTAATAAACATACATCATACTGTCCCCGCCTGCTTTGATGAAATAGGTAAGTTCTTAGAGCAGACTGTGAAATGTTCTTTAAAATAATAATAATAATAATAATAATATAAAACCTATGAAAATGAAGGTACATTTGGAAATTGTCTAAAAGGTCTGAATTATGAACTTGAAATCTCTCTGCAATCATTCTGGTGTCCCTGCTAGTAAACTGAAAATTTGCTCAGCAAGTTGTGGTCTTTCACTCAAATTAGGTGTATGATTGATAAATTTTTTGCTATTGTTACATTAATGGACAATGGACTTATTGATTCTGACTCTTCTAAAACCAAGGTATCTTAGAAAAATTTTCAAGAGAGAGGAGCTGGATTGAAAGCCACTAAGCTAAACTTACTGATAAAACATTGTAATCTTTGTGTTTATAGCGCAATTGCAGAAGTACTATATAAATACTGTTGCCTTCATCTTTTTCAGTTTTAGATACCTTGCACAAATGCTTGTACTAAACTTTAATTATAGTGCAGAAATAACGGTAACGTGATATTTGTTGAACTCCATCTTTATTTTCTTTTCAATTTCATTCACACTTTATCTGTAATTAAATTGAATGCACTTTCTAACATTTTATACTTCATCTGGAAGCTGAAGATAAAATTCAATTTTTCACCTTTTTCACCATTTCTAAGGACTTTGTAGTGATAACTTTTTTTTTTTTTTTTTTTTTTTTTTTAATAAAAATCTTTTACAGAAGCAACTGAACCAGAATATAAAATCTGGCTTGTTCTACTGTAAACAACAGCTGGAGTAAAAGTCTTTCTGTTGCCAAGAAATGATGAACCAGAAATTCATTGATCAGAGGTGATCAGTAAATACAATTTTTGCATGACTTTTTCTGTATAGAGCACTTTAAGAATTCTGTAAGCCAAATTCTGTTTGCAGAGTATATGAAGTCTGTGCAGCTATCTCACATTTCTATAGCTGTATAAAAGCAGAATTTTTGTATTCATCATTAAATCAGCCAAAGTCCAAGCACAGGATGCAGCATATAACAAAGTCCTAACACAACACATATGAGAAAAAAAAATCATTTAGATATTGTTGGTTTTTTTTTTTCCATTAGCATAAACAACTGTTTTTACTAAATTCAGTTCCACAATGATGATACCACTATAGTCAATTTTCATTAAAGAAAATTGTAGATGTAAATCTTCCAGACAACAGCAACAGAAATTTATCGCATTTATCACGTGGAAGAGCTTGCGTCTACCTGTACATTTTTGTAAAACCTAGTTACAGAAATTCAGTTATCAGAAAAATGAGCATTTTGCAAATTATTAATTTCATGTAATTTTGATAATTAAACAATTGTACTTAGCATTACTGTAAATCTGCTATGTTATATACTGAATACAAATTTCAGTGCAAGTTAGTGATTCCCATTTGTAATAAAACGTTAAATGTCCAGGGATCAGTTCCAGGTCTTCTGACCAGTTTAGTACATGCAATTCTAGCAATCTTTTTCCACCATATAGTACTGTCTAGTCATTTTGGATTCCTTGATATTTTGGAAGGTTGTTGATGTGATGTTGAGGTGATATATGATTCTCAACACTGAGTTAAAATCAAATAAATATATATAACAGATATCAGATATTTGTATCTGACATATAATCTTCATTCTATAAAACTTCAATGCAATTTCAGTCACAACCAAGTCAACTCGTTTTCCACTTAGTATCTCTACAGCCTCAAAAGGTGGCTGTAGACTACATTCTTGCACAGATATGTACCCATATTTTTATATTTATACAAATCTTGATATTTATTTTTCTCTTTATTTGTACACTGGGGGTATACACTTGGTCATAGTTGAAACAGTAGAGATCATATTATCTCCATACAATTGACACCCCAAGAATATTTTCATCAAAGCTGCAGATGATGTGTTCCATCATGTTTTCTTCTGTTGCAACCAACAGTCTAAAGCAACCATTGTAATACAGTGATGAAGATGGGAAAAAAAATACTTCCTCACTATATATATTACACTGAGATAATAAATTAAAAATATATATTTGAAGCAACAAAGAAACTGAAAACAAAAACAGAGGTGCTGAATATTGCTGTCATATTCCATAATCTCTTTTGTCCCCTTCATCATATCTAACAAATAAAATTGCCATAAGAAAAATACTTCACTGATAGTTTTCTTCTGTGCCAGAAGTCCATTAAAATAAAAAAGAAACCATAGTAGGAAATATAACATGAATTGTTACCATTACTCATAAGATATCCAATGAAAATGAGAAGTTACCTAATTATGACCTGTGTATTTGTGTAGCCATTACAGAGTTGTTTTTTTTCCATCACAGCAAAGTGTTGTTTTGAACAATTCTAGATCTTCCTCCACAAACTTATCGGTTCACCAGTAATATTTATTTTGCACTTACGTATGTTTTCTAAATAAAATATTTGCACTTGTCCTAAACTAATTACAATTATTTAGTTTAAATTGTTATGTTGATGTTCATTTCAAATTTGTATCTTGACTTCTGACAGGCTTACAGTCTCTTCAATATAATGTTACTTGAGAATTTTCATCCTCTGCATCCCATCATTCAAATCATCCATGAAAATATCACATTGGACTGGACTTTGTATCTATCTATGAGGAAAGCCATCTGATGTGTCTCTTTAGTTTGGAATACAAGATAACACAATATATACAATTTAATTGAAATTGAGATTAATAAATCAGAAAAGATAAGAGAGAGAGTTCCCGGGACCGAGTCAAACCTGAAAAGGTTGGAACAGCTAGGAAAGCACCTCCAGCACCCACTGCCAGACAGCAAGAGAGCGCACCCCCCCCCCCACCCAGAAGGGCCAGATCCCGTGACTTCTGTAATGTACAGGGATAGGTACTTGGAATTGGGGCAGTGACACTTTAATGCCCCGTACACTACATAATGTTTTGATGTGGAATACTGAAACCCAAAAACAAAAAACAAAACAAACAAACAAAAAAAGATAGAACCATGACAAACTACTTGTTTAATCACCTTTTCAAGGTTTCTGTCAAGCCATGATACATTAGCCTCTTAATGGTTGTCATTAGCACATACACAAAACTTCACTTTGTTAAGATTCATCATATATATCCTTATATTCCCTGTTTCAATAAAAGAAATTCCACATGGTTTTGAAAATAGAGGTTCAATAACAAATGAAACTAAGAGTAATATTCTTTTCCTACATAAAAGCTATGTTGAGTTTGCAATTGCTTTTGTGTATGATCACATTTTCAATTAAACTTAATTAAAAAAAATTAAGAAGAAAACTTTTAGGATAAGACTAGTAAGTTTTATCCTTTATTCATAATAGCAAATATTCCATTAGCTTGAGATTGACTCCAGCCATACAAGACTGCTCACTTTCAGAGAAAAATTAACTCGTATTGAAACTATTTAAAATCTTAAATACATCTTTTATTAATGATAATAATATTTTGCATAATATGTCTTGCTATGATGTTAAATTATGTAGCTTTTTATTAACAAATTATCATATCTGAAATGTACAAAACACCACCTACAGTAGGAGTGCAGGAAACACTATATTCAAATATTTTCTTTCTATCTTAATAATACAGCAATAGAGAACAGTAAAAAATTCATGAGAGATGGGGCAAGTTGCACAGCAGTTTCATTCTTTAGCAGTTAAGTACTACTATTTTTGGAAAGACAGAAGGGCAAAATTGTTTGAAAGAAGAAAGCGAATAGATAAGAACAGATGGAAAAGATTTTTTTCTGTTTTTATTAAAAGAAATGAAATCATTAAGAAGTACTTTTAATGAAAGCTGAGTTAAACGTCATCCTAAAAAAATATTATTGATGAATATATAGTGATTTTGTGCCTTTATGTTAAAAATTTAGTTATTGCAAAAGACTAATATGAGATAGTATGAAATAAAAATACTGTCTATTCAATCAATTTCTTTCAGAAGATGGCTTAATCAAGAGATTTATTTAAAAAAAAAAAAGCAACTTACTACGATCTTCAAGTTCAATACCCCTAGAAAATTATTTAAGAACTGATAGTCCATGAATAAGTGAAGAATATTACTGAACAAACATATCAATAGATATATTAATCAATATCAGTAGAGACCCAATTTCAAAGATTTTTCAAGGCTGTAATTCCCTTGCACAGAGAAAGGCAAAATGAATGTTGGAATTTTTTCCTTAGTAAGTAAAAAGTTTGGGTCACATTGAGCCCACTGCTCTGATCACAAACCTCATTTATTCCAGGCAAAGATTACCTCTCCACTAGCAACAGCACAGCCATTCCACAGAATTTCAGAGGTGAACACACAAGCAAGAAAATGAACAAGTTGTTGCAGTTCTAGAATGTGACCAATCCAGTATTTTCACATGATCATAGTGTATTGACTCCTGATGATAAACCACACCTAAGCATCTTGTTGCTGAGCAATCCAAAACAGCTTTCCCAGTCTTCTCTTAGACTTATGGCTTGAAACCACACCTTCTTATGCAAGAGACAGTTCCTCAGTTCTCTTGTCTGTATAGTAAATATTTACTGTAAGATTTACTATAAGATTTACTATAATATAAAAAATTTACTATAAGAGTTCACTTTGGCTACACTTAAATTTTTGGAATGAGACATCATGTCACTCTCCATTCATCTGGAACTTGAATTCACATGAAAAATAAAAAAGAAAGAAAGAAGATACAACCACCCAAAGCTGAGTTAAGATTCATACCCAGACTAAGACATATTTAGCTTTTGAATACTGTAACTATGGTTCACACTTCTGCAGAGGGTGTCAGTAATACATAGCATCAGCAATACATAGAAATTGGGACCATCTACATGACTTGAGCTGATAAAGTGTTGAACATGAAAGGCACTTTTAAAAAACTGCATGTTTTATAACAACACCTAATGCTGATGTATACAAACCTATAGATTTTTAGACAAAAAAAGCATATGTATATTTAGAGACCTACTAAACTTCCCTGGATTTCAAGGAAAAAACATATTTTGCTGTAATAGGATAAGAAATACTTAAAACATTCTAGAACGTAATAGTAACAAAGATTTTTTAACTTGCATAATACCAGCAGATTTTTAAAAATATTTCCATAAACATCAGCATCAGAAGGAGAGATTACACAGAAGAAGAATTGAAATCTGTGTGTATATTTTTTGCCCTAATTTATAGTATTATAATAATCCCAAATAATAGTTAGTCCACTTTTTTTTTGTTTGTTTATTTGTTTTAGGCACTGTAATGTAGCAGAAATGGCAGCTGTTAGTTATGAATCTTCTCAAACACCTGATCCAAAACTAAATTAGTAGAATACTAACCACAGAATCACAGAATCGTAGGGGTTGGAAGGGACCTCCAGAGATCATCGAGTCCAACCCCGCTGCCAAAGCAGGTTCCCTACACCAGGTCGCACAGGTCGGCATCCAGGCAGGTCTTGAACATCTCCAGAGAAGGAGACTCCACCACCTCCCTGGGCAGCCTGTTCCAGTGCTCCGTCACCTCACTGTAAAGAAGCTCTTGCGCACATTTGTGCAGAACTTCCTATGCTGCAGTTTCCGGCCGTTTCCCCTTGTCCTGTCTCCACTCACCACTGAAAAGAGTCCAGCCTCGCCATTCTGCCCCCCACACCTTAGATATTTATAGACCTGGATCAGGTCCCCTCTCAGTCTTCTTTTCTCAAGGCTGAACAGACCCAGATCACTCAGCCTTTCCTCATAGGAGAGATGCTCCAGGCCCTTTACCATCTTCGTGGCCCTCCACTGGACTCTTTCCAAGAGATCCCTGTCATTTTTGTACTGGGGAGCCCAGAACTGGACGCAGTTCTCCAGATGAGGCCTTACCACGGCAGAGTAGAGGGGGAGGATCACCTCCCTCGACCTGCTGGCCATGCTCTTTTTAATGCATCCCAGGATGCTATTGGCCTTTTTGGCCACAAGGGCACACTGCTTGCTCATGGCCAACCTGTCGTCCACCAGGACACCGAGGTCCCTCTCTGCAGAGCTCCTCTCCAGCAAGTCATCCCCCAGCCTGTACCAGTGCATGCAATTATTCCTTCCCAGATGCAAGACTCTATACTTGCTTAAACCTCATCTGGCGTTTTACTGCCCAGCTCTCCAGCCTGTCCAGGTCTCGCTGAATGGCAACACAGCCTTCAGGCGTGTCAGCCAATCCTCCCAACTTCATATCATCAGCAAACTTGCTGAGGGTGGCCACTATCCCCTCATCAAGGTGATGAAGATGTTGAACAAGACCAGACCCAGCACCGACCCCTGAGGAACACCGCTGCTTACAGGTCTCCAATTGGACTCTGCACCGCCAACAATGACCCTCTGCGCTCTGCCAGTCAGCCAGTTTTCAACTCACCTCACTGTCTACTCATCTATCCCACACTTGCTCAGCTTTGTTATAAGGATGTCACGAGGGACAGTATCAAAAGCCTTGCTGAAATCAAGGTAGACTACATCCACTGCTCTCCCCCCATCCACCCAGCCAGAGACAACATCATAGAAGGCTACCAGATTGGTCAAACACGACCTCCACCTGGTGAACCCATGCTGACTACTCCTGATAACCTCCTTTTCTTCCAGTTGTCTGGAGATGACATCCAGCACAAGCTGTTCCATCAATCAAAGTGCAATAACTGCAAATCCACTAGAATTTACATACCTGGAATTAGCTTTTCTTGGATGGAATTCCCAATTTGAGAAATTTTATTTTATCTTCAATAAGCTTTTGAACTTTTCTACAAACTGTTAATCTTATTAAACATCTCTCCTTAATCTTTGATATTTACTTTTTGACAATTCAATTCTTTCAGAAGTTTTTTGCATTATTTTTATTTCATTACTTTTGTCTTCTAGCTTCCTTTTTTTCAGTCATCATACAGCTATAAAGAACTCATTAGAAACAAAAAAGTAACTATTTATCTTTATTTCCATTTTTTTAAAAAGCTTAAGAACTAACATACAGTATGTTAGAACATGAAGTTTTATCTATGAATGTAAACGGTCTAAGAGGTTTAAAGAAAAACAAGACAGCCCATGTTGAAAAATTGCTTGCCATTATAATCTTCACATGAACAATGTCCATTTCTTATAATTCATGGTAATTTGTTGTTAGTATTCTGGATTTAGTTATTTAAATACATAAAATCTACAGCTTAAGTGACACATCAGTAAATGTCTCTCTAAAAAAAAGTCTATGTCTTCCAAGTAGCACATAAATCATGTGATATTGTAGTTTCTATAGTAACAAGTCCTTTTTTTTCTTACTGAACAGCAGAGTAAATTACTGTACAATATATTCAAAACTTATTAGCTGCACTAACATTCTGGTATCTTCCATACAGATCTCCTTTTCAACAGAAAGAGAGAAGACTGCATCAACCAACGTCCAATTTTTGGAATAATCAAGCATTTGAGTCTGCAGTGATAGAAGCTATGACAAATTATGAAGCCCCTCAACTTTCAATTGTAAAGAAGTGCATGTTGCTATCATTAGCCTGTGGCAGGAAGGTTGGAACTTGGTGATCCTTTGGGTTCCTTCCAACCCAAGTGCTTCTATGATTCTATGATAGCAGTACACAGTAATCTGTACCACCACTTACTTAAAGTTTGATGAATAGTTCTAATAACTGTCATAACAGTGCACCGTCCAGTATGTCATGCTGTAGACATGCTCTAAAATGCTGCAGCATCAGGACTTCATTTATAAATATGCAGGAAATGTAAGCTTTAACTTTGAGCACCCTTTTTTTTGTATTCATTTTTCAGGGCCTAAAAATGTACAAATGTCCTCTTGAAAACTTAGTCCTTCACTTTCAAAAACTACAGGACTGCAAATAGCAGCTGTACTTGCTAATTTTGTCTTCTGAAAATAAAGCTGACTAAATACCTCCAAAGTATTATTGAGATTTAGTGATCTTCAAAAGCTTTCTCCTTATATCTTTAATTCAGACACACACATTAATGTAAATGTGTGGTTTAATTCCATGGTGAATTCGGCCTGAAATATAGATTAACAAAATTGGAAACAGCTGTGCAAGAAACTACTTTCCTCTTCCATTTATAGTATTCTATCCCAATATAAACTCCACCATTTTAGTATAAAGTGACAACCCCCCCATCCACTCTCTCTTCTCATCCAGATGTTTATGGATTTTTCAGATAATCTCCAGTAAAATTACCAAAACCAACAAAAAGTCTTAACATGTAAATTCAACATATTGTTTCATGCTCATCATGGCCTTTTCTGCATCAGTGCCAATCCTCATTAGATTTCAGATGTACTTTGGTCGATACTGCTACAGAAAAGAACTCTGACTCATCATCTCATTGTGGGCTGGGTTCTTATTTAATTTTTTTGTCTGATTCATGAGCTGTTTTTTTGAAATTCTAAAAACAGTACATGAATTGCTTGAAAGATGAGAAAATTAATAACAATGATCCAATTTACAGTACACTGAATTGAACTGATTATCATGCAACATACCGATAGGCTTTTTCATAGCAAATAAGTTCTATAGACAGAGGTTTTGTTTCCCTTCATACTGGACATGTCATTATACTGTAAAATAATCATTAAGCTCTTAGGCCAAGATCCAGCAAAGTGCTTAAGCGCTTGATAATTATAAGTTTATGCAAACTGTGCAGGGAAACTACAGAGGAGTCAAGTTATATTCTTTATTATAGCTATAACTTAAACTTTTGAGATACGCATATACTTAAATGCTATAATTTATTTTCTGTACATTTTAAGAGTACTACTTACGTAAATTCATTATGCCTTGGTTTTTAGTAGTCTATTTGCATGTTTATTTTTATGGAAACATTTGTCTATTTTTGGATTGTCTAAAACATCAGTGTTTTCTCCTGACAGGTCAACAGGTATATTCACCTCCAGTTACTCATAACTTTTTCATATGCTTGGTTTATCAGACTTTTGAATTAAATGAAATACTGCATTTCTTTTTCCAATAAACAGGTTACATGAGTCTTTAGTATAAGCTGATCAATCCATTTGCCTACAAAAAAAATAAATAACTGAAGAAAAAAGAAATCTAGTTTGTGAATTTTCATTTTCAGCATAGCCAATGGTAAACATATATATTATTTTTATTCTAATGATTTCTATAAACTAGGATCTTCCCTGAGACATAACCTCTCAGTGCAGTAACTCTGTTTTAGATTATTTAAATGTGTTAATTAAGTGGAATAATTTATTGTAAGCAAAAGGAAGTATTCACTGTAGATAGACAGGCTCTGCAGCACAGTATATTACCATGGCTAGCACAGGCTGTAGGGGAAACGCAAAGTAACTGCTTGAAACAGTGATTGAGCATCTGGTGGAAAGTCAGGGCCCTCCCAAGGGAGCTCAGGTGCATACAATGCATTCAAGTGACTGGAAGGAGTGGAGCCAGGATCCACCCCTTCCCAGACCTCATTTAAGGGTTGACAGGGTTGGTAGTAGAGGTGAGGCTATTTTGTTGGAGTTCTCTGCCTGTGGGAGGTTTTCTAAAGGTAATTAGCTTTTTTTCCTTTGCTTCTGTATTTGAGCTTGTTATCATTTGCTGTAGTCAAAGACTTTGCTACCCTGCTTTTATTGCTGTGCTTTCTGTCGTGTTATAGTTTTACACTGGCTAGGACTTGTAGAGGACCACAGAATCTAGAACTGAAGGTAACTGAAGGGTTTATGACACTAGATTGAAGTTCAAACTGAAAAGCTGGTTAACCATGCTGATAAAGGAGTTTTGTGCAGCAAGTTACTGTTGAATTTCTGAGAACAGAGAGTCCTGAATTGTGGACACTGCTCTCTATCACTTGATCTTATCATATTAATCAGTTATCTCAGCAAAATATTCAGAAAGATGTAATTATACAAAAACTTGATAAATATTATCAATAATAAAAATACTGTTTTAAAAGAGAGCCACCAGGAAAGATCACCAATCTTTTTTCTTTAACCCTTAGGATTTCTTTTAAAGAACGTGATCTTCCTGTTACAGTATCTACTTTTGTACTAGCTAGTGCATTTGATATAGAGCCTGTTCCTGAAGGAGTAAGTTGAGCATTATTGAGGTGCACTTACTAATCAGACTCTCAAGGGAAGATAACAGGGTCACTGAGATATGACACAGGGATGATAGCTTCTGAAGTGTTTATAAGCTCAGGACAGTTATTTCCTTTATTTCCCAGGTATAAATATTTGTGCTTTCTCACCCAGGATACTGAGGTATTTAAACATATGTGCTTAATGAGTTTTCTTCAATGGACTAATTTATCTAATAAACTTGAATGGAGTCTGTCTCTGTTTCCTGACACAGGCTCACAGATAGCAAGTTGAGTTTATTCTGCAGCAGCAGTACATACATTATGATATTCTTATGTGTTATTTAGCTGATGACATGATTCAGAATTTTACTGTATTTCATGTTCATAGGAACTGAACAGCTAAGAAAAAATACCTAACTTGAAAACATGGATTTCACTTATAATTTGAGAAGTGAGATAAAAGATATTAGAGGCTAGCATAAAAACTTAGGAATTTTTGGTTTCAATTATTGCTTTCTACATTGCTTCTGAAGGCTGATATCCTATGACAATGAGTTTTGATAAGTTAGTCTAACTGAGCGTCTATTCTTATGCATTTAACAGAGTGTGTATAACACATACACTGTGTCACAAGGGTGGGTAGTGATAGGACAAGGGGGAGTAGTTTTAAACTGAGACAGGAGGTTTAAGTTAGATATTAGTAGCAATTTTTTTACTCAGAGGATAATGACAGTGGAACAGGTTGCCCAAGGAGGTTATCGATGCCCCATCCCTGTAGGCATTCAAGGCCAGGGTGGATGTGGCTCTGGGCGGCCTGGTCTAGTGTTTGGTTACTCTGTATATAGCAGGAGGGTTGAAACTAGATGATCACTGTGGCCCTTTTCAACCCAGGCCATTCTATGAGTCTATGATATGGTTCCATAAATACTCAGAGATTTAAGAAAGCTCTCATTCCATCTTCACATTATGGGATATCTGTTCTCTACAAGTAAAATCTTTGTTCAATACTGCCAGTCTACTGCTAAGTAATGTGTACAGAAAATCTTTTTCCTTTCTTCCTTAATAACACAAATATTCAGGAAAAAGTATTACTCTCTATTCAGTTCTGTTTAACGGATTTCCTCCCATGGAGCCTAAGCAAATTACTCCAACAGCTTCCGAATTTGTAAATTAATACCTGATCCAATATTTGACAATATCTAATTAGATAAAATCATTAATCACTGCTTAGATATAAATGTATAGTAAGTAGATGTAGATATATATGTAGGCAAGTAAGATGTAACATGTAAAACCTTTACAAGAGCAATAGATATGATAAAGATGAGGTGTGCAATTACACAGTGTTAGAAGACATGAAAAATAAATTTGAAAAGGCCCTTCAGAATTACTTAACACGGAACTTAAAAAAAAAAAAATACTGCACATCATGTGGAATGAAGGCATGCTGAACATGTAATCTCTATTCTCAATGCTGATTCTAAATTTATTACTTCACATTTGTTTCATTACATTTCACAAAGGTAAAGCCAATTGCCTTTTTTTCTACTTGCAATCCCTCCATAAACATGAAATTTTGAGTGTGAATAAGAGGGTGAGAGGATGTTTTTCTTAAATACACTATGAATAAGATTTCTGCTTAACAATTATTCGGTACAGAATTTTATTGCTATTAAATAGTTCATATGGCAAGATCACCTAGAAGACATCAACATAAATAAGGATCCTTTTTCATCATGCACTGTGCAAACTGCAGAAAATGCATGGTCTCATGCACCAAAAAATTAACAATAATTATTCTTGCTATTATCTTGAGCTATCTTGCTCAATTCTGGGGGCTTAATTTGCCTTAGTAAACTTTCTTGCTTTTGTTTGAACAGTGCCATTTCTACAGTCTGCACAGGCTAAGCGCCATAAGGGCTTCTTTTGTGCTCTTTTGTACATGTATTAGTGAATTTGTATTGTATCCCTTCAGCATTCATCGCACTGATGCTATTTGAAAAATGAAACTAAGCATAGAAACAAGCAGTGCTATACTTTATTCAAACTCTTAGAATAATATTAAGTCTGGAAAAACAAATTCATGTCTCTTTCAGGATTCAGAAGTTAGTGCATTCTATTTTTTCCATCATTAAGGTATTTTGAAAGTAGCACAAAAATGCTCCTGGGTTGTGTATAATTCTCAGTACAAATCAACTGTTTTCTGGAAGTGCAGGGGGAAAAAAAAATGAAGTAAGTTTAATTTTATTTTTGTTTGAATGCTCAATTAATTTCATTGAAAGATAAATACACCTAAAACCAAGAAGCAGTAATGTCAACAAAAGAAAAGGCAGACAAAACTGAAGGAATTCAAAAAGACAGAATGTATGCAAATAGTAAAAAGCTTGCAATCTGCTGAAAAAATTCTTAAATTTACCTGTTCCTACCTGTTCCTTTGTAAATACAGTCACCATTATAAACTTAGTTACACCAATTCACTAAATTTAATCCAAAATCTGCAAGTACTTGAGGAGTACTTAGGCATTCACGTAGATTATCCTCAATGTCTCAGTGCATATCAGTCTATTTAGTATACATGATACATGTATACCTTTTCCTTTATATCGCGTATTTTCACACACTTGAAGCACATATGCTTCACAGTGAATGTTCTTCTGCAAGAAGAACAATTTTACTTAAGAACTAAAGCCAACGCAAATAATTTTAGGTAAGATTTTAAAGGCAATTGAGAGAGACTATGTAGGAAAGACTTTTTTCAAAAATACAGATCTATCTTAAAAAATAACACATAATTTAGAGTCTCAGAAATATTTTTCTATTAAGAATTCTTCCATAGCCACACAATTTCTCAATTTTTTTCTTTAATAAAAACTTAAATGATGTCATCAGAATCTGCCATTTTTCAGGACAGAAATTCATTGTTACATACTTTAATTTTCAATATGTGAAAAACTGCATTGTGTAAAGGCAAAGATTAGCAATTTTTGTAGTTCCATCTGATCTTGTATCTGTCAAAATCTAAGTAGGGTTAGGCTGGCTCATAGAATCAGAGAATTACAGAATTGTTTGATTTGGAAGGGACTTTCAAAGGTCGTCTTTAAGGTCCATTCTTCTGCAATGAACAGGGGCACCCATAGCTAAATCAGTTTGCTCAGAGTCTAGCCTGACTTTGAATGTCTTCAGGATGAGGCATCTACCACTTTTATCAGCAATGTGTTTGAGTGTTTACTGCCCTTATCATAAAAACTTTTTCCTTATATTCAATCTAAATCTCCCCTCTCTTATTTTGAACCATTTTCCCTTGTGCTATTACAACAGATCCTGATTGTCTGATCATGTTTTTTTCTAATGGCCATTCAGTGCATAAAGAGGGGGCTATTATCAGGCCACTCTTCTTTTTGATGCAGACTAGGATGTACTCAAATTTTTGGGCAACAGAGGCACATTGCTGGCTCATGTCAATTTTGACATCCACCAATGCTCTCGAGTCTTCTCTAGCAAGGCTGTGCTCAATCCTTTTGTCTTCCAGCTTGTACTGATAGTGGACCTTGCACTTGCATTTGTTGAACCTCATGAAGTTCTCCTCTACCCACTGCTCTATCCTATGTAGGTCTCTCTTGGTGGCATCTGGATTTTCATCCAGACGCTGAGATGTAGATTATTACTCTTTTCAGTATCATCTTGCAACCAGTTTTTCATTCTGTCAAATCTACACCTTTTAAATTTGGAGAGGATATTGTGGGGGACTGTGCCAAAGCCATCTTGAAGTCCAGACAGATGACACCAGTGGCTCTTTCCTGTTCCACAGATGCAGTTGTGCTCTCATAGAAGGCCAGTAAGTTGGTCAGGCAGGACTTGCCTTTGCTGAAGCCTTGTTGGTCATCTTGTATCACATCCCTCACTTCATATGCCTTAGCATAACTTCCAGGCGAATTTGTTCCACGATTTACTCCAGCACAGAGGTGAGTCTTAGGATCGTCGTATGCTTACTGACAAGATAGCTATAGTTGTCCAAAAAGAGGAGTCAGTTTTTCCAGTTGACATTCTATCTTTCACGTTTAATGCCACATGCTATGTTAAATTATTCAGAACAACATAAAAACTGTAGAACATGAAACCGAGTGACACTCGTTGCTTAATTTTATTTACTATTTGTTGATCACAAGAGTGGTTGAGTGGAGTTACTTGTCATCAACAAAGATATCATGATTTGCTGATTGCTTTACAATGAGATATAAAGAAAGTGTAAAAGAAAGAAGTATATGTAACGCTCTAATATGTTGTTTTAATTTAAATTATTTTATTCAAATACAAGAGAAAGTATTTTCCCATCAGTATTTATGTAAGAATCGAGGGGGAAAAAAAGTTACACAAGACCTTCAGAGAAGCATTTATAAGTAGGTGGAGAGCAAACAAATTACTACCTAAGTTAGGTAACATTGAGAAGGTCGTCTCAGAATCATAGTTTGTTACATAGGTACTTATGTTTTATCTTTTTTTTTTCTTTGACCTTTTCTACAGTTTTTATAATTGAAGAAGCATTTTTCATATGGCAAGCATGGTACTTAATAGTACCAATGGGGGTATTTTACATATACTGGGAAAAATAATGATTAGGTTTTTTAATTTTTAGGAAATGCTATATTTAAAGCAAGTGAAAATAATGGATTTGTTAGATTAATTTTCTAGAATACATGCATGAGGATACTGCCTGCTGTATATCTGAACAATAATAGCTGCTATTTGGTGAAATAAAACAATTGCACATAATGATTGTTCCAAAGGTTAAATCATGCTGAAGAGACCAAGAACTTTAAACACTTATAAAATTGCAGATACGCTAGTCTATCAGATCTTCACATTGATAGCTAACAATAGCAAAGCAACTGAATAATCATATTTGTATATGTTTCAACGCTCTTCAGTGTAATGTGCTGGTAAAACATAAAAACTATTTGAATAATTCAGTGCAAGTTTATATATATTGCATTGAATGTGCCTTCTATGACAGTCTGAAGTACTGTTTTCATTAGGTGCAATGCATTTCATTCACATTGTAGGATTTTCTTTGCTTGAAAACTGCAAGGAAAAGATGAAAATTTGTAATGGCAGAAATAATGAGCATTTACTTATGCCACAGGTAAATGACTTATTTTCACTATTTAGAGGTACAGAAAAATTCACAGAACTTTTTAAGTCTTTGAATATAGAAAGAAGAATGAAGTGCTTACTGACTAGAAAGATTAGTCTAGCATGTGATGCCAAATTTATGACAGCAAAGTAGAGGTCTATATTTTAAACTTTCATGCCCATATTCTGTATGGAATGTTTAAAACATATCACTTACCTCAAGTTCTCATAGGCTTTCTCTAGCCAAATAATTTTTTATTTCTGCTAAAATTTCTGAGGCCTTAGCAATGCAAGCATTTACAACTGTTGGATTAAACTGCTTTGAAGTAACAGAAAAAATAATGGAGCAATTTCTTTATTGATTCTGACCATATTCCAGTAACGTAGAAGTTTGGTTTTTGTAAACTTTCAGTCATGTTATGCCTTTACGTTCTGTTTGGTTCTTACTTCAACATGGATTCATGCAGGATTTACTGAACAATTAGGAGGGCATCTCCTTTTATCTCCTTGTCAGTTATCTACTCTTTTCTGACATAAAAATATAGTTTATCTAAGAAAAAACAAGTTTCAAGTAGTTGAATTGTATTCACAGGTTGAATTGTATTATATGTAAGGTAAAAGCTACTTTTTACTGAAACTTTCACATGTATCTTGATTAAAAATAGGTAAAATGTCTTTTTTTACTTATTTTAATCCTGAAAAGGTCTATTTTCATGCAAAAGATGACCTTTTAAAAATACTTGTTTTTTGATAATTCCTTATGATGTTGGGGAATTATGATGGCCCTTACAAAATTCTCTTATTTTCCAGATGGAGTTGTTATTTTAAAATTCTACTTTGTAATAGCTTTGCTTGGAAAAGCACAGACCTCAACAATGGCACTTCATACTCTGAGTATACTCTAGGAGAATTATTTTAGGTCTTTCTTTATATGCTTCTGATGCTAATTACTACTGAACACGAATATCCTCTATATGACAAGAAAATTGTGTACAAAAATTCCCTAAGCTACACTGTCAATTTCATAAAAATATTTTAAATCCAAGTCTGAAGTACTAGAGAAATTTTCTGGAAACACAGAATAAAAGCATTCTTAATTTTTAAAATGACAATTTTTACCTAAACCATGTCACATTTGTGACAAGACACTGAGTGCTCTTCTCATTTTGGCAGCTTGCTACTTAATGAAGCATATAAATATCAATAAAAGGCATATTAAATGAATTTTAGGCAAACTATATCATTATTTTGTTATTTGAACTTTAAAAGAAACAGCATAAATCAAAGATGAAAATGATAGCTAGTTAATTTATGACTTCCCCACTGTACTTCTGAAAATATTTTGTATTGCTTCTCTGCCACAGTATTTACAGTCAAACACATATTAATTTCTCTGCACTGGAAAAAAATATATATTTCCATTTTGACAGTGAATAAACACACAAAGTTTTACAATTTTCCTATTTGTTAAACTATCCTTTTACCTATTTTCAACTGCATGTGTCTAGGGCATCTTCTATAGGTGGGTGCAGAAGCACAGGCAAGAGAATACGTGAGTGATACTTATATCCTTTCACATGAGTTTGCTAGACTAGATGATTGTATCTGTCATTCAAGAACTTCCATCTAGAAGAGGAACAGATTGAATAGTTTGCTTCAGATGTGCTAAAGAACAAAATTACTAGTTACTGTGCTCTGAGATAGGTGGGATGTTATGTCATCTCATTGCTATAATATTTGGAAAATGTGGGTTTTTTTTTTAGACTTTCATGAACAATCCTCAGCACTAGTATTTTGGTGTTTTGTTCTCCCTCAGTGCAATTTAATGCATGCAGGGCTCTTCAGTAAAATAATTTGTAGGTTTTTCAGAACAATAATTAACTGCTTTTAGTAATTCAGGAATGTAAATATCGATGTTACAAATATTCTAAAACTCCCGCTCTAGAACAATCCTTGTAGTTATATCCAAATGGACTAAAAAAAATGTTATGAATACCTTAACTGGAGATGAAGTATAATAAGTAAAACCAGAGTTACTGAAATGTAGCACTTCCAAGACATTTTTACCTTGTTACAAAAAGTCTGGTAGTCAAGCTAGGGAACAGCTATATAAGACACTGAATAATCTAAATAAAGGCATGTAATTCCATTACAGATCAAGTGTTGCAGTAAGAATTTTATGAAAGCTGGATTCAGCAAAACATTATTTGATTCTCTACCTGTGGATCTAATGTTTTATTCTGCTTAGAATATTTATGTATACTATCTAACTCATGGTGTACAGTAAAGGATCAGTTTTAATTTGGCTTGGTGTTACTACAACAGTGGCATGAGAAAGTTATCATTGACTCAGACAGCTGTACGTAGCACCTTGAAGTGGCTTTTTTTACCATTACTGGCATGAATATCATAGCTTAGATACATACATATAAAGCAGTGGGAAATCAGAAATATCCTTTATACATAATACTAGATATTATCATGATATACTCTATACTTAATACACATACCCATATTTCTAAGCAAACTGCTCACTTGAATTTCTCAGTTATTCGAAATGTACATATGTACACTTGTTTTGTTCTAGCACGAAACAGTAAATACACTAATATCCTTGGTGCTCACAACATTTTCCTGAGTAGAAAGTCTTTTTGGGTAGGAAACTCAAGTCTAAAATAATGAGTATGAAGAACACAGTCCTCTGATATTACCCTGCGTTCTCATAAGTTTTGTGTGCATCTGATAGAAATAGTTCTCCAGGAGCAGTTTACTGTCAAGCACACATGGCTGACGCACTGAAAGGAAGTGATGCCTTGGGACCTTGAGAGGCTTGAGAGGTGAGCCAATGAAAGCCTTGTGAAGTTCCACAAGGCCAAGTGCAAGGCGCTGCACTGGGGTTGTGATGAACCCAAACATAGACATAGGCTGGGAAGAGAATGAATTGAGTACAGCCTTGAAGAGAAGGCTTGGAAAAATTCCCTGAAAACAGAAATCTGGATTTCCTTAACATTTAGGTTATGAATTCAGCCTATTTTAAGAAAAAGTATTAACAAACACAGAGCCTAGATTGTGCAAGAAGCAGAAAAAGACTCAATAGCATTGACTGTCAAACCTTCTCTCAAAATCTCATTTTGAGAGGCAGGGGAGATCATAATGCTCTAAAATCTGCTGTTATAAAATGTCAAGAATCTGGAAACTAGCTGGAGCATGTATCTCAAAGTGGGTGGAAAAGATGCCCTGATGCAAGATGAGCAACTGTTACTGCTAGAGCTGTTGTTCTTCGTTAGAGTAAACCAAGTCTTCCTGAGTGGCATGAACTTTTACTGATTCTATACATTTGGAAAATAATGCTCCTGTGCATAAGAAAAAGTATGTTACACTTGACAAAGAGTGTGTGGAGCTGATTTGAACAGAAATTGTATAGAAGTGTAAGCAGTGATAATCTAGATTGATTAGATGGACATGATTTGCATCCACTTACTGGTAAGATAAATAATTTAGCTAAATTAAGATTCTACATGATTTTACTTTAAAAACTAAGCGTTTGGATTGCTATCTCATTAGATAAATTTTCATGTCATGTACAATTCAACAGTAAGATTGGAAGCAGCAATAAGAAGAAAACATTCTAAGGCTCAAATTATCATTGCCTAATATAAAACTTAAGAACACAGACTCACTCTTCCTGCTTGTTAAATGTTCTAATTGTTGTTTACTCATATTACTGCGAAGCTTGCTTGTTTTTATTGATTTTTTTTTGAGAATTGCTTTGCATTTTGTGCCTATTGTGTTTTTTTTTTTGTTGTTGTTGTGCATTTTAATGCAAATGTGTTTCTAAGAAATGATTCTGTATTACCATGGGATTTTATTTAATTACATATTTTTCTTAACAACTTTGCATCTCAAATTTATTCTGCGACCAAACAGACCTCTGTATCGCACTTGGCTAAGTAACAAGATTGTAATTGATGAATGCACTTGAGTGCATCTAAAATAATGTACCAATACAGGTAAGACCTGTTCTGATTTTAGATCGTATAAATTTAAAACATTCACATTAATGTATATAGATACTAAGCATAGCCCATAAATTCAGGAAAGTACCAACAAGTGAGAGAGTAGTATATGGAATCTAACCTTCTGCACAATCTTAAATCCTGCTTCTGGAAGCTACGCAGTGATGACAGAATTTTGCATTCATGCAGAATCCTGTAGATTTTTTTTGTGTTTGGGAAGACCAAAAACTTAGCCTAAACTTCTTTTCACTGCTTAAAATGATACTCAACTCTTCGCTTGTTTTCATCAAGCATCCACTTGGCTTTTAGTAGCAATCTTTATAACATGGATTATTAAAGGTAGAAAAAAAAGAATATTTCTTCACAGAAAAGCAACAAATGATTGCACAAACATTGCTGAATGTATGTGAAGATGCTACACTGAAGATATATGATACATTTCCTAGACCTGTGGAAATAACTCATAGAGGACATACTTAAAGTAATTAGAAATCATTGCTAAATGATAAAAACAGACAAGTGCACATCCATGGCAGACTTCATAAACATATCTACTGAGGTCTTTTTGAAAACAGAAAACATTCTCCTAAATCCACAATCTACTAATCCACAAATAGCCAAAACAATACCTACAGACATCTAAGGATATCTGGACTATTAGCTGTGAGCTTTTTTCCCCAGAAGTAATAGTATTTACCTTGCCATCTCAAGACCTTATGGCAAGAATATTAATGAAGCTGGGGCAATAGTGAATTCTGTCTTGGATAGAGGAAAATGGAACAACAGAATTAGCTCTCAAAAACTTATTATTGCTTGCTTCCTAAATCACAAAGATCTACTTTTTTCTGGTTTTTGCATAGGAAATGTAAATTGCTTTTGACTCTTACTATCTCAGCATATCCCTTGATGTTAAAAGTTACAGAGAAGTTGATAAATGGCTGTAAAGGATGTAATGTACTGTTCCTGCACTTCAAAAAATATTCTGAATTGAGAAACAATTTACTTTATATACTCTATATACTTTATATACACTAAGCAGTATCCTTTCCCAAGTATAATTACGAGAGAGAATTATATTAACAGTTTTGAGGCTCTCTTTCACATTTCCTTAGTTTTTAGAACTTAAATTGATTTTTGAGTTGCTTTCAGAAAAAGTATGTCCTAATGATCAGTTAAGGGAAGCTATTTAAAGAGCAGAACATAATGCTGCTAGAGGTGAAACGGGAACAACTGGATATTTGAACCAAACCAACCATGGGGATGCTGTATCAACCATTTTCAATTTGCTCTGGAAAAACTGAACCAAAAGTTCAGTTAAAATAAAAGAACTATAGTAGTTAATCATTAAGAATTTTAAGTATTCATCATCCTATTTTGTCTCTTACTTTCTTGAAGTTAGTTACTAACTATAAACTTACCTATTGATGAAATGGTTCCTTTAGAATGAGAAAGATGTTCTAGCATAGGCACTAGCTTAATGTTTGTGTACTGTTGTAATAAGTATTTCAAAAAAACAGGCTTCTGTTAGAATCTAAATGGAGTTCATTAACACATTTATTAAAAGCCAATACTGGTTACTTGAATCATCATTAGTAGTAATAAATAAATAAAAGTATTGTGCACAATATCAACTGTGAGTATACTTAGTTAAAATATATCTCACTTTTATCTGCACTTTTAAATATAATAACTCTAGCTCCTATAATCCAATGTTTTGTATTTTTACATTGATATCTTTCTTAAGTTGTGTTCTACAATACTGCATTTTTTGCATTGAATATCCATTATCAACAATTTAAATTATTTCTTTTTATATCATTTCTAGCAGATCTTAGTATTGAATAATTCTGGTTCCAAATTACTTTCGCTTGATTAAATTTTCTCCTGCAGTCTGGCTGTCTCTACCTGATGTGTCTGACTCAGTAGTTGGGAAAGAAGTGTCTTCTATCAATCAATGACGGAAAGTGCTGAATCTGAAGATGCTGACTGAGTGCCATGTAGGGCAGGCAGACTGCGGATAGCAGTCAAGCGAAGTTTTAAAAATAAAAAAATTCTATATGAGTGTTAAATGCCTTTCTAAAAGTTTTTGAAAGATTAACCAGGAAGTAGAGTATATGCTCCTCAAAAGAGCAATAGTATGATTAACTAGAAAATAGAACTTACAAAACAAAATTAAAAATTTCATTACCACTTACTAGGAGCTGAACATTCAATTAAAAAAAAAAAAAAAAAAAAAGAAAAGTTTTGTGCCTTCTCAATATTGTATGACAAATAACATTTGAAGTATTCCACAGTGAACTGAACAGATATTAAGTAAACTATTACAACTATTGTAGTGCTTTTAAAAAGAGATGAGTGTTTATAGAGATGTGCAACTTCAGTAACAATTTTAGAGGTTACAGCCAATTTCCATGGATAAATAGTGCTGTCCAGTGTGATGAGACAGTGCATAGTATCCAACTTCCTTGTCTAGTAATTAGTTTACATGTAGGATATGTGCAGAATGTCCTTTATAGTAAAGCTATTACATGCCTTTACTAGCAGTTTAATTAAATATGTTAAATGCATCCCGTCACAAAATATGAAGCTTTCATTCCATTGAAATCCTGTAATTGTTCTGGATAGGACAGGGAATTTGTATCAGTTCAGTCTCCTTACTTTCCTGGTAAGGAATGAAGTTTTCTCTTAATATGAAAAAGTTATCTATACAAAATAACTGATACTAGGAGTTGCCATTCAGAATATTGATCTTAGTTCTATTTTGTTGTAATATTTCCTTTGAGATCCTTCTTTTCAAGCCATATTTCTACAAATATTAGCTTCTTAATAAAATCTAGGGAGCTCCCTCAGCAGAGAAGGGTTTGGCAAGGCCAAAACTGCACAGGTAGTGCCAACAGAAAAAAAAGCCATGTAGAAGAATAGGAACTGATTTTCTGCAAAGCCAATTGATTTGATAATTGTAGTTCATATTGGCAGACAAATTCAAGATGTCATTTAGCATTGCTTTGTCAAGGTTAATGAATCTGCTTGTCTTTGACTAGTATGAACCTCACTATGGATCACAATTAGCTTCTCACAATGCTCTGTTGTTTGCACTGCACAGAACAATGTACCATTTCATAGATACAAAATCACCTATTTTATGTTTTGCCCTATACAATGGAACTTTCATGTACTCATGACAAATGGGCTGCACTGAGTTTCTAACATGCAAATTCGAAGTTTCTAAACAAAAAATTTATTTAGGCAGTGGAAGGCCCACAGGTCAAAAGTTGATAAAGAGTTGTGATGCAGAGATTTCAGCCAAGGCATTATTTTCCTTGTGTTATTTGTGTTCTGTTTAGGATCGTTGTAGATTTTCATAATGGGACTGTGGAGTTCCAAAGGAATCATTTTGCTCTGCTCATAATCTAATTCCATGATTTTTAATTCTATACTTAAAATCACAATCCATGCTTTCATTTAATTATGTTCCTTCTACAAAGTTTTCTGATGGAGTAATTGCTGTTGAGTAGAAGAATCTGACATTTTCACTTTCTGGGTAATATTCTTTAAAAATATGCACAAAACCAGCTATTTATCTTCCCCATTTTAAAATTAAGAAAATAATAATAAATCTTAAAACCTCAGAATTTTTGCTTGTTTCTAGAAACGATAAATTTTAATATAAAAATCAATATTATGTTCTCATATTAAAAAAATTACTGGAGTATTTTGTTAATAGGCTTACATTTTTGAACAAATACTTAGATGTTCATTAGATTTTTCCTTGTATATTTTATTCCAGTTCTCTACAAAATATATTTCATTCTCACATGTTCACAGGAACCATACATAAAATAATCTCAAGTTGACTGAGGGAATCAAAGAGGTCTTGACCTGGCCTTTGTATTGAAATGTTTCTAGCTTTTATTTTATAATCACAAGAGTCAATGATGATAAAATTAAGATCATGAAGGAACAATTTTGCAAATCAGCTGATTACTTCTAGGTAATACTACTAGTATTCTAAAATCTTCCTCTGTTATGTAAATTCATTATTGCACTCTCTGAAAGATGTTACAGATCTGTAGTACAGATTGCTCAAGAAGGATTATCAGATATGATGAAACCCGGAACCTTATAGTTCACAATTAGAAATATCTTTAATTGTAGTCTTTGTCAAACTTCAGTGTTGATGTATTTCTCCTGATATTAGCTTAGCCACTGAAGGCTTTGGTAATATGTTTCAAACAAAACAAAAATAATTATCCTAAAACACATGCCATAACAAAATGTAGCAATTCATGCTGGCTGCAACTTCTGTCACAAATTACTGTGTTTTACAATTTGATGTAGCAAGTGAACAAATACAATTAAAAATAGAGTAACATGCTTTAAAATGCATTTTATTCATTTGTTTGACAAGTATAATTTTGCTATGATAGTGCTTCATAGCATACATATAAATGTTTAACAGTGCATTCGACAAAAGTAATGTATATTAAGTAATGCAAAATTTCATTAAAATACAATTACAGCATCTTCATCTGAAATTTAGAAATATTTCTGAAGTATAAAAGTATATAGATGAGTAAGCAATGAATTAAGAATTTACCAAAATAATAAGAAATACATATTGCACGTAAAAAAAAAAAAAAAAAAATATATATATATATATATATCAAAACTCGCTTATTTTTCCACCAACCAGTGGGGTAACTTGTTCATTCAATCTTAAGATTAGAATTTGTTCCATATGTTCCCTACATTATTTATAATCTTCTGAACTGAAATGCTGCTAGTAGTTCCTCTCTCCCAGTGTGAAATCATTGCTAAAATGAACACGTTAAGCACAGAAGACAGGCTGAAAAATACCAGTAAATCCTTTGTGGACAGTGAGAGTTTTTTGGGTTTTGGTTTTTTTCTTATCAAACTTTTCGTAATAGTAGAAAGAGAATGGGACTCTGTTAAAGTTTTCTGACTTTTAGCCTTCTCTGAAAATTCATCACTTTCAGTTGGAAAAGGGTGTAAAATAAAGTGGCGGAAAGTAGGCACATATATTGGAGAAAATATTTTCTGTGTTCAAATAGAAATGTTTGGTAGAAAAAATTTTGAAACAGTCTTTAAAAAAATGTCTGCAGTGTATTGTCATTGTTACTCAAACTACAGAACATGGGAGGAACATGCCTAGAATAGAGATAGGGGATTTTAAGATGAGAGGGTAAATGAACGTTTCAAAATGTTAAAGATTAAAACATGAAAAAAAGATAAGCTGTGTCAGTTAATTAAAAAAAAAAAAAAAAAATGTGTTTTGTTTTTAACTCCACTTCCCCAGTAAGCACCAAACTATGGTTTCACATCCCTGAAAAACTCCAAATATAGAAATGTCTGCTGGAGCAATTCAAATGTGTCCAATTAGCATGAGCAGTTTAACTACTTATTGAATTAGACATACCAATTTAAATGCAACAAGGATAAATATAGGACAGAAAATAATTTTCATTTAGACAGTTGTATTAACTGGTAACACAGGTTAGCTTGCATTTATCTTCCAGTATGTTCTTACGGAAAAGTGAGAATTGCAATATACAGATACACAGGCAAGAGTGTGTATTGGTACTCAGAAATAAAAGAAAAGTACAAATTCTGCAGTAAATGTTAAATAATTAATTAACACAATTACCTCTGACTCGAGTATTTTTCAAATTTAAGTAAGAGCTCTTGGGCTCCGGTGCTAAAAGAATGGCCTAGGATTTGCTCAATGCCTACAAACACTGGGCAGTTTATGTTGAACTATAATTTTTTTTGTAATCCAGACCTGAAATTCAGTACAGGTGTTGGTTTAATTCAGAAATTCCTACTTTAATTAAAGCTCTAATATTCCCCCAGAAGGCATTTCTTAGCATGTTGCTTGGATTCATTCATGGAAACACTTAACTATTCTCTTAAGTCCAACTTCATGCCGTCTGAAGATAGCTACTGGGGAAAAAAAAACAGTTATTTACATAAATTTGTTTGGTCACTTTTACGCACAGTTCCATTTTAAACTGTATTGATTTCTACCACCTCTGCTAGGTTTCCTTCTACTAATTCAATTAAGTAAAAGAACAAACAAACAAAAAAAATACACTGACTAGGCTTTCACAAAGGAACAAAATTATTGATCAACATATTTTAATAGTGGTTGTATCCACTGCAGGAAGTAAATGGAAGTTTGAACGTGTACTTTATTCCAGAAGTTACTGTGATAAGGAAAATGACATTATCACATGAGTGGTACAAACTGCTTCTTATCCAGTTCCCATTAATGTCAAAAGCAATGTTGATGTCACTGGCGCAAGGTCAGTGAAGGGAAAAGTCTGGTCCTTCCTGAATCAGCTGAAAACATAATGCAGTCAGAATATTTTATTCCTTTAGTCAACAGTACCTTAAAGAAGGATAACTTTCTTAAAATAGTTCACAACAGTTTAATAGTTTGGCTTTTTTACAATATAGTATCTCCCCTCATGTCACTGTCATTTCTCCTGAGACACGGTAAGCTTAAATAGTGAAGGACTGCAAATATGTGTCACAGTAACCAGACAAGACTTGCAGCTACTCTGTTCTGTACCCTAAAAAAAAGTTATCTAATATGTGTTTTGTTTTTAGGGCAGAAAGAAATGGAGGGGAGAATGTTGTTCCTAAAAGGCATGAGAAATCTCAAGTCAGTGAATAGACCTTGAGCAAAGAGGAGGACCTTGAGCAAAGAGCAGAGAGGATGGAGCATAAAACAGTACTTACATCTTAAAATTCTAGAAGTTAGTAATATACGCTTTCACTATGGCGTATCTAGACTTAAACAAGGGATATGTTACCATTATTCACACTGTACTCTTCCCAACAAATCTACAGCTTATCTAGAAATCACATGCAATTCTAGTTACAGAGAAAGAGCTTCTTAAGGAAATTATGAGAAGCGTAATCTATAAAAATTAACATATTAGTATTTTACCTAAATATTTTTCTCCTTCCTCAGTAATTATGAAAAATTAAAACTTCTTTGAAGAAGAAAAATATCCCGTGGCAGTAGCAGGTGACCTCTGGAGAACCCCATTCCCTTTTTCTCCTTATGATATTAGAATTAGGAGGGAAGATGGACAGGTAGAACAATTGCAAGATTATTTTTAAATAATTGTACCTAATTCTTACTTATTTTTCCAGATTAAAATTAAAAAAAAAGAAAAAAAAAAAACATTATTTATTGTGTTATTTTCTCTTTTAAGAAGATGAAAGACATTTTTAAAAGAGTATTTTGTATTTTCATTTGTAGGGTATGTAAGATGTCAAATAGGCAAGAATGAGAAAAACATGAAAACTAAGGAAGCACATGTGTAGCCCTATGGATCTCAATTTACTCACAGTTTTGTCATCTTCTAGTCTGGTTCATAGTGTCATGGTATTCTTGATGATAGCTCACTTAAGTCCACATTTCTGTGAACATTTCCACTGATAATTACTGGCTCATACAATTTCTTCTGGGAAATGTTTAAATCTTGTTTGGGTTTTTTTGTTTGTTTTTTTTTAGCTTGCTTCTCCTTCAGAGTTTCCACCAAGATTTCTCTATCTTTCTCGAATCTCTATGCATGAATTAATTCATAGAAATATTTGCTCAGGGAAAAAAAAAAGCCTGTTCTAAATAGTGATGCATATTAGTTTCTCTTGCTGCTTAGGTCTAATTAGTAAAGACATTTTGCAAGCACCTGTCACTCTTGTAAAATTTCAGAACTACTTGTAAGAACGATGATATAACATTGCTTTTCTATGAAAAAGTTCTTCCAGGGAGTCAAGCAAATAAGCAGCAAATCAATAAGAACTTGATGTTCAATTGTCTTATGCATTTTAGCTGTTTGGACAAACAGAGAGACATTTCTAGTCATTCAAGGTAAAGTTACATTTTCAAATCCAATCTCTTTTCCAACAGGGAAGAAAATACCCTTGAAGGTGAAGTCTTCAGTAGCAGTAAATTTGACACCATTTTTATATAATTTACTAAGAGGTATCCCAATCAGAGTCCACAGGGAAACCATTTTGTTAATTTATTTTGCAATTCCACTCCTTCCCTCTCACAAGAGGAGGCATGAAGAACCAGTTTATAACTGCATTTTCAATTTGAGTGTTTGAAAGGTTATTCTACTTAAATGCAGTGCATGTGTAAACAGCATGTAAATCCCTCGTGGCTCTCTTCCTAGCTTAGTCCCAGCTGTAGGACAAGAGAAGAGAAAAATAAAAATGCTCATATTTAGCAAGAACTTACCTTTGTTTGTTGAAGAAATTTAATTCAGAAAATAAGGGAATTTTTATTTTGAGTGTAGATTCAGATCTGGAAAACAAAGGCAATTTATCAGTAAATACATAAACAACAGTTGGATGTATTTTCAATGGAAAATATGTGAAATCAAAGTGAGATGACCCAATCCAAGCTTTTCTGCACTGATACAAAGCCAGGATAACACTGACTTTGATCATCTTCTAGACAACTAGTATCACTCAAGATAATAAATATGAAATAAATGCCAGTGGTTAGATATCACAATTTTTATGCAACAATGGCTACCTACCTGGTCAACTTTAAAAAAACAACTAGAGACTTCCAGAATTACTTGCACACCACTCTGCAGCTTCTGAAGAGCCATACCATTTCTCCAAACTCATCCCAATCATTTATACACTGAGGTAATCTTTGAGATGACTGGAGGGACTACATTGGTCTGAGGGAAAAAACATTCCTCAATTTGAAGAAATGTTGAAATTTCATTAGTCTTGTTGTGTGTTCATTTTCTGGGAGAGGAAAAGAGTACAGAGCAGAAAAGAAATGATGTGGCTTCCACCAAATTGTTATTAAATTTCCAACTCAAAGCCATTCTCTTAAAAACCACTGCACCTGATGTATTAGATGATATTTATGTGTATTTGCATCCAGTTAAAGAAACTAAAAGTACATAACTTTATTTTTCCCTAGACTGATGTTCTGAAACGTCCATAAGAGTTTTCTTATTCCTAAGCACAAATGTTACTCTTCAAACCATACTCTGATAACTTTTTTAATGCTAGAAATATCTTATAACATGCAAAATGGGTACAGAAATATGACGGATAAGATTTTTTGCGTTAATAGTCACAGAAGAAACTCCCCTCTGATTAAATTATTGATCTCATGTAAATCTGGGAACCATATATGATGAGTTCTCAAGAAACTTTCTTGCTATTTTCAATGTTCACTACGGAAACATAGTATTATTCTCCAACAGTCTTCTTCCACAAGCTGCTATGGTAACAGAGAATTAACAGATATGAATATACTGTAGTTCCTTTTTTCTTTTTTCTTTTTGTGAAATCTACAGAACTAAGGAATATTTTAAATGAAATTTATACCCTTAGTATTTTCAGTTTGACTCTTAGCTCTATAGACTGTTTGCATAGTACACCATGTGTTTTATTTTTTTTATATGTAAATATATAATACTATATGCAGAAAGCAAGGTCTTGTAAACATGCTTAAACAGAACTATCAGTGTCAAGTAGAATTGTTCTGTAAAATGTTAGCAGCAACTAGAATATTTCCCAGCATTTGATCATTAGTTATGAAGTGTTAACACACTGTTATGTTACACATAATATACAAAGTAGTCAGGCATTGCCTCAGATGTTTAAGAGAAGGGAGAGCCTCTATCAGTCCCATCCATCAAAAGCCAGGGGTAATTGTATGGCTGTTTCACAAGCACATAAGACTGAACACAGTGCAAGATGAAAGAAATGCTTTATGCCTCTTCATTCTTCAACACATTGCTATTCAGTTTATATTCTGCTGGAAGAAGGACTGTTGGGGAAGATGCAGCTTAAGAATAGTTGGCAATAAGAGCTACTTATGAAGCATCACCATCAAGATCCATGTTAGCAAGCCACAAGGCACTTAAGTCGTCAGAGCATTTATAACCTGAACAGACAAGCATTCGGTGGTAAGTGTAGGTCTGCACCTATTAATTTCTCTACATTACTGGCAGCAAAATACAGATCTTTATACAAAGAAATACTTTTCAGGCTCACTTTCTCCAAAGCAGTGTAGCTAGAGAACAACTATAGTTTGCATAACTCAACAACCCTATATACAAAGTGCCTTTGCTTCAGATTTTTGGAGAAGGGATCCTTGCCACCAGTAGCTTGGCAGAGAAGTACATGAAAATTTCTGTGCTAATAAAATCTGCCCAAACATACAGTATCTTCTGAGAAGCAAGGGAATTATAATATTTAGGGAGGTGTTCTAGTAGACACAAACTGTTTTTGGAATAGTAAATCCGTGTGCCAGATGGGGGCCTTACATGACATTCTGTTCTGTGGTGCTGTGGGAGGTAAGTAAGGGACATGGCCTAATTTTTTAACATATTTTTATAAACCTTATTCTACAATACTCTGCATGTACAGAATTGCTGACACAGCCAGACAGAATTATATTTTAAAAGTTTGTATATATATCCTTCTCAATTATATATTTTGTATTAGTTGTCCTTGCAGCCCCAGATAGTGTTTGCTAAGCAAAATTATACAGTGGTATGATGTATAACAGAAAAAAACATCATCCCGCTTTAGAGAATGATCACATTATCAGAATTTATGAGGGCTATTTCTTTTAGGCTAATATGCCTCTCCTACATTTAATATTGAATCACAGAATCACTCAGGTTGGAAGAGACCTTCAAGATCATCGAGTCCAACCATGACTTAATCATACTACCCTAACTCTAGCCACCCTCTGCTAAATCACATCCCTGAGCACCACATCCAAACGTTTTTTAAACACATTCAGGGATGGTGACTCAACCACTTCCCTGGGAAGCCTATTCCAGTGCTTAACAATCCTTTCAGTAAAGTTTTTCCTGATATCCAACTTAAACCTCCCCTGAAGCAACTTGAGGCCATTTCCCCTTGTCCTGCCACCTGTTACCAGTGAGAAGAGACCAACCCTGCTCTTGCTGTAAGCACCTTTCAGGTATTGGATGAGAGCAATAAGGTCTCCCCTCAGCCTCCTCTTCCCCAGACTAAACAGCCCCAGTCCCTTTTTTTCGCTTCTCACAGGGCATATTCTCCAAGCCTTGTTGCCCTTCTTTGGATCTCCTCCAGCACCATTATGTCCTCCTTGAATTAACATGCCCAAAACTGAACACAGTACTCGAGGTGAGGCCTCACCAGTGCCAAGTACAGGAACAGGATTACTTCCCTAGTCCTGCTCACCACACCATTTTTGAGATAAGCCAGGATGCCATAGGCCTTCTTGGCCACCTGGGCACACTGCTGGCTCATATTCAGCTGACTGTTCATCAGTACACCAAGATCCCTTTCCACCAGGCAGCTTTCCAGCCACTCTTCCCCAGGCCTTTAGCGTGGTCTGGGGTCATTGTGACCAAAATGCAGGACCCAACACTTGGCCCTGTTGAAACTCATACAGTTTGTCTTGGTCCATCCATTCAGTCTATCCAGGTCCCTCTGTAGAGCCCTTCTCCCCTCTGGCAGATCAACACTCCCTCCCAATTTGGTGTTGTCTGCAAACTTACTGAGGGTGCACTCAATCCCCTCATCAAGATCATTAATAAAGATGTTGAATAGAAGCAGCCCCAGTACCAAGCCCTGGGGGACAGTGCTTGTTACTGGCAGCCAATTAGATTTAACTCCATTGACCACAACTCTTTGGGACCAGCCATCCAGCCAGTGTTTCACCCAGTGGAGCGTATACCCATCCAAACTGTGGGCAGTCAGCTTCTCCATGAGAATGTTGTGGGGGACAGTGTCAAAGGCCTTACTGAAGTCCAGGTAGACCACGTCAACAGCCTTACCCTCATCCACTAAGCGAGTCACCTTATCATAGAATGAAATCAGGTTTGTCAGACAGGATCTACCATTTCTAAGCCCATGTTGACTGGCCCTGATCTCCTGATTGACCTTTAATTGGTCTATGTTGGTTCCTGAGATTATCCATTCCATAATCTTCCTGTGCACTGAGGAGAGACTGATAGGTCTGCAGCTACCAGAATCATCTTTCCAGCCCTTTTTGAAAGCGAGTGTCACATTTGCCAGTCTACAGTCCGCTGGGACATCCCCAGTTAGCCAGGACTGCTGAAGAATGATGGAGTGCCTCAGCAACGACATCCGCCAACTCCCTCAGCACTAGGGTGCAATCTGTCTGACCCCATGGACTTATGAGCATCCAGCTTTGGGAGCAGGTCCAAAACTATTTCATCATGGATCATGCAGGGCTTATTCTGTTCCCTATCCCTATCTACCAGCACAGGGGGTTATGTTCCCAGGGAGTAGCAAGTCTTACTATTAAGGACTGAGGCAAAGAAAGCAGTGTACCTCAGCCTTATCCTCATCCTTGGTCACTAAGCTGCTCTCAGCATCCAACAAGGGATGGAGATTCTCTCTAGCCCTCCTCTTGCTGTTGCTGTGTTTATAAAAATATTTATTGTTTTCTTTTACCTTAGTGGCTAAGTTCAGTTCTTGCTGGATTTCAGCTTTTCTAATTTTCTCCCTGCACAGCTTCACTACATACCTGTAATCATCATAAGCAGCTTGCCCACTCTTGCAGAGACCATGAACTTTCCTTTTGTTCTTGAGATTCAGCCAAAGGTCTCTGTTCAGCCGGTCCAGCCTCCTTGCCCATGGGCTCATCTTCTGTGACTTGGGGATGGTCAGCTCCTGTACCTTTAGAATAACTTCCTTAAAGTATTCCCAGCCTTCCTGGGCTCCTATGCTCTCCAAAACTACCTTCCAAGGGACTCTCTCAGCCATGGATCTAAAGAGGTTAAAGTCTGCCTTCCAGACGTCCAAGGTGGCAGTTCTGCTGACTCTCCTCTGTGGTTCAACAAGTATTGAGAAATCTAGCATCTCATGATCACTATGCCCCAAGAACCTTTCCAATTTCTCTTGCTGAAATAACCCTCCATACATGGGAATTTATATGCATAGAAGAATGTAGTCATCATATTTTTCCCATTTTTGGAAATATAAATTGCTTTATAACTCTTGTTCTAGTTGTCTTAGTTGTCTTAGCCAGGCATAACTGCTATTCACTTCAGTCTTTTTAAGGATGCAGTAAGCAAGGCTTACTTTCTATAAGACTTGTAATTACAAGGATGAAAAGGGGAGTTCTCTCAGGAGTACAATCCGCATCACTCTAAGTATCACTGAGTGCACTTAAGTGACCACTGGCTTTGAAGCACTTTGTGCTGACTGAAGTATGTAAACAAAGCTGCAAGTATCAGACTGAGACAAAGAACAACAAAATTATGTCAAATAACTTCAGTTATAAAAAAATTGATAGCCTTGTTTCAAGTGTCTTCATTGGAAATTCAATTACACTAAATTTTTTCTTTTGTTTCAGACAGAAAAAAAAAATCAGTGTATAAAAGCAACCAGTGTTTTGTTTAACTTTTAGAATTTGTAAGTAAATTCAGCTATTTAAACCATGTCTCATGTTATGTTGAATTTCCTTTCATAATAAATCCTACCCCACAAGGATATCTATATCCCTGGTACCTGTCCCATAAGGTAGACTATAATAGCCCTCTGTGTTACAAGGAACAGGGACAGAAATAGATACTGTATGACTAAAGGCTGATTGACAGTTCTGTCGCATGGTTGGCTCTTCTTAAATAATACTGAAAAAAAATTCTTCATACCAATACCACTCAAGAGATAGTAAAATAGAGTAAGCAGATGTAACCTTGTAGAAGGAAAAAAAAAATCTGTTTTATTATTACCATAACACACTGAAATACTATTTTTCAAATACATTAGCCAGAGACCAAATTTTTCTGTGTCTAATGAAAAAGGAATTGTTCCTTCTCAATTACCCATTAAAATGCTGCTCCTAAAGAAAAGGAAAAAAAAAAAATCACATGGGAAAGTCTTACTATGTAAATACTTTAAGGAAAATATTTTCATGGCATGCAAGAAAGAAACAAGAGGAAAACAGTGCAGAGACAGTGACTGAAATGTCTGCCAGGTATATATCCAAGACAGCTTAAAAGCTCCTATGAAATGAAACCTAGCTTTTGAAGCTGTCAGAATTTGCCAGCTTGATACATTATTGTACAAGTCTGAAAAATTCCGTCACAGAAGAACTTGTACAAAGAGCAGCTGAGATACTAGGAAAAGCATAGGGCCTCTCTCACAAAATAATGGTTTATAATCACACAGATGATAAAGAAATGTATCATCTGAGTGACTGACAGACACTCATAAGTGCACAGGCAAGACAACTGCAGCCACCACAACAACTGGCTCTCAAGGCTGGCAAAAGACCTATCAACATTTCTGTCAGAAATAAGACCATTTACAAATTGGTACCTCAATTCTCTCTCACCTCTGCCCCATTTGCTTCCCATGTTTCATTGCCTTATGTGAAAGCCCAGGGAATAAGTACTGGGTAGAACCTTCTAGTCCATTAGAGATCTTTAAACAAAGTTTGAAATAAAATCTTCAAAAATAAAATTTTAAAAATCTTGTTATTTTATTGCCTTTATCATCTAAAAGTAACAACATTCAAGAAGATACTTGTACTTAACTTGAACTTAAAGGATCAAGAACATAAAAAAAAAAAAAAGCATGTAGAATAAATTACACGGATGTATTTAAAAACCTGATGAGATCTTTATAAGCAACACTGCAATGCAGTCTTTTGAGATATAGATTGATAGAGCAGAAACCTTCAAGTTCAAATAAAATGAAACAAAATCTGTTCAGAAAAAGAATACAGAAAGTACTGGAGGTAATAATGAGAAGACAACTGAAACACTGATGACAAAAGGCAAGTAAAATTTCCTGGCAATGCACATTTTGTGAGGTTTTCTTCTATTTGCCCCATCACTATTTAACTGAGGATGACAAAAAATTAAATTACATGTGGCAGCTCAGTAATTCCCCATCTCATGGATTACAGCATACTATTTAGTAGAAATGTCATTCAGTTTTTTGCCAGCTTAGGGGGGAATTTAGTCTTATACAAGATTTGGATAACACAAACACAGCCTAATCAATCTTGGAGAGCCTTTCCTACTGCTTGCTAAGAAATCATATACTAGTTTCAAGAGACATCATATATACGTGTCTACTGAACACATGGTTCAAACCCCCTAAGAACTATGCTGAACATTGTTGTTCAAAATTACTGCTCAGCAAACAGCTCCAAACATGAGTTGCAGACTGTTATGCCTCCAAAATGAACTTGCAAAAAAGTGTTCTTCACTGCAGCTAAACTGCTCTGTTTGGCAAGTAGCTAGCACAGCACATGCACAGCAAGCATTAGTGCATCTGAGACACATCTCAGTCTTCCTGTATTTGTATACACGTATTTTAGATAAGTCAGATAAGTCAAACTAGAACCTTTCTCATTCCTCAGTAATTTAGTTTTCTGAAACGTTGTTTCAGCAAATTAAAAAAAAAAAAAAAAAAAAAAAAAGTTACAAAGGAAAATATTTTGTGTTACAATTTACAGAATTGGCTACACAGCTATAAATTTATCTGGCCTCACTTCTCTACTGTTCCAGTGTCTGTACTTCACTTGAAGCTATGGAGAAGAGCTGCTTATTTTGAGCATCTAAGTGCACCATCACTTGACAAAAAGTGTCATTGGAGGAAACATGCACATGGAAAGGGACCAGAGGTGCAGTAGATAGGTGATGAGACTCTGTTAGTTACTAAGTTCCTAAAGCAACCTAAAGATTAAATTTTGAGGAACAGGAGTGGGACAAAGATCAAGCACTTTTACAGAAACATTTTTCTCTTTTAGAAAGGTGGATCAGATCCCAACCAAGTATGCTATGCAGCTGACACAGAGTATTTATAATAAAACATAACAAAGAGAAAAATGCATCCTGTGGCCCAGAAAAAATTTAGCACTTTTATTTTTTTTAAACATTTTCAATTACAAACATAGTGTTGTTGCTTATAGGAGGTGACTGTTCTGGCAGATGTCTGGTCTAAGGTCAGCACAACACCTCCTTCCTCAGTTTCACTTTTCACTCACAATGTGTAACAGAAGATGAGCTAGAGTTAGCATTATAAGAACTTTTGAAAACATGGTATTGGAAAGCTTGAAGAAGTCATTAGCACTGATTCTGAGCCTCTAAAATCTAAGGGCTTTATACATATATATTTGTTTTGATAATGAATGCTTTAATTCTCCTTCTCAAAGCTAAACAAAACCTCAAAACAACATCAACAACAAAAAGCCCAGCACTGATGAGCAATCATGCAATAACGAATTAGCGTGCATACACGAGGGAAAAACAAATGCAGTTGGGAAACAGATTTTGGTGTCAAGTTTCCCCAAGTGTTGTTATAAATATCAGGAAATTAAAAAATGCTCTTAAAATGCATGAACATTATTTAGGTCTTTAATCTGGAAGGGGCATGATTGATTTTGCAGGGTGGAAACTGCCAACTGTACCAGTGCCTGCAGATGGAAGGGGCCGGCACATAGCTGCCAATTTCAGGGAAGATATTCAACTACTCTCTAAAATGGATTGCAAGTCTTCTGCTTGTTCCTTCAGGCTCACACTGCACTAGACAGCTTAAGGAGAGAAAGGAATCTGTCTTTCTAGAAACAGCTGAAACATGACTATTTTAGAATCACCAAAAAATATGGAAAGCTAAACCTCTGAGGGCAATGAGGACACAAACTGAATTGGCAGTGAAAGTAAGATTATTTAATTTTAGCTGTTCACAACCATTTACACGATAGTCAGAGTAAAATTGACTTCTAGGGTCTAAAGCTCACATTTACATCTTTATAATTGAGTCAAAGCTTCAAACAAGGAAGAAACAAAACTACACTGTGAAACACAGTTACTGTTACACTTCAGAAAACAGAAAAAATGATAAGTGTTAGACAAATTTTTCAAATAAGATCAACTTTAGATCCAAACACTGTTAAATCTCAACTTCATATTTCATTTGAAAATTTGATCATCTGATGCTGGATAAAGCATTTTAGATATACAACCTTGAACTAGGCTATCAGAGTTAAACAGTTCCAAAGCACACTCCTAAAGACTCAAAAAAATCCTCCTTCAGCCATTATGCTAGTGTAAATAAAATAAACGTGTATATTTAGGTATTAAATTTTGCTTCTTCTGACCTCTCAGTTAGGTAGAAATATTCACCTCTCCTCACTTCTCTCATATATTTTAAAACAATCCTCAAAGGCAAAAAATAAAAATAAAAAAAAATTAAAATCCAGTATCATGAATCAATCTTTTAAAGCCATTTTCTATAGCTTTCCTCTTTCAAAGAGTATATTTACTTTTTTTTTTTTTTCTACTTTGCTCTGGAAACTGTGCTTACTCCAGCACCTTCTTAGCAGTCTTTCACTCTGGAATTTAGCCCCACTGCAGCAGGTTAGTAATAGACTGTCTCAAATATCTTGTGTTGAAGATAGGTCTGCACTATTCGTTAAAGACGTTTTGCTAACAATGAGAATACTGGAATAGATATAAATTGTCTTCAGGAAAACTGTCTTTAGGTTCATGACACATTAAAAACATTGTTTTCAGTTGTATTTAGTCCTCTTTTTGCTCTTTTTTAATCATTATTTGCAAATTACTTGCACTCACATGTGCTACTACAGAAATGAAATTGCTGGCCAAAATTCATCCCCAGTGTGCAAGACAAAGTAAGAAACAAGATAAGCCCTCTGCTTTCTCTTTTTGAAATATTCTGCTCATTCTACACTGTAGTCTTCTGATATATACTCTAACATCACTTGTTACATATTTCATACTTCAGTGCCATGCTTGATTACATCAATCTATACAAAACAGAAACTGGCAGCCAGTCTCCCAATTTCTGCCAACTGTAAAGGTTAACATGTACGTTGGCATAATGTGGGTGTGTAAATAAGGGAATTTGTGTAGTCCTTTATTTAGCAATGTAAGAAAACATATTTCAGGTCGGAGATGAATAGTTTTCCTTCTTTCCAGGTGTCTATTTTCTATTTTGGAAATTTCAAGGAAGGGATTAAACATGCACAAGCACTACTTAGCAACAAAACACTGGGGAACCATACTGTGTGTACTATAACTTCATTTCATAAGACTATCATCACAAACTGCCAGTATTTCATCACTGCCAAGATGTCTTCAGAGAAAGACAGGAGAAGTCAAGGAAGTGGCTCTCAAGACACCCCCAATAAGCTCTCTGCCATCACTCAAGCCTCCCACAAGGCAAGTTCACCATCCCCAAGAATAATTAATGAATTTACTTCTAGACCAACAACATTTAAGAAAAAACATTTGTCTAATCAAGTCATAAAGTAAGTTTATGTTTTCAATTTTTCACCTTTAGCAGTTTTTACTCTTAAACAAAGATATAAATCAGCAAATGTCTTATATACAAAAGCTGTCTGTCAGTTTGAAACAATGCTACTTGCATTTCTGTATTTGTAGACTAAATTCTTTTCTAATCTGATGCATAGATTAAGTGCATCCGATAGAACTGATACAAATTATTCAGTGGCCTTTAATTCTGGACTCCAAAATATAAGCAATTAATTTGGTATGAATAAGAAGTTATTTACCAGTGAGAATAGAAATGAATAATTGTACCTGTTCTCTCCTGTACAGTCTTGATTCATGCATAATCTGTGATCATGAATATTAAATAAAAAATTCAACCATAAAGGTTCATCATGCTGATAACAGTAACATATTTGCTACATTTCTGTGTATATTTCATTTTCTTCCACTGAAGTACCAGGAAAAAAAAAAAATCGCACATCATGAAATATAGACAGTAGTCAGGAGATAATTACTTTCACGGATTTTCTCAATCTCCAGGAAACTAGATAAGAACATAAGATGACATTATAGTGGGTAGCTCTAGTCCCCTCACCAGCTTCGTTGCACTTCTTGGGACATACTCTAGGGCCTTGATGTCTTTCTTATAGTACGAGGCCCAAAACTCAACACACTACTCAAAATGCAGCCTCTCCAGAGTTAAGGACAGAGGAGTAATCACCTCCCTGCTGCTGCTGGTTACATTTCATACACATTAAAGTCGCTGCAACTAATGACATCTTTTATCCATAATCAGTTTTGTTGAAATACAGCATGTTAGTGCAAGACTGTCACTATGAAAATTCAAAGGCCTGCAGAACCAGAAAATACTAAATTGCAACATCCATTTATAGAGATGTTCTATCTGCATCTGACTACATTTAACTGAATGAAACTTAGCAAAAATGAATATATATGCAAGCTATACAAGTATAACAAGCTATGAAAACATTGACATTTTTTGCCTGCATTGTAGTTGTGATGTATAACATCAGGGTTGAAAATAGAAATACATATAGAGCCCCCCCAAAATATAATCATCTTAAAGTAGATAACCATCTACTGTACATCTCTAACAGAAGGGATACAGGCAGACCCTTGCAATGTGAGATGAAGTCAAGTTTGTCATATTTCCCACTGTTTTCAGAAGAAAAAAAAAAATTTAATTGAAATTATAATATATATATATAAGAAATAATCCAACACTAACGGTCATTCTTCCACTTGAATATGTTGGGTGACTTAGGAATTATTCTCTAAATGATATGGTCAGGTAGAGATTTTGAAACAAAGTAAAATTGGTACTGTTTATATCTGTTGTTGCAAGAGTACGGATCAGTTTTCTTATATTCTGAACTGCAGTGCCAAAGAAAAAATTATTCCCTGGAATAATCGATGAAAATCTATGGTTCAACAGAAAAAAACCTATGATTAGGAAAAGGAAGAAAATGTCTGCAGTGGAATTGGTAGTACAACTTGAGATTGGAAGACACTTGTAAGTCCAGACATCAATATGCTCACATTGGGCCAGAGCAGAAAAATGTTTAGATATTATCTTCAATCTATCTTTTATTCAATATAAAATCTTCAATATCTTATCTGATGATAAAGAAAGCATGAGAAAATGCTACCCGCTGATCAACAATTAATTTTAGTAAATATGCATCTATTTCAGAATGTCAAAGTATGAACATAGTGTAATCATTTTTCTTCTTCAGTGAAGATTAAATTCTTCAGGAGAAATTATGCTCATCTTCACATATATTTCTGTAAAATTAATAATGAAGATCTACATCAGAAATTAAGCCAGAATGTGTGAAATATTCTTAAAAATATGTGAGAATTGTTTAATGTAAAATTTTACTTTCAGTTGTGGATTTAAGCAAATAGGATGAACATTTTTATGCTAGGATAGCCAGTTAACCAAACAGGATTTGTAAAGATCCACTCAGAAGCTGCAAGTACTGCAACTGTATATTTGCACAGTGTATATCAGAGTAGGCCCTAATATCACCTGCAGCCTCTAAACACTACTGTGCTACTGCTCTTAATAGTAATAACAACAACATTCATCTTAGCGGATATAGCAGTTCCTATTTTTACATTCACAGTAAAGCTTTAAAAAATTTCAAGGCACTTTCAGGGGCACTTTTTCTTAAAGATAAAAAACCCCAATTGTTTAACCATAATAACTATTGGGAAAATACATTAGTAATGTACACTTTAAAGCACTTCTGAAAAGCTACACTCATAATACCAGGTAAATGATATATGTTTTAGAAACACTTAGGAATACCTATTCACTTATTAGTTTGGCATGGACTCCAAACAGTATTGGCTAAACAATAGTGCTTCTGTCATGGTTTTGTATACGGTCAATCAAGTAAACAATATGCTTTTTTTTAAAAAAAAAAGCTCACATGTGTTCTTACACAGCAGTTTATTCAGATCCATTATGGACACCCAAGTAAATAAATGTTCTGAAGTCCATAACTATATATTCAGTAAATATAGAGCTGCTAGCTTCTACAGAACAAATAATAAGCATTATAACTACTACAGTCACAAGGGTTTATCCAACAATGTACTTCATCACAAAAAAAGATTTCATAACTTCTTACTGGCATTTCTTCTCCCTCCCCCATAATTTCTTTCTTTTGTTTTTAAAGAAAGGTGTTAAAGGGGAGAATGCTGCCTTTTCAAGAAGCTATTACTTGGTGAGAATACACAAGCATTTTGAGGAATAACAACACAGAAATTTTTTTTTCTTGGGAGCTCCTGTAAAACTGTAGACCTTATTTCAATCTTACTACCAAACTTACTTGGTTATCAGCAGATTAAATGAGCTCTGTACTTTGTAGCCAGTGTTACACTGATGGCATTTTTACTCCACGTATGGAGTTAATATGGAAAGTGCTGAGTCACAGCATGAACCACTGATTGAGTATCTCGAAGAGACCCAGTCAGCATTGGAAGCACAGGTGAAGGCGACTGGAAACCTGAGTCCACCCCTCTTAGATCTCATTTAAGGGTTTGACTGCTACTCCTCCCTTGTGGAGTTTTTCTGTAAGCCTGGATTTTTGGAGACAGGTGAGCATTCTTCTTTTCATAATATCTCATTGCACTGGTCTTGTTGCTATTACAGAGTAATTGTACAGCAAATATTCAGGAAAGATTTTGGAGTTTAGCTTTAAAAATCAAAGGTGAGCCAACTCTTTAATGATCTTAGGTACAGTTTTGCATTCTTTAGTTATCCAAAGAGCTCTATATGTTTTATTCTTTAGAGAGACTTAATACAATCAAGATAAACCAAGTAAGGAAGGCTTTTATCTCCAAGACAAGCCTTCCACTTAGAGTACTAAAACTATGACTCTCTATCCTTAAGGCAGTCTAGGTTTGGAAGAACACAATAATGTTTTAGCCTCTAGGATAATGGCAGGCTCCATAATCCAAGCAGACTGCAAACTTGCGTTAGTCTAGTCTATGTATTTAACATCCTTACAAGTATTGAGGTTAAATTAAAAATAGTCAAGTATATAAGTCTATTCACAGATATTCCTATTAGGGCCTCTGTGGACTTCAGTGTAAAGAAAATTTATTACATTAATAATTTGCTCAGGAACAGTTTGCTCAGTATACTTAAATATTTTCACATGTACAGTTTTGGGGCTTTTTATCCAGTTTTAGTTCTTTAGTCTTCAACAAGAGAGCTAGATGAAGACAAAAGTAATGCACCTGATTTCAGGGCTGTATATTCACCAGTGCGTACAAAAGCTCAAGCTTAAGACTACATTCTAGAAAGATTTCAGAATTAATCTATTGCATTCCAAAAGTTAACTTCAGTGCAGGAAGAAATGAGTAACTGGTGGGAAAAAATATTCTAATAATTAAAAAGACAAACATTTACCTCCTCGATCCTATTTGTTTCACCTGATCCAAATTGCTCAATTTGGTCTCAGTGTCACTCTATTTCTATAGAAATTTGTTGTTCTACTTTTGATTACTATAGTTGTTATCCATACAAAAATAAGATTTTCTAAGTTCTTTTGGATATTCTGAACAGATACTAAAATTCCACCCCCAAATAATAACTACTAAGATTCTTCTTCCAGTGTTTTTTCAGATGTTTAAGACTGCCTCAGGGGTTTAGTAACTATACCAAACAATAAAAGACCGAGATCTACTTGACAAACATGACAGCAAACATTTTCATCCTAGATTTAATGAAATAAGAACGTTAGTATTATTTAGTACAGATTACTGTCAAATCTTCAAATAAAAAAATTAAGCATGAATAGTTAATTTCAGTTATTTCTTCATTAGTAGGTCATAGGCAAAGCATTTAATATTCTTTCAAAATGTTTCTATATACCCTATCGTGGAAGTTTTGCTTATTTCATGATCTTTTTGTCTTTGTGTCTATTTTATTGTCATATGGTTACTTATTGCTGGTTCAATAACAAGGCTTTAATGCTATTGGGAACAGTTAATTTGAAACAATTGATACTCAATATTCATACACATTTGATTAAGTATTTTTACAACCAAGATGATAATTCAATTTTAATTCAAATTTTAACCAAAGTAATATGCAGTGGCTATTGGCTAAACTTTCTTCAATCCAGTGCCTAGGATTTCTTAAATAGCATCTCAGAAGCAAAATAATTGAGGAAAATGACAAGGTGAACATGATATTTTTTTGTGGCATACCCTCTGTTACTGAAGATACCAAAATATTATCAGCAGTAAACTATGCTATTACCACTTAATAGCTGGCTACAAAGCCATGGTAGAGGAAAAAATGCAGAGACCTGAAAGTTCAAAAGATCAACAGATAAGCAGCATGTTACATGATAGTTGAAAGGAGATCCCCTGAGAAATGAATCTTATGCCATAATAAACAAGTAATCCTATGTGATTTGAGACCAACCTTAATATAGGATTAGACTTCAGATACGCTAACTGCAAAATGCTGATAAGCAATAAATAAAAGGTACCATCCTCAGATTATTTGGATTTTGATTTTAGCAATATCTTGTAAGACTCTTCTCCCACAGACCTCCTCCCACTGTAAAGAGGGCAAAATAAACATAATAAGAAGCAATTCCTGATGTGACACAGGTAACTGCTGATTCAGGATATCTATTTTAACTCTCTTAGTTTTCAGTGAACACCCAAAATATATTTATTTTGATTTTTTTTTTTATTAGTGTCCACCAGTTTTGCACAGGTACAATTACAGATATTGTATGCAGGACTCTAATTTTATCTATTAAACCAATCTCTTACAAGGAATTGAATGACAAAAACGATGTCTGAAATTAGGTTTTTCAGATGTCATTCTATTTTTGTGCATTTGGAGTAACAAAATAACCTCAGTTTGATGAGACCCAATTCCTGGCTCTGCACAGGGTCACCCAAAATTCAAACTACTTGTTTAGTATTCCCATCATTTCACTTCCTGCCAAGCATCAAAGCTGTTTTGGTCAGATAGTTAGGTGTTGAAAAACAGGGAGTGATTGCTGGACATGCATCAATTAATTCTCTTTAAAGACATAGTAGCTATGATGCACCTTTGAAAATTCATGGCACATGTGGCTGACCAGAATTTGTGCCATTAATTGAACATATCCAGTGTACACTGGATTCATCATGCACACAAACACATTGTGTGACTTCCTAGAAAAAAAGAAACAGTGCTTTTGAAAGAAAATGATGGTCAGAATATCAATCTAAGAAACTAAGAACATAATTTGTAGTATGACATGTATATACACATGTATACACACAGTATATACATGTAAATAAGGATGAAGAACTAAAACCTAGAAAAGAATATTTAGAAATCAATACCTAAGAATATCAAGCTATTAAAGTTTTGTTTTCACTAATTCAATTCAAGCCAAAACTTCCTACCCACACGGAACAATTTATAAGTAAAATTTCATTCAAAAATTGACTTATTGTGTGCAGTGGTGAAGTTATTTTCCCATTTCAGAGTATAAAGAGACTTTAAGTAATCATTCAAAGAGTGTAAGATGGAATTGTGTGTATATAGATTTCTGTTTGTGCTTCCTTCTGAGCCCTTTCCTCAAATCTCACTGTTATTGTTTCTTTTCTTTCCATTACTCTAATTAACTATATATACAGATACTCTTCCTTTCTCTGCCTTCTCCAAGTGAGGAACTGTTACTAGAAATAAAGCCAAAAAGAAAAAGCTATTAACAGCAATTTGCTTTGTCCTGATTTTGGCCTTTACATAGACTAGTACAACATATGCCTTCAGATAAGAGCAATGCATTTGAGTAGGGTCTTATTGAGAAGTGCATGCTAAAGCACTATCTCTGATATAGCAGCCTTGACACACCTGAGTGCATCACTTGTGCTTTTGTCTTTAAAGAACTAGAGCCTTTCATCTATCAAATTCTTTAAGCCAAGCATGTCAAGACTATAGCAGCAGCGGACTCCAATGGGGCAGGTGCACAAAATGGAAGGCAATTTAATTTAGAAACTACTTGTTGAAAATAAGGAAAATATGTTGAAGATTCATTTGGAAGGGAAGAGCAGGTAAAAGTGGTCCTCACACATGGGAATCTGTTAGATGTGTAAAAGGCAGTTCACAGTGCATTGAATCTCTAATTCATGCAGATAGGCAACAACTAACATTGAGATACACCTGACCTCCTCCTTTTTGTCAGATGTTTCATAGCTAGCTCATAGTCAATCACATAATCAGCAAAAGGGAACAGATATTGTTCACTCACCAACTCCAAATCACAGCTAGGCATCTTAACACAAGCCTAATCTCAAAAGGTACTGGATGGTAAACTGTAGCACCTGGGGCATCGCTACATACTCTCTTATGCCTTCTGTTACAAAGCAGATAACATTAGTATTCCTAGCATTCCACTTCCTGCCAAGCATCAAAGTTGCCGACAGTGGAGTGCGTAAACAACAGCAGCAACAAAAACACAGGAAGATATAGTAATATCATCTGCTAGATACCCAAGACCTACTTTAGAATGTTTTTTCAAAGTAGTTCTGAAATTCTTTGAACTTTTATAAGGCCATATTTTTAATTGATGGAAATATGACTTCAAGAGTGTAATAGCATATAGTATTCCTGGAGTGTTAGCGTTCTGAATCCTTTCACATTCATTGCTGTTACCACTCATTACAAATCTGCCCAAACAACAATTAAAAAAAACTAAAATCTATAGATTTCAGCTACGTTCCCAGATTAGCTGCCCTTTTCTTACCTCTTCTCCAGAACTGTAAATACAGAAGCCTCTTATGTGTAGTGTGAAGATTTGTATCACCTTTCATCCAAGAATTTACACACAGGGAGATGTTTTCTTTATTCTCTTCTTCAAATCAAGTGTCACAATCTTTGAATGAGATAGACTTAAAACAACTGTTAAATCTCCCACAAAGTAGTGCTAGATATAAATATACTTTATTAACAGAAAAACTTTAAACAAAATCATGTTCAATAATTTCCCTTCCTTTACTTCTTCCCTGACAGAAATTACTTCAGAACAAAGAAATGATGTCTAATTTATCCTATCTACAGTGTTGTATTTGTTGAGCATGGGTGAAACTTCAGCTTCTCAAAGGATGAAATCATTCTAATTTCTATGCTGCTTTGTCTAACAGCGCTACATTGACTGTGTACATCTGTGTATAGATATACAAACACATAAACTCCTGCCATTTCTATTAATTCAACATGTAACTACATATATATTGCTGAGACTCAGATTTCATGTTTATAATTTGACAAATTAGTTTAGTGCTGCTGTGCAGATAGAATCAAACTGCCGTGTTTACGTTGTGTTGCTTCTTCTACTATGACTATATAAAAACAGCATTTACTAAAGGAAATGGAAATTCACTTTGGTCATGAACGCTCTGCTCAAGTAAAAGTTCTGGAATTTAAGAAGCACTTAGTTGCTGCATTAGGCCATTTAGGATGTTTCAGCGTCTCAATTGACTGTAATACCAATCTACTCAAGTGCCCTGTTAATGACCTTCCATCTCACAGCAAGCTCAGGAATTCAGTGTTTATACTTTTTTTTTTTTTCTTAAACTATGCCATGAACAGACTGAAGGACAGATCCCTCATTCTCTGTCTACTGTAGAAAAAGGGTGTAAACTGTTATTATATCAAGCAAAAGAAAGTAACCTTGATGCTTCTTAAAGAAAACAACCATTGACAAAAGAAAAAAAAAAAAAAGAAAAAAAAAGGAAACCACTAAAATTACAGTGTTGAACATTCAGAAAAGTAGAATTTTAAGTATTCTCTCAAAACAATAATGTTTTACAGACTAACTTCTGCAGCAGAAGAGCTCCTAGTTGTGTTATGTTTTGTAAATAAATATCTAAGACAACAATATTTAGAGAAAGAAACATCAATTTTCCTAAAATTCTCTGCAGAATTTTAATGTGTAAGTCATGTAATATAAGCTTAGAGAGCTAGATCTTTAGCTGATGCCACTAAGACATTTCACTGCAGTCAAAAATTTGAGTTATTTTCACAGAATACATGATCCAAAATATCTGCCTTGTTAACAAACACAAATATTTAGTCACGTACCCTGCCATGTCTACACTTCATCATTTAGACAGAGATTATGAGAAAATATATTTGAGCTCTGTCACTAGCACTTATCTGAATTATTTATACTTTATTGTTGTAGTCCTGAGTTTAAAAATGGTTTACAGTATTCTGAAAAACGTTAAAACCAAGGTCCATTATTTTACCTTTCTTTAAATTTTGCACACTGTTTCCACCCAGAGGCAACAAGATTCCAAGAGGCTTCACATATAGAAATTTTCTAAATTCTCATGAAAAACATACTTGAAAGAAAAAACTTGAAATATTCTCAAAAGTTTCTGAAAGCTGAACGCTAATTATGAAAAATAAAAAAGAATTTAGCAAGTAATTTCTCCCCCAAATAGAAATTTGAGAATGTAGAATACTGCTAACTTTTAGAATTTGTTTTTGTATATCCAAGAGAGTAATGACCTATTTTGAAAAAATACAGTTTATTTTAGGATGTCAGGATTTAAAACCTGCAGTGGAGTACATGCACAGTAACTGTTCTAGGATAACAGCTGTCACACAATAGTTCACATGTCATTGTTGACAAACTATGTTGCAACATAACAATCAGACATATGCAAGAATAATGATACTGCATCTCCCCTCCTCTCCCAGCATTGCTGGATATGATCTGGAAAGCAGCAAGCTTATACAGCAAAGAGGAGTGGGTCAGAAGGGCAGGACAGGGGTATGTAATTGCCCATTGGCTTGAGAAGCTATTGAGAAACTTCTGCAGAAGACTGTCTTAATTTGTAGGCAAAAAAACTGAGCTGTGATTTGGAAGTTTTAGTGATGTATATGGTGTGGCAAGAATTTCTGACCTGTGGGAAATAGTTACAGGTGCTTTAAGGATATTCATTATGATTTCTTAAAGAACTGTCAATTAACATGAATTACAGGATTGCATGAAGAATGGATTATATCAATATTTCTCGGTGCATCCTACATTCACTCTTCATTTCATCATTCAATTATTGAACTCACTTCACCATGATATTCGTTTATAATACATTATGTGTATTTTTATAAAATTTACAAAATTATCATCCACTGACATGGGAATCTTTACACAGATAAACTCATTACACAAGTAGATTTCTGATCTTTTTCTCCTTGTAGAACATTTAGAGCATAACTAATCTTCAATCCTATTAAAATCATCTAGTAAGCTCATATTTGCTGAACACAGAAAATTGCTAACGCTTGCTGGAAGTGAAGCAATTGGTTGATTGTTTGACTGGATTGACACCTCCATACCAGCTTTTTATGCTCAACTTAAATGACCACTTCAGTGTCAAACAATTTTAGCAGTGCCATTCGAGTGTGAAGGCTGGCACTCCTCACTGTTTTCTGTGTACAAAACAATTAAGTTTACATATATAAGCGCTACTTGAAGTAAATTTGTTCATAAGCAAGAATAATTTCTCCTTCAAACAAGCAAATGAAAATGAAGTTGAGAATGCAAATATGTTAATACTTATTTTGCAGAATTATAGTAGAAAAATTTAATTACAAGTAAACTTCAGCACAATTTTTGCAAGTAATTGACAAGCTGCTGTAGATTCTACGACAAGAGAAAACATTGTAAGAGAGTAGAAGCATTTATAAGTGCTATTGCATGCAAAACATTTATGATGCCTGACATATTATAATCATGTCCTATCTTAGAAAATATACTTGTGTGTAAGTAATATATACAGTGACAGCTAGCTTGCTTAAGTACAAGAAATGCATTAAACACAATAAATTAAAGCTATAATACATAAAGTATCTAACTGAAATAAAATTACCCTACAGGATATTCTTAATTAGCTAAATGTGTTTTTGCAATAATGACACATCAGAATAAAAACAGAACTATGAAAACAGAATTTACATGTGAGCACAATGAGTACAGGGGAATCTGGTTTCTTATATATAATGAAACCAGAAAATAATCCAATTCATTTTTTCCTCCAAAAAACTGCATTTTCTGATAAAAATTAATTTATTAAGATGTTTTTCATGAATTTTTGTGTCAATCAGCCAGCACAGATACTGAAAATTATTTGGTTGCTAGCATCACTTTCCTCCCTAAAGCACCAAAATGCTTTTGAACGTTGTGTTTCTTTTAGATAATTTTTAGAAATTATAGTTTTTAAGAACAATTTCAGGCAAAGTATTCTGATATTGATAGAATAACACGTAAACATTATTTCATTTTGAACTAGAAGTATAGTTTAAATATTCAAGTTGTCAGGCTGAAAAAAAGTATCCACTCACTGACAGATTTGCATTTTAGAGAAGTACAGAAAAATAGCACAATTTTTAGTGTACCACTTACTTATTCAAAAAGAGAACCCAAAGATACTACCCAAGAACTTGTAATTAAACTAATATGAAGCTGAACTTACTGCTTATCTGCCTGTATAGGACACCCCATGCATTAACTGGCTTGACCTAGTACCTACTAAAAATAGTAGCTCAGCTAGACAGATTGTACAAGGAACATTTTCTTTCACTTTAATGCCATATACCACTGTGATTTTGTTGAGATATTGAGCATCAGTTACATTATGAGACTGTTTCTCCGTAGACAGCACTCCAATTGGCTATTTAATATCTTCATCCACAGTAATGACCAGAAAAGGTGTTGAGTAACTTTGATTCACTACTTGGCTGCAGGCACTTAAACTAAGGAAATTAAGGCCTAGATTGAAGAAAAAACAAAAACAACAACAAAAAAAAAAACACAACAACAGACATGGAAAAAGGCTCTTCCCCTGCTGCCATAAATTGTTAAAAAAGAAATTGCTACAGCAGTAATCTAAATTCTATGTCCAGATTTGACATATGCATTCAAAAAGGATACAGCATCATCAGAAATGACAAAAGAACCTCCTCACATTCATATCTCTCCCTCCAAACCTTTCCTCTTCACTTCTGAAGTTCTCTCTTTAAAAGTGGGAAACACACAGTTAAACAGTCCACTCTGCTCAAAGGAGTAAGTCTGAAACACAACAGGCCTCAGGGGACAGACTACCCAAGTTATCAAACCACAGAGGTGTCCTGAATACCTGTCAATCTTTTCTTTGGGAAGTCGTGTAGACAGACATTTGTTGGCCCTGAAATAAGAATCCAAGTCTCTATCACTTTCAAGAGCTACAGCTAGTATCCACTTAAAGGAATTTTATCAGGCATTTTTCACTTCGGAAGTGATATCATTATTGGGCTACCTAGTAAAAGAGAAAGTATCTCTTCCTGTAATAGAATCAAGTCCTTCATTCTGGTTACACTGCAAGTGCAGTGTAACCAACAACAAAACATTCCAGAACTCTTAACAAATAGTCAACTCTTTTCCAAAGAACTTCTTATATTTTTCTGTGTGTGTGAAAGAAAATTCTGATAATATTATCATATATCTATGTATAGATATAGATACAGGTATATTATCTGTATTTTCATATGATCATATAAATATGCTATTATGTAATGTTCTTGAATTTGATTTTTTGAACACTAATTTGGTAAACAGTTATTCACAAAGCTTGAATACAAATTCAAAAAAATCTGTATTTGTTTAACAAATTGTGTTTATTTTTCATCCAATACTATTATTTGCCATATCTTTATGCCTCTCTTTCTTGCTTTCCTCTCCAAAGCAGCCTGTTTTCTAAATTCCAGTGTATGAATTACTTCACCTAGGAATTCCCTAGGTGAGATAATGTATGTAAACACTTTATTACCATGAAAAAAACAATGACACTTTTTCTTCTCTTTTCCTCTTGAGTTGTTTTTTGTTGTTGTTTGAACATACTGAGCTTTACTCATGGGAGCAGTAAAAATGGTGAATCAAAGTTTTTTTTAAAAAAGTGACCAAGCATTGTGTATGCTCAAGAAATGCTAATATATTTGGGTCTGAATGAAAGAAAGTGCTAGCAGTCATCAGATGCAAGTCCTAGGTGCATATTTTAAGTCATTTGATATAGTTTAATTGTTAAATTTTGCTGAAACACAGGCAAGTGCCATGCTTTCCAGCGATTTATTTCAAAGCCTGCACTTGGCAGCAGTTTTGGAAAGACTTAAAAATTCTACATTTTGTGTTTGTGCAGTACTTGTAGTTCTATTGTTAGTTGTACTGCTAAAGATTCTACACAGTTTATGCACGGATAGCTACTCAGCTTACTCTACAGTAAATTATCCAGTGAAGAATCTGCATATTGTAATCTATAACCTTACATGAAATTTTCTGAAATCTTATCCAACACTCAAAGAATCACTCATAAAAGGTTTCATAAGCAATTGGCAAAGGTACCTCTGATGCTCTGATAAAAGAAACTCAATACTATGTTTATTCTGTGTGTTATAGGCATCTGATTCTGTAAGCATTCTTACTATTGCTTGGTCAGGTTGACTGACTGAATATAGGTCCTCTCTGTCCATCAAAGATACAGTTGTTCTATGACAGAAACTTCCAGGGTTATGCAACGGAAGATCAAGAGAGAAAAAAGTCCTCAGGGAAAATGTTATGTTTCTAGAAGCAGAATATGTATCTGAGAAAGACTAGTACATAAGATTGTTAGGAATTTATCTCTGTCTTTGTAAGACCAGGCATGAGCTAGCTGTAACAGTGTGCTTTTCCCAAGTTAAAACAGACTCATGCTGCCTGTAGCATAACACCAAGCAGAAACTCAGTACTACTCATGCCTGACTTGAATCTCTGAAATTCAAAATGCTTAAGACTTTTCTTCATTTATATGCCAAATAACTCAAACATAGATATCTTCACTGAAGAACAGTCTGGAGTCAACTGTGAGTTCAAAAGACGCTCTCAGTTATGGTGCTATATTTCCACAACCACTTCAACATAGGTAAGCCGAATTATAATTTCACCAATAACTCGTATTTGCAAGTTTTGTTACTACTGAAATGCACTGTATCTGGGACTGTGGTCCCTGTGTTTCTTATAACACACATGCACATGTAACACACTTTTAGTCAGTTTTACCAGTCATGCTTCCAGAACTGCTGTTAATTCATAAGTGAGCCATTGCTACCATACAACTCCTAGTAGGTAATTAAGCTGGTCTTATCCATTACAGCAGCTGTCACTAATACTGCATGACCTTCTTCTTCTAGTTTTCAGTCACTTGGGAGAGATTTTCATACCTGAAACTCCACGGTCTGGCTAGAAAGCCATAGGAGCCTCTTTCAGTTGTCAGAGCCTTCCCACAATTTTCAGGGCTTTCATCTTTATCCAGAATTCAGGTACTCCCAGTAATTAGCCAACAGAATGACAGAGTGCAGCCTAACAAAACAGTTAAAATAATTCAAAGACTAACTGACAGACTAGGAGGAAGTCCAGGCACACATTTGCATTGCTTCCCTACCATCATCAAATCCCACAGCCAGCTGGTTAGAAAGCCACCCCAACAAACAAAGGAATGCATTAATCTCCCCCAGACTAGCTGGTGGTAGGATTAGCACTAGAAGAAACACAAAACAAGGCTGAGGAGGAAGGAAGTAGGAGGAACATCTCTTTCAGCAGGGGTTAGCCTTTTGATTTCCTTATCAGCATTGTCACACCACTGTCTAAAGAGTATGCTTCAGGAGCAACTGAGTAGACTTAAGGGCTTTCTGATGCTGAAAGGAACAGTCCCATTCTCCTCTCCCTCACATTCCAGCTCTGGCACATACCTGACCTGTCAGTAAACTAACTCATTAATCCAGCGGAAAGCTATTTGCTTTTTGGATTGGGTTAGTTTGTTAGTGGTTTAATTAACTGAATTAGCCCAAAGAGAGGTCAGAGAAGCACCAGTCAACAAGGGGTAAGCAGGGAAGCACACAGCCAAGAGAAGAGGAGGACATGGAGCTGCACTAGAAGTAGAAAGCATGTGGTTTGACTCAGCTGCCTCATGTATGCAGAGCTCCAGCCTGTGGGCTTACAGCTGATCAGCTCCACCATTCAGAGTTCTGCCATGCCAAGCAGCACACAATCCTGCCTGCCCAGCTCTTCTTTTTGGCACCAACAGTGTCCTGCAGCACAGCTTAGTACCTGCTAATCACATCAGACCCAAATGTATTGTCCAGCAAATTTTAACTGAGAGACGGTTAGTTCAGATTTACCATCTGTCGCCTCAATGTTTTCCCCCCTTCCATTACAAATGTCTTCTGTCTGTAAAGTCAGCCAAATAGCCCAGACATCAAGCTACCTTAATATCTGCTGAAGTGTCTCACTTCAGCTCTATAACCAAATCCTCTGCTTCAGGTCTCACTTCCTGTTGCATCTGGAGGCTCAAAAGGCCCTCCCTATCTGAGGGCAGCAGCCAGACTCTGCTCCTTCCCTCCATGCACCTGTGGAAGCACAGCCTTCCTAAATAGCACTCAGAAATAAGAAAGATGCACTGCTCCAGTTACTGGATGATGTGAGCTTTCCAGATAGAAAACAGTTCAGAAATGAACAGAGCAGGAGAGCAGTATGCCCACAGGTGGTGATGGCCTTTGTCATGTGTGAAAATCTGAGGCAGTTTTCCTCTGCTTCCAAGATAGAATAGAGGTTGTTAAATTTAATGGCTATAATATCTGTTTAAATGTCTACACATATACATATAAGTACCTTTGGGTTTAACATAGTTCTATTCACTATTACATTTTTTTTCGTCAAACAGCATCTTCAAGTTATACTGTTGGGATACAATGCCAGCAAGAGCTGTTTATAAATCTTAGTCTGTTCAGGTTCACTTTTCTGAAGTATTATATCTTTTATTGTCATATGAAATCCCTGCAAGTCCCTTCCTCCAGTATTTATAGAAGAAATACTGCATAGATAATATTATTTCTAGATTACATTTCTGTCCTTCAAACAGCTCAAAATTGTCATTAGAGAACATAAAAGAAGACAGAAAAAAATAATAAATATGTAGGTAAGTAAATGCCAATGCCATTAAAGTTCTTTTCTTAAACATACTTAATATAATGTGCTTAAATGAAAGAAAATTAGTAATGTTAAAAACAGTTTGAAAATTAAAATCTTTTAGTTCTGTAGTAACTGTAGGAATGTATTATGAAGTTAGGCAGCAATCATATGCATAATTAAAGAACTGATTATATGTATATTTATACCATCAATGCATAATCCTCAATTTGTTTAACATAAAACAGAGCATCAAGGAAACGAGAATTTAAATTCCACTTGTTTAATATGGAAGATTAAGTACATTAAAAATTGCTTGTAATTTTGAAGTGTATAACTTGAACAAAATTTCAAGGTGGAAAATATTTGGGAGGAGGTAATGAGTTGGGGGAAAAAGGGAAAATATTAATATTGTGCTTTATGAACAGAAACTTGATTTCTAGTAATTAAGGAGTGGTATGATCTTATTTTAATTACTTTAAAATACGGTAATGACAATTAGATAGACATCTTTTCACTTTAGACAAACATGGTAGATAGAATTTTTTAATTTTCACATACAAATTTTTCTGGGTGCAGCTGCACATGCACATTGTCCCTTACAGCATATATGTCTCTAACAATCATTTCAGAAATGTTTATTTATATTCAGAACACAGGATGTATTCTATGTTTTTTTTATGAGAAATTTGAGGTTTTTGTACTCTATATTCAACACACTGAATACAATTAATTGTGCCTACTTTTCTGGAAGCACTAGAAGATGGTTTAAGTGCCCTCTAATCCCAAACATGGCTGTTTGGGAAAATCCAGGGTACAAATGAGTGCAAACAGACAGGAGCTTCAGCGAGGTGCTGCTGAGAGAAATTTCTGCTTAGACAAATTTCTGTAATTTTAAGAACAGAGAATCTTAGAATCTCTGCTTCCCATAAAGCACTAAATTTAATGAACCAAAATATAGCAACTCCAGAGTTCAAGAATCACTTAGACGGCACTCTCAGAAATATGATTTGGATTTTGGGTAAAGCCAGGAATTGGAATCAATGATTCCTTCCAACTGAGGGTTCTATGATTCTGATTCTTCCTTCAGCCTCATCCTAGAGCTGTGGCAAAGCTTATTCCTTCCCATTTTTCTTCTCACAGAGTGTAGAGCATTCTAATCTATTTTGATAACAGTATTTACGGTGTTTTCTTTTAGTCTCTTTTGAAATGGCATCCAGCTGTCTTGAAGGCAGCCTTTTTTTATTTTTGATTGGCAGCACTCTCAAGACCAAATATTGAGCAGTTCTAAGACAGAATTAAAGAGCTATCATTGTAAATATAATGTTCTGTCTTACAAAGAGTTCTGTGGTTAATTGGATACTGGAAATAGATATTAGCCCAAATTGTCAGTGTTGTATGAACTTGATAGGATGAGGATTCATCTGTCAACAAAATCAAAGGTATTATGGAATTTTTTGCACCTTTAATTCTGTTTTTCAAGTTTTTCAGGCTTACCACTGACCTTAGTAATAGCAACGCTTCTGTGCAGATACTTAGTAAAACACACTGTCTGTTGCTATAATGTTTGTCTGCTCCTGAGTAGGGAGGAAATAATGTTGTATACAGAAAATGTACAGTTGCAGGTGAACTGGAAAACCAATACTAAGTTTCAGAGTTCGTGTCCAAAAAAAACCCAAAAAACAAAAAAAAAACCACAAACCCACAATTATGTTGTGGTACACAAGGGAATAAGATACGATAAATAAGAAATTTTATTTTATGTAGCATGTGTTGTTTCAAAATACTGTAAACGTTTAACATTGTATCATGTTCATTATTATTGTATGAAATATTTTCCTCCTAAAACCTCTTTGCTTAAACAGTTATTCAAACCATTACTATTTGTGCCGCAGGTTCAGAAAGAATACATTTTAAAATATTTGCTAAAACTATTTAAATAATAGAACACTTGTTATTTATTCATGTTCAGGAATTTTGAAGCAGCTAACTGTGTTATTTCTTTGCATTATAGGGAGAGTTGTTTCTATTAATTACTTATTTAGCAATGTATGTTTCTTCTGATTTAAGAGTGTTACTCAAATTAATCCCTCTGGTCATCATTAGAAATGTGAGAGCTTGAAAAATTAAAGCTGTAGTGCAAGTTAGTGTCATTGACAGCTGCAAAAATGGTAAGTCAGTAGTATTAATAGAAGTAATTTTTTTTTTTTTTTTTTGCAAAGTAATGTTATTTTTGTATAAACATATAAGCAATGATAACAAAGCTTGTAAGTAGAAAAAATAGGAATGTCTTATAATCTATTATTTATTCAGTCAATAGGCCATCACAAAAATTGTGTTCATTTTTAAAATATTCAATACCTTAACTACTGAAAATGTAGAAATTGTGAAATCATATTTGATATTTAACATTACATATTAAAAATAGTTTCAAATGAGCTAATGTAGAAATCTTTTATGATATAGTTATTTATTAAATTGTATTATGTAATTGATGTGCTAATTTTCCTCTATATTCCTATATATATATTAGATCACTGTGGCTCAATCCATAAGCCACCTCAAATTTCTAGTAATGGTATGGACAGAGAAGATGTTAAAACTAGCATGCAGACTATATGCTCCAAGAAGTGATATTGCTTGTTAAAGTCCACAGATTCTGCCAACAGCCTGATTCATAGTTCTGCTGGTTTCTTTTGAAGATGGTGCTCAGTACAAACCTTTGTTCCTGATGTTTTCTTTTTGCACTTGCAGTCTGAGAATGTCTAAATATCCACCCATATGTTCTTGTAATTATTTTCACTCAATCCATTTCTCAAATTATTCATCATTCAGCCACCTGCCCTTACAAATCACTTCTAATAGTTAAGCATTGCATTATGTGATCTTGCCTGACACATATACATGGGATTCTAAAATCAGTTTTCACAGAGGGCAACTGGAGAAAACCTCTGAGACAATCTTAGAAACAAAGAACTACATGTCATTGAATGTATTTCTAGTGAAGTAGATTGCTATCAGTTCTGATGAATTTGCAAGAATAAAGACACTGGCCTGTTTAAAGGTCATAGAATTTAAATTACATAGAATTTAAATATTCTGCCTGTCTTTTGCTGGCCCATTGTTTTAGAATGTGTTTATTTTGATGAGAAAATTTGATGAATGAATCTTGCAAATTATCAAGTAATTAAATAATGCATTACAAAATGTCATTAATTTCAGTAACTATTATTTTTATCATGAGTTACACATTTTAGAATATGAATTTTTAGAATAGCTGTTCTTGTGGCTTATGTTTTAAGGAAAGGAAATTTGGGTAACAAGAGACCTCATAGTAACTCTGATCTATTAAGCTTTTCTAAAATTCTTATGTGCCAGTCATGAAGTGTTCAGATTAGCAAAGCATGAATTACACATGCTTTTACAGCAGTTAGTGAGTATGAGTTTGAAGTTTAAAAAAAAAAAAAAAAAAAAAAGTCTTATTTAAAATACCTAAATTAAATACTAAGAAAAAAAGAAAAATGTGTCCTTTTAAATGCTACAATAGATTTCTTAATAATTTGCATGAACTTGTCCTTTATATCATGCTTATTATAGAAATATCACTTTGGAAAGTCTTAGAATTAACACGCGGTTGTTTACTGATGCTAAAGATGTAAAAATTTGATCTTCTCAGATCTTCTCAGATTTTTATTATTTTTAAGTGACAGAATTTTAAAAATAGTTTGGAAGGAACGAAGTGTGTTCAAACTATTGTAAGGTAAAGGAAAAATATTAATTGACATATATTGCAACACTCAATGGAATATAGTGTGAAGAGTTACACTAAGTCTGTGTGAATTTGTTCATCAGTCCTGTCACTTCAGTCTTAAGATGTGTTATCTGGAATGATTTACAGGTACAAGGGACTAAAAAAGAAGATACCGCCATTTCACACCAAGAAATGTTCCAATTATACTCTGTTACCTGTATTAGCAATTTATAATTTCAACTATTTAAATATAGGGCCGAGATTCTGTGTTCTTAATTGATATTGAAATGAATAGGCTTCATGCTTTGCAGTTTTTTAGGATATTAAATGTGATAGCACATTACTATTTAGCAATGTATGTCTGAAGAACATCTGAAGTTGGAAATGCCTGGACTGAACACACATAGTATTTCTACTTATAGTTTCTATAAAACAAAAGAGCGTTTATGGATCTAAATGGTTAAGTACCTCAAAGCTGTTATATACATCAAGCTGGAAGTTAAATGCTGAGAAAATATCTAGGTGAACTGGCATGAAGTATGATTGCCTGAATATTCCACAGTTTGATCTGTGTTATATATTTAGTCCCATACAGTTTCGTGATGTGTAGGTTTCATTCAGTTTCTCCTCTGCTTGCACATGCCATTTAAATTTTATGATGGAAGTCAGTATATTTCATTTGGGGGAATTATAAAGGTATTAAACAAACGTTGTCATTGAAAATATTTATTTCTATTTAAAAAGAGAAAGATGTCAATTCCATGTTTTCTGCACAGATCAGTGCAGGCACCCTGTAATAAATATACCTTTTGAACTACTGAGGCCTGCTGCAAAGAGCCATTGACACTTCCACCAACTTCGCTCATAAGAATCTTGTGTAATCTCACAGGAAACACCTATGCAGGTTTACAGTAATACAGGCAATGTTCTAAGTATCTGTGAAAAATCTTAAAGTACTTGTTCCCTGAACTACACATCACAAAGGCTTGAATTCTTCCTCTTTGTCTGCTGAATGTAGATCATTAATAAATCTGTTTCTGAAACAAATGAATGTGAAATTGATAAAATTAGTGCAACAAATCAAAAATGAAAACCCAAAATCACAGATTTATTATGTATTGCTACTCATTATCTACTCTAAAATAAAAAAAAACACTTAATATACTAATTATTTCCACTGTAAGCAAGCTGTGGCTGATGGCTTAAGAGTATGCAGAAGACAAACATGAGTAGGGAGAGTTTAGCATTATTTAAAAGTTCTTGGATGGTGCAAGCTTTTTTCCTGACTATCAAATATCTTTTCATTGACATGGAATATTTCTCCTAACAGTCTGTACCATGGTTGAGCACAGACAAAATACCACTCAGGGAAGTATATATTCTTCTCAAGCTGGGAAGAATTCTCAAAAGTGCAGTGGAAAGGACAGGCGACTTCATAAAGCTGGAAGCTGTAACTGTTATGTGAACTTTCTTTTGTGATGCGAAGTAACACTCTTCTGAAGACCTGTGTCCTGCTTTTAAAAGATTCCTGTCTTAATTTCAGGTTTGTCTAGGTGTGAATGATTTTTAAATAAAACACTATTCAATTTAAATGATTAATTCCAGATAATTACTAAATTAACCCAAATTTGAGACTTCAGTGTGACTTCATTAGGGACAAAATAGAATAAACAATGTAAAAATTTGCAGATGTTTCTTTAAGACCTGTAGGTGTTCTACACAGCAAAATTAATGAACACTTTGGAGGAATTGTCCAACAGAAACTCTGTGTATCTTGTATTGAAGTACAAACCATATTGTAAGCTTTATGACTGAAGTTATTCTAAACACGTGAAATTTCTTCAGTGGTGAAACTTCATAGATGGCGGCGGGTCATCTAAGACCAGACTTTGAACTCTGGAGATTCTTATGTATATCAATATAATTTCTGTTGAAAGTTTACTAACCTGACTACATTCTTGATAATAATGGGAACATGCACTCTTTGACTGTGATAGGTGGATTTGCATATATACGTATTCTATAAGATAGTCTGTGATTGTAGGCAAAGTTTCACTTCTTAGATAGAATCTTTATAGTAGACTTTTCTTTCTCCTCAAGAAGAGGAGTACACACACACAAAAAAAGCAATGGAATAGGCTTGATAGAACACATGATTTTATACTGAATGTATAAATTCTGCAGGCTCAATTTGAAGGAAACCTCTTGTTTGAGGAAGGGTTCTAGGCCCAGTTGTTGGAAATCACAGCTTTGGGGATCTGTAGGTAAAACTTCAAGCAAAAGGAATTTGGGAACAAAGAATCTGACCAATCTTTTCTGTGTGAGACAATGCTCTCTTGTCTTCGTATTCTGGTCAGATGAATGCAAAACCTTAAGTTTGTAAATTGTCCTGTAATTGCCCTGCAAATTGTCAAAGTCCATTTTAGGCTAGTTGTGGTGTATGATATATTTGCAATTGTTTCATGTCATGCTGTTTCCCAGTCAGTTTTAGAAGTGAGCCAATATGGTGTGCTATCTGAAATGCTATTATAATAATGTGTTATTTACAGTAACCAGAATTGGCACATGCAAGTCTAAATGAGCTGGCTAATAATCTGATTTCTTCAGTGCGCTTTACTGGTTGCTTCTGAGTGCTCAGGACAGTATATAGAAATTGCTAACACAAGGAAATAGAGAGGAAATGAGAGGTCTGTATGTGACTTTATGTAAGCTACCCATGATACTTCTGAAAGTCTATAAACAAAACTCATGGAAGAGGACCTGAAATTGCTAGACGTGTGCTACCTGAAAATGCAGACTAGCCTTCACTGAGATACTCAGCTAAGTAAGCAAAGATGCATGGAGAGTACAGACCCTCTGTACAAGCTCAAATGTAGTTGTTAATTAAGAACTGATCAAGAAAGAATTTGAGAAAATAGAATATACAATCACTGGTCCAGCTATAGCTCCAGAAAAGGCTAACTAATGTTAATTTGTTGAGGTGAGGAATTTTGTATAATTAAGGGTAATAATAAAATCAGAAGTTCCAGGAACACTCATGGGAGCAGAAGTTGCCCTCTAGAATTTTTTTTCAAGTGGGGAGGGTACAAAGCAGCCATCAGTCATGCTAACCACTGGGCAGTAGTATCAGCTGTTGTAGTTGAAAATCAGGTCCAGGTCCAATGGGTCCTTCCTTCTGTTTCCTTTTTTCCCCTTTTGAACTGTATGTCTCTACAAACACTCTTGCTTTGAATGTAGTCAGTACAAATACCATATCCAGTAATAAATAAAGTTTTTGCTGTGTTTAGGTAGAGTAGCAGATGATTTCTTTCTTTGACAAAGAAACTCCATTTATTTTTTTCTGATGCAATCTATGTTCTGGAACATATGTGTTGCTGTTGCAAGCATGACACCATTTTGGTTGTACTTCAGAGGTGTTCACTTTGCCAGCTCTAATGCAGTTTTTAACAGCTTGTCTTTTTGTGACATATTGCAATTATGCCAAACTATGTAATCACTTATTTCACATCAAGGTTTCAAGTTTTTGTATGATATGCATCCTTAAAACTTAAAATTCCACTGCTCTGTAAAGCAATTAACTGTCTACAGGGCTGAATTTCAAGAAAAAAATTATTATGCTTGAAAATAAATGTTACCTCCTTCTCATTGAAGGAGGCAGGAAATTTGCTTCTGACCTTAATCGAGATGGGATTTTGTCTCAGGACAAGATCTTTGTGTAATGAATAATAACGACTAAGAAAAATTGACTGTCTTGCTCATTTTTAATGAGTGCTAAAATATTGTTATACATTTTCTCTGCAGGCTTACATATGCTTTAGTTACTTCCATGTTTTTGGATGTGGCACCATGGCCACATCCTTTTGGTTTATCCCTTTGGTTGGTAAAAGTAGTGTGTGGGATCCATTTATCTGATTTTTGTTTAGTCTGAGAAGCAAAAATTTTTCAAAATGAAAATAAAAAAAGTAAATGCTTTAAACTCCTACTCAAATATATCCACTTATTAAGTCGCTTGCTGAATTTTTCCAGCACTGAAGGCAAATCTCTTGAGATTATCCATGAAACTTCGGTATTAAATAAGTAAATTTTTTACCCCTTACATATGGAGGGAATTTAAAATATGATACGTTTTTTAAAATTAGTGGATTGTATTTCTTGGTAAAATATGTTAATACAAGTAGAATTTGTTAATTACCCATCATTCCTTAGGAATGTAGGTTTTTTTATAAGTAGGAAAGAGGAATGTAAGAGGTACAATAATGTGACCCATGTCACACACATGAGTAGGATAAATAAATTTTATGGTTTCCACAAGTCCATAGTAATGTTTGGAGTTTACTGTATCTTTTCAAACAACAATATGGATCATTTAGAAACAGAAAATGAAGTTGTGACTTTTACTATCAGATTCTAAAAATGTTCATGGCTTCACAAGCCCTTAGTAAATATTTTCTTCAAAATCACTGCCTTAAATTCTGGATGGTTCAAATTCCCAGCTGGACAAAGGAGCCCTAGTCCTCTAGCCTCCTTCAAGACACTGATTCAAAAGGATTACTCATTTAAGGCTTGTAAGTAAGAATTTGTAGGCACATATTCCAGGCTTGCATAGTTTTACTTTTATGAAGTGTTGACTTTATCTGTGTGCACATTATGCCTGCAGTGTCAATACAACACAAATTTAATCTCAAACTATTCTAGTTTGCCATCTAGGAGAAACCACATGACTGTTCCCCCTCATTACTAATCCAGTTTTCCAGTTTAGCACCAGATAAAATGATGTTCTTTTCTGTTGTTATTTGTGTCAGCATACTGTAATTTGGTAAATGCATGTGCTTTCTAACAATTCTCTCAGAATCCTAAACGTAAATTCTCTATTTATTTTCCCTTTTAGAGATACCAGGGACATACATTTGGAGCTTAAACTTTATTTTTGGTTACTTGGTTATTTTCTTCAGTGTCACTAGTGACAATCTAGTCTGTGTTACTGTACTTGTGGTTGTTAAAACATCTCTGTTAGTTTATCCTTGGGGATGTCTTTTTCTTGTCAGCATGGGACCTTTATGCTCTTGCTCAGCTGACTTCATTATCATGTTCATCACAGCTGAAAACACAATAACCTACAATATAGAACCTGTTGTAATGTTCCTTCTTCTATCCTTTGCTCATTTCCAGTTTAGAGATCTATAATAAATACCATGAAAATTGTTTTATCAGTGTCTCTCACATGCTGCTGTTCTATGTTTGGTGCTTTCTTTCTTCCTTGGATTCCTACACCAGCTTCTGTGGCCCAGTCTGGCCTGCATTGTGATAGCAGAACTTTATCTCATTTGCAGGTAGTGTAGAGAACTTAGTTCTCACAAAGTTGACTTTTTAACTGCTCTAAAATTCACATACTGAACTAGATTGCCTTACAGCTTAGTATCCTCATGAGGTTTCCTATTCAAAACTTGAGAATATACGAATAAAACAATCTACTCCCAGCTTACTCTCCCTTATCACAGCTTCACAAGATAGACCAATTCTAGCAGTATTTTTCTGCTCAAAGTAATTATCCTGCTATGGTTCTGATCACACCCAAAACCTTTTAGTTAATCAGTTACCATTCTGATGAGTGGATCTTTCTCACTACACATTTGTAGAAGCAAAATTGAAAGTGATATTAAAAAAGAATTTTGTTCTCAAGGCAGACATGAACTTACCAAAATCAAATAAAACCATGATGTGCCATGGATTGAGTGTCTGTAATGCTACCAAGCTTACAAAAGTTGTGCAAACTAGGCAGTATTAAGAGATAGCAATTGCCTTTGATTTTGAACTGGTCTGTGTGAGTCACACAAGCTCTATTTGGGTGCACAGATGTCTGCAGTCTGAAAGATCCACTAAGGATTTAAGTTTATTAGCATTTAATTAATCTTATGAATGTTACATTTATTAGTATAATGCATTATATAGGTTATACATATTACATATATATATGTGTTAATACTATAGACATTGATAAATTGTACTACAATTTGTACATAATATTATATATAATGATTATACTATATAATATATGTAATTAAATATGTTAACGTATTTACAAGTAGAGGAAAGTAAGGCTCTTCTCCCATCAGTACATTTCTAGGCATCACTTTCTGTTCCCTATAGGAAGTGCTATTCAGAAGTTTCTATCACTCCCAGGCAGTTGGTTCCACTTTTCTCTATCCTTGAAAAACAGAATACACACACACACAAAAAAAAATAAATAAATAAAATAAAAATAAAAAAAAATCAGGCACAGGATTACATGCAATCTGATAGATTTTATCAGGAAAATATAATTAAGAATGGAAGTAATGTGTGGAAGGGAGATACAAGGTTGGTAGGGGAGCAACTTGTTCCAGTATCATAATCCAGTATCATAATTAGGAAACGATTCAGCAAATATTAACTATTTAGTTAATATATTACGTAACTGTGGAAGTCCGTGACCATGAAACTCTTCAGTGAGATGCTGCCTCAGATATATGGAAAAGCAGGAAAATTTTATGTATTGATTTCTTTTACAATGTTAGCAGCTTAATGATATGGAAACTTGGAGAATGTTATCTGGAAATGCTTTAAGTAATATATTCTTCAAGGTTTCTTGTAGTAGTAATATGGAAATATAACAACCTTAAAATCTTATGCTGTCACTACTGTACTATTCAGTAAAACTGAAAACTTTGTGCTCATATCTGTGGTTTGACTCACCTTATGCACAGATAACCATAATGATAACTTAGAGAGGGAATATTCAGACTCATACAGTAGCCTTTATTTTGTCTTCTATGATAGCATTCCAAAGATTAAGATTAAGATTATAGCTACAATCTCACTGAATTTTAGGAGAAATAATTGTATCTAACCAGAAGAAGAAAAAAAATCTGGATGTCATGGTTTTATGTTTTTTGGTTGTCAGTATTCTACATTGTAACATCATGCAGTGCACTGGGAGTTAAAGTGTTAATACTCCAGTTCCGAGTACCTGTCTAGAAGAGAAGAACTACATACCCCAGGGGGATTTGCAGTCAGAGAGTATAACCCCTGGCAAGGTCACCTGATGTGCTCTTCTGTCAGGCTCTCCTCTGCTGCTCAACTGGACTGCACATCTCACCTCAGTGTTATGGTGAGGCCTATACATCTTCCAGATGGGCTGAACCAACCCATAAAATGTTGGCACAGAAGAAATTCAGTTATCAGATAAACAAAAAATATTCATGGTGAAAATTTTTGCTTTTTCATGCTGTCAGGTTCAGCAACTCAGACCTCTAATTTGCAGGAAGTGAAAGGAATGCATTTGATAATTATAGTTTTGAAAACTGTAATTACAATACACAGTCATGCATCCTGAATTCTGTCTTCTAAGAATGATTTTCTTAACTTCCCAGAATATTTATATTCTTTTTTTCCCTCTTAACTGTGTTGAAGACAAGTTTTATCTGCTTGGCAGCCAATCAGTGACAGCTCTATTTGACAACTTTTCTCATTTTGTGGATGATGCTTCCTAATGCAATAGTTATGCTTCTTTACCATTGCATCCCCAGATTACTGTTCTACCTAACAGTTAACAGCTCTCAACACAGGAAGATCCACATGCTCTACTGATACAGCCTGTACAGCTCAGTGCTGAGATGTAGTACATGGGGCTTCTTTCCTTTATTCACTGATAAACCATGTATTGCGTGCATCTAAAGGACATATTTTGGAGAACAGTGAAACACACATATTATAACAGGCTGGAAGGGAAATAACAAGGAGTCAAGCAGTACATGTGCAGGGAAAAAACAGAGACATCATGTTATCAGAAGGAAGGAAGAAAGGAGGGAGGGAAGGAGGGAGTCAAAAGGCCCCTGAAATCATTCTGGCTCTATTTATTTATATTCAACTAAACTAAATAATTATCTCAATATCCATCCCAGATGACCCACCATCTCTGCTTATGACTAAGGCAATAAGAGAGCACAAGCTGCACCTAATTTTAAGTTAAAGAAGCCTCAAGCAGCCCCTGAAATTGTTCTTAGGTACTGAAAGGGATTTAACAGTTCCTGATACATCATACAGTCTACACTGTAGACCACATCACAATACACTATATCAAGACTATTCCACTGATACCTTATTTCAGCCTGAAGGGAACCCCATCTTCTGAAGACAAGGCTTGCGTGTAAATTAATAGAAGGTCAAGAGGCTCATTCGGAGGATACATAAATTATCAGCACCTAACCTCTGTCTTTCTGCTTCTCTGTTTTGCAGAAAGGAGATGACATGAAACATTGACCTATTTTGAGATTGTTTAGACTTAATTCCTTTAGTATGTGCAAAATTAGAAAATTGTTGTTGATGGAAGTATGGCAGATGTGCAAAAGTTATAATTTGAGAAAGTAAGAGAAGCCTGCCAGAGCATCACACCCTTTATAATTTCAATCTATGAATGTACTTGACAATGATTCACTGGGAGAAAAGATTTTTGTTGCCAGGACCATTGCATTTTGAAAATAAAACTTTCTGGGAGTAATGATTAGTTAACACTATCTTACTGGCTCATATCAGTCTCATACAGGTAGCTGTTTAGTCACGGTCCAAAAATGGCAAATGAAAATAATGGACTTATGACTGTGGCAAGCAAGAGTATTCTAAAAAGTATCACTAAGATTGTCTTCTCATTTCAGTTCCTGTTATGATTAAAGCTTACTGTACCTTTTTCAAATCATTTCCGTGGACATTTCAAAACTTGAATGCATAATACATAAAAAAATTTTAGTTTCCAAGGCACAGTTTCTGCATATTGACTGCAGTCACACCTGCTAATGAAAATCACAGAAGGTTTTAATGTATTGCAGCCATAATCTCTGGTGACAAACAGCTCTGAGTTTTCTCTTTAGGGCAGATTCAATATAGATAAATATCTGAACTACTCTTTTTGGTGATTCAGTATCACAACTTGTTACTAAAAACACAAACATTTTTAAAATGTTGCAAAGTGTCCAAGTAGCCCCTGAAAGTGGGAGTCGTAAGAACTTTTCAATTTGGCAATTTTTCGGATTGTTTACCATCAAATTCTCACCACTATGCTGACTGTTTGCCAGCTTCTGATTAATGTTTTTCTCACATTTCTTTCTACAAACTGCTCCTTCACAATAACATAGTATTTTCAGATTAAATGTTAAAGAATTACAAACAGGACTTACAGTAGTAATAATAATAATAATAGTAATAATTCCTATTATAAATAGGTTTTATTAATTTTTAATATATGAAGAGATAGCCATGTCTTCTGAAGGATAGACACTTCCTATGGTGGATTTTTTCTTTTGTGGGTTTATTCTTACCAGAAAAATACAGCTGTATTGTAATCTTGCCAAAATTTCACAGTCAAAAAATCTGACAATAATTCTAATAGGAGATATTTAAATGCTTCAAAAAATAAATATTTTTTAAAAGAAAGAAAGAAAGAAAGAAAGAAAGAAAGAAAGAAAGAAAGAAAGAAAGAAAGAAAGAAAGAAAGAAAGAAAGAAAGAAAGAAAGAAAGAAAGAAAGAAAGAAAGAAGTGAAATGAAATGTTTTAAATATCTTACGCCCAAGAAATAGCTCATTTTCATGTTTTTGTTTCATGCCTTTTACAGGTATCAAATCCAAGAACAGATTAAAACTACATGGTGATTAGTAAACTTTGCAGTTCAACTTTTGAATTTTAACTATGGAGGAATGGGGAAAAAATGTTTCATATTATAAAAAACCATATATTTCAGAAGAAAACATCAGTTCACACACAAGGAATAAAAAAATAAGAAACAAATTTTTAGATAAGCTGTTTTTATGAGCTATTCACCCTACTCTGTGTCCTCCAGTATCACCAACCTAACAGTATTTCTTCAGATGCAGCATGAAATCTGCCACGCAATCCAGTAGAAGTGTTGTTTCAATCCTTCTTAATATAAATTCAGGAAGTATGTAAATATATTTTAAATTTTAATTCTTCAACAGTGTGCATTCATTATCAAATTTTAGCTCAAATCAATTTTTTTGTTACTGAATTTAAAGATATAACAAAATCTCCAGGGTATCTTTCTCACTCCATTTCCAAGCATAGATCCCATTAAAATTAATGGCTGTTTTGTATCTAATGGGAATATATATATTAAGAAAGCAGATGATGTAGAAGCAGAAATCTTAGTGGAAACAATGAACGGTAGAGGTCACAATTACAATAATTGTCGAATGAGAAATTTAACAGGTGTCTAGGAAAGGAATGTTCCTTTCTTTAAATAATAAGGCCACATGTTGACTCTATTCATGTTGAGTAGAACTATTGAAGCTGGTATTCCAGTGATTTCACTGGGAATCAATTTCCAGGCTAAGACTGAGATTCCTTCATGTCTGTATTATTCTCAGCTGTTCAATGAATCTGGGACTCCTCAAGGTTGGAGATCTGTGTATGTATGGGAATGTCCAAGGGCCAAGGTTTAATGAATATGACTTTACATGAAAGATCATTGCAGAATTTGGCCAAAAGTTTTCATCACCAGCACTGATTTTACAGTGCAGAAGACAAGATGATACAGTGACACAAAATACTGATATTATCAGATAACTCAGAAATCGGCTTTAACAATTAGTGGTTCTAAGAAAACAAACTTAATACAAAACAAAATACGTATGGTTGTAAAAATCTCCCAGTTTTTTTTTTTTTCTTAATCTTTGAAGTATAAAAACTTTTTAATTGATTTTTCTTCAAGGTAAAAGATTGATATAGGGGTAGTCGGATAGATTATTGGATGTATGTAAAATGCAATCTAGGCCCTATGTGGCTTAATTAACTTTAAAATGTAAAAGACTGAATAAAAAAGTGTATTCTAAATATTTTCATTTCTTGAAGTTGCAAGAACTTTTCCTGTTTTCAGCCCTACTTTTTAATCCTGAAGGCATTTCTTCAGTGTGTATACATTTATGCTAATCATATACTACAGCCATGGGTTCCTCTATCAATATGAAATGTTTTGTACTTGCTGTTTTTGTGCATCTTGTATTGTTATGTGCAATATACAAAATAATGTGTCTAACTATGCCATTTATGCTTTTGAAAGAAAAAGCAAATTACTTACTGAGGAGAATGGCATTTGCATGCATGTGTGTCAGCTTTCAAGCCATTTCCCTCTACAAAATATTGCTTTCTACACTTAGAAAATGCATCCATCCATCAGTTACAAACCATTTCAAAGCACTTTATGAATCTACAGAGCAAAATGTACTTATCTTACATTGGCAGTGTCCCAGCTGTTACAAAATTGCTATTGTCCTAATACTTACAAGGCAATTTTAGCATCAGTTAATAATTTTACAGGATAGATAACTCCTAAAGCATTATAAAATGACAGACATTAAACAATAGCAACTTAGCATTTTTTGAAACAGTTCATGACAGCTTAAAAACTAAAGTGATTTTAATGTATAGTCTACGCAGTTTTAGTTTCTCATTGACAATTCCTTTAGAAGATAAAAATGTGAAAAATCTTTTTAAATAGTGGGTGAAAGAATAAAACAAATTTACCTTTAAAACATATTCAGTAAAAATCTCAATTAGGAATAATGTCTCAAATCTCCCTGTACAGATAGTAGGTGACAAGAATGAGAATTTATTTAAGCAGAAGAAAAAAATTATGGTATCATTTAATGGTAGGGTACCACAGAATAAAAAAAGAATATCTATTCATTAAATCTAATACAAAAAGAAAAACACACTGAACAGCATTTTATATAAATCAGTATGCATTATTTCTTCTAAAAAAACTATCAATCTTAGTTTAAGAGCCCCAGTTAAAGGCAAATTCTAGTTAAATTGTTACCTTTAAACTTGTTTAAGTAGCCGTTGTGGCCAAATATTCATTTATAGTGAGACATTTATAATTTACTTAATGTACGGTACAATCTGTGATACCAAAAGATTTGATGATGTGTAAATTGTAAAGTGTTCTAAACAAATTAAATTAATTGATATTTTAGTTTTTACTTTAGTACTAACCATAAAGAACCTTTTCAGTGCAACTAATGTATATCACAGTGGCCTTTTTCATTAGTGTACTTATTAAGTTAAACCGATTGTACCACTTGCTGTCATGCAGCACAGGTAATTGACCGCCTCATCAAACCATTGCAAAAAGAATCCCTTAGTGCCTAATTACTACATTCTTCTGTACTATTGAACACATTAAAGCAACATTCATGTATTGTGTTATATACATCATTTCCCAATAGTATTAGAAGGTCCTTGTACTAGAGAAAAGAGTTCTGATTGCAGTACAGCTATTTTCAACATTCGGTCAATTTAACTTTCAAAACGTGTAGTTCCTTGTAAAACACTTTAAGCAGCTAGTTATCCAGAGTGAAAGAATCAATTAATATTGCAATTCTTCTTTACCAAAATATGATGGATATTAGAAGTCTAAGAAGTTTGAGAAGTGAAATATATCACAGATCCTGGGGCCCATCAAAGCAACTGTTTGGAGTGGTAATGCCATCAGAACAGAAAATTCCTGACATGCTCGTTGTTATTTATTCCTATTTGTTTTACCTCATAGAATATTATTTAAAACTTCTTGCATGAAGTAGTCTATTAGGGTAGTGTCTTAAAAGTGATGAGAAAGAGCAGAGTTCAATTACAGATGACATAGCCACATTAGACAAAGTCAAGCTTCCTTGGCTGGCTGAGCTTGATGATGTACTCCCACAAATAGATCTGTATCACCAAATAATTAATTGGACACTGGCAGAATTATTGAATTGTACTGAAGTTTTCTAGAGACAATGCCCGTTCTGAAAACAATCTCCAGAAGAGCTTGTGCCTTTCAGTAAGCAGATTTGTGGAAGAAAATTACATATACCATGCCACCACTTGAATTGCTTATTAGCTCACTACATTAAAATAAGCTTTTACTTTCAAGTGATCAGCTCGTGTCATGAATCCTGGCAAAACAAGATTACACTTCTGGTTAAACCTTATCTTTCTAATTATCAGAGGACAAACACCTGAGTTACTTAAAATAATAATAATTATAATAATAATAGTAGTAGTAGTAGTAGTAGTAGCAGTAATAGTAGTAGTAGTAAACAATCAACTTCAGTATATCACCTCCTTTTTCTACTTCCTGCAGAAATTCCTGAAATCCAGATACTACCTTAAAGTAATATTAAACATCCAGTGGTAACGTTTTTTTTAGATGCTTGTATATACAGGGAGATAACATAATTTTGGAAGAAAATAATGTGCAGAAGCAGCTGTAACAGAAATTTACTTTTATCCAAATTACTATGGACTGTCAGTCTCATCATCCAGATCCCACATCAGTACATAAAAAAAGGGTTCTGGTCTATACTAGAGGAGGAGAAAATTTCTACTGGCTAACCTAAATAAATTCTATTTGTACATAGCAGTAATGATGGCTAAAAGTTACTAATACAATCTTTAAGGAAGAATTACACTTTCTGCCTAACATTTATCTACTAACAGAGATGTACTGATATTTTCAGTTTTCACCTAATCTCGTCATTTCTGGACTCATAAGCAAAGAACAGGGACAACTAGTCAGTACATGTCAATTGTCTTCTGCCACAATCCCTACCTTCAAGTCAACACCCTGCTAACCCCGTCACCCCCTCCCATCTCCCTCTCTTCCTCCCCCACCCTCCCTCACCCTCCATCAAAAAAAAGACAAAAACATCCACAAACCCTTTCTAGATCTCTTTGAGATGATGAGGATGAGGTAAAAAATCCCCTTCTATTCCCTATCACTGCCTCATCTTAATGCCTTGGTGTTGCTTCAGTCTGCACAGTAGGTACTAAGAGTGTTTCAGCCTGATAGTAATGAATCAATTTTGACTGTAAAATTCAAGTTAAAAAATTTCCCAAATTGAATATATTTTGAAAACATGTAAGATGCATTTTTCCCTAGAAAAAAGTACAACTAAGATTTTGGCATTATTTCTTACATTTTTTCTTCCTAATTTCTACTATTCATATAGCAGATTCTACATTAATAATTAGTATCTGACTCATGTCTTCAGGTAACATTCAAGATGTATTACTCACCAGCAGCCTGGCAGCTTCTGCATTTCCATCATGACATATTTACTTTGTCCCGTATAGATGCTATATTGCAACATTTATTCTTGGCAGAAAGTATCAACAGTTAATTGGTCCTTACTTAGTATATCACACAGAAACAGTGACATTTTGAAAAATGTAAAATGTAGGAAAAAGGTGTTGATAAAATATATTCTAGAAATAGCAAACAAAGTCATGCACACTCCAGCTAAACATTCCAGGCTCCTGGAAATAACTGTTTTATAGAAACTGAGCCTTTGTAGAAACTGAGAAATGTATTTTAATATTCTTTCCTAATAAGAAAGAACGAATCCTTGCAAAGTGCAAATAATATATTACATTGCTTCTGACTCATTGACAAGCATTTCAAGGGAAAGAGGAGTTTACATTCTCTCTCCCCTCCAAAAATTAACAACTGTTTAAATGCCAGACATGGCAAGTAGGTAAATGTGAAAAATGGAAATTATAATGATGTGGTTATCGCAGTGGAAATAGAGTAATCTGGGTGAAGCACTACATTCAGCTCAAAATTCTCTGTTTGTATCACAAATGAGAAAAGCAGCTGAAAGTTCTGTGCTAATTCCTTTGATTCTATTGTTACACAGCTTACATAGTGACATGCCCACGTCTTTAACAAATCTTCAAGCAAAAATCTATGTATACACTATGTAAAAGCAGAATTAACACTCCTTAACATATCTCCACATATATACTGAAATACTCGAAATAAATGTATTTTCTACCTTCTAATGTACATTAACTATTTGGATTTTTCTTAATGTTTGATATTTTATGCGTATCTATGTATAAATTTGCATTTGCTCTTAAAACATATTTTTTCATCTGTATATATTCTAACAATTGCTTTGAATAAGACACATGAATTGAGATTCAAAGTAATTAGGATAGGAAAAAATCCAAAATATTTTAACTGAAGATTCAAAATTTTTTACAAACTTAACTTTAATGATTAGAAGTATTATGAGGATGTAATATGTGAAAAACTAGAGCTTCTTCTTGACTGAATTTTTGTCATAAGAGATACTACCTCCTTTACTATAAATAAGAATCTGAATAAAATGTGTGGTTTCTTTGCTTTTTACTAAATTTACTACATTTACTGACAATTCTTCTCAATTTTGTTTAATGTAACATATATTAAATAACTCTTGTAGGAGAGTTGGATTCAAGTAGGTGAACCTTAAACAGCAACTCTATATTAATTCCAGATTTGAAGAGAGTTTGCATATTTGACAGATCTATGATTATCATTGCCAAATATGTCTTGATGTCACTTCTGTAGTTTAAGTTTTGGTCAGCTTTTTCTATCATATTTTTCCAAAGGAAGCTTATTGCAGTCACAGAATGCCATTATTCTAAGGAAGTTTAACAATACGTTAATTTGCTTTATTCTTATTCAACTGTGACACCCTAAATTTGTCTCTTCTGCTTGAAGGCACAGTGGACATTAAACATAGCATTGGTGGTGCATGTTCTGTGTCAGATGGTCAAGAAGAGGCTAATGGCTTGTATTATAGTTAGACAATGCCTGAGAATAGCAAGCCTCTCCACATGTTAGACATTTATCAAAAGCCACCACGGGGGGGGTAAGGAAAAGAAGTTCTGGCAACAAAGAAATAGGACTTCCAAGCCTGACAGAGAGAAACTGGAAACCAGGGACATAATGTCCTTATCATAAGAGATCATCCTCAAAAACAGTGACACAAACCATAGATATGGTTTTCCACAGACAAAGCTAGTTATTCCCACTGTAGGATTGTTTCTCATTCAGTAAACAACAACAAAAAACTTTTTCAAAAGACTTCAAAAATCAGTCTTCCAAAAGCTGTATTAGTTTCTTCACTCATTCACAGAAAGTGCAAAAAGAGATTAAAGTTATGAATATATCTGTATTCCAAAACAAAAGGGTTTTTTTCAAGTGAAAATTTTTGCATTAAATAAACATCTCCTAAAGACAAACATAATCATTCTTGTGAGGAAGAGATTAAGAAGTCTTACCTGGGTTTTATACATCGAAATAAAGACTACAACCTTATCTTGCTTGCCAACAGAATGGAAATACAGATGACTGGCTTAAAAAAGATGGTTTTGACCTTTTTTGGATTTCTCAGTTTTCTGCGTGGCTGTTCTTGAAGATTTTTCAAACTGAGCCATGTGTGAATTCAGCATCTCAAATATTGGAATTTCTAAAAAATTTACACATTCAGTAAACAAAAGTTTTCCTTTCTTTCAATGCACTTTAAGGAAATGGGTTTTTTGTATATATATCGTCACTGAGGAGCAGAATGAACTCCTTTCCAACATTTGCAAGAATGCTCTGATTGCAATATCCCATTCATTATATTCACCTCCTTTAAGAATAATTTTTTTAACATTAACTCATGAAGTTTTGAGGATGTGGTTTTGATCTAGTAATGTGTGCTTGCAGCCCAGAAGGCCAACTGCGTCCTGGGTTATATCACAAGAAGCATGGCCAGCAGGATGAGGGAGGTAATTCTGCCCCTCTACTCTACCCTCGTGAGAGCCCACCTGGAGTACTGCATCCAGTTCTCTAACCCTCAACACAAGAAAGAAATCAGGCTGTTGGAGCAGGTCCAGAGGAGGGCCATGAAGTTGATTGGAGGGCTTGAGAGCCTCACCCAAAAGGGGCAGGCTGAGAGAGCTGGGGCTCTTCAGCACAAAGAAGGAAAGTCTCCAGGAAGACCTTACAGTAGCCTTCCAGTGTCTGAAGGAGGCCTACAGGAGAACTGGTGAGGGACTTTTCATAAGGGTATGTAGTGAAAGGATGAGGGGAAATACGTTTAAACTGGAAGAGTGTGGTCTGGTGGGAGGTGTCCATGTCTATAGCAAGGGGGTTTGGAACTAGATGATTTAAAAGTCCCTTCCAACACAAAACATTCTATGGTTCTATGGTATTCCACAGGTACTCCACATAACATCATAAACAACTCTGTTGCCTAAAGGGAAGAATGATATTTGCTAGCCTCACAGAGGATACCCAAAATGTAGGATACTTAATGCCTTAAATCAGGAACATCTTTGGCACTATATTTCCAAGAATCGTGCTTGTTCACATGTCCAGTTATACTCAGATATTCTTTGAAACCCAAAGCCTTTTTGCTGCCTACTACAAAAGAATCAAAGTGATTTGCCCTAAAAGAATGTATGAGATATTTCTGGTATTTCTCAAGAAAAAGTATGTGTCTGAGTTCTCTCTTTTGGACAAAAGAATTGTTAACAAACCACACAGTGAAGATCTTCTTGATCAGCTCATCCTTGTAAATCAGCAGATTATGACCAGTAAACTGTGTATGGAACTGAATATCAACTTCAGTGCATGGGAATGAATGATGGCAACATTGGAATATCACAAAGTGGGTTCCATGAATGCTCACACAGGAACAGGAAGAACACCATATACAATACACATATGTGTCAGGACTCATTGAATCAATATGAGGCTGAAGGTGACAGTTTTCTAGATTGCAGCATTACCAGTGATGGGACATGGTATCACAAGCTGAAATCAAAATGGCAGTCCATGGGATAGTAATGTACAACTTATGCATCAAATAAAAAATTCAAGATGCAGCCCTTGGTTGGCAAAGTGATGTACATTGTCTTTTGGGATAAGAAAGGTTTGGTCCTTCTGGGTTTCCGGGAACCTAGACAAGCCACCACCTCTGACCACTACATCATGACTCTGATTTAGCTGCAGGCTCGAACTTCCAGAGTCAGGCTAAAGAAGACAATCTTTTTCTTGCAATCAGTAATGCCAGGCCCTATACCAGTTGGCTGATCGTGGAGCACATTGTCAATCTTGGCTGAACTGTTCTACCACTCTTACCATATAGTCCAGATTCGGTGTCTTCTGGTTTCCATCTGGCCAGTGAAAAATGGACAGTGTGATCAACATTTTCATAGCAATCATGATATTGTAGCAGTTGTGTAAGAGTGGATCATCTCCACAGATGCAGATTTTTATGAGCGGGCCACACAGGCTCTCATTCATCACTGGTGAAAATACATAGCTAAGGGTGATGACTATGTTGAAAAATAATGTTTTGTAGCTAAGAATTTGCTCTGTTAAGCAGTATTATTGTATTCTTTGTACCTGCTGTAGTTTCCATGGAAGTATATAGAAGGTATTAATTTTGGAGCGACCTACATAATTTCAGGCCTGTGTTTCATGGTGAATGCCTTTTCCTTGTGAGAAAAAAAAAAAAAAGATTGAACAGAAATGTAAGATGCACATATCATTCACTGGGGCCAACAGAAAGAACTTGGTTTCCTAATAATGCACATCATAAAACACAGAGACTTTTTAAAATGTGTCTTGAAAATGTAGTTTCTCTGTGTTATCTTTGTCTGAAAATAGCCATATTACTTTATAATTTATTTCCATCTTCTTTATTTTTTTTTTTAAATCCAAAATCACAGAGAAAATTTAAAAAAAAAATAAATAAAGGAGGAAAAATATTTGGGCTAGAGCATTTATTTTCTCAGTCCACATAATCTCACCTGCCATGTTGACCAACTCAGATTAACCAAAATCCATTCTTTCTATGGGAAATAGGCTGTACAGAAAGGCACTTGTACTCTCTACAGACACTGTGGAAAACACTGCTGGTCAATACTATGCAATATATAACGGATAATTATGATCTGAGTGTCCAAATTATAATCAGTTTGACAAATGTCCAAAAGCGTCTTTGGTCTATTTTGTATTTTCACTAAGACAAGGCAATCATACAACCAGACAATTCCATCAGGGAAGCTTGTTAGCTGCTTAGTCTGTTAAACCCTGGTTGCCATAGCATCTAAAGTTGAAAAAGCTGCAGATTGGCATGAAAAAGCATGTCGACAATTGCCCTGTCACAGCATGCAAGCCAGGTCTGCTCAAAGGCAGCACACTACAAGTTTTCTTTCCCAGTTTGCACTACCCCATGCTGTTTAATAATATCCATTTACTGGTATTGGGATTGATCTAGTGCAGTGTAAAATCCACATCTACTGAGATTTTGCTTTTCACATGGGGGAGATTCTTTAACAAATAACCACATAACAATTAATTTATAAGGAAAATTGTAGTAGGCAAATCTGATTTAAGAGAGAAACAATCCAAAATTTTGATGATCAGATGTTAGCAAGTCCTAGAAAGTAAAAAAAAAAAAAAAAAAAAAAAAAAAAAAAAAAAAGTTATTGTTGGAAGGATTTCAAATATTTTTGTAGCTGGTACCTACTATCATGAAACACCACAATACACCCCTTTGCATTTGGATTTTGTATTATCAGAAAAATATTAATATTTATGTTGACAATACTATTTAGCTTTGTGCTTTCTACAATTAAATACATTTGACCAACTAAATAGAATTCTATTAATAATTAACATTTGCTCAAATAGGAATCAGTGTAAGTAACTAAATATGCAGCTTTTTTTTTTTTTCAATGTAAACCACTTGTGCAAATGTAATTATAAAAGTTAATACAATTGCTAACGTGAAGGAACTTGCTCCTTAAAAACCACACTTAGGTAATATATTCATATTTATTCCCAAAAAAGGATCATTATGAAATAAAAATGTACATTAATTGTCTTCATCAAAGTGCTGGATTTTAAAAAGAAATGAAAGTGCATAACTAGTGCTTTACACAAGTGTTTCCTATCAAAAGTTTACACTTGGTTTATTCAGTTTCCCTTCCATTATTGCCTTCTAATCTGTTCTGTCACTTCATTTTACTTTTCCTTCAATGCCACAACTGAAGAAAATCTTGAAAACTTCATACCCGGGAGTATAATTAACCTGGCAAACCCAAGAGGATTTTGGCATGGATCTTTTCCCACATATTCTGATAGACGGTATTATTTCATTTTTCAATCTATCAATATTGTGTAGACATGTTTTACTACACCTCTCACAATCATTAAAGGTCTAAATACATAATCTGAGAAAACACAGGTGAAGTTTTGTCTTTTAGCAAAATTAGCAGTCTATTAAACCGCTTCACAAGAAGTAACTCCTTTCACAGGTAATTTTCTAATTTTCTGCATCTTTATGCATCTAATGACAGAATATGTCACTAGGTTAATGTTAAAATGTTAAAAAACATTTTATTTGTAATTTTTACTCTATGTTGCCATGTGAAATGCTGAAGCAAAAATATCTTAAGCTAATAATACTTTTGATATTAAACTTTCTGATATTATTTAAAGTCTATCATATTTGTATTTTCCTTGAATTTTCATCATCCTTGTACTGTTTGAAACTTAACCATAGTCATAAATACACAACGAAGCTATGATTTTCTTGAATTTTTACACAAAGTTCCAAAAACTTTTTTAAATCTATATTTGCGTGTATTTATATATTTTTTGAAAACACTTCTGTGTAAATTTTATTGTGAATTTTTAAGCATCTTAACGGTGTGCTGAATGTGCAACTCCCCAGCTGATCACAGTCTACAAGACATTACCACTCAGAAAAACCAGTCATGGCTTGTTCTTTTTTTTTAGTAATTTGGTTCTATTCAATAATGAACTATGCATTTACGTGCTGCAAATCAAAACAAAACATCTTCATTTCAGGTATAGAACCTCTCATAAAGGTAGCAAATTTTTTAAAGATTGGCTGCGTGCTAAAAATATCAGATAAATAAAGAATTTCATACATACACAAATAAATCAACAACAACATATAGTTTATCACGCAAGTTAACTGGTTGGGATTTCGCTTTCTGTTTTTATTGCGTTACTACTAAGTAAACAGAAATTTCAGGATTATGCCACAAGTATAGAAACCTGGTCATTTTGAATAACTGCATGAAAGAGTGTGCGTGTACATGGAGATGTATTTTACATTAACTTTTTTTAGTAAGGTCCAAGTTTCCTATCATTTTTTTGATATGAGACTATGCGTGTATAATTCTGGATAAATTGAGTGATATGCAATTATGGAAAGTTGGCAGCAGAGTTTTAGTTTTGCTGTGATGGTAGCTCTCCATGTGGACTCTACAAGAAGTGCTAGGAAGGTGGATACAGTTGGTAACTCCCTTACACCTGTGTACTGCAGATTTACACACACATACACAGAAAAAAAAAAAGAAAAAAAACTTTTGTATTTTCTGCCCATACTATTGGAGGAAAGCATCACACTGGCATGTGGCAAGGAATGTGACTGAAGAGCTTCAGGCTGTCAGTAAGGAAAATTGAGGAACAACTCAGCAATGTTTCTTCACCAGAGTGAACATTTTCTGCAGAGAGTCAGGCTGTGAGAGAATGAAAAATAATCTCCTTTGCTGTTTGAATATCCTTTCTGAGGAAGGAATAAGATGGCTCTGTGGGCCATCTTCTCATACAAGTCTTGAAATTCACCAAGATGGGCATATGCTGATTTGCAACAGCTCAAGTCAGAGTTGTGAAGTTCTCTCTGATTGCAATTAATTCTTCCTTGGCATCCCTATTTCTATCAGTAGCGACAAATTGGCACTAACACTGCAAGTTCATTTTACACATTCTATTTTTATGAGGCTGCTGGTCAGTAAACATGCATTGCATAGATTCCCATTGCACTTTGAAGGCACCCAGTGGGTGGTATTGAGGAAACATGTCCTGTCCTTAAATGAAAAGTCTCCACCAGTGTAAAATCTCTGCACTCACTCGGGATCTTTGCCACATCATGGTGATCATCTTTCCCTATTATTACCAAGACTGTTCTCCTCTTTTTATCTACTAAATGAATATGTATTCATTGCTATTAAATATATTCCCCCAAAAAATAAAAAATTTTGAAAGTGCAGATTCTCCAGCTATCTATTTTTGTTCTACATTTTCTCTGTTACTTAAAGTGACTAGTGACAAATCATTATCAATTTCCTAGACAATATACAATTTAGACTAAATATTATCCTTGTTATTGGAATACTCATTCAGAAACATGCTTGTAACTTTTTGTCTTCCAAATAAAGCAAAAGAAAGATTAAAATAGAAATTATCACAGTTAAAATATGCTGACAGAAAAAAGTGTTTTAAAATAGCAGTAAATATAGAGCTTTTACAATAGCTGTGAATGATACTGCAAGTCAAATAGTTCTTTAAAATTACCACTGCAGATTTTCACAAAAAAAAAAATAGATGTTATTCTAAAATCTAAACCTTCTTTATATTTTCTCTGAAGTTCAAATATCAAAATAAAACACAAACATCAGAGCTATTCATATAGAGTGAAAAAAAAAGCATTGCCCTGTAGTAGCTTATATTCTTTTTCTGTTACATTTTGTCTTACTGCAAAATTTTCTTCAACTGGCTGAAAGCACATTAACTGCTAGATAGGCGTCACACTGATGTCTCCATGCTGCAGCTTACAGCCGTGAATTTGCTACGATCTGTTTAATCATCAGTGTATTGATTTTCCTCAGCTTTCCTTCATTTTAGCCCCATAGCAGGCTTCTGTAATTTCCTTTGGACAAAGTGTAACCAAACTGTGCTAAGTGATGTTGATTTGCAGGCAAAAGTAAGGGGGTAAATATAAATTAACAAGCTATAAACATTTTACAAGTGGGGAGTCAATAAAAACAGTGTCTGAGGTTTTTTAAAAAAATGATTTGAAGCAGATTGTTAACAAAGGTGTCCAAAGAAACTGACACGAGTCTGAGAATAATTTTTGCGCTTTGTGATTAAGAATTGATCAGTCTAAAAGCCTCTGATGCAACTGAATCACCCATAAGCTGCTGGCCTGAAAAGGCTCAGCAGGGGCTGGTATTTGTTTGCTCAACTCCCATGATTCCAAGTAGATAATTGGGCTGTGAAGTTCGTGGCAGAATCTGAATTTTCTTTCTTGCTTCCCAGCTGGCTGAGCACTGGTTTATAGACTTCTGTGTACAAATTTAGCCAGCAGCAAACCTCACATCCTTAATGTAAAAGGTGTTTTGTTGTGTTTTCCAGGTGCTGAGTGGAAAGCCTACACTCCAGAAGCTCATTAAAAGGGCCGAGTTACAGTACAGGTTTATTTCTGTCACAGCGTTTCAGAAAACAGTGACAAGGATTAATATGTTTCTTTGGTACTGGAAAAAGCCTGATACGATCCCTTGTGAATTTGATCATCTGTTTCACTGCCTGTAAAGATTCAATCTCCTATTATATCCTGAAGTTACAGCTGTAAGGCAGGCCTGATAAGAATTCAGACAGCACAGTGAGAGCCTTCGCAAAACTAATTGTTTTATTAAGCAGCAGCTTGTTTATTTGCAATTTATTTCATACATCACTCAGAGAACTGATTCTTTTCTAAAAAATAGCGTGTGATAAATATGCTGTACATTATCCGTGACAGGCACTATATTGTATAAATATGTACTAGTAATGGAGTATAAAAATCTCTCAAACTGTTACTTCTACTCTGTTGCTGCTTAAGAATAGCTATTTTTGAACACTTATGGAGTTCCTTCCAAGGCTTTTCATAATTCTGACAGTAAACTCAGATCTACAGATTGTCTAAAAAGTCATCTCCATCTGAAGATAGAGCCTGACGGCATAATTGCATGCTCTGGCCTGAGCTGGGAAAACATCATGATGTGAGTGCTCACAGCCCTGCACAGCCCTGCACAGCCCCTCCTAGCAGGTAACTCTGCTCACAGGCAGCGCTCCCAGCCATGCCCTCTCTTAAAGTGTGGGCTGCAGAGTAAGCACCTGGCACCTACTGACATAGAGAGGTTCACACTCACATCAGAGCCCCCCAGGCACCCCAAGGCAGACCATGTGGGGGTAATGCACCTCTATTGTTATCCCTAGTACCGTTCTGACCAGACCTAGAGACACCAGTAAGAATTACAAGACACTGTTTTAAACTGCAAGCAAGAACAGATGGGCTTCACTGCATATTTATGAACTACCAGTATAATGGGATCATTCCTAGGAGTAGGCGGGAGAAGGCTGAAAGTCCACTTCCATTTCCTTAGGATTGATGTGACGAAAAAATAATTGAAGCTTGATTGGTGTTCAAGCTGAACCTGGGGCTTACTCCTCTACTTGCTCACGTGTATTAAAATACATTTATGTGACTTGTCCCATGGTTTCATGGGAAAACTCACATGAACAAATGTTCAGTCGGTGGTACCAGGGGTGGAGCTTTCGATTTTTCTTTTTGTGATGTGTATGTGTGGTTCTCATACCATGTTTCAATATATCATAATTCAAAGCCCACACCATTGTATAGGGAAGTATTTGAGGGCTGTACTTAATCAAAGAAAGAGACATAAAATATATTCATTTTACTGCATATGTTAGAAATTAGACAATAAAATCACGTTATTCTTAACAGTAGTTCTTATTCCTAACTCCTTAAGTGCCACACCAGCATTTTAACCTGTAACTGATCATGTACAATACATAGCTATACAGAACCTTGTTTGCAGCTGGCAATTTATTGCCCTCCTGCATTACAACAAAGAAACCCAAAATGGTAGCCAAAGAGAAAACTGCCAGTCAAAACACTCTTGCACTCTTATTCACACTGTTGCTTTCTACCTCCACACTCCATTTTTCTCTAACAACAAATTTAACTTATGAATGAGAAAGGTTAAAGAAAAAATATTTAGTTGCCAAAAACATGGCAAAAATATTATAAAAAGATCTGTTACTGTTAAACACTGTATGTCCTTAGAAAAATGCTAGGAACCACAAGAGCTACACTTTTATCTAAGAGGTAGCATATGTGCCATATAATACATATGTTGCAATCACAGCAACTTATTTTGCATGAACAGCAGCAAACTCTGAAAAAAAAAAAAAATTTGTCCAGTGCTCAAATGAAAGCTGTCATCATGCCTTCATTTTAAATATGCATTCAAAGGAAATCGGTTTTGTATACCTTCCCTGACAGATCTTTTTGGACAACAGTACCTGTTAGCATAAAAAGAAAAGAAGCACAATTATATTTTTCTATTATAAGATGTTTTGAACAGTTCCATAATGTCATCATTTTTATGTGGAATGAACTATGCTGAATTAAAATAATTATTCTTGCTCACATGCTCTTATTCCATTCTTCCTACGATCACTGAAAATGAGGTTTCGCATTTGCTTCATAGCAGATACTAAACTGGTATACCCTTTAAATATTTGTTATCTAACCATTAACAATCTGTACAATCTCATCATCCACAGAAAATAAATATGAATGTTTTCTGGAAGATTCTGGAAATAATAGGCTACATAGTTATGAACTGGGTATTAAGTATTCAGTGTTCCCTTTTCGGTATGATTGTAAGCATTGATTAACACAATAATGAATCTATTTTAACCTCATCCTCATAGAATTTGCCCCTGTTCTCACTGGGGCATTATTGTACTGTATTGTATTGTATTGTATTATATTCATGTAACAAAATCAGCATCTCTATCCTAGGCTGCTACACATCTTGGTAACAGACTAAAGCCCCTGTACCATGCCATTTTTCAAAACTAGGGATAGTTTCATACCTGGAGAGCAATAGTTCACAAAGCCACACTTTCTGGGAAGATCATGAAGTCTTGAATCACTATTTTCATACACAACTACATTAAGTAATCTCAGAAACTTGACACGTATAAAAACCAGACAGACTTTTCTCCATATTCCTCCTATTAGAAGGCTGTATTCTAAGCCTTTACGCTGCCAGCAATGATGGCAGATAGCCCAGCTACCAGCCTTTGCAGGTTACATTCTCTTCAGACCTTAGACAAGAATGATTGATATCAGCTTTTTAGAGAGGTCTTCTTCAAATAGCACAGTGACAGTGATCAGAACATTTTAAGATTTCATTTATTAAACAACACACTGATGTGAGTTTGTGTACTATAAAAATGTATACATACAAACGAATCTAGAAAAGACAAACTGCATTTCAAAGCATCAATTCTATGCAACATACAAAATAACTCCAAATTATCCTGCACTACAGGATAAATGTCTTTTGCTAGCTAGATATGTTGGTACAGTTTTACTTATGCCAAAATTCATTCTTATTCTTATCACTTTAAATCCAGTGTTCTAAATCTCCAAAAGACATGGTGGCATTCAGTTCCAAAAAAGGCTGCCCTGAACTCTTGTAGTCTCAAATTAGCAGTGCTTTTAAATCTATCTAGAAGTTCATGAGTACTTTTGATTCAAAAGTTAATTGAACTGCCAAGTAGTCTCATGTAGTTGAAAGCAACAATGAAATCCTCTGCTGACTAGCCTCAGTGATGAAAAACTGACGCTATTCACAGCCATGTTATCATATTTGAAGAAAATGTAAATCAAAACATTTGATTTCTGTAAATTTGTTCCTAGACTGCATTGCTAATCATGCTTTATGGATTTGGAGTCTTTTCTGGCATTGATATGTTGAGTACTTATGTCTTTTCTTCTGAGTTGTTATAGAGTGGATACTCCTGAAGCTTCTGATATGCTGCACAATGTAAATGCTCCTAAGATTCTAGGTTATCTTCTTTTTCTCTTTTACTAGAAAGAACTGGGTAGTCACAGCAAAGCAACAAGAACACCTTTTTCAAAAGGGTACTTTACTGTCCAAACTGGGGGAAAGATAAAGAAGAATTCCAAAGAAGTAAAATCCTCTAGGGATATGGCATGGGTAACCGCAACATAATTTCAAGGAAAGACAAGTAAATGATTCTTCATAAAGGCTTTTCAATCAACAAAACAATAATTATTAAAAATAAAGCAGAAGCACTTTCCCTCTTCAAATAAGAAATTGGCACAACTGTTAAGTGATTTTGCAGTTTAACACACTTCTGACTGATCCCTTATCTTCATGCCATATATTTTTCCTCCCTGACTCTTTGCCAACATTGTTCAGTCCTCACAGAATCTCATCCAGAGGGACACACGAAATGTACATTCAGGCTAGCCATGGGGAAAGTACTTGGTGACACAGAGCCCTGCTTTGTGATCCTTTAAAGCTCTTGGGAATGCAAGTGTTACTTCTGGCAAACAGATGAAGAGTTCTCCACAGACAGGCTACACAGCTGCTCTTTAGCCACATCTTTGTGTGTGAAATACAATCTCCAGATCTTTCATAGAGCCTAGCTGCTGAGTTTACCTATTCAAGCTGGGCAGTGGAGTGAGACTAAGGTTTTATTCAGTGCTTAAATATGAAAATGACTGTAATATGTGTGATGGACAAGGACTTGTAGAACAGCAACTCCAATAGATCTGAGTATTTGCACACATACAGATTCTATTCAAAGCATCTGTAGGCTATAGAATGTTATCAGAAGACTAATATATCCCAATCAGACAGGATTTATTTATAGAGAACGCTCTTTTCGCAGTGTTAGATGCCTCATTAACTTGATTCAGCTTGCACACAGCAAAAAATATTCCCTCCCTCTTCAGATTTTTGATAGGGAATTATAATTTCTTGTTTCATTTGTTAAAATCCTTTTGCTATAAGGACATTTCAGAAATGCTTTATTGCACATGACTTTTTAAAATGCCAGAGTATTCATTTTGACCAAAATGCTTTCCTTTTGCTGATTTCCTCTTAAGAGAAATACCAAGTAGGACTGTCCTATTTCTTCTTTTCATTTGCCTCTTCCAGAAACCATTAATAACCAACATTTGATCCTCCTACAGAAAAGTTCATGGTAGCAAAGTTGAAAGACTGAGTTATACATCATGCTATGACCAGATTATAACTTTGATATATCACTGCTATTGTCACTATAATATTGCAGGAAATTAGACAGTAATAATTTTAAGCACTATCTACATTTAAATGCAAATACATTCTTTGGAGTTTCACAGAATCCAGGGTTTTACAGAACTTGGAGACCTTAAACTCAGCTTTTCAAGTTAGTGTGTGGAAGCATAGAAGTGTTATCAGCAGAAACTGACATCAAGAGAAACAGGCAAAAGAGTATAACTCCATTTTTGTTAGCTTACTGTTTTTCTCTTAGTTTCATAGAGCAGCAGACACCCAAATCTCTTCCTCACTTGTTTTAACTCCACAGTTCACTGTCATTACTGATTACAATTACAGATGGAGCAAATGGAAAACATCCAGAAAAATATATTTTGTGAATATATTGAATTCACTGAAATTGCAGTCATACACTTGCCCAGAAGAGAGTATCCTTAATGACTGAAGCGCAATAGGGATTAGGATCAGTTTGCTTCTGTGGGTTTGTTAATCAAACTCTTCTACCTTAAAATCTCTAAAATCAATGCAGCCTTCTTTTTTAGCATCTCTTACACATATACACACTCAAGAATTACATGCGTTCAAACTATTGGCACTGTAAGTCCAATTCTCTTTTCTTAAACGTTCTATTTTTTCAGTTTCTGAATATAGAGAACTGTCCTTTAGGGAAAGATTTCTTTTTTAACACCATATGGAATATGTGAAAATAATTCTTTCCATCACAGGTATAATTGTTGCAATGCTGCTTAAAGGAAGATCCCATTCTCTAAGTATCTGTGCAAAATAATTTTATTTTAAAAATGCAGTAAAATACTAAGTCACTTTAGTGTCAACTAAACTCATCTAAAGACTTGTTACCCAGATGAAATAGCAAAATCTTGTAATTTGGATGCAAACTATTATGACATTACAGTGGCTTCTTAAAAACAAAAATGAAAATCATGTAAGTTTTGAATCTTTGATTGTAATTTTTTTAAGTAAACTTTATTTTAGAAATAGTAGATCTTGAAAATACGATCTGGATCAATGTAATCCAAAGGAAAAATAAATATCTCTAGCTCTATTCTTCCCTCCCCCTCCCTCTCTCCCTCTCATTGTCTTTCCAGTTCTCTATCTCTAAAAATGTGTCATATTTTTAGGCAATCTCATGATTTCTGCACCCACGACAAGGCTTTTGAACATTTCAAGTATGTGCATAATGTTCTGGAATCCAAAGAACTTTGAAACACGATGAAATTATTACAAAGTAATCAGTTATCGAGTGTGATCTGATCTGTGGTAAACACACCTCTGAGAAGTCCCATAGCTCACGTGATAAGGACAATGAGATATATTGAATTAGAATTACAGCAAGAACATAGGCTCAAACGTTTAAGCCAGAAAAGTTGATGCATTGCCTCCCAATAAACACGTTACTTTTATTGCAAAGTTGTTTCTGCTCAAGCTTTTTAAGATACACAGAGTGGAGAAATTTACATATCCACTGCAAGTAGTATTCAACACCAATTGGATTAAAAAGGAAATTGATCAACATCATTCTTGGTTCCCCATAACCCGGAGATGACAGGGATTTCATAGGCTGTAAATGCCCTAGTCCTACACAAAATGTGTGGACCATAGACCAATCTCTCTCTAAGAAATATGAAAATGTTAAAGATACTTTTTCAGCTACACAGGTGTGTTACATTCTCTGTAAGATTGCATCTCTCATATTTTAGCAATACATCCGTACTGCATTTCTGTTTGTATTTCCTTCTTGGGTGAGTTAATAATAATGATGAGCCTGTGCAACTTTCTCAGTGATGAACAAACCTGCCATTAAAAAGACTGTTTAACCTAAAACATATAACTAGGATAAAAACAGCAGTAGTTCGTGAATGAGCCTGAGTTTCCATGGAGGTACTATAGATCTTGCTTGTGTCTTAATTAGCTTTTCTGGTGTTAAAAGTGCATTCTGGCTAATCTGACAGTCTACTGATGGTTCAGTGTTATAAAATAAGCACGGATTCCTCTTTCTTCCTGTATATATATGCTGAAATGATCTGGATGATAATAAAGCTGGAACCTGCAGTCAGCTGATGTATACACATCATACCACATACAGCACTCATACAAACAAAATTTACTCAAATACAAGGTCTGGGAAAGTGAGACTAATAACAATAGCACTCCTATGTAAGGAAAGAAACTACAAGGCTTTTGATATGTGTATTTGCAACATATACTTTTAAATACTAGCCAACCTCCTCGCAGTCAAGAACTCCAGTTATCCTCAGTTTGTAAACAGTACTTTCCCACTTCTCTCTTGGATTTGATTCACTTCTTTACTGTCATGTCTCAACTTCAGGTTCTGATGCTTGACTGCATCATATGTTGCCAGACTTCCTGATAGTTGTATCAGCAGTTTAGAATGCCCCAGGTCTGGATAAACCCTTCCCTAGTGCTTTCTCTTTGAACAGACTTAGCATTTTTATCAGAAACTGTATGCCCTTGCCTTCTCTGCATAGATGATATACATGTTCTGTATTAAACAACAGTAAGTCAGGCTTAGTTTCTTCCTGCAATAGAACACTACAAAAATAGCCAGAAAATGTTACAAGGTGTTCTCTGTGTAGAAAACTAATGCTGTTGCTGGGGGAACTAGCCTTCATTTATGGTATTGTACTTTTTCTCTGAATACTAATCCAACATCCTTATATGATGTTTTGTTGTCTTCACATTTTCTAGGGATGTTCTCAGTTATCTGTGCTCTTATTGCCAGAACTTCAGGCCTTTGGTTCATATGAAACTATAATCTCTTTTGTTCCAATGTGGATTGCAATTATGGTAACTTTATTTATTTGCAAATACTAGAACAACTAACATGTCAAATAACATCTGATAGGTAACTACCGATGGCCTGCTACCTCTCTTTTAACCATTGCTAAATTCAATGACAAAACTAATCATGTTAACTGGAGTTATTTTGAAAACAGATTCAGATAATACAGACTAAAATTGTGTTCCTTTATTAGATATGGTAGGCTACTGTGAAATTATTCCTCCTGCCTCAAATAAGTGCCAGTAATATTCCAAGAGTTTTGAACAACATGCACCAAAGATATTCAGATGTTCGCGCAACAATGTGGGAGTCCGGATAGATAGACAGATAGACGCACCTCAGAGAAATTTTGTTGATGTGGTGGCATTCATGGACTATAAAAAAGCAACCCCCACACAGACTGAAGTGAGTCAGGCTGATTATAAAATGCATGGGATGCAGCCTTCTACATTTGACTCTAAATTCCCATTCATTCTACTAAAAAAAAAAAAAAATCTTCATTTGCTCAATCTGATTTGAAGATTGCTAAGACCTTCTGTGGTCAGTGTGAGCAATAGCAAAGCATGCTAAAGCCTTTAGAACTTACAGATTATTGACTTAGATTGTAAAAGGTACTTTTGAACTACCAGAGTGGGAATTAATTTAAAAAAAAAAAGACATGAGTTAATGTGTCTAAGCAGCAGTAACAGATTAGAGTGATAGAATGGCTCTATGAGGAAAGATGTAAAGGATTGCTTTCACAGAAAATCTGAAAGGAAGAACATTTTGGGAGCAATGGAATGTGGAAAGGTAAATTGCAGATCAGAGCTGGAGGAAAAATTCATGAAGAAGCTGGGGCTCTCTGGGTCATGAACTGCGTGGAAATATAATCTGATTTGTATGCAAAGATAAGATTCCCTATATGATTTGTCAGGTTGCCATTAGAACTTCTCAGTAGCCATTCTTTATCCTGGGAAAAAATGAATATATTTAAAACAGTACTAAATTCAGACAGAACTGCAAGATTAAATCAGGCTGCACTTCAAGGCATGAAGTTTGAGAGAAAAGTACATCATTCCCTTCAACTCAGACTGCTGAGAAAGTGAAGCAATATCAAAAGCATAATACCAGAATATTTTAGGTACTAGCAAGGCAAAAATTAAATCATCCTCTGCTTACCTCCCGTTTCCAATGTGACTCAATGAATTCTGAGTCAGACCCTTTAGCACTGAAGTCAAGGTGCCACATCCAACTGCACAACTTCCACTGCTCCTCTCTCACAGTCAATCTCACCATCTCACTTATAGTCATTCTCACCTACATGCCAGGACTCTGGTACAGTACGAAAGGCAGTGTAGCATTAAAGGCTGTGCAGTATTAAAGGCAGAAATAATTGAAAAAGCAACTAGAAAAAATGATAAATGCTTTGAGAGATGTACTTCTGTAGTCCTTAGTCAAATCTTATTTCAGATTCTGTTTTGTCTCATTTCCATTTAATTATGATTTGGATTTTATCCCTCTAAATCTGTAATTCATTATTACCACAGCATATCTGGGCTTTTTTGAATGGCACTAATTGGCATTCTTGTTGGCAGTCTCAACAAAGAGGCCAAAGACTGAAAGCACATGGAGAATGAATTGTCATCTTCTTAGAAACAGACCTTAAGCAGAACACAGACATGGTGGAGACACAGCATTTGTGGTCACTGCTCATGCTGAACCTGCTTACTGGAGGCCAGCTAGAGATGCCAGCACCCCATCAGCCCAACTCCTCTTCAAGGTTCCTCACACACAGCTGCCTGCAGGACCAGAGGGTGGATGTACAGCAGACTTCACCCTCAGCTGATGATCTTGCCATCTTTAAAAGTAGAAAAATTCAAATATATAATTAAAATATAAATGTCCAAATACCTGCTATTTTCAGATTCTGATGCAGCATAAATTGAATGTATTCCCATTGATATTGAAATGTAAATGTAAAACATAAATCCAAAAGGTAAAAAAAATGGCCAGCCTCAAAAAAGATAACGTTTTCATCTATGCAGAAGATAATGATACAATATTCAAGTTTTCCACTCTAAAGGTAATATTTTTTGTCTAAGTCAACATACTTTACCATTTTTTAACTTTTCTCATCACATTTTTGACAGCAGGTTTTCCAATTTTGACAGCTTTTAAAAAGTAATTTTAACAGACGAGTGATTTCTCCTCTCAGCAAAGTCAGATTATGTGAAATGTCAATGTAAAAACTATATACTGTGACACATAATCATTTTTCATTGAATTTACTTATTAATTTTACTTGCTATTACTAATAAAATCTAAGTGCTTAGCTAATTGTGTTGCTTATTTAATTTTTAAAAGGAATGTATTTTAAAATTGCATTTTTTTTCTGACTACAAAATTTCACAGAGGCAGCTATAATTTGTCACCCTTCCAATTTAATTGGAATAGAAGAATTACTATCACAATTGATATTCCCAGCTGAGAGGCCAAAGACTGAATCAGCAGGAAGAGGTTAAACCAATCCTTCACCCATAAGGGTGAGCTGCTTTCATTTAAAGGTTGGGACCTATCTGCAGGATTCTACAGATTTTTAGGCATGATGAATGTACTCCACAGAAAGCTGGAGACTCTTGTTACCTGTGCTGTTACCTGGTCACCCTCAGTAAAAGTAAGCTCAGCAAAGAGTAGGAAGAATCAGAAAAGGAATGAACAGCTCAGAGTTTTCACTTCTAAGCCAAGCTCAGTTCAAGAGGTTCATCAATGACTTTGGACCTGCAGCTACCTCAAAAGCACTCCAGTGGTTCTAAATAAAAGTTTTATACTGCTGTTGTTCAGTGAGTTTTATTAATAATTATCTGCATCTGAAATTCAAATTCAAAGGGATTTCTTATTTCTTTTCTGTAAGTCGGAAGGAAGGAAGGAAGGAAGGAAGGAAGGAAGGAAGGAAGGAAGGAAGGAAGGAAGGAAGGAAGGAAGGAAGGAAGGAAGGAAGGAAGGAAGGAAGGAAGGAAGGAAGGAAGGAAGGAAGGAAGGAAAAAAATGATCACTCTCAAGACTGGTACTGTAAGTAGATCCCTTCAAAGGATTTTTGTTGCAAGCCCAAAACCATTCACTGCAGTACACCTGCAACAAAGATTGGAATGCAGCCTCAGCATACATCTTTTCTTGTTCGTCTCACTTGATTTAGGAAAACTTTTTAGCAGCCAAGAGAAAATACTGAGATGACAGAAAATGAAGATTTTCCCTCTTTATTAGTCCTTACACAGACAAATAAGCTTACCAACTGAAGAGAATGTCTGCTAAGAGGAAAAAGTTTCAGAGTCAGCCCTTGTGTTGATTATCAGTTCAGCTTAACTGTCATTACAATCTATTTTGCATTCCATTTTGTTCCACCCCCTTCATATGTCACTGGGCCAAAAGCATGCCTGTGTTTGAAATCGCTAAAAAACTTACCATGATGTAGGCTGCTCCTTCACAGCATTAACGTAAAATGGTTCTAAATCGAGCAATGTTCAATTATCCCTGAGTACAGATGACTTAGTTCTTCGTTAACTTAATTGTTTTCCAGTAAAAGTGAAATGTGCTGTATGCAAATTAAGTAATACCAAGTGTCAGGACTTAAAAGAAATGCTCATTTAGCTTCAGAAAAGGAGTTTTTTGCTGCAAATTATGTTCATTTATTTTATAAGAAATTGTGTTTGTCTTAATTTGCTCCAAACACAATACAGTTGTGAGACACAGTGCCTGCTGGCAAAGCTGGAATTGCTGTCAGCAGGAAATGGCAAACTAATGATAAATGGTGGTAAAATATTTATGTTATAGTTTACTGGGAAAAGGAATGCCATTTTCTATTTCATTCCATCTTGAGACAGTAAACAATAACATAGCTGTTTTCCAAAATAAGAAGATAGGTTTCTAAATGCTGTAGTGTCTTATCTTGTAGCCATCAGCTGGAAAAAAAAAAAAAAAAAAGAAAAAAAAGAAAAAAAAAAACATATAAAAATAGAGCCTTTTATTAGCTCCAGTTTAAGAAATTTTAACTGGGAGTACATAGTGCAGTAATTAGTAGCATCTCACATTCAATGTCATTGGACACTGGTCTGATAGATCAAACACCCTTGTATGTGGCCTACTTACTTCACTGCTCACTCATAATTTTCAATAACAGCGCTGTTCTCATCGGGGAGGGGTGGTCCAGAGCCACTAGAGCACTCTGCAGGATGGTGATGTTCAAGTACAACACTGTGTTTATGTACTCCCCAAAGTGTATCAAAGCTCAGATCCACAGAAATAAAAGAAAAGTCAAACAAAACAAGCATTAGACTGCGTAAAATAAGGTATGGACAAGGCAAACAGGTGAGGCATTGTTTAGGTGGCTAAGGTAGATCAATATCTATGCTTACAAGCCAGGAATTCTGCCTGCTTTCCTCTGGCACTATGCAGATCATCTTACGGGCTGCAGACAGACTGTCGCCTAAACCCAACTGACAGACAACCTATTTCACCCTTGCAAAAAATCATACCCATCTTCATTCTTGTGGTTTATGAGGAAGAAAGAAAAGCCTCTGTGCCCACGTGAAGTCACACTGAGGTGCAGGCATGGAGCAACACTGCAGCTAAGAATTTTTTGTGCATGTATGTTATATGATGAAAGCCACTGAATTTTCTATTTCTTCAATTACCAACAAGTGCATTCATTTTACCTAGGCTGGCTTATTTAAGCACACCGCAGTAGTCTTTCAGAGTTTAAAAAAGATTAATATGGCAAGCTGTTATTGTTCCCTCCTTGTTCTTCATGTCATCTGCTTTATTATCAGAGATGTTTTGTGATTTCTGACAGAGAGACATCAAGATGCTCTGAATGCACTTCCTGACAATAGGGCAAATAAAGGCTCTATCCCTTTCAAAAATATTTTTTAATTTCAAGCAGGTTAAATTAAAGTACAGTGAGTTCAAAGAACCACTTGACTCCTTCACTTGACCACTTGACTTCCTCACTTGAAGATCACCAGCCAGATTACTCAGACCACAGCTAACTAGAAGGAAAAATAGAGTTTTCTAGGAAGTATCTGAACTCCAGCAACAGCACTTCTTATAAGAAAACCTGTCTGAGATAAGCTGCAAATCAAACCAGCTTCAGTTCATGAAAGAGAATTCAGCCACCCTATGTCTTTTACGTCTTAGATACACTGTATTAAGACCTGAGAAAAGGGATGTAAGTCAAGAAAAGAAGGTCTGTTGAGAACTTTAGATAAAACATCATTCTTGCTTTTATTAAACATGTTAATTACATTCTGTTCATTTTTAAATTGAAAATCTCACTCATTCTTCTTTTCCTCATTTCTGAATGTGTTAGCAATGAAAATACAGTCACAACTTCAAAATAATGTATATTCTCCTATTTTAACAAGATAAAATGCTTTAATCTCCAGGGTGTAAAAGGTCACCTTTGTAGGCTGACGCATATCACATCTCTGAGCGATGAGAACAAGTGTGCTTTTCCTCAGTGCAGCCACCTTAGTTACTCTTACACTGCAACCATTTTCCTGCCTTGCCTTCTTTATGGTAGAGAAAATGTAATTTACCTGTCAGATTGAAATGTTTGATATAAATCTTTAGCCTTTCTTTCAAACAAGTATTTCTGAAACATTATATTATAAACAACTGGCATGTCTAATTAAACAACTGGTTTATTTTCAGCAGAACAAGGAGGTATGATTATATTAATTGAATAGTAGGACCTGTGACCAAATTTGAAGAAAACATTTTCAGCTGAATAAGGAGGTATGATTATCTTAATTCAAAGGAAGGCATGTGACTGGAATGGAAACAAAATATTTTTCTCTGTCTTTACAATTATTAAAAAATATTTTCATTGTAAATCCTGAATACATGCAATTTATTAAGTGTGCCTTCTGATCGAAACTCTTGCTTTCAGTGGCTAGCAGGCTAAGAGATTAAAAGTAGTAAAATAAAAGTACTAGAGCAATTAATTTTGATGATGAAGAGTGTTTTAACTAAACTGCATTTTTAACATATTTACCAGTACTTTTGAATTAAAATGCTGTAATTCTTAAAATACATCATTGCAAATTTTTTTCATCTTATTTAGGTTGTTTGAAATAACAAAAAGTAAGACGTACACTATAAATGTTTGTGACAAAAAACAGAATTATCAGTGAAAGAGAAGAAACTTTTACAAGAAACAGACATTGAGTTATAGTCCTAATTACCCATGTTTAGATTTGTTTGTTTAAGTAAACATGTGAAATATTTTTGATCCAGATGTGCCAATTTCCGTGCTGTCATTTACCTTGCAGAGATCACAGAATTTTTGCTTTTATCACATTCCCTCGAGTACTTTCATGTTTTCGTTAAAAAGCAGTAGTTGAAAAAACAGTCAGATGCTAAGCACAAAATCCACAATGCAACAACATGGAAAAAAATGTAACAACTGTTTTGGAAGAAATGTCTTTAAGTCATTTAAGATTTAAATGTTGTTGCATTGTGGATGATTAATGTTTATTAGCTTTAAAGTTACATCATTACATGACTTCAAGTGCTAAATAAAACACTTGCTGATTTATCTGGTGTATAACCAAACAACAAAAATTGACAGACATGGTTTTTACAAATAATTACAGGTAAAGTTTTATTGGTGTTTGGCATAGTTATTCCAGTGCTAGCTAGAACCAACAACAAAGGCTAATACCCCTAGGCAAATTGTGATCATTGAAGAAGTGATTTTTATCTTACTTGGCTTAAAATGAAGATTGTACTAACAAGCATACATCATATTATTGTCTGGGACTAGGGTGATTCTCTTCTTATTAAGAAAGGTTCTTATTTTAGTCCTGATGTAACTAATGAGAATCCTTACGGATTTAAGCTCAGTATGTTATACTACTTCGTTCTACCATTATCTGACAAATCTAATAGTTTGTAGGATGCTCATTAAGAATATTTCCAGGCACAATTATATTGAACATAAGCATTGCTTAAGTAACCTAAAAACATTAATAAATGTAAAAAAAAAAAAAAATTGTGTAACGATGTTTTTTATAGCAGTGTTTCTGCCAAATGTGGATAGAAGACTACTTCCCTCTTATTTGCCTGTACACAAGCAATGGCAAGATTCATCACTCTGCAGAGGATATAAAGAAATCAGAAGTAAGAATTCACATTTTCTTATCTATCTTGTGAAGCCTGTTGAAGAGAAATGAGAGCAGTCTTTATTTTGTGTTGCTCTACAAGGCTGAGCATACTGTCCTCACTAAACAGGTAAATGAAAACAACTATACTGCAGGAAATGAAGGAGAAAACAAGACAGTTCAACTTGTAACTTTCTAATGTTTCTTTGCAGGGTATCTTCATAGTTCTGAAGCCCTTCTATGAAATTGGTAAAATGTTTAGCTGATCCAATCTGCACAATCAAATAATCACTCTTTTCTACCTCTACCAGTATCATCTCAGTACTTTAGTCCTTCCCCCATCTTTGTTTCAGCACTTCCCTCCCTCTTTCTTTATGTATCCTCAGCTGAATTTTGCAGTTGTTCCTCAATCAAGCTCTACCTCTTTCTTCTTTGAGAAAGGAAATAGCTTCTATTAACACCTGCGATTCCCAGGCTATATGTGGTATTGACAAGAAAAGTCAACCACTGGCCTCCTCTGTACTTCTGTTTGAAGTGTGATACTGAAAATCACTGATTGTATGCCAACATGAATTTTCTTCAGTCATTCCTGCAGTTCAGCAAGTTGTGGCTGCTCTTTCTACTATTAAGAAACTGTAGTTTAAACTGTTGTTTGCTACAGATTGTGTCACTGTGTCTTCCTGACAGTCAAAGTCACTAACCCTGAATAGTCCTGGTACTCAACTGAGCTGTACACGCATTCATCTTGGATAACAGTCCATCCTCTGTCCCTAAACTCCACTATCTGGAAAGATAAATCAGAATGACTGATATCAAGAAGATCTTCCAAATGAAAAATTTACTCACAGCAGAGTTTTTTCAAACCTTCAGGACATTAGCAGCAAATCTTGGTCTTTTTTTCTGACTTGCTTTTTCAGTTTGTATCAAAAAAGTTCCAGAGAAGTCGCTATATCTGTTTGTCATATTGTAGTGTCTAAACCATCATCCATGATCCTCGGTAGTATTCTAAGCATCTCATATTTAAAAGAGCAAGAAGCACCTGAGAGGATTATCTCCATCCTGCACTCAATTAATAGCTCCACTCTGCATTCTCTTCCCTCTCTCTCCCTGCAAATCAATACAGTTGCTTAATCCAAGTAGTTCTCTTTCTTTGCTCTTTATTCTCCAAATGTGCTGTTAGAAATATTTTAATATCTCAATTGTCTTTCATTTCATCAATTATAACCCACGTATTCTGGGCTTCTATTTCATACGCTCAAACCCCTTCACATTCGAGCAGTTTAAGCCATCTTTTCCACCATCTGTTGAGAATGTTTCCCTTCTTTGCATTCCTTCACTCTGAATTCCCATATAAAATTAAAGCCACATACCCTCTTTCTTAAGATTTTTCTTAGCGACATCAAACCTGTAACTATAATCTCATGCTATGCCTCTCCCTAGTCACACTTCAGATACTCCATTGTCAGGCATTATTCTTAGTATGTATTTAATCTTGCTTATTTACACAGACTGGGACAATACACCAAAATATGTAGCTTCAAAACTCAAATGTTTAATAAAGACTGAGATGCTGTGATTTCCAAGAAACGTAAAGTACATTTGTTGTAACCTGCACTTTAAACTACAAGAACTTCATTCTGTTAGAATACCTCTAATTTATAATTCATACGCATCACTTCTGAAGATGTGCAGCACACACAAACAAAAAGAATCCATCCCTCAAGGGCTTGTGCTGAGTCATTATGTGTGCGAAGAGCAAGCAAGAAAATAAGCTCATAAAGACAGAATAATTTCTTAGCTCTTTTAAACTCAGGGTGGATATATTCAGATCTACAAACTAACAAAACTTTAGCTTGGATCTTTAACTCAGTTCTCAGCTTTCTGCTTGAGTTCTCATGTTTTATGCTATCCCTTAGAAATCTTGTTTCTGAAAGAACATCTGATCATTCTGAAATTATACAAGTTGAATATAAAGCAAGTTTCTTTATTTTACAATTCTATTCATGTTAGTAGAGCATGTTTATTTTAGTCTTCAATTGCATTGAGTGTAAAATGTCCTCTACTATAAATTTTCTTGTCACAGATCAGTTTTTCCTATTTTCCTCAGACTTCTAGTCCCACAAATGACTTATTTTAGAAAAAAAAGGGATTTACCAGCGGTTTATTACAACTGTGTTCACCATTTCCTGTGTACTATGTTTTCAGCTAAACAAATGTAGTACTATTTGAAGACATTCTGCATTGATTTCTGAAGATAATGTCTGTAACAATTCTGTGGCCACTAAAAAAGCCTACTGGATATATGATTATCTAGTCAATGACAAATGCTGAACTCATCATAAAAGAACAAGAAAAAAAACATATTTCCCCATGTTTTTGAATGGAGTACTAGCCATTAGGTTTGTAGATGTAGATGTAGATGTGGATGTGGATGTTGATGTAGATGTACAAACAACGATAACTGCACTGATAGAGTCTTAAAGGAATTCTGCGCTTCTTAATAATCTTAAAGAACATTTATTGCCAGAAGTGAACATAACTGCAGACAGCATATATCCTGTAGCAGAGACTGCCTATGAAATTCCTCAACTTCCAATTTCCTAAAGAGCCCAATTTTTTCTTAGTGCAATGGAAGACATCTGTCTTCCACATTTCTTGTTAGAGAGCTATTGGCATTACTCAGGACTACTCAAATCATTTGGTCGAAGAATTTCTAGAAAAAAAAATCATGTATGTAGTATGTATTAGTTCAAATTTAAACATGAATATCAGTTTGACTGCATTTGTTACCAGTCAGGTTTTATTTGACTTTTTTTCCTCCTCTAAATATGTCTTTCCATTCAAGCCAAAATTCTTCATGAAAATGTGTCAGTTTTAACGAAGTTTTCAATGGGAATGTTCTAAGCATCCTGGCTTGTCTATTTAGTCATTTCCTAATGAGTGAGTGAAAAACAAAGGAAGGAATAAGAGAAATACGTCCAAAGAAAATCTGTCTTTTTTTGGCCTCAAAACATCTATACGTAATTTTATGACATAAAAAGAATGTTTCAGTTAATTTTATTTTATCTCCAGTGAGGAACAAGAAGATATCTCAAACTATACACATTTTCACAGACTGAGAAGTCACATGCTGCTCTTAGTTTAGTTCTAGGTATGACATTTTATGTGCGCTTGCACACATAAATACAATAAATCTGTAGTAAGGAATTCTTAGGAAAACATTTTTAGCTTGTATTCACTAGTAGTCACAAAAGAAACTTCCATTTGACTATGGTTTCTATATCTACAATTTGTTACATATATTCTGTTGGTTTATATAAATCAACTCTTTAGAGAAAGAAGCAGCTCTTACAAATATCAGCTCTACATACACAAAAGATTCTGAGGTGTATAATCGATTACATTTGAAAGAAAGTGTTAGATATATTGAATATATATATGTATTCAATGTACATATGTATATATGTATATCAGGTATCAGATATCATATTTAAAATATTAAAATCATATTAAAATTAAAATTAAAATATAAAAAAATAGTAAAACATTTTAGCTTTATCTTTACACTGGTTCCTGCAAACACTTTTTATTTAGAGACCAAAAAATTCAATTTTTAATTTGGAGTTCTGAATTTTCTGTTCCTGGATGGGAAGATGGAACACAGAAGATTCATAACTCACTACGTGAAATCCCCTATGGTCTCAGTTAATCATTCAGTAGGTGCAGAGGTGATATCAATTTGCCTTGATCATCCAAACTTCCAAGAAATTCAGCATATCGTGGCTGATCTTTCTGCTTCTAACAACAGCTGTTTTCTGCAAAACTGTGTCCATATTTCTTCACAATTATCGGAAACAAAACATCTAAGGCACATCTCTGCCAAAGTATGTCAAAAGCATTTCCCAGGATTTTAGGATTAACTCAGCTTAGAATTTATAGTAGTGTGTCAAAAAACTAGAATTAATACATCTCGGAGGTTGAAAACAAATGTCACAAGTTTCTTTAGTAATTCTAATATGTTAAATAAAAAACCCATGTAATTCATGGAATACAAAATATTTCCTGTTACAAAAGGAGACAAAAAACTTCTGTGGCACACTATCCAAACATGGGAAAAACAAACTTCAAAACTGATATCTGGCTACTGGTTTTACCTTCAAAATCACAAGCGGTATGTTACAACACTTGAAAATGAATCAATACAGCATCCGGGGTAAAATGACATAATAAATCATCCTGAAAATAGGAGCACAAATACAATCACATAACTTGCATAACTAATAACACATTGCAAATTGTAAATTGCCAAAATTTGTGAATTTTGGAATGATCTGTACACTACAAATTTTTCCCTGAAGCAATTTCTAAATCAATTTCAAGTAGTTGAGAATATTAGTCTGTTTGCACATGAGTTGAGAACAGAAAAGAAATGCAAAATTTAATGCATCACTTATTCTTTCTACTTTAATTGGTTCACTTTAGTTGATAGTACAACAGAGACATTTTCTAATAGCTTTTCATAGTGCAGTGACGTCTGGTATGCATGCAGCAAAGGAAGGAAGGCCATGTCTTTTCTTTTTCCCCCTTTCAATCATGTATATTCTTTGGATTACCCACACTGTTTTCATGATGGTATATGTATCACCTATAAAACATCTGTGAAGCACAATATGTGCTAAATATTAGTCAAGGATCGCTTCCTCTCAAAGTGATTATTGATCCACTACTAAAACAGCTCATAAAAACAACCATTTTGGAAAAGACTTGCATCTTTCTATTCCTACTCTGTTACATACTTTAGTTATATTTAGTCAAAATTTCAATATTGACAAATATTTTTAATTTAATTACAAACAACTATGAAATCTAGGAATAAAACCTTAGTGGCATTTTTTATATTTCTATATGAAGGAAAGATAATGTCCAGAACTGGCTTTTAAAACTATTAATGAGCCCTGGCAATGTGAAAAAGAGATGGATTAGGTAGATGTAATGAGATATGATTAAAGGGTGTAGGCACTGAAGGGTGTTGGAGAAATTCTTTTCAGAGAGTATAATTAGTCTCTGATAAAAGTACTTGGTAGATGAGATTTTTTTTAAGAAGAAAGGTTAAGATAAACACATACCATATGACAAACTTGTTTAATTTCTTTTTTCCTTTGGTTCTTTGCATAATCAATAATCCGCTGAAGTTTTATGCATAAACATTTGTTGAATAGTTGATGAAACTTCACGTGACAATTAAAGGTGTTTTAATTGCAATAAAATAGAAGTCAAAGAAAGTGTTGAAAGGTCCTATTGCATTTCAATTATACTTCTCGCTCTTGATTTATGGAACAGATAACATTTTTCTGAAACTAAACAAACAAATGAACTTTTTATAATGCAAGCTTATTTGAAGTTGCTTATAACTTTCAGAGACTTTTTATTAAATTAGAAGCTGCTTCTTTAATTTAGGCTTTAAAATAAACAGCGGTCTAAAGAAGTCTACCCCAGATACTTTCATGTAAATCCTGGATAGAGAAGCTGGTTTTGTCTATGTGGCCAATACTTTGTACACTGGTAGACTGAAATACGAGGACTTTGGTATTCTACATTTAAGTGTGAACCTTCGGTCTACAACTGAATTCTGAAATATACAAAATGTTATTCCAGTTAGACCACTTGGATGAATGGCTAATGAATGCAGTAGGTACTTAGTGATGCAGGAGAAAGGTTCACCATTAAGGATCTTTCTGAGTGTACTTACAATCATGAATCTTTATAAGGAACTTGTTAGAATCATGAAAACCATGAAATGCTGCCCTCAAGCATATGAAGATTTCTCACAGACAAGCTAGCAAATCATGATCTCCAGTCTCTATTTCCAAGAATAGCAATTATAGATTTCCCTCTTGCTTCCCTCCCCTTATCATATGCTATAATTTCCATGACTGCTTATTGCAACAGAACAACATTCAGGATTTGAAGCATTACAGTAGTGCTCATGTTGTCATGAGGAGAAGGTTTAAAAAAAGCCAACATTGCAAGCTCAGATCTGGCGCACGTCTTCCCAACTATCTCCTCTGATAGCTGATTCGGGCTGCCCCAAACCCGAACCTACCCCAAGCTACTTCTCACAGTAAAGGAATTCATTTAACAGTAGCACTATTGAAATTCAAAATATGAAGCCTGAGATCGGCTTTTGCTTCAAAATTGCATGTTAATTACACTAGATCTATTACAGGTGTTACAAAAGTATAAATGAGTTTTTTCCATCCTCAGAAGTTCTCCAGCTTAAAGATCACATGAGAAGCAGTCTCTTCCGCTGTCTGGGTACAGGAGCATCCAGTTTTATATTACATATTTGTTGTTGAGTACAGCACATGATACTGGTGTCCTTACATGGAAAGGACAGCTGTCCCACTGCTCATGCAAAAATGAAGCAGACTCTAAACCAACAGCTGAGATATTCAAATGTAGTTGTATCCAGTACATAAACCAGTTACATTTAGGTGTCTAATCCATGTAGAGAATATCTGAAATCCCTACAAGGTACTGAATTTAAGTGACTTGTAGAAGCTGTCTCAAATGGCTTTTAAACAAACAAGAAAACAAAAACAATAGGCAAAGAATTCCTGTCCATAAAGAGCCAAAAAACTATCCTCACAAGAGGATTATTTTCTTGAAGCTACATGAAGTGACTAATGGGTGCAACACTTTTGTGCTATCTAGTAATGGATTGGGAAATTTAAATGAAATAGATCAAGTCATTTTGCAGATGACTTGGGTAGTTTGTATAGATCCTACCAGTCCATTACTAAATACATAAGGAAATACATGATTTGTTACTTCTCCAAACATCAAGAAAGCTTTTTATTTGAATTGAAATCAGGGTCCCGCTCTATGTGCTTCAAAGTCGTTCTTAATTAATAGTCCAAAAGCAGATTGAAAAACTTGGTTTCTAGTCAGTAAGGTGTTACTTCTGAAGTGTAATGATAGGACTTTGTAAATCACTTTGACCAACATTTTTCAATACTTTTTCAGCTTCAAATCAGATAATTATAAAATTTGAAATGAGTACCCCAAGATAATGGGCCTATTTTTATGAAGATGTAAATTCTGAGAAAGTACAAATGAAAGATGATGTTAGGCCATCCAGTCTCTATTCACAGAATGACATTATTTTCATTGTCCAATGACACTATTTCCTAGTTTTGGGGCAATTCAATTCAGGCGGAGATGTACAGCAAAAGCCATGACTTCTTCAGGACCTATGTGAAAATAAGGCAACACTATTCTGTTTTGATTATAGGTTCATAAATATATCAGAAAATTCTTAGCCATCATTAATGAACATAGATTCGAATGTTGGAAAATAGAGCCTGCACTCATGACCAGCACTTTTTTTGGTTGTCTCCTGTTTGGGTGCTACAAACTGTGGTCTGTACCATCTTTTGGGTAGGAACTACATAGGCTGGAAATCAGTAGTACTGCCCTGCTCTTTAAAACAGTTCTACCTGCCTTTACTGCTGTTAAGATATCTTTTCTCTTTGTTCTCCTTATTTTTCTTGCTGTGACGATAATGGTTCTGTTGCCTATGCTGATGTTGTTCTTCTGCTTCTTCTTGTGACTTTTCCTAGCTATCCACTTTCTTGCAGTTTCTGCAGTCCTCACACTGATGACGCAGCCTCCAAAGAAGCAAGCCTTGAAGGCACAGTACAAAAATATCGCAAAGGGAAAGAAAGGAGTTTGTTTATAGGTGCTCTACATTTCTCTGGACACGTTTAGGCTAATAGAAATGGTTGCAGTACTTGAATGACAGAATTTACACTACCTGAAATGAAAGGCAATATAGAAGAGATGAGCATCAGGAATGTACTAAAAATTTGACTAAAGAAGAAGATGAATCCTGCCTGGGGAGAAAAATTTGTGAACAAAAATCTGTTAGCCTTAAATGCTTTACGTATTTCTGCAAAGAAGAGATGAAATGATTTAATTTCTTTACACTGGAAGATTGTGACTAGTATTTTCTGCTATAGAATTGCCAGTGTACGTGGTTTAGTGTTCCCTGCAATTGCCGTATAGTGTTACATGCCCCTCTTTCTTTCCTTTTCTAATGTGAACTCAGAACTCTCTCTTTTGGTGAGTTCTCACTTTTTTTCTATTTTCTTTTCTTTTTTTTTTTTTCCCCTCCTTCCCTCTCCCCAAAAGATAAAAAAGGTCTTGTGAGTATCCCTCTCCTTCAGGAAGTCCCTGCAATCTATTGGAGTTTAAGGACACAATGTACTCAGGAAGAAAGTTGTCAGGAATTAGATCAGGCAGTGAAAAACAAAAACAAACAAAACAACAACAAAAAAATGATCTGAGTAACTACAAGACATGTATGCAGTTCTTTTATATCATGGAAATATATATCCATTTCCCACTAGTGGGGAAGGGAATTGAAATAACTATTTGAAAGAATAAGGAAAATTGCTTCTCACCTCCAGCTTAAAACAATAGTGAGATTAGGCACTCATCATTCTGAGCTGAACCTTTAGGAAAATATTTGTCCCCTTTTCACCTCTCAGACTGTCAGAAAATTCTTTGGATGTTCTGTTTCAGAAAACCTCACAAATAATGGATAGATCCTTTCAGAAATTGCCAGTAACACCCCATTCTTCCCAGATTTTCAGAGCTCACAGTAGTGGCTGCACAGATGAAGCCATCACAAGCTAGAGACATCAGCAGCACAGAACACTCTGTTATTTATTTAGACTCTGAAAAAGAGCCTTCTTGCTTATTTTCTTAAAATAATTAAAATGCATCATTTAAGTTTCTATTTGTTCAGGGGAAAAAAAAAAAAGCGTGGGAGCATAAATGTTTTGGCTCTGAGATGACAGTAAATATATCTTCATATCATGTTTTTAATTTACCATCTTAATGCATCCATCCTTCCTAGACCCTTCCCATCCCCCATTAATTCCTGAAATGTTTAAAAGAGCCCTGGAGCCTACAGTCTCTCTCTCCCCTCTTTGCAGCGCAAGATCAAATGTATTACTTTCCCCCTTTGCATGTCTGATGATGGGATAGAAATATTGGTTCGGCCGAGATTTACGGGCTTGCGTCTACAATAACACACCGGGGGCGTGTGCCAGAAGCCCCGCTGCAGGAGCCGCGGGGGCTAAGCTGAGTGCGGCAGCGGCAAACCCTGTGCTGTGCACGGAGCAGCAGCCGCGCTGCACGTCTCCCACGGCCTGGGGTCACCCCACACTAATTCGTACTCCTTTTTCTTTCTTTCCTATTTTTGAATTGTTTTTATGGTTTGGGAGTTTGATTTGTTGGTGGTGGTTTTTTGGGTGGGTTTTTGTTTTGTTTTGGAATTTATTGGTTGGTTTGTTGCTTGGGAAGTGTTTCGTTTGTGTTTGTTTGTTTGTTTGTGGATTTTTTTTTTATTTGGTTTGTTTGGTTTTTGTGGGTTTTTTGTGATTTTTTTTTTTTTTTTAATGATCAATTAGAGTGGACATTATCCCAAATTCCTGCACTGGTAACTACAGTGGGGAAGGAGTTCCTTGGACAAAATCAGAGTAACATACATACACATGGACATATGTATACAAATTTAAATCTTCCTTCCCTTTGAAAGAGCAGAAATGTCCTTGACGCTGAGCAGAAAAGCCAGCTCGATATTAATTTAAGGAGGGTAACTCCAGCACTGCTGGTGATGTTCATTTGCAATTCCGACACACCGGCTATTGTGTGCAGGGAACTAATCCTGCCTCGCCTTGGAAACAGAGCTTCCACTTAGCTCGCTGTACTCTTCAGATTTCCTTTATAAGGGAGCCTTTGTTTTGCTGGGATTTTATGATTAATAATAATATCACAACGAGACCCGAATGCTCCCGACACACTCATGAAGTTTCCCTCCTATCGCTCTCCTCCTGGCCTTTTCTCTGCTGAACTTTTGGTCTCCTGCCCTGCTCCTACCACCCATGTTTCCTTTCTCCTCCCTGTTCTCGGCCATGGGCTCCTGGTGTCGGTCTCCGAGTGCACAGGGAGACTTGATTCAGTCGCAGTCATGTGCTGAAGGGGAGCCGCGTGGCTCCGCTGTCCCCCCCATTTCCCGAAGGGAGCAGCGAGGGCTCCGTGTGCTGAATCCAACGCTCCAAAGCCGTGTTCCCGTGAAAACGACCCTACCCTGCCGTTCCGTCAAGCCAAGGCACGGCAGCATCCCATATTTTCCCCGACAAGGACCCGCAGCCCCGGGCAGTGACAGAGCCCGTTTGGCCTCTAGTTGAGCTGCATTTCAAGCTTTTATTGCCACCGTGGCGATGTAGTGAGCAGGGGAAGGCCGCGGCGTGGAGTACCTAAGCTCGGCAAGGGGAGACGTGATGCGATGCCGGGCCCACTGACCCCGGTGCGGGGTTCCAGCGCCCCGGCGGCGCCTCGGCCTCTGCCCGCGGTCCGGAGCTCCCCGCTCCAGGGGAGGTGAGGGACCCATGTTGCTCTCCAGACACTACCTACTCCTGTCTCTCCTTCCCAGTGCCCACTGCTTTCCCTCCTCCCCCCCCTCCATTTTTCCTTTTGGTTCTAACAAAAAAAAAAAAGAAAAAGAAAAAAAGAAAAAAAGAAAAAAAGGAAAAAAAAAAAAAAAAAAAAAAAGCCCTCGGTGCCAGCGCTCTGTTTTGCCGTCCTCCATCACGGAGCCTGCTCCCGGCCAGGTCCCACTCTGGCTGTCAGGGTTCCCTCTACTCCCACAAATCGCCGATCATAGGCAGAGCATAGTCCAGGCACGGCCCCGGTCCCCGGCCCCATATCTCGGCCATCCCAGTGCTCGGGAAAGCCGCTCGGAGACTCGGGCAACACAGGAACAGAGAAAAAGGGTCGCCTCTTTGGGACCCACTCCTCTGGGTTCCACACTGAGAACCTATCGATTTATGGACACGTTTCTCCAGCCGTGAGAAAAGCCCTGGCCACTTCTCTGCGCGGATTTGTGGCATCAGCCGCCGCCAGCAGTTTCGATGCCAAAGAGCAATTCTGTTGAGATACTTAAGGGCGCCTGGCGGTAGGCGTACGCTATAGGGAATGCCGCACGGCGGTGGAGAGGGGAAGAACCAGGTCCCAAGGGCAGGATTTCAGCGCTCCTGAGAAATTCTCAGTGCATCGCCACATTTTCTTTCTTTCGTTCGTTTTTCTTCAGAAGAAGATAAGGGCATCTGTTTAACTCTTTTATTAGGCGCTGGAAGAGAGGGTGAAGCCTTTTGCTGACGGCTCATGACTCACACAGTCGGTAGCTTTCCGGCTATCGACTGCCGCAGGACGTGCGTGAGGCATTTTACAAACCAGCAACGAGGCCCAAAGCCGTGAGTCACAGTGCTCAGCAAGCACCAGGCTCAGTCCCGCTTGTCTGTGTGTTTGTGCTCCCACTGTCAGAGAGCGGGGCTTTATGTTCCTCATATGTTAGATCTGCAATTTCGTGTGGATTCCGACACTCCCTAACGACCCATTCCACGGAGGTGTCTGAAAGCTCTTCGAATAAGCTCCCATCTCTCCCCGGCTCCAAAGTGACGCACCTACCCACCGTGTAGGGTGCATCACTCGAGACAGATTTACAGTTCAGCCCTCCCGGCAGACAGGAGGAGAGATCTGCGTGGAATATAAATTCAAGAATGTAATTCTTTCTCAAACAAATAATCTGCTCCCTTTCAAATATAATTAATGTTTTGATAGTGCATTTCTTGTGAGAGGAGATACAAAAACAGAGGCAACCTCTTGGATCTCTGTTTGTATATTTGCAACAGGAATTTACAGTACCTATCTTGTGAATGTGACAGATAGAGTGTTTTAAACATCGAGAAGGTTTATTTATTAGCACAACTACAGCAGGAAACTGATAGGTCTTTGCTTTCCCCCGTGCCCATTTTGCGCGTTTTAGTTGCGGAGTAAATGGCACTGCGGTAGGCTGCGGTAGGACGGCACTATTCCTGCCGCGGGACAGGACTGTTTCCCAGCCCTCTGACGAGTCCTGCCCCACGGGCTGGCAGCGCACCTCTCGTCTTTGTCGTCCGTTCCTCTCTCCCCTCCCTACTGCTTCCGCGGCCCTTTTCGTCCGCAGAGCAAGGGGAGACCCTCGTGCCCTAGGAGCAGCGCATCTCCTGCCGACAGTCGGCCCCGTCCGCACCGGCCCGTGCTTCGAGTCATACTGCCCGAATAAAGCCGCGCTGGGAATGCGCAGGACGTCAGATGCGTGTTAAATATTGATATATGACCTCATGGCTCATTAGCTATAGATCCGCTACCCAATCCTGTGACTGAGAGATCTTTTTTTCCCTCTCCTTCTGTCTTTCCTTCTCCCTCTTTTCTTTCTAACATTGCTCTCAGAGGAGTGTAGCAGAGGTGATTTTGCTGTACTTTGGGACACAAAATGAACGGTATTCGTTCCTAATGCCCAACTGCGTTAGTGAACTAAATCAGTTTAATTCTACATTTAAAATCAAAATATTACAAACACTGGAGATTGGCGTGAAATCAAAGCTGCCTGCATAGTCCTATCCTACGGGTCATAAAGGGCTAGATGGCACTTCCACTGTTACCAAAGATAGATTTCCTATCTGTATCACTGGACATTGCATTGGGTCCTGGTTTTGCCTATAGTCCAGGCACTGGTGTGTTTTGGCTTGTCATCTGATGTCACGTTATATTTGAAAATTCGAATATTAGATGGAACCACGTTATGGGGAAATTTTGGAAAAACTTCAAAAAGGTTCAGGTTTTCAGCTGGAGTGGTCTTGCCCCGTTTCACTTAACATGGTATTATCAGAGAACACATCCAAAAATGAGTTTGCCAAAAGAGAAACAAATATGTAGTTGGTTTGAAGGTTTTCAGCAACAATTAATGTAAATAATGCAAGTCACTAAATGACCAACTAATTCCATAGAATTAATCACTTAACTTAAAGGAGTAAGATTTCCAGTTGCAAAATACTGCCAGGCCTTGTCGTTGTTAGGGCACAGATCTGGCACTTCTTCTGAAGGCAAACTCCAGTTTCTCTCTGGAATGTATAGATTCTACATAGGTTAGCACCAGTCAGTATAGCTCCCCACATAGCAGTAAGATAACTTGGAACTGGTGCATATAACGTTGCACTCGTTTTAATTTTCTGGTAGGTGTTCTCTGGATTTACCTGGTCTAGAATGTCCTGACATTCTGGCAGACACCTGGGCATTGTGGCAGATAACTCCGTTCAATACACTGTTAACAGCCTCAGCCACCAAGATCCAATTAATTCGATGTTTGCCTCCAGTGATCTGTGAAAAAACATACGGGCAAGGGAACAAAGAGAGGAAATATTTACCACAGTGATCTGATAATATCTAGGAAAATGTCAAATACCCACATTTAAATTCATTTCTTGAAAATAATACGAAGAGAACAGAAGGAACTTCAGTATCTTTGGGATGTGCAACTGGTCCCTCTTTTTTTTTTTTTTTTTTTTTTTTTTTTTTTTTTTTTTTCCTCCAAAGGCTGACATAAGGGACGGTCGCACTTACGTTCAGAAAATATTGTTATTTTTCTTAATGGGGAAAATTGGACTCCCGCGACTTAGATCTGTGGTATTTAGAAGTGGGATGGAAATTGGACTGACACCACTTTGCACTTTAACAATCGGATTTCGTCAGGGTACAAGTTGTTTGTTTAACCCGACAGCTCCGTGCACCCCGTCGCACGCTTTTACACACTCATTAAAACGATTATTCACGACCTGTCGAGTGTTTTCTCGTTCATTCACAGGAAAGACTTAGTGCTCTGAGATTCGAGCGCGTACGGTCAGCTTTAGCACGGACCAAGGGGAGAGATTACTTATCTCTGCGATCATCTGATGCGAGGCCGCCTTATCTCTGCAGGTTGCAAAGCAGCAGTTGCTGGAGGGGGGAAGGTGGGGAATCAGAAACAACTAAACTTGCCGAAAGTAAGAGGGAGAAGCCAAGGGCTCTCCGCTGAGTGGCACCGCGGGCCGATCCTGTTCTCACTGCCCAACTTGCACTCCGGACGGCTACGGGAGGCGGTCCCCCCCCTGCCGGCTCACACCGCCCGTACCTCCCGCCGGCGGGACGGTCGCGCCAACGCTGCCGAGGCGGAGGAGGGAGAATGGTGAAGAAATGGAGCCCTCCTCAAAACGGTCGCCACAGAAAGTTCCCATCTCGGGGGGAAAGAGCTAAAATATAGGGTAAAATGTAATTCTCCTGCTAACCGGAGTCCGCAGAGACCGGGGTGATTGCTTTTGAACAGATTTGATCACTAAGCAAACTCAAATATCTCCTTCCTTGGAGAGCTCTTTGGAATGCCGAGCCTTTCTTTTTCTTTTTCTTTTTTTAATTTTTTTCTTCCTGATTCCTATACTCAGATCACCTTCAAATTTTAAATTCCATTTCTAAAAAAAGCCCAGGGGCACCACAAACTGAGTGCCTCGTGGTTACAAAGGCAGACCAGGGCCTGGAGCAAGAAGTGTACACTGGTCCCTACTCAGTCTTTACAGATCCAGAAAAACATTTTTTATTTGGAAAATATCTCAACAGAATTCCCCTTTATTTAAATGAACCTACCCGGAATACAACAAGGGATTTCAATCTGAAACGGGTTCCTAATTGTTCTAAAGGCAAGCACGTATAAGTAATTTGTTAAACTTATTGGATTGCAATAATCCACTATCAGGTTAGCTAAGAATGGATCTGTCAACTGTGTTTCCCAGCCTAAGCTCTTTCTTTCAAACCAATCTGGTATAATAATTAGCAGACAAAGAAGTCGAAATATATAAGCAAATAGCTCAAATTCTGCATAAATAAACAGAGTGATCAATTGCGCTGCTCGATTATTGATGAGAAGATCATCGATTTGACTGTTCCAGCCTGCAATCAGAGAGATCTGTATTTAATTATCAGTACTTCTACCTTCACTCGTTTAATAACAAAAATAGAGCTACACAGCCTACCCTTCCGCCTAAATGCAAATGATACTGATGACATAACTGAAGGCAACTTACGCTTCCCAGAAAACAAACAACTTTGCTCACATAGAACAAGCAACAAGCGGGGGAAGCGGCGCTGCCTCCCCAACGAGTGCCAGGGGACGTTTCAGACGCAGATCGGGCAAAGATACCCATGTATATGTGTTCACACACATATGTGTAGCCGTATAGATATACGGGAAGAGATTCATTGATAAACAGCTCTGAGATTTATATTTGCGTAATTCACACTGTTTTCCAACAGATCTCTGCAAGCGAGCACACTCAATTTGCTAACAAAAAACGCACTGGTACTGTTCCTGACCGTCGCGATTTTCTCCTCCACATGTGCAATTTAGACACCCAGAAGGAGATTTATTTATTGCTAGAATGTTTGGAAATCACCACCTAGGAGTGGTGGCGTGATGAAATTTGTGGTTAAGCGATGTGCGTTTAACAGCTGGAATAATGGTCCCTGATTCCTTTCCTTGGGACCTGTGAACAGCCCGATCCCACGGCCCCGTGGGGGCCACACCCGTGCGGGGCTGAGTGCGCTCGGTGTGCGCGGATCACGGAACGGGGGAAAACTGAAACGCTCGTAGAGCAGCACCAGGATTTTTGCTTCAAAAAAAAGCAGTCCGGGAACCGATGAATATTGCCCGTGCTTAAGACTCAGAGGTAACGCAGCCTTTGGGAAAACGCAGTTTATTTTTATTCTAAAAATAAAGTTTTGCTTATTTTTGTGAAAACGCAACTACCTTGTTTTATTCCTCCTTTTTAGACTGTCTGCCACGGTTGCGAAAGAATGCCTCTGTTTTATTCCTAAATAGGCAGACTTCGGGAAGATCTGTTGGCAGCTCTATGTCTGCTCTCGAATGCGCTGAATTTATCAAAGTATCTCATCCTAAATGCTTCCAGCCAGCTCGGTTCTGGGTGGGAGCCGGGCGATGAGGGGCGGAGAGTGGCTGCGAACCCTGAAGAACAGCGCGGGGCGACGGCTTCAACCGGAGGGACCTCGAGACCCGGGGGAGGCCCCGGCGGGGCCCGTCCCGGAGGCTGCTGCTCTTTCCACGTGTCTCCCTGCGAGAGATTCCCTTGCAAAAGCGATTAGGGAGGGTTCTGCATTCTCCTCCGCGGAAATAGACCCCAGAGAACCTGGGCTGCTTCGGCTTTAGGGCAAGGAGTTGAGGGTTGTTAGGCTTTATCTGGTGGGTTTTTTTTTTTGTTTTTTTTTTTGTTTTTTTGGAGGGGGGGTGGGTAGAGGGAGTGGAGGCGGTTGTTTGATTTAGCCCTGGAGCTCGGAATGGAGCGTCTCCACGCAGGCGACTCTCATCCCGGATTGCAGCTCAGGCAGATCCCCGCGGGCGTCTGTATGAGAGCGATGCTCACCCCGGCGCGTGGTGGCAATGGCTGCTCTGAGAGCTACCCTCGCTGAGGCTCTCCCAGATCATAGGCTCGGAAGGCTCCTTACAGACAGTGAGTGCTCTGCCACGGGCGCTCCGTGTCCATTCCCTAGCTGAGAAGAGCAAATCCTCTAGTCCCGAGTGTAATTCGCGAGCCTGGGGCTATGGTGTGCTACATAATGCTGGAGAAGAAGTTGGTGTATTTATTTGATCTATTCATTTATCTATCTATTTATTTATTTATGTTGGAGGATTGTTTTATTTCCTTTGTTTTGGGGTGTTGGGATTTGGGGGCTTGAGTTGATTTAGGGGAGTTTTTTTTCGGTTTCAGATGTTTTATTTTGGCCCAGCGGGTTTCCCCACACTGTTTCTGGATGGAAACATCCTGGATCAGGTCACGGGAAAGGGATTTAACTGCATTTCCCTCCCGCACCATCTCTCCCTGCAGCTCCCAAGACGCATGAGCTAAGGACACTTCCCACCGTTCCTCCTTCCCTAAACGGAAGGAGCCCAACTCCCTCCACAGCCCAACACCGTCCGCACAGCGCTGTTCTCCCTGCGGGCAGCGGGTGCAGAGCAAGGCCCCGTGCACCGCTACGCGGCGGCCCGGCTCCGCGGTTCTCCGGTGGCGACCGTAAGCGGGGCCTGACTCGGCGCTCTCCCGCTATGCAAGAGCGCCCCCAGCCGCGGGCCCGCAGCGCCGCACAGCGCCGCCTCCGGACCTCAGCGCCTGCAGCCGCCCTGGGTCGGCGGCCACGGGGCCCCGCTGTCCCCGCAGCGCGGCGCGGGCAGTGGGATGAAAACGGAGCCCAGCGGGAACTGCAGGGCTGAGTGCACGCCCTGGGCTCTGTGAAGCTGCCGCCTGCGTACGCTAACTGCCCGAGGTTAATCGGGAAAGGAGCAGGGGGAGGTAAAATCCTCCTCTGAGGGGGCCAGGGGATGGACAAAGCTCTGTCGGGCCAACGAAGCAGAGACAAGCGGGGACAGGTGGGGACAAGAGAGGACACGAAGGGCCTCGTCCCCGCGGACACGTTGGTGACTTAAACCCATGAGTCCAACTCCCGCGTCTGTCCCTACATATCGGTCGGCTAGCGAAATACCTTCAGAGCATCAGAGGGAATTCGGGCAGCAGGCAGACAAAGCCGCGACCCCTCGGAGGTTTCCGGGCCCTGCCCCTGTCCCGGGGCTGCCGCGGCGCTCCGAAGGCGAACCTGCGCCAATCGGGAGCGGCTCTGTGCGCGCAGTCCCACGGGGCTCTCCCGGCACTTCTGGCATTCCCGAAACTATTCTCACAACGCCCGAAAGGTGAAGGAAGCCCACCGCTTTTTCTCTAACGATGTGTTCCGATCCCAACCAAGCCATTCCTTCCGGAGCCCGCGCGGTCCGCGTATCGCCCGCCCCTCTCTCCACGCACAGCACGCACCGAGCGCGGCTCGGGCCCGGCACTACTAGCGGAGATCCGCACTCACCGCAGCCGACGGAGCGCCCTTTCCCGCGCCTCCCGCAGCTTCTCCGGCGGCTCCGAGAGCAGACGCAGCCCCGCTCCGGGCGGGTGGCTGTTCCTCTGGCGTCGGTGCGAGCGGAGCAGCGACAAAGCGTTAATAAAGGAACTAAAACCTGGAGAGAGAGTGGGAGAACTGCTAAAGCGGCGAAGAAAGTTCCAACTTACCGATGGGAGCGAGGGGGAGGGGAAACGGGGGGGGGGGGAGGAAACGTTTCGAAGAGAGGCCAAAAAGAAAAGAAAAGAAAAGAGAAGAAAAGAAAAGATAAGAATAGAAAAGAAAAGAAAATCCTGCCGTGTTAGAGGTGCTCGGTAACTCTGCCCGAGGACGAGAACCGGGGACAGCGCCGTTCCGCCACCTCCCGGCTTCCCGAGCCCAGGGGGAAGCGGGGCCACACAGAGCGGTGCGGGGCGGGCGGCGGCGGTGGGGTCCCGGCTGCGGAGCGCTGCGCCGAGGGCAGGTTCTCCGGTGAGGCAGCAGCGTGCAGGAACTCCGCCCTCTGGGCACAGCCGTACAGCCCAGCGAGCAGCCGCAGCCAGCCCCGAACCCGCTGCTGCTGCTCTTCACCTTCACCTCCCGCTCCCCCGCTCCCGCCACGCCTGACCCCGTCACCCAGGCGCTGCGCTGGGCGGGGGGTGGGGGGCGGCACGGGGAAGTGTGGGGCAAAGCCCGCCGAGGGGTGCTGCGGGGTGCGCGGGTGTGCGTGTGCGCATCCCCAGTTGTCTATCGCCCTCCTTGAGTTCTGCACTGTGCAATAGGTACGTGTCTGCACCTTCCTTGGGTTCTGCGCTGTGCTGTTGAGAGCTATGCAGTATGTCCTAAATGGCGGTGCAGAACTCTCAGTGAGCTTTCAGAACGGAAAATATCACCAATAAAAAAATAGAAAATCTTTTTAAAAGAAGTTATCATGTATCAGTGCACTTTTTCAAGCAGAACTCCGGTATGTTCAGGCCAAACGCAACTGGGTTCAGTGGAAGTTTTGCCTGAGTGCTGCTGCAGAGCCCACGTTAAAACGAGCGATGCGGGGGTGTACACCTGAGCCCCAGCTTCTGCCACAAACCCTGAGAAGTATATGAAGCAGTTCTAAAGGGCGCGGTGACGTCCCCTCTACAACTCTTCTTCCTTTTTTTTCCTTTTTTTTTTTTTTTTCCCAAGCTCAGAATTTAAAATATATATATATATATATATATATATATATATATATATATATCACTCCCTCAAACAGTGGTTTTGTGCCACTTAAGGCAGAATATATTATACACATACACTCTTCGATTTCCTGAGAACGCTTTCGTGAGATAACGGATGCTATTTCACTGAAACTTTTTTTTTTTAGTCTGTCAAAAAAATACCCTATTTTGGATTCGAGATATAATTTATTATCTCTCACACGCGTTTGCGAACACAATCTTAAAACCGTAATTGCAGGTTTCTTGATGAGCAGTTTTCTTCCGCTACGGTCTATGCAAGCAAAGTTAATCGCCTCAAACACCATCTCGGGAAACAAAAACAGCTCTAGAGTCCACACAGACCGAATAGCACAAATAGGGAAACGCGGAGAAAAGGTGCTGAGACACTGCAACACTCTGCAAAGCACATCACAAAAATCCTGAGAGCTCTGCCCGAGGGTTTGGCATGTAACGCCTAATGGAAATAAGGATCAGATAACAGAATCATTGCCAGATATGAAATGAAATAAAATAAAATAAAATGAAAAATAAAATAAAATAAAATAAAATAAAATAAAGTAAAATGAAATGAAATAAAATAAAATAAAATAAAGTAAAATAAAATAAGTAAACCTCACATTCTCTACCAAAAGATTCTGCATAAAGAAGAGCCCCAAAGACACTCTTAGCTAACAAAAGAGTTTATATGCCTGGAAACAAGCTAAGGTGAAGGCATATTTTGGGCCTTAGCGGAGCTGCTACATCCCGTGACAGCCTCAGCATTTTTTCCTCCCGCAGTCTCAGCGCTGACCGTGCGTGCACTGAGACGCGCATACCTTGCAGCCCCGGCACCAGCCCTTCTCCCGTACGTGGGAGGGAGGGAGAGGTGCACCTGAAGCTCTCGGGCAGCATTGGGCTGTGCTAAGCCCAGCGCAGAGCGCTCAGAGCCCACAGAGGTGAACTCTGAGGAGCCATCCACTGGAGTCCCCTTCCCGGGAGTTATTATGCATCACGCTTATCTAATTAATGCTATTATCCAGTCCCAAACTGCCATGGCTCTGAGATTGTGCCTTCCTCCAACCACACTCTTCTTGTCTCCTTTTTAGCACACTCTCAGCAGATTTTTTTACACTGCAATCTAAATAATACTTTAAGTATGTGCTATTGAGTTACCTGAGGTATACAACCGATTGGAAGTGGTAAATAATAAATCATTCTCTTTGTCAGCTGCAGCAGATGCCATCCTTTTAATTTGTTTAAGCACAAACGTACAGAGCGGGGTCCTGAGGCTCCAGGAGTTTCAATCACACCTATTTCACTGTATTATTTCTGATGGCCTCGTTGCAAAGCAGGCTCTTTTTTCTGTCTTTCTTTTTTTCTGCCTTTCTTTCTTTCTTTCTTTTTCTTTCCAGTTTTTGCTATCTCTTTTTTTAATGACAATGGAGGGAAGGCCGGGGGGAAGGGCTCTTCCAAGTGGAGGTATCACCTTTTTCTCCCCAAACAAAGCGGCCCTTCTCTCGCGGCGGTGATTAATCTGGAATTGCAGAGGTGAGAGTGGATCAGAGGATACCAGAGTTTTCACCGCAGTCCCCCACACAGCGCGGGGCCGGGCATCCCAGCTCCCAGCAGAGTCCTTCGCTCCTCTCGCTTCCGTGCACATTTGCCTGCATCTGTTTATTCATCACCAATTTTATTCATCTCCTTCCTCCCTTTATTCTTTTAAATATTCTCATTGCGAGAATTCATATTTCCTATTGCTTCTTCATTCACCCTCAGATTTTTTTCCCCTTTTTCTTTCTCATTCCTGCTTCCTTCTGCTCAGCTCTTTCAAGTGCCCGCGTTACCATCTCCGAGCCCCGCATTATTTCCCGGGGCCCATTGTAGCGTCTGCCGCTCAGCGTTACGAGCCCAGAGCTGCCCCAACACCGCAAATGAACAGCTCCGTTCTCCGCTGCGGGAGCCAATTAGCTGCTAAACCTTCTGCACAACTTTTCTAATTATTTTCAACAGTTATGGCTTTCACAGGGCTCCCTAAACTGACCAAGAAAGGATTAAATACTCCTTAAAATCAGTCATCACGTTGCCTCCTAAAATTAATGGATTGGTTTTCTGTACTCGGGTTAGTTTGCTCGGATTTGTGCCAGCACTGTCCTCAGCAGGCATAGTGCAAAAGCAGGCCAGTCCTGAACTTTGTATTTGAACATATCCACACTTCTCCCCCCATCACCACCACCACTCCCCTTCCCCCACCCCCCCCCCCCCCCCCCCCCCTCAATTTCAATCCCTGCCCCAGCACCGCATCCTGCAGGCCCTCATCTGGCTCAGCACAGCCCGCCCGGCCCGGCCCAATGGCTCGCTCCTGCCCGGCCACCGGCGGACGTGGGTCAGGGGCGGAGGAGGTGGCTCGAGCTCCCCATACAATCCTTTGCAAAACAGTTTGCCCAAGGTTAGCAGCATTGAAAGTCTGCAAGTACAGAGCACAGACACTTCCGGAACTGTGGAGCTTTCAGATAAAGATTGCATTTAATACACGTACGCAGCATAGCTTGCCAAATTTGATCAAGTCATTATAGGAAAGCTAATATGTATATGTATATATACACACATTCATAGTTCATATAGCTTCACTTATCATACAGTCGGAATAATGCCTTTTGGATGGATAATTCTTTCAGATCATACCAAAGATTGCAAAAAAAACCCCAAAAAACCAAATAACCAAATAACAAAAAAAAAAAGCAACAACAACAAAAAAAAAAAAAACAAAAAAAAAACCAACCAAACAAAAAACCAACCATGTCCTTAAGAAATAAACCGTGTACCTGTACTTTTTCCTAGCGCATTACATATATATGTATGAATATATATGTACATATCTACATACATTCGCAGTGTTAAGCGCGCTCAGTGTCAGACCGCTCAGCACGACCCCCGCCTTGCACTGCCATGCTCAGGCCCTACACCTCGCGTGGGGCCGTGGGGTATTGCTAAAACCCGCTCCTTTCTGTCCCCAAACATTGTGGTTAAACACGAGGTGATGTGGGGGTTGGAGAAGGAGCTTGTGAAAAATGGAGGGCCGCTGGGCTAGGCAGCGTGCTGACCTCCCTGTAACTTTAAAGCCTCAGGAATTTTAATTTTAGTTAATAAAAGAGACAAAAAAACTATCAAGTATATATGAATTTAGCCTATTTTTTTTTTTATTTCTGTGTGTTCATAGTAAACATTTTTGTAAGTGACAAACACGGGCATATGACCACAGTATCACAATCAAGAAATTTTAAGACAACATTAACAATCACTCAAATTTATGCGGCATTTGCGCAACACAGGTTACATATTTGCAAGGTTTACCTATAAGTACAATAGGTATTAACATTTCACTACATTTAGAAAAAAAAAAAATAAAGGTGACCTGTTAGTGACCACATACATCAAAATATACACAACACAAACTGAAGGCAATCAGTAATTTTGTCCCCTTCGGAATCATTGGAACGGGCAGTGCTGCGAACTGAAACAATGCGGCTGTTTTTAAATTACTCCGTACACTGAGTGCATTTTCTAAAACCCAATCTTTGGTCTAAAAGTAAACAAACAAACAAACAGGAAAATAATAATAATAATAATAATAAAGAATTAAAAAAGAAGAAGAAGAAGAAGAAGAATGAGTAGAAGAAATCCCAAAAAAAAACCAAAGCAAAAAAAAAAATAGTTAGGTAAAGAAAAAGATAAAATTATAAATGGCCAAAACGTAGTTTTTGGGCATCTCTCAGTATGAATCTGCTTAAATACAAATTACACTTTCTTTTTTATAGTTTTCACAAATCTAGTGGCTTTTTTCAAGGTCTGCACCCACCGACATATCCACGATAACTTATAATACTGCAAACATGGAGAATCTGGCGGATTTAGAGATGGACTTTTTGTGTTAGAATAGGAATCGCGAAAGCAGTCACTATTAGATACACATTCTACTAGAAATTTGTCTTCCAAACTCCATAGTCTACAATGTAATCTCCCCACATTGCACCTCGCTGACACTCCTCACCCTGGTGGCATAATAAACAACCCTAGAGACTGAACAAACGTACAGAAAATGGGGGACTTAATAAAAAATACCTGGGCTTTTTTGTTTTTCTTTTTTTTTCCTTTTTTTTTCTTTTTTTCTCTTTTCAATCATCATTTACAACGCGAACGTGTGTAAAATGTTCACTTACAGTCTGATCCCATGGACGTTAATGTATTAAAGGGTTGGAAGAAGACCCCTGATTTTGATGTGTGAAATAATCGGAGAGTCCTCCGGACAGTCCCGTCGTGAAACTCGGCAAAGAGGGTCTTAGAGACTCGCACGGCAGGGTGGAGGGTGCCTGCGGCGATGTGGACGAAGAGGCGGCCCTGGCCGTCATTGAAGTGCTGCTCTGAGAAGTCATTGAGGGGTGAGGGACGTGGGGGAAAAAGTAACTCGTCTGTCCCGCCAGGAGGTTCACGGAGCAGGGGTTTAGGGAGTAGGTGCCGGAGCAGGGGACCGACAAGCCACACGGCACCGAGGCGGCCAGGGCGGCGGCCGTGAGGTGGTGAGTGGCGTAGGGGATCTCCCCGTTGACGAGTCTATCGACGCTCAACCCGTTGGACGTGGAAAAGGAGTGATTGTTCCCCAAGGAGTTCTGAGTCAACACCGAGCTGTAGGGCATGGGGTGGCTGGGGTAGGCGGACGCAGTCCCGTTGTAGCTCAGCGTGCTGCTGGCCCGCGGGTGGTGCAGGGACAGAAAGGGGGACATGGGCCAGTAGAGGGACCCCGCCCGATCCATGAAGGTGAGGCCGGTGGAGGTGAGGCGGGCGCCGCGCTTGAAGGCCAGCTTGGCCCGAGAAGTGGTGGAGCGCCGGCGCAGCTTGCCGGTGGTGCCTCCGATGAAGACGTCGTCGCTGGACGGGTCCAGCATCCAGTAGTTCCCTTTGCCCGGGTCGTCGTAGTGGCGGGGCACCTTAACGAAGCACTTATTGAGAGAGAGGTTGTGGCGGATGGAGTTCTGCCAGCCCTGCTTGTTCTCCCGGTAGTATGGGAAATTCTTCATGATGAACTCGTAGATGCCGTTGAGCGTCAGGCGCTTCTCGGGGCTCTGCCGGATAGCCATCATGATGAGTGCGTTGTAGCTGAACGGTGGCTTTTCATACTTGCCATTCTTCTTCTCTCCCTCCTTGCCTCCCTCCCCGTCCTTGCCCCCATCGGCCGCCCCCTTCTTCTCCTCGGCCGCCTTCTCCTTCTCCTCCAGATCCGCCGCCGCCGAGCCCGCCTCGCCCTTCCCCGCCAGCGCCTCGGCCTTGGCCGCCTCCAGGGCGCCGGCGGCGGGCGGCGGCAGCAGCAACGGCGCCTTCTCCTCGTCCTCGTCTTCGGCCGCAGCAGCGCGCTGGGGCTGTTGCGGCGGCGGCGGGTGGTGGTGGTGGTGGTGGTGGTGGTGGTGCGGATGGTGGCTGTTGTGGTGGCTGTGGCCGCTGTGGTTGTCGCTCTGCACGGCTTCGGGCACCAGGCTGTTGATGCTGAAAGAGGACTTGGGCAGCATTTTCACTTCCTTCCTATCTCCCATGTCCAACATCACACGCTGCGCCGAGGGGGCGGCTGGCGGCGGCCGGGGCCGGGCAGGTGGGGGCCGGGCGGGCGGCGGCACCACCGGCGGCGGCGGCGGCGCGGCGGGAGCGCAGCGTCAGGCGCTGGCACGGCATGTAGCACGGGCGGGGGACGGCGGCAGCGGTCACCGAGCGGAGAGAGCCGGAACGAAGGGGAAAAAAGAGGAGGAAAAAGGAGTAAAAGAGCCCTCTAAAAACCAAACAACAACAACAAAAAAAGCCAACACCGCACGCACACGCATACAAAAAAAAAAAAAAAAAAAAAAAAAAGCTACTTCATGGTGCCGGTTCCCCCGGTAAACCGGTATAGGGGGGAGGACGCGCCGCGGGTCGGAGAGGAGCCGGCTATACGGAGCGCCCCGGCCGCAATTAATTTCAGAGCTGCAGACACGCACCGTGGCTGTAAAAAATTTTTTGGTTTAACCTTTCCCACCGAGCGCCCAATCAGAGGCGGCGGCGTGCCGGAGCGTCCTGCCTCCCGCCTGCCAATGGCTGCGCGCAGCCACGCCCACACCTCTCCGAGACTCCGCCCCCCTCGCCGCCGCGGCTCCCGCCGCGCATGGATACCGATGCGGGGCGCATCACCGGCCGTGCCCCTCCGCGCAACGGCACTAATCTCCCCGTGCCCAACCAACGGCGCTTGGCTCCGGGGTTCTGCTCGGTAACTCCTCCGGTGGAGCAAAGTTGCTCCGTCCCTCCGTGCCACTGGGGCAGGAGGACGGGAGCCGGGGGGGCGCGCAATCCGCGCGGTGCCGGAGCAGAGGTACTACTTGGCGGATCCCGACGGCGCCCGTCGGCAGAGTGTTCCCGGGCCCCGCCGCGCTGTTGTTATTTATTTAACCAACGGGGAGCAACGAAACTCAGCCGGAGGGGTCGGGACGGCGGGGCAGGAGCTGCAGCTAGGGCGGAGGAAGGGCTCGGGCCCGATGTGGCGGCGGCAGCAGCGCCGGGCGGGTAGAGGCCTCTGGCCGAGGCCTGCGGAGCAGCAGCACCGCCGAACGAATTAAGCGCCCCTGTACCACCCGAGTCCCGCGGGCTCCGGCGCAGCGCCCCGCGCAGCGCCTCCGTCTGCCCCGGAGGGACTCAGTGTGGGCCGTGGGAAAGAGAACGGGGGCTCCATTCCGGCGGTGGCGTTGGTTCAGGGGCTCACGGAGCGGGTTCGGTGCTGCTCGACCGCATCACGGCGTTACCGCTGTGAGTACGGGCAGAAATGTGAATCGGCCCCGAAACAAAGCGAGATGAGCCCTGCGGCTTCCTCGCTCTGAAAGGAGAAGGGGAAGTGTGAGTGATAGAGTATTGGTCACGTTTAAAATCAACGCTGTGCAACAAAACGTACAGCCGGTGCCTGTCGCTGCGTTCAACTACCCAAAGTTTATGTTTGTCACGCTGGAGAAATGGTTGAAATGACACCCGCAGCCCTGCCCCAGCGTGTCCCGGGAAACCCAGTGCAGATTCCAGTGCAACCACCACGGCTCTGTGCATTTTCTGTATGCGTTTGTGTGTATGTGCGTGTGTGCGAGAGCGCGGCTGTGAGAAAGAGAGTAAATCCCCACAACAATTGCTGTGGATGGGCAATAAACAATTGCAATTGGGCATGGCACGAACTATGTGCGTTGGATTAACCTCGCTTGACCTCACCACAATTGTATTTATTTATCCAATTCCGTAACAGGTTGCTACTGACCGAAAAGAAGTAGAAGTCAATGGATCAACTGCCTTCGGTTTTTATTTATTTAATTTTTTTTAGAATTGCCGTTGTTAAAAAAGAAAAATCATGACAATTTGTATTTATTTCATTGCACAACACTGAAGCCAATAGATGGGAACTCCTGAGGAAGAGGGCAGTGTGGAGGATGTGACTGAGCTCTGCAGTGCTAGGGGTAAGAGGAAAGGTAAGCTCTATGCATACTGTTATGGTTCTGATGGGCATTAACCAATATATGTCAGTGCGGTACAGCAAGATCCCATCGGGGTGGCTGGGCCCTGTGCGTTTTCCTACTCGGTCTAGCATGTAATGATTCGGTGTAACCGGATTCTTGAGAAAGGACAGGTTACGTAAACATTTACTGCTGTGGAGTAACTATACTATTTGTACTCTGATATGCAGGAAGGAAAGTGTTGATTAACACAGAAGAAAAAAAAAAAAAAAGCGAAATTAGCTGATTGCATGCTCATAAGTGCAAGCTGTCATTGAACTGCTTTTAAAATAGACACAGCTGGGTGTTTGTGTTGAAAAATTTCTTGTGTTTTTGCTAATACTGAAATAAGCATGATTTTGTATACCAAACATTTTCAGATCATTAAAATTTCTAATCTGTGCTGGTTTTAAACACAAAGAAAAGAAACGGATTCATTTCGCAGTAAAATTTGCTGATATTATATTAACTCAATCAGGTCTGTACAAACGGGGTATTGTGCCTTATCAAATCCCTTTGATCCATTTAATACACCAAGTGCCAAACGTGTGTATTGTTTGTTAACATTGAGCGTTTTATTCAAATCCCAGCTCTGCAGCAAACCGGAGGAGCTCTCGTTTAATGTAACACTGACATCGCCTGCTGAAATTTTAATGCTCTGAGGTGTTCCTTAGGTCAAAGCTGAGTCTGCTTAGCTCTGCAGTCAGGGATGAGAATGTAGCAGAGAAAGAAAGAAAACCTTCGTCCTTTTGCATTTCTGAGCAAAGGTCCCATACGGACAGCAATGTGTTTTTACAGCGTTTGGTGATCTGGGCTTAATATTCAGTCATATATCATGGCAGCAGAATAAAGTACTGTGCAGAAATTTAGGATTTAATGATGTATTTTTTTTAGCGCCATGGATATACAGTTCTACCAAAAAAGGTAATGTTGTGTTCAATATGTAGTGCATATTGTTCCAAGTCCGTGAGATTAATTCACTGTTCATAGGACAGAAAAGGATATGTAGGAAAAGCACGTCAATTATTTAATTATTTAATTATTTCTACTGGACTTTCGAATCTGATTTTTCTTTTTCCTTTAAAAAAAAAAAAAAATCTGAAAATTCTCTATGTATAAAAGCGGGACTATTGGCTTTGGACAGACAAAGTTCTGCTCTAACACCAGTTCTTCTGCTAGCTCTGACCTGGCCGCAGCCCCCAGCCACTTCAGCGGTAGCTTTGTGTATGGTGGCCCTGAATAAATGACTGGTTTGACCCTCTCAGCTCCATCTGCACTCGAATTCCTGTGAGAGGGTCCAGAAATTTAGCACTTTCTAGCATGAAAATTTTGGTGGAAAATTTTGGCGAAACAGCTTGAACAGAGAAGGGAATGCACGGCCCCAGCCCTGCAGGGCACCGCCAGTGCGAGGAGAGGCAGCTCTCTGCTCCCCACCCTCAGGGACCCGTGGCACTATGGGGCCGAGAGAGTCCCGCTCCGGGGTGAGGGTGAGGACCCCCGGCTCAAATGCCATCCAAAGGATTGCCGTGCTGTTTGAATACAGATTCTGGATACAATTTTTACTGATAATGTTTCACCGTAGATTCTTCCCTGAGTGTTTTTTAAAAATTAAAGGCCGAAGGAAAAGTGTACCACTGTCAGCTCGATGGATGCAGATATGCTGTGACCCCCACCCCCACTCCCCGCGGCTCCAGCCTCCAGTCCCCCTTCACACGAATACAGCGGCTCTGCACTCCCAGGCTCTTCCAAGGGGTTAAGCTGCTAAAATGTCCTGACAGCTTAAGGAATGAATGAGGGTTTTTTCAGCCATGAAGAGAGAGTATTTAATAACCACGCTTCGATGGCATCATGTGTCCACGAAACGAATCGGGACACCTTAGATTAACAGCCTCTAATATCACGTTGGGTACAGTAAATGCCTGGATGTGCGCATTTATAACTCTATCCCCCGGATTCTAAGCTTGTCTTACTTATTCCAGGTTACCTGGGCAATTAAGGTAAGAGCTGCTCAGCAGACAGCGATATCCCGCTGCTCGGGCAGGGCGAATGGGGTCGGAACGCAGCGCTAACAAAGGCGAGAGGTGGTCATACAGATTGAAGAGGGGTGAATGGGCTGGAGGTGGAGGAATGAATGGAGGCAAAGAGAGAGAGGAAGAAGTATTCAGCGGTCCACCCTTACATCCTCGTTTGTATATTTAAGTTTAGGTGTCTGTCTCTAACCGACTTTCAGTTAATCCCTAACAGCTGGTCGTGGTGCTAACGTTTAGTGATTAGAAGGTACTCTATTTAGCATGCTGTATCCTTCTTGCCTGGGTTTTGGTTACAGGTTATACGATTAGCATTGCGAGAACAGTAGTGAACTAAACTTCCCAGTGAGAGGTCTTCACACCAGGGAAGTGTTACTTTGCGGCAGCAGCCCTGCCTCGTCAGTCATTAGGAAGCTGCAGGTTGTCAGAGCCTTCTCTTGCGCGCACACACGCGCACACACACACGCGCACACACACAAAACCACAGCACTAAAACTAAATTAAGAAGCCGATGATTAAGACAAGCGTCTACGAGGCCTGTCATTTCAGCATCCTTCCATCATAACATTATGGCACCGAGAAATTTGCTTTAAAACCCTGGAAAAAAATGTCTATGGGAGAGCCTTGTATTTGAGATAGCATAAACGTTATCATCGAGTGTAGGCTGGGAACTGCCGCGGATACAAGATGGTATTCCACTGAGGACACGGGTGCTGCAGGGACCTCTGGGCTGTCCGCGCACTCGGGTGAGTATCGCTCCATTCTATTGAAGCAGGTATGCAGGCACTGCGCGAATCGAAGTGGACCGTGTTTGAAATCCGCAGCTCCGTTCCTTGCGGAGACTTCGGGGAACTCCCCCTAAAGATAGATCTATAATGAAAAGTCCCTGCCGGATGACTAATGGTTATTGGCACTCGGTGCCCCTTTAAGGAGAGAGGCACATATTGTGCAGAAGACCTTGCCAGCACCCTTTAAATACAAACATTTTAAGCCCCCCTCCTATGCATCCCCACCCCTGTTGTTTTCGGGCTCGTTGTGTTGTAGCTCCTCTTCTCCCCCCTCTTTTAAGCTCCCTCGTCTTCCCTCCCCCACCCCATTCAGAACTAATTGCTCAGTTGCTGAAATGTTTCAAGAAGAGCTAAATTTCCCCATCCGATGATCTTTTGAGAAGCGGCACTGTACCATAAAGACCAGCCAGCGGGGTACTGCTGGAGGAGAGGTAGTGTTCACACAGTGACGCTCGGCACTCGGTGTAAAGAGTCCCCCTCACGCTGAACTTCAAGAGGTGTCTTGCACGGGCAGGGCTTGGAAAAACGAAGAAATGGGAAGCGATTGCTGTAAGGGACAGAAACCTTCTGTGGTGCCGTAAGCGCCGGGATAGAACGGTGACAGAAGGGGACCTCGGGAGCATCGCAGTGCGCCTTTCCTCCTGCGGCTGAAGCGGGGTGGGAAGGGATGAATTTCTTCGCCTTTGTTACACGAGAAAGGTTTTATTTATTTATTCCTATACCTGTAGAATCCCATCCATGGAAAGCCTATCTGTAGACGTCGAGCTTTCGTTAGAATTTGTCTGTTCTTTTGCCACTGCCAGAATTTTTCAAAACAGAACTTTCTGCCACTCGCTGCCAACCCGAAGGCTCGAAGGTGCTTTTTTGCAAAACCCGAGATGTCTCCCTTCTGTTACACAGCGGTGTGTTTGAGTGTCACCTCAGTCTGTGCAATGCGAATCCTTGCGAAACAAACAAACAAAAGCCATTAAGGGTCAGAATGGAAATTAAAATATCACTGAAGAATTACTCACAGAGCTATGATGATAATAAAATATAGGGGCAGTGGGCCACTTAGAAGTCGTATATGGTTCTCGAGGTTTGAATACATAATTTTATTTTCTTCTGTTTGCTGGTAAAATATTCTTGACCAATGCGGTGCATTTTATTTATTTATTTATTTATTTATTTATTTATTTATTTATTTTCTCGGAGTTATGTGGTTGAATTCAAGAATCGGGAAAAATGAGCAGTGTTTTGATAGACTTGGAGCTGCTCTTTGACTTCCAGAGTATTTTCGTAGTGCCCCTCTAAAGCCCCTTAGCCTCTTATAAATGTGATATCGAGTAAACGATACACGTATCTGGGACTGCAGTTTTTCGGTAAAGGTAAAAAAGATCATTTTCTCCCGCCCTCCCTCTCTTCTCCCCAACCCTGCCCCCCTCCTCCAGCGCAGAATCAGACCCGTCCCTCCCCGGGCATTATTCCTGAGGCGCTCGGAGCAGCCAGCGAGCACATACCCACCCACCCTACCTGGCCTCCCCGCTCCGTGCATCCATCGCAGCCCTCGGCTTAGCGGGATCCGAGCTCGACGCGATGAGCCGCGGGTCCCATTTTTAGGGCCTACAAAAGCACGACGTCCTCCCCTCTCCCCTTCATACCCCTCCTGAATCCCCCGTGTAACCACAGCAAAATGCTGGAGGTAGCACAAAAGCCACACACAACTTCACACTCGCGCAGGCAAGGCGCCTGACGAGCCCCGGAGTAAAACCACTTTTCACTTTCTCCGTGCCCGGGGCTCATGCAGGACAAGGCGGTGCGCGGCGCGGAGTTGTTCGCGGGTGCGGAGCTGCGCTCGGTGCGGGACCCGCAGTCGGAACGGGCGAGGGACGAACGTCGCTGCTCCCGCAGTGCCCCGGTGGCAGGCGACGGCTTTCGCTGTGGGATGTTCTGGGCATTTTATATTGGCAGGGTGGTCTCCATGATATCTTTTTTCTTTCTTTCGTAGAGGGAGGGGAGAGAGATGGTAAGGGGCTTGTTGGATGATTATAACTGCTACCACTCATAAAGAAGTTTCTTGGGGAAGGACTGATAGCGTACCCTTGATAACTGTGGGTGTGTTCATACATTATTTTCATATGATATGTCTTTTAGACAGAGCTTGTTTTCCTCCTCCCTCTCTCCCCAGCCCACCCTCCACCCCCCGCTTTTTTTTTTTTTTTTTTTTTTTTTTTCTGGAGTTTGTTTCGCTTTTAAACCAGCAGCACAAACAAACAAACACACAAAACCGACTGGCAACAAGTTAAATCTCGTCCGCGTCCCTCCCACCGTGAGCGGACCGTGCCTGGCTACAGCCTGGGGTGGTGGTTTTGCCTCAGCGGTAATCTGACCGAGAAGCGGCTGCACATCGATTTCTGAGCGGTGACATTATGGAGAGAAAAAATGTTGAAAGAAGCACTTCTTCCGGGATGCACCATCTCCTTTGTGTGTTTGCTCCTCTCCATCTTTCAGATGGGGCTCCCCATAGGCTTGCACACACACACACACACACACATACACACACACACACGCACACACATACGCACTGAGGCTCTGTTTCCCCAGGGAGTTTCAGAAAACAATGTTTATTAGAAATGATCTATAAACTCCACCTGAACAATGAAATCATGCCGTAGCTTGGAAAACTCCAACAAATAAATATTTTGCCCAAGTGAGAGGATGGCATTGCACTTTATTTGCCAGCTCGTTGCAAAACGTCAGTAACAAAAGTGTAGATAAAAGGCTCATAGCCCTCGTCCACGTTGGACTGGACAGACCATACCCATTTAGGAACAGGCTGGGTTTGTTTTTCCTCCCAAGGCGGCTACAAACTAGTTTTGCAGTTGTATTAAGTACCGAATCTACAAAAAAACATTTTCTCCCTGAGGGTCCTGCTCATTTCTCGCTGAGCTTCAGAAAGAGCCCCTTACGAGAGTCGCCTGCATCCCATGACACATCTTCTCCTTGCCTTCAGTGCAAAGAACTGCAGACAGACCGTGTTTGCCTGTGCTTAGCGTACCTAGCAGATACCTCTTCACGCAACCGCACAATTCGCAAATGATAGTTTAACTTTCTCTGTTGTGGTGGGCACGTGTTTTGTCATCTGAAATTAACTTGTGAAAGCCTTTGTATCATTTTTTGATTTGTGTTTGGCGACAACGCAGATCATATCTTATTGCGTTGATGGTTGGTACAATTGCTAAATTAAAGGCATGTTTTCGGCTTTGAGAAACGGCAACAAAAAAACAGCCCTCTGAGAGCTCATCCTCAACAAAACAACCCAAAGAGCACCGTAATAACACAGCGCAATATTTCCTGCTTGTGCAGCGCCGATGTCATTCGATATCTGTATTGTCTCTGACTAGGGATACTCAAGGAACTCTCAGACTCTTTACCTATGACCATCACCTAAAGAAATATACAAACAGGATATGGATAATCAGTCCAATTGCCTGGAGGAATGCAATTGGAGTCAAATTCATTTTTTATCTGTGTCCTTACCTGTTTTCCCATGTAAACATTAGGAACTGAACTCGTCTTGACGTGCTTTGGTGCCTGAGCCAGATGGAGCGCGACGAACCACTACGATAAAAAGAGCGAACCCCGTCGTGCGCGGTGCGGTGTTGTTCCCTCTGCTGGGGCTTCTCTTCCCCGCGGAGGGCGTCCCGCCGCGCCCAGCGCTGAGCCCCGCGCTTCCCCGGACACCCGGATTTACGTGCAAAGCCTTTAGCGCGTTGGGGCCGAAATTATGATTTTCCACGTTTCCAAAGGGACGGGGCTCTATTTATAAATGTTACAGGAGGTTTCGTTACTTCAGGAACAACAAAACAGGAACAGAGCTGTAATTTTCAGGAAAATAGGATTTCAAAATACAGAAATAAAAAAGTAGAGAAGACGACATATAATTCAATCAAATTACAGACAATTGCTTTAAAATTCAGAATAGTAGCGATCCATTATGTCTCTGTTTTATTAGTGACAAGTACAATTACTCTAAAATAAAGAACACTGGTGAATATATAATTGGCTGTAATCACGTTAGTGTTGGAATAAAAATGACGGGGACATTTAACACTTTGACAACAAAATGCTCAGAAACAACTTATTTATTCAAACAGTTTTTATTTTCGTTCACGTGAGGCAGAAACACGCTTTTGCTTACGATAAATCAATGTAGATTTTTTTTTCCACTTTCAATATACATATAACTAAAGAAAGATTATTAATTATTTTGTTATCTGCGGATTAATGAAGTCTTCCGAGCGCGGCTGCATTGCCGTCGATCGCTCGTACCCAGAGAACGCCATCTACAGGAAAAGGGCTTCAGACTGAGCACAAATTTATACACTATTGGTTAAGAAAAAAAAAATCAGAGTTAATATTCCTCTCTAAATCCGGCTCCGATGTTACCCACCGCACCGATCACAATATTTGCTTTGTAATTGCTTTTCGCGATTCAGTTTGTTACAGTTTGACACAATGTAAGAATCTGTTACGAGGCCTTTTCTTTGAGATGCGGCATTGCAGAAATACACTGAACTCCACGAAGAATCACTTTTTCTCTCCCTAAAGCAGCTCTTTTCTCTCGGGAGTGACATGATCGTCCCAGCGATCAGCCCAGACGCTCTATCCCTTCAAACGAAGTGTGGAAGACGCCTGCAAAGGAAACTCAAAAACAAAATCACTTGATTGAAGTCATTTTGTACAACAATTGCGTCGTAGAATAAGACATGACATTTCTTTATCTTTACTTTCACTTATTTCCCTTTGGATAACGCCTATAAACACCCTAGGCATGCTCTCCTCTACTCGTGTAGAACATCCTTTGCCCCATTGCGTAGTCCCTAAAAGTGCAGCTCAGCTGTGCTGTTCATTTCTGAGCCTTTGACGGAACCTCATCGAAGTAGAAAGATTGGCCCTTAATATTTCGGTCAGATAACTGTAGACCCGTGGAGACAGCATATATCCTCCGTGGCGAGAATCCAGCACCCCAAACAAGCCATAGAAAATAAGAGAAAATAAAGAAAAACGAGGAAACTTTCCAGACTCATCTCTCCGCATTTATTTTCTCTTTTTCTCACGGATTTTTTTCAATTCCGAACGAATATTTCTTCTATTTCTTTATTCCTTTATTTACTCTTTACCTCCCACTAGGAGGTAAAGGTGCCCCTTTGGGTATGTGTCTCTATTCGGAGCCGGATCCCACCTTCTCCCCGCTCCATGCCGTCTCAGCGCCCTGTTGGTGTCGGCCCCGAGCGTCCCCCGCCCGCGGTTCCCGCAGCACTCTGCTTTCTCCCTCCTTAACCCGGGCCACAAATCCGGACGGGCTCAGAGAATTTCAGGTGTGCATTAATCTGTGCAGCGCAGCACCAAAAGCAGCGGTTAGTTACATAATTGCTGAGAAAAACTACCAACGGTGCACCCTCGATGTAACGTGTTAGTTTGAAAACAAAAGCCGGGAAACTTTATTATTGTTATTCATGCTCCTACTGGGATCAGACTCAAGTTTACACCCGAGGTCTCCTTCTATCTTCTCGCTTCGGGGCACTGACAGCGAATGTCCCAAATCGAGAATCTGTGCTACATCCCCACTTTTAAACCTCGCTTAATGCCAGGATAACTCCTTATCTCCCTCCCACCCCCTCGGCTTGCCGCTCCCGCAGAGCAGAGGGGCCCCGCTGTCCCTCCCCTCGGGCCGGGCTCTGCCGTTTCTAGGGTGCCTCGCACCAAACCACAGATGTCAGCCTTCCCCCTACGTGTTCGGGCTGTTAATGCGGGCACTTCACACAACAGAAATGTTCATCTCTGGAGCCTTTCCCAGGGACCAGCCGCGGATTTCGCGCGTCGCCTCCGTCGCGGGCGGTCCTGAAGCCGCCGGCGAGGGAGACGGGGGCTACCTCGCTGCACGGCAGCCACCCTGTCCCGGGATGCCGCCTGTAGCCGGCTGCAGCCCAGCTCCACAAATTCTCGCGGGTGCACGGTACCACATTCCCAGCTCGATACCTCCTTTGATTTTTTCGTCGTAATTAACACCGACCCTTGTCCCACAGTCACCAACCAGGTGGTTGGGCCGGGCAGGGATCTCAGAAAGTCTCATTGTCCCTTGGACCCCCGGGGCTGCTCCTTCGCACCCCGCTGAAGGGGTCCCCGTGTTTCCCTCGGGTTGGGTCGGGCCGGGCCAGAAGAGCAGCCGCCCTCCCGCTGGCGGAAAGGAGAGCGATGCGAACGGCGCCGGCGACATCTAGCGGCCTCTGGCCGGCAGTGCAGCCCGAGCCCGGCAGCCAGGCTCAGGAGTGGGGACGAGGCTCTGCGTGCACCAGGGGCTGTTCCCGTGCCCGAGGGGCTCGCCCTGCTACCTTCTCCTGCCCGCCCGAGGAAAGTTGATGCCGGCGGCCCGGCCTCTTGCATAGGAGCTGCATTGGAGCTGCAGAGAGGGCTTTAAGTGCATGCGCTGAAAGAGGCCTAAGGAAAATAGTGCTCTCTGCTCAGCCTGACCGGCACACTCTCTGCGAGGAACTGTGGATGTTTGCGCCCAGATGAGGCCCGGCCCAGCCCGGCGTCAGGGCACCGCATAGGGCAGGGGCAGCGGGAGAGTCCGACCCGACAATGGGGAGTGCCTCCGCTTTCTGCGGGAGGGGACAGTTCTGAAGAGCTGTAGATTTTTCATAAATGTATTTTAACCCCTCTGTTAAGCAACGAGTTTTTTTTTTTCGCCTCAGACAATGGAGGGGGCCGGTGTTCAAATGGAAGAACTTATTTCTCACACGGCAAAAGCAGGAGAAGCCCGGCCTGTAGGAGTGCCTCCCTGAGCAGAAGAGGGGAGAGGGTGTTGGGGCCTGAAGTTTCGCCCCGTTCATGAGGATGCTGGTTGCGAAGCGATGCACGCCTCTGATCACGGGACACTTGAACCCAACAACAAACGATGGAAACGCGCTGTCTTAGTGCTCTTTAATATCTTTGCTTAACGCTCTTTTATTTCCCCAGAAGATCCTTTCTAGCCCCCGCAGCTGACCACATCATTTGTCCCCTTGCACACACATGTCTTGGAGGCTGCCGACGTGAACCGGGGCCGAACGGCTCCGTCCCGACCGCTCCGCGAAGCGACCGCGGCCCCGACCTTCCCCAGCTCTGTTCGCTGCCCTGTGCGGAGCTCTCAGCAGCGCCACAGTGACAGCAGCTGTTCCTCGAACGGAACACGGCTGACCTGCACTTCTCCACAACGCCGACAGCTCCTCAGTTCTATCTCCGAAGGGAATCTGCAATTACGAGCTCGCCTCGTCCCCTCTCGCTCACATTCTCTTGTTTGAGACATTCGCTGAGGAAGTTTATTTGGATTGCGAGTGAAATCAAACAGGGAGGGGAAGGAATACAAAGCACAAACCAGCACCCCAGCGAAACCCTCCATTTGTTATTGACAATACTAATTGTCATGTTTCACTCCGGCTGTCTGCTGAGCTCGGGGAAATAACTGTGACTGCACTGAAGACAAAGCAGAAGCAGCTGTATTTGAATCTATCAAACCCTATCAAACGTGCTCCTGCTTCACAGCTCTCGGGGCTGTTGTGAGGCGCATGGCCCCAGTGCCGACAAGACCGAGATGTGCGCGGGGACACAGGGACCTTGCTCTGGTCAGGGGAAGCACAGAGATTCCTTTAGCAAAGAAGCCAGGCGCTCCTCCTCCCTCCAGTTCGGAGCTCTACATGCCTGCTGGGCCCGGGTAAGGGCACACCCGACGGCCCCGCTCCGCCCCTGCGGCCCTGCACGGGTTGCTCCGCTTTACACCTCCTGGCGGTGCCTGAAAGCAGCACTTTGGCACACCGCGGTCCGGCGGCTGTGGGGCGCTGCCATCCACGCCTCCGTGGAGCTCCGAGCGTGTCCCGGCCCTCCCCACTTTCCCTTCGCCCCTCCAGCACACGGCCCTTCCTCAGTGCCGCCAGCGGCTTTTGATGTGCGGTGTCCTTCAGGAAATGGAAGCAGGGAAATGAAAAGTAATGTGATCAATTATTATTTTTATAGCGTATTTATGGACGGGTGGAAGTAATAACTGTTATTTGCTTTGTCGAAGCATTTATTCACACTTGGTCTATTTCCTTACAACTGGAGAATCACCGTGGGAAAAATAAGCACAAATAAATTAAAGTAACAAAAATACATTTTTAGCAAAAAAGCTATCCTTCTCCTGCTTAATTTTCCCGGGTGCGTTTCTCCCACCTGACATTAACTCAAGCCAACAAGAGGGCCCAAGCAGGTCGCTCCCAGCCCATCAGATAGGCAAGGAGCAAAACAATCATTTGCCTATCTGGACCTTCATAACATGCTACTTAGTTTTCTGTTTGGGGATAGGGAACAACATTTGGGTAGGAATCCTAGAGGGGCTCTCATAGGCTCTGCCACTGCTCCTGGACCCTTGGCTCCCCTATCTCCCTCCACCCATCTGCAGGATGGCAACTCCTTTCCTTTTTGATGGGGTCAGGGAAGGGCAGAGGAGAGGGGAATTTTAAAAAGTACACTTCTTTTGTGTTTGTCAGGGATTTCAAGCCTGATGCCAAGCACTTGAGCACGGGGCACCCCCACATTGGTGCTGCACAGACTGCTGGGTCCCTGGCTCTGCCCTTCACTTTTCCCAAGCGCATTGAACTGGGTTGGCAGGAGTCTCTCTCAAGAAAGATGGTCCTGTACGGGACAAAGAAGGCAGAGGCTTGTTCTTTAGAGACACTTCTGGGGCTCATTTGGCATGGGATGTAAGGAGAAACTCCAAAAACACTGCTTGGCACTTACATAAAAATCTTCCCATTTGTAAGTCAGCTAATTCTCCTGTTAGCTGCCTGAGATTACAGCCCTATCTTCTAGACAAAGGCAGACAAGTTAAACCTCCATAAAGTTTGTAACGACAAATTACTTCTTTTCTTTCTCTTTTTCTCTCTCTCTTTTTTTTTTTTTTTTTTTTTTTTTCCCTCAAGTGAACTATTTTAGTTGAGGTAGACAGATTACTTTTTATAATAATAAACCATCTGAAAGCTACTGGGAAGTTTCCAACACATAAAAAGTGGCAATCTTGTTTAAACTCTGGGAAATATAATTGTCTGCCCTTCCTGTATGTTTTGCATTTTTGAAGTGTACCATTTGAGGCATAATATACATTTTGAAATCCCATATATGCATCTTTACAATAGTAATGGCTTTCCACAAGCTCTGTGGGAGGTGACATTTCAGCAAGACACTTCCCCTTGACTTTGTTTATTCCAGCAGCTTAAATTCTACCTCTGGTGATAGCTGTTAACTTGGCAATGTGAAAAGTGCTACATGATGTGTACTGTGCTCAGTCAGCTCATCAGAAGCTCACCAATTATGACTGCAGAGCCCATTCTTCCTGCCACAGCATGCCACCCACCATGTGTGCCTGGGACAGTCGATCTTCGCGTGTGCATAAATCTGAAAGCGTGCACACACTTACACAGAGCCCAAACAAAGCAGGCACAATGGGGCTAGTGCTTCCTGGAAGCCCTTTTTGTTTCTTGCACATTTTGTACAGGGACTGTTGTATCACCTCCGGCTCCCTGTCTGCCTTGGAAATGTTGAGAGAGTAGCTTGTGCAGTGTCACTCTGCGCAGAGATCCACTTTGTACATAACAGGTAGTTGGGATGCCTGTTTTTGGGCAGGGAACCACAGTAAAACAGGAGGCTGCTGATTTCAAAATTATCCATTTAACCTGTGGCTCATGTCTGGGAGTAGACTATAGGCTCGTATCATTGAAGTATACCTATGGATTGGGTGCTTCCACATTATGAAAAGAATAACTTTGTTAACTTTTGTAAACCTGCTTCCCCATTATGAAACCTGATCTCTCTTTAATGTCTCTTAACGACATCAGTGAGGCAAGATTTAATTCTAGACAGAATTTGCTATTTGTCAAGCATGGCGTGGTACTTAAGCTTCAAAAATAATGCTACCTTTAAGTATTAATTTTTGTTTGGAATATCCTTCTGAACTTGCAAAATCCAGATTGGGCTTTTTTGTTAAACTGTAATCTGCATTTCTCCAAACACATATTTTTCTTATTTTCAAAGCAACTATTTACAAAGCAATTTAGTGCCAGACTCTGTCACCTTTCACTGTAGTCTCTTTGCATCAGCTAAAATAGAAGTAACTGTTCAAGTAAGCAGAGTAACACTAGTGAAAAAAAACCAGAATAAATAATCAGAGAATCAAGCCCTTTGAATAGCAAATGAGTCCATAAATAGTCCCATTGATTTCAGTAGTATTTCATGGCATAAGTAGCTACATTAATGGAAGCAGCATATAGGACTCTTAGTGCATAGACAGACCCAAAAAAAAAAAAAAAAAAAAAAAAAAAAAGATTTATTTTGAAAAAATTATTTCACAGAACATTATTTAGTTGACATATTGTTTGCTTATTGCATGATTTACTGGAGGCAAAACCATGTGAACTGACTACAGCAAAGGCTCCTGGTAGCTGCTAAGACAATCCAAGGTACCTGGTGACAAGAGCACTGTGACCCTTTTTTAACACACAGAAAAGAAGCAAATTCACTTCAGTGGAATGCTTTCCACTGTGTATTACAAATGCTTCTTTCAGCATGAAGGGAAACATTTTAATTGTCCCGTTTTCAGAGGTGTATGGGCACCAAAGAAAGATGGGGATGTCATGGTGTGGTCTCCTCTGTCTCTGTTGCTCTGGAGGACTTGGAAAAACACTTCAGCTTGTTTTTCCTTGAAATCTACTTTAAAAAAAAACTAAGTAAAGACCAATTATGCTTTCTTAATTATGTTTCTCTTGTGAGTTGGACTTGATGATCCTTATGGGTTCCTTCTAACTTAAGATTCTTTGATTCTATGATTCTTTGAAAAGTATTAAAAAAAAATAAGTAAGTGTTCCCTGAAAAGATTTTGTGGCATCTTTAAACTTGAATATGAGAACTCTGTTGATCCTGAGAGCAGTAAAGCAGCCACCTAACTTTGAGTTTTCTGGAGTGAAGAAGGCTACTGCTGGGATCTAATTGCTTTGCAGTGGACCAAGTCTTGAATACGATTTTGGGTGATTTGATTCCCCTTACAGTACTGGAACAAGGTGAGAAGGAGCAGGAAAAACAGCAGCTGTGGTGATCAAAGGAATATCACAGTGACAGCATTGGCATTGGGTCCCCATGCCATCCTGCTTGGACTGCACTGCTGTTAGCATGACCAGGGGCGCAGGTGGTTTATTTCAAGCATTTAATAGGGAACTCTGCACTTACACAGTACTGAAAACTTTTGTAATTAGCTATTCTGATGAAGTCACATCAGTTCTGTCCTTGCCTTCCTCTCATTGCCTTCCTTTGTACCTCTTCTTACTGTATCACATAGTAACTATAAAAATGCTTCGTACAAAACACAAACTCCCTGTTCTGAGTATTGCTGTACTATCAGCAGGAACAGCATTTCAAATAAGCTGCTGGGCATTTGCCTCTATGAATAGCTGCTTCTTTGCTCATGCTAGATTGTAAAAAGCTCATATGTATCTTTTGAGTGCACATTTTTCATTAAAATCCTCCAGAGCACAAAAGGAGTGGGTCATGAAGGGAGGAAAAAAGAGATCTTTTGCTTTCTTGCAAACAGTTCTCTGCTACATTTCCCGTTATGACCAAGCTATAGCTATTTTCTGTTGTGTGTGGAACATTTGTATTCCTAGGAAGTTTTTAAAGGAGGGACTTTGAATAAAGTCTTACAGCTGTGATTTTTCAGTACTAGCTGAAATAGTCTGCCATTTTTTCTCTTTCCAGGTAACAGTGAAATGACACAAAATGAATAAAATGTCTTTTTTCTAGCAGGTTAGAAGGTGGTTGTGCCCCAGCCCAGTTATGTTGCCCTTACTGTTATCCCATGACTGAGGGGAGAAAGGGCTGCCTGGGCTTCCAGGTCTGAGGGAAGGACATTCTTTTTCCATTCACAGTGTATGTTGAAAGAGCGGATAGAGTAAGATAGCTGTCTTTAGTTGATTTCCCCAACTGTTTGTGTTAGGAATAAGTTCATGCTATTATAGGCTTCTACTGATTTACTGCTGAACTCAAAATAAAGAGAAAAAAGATAGTACCATACCAGTTCCAGGGCCCAGTAGCCCAATATTTGCTCATTACTCAAAAGCCTACCTCTGCAATATCAGTGTAACTTGATCTCACTGCATCAATAACATAGCATCTGGTTTTATGAGCTTGATAGTGGTGGCATGAGAAGGAGTGAAAATTGACAGCAAGTTGACAGAATACTACTGGGACCACTATGGGGTCCATCACACAGTCATCTTATCCTTATGTCACTAAAAAACTAAATTTGGCAGATTATCTGTAACAGGGAAATGATTTAAAGGTAATGTTTTTTACCCATTTGCTGTGAATGAGTTTTTCCTCTTCAGCCATTAGAATTACTCTTATGTATGTGTACAAGGAGATATAAAAGAAGATGAGTGAAAATAAAATCACATGAGTACTGGAAAATATTTGTTTTCTCTGTGTGCATGCCTTGTGCTAAGTGCTATGAGGTGCTGTATCTCCTCAGATGTTATCACACTGACTGCAGTATCAAGTAACTTTGTATCCCCTTCAGACTCCTCTGCAAAATTCTGTACTGTGATGCCTTAGCTGGCTGATTTCAGTCTATACAATCTAAAATGAGAACACATTTTATTTCAGATAGTGAGTTTATTTTATGTTCCTACTGGTATTCGAAACTGATTGTAACAAGGAGTTTGTATTTTGGCTTCTGTTGTCTTAATAGAAATAATAATGCAAACTGTTTAGTGACCAACAGAACTAATGAAATGACCTCTTGAGGATTTATATTTGATCTTATTACAGCCTTTCCTGTGCCACATCGTGGCAAATTCATCAATTTATGCTGAGCTTGAGCTTTATGCCAACTCCATTAGACTTCCTTTCCCAGTCTGCTCAGCTGTCTTACAGTTCTGCAGATATCAGCTAGGCAGAAGACACTGTATATTCTCAGTAGTTCAGAGATACATTTGCTCTGATGTGCCAGAAGAATACTTGCTAAATGGACGTCAAGAAAGAGTTCAATGTTAAAAATGAAAACAACTATTGAGCTATGACTGATGTTCTATTCCAAGTGAGATATCAATCTGAGTCTGTGTTGTCCAACCAGCCACTGTATTTGATGAAAGCTTTGAGTTCTTTTTAAGGTTTTGATCCCCTTCTAATCTTTGGTTGAAATTGACCAACAGTTTTGGAAATTATAATGAGTGAGAAACAGACAGATAAAGAATAAAGCTGAGGGAACTGGGCTTATTCAGCTTGGAGAAGAGAAGGCTCCGGGAGCTTCTGGGTCAGCCTCATTGCAGCCTTTGGGGGACTACTTGGGTGGAGCTGATAAACAAGAGAGCGACTGACTTTTTACACAGTCTGGTAAGTGATAGGACAAGGGGAAATTGCTTTAAACTAAAAGAGGGTAGATTTAAGTTAGGTATTAGGAAGAAATTGTTTACTTAGGGGCTGGTGAGATGCTGGAACAATTTGCCTAGAGAAAGTGTGGATGCCCCATCCCTGGGGGTGTTCAGGGCCAGGTTGGATGGAGCCCTGTAAACTTTATGTACTGGGTTGCAAACCAGCCTATGGCAGGGGATTGGAACTGGATGGTATTTAGAGTCCCTTCCAACCCAAGTCATTCTATGATACTATGAATCAGATAAGGATCAATGCATTATCTATAAGGGCTAATTTTCGAATGTATGTAAATATCCCAAAGAAATCGTCTCGCAGAATAAATTTTATGGAACTCATATTCCTAATTCATATATGTACTTTAAAAATTCAACTAAAAACATTTTTGATAGGACTGGAATGAGAGAAAAACACATCTTTTAAAGGCACGATAACAAAATATGCTAGCTATGAGTCCATCCTGGCTGAGAAAAGAACATTTGAATCATGGCACTGACACTGAAATGCTTTCTTTATTTTAAATTTGTGTCTGGCTCAGAACTTTGCATGCTTGCTGCGTGATTTTGACTATCTGTTAGCGCATTCAAGCTGTATCATAAATAGCAGTATTGAAAACATATGCCACAGGGGAAAGAAATCTGTAATAATACCAGCTGCCATTATATGATAATGAATTTCAGTCACTACTAACCTGGATAAGTGTTTTTCATAGGGAAACAAGTGGCAATTTTACAAAAGAAAATTTTGTACAAAACTTTCAAGATTTTTAAGCCAGATCTAGAAAAAAAATAATATGCTTTGATCAATGGTAAAAATCAACTGGGAATAATTTTGAAGCTGAATACATCTAGTTTGATTAAACAAGCAGTAATAGCAATATGGCAGCAGTTTTCACATATGTAGGTGGATGATCCTTTTAAGGCAGCATTTTTAGGATGCATATTCATAAGAAAAAAATAAAATACAGGCAAATTTAAACTGAATGTTTAAAACACTTCTAATGGCTAGAATATAATGGCCAGGCAGCAATGTCATTTGAAAAACGACAATACAGATTTTATTATCTGTGAAATCCAAGAAAACTCTGGCTGAATTATCAAATATATCTATGAAAGATAAGTACCAAACTAATGTAGCTTTGGAGTGAGATACTTAAGATGATCTTATTAGTAATGCACAGTTTTAATTTTGATGATTCATTGTCTGAATCTCATGATGAGATTAGTTTTCTCTTTCGGAAATAGGTAGCCGATTAACTGTGTCTGTAGGGGCAAATAAGCAGCCAGGTTAGTGTTTGCATTTTATAGCCACTGATGTTTTACTATTAAGACAACAGACTGTATGTTCTTTCAAAATCTCTTTTTAAAGTAGGTTGTATTCTAGCTGGTGACTATTATGTCCTGAAGTGGTGATTATCTCCAAGGGAAATCTGCAAGAGCCCAACTATCTCATGACAAAGTCCATGCACACACCCACACAACTGTATATGTACAGAAATCTCCCTTAATGTAGAATTATAATTAGAGATTGTATTTTGGTATAACTGAAAGTGAATTATTTAGAAGAATGCAATTTCAGTTGCAGGTTATATGAGCAAACACAACAAAAAAAAGCTTCAAGTTTCTAAACATTCAATATATTAAAAAAATCCACACATCTAAGTTTGCTTAATTCAGAGATGTTTGCAGGATACATGAAATGAAAAAAGTATCAGCTCATAATATAAAGAACAAGACTTTAGAATCAGATTTAATTTAGCTCAAAAAGGGTACAAAAGGTGTTTAGTCTTAACTGACTTTTCAAAGTAAAAATGTACTTGTACTGTGAGGGATTTCATTGGAAAACAGACTAAAGCAAACAGGTAAGATACGTATGTAATTTTTGGCCGGAATTATCATAGAATCATAGAATCACATAGAATCACAGAATGGCCTGGTTTGAAAAGGGTGACAATGATCATCTGATTTCAAGCCCCCTGCAATGTGCAGGGTCACCAACCACTAGACCAGGTTGCCTGGAGTTGCATCCAGCCTTGCCCTGAATGCCTCCAGGGATGGGGCATCCACAACCTCCTTGGACAACCTGTTCCAGTGTGTCACCATCCTCTGTGTGAAGAACTTCCTCCTAATATCTAACCTAAATCTCTCCTGTCTCAGTTTAAGACCATTCCCCCTTGTCTTATCACTATCCACCCTCATAAACAGCTGCTTCCCTTCCTGTTTATATGCTCCTGTTTACATGTTCCTGTTTATATGTAGGTACAGTGTCACATAACTAGTTGCACAGAAGGTACTGTCTTCATTAGTGTCCCTTGGATTTCTGTTTCTTTAACAGGGACAAAACTTTCATAAATCATATTTGGAAATGCTCCAAAATTCACAGATAATTTTTGATTGAAATTTGGCCTCTGGCACTTGAAGAAGTAAGCAGAGCTGATAGGTTTTATCAAGCACAGCCTTCTTTCTGTGTTGTACAGGTGACCCTGGTAGGCAAAAACAATCTGCAGCAGGGCTTTTTGGTCTTGAGAGTTGATATATGGAGCAGGTGAAACCTTTTCAGGTGCCCTAGGCTGCTGTATTAAGGTGGTTGGGAGGTATAGGCATAGCCAAGGCTTTCTACATAGTGCCTAGTCCAAGTGGAAAGGCCTTTTTCCTGAGATAAAGCTCAAGCTGATGTCTGACAGATTCATGTCAATCAGTCACAGCACAGATACTATTTTGTTAGCAAGCATAACACAATAATATTCAGCTAACAGATATTTCTTTCAGGAATCAGTTTACTTGGCATCATTTAGAACAGTCCAACACATTGTTAACCTCTTCTAAGACATAGGATTGTATAGTTTTGTTTTGCTGAATTCACCTATGGAAAAACAGAGATTCTTAGGCCTCTGTATGCAATACAGAGAGCTGTTTCTTACTGAATCTTTTTTTTTGTTTTGTTTTGTTTTGCATCACAAATAAGGGTCAATCAACATTTTCAATAAAAAATGAAAGTACCAGTTTTATTAGAATTTCTCTCTAACACTTTTGTGATGGTCCAAGAAAATCTACCTGAGTTAATAGGAGGAATAATTGACCAAAGAATAGCAGTTTCTTTAATCAAGGGAACATGATGATTAAATCAAAAGATTTAGATCTGTGGATATCATCAATGGTCTTTTGTCTATTAATAACAATATGTCTCAATGAATTTTAAAAAGACAGTTACTAGAGGGTAAAATATCTACATCTAGATGGAGAAAGATCAGAACAGCATCATTTGCAATTAAATCCATTAACTGTACTGCGGATAGTTTTTCAAGAGATTTAGATTATGATACGTTACTGAAGCACAGCAATAGTTACAAAGAAATGTTCAAATCTTGCAGTTTCTTAACATTTATGTACACTCTCTTTGGACTCTTTATAATTCTAAATGAGATTCAGACTCTAATATTTTAATTTAATTTAATTAACAAATGACAACAAAAACAGAACAACAAAGTTTTGCTAATGAAAGGCTTGGTTTGCTTTAGAAACATTGACAGAAATATGTCACTTTACTAAAGCTTGAGAGACATCAGAACTTCCTATTCCTGTGCTGTAGCCATAGGGAAAGCGAGCATAGTTCTGCAGTTTTTATGCATAACAAATCTCTTTTGGACAAGAAGACGTGAAAGTTTGTAGGAAACTTATTAATTCAGGAACAGTAGCCAGTGTGTGAAAGCAAGAGGAAGCATACGCTGAGTGTTAGCATGGTCTGCTAGAGAGTAATGCTTTCAGAACTCAAGCTGTATCTTTGCATCAAAAACCATTGCACAATGCAAATATATTTCATATGTATTAGTGCATTAAAAGTTGTAGTAAAGCCCTATTCACACATACAAAGGACATGAGAAAGTATAATCCTTTTTCCTGAGCATGGAGGGAATGCAGATTGCCATTTTCTATGGCAATATTTAGTGGCCTTAACTCTTAAATTCTCCCTTCACTTGTCCTTCTCAGCATTCTTCTGGACAAAATGTCCAACAGTGAGATAAATAGGTTCATGTAATGCTATGTGATGAACTGGCTTGATGGTAGAGCTCAAACAGCTGTAGTAAATGGGACTACATCTATCTCATAGCTGGTCAGTAATGGTGTCCCTCAAGGCCCATTTCTAGGGCCAGTCCAGTTTGACATTTTTATCAATGGCCTGGAAGCAGGACTGGAATGCATCCTCAGTAATTTTCCTAGCGTTGCTAAGCTGGAACTTGCGGCTGACTCCCTGGAGGAATGAGAAACCTTGCAAAAGGAATCTAGGTGGATGGGAATATTGGACAATCATCAGTAGAAATTCATCAAGGATAAATGCCAGGTTCTGTACCTGGGATTGAATAATGCCAGACATAGGTGCAGAATGGGAGACAAACCTTTAGAAAGCAGCTCAGCAGAAAGGGACCTGGGCATACTGATGACAGCAGGCTTAATATGAACCAGCAGCATGCCCTGGTAGCCAAGGGGGAAACCATATTTTGGGTGCATTAAACATAGTATGACCAGCGGGCCTCTACAAGGGTGCTTGGAAGCGTCCAGAGGAGATCAGCAAAGCAGGTAACAGGGTTCAAAGTCTGAAGTATTCAGTTGGACATGATCTTTGTAGGCCTCTTCCAACTGAGCTGTTTTCTATTCTGTTCTATTCTGTCCTGTCCTCTTTTGTAATTGATCTATTGTTGTAACATAAAAAGGTTTTTGTAGGTAGTGGCATCTTACTGTTTTATCTGTTCTGTGTATCAGTCAGCTAAAAATCCTACAAGAAACAGAGATTTTCTAATAAATGGTAGTATCAAAACATATTCACAAGGAGACCTCATGAATGTTACATAAACATCCCAAATCTTACACTTACTTACTGAATACAATCACTAACTTTTTTCTCCCCAGATTGTCTAATTAAAATCAATACTTCGTATTGATTGATTAACTCAGACAACATTTTATCAGTGCTCTGTAGAAAACTAGGTATAAAGCACTTTGATATTCTCTAGGCATAAATCTTAGGTTTAAGAGACAGTACACATCAGCTGGAAATGTGAGAGTGTACTCTTACTTCTACATTGGGAAAATCTGTAGAGACAATATGAATAGCAGGGGGGCAATAATGACCAACAGTGGCCAATTAGCAGCAAACCAACAAACATTTTAGCTGCATGAAAACCAAGACTAAAAAACAAATGAAGTCCAGCTACCATGGCCTGAATGTAGCCACATTCAGCCATAGAAAACCTATGGCTATCTGTGTAATTTATGTAGAATGAGATTGAGCAGGAGAGGTGGAAAGAATGGCTGTCCACACAAGTGCTCAGAGACACTTCTAAGAATATGTTAAACAGTTTAATCTATCATCCACTGCTTTTGAGCTCTTAGTCACAAATAGGCAGAAAGGCAGAGGAGAGGTGAGAAATATTATGGTATAAACAAAGCACAAATAAACATAAAAATAAAGTAGGTATAAAAGATTTAAAACATCTACTGAATTATTTATTTCTAACTGTGAAATCTTTACACTTTCTTTGTTAATTACCTGTCCTTTAAACTCAATTACAGTTTCCAGCTTTTTTGATCTTTTAATATATTTTAGCCCTCAGTAATTCTTGCTCTTCTCTACCAGGATCTGTCATTTTCATTTTTAAGTGCTCACATACTGTTCAACTTTTTTCCTATCCTGAACATTTCTGGTGTATCTATTTCTCTACTTTTTATAGAACCATTTCCTCTAATATCAACAGCTCTTCTGTACATCTTTCTGACTGCATCACATTTGTTGAAATTTCAAGTACATCTTCTAGAAAATACTCATAATTTAAACTTTTTTTTTTTTAATGTGAAGGGATCCTAGCTTATCACAAATTGCCATAAATTCAAAAGTACAATATGCTGTAGACAAGTTGGAAGTATCCAATATGTACTCTTCTTTCATTTTTCCGATCATCTCTATTTAGTTCTGTTAGCACTTTCTCCGAACAGAAAGTAGTCCATTTAGAAATGATTGGATCATCTGTTTTACCTTCAACCAAACCCTTTACCCTCAAGTGACATTCATTCACCCATTGATAGTCCTTTTTTCCCATCCAGATGTCACCAAGAAATAATTTTTCTATTAAGAAAAAGCACAACCAAAACCACCAACAAAATAAGATTAATGGGAAATAAACAATTGTAATGAAATATTTCAGAATGTAATGTTTTCAATTTTCAATAATATCAGAACATAAAAAAAAAGGAAGAGAGGGAAGAACTAAAAAAATTACATACAAGTAAATTACTACAGCCATTTCCATGGGGAAAACGTGCATTCTCAGGTTATAGCTCTACATCAGAGTCTAATATGACCAATAATTTCTACATAGTTACAATTGCAACCAGTCTTCTATTTTGAGGTATATTTTTACTCTTTATTCATTCCAGAGACAATTTTTATTCTTTCATAACAGTAAAGCTAGCCCTCCAGACAGTCTCTCCAGAAGACCCACCTCATCCTAGCTCTTTGGAAGGAAATTTAATGAATCTTTTTTTTTTTTTTTTTTTTTCATTAAAAAAAAGAAGAAGAAAACTTCTTTAAGAATGTCAAATGGGCAATGTGTATAGGTGTTTGGTTTGGGTGCGAATCACCTCTTCAGTCCTTGCCAATGTTACTCTGCGAGGAAACCAACCCCCTATTCAATCCTGTTTTTCTTTTCTGTCTCAGGTCATGGCCTAGTTTATGCTTTCATGGTGTTGTTACTGGTAATATAATATAGTTTAGCATATCAAAATTACATACTTTGTTTTTGGAAAATGCTGAACTTTGTAACACATTGTTATTACAAACAGGACCAAATTTTTGAGCTGTGTTTATCTTTAGAATGGAAGGGTAAGTTCAATCTAGTCAGATGGCTCTGTTTTCTTGTCCTTTCTCCAAGAGAAATAACTTTGTGCATTACACTGTTTTGATTCATAGACAGTAAACACTCATGTAATAAAAACTCAGTGTAAAATAATGCTAGGGAACTGATCTGCAAGAAGATTGATTTGATAGTGATGAACATGGAGTCATTCCTTAGAATAATATTCTTGAGGTAGGTGTTAAAAAAATTCTGTTTCTTGTACACAGTATTATAAAATACCCATTGTCTCAGACAGGGACATTTTCCAGGATTATTCAGTTATCTTTGAGGCATACCAAATATTCTGAGTACATTGAAAATATAAAATCAGTGCAGGAAATGGGTTTTAGGAAGTCAAGAATGAAGACTTCTGTCTTTGACCAGTTAGATTTTTCATACAGTGAATGAGGAGGAAGAGTTGGGCACCTCAACAGAGAGAACCATGATTCATAATATGCAAAATAATTTAAGACCATGGACTCTCCCATGCAGCACTATGTCACAAATGTTGAAAAATGGGAGTAGCAAAAGTTGTGAATATATCCCGCTGTTTATACGGACTTAGGACAAAGTAGAGTATGCTTGTAGATGTAAGTCAGATAGCATATGCACAATGGATTCAATGCATCCTTCATACTAGGTGATCTTTAATGTCAAGCCTAAGACCTTCGATGATTCTGTGACAAGATTATAGATCCACAGTGACTGCAATGCAATCTATCATCAATAAAATGTCCAATTGTCTCTACAAAATGAAAACAAAAATTCATGTTCACATGCTTTTCACAAGAGAAGAGGGAGTTGAGTGCAGGAAATCCTTTAATATACAGGATATCAAACATTTCTAGTGCTGGCTGATAGGTTCTTGGAGACTGGATATTGGATTGCTGTCTTAGGATGATATTTTTTCCAAATTAACAGAACGTTTGCCTTTCTGTGGCTTTACATTACAGAATATACTAATTCACAAATGGATTAGAAGTTAAACCTTTATCTTATGGAACAATTCTAACATAAAACCAATGATTTTGTTTTTGCCAAACAAGGGCTTGTTATTTTATTGTTATGAACAATTTACATTCTTACAATTTACTGAAACAATATATTAGAAAAGTGAAACAGTATAACTGTTTTGTTATAACTTTTGTCCTTGATATTAATAGTTGTCCAGCTTTAAGTCAGTCATGCGCAGAAATCTGATCTATTACACATGAGCCCCCCAAACCAGATGGCATAAAATACTCAGAAGCATCTTAATTTTTGAGTTTTACATAAACTCAAAAATTTTTTTTACAGAGCACTGGTTACATTAGAGCCGAGTGTCAGGATCTGTAGAACTGTATTACAGAGAGATGGAGTAATTCTTTGGAGGCACTGGAATCAGTTTTGAAATTTCTTGTTCACTGTAGATGAAATTGTTAAATTCGTTATACAGGAATGAGTAATTTTTAGATAAGTGTATTAAGTCTCCCAAGTGATTTGCATGTATTATCAAATGAAAAGTCCTCTGAAATATTGAAACTTTAGATGAGAAAAGTGAAATTCTATTAAGAAAGAAAGAACCTTTGCATTTACAGCATATTCAGAGAGCATATCAGAGTAAAAATTTAATGCAATGCAGCAATGCTCATCTTACTTTAAAGGTAATTATATAGAAAAAGGGGCATTTAAAATGTATAAGTAGAGGCTTTTTGCACTCATACAGCATATAATTAACAAAGTTCTTTAAACCTATTCATAAAAGAAAGTAATAAACCACTTGTAAATAATGGCAGTCTCATATTCTTTACAGTTAAATGTCAATAATCTGAATGTCTTTTCTATGCTCAGTTATAAAAGTACATTTTTGACATATTAAGTAGAAACAGGTATTACTAGTGTGACATTTCAATTTTCTAGAGATTTAGACATATTAATATAAAAAGGATACAAAATGAAGAACTGTAGCTGGAGAAAACTGGAATGCTTATAAATTAAATCAATACTCTGCCTGCAGAACATAAAGCGATAGCAGAAAAATGAAGTTGCAGAACATTTCATAGCAAAATTAAAAGGTGTGGGTGTTGAGACCTTAAAATACTAAACTGTAGGTGCAGAACAAGAGAACAAGAGAACTGCAAAGGGAAGTACCAGATCCTGTAGTATCTTATGAATCAATGAACAATGATTTGTTTTGCAGCAATTACTGAATCCTCACAATATTCATCTGAAAAACAAATCTATTTTTCTTCAAAGCTCAGGTGTTACATATTGTTTTAGAAGTGAGCACTTCCCAGAAATGACAAAGGGAAAAATATGGAGAGATTAAAGAAAATATACATTAATAAGCAAAATGTGTATATATCATAAGTGATTTTGGACTTTTTGGTTTGATCTAATGATCTTCTCCCTCAGCTTATTCCTTGAGAGCTTGTACTGCATAGCAGGTTCCTCCTCTGACATATGCTACCTTGAACAGTCAGAGTGCAGGATGCTTCCAACACATTTTTACTTTTGAATTTGCTGTGAGTTTGTGGGTTCCCAGTTCGAGGGTATACAGCTGGCTGTGAGAAGGGAATTACTAGGTGCCAAGTTCTACTATAGCAAAAGAGAGATGGAGTAGGACTGAAGATTACCAACCTGGAATGCGCTCAGGTTAAATTCAATAGGGTTGGATTTTTTTTTCCCTTTGATCTGACTACACATTTTTCAATTGCTGTGTTTAGTCTAAGATTTCTTCAGTGTTTACCACTGACCATCAAAAGACATAGCATTTTGCCATTTTGTAGCAAGAAGTGAGAAAAAACAGCATTTCTGTGAAATTAAGGTTGAGTTTTCATTCCTATTATTCAGAGACTGCATTTGAGAATACACAGTTTATGTAGCACCAAACTGGATTTTCAGATTTGTTAGTTTTTCTGAAAAGAAGCCAAGTATGCAAATTCTCACTAGAACTATTAAAACACTTTAAAACATCTGGTTTTTGTTTTAAATATGTAAGTCTGTTGTCTGCATGAGGAAAATGTTTAATGACAAAAATATACTATCATAGGTATAGTTGTCCAAAGGTCTTTTTTCTTTGTTGGAACCTTCAGAATTTTCTCTTTATCTAGGAGGTACTGTTGTCTGAACAGTCCTCTGTATTCTATTTAGGATACTGTATGTTTCTATATTTATATAGCTTAATCTATTTATCCATCTATATCTATAAAAACAGAGGTAGATTGCTGGGAAATTAATGCTTCCTAGTTATATCCGTGGACAAGACAGCAAATACAAAGAGTAGGATAATACTGTTTGGTAGAGAAAATTCTGAGCTAGAAAACACTCTTTTTCAATACAGTCACCATCACTATCTTTGCATTTTCTCTAGCAATGAACAAGAACCTACATACTTGTAAAAATCTGCATGGCCACTAGAACATGGCTTACCTTTCATGTCACTGTCATGACTACTGAAATGCAATCATCCACTTCCTCACTGTGCTTGCATCTACTGTTTTCTCTTCATTAACATTCACAAACATCAATGGATGTCAATTGGCGCAATTTTTTCCACGTGGAGGAATTCAGTAAGGCACCTTTGCTTCATCTGCACTTCCACATCAGACACCATTTTGTCAGACTGCCCTTCTGTTACCATCTATTGCACAGCAACAAAATATAACAGAATATTCATGAGACGTTTCAACTTCTACTTCTATATCACCAGCATCCACTTCTAACACTATGGACAAAACTAATAAAATAGGAGGCATTACTTTTGGAGCAGAGTTGTACATATGCACACGTATATTTTTCAAAGGTACATTAGAAAGTATTGGCATAGTTATGGATTTTTTTCTCTAATTCATTTTTATTTTAAAATGGAAGAATTCACTATCTGTTCTTGTCTCAGTGTAGCAATCATTTTTGAAAGTCAAGGGACAAATCAACTTTACTACTGCAATTTTTCCAAGAACCGAACCAGATCAGATCAGAAGGGCTCTTCTGGGTACTCTTCTATTGGCTATGAAGGGAGACTAGATTAAGTGAAGATATACTCAAAATGTAGAGCAAGTGGACACTGCGAGATGTCCCAAGATCTTGACCTTTCATGTACTCAGCTTAGTGCCTTGACTGGGTGTCACAATCTTTCCCTCCTGTCTATATATTCACTTGTGCTCTCCACACAAATCCAGGAGCAAGGGGAGGCACCAATGAGCCCCAGAAGGGAGAACTTTCTGCAGTAGAGTGCTGGTTCAACCACATTTCACTGTTTAGACGCAGCCTAAACTCATGTTAGGAACCTCACTTGAAGTCTTAAAATTAAGTGGAATCAATTTAGTCTTCTAACACAGAAATGAAAGTGACATGTGCTGCTAGGCTGGTTTTATTTTGGGGTGTTACACAGTTACTCCTGCCCTGTACACACCTCAAGAGAGTGTTCCATGGGCACAATATCCTCCCTAAAAGGAGAGAAGTAAATTGCCTTTATGCCTGTATGTAGCTCAAGTTCACAACATTACTCCTTCAGATCACTCAAATGTGTCACTGCCTGTGCTGAGAGGGTGGAAAGTGAGCAGTCAGGTGGCAACTGTGGTCTGGCAAGAAATCATTTAAGAAAACATTTAACTAAGGTTTTTGAAACTTAAAATTCCAGATCAATATGGAATCAGCACTAGAAAATTCTTCTCTGTGGCAAAATCTGCTGCTACATCTGAGCCCTTTTTTCATTCATTTCCATTCTGGAATGAAAAAAAACCACACCCTAAAATAAATGAACAAATTCCATTTTGATGCCAAAGTAGAATCATTGCAACGTGGGGAGAATCAGAAAAAAAATTAGTCTGAGAGAATTTAGACTTCTCTAGCACCCAGCTAGATCAGACTTCCTAAATAAAGTTCCCCTGTGTTTGCTGGTGAAACTACACCAGTATACTTCAGTCAGAAGACTGAAGATGTAACTACTACAAGCATACAAAAAAATATTGACTAGTGCATTTTTGATTAGAATCTGAAAATATGTGATAAGGAGTACCTCTGTGATTAATATGTTTCTATTTTTGGGCTTAATGTTTTTATTTTAATCTAAAAATATCAAACATATTTGTAACTGTAATAATTAGTGATCCCATAACAAAAGTGCATTTGTATTTGAAAGACATCCCTACCACTTTCTTACTTAAAACACGATGGCACGATACGGGGTTATTGAACTGGCCACCCAGTGATCATTCCTCTTCTTTCTTCAGTTCCAAATAGTAATTTATTCATGGGTTGGGAATGTTTGTCTGCTTTTTGAACTCAACCTTGACATTGTGAAGTAAGCTGCTATGTTGATATTCATGATTTGGGAATTGAAAGATGTTTGCCTTTTCAATCTCATAAAATTTGAATGTAATATTTTATTAAATGTACTGTAGTTATTCCCTTGTTCGTGCAGTAAGCAAACAGTAAAGAAAAATGACATAAAAAATATTGGGTCCAAAGACTGAAGAAAATATACAGAGGTAAAAAAGGGAAAAAATAGGAAAAAGCCATTTAAATAATGTTTTTTCCACTTTACTTGGATGTAAGACTACTTAAGAAAGTTACTTAACACTTCACTATTGTGCAGCATAACACTATTTCTGTGAAAATCACCATTTCAGTAACTTGTCTCAGCAGAAATCCAATGACCTAAACATCTTCAATTACTCATTTTTACCCCTTTATCACTGTGATGTGCATTTCTTGAACCTTGCTTAAAAGTTCTCCTTTATCCTTGCAGGGCTCTTGGAAGCCCATCAAATCAAGGCTATTTTGAGCTGTGAGTGGGTAGGAGATAGGAAAATGAGGATTAGAGTCTCATGTTTGATGGATTATTGTGATGGTGAGGAAGATCCAGCTAATCACAACATAATCACTGTCCTGAGCAGATTGAAAAGGCAAGTACAGTTTGATCAGTTAAATTGTTAGCAGTAGCAGCATAGAAGTAGCAGCATAGAGAGTTGTTTAAATACAAGGAACAGACACTAGTAGAGATGAAGCATTTACTGTCCCGTGTTTACTGGACAGTAAATGACAAGAGAAGTTGATAGAGCCTACTTACCACTAAGAAAACCAAGCAGTGATTTTTAGTGTGAATAATTTCACAGGGTGAAGGGAAATCTTGGAAAAGAATGGCAGAATCAGCTATTAGAAACTGAAGTCAGACAAATTTGATTCAGAAAGGAGAAGATATATTTAACAGTGAGGATGATTCATGCAAACTGTTGCGGGGAATCGTCTAATTACAAAAGTAATTGCCTCAATGCAAATGTACCTTTAATGGGCTGTGAGGTACAAAGAACAGAAGAAGTGACCTGTTGGTTCTTTTTGACCTTAAACATTATCAATATATTGCAAAATCTAAAAGAAAACTTTGCTGTTCATTTCAAGTTGCTTGTCTGATAGTTCATGGGAGGCTGTTAAAACGAGGAGTAGATTTTTATTCTTGTTACTTCCTAAAATTTTCTAAAAGTAATGAAAATAATTCTGCCTGTAGATCTGATGGTTCATTTCAGTGCACTTGTGCTCTGCTTGGGTCAAAGGAAAAATCCCCATTGCTTGTTGCTGTTTCAGAATCTGTAAATGCAGAAAGACAGCTGCAGTTTTGCTTACTGTTATGTGAAGAGTTAGGGGAAGATACCTATATAAAATACAGTAAAATGATACAGGCCCTGTTTTAATACCAATAGCACTAGTGCTCGCAATTAAACTAGTGGAGCCTATTATGGAAATCAAATTGGAAGTGTCTGATAAGTCATAAGTGCATCTGTGAAACTGAAAATATGCCTCCATAGGAGATATACACGAGTTTTTAGAACTTGTGGATAAGATAGTAATTGCAAAGAGGATACTTGTTTAAAGCTCTAAGATAACAGGCTTATTTTTACAAGACCTGAAATTAAGAACTAACTCTGGTATAAAAGTTCACATCTTAGAAAAGAAGTAGGCAGTGCTTTTGGGGGAAGGGATGCTGTTGTAGAAGCAAGCCAAGAAAGAAGGAAACTGTCTTTCCTTAACAGTTGTAGGCAGAATTTGTATCAGAGCCATGATACTAAGGCTGAATCACTAGAGGATGTGTTTAAAACAGCTTGGTCTATTCAAGTTTTAGAAGAACTGATGAACAGCAGTTTTAGTTGGAAGAGAAAAATGAAGAAAAAAAAAGGGGGAAAGCAGAATTATAATATGGCTAGGGCAAAAAGCCCATATGCTGAGTTTGTGAGTAGCCATTTATGTGATAGCAAAGGTAAGAAGTTCTACCACTTATTTTTTTTTGCCGCACTTTCTTTACATGTGGAAAGAAGGCAGAATGGTATTAAACCGACATCCTGCCCCAACTGCCAGAATGTCTTGTTATGTCTTCAAAGTCTAGATTCACACAGCAGAAGGCTCTGTCTGCTTTAGTCACTTGCTCACTAGTAAGGGATCTCATACAGTCTGTGGGCAACCTGGGCTCAAATCCCTCTTCTGCTGTTGGAAGGCTAGAAAATATAAGTCTTTTTCATTTCATTGGTAAGAAGAAACTCAACTGCCAGACTGCAGAATATTTTGAAACTGAGAAATTCTCAGTCTCTTCTGTTAGTTCTTTTTCATTTCACGTCATACTTAAATGTTCTTTGAGTCAGAGCAGAAATAGCTATCTAGTGCCTAGAACACCTTCTTGAAAGGTGGAGAACCTCAGCTTTTGGTTCTGCTTGACTTAATGATAGATACAAGGAAGATTCTGTGTCAAATTTCTCGCACTCCTCCAAGCAGTAGGCCACTGTGCTGTTCTCACCAAGGCTGTTGCTCAAGGCAGTAAAGTTCCCAAAGAAGGAACATATTTATGGCATACAAGGGTGAAACCACTTCATGAGATTAAAACTACAGCTATGTCAAAGTTTCTTTCTTTTTTTTTTTTTTTCCCCTTATAGGTCACATTTTGGACTTTGGTTTGCAGATATTAGCTGTGGTCCCAGTTTCTTAGCTCCTGTGTGTCTGTCTTATTGTCCATTCTTTCTCTGCCCTAACTCAACTCTTAACAGAATTCTTTTGCAAGTAAATTTCCAGCTTTTTCTGATCCTATGTTGTCCTGTTTTCCTCAGAATGATTGGACTTTGTTTCTGACTGTGATTCTGTTTGCAGTACAAGTCTGCAGGAAATCAGCAGACTCTAAAACTCCCAATACTTTTTTTGATATACAAATCCCCCATGTTGATGCAAAGATCCAGGGGTAATTGATGAGACAATATCTCCAAGTATTGAAGTCTATTTCATATGTTTTTCTTTAAAGTAACTATCAATTCCTAGGATACAAAAATTTTATTACAAAAATTCTGGACAGCCTGTGCCATTCTAATAAAGTATTCCCATTCTATCTTTCTCTTTATGCAGATATCAAATTGCAGATCTTTGTCAGAAATGAGTTATAACAGCAGGGTGCAGAGCAATGATTATTCATGCCAGGACTGCAGTGATAGACATTACTCATAACGACTCAAATTAATCATAAGGCATATGATTGATGATGAGTACATCAAATTATGTGGTGTGGACGAATGAAGATTGTGGATATCGTTAAACATGTCTTTGTTCCAAAATCAGAGGTGATTTTTTTTCAGAGGTGAGAGAGCTCAAATCATCTGGCTATTTTATTTAGTCATTAATATGAATCCACATAGCAAATAAAGGCAATCAAAGGCTCTTCAGTTGCCACTGGCAACTTTAAAATCTGTGAAAGAAGAGGCTATAAACATTCATGCTTCTCCATAGAATATTATAACTGAAACACACCAGGCATGTCAACATAACACTGCATGCTTATGGATACCCGTGCTTAAGGCCCATATGTAGGCCTTAAGGTTTTATAGGGTTATAACATGTGGTATCTCAAGTCAAAGGTAAATTAAAGAGCAAACACACACAACATAACAAAAGAAAACCAATAAAACAAAATTGCATTTAGTGTTATTTTGATTAGGTAAAAGGATATGATCTTTCCTCTTTTGGAGATTTTATTTTCTTAGTTACATTCTGTCAAATGATAATGAAAAGTCAGATGGATGCCTGTTTGTCTGCCCTTACTGGAGCATTATTTGTATGTGTGCCCTCCAAAGATTTTGAATTTATCACAAGATAAAGTATTTTCTCTTAGAACTCTTCCTTTTTATGTCCTCTGCGCACAAGTAGGGTGTGAATGTAATCTTGGCTTTCACCCCTCAACATGGCAACCGGCTGAGCTGAGCTGATGGGGGTGGCAAATAGTCTATATTGAAGAGCATTTACAGGTTACTTTCTTTCTGGAGCAAGTAGGCAGCTGAAACTGAGGAAGGGGTTGGAAGTTTCTGAGTTACAATTTCTTCCCCAAGTTGCTCTGGAGGTGCTGTAACTACTTGCTGTCCCAGACATGGGCAATTGAACATAGGATCAATTTGGCCCTCAATAAAGAAGAAATCAGGAGTCTAAGAAAAATTGTTCCATTTCATGAACCAATTTTCTCATACGAAGACATAGCACATCCACAGAATTTCTGCAAACAGCATAGGAGGCAGATGTATATTATCTGTGATGAGAGGAAATGGCTGAATTGCTTATTGGGAAAAAAATTAGATTCCTTGATGATTCATTATTTCAAAAATTGCCTGTTAAGTTAATAGGCAGTCTTTATTTTTATTATAGTTTATTATTTCTATTACACTAGCACTCAGAGCCTGCTGTCAAAAACTGGGGTCTTGCTGTGCTTGGCTCTATGTACAAATAAAATCCTTTGATGGTCTCTGCCCCAAGAAGCTTACTGATTTAAATGCTGAGAATGAGCATATCTCTTCAAGTCTCTGGGTAGGTATTTTAAAATCTCTTCAGGTGGTGCAAAACAATGAGGAGCTTTCTGCAAACAAACTATTAACATTCTTTCTTTCCTGAAGGATTTTTCTGTAGCAGAGGAAATAGCTTGAAATGGTAGAACCATTCAAAGAAACCCAAATAAAGTTTGTCTTTAGTAAAGAATAGCGTAAGAAAAGGCATGATGAACTCTGATGAAGAAGCCTGGGCAAGTATTAAAAATACTGGCTTGAGGATTTGGTTAGCTCCAAATCTTCATGAGATGCTTAAGTGTATATATTTATTTATATATATATATATAAAATGATCATTTTAGGCTGACAAGAGTCATAAGTCAGTATATACATGCATATGATACTATTTGCGAAACAGTAAGTTACCAAGCAATACAGGTCTTAATACTATTACACTGAAAACTCAACATTAAATGAAGCCATGTAGTACAGGAGTCAGTGGGAAAAAATTGCCAACCATTAGTTCTCAGAAACAAAGAGAATATAAATTCTTAAAAAGCTGGCATTTTAATGGATGCTTAATAATAAGCAAATCATTAGGTACTGTGTCATGATGTCTTTACAGCTTTGCCAGTATTTTTAGTATATCTGTATCTCTGTAACTCCCACCTCCATATCTTGTCCATTATTTTTTCTTACTTAATTTGGCAACTCTAATTGATGATAATTTCACAGTCACTGTATCTTCATAAAGTAATTAATATCACATTCACCTAGAAGAACAAGCTGCCCACTCCTTGTATTTCAATGGAAATTTTCAAAGAGAACATTTTGTGAGCAGTGTGCTCACTACCTATTTAGTGTACTCAGAAATGATCTCGATAGTCTATAAAAATAACAGTGCACCAGTTTCAAAACAGTCTATTGGCAGAAATGGAACCAGTCTCATTTGCTTCAAGCTTTTGACATTGTTTTGTGATATCTGTCTCATTCATATAAATTTGATATTGGGAAAATTGTTTCTCAAAAATGTAGACTTGAAAATCAGAGGCAGAAGTTACTCGGTGCTTTTCCCTGAAATGTGAAAGTGTGAGGTTTTAAAGAAAGAGCCAAGCACTATTCATACATCCAATTTACATTCCTGTGTAGTACACTATAAAAGCTTCTTCTGTGGCATTTCCAAAGTGCAAATAAGAAAATTCCAAAGGCTAGTAGTTAGACTTTTCCAGTCAAATGCATAATGTAATATATTTTTTAATTGGCTTTTCTTACGGAAGTGTAGTTTATTTACAAACTTAACTGCAGTGTCCCAAAAAGTTCAGTGCAATACAGCATAGTGTGTATTAACAATATGTGCAAAGTAATGCAAGAGATTCAACTTTAATGAGGCTGAGATATTTTAAGCATTTCATACCAATATCTGAGTGTCTAAACATCCTCTCCAGAATATTTTTTTATAAACATAGCAATGAAGATGTTCATGAATCTATTAAGAAACTAGAATTAGTTCTGATCCATAGCGTCCCTCTACTATACATTAGCTGCACATTTTATAGATTCATTAAAACTTCAAGATACAGTGAGTGGCCTGATGTCTGAAGGGCAACTATATCATCCCAACATTCCTTTAGAAAATTATTTTCTACGATTTTTTTCCAGTAAGGAGATTCCTCTACTTTGTAGTATTGACTGCCTGTCTATCTGTACTTCTCAATTAATTCTGAAGAATGTCATTGAGTACTCTGAGTCTGGGAAATGGAGTAATCAGGTAATATTCAGAACCACTGGACCATTTAATCTGGTTATGAGTGTTTACCTTGTGATTCTGCAGTAGAGAAAAATAAAAGCAGTGGGAAAGACACACTGAGAACAATTCAAAAATGAGCTCCAAGGAGGTTATCCTCCTGAAGTCTAAGAATGGTATGGAAATTTAGTGGAAAAAAAACATCATCAGAGATATGAGCTCCTAAAATTCTTCTGTAGATTAACCTGAAAGCATGACTGTGAGGAGGTCATTTCAGATCCTAAAAATATCTTGAAATGTGCCAATCCTTTTCATGAAAAATTGTGTGCACATGAATAATACTAGGAACATAGATTGAGAAAAAAACTATTAGGGTTTATAGGCTACAAATTCCCATACCTACAGATATCAGTGATGATTCAGTCTGCCTCTCTCACATACACAATTTACGAGGTTCTATTTTTGTCCGCAGAACTTGATGGTATTCTTATAGGGTAGCTATGATTCAAGAGATTACGCATCTCCCCATCAGCAAGTGAAGACAAAGTGGGTGGGAGACAGGAAGAAAGAGAAGGGGAAGAGACATCATTCATTTCTGAATTAACTGAGTAGCACACAGGGCAAGAGAGAAGCAGGGAAGGAACTGTGTTACTGTGACGTGAGTTCAATCCCAGAAACTTCTGGGACTGCTCCTGGTGTGCTTTATGATGCACTAAGATTTGTCAAATTTAGCAGTATGACCCTACCTTACTCCTATCTAAAAACTTACAAAATCTGTGCCAGGGATATACAGTACCCTAAGTATCCTGGCTGTGGTTTTGGGTTAGCTACATGATCCAAAACCACCAGAAAACTGGGTATTACTAGGAATTACCAGGAATATTGTAGAAAGAAATATTCATAGACTCTGCAGCACCTGTTTTGACCCATACATAACTGGTTCAGGTTGCATCACAATCACTTCTGAGAAACACCTTATAGCCCAGACAATCTGGGTCAAATCTATATAACTAGCAAATCTAAATAGAGTTCATCTTTCCCTGTTTATTGCAAAAAGAGCCTCATAGCTATTTATTTCCATTAAAGCCCTAATGACCGACAAATGTTATGTTTTCTCCAAGACTACGTCTCCCTCCTCAGGAACAGGGCACAGCTGAATACATCTCAGGCTTCTTTTGTTTGGAATCATTTCATGCTTTTCTTCTCTGCTATCTGATATCTTAATGCCTGCAAATATAATTCTATTATGGAAGCATAATTGGTAACATTTTTTTTTTCAAACTGCAAACACATACACACAAGCTCAGCTTCCAGTGGGAAGTAACTTCTGTTCTTTAATAGTATAAGATGTTGACTTCTTTCCTTTATCAGTCCCTACTTTTAGTTGCCACACCTCCATTAATCTCACACTGATGTCATCACTGTGTTTTAGGTTGGCAAAAGATAGTGTCTTATTTCTCATTTATCTCCTTACTTTCTCATTTATCTCCTTACATTTACATGACACTGGTAGTTTCTTTTGGTGAATGTACTTTTAGAATTCTCTTTTTATGACCCCAATATTTTTAAATTTGGGCCTGTGTGTAAAAAATAACATGGACAGGGAAGTTTGATTTGCAGCTATGGGCTATAACTTCACTTGAAACCATTTAATTATTATCCATTTCAATCATATAAGCTGCTCTAAGAGTGCTAATACAGACTTCACTGCTTACTGTTGTGGGTTACTAATTGAAGTTGTTTCAGGAAAGATTAAATAGACACAGCGAATTGGGTTATAGGGAAACTTATTTACTCTCCTCAGAAAACCTCACAGCATGCCTAACACTGATCTCTGTATTAGGTGATTTTCTTGTTACTGAGGTCACTTGACATTTTGTTGGCTTTCTTACCACTTGGACAATTGTTGCATGAGACACCTCCTTTCAACACTGTTTTGTCATTTATAAGCAGTGGCGATCAGAAACAGAAGATGGCTTTGTGAAAAAACTAGTTTTAAAATAATGTAGAAAAAATACACAGATAAGAAGTGTAGTGACAGAGAACTTTTAGTTCAAAATATTTCAGATTTTGTGCATCACAACTTTCTTAATTTTTTATCTTATTTACTCAAAGACACCCCATTTTCATTGCAACTAAAAATGCAAGATACCTAATAAGCTACAGACTTGTGACATAGGTCTTTAGAAGCACAGTTGCATTTTCCACCTGCTTAGTCCTTACCAAGGCTTGGTGGTATATTCAATATTTTCAAACTAACACAATGTCAAACATCTCTTTCAGTAGTTGAATTCTGTGATACCACTATAGCTTTAACTAGACACTTTGGATTTCCTTGCATGCAGTCTATTCCCACTACTAAGCCAGTTATCTCAAAATTCATTTTACTTTGCTATTTAAAAGTGTCAGATAAAATTGAAGGATATTATATTTGCCTTAGAAGAAAACATCTAGCATCCCTTTGAATGATTTATTTGAATGACTAACGTTTAGGCTTTTTTATAACAGATTTGAATGCAAGGGAGCTCAGTGGCTGATCATCTTTTGCACCAAGATACTCTGATGAAATAATTTTGTACTGTCCCACAGTAAAACATCTAGTTCTACTGATGTGTACTATGATATATTCCTTTCCTTCTGCTCTTCTGCCTTCCTGAGCTTAACTTTCCTTTGGATTTCTTAAGCATCTACAGCAAGTCCAACTGCAAATAGATCTTCACCCTCCAAATGACTCAATCCTTCTGTCATACAGATCGCCTATTGGTGTAACATCTGCTATACAGAACAGATATATCCTATACTTAGTAGCTTCAAACTACTCTGACACAGAAACCTCTTCATTTCATCTATAGCAAACTGGAAAGTCAAATTGTGTTTGCAATATGTGAGTAAGAGGCAATTTCAGTATTCTCTGCCTGTTCAGGAATTTCTGATCACCTGGAATGAACTTCAAGTTCTCAAAAGCTTGAGCAAATAAAGCCAAGACTAGTGTTTCATTTAGGACCAGTTGAAGTTAAATATTCTGCTGATAATTTCATGTGTTTGACACTATGAATGCAAGCCATGCAATGCTGATGGAAGAACTTGCACATTCACCGTCTTCATCTTATGTACTGTGATAATAAAATCTGCTTGAAACAAAGCAAAGTACAAGTAAATACCTGATACTCTTTTCACCATCTAGAACAACATACTCTGAACTCTTCAGTCCATGGTCTAGCACTCTCCTTTTTCTCTCAGTCTGGAATAAACACACTGAATCATGGGGAATCCAGGCTTACTGGAATTCTAACTTGGTCTCTTGCCCAACTGAAATCTCATCTGCAGCTCCTCTTGGGTTCTGTCAAATTCAACAGTCAAATAGTATGTGCTTCATTCTTTTCTTCTGTATTTTTTAAAAAGTATTTAATGGTTTTTAAAATATATTTTCCCTTAGCCCTTAGTGTATGCTTCATTCCTTTTTTTCTTAGAGATCATTTCTATTATCATTGCTTTCAACACTGTTTTGTCATTTATAAGCAGTGGCGATCAGAAACAGAAGATGGCTTTGTGAAAAAACTAGTTTTAAAATAATGTAGAAAAAATACACAGATAAGAAGTGTAGTGACAGAGAACTTTTAGTTCAAAATATTTCAGATTTTGTGCATCACAACTTTCTTAATTTTTTATCTTATTTACTCAAAGACATCCCATTTTCATTGCAACTAAAAATGCGAGATACTTAATAAGCTACAGACTTGTGACATAGGTCTTTAGAAGCACAGTTGAATCATAATCTGTTTGTTTAAGTCTGGGAAATATATGCTTTATTTTTGTGCTGACATTTATCATATCCTTAACATTTTTTTATGTGCTGATGTTGTTTACAATTGTACCACTGACGATTTATAGAAGTATTACCGAGGAGAATTCAGTCTCTCTATTTTTATAGTAATTTCTCATCTTTTTGCAGAGTAGAACATAATTTTACTTAATGAAACAGGCAAGAACCTCATTTTCCAGTGTAGCTCCTGTGGTATCAATGAAAGTAGATTATAATTTGATGCCAATGCCAATATGATGCCAAGTCAGGCTCCATGTACAGCAGTAGGCCTACCTACTCTTATTTACACCAGCTGAGAATTTAGTCCAGTATTCAGGGACAAGTAAATGCTAGTTTTGTAACTAGTTTTATTTTCAGGTTGATGTTCAATCTCTTGTAGATTTGCTCAGAGGTTCTTACCTATTTTATCTATCTGCTTTGCTTGCTGTGAGTCTGTTCCTCAAAAAATGTCTAAGGCAGGGCAGCAGCCCACACATAAGCAGAAGCAAGACAGAAGGAGAAAGAATGAAAACAAGGAGTCAGTAGACCAGTGCCAGGTTTCAGCAGCTGAGGATCTGCTCAGAAAAAATTTCAGTGCTTCTTTCAATCTTGCTAATGATTGTGTGTAACTTCAGTCTTTGGTTTGAGTCCTTTGGGAAATACACTAGCAATAAGAATAGAAAAGCAATTTAGGTGGCATCTTTGATCATCATTGCTGTCAATCAAGCTGGGGCTTGGCATTAACATATGCTCTTCTGAGGAAAAACTAATCTATTCCATTTGGTAACATATTAGAATTGTTAGTATTACAAAAATGAGATTGAAAACCCGAACTTTTTCATTGGAAGCCTAGAGAAGAGTGGATAAATCTTTATTTAGTATTCTTTTCTTAGAAAACAGTGATTTGCTGAAACAAGATACTATTCATAGGAAAAGCTTTAAAAAATATACTCTTCATTTTCAGCTTCCAGGAATAAGTCTACTGTTAGTGAAATGCTCTGTATCAATTCTTGTAGATTATGATCTCATTTCCAATTTTAAGAGAGGTTTTATTAATAATGTTAAGATAAATATGGTAAGAAGAGAAAATAAACTGAAATACAAATAAAGCAATTGAATACTGCAGAATTATGCTGAGTTCCCCCCCCCCCCCCGCCTTTTTTTTCATCCTAAGTCAGGCTAATAGTTTTTTTTTATTAAATCTCAACTTTCTTCCAGGATTGAAAGAAATATTTGGTGTCTGGTTCTAAAAAATTTAACTGTAATTTTTAAGGCTGAAAAGTACTATGATATCTATAATGAAATTTCTTAGATTAACTGAGGTTGCAAGCATCAGAATGAAAAATAACTTATTTTACATTTTTTTCATAATTTAATTTTGTAATTCTGACAGTGATCTATCTGCATTAATCTGTATGTGTTCTTAAAAATTTTAATTGATCATATCTGCATAGAAAAATGCTGTGTGTTATGACATAGATGACTCAGATGACCCACATATAATGTGTATTATCTTCACCAGTAAGAAAACTGCAAGAAAACCAGTACTGATTTTAGCTGAGATTGTCATGTAGACATAGCTTCTACAGAAATCTAGGGTCACAAGAAGAAAAAAAAAGAGTATTCATGGCAATCAGTTTCTTTTATTCAGTATGTATTGTGACATAAATGCTTAGTTAGTCTGCAGAATAGGATTTTGTTTTATTTTGTTTTGAATTAAATGTTGTGCAGACTCAATGAAAAAATGGTTTCACTGTTGTGTTCATTAGTTTCAAATTTGGATTAAAGTTATTAAAATAAACTGTATTTCAAGAGTAATATTTCTGAAAAAAAAAGACCCTGAATATCTGCCAGTACGGAATTGGTGAAAATGAAGGAATTCTGTACAGAAAAGGAGACATTTAACATAAAATAAAATGTTAGCATTACTTTGCTTGACTGCAAAATTTAGGTAATTATCAAACAAAAGGCATATAATCATGGAATTATAGAATAGAATCATAAATAGGACTGGGTTGAAAGGGACCTCGAGGATCGTTAAGTTCCATCCTGCCTGCTGCAGGCAGGGTTGCCGACTACTAGGTTAAGTACTAGATCTGTTTGCTCTGTGCCCCATCCAACTTGGCCTCAAACACTTCCAGGGATGGGGCATCTACAACCTCTCTGGGCAATCTATTGCAGCACTTAACCACTCTCTCAGTAAAAACTTCCTCCTGACATCTAATCTAAATTTCCCTTCCTTTATCTTAAAGCTATTACCACTTGTCCTATCATTATCTACCCATGTAAAAAGTTGATTTCCCTCATGCTTATAAACTCCTTTTAAAAACTGGAAGGCCACAATGAGGTCTCCCCAGCAGCCTTCTTTTTTCCAGGCTGAACAGTTCCTTCAGCCTATCTTCATAGTAGGAGGAGCTCCAGTCCTTGGGTCATCTTTGTGAACCACTCTCTAGACCCTCTCCTCCTCATCTTTTCTGTGTTTGGGGCCCCAGACTTGGACAGTAATCCAGCTGGGGTCACACAAGGGCAGAGTAGAGACGGACCACCAGCTCCCTATCCCTCCTGGCCACCCTTCTTCCAATGCAGCTTAGGATACTCTTGGCCTTCTGGGCTGCAAGTACATACTGTGGCTCATGTTAAGCTTTTCATCAAACAGGACCCCTAAGTCATTCTCAGCAGGGCTACTCTCAAGGTGTTCTCCCGTTTTGCATACATATCTGGGATTAGATCAACCCAAGTGCAAAACCTTGCACTTTACCTTCTTGAACCACACTGGGTTCACAAGGGCCCACCTTTTGAATTTATCAAGGTCTCTCTTAATGGCATCCCCTTCTTTTGCTGTAACAATCACACCGCTCAGCTTGGTGTCATCAGCAAACTTGCTGAGACAGCATAAGTGATCCTATCTCTGTAAGTTTTGCTTAATTGCTTAAAACTGGAAAAAAATATTTTTAGTCACAGTCAATAATCGTCACTGCAAGTGCACTGCAATATGCAATCTTGAGAGCAAGATGGTGCATTTCTCTGAAAGGTATAGCTTAGGTAGAGAAAAATGAGAAAAACATACTGCGCTTCACTCTGGAGCAGATCCAATAGGGCAGTCAAAGCAAACTCTTCTAGGTTTAAATTTGGGGAAACTGTGAGTCACACTTTATTCCCCTGAAACGATAATTCTTGTATCTCATAGTTAGACACTCTTGTGTTATATTATTTCCATGGTAGAATAAAACTGAAAGTGTTGCATGACATGCACTAAACAGAATGTGTTAAGATGTCTGTCTTAGTTACCCAGAAAAAAATCTGGAGTAACTCAAGATTTTGGCTCATTGATTTTAGACTTTACACTTAGCAAAATGTAAAGGCAAGTGTAACTGAAGAAGTATCAAAGTCACTTGGAGTTAATCTGTTTTAGGTAAACTGATACAATGTTGTTAAGTCATGTTTATAAAAAAATACAAAAGGCTCAAGTGAATTAATGGAGAGAGCTTAACAACATGATTTTTTAAATTTTTTTATTTTTTATTTTTTTAATAATGAGTCAGAAGAAGAGCTGTCCTTTCTAACTGTTCTGTTGCTTCCAACTGCCTAGCTTAGTGCCTACTGACGTGATGCAGAGATCTGGCAGAGCACAAATATTTTTTAAAGCTTACTCATTAACACTCCGGACCCATCCATCAGCATGATTGACATCAAGAGACAAAGCAATTTTTTTTTTTATAGGACACAACATGTATGGAAGGCTTTCTGTGGGCTAATACAGCACACCTGACAGATGTGTGAGTCATTTGACACAGTGGGTGGTACTCATGCACATTCTATCACCTTGCAGTCTACTCAGTATAGCATTCCTCCTTATTTTCTGAATCCATCTTTCCTCAAAGTAAAGGGTATTTAGGAATAACTGCACATGAATCAATGTAAAATCTTTTATATACTCTGTCTCTGACATGTTACTAATAATGTTGTTCATGAAATTATTTGATATGTTGTTAGGAAAATAATGACTTCCTGAACTGTGCCTAAGAGATATGCATCACATGTTCCATGCCATGCACTTTGTATTGAACCAAATGAATCTGGTAAAGACTAATTGGCACTGGTGACTAATATGAAAGTTCAATAAAGATGAGTTGTCACCTTTTGCTTGTCTGCTCAATGTTGTCTGTAAAAGGTAATAGGCTTCAGTACATTCTGCTGTATGCAAAAGTGAGAGTCACAGTGAATTTTAAAGTAATGTTACCATTATGAGGAAAGAGAAACAATTAAAAGCTCCAAAGAAAACATCCTCTGGTTGAGAAATTGGCCTATGAGAAAGAGACGTTATAATGTGGAAACTTTTAAAAGTTTCAGTTTTCTTTTAAGTGATCTGAAAATTGTTTGCCAAATGTTTCAGAGGTCTCCTCTGCCTATCTATAGAAGCAAGGGTGGCTGTACTCCATGGCTTGCCCTGTGAATTCACACTGCAAGCCAGACTGATCCACATTCATTCGTCATATGTGTCAAGCTCAGCATACCATCTTCCATCATGTGCTTTCTGGATTTCATCCAAGAGCTTGAATCTTATCTTGGATCTTATTTTGATTCAAATAGAATCATAGAATGGTTTGGGTTGTTAGGGACCTCAAAAATCATCTTGTTCCAAACACCTCCCATGGGCAGGGTTGTCAACCATTAAATAAGGCACTAGATCATATTGCCTAGGGCTATATCCAATCTGAGCTCAAATACTTTTAGCGATGGGACACCTACAGCTTCTTTGGGCAGCTTCTTTGAAGATGAAGTCTTCAACCAATTTGCAAAACTAGAAAGTATCTGTGCAGGTGATATAACCCCCAAAGTCCAAGGAAGGTATGGAAATTAGGAATTGATGATATCTCTTGTTCATAGTAATCACAATAAAAAAGCATAAGTAGAATGGCATAAAAATGGTATTTTGTTTAGCAGAGATTCCAAGCAGAGTCAAAAGGGCAAAACAACACTGTAATAGAAACACAAAATTTAAAAAACAGCAGAGAAGATGGCAGACCATATCTATAAATACAATATCTGAAACCTCATTTGCTCTCTTGATTTCCTTTCTCATCCTAAATATCTCCGTAGGTGCAAAATAATCTAGACAAGAATGAGTGGCAACTACATAGATAAGTAATATTTCTGCGCTGTTGAATTTTCAGTTCAATCATCTGTAATGTCTGGTAACTGCAATAACTCTACAGATAAGTTTGAGAAAATAATGGCACATTATTTTCTTAGTTCTTCATCTTGTAGCTGAGAATATTCAACATGATGACAGGATAAGAACAAATGAAACTTAGTCCCCAGGGAGTGTATGGAAACTGCTGAGTCATGACCTGAACAACTGATTGAGCACCTGGAGAAAGGATCCAATCAGCCCTGGAAGCACAGGTGAAGGCAATTCATCTGTGTGATCTTAGACCTCATTTAAGGGCTAACTGCTCCTCTGTAGAGCTTTTTCTTTAAGCCTAGATCTTCAGAGGGGGGTGAGTATTCTGTTTATAGCATCTTCTCATTGCTGCTAGTATAGGGAAAAATCAGTATGCAGTGGTTCCTGCTAGCAACTCTAGAGGAATCAGGCCATACTGATTGTTTCTGGGGGGGTGGGGAAAGCCTTTATACTTTAGTGTCTCTTGCTGGCTGGCATTTCAAAAGTATTAGCACATAGTTCTGTGGTATCTTTTTTCCACTGAAACTCTGGATATTGCTGTTCCCTTCTCAAAAAATATGATTTATTCCATTCAACTTTGCATTCTCATCTGTATTTCCTTCTAGTACAACGCTGCTAATTGAGGGGTGGTGTCCTGTGTACTGAGAAGGACGATGGTAGTGGTGTTAGGAACACAGCGTTTCTTGGCTTCCTTTAAATCACATCCATATCTCTTCAGTCAAAAGTTTGACAAAACTGTGGGATAACCTTTTTTCTTTTTTTTTTTTTTAAAAAAGAGATTGATGTGTAGGAAAGAACAGAGTAAGAGGGATCAGCTGCAAGAGAATTTGATTCAGTTAGAGGTGGAAAAGCTAAGCTTTGGACTTTTAGCAGTGAAATCAGGCCTTTAAAGCCTCATGTTGTTTTTGGCAGACATCCTCCTCCTCCCCATCTTATTTACACTCTCTGTTCACGTTGGCTTCTCTTTGCAGCCTGTTATTTGCAGAGCAGAGCTTTTTTGCACTTCCTTCTGCCAGCCTCCAGCTGATCATGAGCTATAGAACAGTCACCCAGAAACCTGTCACCACTGGAATGGTGCACAGGAACGGGGGATATAAGTTGGATGGCAAACCCTCTGCGACAGGCTGTGGAAGAGGCTGAGTCAGCCTCTTGCTCAAAAGGCCATTACAGCATTCAGTAACTGATCTACTTGCCATGTGTGATTGCACATTGCTGTTAAAAAGGCATATTGGCCCTAATCCTGAAAAGCTTTCAGGCATGTATGCATTCAGTGAGATAAAAGGACTATAGGGAGATGTCTACATTTCCTACAGGGACATAATACTGTTAAAAACAATATATAGGTGCAGTGATCTAGAATTACTTTGTGAGATTAAAGTGTGGGCTAGAACATAAATGTACATACATGTGATCTACTCATATATATATATATATATGTATATAGTACATCTCTGCCTCTGAGTGACATTACCACAGGAACAATAAGGCCTAGAAATAGCATAGTGAAAAATTTAGATTGCTATTTTTGAGTCTTTCATTTGTGATCTGCCAAAGAGTAGATCGCTATATCCTCAAATTTATCTTTGAAAATTATCTACAAATAACTTGTTTGTGAAACTTGTTTGACAGGGTGCCTTGAGTAATCACCTCTCTACAGATTCACTGAGGCTGTGTGATTGTTTGTCTTTAAACTACCAGGATTAGTTCTTTATCTCAGCTTGTAGCAGTTTGTCTTCTCAACTCCAAAAATGGAGAGTTAGCTCAGCACCATTGCTCCTGTGTGAAAGTCTTATAAACTTAAAAATTGTTATTCTGAATTGATCTGAGATATTGACATCAAATTTCATAGAATATCACACAATCCATGCTGCTTAATATGTAGCAAAGTATAAGGACAAAGATCAGGAATTCTAGACTCTTCACAGCCCAATAAATGCGTTAGCTATGCTTGTGCCCCTCTTGCAGTAATTTCTGTCAGCGTGAATCAAGAGTGTCAGTGATAGACTTGCACAACCACAGGATCAAAATTATGTAAATATACATGAATTACATGTTCCTGCCTACTGTATGTGAATGTATATATCTATATACACATACATAGATTTACTGTCAGCCATGCCTTCTAATTTACCAGATTATCAGTTCTTCAACTAATTCAAAACTCAAATACTAATGTTTTCTGGGATCCTCTCTCTGTTTCCTCTCAGTTCAAACCACTTCACTGAAAAAGAGAGAAGTTTCCATGAGTCATTTTTTTTTTTTTTGAGTCTAGTAAGTCTTAGTTGCTGACTGGGACAAAGCAGTGTTTTCTGGAAGAGAGGGGACCAAAGGCTTTTACCTGGTTAATTTTGCTTTGGCAGCAGTTGATACAGTATGTTCATTACAGTCAGCTTTTTCTCCATTGCAAACATGCTATGGAACAGCTGATAGCCTTTGCCTTTCTACTCGAATCTAGTTTGTCTGTCTTGTTAGAAGTTATGTACCTCTTGGCAGAAGGGCTGTGTATGTAAATAATACACTGGGCTCTATGGGTTGTCCTGGCTCAATCACGTCTGTTCTGTTTGCTTGTAAGTGAGTAGCACTCAAAACCAGACTCGGTGGTGGAAACATGAATCTTCTGAGCTCACAAACTACAAAGAAGCCTGAGATGACAAAATTAGCACAGACTGCACCTTGAAGATCATGTGGTGTGTTGAAACACCCTCCAGTCCACATAGAAGGTGACCACTGCCTAATGCTCATGCTGTGATTCTTCTCTTAGCTGCAGGCCCAAATGTCTGCACTGATCTATTATAAAATCATAGTCACAATGGGTTAATTGCTACTTGCATTTAATTCCACTCTTAGCTAATTGGTTTAAGTATTTAAAAAAACAATCTCATCTGTTTTATTTTAGAAATAGACTTTACCATTTGACATTACATTATTTGTAGTTTGAAAGTTAAAATACACATTCCTTGATTTAAAAACCACACGTATATTTTTCATGTTTAGAAATTTCTTCACTGTAGCGAGATCCTTTTTCTCTGACACAGAAAAGATACACAGAAAATTGTCTTTAGGACGATGTTGGTTGCAAACAGGCTGTGTTGTATAAGAATATCTCATCACAAGAGACAAAGGGGACTTTCTGAACATCCCAGACTGTTCTTCCTCTATACGTGTTTTATAGCTCGACATATGTTGGTTTCACACATGTAAGAATAAACAGCTTGCATTTTCTTAAATCAGAACAGCAATATATATTCATAAAACTACAAAGTACCTAAAAATAAATAAGAAAAATTGAATGGGGAAAGGAAAATCAGTGATGGAAAGAAAAAAAATCCCACAAACCTTAGAATCGTGCACATGTATATAAACATATTCTTAGCATTTCAGGTTTCATAAAGAGGTTTTTCAGAACAAGTTAATGAATTGAAAGGCTCTTGGATCACTCAAGTTCAGTCCTCGGACGCATCTCCTCCAGGAGCCGTGCCTCCAGGAGCGGTGGCCCTGCCCTGCTCGGCCCTGCGGAGCTGCCTACGCGCGCGGTGCCACTGCAGTTTGCATTGCGGCCACGAGATGGAGCCACGAGCCCTTGTACCGCGCCGCGCATCTGCTCGGCCCGGGGAGCTCTAGCTGCCCTTCCTACTCCGCGATTCCAAAATTCAGGCGTTGACGGGCAGAAAAAAGACAAAAAATACAGTCGTTGATTGAATGATATTTTGCTACTATGTAGCTCAGGCACTGTGCGGACCATGCCAACAAGTACCCGGAGAGGCGGGAGGCAGCAGGCGCCGGGCTTAACGCGAGGGGTGCGGAGCTGAGCAACGCAGTGCTGCCGTTGGAGGGGCTGGTGCACCTCCACGGAACTGAGAAAGCTTTGCTTCTATCTGTTGGTCCTTACTGGGATAAATGCAAACTTCAAACCGTTCAGTTTCAAAGGTTTCTCTCAATTCAGCCCTGCTCAAATCTGAAGTGGGTGTTTTCGTCAGAGGATGGCTGGCAGGGAGAGTGATGCTCCCAGGCCTGGTGGCTCAGATGGAGCAGCTGGCAGTATGTGGTTGGTTTCTGTGCTGTGCTGTATCACATTCTATAAACTCATGGAAATGAATCCTTGATGATGATGGCTAGGTAATGATCAATACAGGTGAAACTTCGGAGTCCAGTTCCTGACTTAGTGTTCCTGTATCAAGAAAGCTCACTGTCAGGCGTATTTCCTCATCTTGTACCCTCGCACTGATCTCTTGCCTGTATGGTCTGTCTCAGCACACATACAGCTCAGAATATGGGTTGTCTGCATAATAATACATCTGCACTGTATGTGCAAAATGCGTGGCACGCTTACTTGCTTTTAGATCATAAAGCATTCAGTGTTTGTGATAAGTATGTCCAATAGGCAAAACTAGATTAAAATTATTAGTTTTATGTGTTGGGCTTCATAGTGGACTCTAATTACATTCTTCGAACATGAAATTTGAGGAATGTGAATTTAACAAAGGATTTCAGATGGCAGTTTCAGTTTTGTTTTATATGGCCTAGACAGCAAGCTGTCTGAACAAATTCTGGAAACTGGATGAGTGCTTATGTAATGCTTCAGGACCTGGTGTCAGAGATGGAAATATCACTTTGAGTGGTTTATATACTCTGTAGTACCTGGAAGTGGTACTTCTGGAGGATGACTGCTTGAGGATGAATGTTGGCAAAAGTATTGTGAGGACCCCTTCTGTGTTCCCGTTTTTTCTAGAAGTTCTTGGCTTTTTTAGAAGACGCAACTTCTCAAAATGAGCTTAAGGTAATTCTCCATGGAGCTGCTTGGAAGATTAAAGTGATGCCTATTATTATATGAGTGCTTGTACTAGATTAAGGGAAATACGGCCGAGACATTTTGTTCTTTTCTACTTAAGCAGAATGTAAGAACTTTGAGAAATAATGCTTGAAAAAATGCATTTCCCTCCCATTCTCTTTCTCTCAAGGGATCATTCCTTTGGCATACAGCCAATTCATTTCCTTTAGAGCCAAATCATTTATTCTGAATAAACATTTTTGTCCTGTATGTATATGTATACTCCTACATATCCACACATGCAATTTTTATAATCTAGAAAAGAAGCTAAAAGAACTTATGCAGACATCTGAGAGTGGGAGGCATTGATTATTAAATGAAGCAATTGAGTCCAGAGTACAAGTAATTGTGTAGAAACATCCATTTTTATAAGAGTTGGATGACACACTGAGCTTGGCTCATGAAAAACATTCTAAAGTCATTTATTTTCTTTCTTTAAAAGATGAATACTTGTTTCAAAGTTCTGCTGGTAGTAGGAGGCCTGTTCTACCCTGGATCCACCACGATGAGGCGATTGACTGTTGGTTGTTGCTCAGCCAGCAGCAGAATAAAGGAGACTTGGTAGAAGTGGATTTGCTTCAGGGATTTACAGAAGTCTGATTTTTTTTATATGCTTCTTTATGAGTGCATGTACATTATACTATTTGTAAGCAGTGAACAATTTTATAGGGAAGACTTTAATCAGTGATGTTCCACCTCAAGAAAAGGTATTTTTGTTTCATTATTGTAATAATCTTTGTATTTGCTTGAACAAGACTTCAGCTATCCTAAATTCCCAGGAGTCAATCTAGGCCCTATCCTTGTGTATAGGCTCCTGCTCTGGGGGAGGGGGTGGTGGTGGTAGTGGTCTTTCCCTGTTGTTGCTGTAGGGTCAGCCTCAGTCCCCAGTTTCCTTCTTTAAAAATGGCCTTCAAGCTGCCTTCCAACAGCAGGTGAACTCACCCTGCTGGAGCATGCTTGTTGTGTTTGAGCACTGGTACTCTGAATCAAAACTAAGAAAACCTAGGCACCCCCTGGGAAGGCTTAATCTGCAAATAACGTTACTTCAAACCTCAATAGTGAAGATCAAGCCTTTTTTTGTGTGTGTTACAACTTAGAATTTATTTATTTATAATCGTTTTTCTTAGACTTAATATGAAAATCATTGATTTAAAAAAAAAAAAAGGAAAGCCTTCTGTCCTTTTTTTGACTACTAATTTTAAGTAGCACTTCAGTGTCTAACAAGGGGTTTGCTTTATGTTAATTATTTTTTGATGTGAGCATAATCATGTACAAAATTGGCTTTCACGCACAGTCTTCCATGTGAGTTTGTTTCTGAAATCTGAACCTTAGCAGGGAACAAAATAAATCATTAGAATCTTCAGAGTTATTATGATCTGATTGTCATAGAACAAAATATCTTGTCATCTCCTCCTGTGTGGCTCTTCCGTATAAGTGTTGCTTTGCATCATTTATTCTGTTATACTTCATTGATTATGTTGCTTCAAAATTGTTATTTATCCAGCCTCACAGTCATTTGAACAAGAAAAGGTAAATATTATGGGCTAAGATCTATTTTAGATTCTTATAAACAAAGCCCTTAAAGCTGTAATTCTAAACTCAAACATTTGGTTACACTGATGCCCTCTGGAACAAAATAGATCTAGTTTCTGAATCAAGAAAGAGGAATAAAGTTGAATTTTAAAAATGTATCCACCAAAAGCTGCAGTTCTGACTACCCAGATCTGGAGGAAACTTAGTGAACTGAATTTATTCTCTCAATTGTATTAGTTTTGACACATATCCAAAGAGATATTTAGCCAATAGTTGGGGATTATACATGTCTGTCAGCTAAATCAAAGATTCAGAGGCTAAATCTACCATTTGGATGTAGATCCGTCTAGATGCTGATAAACAGTTTTCTTACAAATGCCTTTAAACTGTACATAATTGTTCCTAGTGGTAGCTTTCAGAAAATTATTATTAGAAGTATGGAAGAAATGTTTTATGCAGTGATCTTAAAATTGCATTACAGGGATTTTAAGTAATTTGTGCCAGGAGCATCTCTTTGGAGATTATATAGGAAAAAGACATTTTACAAGAGAAGAAAGTCATGATCTTAAAAAAAAAAAAAAAAAAAAAAAAAAAAAAAAAAAAAAAGTAGACACCCTCATTCTCTTGTAAATTCAATGCAGGTCATAATGCTTAGCTTTACTGCATTGTTATTCTTTGCGTATTTTCTCATTTCAAATCTGTTAAGAGCTGACAAGAGAAGCAAGAACTGTACCTGCGTGTGTTATTTAGATAGTATGCGCACACAAGTGTATATATGCTTGCATGTATGTATGTGTATACATATTTAAGTGGATGCTTTTCAGTTCAGTAATATGAAATACGACAGGAATTGTAAACTTACAGGTAATTTACAGCTATTATAATTCTGGTTAATATATTCTGAAACAATTTTTTTCTGACACAGATGGCAACATCATAACTTCAGATCTCATTTCTAACCATTGCTGGCTGTTCTTGGGTGTGGGAAGAGGTGATAATTAGGCAAAACTAGCTGTTCACAACATCTTCTTGGAGCTTTGTTGTTATTGATGATAAAAATGGCTTTGGAATAAATTGAAGGTTTTCATTGCAAAATGTCTGTTTTTGTCAGGGCATTTTTAAAAGTAATCTGTACACACAATTATATAATTGATATTTTCAGTACTTATATACAAAGGCTACTCCAAAAGTAATGCCTCCTATTTTGGCATCCATTGACATTCATCAGTGCTTGCTGCATGTTTATGGGGACCAAACAGTGGACATGAGTGCAGAGAGGTGGTAGATGGTGTGTTTCAGTAGTGGCAAGAGTAGGTCATTTCTGCTTCTGTGGGGAGTTGACAACTTTAAGCCAAGTAATAAATATTAGGCACATCTTGCTATGAGTGCAAGCAGGTATTTGTCTTTGCAGTATGTATAATTCATTTTGCCCTTTCCAGAAAATGGGAACAAGGCTAGTGAGGGTATTGGAGCAAAAGCTTAATAGAAGGGGCTGAGAAAACTGGGATTGTTTAGTCTGGAGAAGAGAAGATTCAGGGGAGACGTTATTGCCCTCTCCATCTACCTGAAAGGAGGTTATGGTGAGGTGGGGGTTGGCCTCTCCTCCCACATTAGTGATAGAACAAAAAGAGATGACCTCAAGTTGCAACAGATAATGTTCAATTTGGATATTAGGAAAAACATATTCTGGTAGGTGGACAGTTGAACTAGAGGATATTAGAGGTCTTTTCAACCTTTTCAAGATTTTGATTCTGTGATTTCCCATGCTTTCAAAATCAATTTCAGCTAGTAGAACTTTGTTACTTCTGTTTTTTTTTTTTTTTTTTTTTTTTTTTTAATTTGATTTTGAATGGAGTAAGGATCTGTTATGCAAGAGAGGGCACAAACACATTGGGAGACCAAAAAGGATCATAGGTGGAATAAAATAGGATGGTGGATTTATCTTGCCAAATGCTGGAAATGTCAAATATACTGTTGTGAATACTTCTACTTCAGTAGATCCCTCTTGTCCACAGTATTTGCTCTTAATTTCCCAAATCTTATCAGCTCCTCAGTGACTTTGCAGCATCCTTCCCTGTCACTTTGCCTGACAAATTAATTGGTGGCTGTTGGTGTGTGTTTTAAGGTATACCTATCCTCTACATTCTCATTGATCTCATGTTGGAAGGAGAAAGGAGAATAGTTCTGAAAGAATTCGGGTCTGGTAACATCAGGAATATTGGCTAATACTTTTCCAAATGCTTTTGTAGTAGCATGAAAGTGTCCAAAAGATCTTATTTATAGCTAACATAGACAAAAGGATTATTTGAAAATGAAAAGCAACTCCAGCATACTCACAATCAATTCTTGTGTAGATTCAGTAGCCTAAACCTTTGGACATTCAGCTTTGTATTTGACTGTGTCCTTAGCATCTACATTCTGTGTATGTAATCCAGGGTACTTATGACCCTGTTTTTCAAGGTTTTTGAACTCTGTAAAAATATCGAACTTCAAAATGCTTGCTGTTATCAGTATTTTCATAAAGGCTGAAGATTTAAAGGAGTGATTTTCCACACCAGCTAGCAGTTGAAATATTTTATGATGTTTTCCACACAGATTTTTTCCTGTCCCATTTTACATGTGTTTTTCTATTTCAGTTCGCTCAGTGGCCCAATCTTCCTGTTTTTGCTGGCCTCCTCACTCAAGTCTGCCTTGAGTTCTTCCCTCTGGTAAGCTTCTGTGAAATTCCTCTTGTAGCCTGTCACTGCCCTGGCAATGTGATCAGCTGCCATTTGCTCTTGCTGATGTTGCTTCTTTAATTGGTCAAGCATTCTGCATGCTCCCATTAGAGCTGCTGCAGGTTGTTTTTGGTGGGTGCAACGAGTGGGATGAAATCGCTAACATCTCTGGAGGCAAAGACCATTTTATCTGAGCAGCAGCTTCTGTTTCTAAACCCGCAGGATACATATAAGTAGGATTTTTTCATCATGTCAATAGGGTTTTTCCATTCTTAGCCTGTGCAATTCTGATGATTCTTTGTAAGTGTTAGAGCTGATCTGATTCTGCATGCTGATGTATCAACCTCTCAAATTTTCACTAATATGCAACCCACTTTTGCTGGTTCTGTGCTGGATTTGTCAGCTGGTTGGCTTTGATTTAGGCAGCTCAAGTTCTAGGGCATTTTCATGCAAATAGCTTAAAATGCAGCAGGACTCCTTTACAAGCAAGGTACTTTGTTGTGAAGCTCTCTATATCAAAGCAGCTCTTGGGTCTCTCACTGCAGACCTAAAAGAATCTGTAGCACACAAAGGATATTCCTGGGTAGATCTTGGCAATCTGCAAAAAAGAATGATGCAGATGAATTATTCAATGATTAAAAAAAAAAAAAAGTGTTATGACTATGCTGGAGTGATTAGAAATGTTGTGTTCTGAAAGCTAAACTTAGGACTTTTAGGACTGCACACGTTTCTCAGGAATCCAACATTCTCTGATTCTCTGTAGCTTCATCCTGTTATTTATCAGACACACTCATTTGCAATAACACGTAGGCATTCTTCACCTATAATTTGAAAAGGCATCAAAATTTGCTTATGTGGCCAATACTGAGCTGGTAATATTGTGGTCACGTTTTTTCCCCTCCCCAAATTATTATTTGAAGAAGTTAGAACTTAATGTCCAGAATTAGTTTCAAAGAATTTCCCAACAGAAGGAGTTAGAAAAACAAATGCTTTTAAATAGTCAAAATATTTGCTGACATTTCTAAAGTTAGCAAATTGTAATGTTTTTTATTAAATCACTTTTTTTTTGGTGAATTTAGATTAAAAAGATTAAAAGAGAAAATTTAACTAAAATACAGTGATTTCTACCTAGAAAATACTATTTATGTGCATTGGTAATCAGTTCAAGCAAACACTGAAGTTTTTATTGGCATTCTATTCATGGCAGTCAAAATGTTCAAAGAGATTGTCTCTACTATTCATCTGTACAAACATCATTTCACTGCAGTGTTCACAGACTGATATGTCAGCCCTCCTGCTCGTAGCAGACAAGGTTCACTGGCACACATTCGGCATGGCGGTCCTTTTGTGCTCCCTTCTACAGTGGTTGCATAGTAGCGTGAAAATTTTGCTAAAAATATTTCACATAGACAGGATATGGCAGTCAGAGTTATTTGGACAATATGCAGATTGAGCTCTTGGCCTCTTCAGTGAAACTGCTAGCAGAGTGTTAGTTGATGGAGTTTGCTCTGGTGTATTGTGAGAAGTTGATGTGTACTAATGGACAAACGGGACTGTGGCCAAAGTAGAATGCATGGGAGCTGGCAGAAGTCCTTGGTCACTTACCAATATTAAGAAGTTTCAGACTAGTTCTGAGTTCATTACTAACCTCCTTGACCATGTTTCTTGCCTTCTGAAAGTTTCAGACCAAAGAGCTTCTCAGCATAAGAGCAGTGTCTTTTCATTAGATCTGTTTGATTTATTGGCTGCCTTTGGAATCTGCCAAAGCCATGGCCCTGAGCACCTGTCAAGCCTCTTGGGCTTGCTCAGGACCTGAGATGTGAATGTTTGCTTTCCCTAAGCAGTATTGCTCTTAGCAGTCCTCTGACCTTATTTATTTAAGCTTTCTCTGAGTCCTCTCAAAAGTTTCTAGATTTTCAGATGTGGTTAGACTGCAGTATTTCCAGTGAATTGATGGTGATTAACAAAGAATATATGATCTTATCTTTTTCTGCTTTAGACTCTGTTCTTACATACAGAGTATGTATGTACATATGTACATATGTACATACATACATACAAATGCTTGTCCTCTTCATTTCAGCATTTTTCTAAACAGATTTTGTGTTAATTTGCCCTCCCATTTCTCATTGTGACGAACTTTTGAGGAAAACCCCAGTTTTTTTTAATGTATGTGATTAAAATTCTAAGCTGCTTTCCTATCAGCTGTTATCTCTGCAGCAAGGATTAATAAGAAAATAGAAGATATTTGCTACCAACTCAGAATGTCACTCAGGAGAAGGAGTTTTGGACTTGTGATCAGCATCAGACCCCAGCTTCCTGCAAGCGATGTGGGAGCTGCTGCTGCTACACATATTGTGCTGCTGCATGAGTGGGAGGAGATGAAACTTCTGCCATTTCTATGGCATCATTCAGCAAGGTGTAAATGAAGTATGAAATAAAAACTCTCAGCCCACTCAGTGCACAGACAGAAAGAAGACCGTGCTTTATACTTGCTGCTGTAATATTAGCCTTACGTAGTACCAGAATGTTTCCTAAGTTTTAATCCTAAGTCAGAAGAAAAAATGATTTCTTGTAGGTTTCCTCCTTTTTCTCTCTTTCCACCAGTGTGCTACTGCATGTCAAAGCTGGTGATGCTGTGCAGAGCAGGATTGAAGTAAAAAGGCTGACAAGAAGATCCTTTTCTCGAAGAAATTCTAACTGAATCAGTAGGCATATTTTGCAGTGAACTTCAGAGTAAAGTGATAAAAACACCACACACCGAATGCAGCTCCAGATATAAAAACATTTGTTGTCTTCATTTTATTGAGCTCAGCCAGGTGATTTGGAGGGAAAGAGCCATAGGTGGTAATGTATCTGTGCTGTTTAAATTCATTAGCACCAAGGAGTCTGTTTGTGTTGCTAGGTAGCTTATTTGGTACAGTAACAATTTTGGATGGAAATGCTTTTCAGCCCTGGATTTGCCCCTAGGTCTTGCTGTGATAGCTTAACAAATTGCTATCTACAACTTTGTGAGATCCCATTCATTGTTTTTAAGCCATAAACCAGCGTGTGACAGCCTTCTTTTTATTTTGCTGAAAGTGTTGAGCTTCTGAAGCCTCTGAGCTATATTCTATGCTGGTGTAAATGATGTAACTTCACTGATGACAATAAAATGGAGCCAGTTTATGCCAACTGAAACTCTGTCCCTTCAGAAGCAAGTCAGCCCCTAATCTCTGTGCCATTCACACAGAGGCATATATTTCTCTGTGTTTTTTTTAATCCTTGCGTGTCCTTTTGTAGAACTAAGTGATCTGTGCTGCAGACAGTGTTGAGGGAGAGAAAGAAATGAGATGGATGCTGATTTGAAATGCTGGACCCTCCCTTGTTGTGCCAAAAACTTCTGTGTTGCAGTATTGTTATTTCTCTGTGTTCTACTCTTTTCTTTATATTCCCATCTAAGAAAAACATGGGGATAAAGCCAGCAAACACTGGTGTAGTAGTATAGAAGTGTATATACTGCAGTAATGGGACCTGCAGTGTAGGTTGGTAGGTGACATCTCAAAGCCTAATGGTAGTTGGGGGGCATTCAGTACCACCACTATAGGAGAAGCACAAACAGAAACAGCTGCAGGGCAGTGACCGGAACCTGTGTGGTTCCTGGGCTGCTGCACAAAGGAAAGGTCATGTAGGAAGGGACACATGGGGTTGGACTTGTGTGCAGATTGGGGTCCCTGCTGATTACACTGACTACCACAATGGTGTGGACTTATACCAGTGATGAGCTTTCTGCTGGACTGTGCAGGAGCTAAAGAGATGCACTTCACCTTGCACTGCATTCAGAGTGAATCAGCCTATAGATCAGAGATCTTTGGAAAGGCAGGATAAATTCTGGTAGGACAGGTTTATATAAATGCCATTCTGATTAAAAAAGGGAGCATAAAGGTAAGAAATTACGACCTGTTCCATCCTGCAGCGCTTGCTGGTGATAACGTGCCTATAGGGAAGGCTTTGTGATAAGAAATAAAAACAGCAAGATTCAAAGAAAGTGAGACACCTTTGTAATGGCCTGAAGGAAATTGGGTCATTAAAGCAGTCTTCAACTTTTCTTAGGGGCATGGGGAGGACCAGAATAGTGTTCATGCAGTGTTTGTATTAAGTCTTAAGAAGGCCAATCACCCTTCTGGTACACAGAAGTGAATGTCATCCACCTGGAAAAAAGTCTGCAACACAATTGAATGAGCAGAAGATTGGAGGGACATTTGGAAACAGGGCTGCAGAGGTCTTGTGTTGCTTGGTGGAGCTATACATATTCCCTAATGCAATTTATTACTTAATTTGTTGGGCAATTGTTGGAGAGTGAATTTTCTCTATTTCCGTCCTTTGATAAACTCTGAATAGAAGAAAGTTTCCTCATTGTTACAAATTGAGAGGTGGTGAAAATAAGACTTGCATTGCTGCAAATGAAAGTCAGATACAGGATCAGAGTGTTAGGTGGGTTAAAAAAAAAATCTAATTCAGTCTAATCAGAGGCTAGGTGCTACAATAGAAATTGCTTCCTCTAGAGTAAAAATGTCTGTGAAAGCATATTTTAAAGATACCTCACGTGCGATGAATATAGAGCAGGACTTAGATTTGTTCTGTCTGCATCTGTTTGATCACAAAGATAATGCACTGAAATATGCAAGTCCTGGTCAGATGTACCTTTATGAAATAATGCTACATTGCTTTTGTGGGCGAGTTCTAAAACCATATATATTTTGCATAAGAATGAGCCCATGATGATCTTACTCTTTATTTATGGATTCTAATTGCTAACTTAAAAAAGCAAGAGATATATATTCACTATTAATTTATAGCTAACTGTTTTAGTTCAGAACTATCTGTGAAATTATTACATAGAAATTAAATTCTAAGTATACCTTTTAATTACTAGTGAAAAACAGGGTTCTGATTTATTCTAGGGAACAGTGGATAAACAGCAGATATTGGTAGAAACCTTTTAAAACTGAATTTTATAATATTTATTGTTATTTTTACAGTATATAAAAAAATTACATATATTTGTTTTTTGAGGAAATAAAACAGGTGATAGGAACAAAACTGAACACAGAAGATTCTGGATCATTTAAGCAGTGCACTGCCAGGTAGCAAACGCAGCTTAATGTAGAAAAATGTTAAACAATTCATCTGGGAGGAAGGAATCAGTCTGAGGAATATGTACTAAATACGCAGCCATCCAGCATACTGATTAGGAAAGAGATGGTATAGTGATGGAATGAAAACTGAAAACCCAAATTCCAGTGCACTGCATTAAGAATTTTGAACGATATATTAGGAAGAGAAGGCAGCACAGCCATAATTGAGTGTGGATTGAAATTTCTTTTAGAACAGGATTATAGATTTTTTTCATGTTTTTTTTTCCTCAGAAGTGGAAAAATAAGGACGCTCACGGCATTTTTTATTTTGAAACATTCTATTTAACTTTTGTAAGGAGACAACCACTTCTCGAGAGTATGCTCTCTCCTCAGATACTGCTTTGCAAACAAAGAGCAAGCCAGAAATTCTGGGTTGTGCAGATGCATGTCTGCACATAAGATGCAGGTATCGATGGTATCTATGAAACTGCAGTGTGATGCTGAGTGCTGAGTTGCTAACTGCCGCACATCTGAATTAATGACCAGAATGATTTCGGGTTTTCGATTCTTGCAGCCTGCCCTGCAGCTCCTCTGCAGAGAGCAGCGCTGAGCAGAAGGGCGGCTGGGTGGTGGGGCTGTGTGATCTGCTTGCAGGAACCTTGGAGTCAGGAGTTGCTCTTGCATACAGCGTGTTTCCAGACCCAGCTAGTTACTGCTAATGCTGCAGAGAAAAGTGCTGCTGTGTGTGTATAGCCATTCACATGTTATCCCTTGTTCAGATTCTTTTCAAGCCAAATATTTTTTTGTGTGTGTGATTCCACTGTAGCCACCTTTATGTACGAGGCTCTGTATTCTATTTAAATGCTTTTGTGATGTCTCAAGACTCTTTTCTACTGTTCTAGAGAACTGACAGCTAGAAAAGCACAGTGCACAAGGATAGTATATCTGTGTGAGGCTCTGTGAGACTGCAGGGAGGGAGGCAGGTCGTTGCACCCTTCTCAGCTTCTGCCTGGTCTCTGAGAAATGCCAGGAGGCTCACTGCTGTGGGTGACTTCGGTGTTGCTGTGCTCTCTGCCTGACTGGCAAGAAGCCCTGTGTGAAGCTGGTAGGACAGAGTGCGTGCCTGTGTCTGCTGCGGCTGTTCGCAGTGCGGTTTTTGCACTGTCCTCATTTGCATGGGCAATTTAATCTCTGAGGCACAGAGCAGGAATCCTCGCCTTTGTCAGCATTGTGTGAAAGACACTGTGCCCAATTGAAGAGTTAGCTGATCAGTTGCGAGCAAGGATATCTCATGCTGGAGTGTGATGGATGCTATGAGGATTTGTATGCATTACTGCCTGAGGATGGGAACACCACAGCACGGAGTGATCATGCTGCACTGCACAGGGCACCAGCTGCCAAAAGCTCTGCAGTGGGGAGAAATACTGGGGGGATGTGGAAATGTGCAAAGTGTCTGCACTCTGCTGTATGTCAAAGGCTGCCGGTACAGTGCTGCTCCCCAGTGCTTACAGCTGTCTGATACAAGCCCACTGTCCTCCCACTCAGTCACGTTTTGGAGGACTGTATGATGTCCACGCACGTGTCAAAATCTTTACAGCGTTATTCCACTGTCATGTATCCCCAACTTTTAAATAACAGAACTTTGCCACCTACCATCTAATGTACCAAGACACAGCTAGACAAAATAGATGACCAGTCTTGCTTCATTTCCAAATAATTTTTTTTTTTAATGCTAATCTGTGCTTTCAGCGTGCCTATTGAATGAACTGAAGAGAAATATTTTCTTCAAATAAAGCCGCTGCAGAGATCCTCGCTGAAATCCCCTTTGCCTGACTTAAGGTGTAGGCCAGTGACCAGCAGATGGCAATCTGCGCCTGTCACAGAACGCGGAGTTTTAATGCAGGAGCTCTTGTGTACAACTTCCCTAGCTTATTACAGTTTACTTGAAGGGCAAAAAGACCTGGAAATCGTGGGAAGCCTTTGTTAGGCTCAGAATGTCAGAATCTGGAAAAGCACAGCTGAAGTTCTGCTTCATGCAAATCTCTGCTAGCAGGATTTGTGAGAAGCAAGCTAACCTAATGGCATGAATTTGCACTACTCTTTTTCATTTTTAAGCACAGGACAGATAATTACTTCACATCATTGTGATTTTGCTTCTGTGTGCTGATAATTTTTTAATACGGTCTTTAGGAAAAAAGAAAATATCTGTTTTTCCTGCACCCCACGTTTTTCCCCTAGCATTTAAAATGGAATGCAATAATGTGATCTTCAGCTGACTTAAAAAGAAGTCAAGACACAAAAAAAGTATTTTTCCTGCTATAGTGAGAAATCTGCCATGCTAGAGTAATGTGTCCAAGCAACACAGAGAGAGTCTAGTTTAGCATTTGAATTGGAATACAGATGGCATTAAGGCTATTGCCGAGCAATTTTGATACACGTTTTTTTTTTTATTGCCGAAGGGAAGATTAATGCTACTAATTTCAGTTATGTGAAAACTGTGAGCTGATAAAGGACCTGGATGCTTTTTAAAGCAAATATTAATAGCAGAAAGAGGAATATTCCTATGCTGTGGTGGAAATAATTGTGTAAGTAATCTCACATACTGCTTTAAATGAGTTTGCATCATTTTTGTGCAGTATCATACTGCAGGCATTTGATCATCTGTAACTTCATGATGGAATGATGAAAAGGAAGGCTGAATTAATATTCTGGATATGCTGACACTGTTAGCAATATAAGAAGCTTTTGTTGGGAATATAAGATTTTCTGTACTACTGTTAAATGTGATTCTTGCACTGCTGTCCATCTGGTAGCCTCTAATAGTGTATTGCAGTCCTGATGCACTCTGTATGCTGGATGCCAGCTGAGTAGCACAGACATACTTTTATGACTAGCATTCATTAAGGAGAGAAATTAAATGTAAAGTGGTTCAGTGCATTATGCTACAGGATAAAATAATGGGGAAACTACTGTGCTAGCTATGCAAAACCTGAATGTTTGGGAGATAGCCAGTGCTTTCAATGTGGAGCAGCAGACCCGGAGGTTCATGTCAGCATGCAGTTCAAGGTGGCTAAAGTAAGGGGATGTGGCTTAATGTGAGTACTGAGGCCAATACAGGTTCTTGTACTTTGTTTTACCCTGTTGAAATACTGTTTACCTGATGATAAGGATGTGGTATTAACTGTGAAAGATAGCATGGAAAGGTTTTATGGGAAAGCTTGGCTACAGGCACTACAAAATGTATAGCCTATTCCAGAATACAGGTACTCCTTCATTTTACAGTCCACTTTTCTGTATATAAGAAAACAAAAGGGGGAGGAATCCAAGTGGTGCCCATAGCAACAGTATGCTTCTAGTGAATGGTAAGTGATGGAAATACCTTAGCGGAAGAAAACAACACTTATATTTGGTGAGATGAAATGAGACAAGATAAGCATGTCTTGTGGGTAGAAGGGACTGATTTATAAGGAAAAATTAGAAAAACAAAATTTCTATAAATGGTAACTTCTACAAGTGGTAGAATGCACGCAAATGTATTTTGGGACATTGAGGCTCAATTACAAATACAACAGAAATTGCTGGAACTGATTTTCATGACAGAAAGGACTATCTTTTGCAATGGCATTACATAAGGAAAGCTGAGATTAAAATCTCCTTTGCTGCAAAAACGTTTATATTGTAAAACAACTTCCAAAGAAAATAATACACTTTCACTGCTTGAAACAGTTAAAAGTTCATTAAATAATAGAGGGAATGTATAAGCATATTCCATCTCTAGTATGTGTGGTTAAAAGACAAAAACAACAACTGTACAAGAGCTTTATAAAATTTTTTTTTGTTTTTCAGGGTGGGCTGAATGTGTACTTAAAGTACAGTGGCAGAGGGGCAGAGGTGTTTTCAGGGCCTACATTAGAATCCTGTTCAGGTGCCTGCATAGCACCTTAGTTGCACACATTCTTGATGGAAGACAGGGTACATCTTGTGGGTGATGTGGCTAAGTCCCCATATATGGTATACCTATGTTTAATTGCAGTGTTCTCAATCACTCTCTAGAACTTGTACTCCTTTGAAGTCTAAGTTATAGGTAGCACTTCATTGTTTCGGAAATTATACATTATACGTGCTTTTGAAGCATTTGAACTTGTCTTCCAAGATAGTCACTCCCAAGATAGGCTCTTGTTTTTTCATAATCAGTAAGCGAGACTAAATTAATAATTCTCTTTTTCTGCAGTTGGGTGATTTTGCACCATGCTGTGTTCATGAAAATGACTACAATAGGTGCAAAGATTACAAAAAAAAAAAATCTACAAAAGAACAAACAAACAAAAAATCACAAACATTTGTCTTATTTTCTTCTAAAATTGTGAATCTTTTTAAGCTAGTGATTTGTGTACTTTTTTTCACCTCTGTTTAGCAGGGACAGAGAGCTCCAGGGCTCCCATACTGGTCTCAGTGCTGTAAAGTCTCTGGACTTTACAGCTGCAAGGGTTTCCATCAGCTGTCCTTGTTTCCGGATTTTTGAAATAATACCAAAATGAAGCTTCTCTTTTCTGACAAAGAGCTTGGGATGGCACTGCATATCTCTCTGTTACACTAATCACTTTTGGATTTCAACACACAGCGATAAGAATTTGCTCAGCAGGATAAAAGTAGTCCATGGATTGTTTCATTCCATCAGCCCTGTCATGCATGCTGTGACATAAATGTTACCAGAGCACATTTGTGGGGATTTTCTTTGCTAGAACATTTGGTCCAGAACAAAGTACTTCCAACCACATTTTCACTGACATTTGTGGAAGAATTCTCAGTTCCTCATGTTTTGATATAAAAAAACATATTTTATGGGATTTCCATTCAGTTACTGATATTTTGGTGCAGCAAAATAAGCTAAGCTGGTTAGGAGTCATTGTGTTACTGCCAAATTTACTAAAGCTTAAATATACACTGAAAGGAGAATGAAAAGATTTTAATGAAATATATAGAGAGGAAAATAGCTACCATCCAACTTCAGTAGTGTTGGAATAGTGTGCCTGGATTTTAAAATTTATGTGTAGTTGGTGTTTATGCAGGAAGAAGTTATTCTGAATTTCTACTCCCTTGCCCACAGAGACTTATTATAATCAACAGCACTCTCAGAACCAAACACATCATCCTCAAAGAAAAGAGTCATATCTATAGGCTTGCTACCATGCTTTCACCTCTTGTTCTTTCTTTGTTGATCTGCAGGTCAAGTTGCATCAAAAAGTTGCTGGATGTGTATTTTACATGCACAATTTCTTTGTTCTTTTTATTAACAGTAAGCTCAGTTTTGGCCATCTCCATGTCTGTATTTCTTAGAGGACTGCTGTGGGGCCTCCAATGCTAGTCTCTGCCCCATTTTTTTTTTTTTTTTTTTTATCATCCCATGCATGTACTCCTCTGCTCCTAATTCTATGTCTTCAGCCCTAAGGAATTTATTCACGTATCATTGTGTTTTGTATCATTGTGTTTTCTATGCTGCTTTATTATGACAATTTTGTAAAATCTGTGGTGATACCACATGAAGCTAAATAGAAGTATATCAAATTGCCCATAGACACCTCAACAATTAAAGAGATGGCTGTTTCTGCTAAACAAAGTCAAATAAATCTGCAAGCAGGTCAAGGAAGTTGCAGGAAAGCAGAGCAGACTTCACAAACTTCAGTCCTGAGGCTTGGCAAATTCAGTAGATAGCTTATGGCATCCTACTAGCAGTGATAATAGTGCATTACAAAGCTGCATGGCTCTAGGTGGCATTGAGCAGATTCCTTACACTGATATCCCCTAATGTTGGGCTGTAATGTTCTGTGTTAGATTTATTTAAAGCAATTTTCAGACAAAAGAGTACACAGCTGATGACCTGATAGACTCAAAACTTAAAAAATACAGGAAATAAGGTCATGGCAGTATGACAATGACAAAAGATGTCTTCACACAATGCGTTCACACTCCAAAGGAGAACTGGCTGGTGTTTTCCTGTTCACTGGTCAGGAAGAGACCTCCACAGCAGGTGTGTGAGGCAAAATTCATGACCATTCAATCATGGGAAAATACCAAAAAAAGTTGGAATTTTCCAGTTGGGAAAATAAGGATCAGCTGCAATTACCTGTAATTCTGTGTGGTTTAATATTCACATGTATTGTTATGAATAAGATGCTTCCTGTTCTGACCTGGTGGAATTTTGATATTTAATTATGTCCTCAAACTCTATTCCTTATGATCTGCTTACTTGCTGTCAGCTCAGGGTTTGTAGGGAAGGATGATGAGACTGCATGTTACCTTTGCAATGTGGGAAAAGGAAGCTGCAGTGGCAATCAAGAAGGGGACTCACAGCTCTAAAAGCTATGATCTTGTCTGTGCTGGAACAGGGGAACCTTAGTTCTGATGCTTTTTCCCAGCACAACTCTTTATTTTAAACTGATTTTATTCTTTGACCTCTGATTGGTATGCTAAACATTACATTGCTGAAACATGCATTCTGTTTTCCTCTTATTAACACCGTAATACCGTAACATTGTTTTTATCTGTTTTTTCTTATTTCTTTTTTTTTTTTTTTTTTTTTGGCACATCTTCAGTAACAAGCGGTCCACGTTGTCACAAAGGTAAACTGCATTACCTAGAAACTGAGGTTTTCTGTTGGAAGGTGAGAAAGGCCCGATTGGATGGGGCCCTGGGAAGCCTGGTCTAGTGTTAAATGGGGAGGTTGGTGGCCCTGCATGTGGCAGGGAGCTTGGACATTCATGACCCTTGAGGTCCCTTCCAAGGCTGGCCATTCTGTGATTCTGTATAAATGAGCAGTTTTTTAAAGACTGGCATCTCACAGAAGACTGAATTTACAAGATAAAGTATTCTATCTCACTACGCAAAGCTCCTTGTAACCTTAAAGAAGTTCTGTTGTATCACACTGATAAAGAGACAGACTTTTACTAGCAGTCAGGTAAAAGGGAAACATCAAACTAGCTGCCTCCTAGCAGTTTTTCCTACCTGCTGTGGGCAGAGGTACATGAAGAAGTAGAAAATAATTTGAGTACGCCAGTCCGCTCAATACTGGGTATACTGGCTATAGTCCTACTGCATTGCAGGTTGTGCAAAGAGAAGCACATGCAATTTCCTTAGGGTAAAATCCATCAGTTTAATTCTTTTTTTTTTTTTTTTTTTTTTTCCTCAGAGGAAAGGGTAGCAGCAATTGGTAGGAGCAATACAGGAAGCAAACTAAGAAGAAGCTGTAGCATGTAGAGAACAGTTTTTACTAAACATTGATAGGCTTGAAAACAAGCCTTTAAAAAGTGTTTTTATACAGGAGATTATCCTGCTAAAAAGTGTTCATTGGCATTCCTCTGCTTCATATTAAACCAAAGGTAAAATGATGTCCCTTGGACCTCAGACGACAATAAAATGACAAAGGTTTACAACACTTAAAAAAGGACAGGAGAATTTTACATTGCACCAGTATTTTTCAGGATGAAGGAAAATATTAAGATGTAGATTACGTGTGTGTATGTGTGTCTATCTATATATCTCAGCAAACATACTTGTGTTTTTTGGCAATTAAATACTTCTTAAAGAGGATGGGATAAAGCCAGAAAACTTTGCAGCAAGCAGCCCCCAGGGAATTCTTTGTTAAGCAGCTTTTTCTCTTAGGGAATTCCTCCACTGAAGTGCTTTCTTTTCTCAGTGAGTTCCTCTCCGAAGTACTTAGTTTAGTGGGAGGCTTTTATACCTAGCTTCTCAGTTTCTTTTTTATTTTTTTTCTTCTTCTCTTTTATTGTGATGCACCTGGCGCAATAGATAAGCCAGCAGGGAGTGGTGCCTTTGTTGCATATTGCCCTTTGCACTGGTCAGCTCCTTCAATACCCTCAGTATCCTTCAGTCCTTCAGTACCCTCCTCCACCCCCCCTTCGGAAAAAGATTGCTTGTCTCGCTTCTGCTTATCTTTACAATCATAAGCAGAAGTGTTGCAGCACTGTGTCACCCACCACTTGCCCCCCTAGATAATTTGCACTTGCCAATTTTATCACCAAAAAGGCCTCATGAAATGACATTTGAGCCAAGGAAAAAAAGAAAAGGAATTCAGAATATAGTCTTTCACGCTCATTGCAGCCTTCCAGTTCTTGAGGAGAGCTTGTAAACAAGATAGACCAACTTTTTATATGGTCTGACGAACTAAAAGTGGGGAACTTTAAGTTAGATTTTAGGAAGGAATTCTGTACTTAGACAATGTTGAGACAATGGTACAGGTTGCCTAAGGAAGTTGTGAATGCCCCATCCATGGACGTGTTTTAAGACTGAGTTGGATGGGGTCCTAGGAAGCCCAATCTGCTGGTTGGAAACCCACTTCATAGCAGGGGAGCTGGAATTAGATGAACTTATTGGTCCTTTCCAGCTTAAACCACTCGAGATTCTAGGATTCTATGATCTGTTCTTATCTTTGCATTTTGCAGTATTAACTCACATCATACTCTCTAACCTCTTAATGTAACCGTCTTTTGACTTTTTAGTTCTATGTTGGCAAAATTGTGTAATGTAGCTACTTTTAGCTTAAATTAAAGGAGGGAATAGATATGGAAAAGAGTGCAAAAGGTTGCAATTTAAAAGCTTAGAAGTTCAGGCTTAGGATGTTGTTGTAGATATTTGCTTTAATTTAGTAATACCAAAGTTATAAGATTGTTTAAAAACATAAGGATAGTACTGTGAATAAATTATGTCCAAATATTTCTTTTTTGGTACAGAAATCCACCTGAGATCTCAGAACTGATTGAGATTTTTGGAAAATCATGTTAGTCTTTAAAAATTGTATAGATATGACAAGGTACATGTGGCATGAGAAAACTCTGGTGTAAGGGAGAATTGCCTTTTTTTTTTTTCTTAGTTCTTAGGACATATTTGAATTCTATGTTATTGGTAGTGTTGACTTAGAAATATACAAAAATATGTATTACGCTATCTTTTTCCATGAAGAAAGGGGAAGGATGGAGATGAGGAGAGCTGGGGATCACTGAAAACACGCATATCTAGAGTTCTAGTGTTAAGAATATTAAAATAATAAGCCTTTTTGAATTGCCATCTTTGGATAGTGAGATATACAATCTTAAGGCCAAAAGGGTATTATGATTATCTTTTAATCTGACCTTATGAGTGAAACAGATCTTCAAACTTCATCCAATGATTCCTCAGTGCTGTGAATTATTCTTTCCAGCTTTATAAATTAATTTCTTCCCTTCATTCATAAGCCTTGGGAATATTTACAGATTTTGATTTTGCCCTTCCCTGCTTACTGCTTTCTTTGCTTTTCAAAAGTATAAAAAATGAGTTTTCATATCATTTTATTCTCCTGTCTTTATGTTATCCATAAGAGATTTTCACTGGATTCATGAAAGAAATGAGACTGCTTTTTTTTAGTTCAGGAAATATATTTCTTTTCCTCTGTTTAAAATATTAAAATAGATAATGCAGTATAAATGCTCATTTTTATAATCTAAAGCAGTTACAGACAAAGAAAAATTACAGCATTCAAAATGAGTGAAGAGATTATTTGTTTCCTCTGAAGTAATGTGTCAATGATGCAAAATTTTACATAATACTAATTTATTCATATCCAGCAAATCTCAAAGGAGCAATGAAAAGACATGTATAATAATTACATGACCTCCTCTTTGAAAAAAAAAAAAAAAAAAAGAGCAATTATCCAGCAGCAGTAAAGAAAAATGCAGGATTACAGTTTTAATAAGTCTCTGATCTAATCAAGACCTCACAAAAATTTCAGTTTGAATTCAACATGCACAATTGTGTTAGGTATTATTTTCGTTGTGAGTTTTCTTTCCTAACACTTTCCAAATTTATAATAAATATTATTCTGAATTCATATTGCAAACTCTGTAGTTACATGAAACTTAGTTTTCATTATCCTGTATTCTCTACACTCAATTTGTCTTTGAGAGTAGAAGCTCTCTGGGACACAAGACAAGTCTTTATAGCCAAAGATAGGCTATAAAGTGTCTAGTACACTCTGTATATGAATTTAAATGCAATTTCTTGAGATGGGGACGTTATGGTTTGTACAGCTTTTGCCAGATCCTACTCATTTTCAGTGAGTTAAAACAGAGATATGGCTTGCCTAATCTGCTTTGCCTTGCTGCTTTCTGCTGCTGACGGGTTCATATGTTCAAGCAACAGAATCTTTGTATTTTTATGAATTTGAATGATATTTTTCATTTCTATAATATTCATAATAAATTATAATCTAAGTTAGAAATTAGTTATTACAATAAATTATTATACTACTTTATAATTTTCTCTGCAAGAGACTGCAGAAGCATGGCATTTCTGTAAGTAAATGTTTGTTTTTGAGTGCAGACATATGCCCATAGTGTGTCCTTGGAGATAATACTGTGTGACATAGTGAGGAAATGAATAAAATCTGCTGTTTTTTCCCCAAAAGACAAATGCATACATTTATTAAGAAGTAGGCTCAGAAGTTTATATTTTAGTTATCCAGGGAACTGTTGTACTTATTATTTTCTATCTGATGCAAACACAAGGACATTTTGTCAAAAGTGCCACAACAGAAATGATCTGAAATTATCAACTTACCTTGATCCCCTGTTTTGCTCCAATTTATAGGAGGGAGAGGAGGTTCTTTTTAATATATACCCAATGTGAGATTAAGAAACAATGGTTCAAATGTTGGTCCGGCCAGTTTATTACAGATCTTAATCATGGAGATGAGGAAGATGAGGACGGACGCTATAATGAATCAGGGTAATGGGCATGGAAAGGAGGGCGATAGAAAGGATAGGAAAGAAGATAGGAAGAATGGCATTATCCCCCAGTCCCTATAGCAAGCTGGAGTTATTTGGTCACAGGCTAGATCTTCTGCCAGTAAACAGTCCTGAGCACTATCTTCCGAAGGCAAACAGCTATAATTGTCCACACAGTGATGTTGATTGCCACATGAAAACACCCATCACTCATCTCCTAGACAAGTCAGTATGTGTATCACAAGAAATACCTCAGAAGCAAGCTTTGAGCCAAAAAAAAAAAAAAAAAAAAAAAGGATTTATACATCCCCATGTTGGAAAGCTAGATGAAACACAGCTGAAATTAAGGACATGCAACACATTTTGTTGATATGTTTGGTTTGAGTAGCCTCCACATATGTCACAGGCCCATAAAAACAAGATAATCTATCATTACTTTATTCTTATAACTTACCTATTCTTTATACATTTCTTTTCAGCAATACATATTTTATTTCTGTCAGAAGTGTGCTCTTGTACAAACAGTGTACTTAATTTGGTTTTCTTCTTTTTGCCTTCCCACATGCACTTTTTACTGTGCTACCAGAAATTAGTAAAAAGTGGTCTGGAGAAGGAGGCAATAGAACAATCAAGTCTTGTGCAGCAGGTGATTGAACATGCAATGAAAATCTGGAACAGGGCAGAATGAAGGTTGTGGTGTTTGGTTTGTGGTTGTACTCATTTATTTCTGCTCCATTTTGAAAATAAGAAAGCTTGTCCTTGCTGCAGCTAGATATATTAGATGCAATGCAGGATTACATTTCTGTTCTGAAAGATAATGTTGCTGGTGGCCCTGGATGGCATGCCCAAAGTAAGAATACCGTGATGAGATCAGCTAAGGCTGATATGCAGTTGGTGGTTTCCAAACAGTTCAGTGCTGAGGCCTCTGGAGGATTCAGAAGTCTCAGAGTTGTTCTTTGAGGTTCTGATAGCAGACAATGAAACATGAGGTAGAGGAAGGAAAAAAAATGATGCTTTGGATCTGATGGAACGAAGTTGGCTATTCTTTTTCCCAGAAGTGTTCTTTCATTTTCTGGGACATGCAGTGCATTCTGAGGATTGCACTCTGAGAATCATACGGAGTTTAACTTCATAACAGACGCCACTTTGAGCCTACTGCTCATAGTAGGAATATTAGGTAAGCTGGAAGCAGTGTGGGCACTGAAAGTGGAATAGGGCAAAAGAGGGAAATTGAGGATGAAAAAAAATTCAGTGACTTTAACCTGTGGAGATTAGAATGTGTTAAATACTTGAGGATCAGGGGACTAGGGGAAATGGAGAGAAGGGAGTTCATTAACGTCTTGATTGGTTTGCATGTGAAAGGCTGGAAAAGATTTTGTAACTTGTCACCTGTTACTTGCAATATTTGTCATTGCTTGGCAAATTATTTAGAATACTATGAAGTGTTTGCAGTGTTCTCAAATTGCAGTCACAAGCCCTTTTTTAAAATCCTTTTGCAGTCATATGCATTCCTAGTGAAAGTTCATTAGAGCAAAAATACAGTTGTTTGTACCTTTCAGTAAGTGCCATTCAGTAAATGCCTGATAAGCATTTGCTACTTCTTTTGTTCATTTTGTAAAGCTCCTCAAATTTGCTAACTTGACATTTTTGTGCATTCATAAATTGCAATGGGATCTATGCTCATCAGTACATTTCTAAGACATTTGAGTCATATTGTATGCTACTTGTAACTTGCCATGTGCATTTAGTTTTTGTAAGCACAGACAAATTTTTCATCAGTATGTAATAGAGACCTAGTCTTCTGAACAACAACAACAAAAAAAAGCATTTGTAAATTTTACATTTTTGGCTGGCACCCAGGCTAACAGCTTAAAGTAACAAAAAGAGGTTTAATATATTTGAAATTTATATTGTCATAGATACAATTGCATAATTTGCTAGCCGTTTCTGCATAATGATGCTATAATTCTTGTTGTTAAAATCTGCTTCTGAGTTTAGTCATCATTATAACTAAATTCTCCTGCAGACTATAGCAGCAGGAAACACTAGAACAATGTATTAATCACAACAAATTAAATTAGCAAATAGTTTCCAAGATTGTGCGACAGTTGAGATAGAAAAGATACAGCACAGTGAACCACTTTTAGGTTTCTGCTGATCTGAGGTTATTCACTGCTATATTTGAGATTTACTGTCTGAAGGTGCCTGCGAGGAATGCATGGACAGCTAACCCTTTCAGTACTGCTCACTTGTCTTTGAGTTCCCAGATGGGTGGAAGACAAATATCTGGGAATTCAGAATTGGAAAATAGAATTCTGCTTTCTGAAAATTCAAAGTCGTAAAATTGACTATCTTCAGCTTAAGTTAAAGCAAGTACCTACAAACGAGTGTCCTTGTTTCCACTGTGAACCTCCTTCTCATTAAAAGTCATTTATAGCAGAAGTAACAAGAATGACTCTAAGAAATAAGGAGATAACAAAGCTTCTGATTCAGTACAAGAAGAATGCTGCTGTACATTTCTAATATATGTTCTTCAGCAATGGGCAAACAAAAGCCACTAGCAACATTATCCAGAGTGTTTCGTTGGAAAGTTTTATTTCTCTTGGGTAGAATAGGCCACTATAGTAGAATCTCATATTCAGAACGTTTTGCAGAATGTTAAATTCAGAACTTTTCCCAGTTTATTTCAAGCATTATGAGTTAATTATAAAACGTCTATTTGTCTCCTTCCATCTTTCAAATAACTGAAGCTTGACAATAATTGCTTGCTTCCTTCCACTGCTGCTGAGGTATCCCAGTACTGCTTTACTTAAAGGCAGAAAGGTGAATTAGGTTGGTAATTGAATTTGCACCAGAAGTTAAATTCCTTTCACCTGTTTTTGCTTCAGTAGAAAATTATTGTAGAAAATTCTAAGTTTATCTCATGCAGTTCAGGCTGCGTCAGATCCCATAATAAAACAAGTTGTTAAAGAAATTGTACTGGGATGGGTCCACATAGTTTCATGGCTGCTAAGAGCAGGCTTTGCACGATGCCTTAGGCATCTTGGGAATTTAAGAGAAAATGGATGTTGGTCTTCAGCAGGTAAGGCAAAAAGCAGCAGATAAAATGGAGGCTTTGAAAAGCCTACAGGAAAGTTTTTAACTTTCTTCTTACTCTCACTTAGTGATATGAAGTGTGTTGCATACTCTGTGCCAGAGACATCGGTGGCAATAGTTCAACTTTTCTGACACTAAACTAGAGTGATAAAATGCAACGGGCATCATCTAAATTTTTATGTATTTAATAGAAAGTGGTAGAGGTACGAATATCAAGAGAAAATGATTTATTTACCATATAAACTGGGTGTAAGCTTAATATTAACTGCATTTCTTCTTTTAAATCTTATATGAACATGTACTCCCTGATCTTTGGCATGATTTCAGCAGGAAAAATAAAAAAATTTATATTGGAAACTGCTTTATACAAATAGTTCATATCAGTTTATTAGTTCCTTGTTCAGAATGTTGCTTTTGTGAAAGGGTATAATTTCTTTGTGCAACTTGTAACAAAATGTATCACAACTTGTCATAGTTGCCTTACTTTATATGTATAAATGCATGGAATTTCAGTGCTGAGGTTTAAATCAACCAAAATTACAACATAGGAGGAAAGGTCTTGGACTATAGGATTGTAAACCTTGCACTGGGATGGAAAACCATTGGACTGTGAAGAAGTAAAAGACGCATTTGCAGCCACCTGGAGCCAACTTACTCAGCTGGACTACTTTCTGGGGACTCTTGAGCTAATAGGGCAGCTGGCCATGATTCCTTTCCTTTATGCAGACATCAGTTTAGTTCTGTTTTTCATTAAAGAATTATAACTCTGGAGTGTTGATCTTTAAATTAGGTAGTGTAATGGATGAACTCAGCTGAAGTAGTAGATGAAACTCTAGGTGGCCAAACGAGTATGTACTATAGATTATTTTTCTGACAACTTAGGGGAAGCAACTTCTGGAGATCTACAGGAAATGAACTTATTTAAACCCTACCAAATACGCCTCAAATTTAGAAGACTGAAGTATTCTGATTACCAAAACCTTCTGAGGAAACATAATGATTTTGGCAAAAACAAAACAAAAAAACCCCGCAAAACAAAGATTCTCAAGTCTATGAAAAAGAGGAAATGTGGCCCATCAACCTCACATTTTTTTTCTTCTTAAACCCAGATATTTCTGTTTAAATTAGAAGTAAAAAATTACCTGGAATTCTGCTTCAGATCTGTATTCAGCATTTGGGAGAGTACTCACAATTTATCTACTGCACCATAAAGCCCATCCCTGATAATATCCTTGATGAGTTTGTTCTTGGTCTTGCCTGAAATATTTTCCAGACAGTTTGATTTCCAAGTTGGGCTGGGAGGCCCTTGAGAATTTTGTGCCAAGTGTAATTCAAGTGGCACTGAGGAATGGAGAAGATTCACACTTGAATGTGTGTTTAAGGTCAGAATATTGTAGACCTTTGAGTATTATTTGAGTTTATATGTATAAATGTTTGGTAGTTCAGATTTGAAAGTAAAATTGGACCTCAGCTATATAAGAAAGATCTGATCTTGTTAATAATTAAGTCATTTTCTAATACTGATTTTTAATCAGGAGAGAATTTTTTAAGCTAGGGGTATGTGTGGTTTTTGTGTATAGATTGTGATGTGCTTCAAAGATAAAAATGTATTTGATTAGAGAACTTTGTAATTGAGAAACTGATTGAAAATGACACTTTAAAATAGGACTGTAGGATCTTCTTATTGATATTTCCACTAAGACACATCTGCCTTAGTGAGATATCTGACTCCCTGATATTATCAAGATATATGGCTTGATGTGTTGCTTAGCAGAAAAGCCAACATTCTGGAAAAGATCTTCATGAAATGGTTGCAGAGTGAGCAATCTTGTACATCTTGTCTCTTTCCGGATGTAAATAGATTTCAAGCTTTCTCCTTTGAACTTTGAAATCTACTACTCATAGTCCTTTCCATGAAAGCGTTGTAGCTGGCATAAAGAGCCATATTGTTTCATAATTGCTATTTTCCTTAATTGCGTAACATTATAGTTACATATCTACTCTATGCACAGTTAGGTAGGATTTTTCTAGTTGTGTTAATATATATTATTTCATTTATTGTTTCAACAAGAGAAATTGACTCTGTCACTGAAAAGCCTAGGAAATTATTTGGGCAAGACTCCAGAATTTTGGATTAAAGGAATGAGCTCTCTAAAATATAGGGTAATTTATGCCAGATGTAATCTTTTACATGAAGCTTTCCTAATATAATAAATAGAGAAATGTTTAGTTTTCAGAGTTGAATAGAATTTGAATAGCAGACACCCAGCCTTGAGAAAATGAGGACGCTCTTGAACAAATACAGAATTTTGTTGCTGAAGTCTTAAGTGCCCTGAGATTTTAAGTGCCTCCAGAGTAAAAAGCAATATTTTTTTAGGTCCTCAGTTCTTTATCTGTGTGCGTAAAATGACAGGTTGGTATAACACACAAATTCTTCTGTGCATTTAATTCTACCTGTACTCCAAAGTAATAATTGACCATATGAGCCATCCTGGTGAATCAGACTTATGCTCTTAATAAACTTGAGATAGGAACCTGATAAAACCCACAGATTTGAGTTTCCACAGACTTTTCATCCTATTCTCAGAAGGTACTTTAAAAATATCTGGGAAGAAGCATGGAATTAACAAATTACTGCTCTAATATTAAGTCATCCCCAATTATTACATAGTACAACAACAAAATGCAGCTCTCTTTCTCCAAGTATTCCTAGAAAAATATCTATTTTCACTGGAGACCTCAATAATTACCTTCCAAATTACTCTTCATACTCTCCACAATATTTAGTAAGATAATCTTATATATCCTTTTTATCAAACCATGTTTCTCTGCATACTATATACTTCTATGATTTTAGAAAAATTAGAATACATAATTTCTCAGTGACTATAACAAAACTAATGGAAACTTAGGTCTCTTAGAATATTCTAAATATATACTTGTACTGCTACTGCAAAATATATAAGTATCTCTTTTTATTTAAGTAAACCATAATTACAAAGTATACTGGATATGAACAGATGCGCACCGTATTTGGAATAAGCTATGCAAATATTTCAAAGCACAGTCACCGTAAGTTGAGTTTGGCAGAGCAGAACAGACGTGTCCACCTGTTAAGAGACTAAGCAGTCATCACTGGGGATGCAAAATGAGGTTGAAGTCCATAATGGGAGCTCTTTAGGAATGCATCCAGATTAGCAGGAGGTAGCAGAGATTCTGATTGCTGTATTATTCCACTTCTCCCCAAAGTGATCAAAGAGTTGAATTAGGCAAACAGAATGGTACACCCAGGACTACTGAAGGGGGATGAATGTCCTAAACTATGCAAAAACTGAAAAACAGGGAAATTTCTGCACGATAATGATGACAGAGAGAGAGGGAGAGCAAAAGGTTCCACAAAGACTGCAGAATACAGTGGACTTCAGCAGTCTTTATTCTGTTTAAAGCTGGCATCCTGAAAAGCAAGACAAATCATTGATTCAACTACCATAGCACCTTTAAGTAACTGATTAATTTCTCATCCGGACATTTCAGTAAGTTGTGACAATAATTATTCAAAAGCATTCCCAATGTAGAGCATTAATTTTAATGTGAATTTTGTTCAGCCTTAATTGGAAATTACTTCTGCTTCCATGTATTTCTTAATAAAGAACAGACATGTAGCATGGAAGAGATAAAGATCAAAACTAGCTTTTAAGCAGTGTAAAATGAAAAGACAATGGGACAGATATTGTGCTGGCTTTGTATTTTCTTGAGAAAAGAATGACTTCAAATTTTTTTTGATAACAAGAAAAAATCTCACTGATAGACTTTCTTACCACTTTTGTTTGCCAAATCACATCTCCTGAGTTTACTGACATCTTCATAGCGTTAGTAGTGTCCTTACCATAGACCAGTGTATCTGTGAAAGAATAATTTTTGACATTTTTATATTACGTTTAAATTTTTATATCAATGATTTAAATGTTTATATCAATTTTATAACAAATTCTGCATGAACTCTATATAGTGTATGAGATGTAAAACTAAAGAGGCACGACTTGATCTTAAATGCTGGTTTTGTGTTATAAATATAACTTCAGTGAAAAGTCCAATTCTGATTTTTCTAAGTAGAAAAGAAAAATTATTTAGATGCCTGTGAGGAATAATTTGCATACCAGTGCATTATTTTTAATTCAATTGTTGGAAAATGGAAATCCATTATTTACATACTTATTAAAATTCATATTGTGCTGTTCATGTTCTAAAGTCCAAATGGACACGCATGAGATTGGAATGGTTACAGGTTTGAAGCAAATTAATTTCATACGTAATAACAGTCAAACAGAGTTAATCATGAATCACCAAACTCTTGAAGTCCTCACACTTTAGTCAGTGTTTATAGACATTTATAAATCATGAGGAAAATACTTCAAAATACTGTGTGATTATGGGTATGCATATATTTATCATAGACTTGTGGCAGAGTTGGCACTGAAGGATGTGGAATACAAATAATTTTCTGGATTGCCAGAGCTACAGATAGTGTATCATTCTGATCTAGCGTATTTTTTTCTTTGGATTTAAAGAGACTAGGAAGAGGTCAAACCAAAATGTGGAGATATGCAAAGAAAAAGGAAGGAGGTAGATGGGAGAAATTTTCCAAGATATTTCTTTAACTGAACTGTCTGTGTGTGTGTGAGCAACCAGCCATTATCCTCTCTCATGCTACTAATTTATATAAATCTTTTCACATATAATACTTTGGCCAGGTTTCAATAAATTATTTAGCATAAGCTTATACGTTTCTACTTCTCTTTTAGTAGATGGTGAATAATGTCAGATTGGAAGCCAGGATTTAAATTTGACAATTCTATGATCAGTTGGTATCATTTGACTTAAGCTGTCTTTTACTTTCTAGTTCATGCAGAATTGCCTCAGTTTTCCAGAAATTTTGCAGTATATTTTAGTCAGGGAAAAGTTTGATAGTTCTTGCACTGCAGTTGTTGATTTCAATTTTTTCATGCAACAAGCACTTTTTAGCATAGTTTATAGTATACTCAGATGAATTATGTACATTCTCTGGAGGATATGCACATAACAGCAATTATCAGCCCAATTTTCAGAACACTGTCATAATCAAGAGCTATCTGGTAAAGAAAAATTGCTTTTAATCTCAATGTTTTACATATTTATTCCACTAATCAAGAGAGTTTTTAAGGAAACTGTACTAAAAAAGACATATGTAAGTCTTTATACTCTAAGAAATAATCAGTTTTCTTGGGAAGATGAAGTCAGGCAGCATGCAATTACTATTGAAAGTACATTTCCCAAGTTTTGTTAACAGTTTGTACTTAGATTTACTAAGAATCTTTTCATACTAATCAGAATCCAAACCCAAGTACCAGAATAAAAATTAATGGTGTAAATCAGTAATTTTTATTTTCAGAGCATTGCATAAATAAGTGGATAATATAGAGAGCTAGTAAAGGTTTTTAGCTATGGTCATTTCAATCAGAATAATTGAAAGGCTTTTGAGTCAGAACAACAAACACACTGCAATAGTGCGGCCCCAAAATGATGCCTTTCTGCTGTTAACAAGTGGGTAAACAAGCTGTTTTTAGTCATGTTTGTCTACTGTCAGAATGAATAAAGCTGTGGTTGTAAACACAGGTGAAAGACGGATGGGTTTAAATGATACTTTCGTTCCTGCTGAGCCACTACCAACACCTGCAGTTAAAATAATTATTTCAAATGTTTTTCTTTTTAAAAGAAGGAGTAGTTCGCAGTAGACCTGTCTTGTTATGGTAAATTAACATCTGCAGTTAATGTGATTCCCCTTGGTTGTAAACATCCTGAATTAAAGCTTGTTATCTCCTTTAGAAGGTATATTTTATGATTTTGCCTGTTTTGAAGACAGGTAATTAAACATTTCACTAAAGTACAGGTTAGATGCCTATGATCTTATTTTAGCCACCACAGAAATTATGGAATGTTTTTACAGCAAATATTGTGAGTATTTAATTAAAAACTTGCCCTGAAGTAAAGCAACGTAACAGGTGAGGATAGTGAAAAATGATTTAAAGATTGTGAGATTGAAAAGAAGACAAGAAGTGAGTAGTAGCTGTAGATATCATGTTTGTTTGTTTGTTTTTTTAAGAAAATCTTAAGTTAATCTTTAAAAAATACCATGAACACATTACATTCTAGGGGAAATAGGAAAAAAAAGAGAAATAGCTGTGGACTAAATAGGTCAGCTTTGGGCCTTATTTTGACCTAGTTTGTACTATAGCTAATGGAGCCACTTTTGGTTTATATGATCATCAAAAGGGCAAAGAAAAACTAATTGATTCTAAATGTAAATTAAAAAAGTGTAGGAGAATTGTTTTTAGAATGTTATAGATTCTAGATGTTTATATATGTTCTGTCTTTGACCATTCACAGTAACTGGACGGGATAGGTCTTCTGTCTAAAAATCAGGAAGCTCTTTACTGCATGGGTTGTGGAGTACTGATATAGGCTGCCCAGAAAGGAAGTGGAGTCTCATCCTTCAAGATCTCCAAAAGCTGCCTGGACATGGGCCCGTTCCTGCTTTGGGTGTCCTTGCTTAGGCAAGGGTTGCACCACTTGGGCTCAGAGATTCCAGCCAACTTCAACCTCTCTGTGATTCTGTTATCAGAACTGGTTAAGCTCTCAGTTCAGTGGTGTTTTCCCATTCTCAATAAGAATTGAGAATGAGATCTCAGTATAAGATCTGAAACTCTGAAGCTAGAGTGATTTACATCAGTGGAAGGAACTGTTCTATATTTTAAATTGTCTCCTAGGTTTCATGACTTTTTTTGTAGAATTCATGAACAAAGCTTTCAGAACTTCTGTTTGCTTAAGACCATGTTCTACTATGTCCTGCTACTCATTCTTGTTCCCATACTATGGTATTTCGTTTCTTTGCGACTGCATACGTATTTAGCAGTCAGGGCATGAACAAAAGAACCAGTCTGTTGTAAAATACAACAAACACATGTGGGTAAGAATATCTTAAAAGGCTCTTTTTCTGAAGCATTGTATCATGCAGTTATGACTTTAGTACCTGTTTATCTTTCCTGAAACATTCAAATCCACAAAAAATATTTTATAAAATCTTACCAAGTCTGTGAACATTCTCACATTTAGACTTCTGTATTTATGTTCTGAGGATGGCTGAGTCAAGTGCAATGTGAAAATTGAAGATGTGTAAAAAATTGAACATTCAGGGTCTATTGATCTAGCACAGATAGATATTTCCCTCTAGTGGAATTAAAGCTTCTCTGTTTTGGAAGAAATAAGACGTGAGAGAATTGTTGGAGACAGATTAATATCCATATGTTTTTCTCTTCTACAAACTTGATTTAGAAAACGTCACCAGCAAAGCATAGACAATATTATAAGAAATGAAATGAAGAAGCACGTTTGTAACCATTGCTGTTTTCTTTCTTATTTTTTTCTGTTTTTAAATGACAGAGATGTTTCTGGTAATAGGGGGAATTTGGAATCAGTATACAGGCAAGTTTCTTTTTCAAGCATGGAGGACATCTCTTATTTCTCCAGCATTAGCCATCTCTGAAGGACAGATTTTCCTGACCACTGCATTTAGCTGCCATCCTCCCGTATTTAATCCTATTTCTTATTCTTTTGTTCATTCAACTAGATTATTCAAGCTTGTCTTACCTTTGCAGAAGTTTTTCAGTTTTCTTTAGAATCAGGGTAGCATTGTATATTTGCTCCCAGAAATTGATTGTTAGTGATACCACGCACATCCCTTCCTCAGAGATTGAGGGCAACACCCCTATTATAAACCAACGACTGTTGGTTGGCTTTCATCACTTGTTACTGGGTCTCCCACACCATGCTGTGAATACAGCATTGTCAAGTCCTGAGGCAGATACATGTTTTTCATGCTTAATTTTGCTCTCTCCCTTTTTTCCTCTCCTAGTGAATTCTAAGTTGTGATTCTTTGAATAAGAGGTGCTGCAGAGTTGCCATTGCAGGAAAGCCTTTTAGTGTCAGCTATAGGAAAGGTCAATATTTTCTCATAAAGGAAAATGCACAGAAATTATAATAATTAGGTAGATTGTATTTCATGGGTAAAGGAAAGCAGTTCTTAAACCATAGCTCTAATTTAAATGCTGAGGTTGGCTTTTTTTTTTCCCCCTCATCTCATTTAAAAAGTGTCTGGAGAGTAGTGGAGGAGGTTTTTAAAAGAAAGTACTTAAAAGTTCAAGTCATTAGGATTTACATCCCTTCTACTCTGGTAAAGCATTTATTTTTGATTTTAAGTAGTGTTTCAACCAATTGTCAGTCTGATAATGTATTGAGTTTTGGAGGACTTCTGTGAAGCTTTATATCAAAGGGGATAGACATTTAATACTTTATTCAGCTTGTGTAATAAAACTGCTCTCTTTAGCTCAGCACAGCTGAATATAGTAGGTTAGAACTGGGACCCAGATAGGATGAGAAAGAAGCCAAGTGAAACACCTCTGTAGATGTGTGTGCCTTGCTTAACTGAAATATTTACAGGTGATGTAGTTTTGTTTTATTTGAATTTCAATTTATTTGTTATTTTCCAGAAATCCCAGTTGAAGAAATTCAGATATTGATTGTTTCCAGGACAGCTAAGAATTCTGGTAATATTGAGTGTTTTGAGAGTGTTACCAATATTTCTTAGGTATACTACATTTTTAAAATCAGAGTTATCAAGGAAGTGATCACTGTGGAAGATTTATCTTGAATTTTTTGTTCTGCAATAAAACAGTGACATTTGTTTAGTATCAAGTACAAGTTTTCTTGTTCCATGAATGCTATAAAATATTTAATAAAGCCTTGGCAAACAGGAAGAAACTTGTGATTAGGCATAATCCAGCTGTATCTTAATCCCCAACAGATTCAACTTTTATAGCATCGTTTTAATTATATATTATTAGCAGCTTCAGAACTGTTTAATTAGAATGCAGGCATGATCCTTAGGCCAAAAAAGGATTTTGATCACATCAGTGATGTTTATTTTCTACTGGTTTTTAATAAACATCCTTAAATCTTGGCTTTGAATAGACCGTTAGAGTGTTGTTACATTAAGTATAACTTAAGTATGGCTTATAATATGTATATTAATATGTATGCTATGTATCTTTTATGAAGAATAGCTCCATGGAATCTTTTTCCTTTGGAGAGACCTTTGTTATGATTGTCTATGTGCACATATACAATGGTATGTACATGTCTTCTGACTGAGAGCAATTGAATCAGAGGTCACTTTTTACAGTCTTTCATTTTAATGAAAATGTAAACATTATTTATTTGTGTATAATTCTCAGTATATTTTTTAAAAAATGTGATTCAAGATAGGAATTCTTTGTGATAAGATTTTGCTGATGCCTTACAACCAGATGACGCTGCTGAATGTGCCCAGACTATTTCATCAAAGCAATGGTGGTCGTGTATTATTCTGTCATTGATTATTAAAAGTACACTAAATTGTTCCACTTGTTATTCTGACTTTAAAGAGATGGGAAAAGTTCCTGTCCTGACTAACCCCAATTCATTCTTTACTTGGCACTGTATTAAAAAGGTTGCAGCTGAGTCTTTTTGTGCTGTCAGGAAATCAATTATCCTGTCATGGTTTCATACCTTATCTACATAGGTATGTCATCCTGGCTGATAGCCCCAGCCTCCTCTACTAGCTTTATTACAGATCTTTTATAGACCTATACTAATTCCATCATTTGCCCTCAGTTAACAGGCGGCATGCAGAGATATTTGTTAAAAAGCTCAATATGGTGATGCATGGTTGCCATACTGAAAGTAGCACATGCCTGAAACTTACTGATCTGCAGTCTTTTGGCTCATCCTGCGTGGTCTCATGTAAACTCTGTAGATGTCAAGAACAGCCTGTAGGAAAAGTTTTGTGCCCTGTTTTGTAATGCTTTTTTTTTTCTTTCTGGTTGCAAATATTGAAGTAAAGATAGGAAACACTATGAATTTTAATTTCCTTCTGGTTCTAGTTCTCTTCTGCTCAGACATATGGGGGAGGTTATTGAATTTCTGATTCTGCAAGTTTATCTTGTCATCACTTGAAAATGTTGTTAGTAATGGAAAAGCCCTGTTAGTTGTAGGACATACTGCCCAGATACCTAAGCAAGATGAATTTCTTTCATGCACATTACAAATATTCTTACTAGTTTAATTAACAAATATTTAAAGCAGTGCTATTCTGTTAGTTTCCAGGAGATAGTGTTCCATAGCAGGGCATTTGCAGAACCTTTTTTTTTTTTTTTTTTTGTTTGTTTTTCAGGATTATTCTGTGGAGTTCTTCCATAGAGTATTGCATCTGCACTAGAATCCAGAGTTCAGTCCTTCTAAAATTAAGCTGGAAGTTCAAATCCTTGATCTCTTCATGAACTGGATAATACACAGATTCCCTAGTGAAGCACAGATAGTTAAACCTGTCTTCTACTTTCTATACAAGAAGAAAGGTCATGTCTTAAGTTCATTTTTTTTTCCAAGTACTTAATTTGTTACAAACTGTATTGCTGGTAATTCTTTTCCTACCTTTCTTTACTCTGCCTGATTTTCAGCTAAATCTCAACCTATTCACCATTTCCAAGGAACATATGTAGCTATTCAAGCATTAATAAACAAAAACCAACCAAACAAACAAAAAAACACCCAAAAAACCCAAAACAAAAACCAACCAAACAAAAAAAGCCTACAGAAGATGCTTTCTCTAGAGTTTTAAATCATCTTTTCCAATCAGGCAGAACCATATCTATTCATAACTAATAGTAATTTTATGATAGTTAGTTTCACTAACTTCTGAGGCAGTGTAACTAAAATAATTTTCCTTTTTTTTTTCTTTTCTAGCCATCTCAGGTTTCATAATTTCAATATCTTAGATAGCAGTCTACTGACACATCAGTCAGTTGAACAATAGCAATTAGCAACCAGCCTTCACTTGTAGGTTAGGGATGGTAATCCAGAGCTTTGGAAAAACACAACTGAAGTTTGTTGAAAGTAATACAAATCTAGAAACTAAAAAAACCCACATTTTTTGGGGGGGATAATAAAAAAGATTAAGAATCGTTATCTAACATTTACAATGCACCATATAAAGCAAAGTTGGCTGGACATGAAGTTACAGACCAGTGAAAAAAGAGCAAGGTCTAAAATGCTCTAAAAACCTTGGAATTGCTCATGTCTCTGTCATAAAGATCAAACTTCAGTTGTAGATCCTACGGCTCTGCCACTTTTCCAAATCTTTGATGTGATCTGTTGATCTTGAGAGGAGCAGTGAAAAAGGTGAGAATAATGTGCACTGAAAAAAGGTAATAGTAGGAGACTTTACTGGCTAAATACTTTTAGTTGTAGTACTGTTAATCACATTGTTATGTGTTTAGACTATCACTAACTCTGTAATTGTATTAATAGTAGTTGTTATCTTTTGCATTTTGGTTATATTTTTGATTTTTTAAATTAATAATTTAAGTTCTTCATTTGACATTTACATTGTGCTCTACTTTTTCTGCATAACAAGATATCTAGTTTAACAAAAGTCATAAGACAGCTGGATTCTTTAGGTACTGGATTAGAGAAATGCAAAATGTTAATACCAAGCACTTTAGCCATAGGCTGTGTGTAGACCCACCATAACAGATTATTTTATCCTTTTGCTGAGATATGATGACTTTGTATCAGCATCACCATGTATAATGTTTCTCTCTGTCTAGTTCTCCTAAACATGTACTTACAAACTTCATTTCCAAATTTAACCAGTGTTAGTGCATGTTTTAATAGGTGTATTTAAATTCTTAGTTAGTAGTGGTGTGAGCAAATATAGAAAAATCTAGAAGTCTTTTAAACTGACTTTTCTGTAGTTTTCTTTATTATCCTGCTAACTTTCACGAATGATAACTGATTATCTCTTTCTATTAAAAGCAATCAATCTTTTATTTACAATCCTGCCACTTCCAAAAAGCAATTAATAAAGCTTAGATTAAACCTGTATAAGCCAATCCTAAGGTCACTAGCATGGTTAACTGAACTGTAAAAAGACATCTGTCTTTCTGCGTGTATCTGAGCAAATATTTGCACAAACATAAAATAGTGAGGTTATCAAGCTGTCAAGGTCTTAAATTTGTTACTTTTATTAACTTGAAGGGGGGAAAGTTGTTGTTTATGATACTACAAGATGTGGCATCCCCATGTTTCATGACTGTTTCAGAGTTTTATAAAAGAAGCCCTTTGCATTCTTGGAATGCTGAACACCTGCTTTTTGTATTTAAATTTGTGGCCTGCTGTTTCAATGCCATATGAAATGTGTGATGGTCAGAATCAACACATATCCACACAAATTCAGAAATTTTTAAGCAGTAGAGATAACCAGAATGCTTTATTTGACAGAAACAATTTTTTATCTTAAGTAGTATAACCCAGAGAATTTACTCAGGTCCTCCTTTACTAAACTTTGGTGGAATAATTAATTTGTATAAAATTATGCAAGCAATCCATATAGGTAGTGGAAGAGTATCTAGGAAAACAAAAATATATTTTTAAATGATTTTAATAAATGAAAGAGCACAGTTATTTAAATTGTCATTATTAGAAAATGCTGAACAGAAATAAAGAAAAAATTTGAAAAATAGCTAAGTAAGTTTTTTAAAGAATACATTTTTTAAAGGATATTTAAGAAAAACTGTTGTTTTCAGTGTCTGAAGTGGAAAACCTACCGTTCTTTGTTATGTTAATGGTGATTGACATTCACATTTATCAGTGAAATAGAAAGGCTCACTTCTAAGTTGAATTTATATGGTCTGATCTTTCTGACATGAGATGTTTGTGTTTCTACTTTTTTTCTTCTTTAATAAAGCTTAGATTAAACCTGTATAGATTATATATATATAAACCTGTAGACTCTTAAGCATCTATGTAATAGGAGAACCAGCTGTTTTTTACAGCAGAGTTTTCTCTCAGGCTCTTCAGAACTCTCCCCAGCTTTTCAATGTTTTAAAATCATAACAGGCAGGAATGGATATGAGGTTCCAGTATCTATCTTACCTGCTCCATACATGGAAGTAAAGTCATATTTGTTTCTCTACTACCTAGTTTATTGTTTATTTACCTGTGGCTTCTGTTAACCCCTTGGTTGTTTATAACATCACAAGATGTCCAATTATTCACCACCAACTCCAAATTTTGGAATAGTTTTACCAGGTTGCAGTCCCTCTGTTCTGTTCTGCCTGTGTGAGTACAACTTCTGTTTTTTGTAGGGAGATTTTTTGACCTTGACATGATCTTTAGTGTGTGATTGTGTCTACCAAGTACCTGAAGAATTTTCTATTTCAGTTTTCAGTTTTTATATGCAGTTCATTTATGAAGTAATATTTTTTGACATCTTAAATTAATATCTTCCTGCAGGATTATATCAGCATTAGGATAATGCAGTTAGGAAGTATCAAGCAAAATAAATGTCTTTTATGACGTTGACTTGTTCATTTATTTATAGGGTTTGGTGGCCTAGTTTTGGACTTCAGCATATGATAAAAATTTGTTTTACTGTGCGTCTTAGTGGAGTAGAACTTTTTTTTTTTTAGTTCATATTTTAGAGTAAAATATTTTCACTTTCTTTCTGTGGTCCAATCTTCCAGAAACATGCAGGTAGGCTGAATTTTTGCACATCGTGAGTAGTTCCCTTAATATGCTTGCATTGTGCTGACTTTACATGGTGGCAGTTTTGGCTAAATAAGTGTATGCTTAGAGACAGAATTTACTTTAAAATTTCAATGTCTTCATTTTGTTTACTTTTTTTTCTGCTGAAGGTGGGTTTATAAAAATAATGTGATACTTCATGCACCTAAGAGACTTTAATTTTACTTTTCTTCTTGTGCAGGTGATTTTGCAAGAAATGACACAGGCTCTCCTCCCTTCTCTCGTCCTGACTGAACATTTTGCCTCTGCATTAGTGTAAGGCCTTCAGTTTTCGGACACTCTCTCTCATTTTATTTGATCTATTAGCTCTAATTCTAATCATATTGTATTATAGTGTGTTATCTTGCATTCCGGTATGTTATTTAGTAAATTAGTTTGTTTCTCCTCAGATTATTGCTGCTGTTTTGTTTTGGGGCTGATCTCTCTACCCTTTTTCCTTTATCCCTTCACTCCAATTTATAGGAGGGAGATGAGGTTCTTTTAATATCTGTATACCCGGCGTGAGATTAAGAAACAATAGTTCAAATGTTGGTCCAATCAGTTTATTATAAATCCTAATTAGGGAGATGGAGAGGGAAAGGAGGGTGATAGAAGAGATAGGAAAAAAGCAAGAATAGTGTAAAGCGGGGATAGTCACCACCAGGATCCAGCAGTGCTCCCATTGCATGCTGTTTTGAAGGTCCGAGGCAAAAGCAGCAGGGGGGGAGAGCAGCAACAGCATGGCTGGCCTTGGGCAGCAAGCAGGTAGCAGGAAGAAGTAGCAGAGCCAATTCAGGATGAAGCAGCAGGACTCAGGTAGCAGGCCCAGGAGAGTCTGTCAGCATGCAGGAATTCTGTAGTGAGCAATCTGATGATACACACCTTTGTTCTTTTTCAGCATCGTGGTAGAGTGCAGAGCAAGTCCAGGAGAGAGAGAAGCGGGTCATGAGGCTTCTCATGTCAGAAACCTCTTCTTCTTCATGAGGAATCTGTTGCCAGAAAACCTAAACCTCATGATTGTAGGTCCCCATTATATCCTTCTTCTTTTTCTGTCTACGTGACATCCTTGGGTGTTTGAGCAAGAGTCATGTGAGACTCCCTGAGATGGCCATCTTCCTTGAGATAAGTCCACATAAAAGACCTCTTCACAGCCATTAATCTGCAGTTTATCTCATGCCCCTGGTCTTGTCTATCTGTCTCCCTTAGACAAAGGATTTCTCAACCCTTGCCCAAGACTTGTTTGGACTTGTTCATCTGTGTCCCCAGCAAGCTATGAGACAATGATGTAAAAGAATAATCTCTAACACCACCCTGTGACTTAGAGGTTGCTTTAAAATGGAACACAGATGATCCATGATGGTGAGAAAAAGATAGCAAGCATAAAGGTGAAGGAGGAAAGGGGGCAAGGAATCAAATGCTTCACACAATCATTAGAAAATATTTTTCAGGCTAGGCCCTGATGTGCTTGACTTCCCCATCAGTAGAGGAGGTTACAAAGTACATAGATGATACTATGCACTGTATAAAACATGGAACCATACAAGAAACAAACATAAGAGTTGCAACAGTATACAATATCAACTTGCCACAGACACCACTCCTTGACTCTTCAGGAGTGGTGACACAAATATTACGTAATGAATAAAAGGTAGAAAGTGAAAAGAGACAACCATATATTTGACAATTACCATATATTTAACCAGTTGTTAAATTGTCACGGAATTGGGACAATTATGTAGGTATCTTTATACGTCAGCCATAAAAGTGATAGACTAGATGGTGCTATCTTCAATCAGTGGGAGCAACTATATTTTGGGGAGTTAATGGAAGACTCAGGAGAGGGGAGGGGAGAAGCAAGGTCTGGGCAGAGCTTTGCCCTCTTATTCAATAATTGCTTTGCTACTAAGATGTAGCCTGGCTTTTCCCATCTCACAGACCTTAGATCCCTGTCTGCTTGGGCTCAGGCTGACTTGCTTAAAATCCATCCTGTCTCAGATTGTGACCCATACTGTGTCTCCACTTTTACGAAGTTGGAATTGGTAGAGATGATGTGACAAGGTAACCAATGCATTGTCATCTTACTGTGAATTCACAGTGAAGGTCACACCTCTACAGTCTTCTCTGTAATATAGCTGATGTCAACACTTCTTCTCACCACTGGTTTAGCTCATTTAAAACTGCAGTGTCTGGCCTCCCTGAGGAATTGAGGCAAGGCAGCTAATGCATGTATTATAGTATAATCTCACTTTTTTGACAGCAGAGAGAAAGCTTGGAAAGTATATATTTAAGAGTCTGGAAGACACTTGAACTTCTTTCTGGGAGTTCTAACTAAAGTAGAGGATCATTCATTTTGTTAAGAATTCAACAGTAAAGGCTGCCAGGAACTTACTTTTCATCTAGTGGGCAAAGTCTGTCTAGCAAAAGTTGGTAGTGAATGTGTCCCTGTAATTGCAAACTACACTTACCGTTTCTGTTACTTTTTTTTCTTTCAGGCAAGAATCATGACACTCAATTCAGAGTGCCATTAATGTATAAAGAGAAATGTAAGAAGATATTGGTTGGCTTTGAATGGGGTGTAAAATGCATCAGTATTTCTCTTCAAATTTGCTCCTGTACAAAATGCTTTTCAGCATTTAAATAATTTTGTAAGTTATATGACTTAATACTATATTTTATGTTTTTACTTTTTATTATACTTAAAATGCTTGCAAAGACAAAAGCAAAGAACCATAACTTGTTAGGGCCACAAACATATAGATGATTGTTCTGTTGTTAGATAAGTGGCATAATATGATGTCTTAAAGATAGAAATATAGGTTCCTATTGCTTATGCCAAGTTGAGGCCATACAAATTCTTGGGATTAGCATTCAAATACACAGTCTGGCAGAATTAACCCGAGTTTATGAGGAGTGGTTTATTACAAGTGATGCACTTTTCCCTCTTCCACATACCACAGCTATGTTCTGTGAGAGTGGATGCCTTATTTTACAGGATAACTCCAGACTGTGAAATTTTACTTTCCTGAACAAACAGTAATTGTTGAGAAAATGGTTCTCGCTAATTTTGACTTTGTAATAATTTTCAAGTACTTTTTTCAGCATAAATGATCCAGATAGTTTTATTTCAATTAACTTTAATGGGAGGTGAGATTTGGCAGATTGCAGCAAGTTTTAATGTTTAAATATTTGCTTAAAATGCATGGTAGTTGTTCATGTCTGTGTTGATCTGGCAATACATCCTAAGAATGTTCCTCTCATTTTTTCACTATGTAATGTGAAACAAAATTCCTGCATAATTTTAAAAATGACATAGCTGTATTTCTCTGCTAGTGATGCATCTATCTTTTCTCCAAAATGGCTACCCACTCTTATGAGTACTTGAAAATATTTTTGGTTTAAGGTTATTATTCAGTATTTCTAGGTCATACTTTCCTATAATGAAAAGGGAGCGGAGGATATCTTGAGGCTGTTTCCAGAAAAAATTGCTTTCAAACAGTATCTACCAAATGTTGAACATGTGTTCTAAATGTAATTAGTAAGAAGGAGAGTAGAAGGAAAGTGACATTTTTCTTTGAGTGTGAATTACTTATAGACATTCTGTTTTGGAATCCCAGTGTCCTGTGATCTTTCTTTCTTTCTTTTTCTTTTTTTTCATTACCTTACAGCTATTCATTAGCTTATGTGCCAATATTTGTTACAATTTAGTCTGTGGGACAGTGGTTTGTTAATATTTTAGCAACAACACAGCAATGTAATTATCTGTAAATCTTTTAGCATGTATTTCATTCTTGTGGAAGCTATCCAATCAGTCAAAGAAAAAAGCCTAAGCATTTCATATCAAACTTTGAGCCTTCTGCAATACACTCTTTTTTATCTCAACTTTCTTGATTTATTAGGTATATTCTTTGAAAAATATTTGGAACATTGTTGGGGTTACCAATGAATGACTCCTTAGAAATTTGTGAAGTTCACCTGCATACAATATGAGTGTGGTGGACCTTGTTAAAATTTTCTTCCTATATTCATAAAGAACATATGCAACTATTAATTAAAAGTATAAGGCTATTAATTTTGCAGGTCATATCTTCTGATCAACCAAACATTCAGAAATTTATTTTCATTTATTTCTTTAATTTCTCGTTCTTCATGCTTCACTGTGAGACTTTCTTGAAATTAGAATGAGAAAAATAATTAAAGGATATTTCACCGAATGAAATTCCAAATTGGGAAGGGTTTAGTTCAGCTGAAGTTGACTTCCATGGATTTCGAAAGAGCTGGATCAGGTGCTGAACATTACTGCTAGTTTATTCACACATTTGTTATACTCGTGATCTGATTGTGGCTTGCTGAGATTCTAAACTATTCTACCTAAAAATAATTGAGTGTATGTGAGTAATCCCAAGGAACATAAAAACATTTTTTCTCTTTAGGAAGATTGCTATATATGTAGTTCTTCCTAGGACAAAGGTTAGGATATAACCCTATGAATGGAGGCATTGTCATCTTATACACAAAGAGTCTGGCGTTATCTCTGTAATATCTGTATGTATAATTCACAAGTTTGATTCATATTTGACACATCTAACATATTTGATATGAGACGTTTATGGCAAAAATGTGGAACTTTCTTCACAGCTTTTTGAATGAGACTGCAGATTTCTTTTTGACCTGTGTAATAATGTGTCTTTACTGGAATATGTGTGTGTACAGGACTATTTATGCATAATCTCTCTTCACACTGCGTCCTCAAAAGTCTACCTGTGGTTTTGAAGTCAGAATGAAAGATGAGTAATAGGCTCTGCAGTCCTCATAGTGAAAATCTATCCCTGTGCAAGCGACTATAACAAGGTCAGTCATTACCTAGAGATGACATAAACCATGAAAATGTATGCTTAGAAGGCATATACTTGACACAGTGTCTTTTCTACCCTTGTCTGGGGATAAATGTCTAAAGAGATATCTGCATGTTTACACATCCGAGTTCCACTCACATTGAGATGGGAACAATAAACATGAAAATATTTGTCTGCAATCTGCATTTTGTATTTGCCGTCTGTCAAAAGTGTAAAGTCATTTTTTTTGAATACACAAAAATGTACTCAGAATCAAGCTTTCTTGTTAGTGATATGTGAACACTATTACTAATTATTTAAGGAGTTTGATCTGATTTTCTGATTTGTTATTGTTGTAATGGGGAAAAGTGCTTTCAGCAATCAAATGAGAGATATATTGAACTGCCTTAAATGTAATAAACATGAAAATATTTATCTGAGTGATTGGAAGATAGAGGGCAAAATCTTGCAATGGAGTCTCAACCATCTGATTGTGAAGAATGATATCCTAGAAAGCTGAAGGAAAAATAACAGTAAGGATTCAGAGGGAGATGAATGCAGTCCTGCGAACATCGCTAGAGACTAGTTGCCATAGTTTTTGGGCAGGGTATTTTTTGGATGTTCGAATAATAATATAGGAAATATTTTTTCCAGTGAATCATCATATACACTGTTAAGAAACATGCATTATTCAGTCCGCTTCTTAAAAGTTCATTTAATACTGTTTATGTACGTTAATCTATATTTTTCTTTTTCTCCATTAAGATAACTTCTACTGTAAAGAAGAATTCACTCAGATATGTTTTATTATATCATTAATATACATTCCTAATAACCACATGGAAGATTAGTATGGGGTAGTTAATGTGCTGTAAATTCACACCTGAACTTAAATTATACTAATTGGGCTGAGAAAAAGGCGAGTAACTACATATGTTTGTTTCATATAAGTTTAAAATTTAAACTATGGATAATTTTCTTGTTACTGTGCTCAAGATAGCTTTTCTGCTGTAAACATAGGCTTAATTTAGCAGTCAAGTGGGTTATGATTGTAAACAAAAGGTGACTGTCAAAGTAAATAGACTTCTATGGATTTTTTAAAAGATTATTTTACTTTAGCAACTCATAGTATATATTAGCAACTCATAGTATATACTAGCAGGTAGTCTACAATAAAAAAATAATTTGTTGCTAAAGTATATAGCTTATAAAAATATGCATTTTGAGCTAGTGTTTTATGGATATATAACTTGTCGTGTTGTGAATGCAGACTTAATGAGGAACATAGATTGTTACTATTTTTAAAAATATAATTCGGGCAATATCTTCTCTTGTTTATTATGATATATACAGATCTGAGGATTTGAGATTAGAAGACATGTTTTCCTCCTCTGGATATACCAACAAGTGCAGAGTCCTGTTAATTGATATGCTCCCAATAGTCTATTCTAATTGACATCTTGAACATTTTTTAATTTCATCGTTTTTGGCCATATTGCTGAGGGCTGATAACTGATATAAAACCGTTTTCATAGTTTAACTGGAATAACTGCTCTCTACCCTGGAGTACATTCTGAAAGGAAGAAAGTCTTACAAACTGTGAAATTTTGAAGCTCTGCTACTGTCATTACAGAGTACAGAATGAATTACAGGTGAGGTAATGTCACTTACAGGTGTTTCTGCAATTGTGGTGTTATTTTAAAATACATCTCCAAAGAAAAGCAATTTCCACTAATCCACTCCAAAAGCTGCAGTAATAATGAAGCCTGATTTCTCTTAATGAAAGTCTTTAACTCTCATTCATTGTTAAATTTTGACTTCTCACAGTGGAAATAGGAACACCCTAGAATAACATGTCTACTTTTGTTTTATATGGTCATAGATAAATAATGCTGCAGAATGAAATCAAGCTACATAATTATAAAAAAAAAAAAAAGTAAAAAAAAAAAAAAAGTGAAAAAAGAAAAGTCAGGTGATATATATCCACCTGATTCCAAGTAGTGAACATTGCCTTGATGTTGCACGCACATTCCAGATACGCTTTATTCTAGTAACTGTATTATTCAGTGTATTTTGGACTGGAATAGTTCTAGCATGAGTGTGAAATCATCTCTTTAAATCTATTTAAAAGCCACAGGCAGACTTCTGTGAGGATTCAGCAGAGCTTCTTGTAGAAAAAATGCATAGAAACCATACGACCCTTGGACATTACATTTGTTTCATACATATCTGTTCACATCTTGTCTGTGTGCCCTACCTAAGTCAGAGCCCACTGAAGCCAAAATTGCCATGGACATTAACAGAAGTAGGATAACTTTTAAACTGAAAAGTTTATATTTCATACATTAAAAAAAAAAGTCCTTCAACAATCATGAAAGTGAGTTTCAATTGGAAAAATAAACTAGGGGAATGTGTCTTTGAAAATCCCATTCTGAGCAACCAGTAAATGAAAAAAGATTTAAAAAACGTTTACTGGCAATAAAAAATATATTGTCAATACCTAAATAGCAATAGTAATGGGAATATATGTGTAACATGCAGCTGATGAGAATTAGGTATGTCTATGCAGCGAAAAGATATAGACTTTTCCAGTCTATATTTACTTCAGTAAAGTTAGAGAGTAAATATCTGAATATTTTAAAGAATGGTATAAAGTTTAAAAATAAAAGAATCCCAATAAAATCACTGAAAAGAAAAGAAGACTTCATAGAAGCAAAATCTAGTGGCAAAGTGGTATAATAGAGTTGTCAGTCAATGTAAACAATCTTACTAAGTAACAGTGAACATTCCTAGTAATAAGTACACACAGAAAATAGAGTAAGTGATCTATGTGTCTGTATCAGATCTCTTTTAGGAATGAAACAAAAAATTACACAGCAATGAAAAAAACGGAATGTAAGAAAGCAGGCTAAGAACAGTAGAACAATCAGAATAAGCAAAAAAAATTAGTTTCAAGGCAAAGTAATAATAAAACTTGTATAAATAAATGGAAAGATCAAGAAAGAAAATATTGTATGGCACAGTAAAGACTACTGTATGCAGGTCTTTTCCTTTGCAAAAGAAAAAATACTGTGATGTATTTTAAGATAGTACGTTTGAAGGGTGTACTAATTTTAATTGAAAAAGAGTAGGTTACATGAAATGTAGGTAAGTAAAATGAAGGTGAAAGGTAAGGTGAAACCTTCTTCTCATCACTGATTTGTAGAGGTCTACCTTCTGTCTGAACTAATTCTGGATCTGCAAATTCCATATGGATTATATAACTGATGATATCTAAGAATAAGTCAAATAATATAAAACTTGTTTTTAAGGATGGGTAACTGTAGGATTGGAAGAACAATTTTCTTGTAATCTAGATCTCTTGGTCTTCCATGAAGGCCAATTATTAGTTTATAAGACACTAGCTAGCTTATCATGTCAGTGATGGGAATTTTCATCCTAAGTGAGCTGACCACAAGTGGGGAAAATAAACAAATAATAGAACTTGGTCTTTTCATATGTGATGCTATGTCATATGACAGTAAACATTACTTAGTAGATAAGTTTTCAAAAAAATTCTGTTAATATTTTCTGAATATATTTAGAATAAAATATAGAGAACAAAATGAAGTAATGTCTATTTGATGTGATAAAAGTAGGAATGAAATTGTAAAATCTTTGTTTGAAAAAGGAGACAGAAAAAAAGAATAATGTATTTTTCTTAGAAGGAAAAATGTCATTTACAGTTTGATGCTTTTAAACTGTGAACAGATTTTGTCTTGTATCTCACATTTTAGGTTTAACAATATTCCATTTGCTTGTAAACTAATGCTTTGAGTTATCTCAGGTATTCAAACACATGACAGAATTCATTTCTGATCTTTGAACTCCATCTGTCTGACCAGTCCTTTATGTTTGCAGTAGTCCATTTTATGAATAATAATCTATCTTCCTTTTTAAATATGCTGCTTAGAACAATTTGTGCATCTATAGTTGTCTCATTTGACTACTATAGTGTGATAGAAAGTTGTCTGCTAATATCATTTAAATATGCAGAAAACATGTTCAATTTGTGTAATCAGTCTACAATCCAGAAGAATAACTGTACTAAATTAAAAGGAACAGTTGTTATTATCACTATTACTGTCACTATTGCTACATATTATATACTATAAAATATTAAAAAATGGTCACCATAATCTTTAATTTGGTTTGAACATCATTGCTAATTTCCCCAAAGTAATGATATTCAGTTTTAGGTCTACAATCAGGAAACGCTTATCTATTTAGCAAAGCATTTCTTGAGGAACGAACCAGCAATTAAATTCTACTGTATGTACTATATTTTACTATGTAGGTATAAAATTTACTTTATATACTCACCCATTATTCTCTGAATGTATGAACTTGGCTAAATATTTAAGGTATTTCAAATGCTGGATCTAGATAAATGTTCTTATACCCTTGTATTAAAACTAGTCTATTACTGATTATCAAATAAGAAAAGAATGACTGCCTTCCTCAGCTCCTATGTAGTTGTATAGCCAGCAGTCGTCACATCCTTTTCTACGTAAGAAACAGTACTATTTGTTCTTTTTCCCCACTGTCATAATGCTATTCCTTATTCTTCATTTGCTTCCCCCTAGCATTTTTTTTCTTGTTTTAAAGAGCCAATTGAAAAGGATCTCACTTGTATTCAGTGGTTTGTAATTGACACCTGAATTATGGTATTATTTTTATATTTTCCTTCACAATTTCCTTATAATACTCTTATAATACTCTTTTATCTTATTATTTATTTTTTTCTATAGCACATAGTAACTCTTCCAGGGAAACAGTTTCTCTTCTTGTCCATTTCCTCTCATGATACTTGCTTTGTAACATCATACTGATATGATACAGAGATCATTTGATAGCTATCGTTTATTAAAGACAATAACTATGTCTACAAACTAGACTAAACCTCTAAATAGGGCCACTTGATCTTGGTTTCAGCTTACGAAATGAAGATCAAAGTACTATTAGCCCAAATAATGGAGAGTTTCTTTATGGTCAGTGAAGAGTGAAGTAAACCTAGATAAAGAAGGAAGGTAAGATTCCCTTGCATGCTCTTCAAAATTACATTTGATTGTATAATTAAGTTCTTATACCATACAGTAGTCTAATGTAAATGTATGTATAGTAATACAGCTGTTACTGTATCTGTTCCCTAAATACAGAACAAAGAAGTATATGCTTCCAAATATACTTTGGAATGTGATGACTTTAGTATTTCTACATGTATGTGGTCCAGAGAAAAAAAAATCTAATCAATTATAGTCATAAACTGGTACCTCAGATGAAAAGAAATGTTGTTAAAAAATATCTATCTGGAGCATAGCTTCTTATGCACCTGTACTACCTCACAGTATAGTTACAGGTTGAACACTCAGATCTATTGCAGTAATGCAATAAACTATGCTTTTTCCTCTTCACTGCAGCTATACGTAGATCATGTGACCAAATTTCAGAAAGAGGTCAAACTTATAGTAAGTTCACTCTCAATCCCTTACAGATACTTAATTGATTGTTTTGCCTGTTCTTCATACTAATTCTGATACACTGATAACTTTTTGTCTGTGACTGATAAAGAGTTACAAAATATTTGTTTAGTGAGATAATTTCAGGTTTGATCATGTAAAAATCATAAAGGAAAATGTCAGCTCAAACCTTTGTTTGTGCCTTAGTCACTGATATGGTATCTAAATGCACAACGCCCCTTTTAATTATTTCATCCAGTTTCAGTTGACTTTTACTTTACTTGATGTCAATATGTGTGCACAAATGTTTTTCCCACTCTATTACTTTATTTTTTTTTATTCTTATTTGCTAAATGTTCCGCATGTATGTTCTTATCTTGTCTCACGTTACACCATGTGGGAGTTCATACCTGTATTATTATTCTGTGGTAAAAAATTGATTTTTAGAGGAAATCTATTAAACAGAATTTTTTAGTGACAACAAAAAGTAATTGAATGTGGAATTTTATTATCCTCTTTTCTACTGTAATGCTTTAGAGTAAACTGGAGTATTTACTTACATATTCTTCTGGTGTATAATCAAAGAAAATCATTATAAACCGCTAAGATAGAATTTGGATGCAAATAGTATATATTTAAATAGTAGAGATAAAGACTTCTCAGGTTTGATCATGTAAAAATCATAAAGGAAAAAACACAGTAACCAAGAACTATTTAAGAAATTCTTTTAGGCCATTTAACCGACAAGCAGATGAAGTCTTTCAGTGATTACAGTGAAGACTACTAAGTCTGTCAAATCAAGAGTCCAGAAGAGCCATTTTACCTGTACACTTACTGTATCAAATTTTGAATATATATATATACAGAATAGAAAGCTTAAGGTAGCTCAGCCTCTGTGAGAATCGTTTTTCTATTTATTACAAGTGGTCTTTTAAGTTGATTGAACCTCAAAGGAAGAGTAGAGATTTTAATGGTAATTTCTTTCTAGTTGTTATCAAAGCTACTGTAATACAGTTTGCCCACACAGTTCAGAGACTGAAAAAATGTGAGGTAGATTATATTGAGTATACAGAGAACTTAATGAAATACGATGTTAAACTTCAGCTGTTCTTCTGTTTTGTATTTTTATTTTGTATATTTCCCTCTTTTTTTCTTTTTTTCTTTTTAAACTCAGCATATTAAGTTCTCAGTGGGTCACCCTGTCAGCCTCACTTCTGTAGCCTGGATTTAGTTGAATCAATCCTAATTGAAATTCTGCACAGGTCTGATGTTCTGTGGGGATTGCAGATGAATGACAGTGCAGTGGCATGAAAGATAAATATGCTGGCAAATGAGATCCAGGCTCTCCACAGAGGATGGAATAAATTACTTTAGCAATACGGTGGAGGTAATATGCTGGACAAAAAAGTGAAATTGAAGCTAGATTTGTTAAAGAAAAAAAACCAACACAGTTAAGATTTATTTAAAATACAGATTGCAGTATGTACTGCGTTTAGACCATTTCTTCATTTCTTTTGTATTGTGAATAACAATCACTGCATACACTTTAATTTCATTTATGCAGATGGTTGCTTGCACAATTTGAATTCATGTAGCATTCAGAGTTAACTCAAGGCCCAATTGTAATTCTGGTATAGCATATTGATTAGTATTTGATAAATATATAAATTGCACACTAAGTTTAAGGTAGTTCATGCAAAATGTATTTAAACGACCTTGGACAATTGACATGAATAGCTCTGAGGCGCTATTGCCTGAATGATATACATTTTTTGAGTCCAGAGATTTAAGAATTTTCATGACTGAATAAGCAAATAATCTGAAAAGAGCAAACATTAAATTTCATAGAAATTAAGGTAAATTAGGTGATCTGATAGTGCTTTCTTCAATTTTCTTGCCAGTACAGTACCATTTCTCTCAGACTGTTTGTCTGTTACATCTTTCAGCCTAATTGCTAAGCTTCTTAACCAGACAGGATTTCAGGATTTCTAATACAAAAATGTATTAGAATCTAGTGGATAAGAAAGTATTTTCTAGTAGCATTCTCTTAGGTCAGCTGTGATATCTTCTGGAAATTATCCATTACTTTCTTCTGTGCTACAATATGTAGTTACTGTATTTTACATCTTGTACGGAAAAATTGCTTAGCAAAATTACATGAATTTCTTTCTTTTCATTTCCTCAGAGTAGTCAGTTTTTTCAATTGCCTATCAATAGCAATTATATTTTCTTAGGTTATTTTGCGCATTTTAGTGATGTGTCATGGTACTCCAGCTTGGAGTAGTAGTCCAGGCTGTATTAAACCCTACCTTCCATAAAGTCTGACATCCATAGTCAGTTTTCACTGTTTGTTTCTGATCCGGTGTTTTATTCTGTAGCTGAATTTGTTTTCTCTGATCACACTTTAAAAGTCCATATAACACTAGTGCTTTCTTCCCAATTGTTTTTAATCCTTATTTTCTTGGAATGCACTAGCTCATGCTTCTCAGGCATCAGTCTTACCTAATTTTCAGGCCATGTTATAAAAAAGATATTTAGAGATAATTTGGAATAAATCTAAGTGGGCATTACTTATTGAAATCACTGGAGGTTTTTTGCTAATAATGTTAGTACATTTTTCTTAGTAAGTAGAAGAATGGTGTCTTGGATGGAACTGAAAATGGTAACTGTGACTTGAGCAAAGATGTCCTTGTGGGGAAAATAAAATATGCCTGATGGCTGGCTAGTGAATACATGCCATCTTGTATTCTCTGAAACTGACTAGCTGTAAATAAGTGGTGGTCATTATTTAGGGTTGTCTGGCAACAAGAACTCTATGAGGAGAAAGGACTTTAGACTTCAATTTAGTCTTTAATTCTGTCTTTGCCTAAATCATGTATACTAGCTGGTACTAATTATCCTGTTTAGGAAGATCTGAGCTAGTCTTGGGGTTTTAGTTCTTGTTTAATATCATTCAATTTCTGCTGCTTCATTATTGTGATAATGGTTGAAACTATCAACGCAACCTGTCTGTGGGATAAACGTCTAACAATGTTTCTACTCTAATTTGCAGTCACAGTTTCTACATAAGTATTAATGATTTTTTTGCTTGATTATTTTTTAAATGTATTGCTTTCTGAGATCAAGACAAGCTTTGTGTTTCCAATAATGGACAACTAGCTTCTAAATTGCTAGAGAGCAAGATGTATGCTTCCACAGATCTTAACCTGACAGAGGACTGGGTTTGGTTGGATATCTGAAATACAGTGTATTAGTGCTCTTAGCATAAAGTTGCTCTGGTCTCTGATTTGACTTGCAATGTTATTCTTCAAAAAGGGGTTTGCATATTAAAGTTTCTACTGCTGTTAAACTAAAAGCAATTACCATGCAAAAAAAAACCCCAAACCCAAACAAACAAAAAAACCCAAACAAAAAAACCCAACTAATATCCTATATAGCAGCTTTACTTAAAATATTCCAGTGAAAATATTTCAGTGTATGTATTTGTTTTGCTTATTAGTAAGTTATGTTCAAATTTTAAAGAATCATCCAACCAAAAAGGATTTGAGTTCTAAAATTATATCTAAGATAATTTTAAAAACTCACTAATGCATAGTGTGAATATTAAACTAAAGCAGAGAAACAGAGGACACAACAAATATTCATTGGGATACTTCATAGACTAACCTTAGTAAGTAATTTAAGAGTACAAGTAAATAATTAACTTTTGCCATTTCAACAATTACTGTACATTTATATATTTAGTATATATTTATTTCAACAGATACTGTATAATTCATATATAGCAGGAGCCATATGCTTGTACACACATTCTAGAGTTTTTTTTCCAGGAGGTAAAGAAGAGCAAAAACAGTAAAAAGATGTATACTCCACACACGTATGTTAGCATACCAGCAGACTAAATAATTCTATATTTGTTCCACAAATAACTTCCTGAAAATAGGAAAACAGATGCTGCTTCAACTTAACTTGGAAGTGGTGCTATGAGAGCCACAAATTTTGAAGGATTTTTCAACTTACTATTGGTTCAAATGAAGTCAGCAATGTAAGATCTTCTGTATTTTTGTTCAGGAAATGTCTGCAATTACAATAGTAATCTGCTATTTCAGAAAATAGTAATCTGTAAAATAGCAGAAACAAAAGGTCAATCTCAAGAATGAATATAGGTTGGGCAGAGAATGACTTGAGAGCAGCTCTGAGGAGAAGAATTTCAGGCTGTCAGTAGATGAAAGACTCAGCATGAGCCAACAGTATGTGCCTGCAGTCCAGAAGGTCAACTGTATGCTGGGTTGCATCATGAGAAGCACGACCAACAGGTTGAGGGAGGTGATTCTGCTCCTCTGCTCTGCTCTCATGAGACCCTACCTGCAGTACTGCATCCAGTTCTGGGGCTCCCAACACAAGAAAGACACGGAGTTGGAGTTGGTCCAGAGAAGGGCCACGAGGATGATCAAAAGACTGGAGCACCTCTTCTATGAGAATAGGCTGAGAGAGCTGGGGCTTTTCAGCCTGGAGAAGAGAAGGCTCTGGGGAGACGTTATTGCAGCCTTCCAGTACCTGAAGAGGGCATACAGGAAAACTGGGGATGGACTTTTTAGAAGGACATGTAGTGATAGAACAAGGGGAAATGGTTTTAAACAGGGAGAGGGTAGGTTTAGACTAGATATTAGAAAGAAATTCTTTACTGTGAGGACAGTAAGACACTGGAATGGGTCACCCAGAGAGGTTGTGAATTCCACTCTCTCTCTGTAAGCATGCAAGGACAGGCTGGGTGGAGCTTTGAGCAACCTGATCTAGAGGGGTGTCCCTGCCTATAGCTGGAGGGTTGGAACTAGATGATCTTAAAGATCCCTTCCAATCTAAACCATTCTATGATTCTATGAAAAGCTGTTATTTTAACAGAGATCTCTTCAGAGTCTGAAAATGCCATAAATGAGCTACAGATTGAAAAATTCAACTTAACATCTACATTAACAGACAGGTTAATGGTATGACGTGTAACCATACACAATACATACTGTTTTTAGGAGTATTTTACATGAAAAAGAGAGTGTAAATATCACATAGTATACTTAGGCATGTCTTCACCAAAAAACTGCTCGTTGCATATATTAATGATCTTGTGTAAAGGTCTATTAGTTGAATGCTACAGTTTGAAAATATATTTGGGAACAAGTCTGAATGGCTCATGATATCAAAGAGACACTGCCAGAATTTGTAATGTCCTGAAGAGGAGCTATTAACTTTTACTGAGAAATAAGCTGGCCAAATAAGCTTTCCCTATTCTAGCTTTTGTGCCATGTGGCAATGATGTGACCAACCTGTGAGCAGGCAGCATGCCATCTCAACAGATGGGCATGAATACAAGTAGCTGGGGATATTGTTATTCTGTGTCTAGCAGATGTACGCGCCTATTAAGACTGTTGCTCCCAGCTGTGAGAGTCAAAGCAGTAGTTTGCCTTGACCCTCTTTTTTAGAGTTGGGAATATCTGGCACCACTAACCCAGTTCTGAACTTGATTGACATGGAGTACCATGAAATCCTGGAAGGGGAAGGCAGGGAGTTTGAGGTAGTTTCCTGTACTGCTACAATTTTAGTACTTTTTTTACGTACATTATGTTAGCAATACCAGACACAGAAGCAATAGAGCATGGAGCATGCCCTCTATGGCTAAATCTTTCTAATATGCAGGCTGTACCCACAAAACTATGAATGGTAGACATCATTTACAAAATAATATTTGCCTGCCATATGAGAATTAATTACTGTCATTACTTTAATGATCAAAGTGCACAGAGGACAACAGAAGCAGGACTTACCACTGTATAAGTAACTGAACATTTGAATGCCACTGCTAATCATATTCTTTTAGCTAGAGTAATATTCTAGTAGAAATACTAGCAATTTTTTTTCAGAATCATTTTTTCTTATCCATAGGTCAGTATACAAATTAGTGTCTTTCAGACAGTAGCTTTTTGGGTACAGCTAAATTTTAGATTTCTAGAAAACCAGAAAGTTAAGAAACACCAATTCATATTGTTTTAGATGCCCATATTCTCAAGATCACAGACATTTGTAGAACTTATTTTTTAAAAATATGTTAGTGCTTTTAGTTGGGAAGTTACTTTGAAACAACATGGTGAGTGGTGGGATGAAATGAGACATTATCTAAATTGTTGCGCTCTGCACAAATCTCTCAATCTTTAGTAAGCCTGCAGGAACAGTATTTTAGGAAGCAGAACAAAAAATGAAAATGTATTGCCAGTAAGATGTATCCTATAGTGTTGCCAGAGTATGTAATGTGTTGTCACCCTAAATTCAGATTGGTGGAAAAAAGGGAAATATTTCAGTCATTTCCAAATAGCTCTTCTAGAAAAAAAGCAGTCTACAGAAATTTTGCTTCTAGAGTTTGAGGCAATATTTGATGCACTGTTTGTAATAATTAGTTTGTATAATAAACAGTTTAGAAATCAAATCTGTTACCTACAGTTCTATGCTATGTATTTATTTGCAAACAGACAAACAGTAATATACCACTTTTGGGGAAAAATTAGTTAATAAGGCATTCCCGAAATGTATTTTCCTAAACTTTTATATTACAATGGAATATTGGTCTAGGTATGCTTTATAGCCATATGGCTACAGAGTGATTAAAACTCCAAAATAGGGTATTTGTTTCATAGGCTTACATAAAACAAGACCTCTTATCCATGCAATTTGACTTCAGTCCACTAGAACAATTTTGTTCGTTACATACTGAAGTTTATGCATCTAAACAAATGAACCATTTTTAAGTTATAGACCAGTTTAGTATGCTAAAAGCTCCTTGATTATGTCCCTTACTTGATGAAGGGAAGGGACGTCCTACTTTTCATTTGGCCTAAGAGGTGTATGTGGTCACAATAAATGGTGAAAATATCCACATGAATGTGTGTGCAGTGATATTTGTCTTTTAGTTGAAGCAGTGAAGCATGGAAAGATGTGACAGAACGAAATTAAAGCACAGGAAAAATGGATGAAATTGCTTTCCTCTGCCTTTGCTTTTATGTCTTTCTGTAGTAGGTCACTACTGGAAATAAGAACTCGGGTGTTAGTTCTCACTCTGAAATTTCTGTGAAATATGAGGACTAGTTACTAGCCCCTGTGAGAAGGAGGTATATTGTGGCAACAATGTGGTTATGAATGAAGATGAGAAGTATATTTGAAATATACTATGTTTAAGAAGACTAGAAAAAGCTGGAGTGCTCAAAATTTCATTTTATTTTTCTAGCTGCCAGATAACTGAATTGATGAAATTTACTCCCTTTATTATTATTTTTTTTTCCTGATTGGTATGTTGACCATTATTACTAAAATGATACTGCTATTAAAGGTATTAAATTATAGTAAACGGGGGCAAGCACCAGTAATACTCTTCCACTTGGTGCAAGCATCATTTTCATGATTTGTTCATGCCTCTTTGATCAAAATAATGAATGGTATGAAAGGCCTGTATATGTATAACTAAGGAGTGGGTATGTGAATGAAGACTGCTTTTACCTATATTTCAGCATAGTGTAAACTCAAACATGTCTGGAAGTATACTATAGGAAAGGAAAGAAATGGGTACCTTATGGCTATAGCTTTCATTTCTATAGAGAAGCTGTAATATTCACATGTTGTATGTGTATTATAAACCTTTCAAGAAAAAAGAGAAAAGAATTGTCTCGTTGTTGCTGTAGCAGAATGTTCCTGTCTGTGGCTTTGGTCATGCAAATTCTTGTATAATCTCTAGTAGCTTTTTCTTTCCCTTTGCACTCTAGCACAAATATGAACAAACATTATCTGTTAGCACACATTAAATAAAGTGTCTGACATTCTCAGCAAGAAGCATCAAAGTTGTTGTGAATTTCTTCCTTATTCTTATAGATATGCACACACAAAAAACCAATATGGACAAATGAAAGAGGATTAAGGAAATTAATGCAAGTAAAAAAAGATAAGTTGAGGAGATATGCCTATATGTATGAACTGGTGTAGGTTCATTAAATTAAATAAAGTTACATTGATTGGCCTGTTCTGAATATCTGAGCAAAGATTTCAACTAATTCTCACTACTGCAGGAACATTTTCCTTTCCTTTACTTGTTTTGACTTAATACTCACCTTTTACCTTGATTTATTATGCACAACAGAAAGATTCAAAATTGCTTAAATATGCTTGAGAGAATTAAAAAAATCATAAGTTATTTGTTACTGACTCAATATCATTTTTGGCACTGAGGTGTTTAGTGTTCCCAGACAAATATGCAAGATTGTACCATCTATTCTTGAGCTTCACAAGCATCCTAAGGCTGTCAGTCATGGTGAAGCCTGGAAATGAATAGCAGTTTTTCTGCTGGGCAAATATTTTAAATTTTATGTATATTATATTGCTGGATGATGCTAACAGTAATAAATGTTATAATCCCATATATATTATAAGACTTTTATATAATTTACAACTTTATTTTTTATGATTTCAAGTCTCCTTTGCATTTCTTTAAGACAGCAGATAATCCTTATGTCCTGTCTATATTTAAAAGATTACAGAATTAAAAGCATGGTCATGATAAACCTTGCAACTCAGAAGCATGTGTACTTCTAGAGGAACAAGTGAAGAATGACTGGATATAATAATATTCCCTTTTCAGGAGAAGGAAGGAACAAAAATCCTGGGCAAGCAAAATTGTAGAGCTCATCTACAGGAAATATTTGGGTTTTTTTTGCATACCAAATACACTAGCCTAATCCAGACTTAAGCATGCTATTTAAAATAGTATGGAATAAAGACCTCTGAAAGCACTATCCACAGGGACTATTCTGTTTTGCTTAGTTACTACTTGCTACATTGTGTTAGATCCCAAGGTGAAAGTGTTGCCCTTCAAATGTTTTTAAATAGCACTAGTGATAACACTGTATAGCATAAATTAATATAATTCAAAAATGTCTCCTTTAATTGGTAGCAAGGTTTAAACCAAGGTTCTGAGAGGCTTCTCAGGTACATCCCTCTTATATGAGGGTGATACTGTTCTGTAATTCCTGCAAAGGAACAGGTCTGGAGCATGACTATTGGTTTACTTCTATGACATTGACTTTTTCAGTTCATACTTGGAGAAACCTAACAGGGATGTCTTACAGATCAGAGAGAAGTGACTTCTGCTGAGAAAAAATGAGTGCTGCATAATGGATGAAGACAAGTTAATTGAGCCTGTTGTCTGTGTTGCTTGTCTGTCTTTAGATTGCCCTGCTCCATGACTAGACCACATCCCAAAGAACATAAGATATATCTTGCTTAATCAGTGTAGGTCAGTTCCTCAAACCTAGCTGTGCCCGCTGGATGCTGATGAAAAGATTATGTGGCCAAGGTTGGAGATATAGGATGCAAAATAGATGGTAATTAGACTAGATTAGATAGTTCAGATTTTTGCAGCCCGTGGCTGGGCTTAAGTTTGCTTTGTCTTTATTGTCCTCTTAATTTTCTAGTACACTGCACAGATATGTTAATTTAGTGCTCACACTGAATGTGAGGTCATAGTGTCTCACTTTTTTCTGTAGTTGATTGCTTATCACCTTCTCAGACTGCCATTCTATTTGCCATGTGTGTTTGATGATTGGTCCTCAGTAAATCCCTCTGCAAGAATACTGATCGTGTTTTCTTTTTTTCTCTTAACAGCTGCTCAGTAATTTCACATGACATAATGTAAATGTATTCATGAAGTAAAGTGAGTCTCTCTCAGCACGTGTTGATTGTGCTCATAGAGGTGTTTGCCAGTCTGTTGAACACATTCTGCAGTTACTTTTTTTTTTTTTAACAGACAGATTGAAAACAGAAGACAATAAAAAGAAAGACTTGAAGCATTTTGTCTGTTTCTGAATCTTTATCTCCTACACACAATAAACATGTTCATTCCAACGGACAATGTGCAGCTAAATCCCTTGTGCTATTTGAAAATTTCAAGAGATAATTTTGTAAAACATCATTTATGTTCTGGCCTGGTACACTGCTCCTCCCTGGCTGTTATCTTCAGAAAGCAGTTGGTAAAATACTGAAATAAATTACAGATGCAGATCTCAGATTTAAAGAAGTGTTGCTTTTTTTTCATAAAATATTCTGTAAAAGTCTTTGAGCTCTTATGTGAGAAAACAAAAGTGATGATTTAGAGCTTTAAAGGATAGTTTATTTTTATGACTTATAAAATCACAAGTGTGAGAGAATGCCAAATGAACCATTTGGCTTGAAGTTCTAAAAAAATGGAAACACAAGATGACAATAATCAGGCAAATATCATTGCATCAATGAAGGTTCCATCAACAGCTTGGTTTAAGAGTTGAAATAGTCATATTGTAGGTCTGCAAACATTCAAAATCAGCAGGAATTAACAATTTCTATTACAGAAACCATATATTCTTTCTCTAAACCTTTGTTTCATGGAGGCTATGCCTGTGTGGTAATATTGTGCACTGAATGAAACGGATACAAGATTTGGACTAGAGAGACAGAATATGCAATAGTTTGTGGCTAGCATAATAGTATAGAATTAACATACCCATTTTGGAGGAAGGATACTTCTGTTTTCGTTCACTTAAATATCTTTTATCACTGGAGCATATCTGATGTTGCAATCCTGAGGAGTTTGTCTTGAATCTTCTGGAAGAAAGGGATACCATTCAGAGGGACCTGAGAGGTGGGCCCAGATGAACCTAATGAGGTTCAACATAGCAAAGTGCAGGGTTTTGCACTTGGGCTGGAGGAATCCCAGGCATTTATACAGACTGGAAGGAGCAGTCCTTGAGAGTAGCCCCACAGAGAAGGAACTGGGGGTCCTGATGGATGAAAAATTAAACATGAGCTAACTCTTGCAGTTCAGAAAGCAAATGGTATCCAGAGCTCCATCAGGAGAGGGGTGGACAGTAGGGACAGGGAGGTGATTGTCCCTCTCTACTCTGCTCTTGCGAGGACCCATCTGGAGTACTGCACTCAAATTTTTGAGTTGAATATCTGATTGCAATTCTAGACATTCAATTTGAAAATTCACAGGTAATGTATGTAAAAATGGAGTTGCAAACATTCAGAAAGAAAAGCTGATTTTTTCAAAAATCTCAAAACCTACCCTCAAGTTCCTTTATTAAAATGGAAAGCATGGCCGCATATTTTTGCTCTTCTCAGAACTGTGTTTAGCCAATGCATCAAGATACATTTGCCATAGCTGGGGCATGCCATAATTGAAGTTTCATTTCAATTAAAATACTGTTGTGGTTTTAAACATAGCACAGATAAGTTGTTTTTTACCTTGAAGATGCAGGTTTAACTCATTTAAATGAGTGGTTAAATCCACCAGAAGCGCAAATCTGAGCCACTTTTAATTTTCATGTTCTGGCACAAGTTTTTGTTTTGTTTCCATAAAGGAATTGACTTCATTTCAAAATTCATGAATTACTTTTATCATTTTACCCTGACTTAGCCACCTTCCTTTGGAAAAAGACATTCCTGGTCTTACTGCTGGTGGCAGAGGGTGAAGACTCAAATATCATGCCAGAGGAGGAATTCTTCCTACCTCAGAAAAATTAATTGAATATGAAACTATCAGATATTCTTTTAAGAAAGCATTCTTCTCTGAATTTCCTTAGAGATGCAAGTACAATTCTGGGAAAATACATCTGAAATTTTCTGTGACATTGTTCATGGAATATAAATATTTAATCTAATTTAATCTAAAACCAAAATTTTGTGAAAAACTTTTTAGGAAAAAATTTTTCCTAGTATTCTAGGAATTCCACTTCCTACTGTCAGTTATAATGATTTTTCATTTTCAATCTGCAAAATCAACAGAATAAAAATGCTACAAATTTATTTTGGGCAGTGTTGGTGTTAGAACAAAAAAAATAATTTTTATAGTAAAGATAATTTGAAACAAACTCTGCATTTTATGGATGAAATGGAAAGCTGTATGTCTGGATATTCTTTCTCCCTCGTATGTATATATATCTTAAATTTTTAAATTAAAATCTATATAGGATCCTTTTTAGTCACTCACATGAATTATATCTCCTGCATTTCTCTTTTATGCTACAGTATACACCAAATACATTCTTGGGCATTTATTTTTCATATATTCTTAGTATATTTTTATTTAGTTGATATGATGTGATTGTAGCATTCTCTTCTCTGCTACAGTATACACCAAATACATTCTTGGGCATTTATTTTTCATATATTCTTAGTATATTTTTATTTAGTTGATATGGTGTGATTGTAGTATTCTCTTCTCTGCTAAAATGCTAAAATTAGTGTTTGAAAATAACGTCATGATTCATGTTACCAAGGTTTACTTCAGAGATCATGCAGCAGCTTTCCAGAGGAAATAATTTTTAAATGAAATAGAGAACTAGTGTCCAAGTCACTTTTATTTTAAATAATGTCAGTGATATTCACTAAATTCACATTCACACTATTTAAAATGTTATCTATTTAATTAACAATAGCTGATTTCCATGTTCCCAGGCTTGTTTATACATTTCACAATAAAAATAATAAAAAAAAAGTTCAATAAAGTATTGAACTAATTGTAAGGGGAGGAAAGAAATCCATATCTGTACAGCTCTTTTGAACTCTTTAAGCGCAATCATGCCTGTTCATCCTGGCTCAGTGAATCTCTGATCTCTGCAGACTGAAAAATATTAAATAGCTTCAACAGAAAAGACAAAGACTCTTAGTTTTACCCAAACTAAAGTTCCATGATAGTTGTGGTATTCTTATGTCAGATATGAATATACATATTTCCAATAACAATGTGAGAAAAGGAGATATTTCTTTCACTGGAAAGAGAAAGAAGTGAGGTCCCTTGTGTTCAGGTAAAAACTACCAGATAACAAAGTGCCGTGTATAGGTTTCACCCTCTTGTGACCTGCGAGATGAAAGTTAACTCTTTCTTTTTCTACATATAGGAGAAATTATAAATATTCAGAATGCATTGCTAGAGAGACAGTGCTTCCAAAATGAGACAGTATCCAATTCCTTCTTAGAGGTGTTCTTGTCTTCTTCAGCAGTTTCAGTTACTCCTTCTTATCCTCAGTCATATTATGGTCTCAGTCATATATTTCAGTCAGGTCTCATGATTAAAATATCTGCTTGATACTTAGCACTGCTACACTTTTCAGGTGCCCAAATCAGAAACTGTAGTATCTAGAGCATTTATGAATTTGAATTCAGCCAGAATTCTAAGTCCTATGTGACTGAATTTAGGGTCTGAAAGCTTACCTAAGCCCCTGGTTTCTTGTCTATTTTCAATTTTTGAAGACAGGTGCGTTTAACATCGCATTTGAAATACTGCCAGTTCTACAACAAATAAAACAATATTTCCTCAATCTTGTATAATAATTAATAGTGCAATTACTATTATTTATGTATAAATAACAGGCAGACCTTAGACCTGCTTTATGAACATTTATGCAGCACTCTGTTGGCAAGTTTCTTTTTTTGTTGTGTTTCAATTTTTTTTCCATAAAAATGAAATAATTTCATTTTAATTAATACACTGACAAGAGAAAAAATGTCAGTCATTACATTGCACTTAACGAACAGCATTATAAAGCATAAACAAAACGTATACTAAAAGATAGTTTAAATCATATTTTAATTTCTCCGTGTCTTTTTTATCCCCCTAAAATTTGAAACCATTCTCAAATTATATGTTGTTACATCCCTCTCTTGGTGATATATGCTTTTTTAATTTTGTTTTTTATTTTCTTTTGGTCTTCAGATTCTTCCATCGACTGACTTTTACCTGATAGATGTGAACGCAGAAAATTAGAAGTAAGGAAGGGTTGAAAAAGTTTGATTTATAGCTGCAATCAATTAACCAGTTGCTAGGGAACCATCAGCTATCCAATCAAAAATAGCAATCAGCCAACTGGAATCAGCAGGATAAAAAAAAAAACGAAAAATCATTGTGCTTTCCCCCACTTGTTTTTTTTTTTTTTTTTTCTTGTTTGTTTGTTTGTTTAAATTCACAAAGCAGGACAGAAGGGAAGTTTGATACCAAGGGGTTTTGTTTTTAATTTAGGAACTTAAGGGATGGCCTGGCAGCAGGAGTTTGAGTTTATATTTGGTTATCTTTGTATTTATTGGTGGTAATGAAAGTGAAGAGTAGTAACTCAGCACGTGGTAGTAGTAAAGAAGACTTAATTTGAATGGACCAGGCAAGCCTAATGTTGTCTGAACTGGCTGTGATTTGAAAGCTCTAGTCTTTTTGTGTAATAGTTAATTAAAGCTTAATGAACTTCCATGTGTGGATAATAATTGGCAGGGATAAGTGATAACGCCAGGTGATACACATGAAAGCAGAAGATTTCATTTCATTCTCTTAGAGCTTGTTCAGGTATGCTAAGGGCTGCAGAAAGAATTCACCATCTGAAGTTCAAATGTGATTTTTGGTGCTGGTCAAGCACCTGTTTCAGGTTGTGTTGTACTTGTTTCCTCTGTTAGCAAAAGGCTTGCTTTAAAATGTCTTTTCTAGCTTTTTGTAGTTGAAGTTTTAAAAGAAATGTTAGAATAGGAAAGCAGAATCTGTATGTTGATAGATTTGCATTGTTATTCTTTAAGTATTTTATTTTTTGTAATTTTGATAATTATAGTTTTCAATTTGAAAGGCTAAAACAAAGGACTCTCTTTTTAAAAGGACACCAATTACAAACAAACAAAAATAACCCAATAACAGAATCCACAAATCTTGCATTTATTGACAGTGATCTAAAGCAAAAATAGTTTAGTTTTTCTGAACAGTAGTCTTGTGTATCTTTTATATGCTCAGGATAAAAATCAAGGGTAATGTTTGGAATTTCCCTCTTCTAAATATTGTCTTAATTCTATTGTCTTGATTTTTGTTTTTATATTTAGGTATGTGGATACATTAGAGGAGTGTGAAAGAGAAGGAGGCTTGTTTTTCATCCCTCACCTATCCAGCCAGCTGTGATATCTTCCGTATCAGCAGTACTATTGCTAAGAAGCCCAGGTACTTACACTGTTTTTCTGGAATATTAATAATTAATTCACATTTGTATATTAGCCTGATTAAAATGAAAATTTATCCTTCTTCTTTAATCTGCCCTGTGAGACCACAGCTGGAGTACTTTGTGTAGTTCTGAGCTCCTCATTTCAAGAAAAACAGCAAACTGGAGAGAGTCTGACAGAGGGCCACAAAGATAATTAGAGGCCTGGAGCTTCTCCCTTACAAGGAGAGGCTGGGAGACCTGGGACTATTCAGTTTAGAGAAGAAAAGGCTAAGAGGAGATCTTATCAATTCTTATGAATGTCTAATGGCTGGGAGTCAAGTAGAGGGGGTCAGGCTCCTTTCAAGGATAGAACAGAGGATAACGAATATGCAAGTTCTGTATGAACATCAGGAAAAACTTTTGAGGGTGGCAGAGCACTGGAGCAGAATGTATAGAGAAGTTGTGGAATCTGTTATCTGGAGATATTCAAAACCTACCTGCATGCTTTCCTGTGTAACCTACTTCAGCAGAGGAGTTGAACTAGATGGTCTCTAGAAATCCATTCCAACTTCTATGGTTTTGTGAATAGAGGCTCAAAGGTGCAGCAGCATAACATGGCTTTGCTGTTGGCATTAAAAAAAGAAAAGAGAAGTGCCTTGAAATTGCAATCTTGAATCTCTTTATTTGTTGAAGCGGTTGTAAATGTCTGTTCACTGCAGACAGGCATGAGACAGAACAGAGTGCAGGACTGTTTGGTTGCCCACTCCTAGTATGTCACTGTGTATGGATTCAGTATCATGAAGCACCAAAGTAAGAAGAGAAGAACTCGGTCATTATACCAGTACAGTCTGGACACTGAATTTCTAAACAGCAACTGCATTTCTGAGAGTCTTTTTAAATTATTATAATAACCTAAGGCTTTGGATTTAAAACATTCATCCATTTATACTCTAGGCAAACTGTCTATTTTGTCTCTGCCTCAAGCCACCTTTTGGTCTGGATTCCACCTGGTATGAGGTGCAGAGATTTGGGTACTCCTAAGGATGTAAAAATAGGAGAATAAAGGTTTAAATGGGAAGCTAATTTCTGTACATATTGGGGATTCAAGCAGTTTCAATACTGTAAACTTAAAATAGCTACTCATGTCTGCAGAATGGATACACTTCTGAAGTTTGAGAGCTGAATATTAAATGACTGTGGTAATGTTCAGATTTATTAAGTCAATGATTATATCTGCTGTAGCTTCACTCTTGAAGTCTCTATGCAATTTTTAAGTTTTTCTACTTAATATGAGTATAGAACTCTTTTGTGGTGTTGATAAAGAAAAGAGTGTGAAATTTCAAAGTGTATGGAAAAATAACATTGCACTTGATGTACTCAATAGAGGCTGGTCAGTCTTACATGGATCCCTGAGGAGGTGTTGGAGCAGATAATTCTGGCAGATATTTCCAAACGTGAAGAATGAGGACGTAATTGGGTATGCTTATTGTAGATTTAGAAAGGACGAATCAGGCTTGGCCAATCTAATAACCTCCTACAATGCAGTCACTATTTTGAAGGAACAGTGGATAATGTATGCCTTCAGCAAGGCTTTCAACAGTCTTCCATAACACCTTCATTAAAAAAATGATGAGATACGAGTTAGAAAAATAGGCAATGAGGTGAGTTATAACTGGCTGAACTGCAGAGATGTATGCGTTGAGAACAGTGGTATAATCCAGCCGCTGGTCACCAGTAGTTTATCTTGGGAATTAATGCTTGGGCAAAAACTATTTTGTTAATGATGATACAGAGTACATTCATCAAATTTTCAGATGATATAAAACCAAGTAGAGTGGTTGTTTCACCAGACAGTGGTGTTACGCTGCAGATGAACTTTGACAGGCTTGAGAAATGAATGAGGGGGAACATCATGAAGTTCACCAAAGCAGAGGCGCACAAAGTCCCATACTTGGGATGGAATGTACCCATGCAGCTGTATAGGCTTGAGGCTGACAGTCTGGAAAGTAACTTTGAAGAAGAGGACCTGGGTGGTGTCATGGTCATCCTCTTAGATGACAAGTTAACTGTGAGGCAGCCAAAGAATGTCAACAGCATCTTGAGCTGCAGTAGGAAGACCATCACCAGTATCTTAAGGGTGATACTTTTTTTGCCCCCACAAGGGGCTGGAGAGATTGTGTATCTAGTTTTGTATACAGAAACATGAGAGACATTAACATTCTCAAGCAAGTTCAATGAAGGCCAGTGAGGAATGGCTTGGAGCATGTGTTAGAGAAGCTGAGAGAGCAGACTGTGTATGAACTGGAGAGGGTGCCTTGAGGATCTTGTCAGTATTTGTAAATTTCTAAAGGGAGGGAGTAAAGAAGATAGACCCAGACTTTCCTCAGTGGTTGTTGAGGAATGAAGCAAGAAGAAGTGGGTGGAGACTGAAATATAGAAAATTGCTTAAATATAAGCAACAGCTTTGTAACTTTCAGTTAAGACTCAAATAGCTTGATGAGAGGTGATGGAGTCCCTATGTGTGGAGGTAGTCTAAATCTGACGGCATAGTCATGAGCGCTTTGCTTAGATGATCTCCAGAGGTCCCTTCCTGCTTCAATGTGGAAATAATTTTACATGTTTTACTTAATCATCTGAAGAATCAGTAGGGAACGTGCAGGTTTTTTTTTTTTTTTTTTCCATAGAACTATAGAATAGTTTGGGTTGGAAGGGACCTTTCATCTAGTTCCAAACCCCCTGCTTATAGGCAGAGACTCCTCCATCTAGACCAGGTTCCTCAAAGCCTAGTCCACCCTGGCCTTGAACGCCTCCAGGGAGGGAGCATCTGCAACCTCACTGCAACTTGTTCCAGTGTCCTACCACCCATGCAGTAAATAATTTCTTTCCTAATATCTAGTCTAACTCTTCCAGTTTAAAGCCATTTCCCTTCATTCTTATAAAAAAAAAAGTACAAAGGTGTTTTTTTTCTTTGTTTTGTAGATTGACGCTAAAGAGACTGAAGTTTTACTTTAAAACTTAGCCGATCTGAATGATTTCTGACTTGATAGGTAGCAATTAGTGCCACGAGGTATTGTGAGAAACTTGGTTTATGCATCTGTTAAGCCTTTTCTTCCTTCACTGTGATGGTTAAGATGGAGAATATTTTCTGAATTGAAGATAGAAGGCAAATACATTCCAGATGTGCAAATAGCTGCAAGCATACATGGACTTCAGTGCTATAAGAAAATAATTTATGTAGCACAGAAACTAATGTTGATGTTGAGGGAGAGGTTGGTGGAATTATCTGCAATGATACTTATATAATTGTTTTCTTTTATCCTTTTCTCTAAAATTATTTTACCAGGATAACATGCCTAAAAGTAGATCCACATGAAGTTTTATTTCAGTGACAAGTAGAGAGGTTATTTTTCAGTGAGAGTTGCAACAACTAGCACAGTGAACTGGGTAAGTCAAGGGTGCTCAGGAAACGAGTGTGTTCTAGTATCCTTAGCAAGGGTAAAACTTTAACATCTCCCTTAGGTACAACAAAATATGTAGCAAATATCATTAAAAAAAAAAAATTGAAAATATGAGACTGAACTTTGACAGCCATGGGGGTTTCACTGTATCTGAATACAAATGCTGAATCACCTATGTAGGCAGCCCAAAATCACTGATTTGGAAACTTAGGTAACATGATAACAAGTAATTATCAACCTTCTTCTGTATTCAGTGTAATACAGAATGCATTTATTAACTTATGCCTTTACAGTGAGAGAATAATTGACACTTTCAGCTGTATCAGCATACTCTCGATTGCAGGATGAAAATGTTGGAAGTATTAGTAAATGACTGTAAAGTACTAATGAAAAATAATTTTTAACTTTTGATTTCTTTTGATATTCTAAAAAAAAAATCTAGGGTTCTCACAAAGGAAGTTAAATATGTTTTTGAATTTGATTTTTAAAAGGAATGTAGAAAGACTAATCACCAAACATGTACTGTTTTCAGAATAAACAATAATGCCATCCTTTTGTAGATCTGAATACTTTCCTTCCTCATTGCAGTAATGCTAAGTTTCATGGGCAAGAGGTAGCACATACTGTTTCTAATCTTGAGCAATGTGTGTTAAATGACCGGCAAGTAGGTTCACACTGTTTGGCCAGCCAGCTGATGCTAAACTGTGATGTAATATCAAAGAGTTCTGTCTGATTTTTTTCTTTGTACAAGCATTAATTTGATCTCTCTTTTGCTATTCATAGAATTTTCATTAAAAACAATAACACTTGTGGAAACAAACTCTGTCTTTGAATAGGTTGAGATGAGATAAAAAATTGATGAGGATTAAAAGATTTGAGGTGAAGATGGAAAGACAGGAACTATGATCTCAAATGCCTTCTTTTGGAAACCAGAGGAAAAAAGTAAGCATTTTCTGACAATTGTTTTCTTTGTAGTGATGAATAGTAAGTCAGATGATACTGTTGCCATTTTTACTGGTGGTGAGTTGTTTACTGTTCAAAAACTATGGTAGAGCCCCATAGATATTAAATCATGGGTTCTCTAAAAGAATGTGGCACACTCACAATAATTATTAACAGCTGCAAATATAGTTCTGGGTGAAACAGAAAATGATTGATAACATTCTTGGCCCCTTAAAAGTGTGTACTATAAATGAACACTAAAGGCTCTAGTTCTTAAAATGGGCTGATGCCTAAATTCTTTGGAGGTTTTGGTATTTCAGGTATTTACTGGATTACTGTTTAAATATGTCGGCTGACTTATAAAATAGTAGAGAAAATCTCAGCATACAAAACGTCAGAATGCAGTCACCTAGAGGCAGTGAACAAGAAAGCGCCAGTTAAACTGGAGGCTTTATCTGCTAGTACCTGTCAACTGAAGAAATAAACAATTTGAAAAAAATGTGAGGAAAACCAAGCAAAGAACGTAGTTGTGCTTTTTCTTTTCTCCTGTGATGAAAATGTGTTGCTGAACTGATGTGATAACCATAAATCGACAAAGAATTCATTATTAGAAATAAGTGACAAGAAATTAAAAGATGATAGTGTTCATTTTGTGTTATAACAGTGCCTGGAGGTTCTGCCAGATATCAGAATTTTATTGGTCTTTAATTATTTCTGCAGTGTCAGATATAATGAGCCTGTGGTCTTTGAGAAGTCCATGTGGCCTACAGGAACCACAAATTAAAAAAAAAAAAAAAGGCTATATTTTTTTGGTCATGTAACAACAACAGTAAAACTGATAAGTGCCATGCTTCTAATTCTTAAATGAATACTGAGATAATAAATAGCTGAGGTAGACAACTCAGTGGTGCCACCAGTAGTAATTATAAACTGGGAAGTTTTAATGCAATGTGATGTTTTTATTGTAATGCAGTTATTCTTCTCAAGTGCTATTCAAACATTGCTTCACAATTCTCTGCCCTGGCTATGATCACTCTTTGTAGTCTGAAGAATTGCTGAGAGCTCACTCTTCATCTGAACTTCATTGCTCCTGTTCTCTAAATAAACAAATAAATATAAAAGTATGTTTAGTAGTGGTTCCCAAAGTTCTTTTTGATCACACTTCTGTGGGAAGACACCTGTGCTTTAATAGTTCTTCACTTTTGAAATGTGTTGATTTGCCTAAGAACAGATTGCAGAATTTAGACTTCTCTGTGTTAAATGTAGGTAAACAAATGAGCGGTTAATCAGTTCAGTTTCTTAAAGTTTGGCAAGTTTGTAAGAATTTTTATAGTACGTTCAATAGATTAGATAAGCATTAAACAGATCTGAAATCAAAGAGCAGATAGTACTAATTTTTTTTTTTTGAACAGTCTAGCAGTGACTAATTTCTACTGTGAAAACTACAATAAGGAAGAACTGGGGATATTTTACTGTGACTACTAAATTTTTTTAAATATAGAAAAAAAAATACTAAATGTTAGAGTCATAATATTATCCCATGCTTCTTAGTCCATCTGTATGTATGGTAATACATGAAGAATGAGATGTGAAGGTATGAAGGATTCTGTATTTTTTTAATAATTTCCTGAAAAAATAACAAAAATGTGTCATAGGGTATTTGGGTACATATGAATGTTAACTTGAGAAATTGCATCATAATTATGTTGCCCCAACATTTCTAAGCAGTTCACTGTGTTGGTCTAATCTGTATTTAAGACTATCACCTTAGAGTACATCAGTATAAGTTCATGTGCATCCCAAAGGAAAAATATGGTTGTATGTTTTCCGCTTGTTAGGAGAAGTGTCACATTTGACTAACTTTGCCACAGCTGATTAGTATCTTTACCTTTCACATTGTCTAGGCTGCTGCTTGGTGTTACTTTTGTTGCTGAGTGCACTAAATAAGATTGACCCCTTCAGATTTGGTACTCCTTCACAAGAGGACAAAGCTACTGATTAAATTGCATGCACATGTTAATATCTTCCATTCACCTCATCCTTGTTTTGGGAAGACTATAGCACTACCTGTTCCTTTAAAGAAAAAGAATGAGAGCTGTCAAGCTTGATTATTAGATGAAAATTTGCTTATATCAATGAATAAGCTTTAGAAAATGCTTTTTTTTTGAATATGAATTGCTCTTTTAAGCAGTTGAGATGCATCAGTATTAGCAGGTATTGCAGCATGAATTACTCAACTTTGATATTTGATAAATTTATCATCATATACAAAATAAATAAAATTTTAGTTATATTTCAGCGCTGCAGTAATGATTGGAGCTTCCATTTCCACTCTGAAATGACAGCAAAGATGGTTATTTTTTTCTGAATGTACATTCATGCTGTTATGTTTCTGTTAGTAATAGGTTGAATGTTATTCTAGCATACTTTAGAAAACTGCAGTCCCTCTTTTCCTGGTAGGCACTAACCTCTTATATGTAGTATATTCTATGTTTAAAAGGAAAGCTTTCCTATGATGGTAAAAAGAAGACCAGCTTTAACCAGGCTTGTTAAGTAGAGGACTATTTGTAAACTGAACACAAACAAAACCAAAGAATGAGCTGGAATTGAGTTTTCCTGTTACATGGAATATAACCTGGCTAGGGTAGCTGAATTTTAAAAACCTTTAGGACAAGTCTACCATGATAATTTGTCTGTTATTAATTTCCCTGTGAGTGTAATTATAAAGGGTGCTGTGCTATGCATGTTGCTGCAATACACCAGTGCTTCTCAGTTTCTTGAATAAAAACAAGTGAAGTATAATGTTTGATCTTTGTACTTATCAATGTGCTACTGAAGGCATATCATTTTCTTGTATCTTTTGGGCCATTTTCTTGCAGATAAGTGCTTGAGAATATGTTAGCTCTGGTGGAATTAGAAATTCTCATAATAGACCTTAGAATAAGCCATAATAGATGGCTTATTCTAAAGCACTGATCATTTATTTCCAAGGCTGCTGTTTTAGATTAGGAATGAAGAGAGAAGAGGAGGAATAAAAGTAATTAAATCATGACTGGAGGCATTTAAGAAGTGCTGGAGAAAGGCAGTCATCTCTATAACCAGCCTGTCAAAAAGAAGGAATGCAGATTCAAGTCTGGGGAATAAGTAATATTAATGAAAATGACAAAATTTTACCTTGTATCAATCCAGATTAAAGGGTGTCTGGAACATGTGCTTGATATTTACATTCAGTTGCTTACTTTAATATTTTAAGATAGCAAACAGTGACCAGTGAAATTCATTCTTGGGATTATGATAGAGAAGTAGTTCTCATTATAATTTAGGAACATTTAAATTCATAAAGCACAATAAAATGTGCATGACTGAGATCTTTTAAAATAAACTTCATATGCAGGCCTAAGAAAAACTGTGATTAGACCATCACTAATGAATCCATTGTAGTTAATTTTGTGTTAAAGAGAAATACAACACAAACTGCCCATGTAATTTAATATGTATGTGATTTGAAGTTCTGAGACAGTTAAGTTCAAAAAGTTTTGCCACTGGGTGCATGTGGCTTGTATAAAATGTATTTCAGGCCATGGGGGTGTACACTGAGAATGTGTATTATTAAGAACAATTAATAAGAACAGGTGTGTCACTCCTCTTTAAATAAGTGACTGTTCACTTGCAGTCTATCACAGCTGTAGTAGCTGTCCACTGAAGAGGTACATGATGCAGACTTGTTGCTTTCTAAATACTGATCCCAGTCTTATTCCCTGAAATGTACTGTTATGTGATAGCCTGAGTAGAAATTTCTAAATGTTGACGTGCTTTCTGAGTAGCCAAATCTTGGTGTAGCTCCAAGCATGAAGTATTTACTGGAGCTGATTTACTGAAAAGTCCAATTCTTGAGAGAAAGCAAACCTCTAGAGTGGAATGCAGTGGATAATCTGTTGCATAATCTGTTCCACATTCCCTAAGCAACAGGACCTGCAGTCTTAACTGTTGGCAGTCACCAGGAGAGTCTGGTATGCTGATTTTAAGAAAAAAACAACATAGAGTATGGCATAGGGTAGAGGTTCCATGGTCAAAACCTGTGACCATCCTACTGAAGAAGTACTTACTGTTCTATTGGAACTGATAAGCTGTCTTGTTTTTTTTGCCCCAAGATAGTATTTTTCCACTGTTGTATAAAAAAAACAAAAAACAAAAAACAAAAAACCAAACCCAAACAAAAACAAACAAAAAAACCACCATATTTTTGAGTAAACTTTGCAATGCAAAGGTATATTTAACTAGAGTCACTCAAGCTCCTCCTGAAAGTAAGAAAATAGTATGAAAATGGCTTACGAGAGATAGGTTGGGCTGCAGACAAAAGTCAAGTAGGGGAGATATATCATCACAGACAAGTGAATTTGCCACTGACTTTCAGGATGCATCAATGGGCTGAGCCTTTCTTCCTGCCACCCATAGGGTTATTTTTGAAGTAAGACTTACATGCTTGATTGCACCAAATCCTTCCCCAGGAAACTTAGGAATCTATAGGGTTATTCCATGATTTAATGTGATTGTAGTCAGACATTAATATTAATCTTACCTGTTTTGCAGACAATCTCACCTGCAATCCAAAGGAATCTCTAATACTTTTTTTTTAATTCACTAGTCTAGCCATGAGAATTTTATTTGAGTGAGACCAAATTTCTTAAGGGTGGCCGAGAGAGCTCATTTGATTTGAGTAGATGAATTGGGCATGAGTTGTGTTATGTGTGAATCTGTAATAGTGATATTTCATATATTGAAGGTGACTAGATTTATGGAACTGAATGGGGCATCACTCAGAACCTGAGTTCAGCCACTCCCCCATCCTGAGGATATCTGAGGACAAGCTGGACTGCAAGGGAGCTTATCTTTTGCCAAACTTTTCGGCCCATTTCATGCAACTCAGGGTTACTGCTGAAATGTTGTGGAGGAAGGGATTATTTTGGGTAGCTCACACCTCTATTGTGAAAATCTTTCACAAGTGTGAACAGAAATAGATAAAGCTTAAAGCATCTCTGACACTGCAGCTGACTACTGACTGAGAAGGTAAGATCACCTTTTTTTGTTTTTTAATGAGACTGGAAGTTATGAAAGTGAGATGACAAATAAGTACATATATCTGCACAAGCAAATCATTCAGGAAGTATCATCAGGAAATTTTATGTATATTTTCATTCATTTGCTGCTGTTATTGAGGCAATATTACTAAATATAGAAAATTACTTCTCTTTTGATTCATTAGTGCAAACCGTACATGTGCTACCAAGTCTGAAATGGAAATTTTATTACTTGGTTATGTTGTCAACAAATACTTTCTTTCTTAAAAATCTTTAAGTTCTTTAAGGAGTTCTTTAAGGGGCAAAGGAGAAGTTAAGCAACTGGTTTATTGTTGTAACTGTATGTAACTCTTGTTGTAGCTGTGTGCACAAGGTTGTGTATCCAACCAAGCATATGGTCTGAAGTCTGATTGGAAGGTTATACCTACTATTTTATTAAGTTGGCCTATGACGTCAAAGGTGAATGTTGTTGGTATGGCAGTAGAGACTGAACCTTCCTGCTGATATTCTGTTACCTCTTTGTTACTGTGCGCTGAACAGCAGCGGAGGGGCAGTCTGAAAAAATGATGTCTGACACGTAAGGGCATATGAAGTGAAGGTGCGTTACTGAATTCTTCCACGCAGTAAAAATAGAACAAATTGACATTTATCAATGCTTGTTGAATGTTTCTGGAGAACAGACAGTGGATGCAAGCACAGTGGGGTAGTGGGTGGTATGTTTCAGTAGTGGTGACAGTGATGTGAAAGATAAACTGTGTTCTGGATGAAAATGCACAGCTGTCACATCGTGAAATGAAGAACATCTCAATCAGCTCATCCACTCAAAACAATGGGTTAAGAACAGGGAACTGCATACAGAGCTGAGTGTTGGGTTCAATGCAATACGAGTGATGGTGGCAGTGGTGTAATATTGCAAAGTTTGTGCCACATGGGTCCCATGAATGCTCACACAAAAGCAGAAAGAATACCATATACAAGTTTGTCAGGACTTATTGAACCAACACAAGGCTGAAGGTGACAATTACTTGGATCACATTGTTACTGGTGATAAGACATAGTGTCATTACTATGAGCGGGAGTCAAAACGGCATTTCATTGAATGGCAACACGTGAATTTCCCATTGAAGAACACATTCAAGATGCAGCTCTCAGTGAGTGAGGTGGTGTGCACTATCTTTTGGGATAGGATAGGATAGGGGTGATCCCTAAGGTTTTCATGGAACCCAGACAAAGAATCAAACTCTAACCATTGCATCACAACACTGATTAAGTTGAAAGCTTAAACTTCCAAAATCAGGCCAGAGAAGGCAGTCTTTCTTTTGTATCATAATAATGCCAGGCCCCATACCAGATTGAAGACTATAGAGCTCATTGCCACTCTTGGTTGGACTGTCCTACCACATCCACCAGATAGTCTGGATTTTGCAACTTCTGATTTCATCTGTCCAGATTGATGAAAGATGGACTGTGTGAATGCTTTCCTAGCAACAATGACATCATAGCAACAGTGAAACAGTGGGTCACCTCTACTGGTACAGATTTTTGTGATCGTGGCATATAGGCTCTTTTACTGCCAGCAGTGGGCAGCATGACAAATTCTGGTGGCTATGTTAAAAAAAAAAAAAAAGTTTTGTAGCTGAGAATTTGCTTTATCAAATAATGATACTGTGCACTTTGTATCTGTTGAAACTTCTATGGTAATAAATGGAAGACATTACTTACGTATTTTAGATTTTATAATGAAGGCAATGAACTCTGTGCGTGGGACATCTGTAAACTGTGATCCTAACAACATTTTTAAAAGGAGTGGAAAATGATAAAGTAGGCTGCTCTGACCTGCATAGGTTTGTATTTCTAGGTATCATTAGACAGTCTCTTAAGAAAAGTAGCTTAAGACTCTTATATCTAAGTTTTCCTTGTAGGGGAAGATTTTGACCATGTGATCCTATTATTTTGAGGATGGAGTGACTAAATCCTGTGCAACTCTGAGAAATTAACTCTGCTACACTGATTTATCATCATTACTGTCTATTAGTCAATTCTCTAACTCTAGACCAAGAGACAAATAAAGTATTCCTGTAAGTGCAGCATTTTAAATCCAGTTAAATTACATTCTGCTTTTTAAACTCAATTATTGTGAAATCAACTGTAAGATTTTTTTCCTACTATGAAGTAAGGAAAAAAAAAATCACAGCTTTAACCTCTCACAAATGCTTTTTTTATGCTATTGTAAAAGATTCTCAAGGTCAACTTTGATCTAAAAGTAGCAGGAAAGCTGTTCAGAAATGAACAGATTTAGAAATGGTTTCCACTTTAATATGCATAATTAATCCTGTACGCATGAAGCTTTCCAAGACGGTTTTTTTTTTTTTTTTTGAGAATCCTGTAAAATCTGATGTAGTTATCTATGTTTGAAGATGTTTGTATTATGAAGAACTCTGGGGTTTCAGGATCTGTGATCCAATTACTAGATGATGTTTTTTGCATAGTTCTTTCATACTTCTTCAAATCATACTATACATTGTTTATCTTTAATTTATTGAATTCCCTCACAGAAAACACATCTAAGACATCCTCAATCTATTCATTCATGGTGAAGTGACTATGACACTTTTTCTTTTTTTTTTTTTTTTTTTTTTTTAATTTCTAGAGTATGTTAGGAACATAATGTACTGGCATTGGTTGTTTTATAGGGGAAAGGAAATCCCACTGTAACCACTAAACATTTCGTTAAATATCAGCATATTATGCGCACTCAGAACTTTTGTGAAAGATGCAAACCAGCAACACGGGTGAATTTTATTTGGATAAGTTAAGGAGGAAAATCTCTCTCTTGCAAATTTGTGCCTACCACTGGCAAATAACACTGAATGCTTTACTTGGGTGGGTTAGGGAGTGACTGGATCATCAGTAATGAGAGCCTCATGTACTTTCCAGTAGGGGAAATTAACTGAAACTTCAACCTGCTAAAGTCAGCAATCAGTTGAAATAACAGAGCTTGACAGTGACAGGAGATGGCGTTTTTCTAGGTCTCTGACAAGTGAGATATATTGAAATTGCCAGAGAAAAAGCACTTATATCTGGAAACCTAAAAACTGTTATACATATTTTCTTTCTGATAACTCTTTTCTAGCCACTTCAAAGTCAATATGCTTTTTGCATCTGAGTTTTTTCAATGAATTTTCTTGGTTTGAGAATGTTGTGGAAAGAAGGTGTGCATCTAGTCTTTGCAATTAAAAAGCATTTTTGCTTCAAAAAATTAAAAGGATTCCTAAGCACATTTGCTCTTTTACAGTTTTAATATGGATATATATATATATATATGTGACTGAGTATATAATGCCAATAATTACATATTTTTTCATGTTAAGCTGTTACTTTGTCTCCTCATTAGTTAGCTGCTGAATCACAATTACAAAATGAATATCTGAAATGATGCACTCATTATCATTTTCAATCTGCATTCACTGCATACTTCCAGTGTGATGGCTTTATGAGTACCAGTTGCACTCTTACTTTGAATTCTTCCATTTAGTGGTCTTTTCCATAATTTCTTTGCTTTGCTTGCTCCTCCAAAAAGTAATAGTTTTCTGTGTGGATTGAAATAGATGCTGTGAATCTATTAAATGAAGTAAAGCCAAGCCCTCTGCAACTTCCCTAGCTTTCAATGGAGCTAATATAGCTGAATTTGTATTTTTTTTTTTTTTTTTAAATTCATGTTTTATTTGAAGGGGCTGATTTTATAACTATTACTATAATTATATTACCATTACTGTTACATTCTTCAGTTTCCAACAATGATCCTTCGAATACTCCAGTTGTACTGACAGAGTTTTTGGGAAAAGAAATAAAGATTTTTAAAGCACATAATTTTAATGGGAACTTATTAATGGACCAGCAGTTCCCTAACAGAGGATGTATATATGTCACAAGAATCCTTTAGGTTTATGCTGTTGTCAATTTATGCAACTCTATACACCCTCATTGTCCTTTGAAGCAATTATTTAGAAAGTACTTGATTTTGCAGGATGAAATTATAGTGTTTTGATAATAAACCATTAGATTTATTGAAATAATGAAAAACTGTTTATAAAGCCAATGAATGTCTCATTTGGAAACTCAAGATGAAAAATGGAAAAATGGTTAACGAAGCTACCATGATGTACATTTTTATTTTTCATTAACTCTGATGTAATCACTATTTTTTGTAGTACTGCATATATGTTTTTCATTACTACTCTATAGATGTTGAAAGATTTTTCTCAGTCACTGTTAGCAACTACTTATTTTTATCTTGGTGATATGAATGTTTTATAATGGAAATTAGATGTCAATGCATCTTTGAGATTGCAAAGTAAATGACTTGCTGATAATCCTAAAAAGACTAGAATGAAGTCATCTACTCGCTTTTAATGAGTTAGGTGATTAAATGCTTTTTGGGAATCCAGTCAATAGTACTTTAACTATGTACTTTTCTGGAGCACTTAATCAAGAATTCACACAGAATGTCAGTGGTAAAGAGCTCTGGACATGTTGTTCCTTCTCTCTTCCTCTAGTATTATCCAAGGTTTTTTCCATTTTTATCACAAGTCATTTGCTCCTTCTTCATTAAGGTATTGATCAGTGAAGCATTGAAAGAATAAATTTTCTGTACGATCATATACATAGAAGTCTCCAGAACGCTTGCAATTTTTCATGAAGAATTTACAGAACACTTGCAGGCTAAGGATTACGAGTTTAGTTATGGTGTGAAATTTTATAAGCTGCAAAACAAACAAACAAACAAAAGCAATCAGAACCAATTGTGTTTTGGCTGGTGTATGTTCTCCAGGATGTTAAACTCTTTTCTACCCTTTTATCATTCTCAAATCAAAGTGAACTAGGCCTGCTAGCTCATCAATAATTTGACATTCCTTTACCTTCATTAGATCTGTTGCCTTACTGAAATAACAGGAAATGAAAATGCTATAATTAATTCCTTATATAGAAAAAAATTTATTTATGAAGCTTGTTCATTTCTTTCCCTAAAATTTTAATTAATATTTTTTCTAGTGACTTTTATTCTCTCTTAGAGGAATAAAGGGTCAGAAAGTATTTCCAAGGTCAGTGATTACAGTCATATTCATTAATGTGAACAATTTTTTCAAAAACTTGTTGAGCTTCCTTCACTCTGAGCTTCTTATGAGGGAGAAAAAAACATTGTCTTCCACAGACTGTTACAGAGTACTTTTGGTCTCATGTGTAGCTGTCAGCTTCTGATTTTCTCGGAATTGCTCTGTACAATTTCGTAGGGACAGTTTGTATGAAGTTCACTCCAAATATCCTTTGGTTTAAATAGCGCATTGACTACCATTTACTTCTTGCAATAATAATGAAAATTAATTTGATAATTTTCATCTGTGCACATTGGTTTTGAAGAGAAAAAAAGAGGAAATTCACTTAAAGTTGAGCATGTCATGTTCTTAGTTTCACAGTGCTCAGCACTTTTGATGCAAGGTTTTGATGCATGTTCAGGAGCCGAGAGACCATCTCTGAAGTTTTCTACGAGTTCTATACCCCCTTATTTGGGGGAGTCCCCTTACATGGAGCATAGTTGAAAAACAAAAGAAGCAATTTTGTGAAGTATAGGGGAAAATAGAGAAATGAGCAGCACCTATTAGTGGAGTGTTTAACCTACTTTGAGGTTTTAACTAGGATTCTACACCAATTAAATGCTCTAATATTCTATCTTTTGATCTTCGAGTCCTTATTTACCTTCTGTGTTTGATGGCATTTCTGCTTCTCTCAAATATCCCTAAGGAGTTGTAATCATATAACATATTTCACAGCAAAATGTGCTGTCATCTCAAATTATGAGATCATTAAAATACAGTTTATGCTTCTGAACCTTTTCTGTTTAGCAACTTTCTATCTTCTGAAATTAACAGCAGTTTATGGATAGTTTGCAGTGCTGGCCAGGATTTTAAAAAGAATTCACTCTAAGCGGTAAAAAAGTACTCATGCTGAAGATGTGTGTGGAGACCAAACCATGAAAAACACCATCTGTGACCTAAACTGCATCTGTTGGTTGGCCACTGAAAATGGAGGAAGGTTTTGATTTACTAGCCAGACAGCTTTCTCAATTTTCTTGTCAGGAAATATCTTTAAACTGCAATACAGTTATGACAGCTTGGATAACAGCATTTAGCTATACTCCAGCAGCTTTTAGTTTTTACATGCTGTATGCCTAGGCCTGTCAGAGAGACCTGTGCCAGACACAACACTTCTAAAATATTTTTTTCTTGCACTTGCTGAATGTGATGTTGTTTAGTCACTCAGGATAAGAACTTCAAAATCTCTTTTCTAGAGATGTGGGCTTTGAAGTCCTTTTAATATTTATGAGGACTGAACTAATGGTCTTTCATAACTGTTCAAAAAAAAAAAAAAAAAGAGTTGGAAAGCAATGTTCATCATGCAATAAATACATCAGAAATACGTATGTATTGCCAGACTTTGAAAGTGGATAGGCAAGTTTTCTGTTTTTTAAATATGCTTAATATATTTCTTTACAGCATCGATTTGCTATTATATCTAAAAATAGTGTATTAATTAGTAAATGATGGTTTCTGCTTATCTTAATGAATAGTGAATATGCATGTGGCTCCGCTTGTAAGACCCAGATTGCAGTCTTATCTCTCTCTAATAACTTCACCAACAAGTGTTCTTACCTCACAGTTCATCTTTTGTTCAGATCACTAATGAGCTGAACTTTTACATTTTGTTTTCTCTCTGCATCATGGTAGGTGATTATTTCCTTCTGTCATATTTTTGAGGTGTGCTGCTGGAGAGATTCCACATATAATGGGCATATTTCAGTGAGGAAAAAATATGAGTTTAGTTTGCAAAGAATATAGCAGATAAAATCTACAGTTCTTTCTTTTGTCCATAGATAGTTCAGTCAACATACTGAATTCCTAGTCATTGTCTGCTTCCATGTGTCATCTTTTACCTTTTCCTTTTACTAAAGCATTTCAGTTTGTTACATCAGTGTAAAAAATAATAATAATAATAAAAATTTCTGGATTTCAAAAGGTAAACTGCTGACATTGAATATCTCTGTGGTCTTTACAGTTATTTTATTATTATTTTATTTTATTTATTATTTTATTTTATATTTTTGATGTTCGTGTGTAGAGAAAATTTTAAAAACAAAACCAAACAAACAAGAATCTAAAAAACTCCATAAACAAGCAAAAATCTTGTTCAGGAAAGGTACACATTTTGGAAAAATATGTTGAGATATCTCCAGATTTTTGATAAACGTTTTGGCAATTCTAGAGTGAGAACAGAAACGTTAGGGTATTTCTGTTTGTTGCTCTCTGAATGGTTAGAAATGCTTAGTGATACTCCAGTGTTCTAAAACAGAAGTTGTTTTTTTGTGTTTTTTTTTTTTTTGTTTGTTTTGTTTTGTTTTGTTTTCCCTGAGACTTGAAGGAAATTGTGGTCATCTCCACTGGTTTCCAAGTTAATGCTGTATTGTGTACATCTTTTTTTCTGACTCCTACTGAAGTCGAGAGCCTTGTGGTTAACAGTTTAAACTAATTGGATAAGCAGCCAGTAGCTGTAAGCAAATGTGCTTATTCAGGATGCTTTTCTATGAAATTTTGGAACATACCATTCTTACACTTACAGGGATAAACAGAAATTATTTCAGTACTTCAAAACCACATTTTGTAACAGCAAAACATTTTCATCAAGATCATGTTTTTAGAAGATCACGGATATTCACTTAGTTTGAAGAAGATGGGCAAGGTGTTTCTTGTCTTCTCTCACCTCAGTTGACCTAGAATTATGTTATAGTCTGTTGTACAAAAGGAAGATAAACCATATCCTTTTCTAAGCTCTTCTGGTGTCCAAACTTTTCCCTCTTGTAATTTCCTTCGGGCTCTCCTCAGACCTTTTTTTCAGCCTCTTTCTCACATTGTAACATTGCTGTCAACTTTCCTCTATTTAAATTCTAAACAGCTTTCTAAAAAGAAACTTGTTTAGGTTGTTTTGCCAAGATCTGATCTTTTTTAACCTGGCAGGCAGCTTAACACCACTCAGCCCTTCACTCTTCACCACTGTCGCATTCCCAATGGGATGAGGGAGAGAACTGGAAAGAAAAGCTAGAACTCACAGGTTGAGACTGTTTACTAAGACCAAAAAAGAAGAGAGAAATAGTAGTAACAGTAATAATGTATCCATATATACACAAAGCAAGTGACTAAATATTCATTTAGCCAGTTTAGGTCATCTGTCCTCGTCCTGTCCTCTCCCACCTTCTGGTGCTCCCTCAGTCTACCTACTTGCAGGGCAGTAGAAAAACTGAGAAATGGAAACATCCTTATCTCTGTACAGCACTGCTCAGCAACGACGCTGTTTTGTTACCAACACTGTTTTATCTCTTATAGCTAAAGCATACCGTCATACCAGACACTGAAGAAAATCAACTCTGTCCCATCTGCCCCCTTTTATAATTGTTTCATCAATGATTTTGTTACTATTTATTATTTTTATTTAATTATTTAACTTTACCTAATAGGTGACACACATTCATAAACTGAGAGGCCATTCTTACAACCTGAAATAATCTATAGCATATAAAAAAAAATAGCTATAGTTAGATCTTTAGATGCTATTTTAATCAAATTGTAGTCAGGAAAATTTTTGCTTCTGGCATCTAATGCTTGGAAATGGAGTACTCTCCTAAGTTCTCCAAGTGTTTTCTTAATCAGACCATTATCTAACACATTAAAATTTACCTATATGTCTTGCTGGGGGGTAATCTGATGTATGAGGGCTGCTCCTGAAGTAATGCCTCCTATTTTATTCTGTTGGCCCATGGTATCAGAGGCTGATAGTGGTGATATGGTAGCTGAACTTTCTTGCTAATATTCTTTTTTGTTGCTGTTGACTGCTGGCAGCAGCAGAGTGGCAGTCTGACAAAATTGTGTCTGACATGGAAGTGTGTATGAAACAAATGTGCGTTACTGAATTTCTCCACGAGGAAAAAATGGTAATTCATTGACATTAACTGATTCTTGCTGAATGCTGATGGAGACCACACTGTGGATGTGAGCGTAGTGGTGAGTGGTGTGTGTCAGCAGTTGCAACAATGGGTCACCTTTGTTTATGCAAATTTTTGCGAGCATTGCATACAGGCTTGTTTTCCTTGCTGGCAGATATGCGTAGCTAATGGTGATGTCAACACTGAAATATAGTGCTTTGTAGCTGAGAATTTGCTTGATCAATTAGTGTTATTTTACTCTTTGTATCTGTGCAAGTTTTTGTGGAAGTTTCCATGGAAATAAATAGGAGACATAACTTTCAGAGAGATATATATCATTCTGTCTCACAGAAATACTGCTTGGCTGTAGCATAGCCTTGTGTGTCACTTTACTATTCTTCCTCGGAGAGCATGTTAACATAGTATGAGAGCTTATATTGCTTCTTGTTGCCTCTAGGTCTGTTCCTGTTAAGTCAAGTGTGTATATAATTCAGTGATTTTAAACTCTGTACTCAGAAGCTCAGAAACATCATGGAGGAGTTTTCTAGCATAGCTGAACTGACATTTCTTACAGTGTTTCTCTTTTCAAGTGGCTTTGCTTGGTCTCTTGTACTCCTCAGCTGAAACAGAATTCTGATAAATGTTGATTGTTCCTGGGATATTTATTCTACCAGGCATCCTTACCTTTAGAAGTGTGACTGCTTGACAGTCTACGCTATCATAACGTTTGAAGCTACCATAAGAAATAAATCACCTATGGGGATGATAGTCCTCCAGAATTTTGTTGAAGATGCACTTTCAGCAGAAAATCCTAGCCAAATAATCCTCTTTCTGGGCAACTGTGATGTTAGTACTTCAGTGATGACTGTAAATTATTACTAGAGGTAATAGTCGCTGCAGCAACAATTACCCTTACATACAGAGTAGTTACATATTTTGCTAGGTAGATTTTCTTTCACATTTTCAAGGTTAAATGACAGGTACAATGATCTGTTTTACATTCTACACTAGAAAATCTTTTTTAAAAACTGCTTTTTGCTAGAATGAAGGACTACTTTCATGTTTCCAGCTGTTTTCTAGCTGTCAGCATCTTGAGTTAATAAAAACCTTTCAGCAGTTCTTTATATTCATCATTCATGTCACCACTGGTAGCAGCTGCACTTTGTTAGTCACTCTTAATTTTTCTGTGATGCTTTGCTTGAGTAACTCTTCTAGTGGTCTTTCCTCAACTTTGTGAATATCAGCTGGTCTGGATTCCGCAGAAGAGGTAGCTTGCTCGCACCGCAGACAGGTACAGTTTTAGTTATTTATTGAAACTTCTTTACTACAACAAAGATTCTTGAAATACTTCATTTGGAGTAAAGGAATAGAGTTGTGGTTCTATATTAAGTTTTAAGTCTAATTAATATTCTTAAGGAAGCTAATTTCTGATTTTACATCAGTAACTATAGTGGTTGAGTCCTATATGTTTATGCAGCCAGCATATAGATTTAGCCCCCAGATTTCCCTCTTAAACCACTTGCAGATGAATCTCTTGCAGAATTCAATCATGAATTGGCACTAGTCAGAGATCAATCCTTGCAATAACAAGGTTAGCATTTACAAACAGTAACATTTGAAAATTGAAGATGTATGGGTTGTCGGCTCTGCCACTGACTTGTGCACCAGACTACACAAGACAGTAGATCTAGTCTCATTTTGTACTTCTTTTACACAGAGGGAAATATTTTTGCTCTCTTGAAACCTTTGTCACCTACTGTAATTTCTGTTCATAATAATCAAATAGTGCATTACAGTTGTCACTTTCAAACAGAACAACACAAAGAGGCAAACTGACTTTCCTTCGCTCCCAGAGGACACACAGCAGCATGTAATCTCTTTCCAGAGACAAGCATAGTATGAAAGTGAGACTAATTACATGGAATGCATAGGAATATATTATCAGTATTTGTTTGTATTTACAGTATGGTTAAAACTAATGGCACAGATTCTTAGACTATTTTTGAGGAATTGGCTGTTTTGAAGAACTCTTTTTGCAACAGGTAAGTTTGATTAAAGAACAAAATTACCCTAACTCTATACTGAATGTCTTTTTGCCTCTGCTGCTCTGCATCTCCTGATCATTTCTACCACAATGACAACAAACTTTATGATGTACAGTAAGTGAATAAATATATGAATTAAAACACATATTCCAGTGATTAATTATGAGACCATTGTTTTTCTAGTAGCCTCAAGGTTAAACTATTTGATTGGAACAATCTAAAATATGATTCTGTGGATACTCTGGTTTACAATATTGAACTGTACACAGTAGATTAATAGAAGTGATCTGACTGACCTATCTTGTAGGTTATAGTTTCGATGACTTCTAATGCTCTAGCTATAAAATTAGCTAACTGGAAAATCAAAGTTTTAGTGAACTCCGAGGACTCTTCATCAGGTAGATTGGTCAAAATCATGGTATTTTAATTTTAGATAGTACATTCACCATACATTGAACTTAACAAACACTGACTATTTTTGAATTGCCTCTGTTTTTTTTTGTTGAATGTGGAGCCTATAAAGGAAAAGGCTTCAAGTAGTTGGGAGCAAGCCTTTAACAATTTAAATAGTGTTTGCATACTAAAACCTTCAGAAAGGCTACACACCTGCAAAAACTAATTTGTCAACATTCCAATTTTACCGTAACTACAAGTGATGGCAGCCTCACATTTTGATAATTTCCCAGTTTGTATAATGAGGATCTGCACCTGCAGAGTTGAAAGACCATTGTCCCATGGTCAACTCAACTATAAAGATTTTTCTGGGTTTTCAATGTTATTGTTTCTTTTTGGTCAAAGAATCTGTAGTTGTATTATTTAAAAAATATTTTCTGCATATTTAGAAACAAAGCATGTGAATCAGAGCCATGAAGTCATTTAAAATCAACAATAACACATTTAACTATTTAAATTTGTTTGCTTGTGAAGATGCCAGAGCACTTCAGTTGCAAGTACTTGAAATCAGCACAGAGACTATTTTCTTTGTGAAGAGGTAGTAAAAGAGAGTACTTGAAAGTTTTAGGAGTCTTACTCAAAGCTGAATGTGTAAAGATGTTTATTTAAAACACAGCTTCAAAATATTTTTACTAAAGGAGTAATTACCAAAGTTACTCAGTTCATTTAATAAGTCTGGCTTGATTTGTAATTGAGATTTTAAATTTTCAGCAGAGTTTCTCCTTTGGAGAAATAAATCTTTAAAAGCTGAAATAGGATGTCTTAAGTGAAATTATGTCTCACTAGCTTTAATTTGAAGAAACATAACACATTGATTTATTAAAATTCAAGTGAATTAATTTGTTGAGGTTAATTCTGTGGTGCTAGATTTTTGACAGTAATGATAAAACTCTTCATCCTTTCTGTGCAGTAAATGTGTACTACTAGTTTAAAAAAGTCCACCAAACAACTATCAGGACAAGGAAGGGAGGATAATTCCACTTATATGCAGACAATATAGTCAAACTGCCCTTTTCTTCATATAACAGGTAACTTGGTGTAGAGGTTACTGGCCTTACTATTTTTATATATATATATATATATATACTTATATATGTGTAATTTTATATATATATATATATATATATATATATATATATATATATATGTACACTTACACTATTAATGCTTCCTGAATTTATTATTTATTTTGTCTGAAAACTTTGTTAATTTTAAAAAAAAAAAAGAAAAAAAAAAGAAAAACCTCACATAAAATCATAGAATGGCTTGAAGATCATCTAGTTCCAACTCCCTGCCTTGGACAGAGGTCCCAACCAATAGACCAGGCTGCCTAGGGCCCCATCCAGTTTTCTTTCTTTTTAATAGTTTGTTTAATTAAGCCTTTTCCATATTACCTCTTTAAAAGAACCCTGATGTTTCAACTATGTTTAAATATAATCTAAGTTAAGAACACAACAGTGACTAACCTGGGCCATACTGAAGTGTTCATCCTACCCCAGCTTTTTCTCTCTGGCAAAGATCACTATGAAATATTAGTGGAAATATGAGAGAAACAAACTGAAACTTTCCCTCCAGCATCTGGGAATCAGCAGCTCAGAGTTTTCTTGCTAGATATGTTTCCATTGGTCTTGATAGATCTGTTTGACAGGTCTTGGTGGAACTTTCTTCCATGATTTTTTTTAACATCTTCTTTTGAGAACTTTGGACAGTTAAAAAGCCATGTGACAACGAGTTCCATATTCTAACTGTAATTTATACTAGCAAGTATCGCTTTCTGTTTCAATTATGCTGTCATAGGCTTAGGTCTCCTTTTTCTTTTTCTTTTTCTTTTTCTTTTTCTTTTTCTTTTTCTTTTTCTTTTTCTTTTTCTTTTTCTTTTTCTTTTTCTTTTTCTTTTTCTTTTTCTTTTTCTTTTTCTTTTTCTTTTTCTTTTTCTTTTTCTTTTTCTTTTTCTTTTTCTTTTTCTTTTTCTTTTTCTTTTTCTTTTTCTTTTTCTTTTTCTTTTTCTTTTTCTTTTTCTTTTTCTTTTTCTTTTTCTTTTTCTTTTTTAAATTTTAAGAAGGTAGTAAATTTCTGAGACAAATCTGTGATAAATATATTCAAAAATGCTTAATTTATGCATGGAGGGCAATTTTATAATTACCGTGACATAAAACTAGGTACCAATTTACTTGTTAAATCTCATCAAATTCAATTTTATCTATAAAAAATAGATGCTGCAATTTAGGAAGTTTGGCTGTTTTTCTCACACACATTCGTGATGAGGTTGAATCTGTGCTTTAACAGCGAAACTGGTAGCTTACTGAAAGGGATGTCCATAATTCTACTTGATTTATAAAAGTTTTAAATTTATAATGTCTGTACTTTAGCTTAATAATGCAAAATTCAATATATTCATGAGAAATATGGAATTAAAATGATTTAATCAAAGCATCTGTCGTGCCCTCACTTTTCTTGTGCTTGTGTGAGACGAAGTTTTAACAGCTTTACTTGAATCATTAGGTTAACACTGCTTTTCTCTTCTCCATGATAAAGCAGTTTCTACTAGTTGATGTTTTTTTTTAAAAAAAAAAAATTCCCAGGCTAGCTTGTGAGAATCCTTCTTCGTTTTTTTTGGCTCAAAGCTTGCTTTCTGAGGTATTTCTTTTGATAAGACTCTGAGTGATTTGTTGAGGAGGCAACTGATGGGTGCTAACTGTGTGACAATCGATATTGCTTTGGGAACATTTGAAAGCCCCTTCCTCCAGAGCTGCTTAAGAGCGGATGAGAATGCTCAGGAGTGTTTACTGGTGGAAGATCTGGCCTGCGACTAAATAGCTCCAGCTAGGTGTGGGAAAATTGGGGAACGGTACCATCGTGTTCTGTGAGAAACAGGATGCAGATGGGCATTCCTGCTCCCTCTTATCTGCTGGCAAGGCTTGGAAGATGGGAACAAAGGAGTTTCTGCCGAGATCCCAGAGCCAGAAGCTGCCACTCAAAGGAGAGCTGACTCAACCACTTTGGATTTGAGCTGTCACTCCAAAGACAGCTGACTCGACCACTTTGAAACTATTGAAAAGGGGCCATCATCACCATGTTCGTCATTGTGCTTCGTTGTCGTCGTTGTCATTAGAACAACAATGCCTGACGACCCACCACTACTGAAGATCAAAGACGGAACTACGAACCTCGCTGGATCCATGGTGGTGACTATGTCCCTCTTGCTTCCTATAAAGACTCCTTGCTTCTTCTTTTCTATCTTCTCTATTGCCTTCCTTCCCTTCCCCATCACCCTAATTCATAATAGTGTCCGTCCTCCCCTTCCACATTTCCCTAATTAAAATCTGTAATAAACTGGTCGGACCAACATTTGAACCATTGCTTCTTAATCTCACGCCGGGTATATAGATAATAAAAGAACCTCCTCTCCCTCCTATAAATTGGAGCGAGACATGGCTGTAGCAGAAATCCTTTTGCAAATGAAGGTATCTTTAGAACAACTCCGATGTAGTCGTCTGTCTGGGAATGCTCATTCCTAGAATATTCCTCAGCATCTGACCCTCCATTTGGAACTAGCGTGCTTCTAAACCTTGTGTGCTTTGGAAATTGCCTGCAAAAGGAAAGTTAACTTCTCCTATCAGTTGCACCTTCAGGAAGAGAGGTGATGAATGGTGATGCAGCTGAAGCAGAACAGTTCAAGCACAAAGACTGATTGCAATAATAGCTTTTGGAGGATTAAGTTTTCCCTGCTCAGTTAAATTAGAAGAGTAACTGAAAAACTGGGGGTTGGACTCGATGATATCTGGAGGTCCCTTCTAACCCCTACAATTCTGTGATTCTGTGAAAAGCCTTTTGATTATTCAAATGACAAATTAGCCATTTCTCTGCAAATCGGAACATTCAAAGAGAAAAAGAATAATGATAGCTAGTAGATTTGAGCTCAAAATGTGTGTAGAAGGAAGAATTCCATTGCTTCATGGTGATCTGAGGAATTGATTGTGGTGTGTTATTTGGTGTCTGCGACTGACAAGGAATATGTTTATGACTTGGAAAGCAACTGCTGGTGCTTTTGTCTGTAAGTTACTGCATAATTTCCGCAGTAAAGAAATGTTCTTCTGTTGGGAAGAATAATGTAGTTTTTTGGATGTCAAATTCTGGTTCTGTAAAACTGATTTGAGATCTGTGAACTACCATTTCCTTTTTTTTTTTTCTTCTATATATTATTCTTCTTTACTCCATGATCAAGTAAACGAAGCCTGAAATGTTTACTGCTGTGTTTTTAAAAGTTCTTCCTGGTGAAAATACACCTAGTCTGAGCATGACTTATCTAAAGGACTGTGGATGGGGAAAGTAAAATTCCAGACTGTATTATTATTTGAAAGAGTTGTATAACTATTATAGATCTCATTTAGAATTTTTCTCTTAGAAAGGAAGTTCTTTTCTTCCTGATTGAGAGTGAGCTACTTACCATTAAGTTTGAGGGTTTAGTTTTGAAAATATTTTACTTGCCAGAAGATATATGAAGAGTCCATCTACCTTGAAAACAAGTGCTTATCACCCTAGTTTTTACTGAAAATAGAAATTTAAAGATCTATCACAACATTTAAATCTGCCAATATGTACAGCTGTAGCTGTTTGACTTCATCTTGTATAGAGGAGTCTAACACTTACAAAAAAGAATATAACACAGATAACAAGGTTAAAACTACATAAAACAAAATAAAAGAAACCATTCAAGACCAAGACTATAAACATATATAGCACCAGGGAAGTTTACTGTTGAGTTTCTGAAATAGCAGTGCCACCAAAGAAGGGTGGAGTGTCTTAGTAATTGGGAACTCCTTACTGGGGGGCATTGAAGTCCCATTTGCTGCCTGTATAATCATCTCTCCAGAGAAGTATGCTGTCTTCCTGGGGCATATGTTAGAGACATTAGGAAGGCTCTCCCACAAACTTCATTAAACTGGAAGACTAGTATCTTTTCATTGTCATTCAGGCTGGGTCCCAGGATGCTGCAATGAGGAAAGTAAAGAATGTTAAAAAGGACTTTGCATCCCTTGAAATGATGCAGAGGGATGCAGATAGAATTCTCCTCTGTCCTTCTAATGGGTAGCTGGTATCCAGGAAGATGGAGGAGAACATGTCAGGTAAATGACTGGCTGACTGGATGGTGTCTTGATCAAGGCTTTGGATATTTTCATCTCAGGCATGTCTTTGAGAAACCAGGCATGTGGGCTCCTGATGGACTCTAAGCAAGTGGGACACAAGTGTTTCGGGGAGAAAACTCTCTGGATTGATTGCTAGGGCTTTAAACTAGATCTGAAGGGAAAAGGAAGGGAGTTAGATGTCACAAAGAATGAGGGATGTTGTAACTATTGGAGATTGCAGGGAAAAGCCTCTGAGCTGTCCCATAGGATCACATGAGAACTCCCCAGAGAAGGTTACGTTGCTGACAGTCCCATTCAAAATCTTCTTGTAACTGCACTTGCTGCTTCCCTTAAGTGTATGTATACCAATCCATGTAGCATGGGAAATAAACAAGATGAGCTGGAGATCTGTGCACAGCCTCAGGGCCATGATATCATTGCATCATGGAGAAGTGGTAGGACAGCTCACGTGACTGGAATTCTGTCATGGAGGGCTATGACCTTTTTGGAAATACAGGCTTGGATATCAAGGGGGAGAAGTTGCCCTTTATGTGAGAGACCAACTAGAATCTAATGAGCTCCACCTGGGAGAGGGGAAGAACTTGTGGAGAACCTGTGGGTGAGAATTAAGGGGCATGCTGATATGGCTGACATCACTGTGGGAGTGTACTACAGGTCACCAGATCTAGGAGGATTAAGTTGATGAAGCCTTCTACAAGCAGCTGGAAGTAGCCTTGCAATCCTATGCACTGGTTCTCATGGGGGACTTCAATCATCAAAATATCTGTTGAGCACTTGAGATAATTTTCTGATTCTGGTGGTAGAGGAGCCAATAAGTTGGGGGGGTGCTTCTGGACCTTGTTCTTTCCAACAAGGATGGGCTTGTTAGGGATGTGAAGGTTAGGGGTAACTTAGGATATGGTGATCATGAGGTTGTGGAGTTCAAGATTTTGTGTGGAAGAAGTGAGGCACAAAGTAGGATTGGTACCTTGGACTTCTGGAGAGCCAACTTTGACCTTTTCTGGGACCTATTTTGAGATATCTCATGGGCTAAAGTGCTTGAAGGTAAGGGGGCTCGTGAGAGTTGGGCAACATTTAGACAGCACTTCTTCCAAGCTCAAGATTGGTGCATTCCCAACAGTAGGAAATTAGGGAAGGGAGGCAGGAGACCTGCATAAATAAGCAAGGAGCTTGTGGATGAGATCAAAGGGAAGAAAAAGGTTTATGAAATGTGGAAAAAAAGGCCTGTCCTCTGGGGAGGAGTATAGGAGTGTTGTCAGGGCCTGCAGGGAAGTGGCAAGGAAGGCTAAAGCTCACCTGGAGCTGAACCTGGCAAAGGAAGTAAAGGATAATAATAAAGGGTTTTTTTTAAAGTAGTTAATAATAAAAGGAAGACTAAGGATAATATTTGTCCCCTGGTGAATGAGAGAAATGTCCTGGTAATGGGGAACACTGAGTACGCGGAGATGCTGAATGCCTTCTTTGCTTCCAAGAGTCCCCCTATGGACTTCTGGAGGGAAGAGAGAGAGAAAATGGTGAGTATCCCTCTGGTTGAGGAGGGGGTGGTCCAGGGGCATCTAGGTGGGATCAATGTGCACAAATTTATGGGCCCTGGTGGGATGCATCCATGTGTGCTGAGGGAGCTGGCAGAGGTGATAGCTGAACTATTCTCTATCATCAGGTCATGGAGAACAGGAGAGGTGCCAGAAGACTGAAGGATAGCCAATGTCACTCCAGTCTTCAAAAAGGGCAAGAAGGGGAATCTGGGAAACTACAGCCCAGTCAGCCTCACCTCTGTCCCTGGAAAGATGATGGAACAGCTTGTTCTAGATGTTATCTCTGAATAATTGGAAGGGAAGAAGGTCCTCAGGAATAGTCAGCATGGATTCACCAAAGGAAAATCATGCTTGACCAACTTCGTACCTTCTATGATGGTGTCACCAGCTGAGTAGATCGGGGGAAATCAGTGGAAGTCATCTACCTTTACTTCAGCAAGGCTTTTGATACTGTATTCCACAACATCCTGATACTGAAGCTGAAAAAGTGTAAGGTAGGTGAGTGGACAGTGAGGTGAGTTGAGAATTGGTTTACTGGCAGAGCTCAGAGGGTTGTGATTGGCAGTGCAGAATCTCGTTGGAGATCTGTGAGTAGTGGTGTTCCCTGGAGATTGGTGCTGGGTCTGGTCTTGTTCAATATCTTCATCAACTACCTTGATGAGGGGATAGTGTCCACTCTCAGTAAGTACACTGATGATACATAGCTGGAAGGAGTGGCTGACATACCTGAAGGCTGTGCTGCCTTTTCAGCAAGATGTGGATAGACAGGAGAGCTGGGCAGCAATAAACCACATGGGTTCTGTATCCAGTTCCAATTCTGTATCCAGGTCTCCCTGACACAGAAAACATGAGGATCTCCTGAAGAGTCCAGCAGAGGGCCATGAAGATGATAAAGAGCCTGGAGTGTCTTCCTATGAGGAAAGGCTGAGCTAATTAGGTCTGTTCAGACTAGAGAAAAAAAGACTCAGAGGGGATCTGATTAGAATTTAGAAGTATCTGAAGTGTGGGAGACATGGCCAGCCTCTTTTCAGTGGTCAGTGAGGGCAGGACAAGGAAATGGCCTTAAACTGGAGCATAGGAAGTTCCACACCAGTATGTGAGGGAACTTCTTTACAGTGAGGGTGATGGAGAGGTTGTGGATTCTCCTTCTCTGGAGATATTCAGGACCTGCCTGGATGCCTACCTATGCAGACTGATTTGCAGGGGGGTTGGACTTGTTGATTTCTGGAGGTCCCTTCCAGTCCCTACAATTTTGTGATTCTGTAAAAGCCACATCTGCAGCATATGCTTATTTCTTACAAGTTTACACTTAACTGTAAACATTAAATTTCATAAATTTTTATATGTTTATACCTTTGCGTAATATTTTAACTATTAGGTACTTTCTGAGGCAATTAAATGAATTAAAGTGGCCTAATACTATAGCATGAAGTAAGCTGGTTTCTAAATCCTGAAAAGAATCAAACACTGGGAATTGAATAACATTTTCAGTCAGTGTATCGAGTAGTTTTCATCAAAAGAGGTAAAACCAAACCACTAAATCAATTAAAATACAGAATGAAGAAAAATATTTGCTGGGTAGTCAAACTCATCCATAATTATTTTCAGGATGCACAGTTTTCCTATGACAGAATCAAATACTCAGGGAACAATAAAAAAGTCAATCTTGAATCTTAAAATAGGCATTTCATTTTAAATATTAAACACAATATCATTTGTGAAATGAGCCTTTTTCCATTCTCCCTGTCCCCAGAATTGTGATGAGGAGGGAATTACATCCCCTTTCTTCTTTGAAATAGTGTATATTTTTAAATCAGTGATGAAGACTGACATGATTTCATTTTATTAATTTATAACTTCCAATAGATAGGCAATTACAATATGTTCTTAGATTGCACAGATTTGTTTTTCTGTGTAAATCCTCAAAGACAGAGTTGAGAACTCACTTGTATGTATTTGTGTGTGTCTATGTGTGTATATGGTAAACTAGTTATGTGAATTAAAGCAATGAATTACTTGGTGATGTATGTTCTCTGCTGGACCAAACTCTGCTCGAGTTTGTTCAGTTTCATTTAGGGAACACACTTAAAACTTCCAACTGAAATCAGTGCACTATTGAAACAGATTTGCAGGTTTGCTTTATATTGGAATTTATTCCTTGAATCTTGTTTTAAACTAATTTTACTTATTTTTTCCCCCCTCCACAGGCCTTCACTGCAAATTCTCTGTGAACTCATATAAGAGATGCTAGATGTTTAGAAATATTAATATTGCAAAGACATGTAACTCTCCTGCTGTGGCACAAAGGCATACAGGAAGAAAAAACAATGAACAGTACAGCTAAAACCTTTAGGTTCATGTAAATTTAATTTGCTCAGAATTCTATGATTTTATGAAAAAGCAGCAGACAAAGGCATCTTTTTTATTTTATTTATTTTATTTCCCATGTCTACAGGTATTTTAGAATTCTAAGGTGTAATGCATTGGGCTAGTTTACTCACATGCGCCTTCCAAAGCCACTGGAACTAATGGTAAGGAAAGAACGTTCACATGAATGTATGTTGGTCACTATGTAGGTCTGGATCTTTATTCATATTGCAGTAATCAGCAATTCATGTTTTTATTACCTGTTCATATGAACAGTGAAAGTGGATTGTCCTTGAGTATCATTTATTAAAGAAGACATTAGCAAAAAGGACTTTCAGGTTATACTATAAGAGCTTATATAAATTATGGCTTTGATTTTTTTTCTGTCCTTGGCAGCATGAGAGACTATTACAGCTGAACATGTTCTTTGTCTTCATTTCCCCCCAAATTTGGCACAAAAAATGTTCTCACTTTCTCTCTTGTTAGCTTGATCATCAGTGCAGTGAGATCTTCCATCTTCAGAAATCTATTAGTGGTGAAAAGAATGATAACATTCTGTATTTACATAGGCTTCATTGTGACATATTCAGTCCATTTTGTAAAGAACTCTTCTTTCACCTATAGCTCTTGGACTAGCCCCAAATCTAGGCAATACTGATGTCCCCTTTGCCAGTTCAATCTTAACCAATCTTCATTCTAACATATATGCAGATAAAAACATCCAATTAAAAAGGATTTCACTCTAAGCATACATGCTTAAAAAGAATGTTATTTTTATAATAACAAGTATCTTATGTTTGAGAAAAATGCTATTTCCTTCAATAAATTATCAGAAATGAACCACCTTCTTGTGAAGAGGTATTTACTGAGGATGCTACTGTTTCTATTAGTTAATGAGTAACCTAGGCTTTCAGGAGACATGAAATTTCAGCGTAGAAAGAAATGGTAATTTCAGTGATATCAAAATTTGTTGGAAACAACTGTTCTAAAAAGTGGAATATGTAGAATGACAGTTCTTCTTTGCTGAAGCTGAAATACAATAACAAGGAGTCTGATTAGGGCTAATTACTCTAAAGATGTATTGTCAGGAACTCTTGAAGGAGATTGTTCTGAAACAAGGAAAACAGGAAGAAATGATTAATTTCTTCAGCAATAGAAATGGGGGTATTGGTTAATATTAATAAAGGATTTAACCTGTACCTAAATATGCTTTTAAAATGTTTATTTTTAACATTTATTGTATGGATTAAAATGTAGCTAACTGAAATGATCTCTTTTCTATTCTGTGAATAATGACAATTGCTATACAACCAAAATTGCTCAGATCACAGTTGCTCTGATGTTATTTTACTAAAGCATTTTTGATGCATTAATAGGAAAGAACAGTGCTTCCATCTGTATGGACTATGTATTAGACTAACAGTTAAATGTTTATTCTGGTTATCATATTTTTAGGAACAATATCGGGCAAAATATAATGACTGAGATATGAGGATACAGGACAGTGAGCTCTGGAGAAGCTGCACGCTACTTAGGCAGCTAAAGAGCTTTGTGTCTCTTGATACTAGGATATGATAAATGACAAAATGAAAAGCCACGTTAGAAAATGTGAGATTTATCTTCCATCGAAACAGCAAAACATTAACACAAGGAGAGCACAGACATTCTCATGTATTGGATTAACTCCCAACGAGACCCAAAAGCAAACAATGTTTAAGAAGGATAAATGTTAAAATAAAACCTGTAGTCTTCATTATTACATCTTCAAAAACATTCAGAATCTCATTGATGTGTCTCAAGTTCATGATTATTATTGTTGTTATTTTTTTCTTTACCAGAAAAACACCTGCAAATGCTTAAGAATTAAAAGTGTAAAATGACTCTGTGTTCGATAATAAATAATATCTAGTATTGGAGCGCATCATGTGGGCCATATTTGTGCACAGAAGTGCATGTAGTCATAATTAAATAATTAAAATTCTAGTATTTGTTATTGCCACAGCAGAATAAAAGTATAAATAAAAGTATATTTTTAATGTTGTGAGAAGGATCCCATTCATTTTTACAGACAAATTACTGTGTCTAAACATAGTAAATATCTAACGTTTTTCCCCAAACACTACTGATATATTCCTACTTATATGTTACCGGGGCGGGGGGGTAGGGGTTGTAGAAGTGGGGGGAGAAGGAACACAAAAAAAAAACACAACACAAAAAAAACCAAATCAAAACATGTAGAAAGAGGTTTTTTTTTTTTTTTCCTTTTCTTTTCTTTTTTTTTTTTTTTTCTGATTTCTCTTATTTGATGTGCTGGTGAAAATTATTTTCTACTTTTTTTTTTTTTTCCTTCTGAAAACCAAACAGTTCCTAGAAAATAAACCTAGTCTGTAAATAGCAAGGAAGGAACTATGCCCCAGATACAATGAAAATAATTGTTTTAAAATCTCCATGAAATCACTGTAAAATAAAAAAACAGAGTATCCTACTCATTGGCTCTAGAGGTAAATCTCTAGTTAAGATATTAACCTGCCAAAATCCTTATATTTTTCTTTAGAAATTTATCTCAGAGTGGGGCCATAGATGGAAGTATATGTAACTTTAGTTATGTATCAGCTTAAAATACATATTTTTTAATTGTGTATTCTATTTTTATGTTTCAATTGTTGACTCAGGTTGAGAATTCCAAGCCATGACTTCTGAAGATGAGGATTTTTATCAGGTAATTTCTAATTCTAGGTACAAACTTCCCAATTAAACTCTTCTTTTATTTTTCTTTTTATGCTTGGAGTAAACTTAAAAATGGTTTAAAGTTTTCTGGTGAACAAAATAACGTATTAAACACTTATCTCTAGAATCAGTAGAAATGAAAACCACTGTGATCTCATTTTCAATCATTCTAATGTTGTGAAGATCTATGCTGGTAGAGTTCTGTGTATTGTAAACCATGAAAACACCACTAGATGGTGCTCAAGAATACATCTAGTTCCTTGGCTTTGTTAACCAAATAGGCTGAAAGACGCTGAGGATTGCATTCACCACACTGTTTAGTTATTTATAACGTCATCCTTTTCATGGTAAATTACAGAAATTACTGCAAAGTTCATGGGATCCCAGTAAGGTAGGAAAATGAAATCTTCTGGGAATCAGCAAAAAATAACCAAAATATTCAGTAAGTTTCTAAGAGAGAGACATACACTTAAAGATATATTTGTCTCAAAGAGTCCCTTCCAGATGTTACCTGCACAGGGATGTATGCAAGATCCACTATTTTTTGAAACAATGAGCAAGATGTATGTGACCCTCTTGCAGTGTCCACAAGAATAAATCTGATATGTAGCCTTTGTTCCATGAATGCTCTCCATACGAGACAACAACTGTTCCACTCTTGTAACACTACAGAGGCTCTGAGTTATAACTACTAAATTTTTTGTGTTAGTGCTCTAATCGTGAGATTATGGAAAAAAAAAATAAAAAATTTCTTCTGGCTCCCAGCAAATGTAAGGAATTTAAGAACTCCAAGAGGAATTTTCTTGCATTGATTGCAAGTTTTACTTTCTAGGGTTTAGTATCTAAGTAGTTTTGTCAGCTGGAAGAGATAACTGGATAATGGAAAATACAAGGGGACTTAGTTTCATTACATTTCTTTTAATCTCAAAGTTATTGTATATGACAATCATCAAGTTTAAACTGAAAGCACTTGCTCCAACTTCTTAGCGCCTGAGTTCTACTGATTAGATTTATTCTGAGATCACTTACCTTGTTAAGCTGCGGAGGACCATGAGCAGACAAAAATTAGGCTGCTTAGGAGAGAATTTGCCATGACCAAAACTGATGTGTATTGTTAGGAGTATGGAGAGTAATAATGTCAAATCTGAGTTACTGATGGAAAATTAGTTACAATTTATTTATTTATGTATTTGTTTAGGTGTCTCTTTCTACTTAAGTCCCATCTAGCTATTCAGATACTGCTTTTTTGAAAATTTGCCATATATAGATTACAGCGAAATGACTATGTTGAACAGTTTTCTAGCTCTGTAAAGAATGATAAAGGATGACTCATCCTTTTTGCAGAAAACAGCTGTTGACTAAGTTTTACTGAGGAAACAGAACTCAGTTCAGATACCTGACTTCTTTCATTTTGTACAGAAAAATCTTAAGAAATTTAGAATGGAGAATGAACAGCCTGTGAAATAAACAAACAAATAAATAAAAGTGGCAGAACATCATTTTATTTTCTTTATGGAGAACATTCTGGCTTTAAAAAAGGGAGAAGAATGAAAAGCTTTTTTAATTGACTGTATAAAATTATACTAACGTGTGCTAATTTATTTAAAATTGAGTTGGAAAACTTAATTCAAAATTAGCATAATACTGAATATGGCAGTAAGTGAAAACTGTGTTTTCAGAGTCAATACAAAAAAATTCTATACATAGAAAATCTCAAACCATGTTATATTGTACTATACTGCAAACAAGAGCTACACTCTGTAAATTTCTTTATTTCTATGCAATGTAGATTTCTCAGAATGGTGTTACTACACATTGGCTAATATAATACCTAAATTAGATCCAGAATACTTCATAACTATAAGCCTAGGAAAGATTTCTAGTGAAATGGCCATTTGAAAGGGACTTATTCGGTTTTCCCGTGTCTTACATATTTTCTTGCTAAGTTGTTCAAAATGGTGGTAATACTTGCTGAAGTCAGTAGTGTTGTGAAACTGCTTCGTAATTTGGGAAGGCGAAGCATGTTAAAATGACCATGACATGAAGATGTGAAATTTGCTGCAAAGATGCTGTACTATACTTCCACTGAGAGGGAAGAAAAGTCTCTTATTCTGTTATCATGAAGTATATCTGAAGTAAAAGGCAGCCTGTTTTCACAGTTGCAGTACACAAATCAATATTATTGTTCTACACAGTGTGCCAAAATGAAGAGTAGTAACGCTTGCTATTGCTTGTGCAATTTCTTCAGGGCTATTTTCAAGCTCCAGTGCTCTTCAGTATAGGAAGATGAGTAAGATGTCTGTGGAATAGATTTAGTATATTCAGGGTCTGTGTCATTTATAATATTTGCCAATTCTTGATTAAGCAGATCAACATGACTGGGCTCTCAAGGTCAGTTAAATTAGATAAGGATATGAAGAAAGGTGATGAAGCTATTCTCAAAAATAATATGTAAGCAATTTGAAGATGCTTTACCTGATATTTAAAAGTACAAATCTCGGGAATAGTGTGAAAAGGTTGAATGCAGCACAGCCCATATAGTTCATCTAAGTAGCATGGAATAATTCAATCCAAATGGAAATATATGGAAAGAAAAACAAAAAAAACTTGGCTGTTTGATAGTAAAGTTGAGAAGCTGTTGGCACAGTTCCACCTTACATGATAGTCCCTTCAGCTTTTATAAATTAGGAAGGCCATGGCTGTGTACTTTGGCTTTGAGGATAAAAATCTGAGCAACAACTAATTGCAACTGGACTTAGGTAACATAAGAGGCAATTTCCCTTTAATCTTTTCAAAACTGTACAATGTAAAAAGTATGTCATTTTTGGTCAAGTATAGCTTCTATCAAAGGAAACCGTTACATACAGTTCTGTATACATTTTAGTCCTGGCTTATTCTTTTGCTCTTTTCTGCTGTGTTCTGCATATGTATATTTCCACTGAGTGCAATAAAAGTGTCACTACTGTATTTTCACCCTGAAAGGATAACTATTCCTTAGCTGTGACTTGAGAATTCTTCATTTGGGTATTCAGCACTTCATCAGGGAATGATGAAATGTTAATGCTTAAATTTAAACATTCAGAATAGTTAAAGATTTGCAACCAAGCAGCTATTTTGTGGGCAGTCACTGTAACTGATAATACAGTGCAGAGTATTGATATATATATTTTTTTCCATGTAGTAATGTAGTTCGTATAAATTATAGTCTACTTGACTCCACCCTGTAACATTATGACTGGTTGTTCTAATCACAGGAGCATACATTTAAAAAAAAAAAAAAAAAAAAAAAAGATTATCCATGAAATTCTATGTTCATTTCAATTCTATGTAACATATCAGAAAGAAGCAAGGGAGGCAACAGCATAGGCCAGCGTAACATGGGACCATAATACTTACTTTATACTTTATTACAATTTTCCAATTAGCTGATTGCTGGAAAGCACCCTGGTTTAATATGTTAGCAGCACAATTTGCTGTTGCTGCTGTGTTTTAGAACGTAGAGACAATCGTGCCATATTGAGAGTGTTATGGACAAACAGGCAGAACCACCTGTGTAACCTTTTAATAATTAAAATTTTCTGCTTTTCTAAAGTACTTTCCAAGTGTTACAGCAGGTTCAAGACATTAATCAGATCTCGAGTGTGGAAAAGTGTTAATGGTTTACATACCACTTATAGAAAATTTTAAATGAAGAAATATTTTGAAAATGACATTAGAATCTTCCCTTCTTAGTCCCCATGTAAACCTGGAAGTCCTCTATTTAAATGACTTGAGAACAGTAAATGTGTTATGTAAATTAAAAAAAAGCAATTCTTTATAGCCTTGATATCTCTTGAATTAACAAAGATTGGATCAATATGCTGATATAAATTCTTAGTGGGTCAGAACAGCAAAATCCTTTTCACTCTTCTCTTTTGCATAAGGCTTTTATTTCTGTGTTATTTTCTGTTCCTTATGTCTAGTACAACTCTGAGAGAAACATCAGACAAGCAGAAACCACAGGTCATATAGGTTACCAAGTTTCTCTAAAGCCATGTACTGATTTATACCAAATAAAGATCTAGCTGTAGAATTACTAATAATAAAGTGTTGTTGTACAGGTGACAGGAATCAAAACACAGCAGAGGGTTTTGTTTACAAAACAAAATGAAAGGTGGGAGGAAACAGCAATTAAATTATCTCTCAAATTTCTTCTTTAGATAATGAGAAGAATAGCAACTCTGGATTCAACTGAGTTAGAACTACTAAGTGTTTGAAGTGCTATTTAAATGTAGTTGAGGCAATTGGCAGACTTCTATCCAGAATGTATCATCCTTGGATATTATCTAACATAGGAATTATGTATCTGCATATTGCGAATAATCTCTGTAGGATTTCAGGGAATATTTTAAGCACTCAGAAGGCAAAGAGTGAAGGATTATGTGCCTGTCTCTACCAATGGAGGCTGAAACATTACTTCTGGAAGCCGTAGTACATAGACAGATCAATAGATTGATGGTAATGGCATGGTCTTTCCACCTTACTGGATATTTGTTCTTTTACATAAACAGATCTAAATTCAGAGAAAGAGAGCACAACTAAACTGTCAATGAAAAAATATGTTAATACATAATAGGTATGTCCTGGATTATGGGCTCTAATTGATATCTCTTACTAGTGTTTGCAGTGGAGCATTGCTTTCTCACACTGCCTGCACTGCTTTCCTAGCCTGCCCTTCTGCAGCTGAGAAGGAAAAAATAAATGAAATATTACCTTTTCAGTTTGGAAAGACAAATTGTTCCAGCAAATAAAAGTTTTGCGTAGGCTCCATTTGTATAACAAGCAAAATATAAAAGCCACATCAAATTAAAAATAGTCTCGCATAGATTAAAGGGAAAAAACATCAACTGCATCCTCAAAATAAAAAGAATAAGTGAGAAAACATAAAACTTCTTGGAAAATCTTTAGCACAATAACACCTTCCTTGAAATATTTTTTGCCATATTTTTCCTGCAAGAAAATAAGAGCTCCAAAATAACACTGAATAAAGAAAAGAGAGGAATTTATAAGAGTATAGAACACTACTGATTTTCTTTTGCTCTTCTAATGTCATCTTGTTATCTGGTAATTCAGTATTGTCAGATCCTTCTGCAGTGCTTCATAATCAACTTTCGCTTTTATTAACTTTTGATTTAATGATGGATTAGTCTATAAGAAATCACTTTGATAAGGAATCTTATCGTAAGCCTATTGATTGTACAAATTAACAAGGTAAATCTAGTCATATAGATCCATGTTTAGTATCTCAGCAAATTTTTTTTTCTGTAAAATTTGTGGGATTCCTCTGTCAATATTTATCCACTTATTTGCTAAATTTAGATTTTGTTAAAGATTTTCCCTCAGTTGACAGGTGTAAGTGGCATGTTTCTTGACCTGTTATTACATGGCTACCACTCAGAACATTGATAAAAATAATAATGATTAAAAAAAAATTACACTTCTAACCTTGAGGAAATTAACTAATTCAAAATTTCACCAATTTCCTTAGAAGTTTCAGGTGAATAACACCTGATCTTAGCCAGAGTTTATGTTTTCTTCAAATTTCTTTATCTAGTTGCAACTTTTTTTTTCAAAGAGGATGCTGTAACATGCTCTTTTACATTGTAAACTGTTCATATGGCTTCTTACATGTTTTCCAGATGTAATATACATTATTTAAAGAAGTGTAAGAAAAAAATCAAGTAAATATATAAATATATTTCTACACATAATTTATGCTTAATCTGTTCCTTTTAATTTTCTTTTAACAAATTTCCCAATTTTGTCTGCAGCTTGCCTTTTTGAAATAAATTATTACTGTGGTGGATTTTTGACATTTCCTTATACCTAAACTGATGCTGAGCTTGAATGTATTCTGATCATCATCTTCAAACGGATCAACTCTGAAAAAATTTTGAAAGAAACTGCATACTTCTGAGGACAAAAATCAAGAATTGACTCTCTTACTGAATCGCTGGTTGATTTTTCAAAGTCCCAGCCAAATTTGATCAACAGTACTTTCTGTCAGATGTTAATTAACAACTTATTTTAGTGGTAAAAAAAACCCTCAATACTTACCTAACTAGCATATTTCAATGTGAAGGGACATCTGTGAATCTCAGTGGAGTTTGCTAACATCTTATTCATCTTGTTACATTCTTTATCAGGGTTGGATCCACCACATTATTAGTTGTGGTCAGTGCTGATAATTTTACACCTCGCTAAGGTACATGTTAACCTGTTTTTCTATGTAAGCTTCCTGTTTTCTTCTTTACAGTGTTAACCTGTTTTCCTACATAAGCTTCCTGTTTTCTTTGAAACTTCAAAGTTTTTGTGGAGAATCCATCCATCAAAGTTGGTTTTGGGCCATTATCAAGCTATGCTTTTTTCATATACAGAAAAAAATGCTTTAAAAATGTTATCATATTTTTTTCAAAGTGTGGGTCAAGGTAGAATTAGTTTAGTTTTGATTATGTATAAATCCTCATTTGACTGTATATGCAGGCCAGAATAATTTATAACTCATGTAGATGTGGATATTGTAGATATTTAAGCAGAAATATTGTTTTTCTTTCCAGTAATGCAGCCAGCATCCCTGTTACTCATGATAGAATTACAAAGTTAAATGTTTCCAAACTGAACTGTATTACAACTTCTGTGTGATTATAATGAGTTTTCTACTACTACTGATTCATCTTTATCTTCCTTCACTGCTATGATGGGTACTATTTTAACCAGGACTTAATATTTTTTTACTCTTAATTTATTTACAACATTTTCTGTAGGAACCCCTGCTGTCACCTAGACCAACTATTACATTTACATGATACTTCATTAGGGGTATGATGTCAGTATAGAAGTGACAGAAAGAATGGCAACATAAACATTTCACTGTACTGTTTTCAGTATATCACTGTGTTTTTTTTGTTTTTTTTTTTTTTTCCTGAGGAGAAAGGTGGAATTGGAAAAAATCTGCTAGTGCGACGAGTCAAACTACCATTATTGTTGATTTCTACCTGAGGATCTCACTTGTGACTGTCTCAATTGCTTTAAAGATCAGATTTCTTAAAATATTTTGGATGATAGAAATTACTGTGTGTTTTGGGAATTAATGTCTTCTATGTGATGATTGATCATATATACTCTATCCTAAAAGTGTACCATGGTTGCTCTGAGTATTTAAATGGATGGTATACTTAACTTTATGTTGATGATATTAATAATGCAAAGTGAAATATTTATTATACAGGCAAAGATGTTTGTTGTATTAAAATACATCTTATTAACATCACATAAGACATCACAATCTTAGAATATATTATTTCAGTTTACTAGATGGCATAAAGTTACCTGAGGGAATGACATGAAGCTGTGACAGGGCAGGGTCAGGTTGGATATCAGGAAAATGCTCTTCAGCAGAGGTTGGTCAGGCAGTGGAACAGGCTCCTCAAGGAAGTGGTCATTGCAACAAGCTGCTGGAGTTCAAGGATTGTCTGAACGATGCTCTTCTATGGTCTTATTTTGGGGTGGTTGTGTGTGGAGCCAGGAGCTTGACTGAATGATCCTTATGGGTTCTTTCCAACTCAGGATATAATATGATTCTGTGATATATTTAACGTAACATAAAAAAGCATATATCGAATTAGAGGAAAATGTAAAAATGGCTAAGACATGTATGACCATTCACAGAATAAGTATGATGAATGTTTAGATTATTTTATCCTCACTGAATGCTATTGTGTTATCAGTTAAACTGATGCACTTCATTTGACTATTTCTAGAGTAAGATTTTATCAAATGTGTATTTAAGAATACTTTCATAATCATGATCATAATGTAATGTAGCATAACAACACCATCACCAGACTGTGTTAACTAAGCTATTATGATGTAAAAGGCACTGTGAAGGAAGGATTCTTAGCATCTACTTTATCAATCTTTATTCATAACAACATATACCTGGTAAACTTCTAAAATTCCTTGCTTGAAGTTTGATTCTGATAAAAAAAAATATTCATAAAAACACAGAATGAAAAAAATACAAATCTCATTACCTTGACATAAGTATGTAAATCCATACCAATACACTGAATACATTTCCAGTGCCTGGATAAAATAAATTTAATCTACTTGACCAATCTAGAAACACAAAGTGCAATTCTACATCACTGTTTCAATAGTAAATATAAATATATTTGTCCTGCTTTCAGCCGAGACAGAGTTGATTTTTCCTTCATAAAGTCTGGTATGATGCTTTGTTTTGGCCTTGGGAGAAAAATGTTGATAACACACTGAAGTTATTTCACAGATTTAATTTTTTGTTTGTGCTTCCTTTGGTTTACTTGTCTAAGGGCATAAAAACAGTATCAGCTGATGAAATTCCTGTTCATGTGTTTCTGCTTTTGCTCTCACACTATCAGGATGGCCCCACAGGAGAAAAACATAAGGAGACCCTTTACTGGATGTCTCCCATTCTCACAGAGGAATCACATAAATCCTAAAGAAGAATAAACGTTTTTGGATATTTTCTCTGAGGCAGCATATATGAAAATATCCTTTCTATGAAAAGCATACCTGAAACAGAATCAAGGTGTATGTTTCTAGATTTTAAACAATGTAGTAATTATCTGCACTCTGGAAGTCATAATATGCAAAACTACCATGTCAGCAAAGGGTGTCTTTAACTATAGTGGAAAAATGAATTCCTTTTATTCCAACAAATACCTAGAAAATTTCAGTTAATTGAAATTCCCTTTCAATATATCACATAGCTATAAAACTTTCTTTTTCTCTTTCCAGAAGTCTTTCTCTTTCCAATTTAGCATGCATAAAGCTTGCAAGTTGTATTCAGTGAAAATGAAAAGCTTTAAGTCTCTGAGACTCATTACTATGTAAATGAACTAACAAGCATGTGCACAGCAAAATAGACTATAAAAAGTAAAATACAGTTTAGTTTACCAATGTTTTGTAAGTGTTTTAACAGCTTGAACAATTAAGTTTGGAACTATGGTGAATTGGATTTGTATGTGTGTGCTTTTTCTGATTGGCATTTTTTTTCCCTTTTGTTTAGCTCTAATTACTTTTTTAGGTTACTTTCAAGTTGCATTTACTAGGCATAATTATCTTTGCCATCATTTATGAGAATATATCCGTATCTCCAGTTGCTGGACTGTCAAGAACTGGCAAATAGAAAGAAAATACACAAGCTTATTAAAATACTATTAGTTGTCCAAGAAGTCTATGATTGGAAGAAATCATTTTCCTGCTTTTCCTCATTGTGAGGGAAAGTTCTCAGGTGTGGAGGGGGTATGCCTTCTATCAAGCTGAGAATGGGAGTGAAACAACTTTCCTTGCTTTTGTAATACATGATATTATGAGCTATTATGGCAAACATACATATGAGAACGTGGTTTTTAAATACACATTTTCATCACTCTATGGTAAACATATGTACTGCAACAGAGGTGTCAAGGATTTTAGGCACAGTAGCAGTAGGAGGGCAATTCCACTCAATGAACTGTAGGTGTTGATTGAGGTGACTGTGTATGACTGAATCACTGTTGAATGGAAAAAATGAATATTGCATCTTAGAGTAGACATCTGAAGTAAATAAATTTACTAATTTATTAATTAATAATAAACTGTTATTTAAATAACAGTTAAATAAACTGTTTCTAGTTAAATAAACTGTTTCTACACTTTCTAATTTTGTTCTTCAAGCAGAGAGTAAGTAGCTTGGATAAAAAATCTACATGGTTAAACAGATAAACAGAATAAGAATTAGTTGATCTCAAAATACAAAATACAAGTGTCACACACAGATTTTTCCAAATACAGCTAAAATGTGGGTCTGTATTAAACCCATAATGCTAACTTCTATGACTGGGTCATAGATTCATGCAATAGCAAATGTAGCAATGATAAAACATGGCATACAAAACATGAAAAATTTAATGGACTGAAATAAATAATAAATATAAGTCACATCTACTTCTTCTAAAGAAAAGTGATCTAATTCAATGTGAAAAAAAACAACCAAACAAATAACAATTCAATCTGTAAAAAAAAAGATATAACATCATATTGTTGGTGCAAACAGATCTGTGAGTAAGGGTAGGAGCATTTATCATGGTAGATTGGGAAGCTTACATATAAAACACTTATATAAAACACTTTATATAGCACATTACATAGATATATTATATAGATATTTGCATTGTAATGTGGTCACTTGCAGAAGTACAGAGAATTAAAGAAATATTTTACACTAGGAAATGCAAAGAAACCAGTCTCAAGAAGAATTTTGAGATGTGACATGATTACAATGTGTGTGGGTGAGAAAGTAGAACACTAAAGGACCCTCTAGTTTGACTAGAGAAAACAACAATTTTCAGTAGATCATGCCAAAGAAATGGAAACTGAAAAAGAGCAAAACTGATTAGCTCCTGGAACTATCAAAGTGAATGCTGACTTCAGTGTCTTTGATGTTTCCATTCATAACTGTACTACTGGACTATAAGAAGAAATTTAAGGATCTCTGCTATTCATGGTAAATCAGATTATATGATCAAAAAAGTTTTTTTCTAGCTTGATACTCAGTGAATCTATGAATCTAACTAAGCTGATCTAATGCAAAGAATAGGAATGTCCAGTTTGAGTTAACTGCTTCTTATCTTGATGATTGTTTGTGTGACCTCCTCAAGTTCCTGGGGTTTAGTATGGATGCAATTTCAGTGATGATTTACGCTTAGATAGTAACCTATATTCTCTAACACTTCTGAGGTATTTGACTGCAGAGAATTTTAATGATTCTTCTGATGTTTGGAAAAAGCCAGCAGCAGTTGCACTTCTGCATTAATTTGTTGTGAATCTGTTTTGCATCCTCTAGGAATAATTTTACAATAAAGCAATACACTCTTATTTTTCTAATTCTGTTCCTGTGTGTATCTATTATCAGATCAACCTCACTTTTATTCCAATATAAGATATATAGCTGAATATTGGGAATTGCTTTGTTACTCATGTAACACTATAGAGAGTTAGCTACCCTATGAGAAAAGAAGAGAAGAGAAAGGAAGAGAAGAGGAGAGGAGAGGAGAGGAGAGGAGGGGACGGGAGGGGAGGGGAGGGGAGGGGAGGGGAGGGGAGGGGAGGGGAGGGGAGGGGAGGGGAGGAGAGAAGAGAGGAGAGGAGAGGAGAGGAGAGGAGAGGAGAGGAGAGGAGAGGAGAGGAGAGGAGAGGAGAGGAGAGGAGAGGAGAGGAGAGGAGAGGAGAGGAGAGGAGAGGAGAGGAGAGGAGAGGAGAGGAGAGGAGGCACTGTAGTCCTGAGAGGCACAGATCTAAATTTCAACTCAGTATTTCATCTCACTACTGACTTAATCCTTCACAAAAGGTGAGACAAGCAGTCTTTATAATTTTGCGACTGGAAACTCTTTATAATGGAGAATGATGTGCTTTAGAGTTCACTGGCCTCTTAGAGGGAATTTCATAGCTTCTGACTGTGCCATTGTAACATGAGAGGAAAAGGTAACTTGTCAAAAAAGTTATTTCTTATACTGAATTCTACAATTTGATCTTGAGACTGAGTGAAAGAATGTGATAGACTTAGGGAAGTTTCCACTGTTAAGAGTACCCATCTTTCATAACTTCACGAGTTAAATATGACACCTATCAGCTGGAGTCCTTTCATCTATTTTCATATAAAATGGAATGGAAGCAGTTCAGAGATAACTGGATCCCAAAAGAGCAGATTGAATACTCATTCTGTAGTTGAAGCAAATGGGAAGCCTAGGAGAGTACAGTGAGCAAGGAGAACATGTTTTTCAGAAGGCTTATACATTTCCAGTTTTGAAACAAAATGCTCAACAAACACACATATGATGACATTTTTTAGACACAGTTCAAAAGATGGAGTTAAACAACTGAGTTTGGAGTGGTGGCTTGTGAGATGCTTCCTTCCAGCCACAAACCCATTGACCAGGCTGTAGTATGCGGTATTTGCATTGGATTGCTTTTGTGAGAAAATGCTTCTTCATGTAGTCTTGGAATAAACAGAAACCATCCCAATTTCATAATGCTAGTGGTTAGTTCGCATAATGTCAGAGAAAGTAACAGAGAATAATGTTTTCTATGTTTATCCTCTGTGCTTGCTGTTTCATTCATTTTAATTTTATTTGCCTTGAAATAAGACTGCAGTCCTTGCTATAACGTGCAGGTTGTTTTTAAAGTAATATGTCCTACTTTTTTCTACTGAAATTACAGGAGATACAAAGAGTGCACGAACATTATTTGATAGAGCAAGTTATTGGCTACAAAACTTTTTCAACATTGTCATCACCATTTTCAATAAAGATGAACAAGAGCCTGCATACCACACTTGTAAGAATCTGCATTACTGGAGGCAAGCACTGTTGCTACTGCTAAAATGCACCACCACCCACTGCTTCACAGTACTCACATGCACCATTTGCTCTCCATAAATATTCACGAGTGTTAGTGATTGCCAGTGGGAGCAATTTTTTCCACATGGAGGAATTCAGTGACACGCCTTTTCTTCATTGGCACTTCCATGTCAGATGCCACTTTGTCACACTGCCTCTCTGTTGCCATCTGTTGCGCAGCAACAAAATGTAATGGAATATTGTCAGGAAGTTTCAATCTCTACTGCCATACTACCACCATCTATCTCTGATGTGGGCCAACATAATAAAACAAGAGGCATTACTTTTGGAGCAACCATCATATGTATGAATGATTTCATGACCACTGTGTTTATACAAGGCATGTAACAGCAGGCTATGCTGATCTCAATTCCAGATAGAAAGATTTTGAGGAAATGGTAGAATTACCTGCAAAGAATCTTTAAATTGTACAGTTTAGCCATGTGTATGGGAACTGCTGAGTCACAACCTGAACCTCTGATTGATCACCTGAGGCAAGCAATGAGTCAACCATGGGAGCACAGCTGAAGGCAATTCACCTGTGCTGCCCGAAGGGGTGGAGCCTGGCTCCACCTCTCCTAGACCGATTTAAGAGCTGGCTACGAGGGATGAAGGATTTCTTCTGGAGATCTGCTTTCCTGGAGTTTTGTAAGTGAGCCCAGGATATGGGTAAGCTTTCTATCTATTCTTTTTTTGTTATCTTAATCTGTTTTGCCTAACTCTCTTATTTGTTTTGTAATTATGATATCTTAAATTTCATTGGTTATATACTGTGTATGTTTAATTGCATATATATGCATGTAAAGTACATATATATATTATATGTATTTATATCTATTATATATATTATATATATATACATATTATATGTACATAGAACACTTTCTACATACTTAATTTCTTTTTTCATTTTTCAGTAGAAACCAAAACAACTTCAACTGTATGGGATAATATGTAGGAATAGCAGAGAATTGTAAAAAATTTTCACGTATAGCATCTGCTAGTAGAAAATGCCTGAGTCCAATTACGTATGACTGTTACTTACTTGAAAAAGTGGTTGGCGTATTTTTTATTGAAGCTGTCACTAAATTATATTTGAAAATTTAACGTACGTAAATATTTTAATAGAGCTCCTAAGGTCTCCTTATCTTTGTCCTGAAGAAATATCAGTTCCTAAATTGATGCAAAAAAAAAAAAAAAAAATCCATGAAGAACTTATTAAATAAATCCAAAAGTACATATTTTTTCAGGGAAGGCAAACATCAGTTCTAACTATTTTTTACACTATTTTGCTGATAGGATTGTACAGTAGTTCTTAAAACAGGAGAAGATGAATTTTTTTAGTTACTCCTTGTTGATTTCTGTTAAAACTTCTACCTTACTTGGGGCCTTGTAGGTTCTTTTCTCTGGTATAATCTATCTACATCGCATCACAGATGCAACTTTAAAAAAATAAGCACTCAATTTAACAGATATAAGGAAATTGTTTGGAAAGATAATTTCTGTCTCCATTTAAATTCTTCCCTCTGGAAAACAGGAAAGCTAGGCAGAGAACAAACAAGAAAGAAAAGCAACAAAAGAGCTATTCCTTCATCAGTATAGTAAAGTACGAAGGCATTCAGGGGAATAAAGGTGTATGATATTCTAAAGCCAATGGAGTCTTAATGTCTGGTAAAGATCTTTAAAGATAAGCTTACATATGTTTGTGAAATAGATTTTTTTTTTTTTAAATTGCATTTTGAAAATTATTCTATGAAAGTATTTTGATACCAATCAATTCCATGAAGAGTCTTGAACAGAATGTATGATTCATCAATGGCTTTTAGTCTGACTTCTAACATGGATTAGAAGACACGTTTAAAATCTGCATAGGAACTTTAAATTCAACTGCAGTATTGTCAGTAGACTAAAGAAACTATGAATATATTTCACAACTTCTGTTCTTAAACAGCGATGAAGCAGAGTATATTTGTGCATTTATGGGAGTAATGGACTATGCAGTGCACATCTTCCTGTTAGTTGCATGAAGTACATGCACATATTAAGGCAAAAAATATTCAGTTTACTTATTGATCTCATTATAATAATGTTGTGGTAATTCACTACTAAAATATAGTATTTCCTTTCCTTTGGTCTTATTCATAATTCACCACTTATAGTCTCAAACGTATTGATGTTGACAGAGGGGAAAGGGAGGAACTGAAGATGCTGAGGGCGGTGAAATAAAGTTGTATCACAGCATGTTGGATATAAATGACATTAGAAGAAGATGAAGTTACATGCTTAATTTCCTGTACTTGATATAGCTCATCTCTGATTCCAGGTCAACACACAGGATATGAAGGCAATTTATTGTCTTAAAGTGTAGATTGTAGATAACAATGAGTTTTATAGTTTTTATCTACTGTACAGCTCTTTTTCTTTCTGTTAGGAAGAGAAATATTTGCAGCATTAGAAGCAGCTTTTAGCTCTGTGCATCTGTTAGCTGAGAAACAGGGAAGAGAAAGATAATTGTTTATTTTTTTTTATCTCTTATGTGGGTTCATATTTTTGAGTTGAAAAGAATCAGACTCAGCCAGATGTTTGAAGTCCTGGGCTGAATACTTCACATCTCATAAATCACTTCTCCAATATGAAATAATTATGTATCTTCAAAAAGAGTAGCTACAATAATCTGCTGGATATGGGACCAAATATAGAAGATAATTGGAGGATCTTAATATAACTTGATAAAGAGTAATTAACAAAGTTCCTCTGCACTCTCTGCTTATTCACGAATAAAGAAATGACCTGAGTACTAATAGTACATAACTCTAATTATTTTCGTTTTGGACAGCTGAAGCAGGTAATATGATTTTTTAAATTTCTACTCCCTATCAGGAGGAGTTGACTAGTACATTACCAGTACAAAATCAATTTATTTTGTAATGCTAATAATATAAGGCGAATCAGTTCAGTAGAATAAAGTCCTTGTTTTTCAGTTTCAGAGAATCATACACCATCCAAATATAACGTATAATTAGATCAGAGCTTTTCAAGCAGCAAAAAGAAATAGTTATCTGCTTCAGAATAAGTGAATCTTCCCCATGAGTAACTGAGTCTTTTGCTCTTATTTTACCATTCCAATTCTAATTTTTTTTTTTCTTTTTTAAATATAAAAGGACAGACAATAGTACGGGCAGCATTTAATTTTCAGGGAAGGAATACATAAAGTCCTTTTGTTTATTTTTCTTGAACTTAGAACAGATGACCATCTGGATAACTGCTGTGCGTGGTGCCAAAAAAAGCTGTTAACCACTAAAATAAATAAATAAATGTAATTAAAATGCAAAGCTACTGAGAGTGTATTATCACAATTCTCAGAGTGAGATTTATAGTCACCGGTCAAATATTGATTGTCAAGGAGTTTAGCTCAAATAAATGTCTTGTGCCAGAAGGGAGAACACCCCCACTGCTTGGTGCTCCCCAGTTACATACATGTTTAACATTCAATTCTAATTTCTGCCTAACTTGGGAGTGAGGCAGGCTCTTTTCTGTCTATAATTATTGGTAGATAAACTTTCTCAACGAGAAAGTTTAATTCTCATGATGTTTGTTGGAATTGCAGTTGTCTAAAACCACTGAATAACAGGCTGCAGTCACTCTGAACCTTGTTTGCTTATCTGAGTGAATATTTTAAGGCAAAATAAATAAGGTAGGTTCAGTTACAAGCTATAACTTTTCAAAGCTCCAGAATCCCCTGGATGATGTGTTTGGAAACTGTAAAATAAAGTGTATTTTGGTTTCTTTCATTAGCAATCTTATTTGTAATATCCAGATTTTTCTATTCACCATTTGCAGTTTGGATATTTGGCTGGCAGTTGCAGATTTTCAGTTATAAAACACAAATTATAAGCATAAGTAGTTCTATGATTTATTAATATAGGGCTCTAAAAATTTGAAATTACAACTTATAGGAAAAAAACCTGGTATTCAATTTTAATATATGATAAAATTTTCTGTATCTCTATTAACATAAGGGGGAAAACTTGAGATTAATCTGAAAATAATCTTAAAGTGTTATTTACAGAAAAAGTGAGTAGAAAAAAAAATTGAGTTTTGTTTCCTTACACAATGGTATACTGACTATTGACCAAACATTTGTTTGTGAAAGTATGGTGAGATTTTGGAAAGGAATCTGATTTCGCAGGATGGGAACACTGAATTTTCTTAAAATCATGTTACTTTACAATGTCCTAACTAATATAAAGTGAGCTAGTGAAAACACATAGTCATCTTGTAAAAGGAAATAGCTGAATAGCTCAATCAAACTTTACATCCAATTTTGATCCTGGTGTTTTTGTTGCTTCTATCTGATACAAGAATAAAGGCTTTCATCTGAACTATGCTAGGGTTTAACGTCCCTTACTCAACTGCTAGAACATGTTTTACTGTTAGCTTATCCAATTTTTCATTCCAACATTTTGTTATGTGAAAACTGCTTTGAAAATGAGCAATGAAACCTGTGCAGTCCAGAAATTATGTATTTAAAAAAAAAAACCTATGCAGCATATTTAGAAAGTCCTGTATTTTCTAGCAAATACACAAATAGAGGGGTATTTTGTGAAAAACTTTCTCCCTAAAAAAACAAATAACTTTGACTAACATACTTGCATTCATAATGTAACTCCTGACAATAACTCACTCTGTTAATACTGACTTTGTGTTTGATACCTTTTGATAACTGGAGCTTGGTGGTAGGAAAAAAAAAAAAAAAGATAAACCAGGATTAATCAAAGGAGGATTATAATTTTCTGCAACATTAATTTTGACCACTTGTCCCAGACTGATAGTTGAGCCTAATTCTGAGTTCTTCCAGATTAGACAATAAAGTTGTTTCAAAGTCAATGGACAGTCCTCTGCTGCTTTGCTAGTGAGACTTTTGAAATATATGTGCAAACTATTGCAAAAAATACAAGAAAGTATTGATAATGAAAAATAAGACACTCATTATAGGAGTCTGTATATACTTGCTCTGTGACACTATAAGGGCAATTGCAACTATTCCAGAGTCCATGAGGAGATGATTATTTTTATACTTGAACCCCTACTGCTATACGCATTCAAGGATTTTTAATTTTGTCTTCTAAAAGATAAAGTTTTTAGTATAGAAAAATTGTTTTTCATATGTATATTCAGCATACGTTTTTGTCCCCACTGTGGGGACAACTTCTGTAAGGCCCTTCAGGCTGATTGTTTTTCCTCCTAGAGAATGAGTCCCTTATTTTGTGTATTTTTCTTTTGGCATGGCAGAATCTCCATTAATATAAACTCTGTATCTGGGGAATGGCAACAGTGTATCTTGGCAAGATTAAAGATGATAAACTACAGACAGTGGAGAGGCGAAGGTGCATAAAAGATTTCTTTGGTTCTTTTTTATTTGAGAGAAAATAATCTCATCCTTTCTAAATGTCTTCTGCCTAGTCACAGACAGAGTATTCTCACTGCTAATTATTTTTTCCTTTCATAAATCCTCCACTTTCAGACTTCCTTTGAGAGATGAAATAAAATACAATAGTAAACATGTAGATTTGCCACAAAACTCTAATGAAATGTTGTGTGCACCAAAAAAGTAGCTAGGTATGTTGGTTGCTTGCATCAAGTTCTGGAAAGTTCAGATACACAAACTTAGTAATTTAAGCCCCAGTGAAAGCTCCAGTGTTGTTTCTTGGTGCAGAGTGGATCTAAAGTAACCTTCTTGGTCTGTTATTGAGAAAAGATATACTTGCCTGAATCTCCTCTGTATGTGCCTAAGAAAAACAGGATACAAGCATAGTTTGAACATTTTGTGAATGTCAGAGAGGTTCTGAAATGCATCCTAAGGAATAATTAATCTACAACAAATTATGAATTTGAAAAATCTAAGATTTGTTTAGCATCTAAAACTCTCAATCTGTCTGCAGTTTGCTTACTGCCCAAATTATTCTCATAACACTCAGCACTTCTCTAAACAAGTCTAATGAGCCCTGTGATGCAGTAAAAACACATATGCAACTAGTAAGCCAGTTTTTACTGAACTTTTGTTTCAGTTTATTCAAACCACAGAAAATTAATGATTGAAGTGGTGCAATGATACAAGCTATAAATGTCTGCAGTCAGTATAGCAAATCCTATGAAGATTCTATTGACAAATATTTTTGTATCTAGTTAAGTTTCTTTTTAACATTTCAGCATCTATTATAATCAAAAATGTGCTAAATTGAAGTAATTATTTCTTGAACTTCTGCAGACTTTGCATTCTAGTTGCTTGAGATATACTAATAACACTACCAAGAAGGCTGCTCCATTTTTGTAATGAACAAAGGGATCCAGCTCTAAACCATTCCACTTCACTGACAAAAATAAATAGCCTTCCGTAGTCTGTTTACATTTTGATGAATATTTAGAAAAGACGTAGGGTTTGAAGCTCATTAAAAATGTTTTGGTAGTCTAAGGGTGTATCCTCCAGCCTGTGATACCCACTCTATAGAGAGGAAATAGCTTGACTGAAAGAGAGGACTTTAAAAGTGGAAGCTAGACCTGAGCTCAGGAAACTATGGAGAAGACTGAGGGCTCCAAATCATATGACAGTGGTAAACTTCTGTTCTAGACATCTTTGTATAGATCACAACGATAAATGTTGCCATTTGACAATAAATATACTTGTAATTTGTCTGGTAGTGCGATATTAATACTGTCCTCTGAGAGTTGTAATGAAAGAAGGATCTCATACACTGTATTAAAATTCTGAGCACTTTTCACACAGGAATCAGCAGTAAGGAGAAATTGCAACAGGGAGGAACTAAAGGAAGGTAAAGAGATAGCCAGTACCTAGTGCTCTGAATGAATACAGGATATAACCAGCAGCTTAGCCCTGCAGTGGTACAGCTGAGGATGCAGAAAAGCGTTACTGAGCTTTCTGCCAGGAGCTGGACCACAGCACTTTGTTATGCTCCTCACGATTACCTCAGGTGAAGTAAGCTGAGAGGAGCAGGTGCAGCAGGGTGATGGGCCAATCAAAGAGGCTGTGCTGTGAATACATCATGAGGCAACAAGCAGCTGACTTGGGAAGCAGTGTTTTCAACAAAAATCTTGAAAGCACTTCTTTTAGAGGCTGCTTTGCATAACTGCCCTTACTTCCATTTTCTTCAGCATAAACAAGATTACCTCTTACTATGGTGAGAATAGAAACAGCTGAAAACCCTGAAAGTAGTCCCTGTACATACACGTTTCCTGTAAGCCCTTTAAGTATACTTACTCCAGACTATATCCATTCCTCTGCCATACAGATTTTTCTTCCACAGTCTCGTTCATTTTGCAGAGTTATAGAGCTCTATTTATATGACTTAGCACTATCCTACTCAGTTTATTGAAGCTTCATACTCCACCAAATTACTAAGCAGTGAAGATCAAAACTGTGCATCTACTTTTGCTAAGATTTGTATTTTATTATGGGTCTCAGTCTAGTGAAATCCTGTTAGGCATCTTTAAGCTTCACTTATGTCAACCTGAACACATGCACAAATGTTTTGTTGTGTTTTTTTTTTTTTTTTTTTTTTTTTTTTCCAAACAGGAGCCAATATTAGCTTTACTATGTCATTTAATTGCTACTGGTATGACAAGATGTTTCACAGTCTGTCCCAAGTGTTCAACGTTGCTTATTTGAGTTTCTGAACTGCTTATAGAAAGGCTTAAACAGCTTGCCCCTTTAGCTAAAGCGTTCAGGACACTGTCTCACAGAAAACAGGGAAGCCTGCTGTAAGGAGAATTCGAAAGGTAGAATTGTGAGATACCTCTTTATATGATGCTATGTTTTTCTTCCTAATATCTTATTACTGTAAAAATTGAAAATAGACTTTTTTCCTAGTCAACAGAGACATAATTTGATTTGTTTAACTGTTCATTACTGAAAGTGAAATGTTTCATTTGAAGGTGGCATTTTAGCTGATTTAGTAGTTTTAGTTTGATGGGACTGCAACTCTGTCTTTTATAGATGAAACATCTCTTTTTATTACAGCTGCAGCTTATTCTGTATGTTATACATACTAACTTTTGGGAGCAAAATTTTCTTTTTATTTTCTTTCCTCATTTTGCAAATTAATATAAGGTTAATCAAGATGTTCACAAATTCCCATTTCTAATTATTTAGTTACCTGTACCATTAATTTCCTGTGAGACTATCAAGCTAAGAAAGCATAGAGGTTTATTTCTGTTAAATACTTTTGTTGCTGCTTCTGTAGACTGAATAAATTCTATTTGGCTTGGTTCAAAACAGCCTTATGCTAAAGTCTAAAATATATAGTTTCTTATTTTTAAGACTAATTTTTATTTTCCATTTTGCTCCTAACCCAATCTGATTTGTAGAAGATGAATGAAATCTATCTGTGCAGTTTTAACACCATGAATTCATTATTGATGGTTATCACCTAAGAATCTCTATACTTAGGCAAACTCCATGAATGAATCTTCTTTTGAACTTACTGATGGATTTTCTTCAATTTTTAACAGGGTGTTTAAGGAGTCAAAGATAATTATGTTGTTAATCATTTTTATCATTTTTGGAAATGTGTCTAAGGAGATTAGGTAGATCATGTCGTATCGGTGTCTGAAGAAAAATTTTCTGACACCCTGGAATAGGCAGCACTGTAATAATTAAAAAAAAAAAAAAAACTTCAGTCAGACTTTGTATCTAAAAACCCAAGTTCTGTCAAAGTCAAGATAGTAATCCAAGTGCAATACAGTTTCACTAGATCTCTCAGAACTGTTGGGTCTCTTTTTCCTTCTTTCTTTTTCTGTCAAGAGGATATACTGTACAAGAGTAAACTTTATAAGTATACTTCTTCCTCAGCTGTAATCGAAGTCATTGTGGCACAAAAGAATAACTGAAAGAGCAGAACTAAAAATGAGAAAACAAACAAGCAAAAATGACCCTTCACAAGTAAGTCCTCATTGTTTATGGATTCACAACATATCCAAACACTATTTGTTGATTTTATCGAATTTTCCATAGGTTCAAAATGGCATTACACTGACTAATCATCTTTAATCAGTACTCCAGCTTTAGTTCTGTCATTTGGCATGTAAATATCATTAATCTTGTCATCAACTTAACACTTTTTTATTCAGTTGGAGAAGGTCACAACTTCAGTGAAAATTGAATCTAACCTTGATTTGAAAGTCTAATATTTAATGTGTATAGAAAAGATGTTAGACAAAAAGATCTCTAGACTGCTGCTTTTACTTTACACCATTTTGACATTTTGACTTTAAAATCCCAATGCTAATATTTCACCTAAATTTTATTAAAGGAGTTTTAGGATATGTTTTAGCATGATAGCTGGTTAGGCTCCATCCAAACTGCTGTGACAACTACAACTTCCTCTCAGTATATGATGGAGAAGTAGATAATTGCCCCTACATCTATTCTGCTGTCAAACAGTAATGATGGCACTTACCTGGAAAGTGGAGAAAATTTCCCTATTCTGCTGGAGGTACTTTTAATATCAGCCACTCAAGAAAGCACCCTAGTGCCCAGGAAATTCAGCAAGGAGATACTGAAAGGGAAAATAATCTGTGACTGTCTCCTTGTGTACAACACAGGTCAGGTTTCAGCAGGAAAATGAGGCAGAAGATCAACACTGAGCATCTCATTCAGTGGTTAAGGATCTTGAAGAAAGTTTCTTGAAAGCTTATCTGCATTTGAACTCTTGTATTATGTTGAAATACTCTTTGAAGAAAAGAGAGGCGCTTTCTCTGCTCCTCTGCTCAGAATTTCTGGCTTGTGACTTAGTTGGTATTGGTAGCTATATGAAGTGTCGTGGCCATTTCAGTTGTTACACTAAAACTTACCTTTTTTCTCATCCTAATATAGAAAGTCCAAACACTTAATGGATTTCATTCTGAAGGCCTTGGACAGAAAAATAGAATGTAGAGCATATGTTTTTTTAATAATTAGCACTGGGGCTGGAAGATCTATGACATACAAGGCAATGATAGTTTTTTTTGCAATATTTATCAAAGGCTTAAATTACACTTCTGTATGTCACTTTGTTGTCACATTTTCTTGATTTTTTTTTTTTTTTTTTAAACTGCAAAAAGTAATTGTAGTATTTGAGGAAAGAACAGCTCATTCAAATTGTTGTTCCAGCTTTGCCAAAGTAAATTGAATTCACTGTCACACTTAATATTAAGCTGACATTTTGTTGTTTTGTTTTTTGCTAAGTGGCCAAAAAAAATTGATTGCTGAGAAATTTAAATGAAAGAAACACTTTCAATTTAATAAAATTCATTTATTTTATTCCTTATGTCTCTAGGTAATATGATAAATATATATGCAATAGTAAGCACAACAGCAGCTAATATTTGTATGACCTTCAGTATTATGGTAATTTATTTAAATGTTCTTTGATAATTAAGAGTATTTCACATAAAAGGCAACTGAATTACTTTTACCAATTAATTATATCTTTGAAATTATTGAAGTGATCAATTATCATAATCAACAAGCTTTATGGAAATAAAATAACAAATGAACCTGAAATGCTAACTGGTCTGTTTCAGGCTTGTTTTTCATTTCTCCCTGAATAGAAGAACTATTTTTAATGCAAACTGATTTGTGTGTTGTTCAGCTCTACATAAACAAGTAATGGAATTTTCATTAACATGAAAATTTCTATTTCCAAAAATCTTGTTCATTCAAAATTTCAGAGACCATGTGGTATACCAACCTCAGATTTTGGAAAAAATTTACCTGTATGCCTGTGAAATAAGAATTCTTCAAGATTACTGTAACCTAATTAAAATACTTGTCCTTCCATCCATCTCTTCCTCTTCCCCACTCTCATTCTTGCCTTCTCAACTTTTTTCTCTCTCCCCTTTTCTCTCTTTTTACTCCCCAACACAATTATAGTTCTTATCATCTCAAAGAGCTTACAGCAGAGATTTTCTCCCTGTCAATTCCCCTTTTTCAATTTTATACTGCCAGCCACTGGTGTTATTTCTGAGCAAAAAAAAATTACAGGCAAAAATGACAGTCCAAACATACTCCTTCTGGGGAAAGTAGAACTATACTATTATCCTAGTACTATAAAGTAGGAAATGTATGGAAAGTTTTGCATTTGTTCTCGGAAGACATAGATCAAGAAGATTGCAAACTTATGTAAAGTGCTCTGAGTTTGCTTTTCAGAAACAGGTGGAATTATGCAATTAATGACAAAGTATGTGAAACTAAATCTTCTTAATTTTAATAGCAAAATCTTTTTTTTCTGGATGATTTTCTTTTTCAAGTTGTAACATTAAATTTATAGTTTGGAACTGAACAGCAATCTAAGTCCCACTCAGTACAAGATAAACAAGGAAAGTTGGTACAGTTACATGGTTGCAAAGAGTCAGAGCCTGATCTAATTGTAGCTGACAAAATTAATCATCTTTCTCATCCTGCAGAATTTTCAAATCTTTTCAGTGGACAAGAAACAAAGATGATTGTAAACTGCAGACAATGAGCAGAAGGCACTGTACTTACTTTAGTCTTTTACATACTTTACAGTTCATTTACATAACATTCTTGGAGGGGTAAATGACATGCTAGCATGGGCTTTCATTTCTAGTAACAGTTTACTTAATTTATTTTTGGGGCATTCAAGGTTTGGGTTCTCACCAGTGCTGCTGCTGCTATCACGCATAACACATGCTGCTTTCTTTAGCTCATGCCATTTGTAAAGCAGCTCTTCTTTTTACAGGTTTCATCCTGTAAAAATGAGACAAATTGCTCTTTCATTGGTTCAAATAATGAAATCTTTTCCTTCTAGGCTTTTTTTGGGGGATGAAAAGAAAAAGTTTGGGCCACGATGCATCTTAAGGGGTGCTTCATGTTAGTATGAAAAGATCCCAGAAGAAATTCAATAAATTCATGGCTATTGCAGCTCAGTCTTTTTTACTGGGATATTGGGAATAGATTTGGAAATAAAAAATACAGTCAAGGGTTTCTGTATTCCTTCAGTGGAACTGCAGAAACAAGTGTTTTTTCATTAAGAGGAACACAAAAACAAATTTTAAAAAGGTTAGAGAGAAGTGAGAAAAGTGGTTACCTAAACAGTTATTAATATTTTTAATTGATGGCTTCTACCTTAAAATGTTGATGAGTCTGAGATCACTGCTCCCCTCTGCAGTGTCAGTCATTTTAACTGCACCTGAGATAGCAAATAGAATTTTCTCTCAGTGATGTAAATATTCTGTGGAAGGGACTAATTTTGTAGAGGGAGTCTATGTAATTAAATCAAGTGCTGTAACTAAGCTTTTACAAACTTTTGCATGCTAAAGAAGTGAATGTCACAAGGTCTGCTCAAATATAGGATATATTCTTTTCATCTCCTTTTAACTTTTTTTTATCATGGGACATAGAAACTTCTGTACTCTCTTTGCTGATCTATTCCACAAATACTACAGTCAGGAAAACACTTGTATTTTAATTTGATTTAAAATCAATATTTTAAAATAATGAAAATATATGAAAAAACACCTCTGAAATTGAATGTAGTTTTGAACAGATTGTCCAGTCTGTAAAATGCCTTGCAACTAATTTATAGAACATGAAGAAAAGAGAGAAATATTGAGAAAAGTCCCTATGTGTAAATGAGACTTGTAGATTTGTAGCCATCTCAACCTGGCTAAAAATAAACACAAGCACTGAAAATCAGTGAAATTACGGTTTATATGTAGTAGTCTTACTATCTTGTGCAGCTGGAGATTTGAACATATTTTGAACATATAAGCATAGACACTTCTTGTCCTGTAGAGCACTGAGACAGTTGAGAATATAAAGGTTTGTTCCTTTTAAGCATGTGTTTGTATATGTCTTCCCCTTCCTAGATCCTGCTGACTTTGGTCCTAAATCAATGGTTTATTTCACCTAATATTCACTCATTGCAAAAATACTGTGGTATTAATTTCACACAGATAGCTTCCCTGAAATAACTGACAGAAATTAAAGTGAAAAACGTTTGAGTGAATGTGGCTCCTTTCTGCCATAGTTTATTGCTCTCTCTATGGCAAATTGTAGACATTCATGACAAAATTATTTAATGTTGCATAATGCTGTCCTGGTTTCAGCTGGGACAGAGTTGATTTTCTTTGTAATGTCTGGTATGATGCTGTTTTGGCTTAAGGAGAAAAACAACGTTGATAACATGCCAGTGTTTTGGATGTTGCTGAGCAGTGCCATATGAAGCCAAGGACATTCCAGTTTTCCAGATTCTCATACTGTCTTGCTAGCAAGGGGACTTAAGAGGCACGAAGAACTGTGAGGTTACAGAACCAAGACAGCCAACTCAAACTGGCCAAAGAGACATTTCAAAAAATAAAAAATTAGGGGAGTAGGCTGGGGATGCAGGCGCTACCTGGGGACTGGCTGCACATCAGTTAGTAGATGGTGAGCAATTGCATTTTGTATCTCTTGTTCTGTAAATATATTTATCTCTATGTATATATATTTACAAGTACACACACATAATCACTATTTTTTTCTTTGTTCCTTTTATGTTTTAGTAAATAGTTTATCTCAACCTATGAGTTCTACCTTTTTTTGTTTCCAATTCTCTCCTCTATCCCACTGGGAGGGGGGGGGGAGTGAGTGAAGGGCTTAGCTCCCTACCAGTTAAAGTGCAGCAAATACATAAATTTATTATCTTCCACTAAGAGTACAAGGTAAATTTCTATTAAAACAAGCTGACATTTTCAAGATAAAGTGTGGAGACTGCATTTAGAGTTCTTCTGTTTAGGTTTGGATAAAGTATCATGCTCAGGGAAACAATAGAGTTAAGCCTGTATTATTCTCAAGAGACTTTATAAAGGTGCCAGAGGAATAATTAAAATTGAACAAACAAACAGGAACTTAGAGCTGGTAAACTACAAGAATTTCTTCCGATCTGATTCTAGTTATACTGAGCTTTTCTTTCCCACTGACCTCATTGGTATCTGACTGACTCTTCTATACACAATTTTATTGCTTATCATTGTGTCCCAAGCTGATTACTATTTTAATGTAACTTAATATTCACTTTGGAATCAGCTTTTGATCTAAAAAGTTTTGTTATCTTTATCCACTGATTTTTTTTTTTATAACTTTTTTTCTAAAAGTAATACTGTATAATGTAGTGCTGTCAGAGCAAAGATTACCAATTAGTGGATCCAGGATAATATGTGCCCCACTGGGTTACAAATGCTATATAACATCTGAAGTCCCATAGAGTTAGATGCACTACAATTATGCCTTCCACTTAGATACAGAGACTTGCAAAACCCATGTTGCCTAAAATTTAAACTCTGAAATACAATACAGAGATAACGAAGAGTAAACCTTAAAACATCTGTGTGAATCACCAACAAGTTATATTTATTGATATAATATATATATTATATATAATATCAATATAATTGATATAATATTAATATATATTATAATATATATAATATAATATATATATTATTATATCATATTAATATATTAATATGATATAATAATATCAATGTTATTGATATATATATTGAAAATATCTTTTTTCAATCTCCTACAGTTACTAGATTCTGTTGGGAAAATTGTTAGGTTTTCTGTTTGTTACAGCATTCTTATTCTTGCTTGTCTCCTGCTAAGCTGGTATTTTCCATGCATACTTATCACTGTGATATATATTTTTTTCAAAGTAAGCCCTTCAAATAAGCATCTCAAATGAATGTGATGAAGAAATGATCAAACAACAGCTCTTTGTGTTTGTTTAGCACCAAGTACTTTGTGGATAAGGACTTTAGCAAAAACAAATAATATGTAATAACCCTGCTGAACATTCTGCTTATCTCTACTACACCCCACATAATATTCAACGATGAAGTAATTCATTCTGTTTATTAGGCCCATTTTCTCTGCAAGTACTGAATTAAAAAAAAAAGCAATTGTAAAGGTTTGTGTTGTCAACTTGGCATAAAGCATTTTGTTTTACGCAGTATAATGGTCTACAAAATAACTAGTGTCTTTGTCTTAGAGCAAGAAATAAATCAAATGAAAAGAGAAAGAATGTTGTGAGACATTGTTGAAGAGAAAAGATAAAGTTGTAGTGGAATGGGGGGCTTTTGATAAGGGAGCTTGTTTTGTAATCAATTGTCCCACATCTGATTGGTATCAGAATTCCTTGCAGCTACCCACTGAAATAGAGGTAACCCACATTACAATTTTTTTTCAAAGAGCAGTAGAACTTAAACACTTTTGAGTTGTGGACAGTAAGTCAGAAATGCCATTTCTGCTGCCTTTTTCTCTGCTGGTAGACTGCTAGCCTACATCTATGGTTAACTTTGTCAGGTGTTGTCTAATTTTCTGTCACAATGGATCTCTTTCATAAATTCCTAGAAAAATATATAGAAAATACATATTTTTTCCCTTCCTGTGGCTGGGTGTTTTTTTGTGGTTTAGTGAAAGTTTTGTGAAACACATCTGCAAGCACTTCTCAAGCAATCAGCAATGCTATATATATTATTGAGCCTTTCTTAGCTATAACTATACAAAGCTACAAGCAAATTCTGTCTTTCTATATTCCAGAAGTCTGTGTTATTCATCTCATGTAGACGTACACAGAATAGGGCACAAAGTCTAAGAAAAGTCAGTTAGTAGTGGGGATAATTATGCAGACTGCACAGATCATGAGACAGTATTGAATGGATGTTCATGCAATGTCAATGGCACGTCCATGATATTTTCACCATTGGCCTATGAAATTATATTTTATAGCACAACATACGTTTTGCTATTTGTCTTAGGTAGCACTCTTACAGGGTGCATACCTAAAAGTATTCTTCCAGAATGAGTCTGTATGTTCTTTTACAGCTGTAAAAGTAAACACCCTAAAGGCAGGATTGTCTTTGAACAGGTATGTTGCGATCAGTGTTAAAGAGCTATTATCTTAGGAGAAAAATGCAAGAAAAACATAATTAGATCTTATGAATATTTTATTTTCCTGAAACGTCTGTTGACTAAGCTTTAAGCAGCGCTTCCTTCTGAAATGTATCATTTTCTTTCCACATTGTATTTTCATCATTTTGTCACCTGTCACAATTTAAACCAATGTAGACCATGAAGCTTAGAATCCCGAGAATCAGGTACTTGGTGCTTTAAAATGCTTTCAAAATATTCCTAATAATAGCAAATCAAAATGAACGGAGAACAGTATTAGTAATAGTCCCCAAGTAGCTTTTTTGATAGTATGTCCAATATTTCTATAAGCTAGTTATTCTTATAAAGAATTCTTATAGGTATGAAAAGATGTTTGGTTTGCCTTCAGTATTATTAATTCTCCAGAAAACAGAGTTACAAACAAGGCACGATGAATAGTAATTTACAGTATCACATAAAAGAGTGTGACAGTACTTTAAGTCTTTAAACTTATGTAATTATATCCTTCCTAATGTAGGAATGGCTAAATTTGATATCGTGGATTGTTCTTCCATGCTCTTTTCTTCCTACTCCTTGTACTAATGAATAAAACATTTTTTCTCAAATGTTCAATGTTTCCTTTGTGAATGTAGTCAGTTTCAAACATAACATGAACAAGGACACGCACCAGTTCAATAGCATCTTTTCTTTTCAAGTCACATCTTTGGGTCTCTCTGAACCAGTTACTCAGAGGCTAAAAAAATTTGTAGAGGCATTCAGTGCTGACATTAAGATTGTAAGAGGCAGCTATAATATATGGTAACAAGCAGATAACAAATGTTGAACTTAATGTTATTTTCCTTAAGCAGTGTCTTTGAAGGTTATGTGTCTGGTGACTAATTGTGTAATTTTTATGGACAATAGAAAAGTCTCTGTTTTTGTTTTGTATTTCAATTCATTGCTGACTAACAGCTTTGCAAATTTGAAAACCTGAAATTCCATTAGCAGTGGTTTGTTTCTTGCTTATTCGTATAGAAGAGTTTATTTATCTTTACCTTAGGAAAATATTTAAATAACTGTGAGCATATACTGTTTACCTTCGAGGCATTCAGGACCACAATGAATGCATAGAGAATGTTAAAGAAATGCTATATTGCTTAATGACAGTGTTTATGAGGACAGGCAGATGTGATGGACAGATGGATGAACTAACAGAACTAAATGTATTATTAGCTGCTCAGACATTTGTTGAATGTCAGCCAGAACTATTGAAACATGGCAATTGACCATTCTTAAGCACATCCCATAGAGAGAACAACAATATATATAACACATTTTTTGTATTATTTTTGTTTAAGTTTCGGAGACAGAAAAATAATTGCACAAACTCATACTAATCCCATTTTGAAAACAGCTCATTCACTTTTAAAGTGGCTATTTGAGTTAAAATTATCATTAGATAATCTTCCTACTTTATTTAATATTGTTTTAAAAATATTTACATCATTTTCTCTGTTCTGTATATCAAGAAAAATAATAGATATTTTTGTAATGCCTCTCATTCAAATAGTTAAGAATCATTTAAAATAAGCCATTTCTCCCCTCTAAAATTTATTTTACTCCTCACTGAAATGCAGCCACTGCAGATGGAATGCTGCAGCTGGCCGACAGTATTTACTGTAGGATTACTTGTAAATAAATCATCCTCAGGTTTTCTTATTTGTTCCCTCATTTCTCTTATCCCAGCTGATGAAAAAATTAAACCAGTAACTAGATTTACAAAAATAGAAATATTATTTTGGCCCTGATTTCTTTTACATGAAACTGCACCTCACTAATACATTGAGACTAATTGGAAATGGATGGTATCACCTCTGAAGGAGGTCGTGGTGTGAGGCACAGCATAACAGTGAGTAATGCTAGGGGAAAAGAATGATCTGCTTTCTAACGTGACAAGAATGATTTGCAGTTAATAATAGAAGGGGTAAAGGCCAGTCTTTTCGGTTACCCTTGACTTCACCTAGGACAAAATAAAAAATGACTTCAGTTGCTGTGAGCTACTTATCTTTTTTCCCAGTCATTATTACTTAGTTATATCTTAGTGATAAAATCTGTCATTACTGACTTTATTGACATTAAAGTTGATTTATTTGCATTCCTGGTGAATAAAAACTACATTATATTAACTTTCAGATTGCTTGCATACTCAAGACAGTAAGTGCATCACTGATTTAATTGTTTTTGCTGGTGTACTCGCTCTCTAATCTGAATTTGAAAATGATATGGGGTCAAATTCATCCTTGGCATAAGTCTACTGACTTTAGTAGTAGTGGACTTAAATGTAATGGCAAACTCTGCCCTCAGCACTGCGACGGAAAAATTCAAAAATGATTTTTATATCTTTGCTTAAAAATATGCTCCTATTACTCTTCCTGTTACATTATTTGTTAGTAACAGAAACTGAAAAGACTGAAGCCGAGTACTTTTTGTAAATGTTGGGGTAATATCCTGCAAGTTGCTTAACACTTTGGAACTTTGGAAGTAATTTTCTCCTTCTGATTTTAGTAGACGAGTAGTATCTCAAGGAAAGAACTGCAATCTTTAGCTTCCAGACCTCCAAACAAATCCATGAGAGTGTATTCTGAACCACACTCATCTTTGTGGTTCTCTGAATGCCTTCACTCACAGAATCAGGAATCTAGATTTTTACAGCTGAAAATCTCTAGGATAAAATTGAGAAAATCATAAGTTTGATTGTTCAAGTTCTAGCACTTAAATGTAGAATTTGAGCCCACACCAGATACAACCCTTCTTGTGTATTATTATTGGGAGCAAAGAGTGAGGAAAGGTGGAGTAAAAGGGAGGACTAAGCTTGAAATATACTTTCTTCACTTTTACTTCCTGGGCTAGATTGTCATCCACGATGCTGAGCAGCCACATACTGCTACATCCTCTGTTCCCAGGGCAAAAATGGTAACTTGTGTTGCACTGAATTGAAATTAGCATCAACCCAAAAAGATAATAGATTTTAGAAATAGTTGAAAAAGGAACAAACTCTTAAAGGGATTAGGGAGTAGATTCATCTAAAAGTAATAACAATAGAAAATACTGAAAAGATGAATCATATGATTCAGAATTGGTGCATAGAAAAATGATAACACAAAATTAGCTACCAACAAAGAAATCAGTGGATATAATTTTTTTTTTTCATCTTTGAAAATCAAGTTCTCTATTCAGTTTGTAAAATATAGACTCATTTGAATTTGTATTAGATACCCTAGATGAAAAATTGTAGCTTTAGCTTACTGTGGGGAAAAAATATAAACAGGGACCAAGAAAGTACAGGTTTGCTACAAAATAAATATATTAAAACCACCTAAGATTTTCATAACCAAATATTTCTGCAATGACATATTACAGAATGAAAAAAGTTAATTTTCTTTTTCTTTTTCTTTTTCTTTTTTTCTTTTTTCTTTTTTTTTTTTTTTTCAGCAGTTTCCTAACAATTTCTGAAGATGTTTAAAAAAGAGATCTCTTTAAAAAAGAGATGTTGATTCATAGTTATTCAATTACTTAATAAATGGGCTAGGAAAAATTATTTTCTATGCAAGATTTAGTTTTTTCTCTTACTCTTGCACCAACCAGATAGTCTAAGATGCAGTGATTCAGACTACTCACATTCGGTTGGACTGTTAGTGTTAAAATGCAGCATTGAGCATCAGTAATTGAGAAGACTGATATTTCCTGAATACAGACAAACAAAACCTAGGAATAATCTGTATCAGTGGTACTCAGAAGGCCACTGAGAAAATATACAAATACAGATTCAAGCTCAATCATAACAGCTTTTTGAAAATTACTTGAAATTTCAGATCTCAAAATGTATTATTCTGGTGGAAACAGCAATATTTTAACCTTAATTAAAAATAAAATTTTAATAAAATTTACTTAAAAATTTACTTAAAATTTTTTAAGTATCTGTGAAGAGTAAATGCGAAATTTCATACAAAAATGCTTTTGAGTTAGAACAGCATTGATTGTACTTGAATTGTGTTGAAAATTTGCAGTATTAAAAAACAAACGCAGCCTAGTGACAGAAGACAAAAATACCTCTGCATTGCAGGGACAGATACTGAATTTCAATGCAGAAAAAATTCTCACTGAATTTCACTGCAGTTTTTCCTCTTTGTAAGAACATTTCTTTAGTCTTTAGTCAGTTTGATAAGATGAAGTTGGTTGAGATAGTAAAAAAATGTTCTAACAAATTCCCTTTATTAATCCATCAATAAACATGTAAACTGACTTATCTCTTGAAGTAGCTTTCTTTTTCCTGTATTTCCCTCTTAACCATATTTATCTCCTTACACTATTCCCCTCCAATTTTAATCCTATTTGATAAGTTTTAATAAAACTTATTTATAATTGTTTTAAAAGTGCAGTTTGTGTATGTGTGCTCTAGTAGACTAAAGGAATCTGCAGTCATTGAGTCTAAGCTTATTTTTATTTATTTTTATCATTTTAATGCCAAATAGCAGACCGAATTTGTAAATCTGAAGGAAAAAGGAGAATGTTATTTAATCCTTGCACACCTGAAGAAAGGAAAAATGTTTATTGTTCATAAATGTTTGTGTAGCCTATTTGTGAGATCCATGGTGATTCAGGGTCTGTAGTCACTCTCAGCAATGTTTTCCATGGAATCGTTATTCTTAGTTTTAGAAAGACTTTCTTAGTGTACAGTGAATATATTTCTGCCTGCAAATGCAGCAGTTTATATATATGTTTTTCCTAATCTCAATAGCAACTGCAATGCGACAACAAGTTCCACGGGTCATGTGGAGAACATATAAACAAACAAGGAATTTCTTGATATGACTTAAAATAGTTGCCTTTTAGCATATTGGGTGAAACTGTCACTCTGAAAGGAATGCGTCCTGTTTGTTTCCATGTAAACTGCAACAGATAAAAGGGCACAAAACACTATTTCGTTGAGCAAATTTTTAGCTAGAAAATGCTCTTTTTCAGCATAGTCGCCACCATTAGCTATGCATTTTTGCCCGCAATGAACAAGAGCCTGCATGCCCATACTTGTAAAATTCTGCATGGCTTCCTAGTACATGTGTTCTACTTCATATTGCTGTTGCCACTGCTGAAATACAACTTCCACAACTTCAAGTGCCCATGCACACTGTTTGTTCTCCAGAAATGTTCAGCAAGTTTTGATGAATGTCAGCGGTGCTATTTTTTCCATGTGGAAAAATTCAGTGCCACACCTTTGCTTCACGTGCACTTGTGTGTCAGATACTGTTTTGTCAGACTGTCCTTCTGCTGCTATCTGTCATACAGCAACAAAATGCAACAGAATATTGATGGGAAAGTTCAACATCTACTGCTGTTCCGCTACCATCTGCCTCTGATGTTGTGGGCCAACAGAATAAAACAGGAGACATTACTTTCAGAGCAGCCCTCATAGATTATTATGAGTCACTTCCAATATTTACAGTGATTTTAAATTACTCCTCTTTCATTTACATCTTAAAATTATGGTCCTAATCTTTTAAATCTTCCCTTTTATCTTCCTTAATATTCCTTTGTTTCTTGTAATAAAACTTGTAAAGGCACACAAAGAATCCGTAAAAATCTATACCTTTTCAATGCTCTGTTTCTTCAATGGAAATTATCATCTTATTTATTTGCAGTTCTTTTGTTTTCCTTTTCCTAACTTCATTGAAGAATTATATTATATGAATAGTCCTTCATAGCATCTCTTCTCTTTCTTACCGATTTCTGTTGATTTGCGAGATATCAATTTGCATAAACTAATGTAAAGTGACTGTATATGAAAGACTGTCTTTGCTTCTGCCATAGGAATTTCGTTGGTGTTACACCAGTTAATCACCTAGCCTTTTCACAATGAACCAAGGTTCATTGTTGCTACAGCTGGAAAGAAATGACAGTGTTTGAAAATAAAAGTTAAAATCTCTCCTGTCTGTATCAGGAATTGTTACGTCTATGGTGAATTAAGTAATCAAATCTGAGTGATTGAGCTCAACTGCTTCGTACTTTTTTTAGCCTACTTAAGAAGGAAAAATTAATTTAGAAAGACAAATAGAAGGCCTTCTACAGGTAAGAATAATTTACTACGGACAAGAATTGTTCTGCATTGTTGTGCTTTAAGAGTTTTTGGAGGTCCTTAAATGAATAAGTACCTTGCTAAGTAGTCTGATTTTAAGAAACAGTGAACACAAGCAGTATGCTTTGATGTTAGATAAAGTTGTAGCTGCATATTAAAAGCAGGAGCCCATCATTTATTTGAGATATTAAGGTACGTCTAAGGAAACAATGTAGCGGAATATGGCTTTCAATGCTCTGTTCAGAACTTCAAGACATTGCTTTCAAACATGTTAAATGAAAATTTGTATTACAATTGATGTTATCAGTTATTTAAAGAGTAATGTGTTAAAGAGGGCCTACTTTAGGAATGATCTCTACTCAGGGACCAAAATTGTACAAAATATATTAAGTTACATAGTCTTTTGTATCTGTACAGATATATGCCAACTTCTGTTTGTTCTATAATATGGCAGGATTATAGAAGTTAATTATTTTAATAAAAAAAAAAAAATTGTAAAAAAAAACTGTAAAAGCAGTCTGTTCTGAAAAAAATAATTATTCTGCAAAATAAAAACATTTAAAAATTAACGTATGTGTTTAACATGTATTAGCAAAATTATATTTATTGCATCAGCTGCTAAAACTCCAAGTGTAGTTCTGGTTATGGTAGGTAACTAAAAACAGAATTATCGCTCAGTCTGAACAGCTAATTTTAAAAGCAGTGGCAAATCTAAGTGTTTCTGTAGGAGACTGTTATATCAAATATACACTGTAAACAAGCACGTTTCTTTCTGTCGTTACTACTCACCAATACTTCATCTATTCACTAAATCACTGAATCACAGTGTAGGAGCTGGAAGGTACCTCTGGAGATTGAGTTCAACCCCTCCACTAAAGCCGGCTTCCTGTGATAGGTTGCACAAAAAAGTGCCTGGCAGGTTTTGAGTTTTTCCATAGGAGACCTCACGACCTCTCCCAGCAGTTCTTCTGGTTTTGCAGGATGTTCAAACAAAGAGAATTCTGGGAATTTGATTTCCTTGCAGCTCCTTCACTACTTTTCTGTTCTCTTATATCAGGTAATTAAAATTGTAAGTTTCATTTTACTTAAAGTCAGATTCACTTTTAAGTATGATGTAGTGCAATATTTAGTTCTAACAACTATAGCACAATTAAAAACAAAACACGTTTTATTGTGAAGTTGTAACAGTCTCTTAATAAACCTCCTAAGCTTAACAAAATCAATTTTCTGAGATCAAAATTTCCTTGAAAGTACTTTTAACTTTTGCCTGATTGAGCTTTTATCATGGATCACAAATACACACAAAACCAGCAGCCAAAAAGCAAATAAATGGATAATCCTCACCCCACCCATGTTCTTCTAGATTCCGAGAATGAATAGAAAAAAGCATACATACTGGAGGGAGGTTTAGTTTTTCCCTTTGTCTTTCAGTTCAAAACAACTGTATGCATGAAATTACCCTACTGAAATAACAGTTTAATACTGCTTTTGCTGAGAAATGTGATGGAAGGGGAAAAGTTACCTCAAGTTTTATTTCTCTTGCTATTAACATATACACAGCAGAAAAAGGCAACAACTCGAATGACTGCTGTGTAATTTAGTTAAAAACTACAGATAAAGTACTTCCACACTAAGACTTGCTAAGATGCTTCTTCTAGGACTAAATTAATCAACATCTGTAGAGAACGTTGCAAAATAGGAACTTTGCTACTTTAGCAAAAATATTGGCTAATGTTTTTGTAAGCAACTGGAAAATAATATGCGTGGTATGAGAAAGTAAACAAATCAAAAGTGATATGCATGAGAATTTATAATGTTTTTTTTTAATGGGCATCTTATTTTACAAACATATAAAACACATTTTTGTTTATAATTCCATGCAGTAAGCTGGCATTTTCATAACTCATTCATCCACCAGAGGCTGCAATTCTACTTTCACAGCTGAAAGGTGCCACATAAATTTAAGCTATTTATATGAATACAATGGCTTGAGGCATATTGATGTTTCAGATATACACATGGTAAAAACTACCAGGTATAGAAAGAAATTTGATATAGAAAGTACGTTAGACAGGTTTTAAGTTAAAATTTTGTATGAAAGATACTGACAAATGTAATCAATTTCTTGCTATGCTCTTTCTTGAAGACATTATATTTACCAGAATTTCATGTAATTCCTTCTGGAACAGAAGATGGTGTGGCCACTGGGAATGTTGTTAAATGTGGATTGCAACAGTATTCTGAAAGTTGAAAACATGCTGGTAGAATAGGAAACAAATACATAGCAGCTGTTGAATCACTATTTCTCTTTGATCAGGCTTCTCTCCAATTTATTTGCAAGAGAAAACAACTGCAACATTATTTAATTTATTACATGAATCAAAATTCAATCATTCAGATCTACTAGAAATTTTTGTGGCTTCATATGCAAGATTTTTCATACATGTTATGCTGTAAGTTTCTCACAACAGGAACTGGTTTCACAAAGGACGTGAAGTTGAATATTGCAATGTTCTTCAACTCCTGATACTTGGAATTTAGGTAACAAACCTATAAACATTTCATATATATTACTGAAGTAGGAGATACTTGCTCTTATCATCCAGTAAATACTGATGAAAGATAGCAGCAAGATACATAAACTACTTCTAAACTATTTCAGAAGTGCACGAGTTAGAGTTAAGAATATTAATGCCCACGTAGTGCAAATATATCTAATTCAGTACACAAAGCTAAAAGATTCATTGCTCGGAAACTAAAGCTAGATAGATAGAAATAAATTTTACTTCAGTTCAATTGCACACCAAAGGTATGGTATTGAATTAGATTAAATTCTTCAATTTGTACTCTTCAAGAGTTGGTCTGGATAACAATTGTGCCTTGTTGTTTATGTAGTATGCTTAGTAATTTTAGGCTTTGGAATATTTAATAAATAAACAACAACATACCCAGAGACTCCAGTAGTTAGGATAACAGTTCTCCATTTCTTTCATGTAATAGAGACACCTTAAAATTTTAGGTCCAAAAGTATATAATTTTGACAATTTGTTTCCTAATATTAACTGAGATTTATTTAGTTGCTTCTCTTAACAATGTTCTTTCTATTTCTTTTGATTTTTGGATTGGGATTTTTGTTAAAATTGTGAGTTTTGAAGGACCTCATGTAGTTATATAGTAATGCAGTGTTAAGACCCCAGTAGATGGGAATCTATATGAGATTATGAAATACTAGTGAAGGGTGCATGGAATATTCAGCTGCAGCTGGCTTTAATCAATTCTTTTCCGCTATAGACTTATTTTGGTAATCTTTGTATAATTATTGCAGAACTAACAACAGAGTCAAATATCAGTAATTGCTGTATGTTTTACCTGAGGACTTAAGATAATGAACAAAAGAACACTTACGCTATACAAGTAAATTGTCTGTCCAAGATCTTTGAATGACTTTCCAAGCCAAAAAAATTTCCTCCTTTGCAAGAAATCATCCATGAAATTCAGACTTGGCAAGATTGGAATATGAATCTGATGGATCCAAAAGTTTCATTGAATCCTATCTCAGAATACTGTGTTCTGCCAGTCTCATATCAAAGATCATTGAATAGATAACTAAAGCAGAGTTGATGTGATGTGCAGCTTCAGCTGTGATGTTGCTGCAGAAAGAATTGGCTGCAGTCTGAGTTAAAATTTATGAAAATCTACAATGCTTACTAAAGTAGAAGGAGCTTTAGGTCAAGTGATGGTTTATCAGATTTGGATGGATCTTCAGTGATGACTAGCAGTAAACTAACTAGCCAATTCAATACTATTAACTTTTTAACCTTGTACTTTTTCCCTTGCTAGAGATAAGCTTTAACCACATAGAGCTCATCTCTTTGTTTTCCCTGTTTAGACATAAGAAGGGAGACTTAAAATTCTAAATTATCAATATCTAGCAGATGATCTTGCAGTTGGCTAGATTTTATTTAACTTTAAAAAATCAAATCAGTGTGGAGCTAGGTTAGATATTACAAATAGTTATAGATGGGGGACAAAAACCTTATTTTTTCAATTTTGACACTTGTGTTGAGCAGTAGCTGAAGGGCACGCAGACAGTGAAAACTGCTAATAGTCAATTACCACTATTCTACAAATCAGTAGTAATTCTGCCTATGTTGATTCTTCCAAATAAATTGCTGCATTGTTTGCTTACATGGTACAACCAGCAAGAAAACAAACTTGTAATCAGTTTAGGAGCTATTTTGTATTTGAAATACAGATAATTTATTTGAGAATTAAGAAATTCTGTAGTATTTTGCCTCATCATACTTTCCATTGTAGGCTGGTTGACCCCAAATCTCCTACAATGCAGTAGCTGCTGGCCTGACTTTTAAATTATTTTATTTTGGAGATGTTTCATCTTTGCTTGTGTATGTATATTATTATATATGTCCTGCCACACAAATTCTTGGTTAATTTTTGCTGCTTCTCACACATTATCAGCTAAATTGCTGCCCAGATGAATTTTCTGATGTGAGAATCACAGAATTGCAGGGGTTGGAAGGGACCTCTAGGGAGTATTGAATACAGCCCCCCTGCCAAAGCATGCTCCATACAGCAGATCACACAGGAAGACATCTAGATAAGTCTGGAATATCCCCAGTGATGGAGACTCCACAATCTTTTTGGTCAGCCTGTTCTAGTGCTCCATCTCTCAGACAGTAAAAAAGTTCTTCCTTGTGTTAATATGGAATTTCCTGTGCTCCACTTTCTGCCTATTGCTAATTGTTCTGCTGTGGCACCAAAATGTTCTTATACTGGCTGTTGTTCAGCGGCATATCGTATTTGACTAAGGGCCGTAATAATGTTCTCATAGTCAGTGTATCTGAGAAGTAAGCAGTGAAACAAAAATGCAAAGTAAGTTTGTACTGCAGTAGTGAATAACTGCACAGACTGATCAATAACATAATGGGATAAGAAGTGATGAAACAGTGAGCTATAGTTCATGTAGATATGGCACCATATATGCAAATGGCTCCCTGAGGTGTTTTTCTCAAAAAAGTAGCCAAGATTGAAGTGGCATGGGTCCAGTCCCTCGTGTCTTCTTAAAGAAACCACAACTGTTCAGAAGCAGTAAAGCAGATGTTCAAAAGAATCATTAACAATCTAAATGTATGTGTGAGCAGATGTACTATTTCTACTACATGTAACTTTGGGGGAGAGGAATTTTAAAGAAAGTCAGTAACAAGTAGATCCATGTATGAATTACTCATATAATTATATTCAAAAGATAGAGCAAGGTTGTTTGCTTCAGTGACTGTGATTGAGATAAGAAGGAAAAATTATAAGAAGAGGTATTAGAGCAGCCATGCACAATTGACTTGGGACATATATACCAGATCAATGAGAGGCAAAGTGACTGTCAGGATAAGAGAAACTTGTTCCAAAACCTCAGTCCTGCTCTTCTTGGTGCATTTTACTAGAGCCACAGGAAATGTAGTGTGTTTAAATTTAAAGGAGTAAGTAAAATAACTAGAAAGGCATAGAAGAGTAGGAAAAAATGTTGTCCTGCTAAGTAACGAGTATAGTGACAGAAATGGTATAATTTCCATAATTCTCTCTAGATCTTTGCTGGTGTTGCCTGAGTATATGCTCATGCATGTGAAAAACAATCTTTTTGGAAACTGAATCTTACTCATGTTGTTACACTGATTGCAAGATAGAGAGCCATAGCTTGGTGAGCAATATTTTTTTTTGGCTCAGACCAACTCTAAAATTGGCATTGAGGGTGTGTGGAAGACTTTTTTTTTTCCTCAAGAATGTGCCCGCAAAAAAATATTTATATTCTCCTTTTACTTTCCTGATTATTTTTTTTTTCATATAATATGGGAATAGCAGTCATTAAGCAGTTATTTAGAAAAAAGTGAGAAACTCTCAGAATGAGTTTTAAGTATTAGTACTAGAATTCTAAAAGCCTCGTAACATTCTGACCTATATCTTCTTACAAACCGTCATATCCTACTTGGAGTAGTAATGGGCAATGAAGAACTAAATAAAAAAGTGGAACCAGTTAAATGACTCCATTTCCTATAACTCCCAAATACTATTTTCTGTGATTTGAACTTTTATAGGTTTTTTGGTAAGGAAAGTATGATTATTTAGCTAGCCATCTTTAAAAATTACTTGAAACCTGATATTTTTGTCACATGTTCTAAGATTTTTTACTACTTTTTAAAGACTGGCCTTTGTACTGATAATACTAGTTCTATAGTCTCATTCTCTCATCTATCTCTGCTTTTTGCTATATCTGTATGGAGCCAAAACACATTTGTGGGTTTTTTTTAGTGTTAGAGGAATAAAGAACATAATTCCCTTCCTTAGTTAGTTGCCATATGCTGTTAATGTATGATAGAGTTAACAACTGCTTTTCCTCATATAGAGGATCGTGCACAACTGTCTGATGAACTCTGAAGGTGCTGAAATATTATGTAGGATGTTTTGGCAGAATTACTGAGAGATCTGGAAGAGTTTTTATGATTCTCTCCTGCTGCTTTTTCCAGCTTACCTGTACTTACTGGGAAATTCAAAAATAAAGAGTTTCCCCTTGAAAACATGACAACTATGGAGATGGCACCACCACCCACTCATGTAAGTGCATGAGATTTGCTAGTCCTCTCTTCTATCTGTGCTATTCACTGACTCACACAGTAATTCTTCTCCAACTCACTAAGAAGGATATGCATCTTTCTTCTGTCTCCTTCCAGTTACTACTGCATCAGATGAATTAAGCAAGTTATATCACAGTGCTTTTGAGTCAAACCACAGAGGAAAAAAAAAGATACCTCAGGTAATGTAAAGCCCACAAAGACAAGGCAGAGCACAGAACTTCATCAGACAGTGTGAAACCTCCTGAACATGTAATCATCTATATTATGCAGCTCTACAATTAGTTCAGTACAACACCTAATGTGACTATGTACATTTAGGACCATAGTCTTGCAGTCATGTTTTACTGGTGCAGTGCATAATAACTTATCTGTACACATCCAGATAATATAAACTCTCTCTTCCCCTCTCTGTCTCTAGCTTTCACTAGTTTAATATACCTTACAGAAATTTTTACATAGACAGAGGCTGAAAATATGTTTTCCAACAGTGTTATTTTCCATCTAGAAAAAAGAGATGTAATTTTCACCTTCATTGCTTAGAGCTGGTCATCATATTTCTACTTTAGGAAGTGCATCTGCTCTCTAAATTAATGTAATCAGTGCACTAAACAATGTAGTCCTGCATCTGATATATTGTGAGGTAAAACAGGGAACAAAACAAGAGACCAAAATAAAGCATCTCTGTGAGGTGCAGGGAATCAATTAGGTTCATTATCTATTTTACATTCTAGTCACTGCTTTTAAAGGAGTACATAATACCATGGCAACAGTTGGAGCTGCAGTTCTTTGTGGTATATAGTCATTGCTGATTCTTCAGCATTCCCTGAAAATTGATATAAAGAAGTTGCAGGAGTATACTGCCTACTATGCTGATTAAATGACAAGCTTGTAATTTACAAGTGCTGTATTGCCATGGGAAGGCAATCACACAGCTCAGTTTTCAAACTCAGGGGTTTTTGATACATGCTGCATGATCTCTAGCTGGGCTGCAAACTAAGATTAAATTGAAAGGATAGCATGTAGATTTTAGAACATGGTGTTGACATTTACTAGCCAATCAAATTTTGCACCTTTCTGGTATGACAGCAGATGTTGACCTTTCAAGCTTTCTCTATCTGCTTTCATGCACTACCTGCAGAAATTAACATTAACTCTCTTCTTGCTCCTTGCTGCTATTAATGTCAGCTGGGAATTCAGCATCATGAATTCATTTACTGAACAGAGTGGAGACTATTTCATACTCCAATACTGAACAACTGCTCCTGGGAGCTGATATTTTTGGAAGCTGCTTCAACTACTTCTGTGGTTGAGGGATAGCTGGGAGCTATGGTGTAGAAAATGTCACCGGGAACAAGCACAGAAAAAGACAGTGGAGGACAGATTCAAGGAGAATTTTAGTGGCCAAACGCTTGCAAATGGTATTGAATACAGAGAGTTTAAAGTCTAAGCCAAAACACTTAAAGCTATTCTAATGGTGTACAAAACTAGATGTGAGGTAGCAATGTCTCTTTGCCTTACTAAGAGATCTATTAAAATGTAAGCCTTCATAGTACACGGTTTGGTAACAAGAAGCTTCGGGGGATTGCAGAGTACTGCCTAGGGCTCTCTGATATTATACTTTGAGGGAAGTATTAACTTTCATAGAGATGTCTCCAGCAGTCTAAGATTTTTGATATACAAAGGCGAGCCTGAAAGTAATGCCTCTTATTTGTTTCCATAGAAACTAAAACAGATACGAAGAGCACAATAATGCTATTTGATAGTCTCAGCAACAAAACACTATTTTTCAACATAGTCACCACCATTAGCTATGCATTTTCAACAACAATGAACAAGAGCCTGTGTATTGCATTCGTAAGACTGTGCAACAACGGGGGTTACCCACTGTCACTGTTGCCATTGCTGAAATGCACCACTCTACCTCACTGTGTTTACATCCACTGTGCATTCTCCATCAACATTCAGCAAGCATCAGTGAATGTCAGTGGGTACCATCTTTTCTGCATGGAGGAATTCAATTCCATACCTTTGCTTCATGTGTACTTCCATGTCAGATACCCTTTTGTCAGATTGCCCTTCTGCTGCCATCTGTAACACAGCAATGAAACGTAGCAGAATATTGGGAAGGTTCTGCTTCTATAGCAGTACAACCACCAACAGCCTATGACATTGTGGGCCAACAGAATAAAGAAAGGAGACATTACTTTCGTAGCACCCCTCTTAATATCAGCAAGTCATTGACTGTTCTATGTAAAAAAGCAACTAAAAAACAAGAATATTTTCTGACTTGTACTTTCATTTATGTTGAGAGGAAATGCTTAAGTGTCTACAGACATATTATTATGAGGAAGAAAATCTAATGTTTATAACTAGAAATGTTCCAGCAAGTATCAATATATGTTACTTCTGAAGATAACTTTGCAATGCCATTATACTATGGTGCAAGCATATTTCTAATCATATAGTAACACAGTTCAGATAAATGTTTCATTCAGTAACAAACTTCTGGAAGTTACATATATCCCATACAATTTTCTGTGTAAGCAAGGAAAAGCTGCAATCATTATTTCTCTACTATGTAATTGAAAATATGTCCTACGTATTTATGAGAAGAAAATATGACATTTTCATAGAAATTTTTACTTTTTATTTTTTGAAATGATTTCTTTGTCATTTTAACATTCATTACTGTTTCATTCCAGATTTCCAGAAGTAAGACATGTAAAATAGTCTGAAAATTCAGCCAAAAGGAGATTTTTTCTGCTATAGATAATTTATGCTCATTCAGGGATAAACAATACACTTCTTGAAATACATAAAGCTAAAAACCTATCCACAAAGCCTTGAGCCTTCAAGATTTTATCTGAGGCAAAATTATCCTTGCTAAGAGGTGGACCGAACTCGTGAGAAGAACTTTTATCTAGGAAAGATAGGGAACAGCCTACAATCAAGGGATTAAATTGATATGCTGGGTTGGTAAGGTGCGGGCACATGTGGATGAAAGAGTCCTTGACACCAAATAAAATGCATTTAATGGTCCCATCTCAAGTGTATGAACACAAATATGAAACTTCTTACAGTAGATAGCTCTGTGAGAGAAGATTTCATGTATTTTCTGGGAAAATGATACAATTGGGTATCTCCCTCAATCAGAGGTCTGTTTGCAGTTGCAGGGCTACAATTTCATTGAGATGAGAGAATCACGTTGATAAGATTGTATATCTGCTGCACAAACTTCAGTTGAAGGGCAGTCACTAGTGGCCTGCCTCAGGCTGATCCTTGAACTAATACTATTTAACATTTTCATTATTGACCAATGTGATTGGACAGAGTAAATCCTCAGCATGCTTGCAAGCAATTGAAAATTGAGAGGATTGTCTTAGACAGATGATAATTCTGCTGTTCAGAGGGACCTCAGCAGGCTGGAGGATGGACCAGCATGAACCTCATGAAGACTGGAGGTGAATGCAAAGTCTTATATCTGGGGAGGAACATTTCCATGCACTAGTACACACTGTACTGAAAGCATGGAAAGTAGCTTTGTAAAAAGGAACTGGGATTTCTGCTAGACAAAAAAGTCCAATGGTGTTCTGACTTGCTTTAAGAAGAGCAGTACCATCAGTAATGCTTATCATAGGTTCCAGGCCACAGCTGGAATGCCATGTCCAGTGTGTGTGTTTCCTCAATATAAGTCAGCCATTGATACAGTGAAACAAGTTCAGTGAAAGGCTACTAAGATGATAAGTGTTTTGTACCATGTTGAACTAGAAGGGACTGACTCTTGTCAGTCCCTTGTAAATGGTACTAAAGACAAGTGGCAATGGAAAGAAACTGATATGCAAGAAATTCTGCATAAACATAACTAAATATTTTTTACTATACATGTGATCAAAATGGAAAAGTTGCTAAAGAAATTGGTGAGTCTACATTCCTGGAGATATCTGAAACCTAATTGGATATGATCTTTCTGTTGCTCTGAGAAGGAAGAGTGAACTAAATCATCCTGAGAAGTCTCTAATCCTACTCTAATTTTCTGTGAAAAAAATGAATTATCAAACCTTGATCAACTGAATTGAAAATCTAAAGTTTCTCATCAGAGTAGACTCACAGTGGACTCACAGTTAGCTTCCCTAAGTTGTCAGATAACCAAATTAACTTAGGGCATAAAACCCAAGAAGACTCTGATCCTAGAAATAAGAGCCATTAACCAGCTACTACTATGTCCAGCCCTGCTTTCCTTTGGTGCCATTTGTCCCTACTAGCACTAAATATGTTCACCACATCAACAGAGAATGCATACTGCTGCTAAAAATGCTCAAAGAAACATTGCAGGCACAAGTGTACAACAGTATTAGTTTCTTTTCACCACTAGCTCAAGAATTTGTGAAAAAAATAATTGTTTCAATGCTAGATCTGGTAGAAGAAGATCAGTTTGGAAGTTGCTATTTCCCTAAAGCCATCCTGATAGTTAACTGTCAAACTCTGACAGGAATCCTAAGACTTACTTAGCTCTACTGTCATATCACAGCAATAATGTGTTGAGAAATCATTGGAGCCTGATTTGCATCTTAGTCTGCTGAAGGTCTGCTTAACAGTAATTGAGTTCTTATTTCCTACAGGGGCAACTGGTGAGGACAGGATAGAATTTAAGAAAGGGGCAGTTATATTGATGATTAATTGGAACATTTATTCCTATATCAAAGACAAAATTTTATGGATGTGATGTAAATGTACTTGCTTCAGAACAAAAGACAACTAAACAAATTAAACAGGAAAAGCTGACTTTTTGTGTCAGGGTTTCCCACTTTGTTCTTCTGCAACTTTATTTGTGAAACAACTGGGAAGGGTTTGTCAGGCAATGTATACCTGTCATGGGTTTATGATTTTTGGTTATCAGTATTCCATATCATAACATCATGTAGTACACTGAGTTAATGCTCAATTAACTAGGGAGATAATGGTCTTCTACAAATCTTTGGATGAATAATTTAATTTATATACTATAATAATGTTTAAAAATTTCACATGAAAATAACTTTTAAAAATTTAATCTGAATATATTATTACTCACCAATTTTTTCAGGGAAGCACAAAGCTGGACTATATTACTAGTCAAAAACAAAGATTCATTTATGAGTACTGAGAAACACCGATCTACATTTCATTAACCATTAACATCTAATTTCTCTTAGCATTAAAGAGAAAGATCTAATGTTGTTTGATTTTAGTTTGCTACCTGTCCATCCTCAAACAGAATTAGTGCTTGTTTTCCAATTTTTAAGTGAGAGTGAATGTACTGAGTAGTTTGAACTGCTAACACTATGGGCAGAAAGACAAATAGATGTTTATTAGATACAACTACTGGTTATGTGACTAAGAAGGCTCTACAGCACTTCCCAAACATGTGTTCTCCTGCTTTAGACACTTATACCATGAAAGGCCATACCTGAGGCGCAAAATGCCACATTATCCTCCTACAAATTGGGTTATGTAGGACTCCGCAGATACTTTCTTGCATGCTGGATTCCAAACGTCAGCCATGATTGCTGTAGATTTTTAACAGGCTGAGTCAGATTGCTAACTTATTCCCACATTTAAAATGAAATGTTAGAATAGTTTCTATATAAATATATTTAGTAGGTGGGAATGCTCTTATATTGCCAATGGTTGTTTGGTCTTTTAAGACCTGATGAACCACATGGTAGCTGCCTAATGCAGTAGCTAAAGAAACATTATGATGTACAAGGCCTTAGGTGTCTTCTTTACTATATTCTATCCTTTCCATGTAATCCTTAAAATGACAGACTGTGTGGGCAACTAATATGGGCATCTATCCACTGCAGTTGAAATTAAAGGCTTTCTTAATGTAGGAGGAACAGGAAGATGTTTCTCTTGCTGTGCCATTCACATCTGTCAAATAACCCTGCAGCAGGTTCCTCTAAGGAGTTGGCAATCTCTACCAGGAGAAATAAATGCAAGCTGCAGAATGTTGTGTGTGAGAAGAAGCACTAGAACATTTAAAAGACCCTTAGCAACTGTGCAAAAAGGATTTATTTTCAACTATAATTACAGTTCTACTCCCTGAGTTTATGATTCTAGCTAGTAGCACACCACTAAAAGAATACACCACTGTATCATTACTATTCCAGTATGGGAGATTGAAGATAATATAACATACTAAAACTGTGATTTAAAAATATGAGGGACCTACAGAATTTTCTAATAGTCTTAGTTAAACTGCCATCCCTCCTTTATAACACAAAATATAGCACATACATACCATTTGGTATTTTTTATACTTTTAATAATATTATTTCTTAACATATGCTACTGCATGATGAAGCTGGCAATCTGTCTTGGCTTTCTGAACTCGTTACAGTAAAAATTTAAGTCAGCCAAATTTTAAAACATTTTTGATTATAATTATTTTCTCTAACCATAAACAAAATACTGTCTTCGTTTCTCTGATCACTCTTTATTTTATGCTAATGATAAAAATTTCACTGAGTTATTTTTTAAAGTTTTATGTGTGTTAGATCTCATTGTTTGGATTCACTTTTTAGAGGCTAAGGCAGTATTAAGAGGAAATATTAATCTGCTTTTAAGAATGATTTTTTTTTTTTTTTAGAATGAATTTTAGATTATATAGTAGTTCTATCAATTATCAATAAGTAGTCATGGTTGTTGAGTTCTGTGGGCCACAATATGTACCATCTTCTAAATTGTACTTTGTGATTTCCAAGTTGGTAAATATTTGTTTTGTTAAATATTTTGGATAATGACATTATTGCTTATGAATGCTATTACTTTCAAACACTTGTTTTAATGTAAAATAAAATTTGTTTAAAATGTCTTTTTTTATATATAGTGCATTCTATCTTATAATAGATTTTGTAAATATTAAAAAATCTTAACTATATCATGCAAAAACTGTAAAGGTAAAGAGGTAGTTATAGGGTCGCTATGAGCTGTTTTTGAGTATATTGTTGTTATGATTATGTAAGGTAGTAAAAGACACGTCATTCCCTTGATACTTTAAGGTTAAATTGTGTCTTTATTCCACTTAGTGGAACTCAGTTTAGTGGAAAGCTGCTGATATTCAAGTTCATAAACCTTTGTCAGGACTGATGTAACTTACGCGGGAGAGATCTATTTAAAGGCATATCCATCAGGTGCAATTTCTTTCCTCTGTGACTATTTTCTCTCCCTCTCTCTCTTTTTTTTTTTTTTTGTTTAAAGAATGAAGATTCAAGACTGAGGAAAAAAAATTAAGCACTAGTAAAAGTAAAGCTTATTAAAATTATCATTCAGTAATTGGCTCTCTGTATCTCACAATATTTAATAAAACAACATTTTAACAAAACAGGAGTATCTATTAAGTATATTTACAACTTACTGATCAAAACATTAAGTCATACCTATGTTTAAGTTGGTCTGTTATGTAATAAAAATATAAGTTAGAACTACACTAATAAGACTTTTTGGAAGTACTCGCTGTATGCGGCAAAGAATTTCTCTTTCTCCCATGGTAACAATAACTTGATAACCGCACACTAAAAAAAGAAAACAATTGCATTCCTGTCTAAAACTAAGTAAAACCAGAACACTTCTGCTCCATGAGTCATTGATCTCATCAATAGATTCACGCTACTCAGTGAGACGCATTCTATTCACAACCTAGGAAAAATTTATTTATAAGTTAACTGTTGAGTTTGTTACACTTTCTATTCTATCTCTTGCTAAGAAGGTATTTATTTTAGAAAAAAAACAAAACTGTAATAATGCTTAAACATAGCTTTATGTTACAGCAGTATTTATTTCTCTAATAAAATAAACATTGTATTTATTTTTTCTCCCCACTCAAGTTCATTTTCCTTTCTTTGATTAAAATAGCTTCCCTTTGTTTATGAAGACACAGATTAAGACTAAATTGTGTAATTGAAACATTTGCACTTCTGTATCACTTTGATGGAATTCAGTAGAATTCTTTTATTCCTGTTGCTCTTCTGTCTTTCTCTTACATTTCTATTTAAAGAAATATAAATAGAAATGTTATTTCTGCGTCTTCTAAATGTCATGTACACAAAATTTTCTTCAAAGAAAGTGGAAAACTTATTTTTTTTTTCCCAGAAAGAAAGAAAATAAACTCGACATCACTTGAAGCAATCCATCTTTTTTTCATGTTTATGAAAATGACTATTGAAAAAATTTTCATGGATTTCTTTGTGATCTTGATTTAGAAAGTCCTACATTAGAAAATATTTATTGCTTAAATTTAATGATGGAAAGTAGTCATACTTCATATCATTCTACAATTATATCAGATACTGAATAGGTTTCGTTTCAAAATCAGGTTTCCACATATATCACTTGATGCCAATTGTGGTCTTAGAGATCTAGGAAAAGAAGAGCATTGTGATACTAGGAAAAGTGTTCTGAAGCCTTTCTCAGGAAGGGAAATATTAGTTCTGGCTAAAAAGGGGAAGAGATCTAAAGCTAGTTGCCCTGGGCTCCAAAATGTCCCAGAAGGTCCTCAGTTTCTGTGTTATTTCTAAATATGATCACATACCTCAATTATGTAAAATTATAGTAGGAGAGTTGTTTGCTCATAAATTTCAAATTGCTCACTTTTCTAATTAAAAACAAAAACATAATTTCAAACTATTTTGAAAGAAATATACATTATTTATTACTCTGGATATTATTTTCGTATTATTTTCTTATAAATATTTTTTTTTTCTTTTCTTAATAAAATATTATTTTATTTTCTTTCTCGCTGATGTTCCATCTTACTTGGACACTCAACAGCGTACTACAGAAGGATTTGCTAGTATGTTTCACTCAGCAAAGAACATTGTTCTTAAAATGCCTGATGCATTAAATATATTAATAGCTTTTTCATGGCCTTTCCCACACTGTTGTGTGTTTCTTTCTTTATTATGTTTTTAAAATGTATTATTCTGAAATGAAAAATACTAATAAACTTAAAAAAATACTAAATTTTGCATCCACTGTAGTTTTTTTATTCAAATGTTCTTAAGTGCGTAGATGGATTCTGCAATAAAACCTGTGGCATTTCCAGTCCAATAAATTTTGTACAGTCTTTCAGTCTCTTGAAAATAAAACAAACTTATAATTAAAGTTACAGTCAGAAGTATTGTAGAAACTAAAATCCATGATCCTAAAGGGACCACAATGGATATTTCTTGATTTTCTCATGGGCATAGATAGCTAATTAAACATTAGAGTCTGAAGCTGTGATTTGTATCTATGTCAGTAAGAAGGTAATTTGTGCTTCTTCCTATTATGTTTTTTTGTGGGTATGTGGTTTGCTTTTTTGTGTTTTTTGTTTGTTTGTTTTTTCTTCATTTGACATTAGATTTCTACAGAGAGAAATATTTGGAAATCATGAAGTCAAAACTCAGATTTTCTCTCTGAACACAAGTGATATTATAGAAGACAACTGGACATAAGTAAACTTTTACAGAATGGATGACAATTACCCTAACTGCTATAATTGAATGTGATGAAAGCTGGGGGGCTGTAATCCCTCAGGCAAATTACAATTAAGACTCTCAGTGACTGGAATTGTAATTGCTGCTTTGTGATTCGAAAGCCAAGTGACATCTCTTTCAGATTTGCCTGTTTATTTACTTATTTATTTACTTTAAAGTGAAGCTGCTCTAATTTCTATTCTTACAGGCGTGTACTCTTCATCAGTTTTGACAGCTAGCATCTACAAGATTCATTGCACATCACTGAGGTGCTTAAGATAGTGACCGGAGCACCCTAAATTTCCTGGACAGTCAGTGGAATGAAGATTTCCTTCAAAAGCCTGTCTTCCTAATCTGCTTTTTTTCCTCTATTGAACATACAAGAAGATTATATTAGATAATTCATTAACAAAAGTGTGGAATGTGTAAGAACTTTGATGTGTGCTTCAAATCAGTTTTCCAGTTAGAAGTTTATTCATGCCCTTGGGTTCGATGTTCCCCATTAAGTGGTGTTTGCTTGTGTGATTATTTTGTTACAGCTATGTTTAGAACTGCTGGATTTGGAAGTTACCAGTGAAAAATGATATGTGGTCTGGCAAACACTTTGTCTACAGAGAATGAAAGTCATGAAAGTCAGAGCCACAGGAATAATATAAACATCCAGAAACCATTAGAAATTAGCATGGATTGGGATAAGGAGCAGTGTAATTACAAGAAAGAACAAAAAAGGGAAGGCCGCGTAAAAAAACAAAAACAGAAAATAATTATTCTCTGCTTCCCGTCAACAAGTGATGCTCAGCCATCACTTGGTAAGCAGTGCCTCAGTATGCATATAGAAGTTGTTTGGGAAGACAAACATTTTCATAGCAAGAGTTCTCCTTTCCTCTTTCCCATCTTTTTGAAAGAGCCTACTTTGGCAGGAGGTTGGACTCGATGATCTCTGCAGGTTCCTTCCAACCCCTACAATTCTGTGACTTTGTGATCTTTTCTTGCTGTATGTGATGTCGTATGGTATGGAATATTCTTTTGGTTGCCCTAAATCAGCTGTTCTGGCAATGTCACCTCCTCAACTCTTTTTTACCACCAGCCTACTGGCTTTTTAAGGATTAGAGAAACAGCATTAATGCTGCTCTAGCTCTAAGTGCACAGCTCTATATAGATTCCTGCAGGGAAAGTCAATTCCATCCTAGCCAGATCTGGTATACCAATATATTGGGAGATTTTACAAAATTGTGATTTCGGAGACATAAACAATGGACTAAGCAGCAGATTTAAATCCTAGAATGGAAGAAAAAAGGGAGTATTTTAAGGTTTTTATCCTGGAAAATGTCAGAGAACCATAGAATGGCATATGGATATAGACAGGATATCACGGAGGCAAATCACACATTATAAGAAGGTTGTAAATATTTTTCAATTGTCAGTGATTTAATTACTGTTTTATTTTTTTGGTGTGTAAAGGAGATAAGGAGTATTGGAGAGTATTTGAAAAGATTTCAGAACACAATTCTTGGATTTTATTTCACTCTCAATTTCTTTTTTTTAATGATCATTACATTCTTTTTTTCTTTTAAACCATTAAACTATAGGTTATATATCATGAGATTATATTATTGTTGCCAGTACTGCAAGACAGAGGTCCAACCAAAAAAAGCCCAATTCAGAGCACTTTCGATAGAGCTTAAAAAGGGACTAATACATTCATTGGCAGGAAATCAACAAATTTGAACTGAAGATGGAAGAAGATGATTTTAAAAATTCCTTTCAACACAAACCATTTTATGATTCCATAATCTTTCAGTTCTACTAAAACCAGTAACTCTGTTTTGAGATTACTGCCATTCATTTCTTGAATTTGATGATAATTAACTGTGCCCATGTTGAAGAAACAGCAGAAATTGTTTTACTTGCTCTGTTTCCATGCTCATGGAAGGACGAGAAAATGCATGTTCATCACTGTAAATTTAGCAAATTATCAGAAGGTCAAATGGTTAATGATATTATAGGGTTGCTTTTTAACACTTAGCAAAAGTAAAATTGTTTTTGTTCTAAAGGCAGTCTAATTCACTACAATTGACATTGAAATATTATCTCCCACTAATTTGGTATAAACTGTTTAACTGCTGAGTTTCATATTCAAAGCCAAACTCTTCATTTACATTTGTATGGTGGGACATAATTTGATTTACCATTTCTCCTGTTTTCCACAAAATGTGCTAATGAGATGTATAAAATTTATGAACACATATTCAAAAAGCCAAAGAACAGATCTGAAGAATCTCTGTTTGGCTGAACTAAGCAGGGCATATCTATCTCTGTTGGAAAGATGTCATTTCCCATATGAGCTGTGCTAATGTAGTACTTGTAATTCTAAGCTTCTCTTTGCTGTGCAGTTGGTCAGCCTACTAAACCATCAAAAGACCAGCCTATGTCATGGCATTTTCAAGGCTCTCATCATCCAATCAAGTTAAAAATACACACACACACACACACACACAAAAAAAAAAAAAAAAAAAGCCACAAGTTTTTCTTACAATACTCCTGCTTCTACCCCAGATGGAGATGAAACTAAAGTGTGATTTCAAAAATGGCAAAGAAAATGTGTGACAGACAGAAATGACAAGGCTTTGTCTACAGCTAGTGATACAATAAAGTGAAGTGACTTCCCATTGTCCCTAAGCAATATGTGCAGGGCAAGCTATATTAAATTGCTTGAACATATTCATTGAGCTCAAGTAGACCTTCAGCAGTGAAGACTCATATAATCTGCACTTGTCATAATCTCTCAGTCTGTGGGCCAACTGCATGCATGCTTTTATATGTGTGTGTGTGTGTGTGTATTTTTTCCCCTATGGTTCTGACATATGTGAATCCAGGAAGCCAAATGTAATGATAAAAAAATGACTCAGTCATCCAGACTGCAAAAGCACTACCCTGGGCAAGTGTTACCCCTTTCAAAGTTTTCAGTTCAGAACAGAATATATCATAAAAAAGTCTTAGTTTTACATAAGTAAACTTCTTAAGTAGATGGAAGATATGACAATGCTAAGTTAGAAATAAGGGATTTTGATGACACGCTTGTTGCAATTCTTGGGAAATATGGCAAATTTTGAGAAGTTGTTATACAAAGTTTAGTCTGTTATTCCATGGAAATAGAGTGCATGAAGATGTTTATGTATTTGTTTTTGTTTGTTGACTAAAGATATTAGATGATGTCTTCTAAAATTTTAGCCTCTGTGAGAAAGAACAGATCCTTCTGGCTGTATTTTTGTAATGAATTTGCCACTCTTTCTCTTAGTAATCTGTTAAATTTTGGTTTACACAGAGATGAATGTCTGCACAGCTATAATACAATTAGTAATTGGAAGTATCTCCTGTGAAGTTATTTTCTTACTCTTTGTAGTATGCTGACCTTGAAATATAGCGTCATTTTCTTTTAGTTATAGCAAAGTAAAATTGTAATCGTTGTACAAAAGTAAATCAAATGATACTTATAAATGACACTTAAAAAAACAAGATTACAAAGACACATGAATATTTGTTTTAGTCTGTATATCTTAAGGGCCTGTAGATGTAAATGCAAATATTGTTACTACCTGGCCTGTACTTGCTGAATAGCATGTAGCTAGGAGTGTGTGGCTCTCGTTCCTGTCTAGTTATGCAATGAAATAGAAAGTTATTAAAAAGCATCTTGGTTCTGAGACCATAAAGATTACTTAAACATTCAAATTGCATAGATATAAGTGAATAAAGAACTACTGATAATAATACCAGATAAGACATATAGAAAACATTTCTTGAACTTACTTTGCCAGGTCGATAACTCATTCTGTTTCAGGGAATATTTGTCTGCAGTTGTCTCAGATCCAAAAGAGACATAAGGCTTCCATAAGTAAATCTAAAAATGGCATCTATTTGTAAATATGGCGATATGGAAATGCATGCAAACTCTGCTAGTTCTTCTACTGAACCACTGAAATTTTCTTAGCTGACAGCACAACCAACTAATTCCCTCCAAGTCACTTCCATCTTTCAGTGTTCAACTTACCATCTGTTCACTCTTACCTACAGCCACCTAAACAAATGAAAGACATGAAGCCAATTGCTTTTTGCTGTTCTAAGCATTTATATATACATACAACAAACCTTTCAAACAAGTTTCAGAAAATGAAATGAAGCAAATTACATAGAATTTCATGGGGAAACGTAATATTATATTAATCCAGTTCACAGTGCTGATTTGTGTAGTTTTTGCCATTTTAATTTGTTTTACTATTTTAATGTAGGATATCAGGATGAGTATAGAAAGGAAAGAAGACAGGATGCTTATGCCATATGCAAGTAACTTTTTGACTACACAGAGCTCCAGCATACAGGCAAAGAAATGGCTGTCAAAACTCTGGAAAGAACACTGGTTTTGTGCTCCTGATGGTTTGTTACCAACCACCTCATCAACAGGATGTAGAAGATGAGGGCTGGCAGCTAGAGAACTTCTAGTAAAGGTTGAAAACATTAAGACTGAAACACTTGGTGCCTTTTTGCCTCACATTTCAGTAGCAAAATCTTGCAGATTCCCATGCATGCAAGACTATGTTGGGGAGGAGAACTGTAACTAGTAGTAACGACTACAACCATTTGGAGATCTCCCAGTAAATTTAGATATATTGAAATCCAGGATGATGTTGGATGATGCTCAACCTGGATGGTGCTAGACTGTCATGTTAAGGTTATTGTTATGAGAAGAGGTTTCTGATAGTTGCAAAACCTAACATATTCATTCTCCCATAGTGCAAATCTGGATTTTTCCAGATATTCTATAAGTATACACTGAGGACTTAAACTAGGTCCCCTTATTGCCACTGTGGAAATCTTAATCACAGAAATATCATAGAACCATAGAATGGCTTGAGAGATTCTGTGACCTTGAAGATCATCTATTTTCAATCCCCCTGCTATATGCAGAGTCACCAGCCACTAGACCAGGCTGCCTGGAGTCACATCCAGCCTTGCCTTGAATGCCTCCAGGGATGGAGCATCCACAACTTCCTTAGGCAACCTGTTCCAGTGTATAACCACCCCCTGTGTGAAAAACTTCCTCCTAATATCTAACCTAAATCTCCCCTGTCTTAGTTTAAAACCAGTTGCCCTTGTTCTATCACCATCAACCCACGCAAACAGGCATTCCCCCTCCTCTTTATATGCTCCCTTCAAGTACTGAAGGCCACAGTGAGGTCTCCTTCTTGAAGCTAAACAAGCCAAATTCCCTCAACCTTTCTTCATAAGAGAAGTACTCCAGCCCTCTGATCATGATAGTGGCCATCCTCTGGACACGCTCCTAGAGCTCTGCATCTTTCTTGTGCTGGGGGCCCCAGGCCTGGACTCCAGATGGGGCTTCACAAGAGCTGAGTAGAGGGGGACAATCACCTCCCTCTCCTTGCTGGCCACCCCTTTTTTATTGTGGCCCACGATATAGTTGACCTTCTGGGCTGCAAGCACACACTGGTGGCTTACATCCAGCTTCTCACCCACCAGGACCCCCAAGTTCTTCTCTACAGGGCTGCTCTCAAGGAATTCTTCCCCCAGTCTATATAAATACACTAGCACAAATTATGCAGTTGAGTTTCCCACATCTGGGGAAATCACAGGAGTCATCAAACCGGAGTGCAGGGGATGAGCCTCATCCTGGGAAAACCACTTGCCTGATCATGGTGTCTCCTCTGCCAGGTAAGTATCCTGCCTTACCACAATGGTGATATCACAATGGGTTAAATGTTCTCATAACTATAGTGGTTGTATGAGAAGTTATTTCTGTATGGATGTATTTCTTACAATGGGAAATAGCATACACTTAGACATTTGAAATGAACATGACAGGAAATGAGGAAACAACATAATGTCAACTAAATTCTTATTTCTCTGAAATGATAACTAGCATGTATACAAAAGCAAGAATGGAAAATTAACATTTTCTGAAATCTTCCTTTGGGATTATGTGTTATCTCATGCCTCATATAAATGAGGTATATAAGCATGACAGAGCACAGTGACATCAACTGGGAGCAAGTTATGAAAAGAAAACATTTCTTTGATACAATAAATCATTTTGCTCCTGTTGTTGTTTTCTCAATGAGAATTTAGTCTCAATCAAAGTGTAGCATAAATATGAAGTCATAGCTTGAAAAAGTGATTGAACACCTGGTGGTAAGGCAGGGCCAACTTGGGGGAGCTCAGGTGCATGAAAAGCACCTGAGTGACTGGAAGGAGTAGAGCCAGAATCCACCCCTTTGCAGACTTCATGCGTCTGCGATGGAAGCAAGAGTTGGAGATTCTTGTGTGCCTGAGGCCTTCTAAAGGTAAGCAGATTCTTTCTTTTGTTTTATTGCCTGTGTCTGCTGCATTTGAGAGTGTCTTCAGTTGCTGCAGCATGGGACTTTGCTGTTCTGCTGTCATTGCTCTGCGTTACAGCATTACACAGAGCAATGATGTTTTCAGTAGCAATTATCTGTGTATCACTTAGAGTTGGCAAATATATTTCTAATGCTTTAAGCAAACTTATACATTACAGAACATTCTTTAGTAAATGTGAAATCACTTCCCAAAGGAGGTTAGGATTATCTTCATTCAAAGATAAGGGTAATTTGTGTACTGAGATTATGTAACTTATTTCTGCTTATATGGCAGGATTGAAAAGGAAAGCTTGAGCTTTTTCATGACTATTTTATGTTGAATATAGATACTTTATCTGAGGTTATAAAAATCTCTTTTCTGTGAAACGTGGTGTCTACTTTTGCATCTTAGAAATAGAATTAACTTCAAATATACATCAAAATAACTGTGTATGTGAATTTGTTAACTTTCAAACTTGTTTCCTTCCATTTTAATTTATTTTGTGAAACCTTATAAAATTATGCAGTAAAGCTCAGATTTCTGTGTCCTCTGCCAGCTTCTAGTGTACCCCTATCCTACTCCCTGGGGAGGGCAGTGTGAGAAGCAGAAAAGGAATTGATGTTGTGTGAACGCTGCTTAGGAATAGGTGTGTTATTAACAATGTTGTCATTGCAAATCCAAAGCAGAACATTGTGTGAGCTACTGTGAAGAAAACTAACTCAATCCCAGCCAAAACCAGAATAGGAATCAGCTAGATTGTACAGAATAAGAGATTTTTTTGGGGGGGGGAGATGGAGGGGGGGGGGGGGGGGGGGAATATTCCTCCCAGGAAAAAAAATCCTTGGAGTCATTTAAAAAAAAAAATAAAAAAGAAAACTGATATCTCTGCTAAAAATTCGACTATTCCAGTTGAATAGTTTTCTTTATCTTAATTAAGAACAAATACAAATGTTACAATAGTATCTTGTTTTCTGCTTCTTGTGTAATAAATATAATAAAACAGTATCACTTAATCACTGTATACATATAAACATACATGTACACATACTTGCTCTCTCTGGGTATTCATACATTTTGAAATGTAGAAGGCGCTGAGATCTACCAGTATGTTTATGACTATTTTAAACAACTATTAATTATTTTAAAATATATCAACATGTTTAGTTATCATTGTGAGTGAATTGAAAAGTGAAAACTTCTGTAGTGCTTCACTGAGATTTGGACTGGGCTTTATTCATCTAATTTAATTAATAATGGAGTATCTATTTTTATTATTCCGTTTTTATTTTTGAAGATGAGTAAAAGACTTTTTTTTCCTTATTAGTATTCTGCTTTGTATTTCTGTTAGAGTATTTGGTATAAACATTTTTCTGTTCCCTTTTTTTCTAGGAGAGATTTCCTACTTTGTAAATAACATTATTTTTTGCTCAGTATATTGGCTTTAAGGCCAAATGAACAGTGCAGGGAAATAAATGCACATCATTTGTCTTTCTCTGTGACAAACAGTTAATATGAAAAATTACCTTTTTTTCTTGGACAAGACAAATTTTGCATTTATTTTATTTCCCTAAACATGTTGTTTTAAATTGAAAACAGTTGTATCTTAGTGTAGTGACAGATGTCTTCCATTGGGTCATATGACCCCTGAGTGCAAGCAATCTGTACATGCACTACATTTTCCTAAGGACTCTATATTATTGTTCCTTCATTGCTGAGAACAGTATGTGTCCTGGCAGCAGTTTTATATGCAGTATTCATTCAGATGAAACATCAGGACATTATACCTCTGTCAGTTTTGTACTGGATGAAGACATTTTACGAATCTACTGTGTCTGATTGTGTAGTGTTTTCAAATAAATTTACCTGGCATTTCACCTCTCTGAATTATATTGTACCAGACTAAGGGCAAAGGACTGACTTAAAACGTCTTCTGCTTGTGCTTCTTAGTAAATACAGAAAGGCTACATTATATTATATTTCATCAGAGACTCTGCTCCATCCAGTTTATGCTTTATGCTTTGGTGTATGAGACTTATAAGGAACGTGGAAGAAATCTATGGATTTTAGTCCTCGAACTTCCCAGATTAACAAACTACTGAAATTCCAGATTGTTTCAACCTTTACAAGGTAGTGCCCTGCCATTCCTGCACTGAACTCTGCATAGTTTAAACAGTGAGCTTACAGATTCAGTTATGTCTCAGCTGTTAATAAAAACAAGTAGTTTCATAATTCATTTTATTGAAAGTGATTTTGAGCTAATGACTTATTTAGATTTTTTGGATTAGCTGATACATTCAGTTTTAGATCTGTGTAGGTGCTTATAGTTGAAAATGAATGCTCCTTGTTCTGTCTCATTTTATAAAATGAAGAGCAATTAATATCATTAGTTCCTATGTACTTAGAATACACCTGGCAAAGCTCAGCCATGAGACACACATGTTTCTTTCAGTGAGTTACTCTGTTGCTGTATGTTCTTAATAAATAATTAAAAAGAAAAAATAAAAATAAAAAAGCCCCAAAGCAAGTCATAAATATGCACAATGCAAAAAGTTTCTTCACAGCAGTCCACTTCAATTCCCAATTCCTAACCTTTTTTCCCCCCTCACACAGTTTCTTCTGCACTTTCTTCTTCTTTCACTGCGTGTGACATACAGCAATATAAGCATGCATGCAGAGAGATCTAAAGAAAAAAGAGAATGCCTTTGGTTATTATTTTTTTAAATGTACAGCTAGAACAATTGTGTAGTGATTGATGCAAGAATTTCTTTCTAGGACAAAAAGACTGTGTGCTTGCTAGAGAATCATCTGTATCTTGCCCAGAAACATTTGAGAAAAGGAGATATCTGTGACAAGGTTGTGTTCAGACTTTGTGGGTTCCAGAGATCTGAAACTATATTTTTAAAGTCTCACAGAATTACATTAGCAGCCTAAACATTATACAAGGAGATGCATGGGAGAAATCTAAAATTGCCATACCTCTTGACTGCTCTTAAACTCTGTTCTGGCTTCAAGAAGCTGCAATATTTGCCAGCACTAATTTTATCTCTTAGTGTGAAAGGAAGACATTGTTGTAAGAACAAATTTGAAGAAAAAATTGAAAATCTCCTGGCCAATTACAAAAACAGTCTTAGAAACCAAATAATATTAATTTCCCTATCTGAGAGACATTTTCAAACACTTGGTGTACCTCTGTATTTAAAGAGAGAAAAATTTCTTTGTTACTAAATTTTCTCTAATATTATGATCATTCTTCTCAAAAATTACTGAAATGTTTGGAAGATTTCATTACAGATGCATTTTCAGAAATGTTGGTTTATTACTGTGTATCTTTCTATCTCTCCATCTAAGATGGAGAGGAAGAGATTACCCTGTCCACCACTTCTGTCTGCATAGTTTGTAGGCATCAAAGACTTTGACTCGTACATGGAATAAATTGGTTTGGGACAGTCTAACTGGTTTCCATTCCTTCAATGTGTGTTTCTTCCTCCTGCCAAGCACGTTGTATATTACAGTTAGTGCCAATTTATGTTTGCATAGCAGTCTATAAACTATGATGGTTCATCAGCATCCATGCCTCTCACAGTCAGCTCAGACATGCCTGCTGTGGAAGTGTAAATTTATGACAGAGAAGTGGGATGCAGAACTGGGGATGGTAACCACTGCAGCTAGAAAAATCAAGCCAAAGTTGTAAATGAGTCAACATTCATAGCTAGAACAGAACACCTCCTAAACTTTGCTGTAACTGGCATGTTTTGCTCAGAAAACAGATGATGCCTTGTAGAGTTTTTTTTTCTTTTTTTCTGTAGATGCAACAGGGATAGATAGCTATATTCAGCAACAGTGCATTGCATGCACTGCTTTATATTCTTGAACTTCAGTGCATGTAAAGTTAGCTGACTTGCCAATGACTTGCTCATGTCACAATTTTCTTTTTCTTCTGCTAATTTTTGAGTTTAAATTCAGTTCCTGTCTAGGCACCCAGTAGATATGTAAGAGAAGGAAAAGCAAAACTTCATAGACTGCTAACAGCAAATTCTTAAAAGATGAAATAAGAATGATGAACCAGTAAGTAAGAATATAATAAAGAAAAACAAATAAATGTTCAGAGATTGAGTTCTCTATTGTGAATTTCTTCTTCCTGAGAACAAAGCTGAGACTGCTTCCAACATAAGAACAAGAAAATGGAATTTGTTTCATCTGTTTTCTCAGTAAAAGTTTGAAGAATTAAAAACAAAATATCTGTGTTAGAAAAAGTTAAGAAATATATTCATTAATTCCAAAAATTATAATAAGTGGGACATGAAGTACACTTACCAAACTAATATGTCACTATTTTTTATTCACAAAACAAGATAGAGATTTGGAGATACTAATGTATTTTAAGAAAACTTAAATCCAATGAAAGAGAACTTTCTGCTGTTTTATCAAATTTAAAGTAAAATGACCAGAATAAAACATGCTTATGTTCTATGACTAACACACAACTCTACTGACACTATTAGAAAATATAAGTACATGTGTAAGTTGTTGATCTGCTGACTTTCAGGAGGTGCTAAAGACCATAAGTCCTCTTGAAGTAGAAGTGGCATCTCTATGGCATGGTGAGTTAGTGATTATTAATAAGAAGGAAATTTTTCTAGCCTTGTGATAGGAGTGATAGATATAGTGTCCATATCTGGTCTGAACTTTGAAAGTATTGTTTGAATTCCATCTGAAATGGCAATGAAAATAAGACATTTTTTCTTTGAAATAATTTCCTTCCATTTGCTTATTCATAAAACAAAATGCATGGTACTGCACAAATAGAAGTAACTAAAGAAAGATATGTTTTTTCTTATTTAAAAAATTAAAATAGAAAAAATTTGATATCTAGCTGTAAAATTCCACTACTGTAAATGTGTGCCTATTTCTGGGGAATATAAAATCTGTAGAGACATCTAATAACTAAATACACTTCCAGTCAAATAGATTATTGGAATGTTGTTAGAGAAATAGATGTTTCATTACATCTCCTGACAGGACTCTCAAAATTGTGTTCACTAAATAAATATATTCAATACATTTATTGAATATTATTATTATTCCAAAGCTATCTGTAAAATACATATGGAATTAACTGGTATTACACTGAAAACATAGTCTGGACATGTAAAGATCTTCAGGACAGTGTAATGATCAGTATGCTTAGTCTCTGATAGTTTAGGTTAACTTCACTCTGAATAATTCCTTTCAAACTTTAATGCAATATGAAGGCACTAAATGGATTTTATGGAATAAGAGCTTGATAATATATCCTGCTGAAGGGATTTCCTGCTCCAGTCTGCAGCTCCTTCCCTTAAACAACATTAGTTTTTCCTCAGATCTGCTAGGAGACCTGTTTGAACGACCTGTTTCTGTTAAAGTTAGTTGAATGAACAGTTTTGCTGAAAGTATTCATTTTTGACAGAAACAAGTAAGTATTTGCAGTGCAGCTTAGGAGATAGATTGGGAAGGATGGAAGCCTCCCAGTGGATGTAGTGATAAGCAGCTGGCATGGTGAAAGCTTCCACTGACACAGCTGCAGCGGGAAGATGATGTGTGATCTAGCCTTGAGTGTAAGAAAGTCACAAGTCAGAGTGGCAAATCAGACAAAACTGAATCTGCTTTATTCTTTCCAGGAAAGAGACCACCTTCATTCAGTATCTAATGAAGATACTATGCAAAAACGAAGTTTGTCACTATAAGCTGGGAGTTAAGGATTTTATTTAAGAAACAACTTTTTTTGTAAAGGTAGAAGACAGCTTAAATATCATCAAGCCTCATTTCTTGTAGGCAATATGTCTTTTAACAGTAATTATTTGAGGGAAACAGCTCTGCCAAGTTCACATATCATTTGGGAATCTGACTTGCACAATCTTGAAAATGCTCACTTGATCTTATGTGAAGTCTGGGACACATAGCTGAAAAAAAAATACCATAAATTGTTTCTTTTTATTAAGGATTTACTTTAGCATTTTCTGAATTCAGATTTCCTTTGAAAAAGCTTTTGCAGAAAGTTCAAAATGTGCAAATATTTTCAATGTTCATATATAAAAAGCTTCACAGTTGATATTTCATCATTGAAACATAGAGGTTAAAGCTGAAGAATGAACCTGATTAATTGAGCATATTTTGTTTCTTATACTGAACAAGACAGTGTTAAACTAACCTGCTGTTTTAAGGCCTCCGTAGCACCATTGCACGGTAAGGTATGTTACTGGCTCTAGGATCTCCTGGCATTTGCCAAAGTAAAATAGAGGCGTTCATGCAGGTTTTGTTGTGTGACAGATAATGTGAGAATTAGGTCTGAATAAAAGAATTAATGTTTCTTAGCTTTGTGAAAGTGCCGGAAAGTGTTTGGGATAATAGCAAAAATAGAAAGTGTTACTTTGTGCACAAAACAGACCAGAACTGGCATGCTGACCACTCCTGGTGTTTAGCATTGAGTCCATTTCTAACTGTGAGAATGAACCTCTGGATTTGAACAGATGTTCTGGAAAACCTTGCAGTTGTTCCACTTCACTTGATCACAGCTTGACAGTTCAAAGCAGCACAGAAAATAATTGGCCGGTCATCAGCTTTAAGGTTTTGACAAAGACTTTTTTTTGTTTGTTTCCAGTAAATCTGACTTTAGCAAAACAAATTTAACAAGTGGAGAAGTGTAGAATAGCCTAGCCACTGTTTTCAGTTCTTGAAGTTAGTGTAGAGGCCTAGACATATGCAAGCTGTTCTGTCTGCAGCATATGGCCTGGTGTGTCACTTTTACAGATCCAGCATATTTTGCATTTTTTTACAGAGTGACATATGGGCTCTGTTTCAGATTTTTAAAGAGGTGTTCTAAGGAAATCTCTGCCTCTGTTGTCACCCCCAGCTATGGCCTGGGAGCCTGGCTGAGCCAAACAAATCAGGAACTCTAATGGCTCCTTGGAAAAAAGAAACTGTCTGTTGTACCACTACTAAGCACTTAACAGGCGCTTAATAAGGTGGACTCTTATAGTATCAGAGGGCTAAATATCATCCCTTCATGTTGTCTGCCACATCAGTACTCCTTCTCCTTGCTTTCCTTGGTGTAAACAATGCCATACAGTGAAATAGTCTTCAGGTGATTGAAAAGCAGCATTTTGTACAGCTAATGCAGAGTTTGAGCTCATGAATATTGCTGGCCACTGCTGTGACAGCAGATATCTAAGCCAATCCACCTTCCCATGGGTTTTTCTATTGTTCTCTAAGCAATACTGATCTTTGTGGCCTGTATGCTATAAATCTGAATAAAAGGTGAAGAAGAGTAATAAATCCAGCAAATGCTGACATTGTTCTTTTAAAACTACATATGAAAATGTATAGTGAATCACTTTTGGTATTATCATGACTTTGTATACAAAGTTTGGCAACTAAACTTTGCTATAACCTAACTGCTGAATGTGAGCAAGTTGGATTTCAGTGTTTAACAAAACAATTTTATGTTTCTCAAAAGCTAGAATTCAAGAAGTAAAGCCAATACGTAGTCATCATATTCAAGTAAAAAAAAAAAAAAAAAAAAAAAAAAAGGAACTCTTGTAAGACGGCTGGATAGATTAGCCAATTGTTCACAAGATTTGAAAAGGAGTTAGGATAAGTAGGATTCAGCCCATTTGAGATCAGCCAAATGGTACTCACCCCTCAAAAGCTTGAATAGAGTTAGCAGGGTATTTTTGCTTCTTCTTGAGAAGAATAATTTTCAATATAGTAAGGGAAGACTCGTATAAGAAGTTACAGTCATCAAATCAGTACCTGGATTTATTTGAAAAACTTCCAACTCCAGTGAGGGCCAGTAGTACATATCTCAAGGTTCAACTAGGAGTCATTTTGTAACTATTGCACAGTCCTGTTTGTATATCTCAGAATTAGCTGCTGTGGTCAAGAATTAAAAATTTTGATCAATCAATCAATGGAATAATTTCCATATTGCTCTGCTTGTCAAATGTAATGCTTTGCATGTCTTTGAGGTGTGAGAACTGAATAGACATGTCCTCAGTGTGGTGAAACTTCTTAACATAAAAGGCAACATTTTTAACAAAAAATGTAATGTCAATGCTTTTATTAATATGTTGCTACACTGGGAAATTTCAGCGTTAGATTAATGATAGAAGTGTGCTTAAAACAAAGAAAAATCTGATTTTTTTTTTTTTTTAAAGTAAATATTGTCTTAATATAACACTTTCTTCAGGCTCTATTTCCTGTTTTCCTGCTTTATGCTACTTTTGATTAATTGCACAGTGGAGAGCAACTGAGAAATTACTGGCAAAATCTTATACATGATATTGCATGACAAATATGCTTTTCATATTTTTAACCAGCTTGCTTTGCAAAGAGTGAGCTTGAACCCTTTTTATAGTTTGGTCAAAGAGCATTTACTTATCCTTTCAATTCAAGCTAATGAGGGGTTTAATGTTCCCTGTATTACAGACTTGTTCTAGGGTTACTCAAGAGTCATGCTTGAAAAGAACATCTGTTATTGTGGTGTATTAAATTAGAGAGTATTTACTGTCTGTCTGCAAGTCAGTATATCTAAACATATAAGGGATGACTCTGAAGCATTATTGCTTAAAATATCATGTCAATTTAAATTTTATGCTGCACTTTTGAATACTAGAGATTGCAAAGATTGAAGTGGAGAGGGTAAGGAAATGTCAGTTCTTGCACTCCCAGCGTATGTGTTAGGTTTTTATTTACATAGTTCTGCTTCCGTTGTTCTCAGCAGACATTCTGTAGACTCACTAGAGGAAAAAAAAAAAATAGTGTTCTTCCTGAATATCATAAAGACATGGTGACAGAAAGAAGGGAATTCAGGCGTATTTATTCCTACAGTACAGTAACCTGGAGCACAAAAGACCCTGAGGAATTCTGCCAGAATGCAGTACTGTACAGACTCACATAGTTATTTATTCATACATCTTCTTCCAGAGTAAAGCCTAGCAGTTATTCTGCTTCAGCACACTACATGATAGTATGAGAAAGTGTTAAAAAAAAAAAAAAAAAAAAAAAAACATACCACAAAAAAAAGTTGTAGACCTTATATATTAAAAAAAAAAATTGTATTGAATTTTCTATACTTTTGAGCTCTACCACTCATTTATAAGTCCTCTCTTCCAGCAGCACGAATCACCAGAGATCTGGCTGAGATTTTATTCAAGAACAGATTTAGTGTTTCTTATCAACAATTGTAAAATTGTGAGAATTTGTCCCTTTGCAGATATGAAATCTAAAGAAGAGATGCAGTGTTATAGGCTGTATTACAGAGGCATCAAGATATTGGAGAGGCTCTCTAAAACTGAGCAGACATACTGAAGAAAGCTCACCCTTGCCCTCTTTTTAATGATTTCTAAGACTCTGCTAAGGGCCATTATCTAAGGCAAGCTTATATAAAAGTGCATTAACTGCATTTAACAGTTTTAAATGCCATTTTTACTCATTTGAGACTCAGGAGGTGTTGTCATTAGAAGTATTTCTATCAGCATTTTCCATACAAACAGGGAGTTTTGAAAGGGATTCTTGGACTACCTAAGAAATACCTGAGAAAGGTAGGAAAAAAATAAGACTGAAGTAAGTCTAACAATGTAATGAATTTACTAGTTGTACTACATCCATCATTAAAATAACAGCTATTCTTATACTTCTATAGCTCTGAAAGCCTCACACAAAGTAGCTCTACTAAGCATCTCACACGTCCCATTCTGAAGTTGGCAGGTGATTCCTGTATCTCCTTGTCTTTTTACTATTACATTTCAGTAGCTTAAAACTGTGTGATGAGAATTAGAAATATGACATAGAGTTGAAAAGTTTGAAATACAGAATTTGAGGGAAAATTATATGTTAGGTTGAAGTAAACCAAATTCAGGTGGCTAGAAACAAAAATTTTCTAGATATTTAAAAAATTGAAGGTTTAATGTCTATCCATATTATTTCGACATTTTCTAAAATTTTTGAAATGTTACTTTAAGTGTCATTTTTAAATGACATTTTTCCCAACAAAACACAGGTAGCTGGAAGAAAGGAAAAGAAAAAATTCAGTTTTCAAGTCAACTGCACTTTAAGTTGATGCAAAATTTATCGCTTAACTTTGTTGAACTTTTCTTATTCTTATCCCTAAATTTCTCTGTCTGTGAAACTTCAATAGATTTTATTGCTCCAATTTTTGCTCCAGCCAGCAATCTGAAGACTCTGTTACTGCAAAGTACAATTTCCCAGTTTGTTGTTTTCTGTGCATGTCTCTCTGGGTAGTCACTTTCTTTGCTGATACTAACTGCAGTATTTGGAAGTAGAAGCAATCCTAGCTGCTTATGTCAGTGTTGCTAAGTTTTAAACAACGTTTTCAAAACAGTCTGTATTTCCTCAGGATTTTTCATTGGGAGTTCGAAAGTATTAATTCTGCAATGGCTATGCACTCATTGACTTAAGGTGAAACATAGGTTACTATTTTGGCTATGAAAGCAGTCAGTTTCTGGATGAATTCTGAGGTTGGTCTCTGCCAGGCTCAGATTGTTTTTGCTGACTTCTGGAGATTTGTCAAGTGATCATCATACTGGAGGAAAAGATTGTCAAAATCTGCAAGCTGGGGTGTTTTTGTGTTTTTTGTTTTTTGTTTTTTTTTTTTTTTTTTTAATTTCAATTGGGCTAGCATTGTAATTGAGAAATATGAGTTTTTTTTTTTTTCCATAAGTACAAATACTATGCATATAGACATAAGTTGTTTTTTTGTTGAAGCCATCTGGTGCAGGCATAAAATAATGCTAAAAATAATGAAGAAGATAAAGAAATATAAGATTTACTTCTATCTTTATATTTTGATTTTTAATATTAATATTTTAATTTTTAACTTTAAGATTGATTGGCTTGCAGTTAAAATAGACATGAGCATTAATACTCATGAGAAATTAGCTTCTCACTCTCTTTTTGCTGATCCCCAAAATTTAGAAAAAGGTTTTCAAAACTGCTGAGAACATTTGATATTCTACTAGTATCAGTGCTGTCTCCTGCTTATTCTGTAGAAGCTGAAGTCAAGATAAATGATGTTAAATTTTCTATGTGAAAAAAGGTTCTCACACATAAGTAAATATAATTCCATTTGTATGTCACAAAAAGCTGAAGAAAGTTCTTTGTATGGAAAACAGCAAAGAAATGACACAAACAATGTGACAGAGTAGAAAATTATTAATTTTTCAGTATTACTTTTTTGTGTAGACTTTTCTAGGGAAGCCATTCAAATTTAGCTTTGTCCCCAAATTATTGGTAAGGAAGGATGCACTATCAGTTATGCAGAAAATAGTGAAACTTTGAAATTAAACCCTTAGACTGGTTCGTGCTCATATCTAGCATAGTGCTAGAGCACATAGAGCAGAGTGCTAAACAGGCTGCAATTAGCGCCACCTGCTCTTGTCTCCAGGTGTTTCCCTTTCCTTTTCCAGCTAAAATTTTGTCTTTCATACAAAGTGTATCAACAAGAATAACTGAAAACAGCTTCTAGAGAATGTCTCTTGTCATAGTGGTTAAGATGCACTATTAAGTGGCCTGAATCAAGCAAAATATTAGTTTTAATTTAAACCTTGATTGTCTGCATATCAAAGGTTACTGTCATAATTGTTGTTTCTATTCTTCACTAAAAGCATTCCAGACTCAAAGAAATTTCATTATTTCCCTCCACTAACAACCCTGGGGGTAGTGTAGCGCATCTGTCTCAGACTTTGTTTCTTTGTTCTTTGGCAATTTCTTGCTTCTCTGTGCATGGTTGGCAGTTAGGGCACTGAAAGCATGGGACAGCTGTTTTCATTCCTCTTTTTGGCACAATAAACTAGATCTATAGTCATAAATTAAACATGCTCAGGACTGCTCTTGGCACTGAGGCCAGCTGGAATGCATACCCATGCTATTATGCTATTTCTCCCTCCTACAATGGTGACATCATCCGGACTACCTAATAGGAGTCGTTGGCCTGTTGTAGCTCCCAGCTGTGCACAGCAATTGTCTAGGAGAGTCATAGCTGACTCTGAGCCAGAAGTGCACCAGAGACTTTTTAACAATGTATATGATTATGTTCCAGTTGTTGGGAATATTCCCTGCATGATTCTACTATAAGTGCAGTTACATCATTCTTTACCAGAAAGAAACAGCACTTGCACGGAATGTCTTCTGACAAACCACTATTCCATTAATAGGCATCCTACAGTATTGTACATCTGCATATATTGAACATCATTTTTCTGAAAATCCACTAGCAAAACGTACACTTGTTTTTTTTTTATACCTGCAACTTGTATCGTCAAATGTATGTCTGGATATTTGTGTCTCTGAGATCACTGTAAGTCACTGTAAGATTGTAAGTAACAATTTTCACGAGTACTAAATGTTGTTGCTACAATTGATCTTAGCCAAAAGGCCAAGAAGTGAAGTTCTTTACAGAGAAATTGGTGAGGTGCTGGAACAGTCTCCTGGAGAGGCTGTGGATGCCCCATTCCTAGAGATGTTCAAGGCCAGGTTGGATGTGTCCCTGGGCAGCCTGATCTAGTATTAAATGGGGAAGTTGGTGGCCCTGCATGTGGCAGGGCAGTTGATGATTCATGATCCTTGAGGTCCCTTCCAACCCTGGCCATTTGGTAATTCTGTGATTCTGTTGAATTTCACTCCTCTCAAGATTGAGAGCTTCTGTTTCATTAGTTTCAGCTGGTTATGCAATTTCACAGCTTGTGCACAAAAATGGGAAATATTAATTAACAATTTTCTTTTTGTTTGTTTTAGAAAAAGCATTGCAAACTACTGAAAGCTGCTGCCAGGTTACTCCACTGTGCAGAGTAAAACTGCTAATAGTATTAGAAAGTACTGAAAAGATAAAGCATCTAGCCTTGGGGAACATAAGTTAGCATGTTTTTAATTGATTATTAAATTTGAGGAAACATTTTTCAAAGAAAATTAATTTTAGAGCAGAATATTTCAACAAGAAGGTGTCAAAAAAATCTGTGATGAACTTAAAATAGGTTTATACTGTTTCTAACAGTATAAGGAACACTGTCTTAAAAGCATGTTTTCTACAGAATTGATTCACACAGTGTATAGAAATCCCTTAAACCTTTCAACATCTTTTGTTGAATTGAGAGTAGCAAATTTTAATCTCATTTACACTGGTGTGAACAGAAAGAAATTTTTTGGAAGATAGCAGAGTTACACCTAATACATACTAGTGTAATTGAGGGCAAAATTGAGCATAAACAATCATGATCTGAAAGAAAAAGCCAATTGGCCTTCATCTGGGAACACTGAAACACTGCTTGCCAGGCAGTCTAATAAATGGCGCCTCAAGCACTGACTGGAATTTTTATATGTTCATTAATATTATGTTGTTTTTTCATTCTCTGTCCCATTTGTATTTTGGAGGTTTCTTCTCTAATTGGTGTATTATGATTGTTTTTGTATGATTATATTAATATCTCATACAGAGAGAGGATGGTGCAAATGATCCAACTGTTGCTTGACAAATGTACTAACACATTTTGGTCTACTTTAATAAAAAAATTCCTAGAATGTATTCGTTAACACATAAGAACAGAAGTAATATTTTATTTCTGAAGGAGTAAAGGCTTAAAAATAAGTGGTATGGTGCATCTCATAGAACACTGTTAACTTTTGTTCCTGTGCAATCTGAAATTAGGTATCTAGGCTCCAGCAGATGCTACTTTGTTTGCCATTTTGTGCTAAATAGGGTCTGTTCCATCCTCTTTGTTGGCTTATTTTATTCATAGTAATCTTTGATACTTAGGAGAAAAGACCTGCTATCTCAAATTTCTCGCTTAAGAACCTGAAAATATAAGGTAAGGTTTTTGAGTGTTTGCAGTCAAAGAAAAGTACCATAGAATCACAGAGTGACTTGGGTTGGAAGGTATCCTAAGGATCATGAAGTTCCAACCCCCTGCCACAGGCAAGGCCACCAACAGTCAGATCTGGTACTAGACTAGGCTGCCCAGGACCCCGTTCACAGAACCAGACATAATGGCCCAGGTTGGAAGGAACCTCATGGATCTCCAACCCCTCTACCACAGGCAGAGCCACCAACCTACCTATTTAGTACTAGACCAGGCTGCCCAAGGCCCCATCCAATCTGGTCTCGAACACCTCCAGGGATGGGGCATCCACAACCTCTCTGGGCAGCCTGTTCCAGTCTCTCACCAGTCTCTCTGTAAAGAACTTCCTCCTGAAGTCTAACCTAAATCTTCCTTGCCTCAACTTAAAACCATTTCCCCTTGTCCTGCGGTTATCAACCCTGTCAAAGAGTTGACTCCCCTTTAGGTACTGAAAGGCTGCAATTAGGTCACCCCCCTCCCCCCCCCCATTCAACCTGGTCCTAAATGCCTCCAGGGAGGGGGCATTCACAGACTATCTGGGCAGCCTGTTCTAGTACTTCACCACTCTGACTGTGAAGAATTTATCCCTGACATCTAATCAAAACCTTCCCTCCTTGAGCTTAAAACCATTCCCCCTTGTTCTATCACTATCTAGCAGGGCAAAAAGTTAATTCCCCTCCTGTTTATAATACCCTTTTAAAATTACAATGAGGTCTCTTCACAAGCCTTTTCTTCTCCAGAGTGAACAAGTCCAGCTCCCTTAGCCTGTCTTTGTACAGGAGGTGCTCCAGCCCTCTAATCATCTTTGAGGCCCTCTTCTGGATTCTCTCCAACAACTCCACGTCTTTACTGCATTGGGGACCTCAGACTTGGATGCAGTACTCCAGATGGGACCTCATGAAGGTAGAGTATAGAGGGATAATCTCTTCCATTGTCTCTGCTGGCCACCTCTTTTCTGATGGAGCCCAGGATACCATTGGCATAGTATAAGCAAAATCGGTCCCAATATTGTTTCTTGAAGTATAAGTCCAAAAAAGTCCAATAAATTAATTTAGCCCTCTGTCTTGCACCTTGAAATATGTGGCATATGGGTATGAGTTCTCACAAGAACAAACACAGAAGCAGCTATTATTTCATAGTAAAATAGACTCTCAATCTAGTTTAAATGGAATCTCATTTCATCTAACATCATATTCTGGATATTCAAATAATGTGACTTGATTCAAGTTTCTTCAATATGCCCTAAATCTTCCTGAGTACAATTTTGCTCAATGCAACTACTGTGCTTTGTGTTTTCCAAATGGAAATTGGTGGATTTACACCATAGATGTTACTAACTTTATATATGAAGAATAAATCAACGAATTCTTTACTTGCATGATCCCTTAAAAATCCTTTATCAGTTTTCCTCCACAGTAAACAGGTAACGGATACGTGCCAACTTGCAAAACAAATAAAGAACAGAGTTGCATAAATAATGCATAGCATAGACGGATTTTATCATTTTGCTCAATGAACATTATGTATTTGCTAAGAAAGAAGCACGTTCATGACATCGATAAAATCTTTTCTCCTTCTTCACTAATATTCAGTCTTGACAGATATAGAGGAAACAAGATGCGCTGATAAGTCAAAGGGCATGTGTAGAACTGATTTAAGCATTGTATAAAAAGAGTAAAGAAATGGAGAAAGGCCAGAGCGAGTTAGAGATCTGTGATAAGGGACTTGGAAAGCTGAGCTTGTTACTCCTTGCTATGCATGAGAATGACAGCTGCTATATGATGATTACAGACTTGAGAGATTGGCAGTTTGGGCTGATCGTGGTGTTGGAAAAGCCAACAAAGTTCCAATTTCTAGCAACACCAGATAAGTAGTCTCATGCCATCAGCAGTATGAAATTTAAGTTCTTGTTTAGTTGCCTTATATCTAAAGATCTCCTTAGATATAAATCAAATGTTTTTTGGTAATACGAAGCACAGTATACTTACAAATAAACAGATGTGACCTTTTTCTACTGGTTTGTTACTTGCCATTTCCTAACCAGGTCCTTATCAAACAGTGGTGGTTTGTGAGTGGCAGGGAATATGGTGACAAGATGATCTGGATGCACAGATACTGGATTTCCAAGCTATATCAAGTCTAGGTGGTTTGGGCCAGTGCAGAATGAGCAAAAGTATGTTAAAAAATATTTACCCTACATCAAAATCGCATAGCTGGTTACTGGTAGAATTGTGAGTTGTACTTATGTGTACTTAGAGTTGAGGAGTCAACTGGAGTATTAAGCTTTAGAAACTAACACAAATAAAACAAAAACTTTGCTACTTATAATTTCTGCAGAAAGCAAAATATTTGAGAACACAGGTGAAATGAAATTCTAATCAAAAATCATAAAAATGTTTGCAAGCAATTTCTTGCTATTAATCCTGCTGTAGTTGATATTCTAGTCAACTATTCAATTTTATCAGCCTACTTTTTTAATCCAGCAGGATAGAAGAATAAAAGGCATTTTAACCTTGCACCTCAAAGCTATGATTTATAAAAAAACAACAAAAAAAAAACCAATGTGTCTTCTGATTAATATATTTTTATAGTAAATAATACATAAATTACATTTTGAGTTACAAAAGAACAATCTATGCTCATTTGAAATTCAGAAAACAGAGATATTATGCTTTCAGGTGGCAAAAGCTCCAGGGTTTCCTGGCTATCTTTTGTGTTACATAGTCTTGAAGAGTGCTAAGGGCTGGCAGATGCTTATCAAACATTCATGTAAACACTGTTATCAAAGTTATGTTTTCTGCTACTGGCTCCTTGCAAGGGGTCAGCATGGAACACAATTAAAGGAAAGCCGTAGACAGGAACATCATGCCATCAGCTTTTGTAAGATTAGAGGACTTGCTGTTCTCTTCAATAAACAGTGAGAGTGCTAGTAATGAAAGAAATTCAGAAATTAAGGATTAAGGTTGGAATTTTTAAAAGTGCTTGCGCTCCTTTTAGAACATAACTGATTAAAATACAACTTCTCCAAAGCTACTTACCTACTATATATTTCCCTCAAAATATCACACTAAATGTTTAAATTTTAAAAATCACCTTGTGCTCCAAAATCTGACTGTAGGCATGTGGATCATGCTTACTAATACACTATTATTACAGATGGTAATATCTAATTTTAATTTTTTATTTATTTTTTGTTTTTGTAGGTCAAAAGATAGAAGATGAAAAATAAAGGAAGGGATAATTCCTAAGGTATTGCGAAGCCCATTTAAGTACTTCAGATGCATTAAAAAGAGTGTGGCCAGCAGGTCGAGGGAGGTGATCCTCCCCCTCTACTCTGCCCTGGTAAGGCCTCATCTGGAGAACTGCGTCCAGTTCTGGGCTCCCCAGTACAAAAAAGACAGGGATCTCTTGGAAAGAGTCCAGCGGAGGGCCACAAAGATGGTGAAGGGCCCGGAGCATCTCTCCTATGTGGAAAGGCTGAGTGAATTGGGTCTGTTCAGCCTCAAGAAAAGAAGACTGAGAGGGGACCTGATCCAGGTCTATAAGTATCTGAGGTGTGGGGGGCACAGTGGCAAGGCTGGACTCTTTTCAGTGGTGAGTGGAGACAAGACAAAGGGAAATGGCCAGAAACTGCAGCATAGGAAGTTCCGCACAAACATGTGCGACAGTGTGCTCAGGTGGCCAAGAGGGCCAATGGCATACTGGCCTGCATCAGAAATAGTGTGGCCAGCAGGAGCAGAGAGGTGATCATCCCCCTGTACTCAGCACTGGTGAGGCCGCACCTCGAGTATTGTGTTCAGTTTTGGGCCCCTCACTACAGGAAAGTTGTTGAGATCCTGGAGCGTGTTCAGAGAAGGGCAACAAAACTGGTGAGGGGTCTGGAGCACAAACCTTATGAGGAGCGGCTGAGGGAGCTGGGATTGTTTAGTCTGGAGAAGAAAAGGCTCAAGGGAGACCTCATTGCACTGTACAACCTCCTGAAGGGAGGCTGTGGTGAAGACGGATCTGGCCTCTTCTCCCAGGCAACGAGCAGGACACGGGGCAATGGCCGCAAGTTATATCAGAGGAGGTTCAGGTTAGACATAAGGAAGAACTTCTTTTCTCAGAGAGTAGTCAGGAATGATCTGCCCAGGGAGGTGGTGGAGTCGCCGTCCCTGGCAGTGTTCAAGACGCGTCTGGATGACGTGCTGCGTGATATGGTTTAGTACTAGTGGTGGCAATGGTGATGAAGAGAAGGTTGGACTGGATGATCTTATAGGTCGTTTCCAACCTTGTGATTCTTGTGAACTCTTGTGAACTTATGAACTTCTTTACAGTGAGGTGACGGAGCACTGGAACAGGCTGCCCAGGGAGGTGGTGGACTCTCCTTCTCTGGAGATGTTCAAGACCTGCCTGGATGCCTACCTGTGCGACCTGCTGTAGGGAACCTGCTTTGGCAGGGGGGTTGGACTCTATGATCTCTGGAGGTCCCTTCCAACCCCTACAATTCTGTGACTCTGTGATTCAGATTTAGAAACACAAAAGGATTCTTAGCTGCACAGGAAAGCACTGTAATCTTCTCTGTTTAGTAGCAGAAATAATAGTGCCTCTGCTAAGTAAGTAAGCTCAAGGAAAAGCAACTTCTGTTCTCAGCTGAAAACTGTATGAGCTGTCCACTGGCAAAGAAGGCTTTTGAAATCACCTAGAAGCATTTGCCTCAAAATTCCCAGAGTCTAGTATCCTGTGTGTCTTTCTGTGTTGAGAATTTTGTAATTCCAGAATTTTCATGTGAAATAGGAAGATATATGACTGAAAGAATTCTACGGTGTACTGTAATATTATACAGAATGTCCACATGACCCTAGCGGTATTTCCACGTACTGCTTACTAAATATTTCAGTTCTCAGGTTTCAGAATATCCTTGTAGTTAAAGTCATTCTGAATTGACCTGACATCTCTCTTAATAATTGGACTAGCCAGTTAGTTAGAAAATAACTTGGGGAGTGGATTTAATGTAAAATAGATTTGTTAAATAGGTACCTGAACTCTTTCTTTGACTTCAGTGATTTTTGAATAAAATCACTTTCATGTTTCTGAGAATATCTGTAAATAGATATAGGTGGAGTTTAGAATCAGGCCAAGGAGAAAACAGTGGCAGTCTCTGTAGATTCATTTTATCCTTTTACTTTTTTTCTGCAATGCATTATTGAAATTTTTTATTTTTGCTTCTTTGATGCGTTCACTGATTATTAAATGATGATTTTTTTTCTTTCACTATTAACTCTGTGTGGTAGTATATTTATAAATTATATGTAGCCATCCTATAAATATAACATCCATAGGCAAGGACTGCTCATTTATATTGAGGTTATAGTAATTTCTTTTGTGTCTGACCCAATGTTGCTCAAAGCTGAAAAAGCAATATTTTCAGTATTTCAACAATTCTGTGTTATAGCCTTCACCCTTCACTGCACAGACATTTATTCCTACCCTCTGAAACTACAATCCTTGTTGGGCATAGTGGTAAACTAAACAATATATTCTCACATTACTACTCTAATAATAAAAAACATTTTTCTTAAATCCGATCTAAATCTCCACCGTTAGTTTGAAACCATTTCCCCTTGTCCCATCACAACAGATCCAGCTGAAGAATCTGTCCCCTTCTTTCTTATAGTCCCCCTCCAGATACTGAAAGACTACTATTGGGTCTTCCTGGAGTCTTCTCTCCTCCAGGCTGAACAGCCTCAGCTCTCAGCCTTTCCTCACAGGGGAGGTGTTCTATCGCTTCGATCGTTTTTGTGGCTCTCCTCTGAATGTGCTGGTACAGGTCTACATCTCTCCTGTACAGAGGACTCCACTTCTGGATGCAGCACTCCACATGAATACACTACTCCAGGATTAAGATACTTGTAAATAGGTACCTGTAAAATTGGATCTGTGTTACTTTAAAAGATCTAACAGTGGATGGCAGACAGACAGGCAGCAATATGTAAATGAACACGTCTGATATGATGAACAGCGGTACTTCTAAAAATACATGGTTATTGTTATATTCCCCATCGCTGCTGCCCAGAGTCATACTCCTGTGCCTTGTAATGATTCCATCATTTAGGAGAAGTTCTTTTTGAAGCTACTGTGAAGTGCACGTTAAAAGACTAACATCAAGATTTTTTATTTTTGAAGTCCTTTTCAATTTTTTGGTAATAGCACAATAACTACTGTTTATGTGGATAGATGAAATATAACCTCCAAAATTCTCACTTTTCTTCATGGATTTTTCACTGCATATTTGCTGCCACAGCTAATTTTTCTTATTCAAATTGTATGAAAATTGACAATACATTAAATAGCTGTAACTGAAAAGTTTGAAGATGATATTAGTCTTTAATTTATCTGCTTCAGACCATACCATGAATGCTTTTTATCCACTTTCTGAATAATAGAAAATTCCAAATTTTCTTATCTCCATAAGTATTGACAGAACTATCAATAATAGTAGTCACTGATCAGTCTGAGGAAGATCTGAGCATTTGATGTATAAATGTAAAATTTGATGTATAAACTTTTAGATATAGAATTTGTACTTCTAATTAATCATAGCAAGTATTTCATACTTTTTCTTATATTTATGCCAGTGAATGTTTAACATTAATAATAATCGTTAATAAAATACTAATAATTTAATATCAATGTTAATATTATTAATAATTTAGAAGTAATATTATCAAGTAATATTAGTTCTTGTGTAATTGTAATTTTTGAAAATTTTTTTAATTGGAAAACACTGCTTACCTACTAAAAATTGCAGATATATTTATTGCAAATTGCTAACTTATTAAAGCTGTTACTTGGATTAGGAGAGCTCCATAAAATGCAGTGGACATTCCCTCTTTGGTAGATATTTCCCATCAAACTATCCTTTTGAATTCTTTAAAACAAATCCTGGGTGTTATATTAGCTTATACCTTATACCTAAGTAAAGAGTGATATTCAGGTGTGAAAAAGCAAAGATTATATTGTAACATACATAAACAGGATTTTCATTTACATGTCATATAAGGTAGGCTTTTCTCTCTATTTAATATTCACATAAAATTTCAGTGTCTTATTATGAAACACCAGAACTCAGTAAAATACATATAAATATGTTAAGACAGTCAAGAAAAAAAAGGTCAGATAAGTTACAAAAGAAGATGAAATTCTGGAACTGTTTAAAGAGTAAAAGGATAAGATGAAGATAGGTTCTTAAATTTTGGAAGGTTAAAAAAAAGTCAACATCTTATTCCCAGTCAGGAAGACCTAATTCCAGTTCACCACTTTCTCCAAGACAGTTACAACATACAAATTACACAAAGGATTACACAAAGTTCCAAATAACTGTCACGGATAAGTGGACATTAGATTCTCAAGAAGACATCTCATTTGCTTTTTCTCAGTTCCTTTTTTGGCAGTTCAATCAAAGTCAGCATGTGAACATACCCATACTGCATGGATTGAAAAAGAGAAAAAAATGACTGCGAGTAATACACAGTTTTAAGTATCTGAAATCAATGAAATGATTATTATATATTTCAGTAGTGAATTTATTCCTTGTTTAGGTCTTTTTGAGAAAAGGAGTTGAGCAGTGAAATGGTATTCCTGAATTAAAAAACATAATATTCCCTCTGTTCTTATTTTAACGAATACTTCTGTTCAATTAGAATTATTCCGAATTTATACAATCAGTTCGTCACAGCAAAATATAGTTGAACACTGTAATTAGACACTAGAAACTTTCGTTGCCCCTTTTATAAGCTGAAGATGTCTTGACCTGGTAACATAGATGAAACAGACTCATTACTCTGAGTTTGCCTTCCCTTCAGGTTCTCAGCAGAATGTTTACAACATGGCAGATCTTTTAGTTGTATTTTATGAGGCACATTCTGCTAGTTATGAATGCTCTTTTTTATTTTGAAAGCAAAGAAGCTAGTATAGTACATTTAAGAGTCTGTTGTCAACTATTGATGAGATTTATGCAGAACTGCAGCAAAACATTTTGATGACATTTTGAATGAGAATCGTTTACAGTGAAGTCTAAATGTGAACAAAACACAGATGACAAGATGACAAGATACAAGAAGACATACATATTTGCTGCGTGAGTGCTCACCAATAATTATTAATGAAAATGTACTGTTGATAAAGGCTTAAGCAAAATGGCATAGGCTCTTATGAGCTAAGCAAATAGATATGCTGACAACTACAACACTGCTGCACTGCTTTTCTTCTTTCTGTACAGATAATTCCAAATTTTTTTTCTTTTAAAATAACATCTCATTACATTGATTAGAGAATGTAGCTGTTTTCTACATATGTTTCACTTTTAAGATCCAATGAGGCTGCTACTAAGGAAGAATTCTTTTTTTTTTGAAGTAAATACTCATTTTTCAAGCAAGAAAATCTTGTTGAAGAAACACTATCTCTTCATAAAAAGCTTAAGTCAGAAGAAACACTGTGAATCTGATTCTTTCTTGTGATGCAAGACATAACAGTCCCAAGTGATTTTTTCCTTTTTAAGTGATCATTTATCCCATAGATAATGGGACAGAGAAATGAGTTTTGAAGACTGAGAATTTTAGTAAAGATCTTAAAATCAGAGTTCCTCTTTGTTGTGTCTGTATCTGAACAGTAAATCAACAGGAGCCTTTCCTGCTGATATCTGTTTATCCCATAGCACTTGTCTTAAAATATATGCTTTAATATCATCGCTTCAATCACAAGTTTTCTTCTCTATTCCTCCTGTGGTTTCTGGCAAAAAGTTTTCCAAGCTGGTTAAGTTTACTGCAGCTGATATAGCATGTATTCTTGTTTACATAGTGTACAGCAAGGATGTTTAGACCTCTTTTATAACCTTAAAACTCTACTTGTTCTGAATCAAAGCTTCATCTGTCCTTGGTGTAATAGTCCCCTTCAGGAAGACTAAATTTCAATGATATTCTGAAATTTTGACATAAATTTTTATATGCCAAGGAAATTGAAAAGTTGGAGAATGGTGAGTGATATCTTGACATATGACACACAGGAATAGTTTTGATGCACATAGTATTGAAGGATATTGGAAAAAGAAAGTGAGGAAAGCCGTCCAAAAGCATCTTGAAGAGAAAATACAGGGACACATCATGAATGTGATAGAAAGTGTCAATCTGCTTATTTTTATCAAGAAGATGGGTGAGTGACTCAATTACAGTCATTGGTGACATTGGCTAGGGAAAAGTTGTTAAACCTTGCAGAGAGATGTGAATCAAGAACTAGTGATTAGAAGCTGAAATCAGAGAAATTAAAAACATATTAGGCAGACCAGCATAGTTTTTTTTTTTTGTCGTCGTTTTTTTAAAATGAGTCAGTAACCATTGGAACAAGCTACCCAGGAGGGATGTCAGCTTCTTCTTTTCTTACTAAATCCAGATTAGGCGTGGTTGCCTTTTCAGCTTATTCAAAAAGTGATCTAGTCAAGTAGTAGTCACTGAGTTCAATGTACAAGTAATGGGATAAAATATTAGGGTGTGCTATAGTGTGATGGTGTTTTTGTATTTTAAATTTATCGAACTGTAAAAAAAAAACAAAGCAAACACTATAACTAGCATGCACAACTAGCATGCACTAAGATACATGACATAACTATTATAAAGAGTTTTTCACTCTATTTTTACCATCCTGCAAATTTCTTTAGATAACACTACTTTTCAAAGATACCTGCATATCAGTTGATCTTCCAAGTGTATATGCTATTGACAAGAAAATTTGTTTTCAGTTGCACATATATGCACTAAGTTGAAAAAAACCATTCTGAATGGGCTACTTAAAGCTGTACATTTGGAAATTCTGATGCAAAGAACCTAGTTTATCTAAAACAGATATTAAGGACTCATGATGTATATACACTGTGAATAACCAGTGGTACAGTTTTCTTGCACAGAAATGCAGGACATTAGAATGACCAATCAATATTATTCAGTGCAGCATGTAAATATTTACATTGATTTACCAGGAGGTAACATGCATGACAGTCAGAAATCTGTGAACTGGTTACTAGGGTGACCTTATGCTCATTCATACCTACGTATGTACATACCTATACTGTGCTGAACTTCTGCCTATTTACTACTGAGTTCTTGTCTGATCTTATCCTCCAGTAAGAGACAGTTGAAAGACTGTAACATTAAATCCTAGAAACATAAAAATAAAATTAAATGTTACAGGAAAAGAGCTCACAACACTTATTATTTTAATTGTCAACAAGTATTGTTTTAACTGTTGTTTTATATCAGTTTAGTCCTCCATTCAAATATTTATAGCTTCTAAGAACAAAATTTAAACTTCCATTAAATAGTACTGTCACTGACCACCTTTCCTTTTTCAGGTGCTGAGTTGCTATTATTGAGAGCTATTATTTTCCTAATGTAATGCACAGCAAACAAGTTTTCATCCTTTTTTTATTTGTAAGGGGTGTGACCATTTTAACACAACTATTCACAATCACGTTCTCTGTTCTGCTGTGTGCTATAGCACTGTAAAACTGGTCATTAAAGAATAGAAATCAGTGAATTATTGGGTCTAGTCAATTACCTGGCATCAATGTGTTTGAAACAAATTGATTAGTTCTATCTTCTTAAATGCCTGTGTAGTCATTACACACAAAGCTGGATTTTTAGGCGTTTCATGTGTAAAATGGGACAGAAAGCTTAGATTTCTATGCATCTCTGCATGTATATATTGCAGGGAGCTTTCCATCTATTATGAAAATTGCTGTCTGTTAGAATATGTGCTGTGCTGAATGTCATCATGACTGCCTGCATCTAAATTACTACAATAAAATATCCCACTCAGAGCATTTTTAATGAAACATTACTCTTGTTGTTTTATAACTTTAGCTGGTTGTTTTATATTCAGAATATAGTGCAACATATCAGCCTCTGTTTTCAACATTCTCCATATAGTTGGTTGCATTTTTAAGTAGGTATGTGAAATGGGTTTATATTTTATTTCTGCTCTCTCTGTGTTATGCTATTTAAGCCTGTCTGTACTATTCTTCAGTGGTATCTGTAAAGGATCTTAATATCTTCCATCTTGACCTGGAGATTCTTTTATACTGCAGGAATGTAATTCTTTCTAAGATACTGTCCAATAATTTGTGGCTGGATACCACAATGTGCTTTTCTAAAAGACTTGCAGTGCTGAGAGAAATTTATTATGTGATTATGGGGAAATGTAACAGGCTGATTACTCCTGAAAAAAGAGGGATCTTGCCTTTCAACTAGGCAGAAAGCTTTGCAAGTTCAAACTTGCAGCAAGACAGCGTACCTCATACTCCTTTCTGAACCATGAACCATGAGAATTTCAGTAGGTTTTTTTTTTTTTTTAGGTCTCTGAATAGCACCTAGAAGATGAAAAGTATTTGCTCTTGAGTTGGAACTGGTATGTTTTCTCTGAATATACTGTAGTGCAGGAAGGTAAGACTGTTGTTGTGATGAGAATCCTCAGTCTTTAGCCACTACAATAATTCTAGAACAAATTAATGACTATTTCAGCTCTATCTTTTTATATTCTCATCACAGTACAAATGTTAAAATGTTTACAAATGTATTTTACTTTGGATGAAAAATCCACATTTTGCATGTTTATCGTACACGTCCAGGAAGTGATGGTCCTGTAGGGACTTGTAGAGAATTAGGTGTCACATTTGGAAACCAACTGCTACAGAACAATAATTTGTGAGAGCTGGTAAGACAGCAAGCAGAAACTTTACTGCAGGGAGTTCATCTCTGGTCTGCCTGACAGTCGTGGTCCCGCTACCCCCACAGAGCAGGCATCAGGACTATGTGATATCATAGCCTGGTTAATAAGGTCTGTTGAGAAGCAGAGAACATGATCACCTGGAAGAACTGCTGCACTAATCATGATTCTACTGCTATTTTTTGGAAGCTGGTTCAGGAGTCTCTGCAGAGTACTACACTACTGTGTACACATTTCTTAAGAGCAGTAAGGCAGGTGTAATAACATAGTTGCATAGCTTTAAGTATATGCGTTTGAAACATGACCTACAGTGTAGTATGCTTTGAGAAATGTTTTGACTGAATATTATTCCACTGATAAATATCTATTGCTCAAACCCAAGCCTTTTCTGAATGAGAATTATTTTCATTATATTTCCAGTGGAAAGACATTTTACTGTACATTTCATCTTGCCATTTTAGTACCTCTTAAAGAAAAAAATCCATTAGCTAGCTTGTCAAAGCCCATATAGAATATCACTAAAAATAATTGAAAGCAGATTTATTTACTTGTACCGTAAAAACACAACACTGTATTTCCATTTTCATTCTTTCTTCTAACTAAAGTAATCTCTCTAATAGCTGTTGTGATAAAAATTGAAATCACAGATCTTGTTGATAAAAGGTTTATGTTCCCGAGTTCATTTTCACCCAAATTTATTGAATAAGCACCATAGAATTACAGAATCACAGAATCATTTGAATTGGAATGGACATTTAAAGATCGTCTACTCCAACTCCTCTGCAATTATTAGGGACATCTACAGCTAGATGAGGTTGCTCATGGCCCCCTCCAACCTGACCTTGAATGTCTTCAAGAATGAGGCATCCACCACCTCTCTGGGCAATCTGTTCCAATGATTCACTGCCCATATCATAAGAAACTTTTTTCTTACATCCAATCTAAATCTCCCCTTTCTTAATTTGAAACCATTTCCCATTGTCCTGTCCCAACAGATCCAGATAAAATATTTGTTCCCTTCTTTCTTTCAGCCCTCCTTTAGATAGCCTTCTCTTCTGCAGGATGAACAGTCCCATCTCTCTGCCTGTCCTTATAGAAGAGATGTTCCATCCCTTGGATCACTTTTGTGGCCCTCCTCTGGATGAACTCTGACAGGTCCATGTCTCTTCTGTACTGAGAACTCTACATGTGGACACAGTACTCCAGGTGAGATCTCATCAGCACAAAGAAGAAGGACAGGATCACCTCCCTTGACCCACTGGCTATGTTTCTTTTGATGCAGACCAGAATACAACTGGCTTTCTGGGCTGCGAAGGCACATTGCAGGCTCACATACATCTTACCATCCACCAGTACTCCCAAGTCCTTTTCAGTAGGGCTATCTTCAATCCTTTTGTCTCCCAGCTTGTATTGACGATGGGGATTGCCGCACCCCAGGTGCAAGAACTTGCGCTTGTCTTCGCTTAAGCTTATGAGTTTCTCCTGTGCTCACTGCTTGAGCCCATCTAGGTCTCTATCACAAGATCCTCTAGTGCAAATAGGAAATACAACATATGTTCAAAATAATATACTAATTCATACAGAGATAAGTACATTAAATTTTCTCTCCTTTTTTTTTTTTCTTTTCAGCTTATTGATCAATATATATTTCTCACAAAGTGGTATACATTTTGATAAGCAGTTATGATGGGAAGAAAAATATATTTCATCATAATATTACAATTGCATCTTGACCCCCATCCTCTTCATTCTGCAATTCCAATAATTATTTCAAATTGACAGTTTCACTAAGGACTGAAGAAAATACTAACTATTTTTTTCAGAGGAAGAAATAGATTTGTTATAGGTTAAAGCTTTTTGAACTGGGGAAATTAAAATCCATGTGTGTTACAGCTGAATAACCAAAAAATCAATTTGGAATTACAGTACTGTTTTGTTGTTTTTTTTTTTTCTTAGAATATTTGTTTACTCTTCACTGAGTAAACAAATTGAGAGACTATTTGCTCAATGAAGATTTTTGTTTGAAACAGTTATGAGAATAGATAATTGAGGCTATATTTATTTAAATTTCTTCACTTGCCTATAAAATTCTTGTTTAACTAACAGTATTCTTAAGGTGTTCCGTATAACACATGTAGACATGAATGTTGGTTTTGAAAATACCATCAATACATTTGAGCAAGATCAGGAGGAGATGTCATTTATTTATTTCAGTATAAGTCAGGTATAGCTCTGAAATTTGATCATGCAACACTTTAAAGTATATTGTGGCAAATCTTCAAGCTGTATAAATTGATAGTGTTCCCTTTTTTAAACTTTTAGAAATGCATTGAGGGAGAAATAGAATAAATTAGCAACAAGCTGTTGACACCTTTTAAGATATCCTTTAAAAATTGTATTTACTTTTACAACTTAAATTCACAGTAAGATTATTATTCCTATTGCTGTTGGTAGATTTGAAAGTGACAGTCTTAACTGAACATCAAACAGTACTTTTAAATTTCAGCTAAAATATTAACAATTCTTTGAAAAGGGGAAAAAGATGTTTGTTTTTGTTTTTATTTATCTTCATTTTTTATTATTCATTCATTATTTATCTTACTTATCTTCACAAAACAAGTCTTGTTTTCTGCATCAAGAAAACTAGTATTTTCATGTTTTAAATAAAATCTTGACATTTTCAAGCTGGAAAAAATAGAAGAAAGGGTCAACGTAAGGTCAGAGAACTGTTTTGTATATCTGTGTGAAAGACACCTGCATTTGAATAACTTACAAACTCCTGGAAAAAATGCTGCTAACTCCTGCTAAATATGGGCTAGTCTGCACTAATGCCAGTGCATTTTCTGAAGAGGCCATTTTTATTGAGCACGTGACAGTGCAAGAAAACTCTTACTGGATTCCAGGATCCACTGGGCACACAAACCGCCAAGAAGATTCCCTCCTGAGCATTTAATAACATGCTTGCTGTTTCTTGGTGATAGCTGAAGCAAAAGAAGATACACATCTGCAAAAATCCAAATGTATGCATACGTGGGGACACAACTTTAGGAGATACATATTTTTCTAATTGAAACAACTTCTACTCATGTACAAAAATATATTTAAGGCTTTCACTACAGCTGCATTTCACAGTTGAGAACACTTAAGGATGTTTTCACTTCTGTGCTACATGATCCTGATCCAAAAGCCACTGAGGTCTAATGAAGCACTTCTGTTAATGTCTTACAGGTCTTATGTCAAATTGTAAACCAGGAGGAATCTAGTAATTTTCATAAGATTTTTGTAGTAATTCCAATAATGTATAAACTAAAGTATTTATTAAGGAGAATGATAGCATGTTTGCTAACTATGTAAATGCCAAGGGTACTGTATTCTCTATTCTCAGTTAAATGCTGCTATTTTTTTGACATATGCTGTTACTTTCTTGGGGCAGAGAGTTAGTTTTCTCGGTGAGAATGGGTTCCGTCTCTTACATGGGGCTGAAAAATTGTGTTTTGAGATTACATTCAAAAACAAGCAATGGGAAAAGGCAATATATTCATTTTATTTCATTTTCATTATGCAGTAATTCATAAGAAAAAGAACTGGATTATTACATGTGGCTGTTCATCTTTTAGAATTCTTATAGAATTTCCGTAGTAACACAAAGCTGACGGTGTTTGGCTGAATTGCTATTAAACTGTTACAGCAGTCAACCAAAGCAAGGGCCTTTACTTATAAAACACTGCATGCATTCTGAGAAAACAACAGTCTTTGCCTAAATCTATGCCCGAACATAAACAAATAATGTTAGACAAAATGTAACAATCAAGCAAACAAAACATTAAGTTAAACTAAACACTGAGAAATAAACCAACTTTCCTAAAGTCATACAGAAAACTAATGACAGAGCAGAAACTGAAGCCCAGTCTTCTGAAAACTATATTGAACATTTTAAGTGGAAATCTAGGGCTGCTTCAAAAGTAATGCCTCCTATTTTCTTATTTTGGCCCACATCAGAAAAAGGTGTTGGTGATGCAGCAGTAGAGGTTGGACCTTCCCACCATTATTCTGTTACATTTATTTTCTGTGTGACAGATGGCAACAGAGGGGCAGTATGACAAAATGGTATCAACATGGAAGTGCAGAAGAAGAAAATATGTCACTGAATTCCTCCATGTTGAAAAAATGGCACCTGTTGACGTTCACTAACACTTGCTGAACATTCATGGTGAGGCTGACCAGTGGATGTGTGTGCACTGAGGCAGTGAGGCATTTCAGCAGTTGTGACAGTGGTCACTTCCAGTAGTGTAGGCTCTTACAAATGTGACATGCAGGCTTTTGTTCATCGCTGTTGAAAATGGTAGTGACTATGTTGAAAAAGATTGTTTTGTGGGTGAGAATTTGCTCTGTCAGTTAGTGTTATTGCACTCTGTGTATATGTTGTATTTTCCATGAAAATGAATAGGAGGCATTACTTTCAGAGCAACCCATACATATTGTTATATGAGATGGCAGTTAAAGAGATGCACTTTAGGCACCTTGATATTCAGCGCTTTTGTGGAATTGCAGTGCTTTTCAATGTGTTACCTTTATCACACCAAGGCATGCATAAAAATTAAAATCAAACCCTAATACACTTCTACTCAATCATATAGTTTATTTTCTTCTTCCCCGATAGAGTTCTCTTGTCCTATGTCTTTGCCTCAATTCTCTTTCAGCTTTCTTTCTCTCCTAACTTACAATAAATGCTTAATCTTCCTATAACAATCATAATAGAAAGAGAAAAAATGAGTGATATTAGCTACTATTTAGAAATGCATATGGGTAATGCACTATTGAAAGTTTAGAGAAAAAATGCATTCATTGCTATCCTGCTGTATACAGCTTAACCTACTACGTCATTTAGTATCTGAACTAATTGGGCAATTTAAATTGAAAAATTTATTATGATTCTTATTATTTCTCTTCATACTTTGCATGGAAAAATATAATTTATCCTCATTCAAAAATAATAGGGTTATTTGGAAGAAACTGTTATAACATCAGGATCATTTTTCATCTGATGACATTTTGGCTTTTTAATTTTGTTTCTGTCACTGTAATTAAGAATGACTGTGCAGGCCTCTACCTGATCTCTAAATGACACCTAGAGTATCATTAATATACTATTAGTTTCTTTCATAAATGAGAATAAACGGAATTCACTAGAACCATGTAATATACCGTGACAAATGGGAGCTTCTGTGGAAATATAAGCAACCTGTAAGAGCACAGTCCTGCTCCTTTGAAGTGCTGAGCAACATTAGAATGCAAAACAGCAGCTAGCTCCTTTACAGCTGAGAAGTCTCAGCTGGGATTATCACTAGGCAACATAATTTTGTGCATGTAATATCAATATAGGCTCAATCCAAAACCGTTTTAAATTAATGTAAATCTTTCTACTGATTTTCATAGTCTTGAAAAAAGAGAAATCTTGTATCTCTATGTAATTTTCAAGAAGGATGTTTAGTGGAAGCAATGGGAAAAAAATATTGGTAGTTACAGCCAGATGAAATTCTGAGGACACGAGCAGAACAAAAGATGAAGGTGAATCAAAGGATGCACTACTGCCTTAAACTCAAGGAAAACTCTGAAAATAAAACTGACATACAAGTGAGAATGATATTTCAGCTGCTGAAAAAGGATACCAAGTTTTTACAGTTGGAGTAGAAAGTAATGCCTCCCACAACAGATATAAAAATCTCAATTACAATATTTATAATAGAGCAAATTGTCAGCTACAAAATGATCTTTTTCAAGACAGTCCTTATTATTCAACTTGCACAGATGAGCTGATTGAGAAGTTCTTTTTGTTGTGTAGAAGCTGTGCATGGCTATCCAGAACATGGCTTGTTCTTTCACACTGTTGTCACCACTGCTGAAACACACTTCCTGCTGTGCTGTGCTCAAATTTACTTTTTGGTCTCTGTAAAATTTAAGTAAGCATCAACGAATGTTAACGTGTGCCATTTTTTCTGCTTTGAACAAGCATTGGGAACAAGCACAATCACAACGTTGTGGCCTATTAAGTTAGTGTTCATACTGAATACGACCACCTACATTTGGCCTCATATCTTCACTAAGACATATAAAAAGAATAAGAAACCACTTGTTTACCAGTACTTTTATTTCTGTGGTAGCTGCCTCTCTTCCTGCCTGGTTATTTTAATTTGTGTACTTTTTATCTATAGTCTCATATTTTCTTAAACTGTTTCATAAGCTCTAACACTCCAACATATGGCTGAAACAGTTTTGATGTTCTTGTTTTCCAGTAGTAATAGGTTATTTGAAAGAAGTCTAATTCTGGACAACAGGTCTTACATGTTTCCCACTGTGATGGGAAAGGTACTTATGCTTCTACATAGAACATCTGATCTGAGCTCTTCATGAAGCATCAACAGAGTGATGTGAGTAATGTGATGCAAAATAACTCATTCACCTGGATGATTTGTATATATGATGCCATTTGTCACCTATTGAAAAAAAAGATGTGAGAGATTGCTTTTTTTCTTTAGTTTTGCTGAAACCTCTTAAAATAGAAGTCTAAAAATAATGGATAGAACTATGTGATAGTTACTGACTGCAGAAGACATGACATTTTACAAGTGGAATAGGTTATACAGTAAAACAGGTATTTCTTTTCACTGTTAGCACTCTTGAGAAGATTAGTACAATATAGTCTATGTTTTAAGGTCTATATTTAGATACTTAGAATACAGCAGCAGGCAAAGAAAACCATAACAACAAACACAATGAGTTTGGCATATGGAAAACATTTGTAATTGTTCATAAAATCAGCTGAACTTTGCAATTCTGCTTATGCGTCACAAAAATTTAACTTGAAACACAATGGAAATAAAATTAAATTTACTATCTGTAAAAACAATGTAACAAAGCTGCTAAAGTTACCTGAATTAATCCATAACAATGACCGGTATTTCAAGTGGATTATTCTGCCAGATTTAATTTTGTATAGTGAGACATAATTCAGACAGACACTAGAGATGTTTGCTTCTGATAACTTGTGATAAAGCAGTTCCTGTGGACTTTTAACTGATCATATTATATAAATATTTAGTATTTTATGATCTTTACAAATTAGCAGCAAGTTTAATACGCTTGCATATTAATTATTGTTTATACACACATTTCCAAACTAAATTTTGACTTTATATTGAAGTTTTCACTTAAATTGATTGAGAAAATTTGAGTATTTCATCACATAATATTATGAAACTTGATTCCAACTTTTAATTGAAGAATTGGTCTAAAATTTTTTATGTTGCAGATAAAAATGTGTGCATTTCACAGGTACAGCTGTAATGTGTAGCATATGGTATGAACTTGCTTCCTAGACTTGCATCAGACACTTAACGATTTCGTAATTCAAGATTACAACTGCCTAAAAATTTTCTAGAGGAAAATGAGGATTCTATAAAACTAGATTTAATTACTGTTTTTGATATAAAAAAATGTGTAGCTTACACTTTTTCATGATGATAGTTTTAAAAGAAAATACAAATGCTGAAAATGTTTTTTACATCTGTTATTCATAGAAATGTAGATATATACAAAAATATTTAGAACACGCTATAATGAAAATGCTGAGTCACAGCATGAAACAGTGATTGAGCATCTAGTGTGAAGGCAGAGCCAATGCAGGGGAGCTCAGGTGCATGCAATGCACCTGAGTGACCAGAAGGGGTGGAGTCAGGATCCACCCCTTCCCAGATTTAATTTAAGGAGGATTGGTGGTGGGAGCTCAGGTTATCTCTTTGGATATCTGCATCTACCTGAAGTCTTCTGAAGGTAAGTAGCTTCTTGGCTTCTTCTAAGTGTGCTTTTTATTTAATTAGTTTATTTTCTTCTTTTCCTACTCTCTTGGTGCCTTCGGCTGTCAGATTTGAACAAATCCCTCGCCCGCTGCTGGCTGTGATCTTTGCTTTGCTGCTGTTGTTGTTGCGCTTTCCATCACGTTATACATGCTCACTAAATATAAGATATAAACTTTTTGTGGAAGTGGACATTTGTCTTACTGTAGGAAGGGGTTAGATTTTAAAATCTCTGCATTTCAGTCAAAGCTGAAAATCCACATTTGCAGACAGCTATATTATAGTTAGTATCTTTATTTACCTGAAAATATTTGCTTGAAAATATAGAAGCAAGAAGTACAGATGAGATGTCCTCACAGTAGTGATATCTGTTAGACATACGAGTAAAAGTTAGAGAAAACCTAATCTAAGTTTGCAAGTGGTGTAGCTCCTAGGAATAATCTTGTGCAGTGGATAAAAGCGTGGATGGGGAAATCTGATACTGTTAGGCTGTGTGTGATAGGTAAATCAGATGATATCTTATGTTTTGGTTATAAATGTATTTTTTCGTTTTCCATTTTTATCAGGGTACTTTGCAGTGTTAGTAAGTTATGCTCAAAAGAAAAACTTGTTCTCAAAGAACATAAAATTTTGGGACGACAGTAAAGGACAAAAGACTTGTGATGGAGACTTGAAAAAAAGATGTGAAATTAATACTAGAGGACAATAGTCAATAGACACATAAAAAATCAAAACTAAACAGCAACTTATATGCAGAGTGAGTTTGTCTTAATTTTCTTTACTTGCAATTTTTCCTCATCTTCTCTAATTATTTTTTTTTTTTCACTTTAAAGAAGGAATTAGGGTTATGCAAAATAGCATTTTGTTTAATTTCTGTGTTTGAAGTATTCAAGATAAAACAAAGTTCACTTTTATTTTTAGAATCTGGGTTTTGTATTTTAGGAAAGGAGAAGGATGAATCACAATAGGAGAGAAAAAGAGAAGCAGAAAAAACAAATGTATGAAATGAATATCTTTCAAAATAAAGCTTGATCAGTTGGTTTTGTAATGTGTTTATCTGCTCTAGCACTGGCAAGGGAATGGTCTCAAGAGCCAACAAAGTCCCTTTACGGTCTTGTGTTCTACATTACCAATCATTTCAAGTTTCTTCAGGGATTGCTCCTGTTTAAAAATGACAGGTGTAACTGAACCCATAGGTGATCAAATATATTTAATCACAGCAGGAAATTGAACTTACGGAGCCCAGATAGCTCCCAAACTGATGAGGTTAGAAATTTGCATTCTGTTGCATGATGATGCTTAATCTTTTATTTGTACAGCTGCTTTCCGAAACTAGTTTCCGTAAGTAGTTTTTACTAACTACAAGAAAACCAAGAATATTTCAGTCATTAGCCTGAACCTTAAAAAGGTTGCTTTCTTTGAGCTTATTTATAAGTGAAGGTCATAGTCTGCTTCAGGGTGTGCTTCACAGCTTTTCAAGTTACTTCATGATTGTGAACTCAACATGGACAGGGTTTGATGCAACTTAAAAAATCTGAGGAGTAGCAATCCGTAAAAAGTATTTGTTTATTTGGATCCAAGTGAATGGTTCCTTACCTCGGTAGTCTGCTCCATTGCTGTCCGTAGTGGACTATGAAACCTCTCACGTCATCTTTGGGGTTTTGTGTTGGTTTTTTTTTTTTGATAGAGCTGACAGAAAACTAGGCATTTAAAATTGGTATGTTGGGAAGCAAGTGCAATAGAAAATCTTATCTCTAAAAATCAAGTAGAAAGAAATAGGAATCTTATACTGAGATTAAAAACAACTTTCTTCTCACAGAAGCAAAAAATGTTGTTGAAGTGTTTTCTTGCTATTAGACCAAGTTGTGGAGCTTAACTCATCAATAGTGTGCTTCAACTTCAGAAAATCACTGCTACTTTACCACAAATCATTGTTACATTTAGCAATAGTGATCTTGCTTAAAGAAACTCATGTTAGTGTTTTTCTGTCTCAATTCAGATTTCAGAGGTGCATATTACTTGCATTTTAATTGTCCTTGAAGCTAAGTTATAGATAATTATTCCCATCAGTTTTTCCCCCTTGTTTTATTAATACAGTATCACTTCCTGTTTTTGTTTTATAATTATTCAAGTCACTGGACAATGACACTAATACAAAGGAGTTATAAAAACCATGAATGAAGGGAAGGAGCTATTTGGTTTATCTTCTCTGTTTCTGAAATGAACTTAATTTCAGGTTTGATTGACACTTAATTTCTGAATTGTTTTGTCCCACAGGTCGGTTTACTCTTTGCATCTGTAGAGATGAGATATTAAAGAATCACATGGGAATCAGATTAAAATCTTTCTTTATAAAATGATCTTGCTTGTTTTAGAAAACAATCTTATCTTCAGGGACTGCAGGTAATTTCTGCTAGGTTGATACAGAATCAAGTTGTATGTTGTTTTTGTTCTAGTTGTATCTAACTTCTACTCAGAAAAGTAGACAGCTCCATAGAAATATGGTGGTTGTTGGTTCCAATCTTCTGTTAGGTTTGGAATGAATAGATTAATTTTAAGGGTTCAAATGAATTCAAATTAACTATTGGTCTGAAAACAAAGACTGCCATGCTTGAAGCATTATTAAATCACCGAACTGCTTAGTGAGTAAAGAGCGTAATTTTAGACTGGAAACCAAAATACTGCAAATATAATCTCAGGTTTTACAAAATAAGTTAATATGTAGTACATATTGGAGGGGGTTTTTTTACTAGAAATTATCAGAAAATGTGTATTTAGGTATAGAGGAAATGAAGAAACAACTGATTTCTTGAGTATTGTCAACATTTGAAAATGGAAAGATAATTTCAGATACATGAAGAGGAAAAACGCATTTGGAAATGAAGTTTAGAAAAAGAATTAGTATAAATAGGCAGATGAATTTTGACAGATGTGAGGTTTTTTGTGACTGCAGAATCTTTTGATTTTGTCTAAGTATCACTGGAAAAAAAATGTTTATGCTTGTATTTGTGGTTTCAAGATCAGGCTGACAGTAATCTTTCTGCAGAATATTATGTGAATATTTCAGTGCATGCTCTAGTCAGCTAACTTTCAATATATTCTTTGCCTTCCCCTATTCTCATGACAATAACTGTTCCTGTAAAATTTAACAATATGAACTTAACCTGAATTGACATATTAAATAAATTCCTTCTACAAATTGTCAGAAATCTCCAGATTATGCTTTGTTATTCAAAAGTCATCCCATGTGGATGGGAATTCAAGTGCTTTCTTACAATTTGTGTAGTTGTTTTCTCTTTTCCAGAGATAAAATATAAAGGAATATGAATTCTAGATGTAAAATGAAGGATGCGCTTACTACAACAACTCATGGATATATTTTTGGAACTTGCAAGATATCATGGAATTCTGCATTCTATAGTATTTCCTGTGGAGGGTGATCTCACATTGCTCAAAAGCTCCCATTGGTTTTTACTGGTCATTACTGTAGTTGAAACACTGCAAATAAAGCAATATAAGAATGTGATGGCCCAGAATCCATCTACTAGGGTGTGACAAAAAGATAGATATGAAACATGACATAGCATTTTTTATACTTAATAATATTGTCCCTAAAAAGAAGACCATGTTATATCATGTGCTGCACCCTTTTGTCCTCATTTGTAATCTTAGTTCCAAGACATACACATAGTACATATGTTAGTACAAAAAAAAAAAAAAAAAAAAAAAGCTTAGAAAGTTACAGAAGAGAAATGCCACAACTAGCTTACAATGCAAATGATGTGTTATGTCTTTAGGCAGCAATAAAGGTAATGGTTTCAGAGCTATTAACCTATTCTGGTGGACTTGTGTTCGCAAAACTTTTTCTAATCTTAATGTCCTGAGCAACATAAACTCGTTATCAAAAGTACAACATTACATCTTTATGAAAAACACATCATGAGAACATAGTATGTATTCAGCAATCCTGCCTGCTTTCTGCTTTAGAACAATATCCTAGGTGCTCAGAAAATCTATTCTCAATAAACATTATCTATCATAATTTAATAGGATTTTCTTTGAAATTTTACCAAAAATCATGACTTTTAAGTCAAACCACAGAGCACATAATGTAATTATGTCATGAATGCACTTAAATAAGTTTATAATTTATTTAATTTTCCACATTTTAAAAAAATCCTTTTAAATAATTCATATGGATCAACCATCTTTTGCTATAAGTATGTTTATAGTTTTGCTGGCTTTTTCAGCCTGCCAATTTTATCCTGGCCCAATCACAATGAATGAGAATCATCAGGTTTTTGTTTTTTTGTTTTACAGTGGATGGAATAGCAATTGTCCTTGTATACAGCATATGCTTTTCCTTTGCTGTTAATGCCATTTTTTAATTCTAACAAGGACTAGCAAAGAGTCATAGAAATATTACACACGTATCCAGACTGGAATTTTCCAGAGTATTAAAAATTTACTTTAGTGGTTTTAATTAAATCTAGCTGTTTGAAAATGGCCTCCAACTATGGCTAGAAGATAAATAGGATAGGGAGGGGGGAGTAATTTGCTTGCCTCCTTCTGGAAGACATCATTAGTGTTACTTGCGGTAACCTTGAATGGGATTAATTCATTGTTAAGCAATGTTAAATAAGTTGTCTGTAAAGCTGCAATTTATAATAAACTTAGCTTTATTATTATAAAAATGGCTAAAGATACTTGAACACTTTCTGAACAAATTATTCTATTTTTCTGTTAGAAAATATGTTGTAGGAATAAAAGTTTTCCTTTGAAACTCTGACTTCAATTTTTTTAGACAAAAAATTAAATTAAGGGTTTAAATTATGTCAGAATTTTTCAACACTTCAGAAAGCATCTTAGATTTTAAATTGAAATATGACTTTGTATTTGGAATGTTATTATGAAAGCAAAATTCAAACTCTGAAAAAATTATTTTAAACATGATTTCATCTAACTTTTCAAAATGTAGTCTTTAAGATAAAAATTATTTATTAATAAAAAAATTAAATTTTATTGGAATCCTGTTTCCCAAAAACTCTTTCCTGTAGAATTCTATTCTGCTCTTAGGGATAATTTATCTCCTTTATTCATACTTTTTTTTTTTAATCCAAACAACTTTCTTCCTTGAATCATTTGACAGTGAACTCATTCTGTAATTCCAAGTTTCAAGCCTGAAAATGCCAGATTGTGAAAGGATTTTCTCATTTTAAAATGCTCTAATTCATTTCCAAAAAATATGTATGCACCTCTGTCATTATTTTTTTTTAATTTCACCAAGCCTCCAAAATTGCTTTTCAACTGCTACTCAAACCTGCAAATGTGTAAATCTTGATTCTAAATCTATTGTGTATCAACATTTACAGAATTACTCCAATGCTGAATCAAAATACCTCTTCAGAATCACAGGAGAAGCGAGAACTCAGTAGTATTTAAAGATGTTTCTCAGATTACATGGGAAAAGGTCTGATTGTTATATTGTGATCTGATCTCAGTGTTATGTTTAGAGCATTCTTTATGCTGATTACCCGCAGCTCCCTCAGTCAGATGAGATCCATAGAATAGAGTGCAGATCAAAAAGTCTGTAAGAACACAAGTAAACTGAAAGTTAATGAGAAACAAGTTTCTAGCAAGAGAATGGAAGAACAGGTAGATGATTTCAACAGTTTGGTTAACCTGTGTATCCTGCCAGCAAATAAGCAGATTAGAACAGCTGTAGAAGCACTGCATGAACTAGATTTTTCAAAGCCAGCTCAGATGTACTGTTGTACCTATGATATTTCAAGTACTAAAATCTATGTAACCTTGTTAGTAAGGTCTAACAGCTACAGAAATGTATTCACAACTAGCTTCTGAATATGATACTCCTAAGGACCTGTTTTTTTTCTTATTTTTTTCTGTTACTGTCACAACACAGAAAGTTCTGGTGCTCTTTCATCTGTTTGTTTCTTAGTCTTGTCCAAAGCTGATTCTAACATGATTACTGTAAATTGATAGTTCTAGACAGTTCTGTTTTATCTGAAGCAGGACTAGTCCTGCAAGGCACTCACAGGTTGGGAACCTGTCCCAGTAGTATATTAATGAACTGCTTTTAGTGGTGCCGTTTCAGAATTTACCAATCTATATTTTATAAGGAACTATTAGGTGTGGCAGAGGCCTGCATTAGTCCAGTGATGGTGTTCCTGCCCTTTTACCTTCTTCAGTTATTTTTGCATGGTGGCATATAGTACTTTTAAGGTTTTAAAATCTTGAACACAGAAGGTTTTTAAAATGTTTGCTATAAAATGAGCAGTGAATATAGTGTGAAATTAAATTTTCATTCTCAAGTACCTTGATAGAGAAGCTTTTACATGTGCAATAAATACTTATCTGTGCGTTCATATTTGCGTTTTTATATTGATAATATATACTAAAAATATTGTAAATATAGTTAGATATGCACTCTTATCTGCATATTAATATAAATTAGTCTAAACTTTTTTTAATCTTAAGTTGTTATGGTTTAAAACTTTTAAATTTGTATGTTGTGTGAGACCATCTTAAGCCTACTGCTGCTATGACTAGGCTCATTAATTCCACAAATATGTTCTCCTGTTGTAGTGTCCCCTTCTGAACCTTAATTTACTGAAGTATACATTTATTTCAAGAAGATTCAGAATTATGTGCTCCATCATCTGTAGAAAGCTTGCATTATAGTGTAGTTGAGATCTCTGCAGAAGAGCGTGTATGTTTGTGCAAAGGCGTACTGCAAGAATACTAGAGCTAGTTCTGCTTGTGAAGTAATGAGCATAGCAGCATTGTAAAGCATCTTTACTTCTGCAGTATGAATTCCTTCAGCAGTTTGTCGGCACAATTTATGACAGCTATTTATATTCACTGCAAGCATCAGGGAAGTACAAAGCTCAAAAAGGCTCTGGCTGGACAAAGTCTGAGTCCTTAGAAACTGTAAGTAAAATGGAAAATGCTACTTTTCTGTATTTTACTTACCAGTAGATCAGTAATTTAATTTCATCATTCTTCCTGATACACTTTAAATAAATTAAATAACATTTGAAAATACCTTATGAGATTAAGAAGATTATGGATTCATTTTCATCTACTAATAATTTATTTAGATGTGGAAAAAACAATGTTTTGGGAGCAAGCAAATTATATTTTTTTTTTAGGAGAAAGATATTGAAAGATTAATGCAGTCAAAATAAGAACTATGTGTAAAAGTAAGGGCACACTTATGGAGTTCTGAGATGCATAAAATGCAGCATAATTGGTGATGAAACACTTCTAGTAGGGAAAAAAAAATGGTTTCCATAGCAATGTGTTACTATACTTTCCCTTATAGCAAAAGGCACTCTAGAATGAAAATGCTCACTAGCAAAAGGGAATGACAATGTATTTAATAGGCTCTATTCTGTAAATTTATCACTTCATTTTATAAGTTTTCAGTGTTGTTAATGAACTGGGAGACAAGGATCTAAGGTATAGTTACTTGGCATTTAAAAGCATAGGCACAACACATTCACATAGGTGATGGATGCGACTTTTGTTAATGAAGCACAGGAGGTGGTATTTTGCTTTATTGCATTCCTCTGCCAATGGCGGTAAAATTCGAATTTACTTCTGCACAATCCATATTTGAGAGATCAAGACTCACGAGGTTTTTGATTAAATGAGCTGCAAAATTTGCATTTGAAATAACATCACTGTAAAAAGGCATGTTCTGAAAAATTAAGCTATTGTAGAGAAGCCAAATCACGTAGTTGCATCTTCCTCATTTGCACTACTTCCTTCCTTGTGCCTTTCACAACCAGTACAATAGGAACATGACAGGAATGGTTTCTGTTCCTTAATAACTATGGAGCAGATTAATTTCACTTACTATTGCATAGGTGAAATGTTGTAATATGTAACATAACATGTTTATATATGTAAAACAGCTAAAACAGAAATGTTATAATAAAGATGCTGTGGTTTATGTGGAATCTGTATTGTAGAAAGAGTCCAAATGCTATTATTGGCTTGTCTTAGTTTAGTCTGTTCCTCAACAATTTTGAAATCTATTTTAAAATAATGTGTGTGTGTGTGTGTGTGTGTGTGTGTGTGTGTAGCATCTCACTGGGAAAAGAAAGCAAGCAAGGAAGAAAGAAAAGAAAAAAAAATTAAGAAAGAAAAGAAGGGAAGGAAAAGATATTTCCTTTTTCTCTTATATTCTATAATGGTTAAGTTGTATGAAGAAAATCTTCATCCAAAAATGACAAGACAAGTATTGTAAACCGTTGGAATAGTGATACTGACATCATTTAAAACAAAACAAGTTTATGCTAAGTTTGTATTTCCTGTCTCCTTCCTGTATTCATGTTGCATGACCAGTGTAACTGAGAAGTAGGATAGACTAAGTAGAGGCATTGTGATGTTACTCTTTAATATTCAATCATTCTCTGTGGACATTTCTGACTCTTCAGCAAAAATGGTAACATGGGAGTGGGTAAGTTTTTCAGCAGCCTTATTTTATGTAGTAGTGCTTGAAGTAAGAAGTTGATGTAACCGATTGAGGTGTTGGGTTGTGTGTATGTAGGACGTCAGCTGTGTAGACAACATGTAGGTGCCTGCAGATGAAGAAAGTAGACATCAGAGCTGGAGCATCAGAACTAATGCCCTACTTTTTACAGTATGAAAAGCCATACATTTTAAGTCATGTCAGGAAAGAAGAGTTTTGTGTAAGGTGGATTTGCCAGATTATACCTATTTGGACTATTTTATGGACTCAGGAAGCCTCAGAAGAAATAATAATATCTGTATGGTTTAGTCACAATGAGGAAATAAATCTTACAGTAGAAAGAAAAAAAAAATCTACAAAAGAAAATGCATTCTCTGTTTCTAACTTATACATTTGTTTCCAAGGCTGGCATTGATGTTTCTGTTAAAAATTCAAACAATAGCATTTTTCTACTCCTATTTAGTAATTTGAAATAATATATTCATCTTTCATGCAAGTATAATGAATTGATAGAGGCTCATGATATATAAGCAGTCTTTGTTTTCTATTGGATTTGTGAGTCAATAGGAGATGATCCTTATACACTGTCATATGACATTAGTAAAGTTTCTAGAAAAGCTTTGCAGGCTAAAGCATTTTCCTCCATATTCTCCGTAGTTTTTCTCTTGTCCTGAGTTCTGTACAAGGAAGTTGAGCATGCTTTGATTAAAAACAATTACAATCACATTAAATTTCTAAAGCAGAAAGCTCTTTTGTAGCAATTCAGAGTATGTTCCTGTTTGTCTCAAACCAAGTTAAAGAGGACTAATACGAGAAATTATTCTTCTGTTTGAAGTACACTTTCTCTATAATAGTAAATATTTACTCATGTGCAGTTATATTTCTGCTTAAGACAACTAACAAGGTGGATTTTTCTATTTGTCTCAAATTTTCTGAGTACATCTTATACATTTTGGAGATGTGATCAAATATTTAATCAGAATCAGAAACAGCAAAGATAGGGCATCAGGACAAGAAAGCATGTACTTAAAGCTTCTCTGGAAATCTTTGAACAGAATGATCTTGTTACCCTTCTGTTGTGTGTTTCTTTCTTCTTTTTTTTTTTTTTTAAACACAGTGCAGTGGTATAAGCAATAATGTTACTGAAATGATTCTTTAATTTTCTATGATATTCTGGAAGTCTTATGAAAGGATGAATTTAGTCATTTAGGTTAATCGGTAATGGCATCCATGTTTAAGAGATTGGGATAAATTTCCTCCTTCATTTCTCAAGTTATTTTCAATTATAAAGATGCTAATATTTTTACTTTGAATTGCCTGAAATTAGTAGATGAGTTTCCCCATTATTTCTACATTTTCTTTTTTTTGTTTTTCCTTTTCTGAAGGTACTGATGTCATCACTGGTAGTTTGTCACAACTATACAATCCAGCCAGATGGATTTTTTTGCTGAACATCATGAGAACAGTTTTGGTTTGGTTGATTTCTTTTTCCTTTCTGGAAAGAAAGTCTGTGAATGAAATCCAGTTAAATGTACTGACATTCTTTGGCATATGCAGTCTAGAGGGCTATCCAAAAAAGAAATGCGTCAGTCACAGTGACAGTTGACTCTTTGGTGATTTACATGCTACCTTGACTTTCAGTCTCCCACAGTCAAGTCAGATACAGTATCTTGTATCTGAATTGTGTCTGAGAATTTAGTTACAGAGATTTGGTCATAAGCCCCTCCTCTGACACTTTTTCTACTTGTCATTCTGCTTCACAAACAGCTGTAAATCCTCCATGTTTTCCTCTGCACCTTCTGAAAGTCTATGGAATGATAGAAAAAAAAAACAAAACAAAAACAAACAAACAAAGAAAATAACAACACAAAATCAATTAGAACTGATGCATCAAGATTTAATTTTTTATTTTCCGGTGTGCATTTTGAGTTCCCTTCTTCCTACACCATGTGACATTACAAAAAAATCTCTCAGCTGTGATAATATTCTACCTACTGACATTGGTGTGACCTTGTACAAAGAATTTTAAATTTCCTTTATTAACAGTGCTACCAATCTTTTCCACCATTTTAAATGACCGTTGGGGGGGGTGGGGGGGGAGGGAAGGGGAATCTGCATCTTCTGATGCAGGAATTAATGAGATGGACATACATATGGAAGTAAATATTTGTCAGTTTTTCTTTTACCTTTGTATTCCTTGGCTAGATATTGCTTTACAAATTCCTACCAGAATGTAAACTATTATTGACTCATTGAATATATTCAATGACTGCTTCAAACTTTTGTTCAGCACTGCTCTTCTGAAAATCTGTAATAACACCTAAGGAAATTATTAAAAAAAAAAAACAACAAACTTATTTGGGTGATTGTCACATTGTATGTCAGGTTATCCAAGAAAGGCAAGTACAGCAATTTGGTAAACTTAATCATTTGCTCTTTCAACATATTAATAACCTCCATTTAAGTGTTGTTTGAATCTCTATTTGCTTTGACATTTAGTGCTAAAATTCTTTAGAAATTGAGTGAATAAATATATCCCTTGTCTGACAGCATTTTCATTCATTTTTTGTAGTTGGTGAAATATATCTTCTGCTGCTGTTTCAACCTCTGCGTTAGGAAAAGGATTGCTTCTGCAGAGGCACTAATATGTAATCTGAACACAACCAAACTGTTTTCTCCTTCATTTTGGTCATAGAATGAACCCATTATACACACTAAGACTCTAGGAAGCAGCTTCTAAGATAGGATGAATGCAGCTTCAAGAAAGTATGTGTGTATATATATCTTTATTTTTCATCTTTTGTAATGAAAACTTCTGACAATATGCATTAGTTCTTAATTTCACTGAGGCTATCACACCAATCATTGAGCCATTTGAAAGCTTCACCTGAGCTATGCAGAATGTCTAATACACAGTCATGTTGGATAGGCAAAAGAAGTGTGGTGACTTTCTGGAAGGATCTATAAAATTACAGTATTGGACTAGTTTGTTTACTTTGGAGAAAAGGAAGCTGAGAGGTGACATCATTGCTCTCTATCAGTTCCTAAAGAGGGTAACTGGAGAGGGAGGTAGCACTCTCTTCTCTCTACTAATCAGTAGCAGGATGCTTGGGTACTACAGAAAGCTATGTCAGGGTGAGGTTCAGAATAGAAATTAGGAAAAATCTTTTTGCCATGAATATGGTCAAACGCTAGAACAGGCTTTCTAGTGAGGCAATTGATGCCCCATGCCTGCCAGTATTCATGAAACACTTGAAAAATGCCCTCAATCATATGCTTTAATTTCTCATAAGCCCTGAAGGGTTGATTTTTGTAGGTCCCTTCCAACTGTTCTACTCTAGTAATGCTGAGACTGTACTAGCACTGAAAATAAGGGATGTTTGTGTGGGGGGGAAAAACAACAAAAACCAACATAAAATATTATGTATTTAATACAGCTAAAATGCATTTTATGCTAGCAAAACAAAGCACTAACTGCCTGAAAGACCAAAGCTACATTTGATTTTATGGTTTATTTTGTGCCTGTTTGTTAGAGGCTGCAAATTCTTTGAAAAGAGAAATGTTTTCCCATGATCACAATAACATACATATTCAGTGAACAAAACAGGTAAGAGGAATAGCAGGACAAGACCACTTGTTATTACAACAAGTCTTATATAATATTACTGGATAGTGCAAAAATGTGGGTACATACTACTTTAGAATTTAGAATCTATGGCAGATTTCCTGGTGAGTTTTCCTGGTGAGTTCAGGAAAAAAATACTCTATAGCAGCATGGAAAGGTGTATAGCCCAGGAAGGCCTAGAGGCATTTGTGGCATGATATGACCAATTTCAATTTATGTTCTTTAAAATATATGGCACTCGACAATTCTATGTTGGTAATAACTTTATTTGGGGTGTTTCATGATTCTGACAGACAAATTCAGCATAATAGCTTAGTACTGCATTTCTTTACCATCTAAAATATTAATACAAGATTCACAAAATATCTCTTCTAAAGTGTACATGGCCCAGAGCTTCTTAAGAAATCCTTTTTTGGTCTTCGGGGGATTTGATCTACTTTTCATGTCTACAGAAATCTTTTGTGTGCTCAGCTTTTGAAGAATGGATCTTTTTTCAAAGCAAAGGCAAAGGAATGCTAATAAATCACATCTTTATGAAATATTCATTAATTCACTATGTTCTTCACAAGGCTGCTGCCAAGGCAGTGCAGGGTGACGAATTACATTTTACACAGGAAATGGTTGACAAGATACATTGTCTATGTAGAGGGTTTCCTGAATGGTCACATACAAAGCTAACCAACAAATGTTGTTTACACTATTAAGCAAGCAGGATAAAAATGCAGCTGTCTATACCTTTGCCAAGTTCCTGTACCTCCTCTTTTATGCAGAGTTTTCCCTTCTGGCTGATTTCTACATTCTTTTTCCTTGTACTAATAAGGTACTTAGAACATTAATAGAATGAAGTGAATTGCTTTATTTAAAAAAAAAAAAAAAAAAAAAAAAAGTTAGCCTTGTGCCCTTTGTCACATCTTATGAGAAGATGTGGACTTTCCTTAAAGTTTCTTTATTTGTGTGTCAGCAGTCATCAAAAATACTGCACAAAAACAAGCAGAATGTTCCTTCACTAGAGAGTGAAATGAAATCTCTTTCTTGGTTGCTTCTTTCAACTCTTAAGCACTCCAAAAGCAACCCTTGGGTAGCAAGGACACTGAAATCAGTATGACTGTGCTCCGTCTTGCCCACAGTTGAACTCTAGTATGTCATAGTAAAGGATGGTGTTCTTGTGAAATTATTTATGGGGCACATTTTTTGTTACAGAGTACATATCTTTTGACTGACTCAGTAGATGAGGAATGATAAAGATTTACAAAGGCTGACAGACAAAGTTTGCAGAAAGTAGCCATTAAAATGTAATTGAACTCTTCAGGGGAGCGCACAATGAATGTAAAAGTGCTACTTGCTGACTGGTCTTTGTACAGGATGTGAAAGAAAAGATAAGATGCAAGGACTGTGATTTAATTAAGCTGCATCTTTATTGACTTTACTCATCCAGTTACTATGTGATCATGTTAATCATGTTAATTATTTCCAAATTCTTGTGGATTGGGGGGGGCAAAACTTAGCATAATCACATACCACACCCTTCAGACCTTAACAGGATGTTTGGAGACCTTGCACTCTCTGCTCAAATGGAAGTTAAGGAACTACTGATTTAAATAAATAAATAAATAAATAAAAAATCTCCCAGTCTACTTTTGTATCATGTATATTGGAAGAACCCATTTCTCTTCCTGAAAATTTCTTGATGGTTCTATGGTATACCATTCGTAATTCCCATGAGCTGAAAATGAGAGTCTATATAAGTTTTCCTTCACAGTGCATCAAGTATCTTGTTAAATTTATACATATAAAGCAGATTACTAAACAGTTCTGTCATTTAAATATATCTTTATTGTTTAGGAAGAGGAAAATGTTATATTTTCTTATTGTTCATTACAATTAACTGTAGAATTGAATCTCCTCATAAACCGTTGATTTCAGGCAATCTTAGACACAAATATAGATTGAGTGGTGAAAGAATTGAAAGTAACCATGAGAAAAAGTTCTTGCAGTTGTTTGATGAAAACCTCAAGGTGAGCTGCTAATATACACTTGTAGCCCAGAAAGCCATCTCTGTCCTGGGCTGGATTGAAGGAATTGGGGCAAGATGATTCTTCCCTCAGAAGAATCTGGAATTTTGGAGAACAGGGGGCTCAGGGGAGAATGTTTTAGATCTCTACAACTACCTGAATTGAGATTGTGATGAGGTGGAAGTTGGTCTCTTTTCCCCTATAACTAACAATAGGATGAGAGCGAGTGGCCTCAAGTTGCACCACGGGAAGTTCTATTTGGATGTTAGGAAAAATTTATTCTCCAGCAGAGTGGTTAGTCCCTGAAATGGGCTGCTCAGGGGAGTGGTTGAGTCACCAACCCTGTAGGTGTTAAGAAATGTTTAGATATTGTGCTAAGAGACATAGTTTAGTGTGGAAATATTGGTAGTAGGTGGACAGTTGGACTGTATGATCGTGGAGGTCTTTTCTAACCTTGGTGATTTTATGACTCCCTTCTGTTCTACACTTATGAAAACCTACCCTAAAGTTCTGCATTCTGCTCTGGGGTTTCCAGCACAAAAGGAATATGGATCTTTTGGAGGGAGTCCAACAAAGGGCCATAAGGATGATTAGGGGGATGGAGCTTCTCTCCTGTGAGAGGCTGAGAAAGTTGTAATTGTTCAGGCTGGAGAAGTCTCTGGGGAGACCTTACTGTATCTAAAGAGAGCCTACAAGAAAACTTGCAGGAGACAGACTTTTTATAAGGACATATAGCACTAGGACAAGGAGTTAACGGCTTTAAACTAAAAGAGAGGAAGCTTAGATTAGACACTAGGAAGAAACTATTTAGTCAAAGATTGTCAGGGCACTGGAACATGCTGCTTACATGTGCTTTGGCTTTGTCAATGTGGTCTAGTGAAAGATGTCCCTCAGATGCCAGGGAGTTGAACTAGATGATTTTCCATGATTCTAGGATTCTGTGAAATGAATTTTAATACTGCAATTTATTTTAAGCTACTGACCTGACTCCAGATACAACTAATACAAGTCTCATTTTCACACAAATGTGTAATACCTTCTGTTTTCACAATCAATATAGATATTATGAAAAATATTTTTAGATACTATTAAACGAAAGGGAAAATGAAAATGTTAAAGAAAATTTAATATGTTAGGAACAACAGAGAGGTGTGCTCTGATTTTCTCGTTTTCTACACTTCTATAAAATTCTGTACAACCTGTTTATTTCAGAAAACCAAAATATACTTCCCAAGTCATTGTGCATCAAACTATCTTGAACTTCACTTCCATTACCACACTGAAATTTGTGAGAACATGCCAGGAGGATTTATGGAAATGATGCCTACAGTAATAAGACTAACTTTTCCATTATATGGCAGAGTCACGAGCAATGAATGGAGCCTCTCTATACTATTGAAATGCATGATAATTAAAAAAAGGGTATTCCAAGATGTAAATCTAATGGGAAATGTTCTGTAATTTGTTTCAGCTTCTAAGGTCATTTTTAACAAATTCAAACAAACTTTCTTTTGAATCATTCCACCTCACTAGGGAATGTACATCATTGAAGTGTCACTGAAGCATGTCATCTGGCTATTCCTCTGCTTATAATCTTCCCCACCCTTGAAAAGTCTCCTGTGCTGAGGTTATGAAAAGAGAGATAGAAGAACTAATATGGGTATCCATATGTGTTCAAGCAATTTTGGGAGATTTTTGTTCCCTTGACAGAAGCTGAGCAATACAGATTGAGCCAGGAAATGTGTCCCTGTGCCTTCATTCCTCTCTAGTGAGGAAAGACAGTTCCTCACAGGATAAATTAAGCCCCTATCCACTTTACAATTTTTGGAGTAGAATGTTAAAGTGAAATAAAATTTAAACAATAATTAACATATTCAAAGATTTTACATAAAGCATTAAAACATAAAATATTTAATAAGATTAAATTTGATTATTTTTCTGCAAATTTAACTCTTCCATGTTTGTTTTGTTTTTTTTTTTAAATTCTAGCCTTGTTTTATTAAAATTATATAGGCAAAATAGAGGCTTCTCAATTAGATTTTCTACTATTAGTATTTAAATATTTAAATTTATTACTGACTCTGACATCTTCCCTTATTTACTTGTTAAATGATTATACTGAATCTACAGTATCATTTCCATGTTTTATCTGCATATTTTTATGGTGCTAAATTCACTTCAGTAAATTCGGAGTTTGAGACTTTTTGACTCAATTCAAAAAGGTAAAGCTGTAACTTCAGAAGAAATAGATTTCCATAGACTTCATCCAGATGATGGCAGTAACATAGCTAAAGACATGAGGTTGCACTCCAGAAATTATAAAAGGTATGAAAACTTTTCTCTTTGAGCTTCTTTTTGAGTCCAAGAAATGTATATTGGAGATGTCAGCCTCCAGACCAGACTAAAAAACTCATCTCTAAGCACTTTGTATCAGCAATCCTGATATGTGCCAATGGTATTGAGGTTTCAAAATCTGAACTGTGGACAGGGAAGATTCAAGGAGCTGCCATACAATGAGTCCCCTTTTGTAGTATCCCTAAGACAGCCCTAAATATCCCTAGTATCCCTGAGTATTCCTAAGCAGCTCAAGAGGAAATTAACAGAAAAAATTAAACTTAATAATGACAAACAATAGAGTGCATTCAAAATACACGTATTCCATTTTCAATATCTTACTGTATGAAAACTTTTCTACAAAACTGTAAGGCAGTGGTTCATGAACTTACTGCTTATTCACCTGTAGTTAGCAAAGGTCACTGGTGCCATTTGCCATACGGAAGCTTTCCTTTTGCTTTAGTAGAGGACAGAAGAACACCTTGACAGTAAAGACTGTAGAAAAAATCTACATCTGTTTTACTAGCATTATTTCACAATGGAAATGTATAATGTATGTACTGATTTGAATCTCTCTTTTTGAATTCTTTTTCAACTTTGGATTAGTAATTCGAGAAGAAAAGCAACTTAAATAATATTCCATGAATAAGATTTAATCTGAAAATTGCCTGCTTAAAAATGAAAGTCATATTCACCAATAAATCATGTCATAAAATTCAAGACAAGAGACAGGCCTTAGAAAGAAAGTATGCCTTCATGGAAGCAAATGGCATGTTCTGCAGTTTGACTCTATAGTGTTCCTTAAAGAATTTGGTAGTGGTTATTTATGATACATTTATGATACAGAATCATATTTCTGAATCATACAGAATCATGTGATATAGAATCAAGTTCAGAATTTCTGTCACAGGGTGCTTGTTTGAAGTTTATTCTACAGAATCATTTTAAGAGTTGATTAGGCAGTAGCTCTGGAGTCCCTCCTGTGTATTTTTCTCTAGGATTTACCTACTTCTATACATATATGTGAGTAAATACAGAAGGAACGCGTTTCTTGTTGCTTTGGCCAGGCATCCATGGTTATGAGCTCATCAAATCTGCTTAACATATCAAAACCAAAAGCTAAAATCATGGGAGAGAAAGTACATAAGCATGGAACTGTATTCGCCTTTTATTTGTTACTCTGTGAGAAATATATTCTGAAGGAATCTGTATGTTTCTCATAAAAGAAGCCTATAATGTAGTGTACATTAAATTAAAAGTCTGACTGTTGATAGGAATACTTGAAAGAAATAACATCAAAAGAAATAACCTTGAAAACTAACCTTGAAAGATACCTTTTCTTCTTTTAGTTCCTTTCTTTTTTTTATGTCTAACCTCTCTGATTGAACTGATTCTCCTGTGAGCACATTGACCTAATTCAACTTTAGCAGAGCAATAATGATGCAAATAATGGAATTTGGAGCAGACTTCCTGATTAATCCAAGGATAAATTGTTCACTGGACTGATTGCCCTCCTTGGAGAAAGTGAGAAATAGTCTCTTTTCCATTCAGTTTGTCCTTTTCTCTGAATGTTATGTTATCGACAAGGATGATGGGAGTGTATAATTCAAGATGTTTTAAGAATGTTTGAAAAGCTAAAATGAGGGTTTAACTGACATGACATCCTTATTTAAAAGCTCAGAGATTTATTTTTTGCCATTTTTCCCTTTTGCAAGAAGAAACAGAAATGGTAGTTTGAGAATTTGATGTTTATTTTCATAATTGGAATTTTCAAATAGATGTATAACGAAATTGTGGGGTAAATAATTATACTTGAATCTTTTGAGATAGTATTGCTGGGAAGTTGAAAGCTCAAGAAAAGAAATCCAAGCACCAGAATTCTTTTTTTGTCTTTAAAAATTTATCAGTATCTTGTGATGCAGAGATTCCCACCTCTGCAACAGCATCGGGGATTCTTAAAATATTGGCTCAGAGAAAGGCTATCAAATGGCCCCATCTGTTATTAAATTTTGGCAGAATTTAAGGTACTGGAATCTAGCATGCTCAAAATCCTTTATCAAAAAACATGGGGAGAAGATAGGGACATATTTTGCCTCATAGGAAAAAAAGTGTGGAACCTCTTCTTGTTTTTAGCTAATGTATGGGGAGAAAGTGTTTAAATGCTGTCAAGATTCATTTTTTCTGGTTTTCTCAAGAGTTTAGGGAGAGATGACCAGCCTACAGGTGAAGTGAAAGGAAGGAATCTTTCCTAACAATGTTTTGCTTAAACAGTCTGGGAAAGCAGAAGAATATCATCATCTCCATTTCAAAGTCAGGATTTTCCTGTCTAGGGTCTGGGATTTTTAATTGTTTAGGAAGGTTCTCCAGTGTTTGATATGAATACAAAAGTAGACAGCTCTCTTTAATTCTTCATGCTCCCTGACACTTCAGTTGCACACCCTCCGATTCATCATCTCATCATCATGTAAATCATCATTTTTCTCACATATAACATCCACTCCTAACAAAAGCAGATGGCAGCAGTGTACACACAAGTTTGAAGGGATCTCTGATAAGAAAGGTTCCATTTATGGTACATGATTGTACTTCTCCTTAAATGATCACAACACGTCCCCTTAAGAATACGAACTCAACTAGCTGCCTTCAAAACTTCTTTTCACACTTTCTGTAGAGCCTTTCTATCACTTTAATAAATGTATATTTACTCTTGTAGTGACAAAGGCCTTACATGAATAGCAATTTCATGTTTGTGTCCTAAAGGTAATAGGTATTATGCTCTAGATGCAGAAAGCAGAAGCAACTGAGCTAAGCAATGGTATCATTAGAACACAGGCACTAGAACGCTAAAATTTTTGAAAGAATCTTTTGGTTTTTGAAAAAATTTGTGCAATTCAGGGAAATTTGGGTCTCCAAAGACTCAGTTTATATATCCTAAAATCTCAATTTCACAGAAATTCATACGGAAATCAAAATTCTAAGGAATACAGAGGAGAAACCTCTGTAGAAAGTAAAGACTCTTTTTGACATAAATCACATAAAGTTATGCTCTGTTTCTCTGTATTAATGTATGTTTGTTCTTGAAATCTTAATTCTCTCCTGGATAGCTACCAAAAAATTACATGTGAGAAAGAGATAATGTATTGCTGAATATCAGCATCTGGGAGAATGAAATGATTGATGATTTCAGTCAAGAAACAAAATCTGATAGTTTATAACTTTTTTGGAATTTTGCAGCAACTAATTATTTTTCTCTGATGTTATTTTTTCCTAATCAAATCTAAAGAAACTAATGTGAAATATTGAAAAGCAAGGTGCAAGTAGGCATAAAGCAGCAGAGATATTTGGGAATATTAAACAAAATGCGTAGGTATGTTTATGTATAAGCATTTGTCTATGTATGTGTAAAACAGCAGAAACAGAAAATTCACCATTGCTTTGTTACATTTGCCTGTTCAACTGTTTAAGGAAGTCTTTGAGGAGGTTTCTGTATGAAAAATCTGTTTCTGATTTTGTTATATTGATGCAAAAGCAGAGGTAAAAATCTGGCAGAAATTGGCTAATGCTAAAACTATCAGGCAATATTTTTTACATTTTAACACTTCTGTGTGGTTAACTAATGTCTTATTTTAGAACCTGATTGTAATGATTAATGAAGTAATCTTTGAATGTTAGCATTAACGCTGCTATCTCAAACAACTACCATTAGCCTGCAATGCAGCAAATTGTTGACAGCTATAACAAAGCATCACATCCTACTGCCTGGTTAGCCTAATATTCCAAAAATGCTCTCTACTTATATATATTTAAGCAAATACTATTTCTTTTTAATATTGCCACTCATTTAAAACAATGAAAACAATTAGTTGGTCATTTGGAACTGATTTCCTCAAATTGTTTTCTTGAGCAATAACTATGAAATCTGCTTACCCGTCATATATTTGAAACTGTTTGTCTTTAACTGGAGTCCAAGATGCACAAATGTGTGAAAAATAGATTTCTGTGCCATGTAAATTGTTTTTCACAGGATAGTAAATACTTATGGATAGCATGTTGCTGAGTCTTTACCACATTTCAACATCAGTTTCATTGCACTGTACAGATCAAATGCAATAGTTGCTGTGTGTATCTACCAATTTGCAGGCCGGAATTAATGTAATCTGCAGTGTAGTGGTCATATTATGAGCCCAGGGCAGTACATCCAAATGGTTGCTTTTCTTGCAGAAGGTTGACTAATTTGAGTCTTCCCTTTCATAGTTAAATAAATTGAATCTTGTTTTTATGTGGAAGCATTGTTGCTTTAAAAGTTGTAACTGGTGTAAATAAAAATGTTGATTAACATTTACACAGCTAGTTTTTGTGGCTAACAGCTACATATGTAAAGTGTATCACACCAATACGTTTAAAAATAAGGCACTTAGTGAGAGGTAATTTTTCACCACATTAAATCATAGAAGTTTATCAAAGATAAACCTTATCCATGAAGAATATTGACAGAAGTATCATTTTCATTAGATTTTTTCTTATATATTTGCTTCTTGTTTTTAGCAGTTAAAAAAATCCCCATTTCAAACATTGACCCCTGTTTTATTTTCATTAACTTTGTTGTTCATATCAAGAAAGTAGAACATCCAGTAATTCATTTTAAGCATCCATAAATAACGATTAATACTGTAGTCTTTTCTCAGGGAATATCAGAATTAATCAATATTGGAACATGAAGATTTGGATTTGATGAAAAAAGTGAAAATTTAAAACACCTCAAGCTGTGGTTTCAAGTACACTTTCAGCTAGCACTGCAATCGTAAGAAGCAGTCCTGACCTCCTTCTGTACCTGATAGCTTATTCTTATTCTGTTTTGCTTCCTCTCTTGGGCTAGCACATATGTGTGAGCTGGTGCTCACTGAACTACATCAGGGTAGAATCAGAGGTAGAATTGCCTTCTTTAAAATTTATTCTTCTGTTGCCTACTGTGGTTTCTTAATTTTAGAGATGTTTACTTTTTGTTCTGTTTTTCTCTAAAACTTAGCACAATTTATTCCAGGTCCATGCATAGTACCAGAAAGTTCAGTTCTTTCTAAAATAGTATCATTTTGATTTGATCTTCCTGTATGCTCCCCACTTCTCTTAACAGTAAAACTGCAGGTTTGTTTTTTTTTTTTTTTAATTTCTTTATTTCTTCAAGATACTTTTCCTCAACTGCTCTATTACAGCATCACAATCCTTTGTAAGGCTCCAGTAGTCATCAGCTGTTCAGCTGGAAGCCAATGAAATGATGGTGTTTGCAAACATTTGATGAAATTGAAGTGAATCTACTATGGGATTATGTCAACAATCCTTTAACTTTTCATCTCCATAAGCACATTTGTATTCCCACAGTTACTCAGAGAACTTTCCTTATGTGCATCCGTGTTTGTATATCTGCGATTAAAACACCACTGAGAGTGGGATTATTAGTTGTCCAACTTCAGTAAACACTTATGTACGATATACCCAGAAACAGCAGAAGTGTGAGGCTGAAAGTTCCTCTGCAAAACTGATGAAGAGAGTCAAAATTAGAGGGTCATGTTCACATGAAATAAATAGAGAAATACAGCTTAAGATGTCTGAATTCATACAAAAGGTCAAATCTGAAGCTTGGAGAGCATTATAGATTATCAATTTTTTTTTTTTGTTATTTCTGAAATCTCAAAAAAATAACATAAGAGAAATATTTTGAATTTTTATATATGAATACTCACTTCAGAACTGCTTTGACATCTGATGAATATGAATCATAAACCTTAGCTTCCCTGAGTATTTCTACATAAGGATGCATGAATTGGTATCTTTCATAATTCCATACATTGTACCAGTTTATACTATGCATTTTATTACTTTACAAATACAAGTTGCAGATCAATTCCCAAAGAGTTATGTTGAAGTCAAGGACAATGTGGAAAAATACACTGTACATGTATGACCCGGAAAACCTAATTTAAGGCACTGTTTTCAACACCAGGTTGGGCCAGATGGTCTTCCAAGGCTCTGTTTAGTCTAGATTTATCAATTAATCTGTCATTTAAAAAATAATGAGGGAATAATTTTTTTCTTCTGAAAAAATTAAAATAAAATCTGAAAGATTGTGTTTTCCTGGTAAATAATTTTTCTTCAACTTGCACTTCTACAATAATCAGTCATTCACTTAATGATGATAAACGTCTAAGGATATCCATTAGCGTTTTTACCTGACATCAAATACTTTACGTCATGTGCAAATAAGTTTATCATTTCTTAAGATGCTGCATCCTCTTACTAATGAAACATTTTCAATTAATTTACTAACAACAGTTTCACTGAAAAAAGTTGAAAGCTAGATGAAATACTTAGAAGGAAGTTATTATTTTTACAACAGATGTGCACATAAAATGTATGATTGCATCTTTTTTTGTATGGGAAGAAAGTTAACTCATTGAGGGAGATACACATTGCACATTTACCTAGAAGAAGGAGAGGTCTCACAGTAAATCTGTGACTGTCAATACTAAAAAGTTCAACTAGTTCATTAGAGACAGGAATCATAGTCCAATGATCTTTGGTAATAGTCTTCAGTAGAAATAAATTAAACATGCAAATACAGAAACAATCTCATTTTACATACTGTACATTTCAGAATTGTCTTCATGGATCACTAGGAAATTTAATGGCCTTTCACCCCCAAGGACACACTTCAAATTAAAACTGTAAACTTTGAGATGTAACCTGCACAAAATTATGTTTTAAATTTATATTAAAGTTGTATAGCCTTGGAGATCTTCCACTGTGATCTTGACAAGTATAATATTTTCAGCTAGACAACAAAGTTTTCATACGTAAGATATATTTGCTATATTAGTACTTGTTATTCCCTTTAGTAATAAAAGATTCTCCCCAAAGGGATGTGAGAAATACTCTATACCATTACACTGCAAATAATACTGGGCGAAGGGTATGAAGAGAGGGAGAAGGAACTCACATTTTTAAATGAAGTTTACCTGAGAAGTTTTATTCCACGACATTGTTTGAAAGGCAGATAAAAATAGTTTATTTTATTAAATGTAATTAATTTATGCCTACAAGATGAGGTGAGGAAGCAAAATTCTGTTAATAATTTTCATAGGACAATTTTTCAAATGCACAACATTTTTTCTAAGATGCTTTGCTCATCTGACAGAATGGAAAATTTCTCTAAACTGCGCATTTTTCTTTGACAGTGATCTAACTGAAAACCATATTTCTTTGTCTAAAGGGGGAACTTTAGAATGAAGAATAATAACATACATGGATATACACCCCCTTTTCTGTATTCTGTGAAGGAATTGTATTTCTTTTTGTTGTTCAGCTGTGCTTTCTTACTGTAATTTGTATTGATCTCTCTCTTCTGTAACACTGCAGGTGGGTGAGTGAAAGCAGCCCTATGCTAGAGTAGTTTTTGCTTTCAGGAACAAATAGCTAGGGCTCCCTCATTACGTTTTTATAACATGAGGATTCAGCATGAGATGCAGTGCATCATCTTTCTGTCACATCATATTACTAAACAGAACCTCAATGGAGATCATAATTATGCTCTTTTGGAATAATATTGCTCTTGGCAGCATTCCTACTCCTTATTGGAGAGTTGTACTAAACATAGGTTCTTCTTTTGATTTTCCTTACCATTTAGTTATTGCTCCTCTAGGTTTTCTAATCAAAACAGGATGAGATGCCAACAGGCTGTGAGTACTGCCTGAATAAAACACCTGAAGGTACAAATAAAGAAGTTGTCTCTGCTTGCTCTAGAACAAGAAGAAAGATAGGGAATGACACACATAGGATCTGTGAGATGGTGTGTACAGATCCTACTTCAGCATTCTCACCGTGGCCTGATATCTACAATTAATACAAAACCTGCTGATGGTGGTTGTTATTAATAATTCATGACAGATAGATCCTTTGTCCTAACTAGTAACTGACGGTTGTTTTTCTGTTTGATTTCTTTTTTTTTTCCTTTTCCCAAAACATAATAAAACCCACTTGTCACTTAATGATTCTTTCCTATAGTTCTAACTATTTGTCAAGAGAATAGTAAAGCTCAGCCGTTGATAGAATTGTGCAGCTGGAGATGAGCTTGAACAAAAGTGATGGAAGTTGGGAAGTCAGACAAAAAGGAAAAAACATAGAATCACAGAATCGCAAGGTTGGAAACAACCTGCAAGATCATCTAGATCAACTGCCCTCTCATTATCATTGCTAACACAAGCACTAAACCAGATCTTGCAGCTCCTCATCCAGACATCTCTTGAACACTGCCAAGGACAGCATCTCCACCACTCCCTGGGCAGCCATTCCAGTGCCTGACCATTCTGTGAGAGGAAAAGTTCTTCCTTATGTCTAACCTAAACCTCCTCTGGTATAACTTGCGACCATTTCCTCTGGTCCTGTTTGTTGCCTGGGTGAAGAGGCCAAACCCCTCCTTATCACAGCCTTCCTTCGGGAAGTTGTAGAGTGCAATGAGGTCTCCCTTGAGCCTCTTCTTCTCCAGATTAAAAATCCCAACTCCTCAGCCTCTTCTCATAAGACTTGTGCTCCAGACCCCTCACCAGTTTTGTTGCCTTTCTCTGAACACGCTCCAGGGCCTCTGTCTTTTTGTAGTGAGGTGCCCAAAACTGAACACAACACTCGAGGTATGGCCTCACCAGTTCTGAGTACAGGGGGATGATCACCTCCCTATTCCTGCAGTCCACACTATTTCTAATGCAGGCCAGGATGCCATTGGCCCTTTTGGCCACCTGGGCACACTGTTGGCTCAAGTTCAGATAAGCATCAACCAACACCCTCAGGTCCATTTTCCTCTTCACATTTATCCAGCCACTCATCCCCAAGCCTATAACGCTGCATGGGGTTGTTGTGGCCAAAGTACAGGACCCAGCACTTGGCCTTGTTGAACCTCATCCTATTCACCTCAGCACAGCAATCCAGCTTATCTAGATCCCCCTGAAGGGCCTCCCTACTCTCAGGCAGATTGACCCCACCTCCCAATTTGGTGTCACCTGCAAACTTATTGAGGGTACACCCAATCCCTTCATCTAGGTCATCAATAAAGATATTAAATAAGATGGGCTCCAGTACAAACTCCTGGAGGACACCAAGTGCCGTGCTACATTAGTCAGTTTTATTTTGCATTACAAAAAGCAAACCTTTTATCAACTTTTACAATTACTTTTTACCCTTTATTTTGAGAAGTCTTCTTTTCAGTGGATACCTGCATTAGTTATTTTTCCCACAAAATTTACCAGAGTTTTATAGTTCTCTGTAGTACAGCCTCAGGCTTTCGGAGGCCATGAAATAAAACACAATCGAACAATAAATATAGATACTAAGTATACAATTTGCAGTTGTCTCTAGATTAGAGAGCAGTGCTTTCACAAGGGTTTTCAAAACCAAGTTTTCTTGTTGGTAAGCTGTGAGCACTTGGGTGTATTTCAAAGCTGAAATATACCCCTGATTTAAAAGCTATCCACTTCCATTTGTGTTTTTTTTCCATAGTGTAGACAGAAGAAATATCAACTGGCAAATAAAGCAACCAAACAAATAAGGAAAAGGTATAGATGGTGTGATCTGTCTGGTGTGTCTCCTGTCCCTCAAAAGGGGACAAAATTGTAAGTGGACACTAAAGTGGAAACTAAAGACTAGAATATTTTGCTGCAGGCTGTGGGCAATCTGATCTCTTAATCCAGTTGCTACTTATAAGTGCATGTTATGCTAATTACTTATGTAAATTGTTCAGTGGTTATATTTACTTTGTGACACTTTGACTTTCAGTATGTTAAGAAAACAACAAATTAGAAGGACACTTTTATTTAAAGGGCTTTGTTCATGAAGGTCTTAATTGAAATATTCTGGTCACATATGTGAAAGTTCTGTGACAGCTCCAATCTGTTCTATGGATACAATGCAGAGATGGCATTCATCTTCTGTAGTCTCATTGCCTGTTATTGCAAAGTGCAATTTAAATACTTTCAAATTTAGGAACATAATTCAAGGAGTACTTTCAGTAAATGTGATTTCCATTGCACCCTTTTCTTTGGAGAGACTCAAGACTTGAATATTAACAACAACAAAGTAACAGCAAAGATGGCTGATGATGGGAAATCTTATTAGTAAACAAGAGCTGCATCTGAAAAATATTGTCATTAAAAGCTATGTAGTAGTTAATTGAGTCTGATATGAAATTTAGTGCTGGAAAGTTAATGACTAAAGCAGCTATTTCACACAGCTTGGTTACTGCAGGCTCTATAATGATCTCCTTTGCTTCACAGCAACAATGAAATTAACCTCTCTTTTGTCCTGCAGGTGTTGTGTTCTGATAATGCATATCCTTTACAAGTATGAGCACATCGTTTGCTTTGCATACAAATTGAGCATAAGCTGAATCCATATGGAAAAGAAAATAAACATTTATGTTTTTGAGATAAAGAATATACAATTAAGTGTAAGTCAAAATTCAGGAAGATGGCATCTTGGTTGACTTAAAGTAACAGATCAGATTGGATTATTCTTTTTCTGGACATCTATTGTGCTAAAACCTCTCTGCACATAAATCTATTTAGGCCTCATTTCAGCATATGAAATAAAGGAAAATCAGAATTTTAAGTAGGGTTGCATAAAAAGTGGTATTAGGGAGGTGAGAGGAATGTTGTTAGCTTTTGATGATCAGAGTATCTACTGAGTTAAAGGAAACAAACTGTGTTTCTAATTTAGAGAGGAGAACTTACAAGTGAGAGGGAGAGACTTTTGCTGTGGTGTCAGATTTCTTCAATATCCTTGCAGTCTGCAAAGTAATGAAATTTTGATCATCAAAAAATCAAAACAAAAAAAAATACATACGAAAACGGTAAGAATATTTTAAATGAAAAAAACAGGAAATAAAAAATTATATGCACTGAATGAGGAAGGTAAAAAGTGAAAGTCTGTAAATTCCTTGGAAAGTACAACACTGAAAACCAATTATTTTACAATAATTATTTTTTTTTCCTTTTTTTTTTTTTTTTTTTTTCTGACTGTAGAACTTAAAATTTAAAGGGGAAACTTCATTTCAAACTTATGCTCACAGTTTAGTTATTAAACATCAGCAATACAACTGTCTCTTGATCCAGAGATACCATACCGTAGAATTGAAGAACATTCAAGGCTAGAAGGATCATCTACAGGTTGTTTTGTCCAATCCCTTTGCTCATAGTAAGATCAACAAGAGAAGATTATTCAAGCTCTGACTATCTCCAGGGATGGAGCCTCCACAGGCTCTCTGGATAACCTTCCCCAGTGTTCTATCACTTGACAGTGATCACTCTTTTTATCACACTTTTTTTTTACATTTAAATTTAATTATCTGTTTTTCGCTTTGTGCCTGTTATTTATTTTCACTTGATATCATAGAGTACCTGCCTGTCTTATTCTCTCCCACTGAGTATTTACACGCATAGTTAAGTTCCCCTGACTATTCTCATCTCAATCTTAACAAGTCCCAGCTCTTTTAGTGTCTCCTTGTTTGAAAGATGCTTGACAGGAGACTGGGATGCTATTGGCATAGCAAGTCATTCTGGTCTGCAAGGCACAGCTTCTTGATCATGAATAGTGACAGTGACAGGCAGAATGACTCTTTCAGAGCCTTCCACATGGAGCAACTGGAACAGGCTACCTGGGGGTTGTGGAGTCTCCTTCTCTGGAGATATTCAAGACTCACCTGGATGCCTACCACTGCAACCTGGCCTAGGGAGCCTACAATTCTGTGATTCTGTGATTCTGTAATTTCTCTCTTTTCCTCCCTCTTTTGTGAGAGGGTAGTTGCAAAGGAGCAGCGTTCATTCTGGTAACAGTGGCTAACAGGAAAGTGGCAGGAGGCACATTACCACAGTAATGTGATGAACAAATACTTTCTATCCTTCTTTCTGTTCTAAAGGAAGCAGAGTCCATTCAAGGATTTCTGAACTTGTACCAAATACAAGCCATATTAAAATAGGCAATAGAATTTTACTATTAGAAGACTTACAAGGTTAACATTTCCAGTTACATCTATGAAGTTGAATCTAATATTTCAAAGGAATTGAAATAAGTGGAGTTGAAGAAGTAAAATGGAGTAGGAAAGCTAAGAGAACATTTATGCTTAAATGCAATGGAGGCTGCATCCCATTGGATGGCAAGCAAGCAGTGACATTACCAGTATTCTTGGGCCTTGGGACATCAGCTGTCAGCTGAGACTAGTGAGAACTATAACTGTTTTACAGAAGGAGAAAAACTCCTTTATCTGGGGAAATTTAAGACTAAGTTGAATTCATGTGTTACAAGTAAGGAGACTCTGATATACTTAACATCTCTCTCCACTTCAGATGGTATGTTGTGCAGTATTCCCTATGCATCATGTATTAGTTCTGTGAAAGGGAATGTAAGCTGCCTTGCTTTCCTATTCCTCACTGCAAGACGATGCAGTCATAAATATACAAATATCCAACTGGATGTCTTATTTAGTTTTGTGAGCTGAAGTTTACTACAAAAAGATGCACCCATGACTTCCCTGATGATTAGGTTTTTGGACATTTTAAATGGCACCAAAAGAATAGTCGTACATTTACGCTGTAGTGGGCAACTGTGCAACTTAAGCAAAAAGCAGTTTCTTGTTTGTTTTCCAATTTCACAGTGAATGATGAAAATAGAAGAAGGGATTTACTGCATTACATTATATATTGTTGGAGTCAATGTTACACCTGATGTAATCGTGTGCTAAAGATAAAGAGGAATAATTGGATAAAAATAAAGACCCAAATTAACTTCATCATTTTAATCTATTTTATTTAGTCAGATTGACGACTCTCATCCTTGTTCGTAGAATCTGAAATTCATCCAAGCTTCCTGGTATGTGAACAGATAATCTTAAAACAATAAGAATTTGTAGGGCAGTGTAATAGCATATTCTTTTACTATAAAAGAATCAGATGTTCTATAGCAAATAATATATTTTTAATAGTTCCAGAAACTCCAAGAGTTTATCTTAAATTTTAAATTCCTTAGGAATTGGATAAATATTGCAAACTTGTATTTTCCATTCTCTTACAATCTGTCAAATCCATTAAAACACCACTGTGACACCTCCTATCTTTTAAAACAACTTATCCACAGAAAGATTTACTGAATTCATGTTAACTTGTCTGGGTGACACTTTTCCATGCATGTGATTTTCCTGAAGTTTCTCTCATTTGTTTCAAGGAACGCTTTCCTACTGCATTTGATGCAAAAACTGCAGCAGAATGTAATTCTAGACCAAATTAATTTTTTTAACCTGGTAACTCAGAGGTATCGTTTGAAAAGTTATCATTTGAAAAGTCTGATGGGAAGAGATTGAATTAGAAAGATCCCATTTACCTACGAGATGGCCATAACTTTTCTATTCAATTATTCTCAGAGATTTAAAAAAAAAAAAAAAAAAAAAAAAAAAAGAATGTTCATTTAGGGATCTCATGAGAAGAATATTATGACTAGTCCATTTTTTAAAATCCCTCCCTGTAAATAGCAATACCTATCAGCTAGAGATTCCAGAAAGTAATGTGCTGGAGCTATATAAATATGAATTTACTCCAGCAGTTTGAACAATAATTATATTTAAAATATGAACACAGTATATTAACTTGCTGGTAACAATTAATCACAAAAACTACTAAATTCATCATAGAATAGTTTAATGACTGATTATCTGATTATGACTGATGAGAATCAAACACAGTAACACCTAAGAAGGACATTTTTTACTTTTACAATGTGGCATTGAACAGACTTTTCTTTCATCCATCCTCCTGCAAAATTTATATCTGACTGTTTTCAAGACCACTGTCCTGCAGCAAATGTTGCCAGCAATACTGAATACTTTCAATTAGTAGTTCTCTACTCCTCTGGTAGCTAAGCAACTGACCTGTGGTGAAGAATACATAATGATCTTCTGCATATCCACCTTGGAGTATCAGACAAAACATGAGATTCAAGGCATGGATTTGTTCACCCATACTGATGACTTTGGCTTAACATTCTGTGAGTTATGAAGAAATATATTTGATGTAAATAATTCAAAAATTGGAATAACTGTATATGTGTGTTGCTGTATATTTACATATTTATTAATAATTATGTTGTGGCTGTGCAGAAAACATTCAAAATTCTATAAATTAAGGTAAACACAATAGTGTGAACATTTATAAAAGGCTTTCAATCTGATGTCATCAACAAAAAAACAATCCTAATTAACTATGCAAGGGAAAATTTTGTGGCTTGGTTGTTTTTTTTTTTCCTGTTTTCTTTTTTTTTTTTTTTTTTTTAATATTGGAAGTAATACGGTCTTGTTAATAAAGCAGAGTTTATTTAATGGGGAGCTGAGTAAAAACAACAGCTGGCGCACACTTAATCCACACAAAATAGAGAGGCTGCTACTTGTCAGGGGGATGGTAGCATGAAAAAAATAGCTGAAAGAACAACCTTATCCATTACAAGGCTTTCAACAAGATAAATGTTTCTGTAAATCAGAGTTAGCCTGGAAGAATTATAGGAATCCAACAATCTAGAAAAAGCATGCAAAATTATCTCCCTTTAGCTTTGATCAGAAGACTGTGCTTATTCTCATTCAGTGAAGCTTTCACAGTTGTAATCCCTTTATGTATGTCTTTGTGTACCATCTGTGGGAGACTGCACAGTGTGGAGAGGACCAGGATGGTGTCATATACGAAGCAAATTAAACTCAGATGAAGATCTTTAATAACACTGCCCAATAAAACCAAAAGCAATCAACCACGAGTAACACAAAGGCAGCATTTTAAATTATTGATCTTACACTGCAATGATCTAGATAGTTCAGATAAGAAACAGAAGGACAGTTTGACCAACAGAGACAACAAACACACTGAGGTGAAAGATGAATTGTCAAATATCAGACCAGTTTAGCATTAGATTTTACAGTCCCAATTTAAGGAGTGTTTGGATTCAAGTGTAGTTCAGCCTATTCAACAAAGTAAAGAATCCATGGCAATCACTGAGATGAGTGAGTAGTGTTTCAGAGATGCTTGCATCCTAGTAGTGAAATATATGCCTTGTATGCAGTGCTTCAACAGCTTTTCTTTTTCAGTTATCTCAAGTCTCCAGGGAATTTTTAGGAATTGTACTCTTCTGTAAAATTAATTTGAGAGGAAGAGAAAGTATGGGCAGATAAAATGACTAAAGAAACAAACAATTAGCTACTGGAAATCTTGGCTATCTTTGTAATAGTTATTGGTTAAGATAAGAGGAATTTACATTTCTCTTGAAAGCCATCATCCTGGTCTTTGAATTATCTTGCCAGTGGCAGCTAGAATCTAAATGTTTGATTTCCTTTATTGAAACAGACACTGGAAGAGTAAAGTCTTGATTTTACCATAACTGCAATTTCCTACAGAAAGTGAGACATAAGTTTTTTTAACTCTTTGAAGTCCATAAGTGCAAAGCTATCTTTATATAGGTTTTTAGCCACATATGTAAAAAAATATGTTACATACGGAAATAAATTAAAAAACCCACCCAATTATTAATAAAGCTTTCTGTTTACAAATAAAAGATATTTTGCCCAATAGGCAGTCAACATTTCATTACCAAATGCATACTACCAATGTTAAAAACCTTTATATTAAAAAAAAAAATCAAAAAACAAAAAATAATGGTTTCTATGACTTGGCTCAGAACCAGTCTTTATAATCATTGCTGCACCACAGTTTACTCTGTGGTTGACGGATGCCTAAGAACTGCGCAGCTGAAATAATATATCTGGCCTGAAGTTATTTCTTTTGTTAAATTTTACAGATCTCAGAATCTACTTATATAAAAAATAGTGCAGGAAAAAGAACATCAATTCATCTGTTAAGCAAAAAATGATGTAAATTTAGAAGTGAAATACTTCCCCCAACATCAAATTTAAATCATTCCTCCTTTAGTTAAGTAGTTGTCCTAACACTATCTACCCATGTAAAAAGTTTATTTCCCTCCTGTTTATAATCTCCCCTTAAATATTGGAGGGCCATGATGAGTTGTCACCACAGCCTTCTCTACTCCAGATTGGCAAAGCTCAAAGCTTGTAGTCATAGGAGACATACTCATCATCTTTGTTGTTACTCTCCAAAAGCTCAACATCTTTCCCAGACCTGGATGCAATACTCCAGATAGAGCCTCATGAGGGCAGAGTGGAGCTGGACAATAACGTCTCTTGCCCTGCCGGCCACCCTTCTGATGCAGACCATGATACAGTTGGTCTACCTGGCTGCAAGCACACATACTGCTGGTTCATGTTCTGTTTTTCATCTATCAGGATCCCTAGTCCTTCTGAGCAGGGCTACTTTCAATCTGTTCCTCTCCCATTCTATATACATATCTGGAATTACCTTGACCCATGTGCAAATTCTTGCACTTTGCTTTGTTGAACTTCATTAGGTTCAACAGACTTTTGAGTTCATGTTAATTATTATTTTTTCCTTCATTTAAAGGAGATGATTTTGCTTGGTAACATAGATATAAAATTTATAATAAATAGACTTCTGTTCTTTTCCAGACTAGGACTTAGAGTCCTTCTGTCGTATGAGGAGAACCATGAGCCCTCCCTTTACAACATCCATTTTTATAAATAGTATGCAGTTATTTTCAAAAGGAGACACTGCATATAAAACTCTAATTTAAAATTATATCATTTTTTTGTCAAGTTTTGTCTTCATTTTTGCTAAGAGTACTTCTAGTTTTCAGTCTCATTCTTTGTGAATTTAGTGTGAAGAAAATTTCATAGGTGCCACTCTGCCAGCTGTCTCAGCCATTCCAAATATCAGCCTGTTGCCACCAGAGTGGATGTTTAGCCATTAAGTACATGGCTGTCTGTCTTTCAGTGTACAAATAACTTTATTTCTCCAGCTAATCTGCCTGTGACAGGCTGATATCTCTCAGAAGAACAGCAATTACTGCCAAGGTGTAAGCAATGGTAGTATTCAATGCTGTGCCAAAATACAGAATCCAACAAGAAAGTATTTTTCAACAAAATCATTTAGTGGGGAAGAGGAATAAATATGTTAACATCTAAAATTTCTTCCCAGCTTGATTTGTATTTTCCTGAATTCAAGGGAATTGTCCTGCCAGATATTGCTCAGGCGTGAGCATGTCCTCACGAGGAGGACATGTGGAGTGGAACTTTTCCGTTTTAAGCTTGGATAGCAATACTTTCCAATAATATCTACATTCCAAAAGGAATCACTGAACAATTTAATAATAAGTGCATTTACTAGATGGGCAGCATCAGAAAGTGGCAGTCAGGGAAAAGGAAGATTGGTTTTAGATTGGCATTAGCTATTCTTTAAATAACGTGCTTATACATCTACATAGTGTGAAATATGGGAACAAAGGACCATCTCCACAACTCTGATGTGATTCCAGCTCCTGCAAAGCAAAGAACTAATTGCTGTAGAACTCAATATTGAGGCTTTTAAAATATTTTCTTAAAAAGTTTATGGTAATTGACAATTTATGTAGAATTTTTGCACCTTTTTTATGTGACTGTAAAACTCCCTTTCAAAGTCACTTTCCTGTTTTAAGCTCAAAGTTTTTTTGCTCTTATGATATCTTATTTTTTACCAAAATCTAGGCAAGAACAATATTTCTCCTGTAAGATTATGTTATTTTTCCTTTTGTTTATAACAAATGTTGATTTCAGTGTACAAAGAAATCAAGCAAGGAAGGATGCATAATTTGTTTATAGGTAAGTACTGGAACAGTGCTTTGCATGTTGTGTTTATGGGCCAGTTCTGTAGTATATGAAGGCAGTAACCAGGTCAAGTAAATCAGAGAATTTCTGGGTTCTGAAAGCTACATCTAATCCCAGAAAGGGGAAACTTTTCAGAGAGCAGTCTCTGAAAGAGGGCTTTGCAGTCATGTGCTTGTGCAGTATCCCAACTGTTTTTCCTGCATGAATCAGAAACGAAAATCTGTAAGAGCTCTCAAGCACAGAGTGAAACATGGTATCTATAAATTGAATAGATGTACTGCTATAGATTATTTATTTTCTTGCACCTACACATTTCTCTGGCTTTAAAGAAGTTTTCAGGGTATGTGGTGTAGGAGATATTGATTTCCCACAGCTGTGACAATATCACAGTGTGAGCAGTGATGTATCCAGCACTGCAGTACAAATCTGGGAAGGTGCAGGAAGCTGTGCTGGCTGTTCACTGAAATTAGGAGCTAAGGAATTAGTAACACAAAATGTTTCCATCGAGGTGTGTCTTCTGTTGAGGACTTCCAGCCAGAAGTCTATAAGAATGCATAACAGAAACAGATAGAACGATTCACAAAATGTTGTAACATCCTTTATCTGCTTGCTAGCTCCTTAAATTATATTGTATTCACTGAGATCTTTCTGAAAAGATACGCTACTTGAGATATTCTCTTGAAACTGAGTTTGAAGTGGTGATAAGCTAAATATCTTGAAAATATTATTTCTTTATGTTCTGTACAGTATGTTGATGGAGATTTTTTCATTTGATTCTTTTTCATGTAAACTTGCTGCTACAGTATGAAGGAAAAAGCAGCAGTTTATTCTCATATTCTACTGCATTCAGAATGCATGTTGTAGAAACATACACAGTGAGAACTAATGCCATTCATTTGGCTATGCCCTGTCAACCTTTTTTCTTTCTTTTTTGTCAGTACTGAACAACATGAAAAAGGAAAAGGAAGTCCTGCAAGGTAAATAGCAGCAGAGGTGGTTTTTGCTGCTGATGTAGTTAAAGTGGGTTGAAGACATGAAAGGTTGCTAGGTTGATGACACTACGATGATTAAGAAGAAATAAATAAATACATGCTGTAAAAAATGATTTTCTGAACTTTTTTTTTTTTTTTTTTTTTTTTTTCCCTTGGCTAGAATCTTGTTTCATGAAGACACTGACAACTGAAAATTATCGGGGGGGAAGGGGGGGAGGCAAGTTGTGGGTGTCACCGTGCCACAGTACTTCTGGTTATGATTGTAAAGATAAGATGAACAGGAGGGGGGAAGGAGAGGGAAGTGTCTTTCGGTGAGAAGGGGAGTGCAGCTTGAAGGAGCTGACCACTGCAAAAAGCGACAATGCTCACGCTTGGCAACAAAGGCACCACGCCCTGCTGATTTATCTTTAAGTCCAGGTGTGTCATTTTAAGAGAGAAAAGAAGAAAAACAAACTGAGAAGCGGGGGATAAAAGGTTTTCACTACAGTAAGTAGCTGGGAGAGGAACTCCCTAAGAAAAGAAACGAAATCTTAGGAGGGAAAATTCCCGAGAAAAGAAACCACTGCGGTGGAGGAATTCCCTAGGAGAAAAAAGCCTCTTAGGAAAGAACCCCCTGGGGTCTGCTTGCTGCGAGGCTTCCTGATTTTCTCTCACCCCCTGTGGTTACTGGATGAGTTCTTCAGCAGAAAACCATGAGCTACACTGGAAACCTCTCTTGCTCTTCACAAAGACTTACTTTTATTTCCCAATCTCTTTTCTGTCACCTATTTTCTCTTCCCTATCTCCCTGACTGATTAGGATTCATAATAAACTGGTCAGGCAAACATTTGATTCATTACGTCTTAATTTTGCCTTCAGGTATATATATATATGTATGTATATAATAGAACCTCTTCTCTCTCCTATAAATGGAGTTAGACTTGTTTAATTTTTTTGCTAAAAAATAAATGGAATAAAATGACTGACATTTGCAATCTTTTTTTTTTTTCCCTGGATTTGTGCATAAATGAAAATAAGAATTAACACCTGCATTGGTGTTAACTAAGCTATAACAGAAGTGATTATTTTGATGTAACTTTATTTTTTCCTTGATAGAAGGAAATATATACAAATGATGCCTCTTATTTTATTACGTTGGCCCTTAAAGTCAAAGGTGGATGTTGGTGGAGGTAGAAAATTCCAATATTCCATTACATTTTGTTGCCATGTGACAGATGACAGCAGAAGGGCAGTCTGACAGAATGGAGTCTGACGTGAAAGTGCGAATGAAGCAAAGATGTGTCATTGAATTCCTCATTGAAAAAATTGTTCCTACTGACGTTCACTGACAATTACTGAACAGTTATGGAGACCGCACAGTGGATGTGCGCACACTGAGGAAGTAGGGGGTGCATTTTAGCAGTGTTGACAGCAATGTTAAAGACAAAATACATTTCAAGAGGACTTGCAGATTTTTACTTGCAGGGATTGCAGGATCTTTTCTGATCTTGTCCATGGCTGCTGAAAATGTCTAGCTAGCAGTGGTAACTGGGCTGCAAAACAGTGTTGTGTAGTTGAGAATTTGTTCTATCATACAGTATAATTCTCTATTTGTTTCTGTTGTGGTCATCATGGAAATAAATAGGAAACATTACTTTTGGTTTGACCACCATATAATGAAGCCATCAAAAAAAGGAAAGCTGAGAGATTAAGGATGAATTAAACTCATCAGTGACATTCAGAGAGAAAGAGTAAAAACTAAGTGATGAAAACATAAATAGAAAACTTGAAACAAGTGAGCTAGCATTGCTGAGTGACAACAGTTCATATATAGCTGTGGATTTGTTTCTTCTTGGATACAAAATTCAGTGACTTCTTTTCCTGAACTAGAATCAAGAGAACGTATTTTGTAGATGTAAGAAATCTTTCAAGCACTCCTGTCAGCATTAAAACCAGCAAGATTTTAAACTGTATTATATTTTTCTTTAAGGTTTAGGCATTTTTTTAAAAATTACTATTTATTCCTCATTGCATGTTAGAGGAAAAATACATCAGTAAGGAATACCTTTAGAAGTATTCTAGGCCTTTTGTCATCCTTTTAAAATCAACCTTATTAAATCCTTTGTGGAATCCAGCTTGCTGGTTTTATTTATTCTGAATTTATCTTGTGATTACATACAATAGTAATACCATTCTGTAACTGCTTTCTCTTCCTTCCCACTTTTTACCTTACCACAAATTATGTCTTCACAAAAGCTGATGTTTGTTTTTCCTCCTCACAGAATGAATAAAAAATGAATGTGGGTAGAATAAACAATTACACAATTATTTTTTTTTAAAGAACCAATCTGATGAAGTGTAATCTCAATGAATGGAGAAATTTCTAGCATTTTCACTGTTGCAGCTGATCTTTACATGATACACTAGAAGCATTAGCAGCACATAAAAAATCCTTCACTCTGAGCAATTCATCTGCTTTTATTTCTGACAGATCATCTTTAAATAATTAAAAAACAAAATGCAAATGAACAAAAAACAAGACAAAACAAAACAAATCCAAAAAACAAATAAAAACCCTTTTCTGGAGTATATCTTCATTTTTTTTACAAATCAATGTGATAAACAATTAATTCCTTAATTTAGTAACATCTTCTGGGGATTCATTTCACCTCCAGTAGAAGTGTTTTGGTTTTTTTTTTTCCACAGGAAAACTTGCAACTTGCAGATCTCAAAAGGAAACCTTGTTTTAGAAAATCAAAATCCATTTCCAAATTCCCATATGCTGTAACTCAGTGCATCAGTTTTCTCATTGCTGTGGCTAAATACTGTAACTTGAGTCTTGCATTATACCTTTCCTTTGAGCAGACTGAGACTGTTACTGACAAAATTATAGGAAGGGAAGCAGGACTTCAAAGGTAAATGAGAGTACATACTGTGTGGACAAAAGTTGTGGAAAAGCTCTGCAGTTCTGATTATCCTTCACATAGTTTGCTAGGAGTAAGTGTGAGAAACTTGGAGTTCCTTGAGTATATCCTTAGCCCATATGTGGTAAAGAGGCACATATGTGTGCAACTTCAAGAGATTCTTTTTTCTACCCTAAATATTCTTCAAGTTTATAAAAATTATTCCCACTATCACACTTGCAGGTAAAACTATTCCTGTTTGCAACATGCTTTGAGATCTTCAGATAATATTAACATAATGTTAACAATTATTCTATGGGGCTAATTTGACACAGTTCTGGCTTCATGATATCCAAACTGAGGACTTGCTGCAGAATATTATGTGTCCTAAATAGCCAGTGTATCTTATTTTCTTTTATATAAAAATACAGAACACCTCCCAGAATTGAGAGTTCACACCTAGATCTCATCCTATTGCAGTTATGAGATGGCTTTAATAAATGGACTGCTTAGGGAACTGGAGAATGTTCCTCAAACCCTCAGGAAATAAATACTCGTAGATTACCAGGTACATACATAATTTAAAATCATGGAAAAACTGAAGGAAAAATAAAACTCACAAACAGTAATACAAAAGGTATCTAAGCATTTTTAGGTATGGAAAGCAGCTATGGTTTTTAAAGTCATCCAGAACCTGCTATAATAAATTTCAGATGAAAGTTAAATAACATACATTTTTCAATGTTATTTTCTTTTATCTGAATCAGAGAGTAATCTTATGTTAAGATCTATATTTAGTGTTAAAAAGTCTTCTAAAAACATTTTCCTTCATGTTATTGTCAGCATGAAAGACAAAGTATTCTGAAAACTGGATCAGGAAATGACGCCTCCAATGATATCCATCTATTTTGACTTTGATAAGCCCTTTGAGAGGACTCAACTCAGAAGATCAATAAAATGACAAATCAGCAAAATGTACAAATTTTTCTTGCTTTTACCCGTAGGAAAGTTGTGTCCTTAACAGCCACAGAACCTTCCTCCTTCATAATAAACATTCCACATTGTATCAGAAAAAGGTATTTTGTTATCGATGTCTGCCCAAATAATCACCTCAGCTAAAAATATCTTCAGAAGGCAGTAATAGAGTGACACATTTCATTTATACTTCCATAATTATTAATTGATACAACACCCCTTCAACAATTTTGTGATGACACCAAACTGAATGGTGCAGTTGATACAACAAAAGGAAGGGATGCCACCCACAGAGACATGAACAAACTTTTGTTTGGCCCAGTGAACCTACTAAGGTTCAGCAAAGCCAAGTGCAAGCTATTACACTTGTGCTGGGGCAATCCCAGATATGTGTACATACTAGGAGAAGAACTTGAGAACAACCCTGCTTTGAAGGATTTATGATCCTTGCAGATGAAAAACTTAACATGAGCCAGCAGTGTGACCAGAATGCCAACAGTATCCTGGGCTGCGTCAGACAAGGAGTGGCCAGCAGGGTGAGAGAGATGATTGTCCTGCTCTACTCTACCCTTGTGAGGCCCTGTCTACATTACTGCATGAAGGTCTCGGACCCTAAACACAGGAAAAATGTTGAGCTATCGGAGTGGGTCCAGAGAAGATCCATGAAGATGAGGAGGAGGCTGGAGCAGCTCTGCTATGAAGAGATTGGCTTGTTCAGTATGGAGAAGACTGAGAGGATGCCTTATTGCAGCCTTCCAGTACTTGAAGGCAGCTTATTAACAGGAGAGAAGTAAACTTTTTACATGGGTAGATAGTGATAGGGCAAGGGGGAATGGTTTTAAACTAAAGGAGAGTAGATTTAGATTAGATGTTGGAAAATTTTAACTGAGAGAACAGTGAAACACTGCCACAGGCTGCCCAGAAATGTTGTGGATGCCTTGTCCTTAGAGGTGTTCAAGGCCAGGTTGAATGGGGCCCTGAGCAGCCTAATCTAGAACTTGGTTTAGTTGTTGATGGCCAACCCTGTCCATAGAAGTGTGGCTGGATGTAGGTGATCTTTAAGATCCCTTTCCAATCTTAGCCATTATATGGTTCTATGATTATATAATTCTGTGATTCTGTATGTACAAATCCAGATATGTTCACTAGAATTGGATTATGCTTAGCAAGGTGTTGGTGATGACTTGATCTTTAGGGTCAACTGGATTGACTACTGGTTATGTCCTACTAGCCAGAATAGTCAAGCATTTCATTACCAGTTAATGTTTATTTTCTAGATATTTTTAATTTGTAATACTAGAAAACATAAATATCTTTTTAGAGGAAAACTCATTGGTATTATTATTATCAATTGTTATGTTTTCATGTGTATTGTGATACCTTCAGTTTAAAAACACTTTAAAAAGTGGTTCTGGTATCCTGAGTTCCCCAATAATAATAAAATCTTACATTCCAATGGAGAAGGATGGATAATCAGATTTTTAATTTGCATCAGGCATATTAATTGCAGAGTAGGATTTCCGCATAAAATATCAATGTACTGGAACAAACAATTAATGTATTAGAAAACTTACATTCATTTCTTGAGATTTAAAAGAATTTTTTTTTGTTTTCATAAATCTCAATTGTAGGTTTTTTTGTTTCATTTTATTTTAAAGTCTGTAAATGAGAACAACAGAACCAATGTTTTCTTAAAACCCTAATTAGCTAAAGTGTTAATGATGCTTTTCTAGTCATTGTACTGGCAAACAAAACAACAAACCACTATAGAAAGAAAATAATTTACATGGTATGGGAAAACTTTTTAGAATAGCTTTCAAGAAACATGACATGGAAAGAAATACTTAATTCAGGTTTTTCCTTCCTTCCTTCCTTCCTTCCTTCCTTCCTTCCTTCCTTCCTTCCTTCCTTCCTTCCTTCCTTCCTTCCTTCCTTCCTTCCTTCCTTCCTTCCTTCCTTCCTTCCTCCCTTCCTCCCTTCCTCCCTTCCTCCCTTCCTCCCTTCCTCCCTTCCTCCCTTCCTCCCTTCCTCCCTTCCCCCCTTCCTTCCTGTGGGAGAATAATGAATAATGAAAGTATATTTGGAAGTTCAGCAGGGAATTTGCAAAGTGGCTTGAATGATACAGCATAGCAAGTTTATACTCTATATTTTATCTGATTCATTCAAATTATAAACAGAATACAAGAAGTATGTTTTAATATGTATTGATAGTAACAAAATATTATATCTACATAGATAAATTTTGATTGTTTAAAAACAGGTAATATTAGATAAAAAGAATTCTTTCTGACCATTAACAGTGAAAAAAGGAAAAAAAAAAAAAAAAAAAGCATCGTATTTTTTTACATTCTTTGTCTCATTATTTATAAATCTGATCTGTCATACATCTTTTTGTTCAGTGTTCCATACTAGAATGTGACTACACTAGAAATACACTCTCCTCAGAACAAACAAATTCACTTTGGGTTTACACTGTGGGTTTTTTTTTCTATGGCTCCTTTATTTCAAACCACTAATCCTTAATGGGCCTTTAACTTTCCTTTTCTTTCTCTTAAAAACCCGTAAATATATGCAAGTCTTTCCCTTTAAAGCCAAACAGAAAGAGAAAATATTTGAGCTCGCATGCCACAGCTGCAGGCAGTGAATCACACTAGGGAAGAGTGGAAATACCACTGACATAATCCAACAAGAGGTCTGATTCATTTTATGTCTGAAGCAGTCACTGTGGTCTTAAAAAGCTGAAATAAGTTTCCTTTGCAGTCTTTACAGGGGAAAAAATCATCCTTACTAGTTCAAAAAAAGATTCCACTTTTTATTTATTTCTACTCCTATGTCTTGCTTAGTTCCTTAGTTTCTTACTATTTTGCAAGTAGCTTGACTTTGCATATAATAGCAAAACTGAATTAGAGATAGGATTGTTGAAGAGAGCCAATCAATATCTTCCTGGCCCTCTCAATCCCAGCTGAGCTTGTGACAAGCAATTTAGTTGCTGTATAAGAACCAGATCCAAGGATCTCTTCAGAACCCGTGTTTTAGGCTTCTAATGTAGGGCAGTCAGAAAACATTGTTTCCTGTCTTGCACACAGGGGGAGTTAGTATTCCATCTTTCAAGATCTTAGTGGAAGCACCTGCCTAGGGTCCTCTCTAAATACTCAGGACTCCACTCAGTATGCATAGACACTCTTTATATAGCTTCCTACAGATCATCAATAGTGAATAATGAAGAGAGTAATATTAAATTCAGACTTTTAGATTCTTTACTCAAGGCTGTAGGGAGGTTTTGTCCTCTTGGGATCCTAATGCCTGAATTTTCACTTGAAGGACTTTAAAGAGCTCAGGAACTTTCTCTAAAAAAAAAAAAACTAATAAAAAAAAAATAAAAAAAAGAACTGGATTAATGATTTAAAAGTTCCGCTACTTACAGATGAAATGATGACTGCAGTAAAAATCTACTGGCTCCAGTACTTGTCTGGAAACAATCCTTGCTACTGCTTCAAAATATTCAGACACTGTTGTCCATCCCTCCATATAGTGCTGTATTCAAATGGTTGCAATTGTCAGGGCAGGATGACAGAAAAGAAGAAGAGATGAAGTAAGGAGGAGTGAAGGGGTGGTAGTTGATTTGAATCCTCTCTTGAAAAAGATGCAATGAAATATAAGCTTGTTGCAATCTGCAGCGAGTGCCTTGGACATGAGAATAATGCTTGTGTCCTAAAGTGGAAATTGTAAATATGTGTTTAATGTATTTGAATAGATGCACTTTGAGAACATTTCTCAGATCAGTTATTAGCTGTGTTAGACAGTTCTATGAATAACTTCAGGATGCTGACCAAGCTTAACACAGGTCAACATGGATGATGTATCAGCCTGCTCTGACCTTTCAGGAAAATGTAAGGATGTAGAAGAACTCAATTTTTTACCTGACGTTAAAAGTTTTATCAGAATAGATATGAACTTATAGAAAGTTCATAGATCTCAAATTGTTCCTAGAAAGCAAAAATATTTTAGGTAATTAGTGTTGTAATAACTTTCTCATTTTCACATAATAAAAATTGGCTAAAATTGTCTAATATTTCAACACTTTATTGCAGTAATCTTTTTCTACAATTACATAGAGATTTAAATTCAAGTTATATTCTATATGATTTTAAATCTTTAGTCATACCTATATGTAATGAAATTCATGTATATTCCAAAACAAAAATCTAGGTTTAGGTGTCTATATACAGCATGAATATGGCTCAGAATTGAGTAAGCTCCAACAAATGGGATCTATTGCGTTCTGAAGAGATACAGGTAGTATATTTAAAAACCTCAGGCAGATGTATCTTGTAGAAGCCATTGTTTTAAGCTTCTATAAATCAACATATAAAAATGACAAAATATACCAGCTCCCCACTTTTTATTTTAATCATAAAACATAGTGTTAGCTGTATTTTATTATATATACTAAGGAGTTGCAAACTCTGAGTCTTGCCAGGCACTGCCTATGAACTCAAACAAATAGGAATCCTTAACAGAAAAGGTACTAAAATGCTGGGAAATTACTGTTCTGAGAGCTTTGGCATGGTTCTCGTTGCTAGGGAAACCACTTCTTTGTCTCGACGTGTTCAGAATGGCTGCCTCATTAGACACTGAACCTGATCATCACTTTATTGCATGGGAAAAAAAAAATGAGAAGAGGAAAAGCTAATGAGACTGCAAATCTATAAAAAAAACATCAAGAATGAACAGGAGTAATCTTAAATAAAGCTATGTATAATTATAATCATAATTATGTTCTGTTAAGAGTAAATTTACCTAGGCTACTTCATTCCACATCTAGCTGAGGGTGAAGGAATGAACAGTTCTTCTTTCTTGCTTGCCTTTTAACGAATAAAAAACAAAATTAATAAAAGAAAACAGAAACAAACAAACAAAAATCCCCTCCCAGAACAGAAACCACATAACTGGTCAATCATTTATATTTTGTCTAAAACAAATATCTTCCTATTAAGCACTGTGAAACATATATTTAATATGATCATCCAGTTTATTTAACTGCTTGAAACATATAGTGTTGCTGCAGCAGATTTTACTGGTGAAATCAGAAGCATAAAATGTCAGAGAAAAGCCTACAGAGGGGCATTTATTACTCTGATAATAAAGAGGAGTGTTGAAAAAATAGTAAAAATGTGAAAATATACAGTGATGGGAGAGTTGCTTTATGGTAGCTACCAAGTTTTAAGCAAGATACTAAAACCAGAACCACATAAACATATTAAATGCAGCAGAGTTAGATGCAGCTTCAAGGCATTACACATTGGTAATACAAGTAAGAATCCAAGGTCCCTCAGGAGCTCAGCTCCTGCCCTTGTTTGTTGAGAAGAGCCTTTGAAAACAGGGTCAAAGCTTAACCCCCACCCTCTGTGGCTCATAAACAAACAAACAAACAAACAAACAAACAAACAAATGGATATTAAAGTTATCATCCCCACAACTCGGTTCTATGAGAGGAGAAGATAAATCCAAATCACAGGGGAAACAGTAAAGAAATGCCTAACTTCTCTATTCATATTTATGTATGGGGAAAATAACCCACCCATTAATTATTTTTTCTTTTTTTTTTTTCTCTAGTTGTATTAGATGTGAAGGTGAGTAGCTAGGTGCATAAATTCCATACATAACCAGGTGGACTGATAGATTCCCCTCACTACATTGAGGCCCTGGAGCATGTCCAGAGAAGGGCAATGAAACTGGTGAGGTTCTGTAGCACAGGTCATATGAGGAGCAGCTGAGGGAGCTGGTATTGTTTAGTCTGGAGAACAGGAGGCTCAGGGGGGACCTCATTGCACTGTACAACTTCCTGAAGGGAGGTTGTGTGAGGAGGGGTTTGGCCTCTTCTCCCAGGCAAATAGCAGGACCCGAGGAAATGGTCGCAAGTTGTACCAGAGGAGGTTTAGCTTGGACATGAGGAAAAACTTTTTCTCTCAGAAAGTGGTCAGGCACTGGAATGGCTGCCCAGGGAGGTGATGGAGTCACCATCCCTGGCAGTGTTCAAGAGGCATCTGGATGACGAGCTACGAGATATGGTTTACTGCTTGTGGTAGCAATGGTAATGGTTGGACTAGATGATCTCGCAGGTCGTTTCCAACATTGTCATTCTATGATTCTATGATTCTATGAAGGAGTTACTTTCCACAAGTATAAAGAAATGACAGAAATTTACACATACCTTCCATCTTAGTGACAACTTAGTCAGCTAAATGTCTGATTGTAGCCTAACAAGCAAAAAAATTTTAAAAACCTCACAAAATATAGAAATATTTTTGCTTGTAATACAATGGCTATATAATTCTACGATAAAAGTATTCTTTTCATAAATAATAATGTTTTTTGTGCAACAAAAATTCTTTTTTTTTCAAGGAGAGTTTATTTTAGCATTATTAAAATGTGGTTTTCAGATTACAGCTGTAGGAGAAAACTAAAGAGCAATGTAATCACCTATCCACTACGTGGCAAAAACGCACACTTGTTTTTCCTCAGAAACAAATGCTTTTCATTTTCATGACAAATGCTCTCAAAATTTAATAAAAGAAGAATCACTACCAAGATAAATAATTCTTCCAAATGATGCAGAGGGATCTACTCTGGAGTGCTCCTATAATCCCCAGAGTGTTTTGCTTTCACTACAGTATTCTTTTAAGCAGAGTTACACCAAGAGAAGAACTAGATGGAGATATTTAGAATCAATATGTAAAGGAAGAAATAGTACCTAGAAAGCTACAAGATCATTGTTTGAAGTAGGTGTAATGGAAGATTTGAAGAAATTATTCTATGAGCCACTGACTTAAGAACAACTTTTGGTAAATAGAGTGGAAGTAAATGGTTCATCTTGTCTTCCCCTTTGACTAAACACTGACAAGAATACCAGTGTTTGAAGAAGAAGGTTAAGAAATGCTGCCTGAATGTTAACACACAGATATGTGAGCCTCAGTGTCCATGAGAAAAAATAATTAGAAAACACAGTTATAACTGCATTGTAGTTATAATAATCACTCCATTTGGTTATGATATTTTGTCTGAATGGGACTGAGTGTTTCAGGACTTCAGTGTGAGATGCATTTCAGAGTCCCGTTCATGTTCTAAACTGTCAAATTACCAAAATTTCTTGAATTTTTCTCTACTGATAATAATTTCTTGATTGCATTTCTCTACTGACATAATTTCTTGATTGCATTAACAGACCTAAAATGTGAAATACATTTTCTTTTTTTTAATAGAGGAGCTCAGAGTGAGAATTGAAGAGTTTTCAGTAACTTGATTATCACTCAATGTGGATAGAAAAAAAATGTTTAAAGCATAATAAATGCTCTTTTACTCTCTTTTTTTTTTTTTTTTAATTAAGGCACAAAAAAAAAAAAAGAGATTCAAATTCAACTTTTGATCTGGAATAGTTTTTAAGATTCTATATTAATTTTAGCCTCAGTAAGAATTAATTGGGAATTTTAATAGCTAAGAACAGCACAAGTTGTTCTATTTTTGTGGATCAGAATCTCATTTTTCAGAAGGAAAAACTTCCAGTGCATTTACAATTGTATATTATTTCTAAAAACTAGATTAGTGCATTGAAAATAATATACACAGTTTTTAATATACAAAACTGAATAATGTACCTAATAGTTTACATTCCTTTATTTGTAAGCTGCATTTTGAGTTATAAAGAAAAAGTCTTATCAAAATTGAAACCTGTAAGTAATTATGCAGGCAACATGCAAGTCCTGGGGCAGAAATGGGTGCACAATCAGCTTCACAGCTGAATCAGAAACTTCCAAAACTAAAAATATAATCAGTCCTAGTTGGATGTAGAAGACCATGAAGGAAATAAGAGGCACTTACACAGTCCACATAATCCTTTGAAGTCTCCACGCATAAGTTCTTACATCGTTCTTCAGTGCACAAACTGATGCATCAGCATGCAAACCAACCTTTCAATATGAAACCAGAAAACACCAAAAGATTTGAATATTTTCAAGTGATGTAGGTCACAATATCTTCAGAGCTATGATGTCATGTGCATCTTGTCCTCTTATTTTAGCCTACCTCCCAGGCCACTGTAAGAAAGAAAACAGAGGGACAGCTTTGTCCTTCTGCTTATGACAGAGCACATCCCCTAGACAGACAACTAGAAAGACTGAGTGCAGGTAATGAGGTAATTTCTAACTCTCGCACAGGACACATGCAGGAATGGTGATAGCACTGTTTAAAGTAGATTCAGAGGAACATGGATGAAAGTTACATGTCTCTCATCTTTGTTGTTGCTACCAGAACATGAAATATACCCAAGTTACTTTCCATTCTTTTACTATTCTTTTTGGAAAGCTGTCTTGTAAGGTTTGTGTCCATTGTCCTGATGAAGTTCTTGAATAACAGGCATAGAGTATGAAGGGAAAATTAAAATTTGTACTGAACTGTATGGGAACTGCTGAGTCACGGCCTGACTCTGATTGATGACCTGAGGTGAGCAATAAGTCAGCCAGAGGAGCACAGGTGAAGGCAATTCACCCGTGCTGCCCAAAGGGGTGGAGCCACCCCTCCTAGACCAATTTAAGAGCTGCCTACCAGTGGAGAAGGGTCTCTTCTGGAGATCTGCTCTGCTGGAGTTTTGTAAGTGAGCCCAGGATATGGGTAAGCTTTCTATCCTCTTTTTGTTATCATAATCTGCTTTACCCAACTCTTTTGTTTAATTTGTAATTATACCATCTTAATATTTGTTGATTATACACACACATAGTGAGAAAATTGCAATCTGATACCTCTATGTTTGGTGAATATAGTAAGAAAAACCTGAACAAAGATGGAAAGGTAAACAAGAAGCGTAAGATCAACTTTGGACTACCAAATGCTGATTATCTTAAATAAAACTCTGATTTTATACCTTCTGTTTAAGCATTTTTAAACTTCATTTTCAAAGGGAATTATCAATTTTAAAAGGAATTACTTATATCAGTCAGCTGATATTGTTAAACTCTGTATTATCAGTGTAAAATGAAAACTACTCACTGCTTATACAGATTTGTACCAACAGAGTTATAAAAGTATACTTTCTAAGCTCAAGCCTTGGGATATAATCCTTGTGCAGGTTAACTGCAGTTTTGTCTTCTTGTAACATCATAAATCTATGAGGGCTGCTCTGGAAGTGATGCCTTTTATTTTATTATGTAGTTGATACATCGGTAGAAGTCAAATCTTTCCTTGAATATTCTATTACATTTTGTTGCCATGAAACAGATGGCAGCAGTGGGGCAGTCTGATGAAATGGTGTGTGACTTAGAATTTTGTATGACGCAAATGTGTGGCATTGAATTCCTCCATGCTGGAAATATTACGCCCATTGACATTCATGGACACTTGCTGAATGTTTATGGAGACAAAATAACACAGGTAAGCAAGTAAGGTGGTGTGTGGTATATTTCAGCTAAGGTGAGGGTGACAGTGGGTTACTTCTACTGGTGCAGAGTTTTACAAGTAAGGATTGCAGGATTTAGTTAATTGCTGGTGAAAATACATAGATAATGATGGCAATTATGTTGCAAAATAGCGTTTCGTAGTTGAGAATGTGTTCAATCAAATAGTGTTGTTGTGCTCTTTGTATCTATTCTAGAAATTATTTATAGAAATAATAGGAAGCTTTACTTTCAGAGCAAATTATTTGGAATAATACATTTAAAATTTCATTTCTAACTTTTTTCCTGTCTATGACTTAGCTTTTAGAATTCCTCTGAAATAACACTATTGTTTGCATCTTTGTGACTGATATTTCTTGTCCAATCAGTAGTATTTGAAAAGATACAAAAAGACACTTTCTGTTTGGGGTTCAAAATTTTAGCTCTAGGTGCATGACACTGTAGGTCAAATGCAAAAATAGGAATAAATCATCCTGTTGGTAGCAATCTAACACTGCATGTCTTATTCCCAATCACATGATGCAGAAAACAGCCCTGACACTTCTGTGGCTGCTCTAGCCCACTATAAACAGGAGGTGGCAGATCTAGTCTTTGATCCCATATGCTGCAGTGATATAAAATGGCAGTAACTAGCTGAGGAAGACATTTCCACAGTGTGCTAGCTAAACAGCTTTTCTAAGGGTAGGTAGAACTGCTTTTCTTCCTTTTTGCAGGAGACTGAAAAGTATTACAGAAATAATTAAAGAAAAAATAAAACAGCTTTCTGATAGCTTGGTAGTGTGATAGAGACTCTATTGCATTCAAGGCTTCTTTTTTCTTTTTTTGCCCCGTGTGTTACCTCATAAATAATGTAATTTTTTGTTCTTTTGTGGAAATATCCTCTTATCCTTTTCTTTCTCCTACTTCTGCAAAGCTTTTTTTAGCATAAAAATTTAGCTGATGCCATGATACCGAAATTCCACTTAAAATCAAGCTAATACACCCCTGTTGCAACATATAATGGTGAAATCCAGCAGGAATGGACCCCAAATTTGACACAGTCTTACACAGTCTATTGTGTAACAGACCATTACTTTTTGAATTTGTTATCTTCCCAATATATCACAATTGCAGAATTTGGAAGGGATCTCTAGAGATCATGGAGTCTGACCCCTCTTCAAAGCAGGCTGGCTCCCTGAAGCAGGCTGCGCATAATGTCCTTCATTTACTAAGAAAATATTGCTTTTAGTATGAAACAAACTTTGAGATGGGACCATTTCTGCATTCTCTAGATATGAAAATAAGACTCAAACCAACATATTCAGCAAACTATGTCAGTAAACAACTCAATTTTTCAAACACAGGAAAACAAGGAGCGGACAGTCTCATATCTGAGAGAAGTAACACATGTACACATTGTGTTTACTAGTTTTTAATCCATCTCCATGTGTGACTATGAAGCATATCAGGAATTACAGCAGAAATGTATTGTACAGCTTTTGTCAGCAACTATACGGAGATTTCTACAGAAAAGCTGGTGGAGTTCAAATGTATTAAAAACAGCTGGCATTCAGATTCATGCAGGGTGTCACTAATCTTCAAGATGTTATTCTGATGAGGCTAAATAATGTAATCTCCAAACTACAGTCTGTCTTAGGAGGAAGTTTTGGATGCATCATTCTGATCAAATAATTTTTTTTTTTTAACATTTTGCTATTCTATCTTCATCATCTCTGCAGTCTTCATCAGCTCTTGGAGCTGAATGACTGCTTCTTAGTGTGGTGAGACTAGGACATAATATCACGGCCACAGATAACAAAATATCTTTCTTTTGTCATCCCATTGTCCAGTGGGATCTCCTGTAGTCAGAGATTCAGCAGTGCACATTAATCTTCACAGGGTTTTGCAGGACGTCTCTAACTCAATTCCCTTACATCCTCACAATTGAGGATGTCCAACTGTAGAAATATAATACACAAAGTCTGATGTTGTTAATCAGAAAGGCATATGTTCTGATATGTTTCACAATAGGAGGAGAATTTGATTCACATACTGTAGATATGAAGGAGAATAAGTGTGATAAGATTAGTACTGAACAGATGAAGAAATCATGCTCTGATTATGGAATTATTAAGGAAGAATAGTAGTACAGAGATATTGACGTACATCATTGTTCCAGGATATTTCTGAGACATAAAGGAGGCATGCTTGGGGTTTTCATACAACCAAGTTCTTACATTTTAATTACTTTGTATTAGCTGATCCATGTTAAAAGTACCCAGATGTGCCTTTTGGCCAAAATTAAGTGGAGATTTCTACTTACACTTCATTTTTCAATCTGGCTATGTTTAATTACACTGTATTTACTGAGAACTAGAGGATCATAAGTGAACAGTTGAGTATTTTTTCTGACAGATAGTACCTTAGACTGTGCTAATCTGATGTGATATCTACATTTCCTTGGTTTACATTCTAAACAGAGTAATAAGGCAAAATCAGCACTGAATATTTTGACTTCAGGGGCATTTTGCAAAACACACTTCTGACACAAAAGATCTCAGAATAACAGCTAATGAACCAAATGTTCTGGATATGAAACCAAAGAGAAAATTAAAATTTAGGTTCTTAAACTTCTGTTCTGTATACCTTCCTGCCTACCATAAAGATCTCTCCCAAGACTGGTCATGCGTGGCTGGTGGTGTTGTCCAGGCACCTAGGCTGATTAGCTGATCAGACATATGCAACTCAGCCTTCCTGCCAAGATTTTAAAGAGTTGTCTATTTTGGGAATCACATTCTGAGTATTTTGAGGTCTAGCAGTGGTTATGATAGTTGTGTAACCCTCTAGATGCCTCATTAAAGGAAGAAAAATGAAACACTCAGCATGGGAGCAGGCATTCAGAGAGCAGTGGAGTCACTGAAAGGCAGTTTTGAGGCTACCAAGCAGATGATGTGGCCCCTGAGAAATCAGGTTTATAAACCTCTTGTTGAATCTTAGGAATATAAATTATCATGCAGGTTTCAGTGAGACTAGAAAGGAAAATATTTAGGTGAGACAAAGACTTCCAATAAAGGAGGTGCAGTGTATAACTACACAAGACTTTCAAGGTATTTGAAAAAAGGAAAAGGAAAAGAAAAAAAGGAAAAAGTATAAAGACTCAGGAAAAAGTTTGCTCAAGTTTAAAAAGTTATTGTATGCCAGCCAAGACACTCTTAACTGTTTATTTGAATTCTCTTTAATTGTAGATGAGACTAAATCAAGTTACCAAGTCCACACACTGACAACTACCATAACAGTATCACAGATTCACAGAAGGATTATAGTTGGAAGAGAAATCTGAATGCTATCTAGTCCAAATCCACTGCACAAGGAGGGCCACCTTGTTCAGTTTGCACAGGAACATGTCCAAGTCACTTTTGAGTATCTCCCAGGAGGGAGAGATTCCCAATTCTCTGGGCAAACAGCAAATAACCTGATTATCAATTTGAACCCTGATTTACAAGATTAAAATGTCTGTGAATGATGAGGAAAGAGGATTTAATAGGATTTAAGATTACTTATGTGAGAAGGCATTTTAATGCTTGGAGATCATCACAGAAATTATCCAGTCAGGCATATATTCAATTGTAATTTGAAATTGTACTCAATGTGTATTTTGAATACCTTAATTAAAAGAAAAAATATAGAATTATAGAACCATGGAGTTGTTTGATTTGGTAGAGACGTTTAAAAGCCATCTAGTCCAGCTGCCCTTTGATGAACAAAGACACCTACAGCTAGATCAGGTTGTTCAGAGCCCCATCCAGCCTGGTCTTGAGCAGTGACCAGGCAGACCACATTCCCTTCCAGAAAATTTTGGTAGCGTGTGCCCCTTGATTCAAGGAGACTAAGCTGGACCTCACGGACTTGTCGGGCACTGTCTCACCTCCTGGTGCCCCCTCTGGAGATATAAATCCATGGAGGCACAGAGCAGATAAAATTGGTGGTCTCTGTGAGGGGGTCTGCCCCACAGTAGAGAAGAGCCAGTAACAGCTGGAGTCAGCACACTAGTAAAAGTGCTGTCTTGTAAGTGAGGGGCTGACATGCCTCAAAGCAGGTGAGCAATAGAGCAAAACTGCCAGTCAAAAAAAAAAGGGGACAGTAAAAGTACCCCTAGAGCATCTTGTCTGCCCTAGGAGAATTTGAGAGCTGGTAGGGAAGTGGGGTATAAAGGAGAATTAAGAGAATTACCTGCACAGAGGTCTTTGACTGAGAGAATCAAAAGGAGGAAGGGTTATTACTATTGCATACAGAAATCCATACATGCAGAGCTGTGGAGCAAGATCTTCATATCTGAGGACTGGGGGAGAAATATAATCCTGGCGATGCAGGAGAGCCAACAGGTTGTCTGTAAAAACTCTTGTCCAACTATTCTTGAGACAGCATAACTGGTAGAAGCTACAAACACAAAAAGAAAAATGGTGATGCATTACAGATTATGCTAGTGGTAATATGTGGGAAATATTCCCATGGCCTATATTTCTAATTAACAGCAACTGAAAGTTTTTATTCTTTCTAAGTTCTACGCACAAAAAAAGTGCTATATTTGCATTCTCTCTGCAAATTTTGGACTGAAGACTGATATTCAAACTATAGTACAGATTAGACATTATTTTTCTGCAATTATCCAGCCAGTCCATGCAATGGAATTATAAGAACCAAACCAGAAATATCTTCCAAAGCCTCAAACTAAAATATGTGTGAAGATATGTGAAAGGTCTAAAAAATTTTTTTTTCCACGTGGATCTTCTGTACATTGTCTACATATTGTTTAGAGTTTTTTTAAAATGGTTTTTAAAAGAACTTTTAATATCTGATGTCTGAAGTAGAGAAATGGAGGCAATCTTTGGTAAACTTTGTTCAGAGACAGGATAAAATTACTGAAGAACTTGACATGAGTATGTGTATTCAGGAAAAAGTAACTTAGCTGTCAGCTCAGCCATGGTAACCATCTATACGCACACCTGTTGAGCTCACCGCAGCTGTGCTGTGGATTTCTTTCTCTGAAGTTTAGGGACACTATCAGAAATAATTAATTTAATACTGTGGATCAAATTCACAACTGTAAGTTTGCAGATCAGCCTCAGAGCCTGATTATTATGGTATAGTTTATAATTTAAAAGTTGAATAGGACTTATCTGTACATGCTAGATTAGACACTAGGAATCAGTGTTTTCACATCTATTAACGAGAATAATCTTTCTCACAATATTAGAGAATCTTGCCTGATTTCCTGGTATCATTTATGAAATTGTAATACACATTTTATTAATTAATAGTAATAAATGGGCCTTGAACAATTGAGATCTGTAAATATAACTTGCGCTGCTCATTAAAGAAACGATGTACTAACAACTTAGAGAAACACAGGTGTAAAAAACCAAGATGGCTAGCCATTGTGCCCAGTTAAAAGAGTATTAATTATCCTTCTAGTTCCAAAGCAAAACTGCCAATCTGTGAATGGCTATATACATAAAATAACTATTAGCTTAGTAATCTTAGAACGTGGATTTGAATCAAAGATAGAAAGCAACTAGACTTAGAATGAAAATGACTCTTTTGCTGTAACCATCATTCAGAAAGAATGAGCTTTTCACCAGTAGGAAAGCAGAGTAAAAATTATTCTCCAATCCATGCATGCACTGGGAGTCTGAATGGTTCCCATTAGACAATTGAAAATAGCAGGTGATGAGGCAAGAGTTTACTGTGAAAGAGCAATGAAATACACAGAGCAAGTGAGTTGTTCTGCTTCTATTTGTTCTGTTGTTTCACTTTGTTTTTGAAGCTTGATTACTTGGTTACAGCAAAGAAACAATTCCCGTGAGTTATTTTCTAATTTTGAGAATGAAGAGAAACAACATCAAGAGGTCAAGGAAGCAAGGGTGACTAAGACTGTGAGCTATGAGGCTTAATATTTTTTTGGAACCTGATAGGATCAGGTGCCTTCAGAGGAAGCTTACTCCAAAGCATTCAGAATCTATCTGTTGCTTTTAACAAGAAAGCTTGCAGTAGATTCACTTTCTTTAAAGAAAACTGGAATAAAAGAGTGGATTATTCAATCCTGCATCCCAAATCATTAACAAATTTAGAAACCAAATCCCAATTACAGAAACTTTATTAAAAGTGACACTTGACTAAGTATTAAAAAAAAAAAAAAAAAAAAAACAACAACAGCAAAAAAAATGAAACAGAAGTAAAACTAAATCAATCAAACCTTATTGGTCATAGCTTAAACTAGATTGCTGGTCAGAGTAAGCAATGCTTCCACTGGTGCGTAAAGAAGACATTATCTGCAAATCATTAAGACATAGACTGAACCACACAATATTATTTTACAAAGTTCTAGAGTAGATCTTTAAGCAAAGATTGTTCATGCCCATGATTTTTTTCCACAGAGTAACTTAAATAGTTTTGACCTGCTTTTTTCCCTTTATGCACACAAGAAATGATGATTTTGCACGTTTATAACATTACGTACTAGGTAGGAATCCTAACAGTTTAATTACTCAGGAAAGGAACCCTAATTTTTTTATTACTTGAAAATCAGAAACTTTGTGTAGTGTTACCTCACCATCTGTTAAGGAGTATAAATGGTGAAAGAAATAAAATGTGAAAAGTTGTTTAACATCAAAAAGTGAGTTATTTTTAAAAGGCAGTTTGGTATTGTTCTGTGTATGCTTCCATTTGCATATTGACTGAAAAGTGAACATGCCCACGAATAGAATTTACTTAGCCTAAGGTGTGAAGAGTGAGTGCATTTTTGTTTTGACCTGTAAATGCAGCTTTCTGAAAACTCATAAGCACACACTCGTTATGTATCAGTGTAGATCTTTGTAGATTAAGCATCAGTACTTAATTTCACAGAAATCATTCCAAGGACATTCAGCCAATAATCTGTATATAAAGCTTTGATCCTCTCCCTGATCAATTTAGCTTTACTACTGATTCCCTACTTTAATGTATTTAACGTAAAAGTTTTTACTTAAGATTCTTAAAATTGCTTAATGAACTAACTGATTAGGGAGAAATGAAATTGAAATAACTTTCAACCCACGCTAATTTTCCCAAAGAATCAAAATCTATGAGGTTAGGGGTCCTGGAGGAAAACAGTACAGTTCTTTAATATTCAGTTAATAATAATTCAGTTAATAAACAGTTCTTTTGGTAGAAAAGATACTTCTGAAGAACATTGGTTGTTTTTTTTTAATGTAACTAGAACATAACTAAAGGCATAGAATTAACTATTTTTATTCTTCTGACATTGAGAACAATTTACCCCTTAACAGGTTAAAAACCACTCACTGACACAGTTAACTTGAGTTTTTCACTGTTTTCTGTATCAGAGCAGCTCAGAATAGAGCTACCTAATCAAGTTATAGAAAAAGGAACAGAACAGAAAAGCTGTTCTTGAAATCATAAAGTTGTTTATTGCAAGCCAAATCACATCCATTTCTGTATACCATTTTTAAATTAATTGGTCCTAATAGTACTTCAGAACTCTTACATACCTGAATGTATTCATGTACTTAGATTTGTAAGTGATATTACACATGAATGATTTGCAGGAGATAGATAAATCTATTATGGAGAGTTTTGAAATAAACTCTTCATTAAAGGTTTTTTGTTTTTCTATTGACAGCTCAGTCTCAGTGGCTGAGATTTTTTGTCCTTTTTTTTTTTTTTCTTCAAATATATGTACAATAATATTTTAATGAGGAACCTTATCTCCTGGTTTCTCCATTATCAGATCATAATTCTCTATTCTTTACCATTTTGATTTGTACTATATGCAGCTGTGCCACCGCCAAGGATCCATTCAGTTACAACAGATTCAGGATGAAAAATACCTTAAGATGGGAATATTCCCAATATTTAGTGCCCTGATGCTTGAAAAAATGGTAGAAGGCTTTTAGATCCATTCTCAAAACCTCAAATTAATCTGAGGGAATATAAATTGTACTTCGTTACTAAAAGCATAAAAGCTGTAGAAAACAGGTATTTTTTTTAGTTTTATTTTTAAGTGATTATATTATGAGTAGGACAGAATATAGATATTAGGGGAAAATGTAAGTAAAAGCAAGCCTGAAAATAAACTGTAATTTTTAATATCTCCATCACTCAGAAAGACCCTCCTCACTGATACTTTTCTCATAAAGTATATTTAGGCTAATTTTTTTCTTCTTATTTCTCTAACAAAGGTAGAGATGATCCATATTTGAACACATTTCAAACCTTTTTATATTTCTAAGTCTTTTGAATATTTTTTCAGCCTTTTAAAATGATTTAAATTTAATGTTTTTTATAAAAACATAAAACATTTGGATACTATTTTTACTACTGAAACTCTCTGGAAGAGAACCTGAATTTTAATTAAATGTAAATAAAAATCATAGGACAATGTTTCTTAGTATGGTCTGTAACTTCAAAAGAAAAACCTTAATTTTTTTTGCTGATGCAACACACGCCTTGCTAGGCTTCTGCAATTCAGGATAATGAAATATTTGAAGTTCTATATTTAATTATATTCCGGAAAGTAAGCTTTGGCTTTGTCCTGGTCATTCTCTTAAGGTCCCAATTGAAAATAATGATTGGAGCTCAGTTTGTGTTGAAGAAACAGCATTGTGTATTTTTTTTCTTTCTAAATTACAGCCTTCATTTCTGAACAGTTCAAAGACTTGTTTTTCTGTGTCCCAAGTGTCCAACCTTGCATTTTTCTGTCATTTCATTTCTGCTATGCTAATTAGTAAAGATGTTTACCTGTTTATATATGAGCTTATTGTCTATTCATAATGGCTTTCCCTCCAAAATTATCACAAAAAATCAACATGTTGTATTGTCCTTCTGTGAAAATGTACCTACTACAGAGACTGCAATACCTGTGCTATCTCAGAATAAGCATGTAAATAACAGCCATTATGCAGGGGAAAGATAATTGTCAAATATTTGGAAAAATAAATGAAATTTGAAAGAATTAAAGCCCCCAAATATTAGTTTAAAATTTTGCAGATGAAAGTATGGAGAATTTTTTGCCCTTTAACGTATCTTTTTTGATATCATAGATGTATGCCTTTTAAAGCCATACTGGGTTTGGGCAGTTTTTCTTGGGAATTTCTGTACATCTTGTTTATTTAATAGATTTATGCAGGATTTGAGGTTTTTTTTAGAAAGCTAACAAAACATAAATATAAATAAAGATGTTGGGAGAAGGATATAATATTGATAAATGTCTTCCTGAATTTTATATGCTAGTCAGCAAGTTGCTGCTAAGATTTCTCATGGGATTCATCATCACTAAATCCAACACTTAATGTTAGAGAAATATTTTATCCCTTCAAAAAATTTCCTCATGGCATTATTGAGGTAACCATGAAGAGCTAAACAAGGTCTTTTTTTTTTTTTTCCCCCAGTAAATATTTTCTTCTATTATTGAAATATGGATGCTCCAGATAAGAATAAAGTTTACCTGGGAGATTATTTTTTGTTTAATAATTTCTTGCTCTGCAATTTAAAATTAAGTGGCCTGTGTTAATAAAGGTGATGATGTAGCCAAAATTTTTGCAGAGAGTAAAAGTGATATCTCTATTGCAACTGTTTTTACAAGAGAATGTAAACTAAAACTGAATGCTGATGAAAATTCAATTCTTAACTGCTTTAATTTTACCTAAGAATAATTCCATCTTATGCCAGTGAAAACAAGATAATAAGAAATTATGGGTTTTAAAGGCTAAGTCTTTGCTACATTGTACTGTATTCTTGACTGCATTGCCAAAACTGAGTGTGGTATTATGCTGCAATTCTATTAGTTAGCTAAAATCTTATGGGGGAACAACAACAACAAAAAAAATTAGATATAGTTTTTAGTAATGGGGAACTCTAAGGTGACAGTCTGTTGAATGTGTCACAAATTCAGCAGCCTACATTTTAAATACCTCCAAGGATAACATGAACATGTTTTATGAAAACTTGATTACTTTGCTCAAAGTAGTTTTTGCTTTGTTGGCAGTGACACCAGCTGTAACAAGGTCTTCCCAAAAATTTAATTTAGCTTTGAATGGAAAACCTCTTACAACTTATATTTGATTTGTTAACATTTGTTAACATTTATAAACAAACTTTAGTAAAACTATGTATACAGTTGCAAGAAAGCTTCAAATTGATCATCAAATAATAATGGTTGTGCTGTAATGTAGCTCAGATTTATCAAGAAGTATAATGAGTGAAAATCCTATTTCTGCTGAAACAAGTAGAAAAAATACAATTCATCCAATTCCTGAGTTGGATTTAAGATTTCCTACATAATAATAGACATCTGGGGAGAGTTGAAACATGAATGACATATCTAACAACAATTTTTAGTCTAGGTGATACTCAGATATTATCTCTAGAAACACAATTTTGATGTCATTAAAAATATAGTTTCAAAATATTGCCAATTTTACATAATATTACTCAGCATTTTATTAAATAGTGGTGTTTGAAGGGAAAGTAAGGCTGTGGTATGTGATAACAGTTATTTGAAAAAAAAAATTCATAAATCTGAAAGTTATTTTAAATAATTGTAATGCATTTTTATAAACAAGAGCCTTTGAAGGCTGCTTTTCTCTGAAGGAAATGGATGGTTAGAAAGTACACTCTGCAGCAATTTGTTGTAGAGTACTGAGTAGAACAAAGGTGCAGAAAAGTGTTCTAATTTGAGAGTCAGGCCTACCATTTCTCTGAAATTTAAAGCATTTTTTTTCTTGCTCTTCATTATCTCTGAATGTATTAAATATACTGACTGCAGCACAATCAGTCCCATAGTTCAGGGAAGGTAGGGGCAAAACCAAAACAGTAAGACATTTCAAATCACATAGTGTTGCAGTCAACCTAGTTTCATCTTTCAGGAAGAGAAATTTGGTTTCTTCTGACACCGAACTGGATGTATCAGACATGGAATAGACCTTTCATACATTTCTTAAGCATTAGTTTGTGAGCATGAGTGCTCCCCTGCAATACAGCAATGCTCTCTTGATGAGCATACTTATATTATAAATATTTATGCATAAATACTGTAGAAAATATGCCTTACCCAATGGAAAGATCAAGTGAAACTCATATTGAAATGCTTAATTTACTCACTGTTAAGTGTCTTCTGGAGAAGGGAGTCAAACAACTCCAGTACCTTTACAGAAGTAGCAAATACCTGGAAGAAAATTCACATGTATTTGGCACTGTTAAAAGTCAGCAGATATAATTTCCTTCTAATAAAAAGAACTGTGTACATTTTGACTTCTCTGTATCCCAAAAGCATGTGGGTGAGTTGAAATTTCTAAATATTTGGAAATTTATAAGGTAAAATCTTGGCTTTTTCAAAGCCTGTGGGAAAACTCTCTTTGATTACAAAAGTTTCCAGTAACAGTGATCAAATTAGCAACTGATAGGTTTGCATTGAGAATGAGGATTCCAAATACAGGTGATATTTAGTACTGTTATTGCAAGGTCTTTCAGTGGTGATTTCATATCAATTTTTTCGTGGCCATAGGAAAAATCAAAATTCAGAGAATGAAAACTTATTTTTTGCTTGTAATGTATTTAAAGGAAGATAAAAAGGTAAGTACCAATGTATAATTTCTGAAATCACTTCTCTGTGCTATCAGTAATGTAGCTAATACAGACTGCAGTATTGAATGAATGTGGAAAAATTATGAAACATACATATTTATAAACAATTTCTGAATTTTTAACTTTGTTTTCAGGCTTCTGTATTTTCATTTTTCCCTTGAATTGTCCAAGAGAATTTGAGATTTTTAACTAAAAAAAAAATCACAAAAATTTCCTCCTCACCTACGCAATAGAAACTTCTCAGTGAAACACAGAGGAACAGGTCTATCATATCGGATTCCCTTTCTCAGGACTAAAAAATACATAAAGGAAAAAAATTAAGCATGCAGTCTGCTATTTGCAAAGGTTGCTAAATGAGGCAGGTACCTTTTATTTACATGAACTCATTTGCTGACTTAAATTACAATGCATCGTGTTGAATGTTTTGAAAATTAAATAATGAAACAATTTGTTCTTCTGTATTAAAAAAGGTGTATTTAGTAAACTGTACAGCTAGTATTGTAAATAATGCTTTAAAAATGTTTTCATAAAAAGCTGTCAATATACATTTTGCTGTACTTTAGCATCACCATTTTAAACCTGGTTTGACTTCAGCAGACTAAAACGGATTATTTAAACTTTTATTTAAAAACAATTAAGATAAAAGTGTGTTTATCTTTTTCTTGTCATCTTCTGGCTTTCTTAGAGCATTTGTGTAATGGGAATATGCACTGATATTTTGTAATGAATATCCCATACCTTTACACGCGTATACAGACCTCAATTTTATGGGGAAAAAAATTTAAATATTAAATAACTTTTAAATGGAAGAATTTCAAATGATTATATAATTTAGGCATATCCCTGTAGCCAAAACATCATTTGTGTTCTTCAAGAATATAGTGGTTTGGGGAGAGGATGAAGTTGACAAGTGACAGTAATGCATGTGGAAAGACGCAGGTTGTTCGCTCTTGAAAACAGTGTTCAATTCAGAGTTGATGTATTATTTTCTCCTAGCTATTCTAGGCTTATATCTTCATTCAGTAACAATTTTGAAAATGCCATTGGAATTCTATCTGTTAGACTAAATCAACTTTTAAGGTATTTTCACTAATAAGACTTGCATAAGAAAATGATGAAATATAGAAACAAAAAAATTGACTCAATCTGAATTCCCTTAATAGACGAATTTTCATTGCCTTTCAACTGTATTTGTGAGCTCATCTCTACTTAGTATCCCTGCATATTACATCCCTATCAATCATAGTTTTAATATATATAGAACAGTAAGAAAATATTATTGAATTCATGATTAGACTTTCTTTCACGATATTTTCCACTTACATATTTTGATGAGAACCTGAGGTTAAAGTTATGTGATTTCAATTTCCTTTGGAGATGATTACATACTTATAAATTAAATATCTTGGTGGACTGAGAACAGGTGTCTGTTTGACCAAAGCTTCTTACTCATCTAACACAACTCAGGTTGGCCTGGACTTTTTCATCTTGCAGCATGCAGTGGAAGACAATAAAGCACTTTGAGGAATGATAATCTTCTCTCTCAGTGGTTAGGAAGCAGAGCTTGGGCTTACCAGAATACAGAAGTTATCCTTTGGACGAAAGAGAGTAAGAACATTATTCCAAATCCTTGATTTTATCTTCTCACCAGTTTTAGGATTCTTAAAGAAATGAACCCAAACCAGTAGTTATGAAAATCAAAGTAATAATGTATAGATATTTTCCTGAATAATATTTTTGTTTTGGAATAAAATATTTTCTATTCCTTTTCTTGTCTAACTCTGTTATAGTTTGTTTAATTTATATAGGAATATTACATCTCAGATTTCTGTAACTGTGCTAACAATGATAAATGAAAGCGGGGATTTCAATAAAGCTTTGCAAACAATTCCATTATAGCTCGTCAAATAAGCATATGATCTCAGCTCTAACTGCTTTCATTTATATCTCAGTTTTCTCAACATCACTGACTAAAAGTATGGGCTCTTACATTCAATTCTACACAAAAGAATTAATTGACAATTCAAGTGTGAAGCTTTTAACTATGTCTTTATCGCTGACATTTCTTACTTTCATACAAGTTCTATATGGAAAAAAGCCAAAATGCTAACAGAGGAGAAAAGAAAATTCATGTAATTTTGTCTCTTTTTACATTACTTTCTTGCATGCAGCAACAGGTAAAATATTTAAAAATACTAAGCAGAATTTATACTTTATTTCTACTATGGCGTGGTATTATTAACAAAAATACAAAATCACTTGTTGAGTTTTCTGTACATGAAAACTGTGTTACAAGGTGTTGATTTTCACATAATTTATGACCACAGTCTTCAAGTTCATATACATATTGAGTTTTCTTACTTCACAATCTATTGGAGGATTGAGTGATGTCATTTAACAAATACAGGGAAACATTCAGTTTAGCATCTTGGAAAACTTGCTCAAACTCTTGCAATCATTTGTTCTGTCTGGGAACCTATTTTTGAGTTTGAGAGATAATTATTTCAGTAGGTAAAAGGATGTACTTCAGTGAACTCTGAGGACTGTTCAGGGAATACAAGAAAAACTGTTCAGAGAAGAAGCTGTGGAGCAAGATAAACAACATGAGAACCAAGGACACCTCTAGAAGAAAGAATGTCTCATGGCTCTGATTGGATAAGTGCCTGTGTGAACAGTTGAAGAGTGTTTTGTACAATGCTCTGTTGACATGTAAAAGTGGATGGGAAAGTTGTAGGGGTGGATGGGAAAGCTAGAAGAAGAAAACTTGTGAAGGTATATAAGTGATGTGAGAACTTGTAGTAAATGATTTGGATCATTCACATTTGGTCCGTGATTCAGATCCTGCAGACTGTGAATTGGTAGGTTTTTTGTATAACCACTTTCTATACATCTTTACAGGTTTTATGGAAAACTATAAAAGAACCAAACAAATAAGAAATCGAGCAATTCACTTTAATTCAAAGGTGCTACCAATTATTAGTCAGAAATTAGATACTTTAATTAGAAAATCAATCTCAAAAGTAGAACTGAATTAAATCACAGGCCAATAAATTAATTCAGAGGTCAAATTATTAAGCTAATACAGAATGCAATCAATTCTTCTGAGTCTTACTGTAGGAACTGAAGCATGCTTCTTAGTACCTTACCCACAATAGAAGTTGTATTCCAACTTTGCCTTAACATAAAACAACAAACTAATTTGCCATTCAGTTCTCAGATCAATTTGAATTTTTTTTTCCTGGAAATGCCTCTTTGTACAGGTGAATCCCACATTGTCACCCAATTTTTTTTTCCATTCAGTCTTCATTTGGTAATTGAGTTTGTAAAACTCAACAGATCACACATTTTTTTTCTTGTAAATCAGATTTTTTGATAGTTCACAGAAATCTTTAAGAGAAAGCACTGCAGTGTTTTAACAAGTATAATTCCTTTAGTATAACTCCTCCTAGGAAGTTACACTCAGTCCCCAATAGGTAGAGATTATTCTCTATAGATAGGGAGGCTGAATAATAGGAAAGCACATTTGTATATTAAAGAAAATATCAGCTATAACAAATAAGAATATAAGAGAATATAAGAATATATGAGAAAGACAAATTCCTTATGCTTTTTGGCATTTCAGGTCACATGGTACTAGAATTTGTTTTGTAGGTCAGGAACAAAGATTAGACAAAGTTTATGCTTCTTCGATGATAAAGAGTGTATTACATTTACAACAAAACTTTCCCGTTCCTGCCTTAGAGAGCATGAGAATATGCTTCAGTGAGTAAACTAATCAATCATTAAAAAAATAGAATCATTTGGCAATGACTGAAGCGGGCCTCAGTCAGATGCTTAATTCCACTTGGGAGAAATATAGAACAAATTTTGAATATTGAAAGAGTATTTTAATGAAATATGGTAAACCCCAAAGACATCATCTAAGAAATATAAAATAAGCTGTGTTTGGGATCCTTTTGATTTTAGCATATGAGCATTAATTTAAGCACTACTGGTGTGATATAGACTGGAACTCATGAGAATCCCAGCTGGGGAAGGGGGTACTGAATAATATGCAATGGAAATTTTCTTCCCATACAGGAAATAAATCTAAAGTGCAAGTTTATAACATAGTTCCATTCTTTTTTCCTATTAGAAACTTTAAATGATCATTTCTTTTCTTCTTATGGGTAGCATCCAATCAATGTCTTATGTTGTTAATTATATCTACATAATTATGCTGGAATAATTGGTCTTTCTATTATACTGTTTTATTTCTTTTTTAAACTGATAAACTTATCAGCAACTATTTTTTTTTCCACAATAAACACATTAGACTGTTTTCATTCTTTGCAGTTAAATACTCTTTACACTTTAGACATTGCTTATTCAAGATCGCATTGTATCAGTTATTTGCTAACATTCTATAGCAGAATATGTTTACAACTTACTAAATAAATTTTTTTTATTTAAGTTATCAGAAATGATTATGATAGTACAGCATTATTCTTCTAATTAGACCAATGCCCTACCTGCTGAACTGCATTTCCTGTTTCTTGCATTCAATGAAAAAAAAGAGAAAAAGCCTCTGTCCAAAATAACATAATCAAACACAGTCTGCACAAGACTGTTCTCACGTGTGCATGGGGCAGAAAATGGCACTTCAGCAGAATCGGTGGTCGTTGGGTTATTTAGCAGCAATCTACTGGTTTCTGTGAAGGCTGGTTGGGAAAGGGCTCAGGGACAGGAGCTGTAGCTGGAACCACAGAGGTACAATCATTTTCCAACAAGCTCTCTCATGACGCCATCCAAAGTGCTGCTGGACCTAGGAGGGAACTTTGGCTTGCAGCGGGGATACAGGACATGAGGATATGGGGATGTGAGGTCAGGGGGATGCAGGGACATAGAAATGGCTAGACTAGATGATCTCAGTGCTCTTTTTCAATCTTAACTACTCTATGTTTTACGATCCTACGATCTACCTGTAATCTGGTTCTGAAAATACTAATATCAAGAACAGGACAAACAGGTCATATTCTCTCTTTAAATAAAATAAGAGATTTTTGAACTACAGCATTTGAAATAAAAACAGAAATAATAAATCTGTATTGACTACCAGAAACAACTATAAATAGATGAATAGTTGTGATTATAAAATCACTACAGTAATTTTTTTCCAGATAGCAGGCCTACATAGAAAAAAAATAATTGAAGAAATGTGTGATCTGTTTGCCGATAAGTCTTGAACAGAAGGAGAGGTTAACATTTTAGCTAAATTATGCATTGCAAATGGCTCGCTCAGTTTTCTTTCATTTGCATAAATGGCCCTTGTTTAAAAACTCATTGATTACAGTGGAAAAAATTCTACTGGTTTCAGATTATTTTTTTTAAGTCACACAGCATAGAATTCAGAACTGTAGGAGAGGAGGAAAAACACAAATTATACTTTTGAAGATTACCTTCCTATCCTTAATTAACATGTCAGCAGAACTCATTTTGTAAGTGAAATTCTATAACCTTTAGTCTGGAATAAATAATTTTACTGGAAATGGACAATAAACAATTCAAGCTGCAGACATAAATCCTCACTACTAAGACGTGATTCTCTATCCTCTTAAGCTATGTTTCTTAAGGAAAAGAGTTTATCCAACTTGCAGTTTTTCAGGAACTTTGTACTTCAGGAACATTGAACCAAAATGTGTAAATAGAAATAGAAGGACTCAAAGATCGATTTTACTCGTATATTTTTGGAGATTATTGTTGAAATTTACATCTTTCATTAGTAATACTTGATCACAACTTTAAAAAATGTTAACAGTAATCTCGTTAAATCAGCCACTAAACTACAGAAATCAATGAAGTAGTAGCAGAAATGGGTAATAATCATGAACAACAAAAAAAAACCTATTGAGCCAAATAATTCAGGAAATGTTATGGTTTGAACTAAGAAATAAATAACAGCTTCTTCTTTACTTCAAAAACCGACTTCAAAACTAGTGAAAAAAAATCAACAATTTTTGCATGCTTAAGAGATATTAAAGTGAATTTTATATTATTGTTTAAAACCGATTCTTTCTTAACACGGTCTTGAAGTTCAGAGTTCTACAGAGCTATATCCTACAGACACATGAAGATTTTGTTTTTATCTTTTCTTTGTTTTATTTTGTCCAGCTTCTTGATTATGCATCATTCTTACTCTTTTCCTATATAGTAATCTACTAGTCATGATGCATAATTTTGTTGTCAATGCGTCCACAATTAATGAAAATATGAGAATAACACAAAACACAAGATTTATGAATCAATAAGAATGTCTAGAATGATAGTATGAAAGTTCTAATAAGAGAGTTAGTCCTGTCAAATAATTATTCATTTTAGAATTCATTATAGCTGTTATTTCTGATAATTAACATTCATTATACTTATTATTTCTGATATACATTTTCTGAAGAAGTGTTACTTGAAATGTCTACTTCGGATATGATACTCCAAAAACACTTTTTCTGTGTTGTATTTTTCCAAATAAAAATAAACTAATTAGCTCTTATTAGGACATGTTGCGATTATGTAATGTACTCCTCATAGACATGTTTAGTTCATTTGTTTTCCAAAATGGAATTTTTGTATTTCTTTTGTATAGTTTTGGATTTTTAAAAAAATGTGCAGTTCTTGATGAGAAATGTGAATTTGCAAGGAACTTTGCAGTTGTATAAGGGACTTAAGTTGGTCCATTTATATCTATCTTGAGTCTCAATTTTGGCACAAATCAATCAAAATTCTGTGAGTAAAACTGAGTACACGAGTACATCCTGATAAAACATCCTTGAGGAATTACTGTGATACAAAACTTCAATCTAAAGTGAGATCTGGACACTATTGAAAGCATAGGATGACTTGTCATTTTGAATTAAAACATCTACTGTGCTAGAAAATCATATTACTTGAAAATAAGGTAGAATTATTTCTTATCTACATGTATGAAAAAGGAAAAGGTAACTCCTAAAAGTTAGAAGAATAATCTAAGCATTAGTAGTCTTTCATTGTGGTTTTTTTTCCCCATACAAATATTGAAAAATCACTGATCTGTTTAATCTATTGTTGGTTGAAAGCCATAAAATCAAAACAGCACGTCTTTGAAAGAGCAATGTATTAAAATTATGACTAATATAATAAATGTAAAAGGAATATGTGTCTTAGAACTACTGGAGGCACATACATTCAGGAGAACAAAGAGTGTTTAAACATTAACTAATTGCATTAAAAAGGCATTATGATAATTTGCTTAATTTTACCATAATTTAGGACTTAAGTCAATTATAATGACTGCAGCTGCAACACTGTAGTACATAAATAAGACAAAGCTTATGGAAGATATTGTATCATTTTTAAGATCAATTGATATAGCTTAAGAGAAGAATCAAGCTTTTGAATTTTAAGCTCTTTTGCTATCAGAAATTGAAGAAGAAATCCTTAAAGCTGAGTACTAGTTTTTCAACAAATGCTGTGAATGGAATAAACAAAATACATTAATAAGACTGTCAGAAATAAGATACTTGATAACAAAATATCTATTAAAGAAAAAAAATGAGATTAATTATGATGTTCCATAAAACTATTATCTCTAGATTTTTTTTTATTTGGACAACTGATTACGTTAATTTATTCTCCAGTCTAATCTTTTGGAAGGTTTCTTTGTTCCTTGTTTTGATCAATTTTTATGGGTTCTTTTTACTTGTTTGATTGTGAAATTTTGTGACATTACTGAAATTAAATTTTAAGTTAGTTTTAATTTAAGAGGTATATGAATGAAGCCATGCTCTTTATTTCAGAAATGTGTTTCAAGCCCAAGTTACAGCCATAAACAAATATTTGGAAAACTAACATGAAGAGGAATTGTGCCCAGATAGCATTAATTTGAAATGAATCTACATTACCATCCAAACAAAAGCTCTTGCAGCAAGATTTGGGACTATACTCCCTGACAAGAGCTGTGAAAAAACATTAGAGGAAGAATGATTACCTGTAACCATAAGATGCTCCATTTATTCTGTTTTGATTTTTTTTTTTCCCTTTGTATTCCCTTCTCTTTAAATGTATTTATTTATGGAACACCAGATTCTCTTTTATTCTCAGCATAATTGGACATATATGCTTAGAAAGCTTACTACTTAAATGCTACTCTTGCTAAACAATCTGCAGCATCTATTTCAAAATGTGATTTTATTTTTCTCTCAGCAATGCAGCATTTTTACGTATGATGGTTATCAAATGTCTACTGCGTAATATTTCCTACTGAATTTCAGATAAACTTTTATGTGGGAATATTTTCTTCCATTTTGAAAGCCAGAATTGTTGGAAACTCAAAAGTCATTGTCACAAGATGGCTGTGAAAATATTATTAAACTTTAATTGAATCAGTTAGTTACATAAGTTTAATTTTCAGATGGAATTCGTAGCATAATGCCATAGAAAAATCCTGGAAGACTTCATTAAAAATTTTCTTTCTGTACTGGGTAGGACTGAAGGTACTTGAGATCTGAGAGTATACTCCGACTTCTGAGTTGTTTTCTTAGAGGCTTATTCTCTCTTTTATTTTTTTCCCCACAGACCTCAAAAGGAATTACAGAAGCACTAATTCTCAGCTAATTCCTTTCCTTTATCTTTATTGTCTTCATTGATAACCTGTGTGACTCCAAATTGCTTCAAACTGTTTTTGAACTACATGTGTGTTTGAAGAAGTGAACAGAAATTTGGAAGTACAAATTATAGGCCTCTGTATCATTTCAGATGTTCTAAAGCATTATGATTTCCTTACAAAATTGACAGATATGACAGACCTGCTAGATGCTGAGCAAGATATATGGCCATTTAAATTTGCTGTAGACTTTAATATTTAAGCAACTATGAGCTGCTTATCAGGCAAATGTGCTAGGATACTGTGAAAGACGGTTTCCTGAAACCTTCTTTTATTTTTTTTTTCTTGGCTCAAAGTTCACTTAGCGAGGATTTTTTGGTGATAAGACACTAACTGACAACTGCCAATTATCTAGGGGTGAGAGTGGTGGGTGTTACTGTGCTGCAGTACTTCTGCTTATGACTGTAAATATAAGCAGAAGCTGGGGGACAAGCAGTCTTTTTTGGGTGGTGGGAGGGGGGCTTGTAGAAGGAGCTGACCACTGCAAAAGGCGGTAATGCTTGTGCATGGTAACAAGGGCACCATGCCCTGCTGGCTTATCTGTGGGTCCAGATCGTTGTGCTAGCAGAGAGAAAAGATGAAGAAGAAAAAAAAAGAAACTGAGAAGCAGGGGATAAAAGGCCTCTACTAAGCTAAGTACCTGGGAGAGGAATTTCCAAAGAAAAGAATCCTCTCTGGCACAGGAATTCCCTAGGAGAAAAGGAAGGATTCTCTTAGGAAAGGATTCTCTTAGGAAAGAATCCTCTGGGTCCTGCTTGCTGTGAGGCTTCCTGGCTTTCTCTCACCCCCTGTGGTGACTGGACGCGTTCATCGGATCAATGGAAAACCATGAGCTACACTGTGGAAACCTCTCTAGCTCTCCACAAAGACTTCTTGCTTTTATTTCCCAACTCTTTTCTATTACCTATATTCCCTTCCCCATCTCTCCTGGCTTCCATGAGAGCCCACTGTGACTCCCATCCCATTGTCACAGGGAACAAGGCCTGTTGACAACAAGGATCTTCCACGTTGGCTGTGTGAGAACAGGCTGAGGTCATAACAATGACTTAGAAGAAAGTTTGTATCTGATTAAAAGAAATTATGTGATGTTTATATGATTATGTGGATTTTTTTTTTAAAGCGTTGATAAGGATTAAAAGGAAACACATAACTGAATTAAAGTAGATAATTAATTCAGACAGATATAGAGGGAAAAATCTAGATTAAATCTTCCACTTTCTAGTTTCTCAGTTAAGGTTGAATGATCTAATCAAATGTTGTGTTCTGTGATCACTTCCTGTTTGGAACATTTTATTATACAGATTATTAGTTGTATATTCTTTTAGATAAAGTAACTATGTTTTACTTATGAGTTGTTTATATTTTGTAATATATCCTCTTTTCATTTGAATTAGAAATTTAAGATGGGTCTGAGATTGAGCTAGCAATGGAAATTTGGTTAAAATAGGAATATCTGTTCTAGAAAGAACTGATTTTAATATTTCACTTATTTTGTCTAGAAGGACACTTATTACTATGATTATAATCTGAATGTGATTTTGTCATTTGTGTTTTAAATTTTTAGTTAGAATGAGCGTCTTATATTTTGTTAATATCATGTTTCTTACTTTTGTAATGTAAATGTCTATTATTTATAAGTCTCTTGAATCTATAATTCACTGAATGCAAAATGTTAATGAATAGCAGAATAACCTGACCTCTTGAATGAAGTAGTGGCTTTGCTACAGTACCTAGAGTCTGTTTTATTTTATGTCCTAGAATGGTGTTTTAGGAATGACACTCATTAGTTGACTTGATAACTCAAATACTTTTGCTCTCAAAGCCTTATATTTAATTGTACTGCTACTACTATATCTATTGCTTTGAGAAGATGTGATTTGCACATGCCTATCATCCTGAAAGCAAAATAAGTCAATCTGAGACATAAAACTGTTATTTAGATGCTAGTTTAATACACAGTGTTTGCCAGAATCTTATTTTCTCTTCTATCTCATCCTGAACATATATCTTCTTTGTTGTAATTTAAAATAAAAAAAAGTTCCGGAAAATCCTTGTAAACATGCATGTGATTGTGTCACCTCAGTATCATTTTCAAATCTTGTCCCTGAACAGAACAAAAAGCTTCTGCCTCCTTTGTGCAATATCATGTTACTTGTTACAGTGTTTGCAAGCCCTAGCTGGTAAATCTGCACTGAATTCAAACAGCTACTAAGGTACTGCCTTTAGGGAAAAGTCTGTATTGACTTGAGTATTCCTTGAAAAGTGAGATACAGAATAGCTTCAAAAAGTCCATGGATTCATTTGCTGACTTTTTTTTTTTTTTTTTTTTTTTTTTTTTTTTTTTTTTTTTTTCCCTTTGAATACAACATGGTTAAGCAGTTTTCCATTTAGGATATTTGGGAAAAATACAAAAAATAAAAAATAAATGTGACAGTGAGTATTCCAAATCAGCACCACATGTTCACTGCCTGTGAGTTCAGAACAACATGCTTTTGCTTTCCGGGCAAACACATCAATTCTGAGTCCAAAATTAGTTCAAATAGGGCAGTGTACATTTGTAAAAGTTGGAGCTGAATTACTAGTTTATTTTCCATTGTAAATTTGTACCAATGTAAATACCAGATGAAAACCTGGTACTATTTGGAGAGCTGAAAACAACTTCAGATATTACTTCAGCGTCAAAAACAATGTCTAACACCGTGAATCTCATGAAAGAATCCCTTGTAAAGTTCCAGAAGAATTTTGTATAATCAATATGACATAATTCACATCAGTTAGGAACTGGGACTTCTGAGAAACTTGTTCCTTCTGAGCTTTCCACTTCTCCCCTTTGAATAACTAGGAAAATGTGTATACATATTTCCTGTTCAAATCCAGAAAATCTCTATCGTTTCCAATGGAGATCTTTGAATTCTTTCCATATACTTGCCAGTGAGTGATTATGCCATAAAAATCTGTGAAGGACAGTGAGTCACCCTTTTCAAATTTCAGGCACACAGTAAAATCACCTCCTGCACAGTGTGCTTGGCTATCTTCCCTTCAGGCAAAACTACTTAAAAGAAACTCACTGAGGACAAGAAACACCATCAGAATCATATAATACAGACATAGACAGCTCATTTTACATGCAAGATGCCTCTCACATTATTCTGAGATGTAATAACCGGTGAAAACATCAGTTATTACAGAGAAAATTAAGTCTTCTACATATAATCAACTTTTTGTTTATTATAATTTTATTTTTCTCTATTTCCATAAAAATATCATCAAAGTAACTATGTATTCTGAATATTTATGTGAATTTGTGTGATTAGTTTAGCACTTGCTCTTTTATCACTTTGACGTACATAAATATTGAAAACTTTGAAAGTGATTTAAATTTTCTAAATCTTCTACCTCCTAAATACTTAGTACATGTTATAGAATCTCTGTACAATGGTTTGATATTCAATAGTACTCAGCACCAAGAATTCCACTGCAGGCTGAGAGTTTGAAAAACTAGCAATATTATTTGACTCACAATGGAGAGCAGAGTTGATTTGAAAATTTGACCCTTGAGGACCAAAATCCCAACAAAAAGTCCTTGTCATGTTGCGACTTAAAAAAACTTAAACTATTGCAGAAATGTTGGATTTATGTATCACTGAGATGAGTGCTTTTATTTAATTATGTATTTTTGTTTGATAGAATGCATGTGAATATCACTGGGATTATGGCAGGTTTGCAGATTATGTATTTAAATTATTTAAATGTATTTAACCCACCTTAGTCTAATCGATGCAACTAAAATGAACCAAATAAAATCATATCTGATTTTTAAAATAGAGAGTATCCAACAAGTGAGTGCAATGAAAACATGCCTGGCGCTTTCCTTGAAATAGCAGGTAACATTGTATTCATATTAAAGTAACAACATGGATGAGGAAGAATTGTATCCTATCTCACTCCTGTGAGAATTTTCTTAGTCCTTTTGGTTAACCAACAGTTGGTATATATCCCAGTTAGCATTTTTTAACACATCATTTGAGAAGGAAAGAAGAGGAGCGCAGGAATACCTCAGCAAGCAGCTATTGGCAGAGAATGAAAGCTTTCATGTGGTGTGAATCAAAGATTACATTGTTAGGTTCACAGCTGATATTGAGTTCAAAAGCAAGAAACTGGTATTTTATATAATGAATTTTCAAATATGCTTGTACTTATGTAGATAGTGAATCCTGGTTCAGATATTACAAAGATGAAGACTAAAGAAAAACAGTAAGATAAGCAGGGTGGGGTTGTTTTTAATATATAGAGCAAAAGCTGATCACTGTTTTTTACTTTCTTATAAAAAGACATTACAGAACACTATGGAATCAGCAGGTATAAGATTCGCTTTATGTGAGAAAATGTATTATACTGCATTTGGTTCTTATGTGATATTGCTTTAAATCATTATGAAATGAACTCAGACCATTGAGCTTGTTTCAATTTATCATTTATCATTAGATCATCATTAGAAAAAAAAAGCAACAGTTCAACCTGTTCATACCATATCGCCCATACAATTTATTTGTATTGATTTATGTAATTTGTCTTTTTATTTTTTAACACATTATCTCTCAACTCAAATTCAGAACATTAAAGAATAATTGAATTCAAATTAAGGTAAACTAAATTCTCAAATAATAATAGCACAGGCCATTTAAATCTACTCTCATAACAAGAAATCCTTTCAAGGTCCCCAAAGCAAAATTGACATCTAGTATGCATGGGGGGCAGAGGGAGGGTTGAGACTAATTCAAAGTGAATTAATCTGCAGTTCATTAGCAAACGTTAATGTTACTTTTGGGAATGAGGAAATTAGCAGGATTATAAAGCAACAAGTGTCTTCATAAACATCTAATTGCTTGTCAAAGATGTACAATAGACTATGCAAGGCTGTAAAGTAGAATAGCTGCATGCCATAAATCAGGTTTTCAGCTGAGCAACAGATTTTGTTTATAATGTAATACTTTCTAGAAAGACATTACAGTGACCAAAACAATTTCACAGGTGCCAGCAAGCCTGGCAAATTGCAATAAGAAATTAATTAAGGCACATTTTCTTTCTTTATCTTTGCAGCTTAGATATCCTAGCACACAGCTGTGGCCAGACACCACTGAGTCCTCTGCTGAGTCCTCTGGTAAGACAATAAACCCACATTAGTCACTGAGAGAGGCAGTTCAAAGAGAAGTTCTCATGCATTAAACTATCTGGGTTTGTGTGCATCCAGGCACATGCAGGCAGAGAACTGAAGAAGACAGGGACAAGTCCATTGTCAGTAAGTCACTTCCTTTTGTAGAAGCAAAGAGATTAATTGCCAAGGAAATCAACTTAGATAATGATTCTTATGGGGGCTTGTTAAGTTATACAGCAGACTTCCTGCAAAAACCTTGAATAACAAACAGTCCTGGCAGGCAGAAATCATTATGATGCCTGTGGTTACTCTAATCAGTCTCTTCTAGCAGGGTCACTTGATAGAATACTATCAAGAGCATCAAGGGGATTTAAGAGAGCTATGTTGCCTAGAAACTGGCTGAGCCTTTTTACGGAGGAAAAATTTTTACACTCAAAATTCTTCAAACTTTTTTTTGTTTCAAGATCTTCACAGGCCGTATTTTGGATTCTGATCCCAAAGGATTCTGTAGATGCTACAAGAGATCAGCTGTTTGCAAAAGTCGTTAGATACAAATATCATGAATGCAAAATCCACTGATTTCAGGAGGTCATGTGCAAAAGCCTTGAAAAAGAAAGAAATATCTTTACGTGTATTTTATGCCTGTTCTAAATTTGATTTGCACTTTCTGCCTCATTTTTACTGTTTATAAGTTTAAAATTTGTCATCAATGATTCAACTATTTTCAAGGCATTGGGAGTGACACTTAAATATGCAAACAGAGTAATAGTTTTTGTAGCTACGTAGATCTAGATTAGTGACGGTTGTGTTCCTTCTAAATGTGCTCTTGGCAAAATTCTCAGGCAACTGCCAATATAAGAGCCCATAAACAAATAAGCAAACAAAGCATAGTAACATAAATAATTACATTCTGAAATGACATCTAAAATGTAAATATTTAGATATTCTTTTCCATTTACCTCCACAGGGACCACAGAGAATGAGGACAGAAAAATTAGCAAAGATGAACTGCTTCCTTCTGGCTTAGCAACTAACGCTTTTGAACCAGTTCCCAAAGTAAGTTCTGCTGGATCTTAACACTATTTTCTCTGATTAAGGGACTAAGAGTTTTGTGTGCCAGAGAACTGAGGTGATGTGAGAAGTATAGAGTGTTCAGGAGTGCTGAACTCTTTTTTTAATCATGAATTATGCAAACAGATGTTACAAAAGGGAAATTAAGCTAGTGCCAGTATCCTCATTTGTCATATGTATTCTATATTGAGCGAAGGCAAACTTGCATATGACAGCTGGGATGTTCTTATATGTCATACACAGAACATGTAATCTTCATATATGAAGTTTGACCAATTTGCCTCTTCTTCCATAGAACAGAATTTGCAAAGCCTGATAAGCAGCATTCAGACTATAACAGCAAGCTACAGACAGATAGGAAAGGCTTGTGTATATATGTGTAGTAATTTCTGCAAAGATATATTGCTAACTAACAGCATTTCATAAAATCCCCTGCTTGAAAAGAGCACTGAGGTACAACCAGGTTCAAAATCCTCTGCATTTATCAAGAGTGAGAGGACCTGGAAGATCTGGAAAATATATTTGCATATATGATGTACATGGCTGATAGAAAAATATATATTACCCTTGGTAAATAACAGAAATAATGTTCGCTTATAAAATCAGCAGAGCCTTCAAGATGCAACTTAACTCTCAGCAGATTAGAAAGGAGATTTTCTCTTTAGCAACCTAGAATACTATTCCGACAAAACAGATTATTTTACTACTTTAGAATCTAATTGTGGCATTGTAGTGGATTGGTTTGTTGTTGTTTTTTATTTGTTTGTTTGCTTTCATAAGCAAAAAGTGAAATATCTCAATAATAATTAACATCAAACATTAATTGCCAGGGAAGATATATAAATAACTGTTATTTGATCCACTTTTGCACTATGCGTCTCAAGAAAATTGCTCAAGTCTGGATTTGTGTTTGATGCCAACTACATAAATCATTGTGAAAACAACACTACAAAAAATTTTTTAAAAACTTAGTTTTTCATATCATATGGTCTATTAATGTGGCTTCAGATTTAAATGTTAAAAATAGCTGTACCATTCATCAGAGAATAAAAGGGAAAGTCTATTTTTTTTTTTTAATTTTTTTCTGCATTGGCTTGGAGTCCATCCACATTTTCTTCCAAGCATTTTCCTCTGGGTTATGCTCAGGAACACAAGTTTTGCATTCAAGTTCTTTAGAAGCATACATTCCCTTTTCTATCAAGTTTTTGCTTTCCCAGTAAGAAAATTGTTGCAATGTTCCTACCACAGTGAATTTATCTGAACAGATGACTACTTGTGCTCAGTTTTATGTGAGACTGTGACATTGTGAATTTTTGATTGATTAATTTTCTAGCAAGAAGCTTTTCAACAGTTTTGGATTAAAAGGATCATGGTTGGATTGGTTTCTAACAGCCATGAACTTTATTAAATATTTTTCCTTCTACATTCTTCTTTTATTCTACTTTTACATTCTACTTTTCTGCAAGAAATTTTAATAATTTAATATGGAGACTTTTTCCTGGCTTTAACTTCTCCTGCTATTCTTTCTCTCAACTAAGATGTTTCTGCTCCGTGTCCATATACTTGTACTCATTTGCCAGTTTTTTAATAAAATATATTGCCTCAAATTGTGTATATTCTTGACTAGTTTGTGAGTTTCCTGTATGGATTAGGGATATGAATTGCTTGGCTTCGTGTATGCATATGCAAAGACGCATATATGTGTAAGTAAACACATGGGGTAAATCAGTTTCACATAAGTTTAACATTGATGACAACTAGGTTGCAAAATATTGTTTTGTAGCTGAGAATTTTCTATACCAAATAGTGTTATTGTGCTCTTTGTATCTGTTGTAGTTTTTACGGAAATATATAGAAGGCATTACTTTTGGAGCTACCAATGTAAAAGAGGTTCTACTAGCACAAGATGCATAGATGACAACCAAATAGTTTAAATCCACATAAAATAGAAGAAAAATAAAGCCAAATAACTTTTTTTGACAAATAAAAAGCATTCTTTTAGCATGTGAACAACAGAGTGGAAAAATAATTTATTTTAACTTGACAAAAAATTCTGGAACTAAATACTTATACCTAATAAAGTTTATTATTTGTTCCTTTCCCTTCCTTCCTTCCTTCCTTCTTTTCCCTTTCTTCCTTTCTTCCTTTCTTCCTTTCTTCCTTTCTTTCCCTTTCTTTCTTTCTTTCTTTCTTTCTTTCTTTCTTTCTTTCTTTCTTTCTTTCTTTCTTTCTTTCTTTCTTTCTTTCTTTCTTTCTTTCTTTCTTTCTTTCTTTCTTTCTTTCTTTCTTTCTTTCTTTCTTTCTTTCTTTCTTTCTCTCTTTCTCTCTTTCTCTCTTTCTCTCTTTCTCTCTTTCTCTCTTTCTCTCTTTCTCTCTTTCTCTCTTTCTCTTCTTTCTCTCTTTCTCTTCTTTCTTTCTTTCTTTTAAATATCATTTGACAAATTCTGTCTATCTGAAGTTTTCAGAAGCATTGTGGTTGTTGAGATACATGCAGCATTTCTGTCATTATCAAGAAAAAAAAACAACACAGAAATAGTTATTAACTTTCATTCTAAAAAGTTGCCCAATTAGCTTTTAAGATTTGGCTAGTAAAATGACCATTTTCAATGAAAAAAATCTGTAAGAAATTGTCTGAACAATTAGAAGTTCAATTAGTGCTTTCTTTTTCTTGTATTTTTTCCTCTATTCTAACTATTGAAGGAATAAATTTATGAGAAAAAATTATGGATTTGATTGTTCACCTGCCTATTTCTCCTGCAAATGTTTTTTGGAGCGTCATGTTAGATTAACTATTATTTGAAAGATTGTTTGGGAAATATATTTGGACCAAAGTACAGCAAGCACAAAGTACAAGGGCAATTTAATATAATTAGGCTGAAGTCTTCACCTGATAATTAAAATTGTGAATGTAAAATGTAGGCTTTGATTAGGTATAATATATTTTCTTCTAGATGAATGGGTGGACTAGTTTGAAGTTTTTGCTGTTGTGCACTGTTCATAGACCATAATGAAATACAGTAACATCCCACCTGGCATGCTTTTACTGCAGCCTTATCCTTGACAGAATAATTAAACTGCTTTGGTGTTTGCCACTGTTTAGCATGTCGATAGTGCAAGTTGTTAGCTGCCATGCTATTGATATATCAGGGAAAATTAATATTGAAGCAATAGGGAATTACAGTGATGTACATTCTTCTAAAGTTTTAAACTTCTGAGCTTCCATATCATTATCTATTCTCAGTGCTGTTTTTGTCATGTGGCATTTTAGAATGCCATGAAGCTAATTTAAGTATACCACAGAGTGATGCCTCAAAAGTGATATTATCAAAATTGCAGAATATATACATAACAGTGACAGAGGTATTTTTATTTCACAAATTTGTCCAGTCAGCTTTCAAATACATAGAACTACCCACACAACAACTTGTAGTAAGGTGTTCTATAACTTCTTTACTCTTTCAACTTTGTACATTTCCATATGCCCTCATTTTAGGATGATGTAACAAAGTGAATCTACATTAAGCCTCCCCATGTCACTTATTACTCTATAAAATACTAACATATTAATATTTTTTTCTATACTGTAAATTCCTCTTTAGGTATTCCTTACACAGAAATGCTGATATCTTTATTGAACTTTACATTTTCTCCTTTGTGACATAGAAGTCTATACTGAATGCAGAATTTTTCAATTTGTTGTAGAGTATGTATGCAGTGGCAGAATGTCTATTGTTATTGTTGTTCCTTTCTTGTAAATCTGGAGTGATTTTTCAGTATAACTAATCTTCATTACATCTGAATTCTTCAAGTCAATTTTGCTGCTAAATTGCTGATGCCCAAGCCATTATTTTCACTATCAGAGAATTTGACATCTCATTTCTACTAAAAAAATTATACTAAAAGGAAGGGTGTTAAAAGGAAGCAAAACTGTAGAGATATCCCCTGGATAACTTTAGCACTAGCATCAGGCAAATTTCAACAATTTTATTTTGTCAGTAATCCATAAGTGTTATTAGTGGGAAGACAAAACAGATAAGCTAAATATGTTATTTCAAAAATGTCAAAGGTTAAGATGTTCAAAAGCATGACTCAGTGGGAATTTCAGATACTTAACATTAACACATTTCATTAATTAATATTGAATGAGGGGTTACTATTAATCATTTCATAGGTCTGTCTGTCCCTGGCCTTTCATGAGAACTTTTAAGTTACCTGTAATGTACTATAAATATTATGTCTATTATCATTCAAAAAAATGAGTTTTATTCAGACCTACAGTATATAAGTCTATTGTATGGGGCTGCTGAATCACGGCCTGAACCTCTGATTAATCACTTTGATGATTCAGGGGTGGATGAAAGATCTGATCCACCTTCCTAAGACAGGGGTCACAAACAGTGGCACAATGGGTTGCATGTCTCAGCTAAAGGAGTAGTCTGTCTTCATCACCCTTGAAAGAAGAACTCCAGAAGATCCTAGGCCCAGTAGTGTATCACAGTGATGCACCAAAAGAAGTACTGGTTGCTCCACCAGAGAAGAGTCCCATTCAGGAGGGAAAATATCCTATCCCTGAAGATGCCTGGCACACAGATGGGTCCAGAACGGGCAACCCGAGCAAGTGGAGAGCAATAGCATACCATCCTTCCACTGAGACAGTCTGGTTTGTTGAGGGGGATGGTCAGAGCAGCCAATGGGCAGAACTGCAAGCCGTATGGATGGTTATAACTAAGGAACCCTGTGATGGTATCCTGAATATCTGTACAGATAGTTGGGCTGTGTACTGGGGACTCACTCTTTGGATTGCACAGTGGGCCACCCAGGAATGGACTATCCACACCGATATCCGGCCGATATGGGGCAAGGACATGTGGTTAGACATATAGAATACAGTCAAACACAAGACTGTACGTGTCTACCATGTTTCTGGTCATCAGCTCCTACAGTCACCGGGAAATGAAGCTGACATACTGGCCTGAGTTTGATGGATTGAGAATTCACCATCTGAGAACATCGCCTGTTGGTTACATCAGAAGCTACGACATGCAGGACAAAAAAAAAAGTGGGCAGCTGCTGAAATATGGGGACTGTGCATACAGCTACCGGACATCGTCCAGGCATGCTGGGATTGCGATGCTTGCTCCAAGATGAGACCGAGATCGTTGCCTGAAACAACAGCTCATCTTGCTAGAGGACATAATCCTCTCCAGTGATGGCAGGTCGATTACAATGGACCCCTTCCTTGGTCTGAGGGGGTGAGATATGCCCTGACCTGCGTCAATACTGCAAGTGGGCTACTGCAGGCCTATTTGGTGCTGAAAGCAAACCAGGCATATACCATCAAGGGACTCACTAAACTGATGTCTGCCTAAGGGACACCTCAAATCATCAAGAGTGACCAAGGAACTCATTTTACTGGTGCAACGATACAGCGCTGGGCAGAAGAAAATAACATTGAATGGTGATTCCATCTGCCATATAATCCATCAGGGGCAGGCCTCATTGAATGTTATAACGGTATTCTTAAGGCTACCTTGAAGACAGACTCCCAGTCCCTGCAGGGGTAGACGAAAAGACTGTATGAAACCTTGCGGGACCTGAATGAAAGACTCCAAGATGGCAGACCCAGTGCCCTGAGAATATTGCAGACAACATGGGCCATCCCACTTAGGATCCAAATTATGGGCACTGATCATCAGGTAAGATCCCAGATTGGCAATGAAAATAATATTCTGCTCCCTGCCCCTGATAATTTAGATTCTGGCACCCATAGAATAAAATGGCCTTGGAAGGTGCAGGTAGGACCCAAGTGGTGTGGCCTACTTGCACCTTGGGGGAGATTGTTGGAGGCGGGAGGCTCAGCAGTCCTCCAGTAATAGGTACATGGCCTACTGATATTGTGGTCAACACTCCGATTTTCATTGCTAAAGGGACTCTGATCATGTCCTTATGGCAGATCAGGATACCTCCTTTGGTGCCTGTATTGTATTATTATCAAGCCGCAGACATCTGGCCAGAAGGTGTGGTACAGGAGGCCAGGATGTGCCCCAGTACAAGCAGAAGTATTGACCCAGGATAGAAATACGGCCTGTATCTTGCCCTGGAGAGCAGACCTTCCCCTCTTGGTACCTTTGAAACATCTGTATTTCTCCCCTGAGTCTTTGAGCCTTCAGGATCACCAGAAGGAACAAAATGTCATCAAAAGCATTCCAGTATTAATGTCAGATTACGTGCAACACCCAGTGATGGTCTACATGGGACTGATGGAACATAGGATGGACCTGCACATCACAACTGCATATCTCCAGTAACATCACTGAGCACTGGCCCATAAAAGAATATCAGCGTTCACCAATCATCACTCATCTTGAATTTTACCAACATGTGTTGTGATGAAATTGTATAAGTGTCGTGGTATTTTGGATCTCTGTATTAGGAAAAGGTCACCCTTTAGTCAATCTGATCATTGGTTCACACCATGAAGAGGTGGAGTGTATGGGGCTGCTGAATCACGGCCTGAACATCTGATTGCTCACCTGAGCCGAGCTATGAGTCAGCCCTGGGAGCACAGCTGAAGGCAACTCACCTGTGCTGCTGGAAGGGGTGGATCTTGGCTCCACCTCTCCTAGACCCATTTAAGAGCTGACTGCCAGCGGGGAAGGATCTCTTCTGGAGATCCACTCCACTGGAGTTTCCTACTTGAGCCCAGGATTGGGTGAGTGTCTTTCTTTCCTACTCTAGTATAATAATTACATCAGCTAAACTCCTGGATGTACTATATCATCATAGTATTCATTGATTGTACATCTATATAAAATATTTTCTCACAAATTTCCAAACTTTGTTATGGTTATTTTCCGGTTGTGGAGTCAAATTTCAAGTGCATATGAGTTGTTATTAATTTTAGATTTTAAGATGTCTGTACAAGCTCCTTGCCAACAAGGTCTATTCACTTGCTAACCTCTTGAAGAAAATTTCATTGGGTATGTAGGTATGCTAACATGAAGAAAGATAGTAACAGGTAGCCAGATACAGCCATATATGTACAGATATGTAAAGGAATGAGTGAATTATCTTAATGTGAAGTGTTTTTTTTTTTTTTTTTTTTTTTTCTCCAAATGAATGATTGGATGCAATAGTGCTATTAACAGTCAACTGCTATACAAGTTCTTACCCTGTGAATTTATCTGAGTCACCATTTAAATTTAATGAGATTTAATTAAAAAAAATAAAGGTGAAAAATGAAATGATTGTCCAAGCACTGTGGGATATTAGAATAACAGAGCAGGAAAGATTTAAGGCAGATGGAAAGGGAAAATACTTTCTCAGTTAAAAGATTTGTTTGTCTTTTCTAGTGTATTGTTCTTATTGATGAAGGTTGCTCTTTGTTAATGATTAATTCCTGAAGAAGATTATAAAACTAAATCCCCATTTTGATCCTTATTTTTTATTTATGTGATCGAGTAATTGTATCTGGTTTTGTTTTGCTCAAATTACACTATTAAAATAAAAATTCCTTAGTAATAAAATTAGACACCATGATAAGGACATGATTTTATGTGAAAAAGAAGTGTTTTTGTTGATTTGATAGTATTTCTCTCTCTAACTCATTCTAGAGTGTCTGTAAAAGTAAACTCAAGTACTGTTCAAAATTGTGCTCTTCTGTACCACCTGTTTTTCCCTAAGTTTTGTTATACATATCACTCTTTTCTTTTGTATTGTGTCAATGTATTTCAATTCAATCAATGTCAATGTATTTCTTTTCATACATAACAAAGGTACGTTTCATATTCAAAAATTAACGTTTAACTGCTAGTATCTAAAAAGTCTTCTTAAATGTCAATTTTTTTTTCCTTTATGAGCTTTAAAACTTGTAAGAAGTATTCATAGAAAGTCTGGAATGATCTTTTAATTGTTTAAAGATATGTTTTGATGGCATTCTTCCCTGGCATATTTAGTATAAAGGATGTTTTAATTAGGGGGAAAATATTACATGTGATTTAGGCATGGAGGCCTTCAATGATATAAATCACAGATGCTGTTACAATTCACAATGGAAGTATTTCCATTTCCAACAGAGTTGATCAGGCAGGACCTGCCATTGGTGAAGCCGTGCTGGTTATCTCATACCAGCTTCCTCTCTTTCATTCTGTTTATATATAATAGTCGATTATATATAATCCAGTGATTCAAATAATAGAACTTAGTTTCCTGGCTTCATAGATTTAGATTCTTTATTCCATCCAAATTTATCTAAACTCACTATGAATCTTTGTCTTTTATTGTATTTAATATCTATACCAAATCCTAGGATAGGGTATCAGTCGTATCCAGGCTTGAGATAATTTTGTTTATAAATACATAGAATCCTTATAATTGTAAGGGACCTCAGAAAGCCATCTAGCCCAACTCCCCAGCAATGAACAGGGACACCACAGCTAGATCAGGTTGCCTAGGGCCTTATACAGCCTTGCCTTGAAAGTCTCTGGGGTTGGGGCATCAACCTAGGTAACTTCACCACCCTTACTGTACAAGATTTTTTCCTTATATCTAACCTAATTCTATCCTAGAATATTATGAATATTATTAGAAAATTATAGGATATTACTAGAACACTACAGAATATTATTAGAATATGATGGTTCAATACTATGCAATGTTTCCTATCTGAAACAATAAGGAAAAAATTGTCTACAGGTGATCATAAAAATTCTTTCAAGTTGAAGCAAGTTCATGAGATCGTATAAACCTGGAAAGTTCTAGATAAAATAGGAAAGTTCCAGAATGGATCCATGACTTGCGATTTGTGATGCAGTTGATGATGCCATCCAAAGAGACCTAGAAAGGCCCAAGAAGTTGGCCCAGGAGAACCCCTGAGGTTCAACAAAGCCAAGTGCAAGGTCTTGTACCTGGGTTGTGGCAACTCCACTATCAATACAAGCTGGGAAATGAAATGATAGAGCACAGCCCTGCTGAGAAGGATTTAGGGGTACTGGTGTATGGTAAGCAGGACATGAGGTAGCCTCACAGCCCAGAAAGCCAAACATATCCTGGGCTGCATTGAACAAAGTGTGGCCAGCAGCTCAAGGGATGTGATTTGGCTCCTCTACTCTGTGCTGATAAGGCTTCACCTGTAGTCCAGATGCGGTGGAAGTAAGGGATGCCATTCAGAGTGACCTCACAGACTTGAAAGAAGGGTCTGGGTGAACCTAATGAGGTTCAACATAACCAAGTGCAAGGTTTTGCTCGTGGGCTGGAGGAATCCCAGGCATCTATACAGACTGGAAGCAAGCAGTCCTTGAGAGCAGCTCCGTGGAGAAGAACCTGGGGGTCCTGATGGATGAAAAGCTTAACATGAGCCAGCTCTTGCAGCTTGAAAAGCAAATGGTATCCCAGGTTCCATCAGAAGAGGGGTGGCCAGTAGGGACAGGGAGGACATTGTCCCTCTCTACTCTGTTCTTGTGAGGCCCCATCTGGAGTACTGTGTCCAGGTCCAGAGCCCCCAGTACAAGAAAGATAGAGCTGTTAGAAAGGGTCCAGAGGAGAGCCACAAAGGTGATCGGGGGCTGGAGCACCTCCCCTACAAAAACAGGCTGAGGGAGCTGGGTTTGTTCAGCCTGCAGAAAAGAAGGCTGTGGCGTGACCTACTTGCAGCCTTTCAGTACCTAAAAGGGGCCTACAAACAGGAGGGGAATCAGCTCTTTGAAAGGATTGATAACTGCAGGACAAGGGGAAATGGTTTTAAGTTGAGAGAGGGGAGATTTAGGTTGGATGTCAGGGGGAAGTTCTTTACTGTGGGAGTGGTGAGGTACTGGAACAGGTTGCCCAGAGAGCTTGTGGATGCCCTGTCCATGGAGGTGTTCAAGGCCAGATTGGATGGGGCCCTGGGCAGCCTGGTCTAGTATTAAATGTGGAGGTTGGTGGCTGTGCATGTGGCAGGGGCTTGAAGATTCATGATCCTTGAGGTCCTTTCCAACCAGGGCCATTCTGTGATGCAGAACTGATTTCAAACTAACGGGGAAGATTTAGATTTGATATGAGGAAAAAGTCTTTTTCAATAAAGGGAGTGAAGCACTGGAGCAGACTGCTCAGAGAGGTAGTAGATGCCCCACCCCTGGAGACATTTAAGGTCAGGTTGGACAGGGCTTTGAGCAACCTGATCAAGGTGTACATTTTCTTGTCCATCCTAGGAGAGTTGGGTCTATAATGGTTTCTCATTTCTTTTTTTTTTTAATTTAGGGAAACAGTGTAGGATACTGGTGAATAATCCAAGATTATGTGGAAACGAAAAATAAGTACACTTAAGTTTCACTCAAAAGGAGTGAGATAATGACTACTTCTTACTTTATTTTGCAAATATTAATGGACATTATATTTACCCTGTAGTTTAGTGGAAGCATGTTATAATGATAGCAACCATGCTATATGATAATTACAGAACTAGAGACAGTTCATTCTGAGGCCTTTATCTCACAAGAAAAGAAAGCTATCCCAAATGAGCACATGTCAAAACACAAAGTATTTTTTGAGACTTACTAGTTCTTTTTTCTGATCAAAATTCCTGTCAGATAAATAGTTCTTAGCAAAAACACCAAGGGAAAGGTTTTTCTTCATTAGGCTTTTTAAAATGATATTTACTGACATTTGTAACCTAAAAGAAGTAATCAAACAGTTCATAGATTAACCAAATCTTGCAGTTTTTTTTTTCACCACAATTAATGCCTAACAAGGTAAAAATCCTTTGTAAATCTGAGTCCAGCTGCTCTCTCTGTTCCTCTGGTTCGTATGTGATTACTTTGCCATATAATCCCAGTTTCTGCATCTGTCAGTTTGGCAATGCCTCCTTCAAACTGTGAACACCCTGGCTGTTCTAAAATGTTTTACTAAAATCATGAAATTAGAAGCTGATATCTGAAAGGCAACAAAATATTGTATAATGAGCCCTGTTACTATAACAGTTTCTAAATAAAGAATATCCCCAAATAATCTATGAGAGTAGGAATTTTTTTCCTCCATATTAAAATTTTCTTTAATGTGGTTTGTTTACATAAAGTTGATACCTAGAGATGTTCTTTGCAATTAGTTGGCATATTGCCTGTGTTCTTGTTCTGCTACCCTGAACGTAAAATGATCTGAAATCAGATGGAAGAAGTTCTATCCCCCCCCCCCAGTACCTGAGAGACTAAGAACCTCCTCCAAATTTGTGATTTAAGTCCCAACTGTGCCCTTGCCTTTAACTGTGTAAGACAGCAAGGCAGAACATTTTGTAGATTAAACCAATAAACTAGCAAACATAAAATAAACAAATCTCATAATTGTGGATTTCAATTAAAGAAAGGAGGATCAAAGCAAACATTCTACTTGAAATTACACAGCTGCTATCTACACAAAATGAGAAAAAAAAAACAAATCTCTTCTCCAGCTAGCCATAATTTTGGGGCTGGGAAAGGAGGAGGGAGAGCTCAAGCCCTGCAGTAGGACAGATTGCTTATGCTTCTCACGTCCCAATCAGTAATACAGAAATATTGAGTAATGAATTCCCTGCCTCTCCTGATCTGAGAAGCTCCCACCATCTGTGAAAGACAATTTGTAACAGCTTTAGTATTAAGATTCAGTAAACAGACAATCACAACCATTGTGCCAAATAGTGCTTGCATTTGGGAGGAAAAAAAAAAAAAGTAAAGCAGAAGATATAAGTAACATGAAGACCCTTATATTGCAAAATTACCCAGCAACTAAAACATTTTCAATTGCAGAGTTTTTGGCTATTTGTTTTTTAATTTTTTTCTGCTTTCCTCAGTCAGCAAGGAGTGCTGTAGTCTGCACACAATCCAGCATCTGTGAGTTGTGTATGCAGGCCTCATCCTAATGTGTTGAATTATTATTGATAGCTGAGGCAGTTATGCTCTGCTGGTGAACCAATAATGTCAAGGCAGTACCTGCAAGATTAATTATAGAAGAGAATAGGCTCTGGTTTCCAGGGACTGAGACATTAACAGAGACTGTGCATTAGTTTCAGGGAATTCAACAGACAGCTGAACAAATGCTTCAGACAATGTTATACATGCTAAATCCTGACACTTACCTCTTAAAAGTACTGGACAAAAAAAAGCTCTGAATAATTGTGTTTGAACTGGGAGAAAAAGAAGATTCTATAAACTAGACAGAGAGGAAATAAGTATAGAGATTACTAAAGCAAGTTAAGCTATATAAATACATGTAGCACATTCTTCTCTGCAATACATTGGAGAGAAAGAGGACAGTAATTAATTTCTGTATAAAAATACAGAAATACAGAATTTCTGTATTATATTTTTCTGCATTAAAAAACAAACTCAAAACAAAAATACCCTGCTTTTTAGTGGCTGACAGCACCTAGCTTTTCCGAACAAGTATGGCGTGGAAAATACATATTGAATGAAAAAATAGGGTTTTCTTTATAGTGTTACGCTTGTTTCACTGCAGTGAAAATTTGTACCGCATGAAGCATTTTAGCTGTAAGGAACTCTGAATTTGCAGTGGATGAAGCTGCAGCCATAGCAACAGCTACATAAATTTTCAGACAATGATAAAGCATACAGTACAAAATTTAAGCAGTGTGACTCCTACTGCGATTGCCATTAAAAAACAAAACAACAACAAGAACTAACAAAGAAAAACAGAAGAGGGTGCTTTTTACAGAACAGTAGTGTCTTTGACATTCTCAAGGTTCACCTGCATTTTGCTTGTGTTATCAGAGATGCAGCTGAGAGATTGGCTGTAATTCTCTATCTCGTGCTTCATTCAGCTTTGGCAAGTGATACCTCTCTTTCATTGTTTCTTAGGGCTATTTTGAAAGAGCCTTAGGAATTTTGAGGCACAATTTTCAAAATGTTTTCCAACTCTCACCGCTATTCTAGATGTACGTTGTCTTTAAAAAAAAAAAAAAAAAAAAAAAAAAAACAAAAAATGAATAAAACCTTGAGACTGCAGTAGCTCGACACATCAAGGTATGGAATTGATCTTAAAATGAATTGGAAAAAAAAAAACCATTTACATTTCACTGAAGTGGCAGGTTCATAGTTGCCAGGTGTATTGCTGTTTTCCTTCAAACTTGAAACAGCAGTGGACTAATGGCAAACGCTTTTGTGTTTGAAAGATTCACTGTGTAAAGAAATAGTCAAAGTTCCATCTTCTGTTATTACCCTCAACTTCTGTGAAATTTCTTTCATAGTGTCCTGTGAAACTTTTCACTATACAAAGATCAGAATAGGACACCTTGTGGAACAGGGCACTTCTTAGACTATCTTTCTATAGAGAGCTTTGCAAGCCTAAATAGATCTGAAAATGAAGGTGACGAAAGGGATTTCAATTGTGTTCTGATGCAAAAGTGAGACTTCCTATCATGCTTGTACTCCACAGTGGAAATAATGCCCATCTTTAAAATATGTTTTTTTAAAAATTAACCATGTTGGAATACACAATTTCACCTGGAACATATTATTTCTTTTTTTATGTTTTAGATTTCTAGTTTAGTCATTGAGCCTATGACAAAACTCAGGGATGTTTGTAGAACCACATAATCATAGAAACCTTAGAGTTGGAGGGGAACTTAAAGATCAACTAATCCAACTCCCATGCAATGAACAGGGATGCCACAACTAGATCAGGTTGCCCAGGGCCTGATCCAGGCCCGTTTCCAGGGATGGGGCATCCACTACATCTCTGGACAACTTGTTCCTCTGCCTCACCACCCTCATTGTAAAAGACTTTTTCCTCATATCAAACCTAAATCTACCCACTTGAAGCTTGGAGCCATTTCCCCTTATTCTACTGAAATATCTCCTCAATAATATATATCCTCAATGATTTGCTATGTTAAAAAGTGGAAAACATCACTGACACAATATTGTTCTGGTAAGAAAATAAGCAAATAAAATAGCAAAATTACTTGCTTCTCCATAAATTCTATTTATTTTGGCCAAGAGTCATTTAGTTTGTATTGACTAAGGAAAACAAAATACAAAAACTCTTTAATCTGTATCTAACATCTGCCTGTAGAAAATCATTTCCTGTTATATTGTTCCTTGATGTGTTTAGGAAGGAGTGAAATTCTGAAGTTAAATTTTGTTGGTCTTAACTATTGAAAAATAAGGTCTGGCATTCTGCAGTTTGTTCCTGTATCTTTTGGATGCCGATTTTGATTTAAGCTGCTCAGCAGTCATGTATATTGCTGTTTCCTATCATATACCAAAAAGAACTCCGAAGATATTAGAAGGATGACTGACAATAGTTTCCTACTGTGCTTATTACCAAATTGACTGTGATCTCTTGCAAGAATGATCAGTTAGCTAGGATGTCACGTTATTCCCAACATTGCTGAATAAAAGTGAAATGTCACATACATAAAGAAGCATATAATTCTGTTGCGTGACAGCACCATTCCTTATCAAGTTCTTTCTGATCTTGTATTCATAGGTTGTCAAATTTCTGTCCGTATATCACCAACTATTTTCTTTATTGATCATTTAAGTTGTGGAATTAAGGACATGCTGAAACCCAAATTCCAAATATAATTTTTAACCAACTATAAATGAAGTTTTTTAATGTGAAAATAGAAAATATTAAACTACAGTAAAGCACATTGTTTTTGTGTAGTGCTGCAAATTCCTAACCTGGAATGAATTTATAATAATTATGGAATCTAAGCTCTCATAACAGCAACTTGTCTCCAAAATTTTGGACTCAAACAGATGATAATTAGGACAAATGCATTCAGCCCAGAGCAAACCCCTGATAGAGTGTGCTCTTTAAAACAATTAGGCTTCTTAACAATCAGATTTTGCATATTGATAATTTTCCTGAAGTGCTAAAATATGTGTACTTTCTTGAATATTGTTCGCATGCAAAGTCACCAGAACTTAACCACAAATAGATTTATATCAAAAGTCAAGATCAAAAATTGTAAATATTTATATAGCCCTTTTTAAACTGCAGACAACTTTCAACAACAAAACACTGATTTCCATTAATATTCACCATGCTTTGGTGAATGTCAATGGGTCTGATTTTTTTTCCACCTAGAGGAAGTCAGTTTCTCAGCCTTGCTTCATACATACTTTATGTCGTGCCAGGTTGTCAAACTGCCCCTCTGCTGCCATCTGTTGCATGGAAACAAAAAATAGTGGAGTATTGGTGGAAAGATTCAGCAGAAGCCATAGCACCAACATCTGACTGACACTGTGGGCCAAGATGATAAAATAGGAGGTATTATTTTCAGAGCAGAACTCATACAATAGTGGACCTTATTACCCATCCTTTGGATCTGAAATTAGAAACTCTATAAAAAAAAAATGCATCTGAGATAAAGCAAAGAAATAGTCTGAGGAAAATATGATTCTTTCTTTAGGTAGTGATTACCATTTGACTTGCTTGGATTATTCTCATACCCAAACTTAGTAAAAACTCATGTGTGTGATTTTCTTGTCAATGCTTGATAGTTTATCTCTGCTCTGAGGAAAGCCAAACAGCAAAAGAAAGGAGAAAAACATACATCTTATGAAATATTTATGCTAGCAGCAGAAGAATATTATGCTTAGTCTTCAAAGAAATAGTGCAGTTATACTTCCTAAATGTCAAATAATAATTAAAAAAAACCATTACTTTTCTACCTAGATTTTCAAAGCCATTGTTTTGCTTATTGTCTTATTGTTAAACGAAGAAAAAGTATGAAAGCTTAATAACCGTAAAACTTCCTAGAGGAAAGAGCTTTCCTGGCTTCCTTCTTCCTTCTCTAACTTCCTAGAGATCTTCCTTGAGGACAGCAGGGAAAAATGAAAAAAGATGGAGGTTTAATTTAATATTCATACACTGAGGTTTTTTGAGGCATTTGATGATTGCAAATAAGCTTCTATTGAATAATAATGTAGTACATGAAAGTGCATTCTAAATTATCTCTGTGCCTAAGTTCTTGCACTGTTGAAATGTTAGCTTTATTTCTTAAAAAATATTGAACAAAAAATATAGTGCACAAATGTGTTGGAGAACTTCCAACTTTGCTTTGGCTTCTGGAAAAAATCACTAGTTTTAACAGATGCTAAGAAAAAAATTATCTTTCTTGCATGTGTAAACTCCTCAGGAAAACAAACAAACAAAAACAACAAAAACAACCCCCTGCATTTTTTGTGCACAACAAAGACACAAATGTTTAGAGAAAGGTTCAGTGAGTTATTTAACAGCTTTACAAACACAAATATGAAGTTCATCTCATGAAAAATGAAGGAAAGCAAATTCAAAAGTCTTCATGTCTATGATTGCTGCAGTCAAGTGCTAGAAATTCGGTAGGTTGATTTAGATAAGCAGGTAGCTGTTCACTAAATAAAAATGAAATATTCACCCTCAGTAATGCATGAATGATACTCCCCACCCTATGTTCATTACTTTGCTCTTTGGAGACTAGAGCTAGCATTTTACCACAGGTAGATCTAAGGAAGAAGGGCAGTTGCACTTCCCCCTAAAAGGGATGCTTGTAGCAATACGCAACTGTATCTGCTTGTGACACAGATGTCTGTGTAGGTGTGTAGAAGGAAGGGAAGAGTAGAAAAAAACACCAGAATTGTTTTCCCTCACCATTATTTTTTCCAGTAGCATCACTTATTTCTGAAAGTCACGTGTGCTCAACGTTAATTAGAGTAAGGGACAGAGATAGAGGACAAGGAAAAGTATGCAGGAAGCCAATCTAAAACTGTCCGTATTTGGTATTAGGAACAGTTTCAGTATTTTGAGACTGGAAGGGAAATGGCACCAGAATACTTCTGGCTTTTCCACAAGACATAATTATTTTATTTTCCTTGAGGAAGTAAAATCCAATTTTATTTAAACTACTTAGGATCTCTGAATTGTTCATACTACAAATTCACCAGAAAAGGATATTTATTTTTCTAGAAATGCCCTTCTTTGATAAATGAATACTAGATTTTCTCCTAGCTAGAAGTAAATAACAAACACCCTAGCACATTGAAAGTTTTCGAAGTGACCTTAACCTTGTAACCTTGATTTGAATATATCAGAATTCAGGCAGTTAAAAAAAAAAAAAGTAGGGTGCAGTAAGACACGAGGACAACCCAAGCTGGAAACTAAATGTTTTGATATTATTTTCAGTGAAAGTATATTTGGGATAAACCTTTTTAAATATTTCATTTTAACATGGAAACATATTTGGGGAAATATGAGAACCTCCAATTAATTTTCTGATTTTACAAAATACACTTTCTATTAAAATATTTTATTCAGAATTTCATGATATACTTTATGCGAGTTAGTCTGAGATGACTGTGAAACTTCATTCTTAAGGTATTTATTTGAAAATTTTTATTTTCAGATCAAATGAAATTGAATGTTATGAGTTTACAAATGCTGCTCTCTACTAAATAGATCTTTTTCCAAAATTAATAGCATGCATTGCTAGGATTTATTCTCATAGCAATTCAAATTCTCCTCTTCCAGCAGTTCTGACAACTTTTAAATGGCCTTCCCAAGAAAATTCCAATCTTGAAGTTTCTTATTTTTGGGTGAGGAAAAAAAAAAACAAACAAAAACACTTTTGATTTGCTTCTGCAAACAAAAAATTTGTAGGTAGAGCATCACTGATTACGTTAGGTTATCCCATAACTATCACAGACCAGAGTCACAGAATCACAGGCTAGTTGAAATCAGAAATCATCGTCAAACCACATGCTTTTCTGCAGAGCTATTTTCACCAGGTCATAACCCAGCCTGTACAGATGGATGACATAATTCCTTCCCAGGTGCAGGACCCTCCACTTGCCTTTGTTGAATTTGAAGAAGTTCTTCTTTGTGCTCCTCTCCAGTCAAGATCCTTCAGAACCAGCACGGCACACTGGTATATCAGCCACTCCTCCCATAATGCATCATCAGCTGACTTTCTGAGGAGGTATTTTATCTGTTCAATCAAATCACTGATTAATTTATTAAGCAATACTGAATTCAGGATTGATCCCTGGGAAACGTCATTAGCTACAGGTCTTCAACTAAACTCTGTGGTACTCATGATAACCCCCCAAGACCAATCATTCAGCCAGTTCCCAACCCAGCTTACAATCCACTCATCTAGCGTCCACTCCTTGATTTTGCCTGTGAGGAAAACATTGTCAAAAGTCTTGCTGAAGTCTGGGTAGACAACTTGAACTGCTTTCCTCTCATTCATCCATCCATCCAGTTGTCCATCATAGAAGGCAATCAGATTGGTTAAGAATCATTTCCCTTTGATGAATGCATGCTGTGATTAATGTATTCTTTGCATTCATTCTTCATAGAATCACAGAATGGCTTAGGTTGGAGGAGACCTTAAAGATCAACTTGTTCCAGCACTCCTGTCATGGCCCATATTGCCATCCACCAGATCAGGCTGCCTGGGATTTCATCCAACCTGGCCTTTAAAGCTTCCAGGGATGGGGCATTCACAGCTTCTCAGAGATACCTGTGCCAGTGCCTCACCATTCCCTGAGTAAAAAATTTCTTCCTAACATGTGTCCTAAATCTCCCCTCTTCTGGCTGTCACTGTCAGATCATGTAAAATGTCAATCTTCCTCCTGCTTGTAAGCTCCTTTAAAGTACTGGAAGGCCTCAATGAGCTCTCCTTTTAGCCTTTTGTTCTCCAAGCTGAACAAGCACAACTCCTTCAAGCTTTCTTCATAGGAGAGGTAGTCCAGACCTCTTATGAGCTTCATAGACCTTTTCTGGATTGGCTCAAACAATTTCTCCAGTTAGCTCCAGTTTCTCTTTAATGTAGTCAGTGAGCACAAAATATTCATGTTCACTTTAGAATAGAGGTATTCAGCACATGGTAGAATCAAGTGTACATAAAATTAAAAATAAAGAAATTAATCATAATCCATTTTCAATGCAAATCAAACTCATTTTCAAATGAAATAACAAAATTTACAGCTGTTTAACGGCATCAAGCTCATATGTACAAATAAGGACATATGACTTTTTAATACTTTCTGAAGAAAACACATAGTATTGGGTTTAATATTATGTACTTTGGTGTAACGATTAGGAAACATTCTCAGCTAACATAAACTGCCATAATTATGCGTTGTGACGATACACAATTTGAACATCTGTTTGAATGTCATATTAATTTGTACCTAATTTCAATTTACTTTTTTTTAATATGAGGATTATTTTGATAACTACTGAATTGAGAAAAAGTCACCAACCTTTCTGAGCTTTGCAAAAAAACAGCTGTTTGAAACCTACTGTGATGTACACAGTGTATGCTACTAATCATGTCAACAGTTTATTTTCTTTGATTTCACACTGTAGCTCTAGGCATCTGCTATAACAGATAGAAGAAGCTTTTGATAGCTCACTAAATTTATCAAGGCACCCAAGGACTTGAAAAAAAGGCTAACAGGTTTTGTAAAAAACTGAAAGAAGAGAGGAAAGAGGGAAAAAAAAAAAAAAAAAAAAAAAAGAAACAGAAGGTTGGCTTGTACTAGAACAAAAAACAAAGCTAGGCCTTTAGCTCTGTCTTCACTTGTGAGGAGATCACTGCTGTGTATTGTCCAGTATTCTTAATCTTGCCATTTGAAGTAGTGCTTAGTAGCAGGGAATGCTTGCACCAATTGCTAATTGGATTGCTAAGACCACTTTATCAGCATCTTCCTCTTTCCAAAATAAGCTTTGGTATTATTGCACATAAAAAGATGCTGTCGAAACAGCTGTAAATTCTGGTAGTGTAATTGAAAATGATTTTGATTCACATTAGGAAATGAGATTGTGATTGATTTCTTTCATTAGGCATCTGAGATTGATATACATGCTACAGCACCACACTATGACTCTCTTCACTGTTTAAAGAATAGCCCTTTTTGCTCTAAAGAGAGAAACAATCAAAAAGCATTCATTTATCATACTTACTATACAATTTCGTCTGATCCAGTGACACAACAACAAAATCCACATATTTTTAAAGAATAATACAATAAAATACAAATTTTACGCAAGTTGGATTGTAAAAATAGTGAGGATAAAAGGCATAAACCAACAAAAATAAATGTTTTTAAATGTTATTGTGTAAACAATTGATTAGATCTGGAATTTCCACATTATACACAGCGCGGTGGGAGTAATAGGACTTTCTTTCCACTGATCCACATCTACTTAAGTAAAGACTGCATTGAACGGATGTAGTATGTCAGTGAGTTCATCTTAACTTTTACTTGTTCTAAATATTCCTGATGGTAATAGACAAAGAATTTGTTCAGCACACTTTTGAAATCACTGACAGCGTTCACATTATTTGACTGGCACATCCTTTGCTGAGAAATAGACCACGTTCAAAAAAAAAAATTGTCTTCCAAATTCATGTTTACATGAAGAAAATTCATGATTCTGTAGGTCAGAAAAAATCTCTTTGCAGATAGAATTGCATTTAATAGATTGCCTGAATGTGAACTGGACTTGCATGTGTGAAAAATGCTACTTTGAAGCTAGCACTGACAGTTGTGAGAGGACACAAGTATATCTGTTCCAGATACTCTGCAAACCACACTTTAAAAATACGCAGCTGGAAGTAGTTTGGTTTGAATTTCCTGTCGTCCTTCCTTTGTGGGAGTTCTGTATGGGAGAGGGCAAGGAGAGAAGATAGAAAGGCTCTGAATAGTACTGCTGTGAGTATTACTTGAACTGCCACTGTGATAACCCGAACTCCCAACACCACTGCATGATTCGCTATGCTGTTTGATCCTTGGAAACCCTGATGATGTTCAGTGACTTCAAAGATTCTACTGTAGTTGCATATGTGGAAAGTTATCATCTACTGTAGCTGACATAAAGGTAGTGAAAGTCATTAACCCTTTTGTAGCAGATAAAGTTTCGACTTTGTGGAATTACAAGTTGAATCAATGTGTTTTTATGCTCATAAATAAACTCAGCACATACTCTGGCTCTTATCTCACTCTATGGGTGTCAAATTTCAGTTTGATATTCATTACCAGAGGTCTCATTTTGGCTTAATTCTATTCTGTACTTTAGAGTCTGTAACATAGCTATTCCTGTCTATATACTAAAAATGAAACACTGTATTAACACTAGCCCTACTCAAACACTAGATATTCTTAGCACATTTGAGACACCTAATCTGCACTGTTCTCATTAAGATTTCAAGATTAGAAAGTATTTCTGAAACTAGTACTTTAAAACAAAAACAAAAGCAACATGCATACGGAGAAATATAAGTAGCATCATGCAAGTGTATTTATGTGCATATGACTTGTTTCTCTTATCTCCTCTGATTCTTTTGTATTATAGCAATGGTAAAAACCTTTGTTTTGAAGCAAAGGACGTAGCTACTTTTGGAGATACTAAGAAAATGAAGTATTGCTATATAATATGAAAGTAAATTATGTAAAAATACTGGAATACATCATCATGTAATAGGTGTATTTCAGAGCAGAAGTGAGAAATACTTGCATGTTGGTCTGGTAACTATCATATATATATAGTTATATGACTCAAGCGTATTACTAGATTTTTTTTCTGATTTAAATATTTATGACATCTCTTCACAGAGGAGCTCTAAACTAATCATAAAAAATTACACTCTGATTCATGGAACTCAAAAATGTGTTAGGAGTTCTGATGCAACATTTTAGGGCTCAGTGATACATCAGAGACATATATCCTAAATACTGTGAATGATGCGGTTGTCAGATTAGAAGATTGTGATGGAGTTACAGGATGGTGCTGGCATTTTGCTAAATGTTGCAAGAGTCATTAGCTATCAGACATGGCTTAGCTCAATAGTTGTGTGCAGCCGGCATACGTGACTTGATGAATCCGTAACTGCAGGGGAATAAAGAAGTAGACAAAGAAAAATCCCAAAAATAGAAGACAACACAGAGATAGAATTGCTACAGCTTATCAAAGAAAAAGATATAATAATGGTATAATAAAGTGACTGCTTAAGACCCTATCCCATGTCTTATATATACCCCCAGAAATATGTTAGCAGCTACTTTCTACTTTCTGCTTAAGATTGAAAAATTATTCAGTAACTTGAATTTTATACCAGCTACAAGAAATTAAGGGAGAAAAAAACAATTACTGCAGTTTATCCACTCTAAATTTGAGACAGTTTTTATTGTTTTTGTCCAGAAAACTTTCTTGGCATTAATAAAATAACAAACAGCATGAGTTAACATGAAGTTATCAGTAGGCGGATACTGATCTGGATGCCCCAAGGTTGCAAAGCTGTGGGATATAGGGCAATCGTTTCTCATTTCTGTCTGAGTTTCAGTCAGTCAGTGCAATAGCTCATACAATTTTACAGATAAATTGAGTTAGCAAATTCTGAGACTTGTGCATTCAGTAGAATAACTAAGAAGCTCCTGAAAGTCATTTTCTGTTTCCTAAATACCAAGCACACTTTGAGAAATTTTGTAAAACCAAGTTTACTGTAACTTGTATTTACACAGTTCCTTTGAGTTACTAGTATCTTTTTATTCTTCATTCCAGAGCATCTTCATCAATTCTTTCTCTATTTTTAAGAATTTTATTCTCACTCCACGTTCTCATGAAGTACTTTTGCAGAATTTACTTTTTGTTCAAAAATAATCTTATTTATCTCTTTGTCTTTTTGTCTCTCTTTTTATCTTTGTCATCATTCTCTTTCTCCTCTTTTTCTTTTCAAAATAGCTTTCATCTGTTTTTGTTTTTTTTTTTTTTTCTTTTTAGATTGATTGTTCCACTTGAAAAAGTTTTATTTCCACTTAAAATAGTTTTATCTTTATTTCCTAAAGTTTAATGTTATTCTGCCTGTGTTGTTATTTCTACTTGGGCTACTGGGCTTGTCTAGCTTGGAGAAGAGAAGGCTCTGGAGAGACCTCACTGTGGCCTTCCAGTACATGAAGGGAACATATAGACAGGATAGGGAACAACTGTTTACGTGGATGGATAGTGATGGGACAGGGGGAATGGTTTTAAACCAAGACAGAGGAGATTTAGGTTAGATATTAGGAGGAAGTTTTTCACCTAGAGGGTGGTGACATACCCTCTGTGTTGCCCAGAGAGGTTGTGAATGTCCCCATCCCTGGATGCATTCAAGGCAAGGCTGGATGTGAATCTGAACAGCCTGGTCTAGTGGTTGGCAACCCTGCCCACAGCAGGAGGATTGAAAAGACTTTGAGGTCTTTTTCAACCCAGGCCATTCTATGTTTCTATGATTCTAATAATGATTGTCATTGTCCTTCCCCAGTCTCTTTAAGTTAATAGGAATGGAATATTGGATTTACCAAGTGTTGATACTGATATCATAGAATTTTAGGGGTTGGAAGGGACCTCCAGAAATCACCAAGTCCAACCCCTAATATATGGGTCCATTATCTCATCCTGTTCAATGTTTTGTCCTTCCAGACCCCTGCTTATTATTGAATACCTCTGTTCTCATTTTAGAGAGAGCCTTATACATGATCTTCAGGCCTAAACCTGACATAAATTTTAATTTTGTGTTCTGACAATGTATACAAATTGTTTGAGCATGGTCAAAATAACAAAAATAGGTTAACTCTACCCAGTTTCCTGGCACCCAGACAGCATGTGGATGGGTGCAATCCTGAGAGGATGGACATGTTTGCATTGAGACTGCCAGTTATATATTTTGGTGATGAAATGGAGACAGCATAGCCAGGGAAGTCAGACTCAAGGTCCTTCTTAGAAAATCCTAGTGTTGCATGTCATAAAGAACAACAGTAAGGCACGATTGAGATTTGAAGTATGCAAAAAAAGTATGGACGTGTTGCCCTAGGAGTGGGGTTATACAAACAGACACAGGTTAGAAAACAGTGTCTGCTTTATTCTACCACAGGGACAGCTGCCTACTAAACAGTGCAGGTACAAAGAAAAGCTGTATCCGGAAAGCTGAGCCAGTTAGGATTGTATGTTATTTTTCTATATTCACAGATTATAGAAAAAAGTCATCTGATAAGATTCTGCCTATATTTTGATGCCTTAAAATGCCTTCATAGAAAAATGGCTATGAATGTTTATTCCACAACATCAACTTTGAAGAATTTTGGAATACAATAAAAAACATTAACAGAAATTATAAAACTTCAGTCTGTGCTTTCTTGCTGCTTATATATCTTAATCTTCAATATAGATATCTTCTGCATTGAAAACACAAGTACAGCACTGGCAATCTTTATGGGGCTAGCTATACAGGTTACTCACTGAAGAGCAGCCCAATGTATTAAGCTATGACACCTCAATGTTACTAACATTAGCAGAGCATTTTCACAAGTGTATTACTCTATATTTTTTTTTTTATGTTGCTACAAGTAGCAGTGTGTACAAAGCTTATGAAGGGAGAAAAGATAAAAGGAAAAAGCTGGGAGAGAACTAATGACAATAAAACTCATGGCAAGCCAAATTACTGAGAGTTTCATATCAAAAGCAGCTTTGACGATAATGGGATTCTGGAGTCCACTAAACTAGTTTTGATTCAAAGATAAAACAGCCATTTGCATAAAAGCTTTGCTTTAAAGATTTAGCACTGAGTACCAAATGAAGAAAAAGCCCACCACCATAACAGTAACACTTTAATATAGGTATCCATTATCTAATGCTTATATAATGGCAGACAAATGAGCTCATTATTATTAGTGCTATTATACTGAATATTAAATGAACTCGTCATAGAAACACACTTGCTTTAAAACCTATTATTGCACCGTCAGTGACAAGAAAAAAAAAAACAACATACAGATTTCCAGAGATGACTAATTTGATTTCAATGTTAACTTCTAATGCATTATTAAGCAACAGTTCATTATGCTTTCAGATAGCACTTAGTTTATTTGTGCTTTATTTGTACACAATTCATTTCTGTAATCTTTTACTACACTGCACTTAATTCTTGTGTAAACAATGCTGGTTTGGGCTAATGCAGGAGTGGAAATGGAAGTATGGTGTGTTTGTATGTAGTTCAAATTTGTTCTGTAAAAACAATAAAGATATAGAAAGTATATATATCCAAAGTAAACAATAAGTCTGTGAGAAAAGACAGTGACAATTCTAAATATTTAAATGGTTCATATGAATATATTCAATATAAATATATTGTAGAAATGTATGAAGATGTTGTAGAATACATAGTGCAATATAAATATTGTAAAATGTGTGTGTATGTGAATGTATCTCACATTAAATATAGGTACTCACTGATGCTTAAAAAATGTGATCTCAAAGAATGAGACCTGTCAAGTTGCTCCAAAAGTAATGCTTCTAATTTATTTCCATGGAAACTACAACAGATACAAAGATCACAATAATAATATTGGACAATAAATTCTCAGCTACAAAACACTATTTTCAACATAGTCACCACCATTATCTGTGCATTTTCTAGAGCCTGTGTGCTGTGCTTGTAAAAATCTGCACCAGTGGAGGTACCTACTGATGTGGTCACTGCTGCTGAAAGACACCATCCACTATTTGGTCTCCAGAAACGTTCAGCAATAGTCAATATATGTCAATGTGTGCAACTCTTTCTGCATGGAGGAATTCAATTTCACACTTTTACTTCCATGTCATACACAATTTTGTGAAACTGCCCCTCTGTCTCATGTCAAAATGTAATGGAGTATTGGTGGGAATATTCAACCTCTACTGCTATATCACCACCATTCACCTTTGACGTTGTGGGAAAACATAATAAAATAGGAGGCATTACTTTCAGAACAGCTCTCATACTATTGAAATATTCATACTATTTTTAAGATTGCAAAATCATCTATAAAATGTAGTATGTTATTTACAGCCTACACGTCTGTTTATTTTTTTTTTTTCAATCAATCTAAAATATGATATTTTCATTATGGAATATTAATATTGTTCAGTCCTGTACAAAACATGACTCCCAGTACAAGCATTGTGGAGTAACTTCAGAAATCTTACATGATTTTCTGGTAGAAGAATTTATGAGCACATGCAATAATAATAACAGAATGGACTATATAACATTGTAACATAATAATAATATAACAGAATCACAGAATCATAGTGGTTGGAGAGGACCTCTAGAGATGATCTAGTCCAACTGCTCTGTTAAAGCAGGTTCCCTACAGGAGGTTACACAGGGAAGTGTCTAGGTGGATTTTGAATATCTCCAGAGAAGGAAACTCCACAACTTCTGGCCAGCTTTTTCTGGTGATCTGTCACCTTAAAAATAAAGAAACTTTAATTTATGTTCATAACAAACTTCCTTTGTCCCAGTTGGCATCCATTTCTCCTTGTTTTGTCATTTGGCTCTGCTGAAAAGAGTCTGATCCAATCCATAATTTGTCTAAAAGTATCATCTAAATTTAAGCAGACCTTAAAATAAAACTAAATGAAAAAAAAAAAATAATGACAAAAAGAAATGTTTTCGAAATATTTAAACTTCTAAGTCTTTCAATCTCTTAAAAAAAGAATTATATAACAAGGATTTTGTAAGCAAAATTTAACATTAGTTATTCTGCCACAAATTTGCAATGAGATCTTGAGTAAGTTACAATTTTTTATAATTTCCTGTTTACAAGGAACACTAAAAATTTTTACTTTCTATAAATACTGGGAAGATAGAGTTTTTACAAAGTATAAAAGAAATATTTTGACAACTTTGAAATGTGAATACTTTCAGTCTGTCTAAAACACAATATTTTAGTGAGTGAGAACATATTTACCTAAAAATAATAAGAAAAATACTACCTAGCAGTAACATCTAACATTTCAATTGGCTCAAGTAGTGATTGTCACACTTAAGAAATTCTACTACAAAAAAAATAACTATATATTCATTTTTCTGAACATATACAGAGGCTTTCTCCTTTTTTCTTTCTACATTATGACTGTAACGTGAAATACCAGTATGATACAATAATATTGAAGCATTTAGGATATAAACAGCTATTGCAAATACATTGTAAACAGAAACCACCACTGACTTAGTCACAAAATGCCCAAGTTGGATAGTCTTAGCCTAAGCACCAAATCCATTCATGAGCTTTCATCCACTGGAAACTGTCTAGATTGTAAGTAAATGCATTGAAATATGGCACTTAGAGATAGCTTCTCCTCAGAATTTGACCTATCCATAAAAGCTATTTTGAAGGCCCAAAAATGTAGTTTTGAATTGATTTCTTTTTTTTCTTGAATTTTACCTCAGTTTACTTACTGTAATAAAAAATTAATTGTTCTGAATAAGAACATTTCAAGGAGAGAGAAATGTGAACAATATGCCATAAAATCCTGGCAGATTTTTATCCATCTAGTTATTTTTATTCAAGGTCTTGGATTCAGCCAGTAATTCAGAAACATGATCAATCTGCACTGTTTACTTTCAAAGGGCCACAGAGTTACTTCTTTTTATACAGGGCAATATTTTCTTACAGTGTGCTACGCATTTGTTAATTAACATCATTCAGTCAAAGCAAAAAATCCTAGTCTGGAGGCAACAGTAAAGACATAATGGTACAATAATCTAGATAAATATCACATGCCACTCCCAAAACCAAAAATCCTTCTTCTGTTCGTTCTAGATTTCTTCAAAATTTATCTCATAAAGTTCTCATTCTGAATCTTGTTGTTACAATGCTCTTTGCAAATGGAGTTCTGTTTTTCTGACTTTAAGTACTTTTGAAGGGTTTTTTTGTTTGTTTCTTTGTTTGTTTTTTCAGAATGTAGGCTTTCATATCATTCAACAGCATTAATGAGGTATCTAATTCTAGAGATGTCTAACAACATGCATGATTTTTAAAGTGCAAAACTGGCTTAAATCTTGAATATCTCTGAATCTTCTTGTCAAAAATAATTCTGTATTTATGCAAATTGAATGCTCTACTAAATCTCTTCTGTGTAGTTTCAACTCCCTGACCATAAAGTAAATTCCATGTTTAGCTTGATTTTACTTAAATAATTCTATAAGCAAAAGTAACAATAAATTAAATAAGATTGTTTGAATTTCTATGACAAATTCACTGATCAAGTCTTTGAAACCTGGTTACAGGACATGCATTGCTTGTGCTCAATGCTTATTGACAATGGTCCCACAGATACTAAGAAATTACACATCATCAAAAATTGCCTCGGAGCCGTAAATGTTAATGAAGCACATTTCATAAATTGCATTAATTTCTCGCAGTACATTGTAAAACCTAATTTTATGACTGAAGAATTCTAGCATATATTCAAGATTAGCATATGTTTCTAAAATGTGTTAGTATGTTTATATACAAATGTATGCTTTTATGCCAAGTTTGGTATAAGATGGGGGATTAGTACCACTACTGAAATTGTTAAAATAATATTTTAATGAAATAGTTTTTCCTTACCTTTTAATCAGAAAATTTGATCTTTCTTAACAATTTACAGTGATTCCATTGTTCAGAATGGACACAGAAAACTTATCACAGTGATAAAGTGACAAACTTCTCCCATAAAATATGCAGAACTACATTTGTCAATAAAATTATGGTCTGTATATCGTTGTTTCCCATTTTGTGTAAAGGCAAAGTCATTGTAAATACTTCTCAGTTTGTATAGTCAGGCTCATAAACTGATCTATGTGACAAACTGATGGAGGTGCCAGACTCATGCAAGTACCAGGCACATACTAAGGGCCTTATCCAAAGTCAGAATCCCTGGTTAGGAGACTTTCCCTTACTTCCAAAATATTTTAGGTCAATCTCCCTTTTTCCTTTCATGCTATGTCCCTGCGACACATTGTTCAAAGCAGTTTCCTGTAAATTTCTCCATCAGTTTAAAACACCAGATTCACTGAATCATAGACACTGTAGGTAGATAACAATCTTTTCCCCCCCCCCCCCCCCCCCACAGTGTATGCTAGTAACATGACAATGTTCCAATGCTTAATTAAGCTACCTTAAAATACTAAATACTAAAATGAGAAGATTACAGACTAGACAGGTGAACTTTGTTGCCCCAAAAGATGGTAGAATAAATTATTAAACAACTTAGTTATGAGCATAGAGGATAGCAAGGTGAAGAAGCAGCTGAAATGGATTTGTAAGAAGAACACTTGTCAAGACAAATAAACTTTCTCTTCTAATCAATGATTGATCTATATATATATGGCATAAAGCAGGAGAAGTGATTTTAATGATAGAATGAGAGGTTTCACATACTATTTTTTGTTAGCAAATATTTTTGTAAAATCACCATATGGCTAGAGAAACAGTTAAAAATCATGTGCTAATAACCACTGGTTAATAGAAAGTCTGTCCCAAATCCTGTTCTGGTCAGCACTAACATTACTTGCCTGATGGCTGAAATATAATGTAGGTTTACACAAAGTCTACACACAAATTGAGACAGATGACATACTTCTGAAACAACTGATCTCGATAGACTAGAGAAACTGTGTAACACACACACAAAAAAATAGAATTCAGTTTGATGAGAACAAATTACCATTCTCAAAAAAGTGATAGTAAATACAAGATGGGAAATAAGTAGGTGATCAGGAAATCTGAAAAGTTAAACTGCTGGTGTGTATAGTCATATAATCACTGTATGCAATTACTTTACGTATACAAATAATTCTGCTCTTTAACTTGATGAGGTCTCATGGATAATTTTGATCAGTTTATGGAGTAATGCTTTTGGTACTGGAGTCAGTCCTGAAGAATATGATCAAGAAGGCAAAGCATCTATGAAATATGACTGGTAGAAAGGTTGAAACAACTAATTTTTTATTTTAGAGTAAACCTAAGAAATGTAAGGTTTTTAAAATATATATATATTTTTTAAAAAAAGAAGCCATAAAAAGAAGGGTACTTTCTATGAAATACTGATCTTAGTTTATAGAAAATTAAGCCGTTAGTTATTAAGAAAGACTTTCTTAAGGACTTCCTTGTGCTAAGAATATCTAAATACATAAACTAGTTAGTAAGCAAGTCTAAGTATGTAAAAATTACAAGGACCTCTCAGAAAGAAAGAATGTTTAATTCAATTCTTAGAAAAAAAAACAAACAAAATAAGAGTTATTTTTTCAAACTAAACTTTGAAAAAAGTTAAGAAGCCACATTTACCACTATTTTCACCAGATTTTTATAATTCTCAGAGAAGATTACACATCACTCCACACCTTGCAGCTACAAAAAATTCTATATTGAAACTTACAATTTTTCTCTCATCTACTCCTAAATAAATAAATAAACAAACAAATAAAAATTGTATTTCTCATGATAGTTAAAAATACTTTCATAATATATTTAATGTGCACCTTACTGTGTTTCTATCAGGCTATAAACAGGTGAAAGAAGTGCAGCTGCACCCATATCCCAGCTGTGTGCTGTTAACCCAAGGAGCTGCTCAGTCACTGCTGTGCCCTGACCAGGGGGCGGTAGAAGTGAAACTGCAGATCGAACTCGAGAAATAAATGGCTACAATGAGATACAATCTGTCTGCTAAGTGTTTAACTAGGTGAGATGGGGCCATCAGGCATCATCTGTTTTCATATTTTTCTCACTGTAGCAATATTTCAAAGTTCAGAAGGGATCTTCCCTATGGGGGCAGACACCTGGGAAGTCGATGCAACTAAGCAAATAAACGCCAGAAGAGAAGAAGCTCCGAGAAAGTGCTCGGTTTATGAGACGAGACCACCTGTGAGGCGGCCCTGCTCTGAGGTGAGATAACTTTCAGATAACCCCGACCCAGCTGCATCCAAATGAAAAAGGCGCAAACGGTGCAATGAGATTTTTTTCATTTAAAAAAAAAAAAAAAAAAAAAAAAAAAAGCGGGAAGTAAGAGCTGCGTTCTTTGCTCCTATTGGCTGGCAGGCAGTGGGACACCTGGCGCACGACGGGCAGGTGAGAGACAGCTGTTTTCCTCAGAGTGCGATAGGCGGGTGAACGTTCGAAGAGGAAGCCAGAAAAAAGCTGTACGGTCTAAGGTGAGGGGACAAGTAGCATTGCTGCTGGGCTTGAAGGAAGGATGTTGGCGGCGGCGGTGGGGCAGGATGGCGTAGAGCAGGAAAGAGACAGAGTCGCCAAGGAAGGTTGGTGGGTTGAGAGGTGGCGGAGGTGGGTGTCGTTCCCAGCTGAGGAGGACGTGAGAGGGGGTGGGAGGTGGGAATCGTTCGTGGGGCTGATGGGCGCCTGAGGGGATGGGCGGGGGAGAGTGGAGTCGTTCCTGGGCTTCAGGAGCTTTGATGGAGTGTGAGTGGAGGCGGGAATCGTTCCTAGGCTGAGGAACGGTAGGAGTGAGGGAGGAGAGGCGAGAATTCTTCGTGCGCTGAGGGGTGTCTGAAGAGGGGAGGCGGCGGGAATAGTTCTCTGGCTGAGGAGCGCCGAGTGTGAGGGAGGAGAGGCGGGAAAAGTGCGCGGGCAGAGTGACTGACGGACGAGGGGTACGGTGAGGGAGGGGGGGAGTCGGGCACAGCAGCGCCTGACGGGAGCAAAGATCAACGTTACCGGGCTGAAAAAGACAAATGCCGTTCAAAAGCATGTCACATAAGAGTAGAGCATTGCCGGCCCCTTGGGTGACCAGGTGGGCTTTGTGCTGGGCGACCTCCCTGCAACCAGGGCTCGGGTCTTTTGCTGTAGTTGGCCTTTTGCCTTGTTGCTCCTTTGGCTGCCCGGGGAGTGTGGCCCCCTGTACGGAGGGCGAGAGCCACCTCTCCGCACCCGAGTGGGAAACGGAGCTCGCTGGACCCTGAGGGCACCCTGTAAGCAGGGTAGCGCCCTTTCCCTGCCACCCTTCCTCCCGCCCCTCGGCGCGGTTACCTGCTGGTGACCTGCCAGCGTGACAGCCCTGTAGTCGGGGTGCGTGTCGCGCCATTTGGCCCTTGGCCCCCTGAGAAAGACCCCCTGGCACGTTGAGGTCCGTGGCCTCCGTGCAGCCTGGGGGCGGGTCAGAGGCTCTTGTCTGCTGCTCGTGGATCCGGGTTTTTTGCCTGGTCATTGGCTGCGCTGTGTTCTCCTTCCCTTCTGGAAAGCCGTACCTGTGTGCGAGTGTTCCCCTTCCTTTCCTTGTTTGCGTTTGCGTGGGTGACAGAGCGATTGAGCTTTCCTTGTAGGCCTCCCTGAAAATGGCTGCAGCTTAGCTTTGGCTTTCCAGGGGGGAATGGAGGACTTGATGCATCAAGTCAGCGGGGTGTTCCCGCTCAGTCCCGCGAGTGGAGCGGGTGTCCTCTTGTCTCACCCCTTTTTTTCCTTAGGACAGAGCAGCGGTAGCGCGGTAGTTCCGTGGCCAAGGCCGCCCTGTAGCCAGGGCTCGGGTCTGTGCCTGCGCGGATGCCTGTCCTGCTGGCGATGTGCCGGCGTGGCAGCCCTGTACTCGGGGTGTGTGTCACGAGCCCTGGGTCCCTCTGTTCCCTGAGCAGCCCGCCCTCCTGTAAGCAGGTCTGGGGAGGCTGCAGTAGCGCAGCCGGCTGCTCTAGCCAGCTTGTGGGAACGACCCCTCCCTGGCCCGCTAGAGGGTGCAGGTTGAGGTGCTGCTTGAGGTTGGGGTGACCTCCCTTCTGCGTGGGTCGAGGTTGCTCCCTGGGCTCCCAGACATGTGGTGCTGTGCTGCAGCCGGGCAGGCCGGCCCGTCGCTCGGGCGCTGGCAGGAGCTGCGTGCTCCGTGGGGCGTTTTGGAGATGGTGAGGCGTGGGGTGCTGTCCTGTAGCAGGGCTGTGCGCCCCCCCCACCCGGTCTTGGTGAGATGATTTCTGAGGAACCCCTTGTACTCAAGTGGGTCTCTCTGTCCCCGGCCTTTCAGAGGCATGGGGCTGGGCTTGCACCCTACCTGGAAATTGGGACTTCTGGATCGTGACCGTGGCCTTTGGCCCTACCGCCCCACTGCCTGGCTGCTGAGAGTCGTTCCTGCTGCTGTGGGGGAAACCGAGCTCTGTGGCTCCGTGGGTGTTGTGGGCCCGCCTGTAATCAGGGTCTGGGTGTGGGAGCCTTTGTGCTCTGCTGGCAGCCTGTGTGGGGAGACCGCCCTGTTAGCGGGTGCCCCTGACTGGGAGAGAAGGAGCCTCCCTCAGGGCTTGGGACCAGGGCTTCCCTGTAAGTGAGGGCGTGGCGCTGGAGTCCCAGGCATTTTGCAATGGAAGCCGTGGCTGGGGCCTCCCTGTAAGCAGGGACGAGCCGACTCTTTGGCCGCTGCTTTGTGTGCCCAGCTCTGTTTGCCCAGGCTGCCCGACTCTGCGCCCTGCTGCAGCACCAGCCAGATCTCCGCAGTGCATCGATGTGGTGAGGAAATCTGCTTTAAGTTGTGTGTTGTGTTTTTGTTTTTGTTTGTTTGTCTTCTGTGTCAGTTGGGGGGTGGGGAACGTAGGGCCTCTTGTGTCTGGGTGGTTGTGTGCGGGAGGCCCTCGGGGCACCTGCTTCCCTGTTTCCTTTGGGTGGGGCAGTTGGTGGTCCTCGGGACTAAGGGTGGCCTCCTTCATCTGAAGGATCAGCTGGTGAAGAAAGAAGAATCAGGAGGTGGAACACCAAGGCAAGAGCGAGCAAGAAGAGGAAGGAAGGAGACTACTACAGATGGGCAAAGAGAGAGGCTCCCTGGGCAAAAGCATGTCACATAAGAGTAGAGCATTGCCGGCCCCTTGGGTGACCAGGTGGGCTTTGTGCTGGGCGACCTCCCTGCAACCAGGGCTCGGGTCTTTTGCTGTAGTTGGCCTTTTGCCTTGTTGCTCCTTTGGCTGCCCGGGGAGTGTGGCCCCCTGTACGGAGGGCGAGAGCCACCTCTCCGCACCCGAGTGGGAAACGGAGCTCGCTGGACCCTGAGGGCACCCTGTAAGCAGGGTAGCGCCCTTTCCCTGCCACCCTTCCTCCCGCCCCTCGGCGCGGTTACCTGCTGGTGACCTGCCAGCGTGACAGCCCTGTAGTCGGGGTGCGTGTCGCGCCATTTGGCCCTTGGCCCCCTGAGAAAGACCCCCTGGCACGTTGAGGTCCGTGGCCTCCGTGCAGCCTGGGGGCGGGTCAGAGGCTCTTGTCTGCTGCTCGTGGATCCGGGTTTTTTGCCTGGTCATTGGCTGCGCTGTGTTCTCCTTCCCTTCTGGAAAGCCGTACCTGTGTGCGAGTGTTCCCCTTCCTTTCCTTGTTTGTGTTTGCGTGGGTGACAGAGCGATTGAGCTTTCCTTGTAGGCCTCCCTGAAAATGGCTGCAGCTTAGCTTTGGCTTTCCAGGGGGGAATGGAGGACTTGATGCATCAAGTCAGCGGGGTGTTCCCGCTCAGTCCCGCGAGTGGAGCGGGTGTCCTCTTGTCTCACCCCTTTTTTTCCTTAGGACAGAGCAGCGGTAGCGCGGTAGTTCCGTGGCCAAGGCCGCCCTGTAGCCAGGGCTCGGGTCTGTGCCTGCGCGGATGCCTGTCCTGCTGGCGATGTGCCGGCGTGGCAGCCCTGTACTCGGGGTGTGTGTCACGAGCCCTGGGTCCCTCTGTTCCCTGAGCAGCCCGCCCTCCTGTAAGCAGGTCTGGGGAGGCTGCAGTAGCGCAGCCGGCTGCTCTAGCCAGCTTGTGGGAACGACCCCTCCCTGGCCCGCTAGAGGGTGCAGGTTGAGGTGCTGCTTGAGGTTGGGGTGACCTCCCTTCTGCGTGGGTCGAGGTTGCTCCCTGGGCTCCCAGACATGTGGTGCTGTGCTGCAGCCGGGCAGGCCGGCCCGTCGCTCGGGCGCTGGCAGGAGCTGCGTGCTCCGTGGGGCGTTTTGGAGATGGTGAGGCGTGGGGTGCTGTCCTGTAGCAGGGCTGTGCGCCCCCCCCACCCGGTCTTGGTGAGATGATTTCTGAGGAACCCCTTGTACTCAAGTGGGTCTCTCTGTCCCCGGCCTTTCAGAGGCATGGGGCTGGGCTTGCACCCTACCTGGAAATTGGGACTTCTGGATCGTGACCGTGGCCTTTGGCCCTACCGCCCCACTACCTGGCTGCTGAGAGTCGTTCCTGCTGCTGTGGGGGAAACCGAGCTCTGTGGCTCCATGGGTGTTGTGGGCCCGCCTGTAATCAGGGTCTGGGTGTGGGAGCCTTTGTGCTCTGCTGGCAGCCTGTGTGGGGAGACCGCCCTGTTAGCGGGTGCCCCTGACTGGGAGAGAAGGAGCCTCCCTCAGGGCTTGGGACCAGGGCTTCCCTGTAAGTGAGGGCGTGGCGCTGGAGTCCCAGGCATTTTGCAATGGAAGCCGTGGCTGGGGCCTCCCTGTAAGCAGGGACGAGCCGACTCTTTGGCCGCTGCTTTGTGTGCCCAGCTCTGTTTGCCCAGGCTGCCCGACTCTGCGCCCTGCTGCAGCACCAGCCAGATCTCCGCAGTGCATCGATGTGGTGAGGAAATCTGCTTTAAGTTGTGTGTTGTGTTTTTGTTTTTGTTTGTTTGTCTTCTGTGTCAGTTGGGGGGTGGGGAACGTAGGGCCTCTTGTGTCTGGGTGGTTGTGTGCGGGAGGCCCTCGGGGCACCTGCTTCCCTGTTTCCTTTGGGTGGGGCAGTTGGTGGTCCTCGGGACTAAGGGTGGCCTCCTTCATCTGAAGGATCAGCTGGTGAAGAAAGAAGAATCAGGAGGTGGAACACCAAGGCAAGAGCGAGCAAGAAGAGGAAGGAAGGAGACTACTACAGATGGGCAAAGAGAGAGGCTCCCTGGGCAAAAGCATGTCACATAAGAGTAGAGCATTGCCGGCCCCTTGGGTGACCAGGTGGGCTTTGTGCTGGGCGACCTCCCTGCAACCAGGGCTCGGGTCTTTTGCTGTAGTTGGCCTTTTGCCTTGTTGCTCCTTTGGCTGCCCGGGGAGTGTGGCCCCCTGTACGGAGGGCGAGAGCCACCTCTCCGCACCCGAGTGGGAAACGGAGCTCGCTGGACCCTGAGGGCACCCTGTAAGCAGGGTAGCGCCCTTTCCCTGCCACCCTTCCTCCCGCCCCTCGGCGCGGTTACCTGCTGGTGACCTGCCAGCGTGACAGCCCTGTAGTCGGGGTGCGTGTCGCGCCATTTGGCCCTTGGCCCCCTGAGAAAGACCCCCTGGCACGTTGAGGTCCGTGGCCTCCGTGCAGCCTGGGGGCGGGTCAGAGGCTCTTGTCTGCTGCTCGTGGATCCGGGTTTTTTGCCTGGTCATTGGCTGCGCTGTGTTCTCCTTCCCTTCTGGAAAGCCGTACCTGTGTGCGAGTGTTCCCCTTCCTTTCCTTGTTTGCGTTTGCGTGGGTGACAGAGCGATTGAGCTTTCCTTGTAGGCCTCCCTGAAAATGGCTGCAGCTTAGCTTTGGCTTTCCAGGGGGGAATGGAGGACTTGATGCATCAAGTCAGCGGGGTGTTCCCGCTCAGTCCCGCGAGTGGAGCGGGTGTCCTCTTGTCTCACCCCTTTTTTTCCTTAGGACAGAGCAGCGGTAGCGCGGTAGTTCCGTGGCCAAGGCCGCCCTGTAGCCAGGGCTCGGGTCTGTGCCTGCGCGGATGCCTGTCCTGCTGGCGATGTGCCGGCGTGGCAGCCCTGTACTCGGGGTGTGTGTCACGAGCCCTGGGTCCCTCTGTTCCCTGAGCAGCCCGCCCTCCTGTAAGCAGGTCTGGGGAGGCTGCAGTAGCGCAGCCGGCTGCTCTAGCCAGCTTGTGGGAACGACCCCTCCCTGGCCCGCTAGAGGGTGCAGGTTGAGGTGCTGCTTGAGGTTGGGGTGACCTCCCTTCTGCGTGGGTCGAGGTTGCTCCCTGGGCTCCCAGACATGTGGTGCTGTGCTGCAGCCGGGCAGGCCGGCCCGTCGCTCGGGCGCTGGCAGGAGCTGCGTGCTCCGTGGGGCGTTTTGGAGATGGTGAGGCGTGGGGTGCTGTCCTGTAGCAGGGCTGTGCGCCCCCCCCACCCGGTCTTGGTGAGATGATTTCTGAGGAACCCCTTGTACTCAAGTGGGTCTCTCTGTCCCCGGCCTTTCAGAGGCATGGGGCTGGGCTTGCACCCTACCTGGAAATTGGGACTTCTGGATCGTGACCGTGGCCTTTGGCCCTACCGCCCCACTACCTGGCTGCTGAGAGTCGTTCCTGCTGCTGTGGGGGAAACCGAGCTCTGTGGCTCCGTGGGTGTTGTGGGCCCGCCTGTAATCAGGGTCTGGGTGTGGGAGCCTTTGTGCTCTGCTGGCAGCCTGTGTGGGGAGACCGCCCTGTTAGCGGGTGCCCCTGACTGGGAGAGAAGGAGCCTCCCTCAGGGCTTGGGACCAGGGCTTCCCTGTAAGTGAGGGCGTGGCGCTGGAGTCCCAGGCATTTTGCAATGGAAGCCGTGGCTGGGGCCTCCCTGTAAGCAGGGACGAGCCGACTCTTTGGCCGCTGCTTTGTGTGCCCAGCTCTGTTTGCCCAGGCTGCCCGACTCTGCGCCCTGCTGCAGCACCAGCCAGATCTCCGCAGTGCATCGATGTGGTGAGGAAATCTGCTTTAAGTTGTGTGTTGTGTTTTTGTTTTTGTTTGTTTGTCTTCTGTGTCAGTTGGGGGGTGGGGAACGTAGGGCCTCTTGTGTCTGGGTGGTTGTGTGCGGGAGGCCCTCGGGGCACCTGCTTCCCTGTTTCCTTTGGGTGGGGCAGTTGGTGGTCCTCGGGACTAAGGGTGGCCTCCTTCATCTGAAGGATCAGCTGGTGAAGAAAGAAGAATCAGGAGGTGGAACACCAAGGCAAGAGCGAGCAAGAAGAGGAAGGAAGGAGACTACTACAGATGGGCAAAGAGAGAGGCTCCCTGGGCAAAAGCATGTCACATAAGAGTAGAGCATTGCCGGCCCCTTGGGTGACCAGGTGGGCTTTGTGCTGGGCGACCTCCCTGCAACCAGGGCTCGGGTCTTTTGCTGTAGTTGGCCTTTTGCCTTGTTGCTCCTTTGGCTGCCCGGGGAGTGTGGCCCCCTGTACGGAGGGCGAGAGCCACCTCTCCGCACCCGAGTGGGAAACGGAGCTCGCTGGACCCTGAGGGCACCCTGTAAGCAGGGTAGCGCCCTTTCCCTGCCACCCTTCCTCCCGCCCCTCGGCGCGGTTACCTGCTGGTGACCTGCCAGCGTGACAGCCCTGTAGTCGGGGTGCGTGTCGCGCCATTTGGCCCTTGGCCCCCTGAGAAAGACCCCCTGGCACGTTGAGGTCCGTGGCCTCCGTGCAGCCTGGGGGCGGGTCAGAGGCTCTTGTCTGCTGCTCGTGGATCCGGGTTTTTTGCCTGGTCATTGGCTGCGCTGTGTTCTCCTTCCCTTCTGGAAAGCCGTACCTGTGTGCGAGTGTTCCCCTTCCTTTCCTTGTTTGCGTTTGCGTGGGTGACAGAGCGATTGAGCTTTCCTTGTAGGCCTCCCTGAAAATGGCTGCAGCTTAGCTTTGGCTTTCCAGGGGGGAATGGAGGACTTGATGCATCAAGTCAGCGGGGTGTTCCCGCTCAGTCCCGCGAGTGGAGCGGGTGTCCTCTTGTCTCACCCCTTTTTTTCCTTAGGACAGAGCAGCGGTAGCGCGGTAGTTCCGTGGCCAAGGCCGCCCTGTAGCCAGGGCTCGGGTCTGTGCCTGCGCGGATGCCTGTCCTGCTGGCGATGTGCCGGCGTGGCAGCCCTGTACTCGGGGTGTGTGTCACGAGCCCTGGGTCCCTCTGTTCCCTGAGCAGCCCGCCCTCCTGTAAGCAGGTCTGGGGAGGCTGCAGTAGCGCAGCCGGCTGCTCTAGCCAGCTTGTGGGAACGACCCCTCCCTGGCCCGCTAGAGGGTGCAGGTTGAGGTGCTGCTTGAGGTTGGGGTGACCTCCCTTCTGCGTGGGTCGAGGTTGCTCCCTGGGCTCCCAGACATGTGGTGCTGTGCTGCAGCCGGGCAGGCCGGCCCGTCGCTCGGGCGCTGGCAGGAGCTGCGTGCTCCGTGGGGCGTTTTGGAGATGGTGAGGCGTGGGGTGCTGTCCTGTAGCAGGGCTGTGCGCCCCCCCCACCCGGTCTTGGTGAGATGATTTCTGAGGAACCCCTTGTACTCAAGTGGGTCTCTCTGTCCCCGGCCTTTCAGAGGCATGGGGCTGGGCTTGCACCCTACCTGGAAATTGGGACTTCTGGATCGTGACCGTGGCCTTTGGCCCTACCGCCCCACTGCCTGGCTGCTGAGAGTCGTTCCTGCTGCTGTGGGGGAAACCGAGCTCTGTGGCTCCGTGGGTGTTGTGGGCCCGCCTGTAATCAGGGTCTGGGTGTGGGAGCCTTTGTGCTCTGCTGGCAGCCTGTGTGGGGAGACCGCCCTGTTAGCGGGTGCCCCTGACTGGGAGAGAAGGAGCCTCCCTCAGGGCTTGGGACCAGGGCTTCCCTGTAAGTGAGGGCGTGGCGCTGGAGTCCCAGGCATTTTGCAATGGAAGCCGTGGCTGGGGCCTCCCTGTAAGCAGGGACGAGCCGACTCTTTGGCCGCTGCTTTGTGTGCCCAGCTCTGTTTGCCCAGGCTGCCCGACTCTGCGCCCTGCTGCAGCACCAGCCAGATCTCCGCAGTGCATCGATGTGGTGAGGAAATCTGCTTTAAGTTGTGTGTTGTGTTTTTGTTTTTGTTTGTTTGTCTTCTGTGTCAGTTGGGGGGTGGGGAACGTAGGGCCTCTTGTGTCTGGGTGGTTGTGTGCGGGAGGCCCTCGGGGCACCTGCTTCCCTGTTTCCTTTGGGTGGGGCAGTTGGTGGTCCTCGGGACTAAGGGTGGCCTCCTTCATCTGAAGGATCAGCTGGTGAAGAAAGAAGAATCAGGAGGTGGAACACCAAGGCAAGAGCGAGCAAGAAGAGGAAGGAAGGAGACTACTACAGATGGGCAAAGAGAGAGGCTCCCTGGGCAAAAGCATGTCACATAAGAGTAGAGCATTGCCGGCCCCTTGGGTGACCAGGTGGGCTTTGTGCTGGGCGACCTCCCTGCAACCAGGGCTCGGGTCTTTTGCTGTAGTTGGCCTTTTGCCTTGTTGCTCCTTTGGCTGCCCGGGGAGTGTGGCCCCCTGTACGGAGGGCGAGAGCCACCTCTCCGCACCCGAGTGGGAAACGGAGCTCGCTGGACCCTGAGGGCACCCTGTAAGCAGGGTAGCGCCCTTTCCCTGCCACCCTTCCTCCCGCCCCTCGGCGCGGTTACCTGCTGGTGACCTGCCAGCGTGACAGCCCTGTAGTCGGGGTGCGTGTCGCGCCATTTGGCCCTTGGCCCCCTGAGAAAGACCCCCTGGCACGTTGAGGTCCGTGGCCTCCGTGCAGCCTGGGGGCGGGTCAGAGGCTCTTGTCTGCTGCTCGTGGATCCGGGTTTTTTGCCTGGTCATTGGCTGCGCTGTGTTCTCCTTCCCTTCTGGAAAGCCGTACCTGTGTGCGAGTGTTCCCCTTCCTTTCCTTGTTTGCGTTTGCGTGGGTGACAGAGCGATTGAGCTTTCCTTGTAGGCCTCCCTGAAAATGGCTGCAGCTTAGCTTTGGCTTTCCAGGGGGGAATGGAGGACTTGATGCATCAAGTCAGCGGGGTGTTCCCGCTCAGTCCCGCGAGTGGAGCGGGTGTCCTCTTGTCTCACCCCTTTTTTTCCTTAGGACAGAGCAGCGGTAGCGCGGTAGTTCCGTGGCCAAGGCCGCCCTGTAGCCAGGGCTCGGGTCTGTGCCTGCGCGGATGCCTGTCCTGCTGGCGATGTGCCGGCGTGGCAGCCCTGTACTCGGGGTGTGTGTCACGAGCCCTGGGTCCCTCTGTTCCCTGAGCAGCCCGCCCTCCTGTAAGCAGGTCTGGGGAGGCTGCAGTAGCGCAGCCGGCTGCTCTAGCCAGCTTGTGGGAACGACCCCTCCCTGACACTGTGTACAACCCCACACTGGCTTTGTGGTGCTCATGCAAGGGTTGTCTGCTTCCTTTTTTTTTTTTTTTTTTTTTTTTTTGGTGTTGTTTTGTTTGCTCTTTGTTTCATCTTGTCTTTTTTTTTTTTTTTTTTTTTTTCAGGTTTTACTCTGCTCCATCATTGATGTGCACGTTTGAAGGATCTTGTTGGTTGTTTTTTTTTGTGTGTGTTTTTTTTTTTTTTTTTAGAATCTTTTATATCTTTTATGTCATAGATTTAATTTTCTTTTTGAAATATCCTTGTTTCATGTTCTTTGTTTTATGCTGTTACAATCGCGGCATTAAGAAATTAAACTGTACTTTTTTTTTTTTACATATGTGTTTGAATAATCATTGTTTTGAGACTGTTATCCCTTTTCTTTTGTGAGCTTCAGTTGTTTATTTTGTTTCACTTCCTGTGTTGTTTGTATTAATAATTTGTAATTAAAACATTGGTGTATGATGCTAGTAACTTTTTATTATGAAACTTTTTATTGTCATAGTAATTGTTATTATTTTTTAGAAATCAAGTTAAACCATGTTTTTGTGCAACAATTCCAGGCAATAAATATGTGTATGTGTTTTTAATAATAGCTTTGAGTTGTTTGAGTTTTTTTTTTCTTGTTTTAATATTCTAGCTATTAACATTTTTCCTTAGTTTTATTTTCTGTTTTCCTTTAGTCAAAAAGTGGCATTGAAATGTAATGACTCAACTGCTGTGAAGTTGTTTGTTAAGTGAAGTACTAAATTTGTGGAGTTTTTAGTTTGGCCTTCTTTAATACTGCTCAAAATATTTAATAACTGTTACTAAGTGTGTTAGAGGTTGTTCTGAAACGCATTTTCTGTTTTAGTTCCACTAAGGAAATTTATGTGAAGAACTTTTGAAGTGTGGAGCTTCATTTAATTGAAAAACAAACCAGTTCCAGTCTTTCTGCCGGGTGCAGATGACAGTGCTCATTTATTCTCAGGTGCCAGGTGTGTTCTTCTGTGTGTTCAGTGTGGAATGGTTGGCCCTTTGGTTAAGGTTCAGACTGTTAACATCTTTCGTCGTTGCTTTGATCACTCGAAGTGCACAGAAGACAAAAATTACATTGCTGCAAAGCTTTCTGGGCTACTACTTGGTTTGTTTTTTGTATCTAATGTACAATCAAGGTATAATAGCAACCAAGGAAATAGGGCATTTCTGAATGAACATTTAATGCCTCACTTTACTTGGACCCGCCTTTATTGATACGTATTTTGGGTATTCTTCACCTACTGAGTTTAAAGATTCCTCGTTCTACATAATGAAGGAAAATGAAGACTTCGAATTAGTGAATGAAAATAGTACAAGTAATGTTTTAAGAATTATTGAAGTATTTTTAAAAATTTGTAATCATATATGGAATGCTTCAAAATTCTAAGAATGTTAGCTATGAAACAGTGTAGTAATTAGTTCTCCTTACACAAGTTAATTCAGTATGAATTTCTCTATGCAGTTGCTTATTAGCAGTTGAGAGAAGTCTGAATCATTTATGTACTTTATATATTACATCATTGTCTTTCTATTTTGTAACTGTATTCAATTTAAGCTTCCTACTGGAAAACTTATGGCAGTGAACAGCTACAGAAGTGTTGACCTGCATAACATAGTCATATATGTATGATCAGAACAACTCACCTGACATTGAAGAGGTAACTTCTTTATAAAGAATACATTTAAATCACAGCTGAAGGAGCTATGTCAGCTTTCAAGTACCACAATAGGAGAAGAAACTGAATTATCTGGAGGCTATCTCAAGATGAGCAAGGAAGAAGATCATTAGGAGGAAATGTTAGTTTATGAAAAAGATCTAATATTTTTTATGTAGTTTCTTTGCTTGATTTTTTTTTTTCCTTTATCTTAATTTCAGTCATCTGTTGGGTTTTTTTTTTTTTTTTTTTTTTGACAGTAGTCTCTTGCTTCAAACAACAGTATCAACAAAAGCCACAAACAGGGAGCTGTGATGCAAACCAACATAAAATAGATGGAGAACCTCTTTAAATGTCTTTACCATCTGAAATATTTTAGTACAGATTTGTACACATGGACTAAGTCCATCAGAGTGCACAAAGTTACAATGAAAAGTCATGTGTTGGACTTAATTGTGAACAGCAAAATTTTCTTTGGTGTTTGTTTATCTGACAAAATAGTTTAGAGTGATCTAAAATAATCTACAGAAATTGTTAGGAGTCATAGCAAGGTTTCACATAGCCCTGCAGCAGATGATGGATGATAAGCTTATTGAAATCATTTACCTTCATCTGGTGAACATATGTGTTCCAATATGTCAGGACTGGTGCTGCAGCATCCAGAGAGTGAAGGCTGATTTTTGAGCAGGGAATTTGAGATAAGAGGGAGATGGAAGAAAACTTTGGTATTGGGCCTGAGCGTTAACTTAAATGATAAAAAATATGCTGTGTGACGGGTGTATCAGAGCATGCTCAGGAAGTCTAGGTCTTGGTTAAGTCTGTGTTTGGCACCATAGTTGGTGTGAAAATTATAGAAGTTGTAGAGTAACATACTTTTTGTGTGCACAAGCAATATACATAGAGGTGTGATACTACTGACTTTCTTATTACTAGTACCATCAATAACGCTTAAATGAACTCATCTGGTGTTCATATTGTGTTCCTATGGAATGTCTGACTTCAGGTGGATAAAAGTGCTCACACCATCTGTCCCTTCTGTGCAACAGGTAAGCTTCACAGAACTTATTATTAATAACAACATAGGTGTTATCTTATATGAGAATCTTTAAGAAGTTATATAGTTTTGGATCTGACCATATATTTGTGCAGTTTGACTTTGTTATGGTTTGAAGCAGTGATTTACTTTATTTTACGATTACTGCCTTAATTTTCTTATTCTCTTTCTGCGTCATGCTGTTGAAGAATAACACAGAAAACGAAACTTCTTAAAGAAAGCTTTTCTTCCTTTTTTGAACTCTACAGAAGATTTACAGAAACCTATTTTCAGAAGACTATTATGAATGCTATGCTCAGGGAAAAACACACTTCTATTATTGTAACTGTAGCTCTTCAAAATTAATAAATTATTATTCAAGTTTGTATATACACAGTAGAATTTAGAGACCATACGGCTTCTGACTGGAGGAAAAAAAAGTCAATTATAGATTCTTTGTTTATTTTCCAATTCTTAAGGGACTTTTAAAAATGTAGCTGCCAACTCTTGTGGAATCTCCTTTTAGGAAATAAGAGCAGCCCTGCATTTCCTTTTGAATACTATTATTTCAAGGAAATCCCAAGAAGGGTAGAGATTAGAAGCGTGAATAGAACACAATATTCTTTTTATTTTTCTTAGAACAATATTAAATTTTTAGTTGTATGGGAACTGCTGAATCATGGCCTGAACCTCTGATTGATCACCTGAGGCGAGCCATGAGTCAGCCAGAGGAGCACAGCTGAAGGCAATTCACCTGTGCTGCAGGAAGGGGTGGAGCTTGGCTCCATCCCTCCTAGACCTATTTAAGAGCTGGCTGCCAGTGGGGAAGGATCTCGTCTGGAGATCCCCTCTTCTGGTGTTTTTTTTGGGTGAGCCTAGCATATGGGTAGGCCTTCCATTTATTCTCTCTTGTTATCTTAGTCTATTTTGCCTAACTCTCTTGTTCTTTTTTGTGATTATAACATAACATCTTAATATCCATTTGATTATACATCGGTAAATAATAAAAACTGAAAAGAAATGCATATCACGTGAAATCCATTTTTTAATATTATGCCCCTAGGCTGCCAATGACTTTTAAATTGCTGAGGACCGGTACAAGAGAAAATCAAGGTTACTGAACAAAGATATGTAATCTGTTCAGCATACCTACTTGAATTTGCAAATGTGGAGTTTGTTACTAGGAAGAAAAAAAAAAAAAAAAAAAAAAAAAAGCATAAAACCGTGTTGCTTATAATTGTGTAAGAAGGAAAAAAAAATTAAATAGAGCTCAAATGCAAGAATGTGCAATTAGCATGTAAATTTGTGAATTCATCTGTTTCTAACTTTTCTCTTTGCGTGCACTTTGATCCAAATACTATAAAAAAGAATTAGCACAGCTTATGAAAAGTAATTTTCTAATAAATATAAGTATAGAGGTACTTCTGGTAACTAAAAGTGATGTTTTGTGCTACAGTTCTGCTAACCACAGTCTAGTTAATTGCAATTGAAGCTTTTTGCCGCTTCCTCTCTCATGAAAGTTAGTGAACAATTTGAGCTGCTGTAGGGAAAGCTGAAGACGAAATTATAGGAAACATTTCATAACTGTTACATATATGACAAAGGAAGGCAGAATGGTAAATAAGCAGATTCAAGACAAATCCAGTAAACAAAAGAACATGTTCCTGCCATAGGACTTGATATAAATGAGTGTTTAATAGAAATAAAGTCTTTGGTGAACTTACCTACTAAATTCTGGTAGGTTTCTACAAAGCATATGCAAATAGGTGTCTATTTGGACTTCCCTCTTAGTGAGATGAGTACTGCTAGAAGAAATGTAGATATCCTTGCCAATGATAGCATGGGTTTGGTTGTATCTGATATTCCTGTTCTGAACTATGGGACTGCTACAGCCTGTGATTAAATTATTTTAACATTTACTTTTAATGGCAGATTGAAAGAAACAAACCAAAACTTTTTATGAGTTTTACCATTGGAACTCTGTGCTAGTTCTGCTGAAGATTTCAGAAAAGGCACTCTGAACTGACTTTCGAGTAGCTTTCTCAGGGGGTCTTGTCATTGAAACTTTGAGGCAGAGTTGTTACTATCTAGTGCTGCTTCTAATATTGTATTAGAGGTTTCTTTTTATATATATATATATATATGTATTTTATATTTACATGGATAAAAGCACTAATCTTACAGGGGCTTGTAGAAGATTATTTCAACAATATAAGGAAGTGATAATGCTATAGAATTTGTAGAATTGGGAATTACATATACAATACTGTGATCCCCCTAGAACAGATTCAAATATTGTTGAAGATTGCCATTTCTAATTTCCTAGGTGAAGATATTATGTTTTCAAGGATAATTTTTGCTAATGACTGTTCTAATCCAGTGTCAATACATTTACAGAGTTGAAACAAAAAGTTAGAAAGCTATCCTCTATCCCTTGTGTAGCTGTAAGATATTATTCTGTTAACGTCTGTGTCTCAAAGCTTGCTGGGGACACAGATGGACTTGTTCAAGCCCAGACAAGTCCCTAGCAAGGATTGTGGAATCCTTTGTCTGAAGGACACAGACGAACAAGTCCTGCGCAAAGGTGGTGAGATCCTTTGTCTGGGGGATGCAGATGGACAAGGCCAGGGGCAACAAGAGCGAGATGAGCTGCAGCTAAATAGCTGTGAAGTGCTCCTTTGTGTGGACCTATCTCAGGATGATGGCCATCTCAGGGGGTATTCAATGACTCTTGCTCAAGGCCCATCCTTGTCACGTAGGCAGGAGAACAAGGAGGATAAAAGAGGAACTGAAAACCACGAGGATAGGTTTTCTGGCAACAGATTCCTCATGAAGCAGAACAGAGGTTTCTGGCAAGCAGATTCCTCGTGAAGAAGAGGGATTCCTGACGATCAGATTCCTCCTGAGGTGACTCCTGCATGCTGTCGAACTCTCCTGTGCCTGCTGCCTGAGCGCTGCTGCTGCTTCAAGGATTGGCTCCGCAACTTCCTCCTCTACCTGCTTGCTGCCCAAGGCCGGCCACGCTGCTGCTCCTCGCCCCCAGCTGCGTCTTCCTGGGACCTTCAAACGCCGTGCAACAGGACCGCTGCTGGATCCTGCTGGTGATTATCCCTGCTTTACACAACTGTTGCTTCTTTCCCATCTTTTCTATCGTCCTCCTTCCCTTCCCCATCTCCCTGATTAGGTTTTGAAATAAACTGGGTGGAACAACATATGAACCGTTGTTTCTTGATCTCACGCTGGGTATGCAGATATTAATAGAACCTCATCTCCCTCCTATAAATTGGGGCGAGACAGTAGCACATGAGCTCAGGAACTGTTACCTGCCAGACAGACGCTTAAAGTGGTTTTCTGGAACGGTAATTTTTTTTTTTACTTATTCTTTTGACAAGCCTAGATTATCTGAACTAGGTAATAAGCCAACTTTCATGGTAGTACAAGATTAATGAAACAGCACAATGTCATTGTAGCAATTAAGGGGATGTGATACTGTACTTGTGAGAGCAAAATGTGCAGAGCTGTTAGGTTCTGCCATGGACCATGCTCCTCAGAGCAATTTGGCCTTATGAATATGAATGACAGTTGTTTGAAGAAATGAATATACATATGATTTCAGTTATTGCTGGATGTTTTTTAGGAGTCTGTGGCTGAAAGAGCCAGTTTGTATTTTTATTTTTTATTTTTTTTTTAATTGAAACTTGGAAGGCACTCATGAGGTATTTTTCTGGAGACAAATCCTTTAAGCTTGAAAAAAATTCCTTCAGTTCCTATATATCTATTCAAAATATTTTATCTCTGCAAATGCAGATGTAGGAACTTGAGATCTTAATAATTCTTACCATACTGTTTTGTTTTGTTTGCTTTTTTTTAGGATGTTTACTACCTACACTCCTTTGTTATCTGATCTTTGTGTAAGACTGTTCAGTGTTCAGTTTTGTAGTTCATTATTTAGATTTACATTCCCACATGTTAATGAAATTTGGCCAAGTTTTAGCTTTGTGTTGACAAGAGTTGAGGAAGAGATGAGAGGAGAAAGAGAAAAGGAGGAGAGAAAGAAAAGAAGAAAAAAGACAAGAAGGAAAGTAATAAGAGAGAAAAGAGAAAGTAATAAGAGAGAAGAAAAGAAAATGAAATAGGGAGAAAGAGAAAGGAAAGAAGGAAAAAGAAAGGGAGGAAAGGAAAAAGAGAAAAGGGGAAAAAAATCAAAGGAATAAAGGAAAATAACAATAGAAAGGAAAAAGAAATAAAGAAAGGTGATGGAAAGCAAAGAAGACGGAAGGAAAGATGACTGGAGCCACAAAGATGAATAGCATCTTAAGACTGTAGTGTATCACTTTGGCATACATTTGAAGTTGTTTAAATATTGAAATCAGACCCTGATAATTTCAAAGCTGCAGTGGTATGCGTGGCAGTTAGCATACAATATTTGAATCATTTGTAAATTTTCACTTAAGAAAACTTCATGTAGTCACTGTATTTTAAATCGTTTGTTGCTTGACAATGAAATTCTACCTTTCCTACTACTTGGAAAAGGAAAAAGAAAAAGGAAAAGAAAAAGAAGAAAGTAGAAAAAGAAAAAAGCGTCTTAAACACAGGAGGAGGGACTTAAATCTGACTGGTGTGTTAATCTCTTAAAATCTTAAAAATTAATTTTACTGAACACAAAACTAAAGCTGATAATTTTCAGTAACAGTACCATTATCTGGTACAGTGCTGCGGAAGGACATCAGGGTGCTTCTGAATGAATGTGTGGGAATGAATGTGTGGGAATGGGATCTGCTTCACTTGCAGTGTCCCTTTTCCTTATTGCTAATTGTTTGGTCATGAAGGAAAAGCAGTTCCAAAGAGCACATTCACACACTCATGGAACATAAACTTTATCACACTGCTTAGCAGTATGAATACCAAGGCTACAAGCCAATGTGAGGGCACTTTGGCTAACCTTTAATGTTTTTTCTATTTACTGCAGGAACACGTCCTGATGCTGAATGTCACATAACTTTGAAGGATGAGCCATGCCCGATGTATACTTGAATTCATGCATAATGAAAATTGCACATGGCTTATTTTTAATTTGTCAGAAATTACAGACTGGAGTTTAAGGGTGTGAAAACTAGGAATATTAGAATTTAATTGCTATTATTAAATAGTATCTACCTTCTAAGAATTAAAAACTCAAGTCAATTTTGTATTCTATTCATTAAATAAAACTTTGATGTCTAACATCATGCCATCAAGGGAATGTAAGTTTCTCTAAACTATCTTCCTTCTGTTATTCTGATAGATGAGAGAAGCCAGAAGCAAAGGAGCGTATCATTGAAAGGCAACAATAAATATTTCTATAAAAGCATCAACAGTAAGAGGAGGGCAAGAGAGAATGTCCATCCCTTGCTGGATGTCAAGGGTAATACGGTGACCAAGGACCACAATAAGGCTGAGTTACTTAATGCCTTCTTTGCCTCAGTCTTTGATAGTAAAACTAATTTCTCTCTAGACACGCAGACCTTTGTGTTGGTAGATAGGGATGGGGAACAGAATGGCCCTGCATAATCCATGATGAGATGGTTTTGGACCTGCTCCAAAGCAGGGCACTTTCACTGAGTAAAAGACTACTGTCATCTGGTCACTTCTCTTCAATATGTAGAATTTCTCTCATGCTGCAGGAAATTACATGAGCAGCATGCATATGACATGGCTAAATGTTTTTCAAATATATTTGACTCATACATTTTAGCCATCTTATAGAATTATTGTAATAATTAGCAAACTGTATTACTTATAGTTTGCATAATGTTCTTAGGAGTTTTTCAAAACAACCAGTTTTGTCTTAGTTCAAACTACTATTTAAACTGCCAGCATAGTGCACTCTTATTTTGCTACATGGAGAGTAGGTTTTCAGACATGTCTTGTAATTCAGTATTCAGAAAACTATAACTTTACTAAAATCTGGTTTGCATTTTTAAATTCTGAGATCTCTTAAGAGTTGTCAAATTTCCTATTAGTAAAGATTATTTCACATACCTAAGATGTGCATCAATGTCAAAGACAAAACATAAATAAATGTGAATGACATATATCAGCAATTGTGCACTGAAGCTCAGTAGAAGGTAAGGTTATACATTGAAAGCATTACAAGCCAATTACTAATAAAAGCTTTAATATCATTTGATGGTTTTCATTTAAATTATTCACAAACCATATCTTTGTTTTTTTGTTTTATTTAAAAAAAAAAAAGGTAATAATTGATTGTGCTACTATTTATTGACCTACTGCTGTGCCTTTCAGTTTTAAGTTCCCTTGAGCAAGAACATGTAAACACACCAAAACCTAAAAGCAGATTATACATGTTATTTTGTAATAATTATAGTAAATTGATCTCACTTTTTAGATTTTTATGACTTAAAAAAACAAAAAGGCCTGTAAACCACACTAAAATTCTCTCCAGAATCTTTCAGATAATGACAAAACTGGAAGAGTACAACCTTTCTTTCTCAGTCTAGTTTGCCCTTGGAATTCTCCTCTGTTATTAGTATCCAGCCCTAACCTTGATTAGCTTGTCAGATCTGATAAAATCAGAGCACAAATAAGTGTTATTGGTTTTCAAGGCACTCTTCACCACATTTCTATACTACTTAAAAAGTTTGTTATTGAACTCCTTACAGATCAAACACTGTTAAAATGGGTCTGGGCCCAAGGTAGCTGGAATAAGCAGCTAGATGTCAACATAGACTAGAAATTATGCTTGTTACTTCAGATAAGCAAATCAAGCTTTGTCAGATCAAAAGAAATGTGGAATGGTGGTATTATTTTCAACTAATAATGTGCCAATGAAGACGACACATCTTTTTATGGCTGCATAGAATCTAGTATTAGAACATGAAATAGTTTACATTAATTTCTGGGCGCAGAACAATTAAAAAATGTTCTAATCTCACAGTTGTCTGGCATTAAAAAAATTCAGTGTTCTATAGTGATATATGATGATTCTAATAGACTGTTAGGTAGGAGAGTGTAATATTTGAAATATTTGTAAAATTTTTAGGGAGCACTCTTACTGAAGTTGGGACAATTTGGTAGGTTATTGTTGCTCCTATCAAAGCCCCATACATTCACATTAATGCAAACAGTGCATTAATTAATTTTTTTTATTGTTATAAGTTGATTAGCTTTAGTATCTCTTGCCTCTTCAAACACATATTTCAGAATATTGTTGTACTGAATTTGATTTCCTCCAAAGCAGTACATGATGTGTTATTTTTATGCCCTTCAAAGGACACTATTAGACAAGCTATAAAGTGTCTGATTTTATTAGCTTTGCTGGGCTTTATCAGTTTGTAAATGTGTTATTTTCTCCATTTATTGTGCCTATGGGATACAGAAATTGAGTGAGCTTCAGCTTAATATGTTGTCAGAAGGTAGCAGTGGCCTTACTTTAGCACTCTGCACTGTGATGCAATGACATTGAAGGTAGAGTCATGAAAATGTTAATGTCAGGGCCATTTATCAAGGCAATTCCTCACTACCACAAAACTCTGCTGTGACATTGAATTCAACAGGTGTTTTTTTTTGGTCTTAAGTAACGCAGAGAGTTCCTATGATGTATAATTTCTGGTCTCCGGTATCAGAATAAAATGTAGTTAATAAGAAGAAAGTAGGTCACGCATTTTAAATAAAAAAAAAAGTTCTGAAAGGCATTGAATTCATAGAGATAGCAGTTTTTGGAATGTTTAGTTGTCATCAATTTTATTCAGGGTTTGTGGTTTAGTATATTGCAGAAAATCCTCATAAACACAGCAAGAGCTTGCTAGGATGATCAGCCAGAAATTTATTTGATGCAATAGATTTTGAATGACAATAAAAGTAAGCTGGTATTGGTGAACTACCTAATTTTAACAACATGACTGTATTTTCTGAAGTTTTTTTTAAAGCAATTACAAATATATGTTTGTAGGAAAAGAATCCTGCTGTATATGGTCGTATTTTCATATCAGGCTGTGTTCTTACTGATGTTTAAACGAATCATATTTACATGGATGTATGTAATGTAAAAAATTCATTTGCATGAATGTAATAATGTAAAAGCTTTCCTCTTTAATGCACTTTTTTTTTTTCTTTCCTGAAAATGAATCTTAAAATCATATTGTAGAATAGCCTGGGTTGAAAAGGACCACAATGATAATCTAGTTTCAACCCCCCTGCTATGTCCAGGGTTGCCAACCACTAGGCCACGTCTAGTCTGGCCTTGAATACCTCTCTGGGCAACCTGTTCCAGTGAGTCACCACCCTCTGTGTGAAAAGCTTCCTCCTAATATCTAACCTAAACCTCGCCTGTCTTAGTTTAAAAAAATTCCCCTTTGTCTTATCACTATCCACCCTTGTAAACAGTCACGCTCCCTGCTGTTTACACGCTCCCCCAAGTACTAGAAAGCCACAATGAGGTCTCTCCAGAGCCTTCTCCTCTCCAAGCTAAACAAGCCCAGTTCTCTTAATCTTTTTTTATAGGAGAGGTTCTCCAGCCCTCTGATCATCTTAGTGGCCCTCCTCTGTACCTGTTCTAAGAGCTCTGTGTCTTTCTTGTACTGGGGGCCCCAGACCAGAATGCAGTACTCCAGAGGGGTCCTCCTCACAAGAGGAAGTTGATCACCTCCCTCTCTCTGCTGGCCAACCCTTTTTTAATGCAGCCCAGAACACAGTTGGCCTTCTGGGCTGCAAGCATACCCTGCTGGCTCGTGTCCAGCTTCACATCCAACAGGACCTCCAGCTCCTTCTCCACAGGGCTGCTCTCAAGGAGATCCCCTTGGCTTGCTGGCAGCACAGGACAATACATACATACATTATACAGTACTGAAACAAGGTTACAAAACAGATTGCAGTGCTATTTCTGATTACACACACAGCAAACCATAACTATGCCTCTTTTCCAGAAACGACTGTCAACATCTCACTCATCTCATTCCATTTTCAAGAAAAAGATAAATTTTTATGTTGCTAATACAGCTTCTTTTCAAATGAACTCTAAAGGAAAATTAAGAATGCTGAGCGAGCTGATTTTCCTCTCAAGTAATATCTCTTATTCCCGAATTCTTTCTCTTCAAAATAAGAAAAAAACCTAGAAATTCTATTTTTCCCCATAAAATATTTATTTTTAATGAGCTAGGAAGGAAAAAAAAAACAATGACAAAAAGCAGTAAGCAAAATGTATGAATGTAATCGTCAAGTAATATAGAATTCCCAACACAGTATATAACTGGGGAATATATGTGTATATATATATATATGTATATAATAACTGGTAAATATGTGTATATTAGAAAGCAGTAGTGATATTAATTCTAGATGTTATCTACTATTGTTATTTTGCTAAAGAAGGCTCATTTATCAATTACAAAATAATTACAGCATTACTTAGAGTTGATAACCATAATTGCTTCGGAATACCCTAGGATCTTCAACTACTGAAAAGTAAATAACAATTAAACATAGAATGGATCATCTGTTCTGCAACTGAAGAAATGTCTTTCGTTTGAAAAGTGATGGTCCGAGTTAACTTCAATAAATTAAATACAAAATTTATAAATATTTTGTAAGATTATCATTTTTAATAAGATATTTTTGGAATTAAGGATTTTTTTAGAGGTAACTTTGTTTTTTTTTTTTTAATTTTATGTTATAATTCTTTTTTTTTTCCGAAAACAGGATGTTTTACCTCAATAGATACAATACTGCTCTTTATTTATTTATTTTTTCCCCCAAAGGAAAACATTATCACTTTCATGGAAAATTGTCTAGCCTGCACCCAATCTAGCTAGCAAACTTAAATGGAATGTTTTATATTTTTGATTAACCATTAACCATTCTTGTCTCAAACCTATCTTCCTTGTCTATTTTCTTGTCATTACCTACCAGAGGAATCAGTAAAACTGAAAGGCATTGTAAAAAGGACAGTGTAAACTAAAACAGAATATGATAAGATAAACAGAATAAGCTAAGCAGAAGATAAGAAAAACAGAAACTTTGAGGTGGAAATAAAATATGTTCACAAGATTTTCTTTGAAGAAACTTGCTATCAGTTTAGCTTAGTTGTTTACCTATAGAGAGAATATGTGTTTCAGTTTGTTTTGTGTAACAGTCTATAAATAAATATTCTCTGCACATGCCACAAGAAACAGCTGCCATTTAGTAGGCTATAATTAACTTTCTTGCAAATGAACACTACTTTTACACAGAGATTTTACTTATTATTTTCTAATTCCTAAAGTAAAATTAAAGAGACCTTGAAAATGTGGTATGCCTGTACTTCTTTCTCGAAAAGTTTAACAAGTCCTATTTTGTACGTAAGCAAAGCTGTCTCAATCACAGACACTAATTTCATTCAGCTCATATGTTCTTAAACTGTGTGTTTTCTTGTTTCCAGATCAACAACGAAGAAAGAAAACATGGAAGATGGAGTCTGAAAAACATCCAACAAAGTTATTAGAAATTGACTAAGTTTTTCTTCTATGAGTACAGAAAAGAAAATCATGCTGCATGTTTTGACACCTCAAAATAGCTAAGAATGAAAATATACCAACAACAATGGGTAAGAAAGATTTAAGACTTACCATGTGTCATTTTATTATGATAGCCTTCATTTGTCACTTACCACATTATCTGTATTAGAAAGCAATTCCACCACAGCAGTATCACACTAGGAGGACTGTATAAAACCAACATTATCAGTAGCTTATGCAAGAGATTACTGTGAAATCCTATAGCAAGGTTTTAAATGTAATTAAAACTGTAGAATAATGGGAACTCTAGTAGTGTTTTTGTGTAGAACTGGATACCCAATGCAAACAATTAAATTTACAATTTCTATATCATTCCAGCAGCACAATCTGTTTTTACTAAGTCGACAAGTTAGGAAGTGTTGATATTATATTTTAATGTCTGCTGAAAATTGTTTATTATTTTAGTCAGAAAAATATACAGCTGGATCATCTAGGATTAGTCATCATAGATACAGATCTGAGAATATCCTTGGAGACCTTGGTCTCTGGAAATGGCATGTGAATGATGTGGTCCTTATATTCAGAGTAAGGACTGAAACCTCTGGATAAATGTAAAATGCTTCTCTTCCTCTTTACCTTGCAGGATTCCTGGCTGACTATAATTTTCTTGTGTTTCTCAGCTAAGTATCTGATCATAATACATAATAATCATGTTATTATTAGAAGCTAATATATGATATATATACTGGTGAAAAACCAGGAAAAAATAGGATATTTGGCTAAGTTATAATTTTTGGGATGGGGGTGGGGTGTCTAGATCAGTGTATGATGATTATGTTTTGTGTGCATTACTTTCTGTAAGAAAGAGAACATTAACACATTAATTGTATGTTGGGATTTCTTTTACTATACTCTTCTGTATTCTAATCTTTAACATCTAAACGTGAACACATTTGAGAGATATTTAAGAGTTAAGAAATACAAGCTATCATATTTTTTAAAAAAGCGTAATTTATGGAGGATGCATTGTGACTTTGAATTACGATAATAGTGTTTGTTTACTAAGACATTCATTTTGCAAAGCCCTTCTACTCATAGTAATTCTGAGTCTAGAATTTATTTGCCAGCAAAGTTGATAAACAATCATAGTGCATAAACATATTCTAACACTTTATTTTCAGCAAGAAAATAAACTGTTGTTAAGTTTGTTTTTTAAAACTTTTTCTTCCGCCAGATCTCTATTTAAAACCTTTTGCTTGGGTAATATATGAGAAAATATCCAGCACACAAATTACCAATGCACTTGATTATAGGTGTTTGAAACTAATTTTTTTAACACTATAATTTTCCTAAGAGTAATATGGAAAAAAAAAATTTACTATGTTCTTCTTACAGCCATATTTGTATTTTCTCAAGAGCTGTCTGCATTCACATGCATTTATCAAACCGTAGTTCTTCTGCATTTCTAAAACCAATGAAAGAAAATACATTTTATAAGAGGAAAATACTGTCAAATTTCAAAATAAATTTTGGTGGTGGTACTCAGTAACCATTCAGGAGTTAATCATATACGCAGTCAGCTTGAGGTAGTTTTCCCTTGAGATGAATAATACTTGGCAGGTTTATTTCAGTTTTCTGCCTACAGGCCAACCATTCTGCCACTGGCCATTTGCCTTGATGTCTGTCATCTGGTTTTGATCTCTTCTCCATTAGTGTACAAAGTAGATCAAAACTAGGCAATAAGCCATTTGGACTCTGTAAGGTCAAACATTCTCACTGCAAAGGATATAAAGGCAACTGCTTGCAAATAATTTTGACAAAATGTGAGGGATTTTAGAACAAGTACATCTTCAACTGGATTTTAGCCATGAAAGCACATAATCTCCACTATAGTATTGTGAAATTTGGAAACAGATACCTAACAGAAGGCTAAATGAGATTATGAGGAGACAACTGTTTGGCTCATTATAAAGTCAGATGCGTTCCATGGCATTTGAGTGGACAGAAGAGACCTGACGTTTGTGCATGGCTCATTAGAACTGAATTTGAGATTGACTTTTTTCTTCATTTAAACATATTAACCAACATGCACAGGATTCTTCTAGAAAGTATCAGTGCCACTTCTCAAGTGGAAAAACTCCTAATTGAAAATTAAGACACTAAATATTTCACTTTTCTATTTGTTCTGCATTGCTGCTATTGTGAACAAGAAAAAAAGTTACATATACCATGCCATCAGAGACAGGGAATATTAACAGTTACTTAATTTTCACTCCTTGCATGCCATTTCTTTTCCTATGTTTTCTTAGTAAGTACAATGTTTTTAATAGCAAAGTCCTATCATTTAGACTCCCATCATTTAGTCCTATATCAGTTATAACAGAAATGATGTCACACTTATCCATGTATAATGTAGAGGTCATAAAGTATGCTTTTATATTTTATATTCTAATTTATATTATTGTGAAACTTTATATGCTGGATTGTGACAGATCAATAGTCGTTCTATAATGAGAGGAAAAAAGTCTCACTGGGACCAGAATTTCATCTAGGATTTATGCAATGTTGTATATCTCAGCTGGTAACATTTATAACATTTATTTTCTACACTGTTTTAAGCTTGTTTAAAATTCATAATAGGAGAATCAGCAGTTAAAACATTGCTCTTCAGATCGTGAATATTAAACCTTTAAAAATCAGTGAGATATTTTATATATGGCAGATTTTGTATGTAATGAAATATTTGTAACACATGGCTTACATATTTTTGTTTGTTTGTTTGTTCAAAGAAATTAAGCTGGGAAGTAATGGAAACAACTTTCATGATATTTACATAGATATTTACCCAGTCAGCTTCACTTCTGTCCCTGGAAAGATGATTGGATGCCATCTCCAAGCAATTGGAAGAGAAGAAGGTTGTCAGGAGTAGTCATCATGGATTCCCTGAGGGGAAGTCATGTTTGACCAACCTGATAGCCTTCTGTGATGTTATCAATGTCTGGGAGAGCAGTGGATGTTGTGTACCTTGACTTCGGCAAGATATTTGACACACTGTGGTCTCCCACATAACAGCATTCTTGTTATGAAACTTTGAAAATGTGAGCTAGAGGAACAGTGGGGTGGATTGACAACTGGCTAACTCAGAATAGAAAGTGATGTTACTCAAAACCAAGTTCTTTGTGAACATTCTTATTAAGTCCATGGATAAAAACTAGGCACAGTTATGTAACTAAATATTCAAACTAAAATTCATTAATTTCAAATACCACTGCATGTGTTGAGATGTGAATGAATTCTCTTCATAAATTTAATAATTATGAGCAGAAAACCAATATTTCAAATGCATTTCAAGTTGTAGTATGTTCTGTGAAAGCAAATTCTGCAAAGAAACTATGAACTTGAGAAAAATTACCTCTGCGTATAGTATTAGGTTGCAGGACAAACATGTCTGACAATCAGATTATAATAGTGCTTACAAGGTTAGTTATTCACATATCTCACCACCAAGAGAAAACAAGTGATTCCGTGTTGGAATAACTGATATTTAAAACTGTATGGAGACATTCATTGACAGATGAGGAGAATAATTTAATATATGTAAAACTGTAATTCGAGAATTTATCCTACTGGCTTGTTAGACCTCTAATTCAACTTTTTAGAGAACGTGAAGTTTTTCATCTGGAGAGCCCTACAAACAGCTGGCAGATATGTTGTTTTCATTGTTTTATATCTACTAGCCTTGCTCATCTTGACATTTAAAACTGTGAAATACTGCCTCACAGACTTGGAATTAAGTGGTACTGACAAGTACTAATGTGGAAGAACACTAGTTCTTATTTGAACTCAGAAAATAATTGCAAAAGTTACATATTAAAATAGAAAATAGAGCAGCTACTAATAATAGCAATAATTTCTTCTGGCCTCAGCATCATGTGAGGCAGAGGACATATCACAGCGCTTATTCATTTTCCATTGATATCCAGTAGTTTTCCAAAGTAATATGTTGACTAGCATAAATGAATATGGTATTTGACAAAAGTTAAAGGGTAGTAAAGAAAAACTTCAAAGAAAATTTTTCCAGTTACAGACTTAAGAATATAACCCGTATTAGAGGTTTTCATTTAGTGCTAAAACTAACTTAATGGTTGCAAGATCTTACTGAGCTTTTGCCTTAAAAATGTGTGAAATCATCTGTGCTTGGGAAGATTGTAGATCTTTAGGTTTTCACTTGGGAGGTAAAAATGTAATAAAAATTGCATCAAAAAAGAGTTCAATTTAAAACATAAGATCAGCTCTCAAATATGCTTTTTAATTATTTCAATGCTGTACAGCAACAATCAGTGGTTGAAATTAATTTATCAAGATCCCACGAAAACCTGCAATCCATACAGAACAAGCAGCAAAAAACTTAGAACCAATAATTAGAATCAGTAAGAAACAAATAGAGTTCTGAGAGTGAATTAACAATTTCTTATTACATAAGCACTCATAGCAAAATATATATTTAGAGTGGTTCTCTTTTTCATAATGAACTTAGTTGTTTAGAAAAATAAAAGTGAAAAATGAGTAAAAATGATTTCTTATTTTTCCCTCTAATCTCTACTTCTGAAGTTAAGGAATATTTAAGACCACTAATTTTTCACTAATATCTGTTTTTTGATTGATACCATTCTTATAGTTAGCACTTCCAGTGTTTAAATCAATTCTGCAATACAATCTAAATCATTAATTTCTCTTTTACATAAGTAAAATCAATTGAAACGATTATATTTTCCTTAGAAAAAAACTTTTGTTGGAAACATTAAAATCTCTTTTTTACTGTCTTGTTATTAAAATCTTTTAAGTAAAATCAATAAAAAGTAAGTTCAGAAATTACCATAATTAAAGATTTTTTTTCCTTTATGGATAAAGTTTACTTATGCTTGCATATCTCCTAGATATTTAAACTTAATTTGCCAGCTATTCTTTCATATTTGATCAAGATGTTATGTTTTGAGAGAAAACCTTCGGTTTTTCACTTTATATAGTTAATATTTAATTTTCAAGACAGAAAAACAAAGCTGGTACTGCTATTGTCGAGAAACACCCAGTAATAATTAAGTGAAGATAAAAAGAAAAAAAACATTTTATAAAACCTTAACAGAATTTATATTCTAGTATTATGTAATGTAGCTGCTTGACACTAAGCTATTATTTCTGCAGTGCTACTGCAGAGACCTGCAAGCACCATCCATTTTACTGGAAACTGGAAAATAAATCTTTCTCAGGAAAAGAAATTAATGAGGGCTGCTCCAAAAGTAATACCTTCTATTTTATTATGTTGACCACAATATCAGAGGCAGATATTGGTGGTATGGCAGAAGAGGTTGAACCCTCCAACAAATATCCCATTACATCTTGTTGCCATGTGACATATGGCAGGAGGGGGCATTGTGACAAAATGATGTCTCACATGTAAGTGCAGATGAAGCAAAGATGTGGTATTGAATTCCTCTGTCCTGAACAAATCTCTTCCATTAATATTTATTGATGTTTGCTGAATGTTTCTGGAGACAAAACAGTGGATGTGAGCATAGTGAAGAAGGGTTTTTAGCAGAGTCAACAGAAACAATATATCACTTCTACTTGTACATATATTTACAAAAGCAGAATTAAGGCTCTTGTTCATTACTGTTGAAAATGCATAGCTAATGGTGGTGACTGTTGAAAAACTGTTTTGTAGCTGAGAATTTGCTCTATCAAATAGTGTTATTGTGCTCTTTGTGGCTGTTGTAGTTTCCATGGAAATAAATAAGATGCATTACTTTTGGACTTACCTACTTAGTTTAGTTAAATCCATAAAAGCTGGGCAATGTATGCTATTTTGCTTTTCCTATGCTGTTTTCACGTAAGAGTTTCTCCAGCACAAGTAACAGCTGAGGACTAGCTTTAGTATGTTGCAAATTAAGAACTGATTTTCTGCGCAGAAGGGAGAGCCCATAGATTAATAATTTTGCAGTAAATATAACTTTTCTCTCTGCTTTATCAGCAAGATGCCTTTGTTTTATAGTTCTTGGCATCTTTTCTGTCATGAATAAACCTACACTCATTTTTGTCCTATTTAATTATCCATTCTGGCTTAAAACATAATCAGCATTAAACCAGCTGTGCAACCTTGAAAGAACATCATTTCAATAATACATTGATAAAAAGCAGCAAGCAGGCTATTAATTTTAATAGGAACCTTTCCTTCTGGCTATAAGCTGGACACAGTTCTAGAATCTGTATCCATGTACTGCCAAACAGTAACGTCCCTGGTGCATTCATTATGGGAAAAGAGTCAATTCGTAGCCTGACACTGTGACTAGCTAGACAGCTGTCTTAGGCCAGTAAGTCACATTTGCAGTGTAGGCTTCCCTGCTAATACAATGGAATGAGTGAATGTATGTGGTAAATAAGAGGAAGCTTACATGAATTTCAACATGTCATGTAAACTAAAAATCTGCAATTAGATAGCTGTAATTTAATGCTGTAAGTATTAAATACTCGTATTCCATCCTGTCCAGAAACCTTAAGTACTAAAGAAGACAGAAATTAAATGACATGTATTTTCTGATTCCCTAAGCTTGGTATGTGGTTGGTATATGGCAGAAATCCTAAATGAAATACATGGATTTGGACAAGAATTCACAAGATGAACTTTCTTCTCTGATACTTAAAAAAAATATTTAGTCTGCAGGTGTCATGTTGAGGTCAGGAACAGCATGCAATGTGTATTTTCTCAAGTAACCTGCCTCACCTGCTTATGTGTCACTGAAGTATTTATGCAGTGTGCTGATCATGGCACTCTTGACTGGTGAACATAGAACTTGCAGAATGTGATGCTGATCATAGATTCATAGAATGACTTGTCTTGGAAGAGATGCTAAGAATCAACCATTTCCAATCCCCCTGCCCTCACTAGGATTGCCAAAAAGCTGCCCGGGACTCCAACCAGCCTTGTCTTGAATGCCTCCATGGTTGGAACATCACTAATTTCTCTGGGCAATCTGTTCCAATACCTCAACATCTCCTCAGTGAAAAATTTGATCCTAACATTTAATCCAAATCTCCTTTATTTTAGTTCAAACTGTTCCCTCTTGTCCTACTGCTGACCTCATCACAATGAGGCCTTCAGAGCTTCTCTTCTCCAGGCTGAGAAGGCCTGGAATACCATACCTCACAAGGGTATAGTAGAGAGGGATAATCACCTCTCACTCCCAGGATACAGTTCACATTGTGGTCTGCAAACACAGATTGCTGGCTCATCTTCAGCTTTTCATCTACCAGGAACTCCCAAGTACTTCTGCGAAGGGTTGATCTCAGTAAGTTTTCCTTCCAGTCTGTAAACATATCTGGGATTGCTGCAACCCAAGTGCAACATATTGCACTTGACCTTATTGAACCTTACTAGGTTCACATGGGCTCACTTTTCAAGCCTATCCAGGTACCTTTGCATGGCATCTCCATGATTCTGTCTGTTATATCTATACATATTCATAGGTATAGATGTAAGCTCATCTGCCTGTTCTTCAAGCCTATCTTTGTCCCCTTCTTTAAAATGGGAGCGATGTTTCTCTTTCTTCATTCACTGGGGACATTGCCTGACAGGCAGTACTTGACTAATTGTACTTTTCAAAAACATAATACCTACACCTCCTTCAAATGAGCTGACAAGACTATCACAGAACAGAAAATGTACTGTGCAAGGAGATATTAGGGTCATCATAAAATTAGGAAACATATTTCAATTTGGTATCTGAACTGTGACTTCTATGTATAGCTTGTACTGTTAACCTGCTAGAGTCATCCAGCTATAATACATACCAACAAATATTAGCTTTGGGTCCATGCAGCAGACTTTTTCTCAAATACTTAGAGGCAACATAAGAAACTGCCCTCAGTTTTCTGGCAGATTCTGTCCATCACACACCCTCTGCTGGGAAAAGAACAGTATTGGGAAGAAGGCTGAAAGCCTAGAGTAAGTCTGGGGTTCAACTCTAGCTGATGGAAGGAAAATGTACTAAATCAAAGAATCACAGAATTATAGGGATTGGAAGGAACTTCTGAAGATCGTCTAATACAACCCTCATGCTAAAGCAGGTTCCTGAGCTTCTGATCTGCCTTAAGGTAAGAAAGGTTCAACTGGTTTTGAAATTATGAAGCTGCTATCAGCAGATTTATTCTTTTTTTCACCTCTCTTTGTTCCTCTGTAAGGCTTTATGTTATGAAAACACTGAAAAATATACTGGAAGTATTGGTAATGAAGTGTGAGTATGCATTGATTATATCTTTACTTTTGTAATGTTGCTCTAAAATATGAAAGAGTACTAATGGAGACTGAATTATTTTGTGATGAAGATGGTCACACAAGATGTGCAGATCTGCAAAAAGCAACTATGGGCTTTGCTGTATATACTGTGATAACCATATTCCTTAATACTATGTTTTTTCTTACTCTTTTCCTGCTCCCATGATGCCTCTCACCATGGGAATCTAAAGAAATATGTGGAATCTCTGCCTCCAATATATATTTCTATATTTCTTGGAAAAATAACATGGATAAGAAATCTGTCAGAGAGTTTCAAGAATTAGATAAGACTAGAAGAACAAGAAATCTGACATAGTAATCACATGTTGAGTTATCTCTGTGCAACCCCATACAACAGCAGCCTTCCTTTGCACTTGGACGCAGTGTGCTGAATTATTGCACTGCTTCTTTGATAGAAGGAGCATGTTGCCCAAATAAGGTGTGCATGCCCTGTTTATGAAGGAGCTCAAGGCCAAGTTGGACGGGGACCTTGGCAGTCTGATCTAGTGGTTGGCAACCTTGCCTGTCACGGGGGTTAGAATTTGATCTTTAAGGTCCCTTACAACCAAACAATTCTGTGATTTACTGTATGATTCATTCTGTGATTCAGTAGCTGCTATCAGGCTTCATTCTGTGATTCTATGATCCTTCTTACATAACTTCTCAGCGGAGTTAATTAATTCAAGATTAATCCCTTGATTTTACAATTTCTACTTCCAGTAGAATTTTTGGAAGTAGCTCAGATAGCTGTATAGTATAGCTATGCCTAGAGAGCTCCACCATTGTCAAATGTGCAAGGACATGTCTGAGCTATGTTTTTCTATGGGTACTGTTAAAATCTGATTCAGAATTTTACATCACATAATATGAAGACTGTAGTAATGAGGACTTCTAAGAAGAAAGTTCAATTATAGCTTGTGACATTTTCTGCACAAAGCCTATACATTCATGTCCTCCAACCCAGGCTGTAAAATAATTCCTGAAATAAGTATTCGGAAGCTTGGATTTCTTTTAGTTATTAAGCTTTGAATAAAATGTTTCAGTATGATGATATGTGATCATTATTTATTTATTTTGTTTTGTTTTTCCAGTAGATTAATAAAATGTTCTCAGTTTTAAACCTAACTGAACATAAAGCTCAATTACTACATGTTCCTCATACTCCGTGGAATTTCAAAGAGCACTGTTAAACTCTGTACCCCAAGGAACAGTCAAATCAACAGCATTTAGTATTCAAGTCATGTTTTGATAACTTGCCAAGTGTTTTAGCAATAGGTTGTACAAATACTTTAAAAATGCAGAAATCCACAATAATATATACACAGAATAGGAATTCAAAATAGCTGACTGGGCACCTCCTTAGATTAGTTTTAACAGTCTCTCCATCGAGGCAGAAAGAAAGCATTTCTGATGTAGTATAGCAAAATTAAAGAGCAGCCTTATTGTTATAGAGAAACCTAAAGCTTCTGAATTCTTTATTATAGTGAAGAAGAATAGTTCTACGCTAAGAAGACCAGCAACTGTGGAAAAGAACTTACGTGTGCAGCATTTCAAACTTAGATCAAAAAGTAAACTTATATGTTGCATTTGTTTATCTCTAGATTGCACTATGAGACTTTGTTTCAAAAGTCACTTCCTCACACGTTGAAGCTATAGATGCAGGAGTGAAACTGAGTCACATCGACCTTTCCGTCTCCTTTCTGATATGGATATGGCTCAAACACTGGGAGGGTACAACTGCATATGCCATAAAGTTGAACAGAGTTGCTTGCACTTATGACTGATTTTTACCTTGTACATTCATAAGGTAGATCTGTAGGTTGCTCTGAAAGTAATGCTTCCTAATTTTTTCCATGCAAACTACAACAGATACAAAGAGAACAGTAATACCATTTGATGGAGCAAATTCTCAACAACAGAATACAGTTTTTCAGAGTAGTCACCACTATTCCCTGTGCGTTTTCACCAGCGATGAACAACAGCTGGCACGTTGCAAAAGAGAATATAACCCACTGCCACCACTCCTGAAATGCACCATCCACCATCTCATTGTGTTCACATCCACTATTTTGTCTCCATAAAAATTCATCAAGCATCAATGAATGTCCATGTGTTCAATTTTTTGAGGAAGGAGGAATTTAATGACACACTTTTGCTCCATAGTGACTTCCATGTCAGACTGTCCATCTGCTGCCATCTGTCATACGGCAACAAAATGTAATGGAATATTGGTGGGAAGGTTCAACCTGTTCTGGCATAGTACCACCATACCCCTTTAATGCTGTAAGCCAAAATGGTACATTAGGAGGTATTATTTCTGGAGCAGTCCTCATACTTTCCTTCATACACTAAATTCAGTTATTCAGGGAAGCAAGCATAAACTTCTTTACGTGCTGTGTGAGTTTAATACATTTAACCTGAGAGCGTATAATAATGCTAATTTTGACAATAAGAAGCGCTTCAGTCAGTATAGAAGTACAGCCACCTTTGGAATTCATTGTAACAACTGTTTAACTGTATTGCAAAGAACAAAAAAGAATTTTTTTCTTATTCACAAAAGTAAAGATATTTCTCCAATCTACTAGAAACATCCGAACAAACTTTTTTTAGCTGAATATAACATTTCTCCTTGATTGCACGAATTTCAGTATATGGAAAATTGGAGATTCTCACTGACAACTGAGTTTCCATAGGCATTTAGATCTTTGTCTTTCATGTTTTGCTCAAAGAACAAATAACCAAATTTAATTTAAATAAATAAACATATTATATTAATATTTGTCCTATTGCAGGTTATTACTTTTAATATTTGAGCCTGTCAGATGACAGGCATGACAGATACTGTCATGCTAGAATTTATTAGTAAACAGATTACTTTGAATTTTGATCCATTTTGCCTCAAAAAAACCCCAACCAAGCAGAAAGCATCCTCTCCCAAAAATGAATTTCAAAAAAACCTGTTTAAAAGCAGTGCATAAATCCGAATTTGCAGATTAAAGCTACTTTTAGGCTGAGTTTGAAAAGATTAGAAATATTTATTTTCATACAGTGATTTTAATTTTATTTTTTTTTTAAGTTCTGGAAATTTTATAAGTTCTTCTAATTTTAGTAGTTCTTGAAAATCTGAAAGCTGTGCAGAAGTATGAAGTCTTGCTAATTCAATCTCATTGAATGGACCATCTGAAATTCTGTTCTTCTTTCTTTTCTTCATGCTTGTATTCCGAGAATTATTAGGAAAGGATTTATAAAATTGCATACACAGCAATTGTGTATGCGTATGCAATTTAAGCAAACGAAAGAATGTCTAACAGCAATATCCCCTTATTTACTAACAAATAAGAAATATGGAATCGAAGTGGTAATTCAGACAAAACACATATGAAAATTGATGACTATTACTTCTCAGTCTGTTTTTCCAATCAGTACAGATTGTTTTCCTGAGTTTCTTAAGAAATTAAATTGCGTTACTGAATTCAAAGTTCTCTCAAAATATTTCTAAGCAAGTAAAGACTTAAGTAGTTGGAAAAACAAAACTTCAACCAATAACAACAAACAAACAAACAAACAAACAAACCCAATCCTATAAAATCTTAAAATGGGATTTAGTTATAGAAACTAACATTTTGTTTTGAACTAATGTACTCCTACAGAAGCAAGGTCCTTTGATATTTAATTGATTGGTTTTGTTTGTTTTATGGTTTTGTTGTTGTTTTTACGGAGACGATAAATATACTCAGATACTGAGTAATGATACTGAGTCAAATTTCTCTGAGATCCCTCTCAACTGTTTTGAAAGAGATGTCTAATGAAGTGAAAATTCTCATAAATATTAACCCAAGAAGAAACTGTTCAGAGAAGATGAAATTCAATTAAATTCAAATGAACAATTCAATTTTTGAAAACTAATTAGAGGCTTAGATTCCATTTATTACCGATTATTAGGAGTGAGGGACCTAAAATCTTCCCAGATCTTTTTTTGAACTTCTTAATATATTTTAATTTTTTTTTAAAAAAAAACAAAATCATATATTTTTCAATTAACTACCAAATGGAAGAATAGAAAACATTATTATATCCTCAGATCTATTCTAATACCTCAGGCAAAAACAGCTCTGAATTCACCTGTGGCAGCCAAAGAATGGTAGTGAGAGATGTTTTTATTAAGCTTCCTCGAGATAGCTGTAAAATATTGCTATAAAATCTTGTTAAAAGGAACCTTGGGAATAATAATATGTTAGAGTATTACTTAGAATTGTTGTTTTACTTATTATTATTTACTTATTTTAAAAATAATATTGTAAATTTGGAAAAATAAATTTTGCTCAGCAATGACATATCAAAATAGGTCTGAAACCTATTTCCAAAAACAAAAGAGAGGCTACTTTTCTGTTCACCAGACCTAACTCCCCCTGGATTCAAAATGCTATCTCCTTTCTTCATAAAATTTATTTTTATTAGTCCCCATTTAAACTACAGATTAAAAACAATGAAATAAATTTGATTCAGCTATTTATTCCAGCAGTGCAATAATTAACTAAGCAATAATTGCAAGGCCCCAGGTTCTTTCTGATAAACTTACTCATTACAGAGTAGAGTCTATACATATAAATACGGGCGGAGAGAATTTGTGTAGCTTTTATTTGTTACTGGAATGAAAACAAATGTGCTGAAGATTCATTTGTAAAGCCCAGGATGAATAAATGATCTGAGAAATTCACTCAAAACAGTTATTTTACTATTCATAGAAGATATAATCATACAGTGCAAATTCCCATTTTTTTTAAATGCTAATACATTTTGGAAGCACTGTGAAACTGAACAGTGAAGTTCCTCAATGCTGTTTTCGTATAGTCATTTCATAGAGAAAAGTTATATTGAATTGTGATTATTGCTTTCTATTGTATGTTAAAAAAAAAACACAGCTCAAAACATGTCTGTTACAGAATCAGCCATCAGTTTGCAGTTATGTCATGAGGCAGCTAGTTAATGCATTATATGGCTTTGGGATCAAGTCGAAGAAAATTATAATATTATACTAGGTATCATACCATATAATCTTTTTGCTTCATATCCTTTCTACATTTTATGAAGAGCTCACGCTGAAGACTAGAGGTAAAGTTGCCAAAGCCAAAAGTTTTGTCAGTATTTCAAAGGGCAGAAAGATGCACTTTTACTGTTCTATAATGAAAAAAACCCAATGGTTTTTTTTTAATTAATAAATAAGGTGCCTCTATTTTATGTCTGTCATTACTGTTTGTGAAGTATTGTGAAGTATTTCAGAACAGTGGCAATGGAATTTCAGCCTGAGATCTTTCCCATCAGTAAACTAGACATAAAAGTACACAGACTAATGAAGGCCACAGAAGATTAAACCTCCTGCTCTCTATGTATTTAACTTAGTTGTGTGCTAGAATTATATCTTTTCTCTGAGGCTTTCTGAATGATAATATTAAACTCAGTAAATCCATCTTTCAGGGGAGAAACTTTTAAACAAGTTTCAGATCACTTCACTACTCTTCAAAATACTAATTAAAATTGATTTTTTCCTGAACCTCTGAGAAAATTGTAGATAAAATTATGTAACTGAAAATTATACTCCTGCTATTTAACAAACAACATTTCTCTATTATACAGACAAGACAATTTATTTTTAAGATAGGAAAAGGTCATATAATCTCACGACATTTTTATGTTTTTGACACCAGTGTGGATTTTTGTCATTGTTTCTTTGACTGTTTACTTTATACCTATTTAATAGAAACTCCTCTGGCATTTTACTGGACCCTTTTCCCTATGGGCTGAAGTTCTCTTCCTTTTTAATTAAATTGACCTTTTGGTTTACTTGGCTGCTCACAAAATGATTGAGAAAGATTTTTCTTTTGGAAGGAAAATGAAAACGAGAATAGAGGGACTGAAAACAGCCATATGAACTAAATATTATTTTTTTTTATGCAGCAATCTCAGTATTGTGTCTGCATAATCATTATGTTCATTGTCTTCAACATGAGGAAATACTGGCCTCTGCAAATTTTGTGACATTTTAATGATGATAAGTTGTTTCTTATCTTCTTGAATTGAACTGAAATTAATAACAATTTCAGGTTTTACATCTCTTGCTGTTATCGACTAGAGGCAGTAGTTAATTTTGAGAAACATTATTTTTGGAGTAGTAGAATCACCATCTAGCTGTAGTACTTTTTGTTTGTTTGTTTTCCTTCTGTTTCTGTAAATCCATGTTTTGTTCTTATAATCACTGATGATCCTGTATCATTTCAAAGAAATTTTATCAATCTATTTGTAAGCGCTTAGACTAGTATCTGAATTCTACTACACCCTTTTCAAGATATTTACTACTTAATCCATTTTAAAGTAGTATTATTTCCAGGACTGTACTTAGTGGAATTCAGTTCCATAATCATCTAAAATTCCTAATATCGAGTTTCATTGTCATTATCTCATAACAAATTAGAAAGGTTCTCTGTGCAACTTCCTGAACTTTAGCATGATCTTGCTATAACATTTTACTTAGCCAATATTCGGCAGTGAATCAGAAGATTACTTGGAATTAACCTATTTTTAAATTGGAATTCAATTATGTTTCTTTACTATTGGTATTTGGGTGCATTTACTCAAATTCTTTAATCTGTTCCAGACACTTCAAATTACTAATGCAGAAATTATATCTTTTTACAAATAGTTAAAGTGAAAAGCCAGTACCTTGGGCACTGTGCACATTCTGGATTGGCCTTTCTAGAAAAGATAACAACCAATGTATGGCTTTCTAAATGAGAAAATGTACATGGTTTTTCAATTTTTTAAATTAAGGAATATTATCTATGTCAGGAGTTATATATTCTCTTGTAGTTTCAACTTTCTTTTCCTTTTCTTCTCTTGTAGTTTCAACTGTTTCCTTTAAGTCAGATGCAGGGAGACATTTGATAATATGTTTTTCAAGTATAGAGCTTTATATAGATTATTTAGAAAAGTAACAGGTAGTGTATAGATTGAGCTCCATGTAAGTGTTATTGAATTGCACTGATTTATAATTTAAAGGCCAAATGTGTTTAATAGGATAAACTGTAGATATTTATAAGCTTTCTGGAAGTTTGATAAGGATATTCTCAAGAGGGCAAGTGAAAACTATATAAATAAGACCAAGAGACTAGAATGTGATTATTTGTTTAGTGTTAAGAAGTAGTGCAAAAAGTATGCACAACTAGCTATTGTAAAGATGACCAGATTGAATAGAAAGAAGAGCGAAGTCTCTCTATGGGCTTTTTAAAAACAAACAAACAAACAAAATACAATATAAATATTGTGCTTAAGAAAGAAGAAGTACAAAATATGAATAAAATTTTGTCTTCAGATTTCAACTTGCTAAAACATGAAAAGACAGTTGGATAAGGGTAGAGTTAAATGGCTCTCAATAGAAGAGCAAAAATAGCTAATGGTAACATATAATATACTCCATGTATTTCTTTCATGTTAATGATCTGTCATGATTGAACTCAGCTCCAAACTTACAAACATTCTGAATTTCCCAATGGTTCATAGCAACTTAATGTTAACTGCTGTCTGGAGACTCCATATTTTACAAACTTGCCTTAGAAATACTGTATGTATAATTTTTTTACATATTTGATAGTGTTTTGAACACTGTGCATGGGATGAAGTAAAAATGCATACTTCTATTAGATATTATTTTATATGTAAAGGATTTTGAAGTAAATACTTCTGTGTACCTATATATCACATTTCACATAAAAGGCAGACAGCAGCTGCAGTCCATCATCAGTGCAGTTCCAGATGTAGTTCAGTAACAGCAGAGTTTTCTTTTTTCATTACATATCAATGATGTAATGCTACACAATATGTTTTATAGACAGGACAGGAGAGAATGTTTAATTTGATGCATGTTTCAGATAGATAACAGCTGCCTGTTTTGGAAGGTTATCATCAGATATCATTCAGACTGTATGTGCTTTTCAAGAAATAAACAAATCTTTTTCCCTCATCCATTCTATTTTTATCACAGTATGTTACCTAAATCATTACTTTATTTTCCTTAACTGTCAGGAAAGAATTTGAGACTGTAAATGAAAATCTACAGATAATTTCATGATTCTTATTTTAGAATTATTACATCAACAAATGCATTTTAGAAATAAAATTAAAAAAAAAAATCATGGAATCATAGAATCATTAGAGTTGAAAGGGACACTTAAAGATTATGGAGTTCAACCCCCTTGCAATGAGCAGGAGCACCTACAGTGGGATCAGGTTGCCAGAGCCCTGTCCAGCCTCACTGTGAGTATCTCCAGGGATGGGACATCCACCACCTTCCCTTGTCCTTTCACAACAGATTCTGCTAAAAAGTATGTCCCTCTTTCTTACAGCCTTCCTTTTGAAACTGAAATGCCACTATTGAGCCTCCCTGTCGCCCTTTGTTCTCTAGGCTGACCAGTCCCACTTCTTTCAGCCTGTCCTCACAGGGAAAAGATTTATACGTAATCACAACATACAACATAAAATTGTAGATGAATTTGAGATGATTGGAAATGTGCTGTTGAAAAACTTATTTTGTCTTGCAATTGAGCTACAGTTCCATGAACACTCAACATAAACAGTGTCAGGTACATACTGGGCTATTTCTACCATTAATGCATTTTTCCAGCTGGCAAAGCTCAGCAAAATATTTCAGATTCTTTCTAATTTTAAGTATCATAGAAACACAATTAAATTTAAATCCTTTTCATAACCTGCTGAATCCAGACATGGATGTGTTCTCTGGACAGTGTGGAATACAAACTTCTGAAATATTTTATATGATTCTATGAAATTTCTCCTTTTCACATTCTAGTACTATTCCCAAATGGAGATACCCATAATGAATTCTTCCTCAAATCAGTTATAATTCGTAATTTTTAATACATGAAGTAATGTTTAAAATTTCCATCCTTAAAATCTTATCATCAACTTAAAACTTTCCAATATATCAGACATACTCAGATAATAGCATACTAGAATTATACAAGGAAAAAACATATGCTAAGATATTTTGGTGGATGAATCACTGTATAGCTTCTGGAAGTTGCCTTTTATTTTTGACATTTCAGTGACCAAAATATGAGGCAGTGACTATATTACACTAAACCATTTTCAGTGCCTCAATAAAATATGTATTCCCTGAAAATTTTATCTTAATAAGATCATGGCTGCAGTGAGATTACACTTGACAATGAATAGTGTCATAATGACAGCAAGATGTATTCTGTAATATAGTTTAAAAAAGTCTTTTCTAGGAGTCATTGCTGTCAGATTGAATAAGCTAAAGTTATATGTAATATTTCTTAGTAGAACAGGTTAAAAATGGGGCTGTTAGGAAGTTATGGTCAGTGTTCAGGAGGCGGCACTGAATGATCTTTTCAAGCAACAGTCCTACATTGTATGCGGTCAGCAACTTCAGCAACTTAAGTTCAGCAACTTAAACTTGCTTATGTTTATATTTCAAGATGTAAATGAGTAAAAGTAAAAATAAAGGAGTGTGATGTTGATCAGGAGCAAATGAAACAGTCTGTTGTATTTTTTGTACTAATTTACAAACACTCAGCAAGAGTAATCTTTTTTTTAGAAATCATACCTACACCCTATTGTATGAAGTTCTCTTTCAAAATCATTTTTGCTATGTATATCCAAATACATGAATGATCCATGTACCATTGTATGGGAACTGAGTCACGGCCTGAACCTCTGATTGATCACCTGAGGCGAGCCATGAGTCAGCCAGAGGAGCACAGGTGAAGGCAATTCACTGTGCTGCCGGAAGGGAGTGGAGCCAGGCTCCACCTCTCCTAGACCTATTTAAGAGCTGGCTACCAGAGGGGAAGGATCTCTTCTAGAGATTGCCTCTATTGGTGTTTTGTGGTGAGCCCAGCTGAAGGGTAAGCCTCCCATTTTGTTCTCTTTTGTTATCATTGTCCACTTTGTAACATCTTGATATCCATTGCTCATACAACCATCCATGAGGTATTTAAATTTAGCAATACCTCTAACTGGCTCCATCAGGATTCCGAAAAATGTATCTACAATAAGTTAAGCCCAAATCACTTTTGAAAGTGAAATTTGGGTTTCTGTATTATTTCTGTGGCATTTTCAAAAATTGTATTTCCTTTCCCAAACACATATTAACACTAACTGAGATTTGTCACAATATGACAATCTAATATACAAAACAATATAAACTGTTGTTAATAATATGATAGTGAGTTTGTGTACTTGGAAATAATTAAAATTATTTGTAGCTCACAGAAATACTGAGTTTCTAATACCTACAGTACTTAACACACATGGTACCTCTATGTTTAATCAGCCCTGCTCAGTCAGAGGAAATATATGTTTCAATTATTATCCTGCAGGTAACACTGAATGACAAAACAGATGATTTTATAATTGAAAATGTTTTGAATGATTTAGTTAGTAGATATTATTGCATTATACAGTAGAACAAAAATTACTTGTTAATGATCTATTAAAGTTAAAAGAGGTATAAAAAATGTTTTTTCCCCTATGTCATTTATTTACTAATTATTGTGAAGACACTTTTTTGATACATTCTTGCCTGATTTCATAGTGAATGTCATTTAGTACTGAAAATTCTTCAGACAAAAGAAATTGATGCCCTGTTCCTAATTACTGATTACGGCCCTTACACTATTTTAATTTTACTTGACCTTTCAGCAGCATTTAATAATAGTAGTCATGGGATCTTGCTATAGATTTTTAAGACTTATATTAGCACAGATGTTTCCGACTCTTTCAATGTGCCTCCTCCTCCACTTAATCAGTTTATCAGAGTTGCTGACTTGGCCACTTGTATCTCTCCTTTTGCAACTATTTTAATTGAATATTTAATGTTGGTTCAAAATTAATCTACTGCAAATTTTTTATTGCATTTTAATATTTATTGATGCGTATTCATAATGAATAGTGGTGCCATTGTGAGGATATTTGCACTGAAACTTAGCTATGAAAACAAGATTCTGGCAAAAGGATCTGTTATAGAAACAATAGAAAATGACTTGTTTAGTGAAATCATGTTGACATACTTGGTTCTGTTTTATTCAGTGAAATAAAGATGATATGTAGTATAAGACTATTTTTATCTATGTCAAGGAAATCTTATTAAAGATTAAAAAAAAAAAAACTATTTTGGACCTGTTAGTGAAGGAAGTCCTACTGTCACATCTGTTTGGTCCAATGAACAGAAATAAACTGTCACAAAAAAACAGAGATCAAATGTTCATCAGGGGAACACTGAAGAAAGAGCACTTAATGCCCTCCATCCCCCTCTTTTTGTCCTCACAGCTTCTAAGAAAATAAACTTCTGTTGTGCTAATGGCATTTGTATGAATTTATTTTCGTTTGAATTGAGTTCCTGTTTGTTTGCTGCTGGGGATTTTTTCAGGAAAAGTATGAAGAATATGCAAAAATCATAAGAATTGAGAAGATAACTTCTTGTCAGTAACCTATCTCCATTTCAGTCCTCAAGAATGAGATTTCTATTGAAAATCTTTTTCTGCCACTACTGTCTCCTTCACAGTAACTTTGTGATAGTTGCCAGGAGCATAACATTCAGTCTAGGAAGCAGTTGATTACTATGCTTACTCATATTCAAAAAAGAAATCAGTCCAAATAATGTGTGCTTCTAACACATCTGCATGGACTGTAGATTAAGAAAGAGTATTTAACTCTTTATTCTTGAGTTTCATTCTCAGCTAATTAAAAAAAATTGTAACAGCAGCTAAGTTTTTGTAGATTGAAGACTATCTCCTTAATCTTTACATACAGCCAAGGTGAGGAAAATTTGCTGACCACCCACATAAAAATTACGATTATGAGATTGTAACCGAAATGTGTTTGATTACGGTTCAAGATGTCCCATTGTAATATATGAGAAATATTTTATTATTGTTTTTTAAAATTTTTTGTGGGTCAAATAAAAAAAAATCTCAAAGAGAATGTGTGAATGGTTCTCTGGGTATCATTAAAAGTGTGGACTGATGCACTAAAGAACTTCAGTAAAGAACTCCCTTTGCCCAGGTTTACTTTGTCATAATGTAATTCAGATAATGAGAAAACTGATACTGAAATAACCCTAATGGACAAAAAAACCCACAATCCTTGGAAAACAAAACTACTATTTGATTTTTCTTCATTAATCAATTAAATTTCAACTCAGTTAAATCAAGCACTAAACGATTCATCTTTCTGTAGCTATGACAATAAAGATTTTTGGCTGGTTTGATGATTTTGAAACTGTAAGTTGACAACACTTGATGGAAGGCCATGAATGAGATTGTGTGGAACACAGAAGTAGCTTGCTTATATTACTGAGCTTTTTTGTAGATATGGAACAAAATCAGAAAACTGTCTCTTCTGAAAACCTTTAAGAATTACATCAAAGTCCATTTTCATTTTTTTCTAAAAGCTTTGATTATGAAACAGAGATACATTGGCATTATGTTGCCTTTGTTTCTTTTTTATTAGTTTAAAAGATTCTTACCTTAGAAAAAGAAGATAAAATGTATGTCTTACATTTTGTAACACATAGTGAATGAAATCTTATACTTACAGTAGCGCAGTTGTACATAAGGGAATGCACCTTGCAATTATTCATTGAATCACATTTGTTATGGATTGGTAATTGCCAGTCTTTTTTTTTTTTTTTAACATTAATGGAAAGAACCGAGTGGCATTCTAAATACACCCTCCAATTTGTGACATTCTCTAGATTAATTACCTATTTAATACTTGCAGAAAGAAATGTTTTCTATACAGCAAAATTACTGAAGTGCATTATCAGCGTGAGAGTGATATAAGATCTATGAATTCTAAACTTTAAAGATGAGAAATTTAAAATATTTCTTGAAATGAAAGTGTTACCAGATGATATGTGATGATGATGTTGATGTGATAATCTTCAGAAGATTTTTTTTTTTTTTTTTTTTTCTTTGCTATGCATTAAACCCAGAAAATGTTGAATATACTGCTGGAAAAAGGAAGCATTTTTGCAAAAGTTTCTTTTTAATTTGAAAGATAAGAAACATACTACAAATTTGTCTTTAACTAAACATGAGTAAAAATGATTATAATAAAAGTTTCTGTCTAAAATATTTCTTAAGTATAAGACAAAAGCTATGAGAATACATGGGAAGAAATTATCATTACACTTCAAGAATTACCTTTATTATATTTCATTATATTACTTGAGATTTCCGAAAGACAAAAACGTAGACTTAATTTGACACTACATACTACTATATTTATTGAAAATTTAGAAAAAAATTCACCACAGGCTTTTCATTTAATTTCTATTCTATTTCCCTACAATATATTTAATAGGTTAGACTGTCACTGTAGTAGCAGCAGACTAAATTAATCACATATTCTGTTACCATAAAATACCAATATATTAAGCAATCTATTACTGATGTAGAAATCAGATATGGTGGTTTTCAAGTACTGTGGATCCCATAAGTAATTGTATCTAAAGTATCTTCTATTGCATGGAATTTTCAACTCATCTTAATAATGAGTTCTAGAAATATTTGTTTGAAACCACGTTTCAAACCATAAAACAATAATGAATAAACTGTAACAACTGAGATAATTTCCTTTTACTGCACTTAATCTTAAAGAAGTGTTCTGTATTTATCCTTCATTTTGACAAACTGACATAGATTGACTCAGAAATGAAAAGTGATAAGTAGATCTTTGCAGACCGCTTCATTCAGACCTGAACATTCTTGGTATTAGCCAAGGCTAATGTAAAAGCAAACCATTCACTTCCTAATATTTTTGTAAGAACTTCCTTAATTGCTCAGTGAAATCCCTTGGACTCCTTTTTAATTGCATGAATATGCCCCAGAAAGAACATATTTTCTAAGGAAGAGGTATTTCAAGTTGCAGAAATGCTTTATATGCTTATATTCTCTTATAAAATTCAAAAAAGTTTACTTTGATATAAACACTACATAAAAGCAAAAATATTTTCTCCATTTTATTTCTCAGTAAGTTCTTTTGTACCAACTGGCCATGGGGCACTCTACATTTGGAATATAGAAAACAATACCTATTTGAGGAGAACATACAAACAAAACTTATACATGGTTCATGCTCATTTACCTGCATTTTTTTTTTTTTTTTTTTCCACTAAGCCACCTCATTCTGATCACTGAACAGAATACTTTTCTCATATGTACATTAATCTGTTGGGCTTTTGCATGTGCTCTTTGCTATAATCCAGGAAAGAAGGTGTATTTGTGCCTGGCTAAAGCTGCAGTTAATACTGTATCTGCATGTGATCTTTATGGATCTCTATTTCTTTACTATTTTACATACACACTTAGACACTAGTTTGGGTGCTCCTTTTGATAGTTTGCGTACACTGGATTTTTTCCTTTTACATAATTTTTCGTATATCCAGAGCTTTCTAGTTTGGTTGTAGCGGTGAAACTCAAACATTTTTGCACTTGTCTTCCTTTTCACTTCTAAAGTACTGGGAGAAAAAGAATTCTTAATGTAGTAGAAACATAACTGTGAGACATAACTACAAATATGGTATTTAAGAAAATGAGAGTTGAGTTTTGCAAACATATTTCTGGAGCAGTTTTCCAAAGAACAGAAAAATCAAGTTTTGATCTGAAGGTAATACTGTTCTTTCAAAAACTTGTAAATGAGCTCTGTACCATGTGAAATCCTGAATCTTATTACTGTCTAAATGATAAAGTACCACTAAAATCTTGATTAGTTATTGAGCTAATAGCTTGTATTTGTTCTACGTGAGAATATTCCCTATAAATTCTCATCACAAATTCTCTAGAAATAATGTGTTTTAGAAATAATGAGCACAACTGCTGATATATAACAAATCAGATTTAAAAAAGAAAAAATCAAGCATTATGAAATGCTGTCATAAATGTTACCCAAGCACGGAAGATGTGATTATTTTGGAACTACATTATGTCTCCTTCTGTGAAGAGATTAGAAACCTTGTAGAATATAATCTGCCGCCCAAGGCAGCTGCAAACCATTAAAATCTATTTCCTTCCTCCTAGAGAAGATAAGCTTCATATGAAGTAACAAAATCATTGTCAGGAAACTGCAGTTGAATATGATGATTATTATTATGTTTTGCACTTTGTTTCAAACCATAAACATTGTTTGAACAAAAAATATTCAGAAACTGTCTGAAAAGCCAAATAAATTAAATTAATAGTACCTCCCTGGTAACAGCTTCATGGATTTATCATAGAATCATAGAATGATTTGGGTCAGAAGACCCAAAGACCTTTAAAGTCAGCTAGTTCCAGCCCCCTGCTATAGGCAAAGACACCTCCTATTAGACCAGGTTTCTCAAAGGCCCATCCAGCCTGGCCTTGAATTCTTTCAGGGAGGGGGGCATCCAAAACCCGTCTAAGAAAACTGTTCCAGTGTCTCACCATCTCACAGAAAAGAATTTCTTCCTAAAGTCTAGTCTAAAACTACTCCTCACTTTTTTTATGATTAAAAAGCAATACAAAACAAAACAACAAAACAACAAAAAAAAAAATCAAAAAACAAAAACCAAAACTTTTCTGTGTAGTTGACATTTTGAAGCTATTATATATTTCTGAGTTATTTTGATTGAAATTATTAGAGCTTTTTCTCTGTCATCACTGTGGTTTTCTCAGTTCATTTTACATCTGTTTACATCTATAAAAAGAGAGGCTGGACTGCAATGCCCACAGTGCAGCTCATTGTATCCCTACAGATTGAAGAGATGCAACTCAGAACAAGAATTTTTAATCTCCATGTATCTTTTCACAGAGAGGATCTACTCGTGAAAGAAGCCTAAATTCTAGATGACAGTATCACACAAATCACAGAAGAAAGTATTGAAACATCAGAGTGCACAAATTAGAGCTGCAACAGAATCCAAATGGAAGTATCTTTAGTATAGTAAAGAAAAAAGAAAGTATCTTGATCTACAAAATCAAAGCAGTTCAATTTCAACCAAAACTTTCTGAATGAAGCCATTCGACAGGAAAAGTCCATGTTTATCAATTATGGAATGGAAATTTTTGCCAACATTGTCTATTTGGTGTGAAAGTTAATACTGAAATGTATCCTATTCCTGCAGGTTTTTTTTAAAGAACCCAATCATATTAAAATCATATACATGACAGAATAGTTAATGTTTTTATGTGAACATTATATCTTGTATTATTAAAGAGAAGAATGTGCAGAATATATGTTTGTAGACTGTGGGACTAAATTAACCAGTTTTTAGTTTAAGTTCCTTTTTTACTTGTCGGGTGTTACCACAAATAATATTTAAACATTCCTTAAGAGTTATGAAATCTTCAACATTTGCTTGTTGCCCTGGTTGCAGTCTGTAACAGATGCGTCAAAACATAAGCCAGGTCTTGAGCCAAAGAACTGAATAAATAGCTTAAAAAGAAAAAAGTTATGAAATTGTATCTTAGTTCATTATGTCAGCTAAGTTGCAAAATTTCCACTGACTTAGCTCTTCCTTTGAGTCCTCCTTTATACAGAGCCAAAAACTTACTCTGAGTCAGGCAAGCTGTGTTTTATACTATTCTGTAAAGTTTCAGACAGAATAAATATCATTAAAATATAGACAGACATTTCACTGATTGAATATATAGATGTGAGAAAGAATGGTCCCAAACCATTTATTTTGGAATTAAGAGAGCATAAAAGAGCATATAGAGATTTCTAATATCTTGGATCATTCTTAGGGTAAAGGTAGAAATAAAGCAAATTTTCCACAATGCGTATCTTTCTCGGATGTTTAGAATTCTTTTTCCTTATTTTTTTCATAAAAATAACTATCTCCACTTATGTGCTGAACATGTTAGGTCATTCTTTCTTGACTGCATTCCTCATTTGCTTTTTTCCCTTGCTTGCATACTTGTATTTTTAGTTGCAAACAGAAACCTGAGCATATTTTCATACTCTAGAATCCTCTCAAGACAGGATACTTAAAATTCTCTGATTCTGCAAACAATTATTCAGACCACAGCAAAGCAGCTTTGCTTTGAGATTCTGACTAGAAATGATTACTGGTCAGATATTCTATTCAAAAGTCCCACTGTTCTTAATAAAAAAAGTAAAGATATTTATGATGTTTCTGATGTGCAATGAGATACTCAAGGTATTACGTATTAATACAGTGTTCTTCACCAAAAAATTTTGATATTAGATCTGCCTAGGAACTTGTGCTGAGTACAGGACAAAGGAAATAGGCAATTATTTTATATATTTTCCAGTTACGTGTGACTGAATTTGATAGAGCAGATGACCTAGAGGTTAAAACATTTAAAGCACTTCAATCCCAATTCTTTTATAATTATTTTTTCCATTGATTTTGTTGAAATTTGGAGGAGAGCTGTGAACACTGTAGGTCTGCAGGCTTTTGAATAGAACCTGAAGCTATGTGAAAAAGACTCTTTGAATCCAGTTATAACAGTTACATCTGACTGTTCACTGATTCCCCTTCAGTGATATGCTTGTGGCAAACTGTTTTTCCTTGCGATTGTGAATATTATTGTCAACAGTGCTTCTTCTGACAGCACAGAAATTGACTTGGACTTGCAAAGGTCAGAGAGCTCCTATAGTTATTTGGATTGAGAACACTAAATCCAGACAGGTTAAATCCAACTGTCAAATTACGAAACACAGGGATCTGCAGATCCAGGAGTTCAGCCAAGTTGAAAGTTAACCTTACTTCCCTGCAAACACAAATGTGGACCTCAGTGTTGCTCTAGAAGAAGGAAAAAAAAAAAAATCAAAAAATTTGATGAATAAAGAATCTAAGAGATATCTAGCAGGCATTTTATTTACTTTTTAAAAGAATAGTTGAGTGCATGGAAAGAGTTGCTTTTTAATTTCTCAGCTTTCAAAACAAATATTTCTCTTGGCTTTTAATAAGCATATATGGAATGACAAACCATTCCATACATTCTTTTTCTCTGTTGTTCTGACAGAAGATAAAAGAAGTTTATTCACAGCAAAGCACAGCAACCAACTTGCTCACCTTTGAAAATTCATCTGTCTTTGCTGTCATGTGGACTTCTGCTCAGAGCACAGTCGAGGTAATTTAAGGTTTGTAGGAATTTCGCTGTGTATTACTGACGGTGTCCTGCTGTACAATATAAGAAGAATGACAGCATAGATGCAGAACTGCAAATGAAAATGAAGGTTCCTTTTCATGTTGATAGAATTTAAAAAATAATATTTAAAATTTCTAGTGCTACACGTTTATACTGTGGCAGTAGTGGCATTAGGCTCACATTGCATGTGGATGGTGATGGTACTCTGGTTAGTAGTAGAAGAAAGGAAATATTATGAAGAGTATGTTGGGCAAGTAATAACAAGGAAGAATTACACATGAGCCTTTTTGCCTAGGATTGCTTTCTGCATTTGAACATGTTGTTGTTAATATTATTATTTTAGAAATGCAGTATAACATTCATAGTTTTAGGCTGGACATCTGGAAGATTTTAAGCAGTGTAAAAGCCATCCTTAATGGATTTCTGCCTCATCAGAGGGGCCACCTTTCAAACAACAGTGCCAATAAGTAGCTCTTGTTCTTTAACTTCAAAAGATTACTGGAGTGTTTTTTGCAGTGATTATGATCTCTCTGCTTGATATGCTGTTTATTATAACTAAAGTTAGAGGTCTTCAGGCCTATCCATTTAAACCCCTTAATTTTCTTGAATTATTTTTTATTTCCAGGATGAAGACATAGCATGCTAATCTTCATTGAATATTCCCAATTCTCCAAAGAATATCTGAAAGTCAATAAAATAAAAATAAAAGATAAATAGATAGATAGATAGATAGATAGATAGATAGGTAGATAGATAATCTGTGCTGTTTTATATAGAGTATGTATGCAAAACAGTAGTAAGCAGAATTATTAAAGATGTTTTTTATGTTTCTATAAATATCGTTAAATTGTTGTTTTTTTAAAAAAAATTAAAATGAGATTTCATGGATATTTAGAGTAGGAAATAAATCACTTCATAAGGAAAAACAATATAAAATCAGACATAAGGTGTGATTTATACACAGTATTTAAGCTGAGTAAAGAAAATAATAAGTAGTGTTTCTCTTCTGTAGACATTACTTAAACCACTCTGTTTCAAGGAACTTTTTTTTTTAATCTTTTCAAGTTAATTCTGATTAACATACATCTGCAGTACAATGGATAACACAAATATTTTTTTTTTTTAAATATGTACCAAACTGTTTCATATGTCTCTGAAAAAGAAGTAGAGCAAACTTATTATATTCTCTTTATATGAAATTAACAATATATTGGACATCTTTATATCTGATGTAACATAACATTAAATATTCTGGGCTGAAAACTGTTGAAGTATTGTAAGAAGATATTAATACAGTAGAGTAAAACAGTACAGTTCACTGATACATTAACCAGATGTCACTAGATTTATGTTATGTTTTTATATTTACTGAGTTTTAACTCATACAAAAAGAAGTTAACATTTAAATATCGGGTAAACTTAAGTTCCAGGCAGGTTTTTGTATTTTATTTTTTAAAAAAATCAAAATATAATTTAAAAAACAGAAGTATGTATTTTTATATAGTGTCCTGAGTAAAAGTACTGTATTCTGCCAACTGTTTACAAAATAGTTCAGCCTGATTCCATGACTAGTGTGGCAGGGGGACTCACAGATCCTTGCCCCGTTAAAGGAAAAAGGGGAAAGGGTTGGCAGATGGGCCTAATAACAAAACACTGACAACCATCTGAGGAGGAAAGCTAATTTAATAGAAAGGATATCGGAATGCTAGATAACACAATATAATACAATATAATTGGTACTGAGGCTAATAAATAAAATACAATGAGAGAGAGAATGTCCAAAAACCAAAGGCCTTACTGTAAAGCTGACGGCGAGACATGTAGGGAGTGCATGCTGCCAAGAAGAGCAGAAGGGGAAAGAGAAGGGTCTTGTCATCTGCAAACATTTTTTTTATCTTTCCCTATGAATGGAAAACAGAAATGCAAAGTCCCCTGGGATATGTTGTTTTTCCCAGAACCAGGTACCTGTACATACTGGCAGTCCATGGAATTGGAGCATTAACTCTCTAATTCCCAATGCACTACATTATGTTATGATGTGGAATACTGATAGCAAAAAATCATAAACACATGACATAGTCAAACATTTATTTTTTCAGTTTACTACAGTCAAAAACTAAGGGAAACTCTCAGAAAGCAATGAGATTTCTGAGTTACCCAGTAAAGAAAACAAACAAGCAAATCCTTCTTAAGTATATCATGGAACGTTGGGGACCTTTGTTTCAAAATTAAAAACAGTGGAAAAAATTATCCATCTTCTTCTCTTCTTTTAACTTCAGAACCATTTATTTCTGAATATCTTAATTGTCAAGAGGATTACACTGCAGATGAACACCATCTATCACCCATGTATTACCCATTTCAACATCCAAGATTCTTCCTGGCCTGTTCGACTGACAATATGACTTGAGTTGTGGAAGTTCTAGGACAAACTTCAAGAAAAGATGAAGGGCACAGAAACTAGATTTCTTAATTCTATAAAGATTTTCAAAGGGCCGTCTCAGAATTCCACCATTACAAAAATTCCAAGGTTTCTAGGTCTGTATCCATGTTCATCTCTAGATAACAGAATTATTGTTTCCAGTGTTATAATTTAAATTAATAGATTTTACTATGTGCAAAAATTTAATTTCTTCCTGACTTAGAAATGAACACGCATGTACATAGACACATTCATATTCCTACTGTACAATAAAAACCTCTGACGAGTAGCTGTGCTAGGATTTCACAGCATATAACAAGCATCTAAGACATTCTTCTGCCCCTCTGATCTTCACTGTCTTTCTGTGTACAAGCTGAGGGCAGAAGGTTCATTTCCATCAGTATTTGTTTCTTCATGATAGCTCTTAAAAAGATTGGATCATCTGATTGTTCTTTTTCAAGTTATTTTCCCTTCAAACTTTTCCTTGTAACACTGCCCTGTAACCAAGGGCAAGGTGCTGTAATTAGGCTGAGACAATCCTAGGTATTTATACAAACTGGAGGAAGATCTCCTTGAGAGAACCCTGCAGAAAAGGGCTTGGGGCTCCTGGTGGGTGAGAAGCTAGACATAAGCCAGCAGTGTGCACTTGCAGCCCGGAAGGCCAACTGTGTTCTGGGCTGCATTAAAAAAGGGGTGGCCAGCAAGGAGAGGGAGGGGATCAACTTCCTCTATTCAGCTCTTGTGAGGCCCCATCTGGAGTACTGCATCCAGGCTGGGGTCCCCAGCACAAGAAAGACACAGAGCTCTTGGAACAGGTCCAGAGGAGGGACAGTAAGATGATCAGAGGGCTGGAGAACCTTTCCTATGAAGAAAGGTTGAGGGAACTGGGCTTGTTTAGCTTGGAGAAGGCTCTGGGGAGACCTCAGTGTGGCCTTTCAATGCTTTTCAGTGGAGGGAGAGTATAAACAGGAGTGGAAATGACTGTTAAGTCAATTGATAGTGATAGGACAAGGGGGAATTTTTTTTTAAACAGAGACAGGGAAGGTTTAGGCTAGATATTAGGAGGAGAGGTTATGGATGCCCCATCTCTGGAGGCATTCAAGACAAGGCTGGATGTGGCTCCGGGCAGCCTGATGTAGTGGTTGGTGACCCTGCCCACTGCAGGAGGGTTGAAAATAGATGATGTTTGAGGTCCTTTACAACCCAGGTCATTCTGTGATTCTATGATTCTGTGATGATTCATTGACAAATTCTAAACTAATTTTACTGAAAAACAGTATGCATAGAAGTGTTTCAACAAGCTTTGTTAATCCTACATCTCCAGGTTTATTCTGTTAAAGCTTTTGTGTACCTTCACAGCACATCTTTTATAATATATATTTTTTGTGTGTGTGTCTGAGTTAGTGTGGGTTTCTTAAAGTTACATTTTCCCATGTTCTGTTTCTCAACATGTTTGGAATTGCTCTGAATTTTATGTAACTTCTATACCCCTTTGTCTATCAGTCTGTGATCTTCTAAAATAAGAAGCCACCAGCATATTTTGTTGGCTCTTTGATTTCAAGGGGACAAACAATTTCTTCAAACAATTGCAGCAAGACACATGGGGGAAAGGGAACAGATGCAAAAATCCGCAGCATTTTTCTAGACCTGTTTTAGATTACTTAATAGAAGAGTAATGGCTTGAAAGCCATTACTAGTTTTGTTATCTTGCAGGTCTTATACTCTGAAAAGAGAGTGATGATCATGTTGTGACAGTCCCAGCTGGAAGCAATGTCACATACAGGGTGTAATATAACACTTCAGATCATGAGTGGGAGGAGGGAAGATTTTTATCTATGGCAATTCTCAAAGAAAGCTATTCATAAGCAGTCTAAGTTTCTTTCTGTTCCCTTAGGTCTGCACTCCAACATAGGCTCAGCTGCCAAAGTTAAGAGAAAACAAAATGAAGCCAAGATGTAATTTGCAGGATGAGTGCAATAGCTAAGCCACTGTTGGAAGGTGCTGTAGGGTTATTAAACTACGCTGCTTGTTGATGTCGTCCTGCAGCATTCTCTAACTGTGTGAATAAGTGTGGATACTTTTGGACAATCGGGAAGCTATCTTCTAGAATTGCCTTAGTGAAAGCAAAAAAAAAACAGCTCCTCATTACAGCACAAAAAATTAAAACCTTATGTTATTCTTACAAGAATATTCTTACATGCCAACTTGGCAAAAAAGGGAATAAATAGTTAGATTTCCATTAGTATTGTCTTATTTGTGAGACAATGTCCAATGACTAGAAGGCATTTTTCCTTGTAGATCTGTTCTTCTTATACTGCCTTCTTGTTGTAATGCAAAAATTCAAATAATATGACTTTTACTCCAATTTTTCCAGAGGCTCAGAAAAATCTTTTTTTTTTCTTTTTTTTTTTGCTTGATGTCATTGCCCTCTACAATCAGCAGAGTAAATGGAGAGGTACAGATCTCTTCTGCCTGCATTGGCAAGATGCACAGGAATGGCACAAAGCTGCCCCAGGGGAGATTCGGATTGAACATTAGGAAAAATTTCTTTATCTTGAGGTTGGTCAAACCCTTAAGCTTCCTAGTGAGGTGGTTAATGTCCCATTCTTGTCAGTGTTCAAGAAACAACTGAACAATGCTCACATTAATTAATATGCTAAAAGTTTTGGTTATTCCTGAAGTGGACTATATGATCTTTGAAGGATCCTTCCTTTGAAGGAACTGAGCTGAACTATTCCTTTCTGTTCTGTTCTGTTCCACCCCACTCCACCTCACCCAACCTCATATCATTCCATCCTAATTTGCTCTGCTCTGCACTACTCTACGGCTCCATATACACATACTCCATCTATTATTAGCATTAATCTTGTGGTGTCTAATGAAGTATGTTTGCGCAATAACTGCTAATTGTTTTATTGTTTCTTTTATTCTGTATATTATATACTGTATATACTGTATTATATTATACTGTATGTACTGTATACACTGTTCTGTATTAGTATATTATCATTAATGTACTAACTTTCCTACCTGGCAAAAGACAACCAGAGATCCAGTAGGCTGATAACTTAGACATGCATTAGTTCCTCAGCTTTGCAGATTTGAGGTGTGACCTTATGACACTCAGTTACCTCCTCTAGCTCAGTAGACACCACTTGGTGAAAGACAAACATAAAGTACATTACTGACATACTTATGTTCTCATAGATGAGAAACTGCATTCTAACTTCCTTTCAAGGTCAGTGATGAAATATGTTCATTGTTGCCTTTGCTTTACAGTGAAAAGTTTTCACTGTGGCTTGAATAACTGGTAGATTTACCTACTGGAAATATATAGAATACCCAGGCCTTGCAGCCTGTGTAATGCCTCATTCAACTTTCAGTCTTCTAATGGCAGATACTAATAAATGGCTGATGGAGACCCTGCAAGTTCTGTAAGTCCCACCGAGAAAGATAGCTACCTTCAGAGATCTCTGTAGGAGGTTTGATGTGTAATTTAAACATACATTATATTAAGAAGCATGCATGGTTTATTTTTTGACTTTTGTTTGTCTTATATGTGGCACTTCTGTTTTAAAATAATGAAGAAAAAGAGCTTTATTATATCTAATAAATTATTATTCATCACATATAGAATATTTGTCAGTTAGGCACCAGACACAGTGGTCTTCAGAACAGAGCTCTCCAAGAAGCAGAAATGATTCTTCACCATCTACTACTGTAGATGTCCTCTCCAAGAAGACACACTTTGACTTCACAGGTGAGGAATTGTATTTGCTCCCCATAAAGAACCTTTGGAAGGAGAATTTAAGATATTGTTAAGAGGTGTATTCAGGACATGCATAATAAGATTGAGGCTTGCAGGATCTGTTGCTAGAACAGAAATAACAGAAATCACAGATTGATTATTTGGAGATCCAGTTATCAAATTTTTGCAGAATCTAGAATTGCCAGGACTTTTACTAATTTCCAGCGTAGCAACATTTCTGGTGAAATTTATGGTTGGATATTCTCTTGGGCAGCCACTAGAGGACAACATGATCACATACTTCTAAATTAGTCTTATGTTACTATCCACAACAGTACACAAACAACAATAGCCTTTGCTCTGCAAGTTTTTCCCTCTGACAAAATTAATCTTTAAAATTAAAAAAGTCGAAAGTCTTTTAAGTATGAAATAACAAGCATCTCATATCTCTGTGTGAGAATCCTTATGATCCTGACCCATAATTTTTGCTCCTTACATTGAAGGTAGATTTTGTACAGGTGACATGGAAAACAAAGCAAAGGATTTTTTTTCTCCCTCTTTTTGTAAAGGAAGTAAATATGTCAGAAACAGAGAATAATACAAACTCTGATCTGTTGGGCTTCAACACATCCAGTTATTTTGAAGTAGCCTCATCCTATTTTTATAGTATTTTATATATATATATAGTAACTAAACTGCTGAAATAATATTTATTAAATGCCAAAAGAGTTTGATTTACCAAATGCAGGAGTAAATAGTTTCTTCCCTTGAAACCTTACTATCTGAACAGCTAAGACTCAAAGGGTGGGAAAAGGAAAAGGAAAAGGAAAAGGAAAAGGGAAAAAAAAGGGGAAAAGGAAAAGAATAATGAAAAGGAAAGGGAAAAGGAAAAGAAAAAGAAAAGGAAAAGGAAAAGGAAAATAATAATAAAAATAAAAATGAGTGTAGGGGGAGCTCTGCACCGTGAACCAGGAGATGAAAAGAGGCAGAAATAAGGGTTTATTCCACAATCCTGTTCTCATTGGCTCCCTGTGCCTATGTATCTGCACAAGATACAGCAAACACATTCTCTCTGCATTGATTTCTTTTAATTTGAGATAAGGGTATTTGGTATCTCCTGTCATTATAAAAACTGGAAGAACCTGTGTATGCGTGCCTCTGGGTGTATGTAAATCACCTGTTTATATTGTTGTACATGCACAATTGGACTGTTTTTCTCCTAATCATTAAAGAAAGGCTGTCAGAGTGAAAATTACCTATTGTTCTAGCATACCTTTCTCCTGCGTGTGGCGTCTAACCCCAGATTTTTCTCTGACCGCAATTTGATGCAAACTTCTAAGATAGGAACGTCTTCCTTCTTCATATTTATCCATATAGAGTGCACTGTGCAGTCTTTAAACTTCCTGCTTTCCAATGTATTTTCTTCTTTTCCCATTTTTGACATTCTTCCCAGGGGTAACTTTCACTACATCCAATTTCCATCTGTCTACAATTTGCACAATGTGAGGCCCCCCCGAAGACCTCTTTGTCACAAGGATCTGAAAAGATTTTCTCTCATTTTACATTGCATTTGATTTTGTAACAACAAGTCAGGGCTTCTGGCCCTTAAAGGGTTAGTAACTAAATGTGTGCTGAAGGCTCACTGGGTGGGAACAGTAAAAGCACAAAGCATTAAGTCAGAACAGTAACAGAGAAACAATGTCAGCACAAGGACAATAAACGCTGTTATTCTTAGTGCTCCAGGAATAACAGTGACTATTGTTCTTGTGTTATCATCATGTTGTCTTCATAATTTTGCTGCACAACAGCATAGTGAAAGAGGAAGCTCTGAGATGACCTATAAGAAGATTTTAAATCTGTGAAATGAAGAGGGAGAGAAATGAATTTTTATTCATGTTTTTTGTGTATTGTTGGAACAGCAAGACTGCTAAATCAAAGAAACCTAGGTAGATGTGTAAATGCTTATTTATTTATTCTTGACAACAACATCTGAATTATCACGGCTATGAGGATGGCCTCATAAAGGAATTTGGCCCCATAAAGGAATTCTTTCCCTCATTTGCCTCCTCAGCCATTCATTGCTCTCCTGCACTGCCTTTTAATAAGAGATCTTAAGATTTTGAGAGGAAGATCCTGTGCTTTAGTAATGCTGCAGGCATGTTGAATGCTTTTGAAAAAGACCCAGAAATTCTGTGTTGACAGTGTACCACCATTTCCCACATGAATGTTGATACTGAACAGGTAATAGTGAAAAAGTTGCCTTCCATACATTCATTTTGTGTTTAACACTAGGATTAAGTGGAATGCTGTGAATCACTGTAAAGATTATATGTAACGATGCTAGCTGAAATTGTAACCCCCTTTTTTTTTCTGTCCACAATCAGACTATACACAGTAATGCCTGCAGCGTTGATCAAAATCTACCTCATCACATAATAAGGGAATTTGCCCAAAGAAAATTTCAATACCTTGTTGTATGCTGAGGTACACACTGCATACCACTGCACTGCTACGGTAAACTCAGAAGCACAGTATAGCAGCTGTAAAGTTACAGCTTAGTTTTCCCAGTGCTATTGTACAATGTTACAACTCACATTTCAGTGATGGTTTGAACAGCTGAAAGCGAAGTGCCAGCTGTAGAAAACACCAGTTTCAGGCCTGAAAGCATAGCTCAGCAGAGTTCAGGCTTCTAATTTTCCTTAATGCCCATTTTGAAACACTTTTGTTAGCACTTGGCTCCATCAGACATCCTTCAACAGGATTAATTCCTAGGATACCAGGGCTGATCACCAGAATAACATATAAAAACACTTTTTAAAATGAATAAATAATACCTCTTTTCTTTCTTTTCACATTTTTTCTTTTGATTTGCAAAGTTATGGGAGCTGCTCCAAAAGTAATTCCTCTTATTTTATTATCTTGGCACACAACATCAAAGGTGGATGGTAGTGGCATGGCAGTAGAGGCTGAACATTCCCACCAATATTTCATTACATTTTGTTGCCACAAGACAGGTGGCAGCAGGGGGGCAGCCTGACAAACTGATGTCTGACATGGAAGTCCGTATGAAGTAAGGGTGTGTCATTGGATTCCTCTATACAGAAAAAATGGCACCCACTGGCATTCATTGATGCTTGCTGAATGCTTCTTGAGACAAAACAGTGGATGCAAGCACAGTGAGGTCATGAGTGTTGCCAGCAGTGGGGGTAGGGACATGAAAGACAAGACACATTCCACACAGAGCTGTCACATCATGAAATGAAGAGCATCTTGATCAACTCATCTATGTGAATTGAAAATTATGACCAAGAAATTGCGTACTGAGCTGAATACAAGCTTGAATGCATTGGAAATGTTGGTGGTAACAATGGAATACTGCAGTTTGTGCCAAGTCGGTCTCATAAATGCTCACACAGGAACAGAAAGAACACTATTTACATGTTTTTTGGAACCTACTTGAACCAGTACAAAGCTGAAGGTGGCATTTGCCTGGATTGCATCATTATTGGTGATGAGATGTGGAGTTAGTACTATGAGCCAGAGTGAAAATGACAGTCTGTGGAGTGGCAACATGTGAATTCCCCATTGAAGAAAAAGTTCAATATGCAGATCTCAGAAGGCAAAGTAATGTGCAGTGGTTTTTGGGATAGGAAAGGAGTGAGACTTCTGTACTTCCTGGATAATGGACAAACCATCAATTCTCACTGCTACATCACGCCCATCATATAATCTGACTTCCATCTGTTTGGGCTGATGAAAAATGGAATGCATGAGCAACCTTTTCCTAGCAATAATGCCATCATAGCAGCTGTGAAACAGTGGGTCACCTCCAGTGGTACAGACTTTTACAAACACATCATGCAGGCTCTCATTCATTGCAGGAAAAAGTGCACATCTCATGGAATTGACTATGTTGAAAAATAGTGTTTTGTAGATGAGAATTTTCTCTATCAAATAGTGTTATTGTGCTCTTTGTCTATGTTGTAGTTTCCACAGAAGTAAATAGGAGACATTACAGTAAGTACAGAATGACCTATATACTTGACAAGTACCACTGAACATTACAATAAGCAAAATAATTGACAGGCTATTGAGTATGCTTATTCTATCTAATATGGCAGCTTTTCCTTATTTTCCTGAAAACTTTGAAAAATAAAAGACATTGAGATTAAGTAAATTATTATGTGTTCCAGACAAAAGCCGTTCTGCTTCTTCTTTCCCTCCAGAAAGCCCAAATTACTTCTACTTTCATGGTGTTTTATAGATGCTTTGTCTATATCCCTTTTGATTTCTGCTGCTATGGAAGCAAAGGAGAGATGTGACATAGACTGAATAATACTGAAAGAACTTTAACCTCCAGAATATTTCACCTCCAGAGCTCAGCTGCTTCCATTTTGGATCCTTGTCAAAAAGCAGAAAAAAGGAGAGCATTACAATATCAAGAAGCAGTAGAAAAAAGATTCAACACAAAAAAGCATGGACAGCATAAACTAAATTGGTCAGAACAGAAAGATTAAAAACAGATAACTAACAAGAAATTATTCAAACAAAAATGTAACTCATTTTTTTAACATGAAGAACTTAGGTTAGAACTTAGTGCAGAAGCTGCATTTATACAGCACTGCCCCAAATATTCTGGTCCTTGACATTCACAAGGCATGGAAAAATCTGGACTGGAAAAGCATCTGTCCAAAGAAACTTTGGAGAACAAGATCTCGACTGCTTCTAGGCAACTGTACAGCTGATGATATAAGTGCCAATGTAAGACAGATGTTTACATAGAATGGTCAAGCACATAGGCATTTCTAACCTTTCCGCTACTGAATAATACACAGGAAACTATATTGTCAGCAAAGGTACCAGTCAAAGCTGTGATTAAACTGTCATATTCTAATAGTATTTTAAGTTCTCCATCCAGGAGTATAAGTATCTACTTCAGGGTCTGCTGTCCATACAGTTCTCTATATTCTAAATTACATGCATTTACATATTTCATCTCTGACAACCAAGACTAATTAATTATTTCTGAACAATGTGTCCAAAAATGTCTCCACTTTTCAATTCAGTGAAATTCAAGCACCACAAAGACTGGTCACGCTTTCCATCTTTTACAGTCAATAACTTTCAAGTTATTTCTTAAGACTGACATAGTTTACATTAGCAAAGGCTGTTTATTATTAGAATTTCCATTAGTTTGTGCCCTGATCTTATGATTGACTTTGGTATGCTTGGCCAAAGACTGCCAATAATCACGTGCATGTAATAATTACAGACACAAAGGGACTTTGCAATGTCAATTCTACTAGCCAAATTAGCTGTTGGTGGTAATGGCTACAAGACATCTGTTATTCTTCTTAAAAACGATTTGTCGAAACCCGTGGTGTTTATGATTTTAAAATGAACCACTGGAATAAATCCTTGATTTCAAGCAGTCCAGATGTATTAAATTACTCTGCAGCTACTTAACCTTATCTCTGGAGAAATGAAGAAATGGGAGTTGAAAATGGTTCTTTTACCACATATCAGAATGCTTTGGTGAAGAAAATGTAAAAAGTAACTATTTTTGCTATGTAGACTACTAGCTAAGCATGTATGGACATGAGAAAGAACAGAACGGAAACAGAAAAGTAAACAGAAGAAAAGAGGACAAGAGCAATAATAGAGGAAAGAGAAATATTGACTGATTTTATAACTGATGAAATTCTGGGAAGGTTCCAAACTGTTGTGGTTTACCCCAGCAGGCAGTTAAGTTCCATACAGTCAATCACTCAGAATGTGATGGGGAAAAGAATCATGGAAAAAGAGCGAATTAGAACTTGTGGGTTTGGGATACAAAAAATCAAATAAACAAACAAAAAACAACCTAAATCACTATTTACTAAGACAGAGCATGAAGAGAAAAAAAAAGTAATAGTAGTAATGATAACTATATATTTTTACAAAACAGGTGATTAACAATATGATTGCTCACCACCTGCCAACCCATGCCCACCCATGCCCAGCCAGTTCTTCAGCTGTGGCTGCCCACTGGCTGACTCCCCACTGTTTTATAATTTTTTGTATGATGCCATATGGTATGGGACATCCCTGTTTGGGTCAATTGTCCTGATTCTGTCACCTCTCAGCTCCTTTTGCCTCCCAGGCCCTTTTGCTGGCAAGACACCATACGAAGGTAAAATCTCCTTGTCTCTGTGCAGCGCTGCTCAGCAACCACTAAATCATTGGTCTGTTATCAACATTGTTTTTCTCCTAAAGCCAAAACATAGATTCATATCAGACACTATGAAGAAAAACCAATTCTGTCCCAGCTGAGATCAGAACATAAACAAAGCCACTGCACAGAAAATTATACACACAGTTGTGTGGTAAAAGAGAATGTAAATTCTTCACCACTGGTTGCAATAATCCCATTGGATTTTCTGTTTCAGATATTAGGAAGCTATCTAATTAAAACGGGATTGTATCTCTTATTTTCCATTGTCTTATTTGCTTTGCTGCTCTTTTCTGTCCCAATCATAGATTGTCCCATAGTTACTTGTCCAGTAACTATGTCCAGTTATTAGAGTAGCCTGTAGGCCTTTTTTGTTAACATTTTAATTCAGAATAATTATGGAGCTTCATCAGCTGGAGCTCTTGTTCTAAATAAAATAAAAAAATAAAATAAATTAAATAACCCAATAGCCTTTAGTAGATTTCTACCTGAAGTGTGGATGCAGCAGTCAGAGTTCGCTTTTCTACCGTGTTACCATTAGTCAGTTAATCATTACTGAGAACACACTTGTGCTCTCATATGTAGATGCCTTTCCATCATCTTTTTTTTTCTTGAATTCTCTTTCTCCATAAATTATTGTTGCTCTTTACAGTACTTTGTTTAACTTTTATGCAGTGAGCTAAAAGAGGTCACATCTGCCTTTGAACAGTTCTCCAGATGACCCTGCGAATATTTTTTGTCAGTGTCACTTAACATTTCCAACCTAGGGCTGAACTACACGCTGAGTCTGATGAGTTTTTATTACTAGTGATATCAGCCCTGCTCCCCTGCTGGGTATCAAGATCATGTATCTAAATTCCAACCCTATGGCAGTTTTCCCCTTAACTAAGCATGAGCTCGTTTGTCCCTACAGACTCTTTTAGACATATAATGCTTTCTAGATTTCACATAGAATGAAAAACTGTGCCTTGGGGGCATCCTAATTTATATGCTTTATCTGAAATTGCTCCTCCAGCAAAAGTCACTTTGTAAAAGTGATATTATGGCATCATATAAATGCACTTCCAATATAGTTTTTCAGATCCAATATTCATTTACTCATCAAAACATTTTTTTGTCTCTTTTCTGTAATTCTAATTCTAGTTCTAGTTTGGCAAAGATAAAATCAGTGTGCTTCTGATTTATTTTATTGATGAGCTAAGTCCTTTAAAACTAACTTTGATTCAGCTGAAAAATTGTTTACAGGTTGCACATAGTGATTTTTATAGTTTGAGTACCTCAAGGGCTTTCTATGCTGTACTGATTTTCATTAGATTGTGCCAGATTTAGTAAAGCAAGTAATTATTTTCCTGAAAGCATGAGTATGTTTTTAAAGACTTAATAAATGTTTATAGTTTTAAAGTTCAGAAATATTTAAACCAGGTGTGGAGAGTAATCAAATATTTTTAAATGTGATGCTCTCATGTTTTATCTCTGTCCCTTTGAGCCTGGGATAAATAAAGAAATGATGCTGAGCAGAAAAAGGCAACCCTGTAGAGTGGTCCCTGGAAGCAGAGAGTGCTATTGGGATGACATAGCTCTTTGTAAGACTATTTCTATATGTTAATCTTAGCCAGATAACTTAGCATCAAGGGAACATATAGTACAAAATATTAGTTATAAAGAGAAAGACTGTTTTCAATATCCAAATTTTACTTCATAAATGACATAACCATGATTATTAGAAGTATTTTGATTCTTCTTATGAATACTTTTTTTTTTTCTCTTTAGGTGGAAATCTTAGAATCTTTTAAATCCTTTTTGAGTCCTTATTTAAACAGCTAATGCATATTTCTTCACAAAGATGTTCAGGTCAGGGAGAACTTCCTTTTCAAATACAGTACATTTTATAGATCTAATACATGTAGGACAGGAATTAGCGCAGTAGAGCAGGATACCATAACTTCTCTTTCTGTGCAACCTCATACTAATGTACAAGAATTGTAAAATGCAGGACAATGTGTGATTACTCACCATTATTATCACTAAGAACATCCTGCGCAAAAAGATGAGATTAAATTTATTTTAACATGGGTATTCAAGTGTTTTTGTTTTACTGAAGATAGGTAATGATTTTTTTTCTGTTTCATTTCCATTTAGATTCCTATAAAAAATTCATATACTGAACACTTTTAGGAACTAATGTGAATCTTCAAAATAATGAATAGATGTATTAAAGACAATCTAAAGTTATTTAAACTGAACTCAGAAATTCATATCACTGAACAACCTACAGCAATATTTATGTTGTATGGCACAAGAAAATATATACATTGAATGAAAAATTAGATTATTTTAATATTTGTTTATTTGACTTATTTTTGTTAAGTAAAAATGAGAAAGAAATATTAAACAACAACCGCCCTGTCCAATTTTCCTAGTTCAAATGACCCTTAGCAGGAATCTTCATACTTCACTACAGTAATCCTGTTTCTTTAGATGGTTACTTATGTATTCTTTTGCATGACTGCAATACAGTTCACCAACAGGAAAAGAATTCTGAAGCTGCCCAGAGGAAGTTATGAAAATTAATGCACCTTTCGCCCAGCCTCCCTCAAAATAAGATCTTCATTTTATTTTCTCAATCAGACTGACCATTTGACTTATCTATAGAATAAAGACATTGACTTATCTTCATCTTCTTCCTAGAGACATAGACATCAACTTGACATTGCCAAGCAGACTAGCCAAGCTTATGGTTGTTTTGTCTCACTAGAGAGTTCCACTGAGTACATAATTTTTAAAATCTGGTGCTTAACCAGTATAGTTATATCTATTGATAGTGGGACAAAATGTGCAACAATTATGCTTCTACTGCATATTTTCGTGGGCTACAAAATATCTGAGAAAATATTTCCAGTTTCCAGTTCTAGAGATGTGTGAAATAAAAATCAAAATATAACCACTATTAACTAGTGGAAAATCTATATTCCTATCAGACACTAAATTTTCAGCAGGTGTAAATTTAAATTACTTTAACAGATATAATCTGAAGTTTGGTGTTTTGTCTCAGCCTTTACTTCTACCACAGACTGCCCTACACTTCTTTTATTTCAGCATAGCTTTGAGAAGCTAACACCTCCACGTTCTCATGTTTTCTTTGCAGTGTATTTAACACTAGTGATGCACTAGGTCTTTTCTGTCCTGGGCATAAAAATGTTTTGCCAGTTTCAAAAAAGTTGGCAAGGTACAGTTTGTACCATTCCTTAATGGTCTTCAGTCTGTGTCACAGCTAAGTGAGGAAGATTTATTTAGAGGGTAGAATGTGAGTCTAGATGGTTGATTTTGTCTATTTTGTTCCTTGCAGCAAGGCACTTACTGAACAATAACTACATTTACTGTGTGCACCTTTCCCACTATTAGCTGGAATTCATATGTAAATAGAAGAAATAATATACTGTTTTTTTTTTTCCAATTTTTATTATTTTACAGTTAAATTATTTTTAATGAATATTATACAAAAATCAATCACACACACAGTTAAAGACTACATAATCAAATAATTACTTATAAGCATGAATTTGCCCCCAAACCCTATGTAAATAGAAGTGGATTGATCATTCAGTGTTGAACAGAGAGACATCATTACGTATTTCTCACAAACCATTGACTGGAAAGGGTCAGTGCATTTTTATTCCTTAGTGCATTTTTATTCCTAGCTATTATTTGGCCAGTCATTGCAGTTGCTGAAACTTTTTTCCCCTAATTTAAATTTAATGAAGTGCAAAAGATCAACCAAAATGTTTTTGTTTTTTTAAATATTTCCTAAGGGAAACAAATTGCTCTCAATTGCATCCCTCATACTCTAAGCAGCATCTCTGTCTCACTGTGCAGCTGCTACTTAGAAAATTATCAAAATCAGTGCTTACTTAAAAGATTCTCATTCTAAGAAAAATGTTCAATAGAATGCAAAGTTTTATCAACATTTCCACAGTGAAGCCAAGAAATTCCTTACTTGGAAAGACTGGTTGTTTCTTCATTATTTATTTAGTGGTTTAGGCCAAGTTTTGGTGTAGGTGAAATATGTGAGAAAATATCTTCCAAATTTTAAAATGTGTTTATTGTTTCCCAGATCCATTTTTGGATTGAGAACATTTGACTTTTACTCTAGCACTTTTAATTTGCATACAGAAATGCAGCCTTTCAGTCAGAACAGTTACCTTAGAAAGTCTATTCTCAGAACTATGTTGACCTCATTGATGATGTAATCACAGATGCTTTTCACAAATAATATAAGACTGTTGTAAATAAATTAGTCTTGTTGGCTGGGAATTAGGGAGAAGCAGGCAGAAATGTTTATTGGAATGGAAATAATGAACCTGGAAAAGAAAGAAGTTTCTAGGAGGATGATACAAACCCTAGAGAAAGAAAACTAAACACTGAAAACAAATGATTGACCCAAACAAAACTCTTGGATTTCAGCACTCCAGAACTTCATTAAAATGTGGATACAAACATATGGATTTGTTTCAAAGAAGTAGTTTAAAATATGCTCTAGAAGTAACTATTAAGCACAATCCTTATTGGTCAGCATTTTTGCATTTTTACATACTTACTGGTGCTATTTCATCAGCTACAAATGAAGATCATTTAGCTGGAATTCAAAAAATTCTCTTCATTTTGAATAAAAGAATTGGCTCACTTTGCATTTTAGTTCGAGAAAATATGGTTTCAAAATTCATGTTACATGATTCCATGGTAGGTGTGGAGTACATTAAATATTTTTGTTTGGATGGGCAATTGCAAGAGAACAAACGCAGGACTGTAAGAGTTGTGTGTAATACCATCTTCTCTGAGTACATGAAACAAAGAACAAACATTCTAAAATAATAGAGTGCTGGCACTGAATAAAAGTTTTATGCGAAGTAAAATTTATCTTCTTTTATTGGCATTAAAAATAAGGAATTTAAGTCCTCACTGTCTATTTGCTGAACTGATGGAAACAGCTGGTCCACAGGCTAAGCTTTTTGATGCTAAAGGGAGCATCGTCTAGGCTATCTCCTCAGAAGAATTTCATCTATTTTCTTTTTTCTTTCTTTTTTTTCTTTTTTTTTTCTTTTTTTCTTCTCCTCTTTGTTTATAGGTCTACAGACACTGCTTTTGGGCTTGTCCTCATTTGCTGCAGCTAAAGACTTTGCCACCCTGGTATTTTTGCAGTCCTTTCAATTGCATTATAGTGTTTCACCTTGAGACTACTGCACAGTGTTGAAGATGGAGAGCAATTCTGCTCAGTCCTGCATGTTTTTTTTCTCTCATTTATAATGACTTTTACAACAATATTACTTTCAACAGGTAAATGCAAACATCGTTCTTGATTGTAGGTAATTTTTCAGATAAGAGCAAAGAGGCTTCAGTTTTGATCATTATCAGGAGTAAAATACTCAAAGGGCTACGTAGATTTTTCTTCCTTAGCCATTAAATGCAGCAGTGCTGAATGGGATGTAAAATCCTCTGTTGTGGGGACTGACAAACCCATTTGTTATCTGATGCAGCCAGACTAGGCAGGCTGCTGCTGCTATTTTCACTAGAGATAGCCTCAGTACAGTGGCACAGTCTTACATCCCTTCTGATAACTGTATGCAAGCTTCCCATGTGATAAGGCTCCTTGAAATTTTAACTATGAAGATACTCTTCTTGGGAACTATTAGACTCTAGCCTTGCCTAACCTACAGCATTTGAAGTTTTTTTCAGTCAGAAGAATAAAAGATTTCACATCAGAAATTAGTTGCATGTATTTGACAATATATTATATTTCCAGCATTGTTGTCTCAGTAAGGAAGCCACAAAGGTCTAAGGTTTATTTTGTATCTTCTAACTTATTAAGGTCAGTAACATATATATTGTGCTTGAAAACTATATTTCAAATCTAATTAACAAGTTACAGGCTTCAGAACTATCGCTACCTGTCTATATTTCCTCCTACATAAATCTTGATTCTGCTCTACAGTTTTTGGCAGTTTCCATTTGTTTTCAGCTTTTGGTAGAAAATATCAGTGAAAAGAAGAATATGCTATTGGTTTGGAAACTAAGAATACCATGTAGTGTAGGTTTCTGACACGATCACTCCACCCTAGTGTCACAAGTATTAGCACAATCTTTCCATCACCACACCCTTTTCTCAGTCATTAGCAGTTTTGTTCTGGTGCCATGTTCTGTGCTAGACAGCCTTCCATGCCTGTTTATTCTATCCTTACATTCCTCTGTAAATACAGGATTATTCATTGGTTTTATTTCCTTTTTCCTCAGGCTTGAGAAGGGTGTATTTTGATACACAGATTGAGATTATTCCTACAGTTTCTAGTAAACAGCTTATATACTGTTGTTTCAGTCCTGTTTTATGACTTTACCCTCTGTGTGCTAATCCTGAAAGCCTTATTTCGCTTAATTCAGTCCTGTCAGGGAAAATGTTGAAAACTACTATACTTGGGGGAAAGAGTGGGCAGGAAGAGTTATTTCCACCCCTATTTCACATAATCATTCAAAAGCTGGTTTATTTTTCTAGCAGTGCAAAGAATATATATTGAAGTTAACAGAATTATATCTATCTATCTTCTATGATATTGTATGGTACATGAACTGGTAAGCTTGGCTTAGAAGGAAGTGGAAGTAAGATTGAAGCCAAATACACAACTATAGAAAATGAATAAAATTTTCTTAAACAGCTGCATGTATAGTCTTTCTTAGATCATCTAAAAATGTGGAGTGTGCTTTTAATAGAAAATAGGAGAATCACAGTGTCATAGGAGTTGGAAGGGTCCTCTGGCGATCATCTAATCCAACCCTTGGCTAAAGCATGTTCCCTGTAGTAGATTACATCTGCACCCATGTGGGTTTTGAATATCTCCAGAAAAGAAACCTCTTAGCCCACAGGAAAAAAAACCTAAATTCATTAACCACAAGCTTAGCCAATGGGAAAATAATTCTGTGACTTGAAGAGCTATTATGCATGCTCATTCTCTTCCCATCTTCAGAAAAGAATGCTTCATAAAGATATCATCATCATATCTCACAATACCTCATATATTTATTTATTTATTTATTGCACGTTACCTATGATTTTCAGTGTTTCTCTTAGTTTTCTTTATGTAGTGATCCTGTGCTCAATAACAAGGGAAAGCAGGAAAGTGAAAGGTTTTTGTTTTCTTCAAAGAAAATCTTTTGAAGCAACTGTATTTTGATTATCAGAGATATTTTAAAAAAATGTTTGTCCTGTCCTATGGATATGTCCTATAAGGTTAATGTTATATATGGAATGCTTACACATTTTATTTGCTTTTTACTTCTCTTTTTATTCTTGAATATATTAGTGCTGATGACTTAAGACACAATACAAATAACATCTTAGTCTAATCTCAGCCAGAAAATGCACCATAGCCACAAAAATAAAGTCAAGTTAGGAGAAGCAAAATCAATCTCCCGAGAAAAATAATCATTTAAATGAATGATAAAAAAGAAAAACAGAATCAATTTCTTCTGAAGAAGATAAGGAATTGCATGAAAAAAATATTACATAACATGGCAAAATGCCTTGCTATCCAAAGGAGGTGCAAGCAATCTATAATAGGAGAAAAAGGTGACAAAGCTACAAGGACAATCAAAGCAAGAAAATAAAAGAATGTTTCATCATATTCTATGAAATGAAATTGGGACATGAAAAATAGATGAAAGAAAATAAATTTTAAGGAATCACGTTGAAATGTCAAATAACACTGGAAAAGTCTGGAAAGTACATGAATGCATTTATGTGTAAACCTGTGCATGCGCTCATTTTCCTGTGACACATATCCATGCTACAATGAAAGGTAACAGAAGTTACATCTGTTTTTTGTTTTATGTTGATGTATCCGTAGCTGCAAACAAAAAAATTCAAATGTCAGGTTCCTTTTGGAATTCCTTTTGTATCTGGACTGTTAGATACTGTACGGAAATTGTTGAATCATAGCCTGAACCTCTGACTGATCACCTGAGGCAAGCACTGAGTCAGCTGTGGGAGTGCAGGTGAAGGCAATTCAGCTGTGCGACCGGAAGAGTTGGAGCCTGGCTCCACCTCTCCTAGACCCCATTTAAGGGCTGACTGCCACCAAGGAAGGATATTTGCTTGGAGACTGTTTCTTTTGGAGTTTTTCTGTGAGCCCAGGAAAAAGGTGAGCATTTCCTTTTATTTTTTTATCTTTTTCCACTGTGGTAATCTTTCTAGCTGTACAATCTGTAGATACTGGCCTAACTACACCACTCTGTATATCTGTTGATTATATAGGTACAAATTGCATTTCATAATAATTAGCATAACCAACTACTGTGATATAGCAACCTTTGATTTCTTTCCTTTTTGCAGATTGTGACAGGATATTTTTCCTGTAATCATGTTTTTCAGTGTTTACTGGTGGTCTGCTTAGACATGTTGAAGCTTCAATGCTAATGTTGTGTTGATCTCCTTAATATGTAAGCTAGTATGTAGGTCGTTCTGAAAATAATACTTCTTATTTAACTCCGTGGAGATTACAACATGTACAAAGAGTATGATAACACTACTTGATGGAGAAAACTCTCAGCTACAAAACACAATTTTCAACATATTTGCCACCATTAGCTACGCATTTTCAACAATGATTAACTAGAGCCTGAATGCCATACTCATAGAAATTTGTGTGGCTGTCTAGAATGTGGATTATTTCCCACGTTGTTGTTGCCGCTGTTAAAATGCACTGCACGCAATCTTGCTGTTCTCAGGTCTACTGTTACATTTCAATGAATATTAACAGTTACTTATAGCAGAGTTTTGCAAAGGTCTGGAAAAGTTAACTGAGTTACATGTAAATATTAAAAAAATAAATGTAATGATTCATCCATTCAGACTATAATTTGTAAATGTTGACTAAGATATTATATTAATGTAATTGTATTTTTCCTAAAATTTAAGTTTTTAATATATCATTAATCCTTCTTAGCTTTCTAATCACTCTTAGCACTTAACAGGAGTTTCTAAATCAGGAAGCTACTATTTGCAAATCATATTTTAATTCTCATAATATATTAAAACCATTCTAAGTATTATGTATTGCTGTGACAGTTTTATTGATGTTTAACACATGGATAATTAATTTTTATTTCACACAACTTATGTGCAAAACTATATTAAAAGAACATTAAACTCTAGGAGCCAAAACTTAGGAAATGTTAAAGTACTTGTCTGTGCAACTTCTTCTACAATGGAAAGGTTGTACCTGAATTGTATGTGAATTGTACGTGTACCTGAATTGTATGGTTTTGTGATCATGTGATTGTGTTCTCCCACCATTACCTTTTTTTTTTTTTTCTGAGAATGAATTGAAAATATTTGTCAAGACTCTGAGTCCGTTTACAACTCTCTCCCTGACCGCTCCTCAGGACTACCCCTCTACTTCTCCAGTGCCCTAGACCCAATTTCATGTCCTGGGACCTTCAGTCCCTGTTCTAATGAGTCCAGAGTTGGACTGGTGTCCAGCTCCCCATAACCAAGCCTGAGGGGAGAACTGAGCTAGCTATACACACTCTGTTTTATTTCTGGAGTGTAAGTGCATTGAGGATCACTGATGAGTGTCAGTGAGTGACTGTGTATTGTTCAGCTGCTGGAACAGTCCTTGTGTGATTCGAGCATATGCCGACTAGAGACCTAGAGAGTCCCACTGTTCACAGGCTGTTCCCTGTGGGTATCTGCATGCAGGCTTGTTTGTTGGGGACAGGCATGAGGACTGCCAGCTGGCTTCAGTGTCTGGATATATTTAGTTAACTTGCAGAGCCATTGCCTTGGGCTTTCTGCACTGTGGAGATCAACTGCACAGGAGAAGTCAGCATTGATAGTTGCCTAAGCAAGACATAAGTCAATGTTCATCCGTGCAGATCTTCTGCTCCCTCTGCCTGATTTCTCACTAGGGGGCTGCAATGATCTTGAGTGTGGAAGTAGTTGTGCTTGAATGTCAACCAACTTTCTTGGGCTTCCTTATCTTCTGATGCTCTAACCCATAGGATGGCTCCAAGCAGATCCTTGAAGACATGAAAGGTGGCTCTCCTGAAGTCCAGGGTTGCAATCCTACTTATTGCCCTGGTTTTCTTGCACATGGGATCCTGAATTACACTATTTCATAGTCATTGCATCTAAGGCTGCCCTCAGCCTTCACATTTCCAACAAATTTTTGCTTCTTTGTAAGAACAAGATCCAGCAGTACTTCTTACTGGTTCCTTCACCAACCTAGAAAGTGATCTTCCATGTGCTGCAGGAACCTTCTGAACTGTGTGTGTGCATAGCATTGTTGCTTTTCCAGCAAATATCAGAGTGTTTGAAGTTCCTCCCATGAGAACTAGTTCATGTGATTGTAAGGGTAATTACAGCTGTCTGTATAGGGATTCATTGACTTCCTTCTCATCAAGCAGCCTTCACAGCTGTGTTACCCATGTTATCCTGCCCCTTAATTCTCACTCAGAAGCTCTCTACAAATCTATTGCATATCCCTAGGCAGAGCTTGATACATTCATGTCGTTCTCTTGTATAATGTGCAACTTCACTGCATCTTCTTCACAGAATGGCCCAGGTTGGAAGGGACCTCAAGGATCATGAATCTTCAACTCCCCTGCCACAGGCAGGGCCACCAGCAGTCCCAGCTTCCTCAGCCTGTTTTTGTAGGGGAGGTTCTCTAGCCCCCTGATCATCTTTGTGGACCCTCCTTTGGACCCTCTCCAACAGTTCTCTGTCCTTCTTGTACTGGGGGCTCCAGACCTGGATGCATTACTCCAGATGAGAGTAGAGAGAGACAATCACCACCCTGTCCTTGCTGGCCACCCCTCTTCTTATGGAACCCAAGGATACCATTTGTTTTTTGAGTCCTTGTTGGGCTGTCTTTCATAAAAAGTACACAGCCACCCATATCAGTGTTCAAACCCTACTATGTCTCATTGATCAAAATAAGACAATGGCCTTATGGTAGCACAGATCTGTAGTTCTTGTGTATTCCTCGTGGTGTGTGGATTGGTATACAGACATGTCAGAGAATAAAAGGGAGCTAAGGATGCAGGTTTGTTTAGAAGGATGAAAAAGAAGCTCCCATAATGATACATAATGAGGTAGCTGGTAATCAACTGTTTTTGGGTAGGCTTGGCCCAGTTCTGTGACTAAATGTGGCAGAGGGACCCACAGAACAACACCTTAAGAAAGGGGAAAAAGGTAGGGAGATGGGCTTAAATGCAAAACAGCAGCAGCAAGATAAGAGAGGTTCAAGCTTAAAGAGAGTAGATTTAAGTTAGATATCAAGAAAACAGTACTTTACAGTGGGGGTGGTGAGGCATTAGAACAGGTTGCCTAGTGATGTGTGAATGCCCCATCCCTAGAAAGTTTCAAGGTAAGGCTGGATCAGGCCCTGGGCGATCTCATCTAGCTGTGGTATTCTTGTTCATTGCAGGGGAGTTGAACTGGATGACCTTTATTAGGTTCTTTCTAACTAAAGATTCTATGACCCTATGATTCCATGATTCGAGTAGACTTTTATAAACAAAGGGAAGATAGACCTTAGAAATCTGTTAGAATCAAGATGTCATCAAGTGAATGATTAAAGGAAGCTTAACAGATATAGTTTACTTAAATCCCTAAAGCTTTTGATGTTCTCATCCTGAAAGGACCATGATTTTTCCCAAGGTAAGAGAGATAGTCCTCTGGTGTATTAATACATGGACAACAGATAGAAAACAGAAAATAAAAGGCAGGAGTAAATTATTACTTCACACATTGGATGTTATCAGCTGCGATACCTTTTCAGTATAAATGACTGGGAAAAGTGATGAATGATGCTGTGACGAGGTCTGCTGATCATTTTTATTGCTCTGAATAAGTTTGTGTCATAATTGATGGTAAAATAATTGGGAAGTCTTTCACAGAACTAAGTGTCAGAATGATAAAATGACAGATGAAATTCAATGACAATAAATGCTAACTAATGCGCATGGAAAAAACAGCCCTAACTAAAAATACACAGTGATGAACTCTGATTTGGTTATTACTGCTTAGGAAACAGATTTTGATTTCATTGTCTCTCCGTTAAAAGTGTTATCTCGGTCTCAACAGCTTTCAAACCAGAAAATAGAATGCATGAAGCTTTAAGAAATGATTAGAGGAGAAAACAGTAATGCTATCTGGAAAAATTGTGATGTAATTATATCTTAAATACTGTATGAAGTTCAGGTTATACCTAAATTGAGAAACAGAATTGTCTCAAACCTAGGTAAGAACATTGGCAAGAAAGCTTCTGTGTTGGAAAAATGTAAAATTACTGCCTAGTTCATGGAATAATAATTTGATAGCATTACATTAAATTATTGAGAAGATATTTTAAAACATAGGAGAAAATAATTTTGTCAGATGCATAATATACTATTACTTTATATGGGATAGCAAACATAGGCAAGATGTCATCCAGTGATTGTTCTAAAGCAACTTATTATTATACAGATGTTTCCCTTTTCTGTTAATTTGTCTGTATTGAAGCAGATTTTCCTTAGCAATTTCCCTTCTTTTATATTGGCTTCTATTTCACAAGTTCCATACTCATTTTAGTTTTCAGATTAAGATAGTAATTAAAAAAATAAATATATAGGTATTATTGATTAGTTCAAGTATAAGTGATAGTAGTCACGCTTCATCGAAACATTTTTCCAATTTTATGTATATGACTCTATATGACTCTCTTCAGGATTCAATTCCCATCTCAGTACTCTTTCCAAAGAATTTTTGGAACTTTTTGAAATTTTGTATCAATCTATATTTTAGTAAGGCTGGCATGACATTTCTGACATCAAGTCCAGGGTGCTTTTTAAACTCTCATTTATTTAATTTTTAGAATTAAAACTCTCTGAGAATTAATTCAGTGCCTGTCTAACTTTAGAGTACTGTCTCCAGTAGCATCTGTTCTTGGCTTCCAGCTTGTGTTATATATCTCTTTAACTCATCTTTCCTATGTATCGTATATTCATGCTGAGAGATCATAAGTTTCCTTCACATATTTATGTAAAATTCTCAGCAGTAGTGAATAATAGGAAGGAAATAATGTTTTATATATTGTAAGTGTAAAGGAGAACAATATGTCAAGCAGCCAAAGAGTGAATCTGTGTGTTAGATTTTAAAGAATTTGGACTATAAAATTCCTGAATTTTAAATAGTCTTCTCAATTCTTAATAAGAACCCTTCTTTTTATCTAGTTTGTGCCGTGCTCGTAGGTGCGAATTAAAACCAATAACAAATGATGATGTGATTGTGAGATCTTAAGAGATATAGTGATACTAAATGAAATAGTAGGAAAATGGGATGAAGACCCAGAGAAAACTTTCACATTTTAGTCACAGAAGTCTGAAATTGAACATGTAAATGTTGGGAGTAAAAAAAGTAATGTCCAAACATCAGATGAGGCATGTAAAGAGCAGAGAAGGTAGATGGTGTAAGGGAGAAATACTTCAGAGGGTCATGGCAAGGGCAAATACCAAGACAAATGATCTCTCTGAATCATTAGACAAAGACCTACCAATAAAGACTCTCATATCTTTTATACTAGCTATAGTCGCCAGTCTGTCACAGTTCATTTTATATTAAGGGTTGTTCTTGTATGTGTCTATTGTAAACTAGATGTGGGCTTTAAAAATAGAATGAAATCAATGTTCTTTATAGCCTTGTTATTAAGATTCAAAGTTTCTGCAACAATGAAAAATGATTTAGAAAAAAGAATTAAATTTAATAATCAGACTATTAACCAAGGATATTCACTGCAAATTACACAGGCAAATTAAAAAGTCTGCAATAGTTTCCAGAAAACATCTGTTAAACAATGTCAAATTGATGATAAAGAAAATTGAGTTCCCTTTGCTGTTAAGTTTAATGCATATGTACGCAGCTATAAAAGAGATATCAAAGACAAATTCCCATTTGTTGTTAATTCAGAAATGTTATCACAGGGAATCCTTAACATCCTTAACTGTCTGCCAACTTTTCCTTTTTCTTAATTGATAGAATATTTAGGTTGTTTTCCAGCTTTCCTGCTAGAAGACAGACGTTCGCATTTACTTTCTAAAAAGTATGTTGTTAGGTTTCATTTTCATGTGATTTCAAGTGAAGAAAAATGATATAATTTGCTAAAAATAGCAAATTGTGAAGAAGTATGGTTTCTTTCACCCATCCTTTTAAAACACTGGCAATTCCACATATAAGACTTCATGTGGATGAGTCACACCTCGGTTTTTGAATCCAACTGTTTCATATTAAGCCAATAGAAGAATTTCACTTAATTTTATTGAATTTTCATCTCTTTAAAATACGCTTTAGATGAAACTTTTTTTTTTTTAAATTGTGTTCAAGTGCTTTAACTTCTGGAAACAATTGCTGTGCCCTTGTCAGCAAATAGTGCATACCAGAGAGAAGGTATCCTAAGAGTGAAAGTTGATATTGATATATGCATTTCAGAAGGTTATGCTTTTGAACAATTCTACTCTGGTCATGGTGACCAAGTGCACACTAGCAGTTCCAGGGTTTTTAAATTTAGTTTTATACAAAATAAATATAATCAGTAGCCTCTAAGACATAACTGCATCATGAACAAAAACAAAGGGAGAGAGAATGATCAGGAGACTGAACTCAGAAGCGTGTTCCTTGTCCAAACTAAAATTCTAACACAAAAACCCAACATGAGTAGTTGTTAGAAATTAAATGTTATTAGCTAATATAAAAATGAGCTATTTCCTATTTCTTAAGAAAATACACATAGTCTGAATCTAATAGCCTAATATTCAGCTAATGCTTTTTTACTGAAAACAAAAATTCAAAATCATCAAAATCAAACCCCTCATACAAAAACTTTTGGAACAGTGCTCATATTGTAGAGTTTAATCAGATGTCTTGGGCATCTTCCTCATTTGTCACCACCTTTCTGCTGGCTTGTCATGTTTTGAAGCCAAGGCAATATTGTGCTTAAATGCAGATTGCAAAATATACCTAAAAATTGATAATTCCATTGCCTATAGCAATTCTAAATTTTTCTCTTAAAAGAAAATAAAAGAGGTGTATGATATACTTAGGAAATGTTTTTTAAGTTGTTCAGTTTATATATATATATATATATACACACACACACACACACATACATATTTAAATTCTGAAAAACAAAATATTTGAAGAGGTAAAAATAAATGAAATCAAGGGAGCACACATTAAAATGTGTTTGGGATTCTGGAATTTGAAAAAATTCGAATACAGTGTGACCTTGTTAGACTTTGTTTATTTTTTTCTGGTCTAATGCTGATAAAACTGGAACAACAGTGTAAAATAACAGGATGAAACACAACTATAGAAGTTATTGCTGTCAGTGGCAAGAATCTAGCACTTTGGAGCAAGTTTCTATATATAAGTGAGACCATAGTATAGTGGAACAGAAAAATAATGTGGAGGCAGATCATAAATTCAGGCATAAGAAGACAAGCATAAACAATGATAAAGGATTTTTTTATTTTTTGTTTTTAATCTTTGTGTCCCTCTTCGTCTTCAGGTTTTTCATAGTATCAACCTGCTGAAGCAAAATTAGTATTAACAAATGATAAAAAGAAAATAAGTTTTGTTTAACGTGGCTTAATTATAACATACCAAGTAAACTAAACTCTTCAATCATCTTCAATACTTTCCCATTTTTTTCTAAAGGTATGTTGTTCATCTATAATATTTATCTTCAAAATAAAATCATTAATCAACCTGGCCTCAAGATAAAGGGATTGTTTTATTTCTTGTGATCTCTAGGTTACAAAACCTTAGGAAGATACTAAGTTTCTCTTCAGTCTGTGGAGAAAGTCCTTCGAAAACAATTGAATGTGTGAATAAGCTCCCAATCTTCATGCAGGAAAAGCACAAGTTTGACACACAGAAAGGATGTAGTAATATTTTAATTTCTATTTCTGATAGATATTATGAATAGCTACCCATCTTTTTTTCTTAGGGAGCTATATATTTACTTTCTTTACTGTTCAAATTATTAGAGTTTGCTGGTCATGGAAAATTCAGATCTAGTTAGTTCTTGTTTCCGGGGCCTCTTTTTCCACAAAACTTTGAAAGACTTGTGGCGCCAATGTGGGAGTATGGCAGATATGTTAATTTCAGCAGCCTTTATCTCACAATTTCACACAGAAGAAAATCGGAGATATACAGATTTTTGCCTGTCACTTCTATTTCAGCTCTTGGGAATGTTGAATGGGAATATAAAATAATAATAAAAGGTCAACCATATATTTAGATTTTTTTCTACATGAAGGCACAGATGATTAGCATGAATAGCTACAATTGCCAACACAATTTTTATGCTATAAGCAGAGATCTACCAAATGACGCTAACACACAAGATAATAATATGCATAAACTAGGGGCACACTTCAGTGGTCTTGGTAGTAAAGAGTTGATATTCTGAGTAGATGATAGCAGACATCTTTTCTAACCTTAATGGTTCTCTGATTCTATCAATTAAAAGTATGTGATATTATACTGCAATCTGAATATTATTACCAGTAGAAGTGAAAGTATAAGAAACAAACAAACAAACAAAAAAACAAACAGAATAACCCAAACCATGTAAAATACTTGTGCCTTTACCAATGCAGGGTGCAGATGTTAGTAATGTGGCATTATGTCAAGTCTATTTAAAGAAAAGATCTACCTCTAGAACAAAAGGGAATATTGTTCATAGTTTCAAGACTTCAAAAGCAAGCATCAGCATAGTTGAAAATATGAACACTTAGAAAAGGAAGTTTTGTATACGCTATTAGCTGATACTAACATATTCTTTCAGCTTCACAAAAATGAATCACCTAAACTAAGCGTGTGTGTGTGTATCTTTCTCAAAGTGTGACAAAATATTCCATGGCAACATTTCCTGTAAGAAAAAATAGCGGTCTCAATATCAACCAAATATTATATTGATTAAATAAAAGAAAAGATGTTCCCTTAGGAAAGAAATTTTAAAAAAAAAAAAGTAATATCAATTTCATACTCTGGTTTTGATTCTCCTGTTGCCCTGTAGCTCTTGTTACTTGCTAACATCTCAAATATGGTCATGCTGAATTAGTAGGTTTTTATGCTCCACTGGCAGGGGTGTAAATGTCTACAGCATCTTTTATTCTAGTTTCCATCTCTGAAGAAAAAAGCCACTGATTTCTCACATCTAGGATCAAGGAGTCACTGCAATTCATTATGTGATTGCTATAGTTACAAGTTGCTAAAGACTGTTCTTGTTTCCCTACAATAATTTTAGAAGATAAACATAACTACTCAAATATTTTATTTTGGGGGGGGATTCATTTCTTAACTAGTAGAAAATCTTCTTTATTGAAGAGAATGATATGAGTTTCTGAAGAACTAATAATCTGAATGTATTGATGTCAAGTAGTCATTTGAAGTTTAGAAAGAAAACTGCCTTGAAGACAAAATTGTAGCATTTGAAGGATGTTATTAATAATAATTATTAATCTGTATATTCTACTTTACATTGTGGATTTTAGGAATAACTTAATAGAGTTAGTCACTTAACAGTGAACAGCATACCCTCATCCCAATAGTTCCCAGAATATGCTTTGAATAATAGCTCTTACAGTGATTAGATTATGAGGGGAAAAAAAAAGAACAAAATGGTGAGAAAGGTGTCTCTAACACCTTTCAATTTTGAATCATTAGAGAAAATTATAGACATTATGTTGAATGGAAAATTACTGTCCAGTACACAAAGATACATTAAAAAAATGTACAAGAATTCAGAAGCTGAATTTACTTAGCTTACTTTCAGTTTCATTTACTAATAAACTTCCACAACTTTTTTGCAGTCCGTTGGACAGGAGAACCCTGGGGAGAATGAGAAACATGAAAGAGAAATTCCTAAACCAGAAGTTTAAAAAAAAAAAAAAAAACAAAAACAAACAAACAAAACAAATGAACAGAAAAATATTTTTCAAGGAGTACCATACCATAATTGCGTTGTTTCTTTAATGATGTTCTTTATTTTCTCAAGTTGTTGGAATTTTTATTAGACAAAAGATCAGTGTAGTATGGTTTGCATGGTTTGCAAAATTGCAAATTGGCAAAATTCTGAGTCACAGAAATTTTAAAGATGTAGAACAGTTGCCCTAAGACTAAGATGTTTGGGGTTTTTTGGTTGTTTGGGTGATTGCTTGCTTGGTTGTTGCTATTAGTTTTTTTTTGTTGTTCGTTTGTGTAATCCAATAGCATTATTTTCAAACCCAAGACCAAGCTGCTTTGTTCTATATATTATTCCTTCATTTTCTCTTTATTTTCTTCAGTATAAACAATATAGTATGTAAGTAATGAAAAATCTTTACTGATATCCAGACTAAACAATTTCAAATTTTTTCGGTATTCTGAGATTTACGAAACCTAACCATACTTCATAACTTATACATCTTTCTTTTTTTTTTTTTTTTTTTTCAAAGCAAGAAATTTACTAATTTAGTTAATTTTATCTAATTTTACTTTTTTCATTAGGTATTTCATACTTTTGGTCAAATATGGTGGATTTCTTTTTAAGTTTGCAAGTGCTGTCATATAATTCTAAACTTGTTTCAATCCTTCCAACATGGGTGCATATCAAAATAACATAGTGCCATGCAATTTCTTTCTATTCTTTCATAGTAATTACTAATATCCTATTTATCATATTGATAGCTATTGAATTTTGACCATTTTAAAAGCTAATTTTTCTAAAGTTTTCTAAAAACTACCTGCAGTGATTCTAAAACCTTCCCATTTTTTTTTGGAAATAGAGTCCATAATTGAATTTTATGTATTGTTTTATCATGTGTCTATACTTAAAATATCATGAGACCTTTTTGTATTTCATCTCTTTGCAGTGAAATTTCTTTGATTTCCTTTACTAATTTCATTTTGTGCAATTTTTTTTTTTACTTTAGTCTCTTTCCAATATCCAGTCTGTAAATCTAATATATAATCCTGTACAGGAAAAGTACAGATCCCTAGATGACTAGATATAGCTATTCTCCTTATCACCATATCTTTCTTTAGTCTGTTTTTTGTCTTTTAAACATATCCTTTAAATCACAAGATAACTCCCTCCTTTGAGAGCTTTGTTTGTGTCAAAGAGTGATCCTGTGAGATTTGTTTTTCAGTTCAGAAACATTCAAGTCATGCATTTTGCTTGCTTTGCATCTTCTTTCAGTAGTTCCTGGTTGTATCTCACTTACATTGCATCTTCTCTAGTTCATGACCCATGTGCCAGAGAGAGGTTTTTGACAGGACCTATGATCAGCTCTAGCTAATGTGCAGAATAACCCATGAGAGAGAAGTCATTGTGTTGCAGCTGGTAAAGATGGAAGACAGGACCTTCAAAGCCCCCTCCAAAGTCTTATTCCCTAGCAGCTATGTAATATCTCTTATACTCTCCATTTTTAAGGATGAACTGCTACGAGTATCATATTATCATGGTTCTACTTGTCAATAAAATCAGTTTTTATAGTAAAATATGTATTTTGAATACATAAATATTATGTAAAATATTTCAACCCCATCTTGTACTAATCTTCCAGAATTTCTAGTATAGTGTGGTGTAGATTTCTGGATGTCACATGCACTTCTTGGATTTATCTTTGACCAGACTATGAACAATTGAAAATGAAGGAAATGTGAAGGAATGTTACTTAACTTTATGCTACCATTTCCTCTTGACCTGTGGCTCCATGGGTAGTGTTGACTCTATTCCATTTTGGTCCTTCCATTTTCACTTGACTCAAGGTCAATAAAATGATACAATAACAAGAAGGTAGAACAAACACTGTCTACTGGAAGCAATGTTTATTAGAAAGCTGTGATGGCAGCCAAAGACAGCGAAGGAATGTAACTTTTTAAGTGAACAATGTCTGACAGATTCAATAATCAGGGGAAAGCTTTAATTGATGACATTTCATTAGCATAATGAGTTGAAGCTGGGAAAAGAGTCCCTTATTAATTAATCAAACGAAGCACGAACTGTTTCAGTCCCTTCCTCTCTGCCATTTTCCATTAATTGTAGGACTGTATATTAAACTAATTTGAATTCAATGGATGATGAGTGCTTCTGTGGGGAAAAATATTGGCAGTGTGACATGCTCAAGTGATCACACTTATGCAGGTATAAAACACATTAGCAATTCATGTTTGTGGAATTAAATAAACTATCATCTCTACAGGAAGTTTTGGTGATATTTCTCCAAAAGCCACCAGTCCCCAAAAGCCACTGTCAGGAAGAATGAAACTGTCTCTTCTCTAACAGTCTCCAACAATTACCTGACTGGAGGTGTTTAATTGCTGGGAGCAAATTTGTGGTATAATGTGATACAGGGTACTATGCTGTCAAAGTAACCTTCTTCTAATACTATTTGCCATGGAGCATTTTCCATATTACTCCCATTAGAATTTTCTTTGTCTTTAACTTTGCTTTTAAAATGTACATAGGTTGCTTTAAATGTAATGCCTTCTATTTATTTCCATGGGAACTACAGCAGATACAAAGAGCACAGTAACACTGATAGAGTGCTTTGTAGGTGAGAATTTTCTCTTCTTCAACATAGTCAACACCATAACTATGCAATTATGCCAGTGATGGATGAGAGCCTGCATGCTGTGCTTGTAGAAATCTTCACTGTTGGAGGTGAACAACTGTTTCACAGCTGCTATGACAGTATCATTGCTAGGAACATGTTGCCTATGTAGTCCATTGTTCATTGAGCTGAACAGATGGAGTCAGAAGGATTCAAATCCTAGCTATACAGTGGGTGTAGAAGGAAAATTCTACCAAGATTGGCATGTTCTCCACAGTCTTCAAGCTAGTATGGAGCCTGCTGTGATTGTGTTGCAAGAGAAAGATTGTCATTTTCTCTGGCCTGGCTGGAAATTTGAGCCTTCAGCTTAGTCAGCACTATAGATACACCTTTGCAGTTTAGAATTTCATAAAGACAGCTGTGGGTATTTACTGATGAGGAAGTAAATGAATTGAGGTTAGATACATCTACCAATTTGTTTAAGGAAAAAGACTATCATATTTCTTTCAATAAAATTTTTCTGGAGGCCATGTTGTGAGTAGAGCTCTCTTCTTCATGCTTACTGTCTCTGAGTACAGCTCCAGGACTGGGCCATCAGACAGTACAAGAAGATTTTTACATGATATTAATTGCTTAGTCCCCCTGGGCTGGCTGCAGAGCTGTGAAACTTTAGGCCTATAAGTGTTACACTCATGAAAATTTTCTTGCTGAGATGGTTCAGGTCTTTATGATGATTTAGAAGGCTTTAGATTTAGTTGTTCAAGTTCCTTTTTCAAATATATTTGTGTCTAAACATCACTGTAAATCTTGACACAAATATTTCTGTGCTTGTTGGGTGACAAATTCGATTTCTTTTCCATTTGAAAATGCAATCAGATAAGAGTTATTTCTGATAATCCTCTAACTTAACTGAGTAAGGGCAAAGGAGAAATACATTTAGTGGTCTTGAGACTTCAGACTTCTGCCATTGTCCTTGGATATTGTTATAGCAGATAGACTCTTAACACAAACTGCTATAAGAACATTTTATTCATACGCTAATATAAATTAATTTGATACTGATGTATTTTGTGTAGTAGATTCTACATTATCTAGGTTTGTTTTAATGAAAAGTTTCATATGCTTCTCTGTAGCATAGAACAATATCAAAATGGTAGTACTGCATACTTTTCTGCTTTCCAGTTTAAATGCTCTTATTTTAAATGCTCTTTTCTATGCTCTTACGAATCTTGTACTGTCAGAAATGTTACGAGTTTTATAGTCATCATAGTGTAGAACAGAATTTTTTTCCCTTAGTTTCAAAGCTTTTATGTTAAATTTGACGCAACTGCACTCAGACGTGAGATTGTATGTCTGTTTCTCTGTATTCACATATATGACATGGTCAGAATTCACACAAAAATGAATAATATTCACACAGCATGCAATTCTCAATAGAAATCAAGCAATAGTGTAGAATGAATCAAATCACCTTGCTTAAAAGGGGAAGCTTCTAGCTTATAGAAAATGGAGTTTTTTTTGTATAATGAAGTAGCAAAATAGACAGTGTATTCACTTTTTTCTCTACTTACAAATATTTTGTTTGTAAAAGCATATGTGATGAAAGAAGAAAGCTTCATTTTAAAAACTAATCTTTGCATATCTTCATTAGAATTTTGTTTTTAAGGATTTTTTTTTGCTTGAAATGTATGGGAAGTGAGCTCAGAAGAGTTTATCTGAATATTTATATTGCAATCTAATTTTTAAATCTGACAGAACTTGGTAAGTCAGTACTGAGTTTATTCTAGTGTGGAATGACTAAATATTCATGGTTTGTAAACCAGTATTCATGCTACCAGTGAGTACTACAAAAAGTGAACTTCATGAAAATCTATTTTCTATAGCTAATTCTAACTAAAACGGAATCTGGAGAACTACAATATGAATAAAATTGTATTTTTAAAGGAAAATTGTGTTTACATTTGAGCAACAGATTCCTTAAGAATGCAGGAAGGTTATGTAGGCATTACCTTTAGTAGAAGGGAACATCCTTCATTTGGATGAATGATGCCATATTCTGCCCACACTCTGAAAATAACTTGTACAAATTGTGCCAATTTAAGTTTTAAAGATTACTAAGCTACTGCTCAAAATAAATGAAAATTTAAATTAGCTATGAAATTCTGAAAGATGTTTATGGAGGTTGTTGATCGTACTCAGTTAGGTGGGTTGCAAATTCAGATTTTTGTCCTTGTTATTCATCTCTAGTGCATGAAACAACTGAAGTATGTATAGAATACATATGTCAAACAGGAAGCTGTCTCTGTTTCTGGTGATGTTTCCTGGTTCCCAACTAAAAGAACAACTAATTTGTGACCTCTGTGGTAACAAACCAGCACAGTTTCCAAAACGCTTTTTGGAAAGATATGACTTCATAGGTGTGTTCTTAATATGTACATTGAAGTAAATAAGTTGGAAAACAAGTAAAATGATAATCATGCTGAGAGGTAGAACTGGAAAATACGCTTTTGCATGTATCATCTGGAAGAGCCTCATATGACACATGAAGATTTCCTAACTGTGGATAGTGGGATATTGAAGAGCTGAACTTTTAGCTAAATCCCTTTCACAGATTTACCTCATATCAAGCTGTCATACTTTTATGTTTTTGAAATATTGCTACTGATTTGTTTGTGAAGCTTGTTGATGCATTTTTTTAAAAAAATTCATAGTTGGCAAATGTAGCCCAATATTTTATTTCTCATATGAACACATTTGGAATTATTCTTCCAGCCTTTGTCAATGGATTTTTATGAAAATACTCCCTGTTCATTGAGTTTTCACATTAAAATAAATACAGACACAAAATAAAAAGATAATTACAGCTAAAACCAAGGATAGTCTAAATAGTGTGTGTGGGGGGGAAAAAGTAATAATATGTATTAATCCCTCCTACTGTTGTAATACTTTCAAACACATAACCCAGATCACTAAAATCAGTACAAGATATCAGAAATACACTGGATTTCAGGACAACTTAGTTCAGGAACTTCTGAGAAATCAGATACAGTCAAAGGAATCACTGCATAGAGTGTTAGAGGTTACAGCTCTTATCACATGGAGTATGAATATCTGCACCCTAACATCATATAAATGTGGCTGAATTCTGTGTTTACAATGCATTGTAACCCAGGAACATGATTAATGTTTACAGACAGAAATAAAAGATAACTCGTAGGGGAGGGGTTATTTCTGATGAACAACTCTTTCAGGATAAATAATAAAACTGTTTAATTTCATGCAATAGAGAAATAGTTGTTTGAAAATATTAAGAATGGCCTAAACTTTGCAAATAGTAAACTTTGCAAATAGAAATCAATTTTCAAACTATAATATTTCAAGCTTTTCTTACAATAAAAAATGTATTTATTTTAGAATATTTTTGTCTGATAACAGAAGATGAACTTTTTTGAACAAACCTACTTAAATATTTCTGTGTTATGGACTTTATTTATTTTCTGAATATACAATATTAGATTATTTATTGATGTTACAAAATAAATTCTCATACATTTTCTGCACAATATATGCAATGAAATTATTGAAAATGAGATTTATTTTAACTAGCACAATTATTTAGAACAAATCTTAGAAGTCAAAATAAATAAAACTTCTGAATTTTGTAACAAAATGACTCAAATATGTGGCATGCAAATATGTTGATCTAAAGAATGTCATGGGTGAATACAAAACTACTTTTTAGCTTATCAAAGAATAATTAAACACTTCTATTTAGTTTTTGACTAATCCAGTTTGAGTTTGGCAAAAGCGTATAGATGTAAGCTTGTTTCTACATAAGGCTTATGTATGAATCCTCCCTTGTTTTTCTGGCTCAAAAATTGCATTCTGTGACATTTCTTGCTATAAGATTCTGACTTATCTAGGAAATGAGAGGTGGGTGCTGCCGCATAGCAATCAACATCACTGTGTGGACAATTTTAGATTCGAAAGCATTTCTTTGGAGCTGTTTGCCATCAAGAGAGATTGTGCAGAACTATTTACTGGTGAAAGATCTGGCCTGTGACCAAATAACTCCAGCTTGCTATGGAAGATTGGGGGATGATAACATCGCATTCTGTGAAAGCAAAATACAAATTGACACCTTCCTGTTCCCTCTTAACTGCTGGCAAGTCCCAGAAGATGGGAACAAAAGGAGTTCCTGTTGAGATCCGAAAGACAGAAGCTATCACTACAAAAGAAGCTGACTCAACCGCTTTGGACTTACAAATAAGTTTGTGCTGCCATTGGAGTATATAGTTCAAAATTCCCTACCATGGCGAGGGTCACCTTCCACTAGACCAGGTTGCTCTACCCAGCCAGGTCCTGAATGCATCCAAAGATGGGGGCATCCACAACTTCTTTGGGCAACTTGATCCAGTGCCTCAACACTTCCATAGTGATAAATTTCTTCCTTATGCATAATCTAAATCTACTTTCTTTTAAACCATTAACTGTTTTCCTATCACAACATCCTCTTAGAAGGCATTAATCCTGACCTTAGAGGAGGTGATTATTGGATATTAGCCATCTTTCCTGAGCCCCTCTTTCTTCCAGGGCTTTATCCCATGGTATTTTCTCAGATCCTTTAAGAAGCTGTTCTGCTTTCCTGAAGAGCAGGGTACTGAGCTTACAGTGTGCGCTCCTCTAGCTGCCCTAAGGATCTTTTGAAACCACCATTTCACGGTCAAAAGAATGTCCTTGATCTTCGCATATTCCACTAGCCTCTCCTTGTTTGTGATCTCAGAACTTTCTTAGTAGGGCTGAAATATTACTAATATTAGGATTTAATTACTGAATTAAAATACTTTTGCCAGTCAGAAGTTTATATTTTTTTATACATCAGATTCAGATGTCATAATCTGCTGAATAATTAAATGACTTACAAGTTACTTAATTTGTATGTCTTTAGAAGCTATTTTTTTTTTTCCACAGATCATATTATCATATCTAGTTTAAATCTGTTTTGGAAAACATTGCTGTATGGTATTCTTATGTATTTCTATACGCCCATACATATGGCAAACAAATGTTTGAATTCATATTTTATTCACTATTATATTGTATTTTAACATTTACTATATGTTTGAACAAGCAGAACTATCTCAGTTATGTCAAAATATCTCAGCTTAACTAGGATGCCTGAAAGAGATGCATGCAAGGTATTGATAGCAGCTGGTTGCGAAGTCATGCAGGGAAAAGTATTGTTGCACAAGATGTTGGAAAAGGGAAACAGTGCCAGATAAAAACTGTCATTACGTAGAGATTTCTAACTATCTCTGGTTAGAAAAAGCTCCTTCCAAAAGGAGCCAGCCTAAATAAGAGGCAGTGAAAAACATCAGCCTTTTCTGTTAGGGAACAGTTTTTAACCACATCAAACTAGGAGCTAGACTTTAGAATCATTGTGAGTCCCTTTCAACTTAGGATATTCTATGATTCTAAATTGCTTAAAAGATTATTGGTTTTAGGGACTTCTGTCCTATTTTGGTAGCTCAGAGATGGTTTAATTAAAGGTTATGACTTGATGTTGTAGGCAGAGCATTAATTTCAAGTTTATGAAATTAGAATCAAAGTAATATTATTCAGATTTCTGTCATTTTATGATATAAGTTAAATTCGTACTTTTTGCACTAGCTATAAAAGCCTGTATTGTTTTGTTCTTTCCTACAGGGGTATATACTGTTGCCATTTCAATCTCACAGTAAACAGTTTAGATCACAACAGAATCTAAATGTACAGATATGTGGCCTAATTAATGTGACATGGAATTTATATACTTCTATATAGTTGATAAACTTGTGCATTTATCTTCTGTGAATTGTCGGTCTAAAGGTAGGAACTTCAGCCCTGTGCACACCCTGTATCTTCTGTTCCTTGCTCTCCTGCCCATAATAACCATTCTTTGTGAAAGGAATCCAGGATATCGCAAGATACAGCCACAACTTTCTGGTAATATCTTTCCTTTTATTTCCAGGATGAGTCTTTCCAGTAAGAGAACGAATGTACACATTATTGGTTTGGGGCTTACATTGTATATTATTCCATGTTTTTTGAAGAAAAAAAAAAAAAATTGAAAATTGACTATATTCAATAAATTAATGAAGAATGAAGTATTTACCTCCTCTTATACTGTTGATATAGTTTTTAAAAATATTAGAAATTGCAAATAAAGTTTACTCATGCAAGAATGTCTTGTGCACGTCCAGTAATTAACATTTGTAGCTGTTGTTATGTACAAAAAAGCCAATATTTATTTACTCCTTAATAAAAGGGTAAATTTTTTGTTTTAATGTAAAGGAAAAATGCTGAATATGCTGCTAAAAAGCTTGTTTGATTGTTGTTTTTTTTTTTTTGAAAAACATTTGTTTTTGAAAATACTGAGTCTCTAGATCAACATGAGATGAATGAACCCACAGTTAATGACAATATTTCTTGCCCACACAGAAATCTATGACAAAATCAAGACTCAATAAGGTGCATCTCATGAGTTTTGTCCTGGCTTCCACTTTGAGAATTTTCTTTGCTTTGATTTTAATGATTTGCTCATTAACATGTGCTGTACCAAATTACATTAAAGGCCACAAAGATTGATCATGATTTTCCTCAACAATGCAGAGTTTTTTGTATGTGACTTCTCCATCTTAGAGGTTTCTAGGGATAGACTCCATTATTCTTTTCCAGTAATTAAATATTTAATCGTTACTATTTCAGACTTCACTTAGATTCAGGAGCTGTATTTTGACTATACATATATAAAATATCATCTTAAAATGGGATTTTTCAAAGATGGTTTTCCAAGAATGTTCTCTTTGCCTTGTTTGAATGTTCTCTTACCTATCCCTTTGTGTAATCTTGCATCCCTATAGGAGGCAGCACACGACCATTCTATATAATGACAGTTGGCAAATGCAAGCAATGGAAAAAATGCCAGCTCTTCCAAAGCCAATGCCTGTCAATGCTTGCTCCCTAGTTGGCAGAGAGCACTCTGCTCAATTGCTAAGAGGTTTGCTCACTTCACTGTCTGCTATAATTCACCCTGTTATGGAAGAAAACAGCTGTCCTGCTATCATGACCTGGAAATGTGCCATCAAAACACACTGAGTTAAAATCCCAACTTGACTGCTAGTACTAGGATTCAGTTTCATGACTGTTGATGAATGAATTGCAGAGTAATCTTAAGGGGATAGAGTATAACTGATTAATTTTTAATGCAATGTCTTGAAAACGATTTGCACTTGAAAATCTTGAATGCAAACAATTAATAGAGCTCTGACATTTTATATCTTCAGAAGGCAGAGGTCAAACAAGTTCCTAGTGTAGACGCACCTCAAATGCCCCCCAGATATGTACTGGATGTTATACGTGCTGGTAGGATTTGCTATTCAGTTGACAGATATAAATGCAGACTATGATCTACCCATGAAACTCTGAGACACCTATATATAGCTCTAAAATAAAACCACCTTTCTTCTCAGAAGACATCTTTATGCTTTCTTATCCAATCTGCACACCAATTTAATACCACAACGCTTTGCTAAAATACTTTGCTAAAGAATTCCACGCAAGTAGTGCAAAGCCACATGGATTCACATTTGGAATACAGAGATATTAGTTATGAAATATGTAAGAATATGTTTGGGCCTGTGGTGACTTGAGTCAGTTCATTTTGCTTATTAATCATCTTTAATTTAAAAAATCTAACCTATGTGTGATAAAGTGTGACTCTTACAGCCTTTGTAAATCTGATGGTCACCTGTAAATTTTTTATTGCCCTTTGAAGTATTTCCAAAAGAGTTTTAAAACAAACTGAAACTTAAAATGGAAGAGCTGATTTAGTTTTTGCAGTAGACTAAGCGTGGAAAAAAGGAGGAAGCAGAAAAATATACATTAAAAAAATGGATGACAAAAGTATTGAATGTCAGATAAAATACTGTCAATTTATATGGTAAATCAATTCAGGGGAACCAAGATACACCTGCAGTCATGTATGCAGATTGTCTGTTTTGACATATAAGAATTCTGAAAATGGAAAAGGAAGGTTCCTTTATGTATATCTACCCTCTCGTAGTAAATGTAAGATATTTCAGGAGGATGTCATTTTGTAATACAAATGAATAGCTAGACTGAATATGAAATGCTTTCTTAATATATCTCTACTGTGAAACCTGCTTTGCTGAATTCAGTGACATTTACAGTAGGTTCCAAGTTAAACTCAGAACTCTTCAGGGCAGGAGCTATGAACTCTATTTATAACGAACTAATCACTTATATTTTTATCCCTACATAAGAAGTAATAATGACAGTAATAGCATTTCCCAAATATAAACGTAAGAATTTACAACCTGATAAAAACTCTGCCTGAGAAATTACTTAGAGATACATATGTGAGACTTAGCACAGCCAGTTTTACATAACAGTAGAAGATACTTGCTTACCTCTGCCAATCTGAATGAGCAGCTAGGGATTTCCCCAATCTAGAAAAGATACAGAGATGGCTTAAAGCCAAAATAAAGCCAGTGTTTATGATGTTTAAAAGTCTAGGTCACAGTGTTCATTTGTGTTTGAATATTTATTGCTACTGTGCAAAGAGAACGAAGTATCATTAATAGAAAACAAATGTATTAACTTGGCATTCTAAATGTCATCACAGTTTGCTTAACAAACTGTAAACGTATTTTTCTGTATGTATTTTTCTTTTGAGTAGAATTCTCGAAAGTATCTTGGTATAAAACCTTGATCTGATTTGTATTTCCTCATAAGAGATAGAATAAGTGAAGCGAAGGGATCGAGAAGCAAAAACTGTAGAGTTCCTTCCAGCAAAAGGCCTTGAAAAACTTTCATAATACAGTGCCACTCACTATGCTTAACAGAAATTGGATTTTAGCATATTTTAATTTCTTGCCTCAGATAAATATTAATTTGTTTACTCAAAAGGCACATACGGTATCATTAAAGGATTATACAATACCAGAAACTGATCTGAAATTGCATTCTGCTGCCAGAAAGACAAGTCAGGATGCCAGACCCTTCAGTTCTACAGGCACGGATGCAGACCAGCACTGTGTTCATAATTTTTTGCTAGCATAACTAGAATGCTCCCTTGTCAGCTAGTGACTTACCATGATATCCTGCAGGTTGACATGCAGGAGTCCAGGACAAATGCTTCCCAGATATGACACATTAAAAATCTACTATTGTTTTTAGATGTGTAGGATGTACTGTGCCCATGATATAAAGTCTAGCTGTCTGTGCAGAGTTTAAAGTATTCAGAACATGTTGGATGCCCAGTGCATCAATATGAACCTGACAGAAGTCAAGGCAGAAGGTATTGAACTGCTTACTTTTCAGCCTTCCAGTGGTGCTCAAAGTATTTATTCTGGCAAATTACAGTAGTACACTTCCTGTGTTCTTTTGAGTACTTGAGAAAATATAAATATAAAAATCTTGCTAACTAGAATCACTTTTGAGTATGATATTCAATTGCTAACATAAAAATTTATTGTTAATGAGCAAAACCAGCACTGACATTTCTCAATAAAAATAAACAATTAATTTTTTATATTGCCTTTATACAAAATTATTACAAAGTAATTTACAAAGTTATTAGTTAGAACTTTGCAAAGACTGTGCAGGCAAACAAAACATCATTAGGCTCTGTTATGGTTCAAACACTGGTAAAGGACCAAATGCTGCAGACGAGATAAGAATCTTTTAATACTTTTAAAACATTGAATAGAGTAGAGAAGGCTTGAGAGAAACTTTACAGCAGCCTGCAAGTACCTGAAGGGGGCCTAAAGGAAAGCTGGGAAGGGATGTTTTAAAAGGCAAGGTAACGGCAGGACCAGAGGAAACAGTTTTAATCAGGATGAGGATAGATTTAGACTAGATATTAGGAAGAAATTCTTTACTGTGAGGATGCTAAGACACTGGAACAAGTTGCCTAGAGAGGTTCTGAATGTCCCCTCCCTAGAAGACTTCAAGGCCCAGCTGGACAGGGCTTTGAGCAACCTGATCTAGAGGAAAGTGTCTCTGCCTATAGCAGGAGGTTGGAACTAGATGATCTTAAAGGTCCCTTCTAACCCAAACCATTCTGTGATTCTATAGTGAGTGAACTTGACAAAATTAAAGATTTTCAGGTCAGGCTTAAGTAGATTAAATTAAGGAAATCTTCACCCACCAAATAAAGATCTGCAAGTGTAAGCTTTTATCACTCCTTCAAGCTGCTGCTAAATAGATATTTTCACTGATAATTTATGAACCAAGTAGAGAGGGTCCGTGCCATATGCGCAAACAAGAGTCACAAATGATTTATGTTCAAATTATATTCTGGCAGTGTTGAAACTTATCAAGCACAAGATTAATTGACAAAAATGTTGAGCTTTTTGCCCTACCCATTCCCAACCTTAATGAGAATATGGTAAAACACACATTAGGCTATTAATAACAAAATTGGTTATGTCCAAATGTCCAAATTAAACTATAATCTAACCTAAGACATCTAAATTTTCTTCCAAGTAATAATACTTTATATAGTATATATGAAGAAGTACCTCAGAAACAGATGGTCAAGAAGGACATCCTAATGAATGACTTGTTGGATTTTAGCCTGAACACTAGAAAGCAATTTTTACCAGTAAAAGCTCAAAATCTCTCATAGGCATTGTAGTACTTTGTCTGCTATTGTAATCAAAGCATTTATGATGGATGAGAGATGTGAATTCTGAAGGGTAAATTGAAGATACAAAATGGATAATTTGCATTAAATAAATACCTTATGGTAATCCTCTGACACTGAAAAAGATATTTCAGTTGCACCCCACATCTACTTCTCCATGGAAATATTTTTTCCTCTTCCCATGACAGTGAATTTAGAGACTCTTTAAATCTTGCTTTGTCTTCAAATTTGGCCTACACTGCTGAGAATCTCAAGCTGGCTCTGGTTTTTGACACTTAACTGTTACTTGCAGAGCATGGGGCAGTCATCTATGACTACAGAATGAAGATCTGTCTGCAGAAGCTGACACTGTCTGGAAATAAACTTTTTTGTTTTCTGCAATGAGAATATAAAAAGAACTCTGAGCAGTAAGTATTTTCAGGTTACTAGACAATATTGTATTATAGGAGAGATTGTCTGTACACAAAGCACTTCTCACAGAGTATGATTTTTAAGCCTAAGTAAAAGCTTATTCAGACTATCGTATAGAATGATATATATTCTGTGTAACTATAGGCCCTTCTGTACTGCAAGTGCCCTCTGTCTCTTTCATCTTTTTTTTTCCTCATTTCCATTCTCCCAGTGTGGAAAGAACTCATGTAACAGCTTTCACATTTGAAAGGCTGTTTCAATGGAATTAACTGCAACTTATGAAAATATTAATGCAACTATAGGCATTAAATAGACCCATGGGTCTATTTTGGCATAATTACAACATATTAAAAGAACCCTTCATCTCTGTTTGTTTTTAATTTATCTTATAATTTGGTTTTCCCAGCATTAGATGCAGTTTCTCTCAGGGATTTATAACTCTGCTTTAAAAATCAGTGACCATAACCAATGTTAAGTCAGAAAGTGGGAATCATACTTTAAATGACATCATTTTGGCTTTTGTCTTGGATTCTGAAATACCTCTGGCATGCGGTGAACCTATAGAAACATGTATTAAACCTCCTCCTATTTTCACCTCTTCTTGTTTTGCTATGCTTGAATGTACTTCGTATTTATTTGAAAGCAATACTTAAATTTCAAATGTATGTTGTTCAGAAAAAAAGTAATTGTATGCTTTTCCCTTCAGTCTCTTGATCCATAAAATTTAATTTTTTATTAAAATGTAACACTTTTGTCTGGCAGAGTGATGTAAAATAATGCCTTATTTTTATTATTTTTCCTCCTTCTATGAGGGTCTCATTTGAAAATATTAACAGTATATACGTTATTTATGTTGGCTTTTCCGCTTATTTATCTGTATTAAGCATTTAATATTCTTGGGCAAATCATTATTTGATATAAATCTGTAGCTTTTCTGGTTTCATTCATGCTCTGTCAGTGTACCTCAGCAGAATTAAATAAATAAGCAGAAGAAATAAGTGCCTCAAATAATCAGAAGCCCTTAAGGTGTTTTAGAGACATTTACCTGAGTAAGCTTTATTTGCCCACTTGGGGTAGACAAACATGCAAACATTTGGAGTTATGTTTATAAATTGTTTCAAAGGAAGAGAACTGCTTTTTTAGAGGAAATGATTAAAATGTCATGTCTTAAAATAGCAGTTCTAAAGAAATTACTGAAGTTAACAGGAATGTTCACTTGACTGTTACCTCTCTTAGCATGCACAAACTTCTGTCTTACCACCTGCCAAATTCCAAAGGTGCGATAGAAATGTTTTGATGAAGGAGGATTAGAAAAACATTAAAAAGTTCACAGCCTATTGCTTTTTAAATTTTAGATCAGATTAATTGCATTGACATAGACCCAACCAGGGGGAGTGAAGATACTAACTACTGATTTGAGGAATAGTTATGGAATGTTTTTATGTAATCCTTTCTTATAAAACATTTTTATAAACGTTTCAGTAGAACATTGTAGATGATGTCTATCTAAAATAAACTGAATAAATTGAATAACTGGTATACACAGTAGATTATGAGTGATCTATTTATTCTGATATATTTTGTTACAAATTCTAGAAAGTACAATCTTGAAGTTTGTTTTTTTTTTTAACTGAAAATATTTGTATGTATGAGATGTATTTATATATGAGACTGATTGATTTTATGGCCCTTCTTCCATAGACCAAGAGGGATGAAAAAGTCTGATTTCACACTGTCTCGCTCCAATTTATAGGAAGGAGAGGAGGTTCTTTTAATATCTGTATACCCGGCATGAGATTAAGAAACAACATTAAGTTCAAATGTTGGTCCAACCAGTTTACTAAAATCCTAATCAGGGAGACGGGGAACGGAAGGAAGGTGATGGAAAAGGTAGGAAAGAAGCAAGAATCGCATAAAGCAGGGATAGTCACCACCAGGATCCAGCAGCGGTCCTGCTGCATGCCATTTCAGAGATCCAAGGCAAAAGCAGTGGGGGGAGAGCAGCAGCATGGCTGGCCTTGGGCAGCAAGCAGGTAGCCGGAAGAAGTCACAGAGGCAATCCAGGAGGAAGCAGCAGGACTCAGGTAGCAGGCCCAGGAGAGTCCATCAGCATGCAGGAATTCTGTAGTGAGGAATCTGATGGCAGACACCTTTGTTCTTCTTCAGCATCGTGGTAGAGAGAGCAAGTCCAGGAGGGAGAGAGGCAGGTCGTGAAGCTTCTCATATCAGAAACCTCTTCTTCTTCATGAGAAATCTGTTGCCAGAAAACCTAAACTTCATGGTTTTAGGTCCCCTTTTTATCCTTCTTATGCTAGTGTGGCATTCCTTGGTGCTTGGGTAAGAATCATGTGAAGTACCTTCTAAGATGGCCATCTTCCTCGAGATAAGCCCACAAAAAAACCCTGCTTCCTGGCCATTAATCCTGCAGCTTACCCCTCTCTCATTGCCCCTGGCCTTGTCCATCTGTGTTCTCCAGACAAAGGATTTCACAACCCTTGCCCAGGATTTGCTTGGACTTGTCCATTGGTGTCCCCAGCAAGCTTTGAGACAATGATGTAAAAGAATAATCTCTTACACACATCCAGAAGTATGCTACCACCTTTGGAAGGCTTCCAGTGTCACAAGTCATAGTAATAGTAAATCATATTTCTGAGTTTGCAAGGCCAGTTTTACCAGTCAGTATTTTTCATTACCTACATTTTCAGGTTGCCTTGAAGATCAGTTTTCTATCTATCTCCCCATCTATGCCTTCCTATCTAGCTATCATTTCCTCTTGTTCAGTATTTCATCCCAAATGATCTCCTTTATGTTATCTCTAAGTGTATGTATATAATTTTATATAATTATTTAATACTGGAAAAAATGTTTTTTTTTTTTTCATATGTTCCTCAGATGTATCTTATCTATCCTGTTTTTTATCATCACTATCTTACTGAGAGGGAAAAAAAAAAAGAAGAAGAAGAAAGAATAAATACTGGAAAACAGACTAGCTGGTTTTCTCTATTAATGGAATGAAATTAATTTAATTAATTTGCACACTAAAATGCTTATAACTTCTCCCTTACCAAACCATGATTTTGTTTTTATTTACCTTTACAGCTCTGAACATATGAGTATCATTCCCAATAAAGAAAATAGCAATTTGGGGCAATACTGTGTTGCATTTAGTCTATGAAACAGACTGAATATATTTTTAGGCACTGCTTGTTTATAACCTAATTTTTTCTCATTGCTTTACAAAGGTGACCTTGTTTTAATACGCCTGATGTTATAAAAGAGAAATTCTTTTCAAATCTACTCTGTTAATGTGTTCATGCTCTGAAACAAATGCAAGATAACATTAACATTCTTCCCACAAAATACCTACTAATTTGCTTGCAGTGGAGAGAGAAAGCTTTTCATTACATATCACAAACTTCATTTGTGTAGAATGAGTCACCGGTCCTTCTAAAAAGCCAAATGAGTACCTAATCTCTAATGCTGCCTTCAGCTATAACATCAATCCTCCTTGATTCTAGTCATCTTTTATCAGCTATTCAGCTTTTAAAATTTTCCATTCTGCTATAAAATTGTTCACCTGTCAAAACAATTTTATGTTTTTTTAAATACCAACACTTCAGAGAAAAAGCTCACAGAAGTACACTATTTTTATTAGATACAACTAAATCATTGTAATGTAAAGTGATTAAATCTGTTTTGCACAATTATTGATATTATTATTAACCTAGTAATAGTCATACTGGCAATAATAAAGTGTACGTGATACTCATCTTGTGTACTTTCTCCTGATTTTCACTCTCTTGCAGACATCATTCTTGAAGATGTAAATGCTGTATGCATATATGTTACATGGTAGATGATAAACACTGGTATACATAGTAGATATGAGTGATCTACTTATTCTGATATATTTTGTTACGAATTCACAGAAACTACCATCTGTAAAACTAAAAACAGTTGTTATGTATGAGACAAGATGTATTTATATATAAGACTGAAAACAGAAACCATAGAGACTCAGAAAATTATTTTTTTCTGAGGGCCTGAGCCCTTTTATGAAGAGACATTGAGGAAGCTAGGCTTGTTCAGCTTGGAATAGAGAAGGCTCCAAGAGACCTCACTGCTTCTTCCTGGTACTTGATGGGAGTTTACACATGGGAGGGGGACAGACAAACAAACCATCTGTGTTTCTTTAGAGAAAACTTTGTATACATGTGCTTCAATTTTAGACATCAAGTAGTAAAACAATTTCTCTTCATGCTCATATTTTGAAAATAAATTTTTTAATTCTAATTTCTATATAATGACCAAACACGAACAAGATAAACATAATCTTTCATTTTTATCTTTCTCTCTCTCTTTTTTTTTTTTTTTTTAAGGTGAAGATCTTACTGATCTTCTCAGTCCTATTTAACCTGGGTAGTTCTTCACTTCATACAATATTTCATCTTTCCCATCATGGTCAGTCACATACCTGATATCTCCCATCATCTTAACCTCGTGACTTCTGATTCATTAAAGGATTCATGTATTCATCCAATTTAGTTTGACCAGTGGCACAGGCAAACTTTTGACAAATGCTCCAATAAGATTTAATGGCAAGAGACATGTAAGAAATAGAGTGTAATTGTTAAAAACATTTATCATCAACCTTGTTGTAGTTTGCCCCCAGAATTTGTAAATGTTGCATGCTACATGAACTGGTTAGAATTATTTCTTTTTCCCTATGAAACAAATTAATTCTAATTAAAAATTAAAACTCAATTATTTCACCCCATCTTTGAGATGTTACATTTGAAATTAGAATATTTGTTTCTGAAATGCTCAGTGGTGGCTTATCCACAAACTCCATGTTCCCCTTTGGGTCTTTCATTATCACTCTGAGATTTTAGAAGACTATTCCTCTTGCTGAAAATGTTGTTGTCATTGAACTCACAGAATAAGTACTTAATTGACTGCTGATGACTTTAGCAGAGAGTAGGGGAGTGCCATGCAGTCAAAGAAGGTTTTCAAAGAAGGTTTAGTGCTTGTGGTGGCAATGGTGATATGGAGACGGTTGGACTAGATGATCTTATAGGTTGTTTCCAACCTTGTGATTCTATGATTCTATGATTCTTGCAAACCATGTCTTTTTTATTCTTGCATTTTCTCCTCTTTATGAAAATTATTTATGACTTTCTTATCAAAGTGTAGAGATTAATTTCATAGTTTTGTTTGAATGTTCAAATATGGTGCTTTACCTACCCATTCAGAGTGATTATTAATGAACTTGCAACAATTTCATGAGGCAAAGATAAAGATCTCAGTGTGTATAGATGCTGTTAAAGAGATGAGGATACTTCACAGACTGATTGCATATGTTAAAATAGCACTTTCTAAAAATGACAGAAGAGACAGAATGAACTGCCAAAGTTCAACTTTCTTAGCTTTTAAAGGAAATGGAGGCAGTTATTTATTATTGGCAATAGCCAGTAAGAACACCTTGAGTGACAAAATGCTTTTTTAAGAGGATTAACATTTAAAGTGTTTTTATTGATGATCTCAAGCTAATGAAGAAGTGCAAGTGGAATATTACCCTCCAAGATTTTGCTGCTGGCTACTATTTTTAAAGTAATTTTTTGAAAATCAAGAAGATAAATTGTTTTGATTTAAAGGCCATAGTCTTTCTGTTGTGTCAGTCAACCACATTAAGATCATTTTGTTTTCAATTATTATCTTCCATTGATCACCATTATCACCCATCAGCCCCTGAACAAATATCACATTGTCCATCTTCCCAGGCAAGTACTGTAATTACTCAATAACTGCAATATTGATTCTGGAGAAGTGAGTCTTACTGGCTGGCATACCAAGCTGCTTACTAACTCAGAATTGCATCAGTCAGACAGAGTTGTTTTTAATGTAGTTCCAAGCAAGAAGTAACTCAAATTAAATTTAAAGTTTTCTCTCATTATTTGATGCTCAGAGTTGCTAAGATTGTATTCTTTAATCACATTTGATATCATGTGTGAATTGAAAGCTTCTAGCTTTGCAAGGTTTTAGCTGAAGACCCTAGAGGCATATCAGCAGGTGCACAGCTCCTTTATAACTACAACTGCAATGTATTACCAAGATGTCATTTTGTGAAACAACAAAACCAATGAAAAGCAGTCCCAGAGTAAAACAACATATTCATATCGAGAGTCAGTACAGGGACAGTGCTTACAGCTTCTCATCTATGAAGTTGTTTTCTCACTCTTGTCTCACAGATCTTTCTCATTTTTGCAGTGCAAAATTTTGCAAACAAACAGACCAAATCACATTATTAAAATAGAAATCAATCTATGCAGCACTTGCATGTAGTAGGATGTGGATTTGTGAAAAGTCTTACTGAGTTAATATTGCTTGGCCAATTGTTCTCAAGTAAATTAAAAGATTGCCATCAAAGAATGTCTATAGATATAGCATTGATAACTTATTATAACCATGAAACTGGAATGCACCCCAAATACAGATTTGGTGACTGCAACTGACTTGATCAAATCCATGACACAGAGTGTTGAATATGAATCTGATGTTACTAGACCAATTGCTTTCTGATTTTTGTTTCCCTTAATGGACCATCGAACTCTTGACTGTTCACAGCAATACAATACATGACTGGATGCAGGAAGATTGCATGGGAGCAGAGCCATTCAGTGGGACCTACTTGTCATCATTTCTTTTTAAAATGTTCACTGCTGTCATATAATTTGTGTATATGGGAAGTTAGAACTATTTAGTTCTACTCTGTAGGAAAACCTCATCAGTCTGCTGATGACTGATTTAAACGTTAGCTTGGTAGGTTGGCTGTATTTCAGGCTCTCCACTGTTTCTCTTTTTTTTCCCTCTTCCTATTTCCCCTGCATACTATTTACCCTCACCAATTGCAAGTGGCACTCAGTGCACATTTAAATCAGCTGACTCATAGAACTGTTTGGTCTAACATTTTCCATTACTTCTTAAACACAAAGATGACTATAATAGCTCTGAATCTGAGAAAGAAAATAAATATACTGACAAATGCACACTGAAGTAAACAACTCAGTATTGCAAGCTCAGTCATTATCTTCACATAGTACTTTTCTATCATAAAGAGCAAATTTTATATTACTATGCTAGTACAAAACTGATACAGTACTGACAAAGCAAACATTGAGACTGTATCCTGATTTGAAGGATTCTGCACTTAGAACTCATTAATGAAGTCCCATAATTATGATGTCTACATATATGCCGTCCTTAAGGGCATCTTAGGGAAACAAAAAAGATCCTACAAGAAGTTAATAGCTAGAGTTTTGCAATGTTGCTTTTACCATACCACGTTCAGTCACAGTTTGAAAGAAGATGGTTAGAAATAACTCAGAGGTTGGAAATGATTATGTCCATAAACAGCCATATTCAGAGAGGAAATAATTTACAGTAGAAGAAAAAGAAACCCCAAATTTCCTTTTCATTTCAAAAGGAAGGTTCTTTATGTCTGAAATCTGCCTTCAGAGCACAGCTGCCACTTAGAGAATCTCTACAGTGCAGGAAACTAATGTAAGTGGGATGACTCCAGTCTTTTTCTTTGTATTCAGGTGATCACCATAGCAGGATTACAGAAAGGGACATGAGAAAAAGCATAGAAGCAGACCAAATGATATATAAGCTCATTATGTACTTTGGTTTCAGTGAGTTCCATAGTGGAGAGTTGAAACATATCACTCCTGAAGAACAGATTTGGACCAGCCTGAGCCCAGGATTTTTCACTGAAGTTCTTACTATGTGTATGGGAACTGCTGAATCATAGCCTAAACCTCTCATTGATCACCTGAGATGAGCAACAAGTCGGCCACAGGAGCACAGGTGAAGGCAATTCACCTGTGCTGCTGGAAGGGGTGGAGCCTGGCTCCACCTCTTCTAGACCCATTTAATAGCTGACTGCCAGTGAGAAACACTCTCTACTGGAGTTTTCTCCTCTGGAGTTTTGCAGTGAGCCTAGGATGTGGATAAGCATTCTACCTATTTTGTTTTTGTTATTATAACCTGCTTTGTCAAGCTCTCTTGTTTATTTCATAATTATAGCATCTTTATGTTCATTGATTATACACTGTACAATAACAATATAGAACTTGTGAATTTTGGGATCCTCTTGTATGGGATCTTGACTAATCTCACTCTTGCTGTATCTTCTTTTTTTTTTTTTTTTCTTGCTTTAAAAAAAAATCCATCTTTAATTGCTTTTCTTTATATTGTATAGAAAATAATGTGTGATGGTGTGTGACTTTTTCAGGGGATTAACATACTCTTGGGGTAAACTACTGAATTTGTGCATTGTTAGAAAGTCACTATGCTGTCTTAGTCTAGATGGATTTCTGCTCAGCCTTGCAAGGCAATATAACTCCTAGCAGCAGCTGAGTTGGCAAGGCTGTTACTGCTGATAAGTGTTTGTCTTAAATTTTGTAGGAGCCAATGACTTCTGACTCTGAAGAGCCTAAACCAAGAAAGGCATAGTAAATCTTAGCAGCTGCCACTCAGTCACAAATCTGTAGGCTCCAGCTTAAAGCTTCTACTGAGTGCGAAACTCATCAAGTTGTAGGTGTCCTCATCTCTCAGGACTGACGCATCATCTTGAGTTCAGGAGAAGCTTCAAACCTAGCAAAAGCTGGAATCTCATTCCTGTCCTGATAATGTCTCCTAGTTCCCACAGAGTTCTAGCTCAGCAGGAGATGGGAGAGAAGCAAAGTACTTATAAGCAGAATGAGTGAGCGACTCTCAGCTCCTTCTCAGTGCTAAGAACCTCATAAATGCTTTTTTTTCCCCTCTGTCATTCAGGTAAGGCTAGAATTCTGCAGTGCACTGATAACTTACATAAACTCCTGCTGAAATCAAAAGAAATCTTTTCGCCTATTTCAGAAGTCCATATGTGAGGTCATACATCTTGGCTAAGTCAGACTGTGCTTTAAAACCTCTCTGTTAAAGAACAATTTTTTTCTTTTTCATCTGAAGGTATTACGTTCTAGGAGAAAGTGACAATATTGGAAGTTATGAGCATCAAAAACACATAGTAGGTCAAAGAGCTAATATAGTTCCAAATAAAATGGTTTTGTTTCCATTCATTCTATGAATCCTTTAATGTGCTTATCTTTTGCCTTAATTTATACTGCATGTCTTTATTTTTATCCTATCTCTTTCTCTTATAACGTGATCGAATTGCTTTTTGAGAAACAGTTTCCAGGGCATTGCTTGTTTGTTTTAATTTCTGTATTCATAAACTGGCTGTCAATGTTGATTTTGGCATATTGCTGCTTTCATGCCTTGGGGAGAGTTTCTCAGTGGCTAACAGTAGGTGCTGAGTCCTGAAGCGTCGGTTCAGAGAAATGGAGACAGGTGGGCCATCAGCAGGAGTAGTAAAGTGATATGCCACTGTAAATATGAAACTGTGACAGCCCACAAAAACAATCTATTTTTTCCTTCAAACTTTCAGGCATGACAATTCCTAAACTTTAAAAGGCAGCTTCACATAGCAAAAAAAAATTCACCACATAGATGAGGAATCATTTTTTTATAGCAACGTTTTTTTCCTTTTTTTTTGGTAATATATAGGTATGTATGTAGGAGCAGTTTAAAAGGAAGATAACATGTTAAATCACATGGATATTCAGATGACTACATTTGGAGAATAGCCTTACTCCACTTCCATGTGAAGATGACTGCACGTAAGGTAATATTTCTCCTTGAGCAAGCAATTATATATGTTTTGTTTGATTCCTAGCTGGGAAGTCAACCAGAAAGACAATTAATATTAATATTATTTATTATTACTTATATCACTTACTAGACTATTATTTTTATTTGAAAGTTTTGAAGTCTGAAATTGCTCTAAATGAGCTTTTTTCTTCTTTTTCCGTTTCTCATATCAACATGCATTAATTATCTGGTTGTCATCAGTGCTGAAGAAGGTAGGTAAGAAATTCATCCTAACGGAGAAGAGAGTTTTGTTTTCATTTTCTTCTATAATAGAATGTTTAAAGAAATCTTTAACATATCTCACTACTCTGAGAGAGTCAAACTGACTACACACTTCAAATTTAGAGAACATGTCCATCCACAAGGCTTTTAGATTTTAATGAATAAACAAAATTTTCTGGCCTTCAAAATGTTAGGATATAACTGGAGAGTTTGTGACAGGAGAAGTTGCTACAGGTTTTGGAATTAAAACCAGTAACATATTGCTGTTTCACAATCAAAAGCATGTTCCTTTACTTATAGATATTCTGGTTCACTTCTAAGGAAATAAAATGAATGATAGTTTTTGCTATTCACTGAGAAACTCTAAGTGGAAAAGAAAATAATCTATATGTACTGCATATTTTACAGTATTCATAATGTTAGGGCTGGTCCAAAAGTAATGCCTCCTGTTTTGTGATGTTGGCCCACAGTATCAGAGGCAGATGTGTTGTGGTATGGCTGTAGAGGTTGAACTTTCCCACCAATATTCTGTTACATATTATTTCGGTGTGACATATAGCAGCAGAGAGACAGTCAGCCAGAATGACATCTGACATGGAAATGTATATGCAGCTTGCAGAATGTTTATGGAGACCAAACAGCAGATAAGAGCGGAATGAGGCGGTGGGTGGTGCATGTTAGTGGTGGCAACAAGTACATGAAAGACAAGCTATGTTCCTGATGTTCCATGCATAGCATCACACCACAAAATGAGAAGTGTCTCAGTCATCTCATGCATATGAATCGGCAGATTATGACCAGAGATCAGTGTACAGAGATGAATAGCATCATCAATGCATTGGAAAAAATGGTTGTAATATTAGAATATCGCAAAGTTCACACCAATTGGGTCCCATAAATGCTTACACAAAAAGAGGAAGAAAACTGTAGGCAAACTTGTCAGGGCCTATTGAACCTGTACAAGACTGAAGGTAACTTTTTTCTTGATTGCATCATTACCTATGTGATGAGCTATAATGTCACCTCTGAGTCAGAGTACAAATGGCAGTCCATTTTGTGGTGACATGAATTCCCCACCAAAGATGCAGCAAAGATGTAGGTAAAGGGATATGCGGTATCTCTTAGGATAGGAAAGGGGTGATCCGTCTCAGCTTCCTGGAACTATTTCTGCAGCTATTTTATTCTTAGCTTTATTTTTTAATTTTTTTTTATGACTGGCACATTAAAATCTTTGCCAATGATGATACTGTGTTGCTTATCTCCGTATTATGGCATATGTTAATTCTGTGTAATATTCTTTTCTTGAAAATGTGTAAGAAGAGCAGTTATAAAAATGCTGCATGCTGTTAAATCATTGCACCATTTCATTGCAGAGGTGATGTTTCATTGATGCATTAAGTGACTCTGAAACACTGATGGAATAGAATATGATTCTTTCTGTTTTTGGAACACCTTCAGAATACCTTTTGAAGTAATATATATAAACATAAGCAGCTACTGCTATCAGTCTGAGAGAAAACTCTAAGTTATTCTTAACTACTGCAATAGAAAACATGCAGTTTCTATCTGTTTTTTAGACAATTCTGCCGTGTGAGAGCTGAGAAAACTTGTAGTGCTAATCAATGACTATTTGGAATGTAGCAAAATATATCACTGAGTTGATCTGAAAGTATAAACTCAGTGCATTCAAATACCCTTGCACGTTCATGTATTTGAGTGCATTGACTATTGCGTCAGGTTTTGAAACTGTAAGCTTTTAATGAACAGGTTATTGGCAATAATAACCTTTTCTTTTTTAGCCAACAAATATGATCTGATGAAAATCTGAAAAAGGGTTTTAACTGTTCAGCTCCTGAAAACTAATAATGCCTACAAAATATGTCGCTGAAAACAATTTAAGTTTATAGCTTAGCTCCTTTAAGTAGATGTTATTAGGCTACACTGAAAGTTCATGCCAATTTACTTATGCTGCTTTTTTCCACAATGAATGTGTAAGAAATAACTATGAACGCATTTTCCTTTTGCATTTATTAGAGCTATTGTATAGACAAACCAGTTCTAAGGTAATTGCTTCTCTGCATTGCAGAAACATTTAAGAATTTAGTGCAGTAGGGTTGGAGAAGGATTCAATTTATATGGTGGCTAAAGGAATTAAGATGAATGCTAAGTGATGCTGGATAGCTACAGCAATTTGTACAGCACTTTGAATGATCAGGATGTAGATATATCCTCTAAGAATTTTAAACCAAAAGCTGTTGGAGATGCACACGGTTTCTGTTAAAAGTCAGCCTTTTGTTTTGGTTTTTAGAAAGGGCAGGATGAATCTATTTTGTTCTTTGTAAACAATTTGCAATCATCAAAGCTAGAAATAAGAAAAAATAATTTTATACTTTTAATATTGAAAATGAAACTTGCTTATAACAGATCATTCTATAGTCAAAGAAATATAACAATAAGATTTCTATAACCAGAAACTATAATTTAATGTATGAAAATTTAATAACATCACAGTGAATAGAACTCCAGACTGCTTAGAAAAACTGAGTACAGTTTCTCTTTCTGGTTTCCTTTTTCTGATAAATCTTTCAAGGAAGGCTTTGGTACACTAAAATGTTTTTGAGATTTAGGATCATCCAAAATTAAAATATAACTTATTTTTTAAAAATGGATATTTCACAGTACTTCAAGGCTACTACAAAACAAATGAATTATCAGGTGATCTTAATGTGCTTCTATATTATTTAAAAATTGTTTATGATTTTACAGATTTTCCTTTAAATACAGTAATGTTGTTCTTTATCAATTGTGAATAATTGATTTGAAATTCAGAGAAAAGTTATGAAATCCAATAGCAAGTAACTATGTGAGCATTATTCCATAATGAGCTAGCATAAGCTGAGTTTATTATAACAGATGCATATTTTCAAGCTGAGATAAGGTATTGTTATAATAAATAAGCACATAACAAGTGTACTTGTTTATACAAATATATGTACACAAGTATCTGTTTTATAAAAAGGTGTAATAAGCATATATACTTTTCAGAACTGAAAGCACAGCTGCAAAATGTGCTTAAGTAAAAGTTCAGGCTTTGCCTGTTTTTTTCCACAGCAACCAGAACAAGTGACAAAACTGTTTGATTTTCTTCTGAAAAGAAAATAAGAGACTTTTTGAAAAATTCCATGTAATGAATGCTCACCCAGACTTTTTGGTCTGTCATTGGAAGACTCTTGGTTCCAGCAGCCAGTAGATTTACATTGCAAAGAACCTCTACCATGGAGGTAGAGCATAGTGAGTAACCAAGGCAGCTACCTTAATGCAATGGAAAAATGTATTTGATTTTAAAATATTCTGGAGAGAATGTTGTTTTTGAGGAATAGGAAATTGTTTGAAAGATAAAAATACCTGTTCAATTTGATTGTGGATGTACCGGATGCTTAGCTTTACTTTGAGAGCTTCAAGAAATCATTGGCTCCTAGAACTACTGGTAAAAATGCATACATTTTAGACCTGAAACTGATTTAAGATAATATGAGAAGCATCCTGAGTTTTTTGGTCCTCAGATTCCCAAATGTTGGTAGTTACTTATTCTGTCACTTAGAGTCAGAAAGACTACTGTAAGATGAAAGCATTAACTTTTATTTTCTTTTAACATAACACTATAATTTAGCCTGGGAATATGATTCTTCAGCTTACACGGAAAATAATGTGGAAGATCTTACGTGCTTTTTAGTGGAAAACCTTTCTTTCTAAAGGAGTTTCCTACATTGGAAATTTTCCCTTTTATCTAGTGGATTTTTAATCATTTTTTCCTAAGTATCTTCTTCATGAGATCTGAGTATTCCAAAATAAAATAAAAAAAAATCTGCTGTTATATCAGCAGGCCAGTGTCTCATCTGAAATGATTTGGTTTACTAGTGTGACCATAACATTCTGTGGCTGCAGGTGGCTGTCTGAAAAAGACAATACGTTGTGCATACTCACTGTAGATTCAAGATGCACCATGGAAGGTCCATGCGTCTAGCCACAAAATTCAGTGTGGAAAAAGCATGAAATTCTAACTTGGTTCCTTGAAGGTCACTTAATGGCACTTATGCCATTGTTACGAAAATTAGTTTTTTTAAAAAGTTTTTACAAAAATTAGTATTTTTCCATCATATATTCTCACAACATCAGAGAAGTACTTGCTGTGATTCACAGCAGTTCTTTCAGAAGTTTTCACAAAATTATGGTAAAATTTTGGTACCTGAAATGAGAAGAAGTGGAAAGCAATTGCATTTTATTTATTTATTTATTTTTTAAACAAAAGTTACTGTTGAGATGCATGCTCTGAGCCAAATGCAAATCCCGGTTTATAGATATTGAAGGCCCATTTAGCTGATGGAGAGGTTATCCTGCCACTACCTCCCAAAAGAAAATGTAATGAGCTGTAAGCTTTAACAAGAACTGCGTGATTTTTTCACAGAATGCAATATCCTTAAATGGATAGTGAAAAAGGGACTTATTGAAATAACATCTGAAGCACTTTATTACTGCCTTGTTTAATAGTTACAGGAAAGAAACACTTATCTTTGTTTTGGATACGTTGGATTCCATGTAGTTTGAGAAAGCTTCACAGTTCCCTCTTTCTGTGGATTTCTAATACACCAAGGGAAATATCTGGATTAAAATGTTATGACATTTCCAAGTGTTCTCAGAATTGTGATTTGTAATCTTATTATTTACTATCAAGAGAGGAGCATTCCCGTTTATATTATCTTACTGCCTGTTTTAAAGCCTTGATTTACCTTTGATGAAAGAAGACAGAACTTAGAGGCAGCTTGAAACTGGGCTACCTATTCTACAGTCCATACAGCCAAGTCACTTTTAAGGTATCCTGGATTCTGGTTGCCCAAATTCATTATAGATATCTCTGTCAGGCAGTGCCTTGGAGGCTCAAAATAGTTTTGCTTGAGAAAACTGTAATATGGCAGTTTCACAGACTAAACTTTTCTTATTTTTCACATGATGGGAGAAGAACATAGACAAATGCTAAGTACATATTTATTTATTAGAAGTCTACTCTAACCTTCTTCACATATGTCAAGAATCCAGTGTCTTTTAGAGGACATGCAAGACCTGAGAGGAATGTTCCAATATTTTTTCTAAAGTTTTTTTCTTTGTAAATGAGAATTCAGTCCTCCAGATTTTTTTCTTTTTGCATTTAATTTCTTACTTTAACAAACTACTTTTTAAATGTCCATTAAGTTTAATTTAAAACTTAGCATAGTATTGGAGATGAACTTGTGTCCCTTTTTTTGTTTTAGGAAGGGACTATATAAAAACTTTATAAAAATTTTTTCTAAAGTAAAATTTACGTATGGACTTCAAAATGTGGCTCAGGAATCTTAAAATTCCTTTGCTGGGCTGAAAAATTCCTGCTACTAGGGAGGAACCTATAGAAGAAAAAATATTCTTCTCAAAAGATGCAGAACTTAAAGTTCAATTACAGTAAATACTGCTCCTAGCAGTTTACAGCTGCATTACAGTTTTCTTTATTGAAAGATGTTACAGAGCAAAAAACACAATTGAAAATATCAAATTTTATTTCAATTGTGGATCCTTAAGTAAGCTCCCTCATATGGATGATTATGTTATGTTTAATGACACAACAACGTGATTTTTATCACAGAATCACAGATTTGTAGGGGCTGGAAGGGACCTCCAGAGATCATCAAGCACAGATCCCCAGCAAAGCAGGCCCCTGACAGCAAGCTACACAGGTAGGCATCCAGGTGGGTCTTGAATATATCTGGAGAAGGACAGTCTATAACCTCCCTGTGCAGCCTGCTCCATCACCATCACTGTGATGAAGTTCCTTCACATATTGGTGCAGACTTTCCTATGCTCCAGTTTATGGCCATTTCCCTTGTCCTGTCCCCACAGACCACTGAAAAGAGGGCACAATGCTGGCTCACTGCCAACCTGTCATCCACCAGGAACCCCAGGTCGTTCTCCATAGATCTCCACTGCTGCAGCTCATGCCCCAACCTGTATTGATATTCCTTGTTATTCCTTCCCAGGTGCAAGACTCTACACTTGCTTTTGCCAAACCTCATCTGCTTTATTGTTCCCCAGCTCTCCAGTCTGTCCATGTCTTGCTTAAAGTAAGCACAGCCTTCAAGTTTCTCAGCCACTCCTCACAGCTTTGTATCAACAGCGTACTTACTGAGGGTGGATACTATCACCTCGTCAAGGTTATCAATGAAGATATTGAACAAGACCAGTCCCTGTTTAAAAAATAGGAAACATCTTTTGCTAACAATATAGGGCCAGATTCTGGTAGCAGTTTGAGGGGAAATAGAAAATGTCCACACTTAACAACTGTGGATGGGGTCATGACTTTAGCATGTCCTCCCTTCTGGCACAACCAGGTATGAGGCAGAGGCAAAAGGGGGCACGTTTGCTTTGGCCCAGATACTACTGTCTATAAAAATGGTGCAAGGGAATGGGTGCTCCAGTTTGCTGTTCGTATGGATTAAAAGATTCATAGCACGGAGATCTATGTTTGGAGTAAGGTCTGGCTTGTTAATTCTCTCCCTCTTCAATACCTAGAAGCAGAAATTGGTCTCCTGAGTATAGTATATTTGAAGAAAATGATTGCCCAGAGGTCTAAGTGATGGACAGTTTTATTGCATATATCATAAAAGTGTTTCCAGCTACAAAATTTTCAATTCAACTCAGGAGTTGAGGAGTAGAACACTAAATTTTAAAATTTAATTTGTGCAGCCTAGAAATATGTAAGGCCTACTCAATACTGCATCTGAAATAGGAAAATCTGCTCCTTTTGTGACAGAAGCATACGGCTGCACTCAAACACACTTGAACCTGAAGATCTAGGACAGCCGTAACAGGAAAAAGCAGAAGAGAAACATGACACGAGGTCAATTTTGACAGCTTAAAACTGTGGTATCTGAAGAGCCAATAGGATTGCCTGATTCCTCAGAACATACAATGGATTACAGGATAATACAGCCTGGAGGCACTCTCTTTGAATTTATGCCTAAGACAGACAACAGCATATGCTCAAATGCAAGGACATCGGGTAATGGAATATAAAAAAGTTGTGTGCTCATCATGTGATGTGGGAGAGCAGCCAGAGGCCTGTATTCCCAAGGGGTATTTCTAGGGGCAGGTGCCTGATGCTCGGTGTTTGGTGCTTGGCCTCTGTATGTAGTTATCATATGGCATGGAGTATATAGCACTAGTGAGAAGTATCAGATCACCTTTAAGCATGAAGTGCTCCTGTCACAAGTAAGCAATGAGAGATGTTAAAGAATAATAAATCTTCATGATGGATCAGTACAGAATGACTTGGGAATTGTGATTGTGTAATTTTGATTCATTTGAGGAAATGCTTGGTGCATAATGGCCCTCAAACATCCGTCTGTGTATTGAAGTTGTTAGTGCTGTAATTGCAAAGGATGCAACAAGAAATTTTTGAAGGTGTGTTGTGGTATCTTCCTTGTTTAATTTTAAATTCTATTAAGTTCTATTTAATTTCTTGTTCTGGGTGTAGCTCTTTTCTGAGCAGAAGCATAAAAACATCCATAAGAGAGAAATATTAATGGTTAGCTCTCCTGATTTTTATTTATTTGTTTCTTTGTTTATTTATTTATTGTCTCGAAAGGAAAGGTATTTTTGTCAAAAGATGTATCTGGTCTTTTTCTCATATTCAAAAGGCATAAAAGCTGTGGCCAATACAGCAATGCTTTTGTATACTAGAAAGGGCATATTTATAAAAGGAGCCAGAACAACACATACAGCAAAATCCAGAGCTAAAGTTGTGCATCTGGCAGAGAAGTAAAGTTATGTGAATGCTCCTGAATGGTCAGTAGAGGGCTTCCAGAGCAGGGAATCATACTCAGGACTCACCTACATATTCTGATCTGAGGAATGTTTCTTACCACTGACCAAAATTAAACTTTTGCACAATGGGAAAGTGAGTGCCACCCCGTATTTAAGAGCTGTAAAGAGCAATTAGTTCCCCGTCTGTGCTTCACTGCACTGCTCCCTGCACATACAGTGAATTTTGCAGTTCAGAGAAGGAATAGATTTGAAGACTTCAACTATTCTAATGTGGACATTGTCTTGAATCTAGAATTCTGATACAAATTTAAAATAAGCTACCAATATACTTGCTGTCCATAGCTCACTGATTGTGTGAATTGTCTAAAAACACATTAGCAGGGCATAAAACTTTCTTTGGCGGAAGACAGCCCACGCAAATTTTTTTAGTAACCTCAATTCAATTACTCTGTGGCACAATAAAAATTCACTTTTCCTACTTCATCGAAAAAGATCTCCAGCTCAGGAACTGCTAAGGATCTCTGCAGGATATGCTCTTACTCCAGTCAGTTTAAGTGTTCTACTCGTGTGGCATAATTAAAAAGACTTCTGAGCCTGTCTTTTGAGCAAAACAAAAGCTTGGAGTGCAGATTAGGAATTGTCATCACCGTACTAGTCTCTAAGCTAGCTGGGTAACAATATGCATAGAAGATGTCTTTACTCTTTTTATTTTCCTTGAATATTTCCTAAAATATATTCTTCTGTAAATAACTGAAAGTGATTGACATTTTTATTGCTAGTGCTTATGATTATACTGCTTGCTATGTGCATTCAATGAAGTTATCATGAAAGCAAACTGAACAAAATTTAGACTTATTTTGAGATGACGCATGAAATTCAAGGTCAAGGTAGAAAAAAAGAAATGTAAGAGTTATCAATTGCATAGTGAAAGGAATAAACTAAGAAAAAGAAAAGTTTACTTCCCCTGCCACTCTGCACCTCTTTCTTATTGCTTAGCAACTAATAAGATGCCACTTATTTTCAGACAGGAAACAGAAACAGCAAGAAAGCTGCACACAAAGCTGGTATCACTGCAAGTGTCCTGCAGAGCTCATTGGTGCATGGAGACTTGGCCTTTAATGAAGAAATTTGCATTCATATGCAGGCATGGATGTGTGGACATCAGTCCAGACTCTGGGACTGTTATTTCATTGAGTCAAAAGAAATTTGCACATGAAAGCCACATCCGCATTACTTAACTTTGCAGCTCACTCAGGATTGGCTTCCTTTTAGACAAAACTATGTCTGAACCTCTGACTAAATCTTCGGAGGATTTATTTTATTTCTCTTGGATATCTGCTAGATTTGACAAGCGGTGAACACATTCTGTGTAAATACCATTTGAGGTGTTACTTATCCTTTCCCCCATTTCTGAATTTCTTCTTAGAAAAAAGCTACATAACTGCAGAATTTTCCCTACCCTCCTTAGCCAGACCTACTGCCAGATGGCAATGTGAAGGCATTCATCTTTTCAATATATCCATGCCTTTCCAATTTAATTGCAAAATTTATTCTCACATGCAATCAGGAATTAAAGGAAAAGGCATGTCTGATGGTAAATATTGATTTCAATAGACTGAAAAAAAACTGCACTTTGTGTTGCAATAAGATTGGTTGTCTGAAATAAAACATTGTACAGGAAGTAGATACCGGGCCATAGGCGTACGTGAAGCTCGTTATCCATATGGTCAATTCTTCTGCCATTAATGCACGTGTACAAATGTTTATGGCTTTTTAGCTGCAAAAATACATTAGTGATTCTCTACAAATAGCATTACTGTTACAAGAGTTTGCACTTGATAGGAACGTCAGCTGTTGGCCTTTTTGGCTCCTGACTCTATCGTATTTATGATGTAAACATAATTTATCTTTCTCTCAAATAAATACATAAGTGAAGCAGAAGGGAAATCCTTGGTGTTTGTAATGTTGGGGAATGCATCATATTAATGAATGTGGTCCAGAAAAAGCTCTTAGGCGTACTCACTGGGCAGTTACAGACACAGCACTCAAAGTGGAAATTCCTCAATAGTATCCTGTTAATGCACTTCAATTCTGACCTGAAAGAACCTTTATGGCTGAGAGGATAGTTTAATTTTCATGTCCATTCAATCTTTGGCCTCTGTGCTAAGGCTGCCAACAAGGGTGCAAATTAACACCAATTATTCTGATGTTTTATGCACTGGTCTGAGAACATTGAGTTATTTTACACAGGCCATCGCTGCTGACAGATGTTAATGACTTTTTGTTATTTCTGACCTGTTTCAGATTTCTCTGAGTAGATAAGTATTGAAAGGGTCTCTATTTCACTAATAAGATACTGACTTGTATAACCTTCCTATCATTCCCTTTCACATATTCAAGTATGGATGTTTATTTTCCCATTAAATAGTAACAAAGGGCCAAACTCCAGTCTGCTTCAAACTCAGTGAATTTAAGCCAGTATAAAATCTAGCCTACTCATGTTGGTTGCATTGGGTGTAGACAGTAACAAATGCTTCATGGTTAAGCCAATCAAATAAAGGAATATATGCATATACATATCCCCTACCTCAGAGTATGAGTGTCTTCAAGATGCTACCTCCTAGTAACTACTATTGGCAATGATAAGTTGTCTCCAGAATAGACTCTAAGGAGATAGATCATCATTTTTGAGAATTGCTGCCTTGAGTTACCTGACAGAACCTGATGTTTGCAGTTTGGAAAACTTATATATCTGCTAAGGCTATAATTCTTGTCAAGCACAGTCTTGAAATATGGAAATGGACAATGACAGCAGAAAAGTATAGCACTGCATGGTCTTCTGCCATATAAGAGCCCAGTTGAAAAGTTAAGAAGAATAATGTATCTGAATCCACTGTGGTAGGCAAAATAATTATCACCTGATTATCGAAAGCTTATTTATTGAAGAATAACTATTCAGTAGATGATAATTAAGGTTTTGTGAAACAATGGAAGATAGTGTTACAATGGACTTAATTATCCCCTGCACTATAACAAAGGACTGTTATTGGTGCATAAGTGCAGGACATGCAATTTTGTAGTGTACAGAAATCAAACATGGAAATTTTAAATAAAATATATTGTATTCTGGACATTAAACTGCACTCTGTCCTCTTTGCTCCCTTCTGTTCTGTTCTAAAGCTTTTTCAGAATTCAAGGAAAGAAAAACATATCTGAGTATATTTAGTAGTTCTGCCTTGCAAAGTAATAGAATATATTTGTAGAATTAATGTTACCATTGGTAGCGCTCTTGCAAACAATTCAATGAGCTGACACAAGGCTCCTTCCCAGCTACAGAACAAAAAATATATTAGATGTTTTTTTTACTCTCTCAAGTTTTTTAAACTCTTCAAAGTGTTATGTACAGTTAAGATGTAGCTTTAGTGGATGCACGCAAATACATGTTACATTAACATTGCAGTACAATGTAGTTGTTTCCAAAAATATGATAAATATCTAGCCCAATACTCTTCACTATCTTCTTGTGTTTTTCAGTTTTAAGAAATAAATAATGAAACAACCTGCTAGGTCTTTCACTCCAGTGTTAAGTAAATAATAGTTTAGATCATGGTTAACCTCTGAATTTTATTTATCAAAGTGGTTATGAACCTTGTGACAAAATTCTGCATGATGAATTTTTTAAACTCTTACTTCAGAGCCTAGTATTACCTTTCAAGATAGATAAAGTATATGTAAGAAGGCAGCTGAGAGCTGGAGTAGAAACTTTTTTTCCTTCTCCCCCTCCATTTCCCCCCCTTCTTTTTTTTTTTTCTTCACTGTAGGAGCACCAGAAAAAATGGTAGAGAAATTTAATTTGATAGGGTAGTCTCTGGCTCAAAAATGGGTCGCTGTGCCTATTTTAATGTCTTTAATTTAAAATTTCAAAGGGAAAAGTGAGAAGACATTTCCTTTTCACACAACAGTGGAGTGTTTGGACTAGTGTATGAATATGCTGTAGTACAGTATCCAAAAACTGAGTAATGGCACCACCTGGACACTGAAGGCTGACTCATATGTATGGCATCTCTTGCTTGCACTGGAAGGAACTTATCTCTTGTAAGTACAGAAAGTACTTTTTCTAACTGAGGAAGGGAATGACATTCCCTTGACCTATTATCCAGCTGCCCAGAGAGTAGTTCACACACAGGTCTGAGACTGTTCTCCCGACCAAAAGGAAGCTTTGGATGAATCGCTCATTCATCATTCTAGCATCTTTAAATTAAGCTCTTCCTCTGTGTTGTTGCTTTATTACTCCTCAGTACTAGCAAAGAAGCCAAGTTTAGCTAAGGCTAAGACAAACAAGATAACTTTGTACTCCAACCTGCTGTTCAGTTAGCTTTCAATACAAATCTGTCTCATGGTAAGATCCTCAGTAGAGAAAAGATGAATAGAGCATGTGTTAAATTTTAATGCTTTTTTCTCTCTTGGACTGAAAGAGATTTGTACTATTTTTTTCCCTTCTGCTCTGTATTCTCTAGTAACATTTTTCTCATGATTGAGAACTCAGGATATAATCAGTCCACATACTGAAAAAGTACATGCAAAGATTCTAAAAAAAAAAAACACACAGAAAACCAAGAGGGCTCTTCTATCTCCTATGAATAAAAGCAATCACCAAGACTTCTATATGTACAGCAACAGGTCTGGATATTCATACCAAAGAAATGAACAAATCTTGTAATTATTTTCCCAAATCTAAACAAGAACTGAATTAATAAATAAGGGCTTGTAAGCTCAGCTGAAGATCTAAAGAGTAGTTTAGTGAACTGGCAGTTAGCTTTTCAGGTGCTATAGTTTCAAACATTTGGAGAATTAAATAGAACATATATTCATTTAAAAATTAAGTTGAAAGCTTTTTATATATGCTTCTTTCTTCCTTTATTCATTTGTTTATTTAATAATTTATCAGTATTTGCTAGTCTGTCTGGATCAAAAGTATCTCAAACAGGGCAGTTGCTTATGTGGGTATTGTTTTCCACTACTGGCTAACATGAAAAGTCACAGTGGCAACCAGGAAACCAGGTAATATATATATGTTATAAATAGTTATGTACGTTTAATTTATACATATATATATATATAAAAAAGTTTTTCAAAATATACAAATAATTTATTCTTTAAGTACTGAAGATTATGTCACATTTCTAGGTGAATTACTACTTTCTTCCTTGCTTATTCATTTTCAGTATTTTCTTATTTAAATAAACGTTTGCCTCAATTGCTGTTACATACACAGTGTAGCACTTATTTCCTTTCTTCATATTGACCTACTTTGATTTTCTATCATGATAGAGTAATAACTAAAGATGTAGATTAACTCACTTTAATCATCACTTATATTAGCATCGGAGGCTTGAAACTTCATTTGTGATAGTACAGAAGTTCTGTAGCATGTTTCCACTGAGGCCAACAAAATCATTGTCTGTGACTTAATGATGCAAATCTATGTGCTGTTTAAACTGCAATATTAAAAAAAAATAAAAATGTACCTGTAAAAAATTTGAAGCAGTGCATTGTAAAATGTTTAATTATTTTTTTTGAAGGGCCACATATAAGTTACTGAGTTATGAAAATTTAAATCACATTCTACTAGTAAAAAACCCTGCTGCAAGGTAAAAAGTCAGATATGATCCATGAGAGTATATTTTGTAGAATCACAGAATTGCAAGGTTGGTAAGGAACTACAAGATCATCTAGTTCAGCCATCCTCCCATAACCATTACTATCACGAGCACTAAACCATATCTCATAGCTCCTCATCCAGACACCTCTTGAACACTGCCAGGGACGGTGACTCCACTACCTCCCTAGGCAGGCCATTCCAGTGCCTGACCACTCTCAGAGTGTTTTTCCTTATCTAAATCTCCTCTGGCACAACTTGTGGCCATTTATTTGGGTCCTGTTTGTTGCCTGGGAGAAGATGGCAAACCCCTCCTCATCACAACCTCTTTTCAGGAAGTTGTAGAGTGCAATGAAGTCTCCCCTAAGCCTTCTCTTCTCCAGACTAAACAATCCCAGCTCTCTTAGCCACTCCTCATAAGATTTGTGCTCCAGACCTCTCACCAATTTTGTTGCCCTTCTCTGGACACATTCCAGGGCCTCAATGTCTTTCTTGAAGTACGGGTTCCAAAACTGAACATAGTAGTTGAGGTGCAGCCTCACAATGCTGAGTACGGGGGATGATTACCTCCCTGCTCCTGCTAGCCACACTATTTCTAATGCAGGCCAGGATGGCACTGGCCCTCTTGGCCACCTGGGCACAATGTCGGCTCATGTTCATCCAAGCATCAATCAGCACCACTAGGTCCCTTTCCTCTTCACAGTCATAGCATGACATGACATCAGAGTTCCAGCCCCAGCTATTAGCTTTTGTATAATTTTGGATATTTTTCCAATGTGTATAATATTACAGTTCTAGAATCTGCCACCTGTCTCCAAATTGAATTTGATAAACTAATTTAGATATGTTTCTCATGTAGGTAATGTTAAGACTCAACAATCTGTCTGTCACCTGTCTCCAAACAGGCTGCCCAGAGAGTTTGCGAATACTCTGTCCCTGGAAGTGTTCAAGGCCAGGCTGGATGAAGCACAATGGGTAGCCTGTTCTAGCAATTGGCGACACTGCCCACAGCAGAGAGGTTGGAACTAAAAGATATTTGAGGTCCCTTCCAATCCAAACCATTCTGTGATGCTGGGATTCAGTAACAGAAATTGAACTATCTTCAATCTTACAGTGTTCTTAGATGATGATGCTTATAAACTAGAAATGAATTGGATATTTTTCATAATATACATGCATGTTTTTCATCAAGTAATGTAATATGTGATAACCATTCCCATTATAGACATTTGGATATCTGTGACTCCTATGAACGGTGTTTTATTTGCTCCTAGATTAGACTGAGAATTTAAAAAATGAAATTCTAATGTGTCAGTAAATATTTCAAGTCAGTGAAAACTTTCTAGACAAGCATGGCATTTCCAATTTTATGATTGTACCATTCTGGGACACAATATTTCGGGTGCTTGAAGATCTGAATACTGTAAATGCTGGTTTCAGAACACAAAATAGTGAATTAAGGTAATAGAGCTAATGATCCCTTCTGGCCTTAAATTCTATTAAACTAACAAAACCCAAGGCTGCCAATCTTTATTCTCCTTTGACCTTTTTTTTTCTTTAAAATTCATAAATTTACTTTCTGTCTTATCCTACCCACTTGTCTTGATCTACAATTTCTACACCTTGTCCTACCAAAACAATAACACCAAAAAATCCCAATAAGTAATTGTATGCTACTCCCTCATCCATCTTAAACGTGAAAGTGAGCTTCTGGATTTCTGTATCTCTCTCTTTTTAAATTGATTTTATTTTTAAATTAAAGCTGTTAATGGGAAAATTAATTTTTCTTCTTTATTTTCAGATATAATTTAGCTGAGTTTACTAACCCAGATATACTGCATTTGAGAAATTGAGCTTTTGACTGTTGCTGCAAAAATTATGTAATAATGAATAGACATAAGTCCAAAATTCAAGCGACCCCATTTTGACTGTGTTGCCTTTGGTTACAGTAACTGCAGTCAGCTGAAGTATGTCAGTTTCTGCCCAAAATGCAGTCTCAATGAGAAGGTAGCAATTTTGAAAAATGGGAAAGCCTCTCAGTAAAAAGAAAGAAAGGCTCAATAAAAAAGCCAGCAATAGAGCACAATCTCTGTTATAGCAGCCATATGTTTGTCAAGCTGATCATTCAGCCAGGCTACATGTCGGAAATACTGCAGTCCTCATCTAGTAGCTGAAGCTGTGTCTTTCCACCTTAATTCTCTGGCACATGCAGTCTTAACCCTGATAAAATGTAGGCTAATTCTTTCAATCAGAAGCAGTAGAAACATACTTGAATTATTTATTAAGCAGAGAAAAGATCCATTTCTACTACTGTAGGTGAAAAAATATTATGCACATGAATAAGTGCAACCCATTTTCTGGCTAAAAGACCAACATGTCTGCAGAGAGAATTAGATATTCACCTGAGGTCCCAGCTGCTGCATTCCACATCTGAATTAGTTAGCAGACAGATGTGTAAAAACTCACATAGGCAGGACAAAATATCAGTGTACCCTGACTGGCATTTTAAGTAGTAAATGCAGAAGAGACACATTGTAAAGACAAATTCAAATGTTTGTATCAAAAATTAAAGGTTGTATAAAAACTTCTACTTTTGACATGTGGTGTCTTATAAGGGAAAGTTATGGTAGGTAAATGTAGCACACATCTTTGAATCTTTTTCATTAACATATTGTTTAGCCCAATGAGCAAAGGTACACAATTATTTTCACTCATAGTTTGCTGTTCCACAAATATAGACATGTGCAGATATTCATAAACAGATCTAGACTTTCAAATAATTTCTTACACTCTTCAGAAAATACTCATTTAGTCTAATAATTTTAAATGAATATCACCAGTGAAAAATAACATAAAGCAAGATGCTTGCAAAGAAAATACTATGACCAGTATCTTAGTGCTGCTGCTTCACTGTCAAAGTCAGTGGTGCACTGCAGCTTTGACAGTAATTTCTACTTAGTAGTAAAAGCTGTTTTCTTCTTCAATTTTTTTTTTTTTTTTTGGCTCCTTTGTCTTTCTACTTGCCCCCTTATCCATCTAATACCACTCAGATGTCATTGATACATTTACCACACCCCAGTGATTTCTATCCACCTACACAATGTGCCTATAGCACAAATGCTGATGATGCGTTATATGTCCAGCAATTTTTGCCGCAGTGACATTCCTCCACAGAGTACTGCCTAGAGGCAACTAGGCACTCTCTTATGCAGCAATTATTCAGTTTGATTACATGTTGATGATGAGCTATTAAAAAGCACTCATGCAAGTCTTTCTATTTATCAACAATCATGATATTCTTCTTTTCTTTTTTTCTGCCATCTAAAAATCTAACTGAAGATCAAAAATACAAATCATCTGAAAGGTTTGTAAAATGCCTGCAGTACCTTAAATTAATTAATGAATGTAAATGTATCTGTACTAGCTATACTGTTTCTAAAACAAAGGCTCAAAGAAAGTGAAAGAGGGAAAGGAAAAAGGTCATTGTAATTCAAAATGTCACGTTCTCTAAATAGAACTGACCCTTACATTTTCAATTTAATCTAGAAATAGCAAAATGACAAAACCCATGCATAAATCTCATCTGTTGATTAATTACCTAGATACCATGAAGTCTGAACAGAATTCTGATTTGTAAGATAAAGATAATCCAAAGAAAACCACATCAGATATTTCAGCATTACCACTCTGTATGTGGTAGGGTCAAGGAGAGCCTCTGATAGTCCCTCTGTTTTATGCAGAGGCAGCATTCAGAACTAGTCATTTTGATTTGTTTGAGTGTGAAATAGAATAAATGCCAAATTCAAATTTCTTGGAGATTCCCACATCTTAAAAATACAACTGGAACTGATATGATCAACTTGATGAGTGTATGGGAACTGCTGAGTCACGGCCTGAACCTCTGATTGATCACCTGAGGTGAGCAATGAGTCAGCCAGGGGAGCACGGGTGAAGGCAATTCACCTGTGCTGCCGGAAGGGGTGGAGCCTGGCTCCACCTCTCCTAGACCTATTTAAGAGCTGGCTACCAGTGGGGAAGGATCTTGTCTGGAGATTGCCTCTATTGGTGTTTTGTGGGTGAGCCCAGAATAAGGGTAAGCCTTCCGTTTGTTCTCTTTTGTTATCATAGTCTACTTTGCCTAACTCTCTTGTTTATTTTGTGATTATAGCATCCTAGTATTCTTTGATTATCCAATGAGGTTTTCAATATTTTATGGTTTGCTCAATGTTTCTATTTTTTATAATATCTTACATCTTGGTTTTGCTGTAGATGCATCCTTAGATTCTATTTGTAAAAATTTTCTATTCTCAGAAAGTATGTGCCTACTACAACAAAATAAAGATAAGTAGCTAAATAGAACTTAGAAATATGTTTTACTGAAGACTAAATATATATCAAAAACAAAGAAATCAACGCAATTCAATCTCCTCATTCACTTCTTACGCTCAAGGAAAGGTGAACCTCATTTCTTCCAACTACACAGAAGTGTCAGGCAAGACCCATAGCTGTTATAAGGTGAGTGCAGTTCCATTATGTTCATTTTGTAAATCAAGTGTGCATTTTCAATTTGTGCAATTCTATCCAGAGGAAAAAAAACAGTTTAGACATACTGTCACAGTTTTGGTCTGGTTCAGCCTGATTCCGTGACTAATGAAGCAAAGGAATGGGGGACCCAGGGGATCCCCACCTCAGGAGAGGAGGAAGGGAAAATGTAGAGTTGGGCCTAAAAACAAAGCACTGGCAACGAGCTAAGGGAGGCAACTAATTTACTGAATATGATAGCAGAATGTGAGATAACACAATATAATACAATATAATTGGAATCAAAGCTAATAAATCAAATAGATGAGAGAGAAAGTGTCCAAAATCAAAGACCTTACTGTAATGCTGAAGTCAAGATGGCTAGGGAGTTCACATAAGCGTGATGAGCATTAAAAGAAAGGGTCAATCTTGTGACTTGCAAGCAGTTTTACCTTTCCCTTTGAATAGAAAATGGGAACAGAATAGTGAAGACTTCTGGGATTTGTAGTTCTTTTTGACTTCTGAGAACCAGGTACCCAGAAATATTGATGATCTGTGGAACTGGAGCATTAACTCCTTAACTCTGAGTACACAACATGATGTGGAATACTGTTAACAGAAATCATAAAACCATGATGCATATTTAAGTCAAACTGAAGCTGAGCACTACGTTTTAGCTCAACCTGGCAATCATATAGCATAGAACAATAGAAAAAAGAGAAAGGAAAATTGCACGTAAGTATAATATGATCTGATATTTAAAGCTGCCTGTAACACTCAGTCATGATTCACTCTGAGGTAGAGCTCTTTAAACCATTGGGTATTCAATAGTTAAATTGCAGATAGTTTCTTCTAGACACAGAGAAATGTCTTGCCTGTGTAGCATGTAACATACTAACTTGATCTAATTACGTATACTAGGGAAGAACATTGTCTAATGCATTGGATAATGTAAAACTAAATACTTCCGTTTGTGCAGCTTTGAATCTTTCACAGTGGAATTCTATAGCTTCTGAGGGGGAGGAAAAAAATGATGTCAAATTTTCAGTAGCATTTTTGGAATGAAAAAAATAAAATAACAATAATGTTAACTTCAGGAAAGGCATTTCAAACAGTTCATATTTTCAGAAAACTATCTATATGAGTTAAAGCCACAAAGCTTAGTAAAAGTGTAAGCCAGTTCTGCAACAGTAGTTTTATGCGTATGAATTTCCTTGCACATTGTGTAAGGTGGCAGTGTAGCAAACTTGAGGACAGAGATTACATAAAGAAGAAAAACATTTTTTTTTTTTCTCGTGGGTCCTCTGAAATTATTCTTGCATTCTAAGCCTACAACAAGTAGATCTTGAACTGAGGCCTATACTTATTTGCTCTTTTATGGATATTTACAGAAGGCATTCGTGAAATATATGAGAAGCTTTCAAGTAAAACCTTTTGCCATCAGAAAGATGCTTTGCCTCTTCACGTCTTTTTCCTAGACTGATTACAAGATAGTCTAGTTGCATTCTCAAGTGGAAGAAAAGAGAACCATTACTGAAATGTAATTCTGGCAATCAGAATTTGAAACAATCAGGTCTTGAAGTAAACCCAAAGATTATCATCTTTTGATTAATACAGCTTTTTCCCCTTCTCTTGAAGGAACCAGATCACTAGTGGAGAAGAACTGCACCTGCTACTGTACACTATCAATATTCAGTAGATTTAAATTGAATTTTACCAGAAGGAATGAATCTAGATAAAAGCTCTATCAGCCAATTCAGTGCTCTTATCTTTATACTTATATGACTGAGATATAAACAGATAACAGGAAGAATGTAGCTGGATTACACAATCTCATGTAGCATCTCAGAAGGGATATATGGAAGAAAGTATGAAATATTTATAGAATTCTGTGTAGAACTGTAAGAAGAGAAAGCTCTGTCAATGGGTTAGAACTTAATGGTTTTTATATATTCTGCTGTGGATAAATTTTTAACCCACTGGAGAAATAGGGATGAAGATGTATTTAAATGTAAAATTAATTAAGGAGTTTTAAATAGATATCTACTTAAATGTTCAAGAAGCTATGAAGAATTAAAATCAGAATGATCTAAGAATCCTGGAATTATCTTATCAAATTTGTTCATCTAATTTATAGTTGAGAAAATTAACAAAAGTTATCGTGTGAATTTTTTACATCCCATAGTTTATTGCTTACTTGTAGTCAGACTAATTACAGTTTAAAAATGTTTTTTAAAATTCATTCTTTAACTTTTATTTAGTTGAGAATTATTTGATTGGAAATACGATTGTCTATTTTAATAAACTCGTAGCTTATTTGTTTCATGTGACTATTTTTACACTGAAGATAGTGCAAAAATTCCTGTGTTTTGTGATTGGTATAGTTGAGTGCACATTACTCAATGTCAAATGCTGTAGTTTATATACAACAATCTATTTATATTGGCATTCATAAATGAAGTGTACATTTTGACTTTAAGTTTATGTATATATAAGAAATCCCACTTCTGTGAGTGTAAATTAATTTTATGTTGATCCATAACAATTAAATAATCACAGAATCACAGATTTGTAGGGGCTGGAAGGGATCTCCAGTGATCACCAAGCACAATCTCCTCCTCCCAACAGTAAGCTACACAGGTAGGCATACAGGGGGATGAATATTTCCAGAGAAGGACAGTCCATAGCCTCCCTGTGCAGCCTGCTCCAGTGCTCCATCACTGTGATGAAGTTCCTTCACATATTGGTGCAGACTTTCCTATGCTCCAGTTTATGGCCATTTCCCTTGTCCTGTCCCCACAGACCACTGAAAAGAGGTTGGCCGTGTCTCCTTGATGTTTGCACTCTTAAGATACCTATAAAGATTAATCAGATCCCTTCTGAATCTTCTTTTGTCAAGACTGAACAGGTCCAGTTAGTTCAGCCTTTCCTCATAGGGGAGATGCTCCAGGCCCTTTATCATCTTTGTGGGCCTTTGCTGGACTCTCTCCAGGATATCCTTGTCTTTTTTTTTTTTTTCTATACCAGGGAGCCCAGAACTGGATACATTACTCCAGGTGAATCCTGACCAGGACAGAGTAGAGGGGGGAACCACCTCCCTTGATGTGCATGCCATGCTCCTTTTAATGCAGCCCAGGATGCCATTGGCCCTTTTGGCCACCAGGGCACAATGCTGGCTCATTCCCAACCTGTCATCCGCCATGAACTCCATCTCCTTCTCTGCAGAAAATGAAATCAAACAACAACAAAAAATTAAACATGTTTGGGGTATTGTAATCATGCAAAGTACTAGACAACTCTTGATTCTTTTGGTTCAAATTCATGTAAATACTAAAAAAGTCCTTGGATTATCTTTTGGAGGCTTTATATATGTCTGTAGATAACTCAGTATTTAAATAATCAATAGAATCTTTAAAGACCCCACACATTCTTGTCTATTGATGAACTATCCAAGTTCTTCAGTGTAATCTGCATGAGCAGATCTGTGTGCAGGGGCATCTCTCTGGGATATATAGGGTGACATATACTGCTGAGCCAACAGCCAAGGATTTTTTGATGGGGTGAATAACCAGGAAGAGCCACAGCCAGACTACACAGGTTAGAAGAGTACAGTCTTTGCACAACAGTTATACACTATTCCCTTAACTATAATACCCCTTGTTAAGCAACATGGTTTGTTTAGGGAAACAGACATTTGACTAAGTGAACTGTACTTCATCATGACCAAGCAGTAAAAAGTTTTAATGTTAGAACAATTTGCCAGTCTTGCTGATATATTGTTTTTTGCTGCCAGAGGAGAAGTTATAATCTTGCAAGAATTTTCATTAATATTTTAGCATTACATGTGATATTTCAAGCTCTTTCTTGCAAGTAAATCAGAATTGTGACAAAGCACATTGTTAAAGAATAAGGTCATCATGCAATACTACAGGAAAAAAAGAATATCCCCTTGATAAAATCAAGCATCAGAGATCTTTAAAACACAGCTAACAAAATATAGGGTTTTTTTATAAAGAAAAAATAGTAGCTTACATTCTAATTCATAGCATCGACAGATCTGTGTTTGACATAGCATAAACTCAAATATCTATGCAGTAGTTTCTGTATATAGCTCCACTGAGTAAAATCTCTCCATAAAACTTAAATACGTATCTTTAGTTTCATCTCATTCTAGGATGACAATAATGTTCGTATTACCTTCAAGGTAATACAAACAAAATGCAGCCCCATCCTCAGCACCCTAGTCAGTCTTGGTACCGGTAGCTTCAACTAACATTAATATACACTTATTTTTCAAGTTTTGTGTGTAGTAACAAATATATTTTACATTTACTGCTTCAAGTACATGAGAAAACTACTTAGACACATGGAATTTGCACACAATGCAATATATCTGAAATTTGTTCCTTATATTCTACAGCTAAACTCTCTTAAAAATGTAATTTTTGTTTGTTTCTATAAACCTTATCATTTTGAAAAGGAGGAAGACCAAGAGATAGCAAATTTCCTTTTTTGCACTGTATTATACAGTTTCTTGGCTTGGACTTGGGACATGGTTTTAAGTGTCTGACCACAACTTTACTTTCCTGTGGAAGCAGAAAAATTAGAAACTTGAGGAATGTATTTAATGGATTACACAGAGAGACTTTCTCCTATCTAGAAGATAGGATGTGGAACCAGGTCATCTGGAAAGAAAGCAGTAAGCCTTTCTGGGTGAAAAGCAGAAAAATTTTGAAGTCTTGTATTCTTTCAGGGTAAGACTAAATCTACAGAGAATGAGGAGATGCTTAATGCAGCTACAGAACAGTTTTGTTTAAGGTTGCAAATAATTTGAGCAAGCTATTAAAGACAGTCATGGAACAAGTTGTAAAAAAAACTTACAGCTCATCACAACAAAATTGAATAACTGAAATTTGAGGAAAAGGAGCTGAACCACCAATATAAGGTTTAGTAGTTTGCACTGGCATTGTTAGTACATCAGGATGTACTAACATCTGTAGTAACTGATGTAAAAATGCAAACAGGATAGAATTTGAGCAGGGACACTAGAACAGCAGTAGAAAAGAGCTCAAGTGAGATTAACAACAAAAGAAAAATAAAATGAAGCAAAACAGAATTAAAAACAAATACTACATTTTGAGTAAGATAATAGATTTATAGGAAATATTACCATTAAAGGGGCATTTTCAAATTAGCAAGACCACTTATTGTTTTCCTTTTCAACTAGCTAGCTAGATATAGATAGAGGCATTGACCTTGGGGTTTGAAGAAACATCTGGATTGTCCAGCAGTTCATCTAATGCCACCTCTACACTCACCTCTTCCCTTCATACTTCTCCTAGATGAGAACCAGCACAGATGAGTAGGATACATTCTTTTATCTCTGATCATCCTGAATGCTAACAGAAAAACAAGAGAAACTGATAAGTGAGTTATAGTAGTAGCTGATGTAGTCTGAGAAGTTAACAAGCCATAACTCTTCAGAACCTTAACTTTAACCAGTGGAACTGCTGCAGGGCGAGTTGTATAGATGAGAAGCTGACATACTAGAAACCTGGATGAAATGTCCACTATCAAGATATTTTGAGGACATCTGTGACTTCCTGAAATTGGACTCTAGGGTAAGCAGAATTAAATGAAAGCTGTACTGAAGAAAATTTTACATCTGCCTTCCAGTGGGTCTGGAAGATACTAAAAACATTACTGAATTCATATTCTTACTAGATATGCATAAAGTTGAAGACCTAACAAGAATTTTGCAGTGTTCAAGATTGCAAAAAACTACTACAATATTGGCACAATTCTCTTTTTGTAGCATTATAGAATTTGTGGTTGACTACAAACTTAATTTTGAAATTCTGAATTGAACTTCTCAATTGAATTTGCTGTTAATCACAGCCTATCCTAGAAGGGGGAATATCTGTTTACAAAATTATATGTATGTACACTTTAAGAACTGTGTAAGGGTACCAAAGATCTTAGTAATATTATCATTAATTCTACAGTTGCAAAAACTATCTATTTCATCACACAGTTTGTAGAGCTGTAGCTGTAGTTGCAAGGATAGAGATACTGATTGGCCTACAAAACAAATCAGTTTCTCAATCAATATTGTCCTTTGACAGGAACTTCTTTTCAAGATTTCATAATTTATGATATGTAATTCCTTATCTGTATATTTCTGTGTTAGCAGTTTCACCATTCCTGAAGAAGGTAAAGAAAATAAAATACACTGATAATTGTCAACCTTTTTGAAAGTACAGTGCTAAGGGATTCAGGAAAGAAAAAACTGGGCAGCTTGGTTATTACTGAGATTATTTATTGAGGTAGCAACTAAATATGAACTGAAAAACTCCTAGATCAGAGAGTAGGGTTCCTTTCTTTTTTATTCATGAATGTTTTCATACAGACAGGCAAATTCAGTTCATTTTAAGACAAATACACATAGTAACTAACACATTAGAATGCATGGCCTTAAGTAATTTTTTGTCTGAGTTGTTGTTAACATACTTGCTTTCAAACTACTGTGGACAACACAAAGCTGTGTAGTGTGGTTGACATGAAGGAGGGAAGGAATTCCATGAGGGACTTCGAAAGGCTTGAGATGCGGGCCTGTGTGAACCTTATGAAGTTTAACATGGCCTATAGTGTGAGGTTCTGCATCTGAGTCAGGGGCATTCCCAAGCACATAAACAGATGAGTGCGTTGAGATCAGCCTTCTGGAGGAGTACTTAGAGGTATTGATAAGAAGCTTAACATGAGGCTGCAGTGGGCACTCGCTCAGAAAGCCATCTGTATCCTTGACTGCATCAAAAGCATGGTCAGCAGGGTGAGGGAGGTGATTCTACCATTTTGTTTTGCTCTCATGAGATCGCATCTGCAGTACTTCATTCAGCTCTGGGGCTCCCAATGTAAGAAGAACATGGAACGTGAAGCGAGTCCAAAGGATGGTCAGGAGGATTATTAGCGGTCTGGAGCACCTCTCCAACACAAAGAGGCTGAGAAAGCTGGGGTTTTTCAGACTGGAGAAGAAAAAGTTTAAGGAGACTTTACAGCAACCTTACAGCAATTAAAAGGAGTCTGCCAGAAAAATGAGGTGGGACTTTCTACAAGGTCATATAGCGATAGGACAAATAGATGGTAAATAAATGGTTCTTTTCTAGCCTGAATCAAATAATTTCATAGAGACTAAAGCAAGCATAATGTTATCTTCACTATTATATTGTCTTTTGATTACGGTTATTACAACATACCAGGTAGTATGACAATTCTGTCATTGAATGCTGAATGTAATAGACCAAAAATATCAGAAATGTTATAAAAACCATTGACTCTAAGGAGAATGAGATAAGTGGCCTTTGAAGTCAATTTTTTTGTCTGTAATTCTATCTTAGTCTAACTAAAAACAAAAGTCTCACATAATTTGAGATGACAATTTTTTTTAAGTGACTTTTCGTCTTAAAGCATCACTGGCTTTGGAGTGGTATTTCCTGCTACATTTTGCTCTTTCTGAAAGTTTGACCTTGATATTAATCATGTATCCACTATTCAATAATATCTGATGTCTTGGCCTCACTTATTAAATAATTTTAAGCAGCAGACAGACTGTGTGCTGATAATGTTTAGCTCAAGTAGATTAATATTCATCCTATCACCACCATGGGAAAATAGATGTACCTGTATTGACAGCCATGTATATATAGCATTGTAGTAAATACATTTTTTTTATTACATTCTCAGAAAATATATATATATTCTTAACTAAGGAAGATTTGGGGTTTGTTCTGCTTTGAATCCCCATGAACCACTACTGGTGTGGGCAGAAGCCACCTGCTAGAAATAGGGACCTTGTGCTGTTTGTTTACACTGTTTCCTTAGTAAAGTTTAATTTGATATTTGGCTGGTGCAGAGCTTCTTCACTTGCATGGCAATGAAGTAAAGCCACCCAAAACTTTTAAGGAAAAAAAAAGATAGAATCATGGAATATATGGGGATTTTTCATGGATATAACTTTTCATATGCCTTAAGATTATTTTTTTTCTCTTTTTTAAGAGCAGAAATAATATTTTCATTATAGAACTTATCACATTTGTTGTGGTTTGACCCAGCAGTTAGCTAAGCATCACACAGATCAAAACACTTCTTCCACTTGATGTCAGTTGGTATGGAATATCATTTTGGCCAGGTTAAGTACAGTTTAAGCTCCTTGGGACCTCCTCATTGGTAGGACAGTAAGATAAAGCGAGAAAACTGAAGTGTTCTTGGTTTGTACAGAGCTGCTCAAAAACAACTAGAAACATTGGTGTATTATCAGTGTTGATTTTCTCCTGAAAACAAGCATAGCATTATACCAGACATTATGAAGAATAAAACAATTCTCCCCACCTGAAACTAAAATATTTAAGTTAATTTATAAGCCAAAGGGATCCTTATGAGACAAAGGGCATGGAATTAAATGCCAGATTTTTGTAATGAAGATTTTAAGAAATTTTCAGACACTGCTATTCTGCTAAAAATTCCTTATAATTTTCACTGTAAACACAAGATTTTGTGTTCTCCACAGAAATTCTGCACTGTAACTTCCAGAGTGCATCTTTGTAAATGCATGATCAAATGAAGTGTATTGTATGGAGAACAGAGGATAAGGGAAGATGTTAGAGAAATATCCAAACTTCATTTCCAACCAACATAAGTAAATACTGTAATAAATAGCTTAATACATTTATTTTGTGTCTATCTTTGGCAAATACTTCTAGATATTTATAAAATAACATAGTTTATGATACTTCTGCAGAAAATGATGTGTTTTAAGTACTCTTCCTTTACCAGTACAGTCCTTGTACAGAAAACTCCCTGAAACCTTTGCTAAATTTAACAGTGAAGTAAATTTTTAATGTCAAAATTACAAGTAACATTCACAATACTGAATTACCTAAAATGAGTGTGGAATCAATGTCATTTGCTTAAATGGGTAATTTTTATAAATAGATAAAAGGTCATTAATAAGAACGTTTTCCTTTAGTTTATCTGTGTAATTCTCCAATACTACATACTAATATGTAATGAGATGATTGATTCACTGTTGTTCTAGAATTAGTTTCTATAATTTGTCATTTTGATTTGAATATGAAAATATTTATGTAATAATATAAATTTTATCCATAATGACTTTAGAAATATATTAATAAGCTCTCATGTAATTAAATCCATTATGTACTGATTCCCTTAAAGTGTTTCTTTTGTATGATTTCCACCATTCATATTTTGTTCATCCAGTTATAGGTAAATAAACATTAACTTCTGAAGAAGAGTGAAATGCCACAATAACAGTACATGTGCAATTTTTACACATCTTTAAAGGTAAGAAAAATTACAAATGAGTAAGTTGATTATAAGGGAATTAATGCAGGTATTTTCCCTACATTTAATCAACATTTCTGCTGAGATGGTTTCACATGAACTTCTCTTTGAACGTTTTGTTTGACATTTAAAAACTGTTGCAATTAAAAGAAAAATCTTGGTTCCTCACAGTAAGCAGATCTATTCCATTATTTGTCCTTTATAAATCCCACATCAAAAGCTTAAAATTTGAACAGTCCACTGAGCCTCACAGAGTTAGAATTATAGATTTGCCAGTATCCATGAAAAAAAACAAAAGGAAGATTGTTCCTCTTACATTACTTACATATTCATAAAACAGTGTGTTTAATTTAAACTGTTTATTTCTGAATATTATTTGCAACTTTTCCAGATAAATTCTATATCCAAATAATGTCTTCTGTGACCTACTATCTGACTCCTGTAATTCAAACTACACAGCTGGTAAAACACTACGAAAGCTGAGAATCCCAGTCTGATGGAATAAACACAGAACTGCAGCTACATGTAGGTTCAGTACAGACCATTGCGTTCATTCTCTCAGTCATTTCTTTACTGTGGCATTGATTTAGGTTATTAACTATTTCAATTAATTACAGAGCATCTGAGCACTAGCATTAATAACACCATTAAAATAGAAAATATGTGCTGGTAAAATATATTGCAGTATATTTGTACATTTATTAAGACACTGTTTTTTACTCTCTTCAGCCTGAATCTGCAGCCTGATCTGACTTAAATTGGTTTTGAATCAAGCCTTTATTTTTTCAGATGTCATTTTAACCCTTATTCTCCTCATATATTCTTACAGGGTACCTTGTTTTGTGCAGATACATGACACTCATTTAGGTCCAAGTATCCAACAATTATCTGATAGAAAACCTTTGTTATATGGCTAGTTGATTAAGTAGGGACAGTACACAGCTTTGAACGCTTTACTATTTGGACAAAGTTTATTTGATAACAGAGGTAGGCAAGTACAGTTTCATTAAAATAAAAAATAATTAGTAATCATTTAATAGTGAATTTCCTTTGGAAAGTTTTATCTGCTTTTTCTTATATCAGATATCTTAGACCATTCCAGAAGTCAAGTCTTGCCTTCACTAATGCTCATAGAAAAAAATTTAGGATTGTACACTCAGACACTTCAGATGGCAAATTTTATACCCACAGTGGAAGATCTTTATGCTGAATGTGATGTAGAACCTTAATTATTAAGACAGGAGACAGACAGTATTCCCAAAAGCCCCTCACTGGAACTTTGGCTCAGAGGCAATTAAATGAGTCAGGCAGGACTCTGTCTACACCCTTTACACCTTGGCTCAGTCATGCATACCTACTTCTTCCTCTGATTGAAGGAAAAGCCCTATAAAGTCCTTACCATCTTAGTAAATCCTGGATAAGCCTTATTTTTTTCCTCTCTGTCATCTGTACTAAGACTTGTAACCTGAAAAAGATTCAAAAATTCTCATAACATTCTTAAACAATGCTGTTTCATAAGTCAGTTTCACTTCTGGAGAGACTTAGGTCTCATTAGAATCACTGGTTCTAACAGCAGCAATTACTTTTGTTTGTCCTAGAAAGAAAGCCATGTAAATAAAATAGTTATGAGAAATGTTAAAGCCAAACTTGAAACAAAATTATTAATTTGATGTATTGGTCCTACCAGTGTACAACTTCTCATGGGTGAGCCAGTATGAAAAAAAGATTAAGCCACTACATTTCTCAGAGCCTAAGTAACTGACTTACAGTCATTTATATAAGAAACATACACTTACTTGCTTCATCACACATTTTTAATTAAATAATATAAGTCTGTCTACCTGAAAGTCCTTTGATCTGTTTTTAAATTTTCATTCAGTATATGTTCGGCTCACAAAACTGGTCATATAGTTCATATAGTATATACATAAATATATTTGAAATTATGTTGATTTTCTTCTTTTTGTTTCAGAAAATTTTTAACATTGTTCTACATTTTTACTTATTCATCCAGCTTCACTACTCTTTAAAAAAAATACTAGCTATTTTTTTTGTCCTTTTTTCTTTTTGTTTTAGTTCTGGAAGAATGTACTTTTCCTTTGAATAGAAAAAGACTATTCTCTCTATAGAAGCGTGAAAATGTTAGCATATAACTAACATCGTCAAAAGACTAAAGAAATAGAAAATGTATTGCAAAAAATGCTAAGACAGCAAAGTTCCCACTCAGAATATTGTTTTGAACTGTTAGGAATAGACAGTATTCTGTGGTGGTTTTTTTTATTTTTTCATTTAATTAACAGTCTGGAAAATAAATTGAAAAGTGATCTGAAATATTCTCACTTCTCAGTGATTGTGGGACAAGTAATGCTGCGGGAAGGAAATATAAACCTTTCTTTAGTATGATTATGATTCACAGAATCATAATGAGCCCATCTAGCATGGAAAAGACCTTCAAGATCATCAAGTCCAACCATTAACTTGGCCTACTAAGTCTCTGAGTGCCATGTCCTCACATCCTTTAAGAACTTCCAAGGATGAGAACTCCAGTAAATCCCTAAGCAGCTCATTCTAATGCTTGACCACCATGAAGAAATTCTTTTGATTGAATCTAACACCCTACCTGATGCAATTTGAGGCCATTTCCCTGTGTCCTATCATTTCTCAACAAAGAAATGAGATCATAGAATTGCTCAGGTTGGAAATGACCTTAAAGATCATAGAGTCCAACCACAACCTAACCATACTACCCTAACTCTAACAACCCTCCACTAAATCATGTCTCTGAGCACCACATCTAAATGGTTTTTAAACACATCCAGGGATGGTGACTCAACCACCTCCTGGAGAGCCTATTCCAGTACTTCAATCAGCACCCTCAGATCAACGCCTCACTGCAACCTCCTGTCAGGTAGTTGTAGAGAGCAATGAAGTCTCTCCTCAGCCTCCTCTTCTGTAGACTTAACAATGCCAATTGATATTTTGTCTTTTGAAGGTGATTTTGTGATGTTTATCACTGTTAAGTCAATTAGCTGTGCAGAGGGTTATTTTCTTAAAGTATCATTCTCCCCCTGTTCAAGTTAATAATTTTGTTTGTAATTAAGTAATTTTTTGTAAGTAAGTAATTTTGTTTGTGCAGGATTAGCATTCCCTGAGATCACTGATTTACATTATTTGCAAGATCTTTTGTGCCAATCAGGCTGGCCAGGAAACAAGTTGATAACATTCAGGAGAGGTAGCAAAGAGAAGCAAAATAAAATTATTTGGAGTATGTAAACCCTTGAGGAGTTCTGGTTTGCTATAATATAAAGAAGTTGTTTATATTACCACTTCAGTGTTACTACAACATAGTTGAGCTAACAGAGTGTAAATAATAGAATTTCAAATAAAGCCTAATTAAAAATATTTGTTCAGTGATCCCTTCACCCTTTGGTTTTGGCTTCCTATGGCTTTTGGTGTTGAAATACAGTGTCCAGGCATCTCAATTCTTCCCCCTATTTTACTTTGTGATATTTTCTTATTTGGCTATTTGCTCTTGTTTGTTAGCAACTTGTCTTAATAAATTCAATGAAAAGGGTGTGATATTATGCACTGAATGTTTTATGCCCTAATTTAATACTTCTTAAAACTAAAGGGACAAAAAATGTGCATTCTGTGGCAAAGAATACAAAAATCCATTTCTCTCTTTTATGTTTAATTCACTTGAACATACCATCAGAGTTCAAAGTGATTGCCTTTGTCCCCATGGATACAAGAGACAGTGAGTTTGACTTTTGCTCAGATGCAGAAACTGCTTTCAGGAAACTTACAAAGGCTTATTGTAGTACTTGTCATGGTGGAACCTGCTTTGCTGGCATTCCTGGGGACACCATTTGTTAAGTGAAGAGACTGTGCTACAAGAAGGTAGGGCCAAGGAACATAAAGACACTACATTATCTGTGTTGTCTTGAGGGAAGTACATTGCAGTCTTGAAACAAAGCCCTTAGAATTCAACATGAGATTTCCTGCCTACAATTTCACTGACATTCAATTTAAACTGAAAGCAAATACAGTTGTGAGAAAATTATTACATTATTAGAGAAGCATCAGTGGATTTTTAAGTGCTTTTCACATTTCCCCTATTGCATGTTTAGAAGAATAACAAAACATTACTCATATACTATAAAAAGTCAGTTTGAGATACTGCAACCAACAAGTTGACAGAGTAGTGGGAAAGCCCTGAAAGGAAATAATCATCAATTTGAGGAGAATCTGAATGATTTATATCTAGTGAACAGCCTAGCTCTATCCAACTTCATGTTGCCTAACAAACACAACTCACCAGATGGTGAATTAAGAAAATCAAATAGAATGTATTCAAACAAATGTAAAAGCACACTGAACAGTCATATCAAGAACAGCCACAGTTTTAACTTTGCCAAACTGGAAATAAATCCAAGAAAGAAATCTCTAGATAAACTGAGTGGCTATGAGGGACAAACACTAGAGTGGAAGAAAAATGGTTTGCAAATGAAATTCAAGATTTGTTATTTAAGGCCAAGGAAAAGAGAACAAGCCAAAGGACAGTGCAAGGAAAGAATGCTAAGAACAATAAAAATCAAGGAAAGGCAAATAATAAAAAAGCAGATAAAACACTAGGAAGCAGTTGTGCTTTCCAGTGTGAAAACATCATGTGAAAAGACATGTATTCAAATGAGAAGTAGAAAAGCCCTGAAATCAGCTTTTGATATCAAAAGATATAAAGAAATCATACTAGTCTGAAAAACAATGTACATAAATCTTTTAGGACTATCTCGTTTTAGGATGAAGTCATTCTGTGTAGAAATTTTATACTGACAATCCTGATTGAAAACTACATAAGAATAAAGCTTAATCAATAATGAGAGTAAATTTCAAAGGTGATTGATAGAACTCAGACATTTGGTAGATGTTTGATCTGATAGACCAATATGTTTGATAAACCAGACCCACACTGTAAAAAACTTTTATTTACAGTTTTTAACATTCTCAGGACTGGAAAATGAACAGCATGAAATGTATCTCCTTGCTTTTTCTATCGCTGCTAACACCTAGAGAAAAATTAATTAGATACAAATCCAAATATTTTTGGTATTATAGACACAATTGATAGAAAAATGCTGACTATTTTCTTTGCAAAATCAAGGGCTCAAATTTATGAGGAAGACCTGAAATGGTGAAAGAAAAAATGCTTAATAAGGTAGAACACCTTAACAATTTCAACAGCTCTGTAATAGTCCATGGAAACCTCATAAAGGAGATATTATCAAGGCAAGAAAATTTACAGACCATATTCACTTATCTTAAAAATAGATAAAATCAAAAATACCAGTAAAGACTGTTGTCAACCCTGAGGCTTTTCGACTCAAATATGTTGATACGTATGACTGAGAATTTAGAAGTGTTCCTGTAGAAAAAAATGTTGCTTGGAATGTATAACCAATATTCCAATATAGAAAAAAAGTATTTAAAAAGTCAAGTTCTAAAATCAGTATAATTTTCTGAGAAAAAAGTTTTTTCTCTTCAAAATGAATTTCCAAAGCTTTTAAAAGGCTCTGTGACATGAATGATATTTCTTCTTTTTGAAACTGAGATATTCAGATTCTGTTTTTAGGGAATGCTTGTTGAAATTCATGAAAATATTTGATCCACTATATCAAAATTAATAGTTAGACATGAATATACAACCAATTACCTAATGTTAGGAATATCTTGGTTGTAGTTTACTACTGAGATTCATCCTTCCATCATTAATTTAACAAATATCAGCATTAATCAAAGAAATATGAGGCATTCAAATCACAAACATTTGTTACTCCTAATCAAGTCAAAAAATGTCACCAACATGTTCCTATATTCCTCTTTTTGAATTGGTAAAAGTATATAGCAGCAGGAAAAAAAAAAAGATGCAGGGTCTGCCAAAGGATGCTAAATGAAAATTTTCTCATTGAAATCTAACTCTAATGAAACTACATTAAGCTACATCTCATTAAAATTAATTTTGTTTTTCTTGTGCCATTCTAAGAAAATCCTAATCTGAAATACTTAGCTAAGAAACTAAGAACACAGAGTAAGCTGCAGTCTTTCAGATTTCTGAGACAAACCTTCCACTCTGCTGTTTGCAGAATGAACAGAGATTATACAAGTAAGAAAAAAATAAAATAAGTATGGAAAAAAAAGTTTCAATTCAGGCATAGAAAATTGAAGAGCTTATACTATATTATAGACTTTTTTCTCTACCATGATATTTAACTTCTTCTTTGATAATCTGTTCTATTTTTTCAAAGATTAAAAAACTTATTTTTCCACCAACCTCAAAGCTGAGATTCCCTCCTATCCTTTCTTGATTATTAGTACTGTTGCAGCCTGTTCACAGAGTCTCATCTAAGACTCTTGTTCTCAAGGTTTTCTACCTCCACAGAGTTAGAAGGAAAATGAAACAAAACAAAAAATGTTGACTACAATAAAAAGTGGCAAAGAATATCTAGATAATCATGAAAAGAAGAAAGAAGATGGCAGGTCTGAAGGTCAGTTAGCATGACAGAGTCAATATGTATGACAGTAGAGTGCTAAGAGAACTTGCAACAAATACATGCAAAACCTTTTTTTGTCATTTATCAACACAGTATCCTGTTAGCTCAAGTTCTTCAACGTTATGTAAATTACTTCTGAAATGTGAGTGAAAACACGATGTCAGGACTTTTAAAAATAGTTTTAGTTTTTTCCTTCCAGTTCAGGACAGAAAACACAAAATGTTAATATGGAACATGGCTAAATGAATTGTCTTAGAAATCAGATTTTGCACTTCAAGTCTCAAAACTTGCTTAAACTTCAGATTTGGAAAATATGCAGTCCTTTTTTAAATTATATTCCTTTATTTCTAGTTCTAAAAATTTTCTTGATGATGGTTACTGAGCTTAGTTGTTGCTGAGCGACCTTTTAGGCTTTCACGAGTATCTACCTAGTCGTTACTCAAAGGTTACTGGGTTTCACCGTAGCAGTGATTTCATTTCAGTAGTTGGGAAACTGATCCCAGTTCATATAATTTAAAAATTACTCTGACAGCTTTATATTAATAAAATTCACAAAAAGTTCTGCATGTATATAGCACAAAACAGCCATTATTTCCTGTTCCTTGCACAATAGTGCCCAATGGCAGACTGAGATATACTGTATGTTTAACAGCTCAGTTGTGCATTCTTTTACTATTAAGCTGGATTTTAAAAGGCTCACACAGTGTTGCTACAAAGAAGAGCTTTATCTTCCAGCAGGCTTATCCTCCCAGTACTTATCCTCTAGTTAGTTTTTACTCTTTTTCTTAGTCTCTACCCCTTTGAAAAGTTTAGAGAAAACACTTGAAAGGGTTGTTTCTCAAAGATGGAGTAATTAAGATAAATGCCCCTAGAGTCTGACTCTCTCCTCATATTTCCCATGTTATGCACCATCACATTCAGCTTTGGAGGAAGAAGGAAAGAAAGAAATTGAATGAGATTGAATGAGGAAGGAAGGAAGGAAGGAAGGAAGGAAGGAAGGAAGGAAGGAAGGAAGGAAGGAAGGAAGGAAGGAAGGAAGGAAGGAAGGAAGGAAGGAAGGAAGGAAGGAAGGAAGGAAGGAAGGAAGGAAGGAAGGAAGGAAGGAAGGAAGGAAGGAAGGAAGGAAGGAAGGAAGGAAGGAAGGAAGGAAGGAAGGAAGGAAGGAAGGAAGGAAGGAAGGAAGGAAGGAAGGAAGGAAGGAAGGAAGGAAGGAGGGGGGGGAGGGGTGGAGAGGGGGAGGGGGAGGGGGAGAGGGAAGGGAAGGGTCTTCCATTTAATTGCTTCCCAGTAGTACAGTTTTAGCAACTTCTCTGAATAAGCAGGCTGACAAAGAGGATTCAGCATTAAAAATGCATTCCTAGCACTCTTAATTCATACAGTACTTGAGAGAAATTTTAGAAGGCCATTAAAATAGATGCCTAATTCAAACTGAGTTTGAGGGGACTAAGGAACCAAATCTCAATAAATACTCTGCTTATACAAAATGTTGCTCATCTCCACAGCTGTCCCTGTTCATCCTTGGTCTTATATATAATTTTTTTCTGAGCATGTGCAATACAGATTATCTTGCCCTTTCCTTAGGTTGAATGGGTTCTATATGAAGTGGTTCATCTACAAATTATATCAGTGTACAGTCTACTGATTTCCATGTAGCTCTATTCAAGTATAATATGTGTTATGAAAATTCTCATGTGAAGTGTAAACTCTATCATTCCAGGTTAAGTGGTCCACAGTTCTACTTTCTATGCTATTTTCAAAGCTCATATCTTCACAGATACCAAGCAGATATTAAGTAAAAAAATAATGTGATAACAAAAATCTTCTCCACCATTGATCTTTTTCACTGCCCCTTGACTTTCTAGTCAATTAGACTACATCAATGATACTTAGGTAGGATTTGTTTCAGCCAGGGCTGACACATGAGCAATGTGCAATTACGTGAAGTACATGATTAAGTGCGCTAGATTCTGTAATGGCTGCGTTTTATGCAAAAAATAAAATAAAATAGGTCATGCTGACTGTAGCCTGCTACTTGGCACTGTGTCGTCCCTGCCACCTGCTCATTCACTGGCAGGACAGAATAAGATGATTTGTTCCAGCAAATGGATGTCCAGAAGCTCAATCATTCAGTTAGGCAAGAAGGCAGAAGAGAACACTCTTGAGAAACTGCCCCAGAGGGAAGATCCTGCACAACTCCCAGGGCTGACAGGCAGTCATTCCATCTTTTGTCTCCTGTCTTCTCCTTCTACAGAGTTTCTGTATGTCTGGTTGGCCTTATGTAGTCTGGAAGATAATATATTTGAATACTTGACTAGGTTCAGAATGACAGTGCTGGAAAGCATTGATTTTAACTGCTCATTGGCTAATTTTCAGGTCACACTTCCAAAGAATGTGATAACTTTACTTAGTAGTGGCATGGGATCTTTAAAGAAGGATATGTAGCAGAAACACTGCTTTTTAAATAGAATTTATAACTTAATATTAGTATTGTGTACTCAGGTATACACCATCTCATGTTGAATATTTGAAGAGGATGGAAATAAATCCTATCACCAAGAAAAAGTTCTAAAAAACAAATGCTGACTTTTAAAAATGTCATTCCTTCTGGAATTTGTATTCCTTTAAGAAACCACAGTATGATCTAAACAAATTGCTGCAATTATGGCTCTGATTCAGAAAAGCACTTCAGCAAATATTTAACATAAGCATGACTTGGCATGTATACTCTTGAGTGCTGTAACTGAAGATAGAAACCCTTTTTATTTAGTACACAGTAAAACTCTCAGAAGTCAGTTCAACAAATAAGTCATCTTTGGCAAGTATGCAAGTATCAAGTCTACTATGCAACTGAGTCCACAAAAGTTTTTCCCAGCTTTTCTTTCAGTGATCATGATAGTCCTGTTATACAGATGAATACTATTTTATCAATTGAATATTAGCAATTATGGATGTAATCTCTAGCAGAGATTTTGAAAGCACAGTAAATGTTTATGACAGAAATATAGCAAAAAAAGTTTGGAGATAAATGTCCAAAGTCTGTGTGTCTATGTTGAAGCCCTCAAGCTACTCTCAGCTTTGTTCTATCACAGAATATTGTTTCCCTAGCTTGACTTTTAAACTTCTGTATTTTGACAGCACTGTGAGGTAAAGGTCTTCTCTGAGTCATTAACTTTCAACATTCTACTCTCTGCTCTTATATTTAAAGTTTAAGGATTAATGTGGCAGGAAAACCACAGTCACACAATGATTTATGGCTGAAGTCTTTCGTTTTTGAGTAGGTCTTGAGATCTGAGAGAATCTTTATAACTAATATTGAACAGTGAGAGTCTATAAATAAAATACATAGGGAGTAAGAATGTAAATGTCACGCACTGCCTTGCATTCGAGGTTGCACAGGAGACAAGAATTAATGCAGACTGTGGATCAGATGCAAATGACACGTTGTATGGTATTATATCACTTCCTGTGCTGAAAATACAAATTATTATAGCTGATATACCATGAATAATGTAACTGCTCACTGCAAAGTTCTAACTGTGTCTGTCATCCGTCACTTTTTTACCATTTTTATGAGACAATCAATAAAACTTGTCATGTTTTTCCTTTTTTATGGATCATAGAGTTCTTATCAAATACTCAGTGAACTATAGATTAATGGACAAACTGGGGAGTATTAGCTTTTACTCACCTTGAGTCCTTGTGAACAATAAGACTTTAAAATACAACTTTGCAGAGATTTAATTGTAGATTGTGCAATCTATAAGGAATTTTAGATACTTCTCAGCATCATCAGTTATTCATCTCAAAGTGCTCTTGTCCATGAAATTTGCAGTTAAAACCAAATGTAAAGCAGAATTCTAGGCTTTTTATACATTAAGTCAGATTTTTTCATTACACTTCGATCAATGCAGAAATGCAGCTGGGATCCATGTAAACATAAATTTTATTTAGCTAAAAAGATTATACTTTGTCAATTATGTGATAAAAAGTTGTATTTTAAAATCTGGTTGCAGATGAAATGAGGTTACTGTGGTCTGCCTTGAGCCAAGACAAACTGTTATTCATAACTAAGGTTTTCTTTCATTAGTCATGATTTTCTTTCTTAAATCCATCCAGATACATGCGATCTTGATTAACCTCCGCATTTATGTTCCCAGCAAAGGTTGCAATATTTTGTTTGTAAGACTTTTAACATTTTAACTCTAGCTACTGATGAAGATAAGTTTTAGCACTTGTTAGACAGGTTATAAGTTTATATATGAGAAAATAGGAAAGATTACTTATCTTTCTAGAACTTATAAAAATCTCAAACTCTACTTCTTGTAGCACTGCTTTTTCTGTGCATCATTTTAAATATATTTTCTTGTTTCTTGTTTCTTTATCACTAGTTTATAAACCCATATTTGATCATATTAATGTGTGTATGGCTGTACCTAAAATGTCATAGGACAAGACTCTCTTTCACTTTTCTAAAATTTTATTATTATTTTGAAATTTTGATGCAACTAGCTGGCTTCCTCATTCTTTTTCAGTAAAGCTGAAGTATAGAGACACCTGCTGGGAAGTGAATGAATGGAAACAATTGCAAATATTCATCCTAGTAATAATAAAAATAGAAATAATAGCATTATTCTTTTTTACAGCTTTTAATTTAACCTTATCTTTACTTGGTGTTTTTTATTTCTACAAAAACCATACTAAAGGTACAGAAAAATTACAGGCAGGGATATTCAATTTCAACATTCCATCTGACTAATTTTAACAGACCTTAAACAGTCCATGTGACTTCACCCCATTTCTTGTATTTTGCCCATTCAGTATCAATCACATAGAATTCTTGTGCTTGGACCCAGGAGTAGGTACTGCCTTGTGACAAATTCTGTGCGTAACTTCTAGAAATGTATTATTTCAGAAAATCTAGTGTTAAGTTTAATTACTGTATGTAGAAAATGAATGAATAAATAAATAGACTATAACAAAATAAAAACTAAAATACATATTATTGACATATTACTGAAATCAAATTGCATTCAGTATGTTCGCACAAATGAATGGTTAATGTTTAATTTTATTTCAATCTTACATTTAAACTTTCTTTTCACATTAGATTATAATTCTCTATTCATCATCTTATGCAACAAAGACTTCATTAGTCTCAAAAGCCAGGCTAATATACTTGGTTAATAACTATAATTATTTCATAATGCCTTTCCTTCTAAAACATATTAAGTAGGTTGCTCCAAAAGTAATACTTTCTATTTATTTCCATAGAAACTATGAGAGATACAAAGAAGTATGTTATTTGATAGCTCAAATTCTCAGCTATAAAACAATTAAAGCTTTTCAACACAGTCAAAATCATTAGCCAATTAGTGTGAATGAGATCTAGCTGTTAACCCCAATATAACTGCCTGTCCTAACAGGACTACTTCTTTAGTTACAGCACCACTTTTTAACTCTGATTTGAAAAATTCTTATCTGAAATGAGTTTAATAATAGTAATTCACCCAAAAAGGATTGGATATTACTTCTCCTGACTTGGCTCCACTAACAGTAGGTGTTAATGAGTTTCTGAAATAAGTTAGTGGAATAAGCACTGGAGTGAGCATTTATTCAGCATGAAGTATGCTTCTGAATTGATGTGGATATTTCTTGCATCTGTATTGATGCTTTCTTATAAATCTCCTAGGTTATTATATTTATGCATGAAATACTCTACCAGTCAGACTGATGAACTCCTCAATGCTGGACTGCAAACATGAAAACTGAAAGGTAAGTGAAATTCTTGTCCTTCATAATAACAGCATACAGAGTAGAATTGTGTTTTAAGAAGGCAACAGGGAATTGAAGTTCAGCTGAGAGCTCTGTCTTAATAACTCGATTGAGGTCAAAGTCTTTGTATTAGTAGTAGGTTGTTTTGTTCATAAACTATATACTGGTTTATTATCAAATCTTTTGAAGAGTATCAAAACTGCATTTTTCTTTAATGTGAGCTAAAGGGGTTTGAGTTGTTTTCTTATTGCACCAACACATTAAATAAAATCTAGTTTTAATCATAGAGTCATAGAATCATAGTATGGCCTGGGTTAAAAAGGACCACAATGATCATCTAGTTTCAACCCCTACTGTGTTCAGGGTCATGAATCTCTAGACCAGGCTGCCCAGAGCTATCTCCAGCCCAGTTTTGAATGTCTCCAGGGCATAACAAGCATAATAGTTTAAGCATAATAATTTTTTTTAGGTTCAAAATATTGAATAGAATTCACAAAATTCTTGTCTTTTTAGAAAAAAAAATATTTGACACACTTTTTCCAAAGCCATCACAATCTTTTCTGAATGAATCAAAAGGTGTTTATTATAGGTAATGGCAGTTTTCCACAATACTATCCCCTTTTTATCATCTTCATTAGAGCATTTAATATAGTATTGTATATATCCCGTGATTTACAAGTGGAAAAAAAACCCTAGGGTCACTGGAAGATTTTATATATTGTGAGAAGATTTGTACCTGTGAACTGATTACTGAGGTATAACCTTCTAATAAATAAATTTTATTTTTGAAATAATGAAATAAATGTTTGTTTTTTTCACTTATCAGACAAAAGTGAAAAGAGATTGTAACCAAACTTAGTAAAGAGAATGATGGACTTGGTTTCATCAGGATTAAGATTCCAGATTTTATGAATAACTAGTAAATAGATAGTGTTTTATTTTTATCTCTGTCTTGCGAGAATCCTGTTCATAGAACTGTGTATGTATGGATTTCTGTATGTGGATGGTGGAAGTACAACATGAATGATCCTCGTCTGTAAAAAAGGCACAAATTATAATATTTTCAAAATGTTCAGGAGGGCCATAGTAAAACTGTTAGCTTATTTAGATTCTTCAAACAACCATGCACCATTTTATATTTATTATTATATCACTGGATTTCTGTTTGCAGTAGCATTATTGATTATGATTAATTATTGCATTGAAGTAAAAAGAAACTAGGTACAATAATTATTGACTTGAAGTAAGAAATATTTCAGTACAAAGAACAAGAAAGAAATTAAGTACAGGAGAGATCAAATCAGAAGAATACTTATTTTGTCTTTTCAGTTCCTAGAGAAAGTTATGCTGGAATGTAGTTTTAAGCATGACTATACATCTGTTCTGTTCTGCACTGGTATATTAGACTAGTTTTATTGTATGTATAAATACACACATATTCTTAAGATCTTCATTTGGAATAGTTCAAAATAATCCCTTATTAATCTTTTCAATACTTGCAGCTCCTACCAAGTTCAGCAGCAGTAAGCAGAATTACTGGTGAAAAACCAAAATTGTTTCCTAAGTAAATATAAACATAATAATACAAATGCTTTGCACATTTCTCAGATCTCTAGGAAAGATCTCAGAAGAAGAAAAATAGAATAAAAAAATTCATTATTATTAGTAGTTCCTTATTCTACATGAGTATTACAATTAGGAAATCCCAAAACTCAAAGCAGGATACAAGATAATACTGGGACTCTGACCGCTTTTCTTTTAAGACAATTGCAAGCTAAGAATTCATGATTTGCTTAGGGAGTTTGCTTTGCTTTTTATTTGAAGGGAAAGAGATTCAGTTTCCTGCCCAGAATAAAAGTGCAGAAGAGTGAATATGCTACATGCTTTAAAAAGAACAGAATATTTTGCTCCTTTTTTTTTTTTTTTTTTTTTTTTGGTGTGTGTGTGTGTGTGTGTGTGTGTGTATGTATGTATGTATGTGTGTGTGTTATTCTCTTTCAATGGCAACTATATCTTGGTAGATCACACATTTGGTACATGTTTTTAAGCATATTAACATATGCTTCTTTTGTTATCTTATAATGTTTGTAAGTATATATTGGTCTACATGCTCTATCCTTGAGTTAATGGACCATGTTCTATTGCTCAGTAAGGATTTATAAAACATATATTCATTCTGACATAAGAGTGGCAGTCATCAGATTCAGGATGTCTTACAGAAATGTATCCCTCTGGATATTCCTTTTCTTGGGGAAAATCCGTACACATAAATTTGAGTTTACAATTTTGAAACGTCTCACAGAACCGAATTACAGGGGACAGGAAGAGATTTCAGGGAACTTTTACATACTTTTAATATTCATTTCTGTGAAATCAAAAGCATTTGGCATTATTGCAATGAAATATTTCTGTGTTTCAAAATCAGAATTAGTCTAGCAGTGAGTTGAGGAAGAGATTTTGTTTTTTTAGCAGCTTCTATTAAGCAGTTTTGCCAGTACCACCTATGCTAACTATGTTTATACTGCAATTCCAGTCAGGACTGTAGAATGTGTTGACATACTTAGTTAACAATCCGAGCTCAGATAATGATATCCTTAGCAGCAGATTTACTTAGATGACTAGCCAAATCCAGTTTATGACTGGATATATGTGCTATTGTCACTTCTACCCATTTCAACCTAGGGAGACTTGCTAATCAAGCAAAGTATGTCTGTGTCCATTAGTTTTGGAAGTTATATAGATTCATGATTATTAAACATTTATATATGGCATATATAACTAAAATATTATGAATATTTTTATTATATTATTATAACATATATAGTAATATCCTTTAAGATTGAGTATGTCAAGACTATATACAGTTAAAAGAATAGCAACATGCTGTCAAATATCCATCAGGTCATAGAATAGGTATGTTGCCACATAGATATAGCTCATAACATATAACTAATGTTATCTCTCTTCAGTACTGAAAGATGTTTTTAATTCTACATGCTAGACTTTTTGAGGCTTCTGTAACAGGAATGTTCTTAGGACAGTCACAGACTAATGTTTTTAAGAAGTTTTTGTTGAATCTAATGATTTGTGACAGCAAAGTATAGTGAGAACATATTTTAAACTGCAGAGTTTCACTTACAAACTGCAAATAGTGCAGGGGGAAGTTTTTTATTTTCTGGTTATCTGCAGCTCTGTTATTCATGATGCCATTCCTGTAACATTAGCAATGGTGCTAATTAACACAAAACAAAATCTCCCATAACTCAATAATGGAAAAAGAATCAATATGGTATTGACACTTCCAGTTTAGCAGGAAGATTTTTAGTTCTGCAGGAGAAAAATTAAAAAAAAAAAATAGTTGGAAGTTACTAGTACTATGTTGGATGGAAAAAAGAGATGAATTTATGTAGAAAGATCCAGTTGAATTCCTGAGTGGACCACCTGCACTCAGAGTAATTTTACCAGGGCTAATCCAAAATTAATGCCTCCTATTTTATTTTTTTTTTTTTATGTTGGCCCACAAATTGAGAGGTGGATGTTGGTGATATGGGAATAGAGGTTGAACCTTGCCAACAATATTTCACTAAATATTGTTACTATGCAACAGATGTGAGCAGTCTGACAAAATGATGTCTGATATGGAAATCCATCTGAAGCAAAGATGTGGAACTGAATTTCTTCATGTGGGAAAAATGGCACCCATTCCCAGCCATTGAAACTGCTGAACATTTATGGGCACCATACAGTGGATGTGTGTACAGTGAGGTAGTGGGTGATGCATTTCATCAGTGGTGACAGTGATAGTGCGTCACCTCCTCTGGTGCACATTTTTATGAGCACAGCATGCCAGCTTTTGTTCATTGCTGACAAAAATACACATCTAATGGTGATCTCAGTGTTGAAAAAGAGTGTCTTGTAGTTGAGAATTTGCTCTATCAAATAGTGTTATTGTGCCCTTTGTACCTGTTGTAGTTTCCATGGAAATAAATAGAAGACATTACTTTTGGAGCAACCTACATAGTAGCATGAAAATTTAGACCATCTATAGTACATAAGTGTTGACTATATAAATATTCTCCAGTTATTTTCTCTCCTGTCATCACTTCCTGAATAAAGTGATCTACCTAGAGACAGTGCGAACACTGCAGAGGTATCCAAGCATTACATGTTAAATTAGCTACCAGTTAAAGGATAGTCCAGTAATGTCTCCCAGTACTCAGATTCGGTGAGGCTACATCTTGGATACTCTGTTCAGTTTTGGGTCCCTCCAACAGAAGAAATTACTTACTCTGGAACATGTGGCTAAAATATGTTTACTTAATACCTAAGATTTGTTGGTTTTTGAATTGTTTTTTGAATTTTTGGAGGTTTGAATTTTGAATGTTTCCTCGGAGGACTTTTTCTTTGAGGATTTAATGATTTTTGAACATCAGTGGACCAACTTTTTTGCTAATTTTGATGTCAAATTCTCTTCATTCTGGACTTATCAGAGTCTCAGGCAGGGGAGACTTTCAGAAGTTATTTCAGTCATGGAGTGATCTCAAGCCACATAAAAGATAACAGCCCAGCTGGCAGCCTTTCATTCTGTTTGGTAGCCACTCAATGAAAGAAAACTTGAACTCTGTCACTTCAATTTTCTATCAGAAGGACATCTTGTTCAAAATGCTGGCCTTCGTGGAAGTATCACGTGGTAGTGCATTGCTTATCTCCAAAGGGACCTCTGGCTTGTTCATGGACCTATTTTTTTGGAACCATTCACATTCCTTCTATGAAGATAACTCATTTGATGACAATTAAGTCTATTTAACTGTTCAACCACATATACTGTGTTTAGAAGTAGCACTTAAACATATGTGATAGGATTAGATATCGTAGAGGTAAGTATAAATGCAAGAAAATGTCTCTTGTGAGGTTATAATTTAATTAATATTCTAAAATGCTGCTAGATTGTCAGAAACAGAAAAAAATCAACTGAAATTAGGCCGTAACTGTGTGTTCCTTCTGGAGGAAATTAGGATTTTTTCAACAGTTTGGATCCACCTTAGCTGTAATTCTAATAGTTGAAGCATCACAATGTAAGCTGAGCTTGAATAAATCCAATAAAAAAGACTCAAACCAGTTACAGAAAGAAGTGTCAACAAGATGTGCTGTCAAGTTGCCTCCTAGGCCTTACTCTTTTTAATTCCTCTGCTACTTTGAGTTTCATAGTCAATTATAGAAATCCACAACTGTAGGACAGTTTGACTCCAAGAGAGATATAGATGTGCAAAGGAATCAAGTTCTGTAGAAACAGTGCAAGAAAACAGTGGTTCATATTTTCTGATCCAATCAGACCTTAAATCTTCCTATGCAGATTTAATTTGTTTTAACTTGAAAATAATTGATGTTTCTTGCCTAAATTCATTGCAGTAAAAAAGGATAGTAGGGCTAGAACACTTGTGTTACACCCTGATATTAAAACTTGACTGAGGGAATGAGTATATTTATAAAATCATCCTAGAAATTCTGTAATATGGTTGTAGCTTATAATGACAAATCAAATACACAAGAAATAAGATTCTTTATGTAAACAGATCTGAGATAAATTACCTAATAAATTGTTACTAGAAGGAATTTTGCAGCAATTTATTCTTCATATGCTTGTTTTTTTTTTATTTTTATAATTTCATAAAATGATAATAAATTTATGGTAGAGACTAAAACAAAGAAAATATATGGGTTGGAAGTTTAGTCTTTTTTTTTTTTTTTCTGGACATAATCAAATCGTACTTTTCATCACTGTTCAGAATTATGGCCAGGTTTAGAGAAGGATGAATAATATGAAGAATAACTGCCAGAGTAAAACCAAGTCCTCAAACACTTCACTTCTCATTAATCTATTTTTCAAATGTAGCTAAAATTACTTAGTTAACAGTTTAAAGTTATCTTTTCTGTCTGTATTTATATCATTGAAAATGAAAATTTTGTTCTCCATTTAATTATTTTACTGTCTATTTAGTTATTCTAATTCTATTTTCAGCATGTAAGGTGAAAGAAAGTTGTTTTTTTTTTTTTTTTTTTTTTTCCTGCAGTTGCATTGATCTGAAGGAACATATCTGTCACCAAGTGCCAAAGTCCACAAGTTGTTTACATGGACAAGAACAGTTATATCATAGTGCCATTTTTTATTTTTTTCTGACAGAATACACTTCAGTGACAGTGTTCTACATAGAATTTTTAACTTATTTACATTTCTCTAGTTTTAACCTCACCATCAAGAAGTATGAGATGGATTTCATCTTTTTTCTTTTTTAACCTTCTTCAAATACTTGCTAGCAACAACAATAAATAAGGTATTTCTAGAAGAGTATTACATAAAAAATTATTTAGTCTAAATTAATTAATCAAATTCCCTTTGTGGTCAGTGCAGAGAGAGGTAGGCACTTTCAGAAGGCAACTGCTACTCTCCTAAAATGTGTCAAATATTCTGGGATTAATTTCTCTTTATTCTTTAGCTCAAGAACTGACCATGAATGCATGTCTAATTTTTATAAATTGGCTAAAGACAAATGAGATGAAACATATTCCCAAACCATATTTCTGTATTGGACCGTTCTGCAAAATATTAATAAGAGTTTCAGAGCTGTGAGTAGAGCTTTAGTATTACTGTCCAAGTAGGTAACTGCCTAAGGCAGATAGAAATCTAAATATAACAAGTAACACATACTGTCCAGAGCCTATTCTGAACTGGTATATGGTGTAATAAAAAAAGTCCTTAAAAGCAAATAAAAATTATAACTAAATTATCAACTTATCTCTATACTATGCATTTAGTAATGTATGTTTCCTTTTGATCTAAAAATTCATTAGATAATGACGAGTGTTTGGGCAAACATTTGTGACACTGGATCAGCCAAACATTAAACATCTCCAAGTTTTAAAAAAAAAAAAAAAAAAAAAAGAGAGAGAATGGGAGATTAGCAAAACAAGAATAATAAAAAATAAAAGGCTTTCTAAATTACTGTTGCCTGTGTCATTACATTTCATATTGTGCATGGAATCTAAATACATTGCTTTGTTCTGCATGACAAGCAGAAGTGAGCATTCATACATTACTCAGCCACTTAATTAAGAGCCTGGGATATTTGCAGTTAGCAGAAACTAATAAGGGAGCCACATTTAAATTCAAATCACTCCTCAGGGTAGCTGTCTGCAGCATAAGCAAAGCTTACTGGCTAGATGTTCCTCTGAAGGCTCAGCTGAAATCCTAGTTTTACTGTATTTGTGAGTAGCGAATAATTCTATTTATGAAGAAAGGTAAAATCTGTTTGTAAAACAAACAACCAAAAAAAATCTGTTTGGGATTTTCAAAACCTATTTTTTTCCCAGTTATTTTTAGATTCCTGTACTTCCCATGTTTTCTAATAAAATAAGAATGTGATTTAGGGCTTTACTAGCTCAATTTAAGAGGCTTTGTTAAACAGTCAGCTGGGCTTACTCTGTGTACAGGAATAGCAGCTATTGCAGATGGTAAGCAGCCATTCTCACAGCCTCAAGGAAACATATCCAAACTGATGTATTGATACATTAGATACTACGTACATTTCTAAAGGCTTTAAAAATGTAGTTTACTGTGCCACCAGTTTTCTTCTGTTTCTCACTCTTGAGGAAAAAATTTTACATTTTTGTTGACAGTTGTGATACTAAAGGAATTTCAGTGTGGTTTTTTTTCTTGTGAAAAAATAAAAAAGTAGTAATAGAAATATTTAAATTGACATTAACTAGGAGCACTGTCATTAACATGAACCCACACCATTTGCAGATAATTTCTAGTATCCTAAGAACAATTCTAATCTCTTCTTTCATCTTACACTTGAGGACATCTGCTTTGAAGGATCAGTGAATCTGAAATCTAAAATTCCATCTATTTTTTTGTTCTGTGAATTGAAAATTGTCTCAAAAATAGGTTTCAATTGCCCTCTCAAAATACAGATTGCTTATGGCATTTTATAAATGTATGTAATGAGCTTTTATTAATTGCAGTCATGTTACTTAGAATATTCTATTTCATTACATTTCTGAATTCTTAAATTTCAATATAGGAAAATTAAGTATAACTATCTGAAAACTCAAAAGAGAAATATCTTATTAACAACTCTTCTTATTTAATGTTTGGAAATATGGCAAAAGTGTTGATAGCTTGTTCCTTACAAATAAAGCAATATAAACTGCAAGTAAACAACGGATCACTCAAAACAAAGCAGCTAGAAATAGCTCAAAGTTGGCCATGTGCAAATTTTTGCCTTGAGAAACCTTGAAACGTTTGTCATAAATATGAGGAACAGTGAATATTTAATCTTTTCCACTATGTTAGAGTATGCTCACATCATAATGGATGCATTCTCACACAGCATGCAAGCATGTTTAAGATAACTGCAAATGAGCTATGTTTAAAAAAAAAAACAAAACAAAACAAAACAAAAACAAACAAAAAAAAAAAAACCAACAGAAGAAGAGTACTTCTACCCTAGCAATGAATCACTGTTATAAGCCATTATTATTACGTTACTTGCTGCCAGTATAAACCATACACAAACCCTGTTGGCTACTCATCTTGCTTTAAGTATGTATAACTGACAATAGAAAACATCTGCTCCTCTGTGACCTTTCCACGCTTCCACTAAATACAACATTTTTCTTTTCCTCGTAAGCTATTCTCCAGAGGATCTTTCTCCTGGGCTGTAAGTTCAGTTGGTCTGAGGCTCTCAGCCTTTGCTCTTAAAGTATGGGTATACTACAAGTTTTAGAGATTTTTGAATGCTTTGGAAATTCAGTGATGCTCACATACTCTTTTTAATATATTTACGATGAACTATATACTGTTAGTTTGTTTGAACACTTTTGTTTTACTATGCCATGTGTTGACCCCCAAATCGCATCAATGAGATTTCTATTTTTGTCTCTGTTATTTTTTTATATTGCTCCATAATGGCTTCAGAGGCAAAAAAGACTCTTGACTCACAACTTTCTGGATTACCTCATTGCCATAAAGAAATTTAATGTCGTTTTCAGGTACTAGCCCTTCAATCTCTCTTACCTGGGGATGCCTGTGCAAGTGTATGTCTATTCGAAGAAGTGGAATAGCATGGAGATGTTAGCATAAAGTGTTAACAAAGCCTGTTCCAAAATTAAATGTGGTTTAATTGCATCAATATTATTATGTTCACTCAGCATTTCTGAGAGGGCCTGAGGTATTTCTGCAAATGCAGCTTCACTCCGGAACTGATCTATCTGAATTTTTATCATGACATTAGAGCTCCCTGGTTGCAAACAGGGATTTCTGCATCCTATTCAAACCTGCAATTCAAGTAAGCCTTCAAAGGATAGGGATGTATTCTTACTCTTACATTGCTCGTAAGTAAATGGAGGAACAGAGAAATGAAAGTTTGTAATGTCTTAGGACATCTTCTTCAGCGTTTTACTTCTATCACCTGCAAAAGTTTTATTTGCCCAATGGCTTTTAATGACAGTGAAATCAGCAGTGCAAGTATGATGAAGTGGGTATTTGACTCAGAGCAAAGCTTAGAAGAGCTACTTCAAGTGCCAGTCTTTCTTGAAGAGCTGTGCTCCTGTTACATGACTGTAAGAGATTAACAATTTTGAAGTCAATTATGGAAAAACTCTCATAGTAGAACTATTTTATCAGTAAATTAGAACACATCTTGTAATCTGCCAACTTCACCAAAACTGAGTAAGTAGGCTCTATGAGTTCTGTAAATCAGGTTTGTTTTTCATTGTATTTTTTGTGATACTGAGCACAAGATTATTCATCTCATAATATATTCTTGAACAGGTCTCAAACACTGAGACCTGAAGTAAATTGTCACTTATTATGCAAAATACAGCTGAAACCACAAATGACTGCTGCTGCATAAATGTTGCTGTTTCTTTGGCTGTCGTTCTTTTTCAAAACAAATTAAGAAAATACATGAGATTTTAGATCAAAAACAGAAACATTCAAATCATCATTCTTTCTTGCACTCACAGTACTACCTGGAATGCTCTCCTTTGGTTGGCTTTGCCTCTGAAAGAATATTTTTAAGTATTGCTAATTGTTGTTTGTTTCTTCTTTGTTTGTTTTTTCTGTATCTATGCAGAAGTAAAATAAAAATCTTTCTAGAAATGTGTATTTTCTTGATCTTTCTCTTTTAATAGCATTTGTGATGTTTTCTTTCCAGTCAGTTAATCTTCCGCAGCTACATGTAATCTTCATGTTCTGTTGTGTCAAAGAGACAAAATTACAAAATTATTCTGATTAAATTATATAAAAAACTATATTACATTTTAATGTAGAAAAAGACTTAATGCAAGTGTTCAACCGGGGGGAAAAAAAAATAAATGGAAAATGTAGTGCTATTAAATTAATGGCACACTTAGTCCTCTATCACATCTTTCTGTCCACAGATTTTAAAGGAAATGAATAGTACTTTCTTTATTTGAAGATGGGACAAGTGATGCACAGAAACTGGTGGCTGTCTAGCAAGTGAATCTGAAGATTCAGTAATCATTATTTATTTGATGTTATCCTCATTGACCTACAGTAACTTATGACAGTGGGATGATGCTCTGTATTTCATGGAAAACTATCTGCAAGATGCAGAGCATAAATCACTTAAGGGTAAAGAATATAATTACACCCATGATTCTCACCAAGTTGATCCTCATGCATAAATTTAAACTCATACTAAAATGTGTGTAGACCCAGAACTTGAGGAGCTGAGCTGTATGAGCTGTATTTTGTTTTATTCAGAGAACCAGCAAAATATTAGTGTACTTCTATCATGACAAGTATGTTCTTGGAATAGATTTTAATGGTATATTGATTCTCTATCTGAATGAAATCCAGTCAGTACAATTCTTAGCCCTAGATAAAGACACTTACCATTAATACATTTTTCCATTAAATAAATATCAGTTTATTACCCACTTTCTTAAATATTTAAAATTTTAATGTTTCATTATTTTACTTTAACTAATAAAACTGTATTTTGGAATCTATTTGACATTTTAAATTAGCTTCATTATTATCAAATTGAAACTCTTAAGCATGCAAATGTATTACAGCTTATTTATAATTGCTCTAAAATTTCACAGAATTACATTCAATCATGAAATTCATATTTTTCTGTACCACTATATTTTTTTTGAAACATCACATTTATTTTATAATCTCTTTTTCATTCATATGCTCTAGTATCAGGCTCTAAATGAAGAGTTACATTAAAGATAATAAAAAAAATTCTAGATAGTCCAAGTTATCATTAATTCCCATTGATCTTAATGTTCTTAGATGGAGGAAGTTTCCTGAAGAAAACTTTTCTTCCCTTTTAGATCATTAATAATGATGAGAATAATAATAAGCAAATTTTAAAATTCCAGGCAAGTTTGAGGCATTTTGTGCTCCTAACAGTGAATTACCAGCTCTTACAGAACTTAGTAGGATACTTTTCATGCACATTCAAGGACAGTATTTGGTTCATGCTGAGGATAAGCATGCAATTTAAGTTCTGCCAGTGTAATATATATCTAACCTGCAATATGCCAGCTACTTCAGATGAGTACTCATGTCTCAGGAAGAGTCTTTCAGTTGTAGCAAATCAGGTGGTGGCTCTGCAAAGTGAATAAAGCATACACAAGGCATGTATATGATAAGACCTATGTCTGAAATACCTGATATCATACCTTATCTTCACTGTGGTTTTCCTTTTTGTATCTGCTTTAAACTTAAAGAATTCTCTGTAACATTACTGGTCTAAAACAGAGATTTCTGCACAAAAGAAAAGAAATGGTTGATTTATTTTTTTTTTCCCCAGATGTTTTTTTTAGGACTGGAGGTGAGAGGATCTGTTCCAAATCTCATGCTTTAAAACAGTACAAGATGCTCAACAATTCTATGAATGTGTAAGTTAGCTGAGTTAAAGAAATCAGCAAGGAACCAGTGGTGGATTGCTCTGAGGTTTATTTAAAAAGTACATTGAAATGACTGGTGGCTGTTCAAAATAAAAGTGACAAATAATGCTCATGTTACCAGTAAGTGAAAAATTAACCACATCACACCACCATCAGTTGTGATGTGATTAGAATTATTAGTATAATATCAAAACCACATCACAAAAAGAAGTTTAGCTACACTTCTGCTTTTCCAGTGTATCCAAAGTACAAGTAATCTAAAAACTGACTGAGTGCAAATGAAGAAAATGATTCTTTCTTCTTCAAGGCAAACGCTCAAATTTAAAAACAATACAGAGTGAAAGTCATTACTGTTTCAAGTGAAAACAAAACCTAATCCCATTTGAGGTCAGCTACAAAACATTAACACAAACAACAATGTCCTGTGTTAACAAAAAAGCCTCAAGTTTAAATCCAGTTTTACTTTTATGATGTGTTTGAGGCAAATGAGTAATTACATGGGGAGATATTAGACTCCTGCTATCTGTATTAAATCTATGCTGTAGATAAATGAAAATACTTCAACCTCCAAGGCTTTCTGGATAGAACCTATCAAAGTTAATTCAGTTACAGAATATCTACCAAAACCTGTGACTACCTCTAGACATTTTCAGTCCCTTATTTATCGTGGATGAAATGGGCACAAAGGATTTTCATGCAGTTATCATCTTTATGAACAGAGATAAGCAAGTCCTTTTTAACACAAGTCAGAACTGCCTGATAAATTAGCCTACATAGCTTTGCACATAAACTACTTTTTCTTTTTTAATTTATTATAGAGATAGTAGTAGATATAATCAGGATTTCCAAATATATAGTTGAGTTCTTGCACTAGCATCTTTGCAGTATAGAGGTTTACCCTGGTTAATCAATTATTTATTAAAAAGATATGCTCTTATAGCAAATGTTATATACATATATTTTTACCCGCTTATTTTTCAAGCACTTCTAGTCTGTGCATTGTGTCTGTGAAGATCGCCCTTTTTTAGGACAGTTATATTGTATTTATTGCACTAGACTGTTTCTAAAAAAGCTTCTGGAATGTGTTCATGGCTGCAGGGTATGTCTTCTATTACTTCTTCAAGAGAAACTGACACACCAATTTGCAGGTGATTCAAAACTCCATAGCAAAAGGCTGTAGTGCGGCACAAAGACATTCTTCATTAATATTAGTCTGTGTCATGACAATAATTTGACATACTGTGAAACAAAACACATAGGAACAGAGTCCTACTGTTCTTATGCCACAGGCACTTTTTCTATTTCAGATGGCTGATATTCTCTTCAGTGTTATAAAAATTGAAGCAAATGTATCTATATAGCTTCCTGTTTCATTTCACAGTAAATGCATACATCCATTTTACAGTCCATATTTTTGAGTTTTAACTAAACTTTAATGAGCTTGTTTACTTGAGACACACCACATTGTTCATTCTATCATCTAGCCTGGGCAAAAGGTAAACTTAGTAAGAAAGCCACTTGCTTGAAAATCTTCTGTTGTCTAGCAAACCTAAATTCATCATTAATGCCTGCTATTAAAGATTAAACAGGAATATTTGAGCCTTACATAGAAAAGTGGAACACTGTATCCAAAAAACTGACTGAAATAAAACAAGTCAAATCAGTGAAGCCCTTTGAAGTGAAAACGGCATTATAGCCTAAAAAGGTGAAGATGTTAGGAAATAAATCTTCGAATTTAAAATGTTCAAGAATGAAACACATTCAGAACACATGCTATTGATTTTCTCCATATCACAGTTTTGCTTTACTCCTGTCCTTTCTGCTGCTGAATGGAGAATGAAAGTAACTTGTCTTCTTTGTCCAAGACCATATATGAGCTACTTGTTCACTCGTTTGCCTCATGTAGGAAGGCTCGAAAAGCTCGCAAAGCTGCTGTTTAAACATTGTCCCTTGGGATGCTGCAGTATATAAATGCATTCTACAGAATGTCCTAGGTTACAGTAGCTCTTTTAAACTCACATCATTCAGGTGTATGAACTTTTCTAAATGGTTGTTATATGGTTTCTTAGAAAGCATTCACTACTATATTAACTGAATTCTCATCAGTGAAAAACAGCTTTAAATGCTCAGTTATTTCAATCCATTGTAAGACTTATCTAAAAGAAATGTAGTTCCAGTGACAATTTTGTCACGAGAGCATGAATCATTACATTATTTTTACCATTGACAATTCTGTAGGAAAACTCAAAATCTTAATTTTGATGTCTTTGTGAAAAGCTTACAGCTTGCTGAGATTAAGTGGGAGATTTGTTATTGCTTTAAATTTAGTCATCATGTTTTTTATTTCTCCTTTTTCTTTAATGGAGAAAAGAACTATATGTGCATTAGAGTGCACCATGGAATTAGTTTGTTTCCATTTTAAGCTGTAATTTTTTTACACTAGCAAGATCAAAGTCAGAAGTCTTGCTGGTGTTTGAAGCAGAAGATATTGTAAGTTTTCATTAGCTTTAGCTTCTGTGAGAATTTGCTCTACAGTCCTGAACCAACCCGAAAAACAATGTATTGTTTGAATGAGCAACCTTACATTCCTGAATCAGCATCTCATAACTGTAGATCATCTTTTAAAGAGTAACCCTTACCTACTGCACTGAACTCCTTGACACTGAATTTGCTTTGATTTTCTTGCTAAAGAGAATGTACATTTTAGTGTTTTCAGTTACTCTTGCAGCTGAGGAGATACCCTCTAGTTATCTGTGCCAGTTACATTATCAATATGCTTAGAGGTTCTAGTCTAGGTAATCCATGCCAACTGATGTAAAATATCTAACAAGAAATACTGAAGATCTTTTCTGTATTTAAAAACTACAAAATCATAACTTTTGTTTTGCTATCAATGGACTACTACAAGAAAATATTTGATAAAATGTTCATTCTCTTCCTAAAAGCAAAATTGCTACCTCTTGAGACAACCCAGTCTTCCCCTCCTTTTCAGGTAAGATAAATTGCCCAGGTTATTTTTAATGTTCTAAAAAGAAATACATCCAGACTTCATACTAATGGTTATCAAGAGGTGATTTATAGGAGAGGTCATTCCTGCTTTCTTGCTTCAAAGGTAACAACTTGATGCCTTTGTCAGAAACAGCACAGGAGCTGCTTCTCTTTGTCACATACTTTCATCATGAACAGCAATAAAGAAAGTTGGCAAAGCTGCTGCCTTTAACACTAGGCCTTGGAACACTTCCATATCTGTATCTCTGCACTCCAAAAGGTTCAATTTGCATGGCTGATGATATAGCATAAAAGGAGATGAGCATGAAGGAAGAAGTGGAGTTACTGACAAAGAAATGAGATGCTGACTGTTGGAATGCTGGAATATTTGCTGGTGATCTAGATGAAAAATTACAGAGGATTCAAAATCATGTAATATACTTAACATAGTCAATATGAGTACTGTGATTTTCAAGTATCTAGAGCAGAGAGTTTATGAAAAATGAGCTTCCCTGTTCATAAATACAAGGTAACATTCTTAGAAAGTATACTTTGAACTATCAGCTGCAATGTAACTGTTGAGCACAGAGAAGGAACAAATTGAAAGAGACAACTGTATGAATTTAGAAATCAACAACAACAACATACAGCTGAAAACAGTAATGAAGAAATTGTAGTGGTACAATGTAGCGATACGAGTCAACAGTATAGTTTCACCTTGAACACTGATGATTTCTGGTCACTATGCCCATGAATCATATAAAAACTTCAGTACTCAGAGAAAAGTGACAGAAAGGGTGAGTACAAAGAACTACAATGGAAAGTGCATTGAAAAGAAAGATGAGTAGTAACCTGTCTGAGAAAGACACAGAAAAAAACGCATGATCTTATTAATAAGTTCTCAGAGAATAACAACGCTTCTGCTAAAAAGAAATGTCTTCCTTATGCTAATGTTTCAGTAAGAAGTTTCTACTCTTAAAACAATGGTTTGAATGGCTCCTTGTTAAGCAAGTTACTATATTATTTTCTGGAATGGATTAATTTGTAACTTTCTCTGAAGCAGCTGGCAGAGGGTTCCACCATCACAGACAAGATCCAGAATACTGGAAGACAGAAAAATAGTCCAGAAAAAGAAAAACTTTTCCTGAAATTTATCAGAGGATAGTCTAAAAATTCTACTTGTTACATTTTTCACAGACACATTAAGATTTCACGGATTTCTATTCTGTGTCATTTTGATAAACTTCCTGCATATTACAATTTTCAAATTCTCTTCATATTTTCCTTCCTTTTGATAATTGTGTTTTCTTGGATCTTTCAGGAAATCCCTTCAGAATAGCACAAACTTTCAGTACAGTTTAATAAACTGGGTTAATCTCTAATACAAATCACTGAATACTTGTGCTTCTTTATGTATGCCCCTGCAGGGCAGGGCAGGGCAGGGAAGGTTTCTTCCAGTGATTCCACACTGAAACATACTTGATAGACATAATATCTAAAATTATTTTTTTTTCTATTTAGACTGTTAACCATACTTGTCCTCAAATATAATAGAACATTTCCACATGAAGACATACTAAAATAGTTTTTCTAAATGGGAACTTTCAACATTGTATGTTAACATGTTCACAGTTTTCTATTTCTTCGTACAAAACTGTAGAATGCCAACTGTCAAACAGCACTAGCTTTAAGTATGTTTATGTTTTGTTGCTGCATTCCTTATATCATTTTACCTTATACAAAAAAAATATATATATATTTTAGAAAATTCTTCTTCTTCCATTCCTAAAGGTTTTCCTTGTTCTGAGAACTGTGTGCATATTTCAGATATGGTGGCATACACAGACATTTTGGCACAGTTAAGGCCACATAAGTTGAATAAGCTGAATGACAGGTTATAGGAACAAATTTGGTAGTAAGGAGAAGTGTGTTCTTTCATAGCTGTCATAAATGCCTTTCTGTGTATTTACAGCAGCCAACTGATTTATGGGACTGCAGAAATCAGAACATAGTGTTACTCTGAAAGAAATACGACTTGCAATTATTTTTTCAATTTCTTGGAAGATGTATAAACCAACTTAACTCTATTACTTCAGGACTTTACACAGACAGTGTTACATTATTATTCAGAAATTAGTTTCAGAGAATATATACAGTGCTTATGTGTCCAGTAATGTTTGTGTTTTAGCATTAATTCTAGTCTAGCATATTATCTCTAGTAGCGGGGATGGTGAGTTTATCCTTTTCCAGAATGCCTTTTTGATGATTGAAAGAATTAGAAATTTATTTCTGTTTCTACCCACAGTTTATTCAGTATGCACTTGGCCTAAATTTTAATCATCAAAATACTGATATCAAATTATTATTGATCATCATAGTGACTCGTCACTGAGTTAGCGGAGATTTTCCCACAGACTTCAACAAAATTTGGATCAAATCTTTAAGAAACTCTCTTAATTATTACAAGAAGTAGTTTTCATGATTACTAATCAAACTTTTTAATGTTTCTCTGCATTCTGACCTTTTTTGAAGGAAAATTAAGCTCCTTTCTTGTTTTCACAAGAGTCATCAACAAGATTGCAAAATCTTACTTCTTTTTCCTGAATAAATATTCACAATAAATAAATACAAAGGCAAAGAAAGTAAAGCAGACAAGGAATGTTTGTATGACCAATCATTTCCCAAAATCACATAAATACCATTATAATCTTTATAGAATTATACCATTATAGTCTTTTACTAAGAGGTATAAATACCATGATTTTTCATTCTCCACCTTTCTGTTCACCATAAAGACAGAAATATAGTTTAAATGATTGTTACAGTATGTATCTGTAGTGCTTATCTCTTGTTGCTGTGGTCTTTTTTTTCCCTTGCTTCTTTTGGTGGGAGCTATAAGTCCCCTAAATAAAATTAGGGGAGTATAGTAAGGAATTTCCAGAGGGGAAAATTGACATAGGAACTTATTGAAAGAAAAAGTGCTAAAATGATAATGTCTTCATAAAAATATTCTTACCATTTCAATATTATGCTACGTACTAACTACAATATCTATGATAGGTATTATTGAGGATTTTACTATTGCTTTTTGGTAGCTTAATTAGCATACCTTATACCTTCTAATAAAGAAAGCAATATTCTTAATATTTTCACATAGGTGAAAATTCATAGCATTGGATAGTTTTTCTATGACAACAAAATCAAAGTAGCTCCAAAGCCCATTGAGGTCAATGCACTAATTTCCAGAAAGGCTCTCAAAAAATAATTTGGAACAAAAATACCAGAGCAAGGGTTCTGTTTTTTGTTTGTTTGCTTTGTTTTGGTTTTTATTTTTGTATGGCTGGTTTTGTTTGTTTTTTTTTGTTTGTTTGTTTGTGCTTTCCAAAATAAATCTCAGTGCTAAAAATCAAACTTAAAAATTTATTTTATCAGTATTTATCAGAGTATTTTCAACATCATACAAAAAGATGGCTAGTTTCTATTTATTTCCAACTATTTTGTGTTTTTGAAAACACCCGAAAAGAATATCTCCCTTTCTATTCATTTGTTGTTAAAAAATACATATTTTAAAAAGCTCTATTTATTCTTTTTTTTTTCACTAAAACAAATATTTGGTATAATGAATATATAAATTTCTTAATGTAAATAATCAATCACCAAAGCTGAATCATAATGTTTAAAATCCAATTATTTTGGCTGTGTATAAATTGCTATTTCAATATTAAATAATTAAATAACATTAAATTCAATATTCAGAACAAATAAATGTGTTCTATTGCACAGACCTTAACAATTTCACGTGTTACTTTATATAAATTCAACAACAAGTAGTAAGACTACTTGTATGGATGTACATGTTACTTTGAGTAATTAATATAATCCAGTTCTTTTCATTCCTGTAAACTTAAGTGCTAACACATAAATAATTCCTGGAGTAAACCTATTTCCTTGTTCTGAAATAAATCTTTGCTACTAATCAAAAATAGGCAAAGAACAAATGTACTCTAGTGAGACTGTTTCTATACATCCTATATTTTTATGATCTAATTCAATGATTCTGAAAAGACAAATATGCTTTTGGGCGTAACAGCGTAGCTCTTATTAGAATTATTTGACAGTTACCTTTTTGCAATTCATTCCTAGAAATATGGATTGTACAAATAATAAAAAAAGCTGATTTATCAATATGACCTAAATTAAAAAATATGCTTTAGGAATTATTTCATGTGCTGTTTAATTAATACTTGTCTGAACCATTCTTTGTTTTTGGCTCAAAGCTTGTTTTCCAAGGCATTTCTTGTGATAAGACTCTAACTTATCTAGGAGATGAGAGGTGGGTGATGCTGTGTTGTAGTCAGAATCACTGTGTGGACAGTTTTACATTTGAAAGCATTTCTTTGGAGCTGTTTGCCTTCAAAAGAGAGTGCTCAGGAATATTTACTGGTGGAATAACTCCAGCTTGCTATGGGAGATTGGGGAATGATACCATCATATCCTGTGAAGAACAGGATGCAGATGGGCACTTCCCTGCTTTTCCTTATCTGCTGGCAAGGCCCAGAAGACAAGAACAAGAGATCCCAAAAGCAGAAGCTACCACTCCAAATAGAGCTGACTCAACCACTTTGTATTTGAGCTGTCACTCCAAAAAGAGCTGACTCAACTACTTGGACAGTCGCCACTGTCATCATCAGCCAAACAACAACCTCTGGCAACCCATCACTACTGAAGATCAATGTCTGAAGTATGAGCAATGCTGGAATCCATTATGGTGACTGTCTCTCTCTTGCATCCTACAAAGACTCCTTGCTTTTATTTCCTATCTTTTCTATCACCCATCTTCCCTTCCCCATCTCCTTAAATGATCTGGATTTGTAATAAACTGGTCAGGCTAACATTTGATCTGAATCTCGCCGTTGGGTGTACTTTTATTCAAAGAACCTCCTTTCCCTCCTATAAATTGGAACGAGACAATACTGCAAGTACTTAAGCTTTCACATCATTTAGGAAGTGGGTTTTTTTGCCTCTTACGCTTTACATCTCAGATCTGCAATTACAGTTCGACTCCTAGAGCTGCAAGATATATCTGATATTCTCGTGTAGTAGTCTTGAAATAGTTTCAAGATTTAGGAGTTAGGAGTCTTGTGGCTAAATTTTGATGTTACAGCTTCAGAACAACTATATCGTATTGGCATGATATACTTCTTTCACTGTCTATAGTTTCTGGAGTTTCCTACTGTTTTCTTCCACTGTCAACAGTAGTTATTTATGTACATGGAGTGAGCACTTGCATTATTTTCTGTATATAGGATTTACAGACACTTAGAGAACTCTGCTATGATACAGCAAATATTCTAGCTGTTGCAGTCATGGATTCCGGATTCCTTGCAAATACTTGGGATGAAAAGCTGCTAACTCTAGCTTGTCCTCTGATCTTGATTTCACAGTATCTTATTTTATTACTGATGCACCTCAGCCACAGAGTGGAAACCGAATGATCACAAAGCTAAGACTTACAGGCAGGAATTTCATTACCTGAGCTCTACAGTCTTCATCAAAAGATATTTAGGTTAGAAAATCTATATTTTTTAAATAGTTCTGAGAGCTGTCTTTTATAAATCAGAAATTTAACAGAGATCATACAATTCATTTGACATGATATATATATATAGTAAATATTTCTTTTTAAATTGTTTTTTAAAGATTAATTCATATGGGTTTCCATATGAATCTAGCACTATTTACAGCATTTTACCGATTTTAAATATACTTTAATATTTGCTGGATGGTATGAGCACATACAGAATCACAGAATCACAGAATTGTAGGGGTTGGAAGGGACCTTCAGAGATCATTGAGTCCAACCCCCCTGCCAAAGGAGGTTCCCTACAGCAGGTCGCACAGGTAGGCATCCAGGCAGGTCTTGAACATCTCCAGAGAAGGAGACTCCACCACCTCCCTGGGCAGCCTGTTCCAGTGCTCCGTCACCTCACTGTAAAGAAGTTCTTGTGCACATTTGTGCGGAACTTCCTATGCTGCTGTTTCCGGCCGTTTCCCCTTGTCCTGTCTCCACTCACCACTGAAAACAGTCTGGCCTCGCCATTCTGCCCCCCACACCTTAGATATTTATAGACCTGGATCAGGTCCCCTCTCAGTCTTCTTTACTCAAGGCTGAACAGACCCAGTTCAATCAGCCTTTCCTCATAGGAGAGATGCTCCAGGCCCTTCACCATCTTTGTGGCCCTCTGCTGGACTCTTTCCAAGAGATCCTTGTCTTTTTTGTACTGGGGAGCCCAGAACTGGACGCATACCTTCTTTCTGTTGAGAGAAAAAACACTACTGAGTGATTTCAAAGATAAGGCTATTTTAGTCCATCCTGTCATGCAATCTTCCGAGTCCCAATCTGGGCCACAGGTGCCCGAGACCATAGAGACAATTTACGGTAAGTTCTCACACCATTTACTAGATATCTAACTCAGGTACACTTGCCAACACTAAAATTAGAAATACAATTGGGTACTGTAAGTCCTTCCAGAGGAAGTAGTCCAAGTTATAATCTCAGTGAAAGTACAATAAACAAAATTAGAAGGGAATACTGTCATTTTTAAACTCCTTCCAGTTCTTCCTCTACTCTGATACAATTCAGCTTTCCTGCCCCTCAGTAGATATTGCAGTGTGCTCCTGAACACTGTATAATTTTTATTAGTGTTGTATATTTAATATTCCCTCCTCCCACTGTCTGCTGAAACCAAACAAAAGCAATGATTTATTCATTAATGTTATTCTTATATGATGACTTGGGCCAGACAATATTTTTCTTCTTCATTTTCAACTAGCTTAAGTTTTTCAGCCAAAGTGTACAAAGACCACTTACTACTACAGATATCATCATAGCAATCTACATAAGATACAGATGACCTTTAGCTACATCTGCCCAAAATAGCCTTGTCAACCACAGCTAAAATAAATAAATACACCAGAATGTGTAAATAAATAGAAATAGCTTCCTTTTGTGGAAATTTTTGTTTGTTTGTTTGTTTCCTGAAAATCAGTATAAAAGTATGGAATAAAACAAGACAATGACTACAAGAGTACTGTAAGAAATAAGTAGTAATTAATTTTAACCTCATTCATAATAAGTTTGCATTAATATGACAAGAACCAAGACTAAAATAGTTTCTTACAAGGTAGGTAAAAATGCTTCTAAGAGACTCTCCCAAGTGTTAGGTTGTACTGAGAGCATGCAACAGCTAGATTTTTTTGAACAAAACCTCCTAGATTTTATGGACTAAAAGGCAGGGTTTTAGTCTTCATGGTAACAACATGTGTCATGGTTTTAGGATTTTTGATATCGGTATTCCACATAATAACATCATGTAGTGTGCTGGGAATTAAAGAGTTAATGCTGCAGTTCCATAGGAGTTAATGCTGCAGTTTCACAGATTGTCCATATTTCTGGGTATCTGGTTCTCAGAAGAGATAAAGAATTGCATCTCCCAGAAGACTTCACTGTTCTATTTCCATTTTCTGTTCAGAGGTAAAGATAAAACTGTTTCGGAGTCACAAGATGGCCCCCTTCTTTTTCTGCTGATGTGCGCTCCCTAGCTGTTTTGCCTTCAGCATTAGAATAGAGCCTTCAGTTTTGTACACTCTCTCATTTATTTGATTTATTAGCTTCCATTCCAATTGTATTATATTGTGTTATCTCACATTCCAATAGTAAATTTGTTTTCTCCCTTAGCTCACTGCCACTGTTTTGTTTTCAAGCCCACCTCCTTACCTTTTCCCTATCCCCCTTCTCCCTAACTCAGAGCAGGGTTCTATGGGTCCCCCTGCCCCAGTACTCACAGTACCAGCCCAAAACCAGGCTAAAAACATTGACAGGTGAACAGAAAACAGAAATTCCCTGTGTAACATGGTAGAAAAACTGGCATATACAAAAGCCTATAGCAGTAACCATTGTCATCAGAATTTTGCAAAATAAGAAATATAGAACCTTAAACATCATGGTATTTTCAATGAAATCTCTGCACAAGATCTAGGTAAGTATAGCTAAATTGAAACAAATGGTGATAGACTATAGTAGAAAGACAATGGATAGCTTAATGTAAAAAATCTGTTATTTCAATATTCAACTGTCATTAAGCATGGATCATACTCCTACCCAAACTCTAATGTTGTGTCTTCAGCCTAATCAGTCAATTACTATCTCTCAGCCAACTCAGTTTCTTCTGCTTTCTGTCCCTAAATTTAATATTTTAAAAATACTTCCTATGCTCCATCTTTCACTGCTAAGCCATTTATCATTCACTTCATCATTCTGTGCAAGTAAGAAAGATTTTACATGTGTTTTTCTAAAAGCTTTAGCATACCTTTACTAGAGAAGTGTATTTCAAAACACTCAGTTCATTGCGTATTCTTCCGCTATTAAAATTGGTTCTAAAAGGAATGGTGATTGTCTATGACAGTCTTCTAATGATGACCAATAACTGAAACTTACAGTCAAGCAAATTCAAATTAAAAATAAAACATATTGCTGAAAGAACAAATTACTGGTATTTCAATTTTCTGTTGCATTCTCATCAAAATTTGAACTTTTCTAATCTGTATGCCTTAGTTCATGACAGAAGTAATTGTTTAAAAAGTATAGAAAGTTTTTAGATAAGTCCAGCAGATAATTATCTTCAGACCTTAAGCAGTGTCAACAAATCTCAGTGCCTGCATGAAGAAATACTGTTTCTTCAGCAAGTATTCCTTCCATCCTCCTCTCCTCCCTTCCTTCCAGAACTCAACTAAAAGAAATATGCTGATGCAAATCATATAGAAGATTGCTAAGACATTGGGTGCAGGAAGTTCCATTCCAACTGAAGTCATTCTTTGATTCCATGATTCTATGAAAAGAGAGGCTTCATCAGTGAGATGTTGGTAGAGAAGTCATTAGAAACTGATCTAGATCTTTTCAGCAATATATGAATAAAAAAAGAAAAAAAATAGTGTTGCTGATACAATCAGGATCTGGATTATGCACAAAACATGACTTAAAACTCTACATGGAGTGGCTTCAGTCTACCTCCCAGAACGAATATTCACAAAAAGATGGATCATTATTGTAACTCCAACAGAATATAGTAGAAGCTTGGATTATATTTATGGTGGCTTACAAAATCATTTCATTTAATCCTTCATTCTTTTAGGCATTTTTTTTTTTTTTTTTTTTTTTGAACTGTACATACATTACACTGAAATTCAGCTCTCTTTTATTCTCTTCAAAAAATTTAAAAGATGGCTAGCCTAAGATTTCATGTCTAGTTTCTCCATAAGGAAAAATCTGCAGCTGAATTATAGGCTGAAGCTGTTTAAATGAAAGTTAAGAAATGCTTTAAGTTTAGTGTGCCTTACTGAATATTAGCTTGTTAACACAGAAAAGAACATACAAAGTGCAAAATATTTGCCTTTTTTATACTCACTATGAGACATTATGCATGCATAAAACAGCTGGTTCATGGATTACAAAATTGCATAGCCAAGTTTTAGATTTCTTCCAATAACAGTTTAGCTTGCAGCTATAGGCAACAATTCTGTAGCCATTGACAGAAGAAAATGTAATAGAGAAATCTTTTTTTTTTTTGTAAGGAATTCATGAGGGCTTTATTTCAAACTAAAGTCAAAATATTTCAAATTTTAGGTAAATGCAACACTGTATCCACATACTTGCACCTCAGAGAGGCTACAGTTTAAGTGAATCCTGTGCATATTCTGTTCTATGAATTAATTTCCCAAACTTTCACATTTCTAATCATGATCTAATCATCACTAGTTCTAGTTAGACTGCTTTTGTATTTGAATGGCAATCCTTAGGTCTTGGTCTGAACCAGTGATTGAGCACCTGATGAAGGGGTGTGGCCAGCTCTAGGAGCACAGATTCAAGCAATTCACCTATGCGACCAGAAGGGGTGAACCCTGGGTGCACTCCTCACTAACCTTATTTAAAGGCTGGCAGTGAAAAAGGAAGCTTCTGTATTAAGAGATTTTCTGTTTTGAGTGTTTCCAGTATTCAGTGATCATTGGAAAGGGGTAAGTGTTTCTTTCTGTGTTACCAGACTGTAACTACTACTTTTCTTGAGTGACCTGAATGCTAGTCAAACTAATTATGTTTGCTACCTATCCTTACAGTATACATGTAGTATTCTGTCTATAAGATGCCATACCTTTGAGGAGAGGAGGAAGCATAACTAACATAAATTAAGTTACTTGGAAGAGTTGTCCTTAATTGTGATTATTCAAATGTGATGAGATGTGAAATATGTAGTGGGCCAAATCTGAGAGAGTTGCTAGTGAATTTGTTTTACAGTAGAGTGTGGAGCAGTAGCAATGGAATCTTAATTGAAAAAGATATCACTAGGAGGCCCCTTTATTTGTTCTTGGTTTTAAAAAATACATTCATGGTTAGTTTTGTGTGTGAAATAGGGAGTAAAAATAGCACGGTATCACTCGAATGAGATTTAGTCTACATTTTTGGTGTTACAATTGAATTACTTTAAGTATCTAGATACATTCTGTACAGACACTCATTTACAATATAAAAACAGTGAATGAAATTGGGCACCTCTGAGAAGAAGTCACTGGGACAAAGTCACTTCTTTTCTATCAAGAAGGTATTGTTCTGAGCCAAATAAAGAGAAGTTAATTGGTTTTATCTGCAGTGGTGGAAGCTTTTCTATTGACAGAGCGCTGAAATAGGTTGTCCATAGGGATTGTGGAGCCTCCTCCTATGAAGGTATTCAAGACCTGTATGGGCACCTACCTGTGTGACTTCTTGCAGAGTACCTGCTTTAGCAGAGAGGTTGGAGTAGATGATCTCTTGAGGTCCCTTCCAACATCTGCAGTTCTTTGCCTTTATAGCAACTGTTCTGTAGAAGTTCAGTTGCTGGCAGGAACAAAGGGCAAAAGTATACAGGCCAAAAAAAGCTTCAGTTGTGAAACACTAGCAGAAGGAACACAATTCTGTATATACTGATACTTCCAACTTTTGACGAGATTGCATCAAAGGAAAGACACAAAACTGCACCAACAATTACAAGGCTGATTATGTACTATGCTTCAACACATAGACTGTTTATACTGGGGAAAACTGGAGATTTGAGGGATGGAAAAAAAATTTCAGAGAAGTATTGCTCTCAGAAAGAAGGGGAGTTTGAAAGAAAAAGAAGAAAAATGTGCCTAGATGAGAGATATTAGAGTTGGGTAAGGGAAGTCTCTGGAGATCAGGTACTTGGGCCATTGATGCCAAAACCTAATAAATACAAAGATTGGCACAGCAAGAACCAACACCAGCTTTTTACCTGGTCTCTGAAGTAGGCCACTGAACCAAGTCCAAGTGAACTGTAGGCACTGCTGAATGCCAGAATAAATTTTGTGGAGACCATGTACAGCCTAATTGTACTTTAATCAAGTTACCCGGCTGACTGCTGTAGTATAACTGTAGTGGACTATCTTGCTGACATTGTAGGCAATGATACTGAGGGATTTGCTTTTCCAGTAAATGTAGCCAAACTCTAAATGTCTCCTTTTATGTCCCAATATATTATGGAACACAGTTCATCCTATCTGAGTCTGCACTTTAAGGGTAAATGCAGAAATGAGATAACTAACTATCATCTCCACAGCAGAATGTTTCCTCTACATATTCTTGATAGGATTTAAATTCAGTTAAATTACTTTTGTGCAAGATCTGCCTTTCATCTCATATTCTTTGTGGTATGAATTATTACTGACATTTAAGAACTTCATTTTATAGCTGTGATCAAAACGGAATGCAGGTAAATATAAAGTGGCATTATACATAACATGATATAGAATGCTATTAAAAAAAAAAAATGCAAATTGTAATAATTCATCAATGCTCACATTTAAGGCCACTGAAAGTATTAGAACATCCCATGAAACTAATGCCTTCTTGGCTATAGAAAGAATAGGTAGAAGTAAGTTTTTAAATCTTTGTCTGATCCTGAGTAGTGTTCATTAATCTTGAGATTATTACTCTTGCTTGTGTTAGTATCAGGCCATATGTTAATAGAAAATATTGGGGGGGGGAAGGAGCCAACAAAAAACAGGTGACAACAATTACTACAGGGAAGAATTTTTGATATGAAGTAAAACTTGCTCTTTAAATACTGCATCAACCATAGTCTATGTAAAATGGAAGATAAAGTTTTGAGGAATTTTATTTGGGCTTTCATATTTAAGAATTGAAGCACAATTCAAAAATTCTCTGGGCTTATGAGGAATGCTGCACAAGAAGCCTAATAATTGTACTGAAAACTCAGACAAGCGTGGCAGGAAATCTTTGATTTAAAACTGGATGAGGATTTTAGAGATTTCATGATGAAGAAACTTCACAGGCCTTCTCAGGTGTATCTTGGAACCACTTGTAAGGATTTTTGAGACTTTTTTTTTTTTTTTTTTTTTTTTACTAAATTGCTCTTTTTGTTTTAAGAATCAATTCCTTAATCATAATTTTTTTAGTAACATATCATGCAACACTTTTTCATTTTAAATATTGTGAAATTGAATAAGAAGTATGGAGTTATCTTTTAAGTAAAGTGGAATAAGGCCTTGTTTATTTTAATTTATGTGAACAGTTACTAGTAAATAGATAATATTCAAAATCAAATATAAATCAAAGCTTAATTTTATCATATATGCTGAAGTGCTTTATTTTTCAGTACTCAGAAATAGTTACCAAAAATAATAAATTAAAGTAGTAGTAAAAAAGCTAGGCTTTATATTATGATAATGTGGATGTTTTTTCTTCTAGGATTCTAACTTCTCTGCATGGCTTCTATTTTTCTCCTTTCTCATTTTTTTTTTTTTTCTTATTCTTTGTCTTTTGCACACAGACAAAGTTACAGAGTACCATTCATTTTTCATGTAGCCTATATGATATTTATTCAGTGTATATCATTATTTGTAGTCTTCCTCCTAATTTCACGAGTTTGGCCACATTGGCTGTGAAAGCAGACAAAAATATCCTTTTGTCCTTTATGACTTGTGCTGAACAGTTCTACACACTCTTACAGCGCAGGACTGCCTACAGATGTTCAAATCCAAGACTGACAGATCTGTGGGTAGAGACTTCAATCTAAATTTTGAACATATTTCAATAGCCAACTTGTAACATAAAGTGCAAGAAGGCATTCTGTGTTTGCAGATATATACACAGAAATATATAGATGCATAATAAGAAAAGTTAAATGACAATCTTAAAGAAGCAGGTTGAGATTGATTCAGACACTTTTGAAACACTGAATATCTGCCCAGACTTCATTTCAAAAATACTCCTTTGTTTCTTAATGTTGCTATCCTCCTCTGTTATTGAAAGTGATTACACAAAGCAGTGTTGTTATGAAAATCAAAGTGTGAGTGTATTGGCAGATAGTTGATCCTCATGCTTAGGCTAACCATAGATGCCCTCAGTTTCATATGCTGGTGTGCAGGTAAACTGAGATTGACAAATGAAACATCATCCTCCTATGCATCCTGCTAGCCTTAGTAAAGAGGCTTGGGTGGGAATAAGAATTTTTCTGCACACTATCTGCCTTTAAAAGCAGTGTTCATAGTGTTCCCTAATCAGAGATGTACATACATTATTCAGACAAATAGATTTGTCCAGGGAGATTGTAAATATCCATTAATATAAGTTTTCTTTAAGAAATGCTTTGATAAACATGTGTCTTGCCCCACTTTATAGGAGGGAGAGGAGGATCTCTGATATATGTATACCCAGTGTGAGATTAAGAAGCAACAGTTCAAATATTGGCCCAACCAATTTATTATAAATCCTAATCAGGGAGACGGGGAAGGGAAGGATGACAACTATTAGAGTGATGGGGAAAAGGAGGATGACAGAAAAAAGCAAGAATTGCATAGTAAAGTGGGGATAGTCACCACCAGGATCCAGCAGCAGTCCTGCTGCACAATGTTCCAATAATCCGAGGCAAAAGCACAGGGAGCAGCCGCAGTGTGGCCAGCCTTGGGCAGCAAACGGAGCAGGAAGAAGCCACAGGCTAAGTCCAGAAGGAAGCAGCAGGACTCAGGTAGCAGGCCCAGGAGAGTCTGTCAGCATGCAGGCATTCTGTAGTGAGGAATCTGATGGCAAACACCTTCTTGTTCTTCTTCAGCATGCAGGTCTCAGGTTGTAAGGAATCTTGTCAGAAACCTTTCAGGGGAGAGTAACAGCAGCATGTCCAGCCTTAGGCAACAAGAAGGTGCTGTGACAGAGTAGGTCCAGGAGGGAGTGGGGCAAGATGTGAGGCTTCTCATGTCCAAAAACCCCCTTCTTCATGAGGAATCCGTTGCCAGAAAAACCTAACCTCATGGTTAGGTCCCCTTTTTATCCTTCTGCTAGTATGGCATTCCTGGGCATTTGAGTAAGTGTCATGTGCCACCACCCCCTGAGAGGGCTATCTCCTTGAGATAAGCCCACACAAAAGACTGCTTCCTGGCCATTAATCTGCAGTTTATCTCTCTCGTTGCCCCTGGCCTTGTTCATCTGTGTCCCTCAGACAAAGGATTTCAAAACCTTTGCCCAGGACTTGCCTGGATTTGTCCATCTGTGTTTTTCCGACAAAGGATTTCTCAACCTTTGGCCAGGACTTGCTCGAACTTGTTCATCTGTGTTCTCAGCAAGGCAATGAGGCAATTGAGGCAATGGCATAAAAGAATAATCTCTTACAGTATGCAGCTGCTACTCTTTCAAAACTAGATTCAGACACATCTCACTGATACCCATGTGAGATGCAGTATTTTCTTTACTTTTTAATGTATATTTATTGATTCAATTGATAAAGGCATCTGTTTTATATGAAGTCATTATTTGTTCTTGCGCAACACTGTTTAGCAGCTGCAAAAGGAATTTGTTTGAAGGATGAGTGTAACTAATACACAGTAATATAGAAACATCTGGCCAGATCATAACAGTATGACGGAATCTCACTTCTAGAAAATTAGTATGATTTTTGAGTACTTTGACAGCAGGGAGGATTGTTCATTACTTGGAAACAAATCTCAAAACTGCACAATGAGTTTTGCACAGATATTGAGAGCTCTTTATACAGATTTTTCTTCTATATTTAATTTTTAGTAAACGTTTCCTATGTCTTAATTTTCTGGATAAATTATGTTATTTCTGAAAATTGAAACTTTTCTTTATTAAAATGCTAATGTACAGAATTATGAGGTTGTTTGCAAGTCAGTTTAGGCCCACACTAAACAGATCAGTTTGGGCCCACACTATGCGTCAGGCAACAAATTTTTCATTGAGGTGGGAAAGTTTTCTGGCAAATAGTTTGGGGCTTTTGCTTAAAAAACTGATTGAACACATGCTGAAATGCTGAAGTGTTCAAGTTGTGATCAATGTCAGATTATTCTGGTTGCATAGAAAATGGTTCTGTAATCATGTGACTGAATGTTTAAAGAACTTTGTGCACAAAGCCATTTTACTGAAATGCTCACCGCAGTAGCAAGTAAAACTTCTGACAAAATGCTTCTATTATACTGTAGTGTGGCAACTCAGTACTTAGCTCAGAATATTTTTCTGTCCACTCTCTGGCTCAGAGTGCTATCTCTTTTTATTTCCTGTGTTCATTTAAGACTCCTAGAAATTATTACTATACCAAAGAATTGCACTAATATGTAAGAACACATAAAATGAAGAAAAATGGCAATCCAGTGTTGCATATCATTCTCCTTTATGCAGTAGGAAAATACTGCAGTAAAAATGCTGCATCGTACTTTTTGCTACTCATAGTAGCATAGACTGTAAAGTGGTATTGAATGTTTTCTAATATCCAGATCCTCTTAGTTTTCATATCATCAAGAAAGATTGACAGGGAAGTACAACAGTTTGAACAACTTCGACTAGCTCCAAGCAGGTATGGATTTGTTATACCTGCCAGCTGACCTTCATTGACCTTCACCTGCTGTAGGGAACCTGCTTTGGCAGGGGGGTTGGACTCGATGATCTCTGGAGGTCCCTTCCAACCCCTACAATTCTGTGATTCTGTGATTTCATGTGTCAAACATTGTGTTGAAATTGAAACAGAAGCTTCTGATGTTAAGTTAGCTGCTTCTAGGTTATTCTCTCACTTCCAACTACTTTGTGGTCTTTCCTGCTGTTGAGGATGTCAAGGGGATGTAGGAAAGAAGGATCATTTCTGAAATATTAGTGACTATTACAAATAGATGGAAGATTTATATGTGTCTGGAAGAAAAGTGTTCTAAATATTTAGCTTGATAAAGGGGCAGCAATGAAACCTCTAGGCAGAATTTAGTATTTCTTGAAAATGTCACAGGGGACAGAGTTCCACCAGTTCATATGTTTGGGTAGTACTGTTTGCTCTGTGTAGCTGCATGGGCCATACTAGAAAATAGATAGTATTTTGTGTGAGAACAAAAGGAGTATATACCTCCCAAAGCCATAACAAGAGACCTTCGCATATGCATATCAACTTAAGGTTGTCTTGCTCTTGTCTCTTGTGGTAGTGATATAGATAAGAGAGAGTTTCCCAGTTACAACTTAGCTATAAATTCAGCAGGAGTTACAAGCCAGAAGTCACTAATTCTTATGTGCTGTCTGCCACTCAGCTTTGTATTCCAATTGTCCTCCTTGCTTTTCACTCTCTGGTCTTTGCTATGAACCTATTAACTTTCTTGTAACATTCAGTGGTGTTTGTATACTCAAATTCCCTGGAGAACTCAACAAGTTCCAGACTATAAACTTAGTGTAAGTGCATATATAACTACATGTGTAAGGTTTCAGGCCTGGGATAAATATTTCCATTTTCTTTCCACACCTCAGCTAAAGAAATTCCATGAGAAGAGTGGATTTTGTTATTTTTGTTGTATGTGTCAAAGGTTAAACAGAAAGCTAGTCGTTTTATGCTTAAGAAGTTGAAGGGTTAGAGACAGCGCTAGGGAATATAGTTTGCTGTCCATACAGTTTTCCTCAGGTAAACATCACTGATGACTAAGACATAGATGGTGGGGTAGTAAGTTTGGTCTTTATTATGAACAAACTGCAGTGAGGGAGACCAGAAATTGGTTTAGAAATTCATAACTGCTCATATTTATAATTAATATAATTAATTAGATGAACAGTAGGGGCTACAGAAAAATATATATTTTGAACTTTTATTGGAGAAAAAAAAAAAAAGGTAGGAAATTACTTTTTTCCCCAGCTGACCAGACAAAGGATTTCATGATAATTATGTACTGATAAGGTCTTTTCAAGACAGGAGTAAAAGATTTTTTTCACTTATTTCTCTTACTTATGAGGTTACTGGTTCAGGAGGTCTATAAGATATTTTGACAATTTGGGTACTGATTTGTGTTCACTCCATACCTACATCTCAATACCTCTTCCTTTCTGAGAAGATGAACATTACTGAAGTTGTAAGGTTATCAGTAAGATGTAATTGAAAAGTTTTGGTAGAATAGAATTCTACTGTATAAAATGATGTGCTTAAATTCTTCTCTACTCACTTGAAAATGTCATGCAAAAAAAAAAAAATCTGGTTTAATTGTCTTTTGGAGAGAAAAAAAAGAACGTCATGCAAAAATTTCTGTTTTTATACAGGTATAAAGCAAGAAAGAATTAATACACGTGTGTATTAATGTGTATATGTGTGTGTGGCTGCGCACACAGATAGGTATACTAATACAGTTGGACAAAAATTATCCTTGGGTATATTGCAAACACCACTTGCCAGTTTTTCAAAGTGCTAGTTTTTTTGTTTTTTTTTTTTTTTTAATGGAAATGTCAAAGATGTCTACTTTAATTTCTATCAGAGAGAATTTAACTTAAAACTATTTAAGTAAAATAATGCATTACAAGTAAAGACAATTCTTGTTAAGGGAGTACAATTCCTTACTGAGTACTGTAGCGTCATACAGACAAATACTGGTTTCTCATGTTATTGATCTCTAATGCAGTAAAAGATTTTTAGATATTTTTGCTTTCACAAAACGCTGTGTAAGTTTATTCTATAATGGACAGATCAGTAGTTATCAGTAGCTCTTGCAAACTACCAAGAATTTTTGAGTGCTTTTTTAACTTCTAATCATCTGGGAACCACTTGCTTATAATCGGAGTGTAACTTAAAAATATGACTAAATTATAACTGCCACTCATCACCACTCCCACTGATCCTGAAAACAAAAGACATGGGAGAAAGCAGAACAATCCAAAATGTCTTTGTATTTGAAACTAATCTTTTGTTTATTTTAGTTGGCTCTCTGATGTAAAACCACCATTATGATTCACTGAGGAAATAAAAGTATAGGAAAACATGAAAAAGAATAGCAAGGCTTTATTTTTTGTATGAGATAAAATGTTTTCTGCAGCCATTAGCACAGTGTGGAGTCAACAATCAGTAATTTACAAGGTTTTAATCCACAGAAAAGCACAACAAAACAAATATGCTGAGGAAGAAGGAACTCCTTTCTTCTTGATCAGTTTTCCTCAATGAACAGCAACATTTGTCAGAACAAAGAGTGGGAGCATTCACTAATAGGAGTTTTTTCCAGTAAGGGAAAAAAAAAAAAAAAAGCCAAGTCTCACCTCCCATTCTTTGTTGCTCACCTAAATTTTATCAACACAGCTACTTTGGTAGATGCATCCCTTCCACCTGGAAAGAGTGTTACCTAAATAACCATGTCTGTGGTGTTTTTTACTGGTGGAGTGGAGTGGTCGTTATTTGCCTTGTTCTGTGTAAATAATGCCAGAGGTTTCCTCAGGCAACTTCTGTAAAGGCTTGGAGTCTTGACAGCATACCTAACTATGTATAGTACTAAGCAGATAATTTGACTCTCACGCTATCTATGTTATATATATGAGTGTACTAATTTACAGCCGATAATTTTTCAGTATTGTACTTTCAGTACCAAAAAAAGTCCTCTCTAACTTGCTAAGTAGTATATATGTGGATAACTTCCATGACAGATTCTGCAGAGTTCAATAGAGTGTCTTAGATGTAGTGAGCACTGAAAAAGCTGGTGGACTTTAGTCACTGAATTGATCAGTTTTAGTTAGTTACTACATTCAGTAGAATGGCTTCTGCAAGAAGATTTGTAACAGCTCTAGTCTCAGTTTGCCTTCCTTATTGTATTTATCAGGCTTTATCCTTTCTTTTATTAAAACAAAGTTGTTTCATAACCTCAAGAAATTGTTTTAAAGTTGTTTTGTTTTGCTTTTTATATACTTCCTGAATTTCTTCTTAATCCCTTCCTAAATGTTGTTGGCAAGTATTAGCTAGTAAGATTAACTATAATATGTAGGCTTTTTTTAGTATCTGCAAATAGCTGTGAATAATCCTCATTTAGGCATGGATCTAATTCTCATGTACTCTTCAAGCCGATGAATAGCATTACAAAGAGAATGAGAGTATTTGTGAATTTATTTAAATAAAAACTGAAAAATGAATATCATTATGTAACCCTCTTATTTTAATGCATAGTTTAACCTTTCACTTGAAGGAATATAGTCAGTAGTCCACTGAAGTGACAAAACTCAAGCAATCAGAAAATATAACTAATGCATGCATTTAGACTTGTACAATTAAAACTATATGTATTTAGATACATGTGGAAGGAATCTGTTTCCTATTTTTCAGCATAAGCAATAACAATTGACAAAAATATACACCTCAATACCGTTGGAGAACTTTTAAAATTCCCACAATGGAAATAGTTGTTTTTATCATGTATTTTTATTAATATATTGAAGACCTTATAATAATGTGGTGCAGTTTAACTGTCCTATTTCTTTTTTAAGAGTTTGATAGTTTGGGTTCACAGAATGTTTTGGGTTGAGAGGGTTAAGATCATCTAGTTCCAGCCCCCTGCTATAGGCAGGATACTTTCATCTAGATCAGACTGCTCAAAGCGCCAGACTGGCCTTGAATACTTCCTGGGAGGGGGCATCCACAGCCTCCCCGGGCAACTTGTTCCAATGTCTCACCACCCTCACAGTAAGGAATTTCTTTCTAATACTTAGTCTAAATCTACCCTCTTCCTGTTTAAAATCATTTCTCCTCATCATGTCACTACCTGCCCTTCTGAGAAGTCCCTCCCTAGCATTCCTGTAGGCTCCCTTCAGATACTGGAAGGCTGCTGTGAAGTTTCTCCTGAGCCTTCTCTCCTCTAGGCTGAGGATCTCCAACTCTCTCAGCCTGTCCTTACAGGGGAGGTGCTCCAGACCTCTGATCATCTTTGTGGCCCTCCTCTGGACCTGCTCCAACTGATTGATGTCTTTGTATTTGGGGCCCCAAAACTGGATGCAGAACCAAGTGGGGGTCTCACAAGAGCAGAGTAGAGGTGCAAAATCCCTCCCTCAACCTGCTGATCGCACTTCTCTTTATGCAACACAAGATAAAGTTGGCCTTCTGGGCTGCAAGCACATATTACTGATTGAATCTTTCATCAACTGACATCCCCAAATCCTTTTCTCAAGCCATTTTCCTCTGAGCCTACTTCTGTGTTTAGGATTGTCTTGACCCAGGTGCAGGACCTTGCACTTGGATTAGAATCAAAATTTTGAATCTTGATTCCTTCTATTACAGAAAGAATTTTAAATGACATGGTCACTCAAATTCTTAAGTGTATCAGCAAGAACCTTTTACCAGATTCAGAGCTTGTGTAATACTACAGGGGAATTTGAGACTGAAATGAATGCCAGACAGCAGAACAATGTGAATGTCTGAGACATCATCTTTGCTGACTTACACTTTGTGTAGTCATTTACTGTTGTGCACGGTGTGTACAGATTGCTATCAAATTGAATTTGTCCACCAGTGATTGCATGAACTAAGTATACAAAGTAAAAGCAGTAAAGAAGGTTGCTAAGTGACCAGCTAGAATGTTTGCTTCGGCATTGTGCTGAGGTAGAGTAGTTGAAATGTACATGTAGGCTTTTTTTTTTTTTTTTTTTTTTTGCTTTATTGTCCACATTTATTTTGTCTATACGTGAAGTGTTCAAGGCAAACCTTTGAATTCCTCAGAAACATTGATTCAGCAAGACTCAGCATGCAGAGTGGTGCAAATCTGCACAGGAATTAATTGGAACTACAGCTTTAAAAAGATGCTAGACTGCATGTATATATACTTTGAAATCAGTTTGCTCTACAGAGGAGGCATTACTTCTGGAGCAGCTAGTTTTATTATGTTAACCCACATATGTTGGAGGATGCTGTTGGTATGGCATTAGAGGCTGAACCTTCCTACCAATATTTTATTACATTTTCTTACCATGTGACAGATGGCATCAGAGGGAAAGTCTGACAAAAAATGGTTTCTGACAATATAGTGTTATGAAGTAGAGGTGTGGAGTTCCATTTTTCCATGTGGAGAAAATGGCACCCACTGACATTCATCAATAAATGTAAATTTATGAACGCTGAATGTTTTTGAAGAGCAAAGAGTGACTGTGTGTTGCAATAACAGTGCTGTCATAGCATCTGTAAAACAGTGGGTCACCTCTACCGGTGCATATTTTCACAAGTATGGCATGCAGGCTCTGTTTCTGGCAAAAATGCCTAGCTAATGGTAATGACTATACTGAAAATCAGTGTTTTGTAGTTGAGAATTTTATTTGTTAAATAATGTTATTGTTCCTTTGTATCTGTTGTATTTTCTGTGGAAATAATTAGGAGGCATTACTTTCTTGTAAAGCATGTATTAAACTGAATTCTTAGCTAAGAAAAAGTAAATTAGGAAATGTTTTTATCTAGAATAGAACAATTTTAGACAGAGCTGTATTTAGCTCGTACAGAGCAAATAATAAAAATTATTTTCACCCTTGATTTCTCAGTCCTAATATTTTAAGCAAAAAATAAAGAAAGGAGAATGTTCAAACAGCCCCATGCTCTAAAATAGATACCTTTGATACGCAGAACTCAGTCCATTGGGATAATATTGAATTTTCATAAACATTCATTCTTAAAAGTCTGAACTATAAAAATCAATATCTACAGATATTTTCATTAATAAAAGATGTAACTGAACAGTTTGACTGCAGTACAGGAGAAAAGCAGCAAATTCTGTTTCTGAATGACTGCTCATGGTGATTGTGGATCTAATGGTAGATTTACATCACCACTGTGCAGTATATAAAACAATTTTCAAAGCATTAATAGGAATCCAGATCAAGTTAGTAATCACAGCAATCTGTACAAATGGGATTTTCACGACAATTCAAAGTTATCCTCAGTATAAAACCTTATATTTAATATTGAGTGGAATGGCTTTTTGTGTAGTCTAGCAATGCTAGTAGCAATATTTTTAGTTCTGTTAAAAGAAATCTGTTTCACTTTGATCCAGTAGCTGGTCAATTTATTTTGAAAATATGAGAAGATTTAGTGCAACCCATGTATTTTTTTCAAGCAAAGTTACTTTTGTTCAAGTTGAGATCTGATTTCTTGTGTGGTCCTATATGGAGACACGAGTTAGACAAAGTGATCCTTATAGGTCTCTTCCAACAGGGGCTATTCTGTGATTCTAAGTCACATCAAATGAGTATTTTTGTCAAGGAAAACCTAAGATTAACATAATTCTTTTAAGTGTTATAACACTGTGAAAATGGTATAAAATAATCGGTGCCAGATTGCCAAGTTCAATCTCCAGTCTTATCAAAATACCGTGGGAGCACCTGAAGTGCTATTTCTAATATCTTACAGAAATCACAGTTTAAATTATGTGTTTATATGTTAATGTTGGGTGCTTGTACCCAGGATGCTTTCTATATGAGAAAAAAATACTTTCATACATTAATTTTTATTCTATCGCTACCTGTTTTCAAAGAAGTAGAAGATATATTTATTATTTTCTGAATAAGAAAAGAGTTTATGAAAGGAAGGTTGGATGTAGTAGCATCAGTGTCTGAGTAAAGAGCACAGGCCAGCCCCTCGAATCCAAATGTTCCAAAAGCAGGAAGTCACCAAATTGGGTCCAGAGAAGAATTTAACGATTTTGTGTGACTTAGCTGTAATAAACATGGCTACAGTTATTACATCAAAATCTAAGTTCCATTTAAACTATTTCAGTAAGCAATGAGCAATTCCTGTCTCTTAATCTCTTGCTTATACAGCTGCTCTAGCTAGTTAGTTTACAGACATCAATACTAATGCTTCCTAGATCAGTCTTGATCTAGTTTTCCCTTTTCACAGCAGAATATGTTCAGCAGCTCAAATGCCTCAGTTCTTAACCAAACAATCCTTCTTGCCTGTTTTGAAATAGAATTCAAAGTCTGGTCTATAATGTGAATTGTGTATTTCTCTGTTCTCTGAAGATAAAATAAACAACTTCCTTTCCACTTGTCTTTCTTTGAATATATACTGAGTCAAATAAATGCTTCAGTTTTTCTCTTTTAGCCAGAAAAGTATTAACTTTCAGTACTTAGAGCAAATTTTTATTATGTCTCTCTCATTTGATAAATATAATGATCTTGAAGACCAGAAAGCAAGCAGCAACATTATCTGAATGTTCTTCTTTCATCTTTGATGAGACATTTTTCTAGAGTTGTTGGATCTTCTTTAAAATCCTGCCCAAATTCTTTGCCATCAAAAATGATGGCTGCCTAAGAGACAAATATCTGTGAGTTCATGTAGTTTCATACAGATACATATTTGACTGTCTCTACTCTTTAATATACAAAATGCACTGCATGTGGAAACTAATTAAAAAAAAAAAATTCTGCATTGTAAAATAATGGCTTATTGCTGTCAGTACGTTTTATTAAAATACTGTTGGTTGGTCTCTTTAGTGTCACATTTTTACCTTGATCATTAAGTTTATTCCTACTATTACACCTCTGTTAAAAAGTATTTGAATGTGTTTCCTAAGAAGACATGTTCTAATGACTCTCACTTGAGAGCTGAAGAATAAATAATTCAGTCATATGGTTTAGGCTACAGATGCTATGTTTAGGAACTGATCTATTTTCCAGCATTGTAATCAGCATGCTTATTTAATGAAGTTTCTTCATCTGAAAGCTCTTCATTTTTTGTACTTTATGTATGAATCTCCTACCCTGGAGATGGGTGGTATGTGGTATGTTGGAGATGGGTGGTAGGTGAACAACTTGTTAGGGGTCTGGCAAAGCTTATCATTCACCTGACACAATTAAAAACATCATTAGATATTGTTGCCTTGATTTTTTTTTCTTGCTTTTTGGACCTTGTAAAAAAGGCTGGCTTAACTTAAAGCATATAAATAATATCATTTGAAGCACATTGTGGTACTTATGTACTCTAAATCAAAGAACTTTCATAACACTTTGCTCAAACATAGCCTTAACCAGCAAATCAGATTACTGTCAGAAAGTCTAACAACCTGTTTAAGACAGTTTTTTTTTTTTTTTTTTTTTTTTTTTAGCTTTAATCTGCTCAAGAAAGGAAATTTCAGGTGCATGTGAAGAATTCAAAAATTGACAGGATTTGTTTTAGGACACAGTTGTAGAGGGCTATCAGTATATAAGCAGACATAGCCCAAGCATCATTTGAATTTGACATGTGGAAGGCTATCTGAAGCAAATAATTATTATACAGAGATATTGCAGAAGAGCATCTATGGGTCTTAATTTACTTAATATATTCAATATTTAGGTGCTTCTGGTATTTAAATTCCTTCTGATATTTGCCTCTATATCTTAATTTCATTCTTAAATATGCATTCATTTTTTAAAAATATGGCACAAACAGGAATTTTCTGTACATCACTAACAAGATCAAACAGTACAAAAGAAATACAAGGAAATGATTTAATGTGGATCATATTTGAGAAATAGAAGCTTCCTTAGATAAAAAGCTTATATAGTAATCTGAGTTCTAAAGACTGATGCAACTATTTCAGTAAAGTTTATTTTTGGTAATGGACCATTACAAAATGTAGTAAGAGAACAAATTTGATTTTGAAGTTGATTTTTTTTGTACTTATAGCATGAGATGAGGGATAACGTTCTGACAGCTCAAGCTTACTCAAGCTTAATGACTGATCTAAATTGGAGCTTGGGGATAAAAGAATTTCTTTAGTGATGCCTCAGTTGTCATTGATTGCTATGAACAATTTTAAAGCTATTCAATATGAGAATTGCCAGCTTTGTTCTGAAGGAGGTGAAAGTGGTATGTAGACTAGAAACTAGAGCTAATGCTATCGCGCTAATGGGGGGGGGGGGGGGGGGGGGAAAGAAGAAAAAGGTTTCTATTACTTGTATACGTGGATGGTGATCACAATTACATTTAGTATTAAATAAGGTCTGACCCCTTGGGAAGAATATAGAAATGTTGTGAGGGCCTGCAGGGATGCAATGAGGAAGGCTAAAGCCCGCCTGGAATTGAATCTGGCAAAGGTGATAAAGGATAACAAAAAAGGCTTTTTTTAACGCATGTTAACAGTAAAAGACTATGGAGAATGTGGCTCCCCTGCTAAGTGAGGGGGGTGTTTTGGTAATGAGGGATGCTGAGAAGCGGAGATACTGAATGCCTTCTTTGCTTCTGTCTTTAGTGACAAAGCTCTCCCTCAAGAATCCCAGATCCTGGAGGTTAGTGAGAGGGTATGGGGAATGCAAGACCTTCCCTTTAGTCAGGGAAGAGATGGTCCGAGAGTGTGTGAGAATCCTTCTCTGTTTTTTTGGCTCAAAGCTTGCTTCCTGAGGTATTTCTTGTGATAAGACTCTGAATGATTTGCTGAGGAGGCAACTAATAGGTGCTAACCGTGTGACAATGGATATCGATTTGGGAACATTTGAAAGCCCCTTCCCCCAGAGCTGCTTGCTCTGTAGAAGAGCGGATGAGAATGCTCAGGAGTGTTTACTGGTGGAAGATCTGGCCTGTGATTAAACAGCTCCAGCTAGGTGTGGGAAAATTGGGGAACGATACCATTGTGTTCTGTGAGAAACAGGATGCAGATGGGCACCTCTGCTCCCTCTTATCTGCTGGCAAGGCCCGGAAGATGGGAACAAAGGAGTTTCTGCTGAGATCCCAGAGCCAGAAGCTGCCACTCAAAGGAGAGCTGACTCGACCACTTTGGATTTGAGCTGTCACTCCAAAGATAGCTGACTTCACCACTTTGAAACCATTGAAAAGGGACCATCATCACTGTTGTGTTTTGTCGTCGTTGGCAACAGGACAACTCTGCCTGACGACCCACCGCTACTGAAGATCAAAGACTGAACTATGAACCACGCTGGATCCATGGTGGTGACTATGTCCCTCTTGCTTCCTATAAAGACTCCTTGCCTCTTCTTTCCTATCTTTTCTATCGCCCTCCTTCCCTTCCCCCATTACCCTAATTCATAATAGTGTCCGTCCTCCCCTTCCCCATTTCCCTAATTAACATTTGTAATAAACTGGTCGCACCAACATTTGAACCATTGCTTCTTAATCTCACGCCGGGTATATAGATAATAAAAGAACCTCCTCTCCCTCGTATAAATTGGAGCGAGACAGAGTGCCTCGGCAACACCAGTGTTCATACATCTGTGGGACCTGATAGAATGCATCCATGGGTGCTGAGGGAGCTGGTAGAGGTGATTGCTGAACTGCTCTCTATCATCTTTGAGAGGTCTTGGAGAATGGGGGAGGTGCCTGAAGAATGGAGGATAGCCAATGTTACTCTGGTCTTCAAAAAGGGCAAGAAGGAAGATCCAGGTAATTACAGGCCAGTCAGCCTCACCTCTGTCCTTGAAAGGGTGATGGTACAGCTTGTGCTTGATGCAATCTCTAGACAACTGGAAGAAAAGGTTATCAGGAGCAGTCAGCATAGATTCACTGGGGGAGGTCATGTTTGACCAACCTGGTAGCCTTCTACAATGTTGTCACTGGCTGGGTAGGTCGGGGGAGAGCAGTGGATGTAGTCTACCTTGATTTCAGCATTCAATACTGTCTCCCATAAAATTCTTATAACAAAGTTGAGGAAGTGTGGGATAGATGAGTGGACAGTGAGGTGGTTTGAGAACTGGCTGACTGGCAGAGCACAAAGGCACAGGGGATCGTCATTGGCGGTGTGGAGTCCGGTTGGAGACCTGTAACCAGCAGTGTACCACAGGGGTCGGTGCTGGGTCCGGTCTTGTTCAGCATCTTCATCAATGACCTTGATGAGGGGATAGTGGCCACCCTCAACAAGTTTGCTGATGATACGAAGTTGGGAGGATGGGGTCACACACATAAAGGCTGCACTGCCATTCAGTGAGACCTGGACAGGCTGGAAAGCTGGGCAGTAAGAAACCAGATGAGGTTTAACAAAAGCAAGTGTGGAGTCTTGCATCTAGGGAGGAGTAATTGCATGCACCGGTACAGGTTGGGGGATGACCTGGAGGAGAGAGCTGGAGAGAGGGACCTGGGTGTCCTGCTGGATGACAGGTTGGCCGTAAGCCAGCAGTGCTCCCTTGTGGCCAGAAAGGTCAATGGCATTCTGGGGTGCATTAAAAAGAGCGTGGCCAGCAGGTTGAGGGAGGTGATTTTCCCCCCTCCTCCTACTCTGCCCCGGAAAGGCCTCATCTGGAGTACTGCGTCCAGTTCTGGGCTCCCCAGTACAAAAAAGACAGGGATCTCTTGGAAAGAGTCCAGCAGAGGGCCACAAAGATGGTGAAGGGCCTGGAGCATCTCCCCTATGAAGAAAGGCTAAATGAACTGGGTCTGTTTAGCCTTGAGAAAAGAAGACTGAGAGGGGACCTGATCCAGGTCTATAAATATCTAAGGTGTTGGGGGTGATGAAGCCAGACTCTTTTCTGCAGTGTGTGGAGACAGGACAAGGGGAAACGGCCGGAAACTGCAGCATAGGAAGTTCTGCGTGTGCAAGAAATTCTTTATGGTGTGGGTGATGGAGCGCTGGAACAGGCTGCCCAGGGAGGTTGTGGAGTCTCCTTCTCTGGAGATGTTCAAGACCCGCCTGGACACCTACTTGTGTGACCTGGTGTAGGGAACCTGCTTTGGCAGGGGGGTTGGACTCTATGATCTCTGAAGGTCCCTTCCAATCCCTACAATTCTGTGATTAGCACAAAAAAATATAGTGAATCTGCAGGATATAATGTAAACTGTAACCATGACAGCAAAGAGAGAAACAAAAGGCTAAGCATGTTACAAATATTAACAGCAGCAAGATGGCTTAAAATTAAATGTTCTAAGCTGAAGTCAATAAGCCAGTTCAGATCAAAAGATCCTCTTCTGTGTTGATCTCAGAAGGTATTTCTCTGACAAAATTGTCCATAGACAGATGAAGAATGTACTATACTGTGCATGAACTACTATGATTAGAATAGCGAATATTTAAGCCATGATAGTGATAGGGCAAGATAAAATCATACACCTTCCTGATTGTGGAGAGGATGTTCAGCTTGTCCAGTAATGCATCAGATTAGATTTGTGCTGAGAGAGGAAGGACTGCAACCATACTGTTTTTTCAGATGTTTTAGGAGCAGTGGTATCTGACCACTATTGCTGAGACTTCTGAAAAGCTCCCTTTGCATCTGAAAAGATGTCTCTTGAACTGTGTATTCAGAGCCAACAGGCACACAAATGAATTTCACACAGTTAGGAACATCCTCCAGCAATTTTTGGGTCTGATTGAGGCTTACTGTCATTCAGAGAGAAAGCTTGATCTTCAGAGCAGCCTCAAAAATGCCTTCGAAGGACCATTTGCATTGTCTTTTTTGTTAAAGTATATGGACTGCTTATTAACACTGGCATAGTTAGGGACTACAAACAAAATTTTATTGCAGAAAATGGTTGACTGATTAGGATTTCTGATTTGGAATGCAGAAAGGGCCCAGGCAGCATGGGATGATTTCTAATAACACTAAACGTGAAATCAAATGTGGGAATAAAGGCTTTGTTAATTTTTTTCAGTCTTGAAAGGTACTATAATTTTAACCTTATTGACTAGAGTATGCTTTCTATAGCAATTCTATTATATTAGTCCTATTATTATTTTTTTCAGAAGTATGACCAACATTAACAAATAAAAATCTGATTGTTAATTCAGATAAATTATTCTAATAACCTGTGAATTTTTCTTCACTTTTAGAATGAATACAGAATCAGAAAACACACATATTTTGTATGACAGGTCAAAATATGTGACAAATACAGCAAGTTTTGAAGCAGACAATGTTTTATATGTACACACTTTACAAAATACTGTATAACAAAAAGTTTTTATCCAAACCTTTTCTTTATCCCTAGAGAACTCAAGTAGCAGTAAGACATTCGTTTCCTAATATGAAGAATAACAATTGTGTTCACAAAATAGAGAGAGTCCACCAGAAAGTATTGGAAATAGTAATATGTGCTGTTAAAATATCATGAGGCTAATAATTTTTTTTTGCTGAATGTAACTTCAGTGTTTCCTGTTTACTTTCATTAAGCAACACTAGAAAGCGTACGTCAAATGAAAAGCAACTTATATAATTTGAAAGGGTAATGATTCTTCCTGCATAATTGCCTACCAAGTGTCTTCTCGGTGTTCTCTTGCTCTTTCTCATTCTCTCTCTCTCTTTTTTTTTTTTTTCTTTTTAATTTTCAAAGGAATAAATTGAGGCTAACAGTTTTGGAGATGTGAAGTTTGGATTTATCCTAAGATATTACACGTGTGATTCTAGGCTTGAGAACACTGTATATCTTTCAAATAAGTAGTCTATATCCCAGATAAAGGGATTTACATGTCTGATATCATTTAAATCTATAAATTACTTGGAGATTGTAAAACCCTCCTTCATGGTTCTCTCTTCCTTATAAGATGAGGATTATATCTGAGGGCTAGTGTACTCATGAAATAAGACAGATTTCTGAAAATTTCAGTCAAAAATGAATACATATTTTCAGGGATCTGAAGGCTGAAAGATTATATGAAATATGATAAACATTTTTGATCATTTCCAAATGTTCCAACAGTTTTTTTTGTTTTTTTTTTAAGATACAAAATCTTTCTAAAGAAAACATGATATTCTTATATCTGGGCTTTCTTTAAACGTGATGTCACCCTAAGATCTTTTTGAGTAAGTGTACTGTTTAAGAGAACTTTACAATATCAAATGTTGAGATAAGCAAATTCTTAATTTAATGAATATCTCTGCATTTTCTGAAATGAGTTAAATTGTAATATATTTTTGTTTAGTTCACTATGTACATAAAATACTGAATAATCAGCTATGTAGAAGGTTTGTTCATTTTCAATTGCATTTTGGGGGGGAAAAAATTAAACAGAAAATGTCAACAACATGTCAACAACAATGCTGGCAAATTTCTAAAAGTAATAAAGCTAAACACCATTTTTAATTCTTTCTGCTTCCATTATGCAGTCTGCTTTATATTGCCTTGCACCAGATGGTCATACACACTTTTTAACAGGAGATACTGAAGAACTGCTATATTTCCCCTGCTAACTTGGTGAAGGAAGTAGACTGAATATATCCTTTCATGTGCTAGTTAGTAAAATGCTACTCGCTGAAGAAGCGTTTGCTGTGCCATGAAAAATAAGGGTGTACTACTCTGCCACCCTGTTGCACTGAAGGAACTTCTGAAGGAGGTGGGGTGCAGTGTTTCCAAAAAATTGTAGCTTATTTTTCCATTTTCCAGACTTTTTTATTAGAATTTAAAGATTGTTTCCTTGGGATCCTTATGCACTCAATGGAGGAGTGTACAATCCTTCAGAGGGAGAACATGTATTAATTGGAAATAAAGTAAATGTAAGATGAATATGAATTAATTTGCTTTTATTTTCTATCAACAGCTTTTCACAGAAAGTGAATAGTAAGCACTGAGGGGGAAGAAAACAGATCATAAATGATCATAAGATCTTAAACCATGCCGTAGGCAGGAGTTAGGCTCTTGCATTCAATAGCAGAGTATTGGGCACTCTGAATGTTTGTTGATACTGCTGTGTACAAACATACATATGCAAAAAAAAAAGTGGATGTTTCTTCCAGTATTTGCAGTAAAGATGTGGATTTTATGAGCATTTTGAATGTGTTTAGCTCTAAAGTAATTATACAGTTGCTAACTGTTGTAATACAGAAATAATTCTGTTAACAAAGTAAAATTCTCTTAATAAATTCACCTTTCACTTTGGAAATTCAGCTAGTTTTACAAAACTGTCCTATCAGCAGCTGAAGATATTTGAAAATCACTGCAAAGCCAGATAACTGGTTTAGGCAATAAAAAAATGTATTGGGAAGAAAACATTATCAAACTATTGTAAGTGTGTGGGGAGAAAAAAATCAATAACTTTACAATGGAAAAAGAATATCTTTAGTATGTGTTTTTATGCTATTGCCTACATTGCTGGACAGGCAGAATGTTGTAGAACTCTAACATCTATGAAGTATAAAAGAAAAAAAAAGTAGCAAGAAATATGAGAGAGAAAAAAAAGATTTTTATAGCTGAAATCTCTGATGCAGGTAAGATATGTTACCAAAACCAGCTGTTCATAACTAAATGAACTTAATTCTTTGTTCTTACAGCTCTTTTGTCTGCTGTTCTTCTTACTTAAGTGATTTGCAAATAATGATAGCAGGTAGATGAGAAAAGTTTTAAGTACTGCAGTGCTACGCTGGTGTGGGTAAAGGCTTAATACAAGTAGTCATTTTTTTGTGTGTCTGTGATGTTTACGCTCAGTTTAGTCTCCTAAAATAACTGAAAATGAATTGCATTTTTTGATTGAAAAACTATTGTAAAACAAGAAAGATTAATATTTGTTAAAACATATTAATGGTTTTATTGTTTACCTTTAATATTATTAAGGAAAGATAGTAAATGCAATCTTGATATGATCACATTAAGTAATTTTTAACAACTCTTCACAAGAAATATTTTCCAGTTCTGCACTTCTGATCAACTTGAATAATTGATGTACCTCTATACCTCCATAACCTGATAGAGCAGGAGGCAAGTGTTAGAGCTTTCTCAAAGTTTTCAAAGCTTAAATATGCTAAAGGAAAATTATTCTGAGGGGAGATTATTTAATAAACTTTCTCCATCACACAGAAACTTTAAAGGTCTAATTCTAAGCATCAAGGATATAGTAATGCTTTTCTCCAATTTTGAAATATAACATACTATGAATATAAACTCAGAAAAAGTTTTAGAAGGATACTGTAAAAGCTTACCAAACTAATTTATAGGGAAACAAGAATCTTATAAACGAATCTCATCAAGATGGCTCTTACCTGAGCTCCCATCTTTTCAACTAGAGGATAAAAAGTATAAGACTCTTTACAGTACCTGAGTCTATCTTTGAGTTGTGTAGAGGCTCACTAGTCCTCTAATATAGACTGCAAAGATTATGAAAGCTATCTAGACTATTTGTGTTTCAGTTTGTTGCTAATGTGTGCTCTCTTAAGAGATTTTGCTATATTCCAGAGGGATAGTTGTATTATTTTTAGTAGGTGCTGGAGAGGACCAGCTTTTAAAAAGGAAAAACAATTTATCTTAGAGGGCTATATTGTCCTCGTGGAAAAAGTAATTTCCATTGAAAGTTATCACAATAAATGGTTACAAGAATGTACTGCTGCAAAGAAAAATCAAAGTGAAAAAGGTGGATAAAAAGGAGGTTAATAAAATTACTGTGTCATCAAAAAGATAATGAAATCTAAAAGAAATGATTAATAAAAGATTAATCTCATCTTTTCACAGAATACTTTATAAAAAAAATGCAGGGTAACTCAAACCACTAAAAGCAAATAAATTTTTTGTATAGGAACTGCTTCAATTAGATATTGTTAAAGGCAAAATCAACATTTCAGCTTTATGGTCTAAGAAATTAAAGCAAATCAAAAAACAAAGCAGCTCCTTTACATTACTTGAATTTATCAGCAAGATGGGATGCAGCAGGATAGTGATATTTTGTGCTGTTTTTCAAGCAAGATTCCTGAAGCAGTAGAGGAATAAATATGGAGATAGATACATATTAGCAAGGATTTTTTAATCCATGATGTATATGCCATGAAAGTGTTTTTATGCATTTGGGAGATAATAGGCTTGAGATAATGGCTTTGGTGTCCTGGAATCCACACAGTATGATTTGAATTTGATACACATGTAGGCAGCCGCATCCCCAGCAGCCTTTGCCAGACTAAAGGCTGAAGTCCAGAAGCAGTTCATGAGTTCACATCAGTAACTTTCTAAATATCAAGGAAAGTATTTGTCTAATTAAGCATACATTAAAAACCTTTACTGTAATAAGAATGATAGAGTTTCTTGATCTCTATCAGCAATTTAATTAAAGGTCTTAAATAGATGGAAAGCCATAAAAGACGCCTGCCAGTTATTTTTTCATTGCTCACACGTTGTAATTTGGTGGTCTCAAATACGCTGTTTTCTCATTTTTAATTCTCTATCACAGTATATATAAAAAAAAAAAGACTGTGAGATAAAATTCCATATATTCTGTAAGATGTGTAAAAGTTGAAAGTGATAAGTTTCATATAAGTAATTTTCCTTCTTTCAGTTTGTTCTTGTAGAAATTTTATAAGAAAATTTTATAGGAAAAGAAGTTTATAAGAAAAAAAGCCCATATCATTTGGGGATTGTTCACTCATACAAATTGGACATATTCTGACAGTATATATAACATATGTATACCCAAAGGAAGAAATAGTTATAAAATAGCAGGCAATGAATTAAAGCACCTCCAACCTAGAAAAAAACATTCAAATACATCTGATATTAATCATTAGTACAGGTAGATGGGGATAAATTATAAATAGGGGAAGATGGTAAAAAATACAGATGGTGACAAAGTTCAGGGTATTACATGCCATGGAACACAAAAAAGCAACATCCTCATTTGTTATACCTTACTGAAAGTGTAGCCATCAGCACTGATGAGTAGCAGAAAAACAATTATTAAGCTGTTAAAAACTGCCAAAGAAACTTCCCAAAAGAACAAACAACCACCATTATGAATTTTTTTATCCATCTGAAACAGCTGTTGGAAAATTTATCCATTTAAAAAAAAAAGACAAATTCTTCATTTGCCTAAGCTTGCAGGAAATGAGAAACTGACAAATAAAATGTCAGCTAATGATGCCCTACTCTATAGTCTGTTTGTGACTAAGTCTAACAGAGGGACTGCATGCTGTTTCTGTATTTTACAGTTTACTAATCTGTGCTGATAAAAATGCTACAGCTAACTATGTAAATAGAACTGAAGTATTTTTTTCTGTTTGAATGATCCCTTCATTCATTCATTCATTCATAAATATGAACTTTATTATGTAAGTTCATAATAAAACAGAATATCATTCCAGGTTTTTTGTCATACAATTGCAAAAAGCTCAGTGGGGACCATTCTTCCCATTCATAGTTCCCTCTCTGAAAGAATATGTAAGAGATATTTTAAATATGTTGTGAACTCTGCCTGGGTTTTATAGTAGCTATACTGTTCAAAGCTTTTACTCTGATACAAGCCTAAACTGTTTTGTTATCTTAATGTCAGGTTTTTCACATATATAAGGTGCATACTACAGCATAAGAAAGTTGTGCATCCTGCCTCTCTCTCTTGGATGCAGGGTGGTACTTCAAAGTACAGTGTAAAAGCTGGATGGTCGTGCTATGCTGCTCTGGGAATTCCATGCAACAGAATGAAGCCATGCATAATGGAGGTGAAAGGATGTGGTTCACATAGGGGGCATGTGTGAGGGCACCCTAAGAGCCAGGCATTTGCAGGGAATCAACAGCTGAAAGATGGTATTTCCAAGGTATGCAGAGGGTACCACTAAGCTCTGTATAATCTGAATGGTCAGGAGATTTTGATTAAAGGGCGCCTCTAAGAATGCTGTAATTGGACAAAGTAGATGCAGTCATTAGATCTGTGCATAATAACCAGCAGCATTACGTCATGCTGACTTGCTATTCACAGCCTGATCAAAAGGCCTAGTGACAGATGAAGGGACAAACCTGTGACTGTCCTCCTTCATGTTATTTAATATACCAGCTTGCTATTTTGGTCTGCTGTTGTGACCAGACAGCATTCATCACTTCATTCTTTTACATGCTTTCTGACCGAGAAAATAGCAAACATGATGTACCTGGGGTGGGAGGAAGTATTCTTGAGGATTACATACCGACTCACTAAGATACTTTTCAGTATTTTTCTTTTCTAGGAAAAAGTTGTTTCCACTTAACTTTTTAATTGTTTTATTTGTCAGCTGTTCTTTTGTCAAGCAATCCCAGCCACTTCTTGGCATGTACACAAATTTTTATGTCCATATGTAGATTGGTGGAAAAAAAAAAACGAGCTTATTACCGTAAGTAATTTCTATTTATCCAGAAAACCTAATCTTTAAATCCTTTTTTGAGGACTGGTCTATAAGCTACTGCATGAAGGAAACCTTTAATGCTTCCACTTTATTCTTGTTATTTCTTTGGTGCTATTCAGAGACTCAATGAAAAGCCTCTCTTGCAGTTCTGCAGTTAAAACAACAAAGCACTGCCTATGTTTCTTTTTTAACACAGCTCTAAGGATTTATTCTTTGCTTCTTTTTTTCTTCCTTTTTCTGAAGTTTGCTTGTCCTTTTCCCCCTTAAAATCTCTTTATCTAAAGCTGAATTAGTTTTCGCAGCTGGTTGGCAAACTGCCATCGTTTTCTGCTCTGACACATATTTATCAATTTTCAGTTGCCTTCAAACTTTTTACTTTTCTTAGTTTCTATTTCTTTTCCCTCATTCACAGTTTTACTGGTTCAAGTTCTAGTTGTTTTAATAGAAAAAGAGAAAAATCTGTCCTGGAAGTGAGAAAAAGATCGATTTTCCACTGTGATCAAGAAAAATGCAATAAGATTTACCTACTGATGATTTTGAAATAATGCACTTTGTGCTCCTGGTAGATACTTATATTCTAATCCTAATTTCTGGAAGGTAGCAGGTAAATCTACTACAGCATAGGATCTACTAACAGAGGTTTGTAAATCTATTTTTGTTTAAATTTTAGACTTTTCAGAGATTACTCTTTTATTTAGTTTCACTGAGTACCCTGTAGTTTTAAAACACCAAGGGTTAAGGAATATTATTTTTATTAACTTTACTGCAGGTGAATTTCTGTTGTAATAAAACAGGGTTGTATGAAACAATTGTTAACTTCCATTTTAAAATCCTACTTGTAAATCTCTTAGAAGAATTAGTCAGTCTTTCAATCTTTAGTGTTAGATAATATAATTTAGTACATTTTAATAAGAAAACATGATGGTATTGCTTTGGTGCTGTTTTATTATTTGAAATTTAACAGAACTTGCTCTCTTACAGTTTACTACAGATGTTGCATAGAAGTAGTTGTTCCAGGAGAGAGAGGTCCAAGCTAAACTTTGGCTATTGGTACATTAGTTTAAGCACTGGTCAGCCAGGATTCTGCCCTTTCAAAGAGTATGAATAGAGCATTTAGCAAAATTAACAAGGAGTAAGTGTCCAAATATCACATCTTTATTTCTGTTCTGTTTATTTTTTTCATACCCTGAGCATAAGAAAAGGACAGCATAAATCTTCTATATCAGACTGAGCCTTTTCTGGAAGTGGAATAGAGTATTTCTCCTGCTGCTGGAATGCATATAGTTGGGATTTTTCCTGTCCTCACAGCCACAGTTAAGTGGAGTGGGTTAGCTGCATGCATTGTCATCTCTTGGCAATTTGAACAGAGATAAGAAAGGCCATTTCTTAAAAAGAGGAAAACAGACTTAAAGATTTCAGTAGCCTTTCTAATATGTGAAGTCCTAGGAACTGGCTGTACTGTGAATTGGTGAATACTGTAAGCAGCTGTCCAGCAAGTGGAAATGTTAAGTAATGCCAACCCTTGCAGTCTGAGCTACTGAGGGCCAATTCCCAGAAAAGTTAAATTGCTAGAAGTTACAGCCTAATTAAACCTCTTTTCTTTCATCAAGTATTTCTTTCTATGTATCTGAGACAATGCATTATGTGTATATACTTATTTCTTTATGGCTGTTCCACTTCTACACATACCATTTAATGCCTTAAAAAAAAAAAAAAAATCTGTATAGCCTAGTACAAAGACAAAACTTCCCAAAGAAATAGAATAAAATTAAAAACTATTTTATATTTGAGCCAAATCATATTTAAAACCAGACAGCTAAAGGTGAATTAGGTAAATCATAGAGGCCAATAGCTTAATTACATCGCACCAACAGTGAACTTTCTAACTAGTTTCAAAATTATGCTATCTTAAAACTGACTTTTTTGGAAAAGAAATGAGTCATAAAATTGAGTATTAAAATTACACAGTGCATCTGGTATATGATTAGACCTTCAAAATACAACTTTAGAACAGCGTTGCATTATTTAATTCAACTGAAGAGAGAAGTAATTGCTTAAACGTTTTTTTAAAATAATATTAAGATGTTTCTATCTAGCTGTGACCTGAGTCAAGCTCTTTTCTTTTTGCCATATGAAAGTTGATTAAATGTTTTTAATGCACCAGCAAAAATCACAGCAAACCAGTAAAGCATAAAAAGCTTCAAAACATATGATTTTAAAATAGTTTAAAATGTTATTATGTAAAATATTGGCATTGGGAATAGAAAGCATTCTTTTTAGGTAAGAAGTGTGGAAAAACACTGGGAGAAAGTAATGTCATTCAGAGTCTTCAGGAGTCTTAACAGCCTTTATAATTCTCTATTATCTTCATTTTACATTATTTTGACTTAATTATTTATACTTAAAATATTAGGAAAATACATTTTGATTTGACAGTATATAGAATCAGTAAATATATTATTTCATATTTCATGACAGTTTTTCTAGGCCCAAAAAAGCAATATTTTAATGGGATATTTTATATATTTTAAGGTTTCAATCAACTCATGCGTACAGTATCTCAAACACCAGGCTAAGCTGTGAAAAAAAGAACAGCATTGTTACATCAAAGGCTATATAACAATATTTGACTTTGGAAAAGTAGGAAATGGATAGGTTTTATAGGCAACTTAACCACGCTACAGACTTAGCAGGTTGCCTTTCTTTGTTAGATTCTTCTGTGTTTTTTTCTTTTTTAATTTTGACTGAGTATGGGCATGGTGATCGAAACTCCTTACATCAATACGTAACACTTGGAATTAACTCACTTACTATATGCAGTGATGGGTGCTTTATTTATTATTCAAACACTATAGCTCGTGGAAGAAATTTCTAGCTATGAGCTAGAAGCATGTTTTCTTTTATCAGAAATAGATCAATCAGCAATGTTGTTTTAGTTAGTTTTTTCCCCCATCATCTTTTGGGATTTCTTTCTTGCTACAGTAGAAGCCTCTTTCTATACATATTTTGCAGTCTTTTGAGTCTGGTTACTGGATCCCTATAGGGGATGAACAAGCAAAGGATTATGCATAAAATGTATGCAAAATAAAATCCAAAAAAAGGAGTTATTTTAAAGTTATTTTAAAGTTATTTTAACTTGTTCAAATTTGTTACATAGTAATTATCTCCAATTTGAATGAAGAATGGGAGGGAGAAGACTATGAAAGTTATTGACAAGTGTCTAACGTCATTAGTGAACATTGCATACACTTTTTAATAATGATCTGATGATTAGCAGACTCTTGATAACTAAGGGATGGATTACTAGTATGGAAATATAAATGAAAATGTTTCAATGGGCAGGATCTAGAAAATTTGATTTAACACAGCCAGACAAAAAGGAACGTGTTTCAGATTAAAAAATGCAGTTTATCTGAATAGGATGGCAGAATCTACCTAAGAAAAAAGTGACTAAAGTAGACTTAAGTATTATCATAGATTATATTCTTAACCTGAGCTTTCTGTACTTCTGTGAAAAGAGAACTAACAAAGGTTTTGAATTAATGTTAAAGGGAAATGGAGATGGGAAATGCTGGAGAGAATACACAATAAAATAAAAGAACACATGGTGGAGAATCTTAGATTATGTTAAAAAATGTGACTAACTACATTTATCTGGTATATTGAAGGGAAGTAGAAATATATCTGGCAGCACACGTGTATGATATTGTTATCAGAAATTGAACACAATCTAATTATTGGGAATTAAAAGGCAATTCTGGAAGATATTGCATTTATTGGTTTTAGATTTTTTTCCTGTGCTGTAGTAGAGAAATTGATGATGGATACAGAAAGTGCCACACATACCATGAGAAGGAACTGAAACTCATCCTGTTTGTTTTGGCTTGCAAAATTTCTTCCCAACTTGCTTTGCAGAATACTGGGGTTTTCACTTTCCATCTCTTCATGGATACAGCTCACCCAGGCATGGATGAGGCCATAGGCAGCCTGATCCAGTGGTTGGCAACCCTCCCCAGGGCAGGGGGATGGAACTAGATGATCTTTAAGGTCCTCTCCAGCCCAAGGCATTCTATGATTCTGTTTCCATGATTTAATAATGCTACCTATACTTGAAGATACAGAGGAGATGCTAGTAATATCAAGTGCAAAGGAGGAAGCAGCCTGAAAGTACAACTTGACTTGATGACTTCATATTAGCAGTCTCTAATTTCTTTTCTTATCAGGCTGCCATTCAATAATACTTTTGAATCAAAAACTTGTATTTTAAGCACTCTAGGAAGTTGTCTAAAATTCAATCTGTTCAAGATCCAGGTTTTTCTTTCCTACTTTTAGGAGAAGCTTCTGTTTGTAGTTGTTTTACAGCTCTGGGCTCTTATAGTAAGGGAATTAAGTTGTTTCTTTTTATAAACTAACATCTTTATTTTTGAAGGTTTAGTGTATGTTTCTGCTGCTTCTCTATCCCAATTCCGGTAGTAATTATAGTATTTTCCCAGTATGTAGGTAAGAGGGGTTTTGTTTTTTTTTCATATTACTGATAAATATGAAATATCTCTTATCAAAATTCATTTCACTGGAACTATCCATAGAAGCGATTTAAAAAAAAAAAAAAAAAAAAAAAAATCCCCACAATCTCTATCACACAATGAGTTAGGCTATGGGTATTCTCTATTTCTTCTAGTGAAAATGAATTGCTTTCACACGCGCACACACACACACACACACACACACAAATAAATAAATAAATAAATAAATAAATAAATAAATAAATAAAAAATTAGGATTTACCAGGAGAGCATGCAATGGCTCCTGCAGGTAGACAAGCAATGTGACCACTGATTAGAAAAGAAGGCAGCTTTGCAGTATTATCACTGCTCTAGAAGTATTTTATTCTTTTATCCAGTTGCTCCTTCATGCATGATACGCAGACAAGCTTTGTAACAAAGTCTGGAACTCCAGATTTCCCTTTTGAATTAGACATTAGTATGCTTTATTCAATGAGTGAATTGTCTGCATATTTATGAAGCAAGTACTCACTTCTACGTCAAATACAAAGCCTGATCCTATGTGCTTAGCATGAGCCAACGACATCTGTTGGATTTGGGGACCATACACCGAAGAATGTCCAGTTACCTTTTCCTTGCAGGACTTTGGCTTTTTGTGAACGGACTGAATCATTTCCAAAGCAAAAACTGAAGTACTACATGAACTTCTAATAGGTATCTAACTCTCTATATGCATTAGCAATTTTGCAGACTTTTTTGCTTGTAAGCACAATTCGAATGCCAAAGTTCACATTCTTAAAGTTCACTCATTACATACTAGATTAGATGACAAAATCCACTTGCGGATTCTGCCTCTCTACACCACAGTTTCTTATTTGTATAGCTGATGTATGTTGTTTGTATGTTAAACATACATAAAGTGTTATAAAATGTTAATATTTAAACAAAGGGAACTAAATAGATGCATCATATGGAGAAAGAAAGCTGTCATATTCCTAAGAAGTTATGCATGATAATGATGTAAAAGAATCTGAGTGGCTCAAAAGCCTCCACATTACTAAAATCATTAAGAATGAAGATTCTATGTTTCTTTAGATCCTCCCATTATTTTTAACATCTAAAGTTAAACTAGACAAAAAGCTATTAGAAAAATGGTAATTAGTATGTAGTATGTAGAAGTGACACAATTAAAATAATCTGGTTGAAACAATGTTCATGGCCACTGAAGAATAAAGTCTTTTATTTTAGTGTGGAAAGGCCAAATTAGGTAAACATTCATTTCAATTTGAAATGCAGACTTTTCTTCTTCTGAAATTTGGTACTTACCTGTGGAAGTATATAATTTGATGTTGAGAGTGAAGATGTTTACTTGACAGTATTAGTTTGACAGTATTCACATGTTGTTGTGGTTTTTCTGAAACAGATATTACAAACTATCATTAGTGTATTGTAAGTACTCTTCTGTTAGAAGAACTGTATTTTCAAATAAATACAGACCCATCTTGACTACGGGAAGTCATTCTGAACATCTATTATGGTATAATAGTGCTGTTGAGTTTGGACACCTGCCATTTAGGAGAAATATAATTTGACTAAAGCCTTCCTAACTGAGAAGTTTCTTACCACTAGAGGGCTCAACACTGCTGTATGATTTTGTGTATGAATGCATGGATAAATATACATATAAAAACACATAAAACATGCATCATTAATGAGAATCTCCTTTATTTCTGTTCATGTATATACAAAAATGCATGTATGTACATAGACGTATATACATGTTTTATAATAATCATTTTTCTTTTATTATAAAGGCTTTCAAATTAAAATGAAATTCCAGTAATTTAAAATCTTTTAAAGAAAACAGTGTAGTTCACTATACAAAGAAGAACTGTTTAATTTAATAAATTAATTACAATATTCAGCTTTGTTTTCAAATGTCAGGATTCACAAAGAATATTAGTTCATTAAACTGAATGCCAAAAACAATCATAAAACATAATTCAAACTTCAATTCAACAAATGCCTGCTGTCATCATGTGTTTTATTAAGATGACACTGAATACTATGAGGATAGGTTTTTTTTTTTTTTTTTCCATAAGTGACTTCCACAGAACATAATATTGTGTTGCAGAACCTATAATTCCAAGTATTTGTTTGATTATGTGACATATTTTCCTATGAAATCTTAGAGGTTCTAAATTTAAAAAAATGTTCCTGGAAAGCTAACAGCTTTTTTTTTTTTTTTCATTAATGTTACAAATGTAATAAAGAGATAAATTCCTTTTAACGATTTTTAACTGATGCATAACCTTTGGACATATATATTACAACCCAGTTCCTCCACAGTACAATGATGTAATAATGAATAATACACCCATGCAGTCCAAAAGATAATTACGATAATCTTTCCATTCATATGAGACATATATACAATCATTTGAGATATAAATATTTCCTAAAATCATCAAAATTATATCTTAGTAGAAAAAATCTGTATAAAAAGTTGTTGAAAAGCAGAAGAAAACATTTTGGTGTTTTGATTGTTTTGGGAGAAAAAAGTGTTGAATAGAACAATATATATCTATAAAGTCAATGAGGATTTGCATAACTGAACCAAATCTTTCCAATTCTTATACAAAATAATTTATTTGAATTTGGCTGCACTACCTGTGTTTGCTGCTTACACTTTTACTACTACTCTTAGATACTAACATTTGATAAAGTTTTAACATACTCATTTTCAAGCATCACTGTGTTATGTGTGCTTTCCTTAACAAGTCAGTAGTTTAGTACTACCCTTTGTCACATCTTCCTAAAGCAGTAAGTAGTCAAAAAGCACAGTAAATTCACTGGGGAAGAAAAAATATTTTTTAGACTGAACAGTTAATGAGGCAAGAAATATAGGCAGATCCTGGAAACTATGGCACCTGAAGAATGGAGAGTGTGCCACCATGGCTTCACTAAAGTTAAATAATGTCTGACAAATTTGGTGGCCTTATGTGACAGGGTTACAGTGCTAGTGGATAAGGGAAGAAGAACTGATGTAATCTACCAGGACTTGTATAAAGCATTTGACAGTGTCTTACATAATATCCTTGTCTCCGAACTGTTGAGATGTGGATTTAATAGGTAGTCCACTTGGTGGATAGGGTCCCGTTCAAAGAGTTACAGTCAGCTGCTTGATATCTTTGTGGAGACCAGCAACAGATCTGTTTGGCCCTTTAAGTGCTGGTATTAGGATCAGAATTATTTAATATCTCTGCCAGTGACACGGACAATAGGATGGAGTTTGCAAGTTTGCAAAGATCTGGTGTGGCTCACGCTCTGGAGGGAAATGAAGCCATCTAGGAGGATCTTTAGAAGCTTGAGAACTGAGCCTGTGCTAACCTCCTAAAGTTTAACAAGGGCAAGGTGCTGCACCTGAGTCAGGACAATCCCAAGCATGTATAAAGGTTGGGCGATGAATACACTGAGAACAGCCCTATGGAGAAGGACTTACTGGTGTTGGATGAAAAATTCAAAATGAGTAGGCAGAGTATGCTTGCAGCAAAGAAAGCCAACTGCTTCCTGGGCTACATCAAATGAATAGTGATCAGCAGGTCAATGGAGATAATTCTTCCCCTCTGCTGACCTTTTGTAGAGTTTGTGCCTGAACTATTCAGCTCTGGCTCTAGTACAAAAAAAAACCCTGTTAAAATGAGTCCAGAAGACTCAGAAGAAAGCCGGAGCATTTCTATGAAAACAGACTAAGAAAGTAGGGATTGTTTAGATTAGGGAAGACTGTTGGAGTCCTCTTGATGGCTTTCCAGTTCTTAAAGGAGGTCAACAGGAAAGACAGGGAGATACCCTTTATAGGTATAATATATAAGGTATAATGGCTTTAAAATAAAAGAGGGTAGATTTAGATTAGACCATGGGAATAAATTATTTATTAAGAGGATGGTGAGGCCTTGGAACAGGTTGTCCAGAGATGTTGTGGATGACTCATCCTTGGAATTGTTCATAACCACGTTGGATAGGGCTCTGGTTAGCCTGATCTAGCAGAAGGTATCCCTGCCAATGGCAGGAGACTTGGATCTATCTGATCTTTAAGGTCCCTTTCAATACAAACCATTATATGAATCTATGATTTGAACAATGTCCTTTGAGGTAGGATAGGATATGATAGTTTTAATGGACTTCTCAACATCTCAACATAAAGACGCAAGTATAGTTGTGTATCTGTATCTATCATCATCCTTCTATAGCATGAAATATTATTGTATTTTCTATATTATAAATAAGTTACAGCTACAAAAGCTGTCAACACTTTCTATTAAGAATGTGCCTGGTGGCTGCTGATATTCTACGCTTCTCTTCATCCATGAACATCTTCCTTAATTTCATTGCAATGACATCCTAACAAGATAAAAAATTGTAGGCAGTAACCAACCTTAACTGGCAAAACTGGCAAATGTAAGCTATCAGATTGAACATGTATTTTATAAACTATATTAAAGAAATCATAAATACGGTTTTGAAAGAGGAAATCTTCCTACTTGGCTAAAATACAACAAACAAAATACTCCATAGAAAATTGAGAGTAAAAACAATCACACTTTTTTTTTTTTTTTTTTAAATATACGTATGTATACACATATTACATACAGCTTTCTATAACATCATCTTTGTATCTTTTTTTTAATCAATGTACACAATAGCTACATAAAGATTTTCACCTTAACTTGGATTTTGAATTGTTGTAATGCATGTCTAATTATATACTGGCTGTTCTTTATATTTAGTCTATTAGAAATGATAAATTATATATTCTTAGACACTTCATATCCCTCTATATAAAAATATATCTATGCAAAACTAATTCAAATTGTCCATCACTAGAATATAAAGATACTTTCTCTTATGGCATGAAAGCCTTACAGTTTATCTTACTATCTTTTATATAAGTTCTTCCCTTTCTCTACTTATTTTTCCCTCAAGTATTTCATATTAAGTGACATAAAGCCCTTGAAGTCAACAGAACTGTCTGCATCCAGTAGGTTTGTGGATTTCTATTGTCAGCCTGGAGGGTTCTCAAGATAAGAAAAAAAAAGAAAAAAAAAAAGCAGAAAAGAAGAAAAACTTTTCTACAAATAATATATGTATGTGGAACGTTTTAAATAATATACAGCTTATCTGAAAAACGCTTAAGAGCTCACATATACAAAAAAAAAAAAAAGGAAGATTTCCATTGATTTATAGTAAGCTTGGATATGAGATTTGGAGGCTTAAATCCGCAATACTGAAGCAATGCTGCTGTCATCCTTTGAAATAAATAGAAATGTATTGTCAATTCAGCAAGGTAGATAGACATACGCTTTTTTACAGCATATCAGTTGTTCTATGTTTTTTGGATTAAAAGTCATGCATCCAGTTACAAACATATAAAATTTCACTGTACTGGTCTTCGTGAATTATAAATCAAAATCATATTTTGCAACAGGATGGTAAGATGAATAAACCCCAAAGTAATTAATAATTTGCCACTACCTCCTTTTGTCTCAAAATGGTAACTTAGATAGGTTTGTACTACTATCTGTTCTAACCTTACTGCACTTTGTCTCAAATAGGTAGCATTATGTCTACTCCCTACATTTTACTTAGACCAGATAGCCTTTGTGTGCCCCTGACACACAGATGTATGCTTGTATGACAAACAGGAAGATATGCATGAAATTACTCTGGCCACTTTATCCTAACACTAAGTTTTATATCTTTCCTCTACTAGAATTTCCAATCCATGGTTATTTTGAAATAATTATTTTCAAGTAGACCGAGCTATAAAGCATTGGAATAATCAACTTACATTGTTGTAGCAAAATAATTTCTTAAGAGCAAACTCTAAGGCATTTGCTAACCCACAGGGAAGAATCAGCTGAAGTTCCCAGCATAACCTTGTATTCTTGAAGGTAATAACAACTGCCTAAAATCTCTCTGTGCTGAAAATTAATTTTTAGTGAACTGGTATATGCTTTTTTATACACTAAGTCTTTTAAAATATTATTAAAAAATGTCCAAATCTTTATTAGGAACTTTTGCTATTGCAATGATTTTACAGATGTGACTTTAGTTACTTTTCCACTGGCAAAAATCCTTCTGCTATGCTAATATTCTACTCACAGAAAAGATTTCTTTGGCAGAATAGCTTATGATTTGGAGAGTTGATTACAAATTATACTGATAAAAATGTATTTCTGTTGGTTGGTAACACAGAAGAGTTTGCTAGTATAATTTTATTAGTACATACTTTTAGTGGTCTGAAATAGTATTTATTTTTGAATTGAGCAAAACGATGTACACAACTAAAATTTTGCTAATCACGGTTACAACAGAAAAATCAGTAACTTTGTTTCCATCACATCTTTCTTGTTTCTCCTTTGTCTCCTGTGGAATGTTTACTTCCTCCCTTTCCATTCTTTTCATTTGCTAAAATAACTCTCATTGTCAACAGGACTACAGCAAAATTCAAGGTTTCAAAAAAAGGTCCTGTGTCATTAGACTATATTTGAAGTTATGACCTTTTTCACTAGTTTTAATTTATGTGAACAACTAAGACTTCATCACTATCTTTGAGAACATGATATAGCTTCAGTAGAGATGCCCTTACAACTACGTTACTACATTATTTCACGTCTTTCAATTCACAGGAAATGGTATAGTATTGCAGTGGACCAGGCTTCACAACAAGATCCAAGAAACTGACTTCTCCATTCACTTTCTTTTTCATCTTTCCTTTACCCTAAAATGTCAAAATTTCAAATAAGTAAGACAGTGGAATGTGGGCAAAATGAGGCATAAAATAGTAATATAGCAATATCAGTTCTAACAGCAGAGATTAAAAACAGGCATACTGATTCCCTTAACAGTACCCTATTCACCATGCAGCACTTAGATGAGTACATCTTTAAGAATCTGGAGTGATAGCTAGTTCTTCTGACATTCTTTTGTAATACAATGCTAACATGTATGCAGTCAGCACCACCGTAAACTAACATAAACTTCCTTTATTTCTCACCTACTAGGTTACAACATTATTTCATTACGACTGAATCACTCCTGTCTTGTGTCTGTTTTAATCTCTGATTTATTTATTTCAGTATTTAAAAAATAAATGAGAAAACAGGAAAGAAGAATACAACTCTTGAAAAACAGCTGATATTGAGTCTTCAGTTTCTTTCATTCTAAGAAATAGAAAGTCTTACTATACAGCAAAGTCACTATGGAGATGACTTTTTGGAAAAATTCTCTAGCCATTGGAGTTTTATGGATTGTACCATTGTCCTAGTCAATTCCTTGTAGGAGACAAAAAATTATCTTGTTCCGAGGTTACCTTATTTTTCATACTGACATCAGGGTATGTTATTAGGTAACCTCAAAATAGAAGAAACACAGGAATAGTTTATAAAACAGATCTACAACTGTAGGAATGAAGAATTTTGATGAACACTGTGGAGTAGGAGGAAGCATGAGATCCCTTTGCTAAGACAGCAGAAATGACCATTGATTTTCTATACTCACTCTCTCCTTCCACTTCTAAGCAGAGAATTTTGGTTAATATACTCATATTATGATAAATGGTATGGTCAAATTATTACCACTGTGAAGTCACCATCCACAGAGAAAGCAAGCAAAGAAAGCTACCACACAGTAACCATCTACAATATGAAAGGATTTAACTGTTGCCCATACTGTGCATCCAATACATGTGTGAAAAATACAGGAGATATAAATACTGGAAAATGGATAATCAGGCTTCTCTCTTTCTAAATGGGATGTTCAGCTTCCTTCCTTAAATCTGGGTATGATTTTCTTAAGATTAATGCTGATGCAATTTAGAAGTTCCAATGAGATTTAAAAATATTTACTGACGAACAATTCATGAAGTATTCAAAGAACACTTAGATAGTTTAATCAAGAACGACTATAGTTTAACTGGTAGACTACTGCAGAAAAAAAAAAAAAATCATAAACAGAGGCAGATGCTAAAGGCTTGAAAGAATAAGTTGTAAGTTCAGTTTTCAAGTAACTGCAGTTTTAGTGGAGCAAAGGTTTGCCAGACATCAATTGCCAGAGCAATTGTTTGATAATGAAGAACTCCCGGTAATACCAGTTTTATTGTGAATAAAAACAGAACTTGTTTTCTTTTACCTACTCTGGATGTTTAAGAGATATCATTTTTCATCCAAAGATTACTGGGCTCTGTCGTATTTCCTATAAGAGGAAAACCAAGCCATTAATTCTATTAACTAGAAGAGGTATCCATCACCTCTACCAGAAACAGAATTGAGTTTGGTTCCAAAGGTAGTCACTGAACCGCTGAAACATGAAACAGGCCTCCTGTTTTTGATATTTGATTCATATATTTTGATGCTCAGTGAACCTAATCAGGTTAGGAGGTGTTTAATGAGGTAATCCAAGTGTGGAGCCCCCAGTACAAAAAGACAGGGAGCTGTTGGAGAGTCCAGAGGAGGCCACGAAGATGATCAGGCGTCTGGAGCACCTCCCCTATGAAGACAGGCTGAGGGAGCTGAGCTTGTTCAGCCTGGAGAAAAGAAGGCTGCGGAGTGACCTTATTGCAGCATTTCAATACCTAAAGGGAGCCTACAAACAGGAGGGGAATCAACTCTTTGAAAGGGTTGATAACTGCAGGACAAGGGAAATGGTTTTAAGTTGAGGGAGGAGAGATTTAGGTTGGATATTAGGGGGAAGTTCTTTACAGAGAGAGTGGTGAGGTACTGGAACAAGCTGCCCAGGAAGGTTGTGGATGCTCCATCCCTGGAGGTGTTCAAGGCCAGATTGGATGGGGCCCTGGGCAGCCTGGTCTAGTATTAAATGGGGAGGGGGAGATTGGTGGCTTTGCATGTTGCAGGAGGGTTGGAGATTCATGATCCTTAAGGTCCCTTCCAGCCCTGGCCATTCTGTGATTCTGTGATTCTGTAATTGATGTAAAGTTACTCTGTGGACTTCCATGTGTTAACATATGTATTTCATTACTTTGGTTTATGCCTCTTCCTAATCCCTGTCATTTATAAAGACAGCTCTCATGCCTGTGAGAGAGACCATTCACACCTCTCACAGACAAGAGTGTTCTTAGAAATAAGGCTGGCAAACTGAACTTGTATTTCATACTATCACTGAACTAATTCTTTCTGAAGTTACTGGTAGGAGATAACTGAAAGAAACAGGAAAAGGAACAGCTTGAAAACAACTGGGTAGATATGCCAGTCTGGAACTGGCTAGAAAAGACTGGCAGGGAAGCAGATTAGAGAAAAAAAAAGGGAAATTCTGCTGATAACAGACATTCTAAATTTTTTCCATTGGTCCTTCTTCCACAGAAATAATGGCAGAGTGGAAACAAAGCTGTACAACAGGCCTCCACTATTTCTATAGGTGCTTCAGACCATGAAAAATACAGGAGGCTGACAGCACCACAAGGCAGTGTCCTGGGTAGTTTGCATTTATTTATTTATTTATTTATTTTGGCTAAAAACTATTTCATTATGCCTCACCCGTGATAAAATCACAGCTTGCAAAAACTACCACTGACCTCTGCCGCTAGAGGGCTGCACTTTCTGCCATAAGCTCCGAGACCTCAAGATCCCGGCCCTAGACAGGTTACCGGCTTTGACAGACGGTGCTTTCAGAAGCATATTCTGAAGCATATCTGTAATAGCTAACAATTTTGCTCATATTAAATTGTTGTTGCAACTGTTAATTATTAACTTAAAATGTCAATTATATGCAGCCATTCGCTTAGTTGAGTAGAAATCCTACTAAGAAAATAGCTGAGAGGCTAGTTCTATAGCTTTAGCTAAATTCTTCAAAACCTATTCAACTATAAAGAGACTACTTACAGGTACCAAAAAAGATTTTTTAAAAGCTTGTCTTAGTGGGACCAGGAGATAACATATAAAGAAATTATTAAACAAAAGACATTCTGTAGAGACAAGGGAAGGCACTTGTGAGACAGCTGTTCATGAAGAAACAGACTAACACAGGACAGACATCTGCTGAGCCTGGAGAAATTAGGTTTCAGGATTACCATTTTCCTCTAAGCTTATGGAAGACATATACACAAAAAACACACGCTGCTTATCACGTTAAAACCCTTTTTCATTCTACGTGTTAATTGTTAGGATGAAACAATACTTTTATTTAAAGAATGCAATCAAGTAAATGTTTTATAAGCTAATTGGAATTCCCAAAGGGAATACTTGCAGGTGCTGAATCCAATCAGATCTGCCACATAATTAAAATTGGTGCAGGGGACACAGTAAAGCAGATGTGGTCTTAAAACAAGAGAATTGTTTGATTCAATGTTACCACAGATGAATGGGGCACATTCAGATAGATAAAGGGACCAGTGTTATAAATTACAGTTCCACTGCGGAAATTGACTAAAAATGGCTTCACTTGAGCATCAATGTTTTTTATTTTTGCCTTCTAAATTTTCTGTAAGCCGTCTGCTCAGTTTACAAATAAAAAGAGGCTGCTTGGGACTGATGACCGTTCAAACTGGACCCGAGGCTTTTAAGCCACACAGTTTTCTTTCTGGCTCAAATACTAATTAAAATTCTTCAACTGGAACTTAGTAAAGAAAATGAAAGAGCCAAAAGAGTCCTCAGCTTGCTGCACCGTAATTGTATCAGCAACCGCAAAGGTAACAGAAGCCAAAAATTTTATTTCAGTCAGTAAATGAAGCAACCATGAGTCAGAATATCTTAGATACAAAGGGTATAAAATGATTACGAATGTACCATTTTTACACAATATTTTTTCTGACTGTACATGCTATCAACTTGTTACTGAATGTGCTGCATCTGTTTCATCCAGCTGTGAAGCTAGATACTGCATTCCTGGGACACAATTCCCAGAGAAGCTATTGAAAGTTTCCAATTTACAGTGCTAGATTGGGTCTTTAATTTGTGAATACTTTTGGGCAGGAGTCTGTTCAGATACTAAAATATCCATGCTTTAATACCCAATAGTATATTAGATATCTGGCTCATAATTTATAAGTACTCGCAAGACGATGTGCTGTACTATGTATTATGTATGAAATCTGTATTTTAAGCTCTAAAAATTGTTTTGGGCTGCATTAGTGGTAAGTGATTACTAACACTAGGGCTGGGTTTCCCAGGGAGCTCAGAATGGAAGTTGGATTTCATCCACAGCCAGCCAGATTTTCAGCCTGTATTGGACAAGAAACCGAGTCAGCGGCCATTCCGTACATACACGCAGCAATATGAATTTAGCACACAACATGGTTTAACGCAGTAAAGGCACGTTGCTAGAACTGATGCTCACTGCTGACCACGGCAGTTATGATTATATTACTCTGCCAATTTTTTCAAAGGTAATGAGTGGATTAAACAGCACAGAACGGAGTAAAAATGCCTTTCTAGCGCACGGGCAATCCCTCCCACCTTCACATTCTCGGCACCTCACAACCCTTTTAAGCTTCAACCTGAATACTCTGACATTTGCAAACGGAAATACCCCTGGCTGCAGTGAAACATCTTTGCGTTTCTATTAAATATTTATGTAAGAAATGCCGAGCTGTGTCACACAGCTCTGGCTTAGCCCAGCTGTCACCGCACAGAAATAATCTCTTTATTATTTTTCCTATGAGCCCGCGGGATCGGCCCTCGCCCAGCTGCCGGCAGAAGTGCCAATCCCGCTCGACACCGATGGAGAAGGCGCGGCTGGCCCCGCTCAGACACGGCCCCGCTATCCGGCGCCTCCTCTGCAGCCACAGCCGCAGCCGCAGCCGTCCTTTCTCGCAGCCGCGGGCCTGCGAGGCTCTGCGCGTAACCCAGGTGACGCGGCACCACTGCGCGGACCCTCCTGGGGCGGGAGCGGCCTCCCCACACGCCCTCCCACCGCCAACCCCCACCCCTCGGGCCGCCGCAGAGGTTAAACCGCCCCCGCCTTCCCCCCCAGCGGCTCTGCCGTGCACGACCCGTGATTGGCCGCGCCGCTCAATCCCAGCCTCGCTCTCTTTTGTTCCCATTGGCCAGATCTCCCGCCCGTCTTGAAGGGAGACCCCACCTTCTTCTGTAAGCTCCCCCAGAACCCCCCCCTACCCCCTTCCTCCCCCCATATCGCCTAGCTGCCCCCAGTCTGGAACCCCCTTCCCCGGCTCTAACCTCTCCTGCCTCAGGGGCTTCTGCGGTGTAGCCAAGGTCGGTGGGCCCCTGCTCGAGGCCGGACCCTGCTCAGCCGAGCCCGCCAGCTGCCGGAGCGTCCGGCGGTGGTGGTGGGTGGACACGGAGCCCCCCCACTTCAGCCCCGTGCCCAGCCCGTCAGCCGAGGAGAGCATGAGGGCGCGGGAGCAGCGGGCGGCCGCGCCGCAGCGTTAGGGCAGGCAGGGGCCGGAGGGGCTCGGAGGCGGTGTGAATCATCTCCCCCTCGCTCACTCGCCCACCATTTACACCGCTCCCTCCTCCTCCCGCCGCTCCCCCCTCCCGCCCGTTCTCCTCCGTCTCACTCGTTCTCGCTCTTCTCTCCCACTCTCCCCTCCTCTCCTCTCCTCCTCCCGTCTCACTCTTTTCACTTCCCCCCTCCTCCCCTCTCCCGCTTCTTTCCCCTCTCTCGCCCCCTCGCTCCCGTCTCCGTGCTCCTCATCTCCTCCTGACACTGCACTGCAGCTGCTCCTCCAGCCCAGTCCTGCCCGCTTCCCTCCCTCCTTCCCTCTCCTTCCCTCCCCCCGGCTGCCAGATAAACAAGGCGCTCAGCATCCTCGGCAACCCCGAGCGTAGTTCTACATTTTCGAAAAGGACAAGAGAACGGGACGAGCCCCCTCCCCTCCTCCTTCTCCTCCTCCTCCTCCCCCTTTCCCTTCCTCTTCCTTCCTCCTCCTCCTCCTCCCCCTTCCCTCCCTGCCCCCCCAGCACCGAAGGGAAGAGACAATTCTCCTCCGAGCAGCAGCAAACATGATGGCGGCAGCTCCCATCCAGCAGAACGGGACCCACACCGGGGTTCCCATAGACCTGGACCCGCCGGACTCCCGGAAAAGACCGCTGGAAGCCCCCCCCGAAGCGGGCAGCACCAAGAGGACCAACACGGGCGGTGGGTATCTCCTCCGCCGCCTCCCCCCGCCCGACCCACCCACCTCTCCCCTTCCTTCCCTACCTGCCTGCCTCCCCCTCGCCCCCCCAACCATTCCCATTTCTCTAACGTTATCATTCATCAAAATGGCGTCGCTTTTCGGCATCCACCGGGCTTTTGATTTAATGCCCACGCAGGGGCTACGCGGCCGCGACCCGGCGGCGGGGAGGCAGGCTTGCGGGGCTCCCTCCGCACAATTGGCTCCGATCAATGGCAGCCGGCTGGAAGGAGACAAACGCACTCTCTTCCCTTTGCATCCTTCGGGTCACAAGTTGCGTTTTAGCCTTGCCCTGCGTTTCCCTCTGCCTTGGCCTCGGTGCTATTGTCAGCCTGTGCACGGTGTTGTTTGGCTGCGGGGGGCGAGGGCTGGCTACTGCGGGGGGAGCCGGCTCTGCCGCGGGGACTCGGGAGCTATCAGCCCGCCCTGCCCGGGGGAAATGAGTTATAACGGGACCGGCGTCTCCTCCGCTCGTTTGCACCAGAGTCGTCATAACAATGCACCGAGGCAGAGGTGAATTTATTTGCCCGATATTAAGACAGCAGGCTGGCTAAATATAGTGCATCGTGCAGCCGGCTGGATGAATATGGATGGGCACTATTGTCACACGCAAGCACTTAAGGCGCTTGTAGGTTTGAATGGGGAAAGTGAGGTGAACTCGGATCGCTCCTCTTGCTTAAGGGGGGAAGAGGGGGAGGAGGGAGAACCCAATAATCACTTTGTAAAATAGATTCCATGGTAAAAATCTTGATGCTAAAGCCAATGGGACAGCTTTTTAATCACTGAGGAGATCATAAGTCTGGGGAATCGACCAACCTTTATTGTCCTGCGCTTTTTCAGAGCTGGTTACAGAAGGTTGTCAGACTTCAGTGTCTCTGACTTGGGATGAGAGCACTGATAATCAGTTGCTGGATCAGATTGGATTTTTTTTTTTTCATTCATTGCATATGTATTTTTTACGGTTCTGGTTATATGCTTTAATGCTAGTAGGGAGTAGAGGACTCGCATTGTCTATCTCATCACCTTTTAAGTGTATTTACAATATGTGACTTAGGCTTTTGAGTAACCGGGAAAGATTCTTAATGTCCTTTAATTAATGAGCTTAAAAGAGATCATTGTTCCTTAAGAACTGCTAAAGGAATACACCAGGATTACTTAGGCAAGTGATTCCATCCTCACCATGTTGAGTTGTTTTCTTGGCAGTGGCTGAGATGCTTGGAATAAAACCCCACATTTTGGGTGGGTTATTTGGTAGCAAGTAGTCGTTTTTCTCACTTAAGAAGAATGCATGCAATAGCTAATTGCTATTCTCATGTGTTTGCTAATGACAAACAAATAGCCCATTAGAATTTGTAATTCATTCCTCCTTAGTTTTGGCATTTCTTTTGCAGTATTTTCAAGCAAGGTTGTAGTTGTGACGAGGCACGTTTTTGTGCAGAGATTCTTTTTTTTTTTTTTTTTAAGGGTTTAGTCATTTCTGTATGCTATGGTTACCAGAAGGAAAGCTGAAAACATTCCGCCTTTGAAATGGAGTTAAAATTTTATTCTTATTCTTTTACAGAATTAAGGAATGTATATGGATTCTTTATTTTGCTTGAAACAAAAGTGCGTATTTTGAAATGTCAGAGACATAGTCCAAACATGTCTTGCGAATGACGCAACTGGTTAGATATAAATGCATGCATTAGTGGATGAGGCTAAAGATATAACATCATTTGTGGGTCTGGGGGGGAGAGATCAAAGTTTGTAAGTTATATTAACCATGCATATCTCAATTTTTCAGAGGATGGCCAATATTTTCTAAAGGTCCTCATACCTAGTTATGCTGCTGGATCTATAATTGGGAAGGGAGGACAGACAATTGTTCAGTTGCAGAAAGAGACTGGAGCCACCATCAAGCTGTCTAAATCCAAAGATTTTTACCCAGGTAGGTGCGAAAATTAGCTGATTATGTTTAAATCCCATGGGTTGTATGAACGTGTCAGTATGTTTCATGTGTTGGCACATAAGCATCAAGTGCAGCATGAAACGTTTTTTTTGAAAAGCATGCAACAAAGTTGCAACAGTGGATATGATGTTTCATTTTACTTGATGTATGGAATGAAGTGGGTAGATTATCATCTAGTTATCTAAGTGCTTTATATATGTCTAAAAATGTTTTCAGTGTTGCTGAAAAAAATATTCTGTTTGCTTTTTTGCTGGTTAAAAAAAAACCCTAGCTTTAAAGAACCAACTTGACAGCTGGCGTAAAAATAATTGTTCGTTTGAAGTTTTCAGACACTGCAATGACAATTAAGCTAGAATGAATAAAATTGAGAGGCCTCCTCTTAAAGAATGGGCCATTTACTTTAAATCCATTATGTACCTTCTTTATGCCTCATTGCTTTGTTCACTGGCTCTGGAGTGAAGTAAAGAGGACAGGCGCTGCTCTTTAGATATTCTTTATATTATGTTTACCATGGTGGTGGAAGAAAACTCTGCTATAAAAGGGAAACACTGAACAGTTGAAGAGCAAGTATTTCTCATAAATTGTATCTGCACGCAAGAAACAAGTTTTCAAATATTAGTGTACGATAAGAAATAAATACCTGATTTAATATTTCTTCTTTAAAAGTTCTGAAGAGGAGGTCTTGCATAACAGTATAAAACATCTTAGTTTCTGCAATTGGATTTTTTTTTTCCTTAGGGTCAACAATTTAACATTCTGTATTTGAATGTGATCTGGGGGGGTTGTTATAAATGGATGCAGATAACGTGTTACTAGTTTTGGTGTTTTGATTCTGTTTTGATGGTAATCTGGTGATTTAGAATTGACTAGGTGTTAACACCTTTTCTGTGGAAAAATAAGAGCTACTTTTCATTTGGTCTAGTTTAACAAGATGAATTCTCTAAAACAGTGAAGGCAATTGGTATGGGTGTAAGTAGGACACTAACATATTAGCGTTTATTTTCCCTGTTTTATTAGTTCTGTATAAAGGAGAAGTGGGTAATCTCTTATTAATGGAGATATTGTGGTCTTTTTACAATGAGTTTTGTTATGGACATTTTAATGCACCTGTTGTATATCTCCTTGGTGAATGAGACTTGTAATTCCTACAAGTCCAAAGTTGAAGTAATGCATGTAGTTTTTTTCCTTTGAAACATACAGTATATGAGCTGATACTGTTGGTGTTTTTTTTTTTTTCCCTATTTTAAATTTTTCATTCCTCTTTCGGAAAGTTAAAGGAAAAATTATTTTGAAAGGTGTGGAAGAGCGGGGGTTGGGGGGAATCAATGTAGAATTGTGAAAATTCTAGGAAGAAATAAAAACATTCAAAAGAGCTTGATTGCAGAATTAATAACATAATCCGCGTAAAGAGCTGCACTAGTAAATTAAATTCGCTGTCAATAGATGAAAATGAAATACATTTTCTGCATTATACATGAGGTAGTATGAGATATACAAGGATGTTACAGAAAATTGGTGTTTATGAAGTATATTTAAAATACCAAATTACAAGCCTTTTCATTTTACTACAGTTTATTTACACTCAGTTGGAAAGGATGCTCGAAAGATTAGATCTTTTGTTTAGTACTCCAGCAGAGTTCTTCTGTTTTTTGATTAAATCAGAATTACATATTCTCTTGTCTTGCAAATTGTAAAGATATATCACGAGTAGCAGATAAACCTTTGAAAAATAAAAAGTAGCTAGCTAGACACCAGTAAAAACGTTTGCGACAAACACATTCTCTCTTAAAATCAGTAGTACTAATAATACAGGCAGCTAGGAAAGAGAGGCTCAAACTGTTTAACTGTAACAGGTGCAAATGAAGTTCCAGTTTGACTTTATACTTTCTGCTTTGGATTTGCAGCCACATTATGTAGGAAGTGAGTGTTTTAAGGAAGTTGGTTAAGGTGTGGAATGGATCTGAGAAATGGACTCCAATGGGGCTAACTCTTGTTGGTCTTTCTGTTTGCACTTGACCACAAACCTGTGGAATTTTCAAAGGTCCTGACATTCTGTAAGCTGGTAACTTTTGGGTTTATTCCAGACCCTCAGACTCATATAGCATGAGGGAAAGGGAAACTTGTGAAAAAGCTAATATAAAGATGCAATTTATTTTCTGTATACTGTTTCTAAGTGATTATTTTGGTTACTTAGCCTATAATATTGTATGTGACTCAGAATGTGTTCAGTGTGTGTTTAAGCATGAAATGTTTATTCACTGAATTTTCTGTGAAACTTCTCATTTTTCCAAAAAGTTTTAGTACAGTCTGACTAAGTTGTTGTTTGGAAAGGAGGAAGTTGGTTGTAATACGGAAGTCATGAGCAGTTTCTATGATCTAATAGTGTTCTTTCTTTTTTCTGTAATGTAGGACTTCAGTATGCAGACTGATTTCTGTTGGAATTATTTTTGTGTATCAAAAAAATGACATAACTACTGAGGAATCGTATGGCAGCTCTTATTGCAAGACATTGAAGGAAAAAAAAAAAAACACAAACGTTTTTAACTGAACATCTTAGTTCACAAAATAGAAAGCAGTACATACATCCATTTTGACCAGAGTCTTATTTTTTTGAGTGCAAAATTTATTCTTCTCTTTTCAGGTTACCAGCTGACTTTCTGATTATCTGAACTTTTGTAGCTTGAGTTTGTGCTTATCCCTGATTCTTTCAGTCTTGTCCCACCGGATTAGTAGAAACAAAATTAGACTGGCAAAAAATAGGCCCTACTTTTAAAGTAGTGCTGGTAACTTTTGCAGAGAAGTAGAGTGTATTTATTGACTGCTAAGTTTTGGTCCAAAATTTAAATACTGACATAGCCATTCTGCATGAATACTGATAAAGTGAACTTCATAGAGAAAGCGGCCCTTTTGCTGACCTGTTTTGATTCATGCTTGTATTTTGAGCAGTATAAAGCAGCGTCAGTATTTTTGTTGCATTAAGCTCTCAATTTTTCTGTTTCTCTATTCTAAATTATAGCAAGTGCTGGACTGAGAACTCCTGTGGACATATGTATTTTTTCCATTGCGAATGCTGACGCGTGCTTGCATTCTCTCTTGCTTTCTCTCAGCACTCGCCCCCGCCCCCTTCAAGTCTCTCACTTGCACACACTCACAAAATTATGTTACATTGCATCACGTTGTTTATCTTGCAACAGGATCTTGCCTGATCTGAACTTGATGCTTGAGTGAGTTTGAGCTCGGTCACTGTTTTTTAATTTATTGGAATATGAAGTCATATGTGTACTTAAATCAGATCATATTAAGAGCAGAGCTTAATAAAAACATAATTAAGTGGAGATAAGGTTTTACTGCCTTCAACAATAGAGAAGTTGTGTTGTTTTTAAAGCAGATTTCTGATCAGTAGTGTTCTGAATATTTGGAGAATATGAAAGGAGGAGTTTCCTTCCTCTTCCTCATGCAGAATATATGGAGTATGCCTCTGTGATGTTTTCACAAAGTGAATTGTTAGTGATGTTTTGTTTGAATGTCTTTTTTTAAACATCCGTGAATTGTGTGAGATCATCTTGCTGTACTTAGTTCATGTCCCCTTTTGAATATTATCTCATTGTGACTCTTAAAAACATTTCAAATGCATTGAATGGACAAGTAACTATAGAAACTTATTAATTGTAAGTTTGCTTTTGAGTTTCGTTGAACTGTTAGGGTGGGGGAAAGTGTAATATATCAAGCTTGGTTCACCATTGTTTCCTTTATATCATAAAGGAATTGCCACGTTAATTTCTAATTATAAAAGATAGCTGAAGTAGCAGAAGGAATGTTTTAAAAAATTAACTCATGGATTAATATGAGTGAAATGCTATTTTTCAGCAGCAGATGAGTATTAAAAATAAAAGGGAAATAAAGCAGTTAAAAGTTACATTGGAGTTAGTTTAGCTGTCTGTCATGGTTCTTGAAGGAGGCTGTCATAGATGAATAAATACATTCCATTTTTATTCTTGATATTTCTTTGTTTAAGTGTTGACATTCTCTAAATAGAGACTTCATACGTATAAATCTAAGGTTTTCAGATTCTGTTGTAAACATTTACTGATAAGAGCAACTACTGAGATAATGGAAATGCGGAGGTGACTAAAAAGTAGAGGTTTCAGAGGTGGATTCTTTAGAGCTGTGTAGTTTTGTAAAGAAGCTGTCATTACTGATCTTTCTACTAAGGGAAAATAAAAAGCAAGACCATAAAAACAACAACAAAAAAAAACCCAACCCAACAACAACAAAAAAAACCACTCTAGTGTTGATTGCCAGCTGTTCAGAGAGATAATTCTCAGTTGGACAGTTGTCAGTTGCCTAGTTACTGGAAGAGAATTTAAAAAAAAGTTAGCTTGTTAGACTGCAGATCTTTAATATGTTTTACATTCAAAAAGAAGCTGAAACTGAATATGTAACTACATATAATCTTGAGGTTATTCCATATCTAATTTGGCCAGTGTAAATTTAGCATTTTCTCATGTGGCAGATTTAGAAAAATTCTGAGTAGAAGTTTTGTGCTGATTTCTTCTGTATAAAGGGGCTTCTTTATGTTAATAAGTGAATAAACTTGTGCATGACTGTGTTTTGCTAGAAGTGCTGTGCCTTTCTCTTATGTAAGAAATGTATAAAACAACTTGATAGATTCAAAATAATCTACCTTTTTTATTGGTATGCTTGTTTTTGCATCGTAAAAAACGAAATAATGACGGCTAGGGTCAACACAAGGGAATGCTGTATTTAGTAATGTTTGACTTTTCTCTTGTGATTGTTTTTCTCACTTTTTTCAATTTTGTTGAAAACTATATGATTTGCGATACAAAAGCTGATGTGTCTTCTTGTTCTTTTTCTTATTGGTTTCATCCTGTAGCAGTCAGTATCTTTCTCAAGCACTGTGATTTTGTATGTTTATTAATTGACTGTCCTTTGTAGTTGACCTTAATTTATTTCATTGGTGACTAGTAGCTTTTTGGCCAGGAAAAGAGACCTTGAATTTAGAGAATTTCTTATACTTGCTATTAGGAGTAGAGGATAGAGTGATTTGGAAGAAGGGCTTGTGCCTGATTGCTGTCTCATTTCCATCTTTGGATACTGTTCTAGCATAAAGTTAAGCAACATCTGGAGTGATTTGACTGACAGTCAACTCACTGGGATTTATCATTGCATCCTGCAGCTGGTGCAGTCAGCTTTGCAGTCTTATAAAGAGATTAGTGTTGTTTTGTTGTTGTTGTTTTTTTTTTTTTTAACCATTTATTAGCCAACCTGCAGGAGTTAATGACCTGATGAGGAAAGTGGTGGTTGTCAGTGGCAGTACTGGAATGCTCCAGGTAATTGGGTTGGGTTGGTGAGGCTCTGGCAGTGTGCTTCTCACGTTGCACTGCAGCTGCTCTTAGGCTTAATTAATCTGACCCTTGGAGGCTGCAGTATCACGATGTAAAGCACAATATGTACTACAAATGGAAATGCTGCTTTTTGGAATATTATTGATTGTATGTTTCTAGGTAGGACTTGAGGTTTTCTAATTGTCTGACACTAGCATAAAATTCTTAATGTGCTTTTCCTGTCCCAAACATCTGTGGAATAATGAATCTGATAAATGTGATATTGAAATGTCACCATTGTAATGGGTATAGCAAAAATGTTTTTGTTTATTCTGACAAAAGATATGTCTATTAATGAAAACAGCTATGTTGTTTAAGCAAATGGAATGGGAGGAGAGTGAATACAGGTGTTTTTGCACTGAGTATTTTGCTTCTCTTTCACTTTGGACAAGCCTTTTGTATCTGTGTCTGGTATGTATTTCTTGCATACTGTAGAACACTTTGTCATGAGATATGCTAGGTGCTTCTGTGGGAATTTGGTATTTGGTGGTCATAATAACAATGTGTTGTGTATTGTGAGACTGTTAATTTATTGTAGAGATACTACTACTTTGACAGTGTGGCATGACTTTAGGAAATTGTCAGGTTCCTTATATTCATCCTGGTACTGAGGGCCATTCTGTCTTTCCAACCCCAGAGAAAACATCAAACCAGAGCTTTAACTGTCAATCTGTAAATGTTATACTGCAGGCTTGCAAGACTCTATTTCAACTTCTTTTTCTTTTGATTTTGGAGGTATCTTCATCCCAATTTGGGATTATTCATAGTATTGTAAGGATTAACTATTGTAATTGTTGCTTGTAATTGAATGATAAATGATCATCAGGATACTTTTATTTTGAATTTTCCTTCTATTTAATAGAAATGCTGAATTGAGATGAAGGCATGTTCAGAAACATGTCTGCTGAAGTCAGCTCCAAGTTGAACAATGTAGTAGTTGCTGTTGTAACTTTTGAATGTGAGCTTGTGAGCCTTTGCTTGAGCTAGGTATAAGCAGTATTTTTTTATGTGTTGCTTGTATCGGCATGTGAATTGCTGTAAGTTTAGGTAAGGTTTAAGTGTTGTCTGTAATTGATGGGAAAAATTAAGCCTCCTTCCTGAAGAGCCATAGAGAACAGGAGTTGTTGTATAAAGTAGCTGATGTGCATAAGATGAAGAGTAGTGAATTAGGGACCAGTTTGAAGTTATACTGTGGTAATTTGAGTGACTTTGGGGTCAGGTAGTTTAGTTACTTCCAAATGAGGAAGAGATGTAGTTGTCTGTCTACATAGGTGAAGGTGGTTATGTAAAATTAGCATGTTAGATATACAAAAGCACCCCAGACAAAATTTCATGGTTGCCTCAACATGTAGGTTTTGATTATGAAAAGGCTAAACACCTGTTTTTCATCATTGATCTTTCACTGCATCCTGCAGGGCCTGTCATCTCAGCATTGACAGGATCAGATGAAAAATACAATCGATGTGTTGACATTTTTTTGAGAATCATTCAGGTAAGATAACTTATACAGAACTACAGTGAAATTCATGGCTGCTGCTAATGTTTCACCAGTTGGAGCCTTTGCATTCTCAGTCATTAATTAAATTAGATACTGAGGTTCTGTGCATGTTCCTGTGTTTCTATTTTAAAAGCACTTTTTGTGCCTTGCTCAGTGCCATTTAACTCTTGTAATTTCCACATGAAGAGCTTCACACATTTGTACTATTTTCCCCACTTCGTAGAGTGACACCTGTTTGCTTGAATCAAGAACACCTCCAAAACACACATCCAAAGCTCTTGAAGATTTGTATGTACATGTATTTTTATTTTATTTTGAAGTAGTAACTTTAGTTCTTTCTAAAGATTCTCCAGTGTGGGGGGGAAAAATTTCGCTGTAGAGAGCCAGGTAATCAGAGACAGCAGCAATTTATCATTTTTCCTAATATATACTAAGCTCTCATTTTTCAAACTGTATGTGAAAAATCATATGTATTTAACTGGATGTGTGACTATGAAGTATCTTTAAAACAAATTATTGAAAATTTTTATGTAAAATAATGCAGTACCCAAGGAGAAAGTGGCACATAGCCATTTATTTGACTTCATTAAGCATCAAGTAAGCACATGGAGTTAAAATATATCCCACTGTGTTCCCAAAGAGTTGGACAGTGAAGTTACAGAATGTTGAAGGGGGAGGAAAGATCATGTAGGCCACATGCAATAGAACGATGAAGCTTGATCTGAGATTTATGTTTTGTCCCCACCTGTAATCTGGTGCTTCCTGCCTGCATGTAGATAGGAGAGTGTATAGTAGAAACAGCAGGTTATGAGCTCCAGTGCATATTGTCTTGTCAGCAGTATTGAGCTGGACTTGCAGAATGTTTATTTTTAATCTGGTAGTTTACCAACAGTTTTCTTGAGGATGTTAAAAAGGGAAATGGGTGACTTCTTAGCAGTTTATTGACCTGGTTTGGAAGAGAATTTCTGTGGAGCAAAAAAAGGCTCATCTGGCATCCTGTAGATCTTCAACTAAATGTAGGTGCGCAGCTAAATGCTGCTACTGGATTCCTTAGAATTTTATACAAATGATTTATTTCAATGAGAAGTGTTAGATATAGAACATGTATGTTTTCTGTCTTGCATGTCTGCACACATTTCATTGTATGTCTTCTACTTACTGTATTAGATGGACACTTGGCAACTCTGTCAATCTAAACTGAAAATCAAATACCCAGAACTCCATATAATTTTGTCACTTCCTAGCTTCTGAGTCTTTTACTGTGTGGTGTAGCATATGGTAAAATCTGCCAGTTTTTGTTGAGATTACTCTTTCTTAAGCATGTAACTTCTAGCATAGTAAAATACTCAATAAAAAAGGAAGTGTTAACTTCACAAAGATAATTTTTCAGGAACATATATATATATATATATATATATATATATATATATATATTTAGGTTGGTAATAACACCAAGTGCTCATCTAGTATTTGCACTGCTATTAACAATAATGAAATAAATACTCTAACTCAATGAGCTGTATTCTAGTTTTGTATGGATCTATATATGTGGCTAGCTGTTCCAATAAGTGCCAGAACAATGCATTACATTAAAAAGTATTTTATGATGAATTGATCCTAAATAATCAGAAAAAGGAGAGTTTTATATGACAAATGTGCAACTTAAGATTTGAAAGGAAAGCCTCAAGAAGAAATAGTTACCTTGCATGGCCCCCAGCTCTTTGTTTTACACGGGTACATCACGTATTCCTTTTCTGATTAACTAGTATTTGGAAGAAGGATACAAACAGTTCTTCAGGTAGCCAGATTTTAAGTCAAATTGTTAAAGTCAGTATTTTTAAGAGTGTGTGTAGAGATCTGCATGTAATTACTATTCTTAGAGCTTTATTATTGGCATGTTGTTGATGAGTAAGTCAGTGAAATGGGAAGCTGCATTCGTCCTTGCTTATGTTTCCCATACTATTTACGAATAAGAAACTCAGTTAGTGCAAGTATTATATAAACTTTCAGTCTCAAAGATTCACATCACAAAGATTCAGTCACAAAGACAGGTGTCTGAATTAAGCAGTGTATTTTAAACCTAAGTAATTTGGGTTTTTAGTTTGGTAGTACAATGGCGGATGAAACGTGGTATTGGTGAGTGCCATGCAGTGCACAGCAAGGGAAGTATTTAATTCAAAGAAGTGGTGAATAAATCTTAAAAAAAAAAAAAAAAAAAAAAAAGTGGTGCTTTTTAATCAGTGACTAATAATTTTCTTTTTTCTGTGTATTTTTTTACGGTGGGTCATTTTGATGGTACTTACAAATGTATTTGTTTTGATGTTTAGAAGTAGTACTGGTTTTTTTCCTTCATACTTTGTTAGGATAAAACAACATTTGATTTAGGGGGAGCATACATGGAAAGGGCACAAAATGTAGTCATCTAGAATTACAAAATCAGTGCCTTTTTTATTTTTCCCTTCATCAACACATGCATATGCTCAACATTGGAAAAATAAATACACAGTTTTTTTTGCCCTTTTTTGAGGGGGATTAGCTTGCTAATGTCGTGCACAAATGGTTACTGTGCTTTCAGTGCTGGCTAGCCCAGGAACTTGTTGAATATCACCTTGTTCAAAATTCTTTTTGTAGATTTTATTTTGTAAAGAAGTCTAGCTTGTAAATTTTGGCAGCTTTATATTAGTTATTTGAAGATTGGCAATTTTGTCTTTATTTAAGTAGCTGGTGCTTTTACTAGAATGACCAGCTCTGATTTGGGTGCCTTCTTTCTCCAATACTAATGTTCAGAGGTAGTAACAATAATTTATTAAGGGTTTATGGTATTACACCCATGATTAAAATGTAAAGACCTTTTCCTAAAAATATGTATTTTAGTGAAATGGGCACCTGTGATAGAGCAAGGGTTTCTTCTGAGAAATGTTGCATAATAGATTAGGATAGGTTATCATAATGCCCTCTGTAGTTGTAAACATGACAGTGTCTTAATTTGGATTTTTTCTCCCTCAAAGATTCTGTGAAGACAAAACTTGAAAAAAATAGCAGCATGGAGATTGAGGGGAGTCTTAGTACATACTAGCACTGGTTTTCTGTGATGAGGTTTTCATAAAGTTAAGTGTGCTTGGGGGGGGAGAGATAAACTGAAGATGACTATTTGATAGGAAGTCCACACCAGTGTGCTCAAAAGTATTTCAGGAACGAATGTAGATTTCATATTTGTCGTATGATCTATATCAATAGGTCTAGAAAGGTGTGTGATGTTCTAATGCCAATTCAGAGGGAAAAATGCTGTTATTATTTACTGAATTGTATAGCAGTTTATCAGCAAACAAAAGGGAATGGTGGTGTATTTCATGTGAAGAGTAAGCTCATGTACATGAAATAATGTGAATCCAAGTCAATAGATATTACTGAATCCTTGTAGGTAAGTCGATAAGTAGAGGGTAAGATGAAGATACTTCATTTTTGAAGTTTCACTTGCTTCAAGTAGGTTCTATTTTCTTAATCCATTCAGAGTGTAACAGTTTTCGCTGTAGCATTTAAATGTTGCATACAAAGGAGCTTATTACTCTCCAAATTTTTTTTTTTCTCTTGCTCATAAGCAAAAGATGATTTTTATATTAAATTTTGTAGTAGATGTTTCTTCTGGATAGGTGTAGCATACTGGTGTCATCAACTTCAAGGTGTGGGATGCCCCCTCTAAGCCCTTTCCATGGGGAAAATTGAATAATCTTGCAGGATGGCCCATTTCATAAAAACTGAAGATCCTTAGAAAGATGTGTATTTCATCAAAAAATGCTGCATGCATGCTGCTATATTTATGAGACTATCAGTGATGCAGTCTCATCAAGTATTTAATTTTAATTTTTAATCTACAATTTACTCCATAGAACTTAAGTTTTTCCCCTTATAGACCTTAAAATTCTGAATCTTGATGTTGTAATGTAGCATGTCCTAAGCACTGGAAAACTTTTAGTTTGTTTCCTAAATAGTTTAACATGGCTTTTCTTTCTTAACCTCTACTTTTATACTTGATGTTCTGTGTAGAAGCTGTGCCAGTTAAATGTATTCACCACTCTCAATCCAATGAATTCATATTGTGTGATAAGTAAAAGTAGGTATTTTTAGCTAAGGTGAGGACATTTTGGAAGGAATCAAAATCTGAAGAATTTTTTTCAACTCTCTTTCTTAAGATTTCAAGTTTTTTATTTCTTAAAGTTGTCCAACCTCTTTCTGCTGATGAATGAGATACAATTCTCAAATCATTCTACTGCTGATGTTATATTATTTTCAGCAAAAAGAATATAATATTTTTTGTCTCTCAAGTGTGAGGAGACAGAATTTCTTGTGATTTTCACTGGTTTCCAGGAAAGTGAGTGGAGACACAAAGACAGTTTCTCTATACAAACCTCTAATTCAGGTAAGTGCTGCATTTGCACAAGGCAGAATGTGTATCCAGTCTATATTGCCCCTTTTTGTTGTGTTTTTACATAGGGACGTAAGATAGTGTATGTCAAAAATAACAGTAATAAAATAAATGGTTCTTTAGAAAGAAATCAAGGCAGTTCAGATTGTTTTGTGAAATACTTCTTTATTTCTAAGTTTTTCCTTTTTTAACAAAGGATTTTTTTTTATTTTTATTTTTTCAGATGCTAGTCTATGAAAGTTAATGTTACTGCTTTCTTTTTCTCTGAAGAGAAATGGTCTCATGGTTTTGTAGCCTTGTAAAATGATTTTGATTGAACTTTTCTTAGCTGGATAGAGCTATTTGAATCTCTGTTTAGAGATGTCTTTCCTCCTACATTCAGCTTCTATGAAGTCAAGTAAATGATGAATATAAACATAAATTGTGTATTCCTTAGTATTTTTTCAAAAAGAATTATCAAATACAAATGTATAATGTGTTATCAATATGAGCTTGTCAATACACATGTTATACTCTACTGGGATAAGAGTTGAATACCTTATCTTTATAGGAGGCAAATAACTAAAGGGAAAGTTGCTTTGTTTTAAAAATTCCTGTTGATTTTTAATGCATAAATGCAACCTTTTAATGCCAGGACAAAGCAGGACAAATAGTACAAATATATTATAATAGGCACTGGAATGGGCTGCCCACGGTGGTGGTTGAGTCACTGACCATGGTGGTGTTTCAAGGAGCATTTGGATGTGCTGTTGAGGGACATGATTTAGTGAGAACTATTGGTGATTGGTGGATGGTTCGACTGGGTGATCCTGTGGGTCTTTTCCAAGCTTAGTGATTCAGTGATTCTATGATGATTAAAAACATTCTTGTCATTCTTATTTTTTTGGCTTTGCTTAATGCAGACAGTTGGATATTTTCATCTTAAAAGACTAGTTGTGTTTTTATATAGTGCTTGCTTTTCAATACATTTGTAAATCTATTCAGTAATTTCAGTAATTGTGTAGGAAAATACTAACTTTATGTTAAAGTGTGCTATCATTGCTGATAGATTTATTTTAGAAGAGAAGCCTTAGATCAAGCACTGGTTGACTTACAAATTCTCTTCAAACTGAATATCCAGGGTCTGTTTCCATTTGCAAAAAAATTTCTTGTATTACATATATTACTACACTTCTTTTGTTTTCTTATTGTTAGTTTCAAAAGGTTGAAATGAAAATTCATGAAGTATGGAGCTAAAAAAATTAACAAAAATTAGTAACAGAGATTGCGGGAAGGACTCTATTTAATATTCTATCTATTTAATAAAGTTCTGATCTGAAGTGTTAAAAGGAACTGGTAAACTGAAAATAAATTCTCTGCAAATATTGGAATTTTGACTTGAAATAATTAACCTGAAGGTCAGTTATCCTATTTTCCTTAGATTAATTACAATGCTTTGACTCAATTTTTTTTTTTGTTAAGAGGATTGTTTGGACTTTTCAATAATGAAAAAAAGTTGAAGTGCTTTAGGGATTTTTTTTGCCTTATTCTGGATTAGACCAATTGTGTAAACAACACTTGATTTTTTTTTTTTTTTTTTTTAAGAATCTGACCCTAATTGTGAAAGTGAAATAAGTATTTCAGGTTCATTGTCCAAAATCTAATGCTTTCAAATTATTATAATAATAATTATTCAATTATTATATCAGCATATAAAGCATATAAAGTGCATCTATTTTAATGATAAATTAATGTAATAATTTTGTGATTGTCTAATTTTGAGTTAAATAGAAACTTTTGGTACTTTTATTATTCAAGAACTGAATGTTTATTTAAAAGCAAGTATTATAAATAAATAATAATAGTAAAAAAAAAAAAAGTCACAGCAGTTTAGGCTTGGTGCATAATTATTTGGCCAATATCTTTTTTTTTTTCCACGCACATTTTGATGTTATAGTATAAAAATACATGATACTTTTTATGAGCTGCAAAAGGAGAAATTAGGATTATGTAATGTTTCATGGTAATTGTGTGCAATTCTTTGTATATTTACATGAAGAAACAGTAAAACAAAAAAATAACTGAACAGCTGAAGTGACACCAAGCACCAAGCTGGAGAGTCTGAAGTAAAATATTAGAGCATTTTTTGTATTGTTTTGTTGTCCATTGTCATTTAAGACTTAGTATGCCAATGGCTGTATTTAAGACTTGAAAAACAAAAATTCAAAATGCAATTTTGAGAAACTTACTGTTTCTATTAGAATTCCCTCAACTTTTTACTAATTAAAAAAAAGCTAAAAGCAGTGCTAAAACAGTAGAGATGTTGTGATGCTTTTTGACCAGTAGTATGCTGCACATTAAAAGTACAATATTAACTTAGTGGTATTGTAAAATATAGTGCATTTTGTTTTCAGATAAAACAGTGCATTTTGACACATTGTTTAAAAACCAGAGTAGCTCTCCCTATGAAAACACAACTGTGATAATTAGATAGATATGCCATATGCCATATGTGGTAGTTTAAATCGGCATATATCTCAAATGGCATGTTTAATGTTGTGTATTACTGGAATTATTAGTTTTACAACTGAAAGCTGTTAATTCTGTTAGACTTGCTGCTTTTCGTGAACCTGTAAATAAAGATGGTGGACCTTTTTCTTCACAAAAAAACTATTGATAGCTCAAAAGATAGCTGTAAGTTTCTGCATTTGTAGTGGAATCTTTGAGTAGTGTATGTTCCCCGTAATATTTTGTAATTTTCTATTTAATTCAGAATTACAGTACTTAAAATAATGGTATGGGTAATGTTGAGGGACAGTCAAAAAATCTACTGTAAAAATTCTATAAAGGGGAAAGAAGGCAGAACTTCCTTCACTTTTTTTTTTCCTAAGACTTAAATCATAATCTCTTAGCATTTGAGAATTGTGAGCAGTTGTTAAAAACATGCCCTTTTCTCACTAGTTAGATAAAAATTACCCATCACATGTAACAGAACTCAAAGGGGAAAAGTAAGACTTGCAAATACAATTTTGCTGAAGGAAGTAACTACTATAAGACTTACAAAGTCTTGCTGGTGTGGAGTTGCTTTTCTTCATATCAGTTTTCATGGTGCTATGTTTTAGATTTGTCAACAAAGTAGTGTTGATAATAATGACTTCAACCAGTTGCTGAATGCAGTATAGCACCAAGATCGTCTGATGTCCTACTTACCAGCCACTGGAATTATTAACACTTAAGCAGTGTGTAAAGCCTTTGACTTCCTGACTGTGGGCAGAGGGTGGGAAGCAAAACTTGATTCAGTTTTGTCTTGCTGCACTGGCAGACCCTGTTGAAGAGTATGGAAATTATCAGAATTTACATTTGTGTGTTGGTTAGGCCCTCATCCCTATTCTTATACATAAGTTATTCTTGGTGGGCTTCTATATTTTGTGTTCAAAAAGAATGCAGTGCAGGAGGGAGCTGAAAGAGCTTCTCGGAAGGTACTCCATTAAGTAATTAGGATGTTGGTGTAGAAAGGACCTCTTGAACTAGGAGGACTCAGTCATCTGCTGCTCTTCCAGACAAACCATGAAATCCCATAATAGTACTTCTTGTTGTGTTAGCTACATGCCCCAAAATTGAGGTCATCCTGTCGAGCTCATCGTTGAGATAAATGTGGGGGAGAAGATCTGAAGTATATTTGCTTACTGAAGTGATGTATAGAGTGGAATAGGGTAAAGACCTGAGAGCATGGTGTTAATTTTTGAGATTATACAAACAAGCTGGTGGGCAGGCATACCTTTTATAGGATAATAACTGGGTGATTTGATTTCTTATTATGATAAAGGGAATTTAGTTAATATAAGGAACTACTGTCCTTTTTGACAGAACTTTTAGTGGGACATCATATAGAATCACGCTTTGAGATCATTAAGTCCCACTCTGTCTTATTGCAGGTAGCTACAGTTCTTAACTCCAGAACAAGGAAGCATTAAAGGATAACACTAAGGAAGCAAAACCAGGAAATCCTGGCATTGTAGCCTTTTTTTCCTGGAAGCATTTATTGTGCCTCTCTACCTCCATTTTTTTTTTTTTTTTAAAAAAAAAAAAAAAAAAAAAAAAAGAAACGTAGTTCTAATTTAAGAATCAAATGACTCCAAGCAAAATGTCATGTGAATAAGTGATCTAGTTCATAAATTAATTATGTGAGTAAAAAATTACTTTAGTTGGCAGTGAAAACTGTGTTGGAATTAAACATGGCTTTTGAGACATCACCATTAACTTTGCACCAACAGTATTTTTTTCCAATTCATAAGATGTTGTGGTTATATTTTCATTTGTGTTTCTTATGCTGTTCAGTCTTTCTGGGATTGGATTCCTTTGTATGCTTTGTTATGGTAAGAAAGAATTGCTGATTAAAAATGCAGCCGATTCTTCCTGCCCTTTCCCAAACTCAAACTGGGGAAAAAAAAAAAGACAAAAGCAACACAAAACTTTATGCTCTAGTAACAGGAACAGAGCTTACTTTCAATAATGGGATGACTCTTGCATTTCTGTTCAAAATGAGAAGTTAATTCACTTTTAAGATTCTATATTACATATACCCATGTATGTATGTTGAATGCATGTTACATTTTTACTATCCGTAGTTTTATTTTCAGCGTGGTCCGCTTAGAAATTCACCAAGTTAGCTTGAATTACATTACGATGATGACTTCTAGAAAAGGGAAGGAAGAGTGGAACAGAAGGAATATGAATATGAAAATTTTTGTGCCCTGCTTATTAGTATCTGGATTTATTGGCTCAATATTTGGGAAGAATTATCAACTTGTAAAGTGGAGTCCCAAGAAAACCATTGTAACTTCTGGGATTTTTGTAAGAACAGGTTAAAAAAGTTTTTAGATTACTCGTCTGGAACTGTGATTAATATTTTATCTAATATGTGGACTGTGGGTATATTTAATTTTTTGACTGTGTCAGTATCTTAGATATGAAGAATGTATTTCTTTGGAAAGAAAAGACTTCTTGATTTTAAAATTAACTTTTGATAATAATACTTCACGGGTTTAAAAAAACCACCTATAGCTTTTTTTGGCAGCATAAATTTTGTGTAGTTAAGGAAAAAAAACAACCTTTGTAAATACTAACAATTACTGTCTTGGCAATAGAGGAATTTTAAAATATGGGTACCAGTTTTCAGGTTGTTTTGAAATTCCACTACTATTTGGGTGCCATTAAGTTCACTAAAGAAGACCCCAAGAATATCTTATGGATGAAGACTGCCTTTAAATAATTTTACTGAAAATTGAGTCGGTTTTTCTTCGTATGTTTTATGATTTTTCTGTAAGTGTTACCACTGTTACTTTTTATTCTTCTCTCCGTCTTTTTTCTTGTTTCTAGTTAGAGGTGCCGCTTGATAGATTATCCTGTAGCGTCTTATTGCTCCGGAGTCATGACTGCGTCTTTCTCTGCTGTTTAGTATAAGCTCACTTAAGATCGTTTTAAAGTAACAAAGGAAAGGATGAGCGTTCTGATAACCATTTCCATCAAATTCCTGTTTGTGCAGCTTTATTCCCATTCTCCCAGCACCCAGAGCAAAAATATCTAACAATGCTGTTCTAGGTGAAGTGGCAGTAAGTCTTATAGACTGTGATAAACTAAGTTCAACTTTTTGTTAAGCAGTAGAGTTCAATTTGGACTAACATGAACAAAGACCATATTGACATATACAGCCTGATACAAGATGTACGCATGTGTGTACGTTAGTTGTAACATTCTTTTAAAACAGGATTTCATATACCAAAGTAAGAACCAAGGAAGAAAGGAAGGATATGTTTTAGGAAAATACCAAGTGGGCAAGGAAGGTGACCAAACTGGAGAAGAGTAGTGTTTTTATTGTTGTTCATATCATCCAGTGAAGCTTCTTTTGGGCATCATCTTTGATGGAATTGTTGGATAATTGGATTGAAGCCAGTATTTCGGATTTTGCACTTAAAACCTTTATCTTACATCTTGCTTGAGATACTTTCGGTGACTAATTTTATTTTAAAATAAATAAACAAGCAAACACAGGAAGAAATTTTCATATATCTATATGTGAATCATGTACATATGCATATAGGAAGGGAACATAGATTGAGACATAAGTCTTAAAGTATCCCTCATACTAAAAACTGCATTATAACGTACTGCAATGGCAGATGTGTTTGTTAATATACCTTTGCACTAATGTAAAGTTAAAGAACTCAGTTTTTTCTATTGATTATTTCGTAGTAGTATTCATAAATTTGACTTGATCAAATAAAAATATTGGAAGTGTTGGAGATGCTCTTATTCCTGCCAAGAATGAATTTATTGAAGTGTGAATTAAAAATTAAGTATTTTTTTAAACTAAGGCAGGAATCAATAATCTTTTCCTCCCTATTGGCTGTCTGGGAAGAATTTTTGAAACGTGATTGGCTATACAGATTCATTTCTTTTTTTGATGAGCTAAGTAGAAATAACTATTTATTCGTGTTTTATCCTTCTTGAATGTAAGACTTACCAGTGTCAACAGGCATAACTGGATGAAAAAATGTTTTCTTCAGTCATGTGAATACAGCAACTTTGGATTTCACTATTATTCTTGCTGTTATCTTTTTTGATAGTCTTATCCAAAAAAGTTTCTGATTAACTGATAGTGGTTCTTGTCAGCTGTTTGAATTCTCTCAATTTCCTTAGTTTTCTCTCCTAGGTGTTACTGCTTTAGAATTGCAGTTTAATTTGGGCTCTGAGTTTCACAGTTGCACTGTTTGAGATTTTACGCTCAATGTGGTGGTGTATTCAAGGAGAAATCTTTCTGTGGTGTCTGTAAAGTAGTGAATATCTGCTGTAATTTCAACTTGATATCTTTGTAAAATGTTGAAGCTGGAATCTGTTTAATTGCTTCTGTCTTGTAGTGTTGGCTGTTACTCTGCAGATCTTTGCTTATGAGAATGAAATATTTTTATAGATGAAAGGTTAATATGTGTATGTGTTCATACATGTATACATACATACTTAATTCACACCCAAAATACATAACTTAAAATAACTTAAAAGACCATTTAGGTGCCAGTACAGTGGTCACAGTTTTGTACACAAACATAAACAAGTATATATGAATCAGAAGAGCCTTATTTTATACCAGTATATATTTTAAATACTTGGTTTTTATTCAAGTTGGTCAAAAAAAAACCCAAAACAACCCACATACACAAAAAAAAAAAAAACACAAAAAAAAAAACCCACCAAACCCAAAACACCTCAGTGAGACTATATGAAGTATGTTGACTGTTTATTGTTAGCAAGGAAGGAAGTGCTTCATGAAAGTATGTAAATGATATGACTGGTTATGTTGTGACTTTTTAAATTTTTTTCCTTTAAAGAAGACAGGTGTTTTAATAACTAACTGCTTTCCACTGCCTTTTTCTATGCCAGACAAAATCAAATGCTAGTTCCAAATAGAAGAAAATTGAAATACATGATACTGCTACCACTTCTCCTTTTTAGGTAGTTCTCACTCTAGATTTAGAAATTAGTAATAAAGCAAACTGTTAATTAGGACCATTTCTAATGGTGTGATCTCACTAATTAACTAAAAATGTTAATGTATTTTGGCCAGATTCTCATCTAATACTTCATTAATTTTTATTTTTCAAAAGCATGTTTAAGATCGAAAACAGGTATCTTAATTGAATTTGTTGTGCAGTATTTTTTTTTTTTTTTTTTGGTAGTAATTGCAGTTGCTTATGTCCTACCTTGTAACTGTCTTCTGTTTATTTTTGTAGAAACAGCCCACAGTGGCCAGAGTGATTTAGTGAGAGGAAATGAGACATGCATGTTTGCTACTGTATATAAGTGAGAAGTTCACTTTTGTACTGTCATTTGTTAAGTTAGGGTTTCGATATGAAGAAGAGGCACTGTTGAAAATAAACAGAAAAAATAATTTGAAAAAGATTGTGAGTTAATTTAAAAATGGCATCAGACAGATGTCGGTGGTATGGTAGTAGTTGTTGAAACTTCCTGTGAATACTATGTTAAGTTTTGTTGAGGAGTGACAGGTAGCAGTAGAGGAAAAGTCTGACAAGATGGTGCCTGATATGGAAGCGTGTATGCATCAAGTTGTGTCACTGAATTTCTCCAAGTACAAAAAATTGGCACCCATGGATGCTTGCTGAACATTTATGGAGAGGAAACAGTGTACATAAGCACAGTGAGTGGTGGGTGGTACGCTTCAGTGGCGACTCAAGACAGTGTGTCACTTCTGTTGGTGTAGAGGTTTACAAGTGTGGCATGTAGGATCTTGTTATTGCTAGTAAAAATGCCAGTTTGTTATAATAGCATTGTGTTTTCTTCTGGTTCTCATTTTTGCAGTAGTCTTCAGTCAAGAAAAATGCTATTTTCACATCCATCAAATGTGAGGTGTGCTGTTGCCCTTCGTTTTGGTGGGGAGTGAATGGGAATGAACTATATGAATGAATTAAACCTCAAAATACTTGGTGTCAAGCTTAAACTTCTGCAGGATTATTTTTCTCAGGACTTGTAAAATTTGTTTGCTGTTATGTATTGTTGATGGACAAACCTATATGTTTGCTTGCTGCTTTTGAAAGATAAATTGTTTTCTTTGAAGACTTAAATACATAAATAATGCCCAGTGCAACCACATGTCTATAGAAAGTTAGGCTTAACTGAATTTGTTAGCATCAGTCAGAATGTTGTCTCAGGCAATTGGTTCTCTTAAGCTAGCATTTAATTCTGAGCAAATATGCTCATCCTTGTGTCCCTAAACTTTCCAATGTCAGTCATTTTCTCTTAAGAGCATTGTTCCCCAACCCTACTCTCCCACTTTAACCGTTGGTTGTGTAGAAATTCAGTTTGTCTTATGTCACAAGAACAGGTCACAGTTACGGGGAAAACAGATAAGTTACGCTGAACATTTTAAAACATGAAGTAAACCAATTAGTCATATTCCAAAAGAAGAGAGCAGTCAGGATGGCATAAAGGAGTTTTGTGGGAGCAATGAATCTTAGCATCTTTGGGTAACTTTGGTTCCTGAGTTCGACGAATCTCAGTTCTTCAAAGATTTCTCATTTGACTAGGATTTAGATGGTGGTGAAAGGCATGTCTCATGCTTATGGATGGATTTTACAGAGAAGCATTTAAAAAGTACTTAATATGTGGAAATTATTAGCTTTATTGACAATCACTGATTAACTTTGCTGAAAGAAGTAGAAAAACAACCAACTGAAGGCCGAGGTCCAAAAAAAGCTTTTGGATTAACAATAGCTTGGCAAATTGAGAACTAAGTGAAGACAGAGGGTGTATTATTTATAAATCACATTAAATATTAGGCAATTTTAATTATAAAGGAAAAATATCAGTTTCTGGTTTTCATAGTCAAACAAGTAATATGTAAAAAGCTTGATGGTTTTAGAAATTTGAAGAATAATCACTAGAGTTTTTTGGCTTTTTTTCTAAAAATGAAGAACCTTACAGCTTCTAAAATCATTAGCTATTATTTTGATTCTTCAAATTAAACTGAAAGCAAATTAACACCTTTCATTCACTGAAAGCACTTTCCTTGTCTGTGTGTTTTTTCATGTGCAGAAAAGTGTCATGCTGAAATTCTTGTGTAATGTCTGTTGTAATGTGACAAAACAAATCTGGATGGTATGTGAATGAAATGTCTTATACTGGGGGGACTATCTTCAATAACAGATGTGAAAGGACTGTAGCAGCTGTGGCTTCCTAATGCTACAAGGATATAGAGTTGTTTGTGTGCGTTTGGTTTTTTCCTCTTAAAATTCAAATGTACCACTAACTATAATGTACAGATTCTCAGGGAAATAATATTTTATATGTGGCTTAAAATGTGTTTTCTGTAAATACTTGTGGTTTTAAGTTCTCTCTATTTTTGGTTAACTGAATATGTTCATTTATTCAATAGGAGTCTTTTGGAACCACAAAAATGAGAAGCTTTTAGCTTGAGGGTTTTTTCTTTTTTTTTTTCTTTTTTTTTTTCTTTTTTTTTTTTCTTTTTTTTCTTTTTTTTCTTTTCTTTTTTTTTCTTTCTTTTTTTTTTTTTTTGTTTTTGTAGAATGCGATTCTTTTTTTCTTTAAGTATAGAGGGATATAGAGGGATTTCTTTCTTCCTTTAAGTATAGAGGGATTTTTTTGAGCAGTGTACTTCAGGTGTTGAAAATTTTTTACCTTCATTAACATAAAGCTTTTTTTTTTATTTTATTTTTTTTTACTATTTAAAATGTAAGTTTCTGTTCATTTACTAATAACATTTTTTGTTGCTCAGAAAATGACACTTTTTTCACTGTATCAGTTGATCCTGCATTGACAACAGTCATTCAGGACGATGAAAGGATGAATAGACAAGGACGGTAACTTTTAGAATACCTTATTTCTACTTTGTGTAATGTGATGTAGAACAGATTCAACTTTGAACAGTGAGCACTGCAAATAAAATGGATTTGTCAAGTCCATTATTTACATTTTATTGTTTACAGAAGTTATTTTAAATATGTGCAATACTGTGGAGAAAAAAATCATTCCCTAGTAGAATCTGCTTATCTGTTTGTCTGTTGTTTCCTTTTTTCAATTCCTATGTTATATATCAGTTGAAACACCTGTTTATCTAGAATATGGTTTATTACTGTATTTAATGAATCAGGATGTTCTTTGTTCATACTTCATTGTGTTGTTTACACAACAAAAGTTTCAAAATGTCTCTTAATGTATTTCTTCATAAATGTTCATAATGCTTAACCGTCATAGCAAGTGGATGTTTATTCTACATAGGGAATGAAGAAATATTTGGAGAAAAATATACAAACCTTGATAAATATACAGTTACTGCAAATTCCCATTTGTATTCAAGGGCTGCTCTGAAAGTAATGCCTCCTATTTTATTTTATTGGCCCACAACATCAGAGGCAGACTTTGGTGGCATGGCAGGAAAGACTGAAGTTTCCCAACAATATTCCATTGAGTTTTATTGTCATGTGACAGATGGGACCAGAGGATGGTCTAGCAAAGTGGCATCTGACATGCAAGTGCATATGAAGGAAAGGCGCCACTGAATTCCTCAATGTGGACAAAATTGCACCAGCTGACATTCGTTAGCACTTGCTGAACATTTATGGGGACTGACCAGTGGATTTTGATGCAGTGTGGTGGTGGCTAGGGTGTTTCAACACTTGCAACAGCAATGTTCTGGATGGCTATGTAGATTTTTATAAGTGCAGCATGCAGCCTCTTGTTCATTGCTACTGAAAATGCATAGCTAATAAACTGTTGAAAATTTGCTCTGTCAAATAGTGTCGTGCTCTTTGTATCTTTGTTGTCATTTTCATGGAAATAAATAGGAGGCATTATTTTCAGAGCCACTTTACATATATTGAAACATTTCTCTTAGCTCTTGATAGAATTTCAGTAGAAACAAGCAGTGGTTGTGCATGACTTTCCTCACATGAACCATTGGAAACTTTGCCATCCAAATAAGATTATACAATATTAGAAAAAGAAATTCTGGTGTACTAGAATGCAGATCCAGTCATCAGATCTACCAGTCTGCTCTATTCAGCACCTTCTGTTGCCTGGCCCTGTGCCGATACAGTGCTCTTGACCTGCCTTTCCAATTATTTATTTATATAAATTTATGTTTATTCATTATTTATTTGTGAGGACAACTTATTGCCTATCTATATCTATCTGTATATTTCTAAATCTAAATAATACAAGTAAATCCCCAAACATTAAATATTCATTTAGGCTCCTTGTTCATCACTTTGCTTCTGTTCAGGAGGTAAAACTTTTGATCAGTCACGCCACCCTAACAACAACCACTTTTCCTTGTGGATGATTCACTGCTATCTAATGATGTAGCAGGTGCTGTTTATAGATGATCAAATTGTGAGTGGCTTCTATAACTGTCTATTGCCAAATCCAGATAAAAGTGGCAAGATAAAATAAGCCTGTTACAGATTGATAAGGGTCAGTTATTTGCTATCCCAAAGGAGAAATTAGTGGAGGACCAGCTCGCCTGGGCTAAATACCATGTATTGCTTTATTCATTTACACCAAATACTGTGCTTGTTGGCTCACTGGTGGCACATTGTGAGTTGCTCATTCAGAAGGAGTTTTCAAACTTAAGAAGCGCTTGTTACAAATGTAGATAGATTTGGCTAAGAGATGCTGACATAGTGTGGGTGTAATTATAGTATGTTATGGTTGTTGTATTCCATCATTAATTGTCCTTGTGAATCTTCTTATGAAAACAGATAATACTTTTAGATTTTTAGCGTCTTTTTTTTTTAATGAAGATACACAATTACAGATACTAAAAGGGGTAATGCCTACTCAAATTTTGCGATACAAGTTCAGAGCTGTGTCAGAGTTCGTTATGTATGATCCAGTTCAATGATGAGAAAAAAAGGCAGTTATTTTGTCAGACTTATTAGTGCAATACTTGATGTATGTCTTCTCAGTTCAGGTTTGCTTCAAACCACTTGTCTAAGATCATCAGTGCTTAAGAGAGAAGTTCTGCTTCGAGAATAAGCAAAAAGAGGTGCATATAGGGAATTATGTTTGCCTTTGTATATGAAAACAGCAAGCTTCTCCCTGGTCAGGTGCCCTACTCCTGAAAAACACTTGTTTCTTTTTGATAAATTGTATCATTAGAAACATTTTAAATGTTGGAAGCATGAACATTTTTGAAGTAAATTTTCAGAAGGCCCATAAAGTTTTTTTTATGGGTTTCTTTTAAGTACTTAAGTGAAGCTGTATGCTAAAACATCTTTTAGAAAAAGAACTTTTCATCCCAGTGGGATAAGGAGTATTTGGAAGATATTTAGGTTAATTGCAAATTAAAAAAAGAACAAAGTTTTAAATGATATCGTGTTCTGCATTAGAAAAAAAAAAAGTTTTTTTTATTTTTATTTTATCATTCCTACCGTAATTTTATTGGTGTTTCAGTCCTTCATAAAATCTTCTGAGAATACTGGTATAGGCAGTACTTGAATTTCTTGTTTGGAGAATTGTGTCAAATGTTCCCCTTTCATTATTGCTGAGTTGTTTTTTTTGGGGGGGGAGGGGGAGATGGGGAAGAGCTATTGTTTTTTAAAATTACTTTTTGAACATAAATGAGGTTGGTATGTTTCTTTGGTTGACTCATTTCAACCACATAGAATGGTAGAAAAGTCACAGAGATTTTTAAGGCTTATCTATATTGTGAAAATTTGCTAAATGTGAGAAAAGATCATTAAGTACTTAATCAGCAAAGCTTTTGGTGTTAACTGTTACTGAGTTTATGTAGTAGCATAAAAAGTTCTCAAATGTAATGAAAGCTTGCTTGAATCTAAGTCACTTCAGCATCCAGAGATATTTTCTTTAGTGCTAATTAAAGGTGCTCTGTTGTATCCTTATGTAGTTTTTTTTATACTTTCCTTGCATGTTAAATATGTTTCAGGAATTCTAGGTAAGTTGTCACTATTGCCTGTTGGGAATTTAGCAAAAAATGGAAATTTAATCCTAATAAACTTAATATAGAAAATAAAGTGCAGATATTTGCTTTTAACTTGTTCCCACAATATATAAATAAAAATCCCTTTAAAATCCAGTGCATATTTATTGTTCTAAAATAGTATATTTAGCTATATTTTAACTATAAAGCTAAAAGCCTGCTTATGTTGTTAGTACACTATAATATTCAATATTGAAGTTAGGAACCATTATTAGTGACAGAGGTATTTATATTTGTTCTGTATTTAAGCGATCTGTGTCCTGCTGAATCAGAAATATTGTACTTTTTCACAATGATCTTACAGTGATGGAAAAAAAGGACATTTCAGACCCTATCTTGTGAAGAATTTTCTATATGGCTGTTATTTCTTCAGCATAGGTATTTTGGGCAGCTTTTTTCAATGTGAGGAATACTGTGCATAGCTAAACTGATTGAAACAATGTAATAAACACCCACATTTTAGGTTTTTTATTTAGACTTGTTTGAATTTTAGGGAGAGATCAAACCTTGAAAAATTAGTGATAATGTTATAAACTATAACAATTCAGCAATTTTTCTAGTCGTAGTTTAATATAATTCAGTGTGCATTTCTAGCATAAAATCACTGTAGAACAAGGTTCACAAAACCCACAGATAATGAAAAAATATTTTCTCCTGGTCTGTAGTAGCTGAAATATGCTCTCTCTTTCTACCCTTCTTTTTTTTTTTATGTAGAGTGAGTTTCTATTAGGATGTCAGATGTGTGATATTTATTTTAACCTCTTGAGGTGCTAAATAGATTCATATCTATTATTGTGTAACCTACATTTTGAAGCATTATTTTCTTTTAATTATGCTAGACAGAAGATGTGCTTAAAAATAAAACACACCAAGGTAGTCACTGATGAAGGCATTTGTTAGGGGAGGATTTCCTTCAGTGATGTTGAAAAAGATATATGTATATTTTTAAAAAGGAATTGTTTATTTTCTCATTGGTTGTGTTTTGCCTTGCTATGGCTGCAGATATTTTAAAGACAATCTTTCTTCCTCTACCATCCAACTTCTTTCTGCAGAATCGTGCAGTGATGTCATAATCCTGTGTTTCACATCCATCTGTTACCATAGAAATGATTGTAATAACCTAAATTTAGCACAATGTCTTTCCTACAGGATCAAGCAGGAGGATTGAATGAGTTGTATGAAAGATTCTTCGTAAAAATGAGAGTATGTTCTAGTTAGGAAAATCTAAACACTATAATAAATTTACATGATAAAAAAAAAATCTCAAGTAAAATATTTATTAATAAATCTGCTGGGTTTAGATTTAAATTGTCATGAATGAAGGCTGCCTCGTACTTAGTATTTTTTTTTTTTATCTTATCAGGAAGCAATATATGATACAACGTTCAGTGACAGATACTTTTATAAAATATACACAGAATATTTACTGTAGTGTAGGTTTATTAAGAGGCACAGGAATGAGCTTGGAATTCAGTAGAAAAACGGTCGATATTTTAAGATAAGTAGCAAAGATTTGTGAAATGAGTTTTAATAAATTGAGTTAAAATAAATTTTTGCTTCTTAAAAATGAATCAGAAGAACTTAAGATTGTTTATTAAAAGCAGTCAGTTTTTGAATAACTTGAGTTCCTCTCTGCATCTTTTCTTCTGGACATACGCAGAACCTTGCTGTTATATGTGTTTCTATAAGAAGGAAAGATGCAAAAAGAATAGAAAAATGAGGAAGGTGGTGTAATTATAGATTTGAAATTAGGATATAATTTGTGCAATCCTCCTTTCACACAAATCCAATGGATTACCATTTAGTGTTACAAAGGCAGAATTTCATGATATTCATGTTGAAAATGATCCTGCTCATTTGTTGACCTCTGATTCAACATACATTGTTTAATCAATGAACAGCTGAATAAATTATTCGCTCTATGTTACCTCATGTTATTTTCTCTTTTAAGACAGAATTGCTAATTTTCTTATGGTCCTTGTGGAGTATTTGAGCTGCATACACAATTTAATTGTCTCTTGTGGGGTTGAAGCATAAATATTATCATTTGATAGGTAGAGAAATAAGGCACAAAGGGACTCAGATCTGTTAATTTTGAGTGTGATGTTTGAACTTTACAAAATCATTTTTTCAAGTACTCAGTATTTAGTATTACATAGCACAACCTACATTCAAACTATGGCTCTCATTAACATAAAGTGAATGCTAAACATTTATGTAAACGAGGTCTTCGGGTTTCAAATCAGACTCTGAAAGAGAAGGATCCCTCCCCCTTTGTGCCTCACATTTTCATCAACTCTTCTCCTCCCCCCTGCCTTGCACACATTTTCTGATGATTTCTTTCGCTCTTGCTTTACCTCTTACCTGTTCTGTCTCGCTGCGAGGCATAAACCTGGTTTTAAGGAGAAACCCTTTTTATTTTTTCAGGATTTTTTATTTTTATTTTTTAACAACTTAGTAGAAATTCAGGCAAATGAAAGAGACAGTAAGTACGTAGTGCTATGCTGGTAACAGTGGTTCAGAAAATAGCATATACATTTTGAAAAAAAGCTGTTTAAATTTGTCTTACAAAAACTAAGAATATGTTTCTGAATTTTAAAAAAGTTTTAAAACATACCTTGTGATACATTATATGCATATATTTGTAAAATGGGATCTTGAGCAGCATTTATAACCTTCAAGCTGTTCCTATTGTTGCTGATGGTTATAGCTGATAATAGTAGATTTAATAGCCTTGCTTTAATAATCTAATAAGCTCCTGGCTAACCATCTTCACTGATTTAAGCACTTGAAATCACATCTGTTCTTCTGTGGAAATATTTGTCACCACTTTTTGTAAGTGACCATATTTTACAATGGGTGGAATATAGGAAAAAAAACAAAACATGGGGTGCTTTTATGTTTTATTGATAGATTCTGCAGGCAAAGCATGTTTGCTTGATAGTTTTTTATTTTACTGAAAAAGTGGGAGCTAGATGCAGTGAACATTTTTTTTCATGATTAATAAATGATATACATATAAGGAGAAAAAGTAGTGGCTTTTTCCTTTATTATGTTAAAACTAGGTCTGGATATTTTCCTGTGCCGAAGCTGCTTAATCTGGTTCTGAGATAGTTACATTGCCCTTGTGCTCTTTGTTATGTGTGTATCTCTAATCCGTACGAACCCTAAATGGCACAGTTCGATGCTGCCTCTTTCCCTTTCCCTGAGAACTAACCATTTTTTCATTTCTTTCCTGGAAACCCCCTTTGCAGTTAAGTATCACCTAGGACATTTTCTGCTAATTGTTTGGATTTCTGTTTTTTATTTGTTTATTTATTATATTTGTTTATGAGTTAAGCAATTTAATCTACTGTAAATAAGAAAATGAAAGTGTAAAGCTATGGAAGTTTGTATAATACCTCTCGTGATCAAATACGTTAGACAATCTTCAAATTTGTAACTTAGGTGAATGAGCAGTTTATTTGCAAAGAACCAGATAAAAGTGCAGAACAAATGAAGTATTGCTGATCTAGCTCATAAACTTTTATGACTTGATTTGGAGTAGTAATAGAAAAGTAAATTCATCTTGACTTTTATGTAATGAATTACAAACATAAGAAACAGATTTTTATTAGGACATTGTTATTTGAAAAACGAGCAGTTAAGGTATATATCATAACAATAGCTGTAGTGTTTTTTTTCTGTAATAAAATGAAAAGGTGCTATATTTTGTACTTTATTGTTACTGATTTCATATTTTTAATAAACTAGTGAAAATTATTGAAATCTGTTTTTTTAATGTTTTAATGAAATGTAATGGGTTTCCTTAATGTTATTAAGACAGGTATTTGGCTTGACTGCAGAGATATTCAAATGAGTATCAGCGCAAGTGTTTATATATTAAAAAAATAGCCAGTAAATTTTTTTGTTAATGTTTCTCTGTAAAGTCATAAGGAGATAGTTGGTTTCCTTGTTTTGTTTACTACTACTTCTTGATTGCATCATACTGGCTCATTTGATAGTGAGAATCTTAATTTTGAGTACAGATATCTGACTGCTCAATAGCTGCAGTCTCACTAAAACACTTTTTTTCTATGTTTTACTGGTCTTTATGCTTTAAAAGATGTCTTTTTTGCAAATACAATTTGTTTTTAATTCCTTCTATGGAGTTATGGAGTTACCTAGGCCAGTGTAAACTAGTGTGCAACAGCTATATGATGTTCAATAGGAAATAATGAAAATGGATGTATGAAAGCAGCTGAGTGTGGGAGGTTTTGTTTTGTTTTTAAATTAGACCTGCACAAGTTTTTCTTTGAATCTGCATTTTTGTATTTTTCTAATTTCAGGTAAGTTCTTTCTCCCTCTTTCTTGAAAACAGCTTTCTATTCACATTTGAACCACTTTTCTTCCTTTGTCGTTACATCATCCAGGTAAGTTACTTATCCAGTAAGTGAAGGTGGTATCTTCTTGGTATATTATGTATGGCAGTGTTGTTTGCTCTCAGGCTGTGATACAAGCGTGTACTCTGTTTTTGTATAAAGTTCAAGAGATTTGACTTCTTACTCAATTATTAAACTTCACTGGCTCTGGGGTTTATATTGATACTGGAAAATGAAAATTCATGAGGAAGTTTGACTTGATTTTTATATGGAGTTTTTCATGTTTGTATTCCATTGTAGAACTGTCAACTACATGTAGTGCAATGAAATGTAAATACAGCACATGACAAATGGTGATCTAATGTAGTGTTTTTCTTATTGCTTGCATAAACTGGCAAACCTAAGTGCAATTATCAAACTGGGGGGCTGATCAATGGCTTTGAAAAGAATATATTTTAGTGTCTGTGTTTTAGTGTATCGGTTAGATGCTTGCTTCACAAAAGTCAAGGGGTGTTCTTCAGTTACCTAAAGGTATTCAGGAATCTTAACAAACAGGATTGAAGTAGATCCTGACTTGATGTCCCGTGTTGCTCTTGGAACTCTGTATTATGGTAAAAGCACTGTGTTTGTTAAGGGAGAAAACAGTATGCTTGTTTCTGAGGATTGTGTAGCTACATTTGAAATGTGCAATTCATAAAATATTCTGGAGTGCTAATTACTTGATTACATACATAAGGAGGCCTGATTGAGTTGGTCATTGTCCCATTTGGCCTTTCTTTGAGAGCATTTGTTTCATGGAAGGTGTAAAATGGCCTAGTTTTAGTGAGAATCTTTCCCAGCCATTAAGTGAGGCTGAAATACATCTGAGTAGATAGTTGGTCTAGGAGCTCAAATGCAGCACTAGATATCTTGTATTTTTATAGATTTAATGCTTCCATTTGCAGAGTTCAAAGAAGATAAATGTTTTGAGGCTGAATGATATGAGGATGTGACCAATAATGATTTATATGAACTTTATGAGCCTCCTTGCTGTTTCTAGCACAGGTTATAGGAAAACATTGTCCAAGTTGTGATACACATATTTAGAGAATTAATGTTGAACTTACCTTGAAATTGAAAAGGTAGTGAAGTAAACCAATTTTCAAATCCTAGAAAGTGTAATTAAAAATGAAAAAATAACATTGCAGGTGTTAGGTTTTGTGTATGAGAATGATCTGAGCTGGATTTTAATTAGAAAAGGAAGCCAAAATAGTGCAGTGACAAACAAGTAAATTCTAAATAATTTCAGAAATTAATAAGGTGAATGGAAGGAAATCTGTATCAATTTTCAGTCAAAAGTGATTAATTTTTATTTAGTTGTGGTGGCAGATTTGTGTCTATATTACAACTTTAAGAATAAAATAGACAAAGGATGGTCAGCAAAAGAAGAGAAGAAATTGTCCAGAAGACTCTTTTAACTAATGCTTTCTTTTGAACACTTGTGACTGATTTTTGTTGCTTTTTTTTTTTTTTTTTTAGAGATTTTGAAAATTTTGGAACTAACTGTTGAATTTTCTGAACACTGTAGTCTGTATAAACCTCTTATTCTTCTTGAATGTTATGGCAAGTTCTGTGTATGATCTCTGTGAGGATGTTTACATGTAACTTTATATGCTACATTACACCTAGCAACTGGAAATGCCTCCTGTATGTGTTGAAAGCAACTGCAGTTGGTTATACAGCTAGATTTATTTCTTATGTTGCCTGCTTGGTAGACTTCAACTGTTACCAACACATCTAATTTACAGTTTAAGACATTGTAAACATTTATCAGTCATTTATCAGTCGTGATAAATTTGTTGTTGTTGTTGTTTGCCTTTTTTTGTGCCATATTTTGTAGAGTTAATTTGAATGGTGATCCAGTTCATTTGATATTTGCAAGTTACTTAATGTTCATGTTTAACATAACTTATCACTAGTCTTGTGTACACCTGTTAATAAAACTAAGAACATGAAAACAACAACGGTTTTTAAGCATTGAAAATTTACTCAAATTTTTCATTTTAATTTTGACTATTTGTATTTGTCTTCTCATGGTTAAAACTACAATTAATTTATTCTTCTTGCTTATATATTGTAATTAAAAACTTACAATGTCTTTCTCATCTTATATAACTTGTACTCCCTCCTTTCCTTACCACTAATGCCGAAGAGAAAAATATCTGTTGCACAGTAATTTCATTTCAGGTTCAGAGAGCCATAAGTCATGATGAACATTTAAGAAATTACCCTAAAATTACGCTATTTGCATTTATATTGGAAATAGATTTTTTTTCAATTTATTTTTGTTAGTTTTTTTTCCCCAATATATTTGTAGTACTGTACTATTGTATAATTTTGTAATGTGATAAAAAAGACATTCTCAATATTTTTTGGTCACAGATGAAGAGCTGCCTCATTGGCTTTTTTTCCCTGGATTTCTGCATTTGTCTATCCAGAAAAAGAGGCAGTTTATAGTACTTCTAAGATGCAGGAATTTCTGGGAGGCATGTAATGTTTGTTTACTTAGTTGTTTTTTGCTTAGTAATTTTTCTGCTTGGAGAATTCAGCAGAGAACTGCGGGAACAGTGGAGAACTCATATAATCCAGAACTCTGCTTAGGCAGAATGGATTCTAAGTGCAGGTCTTGTTAAGCCTGAGTTAAGGTAACAAATTCTCAAGATTATATCCCTGAGCAAGAAGGAGATACAGTTTAATGTATTTTTTTACACAACTTAAGTCTCTGCAGAGATTATAGAATACAGGATTGTTTAAGTTATTTTGAAACTTGATGCAAATTAAATATATAGAACTCTGACTGAAGTCCTTTTCTTTCATTTCAAAATTGAAAAAATTGTCAGATGTGTGTTGAAGAGGAGGACAAGTAAAAGATGCTTATCTTACTTAGCAGTGCCTACTCTTGAGGCTAAATCAACTGTGTGAAACTTAGAAGTTGGACTCGGTGATCCTTGTGGTCTCTTCCATCCCATGATGCTATGGAGATGTGTTTTGACCACTATGGGATGCATCTGTGTTGCATTATAGGTGCTTCTATTTCTTTGACAAAGGCATTGTAGACTTTGTTACTAATGCTGTCAAAGCGTATTGCATACACTTTTAAAAATAATAAAGCTCCTTTCTTGCTAACTGTTAATATGCATTTAATACATAATTGTAATATACATCCAATCACTCCCTCCTTCCCCCCATCCAATACAAGAAAAATGTGTGTGAGAGGTCCATTCAATTTTAGGTTTTTTAAAAATCCTGAGTTAGCACAGGTAAATAAAAGAAAAAATTTTGAGTGAAATTGTATTTGAAAGTTGTTTTTCCTCTTCGATTAAACTAAATAAATTACACAAATAAATTAAAGACCACGTTTTATGTGAATTAAGTAGTGTGTTTAGTTTATATTTGTTTAGTGTAAGATTTTTTTCATGTTTACTTCACCAATTTGACAGTCTTCCTATCTTAGTTTAAATTTTGTTCACTCTTAAGTGAGTATACTGTATTATTTATAGGTTCTTCTTCCAAGAAAACAAACAAACCAAAAGTTAAGATATTAAATTTCTTTGGATTGATGGAAATATTTCACTTGGCTTCTTCAATGCAGTCTTTTGTTTTATGTGTGTTTTGAATTAGAGTCTTGCTATTTCTTAGTGTTACTTGTAAAAAGAAGTACTTGTGCTGACAAATTTAAACTCAGTCATATGGAGGAATTTAGTTTGTCAGCTTAGGTAGTAAGCATTTCTGTTAGGCTTAATTTGTTATATTTTAATACCTATTACAGAGTTCGACATACAGTCTTTTTCATGATGTCACAGCATCACAGAATAGTTGAGCTTAGGAAGTCACATTGTCCAACAGTCCTGGTCAAGCAGGGACACTAAAAACGACAAGGTTGGCAGGATTTCAATGCTCAGGCTACAGAATGAGGAAGGTGCTGGACCTCCTTGACAGTAGCTGGAAATAATTTGGGTGACTAAATCTTACAGATTGTTGCTAGCTTACTCTTAATGCTTAAAGGCACATGGACAAGGGGCTGAATATGATATGGCAATCGGTAATTAATTTTCTTGTTCTGAGGGCTCAGTATCTTTGATTTAAAATTTGTTCTTAGCTGGCAATTTTTTTTTTTTTTCTTCTGTAAGAAATTAACTTCACATGATTATAGTTATTTGTACTTAACATTACCCCACTTGAGTTATTAAACTGTTAACTGACTGACTATAAGAACTGACTATTCTGTCAGGTAGAATGCTGCCTGTCTTGATGTTTTGTTACAGAGTATGGCTAAAGATTTCATCCAGTATGATGCTAGTGGAAGTTGGAAAAATCAAAGTGAGTTGGTGCTTATTATAATCATAAAATCATAGAATAGTTTGGGTTAGAAGGGACCTTTAAGATCATCTAGTTGCAAGCGCCCTGCTATAGGCAGAGACTCCTCCCTCTAGACCAGGTTGCTCAAAGCCTTGTCCAGCCTGGCCTCGAACGCCTCCAAGGAGCGGGTATTCATAACCTCACTGGGCAACCTGTTCCAGTGTCTCACTACTCTGACAGTAAAGAATTACTTCCTAATATCTAGTCTAAATCTACCTTCTTCCTGTTTAAAAACCATTTCCCCTTGCTCAGTCATGCCCTTCTAAAAAGTCCCTTCACAGCTTTCCTGTAGGCCTCCCTCAGGTACTGGCAGGCTGCTGTAAGGTTTGCCCCAAGCCTTCTCCAGGCTGAAAAGCCCTTGCTCTCTCTGCCTGTCCTCACAGGGAGGTGCTCCAGCCCTCTAATTGTCCTTGTGGCCTTCCTTTGGACCCTCTCCAACAGCTCCATGAACTACTTGTAATGGGAGCCTCTGAACTGGACACAGTGTTCCAGATGGGGTCTCACAAGAGCAGAGTAGAGGGGCAGAATCATCTCCCTCAATCTGCTGGCTACTCTTCTTTTGATGCAACCTAGGGTGTAGTTGGCCTTCTGGGCTGCAGGTGCACATTACCAGCTCGTGCCCATCCATCAAATCTATTTTTCTCCAAATTGGCAACTAGGATGTTGTGCCGGACGGTGTCAAATGCTTTGCACTAGTCCAGGTAGATGAAGTCACTTGCCTTTATCCACTGCCACTGTAACTCCATGGTAAAAGTGCACCAGGTTTGTCAGGCATGACTTGCTCTTGGTGAAGCAGTGTTGGTTACCGCCTGCCAGCTTGTCTTTATTTTTCAGATGGCTTAGTAGAGCCTTCAGAAGGATTGGCTCTGTGATCTCGCCAGGCAAAGAGCTGAGATTGGCCTGTCGTTCCTTGGATCTTCTGTTCTTTCCTGTGTTGAAAATGGGGGTTATGTTTCCTCTTTTCCCTTCAGTGGGAACCAGACTGACATGACTTTTCAAATATGATGGGTAGTGGCTTGGCAACTTCATCTGCTGGCTCCCTCAGAACCTGTGGATGGATCTTGTCGGGTCAATTGGACAACTTCTTTGTAGTCATCCCAGGTAACCCATTCCTGCTTCCACTACCTACAAACTTTCTTTTTGCACTTAAGTCCAGGAGCAATTTGTTGATTTATGGAGGCCTCTTGGTGTTCTTGCCTGCCTTCCTTTTTCTTGGGATGCGCAATTGCTGGACCTGGAGGAGATGGTCCTTGAATACTGACCAACTTTCTTGGGCCTCCCTTCCCTCCAGGGCTTTACCCCATGTCATCCTGCCAAACAGTTCCCTGAAGAGTTTGAAATCTGCTTTCCTGACATCCAGAGTAGCAATCTTGCTGTGCACCTTCTTTGATGCTCTAAGGGTCTTGAAGTCCACCATTTTGTGATCACTGCAGCCAAGGTTGCCCTTGGGCTTTACGTTACTCATCAGCACCTCCTTTTTGGTGAGGACAAAGTCAAGCATAGCACCTTTTTTCGGGGTTCCTGTACTACTTGGAAGAGAAAGTTCATCATCAGCACATTCCAGGCACCTCTTTGATTTCTGGTGCCCTGCTGTATTGTCTGACCAACAGATATTGGGGTGGTTGAAGTCCACCATGAGGACCATTTTTTTGTGAACGTGAAGCTACTCCTATCTGTTTACAGAGGTCCTCATCCTCGGTTTTCTTCATCAGACAGCCTGTAGCAGATTCCCACTATGATGTCTCCTTCCCCTGCCTTCCTTTTAACCCTAACCCTTAAGCTCTCTGTCATTTCCTCATCTATCCCCAGGTGGAGCTCCATGGACTCCATCTGGTCATTGATATAGAGGGCAACATCCCTCCCCTTTTCCCCTGCCTGTCTTTCTTAAATTATGAGTTTACACCCATCCATTCCTACATTCCAGTTGTGAAAGCCATCCCACCACATTTCAGTGATGCCAATGACATCATAGCCCTGCAGTCACATGCATGCCTGCAACTCTTCTTGCTTATTCTCCATGATCCATGTATTGGTGTACAGGTATTTGAGTGGGGCTCCCACTGAGTCTGATTTACCCATTGGAGTTCCCTTATCCTGCACCTTAGGAGTTGTCTTGCTGACCTGTGATCCAACCCCAGGCCCAGAGCATCCATTACCATCATCACCCTCAAAGTGGGATGGTTTGAAGATCATCTTCTCCGGCAGCTCTATTTTAAAACCCTCCTAATCAAACTGGAGATATTTAGATAGAAGGTTAAATACTTATAATGCTATACTTATCCCATAGAATTAAAGTAGTAGATGATCAAATTATTAAATGTTTTGGAATTATATTTATTTTTTCTGTTATGTTAAGAATGCATGAAGTTGTTCTCTATTTATTTTACTTTCAACTTTGAGTCTTCTTCATGAATTTAAGTGAAGAGGCTCTTATATACAATGCAACTTTTTTTCTGCTATAGCATCTGTTTACAGTTGGTAAACAAGAACTTTCACAGTCTTTCAGGAATTAGATTTGCAGCCTCTAATTAACTTTTCTAAAAAAACCTACCTGTTTGCATTCCCATGATAGATACTGAAAAAAAGGATTGTAGAAAGAAAGAATATGTACCTTGTGGAAATTATTTTTCTTATTTAGAAATTCATGTTATTTTATCTGTATTGATTCACTAAAGAGACATGTTGGTTTAGCTTTTTTTTTTTTTTTTTTCTTTTGAGTAGATGGAATTGAAGTCTAGCACATTTTCTTGCAGTAGTAAAATCTAATCATAAGCCAACCAATTGTACATAACTCTTTTAGTGCTGCTATGGAAATTGAAGGCGTTTATTCAAAAATTGAGTTTTTTTCAATATGAAATTCTTTATCTGTATTTAAGGTTGCTTTTTTTCCCCCCCTTTGCTTCATATATATATGCTTGCTTTTCATTATTCGTTGAAGACAACATTGTAGACCAGGTTTAAAACTTATTTTGCAGTTGAGTTTGTTAACAGTATAACCTTATACATGTCTTATTGAGCAGTAAAGTATGCAGGAAAATCCTTTTAAAATTTTTTTATTGCTGTTTAGCAGTTACTATATTGCATAGCAAAGTAGTTATCTGCTTTTAGATATTTTAATTATTTCTTATGGTAATTTTTTTAGACTATAAAGCTAGAGGGGGAAACTAATGGACTATAGGAAACGCTTGCTAAGTACCAAGTTTATTGAATCATCGTACCTCTCTATACAGGAGCAGGTACAGAGCAATTAGTACTGTATATTTTTTTGTTGTTGTGGGACCCTTTTTCCAAGCTCAAGTGGTTCGGCAAATTCTTTTAACATGTGTAACAGGTACAATTTCAGTTATGTTCTAGAAGGCTTTTCTAACAGAACTTCCAGAGTTGTCATGTCCAAGTTTTCCATAGGTGTTTCGAAAATGTTTGTTCAGTTAGCACATCCAGTTTCTAATAAAAAGATGCCAAAGCTTTATATTTTTATTAAGCTTATATTTGTTGCATTTTGAGTTTTTAAGAACCTTTTGGAGCATCTCAACCATAGATAGATCTTGCGAGGATGTATGTGATATATCAGCTTAATGTCAGTTTTGGTAAATAAAAAAAGGAATAAATTGGGTATGCAGTCTTGACTTTTTAATTGTATTAAAATTCATTTTAGTTTTTCCTCTGTTTAATAATAATAATAAAAGTGAGGTCCTAATATGCTTTTACCCTCAGCAATGTATACTTATGGCATTAAAACTTCAGATGTTAAGTTTGCACCCACTGACAAATTTATCTTTCTTCAAGTTAAAACAGCATTACAGTCATCACAAGAATCTTTTTCATTAGTAGTACAAGAGTGCCATGGACCCAATGATCCATTGGAGACTGCTATTTTATATTTTTCAGGAGCACAGTGGAGTGAGCTGATCGTGCCAACTTCATCTTCGTTTTCTGGGACCATGAAAGAACTGGCAACCCTACTTTTTAACACTGACTTATTTTTAGCTCATTTCTGAAAACTACTCAGCAGATCAGAACAGAGGTTGATTTATGGTATTTGTAAGGCATTGTTAAAAAGGGCCTTAAATGACAAGGATCTCAGGCGCTGAAAGTTTTTATTTTCAGTTATACCTTTTTCACTTTCACAAAGTGTTTTAATATTTGAATATTAGCAAAGGAGCAAAAAATTCAGATGAAAAATCAGTCATCTGATTTATGGGGTTCTTTTCAAGGGAGCCACTCAAGGAAATTCTTGTTTCTTTCTGTACAAGAAAGGCCTGAAGTTATAAATAGTTTTTTTTTTTTTTTTAACATTACCTTTATTTGGTGTTAGTTTTGTTTAAATCCTTTTTGCACATAAGTACCATTTAAAATATTTTAACATGATTTAGCTCTCCTTGCTTTTTAAAATGCATGATTTTAAATTTTCCATATTTTTATCTGATATTTTTTGTTTTCCTTAATATTAACTGATTTTGCATATCTGCATTTATAGCACATTCCTGTTTGAGTAATGAGAACCTTTCATGTGTTTTCATAGGACTATTTTATTTTTCACTTGCATGAGTTATGGACTGCAACATCATTTAAAGCCGTGACTGCTTTTATGTTGATGCTTTGAGATTGTTACCTTGAAATACTGATCCTTTTGTTCAAAGCCCAACATAAACTAATTTGTTGAGGGTTGCTTTTTTTTGATAGTAAGATATTTTTATTTTAAAAACTAGGAAGAACAACACTGATCTCTTCCATTGACTCCCCACTCATTTTCTAAAAGTTGACCAAGTGAAATTAGGTCTTCGCGAGCTTGCTGTTATGGAGGCAGTATAGCATAGAGGAACTTTATAGTATTTTCTTGATGACTTCTAGAAATAAGTTACAAATAAAAAGAAATCCTCTCTATTTGATAACTCTGTGTCTTGGGCCTATTTGCTGGTCTTCATTTCAAAGTTTATATTTTGGATCATGTGTATAGTACTGTTTAGATACCCTGTTTTCTCTACAAGCAACATGAGCAGAAGTGCTTACACGAAGTCGCTGAGAAATGATCATGCATTTATTGATTTTTGTTTGTTTTCACATGAAACAGGGTATTAACTGTATAAGGGATAGTGTGCTGTATTTAGAGTTTTTCACTTTCCATTCTTGTTCATAATATAACTTTTTGTTTATGTAACATGTGGAATATTTTCAGTAAGCAGCTCTCTAGGCTGTATGAACACAAATTCTCAAGCTCATGTTCTTTCTCATACATCCATGCATGTATTAGACCGGATGCAATTTTAATTTAGAGTTAACTACATTGAGCAGATACTTTCATATCTTTCATTTAATACAGAGTACTTTTGTGTTATAATGGCTTGTTTTGTGAACTTATTTCTGAATGTATTTCATTTTATGAACTTCACTCATTTCTTAAATGATTAAGTAAGTTTTCAAAACTAAAACAAGTAATATGCATTCATATATTTAGCAATGCTCAAGTTGAGTGTAGAAGTAGAATTCTAGCCCTTACTTGTTTTCTTTTTTAATGAGACATTTATATATGAAACAAGATCAAGAATCATTAAATTCTATATATTTTTATACAAAGTTCCTTTGTGGTCTAAAAATGTCTATTCACTGTGCTTTTACAAAAACATGAGCTAATGTATTTTTGTGTAATTTTGAACCCAGTTTGTTGACTTGAAGCATCATCCCGCAGTGCTACTAAAACTAGTCTTGCACAATTACAAATGCAGTACGTTATTTATTAGTAATACTATAACAGAGGATTTTACTTGGCTATGAGGATACAGCCTTTGCATGAGTGTTTCCAATCCAAAAAAAGCAGCTTAAGAAAGCAAAGTAGTGAGTGTTAGCTCTTACAATATCTTAATTTTGATATATCTTTGTAACTATAGTCTAAGCAACATCAGTTTTGCAGACTAAGCTGTGTCCAAGCTATAACAGCCTTATGATGGCAACATCCTCTTGCTATATCGTGGTCTCATGACTTGAAAAATGAAGTAAAAAATTTTCATCTTTTGCAGCAGATGCTGCATGTTTATAAAGGAATGGACTATAGGTGCATAGCCATTAAGAGGGTCCCAGTGGAGACTTTCAGAACTGTTAAACTGCTTTGAATAGGAAAACTGTTTGTTCCCTTTTACGAGTGGAGAATTAAGAAGTCCTCCCAGCAATAAAAATGTTACGTTTTTAGTCTACTGCTAATTATATTCAGTAAGTCTTACTGTTTTATTAGGTGATTGATGGATAGAATCATAGAATCACCAGAATTATCTAGTCCAGCCTTTCACCTATCACAACAAACACCTTTCCTCACAAACTATGTCCTTTATGTGCAACATATAAAGGTTTCTTGAACACTTCCAGGGACAGTGACTTTACCACCTTTCTGGACAGCCTGCTCCACTCTTTCATAGAAGTTTTTCCAAATATCCAACCTAAATCTCCCCTGGCACAACTTGAAGCCATTCCCTTTAGTCCTATTGCTAGTTACCTGGGAGAAGGCAGACACCACAACCTCCTTTCAGGTAGGTGTAGCGAGTTATAAGCTCCCCCTGACCCTCCTCTTCTCCAAACTAAACAATCCCATTTCCCTTAGCAACTTCTCATAAGACTTGTGTTCCAAATCCTTCACCAACTTTGTTGCCCTTCCCCTGGGCACACTCCAGGGCCTAAGTGTCTTTCTTGTATTGAGTGGCCCAAAACAGCACAGTACTTGAGGTGCAGCCTCACCAGAGCTCAGTACATGGGGATCATCACTTCCCTGCTCCTGCTGGTAGTGCTATTTCTGATACAAGCCAGGATGCAATTGGCCTTCTTGGACACTGCTGGCTCATGTTCAGCCAAGCATTGACCAACACGCCCAAGCCCAATTCTTTCACACAGTCTTTCAGCTGCTCTGCCCCAAGCCTGTAGCGCTGTTGGGGTTGTTGTGAACAAAATGCAAGACCCAATACTTGATCTTGTTTGGACTTGATCCCATTGGTCTCTGTCCAGCAATCCAGCCTGTCCAGGTCCCTCTGTTAGAGCCTTCCTACCCCCAGGAAAATATACACATCCTCCTAGCCTAGGTGATCAAGGTCTCATATACCGCAGAACTTCTATAATAAACCTTTGCAATATATCTCTCAAGGGAGAGGAAGAAGATGCTGGTGACTGCATAGAGCAGCCCTCTTTTCTGTACCTCTTCCTTTCACAGCTGCTTGTCTGCATGTCTTTCCAAAACCAGTCCATATTTTCTGTGTAGATTCTTTAATTTCCTTTAAGAGCTGTGCAAATTTAGCAGAAAGTATGCAGCCAAACTATGGGTATAAAGTATTTCAGTACCCTGCTTGACCTGAGGAGTTGCTGAACAATATTTGTAGTTATGAAATTGAACAGGAAGTAATGGCAATAATTGATCTGTAGTGCTTAATATGGGTATGTTTCCATTATTACAGAATCTCTCATGTTTCTATTACATTTATATTTCTGTATCTTTCTGTTTTAAATGTTTAAATTCTCTGTTGGTATCAGAGCTTGCTTGGGATCAAAGAAAGACAGTTTTCCAAAGGGAGATGAGCAGGTACATTAATTAATTCATTACTTCTGTGTCATACAGAAGTCTAGTGGCTTAGTTTCTTCTTGGAGTCCTGGTTTCACTGTATAAGTTGATACAGTATTGGTACAAGGATTTAATTATCTTTTCTATTTTGTTTGGCGGAAAGGTCAGAGTACTTTCCAACAATGTTTGATGTATCAAACATTGGGATGGCTGTATCCAGTGTTCAAATGTTCTTTCATTCTGGTAACTTCAAGCTATAAAGGAAAATGTGCTTGTCAACATATGCAGAATCGGTAACAGTACTGTAACTGTGGTTGACCACTCACCTGTGTTCACATAATCAGCAGTTAATAATGACAGAAAAATATGCTTATAGAAAGTCTCGTTTCTGTTTCATTTTTCCTCCTTCTTTGATCTCTCTAAGCCCCAAATGAAAATAAGATGATTTCACTGAGTAGCATTATAAGATTTTTTTATATCAAGAATATTTTTCTCCTAGTAGGGGGAAAAAATGCTCTTGAATACAAGATCTGAGTTTTTCCAGCATCTTGATATGAAATTGCAAGTACTGGGATCGTTTCAAGGGCTTGCTTTTATTCATTTGCCTAAGGAGCAGAAAAACAGGGTTTATAATCGGAATCACAAAGTTCTATGGCAAAGGGAGCAGCAAGCATCCTGTCTCTTCTCTGTTGTTTCACTCACCAAAATTACAGGTTTGCAAAATCTCTAATGGGGACTATATTTGTTTTGGATTAGACATAGAATATTATCTGAAGTAACCTTTTGTCTGTAATTATTGATACTTTTAAACTTACATTTATCTTCTCTTTGTATTATATTATTTAAAAACAATGTTGCTTTGGTTGGCTTCAAGAGGGAATATCGTTGAATCAAAGATGAAGGATTTTTCTGAGAAATTAAATTCATGAAACTCAAAAGTTTTTCTGAATCTGTTCAGTGTAAAGTTTATGTATCTGTAACTGTAATTGATAAAAACTTACAACACTGAATTTACATCTATATCTTAGTAATGGATCCTTTTTTAAGTTGTATATACAGTATAGATATTTAATAAATAATTATAACTAATAATTGAAAAACAGCATTTCTCATTTTGGGGAAGGTTAACTGATAATATGAATGTTAGCATTTTTGTCTATTCAAATCATTTTTCTGTTGTACATTTTTGGCTTTTAGGGAAAATGCCTGTTTTAGGTGGCTATGTTTTAGGTGTTATCATGCATTTTGAATTAAATTACCTCAGTGTTCGCAGTGGTATTTGCAAAAATGAAGATGTCAGTTGGAATAACCTTCTCTTACACAACAGTGTAGCATAGAAATGATGCTGGGTGTTGAGACAGGGCAATGAAACATAACTAGGTAGAATTTTTGAGACTTGATTTTAAAATTGCAAATCCATTAGTATCCAGGCTAAGCTATTAGATTCACTTGTTCCACTCCACTGGAATTGTCTGTACTGTTAGAATACTTTTACTTTCTATTCTGTGGTTTTTGTTGTTTGCTTTGCATCTTTCTGCAGTCACCTAATGCTATATGAATATGAGACTGGATACACAATTTTTTCATGGTGTTAGGAAACAATTTAAGGATCATGTTAATAAGATGAGCTGCACAAATAGACACTGAAGTTTTGTGACTTGTTTGCCTTTTGTTTGTAGGCAGCTGATTAAGTGATCAACTTTGCAGCTCTTCTCTGTCGAGTTAATGTGTGCCTTTTGCTCAATTATAGTAAGAAAAACAAAACCAAATACTAAAGCTTTCTTCTGTTCCTTTACATCAGAATATGACTATATGAAAATAGTTGTTCTATGTCCAGTTTGTTTTATTTTAATACTAAGTCTTTGTAGTGAGTGAAATCTGTTTTGTTTAATAAGGTTTCAGTTTCTTTCCTACACTCAGTCAGCTACTTGTTGGAAATAATACTACTAAATACCACCAGGAGATAAGTAGCTTGAAATTCTCTCTGAAGTGCTGCATGCTAGGCCAATAAGCTTGAATTTGACTCTATATATGGTGTAAAGTTTGTGTAGGGAGTTGTTTCATCAGGATAATATGCTTGCATTCATGAAAAATTGCATTTTCTACTGATTAACCAATGGGCTTCTGCCTAGATTTAGCGAATTGTAGTGATCAAATGTGATTTTTTTTTTTTCTTTTTTTAGCAACTCATATAGGGTGTGATGTTAACTTAGAGATGGAATTTCATTTGCTCCTGAATAAATGTTTCTGTTTTTTTCAGCCCAGAGATTTATTACTTGCAATGCAATTCTACATTCAATTTACAAAAATGGCTCTTTTTTTTAGAACAGAGAATATGTTTCATCTAATTAAACCTCGTTATCTCAAGAGCTTACAATTCTGTCTTATTTTGGAAATACTCTTGTTTCTGTATTTTGCGGGGTAAAAACTGTAGATGTGTGGAAATTCTGGATAGCTAGGTAATGCAGAATTTAGCTATATTTTTGTAGGACAACTAATTAATGCGTGTCTCCAGAACAGTCTGAGAGAATTAGTTCAAACCTAATGACATATGACATATGTGTTACATATTGCATGGTTCATGGAGGAAAGGTTTTATGCACAATTTGCATAAAAAGCAGAACTTTTTAGTTTGGGTTGTAAGACATCCTAGCACGCTGACTAATGATATCTTGAAGCATCTATGTCTTTCATACACCAGAAATATGTCAATTAATAAAATATCTGTGCCTTCAAAAACATGTATGGTTGAAATTTAGTATTAGGATTTCCTCATAAATTAGTTCAATGTTGAATAAATCTGTCTTACAGATTTATTTTTTGCATAGAATATTAAAATCAGGTGTTGCTGCTTACAAATGAAAAGACTCAGAGCGATGTTTTTATTTCCTAAATTAACTCATATTGACAAGGTTGTCCTTCAGAGTGTTTTAATATGGTATTTAATTATCAATTCTAGTTTCCTTTAATAGCTTCTGTAACAAGATTGCAATTGTCGTTGGTAGATACAATTAGCTGTCCATCTATGATTCATTCTTTCACATTACTTGTGGTTTGTAGTGTTGACACAGGAAGAACACCACGCTTTTCTTGACAAGAATTAATGTTTAATGGTGTTCTGATTTTCCCCAGTCTACTTTAACAACATCCTTGAATCTAGTTGGAATGGGATGTGTGAGTGATCAGTCTGAAATAAGCAAATGGTTATTTGGTGCTTTAACTTTCAAGATGTTAGATGTAGTTCTTGAATAGCAAATTTTGGTAATTGGAAAGCTATCCCAAATCAACGTATACAAATTAAAAACTGCTTTCAGTTTAGACAGAATATTTTAGATAACATATTTAATAGTGTATAGTTAAGTTTGCTATGACCTATTGCAACAAGTTTTCTCACCAGATCACTTCTTAACTATTAGTGATAGACTAGTGATTGATCAAGTTTGCTGTGTAACAAAATATTGAACTAGTTTACTAGTGATCAGTGGTTTCTCCTTATTTCCTGTGGCTAATAGACTATAATAGAAGTGCAAGAACTCTCCAAGCCTTCTGTTTTAAGTATATGTTTTCAAAAAGCTTGTAAATACAAATACCTAAAGTTGTCCTATGTTAACACATAACACAAAAATCTGATACCGCCACAGTTTACATTTTGTTTAAATATTGAGCATATGGAGAGAGTCCAGTGCAGGGCCGCAAAGATGATTAAGAGAGTGGAGCATCTCCCTTATGAGGAAAGGCTGAGGGAGCTAGATCTGTTTAGCTTGGAGGAGACTGAGAGGTGATCTCATTAATGTTCATAAGTATGTAAGGAGTGAGTGTCAGGAAGATGTAGCCAGGCTCTTCTGACATCCAATGATAGGACAAGGGGCAAGGAATGCAAGCTGGAACATAGGAGATTCCATGTAAATTTGAGAAAAAACTTGCTCACAGTATGGGTTACAAAACACTGGAACAGGCTGCAGGTTGTGTGTCTCCTTCTCTGGTGACATTCAAAATCCTCCTGAACGTGTTCCTGTGTGACTTTGTCTAGGTGTTCCTGGTCCAGCAAGGGAATTGAACTAGATGATCCTTTGAGGTTCCTTCCAATCCCTGACATTCTGTGATATTTTTAATTTTAGATTATGAGTGTTTATATGCATTCTTATGCATTCATGTTAATTGCATTATTTGACATACTTTATTTTTCCATATGCACTGGGGCCGTTTAAAAGTGTTTTAGAAATGAATCTTCCTACAAATTTTGCTTACTTGAATATGTTTGAAAAAATCCTGTGGTCACTCAGCCTGGGGTAAGGTAAATTGAGAAATATGGTTTCTTATTATTTAATGAAAACTAATATGTTTGTAATAATTTTACATGTTATATCAAAAGAAGGATATTGCAGTTTCAAACTACAGACACTTACTGGCATCTACCAGTAAGTGAGGCTTACCGCACTTTGTCATATTACTTGTAGATGGTTTCTTATCTAAGTCAGGTTCTGACTTAGCCAAGGATTTATTACTGAAGCTTTAAAACTCTTATTGTTGCCAGTCAGCTAATTCACATGGATTTGTGGCTAGGTGGCATCCCTATTTGCATTGTAGTTGCATTTGCCTCAGTTATGTTTTGATTTATTGTCGAACTTTATGTTACAAAAGTGGTCAGAGGGCTAGAGCATCTCCCCTGTGAAGACAGGCTGAGAGAGCAGGGGCTCTTCAGCCTGGAGAAGAGGAGGCTCGGGATACTTTATAGTGGCCTGCCAGTGCCTGGAGGGTGCCTATAAGAAAACTGTCACAGGACTTTTTAGAAGGGCACGTAGTGACTGAACAAGGTTTAAACAGGAAGAGGGTAGATTTAGACTAGATTTCCGGGAGGAATTCTTTACTGTGAGGATGATGAGACACTGGAACAGGTTGCCCAGAGAGCAACTTGGGTCTAGAGTGAGGTGTCCCTACCTATAGCAGGGTGCTTGGAACTAGATGATCTTAAAGGTCCCTTCCAATCCAAACCACTCTATGATTGTGCATGCTTTTACTTACTGCACAATGTATTTCACAGAGAATGATTTTCTTGTGTTCCAGAACAGTGGATGAAAGCTTTGTGGTTTAGCAACAAATAAATATACAAATGTTGCTAAGTTCAGTCTCAGGTAATGTATAATATGTTCTTTATGGATGCAGAGAATTTCTTGATTTTTGTTTCTAGAATAGCTTTTACTAAAACACAAGCCCTTCAAACTGTAAAAAGCAACTGTTGTAGTAGAATAAAAAAACAGGTTTTTGTTGTAGTTTATTTTCAGTTGGATCTCTCATTTGCCAGTATCTGGAATGTATTATTGCAGAGGAGAATGTTAGTGTTTGCAGTCCTTCTGATATCCTCAGTACATGACATGGTGATAATAAGTCTTAAATATATGTAATCACTTGTAGTTCTTTCACAGTAAAGAATACCTGAATACAATGTAATACTGGAGCAGAAGTTATTACTAATGTCCATTAAAGCACATTTTTGCAACAGTTTGATATGCCTAGTTACACATCTTGCAGTAAATTAATGGGAATGTCTTGTTAACTGGAGTAGTAAGATAAAACTACAGTTTTACATAAATTATTGTCAAGTCATAGAGTCTGTTATCTCAGGCAGATTAAAGTTGAACGTGCTGTATATCTTAGATTCTAGAAGAGCAGGCTAGTTGTATTTTGAATAACTTCATTTTTTTTTTTTCTTTCTAAACAATTGACAGTTATTTCAAAACTTACATGTACTCTACAAGTTTTCGCTCTTTAAAGCTGTTAATGAAACTGTAATTTAGCTATAGTTAATTAACTATTTGGATGATTTAATTTAGTAATTAAGCAATTTTTGTTTCAATTTTAGCAGTTAGGCGGAAGGAAGTACTGCACAACTGTTCGTTCTTATTAATAAAGTAAAAAAGCTACATTGGGAAGAAAGTCAATATAAAATGTACCTGTCTTGTACTGAAATGTACTTACAAAAAAAAAAATCAAATTGATTCACTTGAGTTACCACTGTTGTATCGCTATGAATATTTGCATTCTCTTCTTTAAGAAATTTCAGTAGAGCTGTCTATGTCTGAGGAAATGCTTCAATTGTAAAATCATTGCTAGTTAAATAACAGCTGAAATATGAAATGTGATTTCAGAAATATAACTTCAGCAGTATATGCTGCCAATTGATCAGTTTATTAACTGTTACTTTGTAGTTGTATTTGCATTAAAAACAAAAGCTTCGTAGCAGAGTCACACTGCCTTCTGCTTCTTGTATTCAAGTTCTTGATCTGGTACTTCCTTCTTTTTTTTATGAACACGTTTTTCTGTCATCTTAGATTTTTTTTTTTTTTTTTTTTTTCCAGATGTTTTGGATTATTATGGTGAATTTCAAAGTTTAAGACAAAATGAAAAACCATTAAAATTATTGATGTAAATATTGACCTTTTATGTAGCAGTAGAACTTCTGTAAGCATGCTTACTTTTTTCCTAAATACTACATGCTGGAGTTGAAACAACTCCAAAATCTTCCTTAAAATAAAAAATTTAGGAGTAGTGACATAATGAAAAGACTGTGCATCTTTGCTACTCTTTAAATATTTTCCTTCATCTTAGGTAAATATTACTAAAGTGATTATCACTCATCTGTTTTCAAATACCTGATGCCAATTAAAAAAATAATTGGCATCTTACTTACCTTACAGTAATCTTACTGTTTACTTCTTCAAAGGCATGCTTTTTATATAAAAATGAAGTTACTTCCATTTTTTTTTAAATATCTTTGGTTTGTTATCTGTACCATGACATAATACAAAGTATCTCATACTCTGAAAGTATGATAGGTGCAGGATACATAACTGGTAAAGGAAATCCTATCTGGTAATTTCCAATTAATTTTGCTGGGGATAATTACAAGCATATCCAAATGTCTTAATTCCTCTCATAACTGGAGTAGCTGTATGGCATTTTATATTCTTTTTTTTTTTTTTTAATGTTTATTTGGTTTTCTGAAAGATCTGTGTACTTTCATTTCAAGATGTATCCATTGTAATATTGAACAAATGTGAAAAAAATATTGCGAGCCTGGACATATACTGTTTTCTTTCCTGGATTCTTTTGCCATCATATTTCTTCAGAACAACTGTACTGAAGGGGATATGAAATAGGTTTAACTCTAAATACTTATTTCTTTTCAGAATCTTAGATATATTATTATTATTATTATTATTGTATTATTATTATATCTAAGATATAACAGTAGTATCGTATTAACCATTTTAAGTAACTATTTTAAGTAACCATTTTAACATAGTGGTTTGATGTATGCATGTAATTAATAATTGACACTAGAAAATCAATCTACCTATAGATCAAACTATAATAAAGCTTCACAATAAACCTTTAAATTGGAGGTTTGTACTTCTTGATACATCTTTATATTATGATGTTTTGGCATTAGGAGCAGAGTCCTGTAGTGCCAAAATATAAAACCAGACAGAGTAACCAGACATCAATTTCCATAAATTCCTTTAGCTTGTTTTGAATGGAAGATAAATCTGCATGACAAGATGAAGAAATACTTTTAAAATATTTTTAAGAAAAGAATCTAAATTAAAGGTTTCCTACATTAAGCTTGAGTACTGCATATGTTCAGTGAGTTTATAGAACCTAAGCTATTGTAAAAGGTGAAGTCAACTGTGGATCTCATGGGCACAATAACAAGAGAACAAACCTTTCCCACAACAAAATTAGAAAAATAAACTTTCAGCTGTTCTACTGAATTTGTAGAACTAACACATACATTCACATGCTTGTACCTGACTTAAATTATTTTATATGGACTAGTTTACTGAAGAAGAAAAAGTGCATTTTGTTGGAAACTTGAGAAAGTCTTTACTATCAGAAATGGAAATACACAAAAGCTTTTGCTGGAAGCGAATAAATCTCCAGCCTATGGAATTTGTGCTCTTCATTTACGTAAGTGCTTTGCTAAAAATAAATAAATCTGCATCTTTTGCTATCAGTTTTCTTGATGTAAGAATTATTATGAGTTTTCTGAATATTTTCCTGTTCTCCTGACTTGCTCAATTTATATTGCCTTTACAGCAATAACATCTTCATATAAATTCAACACTTGGCCAGTTGCCATGTCTTTCAAAGTTTAGAAATTTGAATATATAAAAGCTATTAATTTCTGAAAAGATTTCTGGAATGGACAAATACACACATGTGTAAAAAAAAAAAAAAAAAAAATTGTGACTGTTTTTAATTTCTGCTATATAGCTCATCTTGTATTGTCTTCATGGAGGTTATTCAGATATGTTAACTCTAAAATGCAGCCTGTGCTTTTATTCATATCTGGTTGAGTTTTAAGTAGTTCTAGCCGGAAAATTCTTGATGTTAATATTCTCTAGCTCGCTTCCCTTAAGTATTTATTTGTGTCGTAATCATTAGTATACATAGCTTTAAACTAAAAGCTTAACTTCTGCTCCTAAATAATAAAAGAAAGAAAATAAAATCAAAAGCCCTGCTGTCAAATCAAAGGTTTCCAAGCATGCAGTTAAAGGTTTATGAATATAACTTTTATTTAGGATAAATATAGTTTTTAATTATAACAAAAGATTCATGATTGCAGATACTATTCTAGAATGTGCAGTAATTTCTGTTTCCAAGTTTCGTGAGGGATACTTCTTAGGACTTCCACTTTGATGGGTTTGTAAAATACAGACACCTCTATCTTTTAAGTCCTTCCATGGCAGCTATCTGAAGTATTGTTTTTATTTCTCTTGATTTCTCTTAATACATTAATCCTCTACATAACTTTTGTAGTAGAAAAGCAGTTAGTAAGATTAGTAAACCAAAGGCCTTTAGTGGTGGTCATGTAGTTCAAGTCCAGTGGAAGTTTAAGGTTCTCAGTTTCTCTTTAACAAGAATATTGTAGGTATATTGATTTAAAAAAAAAAAAAAAAAAAAGCTTTTTTTTTTTTTTGAGAACTGAATACAGCATTACAGTTTTTCTGATACTGTTTGGTTTTCAAAATGTGCTCTAAAAAGCATTACTCCACGCATTTTGAAAAAAAAAGTTTTTTACAGCTTGGAGAACTAGTTCAAAACTGATACATTTGTTAGTGAAGAGATAGCGTATGAGATCTTGTAGTCAGACAAAAGAAAACCAGCAGACACTTCAGTTTCAGAAATCTTCAGAGCAGTGACATGGCCTTCCATTCAATTTTTTACCAGATATCACAGACTGGAAATGTGAGCTTTGGCTGATACTGCTGGGAAGGAGAGTGCGGCAGGCAGCTGTAATTCCCATCCTGTAAAGGTACTGATACTTAAAGTCTCTGTAGTCCAAATTGGTACACAAAAGTACTAAAATGTTGAATTTGGGCCTTAGTTCTATTTCTGAAACGCATTTTCTGTCAGTCATTCCTGGATGTTTTGCGGAAAAATTGATATATTTTTTTACATGAGTAAGGAGAAGATACTTTGGAGTTTCTTGCAGGTTGCTTCCTGGAATACCATCCTTTAAAAAGCAGACACTTTCTATACTAGCCTTTTCCTAAGGTTTTACTTGAACAACTTCCTGAAATGATCAATAACCCATTTTACAAAGATATTTCCTAGTTTGAGAATGGTTCTTTACCATGATGTATATGAAAGGTATGCTGAAGAGCCACCTGCAAAAAATTGTTCCAGGACATTCACTGGCCATACTGTGGTAGCATCAGGTTTTGTCTGTAGTGCTTGTACCAATTACAGTAATGGTTCCTACAGAGGAGAATCAAAGCAAAAATAAATTTGTTTGTGAAGGAAGATTTTTCTTGGTATGCTTTTAAGGAATCTTAAAGCCTAGAAAGTGATTGAACAGATGACTCCATCTACTGTAAAACGCATTCCGTTTTATATATTTTCAGGGAGTATGGAGTGGCACAGGAAGGAAATGGCATATCGGTGGAAAGTTGCTCTAATTCAGCACAGGATTCTTGTGAGAAATCCCTTCTAATATTACATCATTCTTATTCTGTTTTTCAAAGTTTGAAGTCTAATTTCTTCATTTTATGCCACTTTTGTTCATATCAACAACCACATTAAAATTAAATCAGCAGATAAAATAGACTTCCATTACTGATAGCAGAGCACATCTGGTTAGTGTGAGAATTTGTAGTACTAAACATTTTGTCATTCTCTGTTTTGTGAGGACTTGTGGATTTTGTAATAATTATATTACCCCTTTCTAATAAGTTTTGGGTTGGTTATTTTTTTAAACAGTGTTAACACTGTTTAATTTGAAATTCCTCAAACAAAAGTAAGTCTTACACTCCAGTGGATGTTTCAGACAAGAATGGAGGTATCAAATAAGTGACTTGATTAGAGGGGAATAGAAAAATTATGCCTATATGAAAATTTGGGGGAGGGGGAGGGGGAAGGAGGGGAGGAAGCCTATTCATGTATTACATTGATTTTACTCAACATTATATAACAACATTTTTTTTTTTTCTATTTTGGTTTGCCTGATCTTTTTTAACTTGATCTAAATTACGGTTGCTTATCAAATTTTGCTTATAGCTTAAAGGAAAGTATTTTTTTCTTCACCTATGTCAGATGAGAGCCTGAAACATTTTTTTTCCTTACAGAAAAGACAATTTGAGGTCAGCAGTGTCTATCAGAACATATATATTCAGGTGTAATAGCAATGTAGTTCTGTAAAAAGTACCAAAATATGAAACATTAAGACTAGATTACCATCACTGATTTAGAAAAATGCTTATTTAGTTTGAGGAATAACCTTTACTGAATGGACTGTTTTATTCTGCTGTTTTCGTCTTCAGGTAGTTGTCATTTGTAGATGATTCAGAAATTAAGATGAGCATGAAAAAGCTATGACCATGTGATGAACTCTATTTGCCAATTCATACATGGGATGTCAAATGGAAGATGTTGCTGCTTTTATTTCTTTTATTTGCAAAACAAAAATTTTGTTCCTTGGGAAACAATGACCATATTCTTCAGCATTTTTAATGCTTTTTGTACGAAACAGTCCTCTATACTCTTGAGTGCCTACTGTATGGCAATATTGACTTCATCTTTTCCTCTTTGAAGTGTATTCATTTCAGCTGTTGATCTATTAGTGATTTCCTCTTGTTAAAATTATATGACTCCACTGTTTCTTGCCCTCTTTCTCTCCCAGTTCTGCTTTATGAACCACATATACACAACATTCATTTCAATTACTTAATTGGTGTAAGGCTCTTGTGTCATGATGGAATGCAAGAAACCGTTAACCATTTGTAACTTTGTTTTTAAATAGCTCATCTTACATTATTTGGTAGTTTGCCTGCCATCATCTCATTTTAGTCTTTGTGCCAGACATTTACGTCCTAAAATTCTTCATTTTCTTGATACAAATTATCTTGCACATGGGTTTGATCAATATTGTGTTTTATTTTGTTTCTTGTGCAGACTCACACATCTAGTTTTCCTGTCCCCTTTTCTTAGGACATCTTGTCTTGACTCTGCTATATTATATATATTATATATATATATATATATTTACATGTATATGTCTTTCATATATATGTGTGTGTGTGTATATATATACACATATATATACATAACTCTGCTTGGAAATGGAATGATTTAGTTTAAAGGTGATCTCAACTTTCTTTCTGAACACTTCCTTTTTTAATTTTGGTTACTGTGGATAACCCTACTCTCCATTTTTTTCACTGCTAGTTTGGGTACTAACTTGCATACCCTGTAAAATTCTAGATTACATGCATCTAAATTTCGTAAAATCCTCAAATGCTTGTTTTCTTTTACAGGTAAGCAGAGTCATATCTAGGTTCTTCTATATATTTCAAAATTTCTATACTTTCAAAAGCATTTAACTAAGGTTTTTTTTTTTTTTTTTTTTTTTTTTTTTTATCAGACCACTTCAGTTTAATTGCTTTATAAGTCTTTATCTTGTAAAATGTAAAATGTTGTTTCTGCTTATCATAGTTTTCTATACCTTAACTCCTTCTCTTAGAATTTTACAGTTTAAGTTGCAGCATTTGTTAATAACTGCAATTGTCCCAAGTTACAAACGTCAGAGATTGTAGCTAGACTGATACTGTACATTATGAATTGAGAGTTGATACCACTTTCCTAGTATTATAGAATAAAATCGAAACAAATTGAAATCATAGATTGATAGCATATCCTCAGTTGGAAGAACCCACAACAATCATTTAGTCCAATTCCACTCAAGTCCAAATATCTGGTCGTAAATGGTTTTTTCTGAATGTTCTTTTCTCCTGTAAGTCTCCTGTAAAAACATAAATAAATAAGTAAATAAATCTTATTATGTTGGAGTATAGGAAAGTGTGTTTCCATTACTGTGTGCTGCCATTATGTTCAATTGCTGGGAAAGCAAGAAAGAAGAGGGAAAAACAATCCTAATATGAACTAGAACAGCTAATCATAAGCTCAAAATTAAGCTAAAATAAACTTAGCCATAAAGCTAAGGGATGAAATTGTCAATGAAAGAATATGTGGAAGGTTCAGTTATAAGCGTTCTTTAATCTACGTACTTTAAATATTGTGCTTAAGTGAAAAAGATTATACTTAAATACTGTTTTTTCTTATTAAGATATTATCACATACAAGAACTCAGCAACACTTCAGAGAGCTTTGTTATGTAAACTTATTTTAAGTCTTGTGTGTTAAAAAGTGCTATGTAATAAAACTGGGAAAATGATTCTTCAGCATAAATGATATAAAATTCTTTAACTGATAAAAATTCTTATGTTCGAGTATTTTAGTTGGTTAGTTTTATGTTTAGTGTTACTCTAATGTTAGTGTGTTAGTCTTGTGTTAAGGTATTTGTAAGTCTCATAAGTAAAACACTTCAGTTTTTGTGCAGAATAGATCTGTACCTGAATATTAGGTAAATGGTAATATTTTCTCCTTTATTTTTTGCACACTACTGTTAGTTTGCAAGGTTATAGTATTTAAAATGCATCTATAGGACTATATTAAGTTTTCGTTGTGTTAAAGGAATTGTGTCAGTGTATGGTAATCTTTTTTTTCCTTCCACTGTACAACTTACAATAGTTCTTTTATGCTGATTTAATGTCTTCCTTGAGAATACTTTCAAGGACATCTGATTAGATTGATCAGGCTTAATGAATATGTATAAGCATTGGACTAAATTGTAGGCTGCATTTAAAAATAAACTGTCCTGTGTGTATCATATTATTGTAGATTGCAGTAAAGGAATGGGGCCTTTCTAAGAGTGAAATTCAAGCAACTTCAGCTGAACTCTCATTTAAAATATAATAAACCCTACTCTTCAGTCATTCATTCTTGAATTTGAAATTGACCTAAGGGTTCTGTAGAGTTGCAATTTTTCTTGCCTTTTATTTTTTCTTTCAATGCCTGCTTAAGTGTTTAAAAACTCATCTTGAACAACAAATAGACCTGGATAATAGAGGGTGTGATTTTAATATGTGTTAAGTAACATGTCTGTCTTGGCATTGTCCACTTGTTGCTCTTAATGAAGAGATGTGCTATATAGAATTTTTCTTGAAGGGAGAAGGTATATATGGAAATTTCTTACAGGGAATAGTATGCTTTTATACAGTACCTTGGTAAGGTACTTCTTAAGAACTTTTCTAATAATATGCCTGGTACAGTATTGTATAAGTTGCTAATTATATGTGTTTAAATGACAATCCTAGTTTAACTGAAAGAGCTATTCTCCCTTTCTAATGTATTTGTTTATCTCACTTCAAAATATTTGTCTACTAAAGTATTATAGGATAACTAAAGTGACAGATGGCATCATGAAGTGACTTGATCAGATTACTGTAGAGGCTCTGTTCTTTTTAGTTTGCTTTATAACTGTCGTTCCTGAAAACAAAGTGTGCTTGTTAAGACTCAGATGCAGAATAAAATAAAATGATTCCTTAGACTAAATTCAGACTCATTACACATTATATGGATTAATTACAACTAAATTTTTTTAAAACGAATTATTTTCTTAGTGATATTTCTGCAACTTTCAAATAAGGATTTATTTGTGATGTTTATTAAGTGAATCTGGTCAGAGTAAACAGACTAGAATGGTTTCTCAACTATGTTACTACTTCATGACTGAGAGGAATAAGAGCAAGAAAAACTATTAAATCAGTTGTTTAAGATCCAGAGCACAGAAAGATTGGATTTATCTTGTGGAAATTTTTTATCCCAGAATGAAGCATCACTGAGTTTACTTTCTGGAAAGCTTAAAAATTGGAATAGGAAATGAAGATGCCAGTTGACTCAGAAAAATCCGTGTAGTAGTGACATGACATGAAAAATTACAATTTTTATGTATTATTGTTAATTCTTTCTAGTAGCATACTATGATTTTATGAAACAAAATGTTAAATTACATCTCAAGATACATGAATACTGATTGCTTCTTTATCTTGCATTATAACAAAATTTTCAATGTAAACAGCACAGTTGTTTCACCTGAATATTAGTGAACTGAAAGTTTTACAAAAAAACATTCATAAAATAGCAGAAGGGATAATAACGTTTCTTTACTTTCATTTCATAATTCTATAGAAAGCTAAATAATAAAACTTTGAAGCAGATTTTTTAAAGCAAACAGAAAGAGAACACAATTTTATAAAAAATAATATCCTAAAGATGATTATTATGTTGAAATTTTAACAGGGTACCTGTTTGCTTACACTATGGAAATTATTGGTTCTTTATTGTAGTTAAGGTAATCAGTGTAGCAAGACCATAGAGAATGAATCAGTATGACTGGAAGAAGCATGCCTGTTTCAAAATTAATTGGCAAATAATTATGTTGACATAATACTTTTGGAGGAGTTGGTCACCTCTGCTTCATTGTGTTCAGAAGGAATTTCAGTCTTAAATGAATGAATGGATGGAAAATGTGCAATAATTGCTGATGTAAAATGGACTGGTTTTTTATTGTTATGTAATCCTGGTCAGATATGTTTTGTAAAGATAATGAAACTGATAACAAAATGCTCTTGAGGTTTTAGGTACAGAATCAGAAGTATCTGTGCTAAGTTTCTAGAGTTGTTATAGATTATCTCAAAGATGTATTTTAATCAAGAATTACATTGAGTTTTGTTTGTTATCATTATTTCAAAGTTTAAATAATTTTTTTAGCTTTAAAATAAAAATGCTACTCTGACGTCCTCTAATTGAACTGAAAATTGTTTTTTTGTCCTGTTTTTCCAATTTGGCAAATCAATAGCTGTACATAACTGAATACTTGAAGTTTTGATCAGCAATCCTACACAATTTAATCAGCAAAACTACACAATTTAGTTTTGTGAAAACATTTTTATGATAGTCAGAAGATGTTCTTTGGAAGTCAGTGTACTTCATGTAAATATTACTGAATCAAAAATGTCATGAATATTTACATTACTTTTTTACAGACCACATATATTTACTATAACTGTTTCCAAGAGCATATTCATATTTAATTTCTGAATCATTTAATTGGTTATTTAATACATTTTAAACTATTTATATGAATAAAATATAGATATTAATTTGCTTTTACTTCAGTTAGTGTGTTATGTTTTCTGTGCTTGCTTTTGGTGTGAATGTGCCTGCTTAATGTAAGATTTCCTGCTTAATACTAACTTTGAAAAAATTGTTATGGTTTTGTTGACAATTATAATCATCTTTAATTTCATTATATGTTAAGCTGGTTATGCCTTAAAATATAACTTGAACTTCCTTAAAGTGCAGGATAGCTTCACGATAGCTTTCTTTCTTGACAGAAGAGTACCGTGTAAGTGGAATAGCACTCTGCATCTCTGCATACATACTTTACATTTTCTCTTCTATTGCAGACTGAGATACTGATTCCTCAATTCTATCTTCTTGTGTAATGACTTAGAAGGCATAAAGTTTGTCCTAATCAATTTCACAGTGACTGTGTACTGATTAATGAAATTTGATATTCTTAATAATTATCTCTTACATTACACTTCATGTGATGAGTTATGATTTTTAAACAAGGTCTGTCAATGTGTGAAATGACAACGGTATTGCAATAATAGCTTACTCAGGCTATGTAATTATTGCTGCTTTCCTAAGCTGTAGTTAAGGAAAAGCCTCCATGTTCATGAAGAATGGTACTGCATGTTTAACTGGAATGTCTGTATTATCTGTGTCTATATAAAGTTGATGTAGATTGTGTTCTGCTGAAATTTGATTAGATTAGACCCTTCTACACTACTGAATTTTCATATTTTCATCTTCAGAAATGCACCCATTATAAGCTCTTTTGTGACAAAGGGAAATGTGTGCAAAAGTGACAGAAATGCTATTTAGCAGTAAGCAGTTAGAAAGTAAATTACCACAACCTTTTTTTTTAGTTTATTTTTGAACCTTACTCTGTGAAATTTCTTACTTTAGAAGATAGTCCCTTTCCTATGTTTTTATGATTTTACAGACATCTGCCATTTAGCTGAAGTCATTACCAGATTTTAGGAGTGTAAGCTTACATTCATTCTTTTATTATAGAAGCCAACCTGTTGCTTTAACTGTCCTTTTGGTCTCTTCTGAATCCTTTCCAGTTCTAATGCATCCTTCGGAGACAAAGTGACCTGAGCTGAATACAGTTTAAACATGCAAGTAAATCTTTTATGTCATCATAAGCAGTGTCATACTCTTTTCTGTTTCATACTTCCTTCCTAGAAATTCCTAACATTTGGTTTGCCCTTTGGCTATTAACACCGAGCCAACATTTTTATGGATATCATAATCCGAAATTTCACTCTCGAGTGAAATAACAGTCTATTCTGAGTCCATTATTTGTGTGTGAAGTTAGGATCGTTTTTCTCCTTTGTACATCGTATTTGTGTACATAGAATGTCATTTGCCTTTCTTTTATGCGGTCGCTTAGTCTTGAAACTCTTCTGTGGTTCTTCACTGACACACGTCCTTATCCCCTAACAATCATCATCCAAATAACAGAACCATCAGCATTGATGTTTGCTCCCATTTTCGAGATTGCTCACTGCATGTAATACTATAAGTGATCTCTCTCCATTGTGAGAGTGGATAGTTTGGTCTTCCCTATTCCCTTTTAATTCATTATTTTTGCATGTGAGGACTTTTCTTATTCTGCAGCAGTTTGATTTCTTAATAATCCTTTGGAAATGACATTATTGGAACCTTTTTTGGAAAGGAGGTAGCAAAGGCTCTCTGTGCTCTTACAACTGAAACAGAACCTTTCAAAATTTACATCGTGTAACTTGTTCAGAGAATTTTCTTTAATCTACAATTTCATCAATGAAATCTCCTTCAAATTTTAATTTAGTATCTTATTAAATAATGAATTTGGAATATGTATTCAGAACTGTATACTATATTCTCCAGAAAATGACATTGTGGCATAACCTTGTTGTCTTCTAGTCTGTGACAAGTGCACTGATACTACATAATAGAGAAGTTTGTAGTCAGAAACAGATCATGTTTTATTGCATCTTATATGATTCCTACTGTATTACCCATATAGTGCAGATACGAATTCAGATTAAAAGATCTCCAGAAAACTCCTTATTAGTTTGCAGTCTTTCCTAGAATTATTCTTAAAAGATTTTTTTATTTCTTTTTCTGGTCTCATCTTTCCTGATTATTCTCCTGATTGCAGATTTTAGAAAAATCTACCTAAGAGGCAATATAGAAAGTATAATAATAAATCATTTGAACATAAACTTAAATAAAAAGATTGTCTTTTCTAACTCAATGGAAAAAGTACAGAAATGATCCTAGGTTATATAAAATGACCTATAAACTTACTTTGCTGTGGTATATTCTTTTGCGTTTACAGGTAAATACCTTATATAATATTCAGTATAGCTGCTATAACAACCTTTTAAAATAACTCTTAAAAATTCTGTAAAATGGCTGTTACATTACTATTTTGAAAAATGATACTTGTTTTCTCTTTTTTAATGTTCTACAGATTATTTATTAAGAATCGTCAGTTAGAAAGCTTGTTTAGTTTACAGTCCTAATAATTTTTAAAGCTCTTATGTCATCTGTAGCTCTTCAAAACTTTCCATCTTAGGTTGTTTTTTTTTTTTTTTTTTTAACGATAATTTTTTATCTTTGCTTTTTATAGAATTGGCAAAATATAGCTTAAGCAGTACCGTATAATTTAGAGTAATTCTACTTCCAAGGAATTTTCCTAACATACCTGCCATACTAGTATTTCCTTAAGCTGTATTTCCACATTGAGGAAATATTTCATTTGATACTGACAACAAGGTTTGTTTCAAGAAAATTTACCATTGATTTATAATCTGTAATTGACTTCAGAGTAGTTTAGATTTCATACATAATCTTACACTTGTATACATTGAATTTTGTCACCTAACTAAAAAGCTCTATATTGATACATATGTTCTTCTTTACAGCGCTCATCTTAAAGGACTTGGAGATGTCAAAAGATTGAAAATTATTCCTGGATAATTTTCAACTATATTTGTACAGCTAAAAAAGGAAGAGTGATAGCCTGACTTCCTAATAATAATTTATGTCATTTTCACAGATCTCATTTATATCCAAATACCACAAGAGATAACTTTGCACTACAGATGAAGGAGAGGTCTTAAGGTTTTATCAGAATACAGCAAGAAAAACTGCCTGATGGCACCACAGAAATTGTATGCATTAGAGGTCAAACTTAAAAACAAGCAGTAAAGAAAACTGTAAGGGATAGAATCATAGAATGATTCAGTTTAGGGGGCATCTCAGAACATTTTTAGTCCAAATTCCTTCTTCAGATGGGATCAGCTGTGCAGTCAGATGGGATTACTCTTGATTTCATATTATTGTAGAGCTTCTCTGCAGCCTCTTCCACTGCATGTTAGTCCTCACAGTTAAGGGGGTTGGGGAGGCGGGGAGCAAACAACATATAAATTTCTTTATGTCTAATTTGAATCTCTAGTTTCATTGTATGACCATATTCTCTCTCTGTGCACCACTGGGAAGAATATGAGTCAGCCTTCTTCTGTAGGAACTGGGGAGCTACTATTCTGTCCTCCTGAAGCTGCCTGGTCTCCAGGCTACTGAAAAAGATCAGTTCCCTCAACTTCTCCTTATGAGGGCAGATGCTCCATTCTCTTGATTACCACTGTGTTATTCTATTGAACTTCCTTCAGTTTATCAATATTGTAGTTATATTGGGGAGTCTAAACTTGGACCCAGTACTCCAAAAATGGACTAACAGTTGCCAGAAGAAGAATAATCACTTCTATCAGTTTACTGTCTCTGAGATCAGAACTTAACATTGATCAGAATGGTTCAGCTGAAGTACAAAGAGTGCTATTTAAGCCCAAAGTAGAGTATGTTGAAACATTATGTTAATAGATACTTGATTTAATTTTATTGTTTCTAAGACGTAAAAATTTCAGAATTAACTATCTACCTGAGATGTGTGTCTGTTTAAAAAAAAAAAAAAAAAAAAGTGTCATCATAGCTTTTTGGAAGGAAGGTAGTGGAAAACTGTAAGTGGAATAAGAGATTACAGGGAAATCTAGAAGCTTGTCAGTTTTAATAAAACATGTTTTTCTGGTGTAGTCAGTGCAGACATGCTTCACTGTGTGTCTTGAATTTCTTGCTCAATTATTTCTGTCACTTCAGATGAGTTTTTGTCTCTGCAGAGTTAGTGTTTTTTTATTGCTATATTAGGAAGTGCTGATGAACCAGGAGGAAACTGTTATCCTTAGTGTAAAAACTGAGTGTACTCAGAGTAATAATAATAGCTATGGCTGGACTGGTTTTCATAGTTGTAAGCATTGAAGAAATAGGCATAAGAAAAAAAGCAAGTATTTATTTTAATGCCAGCACCACTGCTTAATCTCAAAATAGCTGCTCTTACTGATATTTCTAATCCTTCACATAATTTTTAGGGTTCTTTTGTATTTTTTTTCTATATATGTGTGATTTAAAAATGTTAATTCTTTTTCATATACACAAATGTCTTTCTGATGGTTACTGTTAGTACTGCACAGAGAAGCAGATTATTTCTTCTATTTCTACATGTGTGGTGGTTTTTCTTCTAACTAGTGGTTCTTATTCTAAAAGTGAGTTATAGTTAACGTAGTATTCTTAGCATTTAACTTGTTCATAGTCACCAGAATTGGTGCAACAGGAGGTTTTAGATACAGTAATATGATTCTCAACAGCAAGAGGTAGCAGTATTTTAATGTATGAGGGGAAGCCTGTTTGAGTGTTTACTTATGTAGAGAAACCTTAATAGTTGCTCTATGAAGAATTTTATAGGGGAGGGCAAAAAATCTATTACAAAGGTCCCATGGATCAGTTATGACAATCCATTTAGAGATTTAAGAAAGACAATATGATCAGTATATTGTGAGTTCTGAAAGTTAAAGAACTGTCCTTCTGTCCTGAAATAGTAATAGTAACCTCCAATGAAAGCTTCAGAGAAAAAAGTTAAAATAACCAAGGTTATAAAACTGTAGGTTGCTTGTTGAATGTGTTATTAAATAAAGGCACAGCCAGAATATGCGAACCTCTGAAGAAAAGAATATGAACAAAAGTAACACCAGGAATCTCAACATCATAGGAACTGCTGCAAAAATCCCGAAAAGAGATGAGGTGGGGATGAGGAGCAGAAGCTTGCATCTTCAGCTGTCTGCAAATTCAAGGATGCCTTGGGCACTGGATTGTGTGTGGTTCTGCTACTAAACTGTCAGTTTGTCCTTCCTAAAAGTGTTCTATTGCAGTGTAAACTGTTCCTAAACAGTTTATGTCATATTTCAACAAGGATTTTATTCAGTAACTAATTTGAGTGGCATCCTATTTTAGGAACTAAGAACAAGCAGTTAGCATATAGGAAAGGCTGTTCCTTGTCATTTGATCTTGGTTACCAAGAGAAGTTCACTAGTTGAGGGTGTGGCCCTTATATTTGCCATTTCTATATAGGAGAGACAGAAGAGATTGGAGGTCACATCTCTTTTTTTTTTTTTTTAAACAGATTGTGGGTGGGGGAGGTGAACAGGGAAAGGGGGATTAAAGTGAGATACTGAAAATTGCCCAAGGCAGATAATCAGGGATATTATTGTTCCAGACTGTAAAACCTTTTCTATGGTTTGCTTCTTGTTATGCCTAGCTGTGGTAGGTGCTGTGTAAAGTGAGTTTAGCCAAATAGACTTAGGAGACATTGGGGAAATGACATTTTTAGTACAACAGCCTCCCTCTCCTGAGGTTATATTCAAGATACACCACGTTGACAGAAGCTGAATTTATTAGTTTAGACTATATTTTGGCACTTCAGGTTTTTGCCTTATTTGTTTTAATGCATTCCAAATAACAGTGTATAGCAGAGCTTTTCATAAATTAAAAGAAAATGGCTATAAATTGATGCTGGTGTCATAAATGGTTTTGTGCAGTGTAATTGTTCTGTGCTTATTTCTTGTCTTGTGCTTATTTCTGCCAGAACACCTCTTTTATGATCAAACTGAAGTGCTTTTCCCTCATCCAGATGTTGTTTCCTTTACTGTCAAAAACTTCTAGTTTTTTAGGAGTGGAGCCTTTTTAGCTGAGTTCCTGTAAACACTTGCTTCTTAGAAATATTGTCTCATTTTCAGAGGAGCTTATAATATTAATTTGCATAGTGTGTCTCATTTTCTAGCTTTCAGCCTGTGCAAATCCTGTTCTGTTCTTTTTCTAATACAGTGCCTATACTTAAATTCTTACCCAGAGTAAAGAGTGTTAAATATTAATAATATCTTAAATATTACTTTATCTTGATCGGTGTTTCTCAAGGATCCTTTTTTATGGTTTATATTTCAGATAACATTTTTTCATTTCCTTGGATTGTGGAAACAGAAAAACACTTGAGAAAAAAAAAAAAAAAAAACAACTTTAACTTTTTTTATAAATGGGTAAAATATTTTTTTCCATCTTGTGAGCTGCATTGATGTTATAAGACAATATCTTTTTATTCATTTTCTGAAACTCTCGTGCATGCTCACCTGGACATGAGAACTGGTAGCACTGCACATTCTGTTGTCACTGCTATTTCTCTAAAGCCAAAAAGTTGGGGACATGCTGCTTCCAGTTTTTCCAGTGCTGTTCTGGGAAGGAAAGCTTGAGCATATCTTTCATTTATCAGAATAATTTTGAGTAGGTTGGCATCAGGTGTGCCCTTTATATTCATATTTATAACATTTTAAAAGCCAAGTGAAGCACCTAGTTTGCAGAATATTTTCAGTCTCCTTGTCCTTCAGAAGGAACCTCATATTGCTTGGCTGCTGCTGACAGCTTCTGAATTTCTCAGTATGTGTCATGCTGTAAGGACATCTGTAATTGAAATAACTGATTTTCAAATCGTGTTTTCACCAAACAGTCCCCCAGAGATCAACTATGTTTGTTACACTGAAATCATAGTGCTTTATTTTTTCCAACCAGTTTTCAGGTTGTTCATCAGATTCTGAAGGTGATCATTCATTAGTGCATACAACCTATTCTTATCACAAGCTCTCCCATAAAAAACAAATGAGCAAACAAAAAAAAACCAGTATGGATGGTAATTAGAAGCTATACTGTGTATTGCTACTAAGAAGAATTATTTTGGAAGTGTTTAGCAGTTTCTGTCCTGTTAACTTGGACTTTCTGGTTGTTTTTCTTTGTTTGGTTTAAGAAAGACACATTCATTTTGATTTGGTACTGCTTCTTGATGTGTAAATCAGTAGTATATAGTCAGTGTGAAAGAAGTTTGCCAGGACAGTCTGGAGGGAAAAAAAAAGTGGTCGTGTTCTTCAACTCTATGAAAATGTTAAATTGTACCCTGTTCAATGCTTGAATGGTTTATTTTTCATACTTTGTTTGAATTCTATGATTCTCTACAAAAGAAGCTTTCATTAATATCCTATAAAATGCACTGTGTACTTATATCAGCTAGTTTCGTACAGCCTCCTTTTCTTTTTCTCTTGAGAAATAATCTCTGATTATAAGATTATGTATTACATTTCTTTTTCAGGTATTCCACCTCCCTTTTTAATGGGTATGTGGTAGGGAATTGTTCTGGTTCATGACTTGTAGAATGGTAGCCCAAATCATTTAAAATCACATTTAAATATACAACAGGTACAATAAATGGTTGAGTTATGTCACTCCATGAGGCTATTGTGGCATATGTACTTCGTATGCTAAGCATTTTGTGAAATTGCTCTTCCCCTGAATGCTTTAACTTGCCAATATTCACTTCCAGTTTGTTAAGTACAGAACTTATTGCTGTTTCTTCTTGTGTACTGTGTAACTGGGATCTAAATGAGAGATAAAGGTACAGAATTATATGGAATTTACAGTTTGAATATGTTACACTTCAAGCTAAAACAAATATAGATGTTGATCTGTTAATCTTGAGAGTTTTCTTTTTTCTTTTTTCTTTTTTAATATATATATGTATATATATATATTTATATGTGTTCACACATCTTCCTTGATGTGTGAATACATATTCCCTAATTCCAACAAGAAAAGGCTGGTTGTCACTTCATGCCACTTTTTTTCCTGGTCAAGGCTGTGAAATATTTTTAAGTCAGGAGGAAAACTGGCAAAGCAACTACAAAATACTTGCAAAACAGTACAGATCACTTTTTATTGGTCTTTAATAATGTATGTACTATCATATTGGAAGAAGTATAGGAGAAGCTTATGCTCTAGGTGCTCAACTCTTCCTAATTTTCTTTCATCCAATTTTCACTTACTGTTTTGCAGCTCTTTTAAGGAGAAACTTCTGCTGAATTTCTTTATTCTTGTTTATTTCCTAGTGATAAGCAGATCCACGTTCGTAACTGTTCCTACAATGACTCTCATAGCTTTACATCCCAAATGTCATTAAGCTCATCTGCTTGTCACCATTTCTGCATGTTTCCTTCTGTCCAGGTGATTAGGTGAAGTTGGTCTATACTTGGCTGTTCTTTGCAATCCCAGTCTTTCTAAAGAAAAGTCTTGTCTTGGATTTTCTTTTCCAAGTCTTGAGGACAAAAGGCACGCAAGTGTTAGGTATCTGTAACTTAAGCCCATGCTTGATTTTCATCAGTAGTGACTCAGTTATGTGAGGTGTGTGTTTCTGAATCTTACATATGCTTTTTCTACTACTGTTTGTTATTTGTCTACATTTGTCTAGTGTACGTTCTGGAATCCTTGGCTTCCAAAATAGGACATGCTAAGGCTGTGATCACTGGAAAAGGAGTGAGAACCAACATGTCATTCAAGTTGATTATTATTTAAGGAATTCTTTTATTCCTGTGTTTATTTTTTTCCTTATTGATAACTCATATTCATTGTCTTACTGCAAACTAGTGTTGCAAATGAAGGCTTGTCACTATGGACAAGTCTTTAATTGAATAAATATTCTCCCCAGATGATTTTTTGCAGCTCTAAGGTGTTGCTTTCACTCACTTTACACATTCTTGATCTCTATGTATACATAAGACACTAAAGCACTAAATTGCCCCAGAATCTTTTGATTGTAATTTCCTGTGGTTGGTTGTATAAGAAGAAAGCCACAACAATATCAGTAAAATGAGGAAAGCTGCCCCTGTCTGATTAATATACATATATCTTTTCTTTCAGTGCTGAGGCAGTAGTTGTCTATATGCATGACCCCAGTGAAACTAAATCTCATCAGTTCTTTTGTGTGGAACTAGTAGTAGAAAATCTTATTGTGGTTGTAGTGCTGGTGTTTATGGTGAGCTACGACTTGCATTTTAAACGATTCAGTTTGAAATGCCATCTTGACATTAAACACAGAACTTTGTGTACAGTGAAGACTGAAGGTCTTTTAACTGAAAAAATATGTGCTGTTTATTTATTATATTTTCCTTTGCTGTAGAAAAGACAGCATTGCTCTGTGGTTTGTAGTAAGGTGTTTATACAAACTATCATTTCCAGTAGATATGATGTTTTCCTGTAAACAAAAATCAGTGTGAAAACAAAGGGTGTTGTGAGAACCAGAAAAATTAACTTCAGAGAAAGTAGTTGAAGTTGATGAAGTGATGTTAAAGGAGTTTGTCCCTACTGCTGTATGACTGTAATATTGATTTGTTTCTTTGGGATTTTTTTTTTTAGTTGTAATGTCAACATAGTTGGAGCTGACCACTAAATTCTAATTGTGTGTTTCTGTATTTTGTACATTGTAGCCGAACAGAATAGGTTGTTGCTCTCCTTGAACTCTCGTTCATAATGCTGACCTTTATGTGGTTGCTTGTCTGCTTTTTCTTCTTCCTGGCTTCAGTATGGATTTCTGATCCTTAGGTAGGAATGTCTCTTTCTTGCAAGGGAAATTTTCTCTAAACTGTCTGCATTTTTTATAAAAATAGACTTTTCAGTTACTGGGGCTTACTTTATCAGAAAGGTGAATTGAAGTAACTCATGAAAAAGGTACCCTAAATTCTATTAGAAAAGCAAAAATAAAAGAAGCGAACAAAAAAAAAAAAAAAACAACAAAAAAACAGCTAGAAAAATTCTTCCCATTTAACTTCTCTGAATTTCCTGTTTGCTTGCCTTTTTTTTTCCTGAATAATCATATTACAACAACAGAATTGTTTACCCTTTTTTAAAAAGATCAAAGCACTTAGCATAAGCCAAAATCTGTTAAGCTTTATTTCTGTTTATGGTGTAAACTAAAACTCTAGAGCGTGGTTTGACCTCAGTCTGATTTATTGCTTTACTTGGCTCTGCATTAGGATAGTTGTGGTTTTCCATTCCTGTTCCTACTAGAATCCTCATGTGTTATGATTTCAAATCATTGAAGAGCATTTGCTCTGGGTACTGAAAACTTCATCTGGTTGATCTTTACTGTAACACAGAGATACTAGACTATTATTTTTTTTTTTTTTAATTTTTTGTGTGTATGAAAAATGATATATTTTCATAAATTAAAATTTAATTTTAGATATTAGAATAATTTACTGTTTTAGTGAAGGCATTTACTAGCAAGTCCATACAGGAAGAATCTGAAATTAGGAACGTAGTCACTGTTGTTTACAGATCCATTTTTTCTTGACTAATGACAAAGTATGCAATTAAAGATGACTGCGTAAGTTTGTTGTTTTCTATAAATTTTGACTCTGTTAATGAAGAAGTGTAATTTATGTTTAGATGAAAAACATGTTAATCTTTCACTGACTTTAGTTGTCCACTAAATCTCATCTATGCTATATCTAAATATTACTGTCACTGTTCTTCCCTCCTTCCAACACCAACACACATTACAGTAGGAACATTTTTAGTTTTAGGAGAGGAAAAAGAAGTAATTTAGTTTATATATGTATATGTGGATATGTCTGTTTATGCATAGAAGTGTGTATTTGCAAGTGGGGGGAATCCATAGGAAGGATGATCTTTGAGTATTTTGTTTCCAGTTTTACAAATAATTTTTTTGAATTTTCTATTAAGATGAACAGTTCTCTTACTGAATATCTTAGTGACTGTGTTTGTTGAGGACTATGTATGTATGAGGATATGTTAAGAATGAGAAAAGTGTACAATTACCTCTGAGAGGCAAGAATATCCATGTTAGCTTTTTTTTTTTTTTTTTTTTTGCTGCCAATAATCTTTGCTATAATCTTGTCTTATCCACTGATATTGTTATATTAATTGCTGCGAAGTACATAAGTTGTTTCACCTTGGGAATATATGATATGAAGGTTTAGCAATTTTAGTACAAGCAATGTTAACAGAAGTGCACCCAAATAATTTTAGTACTGACTAAATTAAATCACTTGATTTAAACTTAATCTGTTAGGACAGTGGCTGTGGATTTTGTTATTTGTATTTGTTCTTAATTGTGGCGATTAACAGTCTGTATTTAGACATGCTGGTTTATGCAGCATCCACCGCACTCATTAGAAGCGTTCTGGTTTAGATTATGCTTTTAGCCATTCTAATCCATTCAAACCTTACTGATTATGTAATCTAAGGAGTAGTAATAAACATGGAGAAAAATTTGGGGGTTTGTGTAAACAAATAATTAACAAGAGTCTCTAAAGCAAGGATACTACTACTTGACCCTTTTTAGCAAAGTCTCTCCTGCTGCTGATGCAGTATTACTGGCTGAAGTCCAAAATAGAGCAGGACACTCCAGAGGCACTGTGATAAAATCTGCTCAACTGAGTGCTTAGTTCAAATTTTGAACAAAATACAAGTTCATGATTGTGGAATAGGTAAGAATAAAAGACAGAAACATGAAGTGTTTCTAGACAGATGTTTATGCATAAATTTGCTTTGTTGTGTCACAAAAGAATGCAGCAGTGAGTATGAATTCTGGTAAAGCAGATATTTATTACACATTAAGCTAATTTAATATTTTCTAATGACTTTATTACCTCCAAAGTATAAAGGAACAGTATTGGAAGGAATACACAGGTGCATGTGGAATAAGCAGGTGAGTGAGTGCCTGTGAGTAGAAGGCAAAGTTATTAATACTAAACAAATTACATGAACAAAATATTTCATTTTGTACTGGGAAAAAGGGAATCACGACAGGAGAACTAAAGTGGAGAAGTTTGGGAAAGAGGAATAGAATTAGAAATTAAGGAAGCATAGGAAGCATTGATATGGACATGTAAAAGAAGGGAAGTTAGAGAATAAAAGCTAATAAAAGAGGAGGATGATTAAAAACTATACATGGAGAATGCATGACTTCAGAATTAGTGGTTGTAAAGAAAAAACAGAAAATTTGGAAATGTTACACAAAAATACTGAAATGTAGGTGCAGACTGGATGTGTGAATTAAAGATGTATCCAGGGTATTCATTTACCTAGGAAATATAAAGCTATAAAGAAAAAGAAATGCAAGGAGAATGAGTTCAATTTCTATTTTATAATTTTGAATAATATATCACTACAGTTCGTGAATTTATAACAAGTTCACTGCAGAAGTGACAGGTGCTTTTTTATGTTACAGGAAGAAAAATAATTCCAGGAAGCTGAAAGCTGGTGCAGGAGTCAGACATTAAAAATACTCTGTTCTCAGGAATGCTATGTTTATAAATGGCAGTTGCAATTTAAAACAAGACTAGTTCTTTGAATGTACTTCGGGCTTTTTTTTTCCCTGTAGGACATCACCTTTAGGATGATTAACAAATTAACTAAATCTTAAAGACATCTGTGAAATGGGCAGCTGCTTTAGGTGTCCCTGCCTGAGTAGTGGGGTTTGACCAGGTGAACTTGAGATGTCATTTCCAGCCTCAACTGTTCTGTGATTCTGTGCAGTATATACATGTTCTGAAAAAAAAAAAAAAAAATCAAAACCAAAATGCTATAAATGAAAAAAAAATATGCAGTGAACATATGATTTAAGCATTTGGCAGTCATGCTGTGGCTACTAGGTACTGTATGCTTTGAATTTTTTGCATTTTTTTTCCACTTTGGAGACCAAGCTTGCACACCTCATTTTTTTCCTAAATTGAGTTGCATCAAGTTAATGGGAAGACTCATTTTCCTAAAATTACTCACAAGTGTTTAAAATGCTGAAGGTATTAAATGGTTACTGTAGCTCCTGAAGAGTATTTTTCCTTCAGTGCTGAGAAGCAGTGGCATTTATCTTAGGTTTTATCACAGTTTTATACTTGTTGTTACCATGGTAATTCTTTTTCTTGCAGTCTGTTTCAAAGGAGGCAGAGGATTCTGTCAGGTTTTGTGTTATTATTTATTTATTTATGTGAAAAACAACCTGGAATATATTTCTGTGTAAAAATTCTCAATTCTTTCTCAATGTTAAGTGCAGATATAGCTTTTAAGTCTTAGGGAATTATATTTTCATTTCTTCCTTTTTTATTAATAATTCAGTCTTTTATTTCATATTTCACATATTTAATGAAAATTATTTTTACCTACTGACTCCACATTATTTCTAAATTGCATTTTATGATATTAGAATAACTTAAAACTGTTGAAGACAATCTGCAAATCATAATCTGATTTCAATTTCAGTAATCTGAGTTCTCTTTAAATTGGCCAATATTGAACATGCACAATAACTTATCATTTATTACTTTTTTTCTGCAGTTTCAAAAAGCTATACTCAGCCTACCATTAAGAATCACACTCAAACATACTCTATTGAATATTTGTTGAATCTCAACAGAATGTGCCCACAAATCAGAAAAGTTATCCTTTGTGCTATTATTTTTCTTGAATAGTTTCACTTTGTATTTTCAGTGAGGCTTTAAATGATGCAGTAGGGGTGAGATACACTGTATTCCAATAAATGACATAATAAATAATCTTTATTTCTTTTTTTTTTTTCTCTTCTGGATAGGTGAGAGTGAGTGAAATGAGTTCAAGTGAGCTGGTTAAAACAGTAACACTTCATCCTTCTTTAAAGAGAAACATAAGGAGCACCTAAATTAAAGGACTGGAACTGAGGTTTTTGTCCTCAGAGGCTTAGTGGTGTCGTTTCATGGTCTTCTGACATTAATTTAAATGTTATTGCCAAAAAGGTAGTCTTGCCCTAAGCCGTGCATTTCAGTCCTTTCTTTGCATCAGCAATAGCATCTGTCCAGTTTTGCAGTAGGTCTCGTCCGCTCACTCATCCATTTGAGAATGATTTTTTTTTTTTAAAGGGAGTTAAGAGGATTACTTTGCAAGCTGATCACTGAGCTTATCTAATTCATTTTGCGGCCGTAGGAATACTTACTCTGGTTTAAAAGAGGTAGGCAAAGTACCTTGTGTGGGAAGGAGTAGAGAAAGGAGGTATGCTCCCAATAGAGCTGAGTGGTTGCTGACCTAGTCCATTCCAAATTGTTTCCTGCTGTTTGCAAGTTTGGAAACACTTTATTCTCAGACCTATTTCTGTGCTGCTTCAGTAAGGTATTCTTAGTATTTTCAGAGTCAGGTTAATAAACAGTTTTGCCTGGAAATTTTTAAGCTGTTTTTCCTCATTTTGACTAAAATTGATGAGAAATTATTGTGAAATTATCAAATTTACCTGATGTTTTGAGGTAAAACTTTTTTCCTTTTTTTTTACTACTTCTTTTTTACTCCTTCCTTAATTGCATGCATTAGAAGATAAACTCAGAATTTCTAGTCTTATCTTAAGAACAGAAAATAAGTTTTAATACTTGGTAGTTTAAAGAGTTTAAATAGAGGAAACATAGACCTAGAGATGCAGAAAAAAAAAAAAAGTAGAAAACGGTGCTACCTCCTGTGATATTATAGGGTGATTTTATTTTTTTTTTTCCCCGTTCTTCATTGCAGTAAAATCTTCTTAAGTGAAGACCATTGAACCATTCTAGGTATGAAAAGGAGCCCTTCTCCCACCAGAATGTTCCTTCTGACACAGGGTGTAGCAGGCAGGAAGCCACTTTCTCTCCCACTCTAACCATATACGCTTCAGGAAAATATAATATGTCAAACATATATTAAACTGAAAAGTTCAGTCATGTCAGCGAGCAGAGATTTCAATAAACACTTTTTGCAGCAGATGTAGGTATATTAGCTGCCAGAGGTATTTTTGAATTCAGGTGGATAGTGTATAAGCAGGAGTCTTTTTAAATTTTACAGATGAAGTTGGAATAATGATTAAGCTCACGGAGAAGAAAACTTATGATTGAAAGCTTGGATTTACACATTTTATGTATGTGCGTAGATAATGCAGTGCCCTGTATTTTAATTTCTTTTGTTAGACATCAGGAGATAAAAGTGAGAGGGCTAGAGGCTGTGAAACACTGCATTTATAATAGGAGTTATAGGTGAAATTTAGGGTATGCTATTCCAGTAATTTTGAAAAGTATGACATTTATTAACCTGTGTTGACTTTTCTATTCCGTTATTTAATTAAGATCACAAATATTTGCTATTGCAACGAAGTACTAAAATAGCATTCTTCATGAACTTAGAACTAGAAGTGCTCCAGTCATTTTGTCTTTTCTTTCAGTTGCACAAAATTAATGTGTTTAAACCTTGGCTTGGGTTTGCTTCTTTTTTTTGTTTTCTGCAATAATTAATTATTTTTAAAGGAAAGTATCATTAGAGATTATGGAGTAAGTCCGTAAATGTAAGACTTAATGGCAATATTTAGGTTATTATCTATATATAATTTATTTTTGCTTTTATTTGTACCTTTTCCTCTAGGGTAAATACCAGTAGGACTTAAGTGGAGGCAGGAAAATCACAATCACCCTGTTTTTCCAGTATGTAACAAACTGCATTCACATCTGCTTTTAAAGTTTATTTCTGATCATCCTGACTATAACTCCTTGCCCTGGCACAGGAAAAGGGGAAATCTAGGCCGGAAACTGGAACAAAGAACTTTGTAGTGACCAAAAATAATATTCTTCCTGAATGTAATTTGGAGGACAGATAGTTTGATGTGTGATTGTCTGCATTTACAGACATTTTGAATAAATCAGTTTGCAGGCTCTTAAGATTGTGTGAACTTCTTAGGTTGAGATTTTTTTTCTTCGCTCATACAGTATCCTTTCCACTTGGATTAAACAGCCCTTTCTTTAAAATACTCTGATGTGCACTGCTGTGTTTTCTGTTTATGTGCATTTCCAGCAGGAAAATTGGTCAGGGGTGTGCCTACGACAGGATTGCGAGCGGTGGGGCAACAGGCAATTGTGCTCCACAGGGATCCTGTGGAGCAGGAGCAGGAGTGCCGTGAAGGTGGTGGGAAGAGATTAGTACTTTGTGCACACAAACAGGAAACAGGCTTTCAAACGCGGGAAACTGGCCCTGAGCCATGGTGACCATTAGTCCCTATTAGGGTGAGGCTGAATGTCTATAGCCTGCATTCTGGCAGAAAATGCACCCATACGCATGGAGGTGGTAGCACTGTTTCTTGAGAACTGAAAGACTAAATGGGTCATTCTTGGAATTAAAGCTTTGCGTTTCTGTAATGTGGAGCAAGATAATGGAAGTTTCTGGAAAATATGGGGTGCACAGAGATGTGATGTAGATGTTATACTGGGAGAGGATGGAGTGGGTACTACTCCACAAGGGTGCCCACAGACCTGTCCTTTGGTAATTGTGAAGGCAACACGAGTCATCTTAAGTGGAGAGATTATACATTGTCCTAGTTAGTGAAAAATGTTTTAATATATTAATATTTTCATATTCAATGTAAAAATCTATGTAAATATAAAGATTTATTTAGTGTAAAATCCAGCATTAAATTTCAGTTTTGTTACATATCACAAGATAATTGCCTTAATCCACTACTTTATCCCTGGGTGCTGACTGCTTGCTAAGAGTTGGCTGTTATTTGGTTGAATATTTTTGTGTGTGTGTGTGTGATTTTCGTGTGTTTTTGTTTTTTTTTTTTGGTGGTGGTGGTGGTTTTTTTTTTTTTTTTTTGTGAAAAATGTTAACGTATCTACTCAGAAATGTCTACATATTTATTGTGTCGATTTGCTAATTATCACTAAAGGAGTCAGTCCAGAGTAGTTATCTGATAAGGGAGGCAAGCACATGAATTTCATTAATTGAGAACACTTTTCACTTTTGGTGAATGTGTGGAGAATTATGAATAGCACTGAAATCTGAATGATGGAGTTTTAAGTGATAATTTAAACTTTCACTGTGCTTATACATTCAAGGAACTTTTTCTTAATTCCTTCTTTTTCTTGAATACAAGAAAATTTTAAAAAGTGCATTCATTATCATTTATATTATAAAATCACATTTGTTGTTTGAAAAAATACTGATTTACTCAGGTAGAAAGAAAGTTCTTTAAGTTGTTACATAGATTCCCCAGTTAAATTGTGATCTCTGAAACTAGAGGAGTAACAAGGGAGTTTTTAAGCCTCTGGCAACGTTACTGATGGAATTTCTAGATCTTCAGCATGCAAAGAACCGGCCTGAGGTCTAAATTAATGCAGGTAGATTTGTTTAGGAGGGGAAGGAACTTGTGCGTGCAGTTCTTGCTCCTAAACAAGAGGATATGCTGTAAGCAATTTTAGGGAATCCTACATATAAGCATTCAGTCATATTCTACAGCTATTCATGACTGTATTTTCAGCAAAAGTGTATGGAGGAGAATTCCTTGTGGTGGTTTTTTTTTGTTGTTGTTGTTGTTGCTTGTTTTAATTATGGGTGGAGCAATAGCTTGTACTAAGACTGCTAAGCACTTCCTGCTGACTCTGGCCCTAACTAACTCTTGAGAACGCTTGTCACGTACATTTGGTCTTACATTTATCAGCACTGATTAGAAAATGTGAAAGGTGTAACACTTTTGCAGCGTTTCTTTTAACATCTAATGTGAACGGTACTAATTGAATTTCAGATGCCTGTATTTCCTCTTTAAGAATGACTGATACTGATTAAAAACATGTTTACAATTTAGTGTGTATATTTAACAGGGCTAGTGAAGCTGTCTGAATGATGTATTAAGCACGTTGCTACTAGTACTCAAGTTATTTCTAAATGACCTAATTCAGAATGTATTCAATGTATAAAGATCCTATGCGATGAGCTGGTACTGGAAAAATAATCCTGGCGGATTCTCTCTCTGATTTCTCTTAGTTACATGATCTTCCCAAGTTATGTAGTGCATATCATTAAGAGTTTGCACAGAGGGTTTTCTCTGCATAGCTGAAGTGCTTGGGAATGTGATCTTCGTCATGCACTTACTACTGTTCTTGTATAGTTAAAGCTTTCCTGTGTATTTTATCAAGCTTGAAAGTAGGTAGTTCTTCATGGAAACTGCCAGCCCAAGTGGTTTGCTACTATATTTTAAGAATAATGACCATCAGCAAGACACTTCTACTGTTCATAAGGAGGTATAATCAACTTAGAGCATTACAATCCTTTCCTGTACATGCAAAATATAGTTTAAATGTTTGAAAAGTTTTTTGTGACCATTAAGACAAATTTCCATTTCATTTCCATATTTAAGAGTAAGAGCTTGAAATATAACGTTTCTAAATAGGAAATGCATTTTTTTAAATTTTCTTTAACATTTATCCTTTACAAATCTTATAAAAAATATACTATAAAATCTAAGTTGACATTATGTTCATAAGGTGAATGTGTGTGTAGATCACACCATCAGATGACAGAATAATTTATGTTAGGAAGTGAGACTGCTTAACTGAAGACTTGTACTCAGAACAGGGGCAGCTAGATCAACATCATGTACGGTTTTGAGCATTTCTGTGTATTAACACTGCAGGCAGCCAGTGCTCATGTTCTATCATCTTCACACTGGGGTGTGTTTTTTTCAAAGTTTTTTGTGAGTTTGTATTTAAATGGAATTTCTTGCTTCATTGCCTCTTGTGAATTCAGTGCATAATAAAGATTCTGGGCCTTACTTGCTTCCTCCTACTAGGTAGGTATTTGCACATGTTGATAAGATCCCCTTAAGTGTTATCTTCTCCAGGTTCACCAACCCTAGCTCCTTCAGCTCCTCCTCATACATATGACCATTTTTTATGTCCTTTGTTGTTACATCAGTATGTTAACATCTTTCATTTACTGGGGAGCCCAGTATTGGATGTTGCACTCTAGATGTGGTTTAAACAGTTCTGAATAGAGGGGAATGATCACTTCACCTGACATACTGCTGATGCTCTTCCTAATGCAGCTTGGGATTCCATTGAATTTAAAAAAAGAGAATACCTGTTGCATGAGTGCACTGCTGGTGTATGCCAATAGAGTGTCCTCAGCACTTGCTCTGAAAAGCGACATTAGATCCTCACTATTAGATTGAGACTGTACCAGGAAAGGGGAAACTGCATGCAGCATAAGGCTTACCTGGGGAAGGTGCCCATTGTATTGATCTAGGAAGAAGGGAGAAATGCAGTAGGGATGTCAAACTACAGTGATCAATTTGTATTCTGCTATGTGAAAGGCAAGTAGCTGGGACATGAGGACAAAGCAGCATGGAACTACACTGCACAATTCCTAGGTTCCCGTGTTACATTTTAATACATCGATTATGAAGAACTTACTAGCAAAACTGCTAAATGTCTGAAAACTAATCATGTGGAGTTTTTTAAAATTCTTTTTGTAACATTTACAATTATTTTTCAGTATTCTTACAGCTTCATTATGCCATTATTTTTTTTTTTTCGATGCAACTATTCCCAGATTCCTCAGGAAAGGTCAGAGTCAGGCTCTATTTGGCAGTATGGCAAAAAAGTGAACTCTCCTTGCTCTTCCCCTAAAAAGAAAAGGACTGCACAAAACAGCAAATCTAATATCATTCATCTTGACACTTCCTTTGGCAGTATGGCAGATGCACATACATGGTCCACAAAAGTACATTGTAAGTGAAAGGAATCCGGTCATACTGAATGTAACATGACTGGTAGTACTTAAGAATAGGAGCAGAATCACCGTTAAAAAACAGTGAAGAAAAGATGGAACTCTAGAATTTTAATAGACATTAAACAGAGCAGTAATTTATGGTTAAAGCGTTGTTCATGTGGAAAAGATCTCTGGTTACCTAGAAAGTAAGTTAAGTTCCAACATATGTTAATAATATATTCATAGTGTTTGAATTCAATATATATTTTTAGCATTGCTGATTAATTCTACAGTGAACCTTGAAGTCAAGTTTAAAGGTTAGAAACAATTCAGAAGCTTACTTTTCAATTCGTAGGTGTTATTAATTCAAAATTGTTGTGAATGCACTGTGCTCTAAAACAATATGAACATTGTCAGCTGAGCTCCCTTGAAATATCCAGAAATAATACTGATTTAGGTAGAAGCCTTCTTGCAAATAAATAAATAAATAAATAAATAAAAATTAACAAATCACAAGCAAAAAAAAAAAAAAAAAAAAAAAACAACCAAAAAAACAACCAAGCAATAAAAAAGAAAAACAAATCCTCACATCACTTATTCACCAATCAGAAAATACAATGTGCTGATTCTTTGCACTTTTTATTGTAATGTTGTTCTCAGGAAAAAAAAATAATCATTTTCTTTAAGAAGAAATTAATGTCTTTGTCAGATCAAGGAGTGTAGGACATGTAGGATGTCTGTGTTCATTGTGAACTGTGTGGTCATACTGCACTAATCAGATTGCATTTCTTTACTTTTTATTTCTTAAATTACTGGTGTGATATGGTTGATTGGTTGAACGCCAATAGATGAAAATATGTCAAATTGTACTTCTGAGAAGATGATTTCAGCTGCTGTGTTTTCTTTCAAATTGGATATGCACAGCTACTGGTATATTACTGGAAAGTCAAGAAAATGTCCATTGCCATGAATTAGGACAAATAATAAATACCAGCTGTTATCTATGATTTTTAAACTAAATACAGTTGTATGTCTATTTTTTAAAAATTAAGGGTTTTAAGAGTCCCATTATTGTAAATAAGGCTTGAAATAAAAGCACAACAGGAAACTTGCTGTAGTGATTAGTTCTTACCTGCTAACTGCCTTGAATGGGCTTAGAGATAACATTTGGCATGGAATGAGTTGATTCTTTAGATTTTTGTGGCTTGTCCTACAAAAACTGACTCTTTGCAGCCCTCTTTTTGTCAAGGCACTACTTAAACTCATCCTGCTTTTGAAAATGCTTATTGCTGTGGACACAGTTGCCATAAGAAAAGATACAAATTAAAGGAATTTTCGTCACAGTTTACACTGTGTTTAATGTAACAAAACTAAAACTGGGGAAAACAGTTTAAGTGAATGGTAGAGGGGAATCGTGATTCTGTAACTTAGCTTTGGTTTTGCTTAAATACAGAGCTTTCACACTAGTTTTTTATTCCCTGCTTTCTCAACTAAGTTTCATCTTTCTCATACTCTTTCCAGAGTTGCTATTAGCTCAGGTTTTGTTAATGAGATGTAGTACGTGTAATACAGAGCACAGTTTGGATTTTACATTATTTTCCCAAAAGCTCCAAAGTTTTGTTATCATTTGCTGAAGTCATGGAATGTCAAGTTTTTTGATGAATGTTTAAAAGTTCTTAGGAATCTGACCACACTTTGTTGTCTCTGCAGACAATATGAAATCAGAATGATTTATAACTTGTAACTGTGTGCTTTTTTTCTAAATGCTTGATACTAACCAGCTTAGGGAACAGGATACCACATTTGATAGGTAACTGATTGCAGCTGCTGTAGTGATTCTTTTCTCTGTTGATTCAAATGGTCTGTGCATTACAAGATTTCTATCCTATTAGAGCTTATAGGGATTCGTGGCCAGGGGTTACAAATCAGCCAACTGATGCTGCAGTGTAGGAGTTGCAGCATGCCATCTGCTTGTGAATTAGCTCCTCAATCACCATGGTTTTCAGCCTGGCATTTTGAGGTAAACCAGTCCCAAGTTTTATTTTATCCTGATTTGTCAGTCTGAAAATGAAAGGTTCAGGATTTCATTACTAATCTGATCCAATATTTCTGTTGTGAGGGCAGCATCTGTCAGAAGGGAGTTGTGTGCAACTAGGGTAATAACTGTTTTAGATATTGGTGTCAGTTTAGTCTCTTTCCATGTTTCTGTCAGGACCTTCAGTTTTTGCAGCTATACATGCCATTACTGGATTTCTTTATTAAGCTGGATATTCTGGATTGTTTCTGTAAAGTGGTTTTTACATTTTAGGTTACAAATATTGATGCTTCTTCAAAGAGAATGGTAAGTAGAGTTTGAAATAGGGGAAACAGTAGGATTTAGTATTGCAAATAAACTGTCAAACTAGTCACATGTAATTTAACGTTGACAGATTCTATGTATTGTGGCTGAGAACAATAAAAATAATATAAATAAAATGAATAGTGTTGAATGGAGCATTGGACACCCTGATCTCATGAGAGATGTCCTTGCCATGGCAGGTGGTTGGAACTGGATGGTCTTTAAGATTCCTTCAAATCCAAGCCATTCTGTGATTCAGCGAAGAGGACTTTGAAAGGAATTCTGGCTTGTCTATTTTTCATAAATGTAGTTATGTAAAAGCAATTACCAAAAGCAAGGGATATTAAAAATAATGATAATGTAGGAAACCTGGCTAGATACCAACTCTGAAGAATTATACTCAAGTATCAGCAGCATTTCTTGTCTTAAACTGTAGTGTTTTTTGAAGACAAAAAGAAAACAAATATGCTAAAAATTAGTACTGCTGGTTTTCTTAATTTCTCTTGACCTGTTTATAACATACTGTATTAATATATGTCGTAAGAACAAGTGTTTGTGTTTTGTTAAGTCATAAACCTTGGTCTTCACACAGATACCCCCAACTCGCAACAAAGTAAGTGAAAATTGAACTCTGTCATTAGCTGGCAGAAGCAAATTGTAAAGTTTTATTCTTTTAAAGTAATTTCATTTGATAGGAAAAGTCAGTTTTGTAAGCCAGCTTGTCTGATCCTTGATGATTGATTACATACAGCATGCTAACTCTTTCTCTGAGCCAATTTAATTACTGATGTGAAGGAAAGTGAATGCATCAGTTACTGTACAAATGTAACTACTCTTAGAAACCTGTCCCTAGAGTCTGAGGCACCTGAAGAAGCAGAATAGTCCTGTTTCATAATTTGATAGTAGTTATTCCTTTGTCAGCATGCTTTACTGTTTTTATTTTCTTGGTTGGTTGGTTTTATTATTATTAGTTGTAGTTTTTTTCTGGGTAGATATTTGAAGGCTTTTAAACATACTGTTTTTTATGTAAGAGTATCTACGCTCTTCTCACAGTAGCAAGGAAATTCTGTAGCGAGCTTGATACTTATGCATTTATGCTTCCAAAGAGTAATGGTTTAATAAATTATTTTGGTTTTCTTTAAGATACTTTTTTTTCTTATTTTTAATTTATATTTAGTAAGCACCGACAACTTTATGGTTATTTTTAAAAAGAAATTTGCCAAGTTTTTCTAGGTAGAAAGGAATTTCGGAGGATAACTGACTAGTAACAATGTTGTATTGATATTCCTTGTGAATATTTTTGCCTCAATTTATGAATCAGTATGGTTACTTCTCTTTCCATGATGCCATATTTGTCTTTATTAAATATGGTTAGGTGTTAGTATAATTTCAGAGAAATAGCACCTTATAAACACAGATTATATTATAAAAAGTTGCAGGTAATTAATTGATTGTCCTAGATATTTTTGGAGACTTTTGCCTTCTCAAAAGACATGGATGGAAGAAAAAATCATATTTTTGTAATGTTTTTAGTAAACTGATTTTCGTGAGTTTAAATCAGTAACAAGTTTTTGAAATGAGCTAGACAGCATATAACACCTGTGGCTCATCTCACCTGCTATCATCACTTCTTCCTTCTCACCTGCTGCTACTGCCTGCTGTTAGTTGACTTTCAAAGGAAGCTAAGGTTGGTAGAATGCAATTAAAAGAAGCAAGTTTTGATTAATAGATGCCTAGTTACATTCTTTAGTTAAAACCTTACCTTATTTTATGAAGTTTAGTCTTCATTTCTGAAGAAGCAGCTGGAAGCTTCCTGGAGCCTGGTTGTGAATCTACTTCTCTAAGAATGAACATCAAATTAATGAAAATGGGATCTTTTAAAATGAAGAAAAACTGGACATTTTTCTTTTCTCCTTTCATGCATTTTTTAATTATTTTTCTTCTGATTACAGCCCATAGTTGCAGAGCATTCAGTAGCAGTGGGTGGCAGTCATAAATCTCTATAGTAGATTTCTGTAGCCTAGCTGCCTGCTGGCACAATTACCAGCTTAAAATCAGCAACTTCACAATTTGAAGGAGGCTTTTCACAAAACTCAGGATTTTAAGGAGATTCTTAGCATTTTTTACTTGCTCCTCTCAAAGTCAAGAGGCTGTAGTATCTGAAAGCATCTGGTATTCTTTATCTTTTAAACTGCATTTAAATAATACAGAGATTGTTTTTGATAAGGTAACAGAGCAGCTATGTTGATATTCTGGTTTCTGTGCTTTTGGGCAGCTGAAAGCACACTGCCTGCATTTGTAGATTGCATGTAATTTAAATCAGGTAACTGCAGATATTAATAAATAAACTGTATATAATACTGTTCATGTATGTACTTTAGAGTGAAGCAAACAGCTTTTTGTGTTTGTGCCATACCAGACTAGAAGCATCTTCTTGTGCAAGTACTAAGATGGGAAGCAATTATCCACCATTCTTTCTTGCCACTCTCAGTTTTGATTCTGTAATGGCTGACAGTGTACGACGTTCTCTATATTCTTTTCTTCCTGTTATTTATGCAGATCTGAGTTTTGACTCACTCAAAAGATCTGGAAAATCTAGTTTTCTTCATATAATTGTGTTATAGAAGCAAAAATTGACACTTCATCAGGCCCTTCTGGAGGAAAAGCAAGTAATAAAGGATTACCATGAGGAGCTCATGTTAATATAGATTTGTAGCAGAAAGTAAAATTATTTCTAAGAATACATAGCTGAGTACTGCACTCACTATTTGAGTACAGTTGTTTCACACAATTGCTTATAGAAAAAGAAAAGAAATTCTCATCCTAGTTATGATGTAATTCGTTTAGAAGTCTTAGAGTAGTATTTTTAAGTAGTTGGCAGATAACTATATATTAATTTTATTTCAATGTGATTTTAGTAATCAATGTAGCAATCAATAGAGTATATTTCCACAGAGATGATTGATTGAAGTATCCGTTAATTGCAGCCTTTAATTAGAATTGATGGCTCACTATTCTAACTCTTATGTATTACGTTAACAATTGCAGAACTGGTTTACTTCCATTTAAATTTTGACACACTGGGGAGTTTTGTGGCTCAAATTCATATCCTTGCAAATGAAGGTGATTTGTTGATAGAAGTGATATGACTCTACCTCTTGTTTATATGTGCAAACAACTCCTTCTAATCATGTTCTATCCAGTTATTTGTTTTAGGGAGAGTAAAGGAGCAATAGCAGGGCTGTTAATATACCATTTTGCCACTTTATTTTCTTTTTTATTGTTAGGCCAGATTTCTTAGAGAATTACAGTGGAATTTTGTAGTGGTATTTGCAAAAATGTCTTGCTACAAAGACTTGAAATATTAACATCATCAAATATGTTCAAAAGTCTTTCAAGCTCTTCATGTATATGTTACAGACAGGAATTCATTTTTTTACTTATAAAATTCTTTGAGATATGTGTGTGTACACATCCATGTTTATATTAAAAATATTTTCTTTAAGGAAATATTAAGGAAGACCTTAAAATCAGCATTTTTATTTTTGATTGCCCTACTTTCTTTTCCACATCCATTTGTTTAATAAAATTCTAATGTCTAAAGAATATGATGTTCCTATTTTGGCACGTACTAAAATAAAGCAGGAGACAATGCTGTCTGAATGATGTGTGGTGCATTTGCAACAAGCTGTAGCTTACTCTGCCCTCCTAGTAACCTGTAAATTGAGATACTGTAGTGTTTATTAGCAAAGGTAGTGTTATCTTGCATTCTGTAATAAACAATGTATGCAGAAAAGTTAGTTCTGAATGATGGGCTGTCTTTGGCAAATGATATCTCTGGCTATACCAGAATGTGATTAGATTACAGATGAATTTTATGTTAAAATATCTTTTATGTTAAAAAGTTAAAGAATGAAAACATTTCCCAGATTATAATATGAGGTCATTGGAGATTATTTCATCTATTCTAAATATTTATCCTGCTGGATTCTCTGAGAGTTGGCTTTTTTAACTGTTGACTGTTCAGCCATACGCCATTGCTTAGAACATAAACATAATCATTTGACTAGCAATTGACTTAGAAGATAGTCTTGAGTAATGTGTGAAGAAATCTTGATAATTTCAATCTGAGATGCCCATTCTTATTTCCTAGGAGCTTTGTGTGTCATGCGTTGTGGACATATATGCATTACGTAATTTAGTAAGATTCAAACTTTGTGCCTTCACCTGTGCTCCTGTGGCTGACTTATTGCTTGCCTCAGGTGGTCAATCAGAGGTTCAGGCCATGATTCAGCAGTTCCCATACAGCAGGTATTGCTCATGTTATTTAAGACTGTTTTGTGTCCTGAAGAAAAGGTGAAACTGCATTTGAAGGAAGCTTCTGTTGTCTTTGAAAACCACATGATTTTCTAATTCAAGTTCATAAAGATAATTTCTGTAGAGTCTCGTGTCACAAGATAGATCTATAAACAAAGGAGATTAGAGCTCCTTCTGTGTAAGAAAATCACAAAAACTCTGCTTTTATGTCTTTTGGGAGTCTTGCGCTCCTTTACAATTTGTCTTCTGAGGGTGTATATATATATTTATTTATTTATTTTTACTGAAGTGAAAACTTTTAGGAAAGGAAAAAGGAAACAAAGAACAAAAACTGCTTCTTGACTCTTAAGCTGCTGGCTGTCTGCAGAGAACTGATATCTTGTTTACTGTCAATTTGAAAATACACTTTTTTTTTTTTGTATATTTGTACTCAGAACAAAACATTAAGAAACACTGCAGTTGCTTCTCACAAAGGGAAATTTCCTCTTTTCACCAAAAAAGAAAACCATGATAGTGTGATCGTATCTCTGTCATGTGTTTGTAAATATTTTCACTGATAAAAATTGATTGTCCTGGCACTTTGCAGTACTTGTCAAGCTTTTAGGATCTTACCTAACTGTAAGAGCAAAAATTGAGCATTGGCAGTATCTTAGAGGATTTCTGGACTCTCTCATGGTCAGCCATTTCACCCTGGATACTGTCCCAGTCATCTAAAAAGATGATTAATAGTTAAAAGTAGGAACTTACAGATGCGAACATATGAAAATCCATTTTTCACTGATACAATGTTATACTTTCAACAGAGAGGAGACCTGTAGATTTCACATATTGAGAAAAACTGCATTGTTCGTCTGTGTTTTTATTTGAAGGCATTTCTTTAATGAGTAAGAAACCCCAGTTTATAATTGTGGTTTGATTCACTGATGGAAGTTTTATTTAAATAAATTCTGTTAGCAATGTTTAGTTGCAGCTGAGCCGGTGTAGAATAAAATTTATAATACCATCTGCAAAAGACTCTCAACTGGGTCATGGTTGATGATATCTTCTAATTATGTATGTGAGGAGCAAACATTATGTATGTGAGGAGCAAAATAATCAAATACTGATACATAATCTGCAATGCTAACCTGGTGCAAACTCAGGTGAAATACTATGTGTAATTGTCTTCGTTTTATTTTAAACTTGGAGGAAAGCTAATGAGTAAAAGTATTTCTAATAAAAAGTAGCACTGATTCTATTATAATTTAATCATTTTAAAAGTTCAGGAAAGTGGCTTTTCAAATTTAATTTTACAACTTCTGTAGCTGTGATGATTGCTTATAAATGAACAGCTGCATCTTCATTGCCACAGGCTTAAATTAAAGTCCCGAAGTCTCACAGGTTTTGAATTCCATAGCATGTTAGCAAGAAACCTGCAAATATAGAAAGTCTGAGATTCTGAGACTGGGTACAATTCACGCAATATTCATAATTGGTAATGCCAACACAATACAACCTTGGGCCAACTGCTGCAGTGAAAACGACAGTAGAAGTTAAAATGTAAAGAAAAAAAAAAAAACAAAATTTCCCATAATTGAAATAAGGGTCTGGGTGAACCTAATGAGGTTCAACATAGCCAAGTGCAAGGTTTTGTTCGCGGGCTTGAGGAATCCCAGGCATCTATGCAGACTGGAAGCAAGCAGTCCTTGAGAGCAGCTCCGTGGAGAAGTACCTGGGGGTCCTGATGGAAGAAAAGCTTAACATGAGCCAGCAGTGTGCTCTTGCAGCTTGAAAGAATGTGGTATCCCGGGCTCCATTTCAGAAGAGGGGTGGCCAGCAGGGACAGGGAGGTGATTGTCCCTCTCTACTCTGCTCTTGTGAGGCCCCATCTGGAGTACTGTGTCCAGGTCTGGAGCCCTTAGTACAAGAAAGAGCTGTTAGAGAGGGTCCAGAGGAGAGCCACAAAGGTGATCAGGGGACTGGAGCATCTCCCTTACAAAAACAGGCTGAGGAAGCTGGGCTTGTTCAACTTGGAGAAAAGAAGGCTGCGGGGTGACCTTATTGCAGCATTTCAATACCTAAAGGGAGCCTACAAACAGGAGGGGAATCAATTCTTTGAAAGGGTTGATAACTGCAGGACAAGGGGAAATGGTTTTAAGTTGAGGCAAGGAAGATTTAGGTTAGACTTCAGGAGGAAGTTCTTTACAGAGAGAGTGGTGAGGTGCTGGAACAGGCTGCCCAGAGAGGTTGTGGATGCCACGTCCCTGGAGGTGTTTGAGACCAGACTGGATGGGGCCTTGGGCAGCCTGGTCTAGCGTTAAATGGGGGATGTTGGTGGCCCTGCATGTGGCAGGGGGGTTAGAGATTCATGATCCTTAAGGTCCCTTCCAACCCTGGCCATTCTGTGATTCTCTGCTGTTGACTTATTATTCCATGTTACTTCTTTCTTTTGCACATGTATAAGTATTTTCATTAATACTACTACTTAAATTATTTGGGTCAGAAATGTATTTTTCACTTGACAGCATTCTTTCTAGAATGAAAATATACATCTGTATGCATCCTTTTCTCATATTTCTGGATTGGAACATGGAGTAATTTATATGCTACAGCCCTTGCTATAGCTATGATTGATATAACCTTTCTCTATGCTTTATCCTTATGTGAAATGCCTTTTTTTCTGTGATATTGATTTTTGAAAGGCTTTTTTTTTTTGAAGGATAGTGACTTAAAAACCATACAGCAGCAATACGGAATGCTGTTAAAAAAAAAAAAATGCATGCTCGCTTTCTGTTTTTTACTTAAAATATATTTAAAATATACACACAATAAAAAAGTGTATTTATAGTGTACAAGTACTAGGAATTTTTCTCTAGATTTAGAATAATTTCTAAGCTTAGTGTAGCTCTTTTACCTGGAATATTTTATTTGCTTTTTCTGAACAAATAGATAGTAATGAGCGTATTAGGTATTTTGATTTCTTGACCTTCTGGCCTTATCTAAAAAAAAAGTTCCACAAATTTTCACAGATTTTTAAACTATGAAACCTGAGAAATTATTTTTTGGAGAAAAACTTCCATGATGATTTGAACTGTTATCACTTCAAATTGTAAGATGCATCACTTCCTACAACTTAAAGTATATTTTACTGCTTAAATGGAAGTGATTTTCTTTCAGTAAATGTATGTGTAGGAGGCACTATTAACAAAGGTTTACATTACTGTAGCATAGCATAGAGGCTTTAACTGCCAACTGAACATAGCTTTGCATGAAAAATATTCTTGAGCTTTTGTTCTTATTGAAGTTCATTTCAGATATCTTGAAAAACAGATTTTTTTTATATCTATATATTCTGTTGTCTTGCAAAAATTAGGTCAAATCCTTTTTCTTTCATCAAATTTGATCTTATGGGGATATTTTATGTGCTTAAATTTTAATGATTTTGACAGCTTTCTTTTTCTGAGAGACCTTTGCATTTTCATCAATCTTAGATGTATTTCATTAATTTGAACTTATTTATTTATTTAGATAAATAGTGTTTACTGTTTGGGTAAAAAAAAAAAAAATTAACAGCAAAATTCTTGGAACCTTAGTAATCCTACAAGTATATTAAGCAATCTACTATCACATTATTAGAAAAAAGATATAAGAAAATATAGCAAAAAGTATGAAAGCTGCTCTAAAAGTTATGCCTCCTGTTTTATTTTGCTGGCCTGTGATGTCAGAAGTGGATGTTGGTGGTATGGCAGCACAAAATGAACCTTCCTGCCAGTATTCAGTTACACGTTGTTGCCATCTAACAGATGGCAGCAGAGGGGCAGTCTGACACAATGGTGCCTGACAAGGAACTGTGTATGAAGCAAAGGTGTATAATTGAATTCCTCCATGCAGATAAAAATTGCACCCATTGATATTCATTGGCGCTTGCTGAATGTTGATGGAGACCAAACAGTGAATGTGAGCACAGTGAGGTGATGGGTGGTGCACTTCAGCAGTGATGCCAATGATGTTAAAGCCATGTTCTGGACAATCGTGCACAGCTATCACACCACAAAATGAAGAGTGTTTTGATCATCTCATCCACATGAATTGGCAGCTTATGAGCTGGAAACATTGTAAGGAGATGAATATCAGCTTCAATGCGTTGGAAATAATGGTGGCAGCACTGGAATATTGGAGAGTTTACAGCAGGTGGGTCCCAGAAATGCTCAGAAAGGATCAGAAAGAACACCATATACAAGTTTGTCAGGATCTCCTGGATCAATACAAAGCTGAATGTGATGCCCGGACTGCATCAGTACTAGAGATGAGATGTGGTGTCCTCACTAGGATTGAAGTCAAAACAGCAAACCGTGGAGTGGTGATATGAGAATCTCCCACTGAAGAATAAGCTCAAGACACAGCCCTCAGCTGGTGAAGTGATGTGCATGGTCTTAGAAAATAGGAAAGGAGTGATACTACTGGATTTCCTGGAATTCTGTCTGCTACATTGCACCTCTGACTAAGATGAAGGCTCAAAGTTCCAGTCAGTCCAGAGAAGAAGACAATCTTTTTCTTGCAAGATGGTAATGGCAGACTGTATGCCAGTTTGAAGACCGTGGAGCACATTACCAATCTTGTCTGAACTGTCCTACCACACCCACCATATAGTCTGGACTTCACACTTTCTGGTTTTCATCTATTTGGGCTGATGAAAGAAAATGTTATCATATGACATGTGGCTATGTTATATGTTGTTGATGAAATCAACAATGTCGTCATAGCAACTTTGAAATAGTGGGTCATTTCCTCTATTACAGATTTTTACATGCGCAGCATGCAAGTCTTGTTCATCACTGGCAAAAAATGCATTGCTAATGGTGATGGCTATGTTTAAAAAGAGTATCTTGTAGCTCAGAATTTGCTGTATTGTATTGTGCTCTTTGTAGCCGTTGTAGTTTCCATATAAATAAATAGGAGGCCTTGCTTTCAGATAAACTAATGTATAGTATTTCTGTCAACAGTTTGCAGTCCTTTCCAATTTTTAAGCTTTTATTTTCTAGAAATTTTTCATTCATTTGCACGCACATTTTCTTTTTGTTTTTCATCTAAGTAACATCCTACATAAAACCATAGCAATAAAAATACCTGAACTTTTCTTGATTTGATTGAAATTAATGAGCTTTTGAAAGTGAAATCTGCAGTTTTTTTATTAGAAGAATTTTAAGCAGAGGAAAGTAGTTATGTTAGACAGTAAACAAGGATTACAACAGTGTAATAACTATAGTAATTCCTTATCTTTGTTTGTAAAATTTAATGTTTTGGAAATTAGCATGATATCCTTAGCTGATAGCCAACAAAACATTTTGTATAGAAGGGACTGTTTGCTTTCAAGATGTCTCTCCATTTCCTCAAAGCCTTTGTCAATTGTGCGGTGCTCCTGTTTTTTAATTTTATGATCTCTTTAATTTCTTAATTTCTGGCAGGGGAATAATAGTCTCTCAGTTCATACTAATTAGTACACCAAACCCAGATTCATGTAATTCACTCGTGACCTGATCGCAACTTCTGAACATGAAGTTTTCATATAGATATGAAAATTCAGGTGCTATGAAGCAGTTTTCATTTTGTTTCATTTCATTACCTAAATTGTACTTGAGGTAACTTTCAGTACACGTAAAATAAATAGTATGTGAATATTAATGTGTATGTGCACATGTGTTCATGGCTAGCCACATTTATCTAGATGCAACCGTATATATGCAAATTGAGTAACTCAAGCTATCATCTTGCTGTGTTGTGTACTTTGAGAAAAAGCCAAAATGAAGTTGCGGAGACTGTGTACACTTACTAAGACAGCTGATTTATTTTGAACTCATAGCAGTGTATCTGAGAGTCTGTCTTGTTTCAACATCGCTATATAGAATAAAATTTTATCATTTTATTTTGACTAGCATTTATTTTGACATATCTTGTGACTATGTGTTGCCTCACACTGATTCTCTTGTGTTCAAATGTAGTGTTCTGTCCTAATTTTGTGGTGGTGAAGTTACACATCACACTGGGGCATTCTCTTACACCCCACTGAAAGTGCAGTCGGGCACAGTGGTGCGCACTCTGGAATGCTCCTTTTCCTGTCATAAATCTGTGTGAAGACCTGGGAAAGGATTGAGTTTGGGATCTACAGTTAAGTAAAATAGCCTTTTCCGAAATCTAGTTAGCTAACCATTTTGGCCACACTGATGTGCTGCATATGATCAGTAAGGGCTCAGCAGTAACCTGTTTCTGCTAAAGCTTCCTGTGAATGTCAGGACACCTGATAAGAAAATACTGGAAGATTGATATTTCTAATGTTCAGTTTTCCAGATTTTAGCAAATCACAATCATTGATTGCACTTGATTAACATCACATTTCAAGAAACAAACTGTTATTCGTACATGTTTAAACTTTTTTATTAGACATTTGACTGATGTGAAGTATCAGCTGCAGAAAATGTTAATAGTTGGAATTTCAGAAGGTGTAATTGCAGAGAAACAGTAAAGGGATCTGTTTATCTCTCTGTTAAAGAAGAATGGAGCATTAGTTAAGCGAAATGTGTCTGGTTGATAATCTGTATCTAAGTTAAGTATGCCCTAGTTTTATGAAAGAGCCATAAAGAAGCTTCCTTCAGGCTGTACTTATTTCTTTTTGATTTCACAGATTACTTCAATTAGATTTTTCTCTTTGAGTCTGTTACTTTAATTACTTTATCAGGCAATATTAAGTTTCAGTCTCTAATTTGGTATGTGTTTTGTGTAAACAGTTCCCACATTATTTTGTCTGAATCAAAATGAATGCAGAACATGGGAGTGTTAGTATTGCTGCCAGCCCTTGTTGCCTCTTCTAGTCAGGGAAGTCTATTAGCACATCAAGGCTTGTGTTGAGAAAGATGTCTTTCTGTGATGGAGATGGGAATGAGTTCTCAACTAATAACAACTAGAGCTGCCTCAAGAACTGAGAATACAAGTACAGCAAAGAGAGTTATCGATGGAGAAGAGTGCCTTCTTGAACTTTCTTTGACATTTTGCACATATGTGACTTGTTACATTTAAGGATATGTGCATTTTGTCACTTATCTGATAAAAGTCTCTTACATCTCTTGAAAGTACAAAATATTACTAATGTATTTCAGTAAAACATATTTTTCATTGTCTGGTTTTATTTATTGAGATTTTATGTAATTGCAGAGAGGAAATGTTATAGACAAGGAAGAATGTTTATGTTAAGGACATTACTGGCAATTTACAAAAGACTGTTTATTTTATATTGCCAGAGTAATTGTGTCAAGGCATAGTCATATTTTACCAAATTTTGTGAGGTAAGTAACAGGCTGAAACATTTCCTAGCTGTGTTAGAACCCCACTGTACAGGCCTTTTGATCATTGGTCAGAAAAATAAATGCCTGGGATGCTAAGGGTAGTAGACAGTTGTACTGTGATTTATCCAATAAAAACCTTAATGCAATTTAGTTGATGAGAGATTGTAACTTAGCCTTTCCATTAGTTATTAGCTGTGGCTCCTCTGTCAGGTTTTACTTTTCACAGTCAAATTGGTATGGTACTCTGGAAAAGTATAAGAAGATATAATTAGTAGATGCATTGAGGATACCTTATTCTTGGAAGTGCATTAGGCTCTTTAAGATTGATTCAGAAGCCCAATGAAAAAATATACAGAAACACAGAAAAGCCAGACATTCATTTCTGAAAGGTACAATGTGTTTCCCAAAATACTTTTACTCAGGCTCACAAAATACAGAAGCATATTTTACTTTTTAGTGAATGTTGTGAATGCAGTAGAACTTTCACTTATTGAATCAGAACTTTGAAGGAAGCACTTAAAGCATAATAGTACCTAGTATAGATAGGTGTATGCCTGTTAGAAATACAAATAACAATGCAAGCATGAAGTTTCTTAGCTTCTTTCATCGTATTGCATCCTGCATTTATTTTAATGTTTGTTTTAAAAGCTGTATCAGTTGATTAATAAGTAATTAACCTTCTTAGATAAGAAGCTTGTTTTGTGAGAGTTTGAAGTTTCACAACTGCATTTAAAATGGACTTTATATTATAGGAGGTAGTTGTGAAAGGGTGTTTGCCAGAAGTGAAGTTCTAGGTAGGTAAAGGGGTCAGAAGGAAAATGAATGATAAAAGTTAATGCAATCTTTTAAGCTCTTAGGCATACCTAACTTAAGTGAATATCAAAGCAGGATTTTGTTTATTTACTTTTAAGGTTGATGTCTGCTAATGCTAGGTGTCTGCTAGTTCTCTCCCTGTGGAACTGTGGAGAGATTTTTTCTAATTCAATATCTGTTTTCATATTCAAAAGTTAGGATCTATAAATTGCCTCCTAAAAGCAAACAAACAAAAACCTTTGTTTGTTTGATTCAAATTCCCTTTTTCTGTGTTAGTTTTATAAATATATTTTTGATGAGCATAAATAACTTGCAGATGATGACCACCAAATCTGCATTTATTATTTTTCTGTGGAAAAGCTATTCTTCACTTGTATATGTTTTTTTTCTTCTTATATGTAAAAGGAAATTAATCATATACAACAACTCTGAATTTATGTGTAATTTATTTAAAAAATATATTGGCAAAGTCTGCACACAAAAAAAATAATCCATAAAGACACATTTGGTAGCTTGTTTTTCAAGCTTTAAGCTGTTTCAAGAATGAGATTTGTAATTTTAATACAAATTTTGAAGATTATATGAAGTCTTGCTGGCTGAATTGTTCTTTTTTTCATAGAAACCTGCAGTGGGCTTGTTAAATGTCTGAAAATAATAATGTAATGGTTTGTGTTAGACAGTAATTGGGACTAGAAGTTTTTTAAATGACAGATCTTACCAACTTCAGTGATTTATAGGTTTATTTTTGTTGTGCAGGTTGGTCATGTCTGATAGTTTTTCATGTGTGACTCTTGCAAATGATTGTACACTGTTATCTGAGTGAAAAGCCATTAGACTTAAATGAGGGAATATGACAACATTGCTTCAAAAGATTAAAGCATTTCCCAGCTGTGTGTGTGTGAACAATTTTTTCAGACCCCTATTCTTTTCAACTTTTTTTTTTTTCATTTATTTCGTTAGAAATTCTAAGACCTAACCTTCAAAGAAAATGGACTGCTATAACAACATGTTCCGAAGCTGTATCTTACTCTATGTATAGTGTGCATTTGCACAATTCTCTTTCTTCATGGAGCAGTGATGCCCATTTACTGCTTTCTGGTTTATGCGTATTAGAATGCATGTTGTTTGGACTAAGTAGTATGATTAAATGTGTGTCTACTCTGTTGTGTGTTCTAAAATAACACAGACAGTAGCTTACCCTCTAGTCACTTACTGCCAAGTCCAATGAAATTCCTGTTTAGCAGTGGCTGTTCTCCTTTCATATGTTTTGACAGCAGTCATCCTTGTTAAGTGCTTTCCACATCAGACTCCAGTAGCTTAGATGTAACCTGATCTATGTTTGGTTTCAATGTGTTGTCTGCTGACCTAGAGAACACTTGCATTAGCTGCATTGATCAATCCACATCACATCTCATCATTTAGGAGACAATTAATACTGCAGTGTAAAGACTCCCCAGAGCATTTTCTTAGAGCTGGATTGCTTTACATAAAAACCACAGTTGTTTCTGAGGGGAGGAAGAATCCATGTAGAAAAGTAGGCATCAAGAAAGCTACATGCAGGAAACAAGCTTCATTTACAGTGGTCGCTTCCACTTATGTCATTCAACCCCCTTCTTTATTAGTGTTATTTGGGGAAAAAAAAATAGAATCATATTTTGAAGATGATGTATTGAAAACCTGTTATAACTCGTCACATAAATATTCTGAATTTTTTGCTATATATTGACAAATGTATTGACACAGATGTAGTATACTGCTCAGAATGTAATCAGTTTACCAGTAATCAGTTTTTCGAATTGCTTACAAATCGTCTTTTGTCCAGACTGGATTGGGAAGTTACATGTTTATGGAGTCCACATAAATATGCGTTGCTTAAAACATTTTAAGATACTTACTGAGGTACTGCTAGATGTTTTGTTAAGACTGCTTTTGAGCACCATCTTTATGACATAATTCAAGTGATTTGAGAGTTCTGACAAACCCATTTGATCAACTTTTTTCTTTCAGGTACTACAGAGCGGGTGTGTCTGATCCAGGGAACAGTTGAAGCACTAAATGCAGTTCATGGCTTCATTGCAGAGAAGATTCGAGAAATGCCTCAAAATGTGGCCAAGACAGAGCCTGTCAGCATCCTACAGCCACAGACCACTGTCAATCCAGACCGCATCAAACAAGTGAGTTTTTGGTTGGGAATAGAGAGTCACATCAACTCCTTAGAATTAGCTTCTGTTTTCAGAAGCTTTAAAATTTTAAGGCAGCAAAGGGTGAACAAAATATGTTCCTTCAGAACATGTTATTTTCCTTTTTAGTGATTTACTAAATTGCTAGTCCACTTCTTTTTTATGCCTGCATGTTCCAAGTTTCCCAGCAGTTCTTTTAGTGTTTTACAAATTTCAGACTCTAATGTGTTTCTTTCGTAAACTCTTCTCTACTGTATTAGGCAATAATACACATCTAGGTTTTAGTTAAAAAGGATTGCTAAAGTTTAAAATTAAAAATATGAGCCTCTTGTAAATCTTTAGAGAATTAAAAGAATTTTTACTATTTTCATGTATCTTAAATAAAGCAAAAACAAACCCAAAAATGTTAATTGTATTTTAGACCTTTAAATATATACTTAAAAATACTACATGTGAGAATTTGAAAATATAAAGATAACTTATTTGGGATGTTATCTACTACTCATTTTCTGTTATTTTTGGCATCTTGTTGCCTGTTTTATATTGTCTTATTTCAGTATCTATAGGACATGCAAAATATTTTTTCAAGATATCATTGGATTAGTGTTTTTTCTGGTTCACTGTAATTCCCAAAACAATTCTAATTTTAAAGAAATAATTTTCTATAAGGAGAATGTGGAATTCGTCACATAAAATTTTAAATAAATTATTTTCCATTTTATTGAATTAGAAAAAGGTGAAGAAGGAAATGAGTGAACATTAGTTTCTCACCTTTTCTACGTAGGATAAGTTTGTTTGGTCCTCTACACTAGCTACTGAATCTACTACTAGATTCAGTGTCCTATTAAGTAATTTAGTAACTGCAATTACTTTACTTTCTATGTAAAGCCATACACAGAACGTATAAATGAAGATGTGGTAAATGAACACACTGTTTTAAATGGATGAAACTGTGCCAAGCCACTGTATGTGATTTCTAATTATTACTACTATTTTCTCTACATGTTATACTTTTGCAGTAAAAAACGAAACCAAACAAAAAACCCTCTAGGTAATTTATAAGAAAATACTAAAATGAAAAGCCTCAATTTTTAGAATTAGTCTCTCAGTTATTAGACATGAAAATGTTTGTGCCTGAGGTGGAGAGGAGAGGAAGAGAGAGAAACCTGAAGAGCATATCTGTGCTTTAAATGTCTTTTCATCCTGTAGAATGTTAGATTTTATGCCGTTACCTCTTAACCAAGTGGGAAATGAATTTTATTTATTGCTGTAAAAAGTGCTTTTCCACTTTGCAATGTAAGTGAAACTCTTTTCAAGTCACTACTGAGAAACTAGATTACAGAGCTGCATAGTGATATTCCTTAATGCTTCCTGTCTTGTTTCTCAATTTGATGTAGTTTTTCCACACAGAAGCTGAGGAGGAATTAGTTCTAAAGAAAACTACTTGTGAAGTTGGTGGTGGTGTGGTTAGTTCTCATTGTATTTTTGTTTTCTTTTTCCTTTTTTTTTTTTTTTTTTTTTGGTTCTTTTTTGTTTATTTACTTTTATTCATTTGATTCCATGCTTGAAATGTTAACTTCTGGAGTGATGGTTTAGATATTAGAGCTGCTACCACTGAAGTCTAGACACAGGCTGAATACAATATATTTCTTACATGATTCTAGTATGTTTTTTCTGGCTCCACATTTTATAATTTAAACATATCATCTGTGCACATACAGGTGAACACCTGTCTATCATTTGCAGATATGCTTGTTCATATGTTGAACAGTTTCAACTACGTAAATTGTTTTAATTTTGTTTTAAGGAAGTTACATCTGTTCATGATAATTTCCTAATATATAAATATTGACAGTGTAAGTCTAATTCTGTTTTGTTGTTTTTTGGGGGTTTTTTTGGTTTTTTTTTTTAACCAAGATTTGAAATTATTAGCTTAGTTGTTAGATAGAGTTTATAGTGAAGTATACTCCGCTGTCAGAATGTCGACTGTCTTAATGAAATAGAAATTACTTCTATTTAAGAAATGTAAAAGGATATTTTATAATGGATAATCATGATCTGGAACTTCTGTGCTGCTATGCTCTTACAACAGACAGGACAAAATTTTAGACACTATCCTGATCATTCTGGTCATTCAAATCACTATTAACATGTGAAAAACAAGCAGTATGAATTACAGCTTCTTCTTTTACATAAACTTTTTATGTGCTTTTACTCTCTTAGAGAATTACCCAAAAACTTTATCATTCAAGTATTCTGAAGTATAATGTTGTGAGCTGAGGAAATAAGCTTTAGCATATGAGATAAAGATTAGATTTGAAACTATAAATTTTGCCTTCCCTTGGAGGTCTTAGACATATTTCAGTTGATTTTGTCTCAAGCAGACAAGCAAGAAGAAAAACAACAACAGGACTGCTGTCCCTTATGAATGAAGGTGCTTATAGCTTGAGGCTTTGAAGTATCACCCGTGTCTGTATGAGGATATAGCTCTCATTGTGGACTTCTCTACAGATAAGAAGCAAGCAAAGAAAGGAGATGTTTATGATTTCAGTTAAGAATGTTAGTAGGTAAACTGTTTGCTGCCTCTCTCAAGTTTTAGAACTTTCTGTCTTCAGGAAGGCGCAGGTGTGCAATGAGGCTGAGCATAGCTTGGCTTTTATTTATACAAATCAAGTTGCAATCCAAATGTTCCATTCTCTCTAACTTATACTTTTTATCGTTGGAATCCTCACAGGCAAATCTGTCTGATTCAGTTTGAGCCTTCTCGACAATATTTTTTCTAATCTTCTGACCCTGTAGACTTACTAATAAATATCAAGTAGGTCTGTACCCTGAACAGGTCTGATCAATATTTAACTCATTACTGTTTGCATCTATTACTTCTATGAAATATAGATAGTCTCTTCATAGCTGTCAGATATCTGTAGCTTCTAGATACTGTTCAACAATAACCGACTATGTTCGTTTATTTCCTAGAAACTGCTATGAGGATCTAACCTCTCCAATAGAGGAAGTATCATACCAGCTTTGTACTACCATGTTATAAACCGGGAGAACAGAATGCAGTTTTCATAAAAGTACTCAGGAGACTGAGCTGTTTTGGCTTCATAATTAGCTTACAGAGCTTTAAATTTCACCTCTAAACTAATAGCAGCTACTATAAAGAGTGGGAGAAAACTCTGTAGTGTCTTATCACATCACCTTATTCAGAAACCACTGAAGCTTCTTTACAATGACAGAATTTTCCTTCCAGCTATGCAGTTATTTTATAGGTAGAAGGTGTTTTTGCAGCCTACCCAGGAAGCATATGGAACTGCAGTTTGCTATTGCAGAGGTTAGCATTATACGTAAGGAAGAGCATGTGATCTTATAGTGAACTCTGCTATAACGAAGAGTTTATCCTGACTGGCCTTCTGAGATCCCTTCCAACCTGATTGATTCTGTGAAGTCTTTAGTTATCACAACGTCAACAAAGGTTCTTCCTTGAAAATCTGGACTAAAGCTTTCACATATAGAACTTCCAATTAATATTTTTATTTAAACTTTTTCAGTAGAGAAGTAACTTGTTGTAGATTGTTTAACTTCTGTTCCATTCATTAATCACATTCCCAGATGTTATACTTAAAATGTATAAAATTCAGTATCTGAACTCAGATTTGTACATACTTTTTCTTCCAGTGAAAAGAACTACTTGAATAGGATTACTTCAGAAATTCTGATCAACAACAAAATATATTGGACCACTCACCAGATTTAATGAAAAGCTTATCTTCTAAGTGCTCAAATAGAGCCTGACTTTAAGAGTACACACCAGAATATGTTGGTTAAAATAAAGGATTTTATTTATTTATTTATTTATTTATTTTTATGCTTTGGATATGAGTTGGTCAAATTAGAGCTTTAATAGATTTGAGAAGTTTCTTAAAATGCCTCTCCCATGTGATGAACTTTTCTTATTTTAGCATCTGCTTCTGAAAGAGTGTATCACCTAGGGCAACCTTATTAACATGCAGACTATAAGAAAACTCCACATTTTTCATTTGGGGATAATAATGAATATAAGCTGTATTGTAAATCACTGTCTCTTAATCTTTTCAATAATTTCTCATAAACCTTTCTCAGGTTTGAATACCAGTGAAGAATGGCATCAATTACCATTCTTAACCATGAATTATATGTTATGCAGGTGTGTTTACAAGTCATCAGGATGAACAAAAGTAATTTTTCCTATACTAGAGAGACAGTCATTTGTATTAGGTCCCATGGCAAAAGTTCAGCATTCCAATTCCTAGTCCCACAAAAAAACTTAGTGTTTTATCCCTCTTGTACACTTGACTTCTGCTGCTAGATCACTATTTTATGATATTTTAATTTTGTTTCATTTCACCAGTGTTCAGTGTAATCATCATATGTGTATAAAAATGCTTTTTAAACTCAATTAATGTTCCATTAATTGCTGATGGCTAGCTCTTGTATGTGCTTCGAAAGGGGAATGAAGAAAGAAGATTGCTTTAGGAGAATGAACAGTAGTATTTAGCACTGCAGAAGTTCTCATTATCTTGAGCTTTCTAAGGCTTTGCAGTTTTGATCGTACTTTTCTAAATGTCAAAGTAGCCCAGAATCAAAAGGTGATTTTTTTTTTTTCCTTTAGTTCTCAAAGTTTTGTGGTCCACGTTACCTGTGTTTGGTTAACTACTTGAATTTTCTGGTATTTCTACATAACACCACATCTTACATTAGTTCTGTGTTACTGTGACAAGTTTTGAGAAAAGAAAGTCCTTCTTTGTCCACCTCACTGTAATCTTCATCGTAAATCACACACTCCATCCAGGAATTGCTCTGATGATCCAAATGGCACCTGCTAGTTTGCTTTATGCTCATTCAATACAATAAAGGCAAAATATGAGATAAGCTCTCTTTCAGATCAGACTTACCACAACTTGTTTCCTGTTTCAAGGAGATATCCTGAAGAGTGTATAAACACACAGAAATTACCTTGTACATACCTGTAAGCAAGCATTTTATCTGCATATGCTAACTTACTTTCTGTCCTGTTCTATGCTCTAGATATTCTTTTTCACAAAAGCAAAACCAAATGCAAAGAGCATGAAATATCAATCTGAATGGTTTTTATTTGGTCCTTGTAGAAAAGGTAGCAAGTAATGTTAGATCCCTTAGGTTATCAAAGTAGCCTTTTTACAGTCTTGTTTGAAAATAACTTAGCAGTTCTCAGTAATTTCTTTTTTAAAAATGCATTTTTAAAATGTGTTACTTACACAGTTGTTATTCAGATGAAAATCATTTTGTAAAGTTTTAAGTTTTAAAAATTCACAGAAGGTGGAAAAGAAAATTTAATGTATTTAGCAAAAGAAGGAGTCTGAGATAGGCTCCTCTTTGCTGCTATTTACTACCTTATTAAGTCAGTCTTATGTGTTGTACAGTGTAACAGGAATTTTCAGATTTTTTTTTTCCGTATTCTAGCTGCAGAAGGTATTCAACTATTTTATAATATTCCAAAAAGATACCATCTTATCTTTAAAATGTATTAAAATATTGGCTTAAGCAAATTAATATTCCCATTAAATTAATTTGATCTACCAGCACGAATGTTTATATTCAAGACTGAAACACACTATTAGATGGGTAATAATAACACTGTAATATGAATAATGTTATGACCAAAATTGTTTAGCAAGCTCTATAGTGGGAAAATAGAAAGTGGTTAACTGTAAATGCACTTTCATCTTTACATTTAAATGTTTTTTTGTTTTTTTTTTTTTTGTCTTATACTTTCATGTCTCTAACCTAATTTCTAAATATTTCATTTTCTGCCTTTTCCTTCTAACCGTGTGTGTACTAAATACACTGATAGATATTGAGAATTAAACTAACAGTCTCAGTACAATATTTATCTTTTCTTAGTTTGTGTGTATATATATATATATATAATTTATATATATATAAAGATGTGACCTTTGTCATTTATACGTTGATCTTAATTAGACAGTTCACAGAGTTACAGGAAAGAGGTCTCACTAAGCCTTCTGGAACACCATGCAGTTTTAGTGTACATATTCTGTATTTCTGTGATGCAAATGTGTCTTCATTTTGCAAGCTAAAAGTACAAAGCATCCAAATGTCACGCTGTGGCCATCTTTCTGCACCTTTAGTATATTGTAAAGCCTGAGAGCATTTTTAATGAGAAAAACAAGGAAGAAGTATTTTCTTGAACTTGGAAAATACGAGAACTCAAATACAACTCAATTTTACTTCAAAATTTTTTATTACTTAAAATCTCTTCTAAAGGTTTATAATAGAGAGTGGGAAAAAAGTAAAAAACAGACAAAGAAAAAGCATTTTCTTCCCTGTAAATATTGTCTTCTATTTGTTTGCTCACATAACTTATGCAAAATCTTTAAGGAAGGAAAACAGAACAAAACTGCAAGATTCCGAAAAGTGGTATTCAGTAGGAATTGTGACTTACCTGCCACCTGGGAAGATGTGATTTCAGGAGAGCTTCAATTACACTACAAATGTTTCAGTCTCAAAAACTCTGTTATGTGAATTTATACAACTCATTCCCACAAGCCTAATAATTACTAAATTAAAGTGCTTGCCTAATACAAAAACGCTTGCCAAATTTTTAAAATATATTTTACACTGCAATAAATCAGAATTATTGAGCTCTGTCCAAGTTTTTTTGTTTTTTTTTTTGTTTTTTTTTTTTTTTGTTTTTTTGGTTTTTTTTGTTTTTTTTCCCCCAGAAATCTCATTTTGTTATTTCAATATTGAAGGAATTAATAGATAACTGGTATTTAACGTTTCTCCAGAATTATAAAGAAGAAGCATGAAAAGAGATGAAATTTTACAAAAGTCTGTCAAGTTTTTTTAATATATGTATTTCTAGATACATATGTGTCTCTTACATACATATATCTCTAAATATAAAACAAAGTAATAGAGATTAAACCTCAAACACAAACACCCCAGTTTAGAAAATAATAATACGTACTACTAATACTTATATTTTGTCACCAGTATGTGTGCTTGGAAAAAAAAGTCTATGTTGTTACTTTATTCTTGTTTGTTAATATAATTGTTTCACTTTTCAATGCTTTTATCTTTTTTTCTGTTGTATTTTAAACACGCTTTTGCTAAAATGAAATAGTGAAATACATCAACTTAATGAATGTTGTAGCTCAGTATTCACCTGAACTGAATATGAGCACTCTCTTTTCTTTGCTGCCATATTTTTTATTCTTTAACAAGATTAATATTAAAGGAAAAATAAAATGCCTTCAATTTCACACAGTCCTAGTATTATCGGCAGTTAGGTCATTATTCAGTGTTGAAGCACTACATGTATTTTCATCCTATAGTTAGATGTAGATGTAGAAACACCAGTGAAGAAAGTTCATTTTATCAGCCTATTTTTTCCTTCAATTAGCATAGTGTACCATAATAACACTGGTTACACTGCTGTATGCCCTAAGGAGCAATGGATGATGATCACACAAATTGCTATGTGTATGAAATATTTTAGTCAAAGTATATTTTCTGTTTCTTGGTGGTACATTTTGTTTCTTGCTTTTTGTTGTTGTTGTTTCTTTGTTTGTTTGGGTTTGTTTTTTTTTTTTTTTTCCTGGAGAATTGTAAAATATATGTACGTGTATATCTATATATGTATTCTAATTCAGGATGAAAGTTTAACATTAAGTTGTAATTAAAACCAAAAATAGGAGAGTTACAGTCTTCCATTCTGTTTCTATTTTTTTTTCCTTTTTTTTTCCCCCCCCTTTCCTTTTTTCATCTCAGTTTGAGCTTAAATGATGAAAATCAGTGCAGATACGCTGTGTGATCTCAAAAATCAAAGTATGCTTCTGTGATTGCAAATTTCTGGCCCTTTGCTATTGTGTAATTTGACACTTCTTTTTCTAAAATAACTGCTTGCAAATGAACCCATGTTCTGTGTACAAAGACATGGGGGAATCCTTTATAATTGTCTTGATTTTCACAAGTATAAACTATCTTCTGATCAACAACACTTTTCCAGGCATTTATTTGTAGTACTTCATACATAGCAGTATTTTTTACTTAAGCTTCTTGAGGAAGTCCCAATTGATGCTGAATCTGTATGTATCTTGTTTTTATTTTTATTGTTTTATATTGTAAACTACAAGTTGGAAACAAAAATAAGGATCTGTTTCTTTATATTTTTTTGTTCCTATTTTGGCTGCTTGACTATGTACAAACTATGAAAAGATGGATCTTCATATTGCTTAACATGCAGACAAAATATTTGTGTGTGCATATGTACAAGCCCTTATTTTTCTAATACACATAACTTTATGCATTCACAGTGTTCCAGCTTTTCATATGCATTGAGTTTTAGTGAAAAATTATGTATACCTATTTTATGAGGGACTGTCGATGATTGTAAGTAACAGAACTGCTGAAAATGTGAAATTTTGCTTCTATTTCTCAATAGTTTTGGTTAGTGATTGTTTGTCCATATGATGCATTGTGTTGTACAGCATTTTAACATTTTACTTCCTAAAGTAAAAATAGTGTAATTTGGAATATTTTCTATCATTTATATATTATAAAAATGTCAAAAATACATGCTTTGAACAAGTATTGTATGTTATATTTTGGAAGTGGGAATTTGAAGTTTTCATAACATTTATTAAAAGAAAAGAGTTCCTCTGTCTGGATCTAATACATTAAAAAGAGATACTTGTATAAAGTTTTAAGCAGAGCAGTGCTTTTTTGATATGTTGAAGAATTAATGTTAAGCATATGTATATTATTTAGAAAACATTATCAATAAATATGACTCCTAATTCTTTTTTGTGTTTATTTTGAACGCAGGCTGATGATACGTTATTAACTTTTGCTCAATTAAAGGATCGTTAACACTAATGATAAATATATTGTAGCAATTTGTTGTGAAGGTATTAGTTGCATGCTCATCCATCATGAGATTGTTGTTTACATTTTTTCACACGCCTCTCAATTAAAAATGATCAATTAATATTTTAGTAATTACTACATTGCTGAAAGCTCGTAGCTTCAGTGTAATTGTTTTAAGGTATGGAACACAGTTTGCTGGCTATAGTCCGTGCAATAGAATGGTGCATTATAAGGTGCCAAAGTAAATTTCAGTAGTTTCTTTCAAACACTGGCCCTGTTTGCTTGTAGGCTGATAATTGTTTTTAGTGTGCTCATTGAACTTGCTGGAATTTGTGTTTTCTGGTTTTCATTTTCCTTAAGAGAAAGAGAGAGGAAAGAATATATTCCTCATGTGGCTGGCATATTTTTCAGTATTTATGTGAGTTCACCATCTTGATTTCAAGTCATGAATTTCTTTTTACATGCATAAGCATGCATATTTACGTGCATTATTTATCCAATTGACTTTAAATTCCATTAAGTTCCAATGAGTAGGAGAAAGATTTTGTCTTAGGCATTTTTTATTCATTTTAATTTTGTAGTTATGTTACTTTTGTTGGTTTATTTATTTTTTAACTGTTCAGTCTAAGGCTTGTAAAGGTTGATTTGCTCCTGAACTGCTTTGTTCCCAGACATTGCCATCTTCCCCAACTACCACCAAGTCCTCTCCATCTGATCCCATGACCACCTCCAGAGCCAATCAGGTACAGTATCATCCTACCATCTACACCATACTTTTCACGGGTGACAGCTTGCAAACTGGAGAAAAAGATATGGTGGGTTAAGGATTTATTCGTTCATTCACATGTGTACACCCATAACCATAGATATCTAACTCTTATTAGAATTTCGTAAATTGAATGGAAATCTTTTTTTTTCTTTTGTTTTGTCTTCTTTAAGATCTCAGATAAAAACAAATTTTTTTTTTTATAAATCTTGTATAATAGTATTATTTTTAAAATTTCGTTAATAAATAGTAAGGATGCATACTGGTATTTCTGTAGACAGAGCAAGTCTTGGTATGTTTATGTATATATGCACACACGTATTTACTTCCTGGATAAATTACAGTGGAGTTACCCATAAACCATACTTAATTGGATGTATATCAGCCTGGCAGTAGATTTTAGATTTTATTTACTTACTGATTTCAAGAATTTTCAAATATGTTTGTGGACAGTAACATAAGGACATTGTTTAAGTATGTTTAATTATTGTTGTGTGTAATAAAAGATCTTAAGTGAAAATATCTTGACAGAATGAAGTAAAATTAAGTCACTTTAAAGCATCTCAAATACATCTAATTAATTTTAATTCACATCTAGTTTTTAAAAAGTGTAAAATGTAATTCTAGTGCAATTTTAATTACACTCCTTTATATCTCTTTTAACCGCGAAAAAAACAACAGCCACGTCTGCTTCATTATGTCCACAAATCATCATGGTTGTGTATCTTCCTTTTTTATGAAAATTGTTAAAGTTACTTCATACTATTCTATTTAGAACTGATTCAATATCTTATTCAGTTTTTTTAATGTGCTGTTAAGTTTAACATATTTGGTGTTCAAATAATATTCAATTAATGCTAACAGTTTTTTAAACACAGCTTCCGTTTAAGTTAGCTGAGTTCTTCTATCAGATCTTGCAGAAATTAGTTTTCCAGAAAAATTTTCTTCAAAACAAGTTATTTTCCTCTTGAAGTTAACATTTATACTAATTATTGATTCTCTGATATTTTATGAACTGTTTAGAACTTTCTGTCTGTATGAATAATTTTACATATAACAGGACAAAGCATATTAAAGCAATATGTCATATTTTTGATCAACATGTATGCAGCTGTTGAAAGAGACATCTAATGCAGAGAGTAATGAAATTTAGAGAGAAACAATACAGATAGAAGAATTATAAGAACACTGTATGTTATGATATCCTTCACTTCAATATGAAAGCTTTCTTCAACAGACTGCTTCCATTCCAGCGATAGTTGTTTGGCTCCATCATCTTTAACTGACAAATATAAAATCTTTGCCAACAACTATGGGTTATTTTATGAACAGTCTACTCTGTTCAGTCTTTATTCTCTCCCTCTTAATGTTATTGTTTTGTGTATTTTAATTAGAAGGTTTTGAAAACGTTGAACAAATACATCTTTCTAAAAGGTGTTCTATTTTTTTGCTCTTTTACCTTTTTTTTTTTTTTTTTTTTAATATGACTCTACCCTGATGATCATTACTGAGAGAATTAAATAATATGTTCTTCTATTTAACAGAAAATACTGTTTGGCTTTTTTATTAGTATCAGAGAGGTATCTACTTTACATCTGTTCTATGAATTTTGAATAATCAAAACTACTGTGTATCATATTAAACTTAAATATCTTTTAATAGCAAAAAAATATAAATCTTTACCAAAAATTGTTCTATGAGAATGTTATCAAGTGATACAGCTGGAATATCCAAACTAAGAGAAAAGTATATGCTTTGTACAGTGCCTGTATCCCACCTTACATCTGCTAATGCATTTTATCCCTGACTCATATTCAGTTCCATTTTCATAGAAATAACCAAGACCTCTTTTGAGCTGCATTAAAATTGTATAAATGAAAAAGAGTAATACATTCTGTAAGTGGCATTTGGAAATGCATTTATCATTAACCCTAGAAATCTTTACTGGTTTTTAATTATTTTATCCCAGCTTTCAAGCTTTCATTTCCTAGTGGTTTCTAACCATTTCAGCAGCAAGCACAAAGCGCATGATAAGGCAATTAAGGCTTTTCTGTTCATGCTTGTGATAAGTGATGTAGCTGGCAATTGTTCCTAGACTGTAGTAGTGATTAGTATTCAGCACCAGTATGTCACAAGTATCTGCACTGCGGCTGTGACATGAAAATAGGTTCCAACACGGTAATCTAAAACCTGTCAGTAGTCAAGTAAGTAACCAATAGGAGACTAAGAGAGAACAAAACAAATTTGTTTTGATCTATGGCTAGGTATGATGATTCTTAATAGAAAATAACTGCTTGGGTATGGATTTTCTAATAAATTGTTATATAAAGACAATATGAAAGAGCTTATTTAACTGAATCGAAGTCAGTGAATTTAGTGTTAAGGTGGAAGATAAATTCACAGCACAGCTCTGTGTGTGTAATAGCATATCAGACCTAAGATCATTCAATTTTCTATAATATTTCAATCATGACAAGACCGTATTTTATATTAAAAATTAACAAAGATGATTAAGCAACATTTTACTAAGGCTTAGTGCTGGTAGAAATTGTTTGCTGTTAGCCTAAGATTTTAACTGCGTTGGAGCACTCCCTATGAGTCATTGCAATTAGAGACTTGTTGAGGATGCATGTAGATGAGCTTACATAATGATGTGATCCTTCCCACTGTACAGCAGTTGTTTTCTTCTGACAGGGTTTGCATAGAGGACGGAGCAATTCCTAGGCAAGCATTTACCACAAGACAGTTCTGTCAGGAGAAGTCAGAGGACACTAGGCAGGAAATCCAGCTTATATTACATCTTCCTTTTAATTACTTGATTTGCCTCTATTTGGATAAATTCATAACTCCCTTTTAGGGCAATTTCAATTTTTTTTCAATTTTTGTTTTCTTCTTTTTATTTTGAAAAATTCAGTGATCATAAAACTGCATGTTGTATCATCCTCAAGAGTATGGTAGTCTCTATATTAGCCATTTATACTGGAATAAAACACTCTCTTCAGATCTGTCATGTTGTGCTATGCTGAATTCCCATTAGTACAGCAGAAACTTGTGCATGGAGAATATTTTTCTTTGGTTTTGTTCCAGGAAAATATGTATCTGTCAATATTATTGTTGCAAAGTCTAATTTATTTTTTCAGTACTTTCTTGGACATTTGTCCACAATATAAAGTAATGCATTGGAAACTCTCAGAAAGGAAGAACAATTGATGAAATAGAATTAAGAATACCCAGAACGCATTTCAAATAGAGGGTTGTGTTTTTTCTCCTCTGTACATGTCACTGAAAAGAACAACTTGAATCTTTTTGTGTACTTACAGACCAAGAACTTCAGCATTACCCTCTCATAACAGCTTTTTTTTTATAAGAAAACATTCATGTGTGACTACAACGTGAAACTGTTCTTCTAGCACCCCTGAAATTGGCAGAATATAGCATTACTTTTGTTTACCTGAAGGAAGAAATCAATTTTACTTTTCCACAATACACTTCAGATGGGAATTTCCTTTCATAATTGGTAAATAGTACCATGAACGTCATGCTTGCTTTTCCTTCTTTGCTACCTTGGAAAGATGCAGATGACAAACAATTATTTTAAATGAAATTAGGCGTTTCTTTAATAAAAGTGTTTACATATTGTTTTACTTATTTTAGAGGTAAACGCAAATGATCTGAGGCTAAATTTTGTATCTATTTCATGTACACTTGTAAGTGCAATTGCGAATTGGTTTCTTCTTCAGTCCTCCCCTTTTCCATGAGATTGATACAGCTTAACTGCTGGCTGTCAAAAAGTAAAAGGCCAAAACTGATGTTAGTACTTAAAGATAAGAGAGGGATGGGTACAGCTATTCTCTCCTTCCTTTACAGCTTAGACCAACTTAAACTCACTAATGTGCTTATTCCAGAATTTGTTTCACGAACTTACTATAAACTTCTTAATTTTTTTTAATGCACTATTTTGTCTCTGGCTGTTTACATATTTTTAAATTGTAATCTATATTTTTCATCTGGAACTATTTTATCATTTTATACATTGCAAAGACTTATTCAAGATTTATAATTTTTTTGGAGTATATCTATTTCATCTGCTGCCAGCAGTATCTGTGATAAAAAATACTTCTAAATCTTTGTTCAGTATTTGACTGAGCAAGTACAGGACACATGGCTTTTAAAGGATTTATAAATTCATCTCGTTTAATATCTGTTTTGTTGTAGCAGAAATAAGAGAAAACATTATTTTTAATCAAGGACATGGACTTTGAACAATAGTATAAAATATTTATACAAAACTAAAACTCTCAGTGTGTAAATCTTGAAATGCAAATAGATAATTTTAAGTATGATTTCAGGATACTAGCTAGCTCTCATAGGTTATCTGGATACTATCTCTATTTATGATAAATTGATTGAATATGATTGATATGATGAATATGATTGAATATGATTTTATATTATGATAATTTGATGTGAAAATTATCCAAGGAACATTGTCTCTGATATTTTAACTTGAATATTTATCTAATCATTCTAATCCTTTTATTTTGATGTCATTTCTTACAGTGATATTGAAAACGTCTGTTTCATTTTTAGGTCTCAGAGTTTGACTGATGCTGGATGTATCATTTGATTTTCCAGATCTCAGTACCATGTATTTAAAAGCACAGTTAATAAGAAGTTATTTAGCATTTTTATGAAAGGTGCTGTACCAAGCTGTCCATAGCGTAATAGGGTTGTCAAAAATAAGTTCCGTGGTAGTTCACAGTGAGAAAATACAAATAGTAATTTAACTATTTTCAATCTGTGGATTGATCATTGATAAGTATAATCATTTTATTTACGTGGAATCTGGTTTCCACTCACAAAAGTAATATGCTTTTTGGAAGAGATGTCATCTAATAGGGAGTGTTTTATAGGGGCACATCATGGAAGAATTTAGTGCACTGGATTCTAAAGTTTAGAAATTCGTTGAAAAACACAAATATCATGAATTATGAATATATTCTTCTGATTATGGTACCAAACCATTTTTTATTTACAAGTAGCTTTGGTGATGACTATATAAACTTCATCACAATGTCTAAGGGAATAGAGACAAGCAATATGTTCTGTAATTTGCATAGGTTTTACTGACTTTTTCTGGATCCCAAACCTACAGTATATTTTTGTTACCAACAGAAAAATTCTTCACAGAATTTCTCAAAATAGGATATTTTTCTGGGTACATTTCAGCAAGAACGTTAACATCTGAACTTGGCTGCTGCTCAGTACTTGGTGTTCTTTTGTAGGCTGACCCACTAATAATTTTGACTCTCCATTCAGCATTGAGTATCTTAACAGTATTAAATGAACGTGCCTACATTAGTTGGATAAACACTTGTCTTTGCAGTGTGAAATATCTGTTAACATTCTAGATTTATAGATTTATTGTGGATTGTGAATTCATATCTCTGTAAAGTAAACTTTTTGTTTCATAAGGTGACAGTTCCTTTTTAGATCATATGTTGACTATGGCACACTGTGGATAGTAATGAGTAATGTTTGAGAAAGTGCTAGGGAGACTTATTCCCTTATTGAAGTGAGAAGACTCCAGTAGAGGTTTGAGTGCCTCAGAGGTAACATTTCCTGCTTCTGTTCAGCTGAAACTTTTCATTTCATTGCCAAAAGTGGAATTAACCTATATCCATAGAAGACTGTTGTGATTTTTTTCTGATTCTCAGATTAATACATGACTTTTATCATATTTCTCTTGTTCTTGGGCCACTTTTTCACACTGTTTTGCAGTATCTGAGATCAGAGCTTTTGCTAGCAATGTCTAATTAAATACTTATGGATTAAAACAGTTTTAGATACTATAAAGTTTTGAAGTAATTTTTAAAAATCTTGTATGTAAATCAGTATTTTTTTTCTTTGCCTGTTTTGTATTTTCCCCTTTGGACAACTGCATAGGTAATTAGTAACGTTCATATTTTTTTTATATTGATTTACTTGATTCCTTTCCTAATACTCTCTTCCACTGAGGGAGTTTAGGGTTCACTGTTCACTGTTCCTTCCTGACTGTAGAGAAAGTGTTTTTAAAAGGCTTCATGACACCTGAGGAAAAATGTTGCTTTCTCATGGCTAAGACTCTCAACATTGTTGACATATTACTCATTATGTCAATATTACTCATTGAATGTCTTTAATTATCTGCCAATCGCATTCCTGTAAATCCTAGCAGCTCTTACGGAGTTCAGAATTTATAATGATCAGGAATTGCATAAGAATGCAGAAAGAGAAGTTGAGATTACAAAGCTTATTGTCACACCATGACAGATACTGGACAGCACGGAGTACGGAATGGAAAAGTCAATAGCACATTTTTTTGATATCTCAGAGATAAGTAGACAGTGTTAGGTCTAGCACTATTATGAAGTCTCTGCATGAAAATAAGGTCCTGTATTGAATATGCAAGAGTAAATTTTTTATTTGTGCTATCTAAAACATCATTTTCCCAACTTGTTTGTAGGAATATTACAGCAATGCACTGCACTTTCTTGCAGATAGAATCTGCCTTTTGCATGTTTCAAGAATTCAGCAGGCAGTGGGAGTTGTAGATATATGTGAGATAAACCCATGAATGGAAGTAGGTGCCTTCCTGGTATAAATGAAAAAAAAAAAAATTTTGTGTACAAATCATAAAAACAATCTTGTTGATATATTGTGCTACAAGGAGTAAGTGATGGAATATTTTTTCTCTTACAGAGGATAAGGTGCATCTCTTGAGGCCTTTATCCGTAGCATAGCATGTCAAACTTCAGGTAGTCAATACCTTTTAATGTGTTTTACCCTGCAGTCAAAACAGTATGCAACCTCATCTTATTCAAGAAGCAGTGTTTTCCCATAGTTTTTTGTCCGTAATTCTTTTCATGCTTGCTTCTTTTGCCTCTTTTAGCAAATTAGGTTTCCAGTTTCCTGTTAGTAAATGTAGTTAGTAACTTCCTCAGTTATTCTAAGCTTGCATATAGTAGAGCAGTAGAAAATCATGATCATGGACTATCATAAGCTTCCTTAGAAATGCCCAGGGATGAGTCCAGTGTTCTTTTATATCCCAGTGATGTAAATTTTAATTTCAATGTTTAGTAGACTTGGGCATTGGGGGTTGGTTCTTTTTCATTTCCTTCCTTCTTAAATGACAGTTCAGCAAATGCAGTTTGCCGATGACAGTATTTCTGTCCTCTTCCTTTTTCTTACATTATTCAGCAATTATAAACTTCTACACAACAAACTATTCTTTCACTTGGAATTGGAGGATAAATGTTTGGATGGGATTAGTAAAGTATTTTTAAAAATGCTTATTTATTAAACTGCAGCGTGACTTATTTCACGTTTCTACTAACCTGATACATGATATCCATGCATCCCACCTCATAATGGTTATTTTTATATTTCACTTAACCAAAATAATAAATGCAGCGAGAATATTTTAATCCATTGCATTTTATTCTTAGTAATTGAAATAACTTTGACGGTAAATTAACAGCTGCTTCTTACCCATGAGACACTGAAATGTAGTGTCCATTTAAGGTCCTTTTAGAAGTATAGATGTTTTATGGAATAGACTGAACAATGAATAATGACATTCTTTAGTAATAAGTACTGAAACAAAATACAGTTACAAAAGAGTGCTTATGTATAATTTAGTGATGCAAAAACAAGAAATCACTTTTAAAGATGTACAGATATTTGAAGACTGTTGGTATTATATTTAAAATGCTTAATAAACTAACTGCGTGTTGTCCAAAACTAGTACTATCTCACTCTGTTCTAAAAATTAGCTCTTTCTTAAATAAATTTTAAGGCTATAGTTCACTTATACTTAATTTATGTCAAAATTAATTAGGAATTTATGCTACACTTCACTTGAACACTTACAGTGAAGTCTAATTGGCTGTGTGCAGTATGTGTACTAACAAACATTACTGATATTTGTCTTCATGCCATTTCTAAGTGTAAGTTATACCTGGCTTATATTAATAGCAACACATGTGAATGAGAGTAATAAAGATCCCTGAATGGGATGAAAGTTACATTTGGAAATTTAAATTTAAGAATTTAATTAAGTTGTGCATATTTTATTAAAATATATATTAATGTAAATATATCTTCCTGTTAAGTGTATTATAAGGACTCTAGTTACAAAACTTTAGTTATATAACATCTATAAAGTTACAAATATTATTATGGCAATAGATATTTCATAAATCTTATTGTACTCCATGCTATATGTACTGTTCAATTGCTTTATTCAAACTAAAATATAATTACTTGAAAATAATATATTAATGATGAGAATTTTTTAATTCACAAGCCATGTATTTGTTTACATTTCTATTATATGTAGTATGGTTTATCCTTCTAAATACACTACTATCACAGAAAACCTTTCTTTTTGACCTGTCTGAATTATATTTTGATGGACAGAAAAATACTAAAAGTCAATAGGATAAAAACTGTCAATTAAGACACCTCAGCAAAATCAGTTTTCAATATCACAAAAAATATTTGATTTTAAAAGTAGTAATAAGGAATAAAGGAATATTTTAATTTGAAGTCTTTTTTTTTTTTTTTTTACCATTGAAAATAATAAAATAAAACAAATTTCTGGCAATAATAATCCACAGTGCATTAATAAAAAGTAATTATGTGTAGCTTTATATATACTGAGATGATAAAATATTTTTAAAGTCTTACAATAGCAAAAGTGGTTAGTAAGTATGTTTACTTTTTCCACTTTGGTTTTCGAGGGTTTTTTTATTTTATTTATATTTGTTGGTAGGTTTTTTTTTTAAATTAAAAAAAAATAATTGTAATCCATGGAAACTGAAGAATATGTGTATATTTTTCATAGTAACTGAGGCAATAGTAAATGTGAGTACTTTCTCAGTGTATCTTTAAAGAGTTAAAAAAAAAGTTGTAAATCCAAAATATGATTATGCAACTCCCAACTTATTCTTAATAGAATACTTTTCAAAGCTAATGCACAAATAATTGCACTCATGTAATGTTTATACATAAATGTGTAATGTTTACACAGAAGTACAGCTCTATATGACATTTGTGCCTTAACATTTCATTTTGTTTAGGAACTTTTTTCTTTCTTTTTTTTTTTTTTTGGCCATGTGGATATTCACATTAACTAGACAGAATTAAGAACATTCGTAAGTTATCTGTATTCAAGTGTTGCTCGAGCCTCACTTTTGTCATGCATTATTGATTCTCAAAAGTTGTTAATTACTTTTGAGTTTAATTTATTATTTAAGAGATATGTCTTTACTGATATTTGGCTCCACAGATTTTTATTGTAGGAGAAATATAGCCAAGAGCATGAATATATGGCGACAATATTCTGTGCAAATATGTGATATAATAATAAATGTATGCAATTTTCCCCACTGAGCCAAATACTAGTGTGATGCCAGGATCTTCACCATGCAATTCTAGACTCAATTGTTTCTTGAATTTATAGCTTTTATTGGTAAGTTAGGTTGACTTAACTGGTTTATCTTAGCACATATCAATTGTTGTTTCTATTTACACAAATTATTGTTAATTCATTTCCTCCATTTATTCCACTATTCTTTTTCTCTTTTTTCTTCTTTCTCAACAATAGTCCCTGGTTCCCCAGTGCCTGTCTTGGTTAATAATGTTTAATTGAGAGTCTGTAAGAGGTAAATCAGAATGTATGTGTACGTATAAATTAGTCATATACACACAGAATTACTGGGCTGAATGTTAAGTTCTAAAGTAGTACTTAACTTATCTGCAGGTATTGATATATTTCCTTAGACTAACAGCTTGATGTGATTCTGTTCTGTCTGATTCTTGTCAAAGATATAGCATCAGCCTCCGAGACAAAAGTTCTGTAGTAATTTGTCAGAAGAATATCAGCATTACAAGGCTATGCACTACTGTAGTAGTACAGTAATGAAACTGTTCTTTTTGTAGTAAAAGTTTCTGGTAAATAGTATTTTTATGACCTAGAGAAATATGATTATTTAAATAATGTTTTAATGTTTAATCTTCTTTGCTTCCTTTCTCATTTGAAAGCAATTCTCAAATGACGTATTTGAGATTGCCTTCCTGAGAAATTCATTGACTAGTTCTTGCTGTACAAAATCATTATTTTAGTAGTTACTCAATAGTACAGAAGGGATCAAGCCTCTGCTGCTAGTTGCAAAGCTAGGTGTAAAATGAGTAGGATCTGGCCGTTAATGCCACAAAAAATTGTGCATCCAGGAAGGCCAGATGCATTTTGTCTAGGCTGAATTTCTTGCCATTTTTCAGTCCTTTCACTGTGAAAAACAGTGAAACTAGACAGAACATTCTGCATTCGGAGAGCCTCCTATTTTCACTGAGCTGAGACATTTATGGGGTGTCTACCATGACTTTAATTCATATCTCCCCTTCTTTCTTTTTCTAAGAATTGATAGTTACATCAGGATCTTAATTAAGAATACTGTAAACAGATATGTTAGAGTTTATCATTATTTTATTTTATGTCCCATGAAAATGTAAGTAAAGGTGTTCATTTAGGTATGGTAGTTTTATGTCATTTACATTGGATGGTATTTGCAACATTTGTTACAGATGCAGCAAGTTATTTATCATTCCATTCTTGCACATTGTGTGGGAATGCTATAAGATTTATTTTTCATCTCACTTTACACTTTTGTTACCTATAAGAAAAAAGCATGTGCAAAACTGGTGCAAAGTTATAGGTCAGGATATATCATTAAAAGTGTCCTGTCTTTTCTTAAGTCTATATATGTAACTATAGACTGAATAGAACAGATTTCACCTAGGTGAAAGCCATACTATGTATATTCATTCATACTGTTAAGGGTAGAAATTTGTAACAAACTGTTCTTTTCTTCCACAGTGTTGTAATGCAAAAGGCTTCTGTTTGTTTATATGTATGAGCACATTCACGTCTGACATTATTGCAGCTCTGAGATTCTAAGATACAACAAATAGCAGGGATGGTTTCATTTACTTTGGCTGTATAGAGTAATAATATTTGTATTCCTTACATATGGGCTCATTTGCTTGCTCTTTTTTTTCCTTATTGTTCCTTAGAATCAGTTGCATTGTGAGCAAATGATTTAAAAAGACACTGCTGAATATGTAGCTTCTGTGTTCTCTGAATCTGCTTAAACGGTTGGCAAGATACTAAAAGTGATAGGACTGTTTTGCCAAAAGTCACCAAGTATTATGGACTCGTGTAAAAGTGTAGTATAAAAATTTATTTAGAAATATGTATATTAGTCATTTTCAGGTGATTAGGGATTTATTTCATGTAATTACAAATCATGTTTTACAGCATTGCAATGGCTAAATAAGCATTTAGGAGTCTCTATGACTACTTCTTTTTCATGTCATAGAATCGAAGTGATTCTGATGAAGCATAGTATTTTCATAGTTTTGAAAAAAAGAAGACCCCTGCAGATGGTATAGTGTTGAAAACCTAAGTTTTCTGAATTTTTGAATGAATGTGTAGCATACTTTTTAAAAATCAGGTTTGATGAAGGTGACCTGAAAGTGGCTTAGAAGTGCTAGCATCCTTGCATTTTGTCTAGTATAGTACAATGGAAAGATTAATTTTAAATGCTGCTTTCATAAATTGATTTTCGCTATTCTTACCTCAAATCTTGGAATGTGATTTTGATTTTAAATTTGGATTTAAATCCTAAATTAATTTGAGAATCTGGTCAGCAATGTCAGACAATTAGTATTAATTTCTAAGATCTATTTTTAAGCTTTGCCCTGCTTTCAGTTTTCAGTCAGCTTCAGTGAATTGTGCCACAGCAAATAGCAAGTCTGCTTTGAATATTTCTATTGAAATTGAATTAAATGAAATAACTACAGTAGATAATACAATATGTAATTTTGTGGATGGATTTTTTGGAGGTTTTTTTGTTTTTGGTTTTGTTTTTTTTCAAAGCACAAAATGATATGCTTCCTTGTTTATCAAAGCTTATAATAAAACTTTGTCACTGTTAGATAAAATGAGTAAACAGGAGGTTTGACATTGCATACTTATGTTGAAAATTTCTGTTGTAGCTAAAGCCGTACATATTAATAGTTAAGACACTTAAGTTTGTCTTAGACTTGCAGATACACAACCATAGAAAAATTTGGTAGCTTAAATCTCCTTGAAGTCAGTAGGGAATTAATTCTTAAGTGTTTCTGCATATGGACCATCAAACTTACCTTCAAGATTTGCTATTAATGTCTTGTCAGATTTTATGTATGGTTGAAACAGGATTTCTCCAAGTATTTGCCTTCATCAAGAGAAAGGTGCCCAGTTAAAATATGGAATATTATTCATAACAAGTTTATGACTACTGTGGTACTGAGGAGTGTGTGTGAATCTAATGGATGCAGCCTTTTAGGGATTCTCTTGAGAAGGGTGGAAAATTCCTTGTCGTTTATGTACTTATCTTCTTTTGTGTGAAGATTTTCAAAGAAAGCAATCCACAGTGCCTCTTTAAACAAAAAGTTAATGAACTTGAGAAACCATGGTAACATCTATAGCTTTTGTGAGTGGGAAAGTGTAAGAAAGAAAACATCACCTGTACCCCAAGTTCAGTCATGAAAATCAATTCCTTCAGGAATCTGGAGTGGGTTTTATCAGTTTTTAGGATAGATCTTGTTTAATGCAAAACAGTGTAAGTTTTCTTCATGCCATCAGAGATACGGATTTGTTTTTAAAAGAATGTGCACTTATCTACTTTTTTTTGTAGATTATTTTATACTGAGAAGTGTTTTTTCAGCAATTCTGATAATGATGTTACATTATAATTACATGGTGTCTTTCAGTTAAAAGCTTCCAAAATTACCATTCTGTTCATTCTTGTATGTTATGGAATTATAGCAGGTGTTCACAGAATACCACAAAATGAATAGGAGAGAAAAATACAGTAAAAGAAATCACAGGAAGATTTTAGGGGAGAAATACATCTATTTTAATTTTAGCTACAGAATAGGGTTAACATTCTGCCACTGAAAGTGCAATTCAAACATTACTGGACAGAGTAGTTAGTAAACCTGCTCTCTGTCATCTCAAAAGATGTTTCATCTGAACAATATATATATCTTATTTTCTGTGTCTTTGTCATACTGTGCAATTGAGTAAAAATTTATTATTTATGCTCTTGTCTAATTCAGTATGAAACCATCTTTTTCTTTTTTTTTTTTTTAATTACAAAAATGTGGAAAGTATAAATGAAACTACTCAAAATACATTGCACTTCCATACAGATGTAATTTGAAACTTATGAAATATTAATGCATGAAATACAGAGAGTTGTTTTCATGCTATACTGAAAAAAAAAAAAAAAAAAAAAAAAAAAAATAGAAGTTCCTTCTCTGTGTTATTAAAACTATGCATCATAGAGAATTTATTTTCGAGGAAATTCGTAGAATCTTAGAAAATTGGGTTTCTTCCATTCAAATACTTGCAGAATTTGTTTTCATGAGATGTAAGAAACTTTGTATGTAAATTTTAAATAGTTCCTACTGATCTAGATAATCTCATAAAATTAACCGCCTGTATAAACATCAGTTCTAATATTTATTCACTGCATATAGAACCTGCATATGCACCAATTTGGTAGAAATTGCTGTTTAGAGAAAGTAGCCTTTCCACTTATGTGTTAGAGCCTAACCGTGGGAGAATGGCAACTAAAGCAGAAGCCAGATAATTTTTTGTTTGTTTAAACATGATTTTCTAATTCCTTGCAGTGAGTTGTTTGCATTCCAAATTAGATATTTAGTAGAAATCTTCATGGTTCTATTTTGGAGTGGGCAGCAATGTAATTACATTGTATCTAAGAGAATTGAAAAATAATTTTTTGTTACAACAAAGAGCCAAGGTTTACTGTAACATACTAATTTTAAAATGTTCCCAATTTAAGATAAAGCAAAAATGTTTGCAAAATAAATTAAGTGTAATATTCTTTCATGTACTAAATCTTTGTCCAGTTTGGTTCAGTGGTAAGCATTTTGATTATAAATGTAAATAATTCTGAGTGTTTAAACTGAAATTACTTTTATATTATATGATAGTAACTAGGACTAAAGTAATACCATGAGCACTGCAGCTCATAAATTTAACACTGGTGATGAACAGTAGAGAGGGAATCAGACAGTCCAAATTCCTGCTCCAGTTTAGGGCAGATACAAATACAGATTTTAGATTATCCCTTTGCTCTGTTTTCTAACTTTTTAAGTTTTTAGAGATCTTGTATGATTTTAACATGGGTAGGACCTATCTTGCCTGCAGTAAATGTTTCTTTCAAAGTAGCCTTCTATGGTGGCCTTCTATGATGTCGTCACTGGCTGAGTAGATGAGAGGAGAGCAGTGAGTGCTGTGTACCTTGACTTCAGCAAGGATTGGACACCATCTCCCACAACATCCTTGTTATGAAACTTAGGAAGCATGGGATAGATTGGACATTAAAGTGGATTGAGAAGTAGCTGAGTGGCAGAGTTCAGAGGGTGGTCATCAGCAGTGAAGAGTCTGGTTGGAGGCCTGTAACTACTGGTGTTCCCCAAGGGTCAGTGCTGTTTCTGGTCTTGTTCAATATCTTCATCAGTAAGCTAGATGGAGGGGTAGAGTCCACCCTCAGCAAATGTTGCTGATGGTGTAGAGCTGGGAGAAGTGTCTGACACACCAGAAGGCTGTGCTACCCGTCAGTGTGAACTGTACAGACTAGAGTGTTGGGCAGGGAAGAACCTGATGGGGATCAACAAGGGCAAGGGTAGAGTCTTGCACCTGAGGAGGAATAGCTACATGCATCAGTATAGGTTAGGGGATCCTCTACTGGAGAGGACACCTGTGGAGAAAGACCTGCGTGTTCTTGTGGAAGACAGGTTGTCCATGAGTCAGCAGTGTGCTCTTGTGGCCAAGAAAGTCAACCGTGTCCTGGGATGCATTAAAAAAGAGTGTGGCCAGTAGATCAAGGGAGATGATCTTTCCCCTTCTACTTTGTCCTGGTGAGGACACTTTTAGAACACTGTTTTCAGTTCTGGGCTTCCCTGTTCAAAAAAGTGAGAGATCTCCTAGAATGAGTCCTACTGAGGGCCACAAAGATGATTAAGGACCTGGAGCATCTACTATATGTGGAAAGGCTAAGTAACCTATGTCTGGTCAGCCTGGAGTAAAAAATACTGAGAAGGGATTTGATAAATGTTTATAAATATCTAAAAGGAGGTGGGAGGCAAATGGATGAGGTCAGGCTCTTCTCAGTGATGCATAGCAATAGGATGAGGAGTAAAAGTTTCAAACTTGAACTTAGGAAGTTCCATACAGACATGTGTAAGAACTTCTATATGGTATAGGTGCTGGAGCACTGGAACAGCTAGACCAGAGAGGTTGTGGAGTCTCCGTTTATGGAGATATTCAAGACCCATCTGGATGCCTACCTATTTGACCTGCTGTAGGGAGACTGCTTCAGCAGTTGGAGTCAATAATCTGTTGAGATCCTTTCCAACTCCTGTAATTCTGTGATTCTGTGATTAATTTAAATGGACTTGGAAGAAATAGTAGTTACGAAGACAGGAATACTAAAAAGAAGCAATTAGAGAAATTTAAAAAATTAAAGTTATCTTGCAGTAATCACAGGTAAAACATATGCAGAAAATATTGTAAGTATATTTACTTATTGTGATGAGAAGAAAATCTCAAGAACACTAACTAGAATAAAGATGTGCATTGCACTAAAGTACAAACTAGCATCTCATTTCTTCCAGTAATCCAATTGGTCTTCTTCACAGAATTTTTTGTAGTTGCTTTCACCCCTCCAAGGCTGTGAGAAGAGAGAATGTAACCAATTTACATGTCTTCAGACTAAGGTGGTAAACAAAAGAAATACAGAGTATGGGGAACTCGCTATAGGCACTTGGAAATGTTTGTTTGAGAGGAACAGGAATGAAAAGGGGAGAAGGGACACGAGGTTTTAGTGTGGATAGTAAAGCAGGTTTGGTGATAGTTCTGCTCACCAGAAGGATTTTTTGTGTGTGTGGATACATAGTTGTTGCTGCTTTGCATGGATTATCTCTTTGCAGTGTAAGGGAAGGAATGAGAAGTGGCGTAGAATGATCTCTGAACGATTGGTGTTCAGCTCTCAGGACTTAGGAGTGAGGACTTCTAGTTCAGTAAATCAGAGGACTTGCAATGTCAGGGACATGTGTAACAGGGTGTTATGCAAGTGGGCTGCCAGTAAAAGAAGAAGGATTAAGGAATTAGCTGATGCACAGTTCAGGAGTCTAGGAGTTTTGCAGTGTGAAATGGTGAGTTAGAGCAACTTGAATTGTTTTCTCAGGACATAAGGATTGTGATCCATCAAGTACCAACCGTCTTCCTCTAAGTGCTCAATTTCATCATATCTTTGCTAACTTCAGTGTGAACTGAAAGCAGTAAACTGCTCTCAGGTTTGAGCCATTCAGCAGCACCACAGCTTCTTGGACTGTTGTGCTTCTGTCAAGGATTTTTAAAGACAGCAATGTTAGTGAAACACTGCAGTGAAATTAGTTTGTATTGTTCAATCCCTTTTCCAGGAGAAGTATTAAATTTGGAGCCTGATTTTGATATTACTTAGAATAACGCAGAAAGGATTATGGTGATGCCAGTGGAAGTAATTAATTTGCTTTGTGAATAAGCAATTGTTATGATTACAATTATTTTTCTAAAATCTGTTTAGCGTGAGATGAAGACTGAGTTCCTTCTAGCCCTACACCCCACCTCACAGCATTTGAAAAAGAGAAAACAAAACAAAAAAAAAAAAGCGTTTCACTTATGCATTTCAAACTTGTTATTATTGTTTTGGCTACTTTGTCTTGTTTTTGCAACATAAATTTCAATATAGCCAGGATCATACATGAACCTACTGAAACGTAACCTTCCTGCATATTCAGAGCACTTAATTTGGATGCTGTTGGGATTATTCATTTCTGTATCCAAATCACATTCTGAACTTTTTATATATTAAAAGAAAGCAAGAATACTTCCTGATTTACCTGCTAGACAAGGGAGTACAGTATTAATGTACTCATGGTGGTACAGATAACTAAATCAAATAGATCTTAGCTTTTCAATTTCTGTTTGAATTATAGGAATTGGGACTATGAACATGATTGTTTGTTACTGGTATTTTATGCAACACAATCAGTTTTTGCCATAAAGAATTGATATTCCAATATGCAAACCATGGAAATTCAAGTTAATACAGGAAACAGATGGAAAATAATGAATCATTATCAAGGTTGATATGACCTAAGTAAAAATTCTAAGTATGTTTCGCTTTTTAAAATAATTATCTCAATTTTCAAATTATATTTTTAAAGAAATTGTTACAAATACCAGTACTTTGTGTTTGGATGCTTCAACATAATGCAAATGCTGACACTTATTTCAGCAAGAGCAGGATCTTACTTACTGTTTTCAGCTAAATGCATAATTTTGCTTTTCTATTCTGTTAAAAATGAATTTTAATTGTAATACATTTTGTCATGTCTTAGTATAAAATAGATATGTTGTCCATACTGTTTAATTTTTAGATACCTGTAAATTTTTAAAAGTTGTAGTGTATGTTAATTGGTGTAACATCCACTCTCATGTTGTTTATATTTGAAAGCATATTAGCGGTGTATTCTTACAGTAAAGAAGTTCAAAAGTGTTGCTAGCTAAAATAAACACAGTCTGATGTTTCTAGAATAGTAATTTAGAGTTTCTATTTCTCAGAAGCAGAAAAAAAAATTATTGTATACATCCAGTGAAGGCAAGATTTATTTTCCAAACTGCAACATAGTCTGAATAGCAAAAAATTTCAAGAAGGCTGTGGGTGGGTATAGGGAAGGATATCAGTCTGCATCTTCTTTAAAAGTAGGCAGATAATTCTGTTGGTCAATCAAAGCTTTTAGCGATTAACTAAATGAAGTTTTTTGATGTCAAGCCATAAAGTGGTAATTTCTTATTGAGTAAACCTTTATTATTATTCTTTTGCACAAAGAGTTTTTCCTTCATTTTATAGTTGAATTAAACAGTCGTAATGTTGGGCTACACCAGTCTTTTAGAGTAATCCCAGCCATATTACGGTGATCTAGATTGGTATTGTGTGTCCTACAACGCTGTCCTAAAGTTAAGTACTCAGTTTACTTCTGTAATTATGTATCTGGTTATGAGACTATCTGTCTCCAGAGCGTTGCACTGATGGTGTCGTGAAATCTAGTCAAACCAGTTCCAGCATCAGATTTCAGATTTCTGCTGAGATTGAGATTGAAACAGCAGTTGCAGACTTTTTTGAAATGGAAATTAATGGCATATAGTCCTTAGGAAATAGTTGGTTTCTTTGTTTTTGTTTTGTTACTTGCTTTGTTTTGTTTTTAATTTCTTTGTTATTACTTGGAAGATGTTTTGGATCTTTAAGGATATTTTTATACAACTTAAAGTTGAAATTCAATATAAAGTTGTTTTTTTTTTTACTAACTTTAATATCAGGAACATTTAAATAGTTGCAAATAATACATCTGCGGTGGTTCAGTCTAGTTTTTCACAAAAATTTAAAAGTATGACTTTGCTTGAAGTGCAAAAATGATTATTAGAGTACTCATTACATAGATATCATAAAAGTAAAAAAAAATTAAATAAAAAAGTAAACAACACCTTCAGAACTCTGACAAATATGACATTAACTTGAACTCTCTCTAACCTCTCAACTGGATTCACATTTCCAGCTTCAGAAATCAAAGATCCATGAAAGATTTCAGGTAGTTTTTTCTGATTTTGTTACGAATATGGATTTTGTTCTTTCTTTTTTTCTGAATCCATTATTTGTTTTCATACCTTCTTATGTTTTTACATTCTTCTTCTGCACATACGTAAGCACTTAAGCCTAACTTTAATCACAACTTTGCATGTTACTTACGAAACCAAGCAGGATCTGGCAAGTTACAGTTGTCAGAATCTCCGAATTGTTAATATGTCCTAAGTCAAATGAGTCAGTTAAACTATATGCTTGATAAAAATATCAACATTCATTATATTTATCCATTTCTTAATTTTGTCTCTAGATCATACATCCTGGTTATAAAAATTGTGGCTTTGTTTTGCTAACAGGAAAGTTGAAAGAAAGGGCATCTCAAAATCACCTAATATGTTGAGCTGCACTTTAAAATGACCATGGCCTTTCCTTACTTAAAAATGCATATTCACAAACTCTGAGATGTTTTCTGTAGGATTATGTAGCTCATGGATGGCCTAATTTTTTTGCAAATGCAAAATGGTATGTTTAATTTTTTAAGGTACTTACTATGTAAGTGGAACATACAAATGTTTTTTAGCTTCAGAGTATACTGGACTTTCAAAGACTTGATTTTGATACTGTCATAACAACTGGAAATATATCTAAAATGGATAAGATTAGAAAAAATTATAGGGCATGCATTTTTATTTCTGATTAGCTTGATTTCATAACAAGCTTGAATTTGTAATGAAGTAACACGAGAATGTTGCTAATGCATTTTTGGTTGTATTTTTAATTGGCTTGTTGCTGAGATTTTAGATGGCATTTAGGTGATAAGACTGACAAATTTTTAAGTGTTATTCGTACATACAGACTCCACAAAACCTGGATGAATGGCTATCAGTAGTTATCAATCCTGAAAACATACTTTTGTAAAGGTAAAACTTCATATTAATTCACTATTATGGATCAGATGGTACCTTAAACATTAAAATTGTAAGACTAATTTGTGAATACATATTGAAAAAAAAACAGCTAAGTATAATATGCATAAGCACTGAATTTTTATCATGGTTGTCATTCTTCACTCACAGCAATAAATCAGTGAGGAATAAATTTGTTTACATTAATGAAACTTGTTTAAATAGGAGGAAGGTTAGGATTAACAGGAGATCCCCTTTGAAGATATTTGGGTAAACTTTTTAAGAGGGACAAGCACCATATTTTTTATTTTCAAAGTCTTCAACATTTAGATACACTCTCCTACTGTTCTTCATCTTCACAGGCTGGGTAACAGTAAGGTGTACAACATCCTGAACTTTTGTATTCTGATATGGGTAATGGGTTCAACAATCAAGGTCATGCCAATTCAAGATGAACCATTTTATCTGTCCACAGTATGCTATACTTGCTTTCACCGAGTGTTTGGTTTTTTGTTTTTGGTTTTTTTTTTAATTATTACTACATTATTATAGATCTTTTAAGGGAAGGTAATTAATGTGAAACACATTTTGTCTTATAATTTGGTTTGCAACGTTAGCCTAGAAAGAGAGGAATCAGATGAGAACACTCACGTTGACACAATCTATGATAATCTTTTCATGTGAGAATAATACCTGCATTTGTTTAATCTTTTATCTGAAATGTACTGTGCTGAAAGCGGTATATTATATAGAGCAGTTAATAGTTTTCCTGTTATTCTTTTAATTCTTCGTATTGTACATTTGAAAGAGATGCAGAGCATTAAAAAAACCTGATAAGCTGTATTTCATTTTATTTTTTTAATCTTTTCTTTTAAAAGCATATTAACTAATTTGCTTCATTTTTTCCTTCCTTTTATAGGGTAGCAAAATATTATAGTGTTCATGCGCAAAGCAGAAGTATTATTTATATATATTTTTTTTAATTACAGGTAAAGATTATAGTTCCCAACAGCACAGCAGGTCTGATAATAGGGAAGGGAGGTGCTACAGTGAAGGCTATAATGGAGCAGTCAGGGGCTTGGGTGCAGCTTTCCCAGAAACCTGATGGGATCAACTTGCAAGAGAGGGTTGTCACTGTGAGTGGAGAACCTGAACAAAACCGAAAAGCTGTCGAACTTATCATCCAGAAGATACAAGAGGATCCACAGAGTGGCAGCTGTCTCAATATCAGTTATGCCAATGTCACAGGTCCAGTGGCCAATTCCAATCCAACCGGATCTCCTTATGCAAACACTGCTGAAGTGTTACCAACTGCTGCAGCTGCTGCAGGGCTATTAGGACATGCTAACCTTGCTGGAGTGGCAGCCTTTCCAGCAGTTTTATCTGGCTTTACAGGCAATGACCTGGTGGCCATCACCTCTGCACTTAATACGTTAGCCAGCTATGGATATAATCTCAATACATTAGGTTTAGGCCTAAGTCAGGCAGCAGCTACAGGGGCTTTGGCTGCAGCAGCTGCCAGTGCCAACCCAGCAGCA